>NC_143437.1:13816666-16585833 GCF_987193195.1 Phasianus colchicus | reverse complement strand
TAAGTGACTAAGCTTTTTGAATTAAAAGTGCATGGTTTAAAATTGTGTGGTTGGGACCAGGTTCTGTCCCACTCTCCAGTTATACCTCCTTAATCCTCTTCCCAGCCTCAAAGCCTACCGTTCTTTGGCAATAGAGTACTTTCTTAAGATGTCCTCTTCCACATGGGATGCCTTTCTGCACCTTTCTGTAGTACTGGAAAGGAAGCGGTATTGCCATTTTTCTTGATGTGATACATTAGTCTTGCTTGTCATGGGAGCATGCAAGTCACTGTTATAAAACTGTAAGGAAGACTAATTTTACAAGAAAGAAGTAATTGAATGGAAGAGGGGAGGGCTTATGATCTGTAGTGCTGTTGGATTTACCTTGAGTTGTTCTTCTAATGCTTGAACTTGTGACAAGAATGTGCCTGTTCCACTTGTGGCTGTTTCTGGAGATGAGGTTGCTTGCTTTGTAGAGGCACTGACATGTGCATCCAGCTGCCTTACCAGCTGTGTTGTTTAACCAATCACGGTGGGAATGGATTGCTTAGGATAAATAGTAGAATGCTTTTTGTGACTTTTTGAGATTTCATATGAAAATGGACCACGAACAAACATTTTACAAACTTAAAAAGTTTAGATTTCACTTCATTGTGAATTTTGAGATTTAATTGAAACTTCTTGTCATACTTGAGCTGGAAATGCTTTTTCTGTATTGAGAGGATGGGGGGAAAGTAATTTTCCTCTAATCAGAGGAGACAGGCATGCCTTGGCATACCAGGAATTCAGTTTTAGTATGTACAGTTGTATTTTGATGCTCGGGTGCTTTTGCTTGGTCCCTTTCACACATGGTATACTGCTTCTCTTTTGTCTGGGGAGTTGAATGGCTGCCTTTGAACCTTCTCATTATCTGACCTTTTGTTTTTGTAAATATCTTTCAATGCTAAGAAAAATACCATCGTCCTATGCTTGGCATTTCACTTTGTGTTGTTCCTGTGCTTTTCTTCTGTTTACATATGGATTTCCCAGGCAGTTGAATTTCTGCCGTGCTGTTAACCTAGGTGTTAGGTTGCAGACTCTAAATGGTACTGTTGATCCTGTCTCTGTGTTTTGTTTGCTGTGCTTGTCATTTGCTCTGAGGACTCAGACAACTGTATATGTATGCTGTAACTGTTAATCACATGGCTCTTCACCATGTCTCCAGAGCACTTAAGCGCAGTAAGAAAAAGTTAGTGAGTCAGAAACAGTCTCCTCTTTTCATGCTCTTACATTTTTTAACTTTTCTGTAAGACTTTTCCACACTGGGAAGTTATGCCCAATGAGTGAAGGTGTGAATTTACAGCACGTAACTCTTTCATATTTCCTACTGTGTGGGCACTCTGCTGTTCCAGGGCTGCTGGGATTTTCCTAGCTTTTCCCCATTTCCCTGCTGGTATCAAAACAGGGTGCAGCATGGGAAAGAGTGACTTTCATGTGTCCCTATCTGAGTCCTGTATTGCAGTAGGGAGCAAGCACAGGACTTGCAAGTGTCTTTCTGATCTTCAGGGTGACTTTTTCACTCTTGTTCCGCTGCTGATATTGATAATTCTAATGTCTTTCACAAGTACTGACATCATTTCTGTCTGATATTGATCAGTTATTTCAGTGAAATGTCTCTTTTTTTCAGAGTAGCAGTGCTTTAATTAACCCTTACAACTGCATGCTGTAACTGTGACGTCTGTTGCATGAAACCTTTTTAATACCTAAACAATGCCCTTCTTATCACTTATAGAAGCATCTAGGCACTGTTTTGAGTAGCATGTTGAGGATGGACATGTAAGAGGAGATTCATAAAAGACTTGAAACGGGCCTGTGTTGGCTGTTACCTGCTGGTGAGAAATACAAGCAATTCAGAAGGGCAGGGAATAAGGTCATGGCCACGCAAAATGCTTCCAGGAGTACTGGTGTTGCTCACAGGAGTGTCTAAGCTATTCTCAGTAAGCCTTATGAACGCAACAAACCCCAGACCAGGGGCCATAAGCAAGCTGCAGATTATCACCAGTCTTCCCTTTAGTTGTCCTGTGTGTCAATCTGCCCTGAGGTGGCTGAGTGTGATTTTTCTCTCCTGTGTGTTTTGAAGGCCAGGAATAACCAGGTGTGTCCCAGATTTTCTGCTCTACAAAGTGCCTCTCTGCCTCTGCACTTGTGACATCTGTCTTACCAGTGAAAATTACTAAGTGAAAATGGAAGATGAAAACCATAACTATACTTTTTGTACTCTACTGTTCCTTTGATTCCTTCAGTCTGTTGCCTGTTCCTGGAAGGCACTTCTTACTGTGGTACAATGAATCAAGCTGAATTCATTCTCTCTGTCAGAGAAATGAAAGAGCTGCTATGTGCTCCCTGCCACCCGATATATCCACAAGTATTTTCCAGAGGAAAGACATCACCTGAGTAGTCACTTAGCCACAACAGGGGCTCCACTCTGCCCAGCTTTGGCTGTAGCACTAGTTTTACTCCATTTGTTGTGAAAGAAATTGAGTTGAAAGATGTCCTGTGGGCTTTCTGTATTATGAGTTTGTTTCTTCGCTTTGTTTGTTTTGTTTTAATTGTTCTGTTCTGAAAGATGTGGAGGAGAAAGGAAAATAAGGAAGAAATAAGAACCCACTGTATTTTCTCTACCCTCAATAAAAACAGATTTTGTTTTCATAGTGCATTTTCAACAGTGTTTTCTGCACACACTTCTATTGCTCCAATAAATGCTGGAATTTTTCGTTATTTTGTTAGTTATTTTGACAGTGAATTATTGCATAATGATTAAATCATTTTAGCTCAATACTTCTGATAACACAGAGCTCGTAGCATTCTGCTTTATAATGCTTGAGTCTTCTGACATGTTTTACAGATACAGTTTAAATCTGACAGGCAATGAATGGTTTTGTTCACTTTTTAGACGTGACAAGCTGTGGATCTGCATGGAGTTTTGTGGAGGTGGCTCTCTACAGGATATTTATCATGGTACGTCAAGACCATAATTCCTTAAAAGCTAAGTAAAGCTTGTTGTAAGAAAATGGAGATGATTACAGTGTTTTGGAATCAAAGAGGATGAATCTTAAATTCAGTATCCATAATAATCCACTGAAGGTCAATTTTAACTTACTTAAGTATCTATGTAATAGGTTGTTTTTTTTCTTTTTTGAAACACAATGAACTGCAGCAGGGTGGAGTAACAGAAGTTGTTTCCTTCCTTCATCAGTTCATGTACCAATCCACTGCTTTCCTAAAACTGTAAAATTAGACAGTATTATACAGTGAAAAAAAAGACAAAGCAAAATCTTGTATCCTGGTGTGCTGTGTTCATAGTCATCTCATTTTTGAGCTTTTGAACTTTGTTTTAAAGCAGTCGATACCGCAGCCTACAGGTACCTGGATAAACAGACAGATTAGCACTAAAGCTCTTGTCTTTTCTGAGAAGCGACCTTCTGTATGTTAGTGATTCAGTAGTGCCCAAAGGGCCTTTTCAGTGCGTGACATGTAAAAAATAAAGGTGGCCTACGTGTTTGCTTTAGATCTGAGTGCATTGGGTGGTTGAATAAACAAGGAGTGTGTGTAGTTCTATCACATGCAGACAAGATAAGTCAATTGGTTGCTAATTTTTGACAGACAAAATCAGTTTTAAGAGTTTTTATTGCCCTGGCAATAAGACTTGCTTAGGAAATGACTATGCTACAAACATGTAATGGCTCTGTGATTGGGAGATAATGTTTTTCAGACAGGAAATCCATCCAGATTTTAAATAGTGAAGATTTTCCATGTTAGGTTCCTCACATCCTTCTCATGTACATAAACAGCTATCACGTGTTTTTTACATCTAACTTGGGTGCAGTTAAAACAAGGCAGTGATTCACAGATTCACACTGTGTTCACATTGCAGTCATTTGAGTGTGTTCTTGTTGATCCCTCACATCTTCACCAGTGTTGATGAGAGTATGGTGCCTGATAGGCTTTGTTTTGTGGAACACCTGTAGAGTAGGAAATGAGCTCATGTGGCTTAAATGCCTGAACAGATGTCGTACAGGAGCTGTTTCCTGTCGCAGCTGATTTTTTGGCTTCTCTGCCAGCAGCGGCTAGAGTGGAAGGTTCTTTTCTAATCTTAATTACGCTACTAAGTTCTTAACTCCAGTTGAACCATAGGCCTCAGCAATTGAATCCTAAGTAAAATAATCATTCAAGTTAATTCAATATCAGTTTCTCAAAATAAACATGGGTTTTGAAGAAACTGTAGCTTTGTGCTTGATTCTTACTTAATTTTTTAACTCCCTACTCATTTGTGAAACCACATCCAACTTCTCTGTTCGCAAGCTTCTCAGGTTTTGTCCAGAAAACAATGAAGACTGCATGTCTGCTCATAAAACCTTTTAATCTCAGGATCAAAGTCAAGTGACTGAGGACAAGTCACAAGCTTTCCTTGCTTGTGGTTCGGTGTTTGTTTTGCATTTTTGTTCCAAATGTAATTATTTTAAGAAACTTGGGTGAGCTGGGGCTCTAGAGCAAAGGGGAAGACTCTTGAGTAGCTGCTGAGTTTGCTCAGAGGAAGAGATGTGGAAAGGTGCCTGGTGTGGCAGGCCCAGGAGCCACATTTCCAGCAGAGCGTACGGAGAAAGGACAGAGGAGCTTCAGATAGCAGGTCGTGTGGCTGCAGGAGACTAAGGGGGAGAGAGCAGGTTATAAGGGGTGGAACTCAGAGGGGCTTTGAAGTCCAGGACATACGAGATTTGTGCAGGGGAAAGAGCTGTGCTTAAATCGCTGCTTCTGTTGTTATAGAATATTTCTTGTGCTTTTTTTTGTTTTTTTCCTTCCTTCTGACTGCTTTGAGATTAATGCATCTGGAAAGCAAGCAATTTCCATTCCAACAGGACTAGATAATTTTGGAATTTGAAAACATTTTGGTAGCTCTTGTGATGTTCCTTCTGTGGGAAAGTTTAAACATGTTACTGGGTGATTCTATTGAATCCTCTCAGTATGAGTGGAAATTACTTGAGGTGTAGGTTTGGGAAGGACAGTGTCTTACCTGATATTGAGTGGGTTGTTTTTCTTCTGTTTCAGTGACTGGACCACTTTCAGAACAGCAGATTGCCTACGTTAGCAGAGAAACACTACAGGTAGTGTATGCTAAGGTTCTTGTGGTCATATACATGTAACTGTAATGTAAAAACATTAAAAGCTAAAACTAAAAGCTAAAAATATGTGTCATGTCATGAAAGTACAGTGTTTGGAGGGCTTAGCATTTTTCTCTGCTGAGGAAGTCCTCCGTTGTAGCCTAGAACTGGTTTGTTTAATTGTGTGACCCTAAATGATCCAGGATCGTTTGAGAAAAACTGTCATCTACTTTCTGCCGGTTTTTTTGTTTGTTTTAAAAGAGAGATAAAAAGCAGTTTATTTATTTGTCTGTATTTGTGATGCAAGTTAGTTATTGCAAGTTTGAAGGAAAATTTTAAGACTCAGTTTTGTGTATCTGATTGATGTGCCAACAAGGAGGGAAAAGAAATGTGTATGTATACTCAAGGAGTTCCAATTATGGTCTTTAGTCTCTCCTTATGGTTGTGTTAACTTTCATATTTCTTTCTTAAACAAAATATTTAACTCACCAGTAAAACGTCACGAGAACTATCATGTTATGTCTTGGTTTCATGTAAGAGAGCAGCTCTTGGCTTCTACTGAATGCTGAGCTCTCAAATGCTGTTTGTTGAGAGCCTCTCACACTCAAGATAGCTCTGTCGCTGAGCCAGCTCTATTGCATGCCACTGACCATTTCTCTATGCTGTGCCAGAGATTGCTGTCTTCTGAATTCCAGGACATTTTCTTATAGTAAAGTCTTGACTTACTAGTATGAAGGAGTGGGTTTGGTTTTTTTTTGTTTTGTTTTTTTTTTGGAGTCTCGAATACCTGAAGTTAGATTTTGAGGTCTGTATTTAAAAACCCATAAAGTGGTCTGATGTCAAAAAACAAACAAACAAACAAAAAAAAACAACCCAAAAAAACCCAGTCACTGATACTGATTCAGATACTGATTCTGAAACTATAGGTACTGTAATATGGAGCTTCCATGATTTTTTTGTGCCATTGACATCTGGAGATGTACATGTGAAGAGTGCATGTGTGACACTTCTAGCTAATGCCTGTTGTTGCCATGTGGAGTTGATGCTTTGACTGTACTCTCTACTAAAAGCAAATTGAGTCCAATTTTGGGTATGCGTGCATCCCTGCAGTGAGAGCACACAAGGTCTGTTGATCTGATCTCTTCAGCCATTTGCCCCAGAGAACCTGTGCTAAAACACCTCTGAGACTTTCAAGGAGTTGGATTTCACCATTAATTAGTGCTTTTATATTGCATTTAGATTTTCGTGAACTAACAAAAAATAGCCCCAAACTGCATTTTCAGTGGTACTGTTGTCAATCCACACAAAGAAGATGTTGACCATTTCACTTGAAAATCTAAAGTACTAAGTCATGTAAGCTAGCACTTCCCAGTTTTTCCTGATGATGGGAATAGGACCATCCATGAAAACGCTCATAAATGGAAAGGATCCTAGTATTGTTTTTGAAATCAACTATGTGATGTCTTGCTGAGATAATTGGGAGTTAAAAAAAAAAAAATTGTCTTAATATGGATATCTTCAATGAAATGTAGTCATTGCAGAGGCTGATGATTGCAGAGTGCTGCAGATGTTTACCTGCTGCTTGCCCATGAAAGAGCATTTCGGAGATAAGCCCAGAGTGTTAGAAGTGGTGTGCTCTGTGATTCCTCATATGAGGATTTGACTGTGTAGTATTATTTCAGATCTTGTGTTGAGGCACTGAGTCCTAAAATGTTTCACTGTCGTTACCACCTGCAGAAATGCATGACTTAAAGTTGAAGCAGAGCATTAGCCCTGAGGAGCTGCCTGCTGGTGTCCTTCTAGAGTTAATTGAGGCCTGTAATGGCACAGGTGATCTCTGTGCTAGATATCTGGTGATCAGACTGCTGAATAGAATGCTGTTAGGCAATTTAAAAGTAATTAACTTGCTCTGAAAGGGTGATAGTTAACATATCCAGAGGAAAACTTAACCAGAAAAGTCTTTCCTGTCAGTGGGCTTATGGTGCCTGACATTCTTCCATTCCACCCCTGCATTTAGATGTTACACTACTGTGTACATGGAATTTCCAAGTGCATTCAAGAGTCACTGAAATAAAGGAATGTTCTTCAATCAGAAAGTTATTTAGGTTACTGAATTGCATACTAAATACATCTGTTAATTGAGTAGGAAAGGCATATTAAGTAAAATATTGGATTTAATTATTGTTTAACTATTTTTTGCAGGGGCTCTATTACCTTCACAGTAAAGGAAAAATGCACAGAGACATAAAGGTGAGTAAAAACGGAATGGAATTTTGTGTTTTTAGGGTAATCTACATCATCACCTCTTAAGAGTTTTTACTGTTATACGGCACTTTTGGGGATGCTTTCTAAATACATAAGGTTTATTGGAATAATATTTTCTGCCCGCTAGAAGAAAAATATCTTTAAGGTGCATGGGAATCATTTGTTCTTGTAATTGGAACCACACGCTTATTTTGAGCAGTGCAGCAGAATTTTGGCATCAGCTGCTGTCCAATACAGCTTGTATTCAGATGTCCAAAAGGATGCTTTCTGTGCAGAAGGAAAGGCTTGGTCTTTTCCACTCCTTTCTGAGAAGCTTGGTGTACCCTTCTGACTGAACCAGCAAGTAAACAGAACTGTTGCTTGGCTTCTTGCTTCTTTTCTTGGTGAGCAGATTGCAGGGCAGTGGCTGCTGTTCCTTGTACTTCTTACAGACTAACTTGTCTCCTCCTTCACATCTAAAATTAGAGAGCACCACAAATCAGGTTCTTAGCACCAACTTCCTTAAACCATCATCTCAACAAAGCTGTATCAAAGGTGGCTTGCTCATACTATTATACTCCCTGTTAATAGTTTCCTTCTGATACTTCCTGTTGACTTTTTGTCCCTGGGGTTTTATTACTTACTGTTTGCATTTCCAAACTGTTCCCTGCTCAGATTCCAGCTTTAATTTGGCAAGCTACCCTCCTGGATATATGTCAGCAAATTACTGTATTCCTTTGTGTTGTACATGCATTTTTGTTTATCTACCTTGTGTTTCTTTCAGTGCAATAATGCATAGTAGCTTCAACTCTAGGTGCTTTAGTACAGGTTAACTCCTGTCATCCTTGTTGTCTGCAGGACGATACTTGGGTTTAGTGCCACCAGGAAAATAATTTCTGAATGAGAGATTAATTTGGACACTAAACTTGAACATTTTTCATCGTACTTGATGGGATGAAAAATGCTACTTGTTAGGCTGCAGTGCATAGATACTCATTTCTAAACAGAAATATGCTGATGAAAACATGGAAGTGTGCGTTTTTAAATGAAAAACAAAAATAAAGGTGAGCATGGAAAAATACTATCTTCATCTGCAACTCTCCTGGCGAGGCAGTTACATTTGCTTCCTGCAGTAGCTAAGTTATGTATTTAGTGTATCTGTTCTGTTAGTCTTGAAAGGTGAACGGGGTCAAGAGCATGTTAACTGGGCCTCATGTTATTTACCCAGCTCCATTTATGAGGCTCATTAACTGCATTGTGCAGCATTTGCCAAAGTAAGCCTTGTAGCTGGAGCATGACTGCAGGCCTGACTTCTTCCCCATGCAACCCCCTACCTGTACGAAAGCAGTTGTTTGGGAAGCCCTGCATGCTGCCTTTCTGTGCAGTCTGTGGGCAGGGCTGGCAGCTGTAGCACTGCCTGGCTGTGTGATTGGCTCCAGCCTTCGCTCGGTACTGCTTAGAGCTGCTTGCCTCCTTTGGAGCTCCCACTTCCTTCTTGTGGCATTTTCATGGCACCAGCTGTCATTTGGGGTTAGCTTTGGTTATTGAGCTGCTTCTGGAAGTGGTGCATGTAGCCACGCAGCATTGTGCTCTTCAGAGGGAGCGCTAGCGGAATCTCTGCTGCGGAGAGACAGAAATAGTTTTGTTAAAACACTGGAGTTTCAAGGAAGGCCCTTAAGGCTATAATTATCGTGGCCCTGAAAGGAGACAAAACCAGCTTGGCATATGAAAAGAAAATCAGATTACTTCCGTTGTGACCTTTAGAGTTCCTATTTCCTTTCAGTCAGTGTAAATGGAAAAAAGAAAGTAAGAATTCATCTTCATAAGCAAATCATCATAATTCTGCTCTTTGAGAGGGCTTTGTGTACAATAGAGAACTTTGTAGTACTATGGGCTAAAGAATACTAAACTTAACATTCATGAGAAATACTGAATATCTGAGTTCCTTTATATAATAGAATGGCAAGTTACTAATTTCACAGACATTTCCTTGTTAATGCTACATATTTCTCAAATGTACAGTTTTGGCTTATCTTCTTACCACTAATTTGCTGTCCATATATCACATAAACATTGGTTTTCTATAGCATCACAAAAATCTGCCTGTTTTAATACAAATACACTTTTTTTTAAGGGAGCAAACATTCTTTTAACGGATAATGGACATGTAAAATTAGGTAAGTTAATAAACAATCTGTTAATAACTGTAAGTTGTTTGTAGTCTGAAAACAAAACCTTACCGATTTTTGTCTGGTTATGTAAGGGTTCGTTATGTAAGGAATTAGCACATGTCACAATTCTTTTTCTCTTGCTGGTAAGATCTAACTCAGCAGCACCAAATTATTGTCTTAGGAGTAATTGGAGTCTGGTTTTGCAACACTGAGGTAAAACTTCCTGAGGTTGCAAACATGGGGTGGAAGTCAAATCAAAGGTTTTAAAAAACTTTTATTGAAATGTAACATCCAGAGTTCTTAAACATGAAATATACCTTTAAAAACTGCCAGAAATAACCCCTTAGATTTTATTAAATGATGTATTTTATGTTATTAAAAGAATGCTAGTCATTGTTAGAACTTCTGTGTTATCCTTTTGGTTTCTTGCCCTAATGAGAGGGGCCTCCACATTTGATAGGCAACTGAGAGGAATTAATCAAAAGTATCTGAGATTCATCAAGTTTCCATTATTTGCTTTTTTTTTCTTTTGTAAATTATTTTCCTGTATATTTAGGAAACTCGTACAGTGGAGAAATCAAACTGTCATGTTCTTAAAGAAAATGAGCTACATCAGAACATTATTATTATACATCATTATTAATGATCTTTATTTTTTATAGCTGATTTTGGAGTATCTGCGCAGATAACAGCTACAATTGCCAAAAGGAAATCGTTCATTGGCACCCCGTATTGGTAATTGTGTTTTGCTTCGTCATCAGTATATACGTAGCAAACATCATTCTGTTCAAAAATATTTGTGAAAGCATGCCACAAACTTTCTGGGTAGACTCATCACAAAAAACTGATGTTTCTGGGATTGTGTCTTTTTTTTTTTTAATGCTGAGCATTAGTTAAATCATTCAAATGCTCTGAAATGTTGAAAACAGTTTGGATGTGATGCTCGGGGACATGATTTAGTGGGGGCTGTTAGAGTTAGGGCAGTGTGTTTAGGTTGTGGTTGGACTTGATGATCTTTAAGGTCTTCTCCAACCTGATTGTATGATTTTTATGATCCCATCTGTGTGGTGCTATTACTATTGACTAATGGATTGCAGTTTAGTCTGATTTTAAGTATGTACACAGTTTTATGTTTTTAACTGTGATCTTGAATTTTTTTTCTGTTCAATTTCCATTTTGGTGTCTTGCATTTCTTCCCCTCTATCTCAGATAAGTCTTCTCTGTAACTCTTCAGTTGATAACAAGTTTCATTTGTTTGTCTTCATGGATTCCTTTGCTGCTTGTGAAATGTTTTTTCTAAACTAATTTTTGTTGTTGTTTTCAAGCAAGAATTAAAGCAAGAAAGCCCAACTGAATATGAAATTAAGTTTTTATTGTCTGTACTGTATCTTTATTCTGTCCTGAGCAAACTGGTTTCTGTAATTCATCTTCTCTAAAGTTCAGCTTTTTGTTTTCTCCTCTGTTTGTACTGAAAGTGATTGTTCCCTTTTTGCTTTTGAAGTACGTGATACTTATTCTTCTCTGTAAAAGTAGCAGTTTTGTATGTTTCCTAGAAAGATGCTCAAAGTTCTGTTACGTGGCAGCATAGTAAATACAAGGAAAATGTGTGGATGGTAAAAAGCCACGTTCAAATATTCAGTCTTTGAAACAGATTACAGCACAGCATTTTTAGCATTTTTCTGTAGTATAAGTCATGCCAAGGCACAGATTCACTTCCCATTCTGAGTAGCACAAACACCCATCGGTCATGATTGTGTAACTGATTTGTTGCTCTGTTTCCTGAGTAAGATGTCTGGGTGGCTTGAGTCCTGACCTGGATGACTGTGTAACTTCTAAATTGCACCAGGGTTCTCAAATGACATGCCATAACTTTAAACAGTAATTATGAAAGCTTACATCAGTTAAATACTTACAAAATGCATCAGTTTTCCATAGTAAGTCTTCTCAGATTTGGGAGTGGAAGCAAGTAAGGAGAACTGTTGAGATTGTAGAGAAGAAGTTGTAATGTGAAGGTTTGAGTGATCCTTATAGGTGTCTGAGCAGGGAAGGGTATGGTAGTGGGGTGGGGGAGAAGTGAAAGGCAAAACTGCTGTGCAGTGTCGTCAGTTCTAGTAACCCCACTATTTACCCGTGCATTCCTTCTCTTCTTTCTAAAGTTAGTGCATGTTTCTCCTCTGCGTTGGTAATGCCTTCTGCCTTTAGCATCTTTTTTGATTCAATATTGTTTTCTCTAATGAGTTCTACATGAAAGTTTATGTAAATATTTCACATTTGTACCACCAAATTGGATATTGTTTTCAGATGCACAGTTAAGGATATCTGTGTTTAAATAGTGCATCATTTGAGATGTCCACTGAGTAATGCTGTTTACTGCTTTACTGTAGAACTCATTACGTTACATTCTTCTGTCCTACCTACTTTGAGTTGTATGTCCTATTTCATTGATCCTTTTCAGGTGTTCTGAAAAAAAAAAAAAAGGAATGCAGAATGCATTTGATATGGCTGTATAGGACAGTCAAATCCAAAACATGCAGCAATTCCTAGTGAATCACTTCATTTGGGTATTCTTCTCTGTGTAAATTGTTAGTTTTTTTCACTTGTGGGTCTGAAGTTACTTTATAAACCTAAATAAGGTGTGTTGATACTACAGTGAACAGGTACTGTAGACAAGGAGTTCTCTGTGCCGAGTTGACAGGTCTTATGCTTCCAGAAGAAAAAAACCTGTCAATTTGCTGCGTTTGGTCAGTTATCTGGGGCAATGTGTGTATTTGGATACTGTTTGCATTTTATTGTTGTTGAATAATTATACTCTAAGCTGTTTGGTAGTCTGGAGATTCCTTGTGTTCCTGTAAAAAGTACAAGACAGATTGGTTTCATCCACTTCCTTCCTGTTTACTTATAGGAAGATTATGGAGGAAAATTGCATGCTTGCTACAGAGAAGAGGATTTCTAATTTGGGAATTATTTACCTATTACTGCTTTCAGCTGAATACATGAGTACCACAATGTTTATTCACTGAAAAGAGAAGTAGGAAAAAAACCTGGTGTTTTCTAAATATTGTAGTCCACAGGGTGAATTTTTGAAGTTTAAATCAATAAATATATATGTTGTATACTTTTTTACATGCACATGCATATGTGTGTGTATATATATGCATTTGTTTGCATGTGTATATATACACACAAGCACATACAAATGTATATGCAGCATATTGAGAGCTGTTGAGAAATTATGGTTGCATACAGAAGGACATTTGATTTGTGATGAGAAGTGTATCTTATATCAAACATCTTCTACTGTGTAGGATGGCACCAGAAGTTGCTGCAGTAGAAAGAAAAGGTGGCTACAACCAACTCTGTGATCTGTGGGCAGTTGGAATAACTGCTATAGAGCTTGCTGAACTTCAACCTCCAATGTTTGACCTGCATCCAATGAGGTTAGTAAGGGGTTAAAGTTTGGTGTGTAAATACAGCTTTATAAATAATCCATTTGGAATAGCTGGCTCTGTATACGTGTGGTGTCTGGGAGTACTGCATGGATGTTCAGAGAATTATAGAGTGGCCTGAGTTGACAGTGACCTCAGAGATCCCTTAATTCTATCTCCCCTACCATGAGCAGGGTTGCCAACCACTAAATCAGGAGCCAGCTAAGGCTGCCCAAGGCCCTATCTAACCTGGCCTTGAGCACCTCCAGGTATGAGGCACCACAGTTTCTCTTGGCAGCCTGTTCCAGCACCTCACTAGTCTCAGTTAAGAATTTCCAATGACATGTAATATGAATCTCCCCTCTTTTAGGTTAAAAAGATTCATCCTTGTCTTATCACCATCAGACTGTGTAAAAACAAACAAACAAAAACACAAAAAACAGCACCACAAACAAAGAAAGCTCTCATTAAGTTTGGAAGGCTGCAAAATCTCCCTGGAGCATTCTCTTTTTCCAGGCTGAACAAGCCCAGCTCCCTCAGCCTTTCTTCATACAAGAGGTGCTTCAGCCCACTGAGCAACTTCATGGCACTCCTCTGCACCCACTCCAACAGCTCCATGTCTTTCTTTTTCTGGGTTACACCTGGTTGCAGTACTCCAGGTGGGGCCTCACAAGGGCGGAGTAGAGAGGAACAGTCTCCTCCCTTGCCCTGCTGCCACCCCTCCTTTGATGCAGCTAAGGATGATGATGTTGGCTTTCCAGACTGCAAGTACATGGTGCTGGCTTGTATTAAGTGTTTCATCTGCCAGGACCATGATGTCCTTCTTGGCAGGGCTGTTCTCAATGAGTTCTTTTCCCAGAGTATAAATGTATCTGGGATTTCCCCAACCCAGGTGCAAGGCTGTGCTCTTGACCTTGTTGAACCTCATTACGTTCCTGTGGGCCCACCTTTTGAGCTTGTTCAAGTCCCTGTGGATGGCATCCCTTCTGTTTTGCCAGCTGCACCATTCAGCTTGCTGTAATCTGCAAATTAACTGAGAGCGCACTGAATCCCAGCACCTTTGTCTTTGAGAAAGGAGCACTGGTCCCAAGACGGACCCCAGTGGGGCACCACTTGTGAACAGCCTCCACCTGGACATAGAGCTATTGACCACAATCCTCTGGCTGCAACCTTCTAATTGATTCTTTATCCACTGAGTGCCCACCCTTCAAACCTACATTTCTCCATTTTAGATATAAGGATGAGGCCATATCAGAGGCCTTGCACAAGTCCAGGTAGGCAACATTAGTTACCCTTCCTTGCACCACCAATGCTGTCACTTGATCACAGAAGGGCACTAGAGTGGTGAGGCACAATCTGCCCTTGGTGAAGATGTGCTGGCTACCTTGGATTACTTGCTTGTCCCTCGTGTACCTTAAAATCTGTTCCAGGAGTATTCGTTCACAATATTCACAGGCATTATAGGCCTTTAGTTCCCTGGATCTTCCTTTCTTCCTTCCTTTAAAATTGGAGTGATGTTTCCTTTTTTCCAGTCACCAGTGACTTCACCTGGCAGTCACAACTTTTCACATATAGTTGCCAAGCCATTCTCCATCTTATCAGCCAGTTCCTTCAGGACTCTGGGATGCATGTCATCAGGCCCCATAAACCTGTACACATGCAGTCTCAGGAAGCAGTCTCGAACATGCTTTTGCCTTACAGTGGGAGGGATTTTGCTCCCTCAGCCCCCACCTAGAAGTTCAGTGATGTGAGAGACATGAGAAGCCTGGCTTGCAGTGAAAACTGAGGCAAAGAACTTACTAAGTATCTCAGCCTTCTCCATGTCTATTACACCTAGTTTTCCCTTTTCATTTATCAGAGAGTGGGCGTATACTCTCTTTAGCCTGTCTCTTCTCATTATTTTTCACATCCCTTGCCAAGTGCATTTTGATCTGTGCCTTGTCTTTCTTGATTCCATATCTACGTGTTACATTATATCATAATCATCCTCTAATAAATGCCATTCCTAATCTGCATCATCAAACAGTGAAGGACCCAGATTAGTGACATTGCTATTACTATGGGGACAATTCAGAGCCATCTGAAGCATTTAAAACTGCAACTTAGACACCACCTCTACATCTGTTAACTACATTGTTTCTTAAGTGTCATTTACCTCAAAATTTAGTTAAAAGATCCTTAATTTTTTATTTCAGACTTTGAACGTGGAGTTTATAAGCAGTTCTGGTGTGGGAAGGCCTCCTACCACAGCAATTAACAACTCTTTTTTGTGCATAAATAAGCAATGTTGTCTTGGTAGCATCTTTTAAACTGATGGGCTCACTGCCAGCAAAATAATGCCTATACTAATTTTGTGTGTGTATATACACACAAAGTACACACACACACACACACACACACACACACACACACACACACACGCATGCGCAAACAAAATTAGTATATAATATATCTTTTTATATATAATGTATACATATAATATATAATATAGTATATCTTTTTTCTTTCAGAGCACTTTTTCTAATGACAAAAAGCAACTTCCAGCCTCCTAAGCTAAAGGACAAAATGAAATGGTAGGCGCTTCTCTGTTTCAGTAGATAATAATCTACTGAATGATTTTCACTGGGCTGATTTTACCATTTCGTTTTACAGGTCCAATAGTTTTCATCATTTTGTGAAAATGGCACTTACAAAAAATCCTAAAAAAAGACCTACAGCTGAAAAATTACTGCAGGTATAAATTTGTTTGGTTTCCTTGAATTTTTCTTTTTTGTAAGTTATAAAATGGAAATGCACTTAATATGGCTGTTTGGAATTTTTATCTGTTTGTTTCTTCTTTGTTCTGTCTTTCAGCATCCTTTTGTTACCCAGCCATTAAATCGAAGTCTTGCTATTGAACTTTTGGATAAAATGAATAATCCTGATCATTCCACTTACCATGACTTTGATGATGATGATCCTGAGGTAAGAATATGCTATATCTGCAAAATCAGGTTGAATTTGTTTTCCAATAAAACTAAATGATTAGCTAATTAATTATTATTTGTTGGACCACAGAATGTTTTGTGATCTCAAGAAGTCTCAAGAGTTCAGGTTTTGCTGCTGAATGTTATTTGTGACACTTAACAAAATTTGTTGTATTTCAGGAGGAAAAGCTCAAAAAGAGTTGTAAATGTTACAGTTTTATTTACTGTTGTCCTTGTCCAATTTGTGGTGTGAAAGTAGATGTGGAATATGTTAATCCTGAGTTCTGTCATATGTCCTGCTATGTTTATTCATGGAGTTGTTGCCATCTTCACAGGGTACATTCATAGCACCATCTTGTACACATATTGAACTTGTTCTTTAGCTCTTAATCTACTGTCTGAACAGCTTTCTTATGAGAATGTTTCAGCGGTTGTTTTTGTCAAATGTTTTGCTATTTGTGTCTTGCAAATTTTCTTTTCTGTCTTAGAATATGAGACTTGATTTCATTTACTGTTTTGTCAAAGTCTCTGATTTTTGTGCTTTAACATCAGGGAAAAGACAACGTGCTTATGTAAGTGCAGGGCTGAAATGTTACCTAAATTAGAAAAAGCAAATATTTTGCATATTGCATCCTATCTTTATATTTAATTCTGTTATTGAAGACTTTCCTAACATTTACAGTGATTATCTCTTTCAGGGAAATTGTTTTGACAAAAATGCCACTGACTCATTAATTACGTGCTTGTGTGTTGTGTGTTTTTTAGATTTCTGTGGTTTTTTTTCCCCCTACTGTGGTCAAAAATGCCTTCAAATGAAAATAAGCTTAAAAGCAGCATATTTTAGTATACTCATTTTCAGATTTCAAAAGTTAAATGAGATTTAGTATTTTCTAGAACATGAAAGACAAGACATCACGCGCTGAGTCTATTTTATTCTCCCTTAGAAGTTGAAATGAATGATTGTGGAAAGAAGTGAAGGTGAAATCTGTTGTGGAGAGCAATGTTTAAGTACTTCTTAAATGAGTGAGGAAGGAGAGGAAGGCATAAGGACTGAATAATCAGTACTTTTAAAAACGTTTCCTTCTAGTCAAGACATTAAAAATAATTAAAAAAAAAAAAGGAAGTCAAACATGCAAGAAAATCCTTAGTATGTTTGATTCTTGCGAGAGGAAGGTTTCTGTCTCCATCAAGAATCAGCACTGAGGAACTCGGATCTGCTGCTCACTCTGAGATCTGAAGATCAAGTGTCCTTTAATTCAGCATCTATTTAGAGATGGCAAAAAACTCTGAGATCTCCTTAAAGCAGTATTTCTGTGGAAACTAGAAGACGGGAGCCTTCATACGATGTCGTAAGAGGAAAGATAGCTGTTCTCAGCATGCTTTCATATTAGTGAAGTGTTCAGATCAAAAAAGCTTGCACTGAGTAGCTTTCCTGGAAATTGTTCTGAGTCAGTGATGCACCCTTTCCCCCTGTCACTTCTACATATTTTCTAGCAAAAATCTCACTCCTCATTTTGGGCTAGTCACATGGGGAATCTCTTTTCTTTGTGTACTGAAGTGACTCTGGAGGCATCTTACTGACAGTTATCAGCAGCTTTCAAACTAGTATTCACTCATATGTCCTTCTGACTTTGCTTTAAGAAAACTCTTACTTTGTGCAATATATTACTTATCAGTTATTGCATAATGAAGCCTGATATCAGGGAAAAACTGTGCCTTGTCTGGGAGAAAATAATAAATAATCTCACGGCAGTGATAAGAGAGAGTGCCTGTTTTCATGATTTTAAAGAAACTAGGTGAGTTGATAGTGCTTAGGATATGCAAGCTGCTTTGCATGTCTTTTTGATTTTTATTCTTTCAAATGCTAGTTCATTTGCTGTTTACCTTGCGTGACTGAGGAATTTTTTGTTGCATTCATGGACTTCAGGGATAGGCATAATCTTTTCAGTCTTCATTCATCACATGACCTTGAGCTGTCCAGTGAGCTTCAAGCACCATTACTTGTAGCATTGGATCATCTTTATCAGACAACTCAGATGTCATGTTACCAAATAATTTTCCATTGAGGCTTTTCATTTGCCTGCAAAATGAGTTGGATGTTTGGGCAGTGTTTCCTTACAAAATAAACAAGTCTAGAATCTGCTTCTGTAATAAATTATTCAAGACATCTTGAATAATGAGGCCTGTGTTTTATATTAAGAATTTGTCATAATTAAAGCCATTGTTGTCACTGTTGTCATTTCTATAATTTATCAAAGGGTAAGAAGTGCATCCGTTCAAACACACTCCATGACCTGCCTGCTCATAGACTGAAGATGTTCATCAGAACTTGGGGAATCACCTCTCTTACACTAGTAGGATACACTGAATGCACCCATCAAAAATTCAGAGCAGCAACATGACCTATGTTTGCTGTTCACCTGGCGCATGCTGATTTTGTAGTTTGCTTCTGTTTGGGTAGGATAGTCTGGAAGCTTGTCTTACAAATGAAAAGATCAGTGTAGAGGAAAAAAAAACAAAACAACAAAAACAAAATTACCATGGTCCATGGAATCAAGTTGTTTGGATATAATCAGGAAGGTGTCCCCTTGCTATAGCAAGTATTTGGCAGCCATATCTGTGATTGTGGCATTTTCAGTGTTTTCTTACTAAAACTAACGGAGGACCTAATTGGGTTTCCAGTTCAGTCAAAGACAGGATTTCCAATCGGTACTCTGTGTTCACTCCCTTACAAATAACCCTTGTATCTGCTGGCAACTGTCTATTCTTCACTTTCCTGTGACAGTGAGTCTTGTGGTGGTTACTGACATGGTAACTGAAAAGGTTGCAGAGAGGAAAAGTGCTTATGTGTGAGCCTTAACATTGTATGTTTTGGCTTTAAAACTGCTCTTCAGATCTGTCCCATGCCTGAAGTTGCACCAAAATGGCAGTTGTTTTGGAAGCTAACGTACATTCATTCCTTTGTCCTCAAGAACATTTGAGTGTCTGCTGCTTCTATTGATTTGTTGTCAGCATAGGTCTTTCAAGGTGAGTTGAGGACTCTGTCCTTGTGACAGAGCAGTGAGGATTTGGCTACTTCCAGTAATTCTGTTGACGAGGAAAAGGAAGCGTGGGGGCAGGTTCTGCATGTAGCACAGTGTGAATATCAGTGAACATCTGTGGCAGGATGCAAGGAACTCACAGAATAATACTGCAAAGGCAAAATTGCCTGTCCTCCCCTACTATAAAACCTGACTCATGACACTGGTGTTATAAGTGCTCACGCACAGTGAGCAAGTGAGCAATGCCTTTCAGCAAAGGATTATGAGTAAGCAACCTTTCGGCACTTTGTGTTTGAAATACTTGAGTGGAAAATCGGATCAGATCTTGAACTGCATCTTGAGCTATCTATCAGGCCGTTTTTAAACTGCAGTCCCAGTTTGTCTGTTTTGCATAAGTGGAGGACTGGCACAAGTTCCAAAACCAAACACGTGCCTGCGAGGTACATGGGAGAAAAATACCCTTAGTCCTGAAGCCCATCCAGCTTCAGAAGAGACAAAAGTGAATGTTAGAAGTGAGGTGAATGCTATGTATGTGTGTAAGATTCTAATATGAATCAGGGAATTTGTTTGTGATGAAAACAGGAGGGGATTAATGCTTTCAGATAATATTTCATGATCAAATAGTTGCAGGGCTATTCGTGACTCCTTGTGAACCAGTTAAAGCTCTTTTCCATTGTTTTGTAGATAAAAGCTGCCAAGTGAAGATTAGAATTAGTATTTATAAAAGGAAAGTTTACATAAAATTTATGACCCTGTTATGTCAGATTACTGTCATTACAAATTGTTTTGCTGCCGTATATTCAAAACAGAAACGTAGCAAATGTGCAGTTCTCATGGATTACTTGTGCTGATGCTATGGAGAATGAGATTTTTTTCCTGGAGAGTAAGAAGAAGACCTTCTGAAAACTCAGTTCTAGGATTTATGTTACTAACTTCAGGGCCTGATTGTACACAGCAGACAGTTGGTCTTGTAGTCTTGCTAGGAAACCTCATGTTATAGTTTTTAAAAGAACCTACAACAGTGGATGCAGAGGGAAGAGAGAGAATCCAACAGGGTTGAGGAAAAGCAAGTGAGATCTTAAAGTCCACGATACTTCATTCTGTAAATAGAAGTAAATAGAAATCCATGGAAAAGGTATCTAAAAAAAGGAAAATGCCATCAACAAGTCTGAGTTAGTATTACTACTTATTTTGGATGCTGAAAATACCTGTAAACTGAAAGGCACGAAAAGGAAATGTTAACATGAGAAAAAGCAATTGTTGATCAGCATTGACTTTACTTGCTCAAACTCGGAGTTTAAAAAGACTTACACTGACATTGAAGCTGCTTTCAGGGGAAATGTCTCCAAATAACTTTAAATTTAACATACAAAAACCATTGTTTTTGGCTTCCACTTCTTTTCTTTGTTGATACTATGCTAAAGTAATGTGCTTTAAAAAACTGCACAGTATTGTTTCAAGTGAAATATATTTTGAAGTATTTTATTTTTGTTTTCTAGCCTCTTGTTGTGCCTCATAGAATTCATTCGACAAGTAGAAATGTGAGAGAAGAAAAGACACGCTCTGAAATAAACTGTAAGCACGTGCTTATGACGTTCTGAAATAATTGTTGATATTCACTTAAAGGGAGGCTATCAGAAAGGTGACGAACTATTTATCAACTATTTCCTGTGATAGGATAATGGAAAATAGTTACAAACTAAAAGAGAGGGGAGATGTAGACTGGATAGAAGTAAAATGTGCTTTATGATAAGGGTGATGAGACGCTGGCATAAGTTGCCCAGAGATGTGGTAGAAACCCCATCCCTGGAGACACTCAAGGTCAAGCTGGATGGGGCTCTGAGCATCTGGTGGAGCTGTAGGTGTCCCTGTTCGTTGCAGAGGGTTTGAACTAGATGGCTTTTAAAGGTCCCTTCCAACTCAAATGTTTTTATGATTTTATGAAATTTTGACCACTATTCTGGGTATTTTAAATACTTAGAAACATCTTAATTGATATGCACTAAAATTAAAAAAAAAAAAAAAAAAAAAGTGATATTTTACCTACAGATTTAGGTTCCAGATGATTACGCAAAATAAATACTTATGTAAAATATTTGAATACACCCTTGTCAGCACTTTAACAAGTCTTACTATTGCCTCATCTCAATAGAACAGGATGCAACCTGAGCTCTTCTGAGAGCTGGTTGGTATAGCCCTGTGTCCCAGACCAGCAAAGATATTCAGTCTAGTACCAGGTTATGTTCGGTAACAAAATGTCAAAGAAAGCTTTTTCTTCCTTAATTTTGTATATTTGTTGTTTTGGGTTTTGAGTTGAAACAGACACGTAGGAATCAAGAAGGGAGGAAGTTGATCACTGGCTGTAAGAAAGAGACTCCATCCCCAAATTGTAGTCGTTCCTTTGCTTGAATTAAATTAAAGCATTACTGGCAGCTTCAGTTGTCTTTTCATAAGCTAAAATAGACAGGAAGTGTACCTGCCAAAGAGAAAGTGTTAGTAGCTTTCCCTGAACTTGAATCAATTCTCTTTAGTGCTAATGAGACTCCAGAAAAACAGATCCAAGAGTGAATTCACAAAATTGTTTTTTTTTTTCCTGTAAATCACAGCTGTGTTTCTCCTTTAAAGAAGGCATTTCCCTGCCCTATTTGCTAAGTTCTTCTCCCAATCCTTCTAATGGTGATTGTGCTCCCTTTCCTGAGAGTAGTTTCTGTGCTGTTACTTTCTAGCAGGGACAAGTTTGTGTCTGTGTGTCAAATGTTTCCATCAGTGGACATATGATATACTCATTAAACTGAATTACTTTTGTTAACCTTTGGAGTTAAGTGTTGCCTAATCACTGTCTAATTTGTTTTCTTTTTCTTTAGTTGGTCAAGTAAAATTTGATCCACCCTTGAGGAAAGAAACAGAGCCACATCATGAATTTGTGAGTAACAAGCAAGATGTGCAATGCACTGTACATTATTCTCTGCAAATATCCATGGAGTAGGGGAAATCTAAGATGTATAGTGTACTTTCTTAGCACTACTAAAATTTGTAGCAGTTTTCCCAACAAGTGGTAACATATTAGTCCAAAACTGTTTGGTGCCATTACACTATACAGACAGACCCCTTATTTTTGGACTTTGCCAGGTGTGATGTATGTGCTATGTGATGTATGGGTTTCCTCTGTCCTTTATACTTCATTGCCAAGTGTATCGTTCCCTTTTTGTTTTAGTTATAAAATAGTTCTGTATGTGTACTCAGATGCTTATCTCCCTCGTTCTCACATTGACAATGATAACTAATAGAAATAATTATAAAATTAAGAGCCTGGGAAGAGATATAATGCATTTGAAAATAGATTTTTGTTGGTTTGTTTTTTATTTTCCCATGCAAACAAACTTTTTGTGGCCCTGGATCACACCTGAAACACACTGAGTCTGGTGGCTGCTGTTTTGTGTAACAGTATAGTGCTGATGTTTTCCTCCTATGGATGGGTCTGCCAGTACAAGGTGTGTGAGAACTCAGGCAGTGTGAGTAAAGGTGTCTGTGCTGTGTCACACCACTGCAGTAAATTCCTCTTCTATGGAGGCTGTTACTTTCCATGTTTGTACACTTTGGTGGTTTCTTCACATTCCTAGTTAAAAGAATACTTCTTTGCTTCCTTACTGCAGACTGCAGACTGCTGTGTTCTCTAAAGCAGGTGTTAATGTAAATAAATTGATTTAGTACTTTAGGTGAGAGGGACATCAGCTCAGCTCCTGGAGTTGCAGTTGTTCCTAAGAGTAGGTTGGTGCCTGGGAATGTACTTCCTTTTCCATAGTCTTCAGTCTGGTGTAGCATTAGGTGGGATGGTTGGTGGCCCTGCATGTGGCAGGGGGGTTGGAGATTCATGATCCTTGAGGTCCCTTCCAACCCTGGCAATTCTGAGATTCTGTGATTTCTGATGCTTATTGCCTTAGTATGGCTCTGTAGCTGTGCTTAAACCTCTTTCACAGTGCTCTGTCCTTTATCAGTGGGCCAGGTGGTTCTGGGTGTATGAGATTGTGCACAGTATTGCTCTTCTGCAACTAGCTGGGCAGGTGGTCTGCTGTTTCTGGAGTCTAATTGAGAGGGGGGAGAACAGTTTCCCCAGTTACATTCAGGGTGTCGCAGTGATTTTAGGTACAGTATTTAGACATCAGTGTAACTGCGTTAGAGGTCCTAGTTGTAGCTGTGTGTATTAAACAAGGTAGAAATTTTATGCAGAGGCTAAAGAGAGCATTTCTGAGAGCACTTCTTTGACAGGTATTCTTGGAAAGGAGAAGTTGGACCTTCTACCACAGTGGCTGTTAGGAATCAGGACATTTGGACTTTGGACCCTTTGGAAGCCCTTGCTGCTGCAGGAAGAGGCTTGAAATGTCCAGATTAACTCTGGAAATTTTACTGTTTTGTACTCCTGTCAGAGTTTGTGTATTTCAAATCTTGCCTTATCTGCTTGTGGAGATTAACAGCCTCACTGCCCATATTGAAATGAAACAAGCAGACATGATCTGTCCTTTTGAGATAAAAATGTGTTTATTTAAAGGTATTTTATATCAAAGTGTTAATATATTATGTCTGATGACCTGGTAGGAGTATTTCTTTAGTACTAGTGTCCAAGTTTATTTTCAGTGTAGGTGTGAATGGAAAAGAATTCCCATTTATGAAATAATCATCAGTTGTCTGTCACAGAATTACTGTGACATATCTGAAAATGCCACTGCAAACAAGATACAGTTCCTGTTAAAAAACAAAACCGTAGCAACTGCTTACATCAAATATTTGTATCTGCAGTAGCTGTTTTTATCACTGTAGATTGAGAGTTAGGAGAGTTGTGTTGATTATTACAACTGCTGTTAGCCAAGAGAGAGGTTGGGATTTTGAGAGTGATGATGTTCAGTCTAGAAACCAAAGACAAAACATATTTTGTTGTTGGATGTGGAAATAGTGGAAAACTCAAATTGGTCTGTCAGAAGCCAATGAGATCTCTCCAGGGAATGGATTGAGTGGGGAAAGAATGATTTTAAATGGAAGCAGGGGCAAGAGGTATTATTTCTTCCTTCAACAATAACGATGTTATCTCTTTAATTAAGGCAGTTCTTCTGACCCTTTAGCTTTTATCTCGCTAAAACATGCATAATTTTCATTCTACTTGACCTAAGAGTGAGTACTCGAGCCAAAGGACTGGACAACTGCTGCATGATAAGTTACTGTTGGTAATACACTTTAATTTTAAGCTGGTGCATCCCTGCATCTTATTGAGGCAGTTTTTCACCAAATACCACAGCTCAGGTGTTGAATAGCGTCCTTATTTTGGTGTGATTCAGTAGCCTTTGGTGATGGCACAATGCCCTTTGCTGTGCTTTATCCTCCCTGAACTGCTCTAACATGGTTTGAGCTTCAACTAACAAATTGTTTTTCTTTTTTGCAAAAACGTTTCCCTTTATCTGCGCCTGGCTTTCAGCAACAATGTAAATAACTTGACTTTCTTGATCTCTTATCTAATGAACAGCCTGACAGTAGCGATTTTTTGGACAATACAGAAGACATATACTACACTGCAAGATCTAACCTGGTATATTTCATCTTATGCCTTTCTATGTCAGTGTTGGTTTTGTCCTTGTTTTACTTTTTCAGAGCTCGTGCTTTGTCCTGTTGCTGTGCTGGTGTTTTCATCTGTGTAAAAGCCATTGTAATGTAGAAGGGAATTCTTAAAATGTGCAGTACTGCAAGTGTTTAATGCATGTTCATGTTTAGTTGAACCGCTTTAATGGAGGGGGCTCAGTGTTAGGCAGTCATTCTGATTTATTTAACTACTTTACAGTGCGTAACAGTAACTTTTTAGAGAGTGATTTAAAAATAGGAAAGAATGATGTTGGTAGTTTTATTTGATAGTTCCTTTAAATAGTCCCCTGAAAAACTATAAAATGACATAAACTTAAATATCCAAGTTCTCCAGATAGTAGTTAGGTTACAGAATGAATATAAACTCAATACAAATAACAGATGGCGGGGTCATAAGTGTTTTCAATGGCATTTGGCACCATTTCTGCTCTGATACATTTTCCAAATTTTCTGTTACCACACTGCTAAAAATCTCAGCTGTTAGCACTGCTGTACAAAAGTTACCATAGAAAGTGAGTTTACTCATTTTTTTTGCTCTTTAGGCACTGCATAGTTTGAAAACTAATACTTTTGACTCTGACATCTTCCTGTAGCGTGGAAAAAAAAAAGCTTTCTGTGTTAGATGAAGAGCATTGTTTTAGTGGCTTTCTTTGATTTGTGAGCTGCTTAATGCAAGTGTGCTGTGGGGAAAAATGGAAAACTGAGCTGTTTGGGAAAGTCTTGGTTTTTAATTTTTTAGTGTGATGGGTTTTATTTTGGATTTCTGGTTTTGGCTTCACTTGGCTTGATGTGCCTTGTATCTTCCAATGCTGTAATTACTGAGAGCTTTCACTCTGTCTTTTCCATTCTTGGAAGGAATTTCATGTAGATTTGCTTGATAGAAAAATATCTCAAAATAATTTGTGAAACAGAAGCTTAGGTTTCTCTGTATGAGAAATATCTCAGCTGTGCATTTGCTTTAGTTCTGGGGGTACTTTCTTGGTTTTTTGGCTCCAGTTTTTTTTCATCTTGGTTTTTATTTTTTCATTTGATGCTTTTCGATGTTGCTTTTGCTGTTGTTTCCTATGATGTTAACCTACAATCTGTGGGTCTGAGGGGCCAGTAACAACATACCTCCCAACTGGACTGTCCTTTCTTCCCTTTGAGAAATGGTTACTTTACTAAAGCTGGTAAAGTACTAATGCTACAATCATGAAAGGACATAGCAGGACCAAAATTATTGCCCTTAAAAAGCTTTTGCTGTATTTAAAAATGCATTCAGAGATAATCTCAAGTATATAATATCTTGAGGAAAAAAATGTGCAACTTCTTCCAGGTTATTTTTTTCTATCACAGGGGTTGGAAGGGACCTCTGGAGATCATGTGGTCCAACCCTCTGCTCCAACAGGTTCCCTACAGCAGGTTGTACAGGAAAGTGTCCCCAGGTGGGTTTTGACTATCTCTGGAGAAAGAGACCTCACAGCCCCTCTGGGCAGCCTGTTCCGCTGCTCTGTCACCCTCACAGTAAATAAGTTTTTCCTCGTGTTTGTATAGAACTTCCTGAGATCCAGTTTTTGCCCATTGCCTCTTGTCGTGTTGCTGGGTACTGCTAAAAGAGCCTGGCTTCTGGGTGCAGGTTATTTATGTATTTATCTATCTATTTATTTTGCATCACTGATGGTGAGATTATAAAGCAATGTATAGAAAATGTGACAGATATAATTTGTTCTGATTTTAAAAAACAAACAAAAAAAACCCTGATTTTTTCTAAAATCAGTTTGTCTCACCAGACTTTAAGAAGGTAAATTGAGGAAATAGAAAAATCTTTTAAAATAAATTTGGAGAATAAAGCTGCTACTTTGAAATTTTATGTTTTGGTGACAGATGGAAGTGCTGATGCTACGGATATGGCTCAACTTGCTGTGTTTGTTAGAGACATTGGTAACAAATGTAATGTCACTGAAGAAATGGCTGCTTTGGTGCCATTAAAAGACACAACTACATCTCTTTATTTGTACAAAGCACTAAAATTGCATGAAAACAATTTTCTTTGACCTTTGTTAACATATCTGTACATATATACAGGCACCCTGGCAATGGTTGGTTAATGAAAAAAAAAAAAAAGAAAAAAAATTATAAAATGAATAGAAAACAGTGCAGTTGCTACCAGCAACTCTCTTTTGATGAAATAGCGCTACATTGTATGTCAAGAAGGGTTTGAATCATAGCCAATCCTACGAGTTCGTGAATAGTATGGATGCTGATAATGGGGACATCTTTTACACATCTGAAGGAGGGTGGTAAGTCAGGGTAAAACGTGAAAGAAACTTTATGAATTGCAAAAGGAAACAAGTAATTTATGGAATCAAAAAGAAAATTTATGCCAGAACTTGAAGAGGAAAAATGGCTCAGATTTAGCATTTTTGGTGGATTTGACTCCTCACTTAAATGAGCTAAACATGCATCTTCAAGGTGAAAACAAACTTGTCTGTGCTGTGTTTCAAACCATAACAGTGTTCAGAATGAAACAAATAATGGCAAGCAGATGTTACGGCAAATAATTGGATGCATTGTGATACACTGACTAATTGCAATCCTGTGAATAGTGAAAAATATGCAGTTGTACTTCCCATTGTGATTAAAAGAATTTGAGAATAGGTTTCAAGATTGATGATATTTTTGGCAGTTATTTGTTATTTTTGTCTGGTTTTAGTCAGTGAAAATACATTACTCCAAATTTTCAAATGAACATACAGAGTTGCAATCAAATTCAACTCAAAGGAAAATTGGATCATGTCTCTTGAATTTGATGTGTCGCATTCTGGCTGAAGTAGGCTGGTTTGACCTCCATGAGGTTTTGTTGCCCACTGCTGCTAAGAGCCTGCTCTTTTAAGGCTGATGTGAAATGTACCTGTTAGTGATGAGCAGAGCTCTCCCTCAGTTCCCACAAAGATGATGGAGAGGGATCTCACAACGACGCAGCAGCTTTCTTAGCACCCTGGATGCAGTGCATCTATTCCAAGTAACCGATTGATAACACGCTAGTCACTTTTTTTTTCTTTGCATTAGAGAATAAGTGATTCTGAGTTGGTCTTTATTTAATCTTAGAGTGTTCAGCATGCAGTGAAACACATTGAGTCCTACCTCCTTAGGAAGTGGGGGCAGAGGAGTTGGAAGGAACTTGGATTGAAGTTGTTTTCAGTTGCTATGAACTTGGCATTCATTTTAGACTTGTTTGGCAAAATATTTAGTCGGGGTTTTGCTGTTACCATACAGTCGTTGCTGTTGTGGTTGCCAGTTGCATTTATGCATTTGGTCTTATTTAATTTATATTTATTTATTTGCTTATGAACATATTCTGGATGTAATCATTTTTAATAGTCTTTGGCAACAGTTAATTTTGAGAATGAGATGTTTCAGTATAGCTTTTCTGTGTTAATGTTTTGTGGCATAGAAATTGAAATGTTGGTAGGAAAATGTTAAATCAGAGAGGAGTGACTGACATAGATGATGAACTTTGCCCAGTAGGGCTGTTCTTTAGTTTGGTTAGCTCATTTTTCTCTTCTCTATACATGCATACATATGATTTTCCTTTGTTATAAACCACAAAGACTTACATTTGTAATTGTTTGCAGTACTTATTTTAGAGTTATAGTAGCTATCAATTAGTTGGATTGCAGAAAATCATCATGCTTTGTTCTGTTTTGGATAATAAAATGATGTGTGGTCCTTATCATCAGAAGAAAATAAATAGGAGTCAGGTTAAAAGTGCATAGGGATCAAGAATTTGGGTTGGTTATTTTTTACTCTTCATCCTCCCTTTATATTTTGGATACTTTCTACTTTGGCATAAGAGACAAGATGTTGAATTTCATTGCTAGGAAGCAGTTTAAAAATGTTGTGTACATTTACCCTTTTCACTGAGGTCACACTGTAGTTACAGAGCAGTGTTCCATTTTGAAATAGTGCTGTCTGTGTGAAGTGGATACTCATAGGGAAAATGTGTAGAGAACTGAAACACAGGGAAAAGGAGAACTACAGCTACATAGCAGTAGTGTGCAGGAAAACCTCAGTCAGTCGCCAGAGAGACATACTTTCATTTGTGTTTAAAAAAAAGAAGTATGTATAAAATCAGCTATTTTGTGGTGTTTTATGCCATCCGATGAAATTCAAGAAAATGAAGTCATTAAAAGTTTAACTTATTCATTAATATCAGTCCTCTTAAAATAAGCATTCTCCTTTATGAAGCAGCACGATAGGAACTGCATCATCGTAGCTTTATTGAGAAACAGACATGTGTATGTTCCTTCTTGTTTAAGTTAATAGTCCAGAGGTGTTTTGTAGTCTTCAAAATTCAGATTTCTTTCCCCAGCACTTTTTGGGATTTAAATCCTTAATTTTTGTTACTTTAGATGGTGACAAGACAAGAAAGAATGGTTTTAAACTGAAGGAAGGCGGATTTAGATTAGGTGTCAGAGGAAAGTTCTTCACTGAGAGAGTGGAGAGGTGCTGACATAGGCTGCCCGGAGAGGCTGTGGATGCCCCATCCCTGGCATTGTTTAAGGCTGGGTTAGGTGGGGCCCTGAGCAGTCTGATCTAGTACTGATCCAACAGTTGGCAGGGGGGTTGGAACTTGATGATCCTTGAGGGCTCTTCCAAGCCATTCTGTGATTCTATGAAATTATCTCATTTCTTAATAGGCTAAAGTTTCAGGTAGCAGGTGGGGAAGTAGCTGAATTGATTGTTCTCTGCATACATTCAGCTTTGCTTTTTGAAAGACTGAACATTTAAAAATATATTTTTTTTTAGTACAGCTCATCCCTGGGGAGTAAGTATCTTAATTAGGAACGCTGTGTCAAAGTTAAAGTAATGATTCATCATAAAATTCTACTGAAAATTAAATAGCATTTTTTGAAGCTTCAACTGCTGAAGATATTGTAGTTTTGGTAGTTGGAATTTGATAGAATAGCCATACTCTTCCTCAGATTTGTCTTCTCTTTGAGGAAGTCTTTATACTTTTGTAGTCATGGATTACTTTGCACAATAGATTACACTGAAAGGTGTGATTTGTCTTTTTGTGTGACCATTAACTGGAAAATTGTGTGAAGAAATAGTGATTACTCCTTTTATTATCTTTTCTTCCCAAAGCAGTTGTCATCTGCAAATAGCGTTTTGTCTTGTATGTGGTTGCCTTGGTTTAGGAGTTGTCCTTAATAACCTGAGCTTGAATGCACAGTGATCTGGGACTGCATCTTTGACAGCAAGGTTATTGACTGTATTCTCATTTGTACTTGGCTGTAGGCCTTCAACTTCTCTTGGAAAATGTCTGTCTAGTCGTTCAGATTCTTCTAGTGTGAATGTCTGTTCTAGAAAGAATTTTAGTTAAGTAATCAACATTGTGTATATCTTAAATGGGAATATTCATGGAGATTAATAATGTCATTAGGCTACCTTAAGATGTGGAGAATGTGCCTTTGTTAAGTCAGTTTTTGCGTCACTTAGCAATTAATGATATTCTCTTCTTCAAGCAGGAATCCATACCTAATAATACTTCTGTTTTGTTGAAGTATGTTTGTGTTAGGCTTTAAAATGGGCTTATGTTGGTTGTTCTGTTAAAGTGCAACAGTACTCTGGAGGTTTTGTGTGGTACATGCAGTACTTAGCAATGCTTGTGTATTAAATATGTAGCTAGAGGATTTAAGAAATTATAATTTCAAGATATATTTGAAATAGGGAGTACAAAAAAACTTAGCACTTTTAAAAAACTTTCTAGCTCTGAGCATTTATCTGTCAGGAATACAGAAGAGTAAATTCCCCTAGCAGTAGTCACTTCACCCCCACATTTTGGTTGAAAATGAACAATATTTTAAAAGTTTACAAGAAAACTAACAGTCTGTTAAGGATAGGAGGTGAAAAACACACACATCCTATTTTAATCACAGTCAAATGCTGACAGTGTAACAGTAAGCTGAATAAAAAACAGCTTTTGTCCTCTTAGGGTATTTAAACATGAGTAATTCTGGCAGATGTCATTTTTCATAAAGAGAATTCCAGCAAGATTAGGTGACAGATGAAGGTTCTTTATGTGTTACGGGGGTTATTTGCTCTTAGTAATTTTCTCAATGTTGCTCTATTTCTTATATATATTATATATATAAAACATGTATATATAGTCAAGCATTGTGTGGTGTATAAATTAAATTGGACAGACGTTTTGGCTCTGTGCAGCATAAGATTTTTGATTAATGTGATTTTGCAACATGTAGACAAAATGCTTGTCACTTAAGCTGAAAATCTCAGGTTTCATTATACTGATGTGGGGTTGCTTTTCTCCAGCAGCCCTTGTTCTGGCATCCCCTCATGTGGCTTCGCACTGCCTGCTTAACCTCCTTGTTGGGGAGCCTGCTGACATCTTACGTTTCCATTCTTGTTATTTTCTTCGCAGTGCCTGAATCCCCAGATACCTGTGTGCTTACATTTGGCATCTGTGGAATTTTTGGAGATGGCTTAGAAATAATTAAATTCTCTCAGGAGAGTTAAATCAGTGTGTCTGTGTGGTGAATTGGAGTACGTTAACTGGTTAACAGAATTGACTGGGGAAGGTGACAGATTTAGAGATTGATGAAGAGATTGAATTTGCAGAGGGCATGGGATGGCCTTTCATGGGGAGAGGAGACTTGCCAAGCAAGCTGTTGAGGTATAGAAGGAGAATGAAATTGTGAAGAAGGAAGAAAAATAACAGTGTGTTCGTAGTGCCCGTGGCTGAGGTCTGCCTTGTGGAGCTGGGGACATGGCCCTGGAGGGAAGGGAGCCTTCCTCCCCACCTGCAGGACTGATTGCAAGCTCTTCTTTCCTGTCCCTTCATTTTTTGGCTCAGTTGATTGAGGTTTCAGTTGAAAGCTGGGTGGCCCATTTGAGTCACATGGTTGGAAGCGCATAGGGTTTGTTGGTGGTTTTGGGTTTCTTTGTTTAATTCTAGAAAGGTATGTGTGATAAATTTGGTACTAAGGTTAAAAAGTCAGTGTGTTCAAGGTTGAGGGAATGCCAGCAGTAGGCTTTCCTCTGCAATTTTTATTCAAACCTCTGATCTGTGCATTCTTTTACATCATGTAATTATATACTGCTTCTTTCCACAATATCCCACTTGCATTGGGAGAATATGGAAGCCCATGGAAGCAATCACGTGCTGCTGACAGCTGTGGTAGAAACAACCAACTGGAAACTACTGCTTAGCTTTAGAGAACAGAGTTGAGGGTGCAGTTTGCAAGTCCTGGGACTCTTAACCAAGTAAAAAAGCAATCTTTCATAGTATCTTGTTAAGTAATGGCTCTTCAGTCTGCAATTAGAAGTAGTGGCAATTTGTGTTTTGTTTTCTTGGAGCACTGGCAAATCTCGTAGGAGACTTTTCTCCTGACTTTTAAAATATTGTTTAAAAGATCAGCCTAAGTTGTTGTCTAGCCCAATTTTATTGTTCTTACAGCTTAGATTCCTGAGCATTGTTCTGAGTGTTTTTGATACAGACTGCAGCTGAAAGAGGACTGTTGTACAGAAGATATTAGGGGACCTTTGAAATGTTCCCTGTAAAGGAGCTGTATACCATCATTTGTGTAGCATCATTTGTCACTAGCTTAGGTGGTGAATAACTGATTTCTCATGGTGAATGCACACAGCATTTTTATGGGGTGCAGGTCTATGCGGGTTGTGATCCATTGGAAGAAGTCAATACCCTGTAATTATATCAGTATTCTCCTGACGGATGCAAAGTTGATGGTGCTTCAGTATGGTCTCTGTATTCTGCCTAATAAATTTGTATGCCATACAACATCTGTTGAATAGTAGTGTCTGCAGCCTGTTGGCACTTCTTTTTCTGGGTAGCCTGCCCTCCAGTATTGCTTGAGTGCTTCGCTTTGTTGCCCATTCTGATATTACTGTGTTTTTTCTTTTTGATACAAATGATGATGTTAAAAATATACATGAGGGCCTAGAATTATCCTTAAAATGTGTATCAGAGCTATAAAAGCACTTTTACTGTCCTTTCTGCTTATTTTTTTTCACATCCCCATGTGCTGAAGGCATTTCAGGCTCTTTGTGAGATGAACTCCTTGTCTGAAAGAAGTACTGTTAATGCACCAGAGAGGGATGGATGGCAGGGGTCTGTAAAAAGTAGTGCGATTGCTTTGATGGGGTTTGGTCAATCACAAAGTCTTGATGTTGTTACCTTTTTTGCAGCTCACTTATTTGAGAAAAGGATCTGTGTGTCCAGGAAGGAAGCTGATGACAGCTTTAGAAGGAATTATACAGGGTAGTAATAGAGTTTTAGAAAGAAGGTAAACTCTGCAAACTGGCATAGAGGAGATTTTGGGGTTACAGGAGTGTAAGGGGCCAAGAGGGTTTGAACTAGTTTGTTCCATACTCAGATTTTGTGGAGAGGGTGACAGCAGCACGATGCAGGGTACGTGTTTACATTTTCATTTTTAAGATTTGTTCTCTTGTATTTATAGGATCTGCAGCTAGAATATGGTCATGGTCCTCAGGGTGGCTACTTCTTGGGTGCAAATAAGTAAGTAAGCAATGGCATTTTATTGTCTCATACTCCCTTGAGGCTGTTAGAATACTATTCACATATGTTTAAATGCATCAGCTGTAACTGATGTAGTAAAATGTCGTGCCTGTTCATATCAATTACAATTCCAAAGTAACTCTTTATTTCTATAGTAACAGTAGTTACAGTGATAAAGAATTACAGCACTTTTCAGTGTTTGAGGCTATGTTGCTCATACTGCCTCTGTGGTGCTATGAGCTGTAATCTCGGTCTGCTAGTTAACAGAACAGTAGTTGCCGTGGAGCACAATTTTACCCCATCTTGTAGCTCCTCCTAACAGTTGCGCTGTGAACTCCTTGTTCATGTTACAGAGCTAGGAATATTCAGTAAAATTTACCTTTTTCAAAGTCCTTTAACTTCAAAGGTTTAATAATTTTTTCATGTTTGTCAAATGAAATAGTTTTCAATGTAATCATTCCTAGTTTCTTAATTTCCATCTGTGTGTGCCAGAATTAGGATGCCTAACTTTGCATTGCTAAATGAAATCATATTTTAAAAATGCATACAATCTAAGCATAGAGCATGATGTTTTACAAAATCTTTTAGATTGGAAAATCTGAATACCGTAATCTTCCGTCATTTTGTTGCTTCCTAGCCCTGTATTTTGCCTGCTGTTCCTCTGTGTTTCCAAAGTCACAAAAATGAAGTTCAGAAAGTTAGAAAAATTAATTAGGGTAATATAGATTTATTCTGGTAGTATTTTAATGCTCATGCACTCTAGCTTTTCTTTATTGTTACTGATTTTCTTAGCATGGTTTTCTTTTAAATTGGATCAAGCTAAAACTCTCCTTGCTTTCCATTATACAGATAACAATGAACACTGCATTTAATAGCAGTGCATTAATAAATGCAGGTGGAAGTGTGTTGTGTAACTTTGAAAAATGCAGCTCTGTTTGATTGATGTTCTGAAAGCCATCTAAAATAACATGTTTGGGGTTAATTACTGTCAAAATCATAGGAGCATTTGCCATGGCTTTTGATAATTAAGTTTGTGTGCCATAATTAAACTGTCTTCTTATTCTTGTTTACGCTGAAGGAGTCTCTTAAAATCAGTTGAAGAGGAACTGCATCAGCGGTAATTCTGTTTTTCTTTCCTCTTGTGTGTTTCGCTCATTTGCTCTTTGATTTCTTATGTCTGTCACAAATTCTTGTTTGATTCTGTACATGCTGAGAAGATATGGGAGAGGCTTAGTTGTCTGGATTGCAGCTATGCTTTAAATAATAATGTAATAACTAATAATAGTAACAAAAGGTAAAAGGGAATCAAGATCTGTAAAAGGGGTTGTAGCCCTTAGGCTCAGAATTTTACTCAGTAGCCAAAGACATGTTATTAAAATTGACTCAGCCATAGTACTTCGTTCATTTTTGCAGGGGACATGTGGCGCATTTAGAAGATGATGATGATGATGCAGATGATGATGCTAAACAGTAAGTAACTTTTTCTTCTTGTAAAAAAGTCTGTGTGTATATGTGTGTTTGCGTGTGTTCAAAGCCTGATTTTTGAATTGATGAAAATGAAGCTGAATTGAATAAGATTCATAAGATGCATGTTTAATGTAGTTTCTAGATTACATCTCCAGAATTTTGCTTTTTGTGCTGATGAACTTGTGGTAAATTAGGGGGGGGAAATGTTCCTCATTTGATACAGTTGTCCTTTTGTTTTCTGTTTTTGAACAAAATCTCAGTATACTTCTGTTGAACCATGAAGTTGTCTGACCTCTGTCCTGGTGTCATTAGAAATGAGAACTGTATTAAAAGCTCATGAAAATACATAAGCAGTATGTATAACCAGGACTGAGTTTATTCTGTGAATATTCTCAGCCAAGAGTCTTCTGGGACAGGGAGAACAGGCTTATGTGACTGCAAAGGCAGTGTCAGTAGGTATGTGCTAAAATAATAATGCTTATATTAAATTCCACTGGTAGAAGTATTTTGGAGCCTTTTCTGTTGACAGATAAAAGCCAAAACAATTTAAAGTACACAGACAGTATGTGGAAATTTACATTCCTAAGTAAATCCAGTGTAAAGACAGAAAAGAAAGTTGCCCTTGAGGCAGATTTCTTGCTTACTTTCCTGTTAATGGATAATTTTGAAAACTGTTGTTTCATGCCAGAAACCTGTAAAACATGCATTATCTATCAATGGAATGTTTACTCATTTATGGAGAAATAAATAACTATTTCTTTTCTTGAGTTGTTGTACTTGTTTCCTTGTAACAAAGGTGGGGCTTTTTTCATTTCAGCGTGCCTTAGGGACAGCCCTCTTCAGGAGGTGAGGCTGAGCTTTGTAGTGTCTGGTGTCAGCTAGGTGACAGGGCATGCAACTTGCTTTGATTAATGATCAGCTTCTCAAAACACAAGTATGTTTGCTATTTGATGCAAGTGACATTTACAGAAGAAAAATGATCCTTAGTTTTTAGCAGGCTTTACTCCTTGAGAAATTCTTGCTATTTCATTAAGTTGTTGTCTAAAGACATGGTCATTTACAATATGATCAACCAAGTGTTATCGTGAAGGGGAAGAGAGTGATAACACTACTCACTGGTCTGTTCACATAGTTTGAACTGAGCTAAGAATCTGCTTTGCTCATAGCTGCGTAGGCCTTGATTATGGTAAGTCAGGTTTCCTTTGCTGCGGAAAGAAACGGCCCTCTATAGGTCCATACTGCTGTGTTCTAATCTTTGCTGAAGAATCTCTGGATATCTGCACTGCTGCAAACCATTTTGACTTGGTTCTTCCGTCTGTATTAATCTCTAGATGTTTTTTGTATACAGCTCTCTCTTTATTTTAATTTTTCCTTTTCTAGCTCTGTTTGCAGTTAGTATCATCTACTTCAGTAATGGTTCGTGACTTGGAACCTCTTGATTCCTACTGTTTTGACATTCTTGCACTGATCGCTTCGTCCTTTCACAAGCTGTGTCAGAACTTTGACCTACAGCATTGGCTTTAGGTGCTTTTGTGAACTGTCGTGTTTCTGTGAGTTTTCTTGTTCAGGTTAAACAAGAAAGCACCTCAGAGCTTCCAGAGAGATTCCAATTTGTTTGACCCTAAGCACAGTCACAGCTGGTGTTCTGAAAACATCCTGGGGATTTTGCTTCTTTCTCATACTTCATCCCCACAGCAAACATCTTAGGAGTTTCTGCTCTTTTTTACCTGCTTGAGCCTGAAGCTCTGCTGTGGCAAGCTGGGATGTTAGCTCAGTCTCTGGATAGATTTTTCTGGAGCCCACTGAGATTCAAGGCTCTTGTTTGATTTATATTCTGTGAGACGGAGCTGCAATTGAAGAGCATATGTGACATCAATCGCTTCTTCCCTCAGATGCAGAACACACACAATGAAGCAGCTGTCCCCCTGCCACTCCAAACTGATGCCACTGCATGACTCAAAACCGGGTGATTCATAGCAGCAGAGAATCCACACACCTCATAGAATAATATAAAATCATCTTTCTTCATTTAAATGTTTATATATACAAAATATATATATATATTTTTTTTTTGCACATGCAGCAAACTTGATGATGTTGGAACTTCTGCTAATGGAAGTTGGGAAGGCAGAAATTACTGGGGCAGTGTCCTGCATGTCCAGCAGTGACAAAGTGCACATAAGCCTTGCTGTTGAAACTAGGGCACACCGTCCTTTGTACAAACATCTGTCATACTTCTGCCTAAGCATTGACTTTTTTTTTTTAACACGTCACTGCCGAGTGATACTGATGGCTGTCTGAAATGCAGGGAACAATATGAAGGAAATTGAATGAAGCTTGGACTCGCATAACTCTGAGAACTTAAGCATGGTCCCCTGTTCTGAGAAAAGATAATTGCCACCATGGTTGTGACTGAAGTACTCCACATTGGGTAACCATTCTCAGAAATTACTTCCAGCTTCTCTAAAATACTAGCAACTGATAAGGTGCTTGAAAAGAAACTCTTAAGAATGATGTGAAGCAGGCAAGTTGTTGAGTTGTAAACAAGCAAACAGATATCTTGCTACTTCAGTTCTCTCCCAAAACTATGGAACATAGTTTTATTTAAAAAAAAAAAAAAAAGGCAGAGCAGTTGTGCAAGAATGTCAAGCTTTCATGGCTATGTTTCTGATTTATTTAATGGAAATAATCCTCTGTTCCAAAAGAAACAGTACAGTGCAAGAATTTATGAAAACATCAAAATTTTAGGAAATTAAGAAAAATGCTGCATATTTTTTAAACCACAAAGCCAACAGGAATAATGTGTCTGATGCTTCAGCTTTCTTGTTTCTTGCTGATAGTTTGTTTGTAGCCAAGTCGTTAAGTTAAAAAATTGTCTTCCTCAGAAGATTGCTATAGTGAAAAAGAAACTCGTGAAAGGAGGGAAAAAAGTGAGAGTAGGTTAGCTGTACACTGCAGACTTTGCTTTCGTGTGTGAAGTTGTTCTGAAGAAGTTTGCATTGAATTTTCCATGGGATGTTATCAATCATATTTAACTTTGTTCTGCATTATGTATTTGCAAGTGGCCCTGTGGGAAACCTTACTTATTCCCTAAACCTTTCTCCTCAGCGGAAGAAACACCAGGCCTGCTTTGTATTTCCTTGCTTTTTTTTTTTTTTTTTTTTTGCATGAGTGTGTCCATCTTTAACAAATCAGTTTGTCATTTATGCTTTCGAGGGAGAATCTGTGATACCTGAGTTTTCTGATAGTACCTGTGGTGTGCAGAGTGTAAGGGAAGTGCTTGGAGGTATTCAAGTATGATGTGGTTCTTTTGACAGAATAGTGCTGTTGTCAAGTTAATGGTGTTTGTATAAAAGTTATTTGTGTAGAACTCATGAAATTCTGTGCCTTCTTGAACAATGCAATATGAGATTCCAAAAACTATATTGGACAGCAGTCTATCCTGTTTCTTTACAGTGCCACTATGAAACCTAAAGTGCCACCTCCCTTACCACCAAAGGTAAGTGAGGGCGGCTTTGTTGCGCAGAAAAAAGGAATGCCATTAAAATAAGTAAGTGTAGAAATGTCTATGTGAATATGCTGACTTTTCTCTCAGTTGAACCATGACTTGGGGACTTTAATCAAGTTTTAAGTCGACGTTATGTTTCCAGAGGTATTGACCCCTGTGTTTGTAGCCTGGTAAGTTTGCAGCAAGTCTTGCACTGCTCAGGGAATGAGTGGTGATACTTAGAGGTATGCTTGGAGTAAGTTTTATGTGTGACCTCTTGAAGAGTAACTGAATCTTCTCACACTGGCATTATCCAAATACGAGCAAAATGAAGAAGCAAATTTATATATTTATTTGTCAGATAGCTGCTCGTTTGCAAGGCAAAAACTGAAGGTGTGATTCCTCACTGTCTTGTACTGTCTGTCTGCGTAACTAAGAAGGATTTTACAAGCAGCTTCAGTGCACCCAGTGACTAAACAATGACCTCTTTTGTGACTCCCTTTCCTATTTGTGATTCTTAAACAAAGTTGTATCGTTAAATATTTTTTGTTTCATACTTGCTAGTTTGGTTATCTGTAGTCATGAACAGTGACTCTTCTGTATATTGAATAATCTTTTAATGCATTACTTGATTTGTCTGCTGTCAGTTATAAGATTTTTCTTCATTTCTATCAAGTTTTTTCTAGCATGGATTTTTTTAAATAACTTTCATGGCAGAATCCTGCTTTATCAATTTATTTGTGAAAACTGCTTTGTGAAAATTTCTCATTGAGATGCAGCATACGTGCTTTGAGTCTTTTTTCAATAAGTGTTTATCATTACTTTGTCTTTTCAGCCTAAATCCATCTTTATCCCTCAAGAAACTCATTCTTCTGAAAATGATAATCAAGGGACAATCAAGAGATGCCCAGCATCAGATAGTCCAGCAAAGTCTGCATCTCATGTTCCACCGAGACCACCGCCGCCGCGGTTACCTCCACAGAAGTCTCATGTTTTAGGTGAGAGTGGTGCCAAGAAGTGTACAGGTATTTCTTAAATAATCTGGCATAATTATTTCTACATCTGTGTGGACAGTGGATGCGTTAGAACTAAGAAGCAATAAGGAAGCACACTAAAACACATTTAAGATCAAATGTGGCTTGCAATGAAGCTGTTGACAAAGACTGCTAGCTCTTCCTCTTTACATCTTTACTATTGCATGTGCTGAGAAATGCTGGTGAGGGGGCTGGAGCACAAGTCTTACAAGGAATGGCTGAGTTTAGTCTGGAGAAGAGGAGGCTCAGGGGAGACCTCATTGCACTCTGCAACTTCCTGAAGGGAGGTTGTGGTGAAGAGGGGTTTGGCCTCTTCTCCCAACAAACACAGCAACAAACACGACCCGGGGAAATGGCTGCAAGTTGTACGAGAGGAGGTTTAGGTTAGACATGAGAAGAAACTTTTTCTCTCAGAGAGTGGTCAGGCACTGGAATGGCTGCCCAGGGAGGTGGTGGAGTCGCCATCCCTGGCAGTGTTCAAGAGGCGTCTGGATGAGGCGCTGCAAGATACAGTTTAGTAGCTTGTGGTAGCAATGGTAATGAGAAGACGGTTGGACTAGATGATCTTACAGGTCGTTTCCAACCTTGTGATTCTGTGATTGTATGGTTCTATGAAATGCCTCGTGGCTTATTAAGAATTGATAATTGAATACTTATCCATAACCAGGCTGCTCTTTAGATTTATTAAATACTTTTTTCCCATTAACCGTGACTGCATCTCTTTCTCTGCCCATGGTGGATTTGTTGCACTAATAGCAAAAATGTGGGCTTTGATTATACCTGGCATTAAGAATGGCTTATGTGTGCGTATTTTGGAACAAATATGCTTTAGAAATACAGTGTTCTGGCATCATTTGAAACAAGGCAGCCAAAAATTGTACTCTTTGAATTGAAAGTAGAAGAACATATTCTTAAATGTGAATCTTTTTAGGTAATGGAGTCACTTCTGTACAATTAAACGGCGAAAGAGAGGGATCACCACATCAACAGAATGAAGCTAGAGACACTAGTTTTTCAAGGAAAGAAAAGAAAGAAATACTGGTAGGTGTTAAAGCTTCTAGATGTTCTTTTAATAGTGTCTTAACTGTCTTTTGCACGTTTATAGCATACTTTTTAGAATAGGAATAGTACTGAATGGCATCTTGTTTACATGATTCAGAGCATGTTACTGCTGGATCATCTACTTGTGATACACTTTGAGTCCATATTTAGCAGTCATTAAAAACCAAATAGTCATGGATATACAAGATTTACTTATTTGTATCCAGGTATTTGAGAGACATATGATAAGAGAGCTGCAAGAGATATGTAATATGGCATGCTGAGCAATAACTATGTAAACAAATGGGGAAATTATGGAATGTGCTGCCACCTCGTGTCTTGCTGGGGAATTCGAGTGATCCTAAAAAGGAGCTGCATTTGTATTGTTCCCAAATGAGTTGTGCTTCTATCACAGTGTAGGCATACAGTGTTTTTGATGGTCAGGGTGAAAAAGAGATGGGGAACTTGGATTTGAAGAGGCCCAGATATTTGAACTCCTTGCCTGTTAGTGTCCAGAGCATCAGGTTTCAGGGCTTAATAGCTTGAGTGCAGTGTCAGACTTGAGTCAGGCATGCTAATGTTAAGTTGTACTCATGGAGAAAATGCAGTTTTTATACCATCTGATGCAGCTGTGCCCTGATTAAAAGGAATAATCCTGCATTACTTTCTCTTCTTCCAAGTGAGCTTCTCCCTTGAAGCAGCAAATGCCTTCTAGCACAGATGCCTTGAGGAGTGGCAGTGGGAGTGTGGGATAAAATGGGGTGGGAAGCCTGATCAATTTTCAGTGTTGGAGGGGCTATTCGTGGCTTCTTCCAAGGATGAGTTGGAGATGCAGTGCTTTTGCAAGAAGTAAACAGGAAATAAAGGGTGGAAGCATAGTGAGCATTTTTGGTTTGTTTTAAAGAAGTGCCAGTAGTGGTGGTGATACTTTGGAAAGTATAGTTTCCTGAACTGTTTGAGCTTGGCGTTTGAAATTGTATGTTTGAGGCTTCCTGTGTACCTGTAAGAATACTTATCTCCGGTGGTGTGCTGTTCCTAGGTGAAATTGGTATTAACAGTGGAAAGATTAGTTTAGTAGTTTTTTGATAGTTTTACATTGGTAGTTGAGCTACTGCTGCAAAGTTGCTTAAAGTTTGCGTTACTGGATATGGCATTCTTTCAAACAAAAATGAGAGAACAGTGTGTAACAAGATGCAGGCGTTCAAGGAGGAGAATACTAAGGAATCACAGAGGTTTTAACAAAGGAAAACGATGCTAGTAGTTTGTGGTCTGTAGTCACTAGGGAGTAGAAATAGGGAAGTTTGGGTTGGAAAGGAGAATCTCTGCTCAAAATGGGACTGTAGCCCATCTGATACATGACAGCAAACACAGCAGAGCATCCCTGTAGGTACCTCATGCCTTCCATTTAGTTGGTGTAGAAATATGCAGTGCAACTCTGTTGTCTAAAAAATCTGCAGGGAGGGTTTCTATCTGTCTTAGGTACAAGTACTGGCTTTTCATTTTCTCCTAATAAAATTATGATTGATTATTTATCAACCTGCTTTTAACAGCATTATAATTTTTTATTTTTCTTTTTGATTTTGCTGTAGTGTCAGAGAGAATAAGCATGTCTGTGCATATGTGCTTTTGTGAGTATAAATGTAATCTTTTAACTTTCATTTTCTAGAAACCAATTAGTAATGGCCTTCCTCCCACACCTAAAGTACATGTGAGTATTACTGAGTCACGTAAATGCATGTTTAAGGGAGGACATGTTTTCTTAATAAAGCTGAGGAAGCATACTTTCTGAATTGCTTGTTGTATTTAAAATAACAGTAATAAAGTATAAAAGTATCTCTTGGAAATGTTAACCTGTAAGTGTACGGAGTAAGAAAGTCACACTTGATCTCCTGCTAAGTGAATTTTGAAGGTCTTTTAGTTTGTTTCCATCATTAGAATGTAAATGAGAGTTCTGTGATCATAAATTAATTTCAGGTTCACTGAAGGTGCTTGTTGATCAGTCTTTCCCTGTAGGATCTGAGGAGCTGATGCCTCTCAGGAATTGCAAATGACACTAAGTTTATACTGTGCAGCTGTAGATTTCAGAACTTCTGAACACTGTATTCACAGATGGCTTAGGGCTGGAAATAACTTGTTATGGTCCTCTGTGTGCATCTTCGTAATCTAAAGCAAACTGGATTTTCATTGTATGTAGGTTGCTTTGAAAGTAATGCCTCCTATTTATCCCCATTTATGCCCCCCTTATCCCCAAACTTCAACGGTGCAGTAACACTATTTAATACAGCAAAGTCAACATTATTAGTTGTGCAATTTCACAATGAACAAGAGCCTGCATGTTGCACATGTGGAAAAATAAAGTCTGTGCCAGCAGTGGTGACCCGTTGTTGCCACTGCTGCAATGGCACTACTTACTCCTCACTGTGCTCACATCCTCTGTTTGATCTCCATCTATGCTGAACAAGTGTAGATACTGTCAGTGAGTGCCATTTTTTCTGCACGGAGGAATTCAGTTCCTCACCTTTGCTCCATACACACTTCCATGTCAGGTGTCATTGGGTCAGACTGCCCCCTCATGCCCGCCTGTCACATAGCAACAAAATGTAATGGGATATTGGTGGGAGGGTTCAGCCTCTACTGCCATACCACCAGGATACACTTCTGATGTTGTGATCCAGCATCACAACATAGTAGGCATTACTTTGGAGCAGCCCTTGTAATGTCTTTGTGAACTTGTAACTGTGCTTCTAATCAGAACTGCCATCAGAAGAGCTCTTATCTCCCTCTTACTTGACCATTTGTATCTGCCATGGCCTCTCTCATCCTTACATTCTAGAGTGTGCATTCATGTAGTTGTCCTGGGAAACAAGTGGAGTATTAATGTGTTTAAAAGCTAACTTTTTTTGCTACATTACTTGTAAGTCAGATCAATTTTTCATCTTCAGATAAGAAAATAGAATTACTGCTAGGGATGCATAAGTGCAAATGATTTTTTTTTTTCTTTTCTGCTTATTAAGCATTTTAGGGAAGTGGGAAGGGTTGAGGCAGAAGTCCTGCTTATGTTTCTTAGAATTATCATCTCTTGTGTAAATGCATAGGATTGATCCTGAGCTTCATATTCTTCATACATTTAGTATTGTTTTTTGAGGTCAGTTCTGTTTTAATAAACTAAATTTCTAAGTAAATGTGTGACATAGGTGTGCATACATATAATTAGTGGATGATAGCAGTTTGAAAGTACTCCTAGCATTAAGAAGAACCCTGTCATCATGGCAAAGGAGAAATAAGTTCAATTGGTAAATGGAAGGGGAAAAAAGGTAGAAAATACTACTTCAAATTTTGAGCTATTGTTTCTGTTGAGGTCTTACTGTATGGACATGCCATCAGAGAATGACTGCCAGCTGCCCATCTAGTAGAGCTAAAAAGAGACCAAAAGAATAGAAATATTTCTGAAGTTGATCAAATAATTCCTTGTTACTGGACTGCTCTCTGCATATTTGTCATTTGCATGCCCATCTACTGCCTGTCTCCATCAGTTGCCAAATGATCAGTTGCAAATAAGTATGTTGCAGTATGTTGCTGCTCTCAAAAATAGCTGGATGTTCTGGGACTCTGTTTACAGTGGTATCTATGCATGGCTGTCTGTGTCTCTAGAGACTTGGTTCAAATTTCTTAATAACCTGCTCTGGTCGTGTGCTTTTTCCCTGCTATTTTAGGTGGCTTGCAGCTCAGGGGATACATCATATATCCTACCAATGAGAGGATGCCTTGCCTCCTGAAATTCCTTCCAGATTTAAATGCCTCTGTGGCAGCAGGCAGTTCAAGTTGCCTTGCTTCAACCTTTTATCTTGTGTTTTTGTTTCCCACTCCCCCCTAGCAACTCAGTTTAATATTTTGTTCTGTATGATTCTCAGCTGTATCCTTGGGATTTGTTTGATATTTGGAGATGATATCCTTAGGCTCTGTTTACCCTTTCAAAGCATTTGCAGCAGCATCTTGGCTCTGTAGGCTTCCCAGAGATGAGGGCTGAGAAAGGCCAGAGAAAAATTGTTGATTTCTTCTGATTTCAACCCCATTTTCTTCATCCATCTTTATACTGCAGAGCTCAGCTAGGTCTTAGCAGCAAGCATAGCCCTGCCTGCGCTGTGCAGCGTTTCTTTCCAGTGCTTGGAAGAGAAACAAGGAGAATTGCATAGTTGGTTACAGGAACAGCAGAAATACTTCTCTGTCTTTTTTTCCAGGAGATCACTGCCTCAGTTGTCATCTGAATTTTCAAAGTGTGCCTTCAGAGCCCCGCATGCTTGAGAGAGGGCTTCCATAGGATCCCTGTATTGCTTTCAATGATATCCCTCTCCAAATTCCTTGCTGCCAAGGGTTTAGACAGCATAAAGCTGTCAGTACATTGAGATCACTCTGTGTCAATATCTTCTCATATTCCTGCCTCATTATCTGTATCTTATCTCTTAGTTATTATTATGCCTTTGGAAGGTTCATCTTACTGTCTAGAAAGCAGTCATCTCCCTTCTTTCTGCTGAGACTTATTTAGTCATGCAGCAGCGCTGAAGTCTTTCCCCTTCTCTTTGTGCAGTGGGGTCTTCAACATTTTGCTGATCCCATTAATGAATTTCATTTTTCTCTTTTGGAAATAAATACAGACCAACTTGTGGCGTTCCTGATAGTGATGTGAGAGAGAGATGTGTAAAACACAAAGAAAGATCTCAGTTCTGCTTCTTTTAATGTGAAATGGTTAATTCTGAAATTGTTTTACACTAAACTGTGTTCAGAAGGGCCTGAACTTTGTGTTGACTTCGTGTTTCAGCAGAAGGTTCACACAAAAAAATACCCAAATACTGATGTGGGAGCTATTTGCTAATACAATTATAGGTCAGTAATAATTCATAATGTTAATACAAAGTGAAGATACTGCCATTTCATAGCCCTTTACAGAGTATAGGAACCTTTGCATAAAGTTAATATCTGCTTGTATTTGGAACAGGAACACTTACAAATAAACCAAGTTTATTAAGATTATTCTGAAAAAGGACTGAAATCTTCTGCTAGAGATTTCCCTTCAGAAAGCAGTCAGTTCTGTAAATGTATCAGAGTAGTAAATTAAAGAGCTACTTCACAAATGCTATTTGTGGCATATTTGTTCAGAAGGGTCTTTAATCCATAACATAGCTCTTTAAAAAGCCAAATGAACAGCAAAATAAACCCAACCAAGTTGATTTGCAACCATGTTGTCTAAATGAGATTACTCTCCACCAGATGAGTCTATTCTTAACTTGTTACTACTTTTAAGTCAGAATAATTTCATTGAAAATGCCATGTTTTATTTTTATTTTACATATACATGTATATAATTATTTTTTCACAGATGGGCGCTTGCTTTTCAAAGGTTTTCAATGGCTGTCCATTAAAAATTCATTGTGCAACATCATGGATAAATCCAGATACAAGAGGTAGTATATTACATATCTTCTACCCAATTTTGTCCTCTCCTAGGATTTTCGTAGTGTTCAGATGAGCAGGACTACTCTCCTTAAAGTATCTTTTAATATTTATGTAGGCAGAAGTTATTCTCTAATTATACCACTGCTGCCTCTCAAGTACAGTGTTTTCTTAAATTATATTAATGTATATGGGGCACAGTTTTCAGCTTTGATTAAAAAAGAATAAATTGCATGCTAAATAAAGGTAAATAAACGTATTTGATTATGATTCATGACCCTTTTCAACTCTGTAGTCCAAAAGATGCCACTCTTAATTTTATTTCTAAAAATCCAACTTCCCAAAGTCCTCCTTCAAATTGATTGCTTCTCTATCATTCTCTTGATGTATATATATTTTTCCCTACATCTTCCTGTTAGTACAAGTTTGAGATCTCTTCATTTTTACATATGTTTTATTAGTTTATTGAATAGCTTGACAGAAGTGAAAACTGGTAGCACTGTACTCATATTATCTTCAGTTTCATCTTGAGATTGTAGGCTGCTTAGACAGATACTGCTGAATCAATTAGCAAGAAAATATTTAGTTTTTTAGAAACTGAAGTTATGAAAGTCGGTCTTTGCAGCTGACATCTTCTCAATATGAGATCTTTGACTGTCCAAATGTAAACAAGGCCATTAATTAACTTCAGCTGCAATCACAGTAAACAGGTGAATCATACTCGAGAAGTGAGGCATAAATGAAGTACTGAAAAAGCCTTCCAGTCAATACTGTTGTTGACGTACTCCAAAAAAAATAGCCACGGAGGTGTCATGAAATATATGGAAATGTTTAAGTCAGAAATCTGTATATGTGAATTCTTGCTTATAGTTGTCTCACTGCTGTTTTTTCTTTCTAGTTAGACACAAAAAAAACCCCGAACTATTTTCATAAAGTCTTAGAACAACTTCATCCATAAATGTGTAAGCTTCCTTGGAAAGATTAATTTTCTGTGCTTTCAACATTATGACTATTATAGGTTGTCCTGTTTTCCTGTATGTAATTGTTTTAGGTCTGTTTTTAATAAAGCATTTGCAAAGAGTGCTCTTACTTAAAAGAAAAACAACAACAAAATAACACCCTCCTTCCTTAAGTCAATATTGCTGGAGTTTTTTTGTTTGTGTTTACAGATCAGTACTTGATATTTGGTGCAGAAGAAGGTATTTACACACTGAACCTCAATGAACTTCATGAAACATCAATGGAGCAGGTAATTTGTTTTGGCATCTTTGAAAAAACAATAACAGCCAAAACCAGCATTTCTGATACTTTTTAGCCACTGGTTAACCTGGTGTGATGTTTCTAAGAATCCTTTTCACTGTAGTTACATAGGCACTAGTATACTGAGGATATGTTGCAATCATATATAATGTTTTTTTTTTCTAGGTTGAACCATATTTAAGTAGGAGGTCTGCACATATTAATATGTTGAATTTCCTCATAGTGCATTATCTTGGAGTTAAATGATTTATTCAGTAGCATTGAATTTCCCTGATACAGTTGGTTTGAAAGTTTTTGTTTTCCTTGAAGTTGTGTTACAAAGTAGACTGTTTAAGCAAAGGTGGTGTTTTGGCTACAGGGAAGCCAGATCTGTACACTAAATTCCATTCTTTCAGTCTTAAAAGCAGCTTTGCTGATGAGACTCAAATTAATTGAACCCCAGTTTTAAAATAATGTCTTTGCAGATCTCATAAATAGTAATTTTTTTGGTGGGCACACTGGGGAGGGGGAAATGCCAATGGCAGGCTTTTCTATGTGGTGACTTCTCCAGCTCTTTTGTTAATTTCTAAGAGACTTGTTTTCTTTCCTGCCTTCTCCCTAACTTAGGGAGCTATGCATCTGCCATCGAGATGGAGGAATTTGCAAGGACAGCCTTCACACTGTAAGCTGGAGGCACTGGTGTTTGTTCATCTTCCAGGGTCCAGACTTTGTAGAGGTGTCTTTTGTGTGGGGAAGAAGGCCTAAATAGCTGGCGCTGAGCTCCATGTAACCCATAGTTAACTTAGTTCAGGTACCTTGCTGTTGCTGAAGTTGTTAAATATACCCTGAGAAATATCACTAATACAGTAATCTCTGCAGGCCAAACAGACCTACAGAAGTTCTTGAAAAATGACAAGGAAAATAGATAAACTGAAGCTTATGCACTCATGTCTTTGTTTTCTATAAGTGCTGCATTCTGTTTTTCATTGTTAAGTGAGCCGTTAAGGAAGCATTTTAATAAAGTACTTAAACACAAAGAGGTGCTGGTCAAAACAGCCAGCTGTGTGTAAGTGGAGGAATGTGTTTCAACTCCATCAACCTGAATATTTCAAGTATTGCTGTTTTTTTCTCTAATTTTAAGATTCAAACATTCTCAGTCACAGTATGGAACGTCAGTCAAACTTGCAAATTAAATTTTGAATGTATCCAGACTGTTAGATTTTTTTAGCATTGGTTTAGATGTTTTATAGTGTGTTTAGGTTATGAAAAGACTTCAGGAATAGAAGTGCATCCCCTGTGCTACCCATTTCCTACATAAAATCATAGAACGGCTTAGGTTGGAGGGGACATTAAAAATAGCCTAGTTTCAACTTGCCTGCAATGGGCTGGTTGCCACAACCTAGCTTACATTGTACAGGGCCCCATCCAACCTGACCAGGAGCACCTCCAGGGATGGGGCACCACAGCTTCTCTGGGCAGCTGTGCCAGGGCCTCACCACCCTCTGAGTGAAGAATTTCTTCTTAACATCTAACCTAAATCTCATTATTTATTATAACAACCAAAAGATTTCAACTCAAATAGTGTTTTTGAGTCCTCTTGCACTTATTATTTTCTCTCTAGGTCTAGCCAAAGTATTATTCTTGGTTATTTTCCACTTCATTTCATTCCACTGGCAGACGAAGCAGAAATAGGACGCTTTTTCAGAAGTTAGCGCAGCTTCAAGATGGTATTTTCCTTTCCTGCAGATAAAACTTTCAGTTAATTTACAGATCTCCTCAAATATGTTGTCTTGTTGCTGTTATAAAGAGTGAAGGAAATGGCCTTCTAGGTGGTCTCTCTAATGCAATGGTCAGTGGCAGGAGGAAGTGCTTATGAGCTCTGCCACTGCCTGATAGCCACTCCCCTCAAGCTCCTTTGTGGTCATTGGATTAGACTTGTTGGAGGGTGCATCCCTGCCTGTTTGCCTTTGTATCCATTTATGGACCTGTTAGACGTGTTGATGCTGTCCGTTTCCATGATCAATTGTGGCAGGAAGCTCCAGAAGTTATATGAGAGGTGGGGAAAAAAGTATTTTTAATTTTTCTTTTTTCTTAAAGGATATTTTGGTAGTTGCAGTCCCTTCTTTCCAGTAATTGTCTAGTAATTTGACTAATAGCAGTTCTGCCTTGACCATTTGTTCCATTCTTTGATTACTTACAAGAAATATGTAATTACATAAAGATTAAAAAGTCATTTGAAGTGCCAGATTTAATTATTTTAAGACTTTGGAATACTACAGGCTCTTAGAATGGTGTTAGTTTTTATCACACTTATGTTGTTAAGTGTTTCTCCTCTGAAGGAGAAAGGCTGGTGGTTATTAAAATTTCTGGGAAAAAAATGGATTGATCTTTATAACGACACTTTGCAGGCTAATAGTACTATACTTGAAGACGTGGATATAAAATGTTCCAATTGTCTACATGTTAATCTGTATGTTAAATATAATGTGTGTGCCTAAGGTATACTTGACTTAACTCTGGAATCCAGGTAAATATTAATTGTCTTGAGCTAATTCTGTTACAAAGAGCAAGTCAATATTAGTTTTGTCCTGTTGTCTATGAAGACATTAATCAGTGTAATGTGTTTACATTTTCTGTAAATGAACTGAATGTTTGGTTTTCTTCCCTTTATTAGCTATTCCCTCGAAGGTGTACGTGGTTATATGTCATGAACAATTGCTTATTATCAATATCTGGTAAGTTACTCTGCCATCTTTGGGTGGTAGTGCAGGTATACATTTGTTTTCGTATTTGAAGTGTTTTTTTCTTATTTCCAGGTAAAGCTTCTCAGCTATATTCTCATAATCTGCCAGGACTCTTTGATTATGCAAGGCAAATGCAAAAGTTACCTGTTGCTATTCCAGCACATAAACTTCCTGACCGAATACTTCCCAGGTAAGTTCACCTCATCAGATAATATCTGATTGTAAGAATTCAGGGTATATGGTTGTGAAAGTCAGGGAATCCCAAACAATTTGGAGTTCTGTTCATGCATTTCCATAAGTAACTCATGTGGACATTAATCAGAATGTAGACCCTCCATATTTACGTGAATTGAGATGTGATTATATTCTTAACAAAGAAATGGGCTTTGCTACATTTCGCCTTGCTGTGAAGCCTCTAGTTTCTGGGCATAGCTCTTGGAAGCTATAGTCTAGTATGGCAAGCTGTCAAACAAAATCTTGGGTCAGTATTGTACCTGTGATATTTCAGGCAACTAGAAATAATGGTCTTAAATTAATTACTTGCATGTGTTCTTGGTGCTCGTTTTCTGTTCTATCAAAAAAAAAAAAAAAAAGTTAAATGGATTTCCCCAGCTTATCATCGGGGGGATTGTCAAGATGACCCTGACTGCAGAAGGAATGGGCTGACAGGCTATTCTGAAAGCTGGGCAAAATAGAACTGGAACATAGATTTATCTCACGTCATTGGCAAGTCATTTCTTGCAGGCCAGAGTGGAAGGTATTACAGGAGAATTTCTGTCCCCAGATGCTTACAGTGCATCATGCATGCAGTTCCTCTGACATTATTTACTAGCAAGAGCGTGCAAAATCCCATAGACTGGATGCAGTGCTGGCTGCCAAACAAGCCTTCAGAGCTTGTTCAAATCAAGGAGGGGATGGTAACTCTAGCCTAGTTTGCAAAGCAACTTGATTCTTAAAAGGCTTAGTGAATCATTGGATTTTCTTATTTGACAAGCTTTTTTGTTAGGAAATTGTTTTATAGCAGACCTGATTCTCATTTACCTTTGGTACTACTGCCAACTTGTTAACATTTCAGATCTGGGAGAGACTTTTTGTTCAGCCATCTGCAAGCATAGTGGTGCAACACTTATCTAAAAATTGTGTTCTTCCTAGAGGTTGAATTCTTAGAAATTTGTATTGAAATGTTTTTGTCTTTGTGTCTGCACAACAGTTCAGCTCCTTTGTCTTCCAAGCTAGCTTCATCTGGGTGGCTTTGGGCTGAGGATTGTAACAGCAGTAGACTGATAACCTTCATAATTACATGGGTCATGTTAGGAACAAATTCAGACCTTTTTCAATCTGAAACGATACCTCACCTAAGTTCCAGAAGGCTTGGAAAAATTTCCTGTTCGGTCTTGCTGCATCCTAAGAAAAATGCAGCATAACCTGAATGTACAAGTGCCAAGCTAGTCATTCAAAAGCAGGACAGATTCATTTAGATAATCTGTTTTGTTGCCTTATCCCTTAGCTGTAAGGCATCACAGTAGTAACATTAGCCAGGCAGACTACTAGAATTATGTTTGACTTACGCAGAAGAGCATAGTTTTTGTTCCTTACCAAACCACAAAGTATGTTCTGCAGCAAGATCTTAGTTACTATAGTGATGAGTACAATATAAAATAATGAAGGTGAATTAAAAACAGTTTCCTGCAGAGAAAATACAAAGCAAAATAAAATTTGAAGTTATTATGTAAGTTTCAGTATGGTCATCTGCCAAATGGTTGAAGCTCAGAATGATACTTGGTAGGCAAGCATTCAGAAACAGAAAATAAGTCTGTGGTAAATCTCCTGTCCAGCTTCCTTATTTTGAGTGTCCCTGAGTAGGTTCTTTTAAGCCTTTCTTGACTTCTCCCAGCCTAAACTTGTGACTAATACTATTTTTGTGCATCTCAGTCCTAGTATGTTATTAGTCATTTCTGGACAGCTTTGAAATACTGTACAAGTGTTTTCCTAGTTCGTAGTTTTGACTGCAGCATCAGTCTGTTGCTCCATTTATTCCCATCTTATCTGCACCATCTATCGAATGAGTAATTTTCACTTTTGAGGCTACTGTGGTCAACTTTCATACAGTTTGTTGTCACCTAGTCTGTTTAGAGGCATTGACTCCCATTTCCAGCAAAGAGCACCGTCTCCCCTTGCTTATTTAATAATTTTTCAAGCAATTATTCTCAGGATTTCTCAGGGAATGTTCCTGCACAGGAAATGAAATCTTGCAAAACTGCCTTCCTGTCCTCCTTCAGATCTTCTCTTGAAGTTCATGCTGCTCTGCCTACAAAAAGCTTTGAAAAACTTAAGGTGTTAGTTTGCAGGTGGCTCATAGCTATTACTAGTATGCCCTTATTTCCCTTGTCTTTGCTGTAACAGGTTACAGATTGTTTTCTAACTGCATTCATAATGCTGCATAACTCAGCACATCTCAGTGCTTGACGAGAGATAATCTTGTGTGTTCTAAGCATGTTGCTCTGAGAAGAGAGAAACAAATACATGTTTTGTTTTTCTGATGGACAAATATAATTTTCACAGCAGCAACTTTCTGAAAGGAAATTCAGTTACTTTAGTTGATTGATTGATAGTTCTGTGTTTATCTTGCAGGAAATTTGCTGTATCTACAAAAATTCCTGAGACGAAATGGTGTCAAAAATGTTGTGTCGGTAAGTAAAGATCTGCAGAATAAGCTCTGATAAGCAGTACAAATGGAGCAATAGTAAGACTTGTTACTTTTCGGAGAAGAGGCTTTTCAGTAATTATTGTGGAGCTTTGCATCTGCAGACGGTGAACTCATTCACATTAGTCTTTTGCATTTAGGCAGTGAAAACTTCCCCATTTCTCTCTTAGTTTTTAAAGATAAAGACAGTTCTCAGGAAAATGCGAGGAAGCAGAGTGCACCAAATTTAAGCCAGCCCCCAGGATGAAACTAATCTCCATGGATAGAGTGTGACCTTTTTAAAATATGTTATCAGGTTAAGTAGCCCGATTTCCTAGCAGAAGTTCCAATTATTAATACTGGATGCTGAAAACAGAGTGTTTTTGAATCTTTGAGGATGATCTCTGAAGTATTTATAATATCTTCAGAGTGCCAACTGCCTAAAACTTAAATACGTAATCTGTTAAGAAGTGTTTTGAAAGGGAGAAATGACACTGGGAGATCATTCCGAGTTATAAGTTCCATGATCAGTTCTTTGATATAAGGAATTATACAGGAAGTTTTGAGTGGTAAGTGAGCGTCTGTCACCCTGATGAAAAACGAAAATCTCCCTAATTTTGCTAAGAAATTTCTTACCTATGTTATCACTTCTGCGCCCAGTTTGCCTGTTAAAACTTGACTTTTTCTGGGATACAAATCCTCTAGGGTGTGGTAGGGTGTTAACATTGTGTACTATGTTCATCCAGGCCTTGCCTTAGCTGAGGAGTCTGGTCTTTCTGTGAATGTTAATGGATGCTGAAAGAAAACTCCCAGCCTCTCCCTCCTCAGTGTTCTGGATGTAATCTAGGGGTGTGGAATGACAAAAGGCAGATCTAAGGGGAGAGGTGACAGATCCCCCGCCCTTGGGCCCTGCTTACTATGTGCAGCCTGGGTCACATTGCTGCGGGCGGTGTATGTGATGATCTCTTTGGCCTAGGGAAATCAGCAGGGCCGTAGGAGGCAGAAAAAGACCAGAAGTTCTGGTCTTCTTTCTCTTGTTTACAGGTGTTGGTAATTGCTTTTTCTGTGGTTTCTGCTGCTGAGTTCAGCCTTACTGAGGGTCATGGCAAGTGCAACTTGTATTTTGCAGTTGGCTTGACTGGTAGCAAATGAGAACTTGGATTAATGAAACAGAGTTTTGATGTTTCAGATGCCAGTGGATTGCTAGTGGATTTTCGTGACAGTGGGGTAGCAAGAGTATGATTTGTCATGTATGTAGATCATTCTGGGTTAGGGGCTTATTACTTGATCTTTGTTGTTAATTACCTGGTGGCTGATGGTTAGTTTGCTGCAGTTTAAGATCTGATCTTCAGATAGGTTGCTCTGAAAGTAATGGTTCCTATTTATTTCCTTGGAAATGACTGCAGATACAAAGAGTGCAACAATGCTATTTGATAGAGTAAATTCTCAGCTACAAAATACCACTAGCTGTGCTTTTTTGTCAGCAGTGAACCTATGTGCCACGCTTGTACAAATCTGCACCAGCAGATGTGATCTGCTGTTGCCACTGCTGAAACACACCACACACTGCCTCACTGTGCTCACATCCATTGTGTGGTCTCCATCAGTACTTAACAAGTGTTGAATGTCCACTGGATGCCATTTCCTCTCCGTGGAGGAATTCACTTCCACGCCTTTACTTCATGTGCACCTCCGTGTCAGATGCAATTTTGTCAGGCTGCCCCTCTGCTGCCATTTGTCATGCAGCAACAAAATGTAATGGGATATTTGTGGGAAGGTTCAACCTCTACTGTCGTACCACCGACTTCTGCCTCTAATGTGGTGGGCCAGTGTAATGAAATAGGAGGCATTACTTTTGGAACAGCCCCTGTACTACTTAAGTGATGCCTGCATATACATTAAGGAGCGAAATTTTGTCATTAATGTAGAATCAAATTTATTTCATGGTGCTCAGTTTTTCAACTTTATCAACCTCTTCCATTTTTTAACTGAGCTCTGATAAAAATAGGAAGTTCAGTTGAGTGGAAATGGTGTGTCACTTGAAAACTGGATTTCATGCTGACCTGCAAGTGCTTATCAGAAATACAGTGCTTGGATTTCAGACTTGCCATTATGGTATTTAAAAAACACCTGAGCAGTTCTCAAACAGCAGTGACTATTCAATTCCTAGTGTCTGTGTCTTATAGAAAAAAACTGTTCCTTAACAGCTTCTCATGGTAATTTGGAGATAATTTAGGCAAATCAACATGCTGGAGCAAGATGTTTAAAGCGTGCATGTGTGCACCTTTACTATTAATACTGTTGTTATTATTTAGCCTGTCTAAAATAGTAAATCCTGTCTACAAGTTCAAGAATCAGCACTCAGTTTTGAGTTGAAGATGTCAAACACGCCACAGTTCTCTTGGTGAGAGTCAAAGTTTTTGTGGCTTATTTTGCACAAGCTGCTAGTTTGTTACACTCAGTAGAAAGGCAAGCCCTGCTCAAGCATGCTTGTTGCTGCCATTCTCCAAATGTGAATGTTGACTTTTCAGCAGCTTCCTTTTAGGAAAGCTTAGAGTGGGATAGGAGGGGTTATTTTCCAGAAATATGTGAAGTGTTATTTAGTTGAAAATCATATATAATTTGCATTTGCTTACTGTACTAATGTATATTACCTCTTCTTCTCTGACAGTGAGAAATCCCTACACAGGCCACAAGTACCTTTGTGGAGCACTACAGTCTAGTATTGTTTTGTTAGAATGGGTTGAACCAATGCAAAAATTCATGTTAATCAAGGTAATGTAATAAGATGAAATTCCCTGACGTTTGATTCTGGTTATCTTGTAATGGTTAACTATTAGCTGTTTATTGTATTATTAAAAAACAGAACAATTTAGTTATTACTAGGCATACACTTGTTTCTGTTAAATTACGTTGAAGTTAATTACTCAAGTGTCTGCAATTGATATTTACAGACTTTAAAAATATATGAATGTTTTGGGGTTCTTTTTAAGTATGCCTCAGTAGAAGAACAACGTTCTTCTCTGTATGAGCATTGTCAGTTAGATAAATGTTAAAAAAAACTCTGGTCTTCAGACTGAGGCAAGGCCAAATGGAGAAATAACAGTTAAGAGTGCACTTGCTCCCAGGCTGGAGAGAAGGTAGCCAATTGTTCAGTGCTTTGTGACCCTCCAGGTGCCCAGAAATGCTTGTTTTTCTCCCTATCTGACACTATCAGAAAAGGTGGAACCAAGGTGGACATGTGTTTGCAGAGAGGCAGCTGCTATGACTTGATTGGCCTGGGAAGCTCTAGAGCTTAGAGACTCCATGGCCAGGGAGAGCAATCCTGGGTATAGCACTCCTGTTCTCTGCGAGCCGCTGCACAGAGCTCGCGTGATGAAAGACATTCAGTCTGTTTTAACTAAATCAGCACAAGGACTTTCTAATCTTCTCAACTCAGGCTTTCTGTATCTATCAGTTACTGTTATGTGAAGAAGTAAGTCTACAAGATAACATTTATGATACAGTTTAAGTAGCTAATAGTAACTCTGACTTGTTTCCGTTCTAATATATGTTTTTGTTTCTTAATCTAGCACATAGATTTTCCTGTACCTTGTCCACTGAGATTGTTTGAAATGTTGGTAGTCCCCGAGCAGGAATTCCCTTTAGTTTGTGTTGGTGTCAGCAGAGGAAGAGACTTCAACCAGGTGGTGAAGTTTGAGACTGTCAACCCAAATTCTACCTCTTCATGGTTTACAGAAACAGGTTTGTGCATGCTGTTGTGATTACTTTCAGAAATGTTCCTTGCTCTATTTTAATTGAAATACTAGAAAGGTACTTGCCTTTGACAAAACTAATGCTTAAATTATTAAAGTAAGTTTTTTGTTTAAAGGGGTCTTTGTACCTGCTTGCTTATGCATCCTTTGTACCTGCTTGCTTATGCATCCTTTTTTTTCCTTTTTTAATGCTTCTATAATTGAACTGATTGAATTACTGTTACGATCTCGAAGATGGAGTTGTAGTTTTTGCATTTTCATAAATAAGGCTGTGCTTGACTGTTACCCGCTGTGCCATTATGTGCTCTTCTCTGGCACTGTGATTTCTGTTTACTTTATGGATTTTAATTAGAACAACACTCTGAGTGATTTCTTTCAAAATCTTCGTAGGTGTGGTTTGGTTTTGTCATAATTAGCCAATCTGGTCAGAAATTGTGTTTCTGGCCTTCTGCTGAGGAGCAGCATGTTTCTGTTCAGGAATAAGAAAGAGTTAGGACCGCTGATAAGAGAAATCCAAGCACCTGTCCGTCACTACTCTGAGTGCTGTATGAGTGAGGAGGCCACACCGTCTGAACTACAGTAGAAACTCTTGAAAAGAAGTGTGCTAAGAATTATATTTCTAAAAGTTTGCAAAAATCTCTCTAAACCTAGGGACAGTAGTGAGCTGAGTCGTGGCTTGCAGGTACAGAAGCAGTAAATAACGTAGCTATTGCTAGGTGAAGAGTCTTTGTTGATCCATGGAGAATTTGCATATGCCAGCACAGGACAACATAGGCGTGTATGGCTAATTGTATCCTCTGGAATTCACTAAGGAGTGGTTTCCACTGGAAGGATGCCTGCTGACTTTCTTGCTGCTGAAAAGCTTAAAAATTTTTTACAGAAAGCAAAGTGATCAGCGGTTGGACAACTAATGCACTTATCGCTTGAGAGTTAGTGCCTTTTATTTTCAAACTTGTACATTCATTCTGTCTCTTCAGTAGAGTCAATAAAAGTAGCATGCCAAATGGAATTTCTTTGAACCATAACATCTTGTTGTCATTCTTTCAGTATATTGTCTGTCAGTATGTAAATATAAGAACAGTAATTCCTTCCCCATTTCTTTTCATTTTATTCACATGCATAATCTAACATTGCATTATTCTTTCCAAAAATACTTCTTTAGCCTTCTTGAATCATTTATGTGTTCCCTCCTTATGTCTGTTACTTTCTCTTATTTGTTTAACACTAATTTAAACTCTTGGTTACTTCTTGTCCTCTGCTGACAGAAGGCAATAACGCAATCAGATTTTTTTGTGTTTTTAAGCGAGGAGAGCATTTAACATGGTCAGACTTTGTTTGACATTTGACATTTTGTTTGTGAATGTCTGATGAAGACATGAAGGAAAAAAAAAAGTAGCTGTCGTTTATTGCAGGGGCTTGCTTTTTTCTTCCTTTTCCCTCCCTTTCCTGTTGGGTTCAGCCAGTGCAGCACGTGCTTCTACATCACATGATGTGGGTGTACAAATGTATGTCCTCCAGTCTTTCTGTTACATGCTTTCATCATGGCTATATCCAACTTTGGTTAAGGTTACACACTAGAAATGTGTTCAGTTGTTAATGTATACCTTCCAAAACAGCAGAATAAAAGATGGAGTGGCCATCTCAAGGAGCGCACTCCTGACATCATCTGTGAGAGGGTTTTAGCTTCTCAACAGGACCATAGACTTTATTAGATACTTCAGATAACATGATGTAATTGCTCATCTCTAACAGATTTAATGAGTTTCTTTTTTTGCAAAAAAGAATGTGTACAGAATCACTGGCAGCAGTGCTGAGTTAATGAAAGCTGTCTTCTGTTTAATTGTAAACAGCGCTTCTTTTTGAGTTGACATGTCCACTGATCACTTGTGGGTCAGGTTTCCCTGTTTGCTATGATGGAGACTGCTGCAGCTTAACTCAGAAGGCAGGTTTGGAGAAGGAAATTATACTCCAATAATACCCCCCCCCCCTTTTTTTTTTTTTTTAATATTTGTGGATAGAAAGTATAAAAATAGCAGCAAGAATTAAGTTCTAATATAAATGTCCCTAGCAAGATCGAGAAATAAAGGCAGAAGCAAAATGGACTGGAACATTGTTCAGGTTTAGTGTGGACAGTACCACATTATACATTTTTTACAACAGCAATATTAAATGAGTCCTACGGAATAAAATAGGTGCACAAAATACAGTGTACACGTGAGCTTGTTTTTGCAATATGGCTCAGGAAAGACTAGATTAAGTCCATGCGTTAGTATTACAGCTTTAGTTTTCCTGTCACAATCAACAAGTTGGGTAAATGGACATGGCTCTCAAAGGGAAGAGAAATGTCACTGGTAAGATGATGGTTTTAAACAGATAAAATCACACTAACCCATTAAACTGTCTCAGTCTCTAGAAGTTCCATTTCAGATTTCATGGTAAGTTATTTTATGAACTAACACTATCATTTTTTTTTATAGACACTACAGAGACAAGTGTTGTGCATGTAACACAGCTGGAGAGAGATACCATTTTGGTGTGTTTGGATTGTAAGTTTGAATATCAGCTAAATATATATGTACATGTACATGTTCATGCATACTGTATGTCTTCAAATTAGGTCATATTGAAGATTAACTGTTGGTGTATCCTATTTATTATCTAGGCTGCATAAAAATAGTGAATCTGCAAGGCAGGTTAAAATCCAGCCGCAAACTGTCATCAGAACTCACATTTGACTTTCAGATTGAATCAATAGGTAAGTCAGTGTTAATACTGAATATTTGATTAGCTTGTTTTCTCTTACAGCACAGAATTAGAAAGTCTTTTGGCATGTGAAACATTATCTTGAGCATTTCACTTTGTGTTGGGCGGTTTAGCATGTTACATAGCGTGCTTCCCCTGGAGCAATCCAAACAGAGTATTAACTCTGGAGTCTTCCCTTGTTAGGCTAAATGGTCTGCAAATGACGGAGACCTTCAGCCTCTAAAAGAAAACTTTAATACAACGTACTTAAACCCTGTGACTCACTCATGGCTAACTCATTCTGCATGTGTGTTCATGTAGTCCGTCTTCATAAAGCAGCTCAAAGACTAAATTGATACACATCACATGTCACATCAGTAACACCAGTTATTTTCTTGTAAAGAATCTCAATGAGTTAGGTTTGTGAGATATATAATACATCCATTTTGACAATTTTCCAGTGGTGACGTGGAAAACATTGCTTCTATGGTTCCTGTTAGTTAGGAACGAGGAGAGAGAAAGAGCAAGTGTACCTGAAGCTGCTCGCTGTTGGTACCTCTGCATGTGCTATAGTCCTGTTTCTGCTCATCACAAGTGAGCTACTGCTGTCCTTCTCAGTCCTTAAAAGCGTTTCTAAAGAGCTCTGCTCTGTTTCCTGTATCCCTGCCCTGATTCACAGAGGTAGGATGCTGGATGCAGGTGGGACAGATTATTCCACACTTACCCTCTCTGTGAGGAAGGCCCTTGATGGGCGTTTCCTTTCTGAAGATTTGAATGCAGGGGTCTGTAACATCATTCTGTTTGTATGACATGGGGAAGGGCTGGGAAGTAAAGGTTTCTGTAAAGCTTTGTATAGCTGTTGGATAAAGACCACATTAGCCAATAGTTGTGAGGTGGATTAAAAATATCACTTCAGTGATATTTTTAGAAGTTACTGCTGCAACTTTTTGGCTAAAATTTATTTTGTATTTTCAGCAAGTATTAGACTTGGGAGGGACTGTCTTTTGAGTGAGGACTGTTTTTAGGACAAAATCCTATGCAGAAAGTTGTTTTCCTAGTTGAGTGAGAATATTTTTAAACTCTCCTCTTTAAAGAAATAAATGCAGCTACTTCAGAGGCATGTTCAGTGATGCTTGTGAGATGTTTTGCAGTCTGTGTGGGTGAACTTGAAACCATAATATGTATATATAAAAATCTTAAAACTGCAGCAATATGCTTTTGGCCTTAAAAGAATGATTTGGTATTATGTATGAAAACTGATTACAGTGTTTATTTGTTACCAGTCTGTCTACAGGACAGTGTGTTAGCATTCTGGAAACATGGGATGCAAGGAAGGAGTTTCAGATCAAATGAGGTGAGTAGTGCATTTTGCTTCAAATTCTAGTTCCTAATATAAGTCAAGTTCAGGATAAATGCATGGTGTTGTGGGCTGAGAAAGATTAAAACTTTTCAGTGACTGTCTAGGTTAGACCTGGAAACTGGAATCTTTTTCGAAGTGTGTCTCATGCCATAAGAAGTATCCAACTCTAATTCTTGCTTACATTCATTTGAAGACCATTGCTATTAGCCCCTTAGCCTGCCACAGGTGGATGCCTGAATGTAGGCTTTGCCAGTAATGGTGTAAAATTGTACCAAATCATTGTAAATACCTTCCCTACTCCTTTTTTTCTGCTGTAAATTTTGTGCAACCAGTTGTAAGTGAAAACACTGTCTTGTATAGGATTTTAATGAGTCTTTTAATTGGATTTTTAAAGAATGCTTACAGACTTCACCAACTGCTTCATCAGTGTCACATTTGCTGAGAGAGTTCATTATGACCAGTTGTATTTTAAGGCACATGTGTAGTCATACCATGCCAAAGCTAGATATTCCACATTGTTACACCATTCCATTTATTTGCACAGAGCTACAGCTGACCTAATCTACAGTGACAGTAATCCTGCTCTTTGTGGGAAGTTGGACCAGACACTGTAGTCAGCCTGCTTTCTGTTTCCAGGTCTACAAATGCACTTTATGGTATTTCTGCATGGTGGATCACTAGGCATGACTGTCCTTTTCTCAAGAACTCATAATGCTAAGTGAGCTGTAGCTCCTGTGCTGTTAGCTCAGAGCATGAGGAGATGATGATGCCGCTAGGCACTTCTCCAACTCCAGACTGCTGCTAGCAGCATTGTGCAAAGCTCAGCATGTTACTCCACCCACTGGCACTCAGAAGCTCTGATCCAGTTGTGAGAGGACATGCCCCAGAGTGCGGCAGCACAAATGGATGCTTTACATTGTTTATGTAAAGCATAAGGAACACTGTCTTCCTGGTTTGTTATTATCAACCCAAAGCCAGCATCCAGATGAAGAACAGACAGCTGAGCTGAGCAACTGCCAGAAAGTCACCCCAAACTTTTTTATGTAGAGGTCTTTTAAAATTCCTTATCACTCCTGGCTGTTTTAGTAGCTACAACCATTAAGAAAAAAAATAAACCAGTTTTCAGTGGTAATGTGAAAAGCCTGCATTCTTTGACATGGATCGTGACCACCTTTGTTACTCTGTGAGAATTGTGTAGTGTATAAGAAGCTGTTACACCTGAAAACACCCTTAAAAAACACCCTTACCATCCTAACACTGCAGCACATTTTCTCTTTGAAGACTTTAGTAGAATCTGAATTATTACTAATTCTTTAGCCTAATATTGTCTGCTCTAATTGGGAATGATTTTAGCTACTCGTAAAATTATTTCACCTTTTTCCTCCACAACTGTGACCTTCCACAGTGACTTGATTGATTGATCGGGAAAGGTGAAACACCGTGTGAATGCTGAGACAAGACTAGAATGTGGGCCAAGACGTAGACTTGAAGCAACTATCTTAGAGTGGGACACCTGATTGTTATGAATTTTTTTTTTTTTTTAAGTTCTCTGTGCCATAAGTGTATTTACTTAAGACAGCTAATACTGCTAGGGTCTAGGAAGGAGAGAAACATCTCTTCTGGCTTCAGAAATGTGGCTATGTAGAAAGGGAGCTTTGAAACACTGCTTCCCACTCACAGTATGACTTGATATCCTTTGGAGTATTCAGTGGACTTTGGTTGGCATTATTGGTTAAGATACTATTTTCTTTGCTACTTTTGATATTCATATAATCATAAAGACATATCTCACAAGTACAATTCAACTGCAGTACACAATGAAACATCAGAGTACTGTACAGATTACTTTACACAATGGGTGTAAGTGCCACAAATTCAATTGTTTCCCTTTCAAGGTCTTCAAAAGATGAACTTACTGCATCATTATGATTGAGAATTCCAGTGAAATGTATAGGCATTGTGTGTGGCTTACCTGAACCATTTCAGACATCTACTGTAGAGTGAGACCAATTAGAGCCATTGAGGTACTTATTTCAGTCATAATATGAAAAGAATTGTGCCAGTAGCTCAGGTGCTGTGCTATGCAGTGCTGAGCCTTGCTGATGTGATTGCAGTTGCTACCAGAGGAGCTTACATTACTTGGCAAGAACTGGGAAAAAAACAAAACCAAACGTTTTAGATCTCATTTATGAGTGACATTTGCAATGAACTTACTAGCCACCTTAATTGAGTAGTAGATTTGTAATATTAGCCATTGTTTATTTTTTAACCAACCTAAAGAGAATAATTAAAAATCACCTGTGCACTTAACATGTAAATACTTGTTTTATTTTTATTGTCTAGATCACACAAGAAATTTCTGATAATACAAGGATATTCAGGCTTCTGGGATCTGACAGGTATGAGAAGTGAATGCAGCATGCTAAAATTGAGGCATAATGTTTCCCTCATACCTTCTAAAAATATTCTGTATGTTTCTTGTGATTCCTTTTCTAGCTGTCTTACTCATTACTTTGTGTACATGTGTACCTTTCATCACTTAAACTTTATTTCTCTTTCTTAAAAAAAAAAATAAAAATTCTTCTAGAAGAGTTTGTGAGCTTCCAGAAGTACTCAGCCATGACAGGAAGCTCATAATTGGCTGTAGTTAAAATCTCCAAAGAGCTTTTTCCTTGCGCTGTAATTCTTTTAACTTACTAAAATCTTTGCTTTGAGATGCTCAGCTGTGTGAGACAAATGCTAAAAAACCAAAAAAAAACCCTCACCTTAAAAATGCAAATATCTCAATTTCACCCACAGAAGAGAGTTGTATCAGCATGGCAGCTCGGGCCTTTTAAGAGCTCTTCACAGTTCTCAGCATAGTTGTTCTTTGGTGTTTCTTTTGCAGGATGCAAATACTGTGTCTGTCTGACCCATCGATCAAATATTAGCTTGCAAAGTCAGTCACTACTATTTTAGGAGTGTCACTGACTTCTTCAGGTTTCTCTGCCCTGCTGTCAAACTTTGTACTTTAACAGCTATGAAAGCAGCATATGTTTTGTCTCTGGAGTGTGAGTGCTGACATGACAGTTTCACCAGCAGCACATTCATATGTAGTACAAAGATAGACTTCAGTTTTTAAGAATCGTCTCTGTCTTAGGCTACTTGCAGGCAGCACACTCTCTTGTAGCATTTTGGAACTACCAATAAGCTCCACAGCAACCAGAGGCTTTCCCCATATGCTACTTGTCCAAGCTTGATGCACAGCCCTATAATTACCTGTAACATCAACAGCACTGAATAGTGCTGTGGCTTTGTCAGCTAGCAACCTCATGGCAATTCTTGCTGTCTGGGGGTTGAGGGTTCTGCCTTATGTGCAATACCTGATAGCTCTCTGGTAATGAGTAATTGTAAGCAACACTCATCTCTGACCTGAGGGTTTTAATCTCCTGGTGCCAGTGAGATGTGCACGGAGCTCAGCTTTACTATGTCATTTCTCTTTGTTGTTAGGAGACAGCATAGCTTAAATTAAAAACAAGTCTGACTTCAGAATGGAGCATGACATTGCAAATCATTGCCTTGGAGAAACATGCCTTCATAAATACCGTTCCATTTGTTTCCATCTTAGACTAATAGTCTCCCAAGTCTGAGACAACGTTTAAAGACTTTGTGCTGCAGTAAACTCTAGTTCCAGATTTTTCAGACATCATTTTTATTACAAGTCTCATGTCTTCTGCTTGAGCTGTGAAACCTTTTCCAGCAACACGTCTCTCTCTTTAGGAGTTCATAAGAGTGGGGTTCTGAGAAGTGAAAAAATCTAATATCAGTATGTTAAAAGCTTGCATGTTTCCTCCTGGTGAGCAGGGAATGCCTCATGGGGCGTGCTGAGCAGAGCATTCGTTCTAACTAAGCTATCTATTCTTGGATGAATTCTTGATAGATGGACTTCAGTTTCCCAGAATGGGGTGGTTGTGGAGAAGAACTGAGTCATAAGCACCCTGATTTGTTCAGCAGTTTTAGCAGTTCTTGCCTGATTAAACATCTCACAGTTTGTGAAACCAAGCTGTGATTGCCGATTTCTCTACTTTAAACAGAATGGTCTAATGTAGGACATGCCCTATGGTCTTTGCAGTGGTAGTACAGATCTGCATGTAATTATGCTTCTTATAAGAATTCTGTTGGCTTACATTTTTTTGTGTCTCTGGGACTTTCAGAGCTGGAAGAAGTTTCTGTGAATTTAGTGACGTTCAATCATTTGCATGAGCTCAGGGAAGGGCTAGAAATGCTCGCAGAAGAGTGGGCTTTGGTCATCTGGCATGTCCATAGGCAAAGAACAGACTAACAACATCCCGTTTGAGGGATGAACTTTGCAAAGCTCCAGGGAAGCACAAGCACGGGCAGTAGGGAGTGGTGCTTTGGTGTCAGTTTTGGACGACAAGCCTCCAGGGAAAGAGAAATGAATGCTGCTCAAATGGGCACCCTGAGAAAGAATGTTTACACTTTGACTTTGTGGTTGTTTTATTTTCATTTTAGGGTCGTGGTGCTGGAAAGCAGGCCGACAGATAACCCAACAGCCAACAGCAATCTATATATCCTCGCTGGGCATGAGAACAGTTACTGAGAATGGTGTGCAGCAGCTCACCTCGACAAGATAGCACTCCTGCGGCGGCATTCACGGCTGGCTGAAATTGCACAAAAGCTGCAGTAACCTGACTTCAGTTACTTTATAATTTATTACGGCATAAGAGGAAGATGAGAATTGTTTGTGGTATGGACACACAAGCATTCAGATGCCACAAAAGTGCTTAATTTACTGTTATGTAATCTTTGTACATATGCAGTATTTTTCAGTGAAACTTCTTGGTGAAGACCTACACTGACTTTCTGTAGATAGTGGTCCTCCTGTTAAGTACAAGTGTCTTACCTGTACAGATGTAAAAGTCACTGAGGATGCAAAAATGAAATCGGGGTACTATTTTAAGGATTTGTCATGTGTTTATTATAAAGTGGGATGCTAGGAACAAATATAGTACATTTAACGACACTATTGTATTTTATTATATGTAATTTACTAATACAAATAAATTTAACTTTTAGAAATTGTAGCCAAGGCTGTAATCAGATTACAATCTTGTTTTAATTTTGATGCAACACACTGGTGTTCATGTTTGCACAACATATTGAGATGTGATGTATTCAGTCACAAAGGTAAGCTGTGACTTTGTGGATATGACTTGGGCTTCAGAGTTCCCTTTTTTTTGTTTACGCGGGTAGTTTTCTTTGTGGAACAAACCAGTTAGACACCTGTATTTTATATTTAATTAAAACTCTCTTTACGATTACTTCTCTGTGCTTGAAAACAAGACTTTCTGGATGGGTGTCAGTCCCAGAATAGTGGTACCTTGCTGTAACACTGCAGTAGGTGTTTGAATTACTAGCATATACAGTGAAAAAAAATTAGTATTACTGTTTGTCTTACTAAATAGTTTCATATCACAGTGAAAAGGCAGCAGCATTCCACGTTGTGGAAATGGCTCGAAGATGATGTCATTTTGACTTTTTTTGGCCTTATAACCATTTTCACACTTTCTTTGATTTAGGATGTTAACACATGGCCAAAATAATTTAGTTACTACCTCATTCAAACAATACAATGGTTACTACGCATCACAGGAACTTAGTTTTGATCAGAAGTATTTTTGATTGCTATTTTCCAATGGAGTATGTAAATGCCAAGTTTTAGCAAAATGCACACATTTGACTCCTTTTTTGTATATGTTCTTTTATATTTTATTGTGATAATATACACTAAAGCCAAACTAAATTTAAAGTGATTTATGGCCTGCATTATTGTTGTGATTGGTAATGCTTTGAAATATGTTCTCTAATGTATATAATGTAAAATAAACTTTTTTTAACATGTTGTTGTACAAGTAGATTACCACATGCACTAATTTCCACATAAGACTAAAATCTGATGGAACATACTGAGTCTTGAATTCTGCTATTAAATGTTTGTGCCGAACACAGAAGCTGGGCGTTGCTGAATGTATAAAAGGTCAGACCACTGGAGCTCCACTGAATTTAGAGTAGCACTTAAATGTAGGCAGTATTACCCTTGTATGCCCCTAGGCAATGGATATATGTATTTTGGACATGTCCTTCCAAACTCTGGCTTGTTTAATTTCTTCCTCAGAGTAACTTGACCTCTCCCTCTATCAAGTGCACCTCTGTTGCTTGCAAAACTTGATTTTTATTTTAATCTTTTCAGCCGAGCTATTTCTTGTTGGTCTGTTTGTTTGTATAATGCCTGTAGCTTGTTGGATCTGCTGGCCCCATCTCCTCCCTTGCAGTTGAACCTCAAATCCGCCCTGTGGGAGAGGTGGTAACGAGCCACGGTGCCGGGAAGCTGAATTCTCAGAAAAGGCAAGAAGTTCTGAGTGTTTCACTTGTATATTGCTGCTGCCCAAGGGGGATTTCCATCCTGCCTCTGTGCACTATTCCTCACTTCAATGTGCAAAAAGTAACAGACTTCTAACCAAGTACAATACAGCTGATGTGCAAGCATGCTGCTTCCTCTTAGGTTTCTGCAGCAGCTGGGGCCCCGTAGCTTGCTGTTTGGGGTTTCTGGGGCACTGCTGAACAGGGAGCACCAGGAGCTTGGGAAAATTGTTTTTTGCTCAGGTTGAGCAGTTCTGGTAGAAAGACGTACAGCTGCGATTGCTTGCCGAAATCAAGGAAGACGGGGAAAGAGAAAGGAGAGAGCGCATGTGCTAAGATGTGATTGTCTCAAGTTTATTTTTACAGCCAAGACAGCTTGCCTTCCCTGTGCTACTTTCTAGTTTGAAACATGAGCTAAGGCTGGATCCCGGCTCAGGTGGAGCTTCTTCAAGAGAACAAAGAAGCAGGGTTGTCCAGGTCCTTCGCAGAAAGGAAAGCTGTGCCAGAACCCCCAGCCTGACACTGACAGCTCAGGTCATGCCAGCTTGGTGCAGTATTTTGGACCGCAGCCCTCACACGTTGATCTCCAGCTAGAAGAGCTTGTGAGCAAAGCACGAGTGTAATTTTACACCCAGTGTTGCACATATTTGATAGCAGGCTTTAAACGCCGACAGACTGATGTTTCGCCATATGGCAGACTGTGAGATGCTGAGATGGCAACGCTGAACTTGCAGGCAGCCTGCTAGGCCAAGCATCCAGCTCTGAGAGGCAAAAATTCCCTCCTTTCATCCCCATCCCAGCGTGTTCAAAGCAGAAGTCTGACTCCTTCAGACAGCAGAGTCTGGCTGGAGGAAAATCACCTGAGGCAGAGCTGTGGGGTAAAGGCAGTTCTTTCTGAGACGCTCCATCCATTGTCTGCTGCAATGCTGCTCAGTGTCTGGGAACTATCTCCTGTCCTCAGAGCGCTTCACATGCTAATTAAGCGAGCTTCTCCATGTGCATGCCGTTCCTGACAGGTGTCTGTGGTATCGGCCCTGGAAAAAGATGAGACTCCACGGTCTGCTCAAGCGCTCTGTCTGGGTACCTCACTCTCCTCCCATCCAGGAAGCTGATCCCAAACCATCCTTCTAGCAATCTGCAGAGGTTTCACACTTCTCACCCTCCCTGCGAGCATTAGCTGGCTAACTTCTCCAGACTCCTTGTTTTGCAGAACAGGGCACAGTGAAGCTGCATTGGATTTTCAGCATCGTTTGCCCTGCCAGGCCCCACAAAGAGGGAACATCAATTTATGTTACAGCTGTGCTTTTCTTGGCCTTTTTTTCTCCCCCCACCCTTCAAGCTGCTCTTGTGCTGCTTGAACAGGGTGTTTGTTTATCCCTGATCTCAGCCCACGGGAGGTGCCTCCGTCTTTCTAAGGACAAGCAACAGAGCTTCCCCAGGAGCAGTAACACTGCCCATGGTCTCCAGCTGCCAGCAGATACCCAGAGGCAGGCGCCATCACCTGCCTGCATCTCCATCAGCCACACAAGAAGCAAGGCCTGGTGCCAGAGCGAGCAGTCAGCATGTGGGCACTTGGCTGAGAGAGGGGCTGAGGGCTGCTTCCCCCCAGCCTGGCTCCCTCTGGAGCAATTAAACTTGAAGGTACAATAAGTAAATCTGCAGACAGCATTACATTAGGAGGAGCTATTTCTTCCCTCAAGGGCAGAGAGGCCTTGCAGAAAAATCACAACAAATTAGAGGGCCGTGCAATCACCAGCTGCATGAATTCGATGAGAGCAAATGCTGAATTCTGCAGCTGGGGTGGGCAACCCTAAGTCTATGTACAGAATGGAGGAGAGGCTGGAGAGCAGCCGTGCTGACGGAGATAGCGGGGTTCTGGTTGGTGAACAAAACTATTAGTGTCCAAGGGAGGCTGCAGGGATGGAGAAGGATCTGCAGGACACCGTGTGTGAGGAGTGTGGAGGCGCCTGGGTTTGCTCGGCGCAGCGCAGAGGAGCTGCGGGGAGGCATCGTGGCGGCTGCAGCTCCTCACGGGGAGCGGAGGGCAGCGCTGAGCTCTGCTCTGTGGGGACGGCATGGAGCCGTGTCAGGGGAGGGGCAGCTGGGGTTAGGGGCAGGGTGTGCACCAGGGGCACGGAGCGGGCTGCCCGGGGCAGTCGTAGCCCTAATGCCGGAGCTCGGGGTCTGCCGAAGCCCGCTCTAAGACACCAGGTTTGGGTGGTGCTGCGCAGAGCCGGGCCCGGGCCCGGTGATCCTCGCGTGTGACAGAACGACGGGGTGGCTCGGGTTGGAAAGGATCTTAAAGACCGGCGTGCCCTTCCGGCTCGGGTCAGTCTATGATCCTGTGATCCTCTATAGCGGTGCCCTCCCTCCCCACTGCGCGGTGCTACTCGGGCCCCGCAGCGGCTCGCGGCCGAGCTCCCCTCGCGGATCTGGGGGGCAGCCCCGCGGGGGCGGAGCGGCGGCGTGAGGTCACCTCCACCGCGCAGGAGGGCCGCGGCGGCGGCGGCGGCCCCGCGGTCGCGCAGGCGCGGGGCGGGCCGGCGCCGCGCATGCTCCGCGGCCGCCAACCGTGCGGGCGAGGACGGGGAGCTCGGAGAGCGGGGAGGCGGCGGCGCTCGCGCTCCGGGCGCCCGACCCCGCCCCTCGCGGCCCGCGCGCCGCGCCGCGTGACCCCGCTCCCGCCGCCCCCACACCTCCGCGGCGCCGCGGGGCGACCACCGAGAGCCGGGCGGGGAATGCGGCAGCCGCCGCCTCCCCCCGCCGCTGCGGGCCTGCCGGCGGCGGCGGCGGCGGGGGGCCGCCGGGCCTCCTGGTGAGGGGGCGCCCAGCCCTCCCGCCGCGGCCTTTCCTCCGCGCCGAGCCCGGCCCGCCCTGCCCTGCCCGCCGCCCCGAGCGGGCCGGGCCCGGCGGCACCATGCAGGCGCAGCCGCTGCTCTACGAGTTCTTCAGCGAGGAGAACGCGCCCAAGTGGCGGGGGCTGCTGGTGCCCGCCCTGAAGAAGGTGAGGGGGAAGTGGGAGCGGCGCTCGGCCCTGCCGGCCGCGCCGGGCCTTCTTCTCCGTGCCCTTCTCCGTGCCGCCCGGAGCGCTGGGGGGGAAGCGGCCGGGCCTCTCCGCTTCTCCCGCTCCGGAAGCGGCCCGGGGAGCGCGCCCGGCCCGGCCCGGCGGCGCGGTGACAGCCGGGGCTGCGGGCGCGGAGAGGGCCCGGCGCCCTGCACGAGCGCAGCGGGCCGGGCGCCGCGGGAGGGATCGCGGGGAGCTCCGGGTCGGCCGCGCTCGGGGTTACCGGCCCCGCGGTGGGCCGGTCCGAGGGGCTCCGGTAGGAACGCCGTCATCCGTCGGCGTGGTGGAGCTGACAGGCGCGGACGGACGCTGCGAGGAAGAGCGGAGGAACGGTGAGCGCTCCTCCGTCCTCCTGCAGCCGGGCCCGAGAAGTGCAGGACGTGAGGAACGGCGGTGTCTGACGCTGCTGCCCGGACTGGCCTCGGATTGCCGGCGGAGCGCTTCTTGGTTGCGCGGCAGCGTTTTCGTATGGCTGCGTGTATCCACGGCAATGAGCGGCAGCTGCCGGGTGAAGGACCTGCTCCCAGGGCTGGCCGACCTCTCGTTCCCCATCGCGGACTGGAGGTCTCAGGCACTGCAGTCGTACCAGTGAAGCATTTCTTCCCAGTTTCCTCTTGCGACACGTCGCCCCGTTTTTCTGGCCCGCTCTGAGCTCTAAAACGCTTTGGCCCCATCCAACTCTTGGAAGTCTTCTTGCTTGTCTTCTCTAGAGTGTGCTGTGCTCGAGGTTCAGACCTTCTCGGTAGTCATTTCTTTGGAAGCAGATGGCTGAGCAGACTGTGTGGCTTGGGTTCTCGCTGCACCTCTGAGTGTGTGAACAGCCACCGGGTGGGGGCTGGAGCCACCTGCGGCCTCCAAGCACCTTCCAGAGGAGTGAGCTCGTCCTGGACATTCCATGGCGTAACGGTGTGCCAGACTTGGAGCAAGGCTTGATGCTGAGTGCTGGAGAAGGACACATACTGAGGGTCTCAAGGCAAAACTTAGTCTGGAATTATTTGTGTCAAGAACACAAGGTTTCATCCCAACGGACAAGCTATTCACAGGGTTACCTTGGATTAAGGATGCTTGCTGGAGGAGTTGGATGAATTGCTTGGGTGAAAGGAGGAAGAAGAGTCAGAAGTCACAAACAGGCCGATGGAGATAAGCTGCCAAGGGTGTCAGCTTGACCCTGCAAGGTATAGTCGTCTTGGTTTCGTGGTGTGGTGTTCTCTGTGGGTCGTGGGACAGCTGGGTGAGGTGCAGTTAGTTCTGAAGCTCTGATGCCCAGATGTGTGACTGTCGAACAGATGTTGGCGCTTTGAACCTCTGCTTTCATGAGGTTTACACCTGTTTCTTATCTTCTCTCGTGCCGTTGCCCAGCATACTCTAGAAGTGTCATCCTCTGCTGCTTCCTGCTGCTGTCCCCATAAATGCAGAAATAAAGAATGCATCCGCATTGTTATCTTCCTTGCTGAACAGCCAAATACTTGAGTTACAGGAAAACTAAATGACAGATGATAACATACAGCTTCTTAATAGCTTCTTCATTAATTAAAAAAACAATTGGAGTATTTTACTGACTTAAATGGGTACAAGTTATCTTGGCTGGCGTGCTTAGTCCCGATAAAGGCCTCATAAAGTAACAAACCTGTCCTAAGTATCAGGTGCAAGCAGAAGAGCTGCAGTGTGCTTGCTCTGACAGCTGTCTGTTGTTGCTTGGGAGACAGGTGCAGTGTGCAGCCCTGCAGTGGGTAGCTCAGGGCAGTGTCCCCATGCTTTGCTGCCCAGAGCAACTCGCACCTGGAGCCTACATGTGGGACCAGTAAAACAGAGAATGTGGCAGCGAATGCCAGCAAGACCAAAGGGCAGAACCTTCCCAGGAGAGCGCTGTGTGCCTTTGCTAAATTGCTAGAGCACGTGCTCTCTGCGGTCAGGTTATCAGGTGCTGATGTGCACCCTGTCATGAACCGAGGAGGATTTTCCCTTCTTGCCTCCTGTGAGCTGACCAAGCTCTGGTGCCTGCTCTTGGGTAGTGGTAGCACTCTGGTTTCTGAGTTCCTCCTTGAAACCTGTTGTGTACCCAGACAGGATCGTCACATTCTCCTGCTTAGCTGCAAGTGAGACTTGGGAAGACTGTGTTGAATTACTATTGCTGATTAGGAGAATGGTGTTTAACATTGTTGAAGCACGTATGCCAGCATAGTGTTCCCAGCTATTGGGGAAGGCTACCATTATTCTTTTGTAACTACGCACTGGCTTGTAACTTGGAGCTCAAACAGCACCCCTAGAATCACTTCCTAAAAAATAGGTATTGTTGAGTAATTGCAAAGGGTTTTCTCTTTCCTAATGAGTTATTTTGATTCTGTGTTTTTGTTAACAAAAGCAAGCATATAGTAAGTATAAATTGCTTCTTACATCAGCGAAGTTTTACAAGCGTGTGTCGTGTATTTCATTAGATATGGGCCTTAACAATGGAGTCTGTAATGCGCTGTCTTTGCATTCAACAGCTGCATTTGGAAAAAGCAGCTTTTGTACCATTCAGATCATAATGTAATCCCTTTTCTTCCTATTCTCCTTCAGATCCTGCCAAGATAGACTTCAGTGCACTCAATTAGGAGGGAAATGATGTGCAGTGAGATGCTTCTCTGCCTGGTCACTATTATTTTGAAGCATCAGAAGACAAAGTGTTACAGAGGCCCTCAGTTGCTGACAAAAGACAGCAATCCTGTTGATAAGCTTCAAGAAAAGGAAATAAGAATAGCAGCTGGTGTTTGAAATAGAAGTTGTAGAGGTGGGCAGGTGAGGTGCTGGGGCTGAAGACGGAAGATTCAAGGCATACGAAACACCAGAGCTCTTGGCTGGCTGGAGACAGAGACCTGTGGATTTTGATGCACCATGGAACATGGATTCAGAAGGAATGCCTGCAGAGCGATGCCTCTTCAGCTGGTGTTCCTTTGCTAGTGAACTTGCACGCTTTCTGCTGATCGTCATCTTTTTTGGATCATTTTTCTTGAACATCTTGCTTGTGCAGTAGGAATTGCTCTGCATATTCATGATGTGCTTCTTCCCTGATATGTTGGTTTTTATCATGGAAAGTGTTGTCCCTACTGATCAGTTAAACAATTTGGTTATTTAGAGAAATAAAGAACGTCCATACCATACGGATACTCCATTGCTTGAGTACCTAGAGCTGCTGTGAATTTGTGGTGCAGCTTATAAGGGGCGCCGTTGGAATTCATTGTGGTCAAAATGATTGGATTGAAGTGGTTTAACAGCTGAGGAGGATTTGCTGCTTCAGCTGAGGGAAGTGTTGTAGGTAGCGAGCTTGCACGTATTCAGCGTATCGCAGTCAGTTTTCTATACCTTCCATAGAGAAAAGAGATGAGCAGAGTTCCTGAAGTGACTGAAGAGTGCTCAGGAAGCTGTGGCTGACAAAAACATTTTTACCTGACTCTTAATTACCTTTTTCTTTGAACTGATGGCAGTCCAATTGCTGCTTTTCACCCAGAATGGTGGTGGCGGTGCCTTGCTGCAGGTGTAGGGCGTGATTAATTCTCAGTAGCTCTGGATTCTCTGTGCTCTGGATGGCTGTGCAGGATAAAGTTAAGGTGCTGAAGTGTGGATTTAAGACCTCCGTGCTTGGTTTGGTTTACTGAATTAATTGATCGAGGTAACAACACCGCATGGGCGGGATTGCTGACTTGGCAGAGAGTACAAGAAGAAAAACACAGTTTTTGTGGAGTATTTGCTCTATGAGGACACTCAGTCACGCGGGCTGTCCCTAAAATGTTTGATCCCAGAGTGTTTTAGTGATAAGAAGCTGCTTGTCAGTGGTTTTGTCATTGAGGGAATAGTAGCAAAAGCTGCTTCAGTGGGAATAAGGGTTATAATAGTTGTTAAGACTTTAAAAGCAACCAAAGTGGGGGAAAAGAATAAGCCTGCTCTGTTACCGAATTGCTTCTAATAATAAACTATCTGCTGAGGTCTGTATTTTCTGCTTCTACCCTTCATATTTTGGAGCCTTAGAAAAATGCTTTAATCAGTTGAGTCTCACCCTATGTTTTGGAAAACAGCTTGGTCTTTGATTTGGGAGAAGTGCCAGAGGCCTTGCCTCTTTCCACTATGTGATAGTGCAAGGAAAATCATAGATTCCCCTTCCAATGATAGTAGAATATTTGCAATTTAAGCAGGCAGAGAAAGATAATGGCTCTCTCTTTCTTTTCTTATGCAGCCTGCCTTCTTATTGCAGCTTCTTCCATTTTATTAATGTGATGCTCTGTTCAATAGAGTGTTTTTCCTTCAACTGCTTCCTTGCAAGCACTTCAGCTGCCATCAAGTGGGACTGGCAGTGCAGTGGTACCCCTGCTTGGCAGGGAAGCCACTTGTTCTTCAGCACATGTGGGTGTTTGGTTGCCACTTTGCCTTCTTGCCATACCCCAGTAGATGGGCAGTCTGACCTGGGTGTGGAAGTGGTGTTCTCTACCCAGGAGTAGATTGTTTGGGGTCATTACTTAGCTTAGGATGATGCCCTTCTGTTATGCATCTTTCCGAAGCTTCTGCTGCTTGTGATGGGAGGCAGTTCTGTGTAGTTCTAGGCAACCTTCATTTACACAATGAAGTGGTTTTTGCCATAAGCTGAAATGCTTCAGCTTCACATTGGGTGTACATCTGGCCTTTGCTCTTGGAGGCATGAGGAAGGGGTAACTGAAAATTGTTGCAAAGGAAGCTTGATTTAGTATTAGTCAGTTTGCCAAACTTATTGTGTGAGTCTTCCCTTCTTACCTGTTGTCAGACACCTCTGTAGGGCAGAATAAACTGCAGAATGTCAGCAGCCTAGGCTTGGTTTGGGGTTATCTTGTGATCAGGCTCAGTACTGTTGTGTTGGGCCAGAGAAAAAAGCAATCGGGTGAACTGAGTTGCAGCTGAGCAGGGGAGGTGGGGGCTTCTCGCTGCTCTCACTTGTGCTGGCCCGCTAGGGTTTGTTGGGGTATCTCAAAGAATTGAAGCTTTTGTCAAAAGATGTTTTTAGGCTGTTCTTGTGGTAATTTCCCTTATCACAAGATAGATGTTTTGGTGCGTGTGGGAGGGAGGGATGGGTTCTGCCAGTATTGAAGGGAGAGGTGAAATGTGTAGATAAGAATCTTATCTAAACATCGCTACACTTCAGAAGTTGTTTCTCTGTGTTTATCGGGTGTGCTTCTGTGGTGGGCCTTTCTGGGGGGTGGGGTGGCCCTCTTGTTCTAATTTTGACTCTGAGCTGCTTCTCAGGAGGATGGAAGCTGCTTCCCCTTTCCCCAGCGGGGCAGTCCCCTCTTTGGGACTCAGCGGTGTGGCAGAGCCTTTAGCAGGTGCTCTCACTTCACGCCTTCTTACCAAATCCTGCCTCTTGCCTGTCTCACATCACACTCCTGAACCTGCTGACCAGTGCCCTCAGCTGCGGCCAGCCCGGGTCCAGCCTTGGTGCCGCTGTGCTTCAGATGACATGCTTTGTGCCCCTTGTGCCCCTGGATCTCCTTTCATTTTCCTTGTTGGACTGACTGTTTTCTTGCTTTTGCTTGTATGACTTTGAACCCTAAACGATACTAAGTCTCACTTTGGCTTCATTGCTATACATTTACTGCCTCTCTAATGGAGGTAAACAGTGCCGGCGACCTGCGGCACCTCGTGCTCTGCTCTGGCGCAGCTCAGTGGTGCCTGAAGATGACGGCCTTCAAGGAGAATGATGTAACTGCTCCCCAAACATAAAAAATGCTTGGAACTTTATCTCCTGAACTAGGAATAGGTTATCGTTGTTGACTCCGCTTTGGCTGACTATGGATAATGTTTCAGGTCATGGCCTGATGTGGTATTTGTTTGTTCTTATTCCTATAGATTTACAGACAGAAAGGGTTTGAAGTCTGCCATCTGTTTTCTAAGCAAGGGAGAAAGCAGAGCGACTTCTCATCGCTCAGGTTTATCATGTTACGCATTCTTACTGTCTGGTTGACTTGGTAATTTAGTATTTTCAAAATACAGAACACTATAGTAACCTGCAGGGATAACTAATGTGAATATGTTCAGATCCGCCTAAGAAAAACAACGAGAGGGCGTCTTGTAGGCAGCTTAGACCCGTTGATCTTTAAGAGAATTTTTTCTGCAAGTCTGTAATTTGTGATGTGAGACCGCCCCGGGATGGCACAGTGTGTCAGGCAGCAGTGCCTGAATTGTAGGCCGTGCTGGGGGCTGCTGGGCGCGCTGTTCCCCAGGTGCCTCCAGCAGTGTGCTGTGTGTTACTGGGAAAATGAAACCATTGGCATAATCAAAACACTCCCCTTAGGGAGAGCTTCACCCGTTCTATTTCTGCCCACATTCTCAAGTTAAAAAGCAGTAAATGTTGGAGGTGTTTTTTAGGACGTAATGCATCAGGGTATGCAACCTGCAAAAGCTAAACCCGTGATCAGGCACGTTTAATTCTCAGTAGCAGCTCTGTGAGCAGCAGGGCTGTGCCTAGACATGAAGTGCTCCAACTAATGAGTGCCTTAGCGAGCAAGTGGATTTCTATTTGAGGCTGTTGTGTGTTTGAACTTTGTAACATTTAATTCTTGCTATGGCTGCAAATAGGAATGAGAACTCAGCTGTGAAATTAAATAATTATGGCAGCAGAATTTGAGTATAGACATAGGCTTAGTATTCGGATGAGACAAATTGTCGGGTTTTGGCTTAAGGTGGTTCTGCTGTTCTGTTAGCGATTGGGAGAACTGGAGGCGTTTTGAGTTGAATGCACTGGGAATGGTAAAATGATGAAATGAGGGCTTGAAAAGCATTGCGAAAGCCAGCAACCAGCGTGCTCTGCCATATTATTTGCCACCAGTGTTCAGGACTGAGATTCATCCGCCTCTTGGTTTTAGGCTCTTGGAGTGCTGAGCTTTGCACGCCTGAATTTCCAACGGGTTAAAATTGTGCTTCTGTTCACTGCAGAGATGCAAAGAAAAGCTGTCCCACAAACTGGCTGTGGAAGTTTAAATGACCGTCTGGAAAAACACATGGGTGAGCTGACCCCTTGGGGAAGCTAAGCAGGAGCGTGCCTCTGTGGGTTTACCCCAGGGAGGACCTGCAGACACTGGCATACGTGTCAGATGGTGGCATATGTGGAGATGCGTGGGGACTGAACTTCAAAAGCCTCATGCTGCTGAATGCCAGCGTGACCACGGCCTACTTCAAGTGTTCCTGTTCTTCCTTCTAAACTAGAGCCTGACATCAAAACAAGGAGCGTGGAAGCAAACTTCTAAACCAGCCTTATTTAATGAGGGCCTGTTGAGAATGGATTGGACGATTTGTTGGCTAAATGCTGCTGAGGTCGTTTCTATTTCTACAGGGCTCTCGCTTTGAAAAAGGTTCTGTGTATTACTGTGTTGTAGCTTGAGTGGTGCACGGTGGGTTTGAGAAGAGAGGAAGCACCGTGCCTGACGTATATCCTGTACACAGTGGTGTGAAGAGCTAGGGGAGAAAGATCAAGTGGGCAGTGTGTTTGAAGAGTTTTCCCAATTGCACTTCTGAACACCGTTATTAATTAGGTGGTTTCTGACTTGAAATATTGCAGCAGTTTGGGTATGTTTAAACGTTTGAGGTTTCTATTTCTATCAAGTGTAAATGAGCATTTCAGTTCTGTGCAGTGTGCCTTAGCAGAGGTACAGCACATGCACTCCTCAGTGGAGTTACCTGAGCTGTTCTACTCATCCTTATGTCATAATATTTGCACGTTTGGGGAAGAGCAAAAATAACACATAAATTCTTCTCTTTTGTTCAGGTTCAGGTGCAAGTCCATCCTAAACTCTCATCTACCGAAGATGCGTTGCAGTACGTGGAGGAGCTAATTCTCCAGTTGCTAAATATGTTGTGTCAAGCCCAGCCGAGAAGTTTTCTGGATGTAGAGGTATGGAGAGTGTTTGTTATAAGTCTGATCTCTGTTTTGCAACTTTAATTTCAGTTGTTGTATGAAAAGTTAATATAATAATGATTTCACAATGTAGAAGAGAACTCTTGGTAGAAGAGGGAAAAGCACTCATTATGTTTGTTTATTCAGCATGAAACCTCTGCTGAATTACCTAACAGGCGATTCTCTGATCAGTTGCCTTTGTAGTTTGGAGTACAGTAAAACTGTCTCTGTGATCCACATTACTGTGTAGCAGTTGGGAAGCATAACTTCTGAGCATAAAGCTGAAAGCTAACTGGTTCTTTTATAAAGACTTTTCTTTCATTGCCCCCAGTACTGCATGCTGACTATACCTGCATACTGACACCTCGCACTGCTTTCTCAGCCTGCTGATAATGGCTGGTACCTCTCAGAACTAAAGTACTTCAATCACTTGTCAGAATGAGTCAAAGAACACTTCTTTTTATAGAAATGTCTTTTCTTATGATTCTTTTGTCAAAGATTTTCAGCCTGACGTTTGAGGAGAGGTGTCTTATCTTCATTTAAGAAACAAGCCAATTTAGTTGTGCCTTAAGCCCATGAATATCTTGGTAGCCCTTTGTGCTTAGCTGGGCTGCAGATTCCATTTGTAGTGTGAGCACACTGGTGTCCAGCACCTGTGGGCTGTGCCAGGTTAGGTTGCTAAACAAGATGCAACTTCCTTGCTTTCTGAGGAAAGTGTAGAAGAGAAGTGCAGGCAGCACACTGACAGGGATGTGGGGGGCTGAGGAGCTAACAGCCTAACAGAAAATCCACCAAGCTGTCTCAGAGCTCAAGATTTATGAGTTCTGTGTGTTTATGTAGCAGAACCGTCAGCATAAAACCTGCTGAGTTACCTAAGAGGTGTTTTTCCCATAGGTTGAACTTGTTGTTCAGTGCCCAGTAAAACTGTCTGTGTGAGCTGTCTTACTGTGTAATAGCTGGTCATAAATTTCATCCTTCCTTTTCTGAATGCTGACTCCCCAGTGGTGGTCAGGATCCCCTCTCACGGCTGGCCTGTTTTGCAATGTTCTTCTGGTCAGCGGAGGTTTGTGGAAGATTGCATCAAGTGTTTTGTTGCTGCTGTTTAAAGCACAACATCGAATGGAGTGTTGCTTTAAGATTCCTAATGATGGTCAAATCAAGCCCTTAGGATGAGAAATAGAAGAACTGAAGATGATCAGGCAACCTCAGTTTACCCCCTTAGTGTTTATACATGATGATGCTGTCTTTAATTACATGGTCATACACGTTTGTTTTTCCCTCGGGTCACCTTCATTCAGCAGTCTGAGCTGCATTAGGGGAATGATTTGGTGTTAGCAAATGAGCTGTAGGTTATTTTCTACAACATCTCCATTTTCCTTTTGCAGAGGTGTTATAATGAAGGGGAAAAAAAAAGATAGAAGTGCTGTATTTCAGAGAGTTGGGTGCTATCTTTACAGAGCTGTAATCTGTCCTGTATGTTTTTTTGGAAACTTTTTGTTTGTGTACTTCGCCCTTTGTAGTGGTCATAAATTTCATCTTCCTCATTTCATGGTTGCTCAAATTGGGGTCATATTTACGTAAGTGAGCACTTGCAGTTGTAACAGTCAGTGGGAACAGTGGTCTGAAAAAATGAGATGTGAAGTTATCTGAAAAGTTAGATTTCTGACTGCTTTGTTTAAGCATCTGGGCTGCCAAAACCAGGCAGGTTTTTGAATCTCTAGAGATCCATGTGTGAGCTCCAATGGCAGAGCTCTTTGGAGCATGGTATGTACGTAGGTATATCCAGGCGTACTGGATGAAGTAAATAAACTGCTGTGACTGTTCTACAGAAGGAGGAAGGCGCTAGGATGAGACACAGTCCTGTATTTAAATGCTGAATTATCAGGCATATGTCTGATGAGGAAACTGCGTACAGAGGCAACTTAATTCTGGTGCTTCTCAAGTTTTGAGCACTAGATTTGTCTTTGTTGATGATTTTTTGGTACAGCATCATGAATGTAGTGAGGAGCTTGTGCCCAAAACGGTAGAATTTCAGGCTTTTATAGTCTAAGTATTGACATTAGTAGATGTTCATCTGTTAACTAGTGGAAAGCGATTTCATAACGTAGTAATATTGCTAAGTCATTCAGATAATGCGTTTACCCTTCAGACCTTCTCTTTTTTTAAGGATCGTGTTCAGAAAAGCTTTCCCCATCCTATTGATAAGTGGGCAATAGCTGATGCCCAGTCTGCCATTGAGAAACGAAAACGAAGAAATCCGTTATCTCTCCCAGTAGAAAAAATCCATCCTTTATTGAAGGTAAGTAGCGATGTCACCTTGCTTTTGGAATGCAATTGGAAGTTGACTGCTTTGTTTTGTGTGATTTCTGTTTGCTGCCTGAAATGTAAACAAACAAAAAAAGCAACAACATATGATTCTTTCAACGTAATTTAATTGCCACTGTTTCCAGTTTAGTTAATTGCATATATTTGTTTTGCTTACACATCTAAGGATATTTTTGGAAATTTCTTGATTGTTTTTTGAGTCGTGCAAGATAAGAATAACCAAATATGTAGCAAATGAGTGCATAGATTTCTTTATCCACTAGAGAGTGCACTAGTTTTCAAGCAAGATTTCTGGGACAGTTCTTCACTGTGGTCACTTCTATAGCTGATAGAGCAGCATTTACAGTGATGCTGTTTGTTTACTTGGCCTACGGACTGTTGCATTGCTGTTACTAGAACAGGCTGTATGTTGTGGATGTTGAGCAAAGTCTTAAACTTACACCACAGCTTACAACTACAAATCATATATTTTGACACCTGAATAACATGCAATATTTGTTTTTTTTCCTTTCAGGAGGTTCTAGGTTACAAAATTGACCACCAAGTGTCTGTTTACATAGTGGCAGTATTAGAATACATTTCTGCAGACATACTAAAATTGGTTGGGAATTATGTACGAAATATAAGGCATTATGAGATTACAAAACAAGATATTAAAGTGGCAATGTGTGCTGATAAGGTAAGTTTAACTCTTTTTTTTAGTGTTAAAAGAACATTTCAGTTGAATTTTAAGAGGACAATATCTATTCCTTACTGAGTAAGCGCTATTGTACATTTGAAAGAAGGGATTGCTGCGGTAAAATATTGTTCCACTGATACAGCGAAGATGTCGAAAAGCTAATTGAGTTACAGAGCTGTTGCTTATGCTTATTTACAGATAAATGTCTCTTTCTTTTGATATTGCTTGCCTAATCCCAGCAATGTGTAAATGCTTTAAAAATGGTGAAGCAGCACTGACTTCAAAATTTCATGTACCTTGGTTGTAATAGTTGGACCTTCTTTTCTTCTTTGTATCTTGAAAAAAGAAGGCTGATTTGAAGCATGGGTATTCTCCCAAAATAAGACTGTATTGCAGTGTTGCTGTGGTCAAATGGTTAAAAACAGATAAACGTGGGCATCTCTGTTTCTCTGTAGGCATCCATACTTTTATTGCCAAGTCATCTTTTCTATGGCTTCAGAGGAGTCATTAGATTCAGACAGCACTTAACCTCTTTACCCAGTGATCCAGCAGTGCTGGAGAGCAGCCCGTTGTGTTTCAGGTGCCTTCGCATTCTAGTTTCTGTGGCCACCTCATCAGCATCTTGAGTTTTCCATTACTTAAAAAAAAACAAAGCCTGAAGTTAGTCCTTTAACAGATGGGACTTGGGAGATGCTCATCTTGCTGTAGTCCAGTGGATGCTTTGTCTAGGGCTGTGGTAATCAGTATCTTTGGTTGGACTTGCATCTACTTCAGGGAGTGCTTTTGTCTTGTTCATGCTTGCATTTTTTTTCCGTCATGCTTCTATCTTCATCTCAAGAGGAAAGAAAGGTGGTGTGTGAGGTTGCGAAGAGTGAATTATTAGTCAGGACAGTTGTCTTGGTCATTTGGCCTTACGTTTGGATGCACCCTCCTGGGTTGTTACGGCAGCGTTTGGAGCCGTGTGCTTGAATATAGAGTAGGAACAGTATTGTTGCTGCATGTCTCTCTGTATCCTAGGCAGGGATGGGTGATGAGTAGAAGAGGCTAATTTGGAAACTGTTGGGCACTTGTGCATTGGAGGAACTCTTTTTAGTATGTATGTAGAACAGCATTTTGGGAGCTCTGAAGTGGGCACGTTGATTTACTGTCTCAGTGGAACAAGCCATTGGTAGGTATTCCCAAAATGTTTTCTTTTCCAGCCACATCAAGGACCTTTAGGTTCCTGCTGCCAGTGTGTGCATTCTGCTTTTTTTTTTTTTAACAAAACAACCAAAAGTTGTCGTCTTATGTCTCTTTTCCAAATGCTTTCACACTTCTCTTTGTGCCATCTGTCCATCTGAAAAATTCTACTTTGTTTAAAACAAAAAACAAAAAAAACAAACAGAAAAACCACAGAGCAAACAAAACCACACAAAAAAAACCCATCACCTGCATTAGAATGCAAGCTATTTTTATTTGACTGTCTGCTCATGCTTCTGAATGCTCTAAGTGATGCCAATTCAACAGAACTGAGGAGCTATTAGGGACAGATCCTAACAATGTGTGGGCATGCCAGTATTCATCACAGATATTGGGGTTCTGAGTTTAAAGTTACAATTGGCTTTCTGTTAAAGCCAGAGGCGAAGAGCCAAAATTGCACATGCCTCTTCATAATATTGCATCTTTAGAATCTTAGATTGTGTAGGCTTATTCAGTGTTACAGAACATGATTAAATGCTAACATCTCTGTACTTCACAGAGCTCTTAAAGCAATGATTGATTTTTAGGACCGTGTTCTGAAACATGCCAAGACTGGCCTGAGTGACAGGGTTCTTCAGAAATTTGCACTGCAAATAATGACTTGCAGATTCATAACAGTGCATGCTGCTTTCATAAACTCAACCAATTGCAGGGCAATATGTTCAAACACTGCTGCTGCTTAGTTTGATTTAGTAGAAATAATAATTTTATTTTCTGAGAACTTACTGGTAGATCTTGAAAAGTAGTTCTTGTCACTTTATGGCTTTGTCTTTTTGCTGCCTAGGTATTAATGGATATGTTCCATCAAGATGTAGAAGATTTAAGTGCACTAACTTTATCTGATGAAGAGCCCTCCACTTCAGGGGAGCAAACCTATTATGACCTAGTGAAGTCATTTATGGCAGAGGTTCGGCAATATATAAGGGAACTTAATCTCATTATCAGAGTCTTTAGAGAGCCATATGCCTCCAACTCCAAACTATTTTCATCTCATGTAAGTGTTGTGTTTAAATAAATGTATGTATATATAACGTAATGTATAAATCTCGGTATACATTCATAGAATTTAACTATTGTCCAGTTTAACACATCCGTAGCAGAGAAACCACTTCCATTGAGTTCTGAAATATGAATTGTAAAGGAATGCTTGTGAGGAAGCATCTTTCTGTAGAAGAAACCATTCAATTTTATGTATTCACTTGCAGGAAGGACTAGTTTAAGGTTGGTCAGTGCTCTCTGCCATGTTAAATTCATTGTAAGTGCTTATATTTGTATACACGTGTATACAAAGTCATTGTTTTAAAGATAAATGCTATGATTTTATATTTCAAGAGTTACACAATATAGATTATAAAATCTTGTTCTGATTCCCGTATCGTAACAGAGTTATTTTGCACATAACACTTTATCTCAAATTGTGTCCAGTTCCTCGTTGATTTTTGTCTGTTTCTGCTGCTTTGCAGGATGTTGAAAATATATTTAGTCGTATATCAGACATTCACGAACTTAGTGTAAAGTTACTGGGTCATATAGAAGACACTGTTGAAATGACAGATGAAGGTAGTCCTCATCCGTTAGTAGGCAGCTGTTTTGAAGATATGGCTGAGGTAAGAAAATACTGATTTTTCTGTTGCTGTTGTTAATCACATGTATTTTGAGGATTTGCATATACGTGCTAAGCGCATGTCTGCGCAAGTTTAGATTTTTATTTCCTCTTCTAACCCTCCCCCAGTCATGAGTAGACTACTTTTCCAGAGTGCATTCACCTTTATAGTCTTAGTCTTCAATTTTTGTAGGCTGTTTAATCTTTAGTTAGTGTGGCAGGGGTAGGGAAGGGGGTTGGGAACAAACAACATCCCTAGATTAGATTTCAACAGCAAAGTGAAGCAAGGGCTTCTTGCCAGCAGGTGTCCTGAGGTGGTGAGGAGGGCTGTTACACTAGGCTTGCTAGGGTATGGAGACCAAAGCTTGCAGATGGAGGATATCACAGAGGAAGGTCTTCAAAAGGAACGTTGTGGATGAGCTTCTGCAAAAATTTACCAATCAAAAACTGATCAAAGCCTCCTTTAAGCAAGGAGTTACCTCATTACCACAGACCCTGGGTGAATAACCCTGCTGACATCTGTCGGGAGGACAAGTTACTGTGGTTGAAGTAATTATGAGATTTCTACAGGTCATGAGAATTGATGTGGATTTGACAAGTGGAGCGTTTGATGGATGAGGAACTGGTTGTGAGAATTATTCCCAGAGAGTGGTGATCAATGTGGCTCAGTGTCCAAATGAGAGTGGCTCGATGTCCAAATGGAAATCAGTGACAAGTAGTGTCTCTCAGAGTTTAGTACTGAGACTGATGCTCTTTAAACATCTTAATCAATGACATCAACAGTGGGATTGAGTGTAAATTCAGAAAGTTTGTGAATGACACCAAAGCTGTGTGATACAGTCAGCACGCCTGGCTGGGATGCCATTCAGGGAGACCTAGACAGGCTCCAGCAGTGGACCCAGGTGAATCTTGTGAGATTCAAGTGCAAAGCCAAGTGCAAGGTCTTGCCCGTGGGCTGTGGCAAACCCCATTTATCAGTACAAGCAGATGAATATAAGGATAGAGCACAGCCTTACAAAAACAGCCTGGGGATACTGGTGGATGGCAGTTGGACATGAGGCAGCCAGGTACCCTCACAACCCAGATACCCAACTGTATGCAGCTAAGCTCCGCAGAGATTGTCCAACCTGAATTATTCCATGAGTCATTTTACATTAAGCTTGACAGTATTGATTCATCTCTATATTTTAGAATAACTAGGCAAACAGATCTCTTCAGTGTAGTATATGTATTTTCTTTCAGCAATAAGTTTTAGATATTAAATCAGTTTTGTGTTTCTTCCTAGGAACTAGCATTTGATCCTTATGAATCATATGCACAAGATATTTTACGACCTGGTTTTCATGATCATTTTCTAAGTCAATTATCGAAGCCAGGAGCAGCATTTTATTTACAGGTAACTTTCTTTTTAGCAAGCATTACTATTATTATTATTTTTATTACATTATATTGTTACTTCAATACATTTGTTTTAAGACTGAAACTTATTTCTTTTCTAGTCAATAGGTGAAGGCTTTAAAGAAGCTGTTCAGTATGTTCTACCCCGGCTGCTCCTTGCCCCTGTTTACCACTGTCTTCATTATTTTGAACTACTAAAAGTAAGAATATTGCGTCACTGAATATTTTTCATCATTCTCCATGTTGGATATTAGAGCTTTGTGGGATCAGTTAGATGTAAAAATTTTGCATTTAAATAATTTGAATAAAAGGCAGGCTGTATGTACTGGTATGTATTTGAACTGTTTTACATCTGCTAGTGCTTTCTGTGTTGAGTTGTCAAGTCAGTATTAGTTCAGAAATCAATAGGGATATAGGTACTAATGTTCTTGGAATGATGATGAAAGATAATGGTGTATGGCTGTATCACAGAAAATGCTCAAGACTTTCTCAAGCTGACATTTTGTATGTTTAAGACTGCAGTAAGATTTCGTTTAGACTTAATTCTCATGAAATAGTGGCCTTACAGTGCACATCCCATGATGGGTGGGTATACAAGTGTTATCCTTCCTTCCCAGGAAGGCGTGGTTGAATTTTTTGCAATGAGACCTCATATTATTGTTACCATACCGAAGACTGGATAGTACACACATGTATAGGAAATAGATACGGAAGGTTTTTTTTTTTGGAGTGATTTATTAATTAGCATTGAATAATAATCTTAGGAGCATTGTGAGTAAACTTTTCAACTAGAATCTCCATATTGATTTAATCTAAAGTCCTGAGGGATACAGAGGTTTCAAACTTCTTTATGTTAATTGTGTGAGGTAGTTTGGCTCAGAAATGAAGGAAAGCGTGAAAGTTTATTTGGTTGTCTTGAGAAATAACCAAGCAGGTCATTTTTAAAACTGTAAACATAGTTTCAACATCATCTTTACTGATTTAGGTCTAAGAGTACAGTTTTAAAATGTGGCTCATCTCATATAACTTTAAAAAAAAGTTTGGTTTTTTTTGAGACTTATGCTCCATCTGTTTGTCTAGCTTATGGACTTGCTCCAGTTTTTCAGATGTTCTTAACATTTTAAATGTTTCCTTTTCTGACTGTTCCTTGGGAGAGAGGTGTGATGCAGCTTGTGTGTGTTTTGTATTAAAGAGACCTACACAGATAAGATTCTTCTGTTCATGTTTCTATTGTATAGTCTTAAAATGTACTACCTCACTGCTTTGCATGCTTCTACATGAATGTGCTATTGTCTTGTGTAATAGACATGGCATAAGTTAGTGCTACCTGAAACACATGCATCCTGTGTTACCTCTTGCCATTGGTGATTTTTAACAAAGGGAAGAGGGTGTATGTGCTTAAGGAAGGAGAGAGCAACAGCTTGTATTTCATCTCTTGTAGGGCAAACTAGGTTCTCTAATAAACCCAGCTCCATGAGGTTATTGGTCCTTTCACAACTCTATACCTGTGCTTTATGTGAAATTCTTCCCTTCTCTCCCTTTACCTCCTGTAGATATGATACTATTGAGTTGTATTTTGTTCAGCATGTGGTAATAACTTCACAGGCTTTCTTCACTGTAATCTGCCAGATAGGATATATGTGATAGACAGTGATGGACAACAAGTGCATGTGAATTGAGACAGCAGCTTTCATGGCAGTAGTTTCATCTGTCAGTACATACATGCACACAACATATGAATGCCTCCCTCAAACAGTTTCTGCTGGCAATTTTTGCTCTTAGATCTAGAATCTTCAGACAGATTCCAGCTTGGTTGTATTTTAAAATGGCCTAAATTGCTGCAGAAGGGTGCTTGGGGAATTGTTCTGTTGTATAATCCTGCCATTTCATTGACACAAGGTTGTACTGAATTATTTTGTATGGTAAGAATCCTGATTTAGTGTTGGTAAAGTGTACCTATGAATGATTAAGATGCATTCTACAAAAAGGGATCTCTCAAGACAAGAAAACAAAGTATAGGCAGAATATTGTATGTAGTGGGAAAAAATGTTTTCTCTTGAATATGAGATTCTGAAGGACAAAGGGCTTAGCATTTTTCTTTGAGCGTGTTGTCTAATCTTACATGCTTTGAAGTTACCTGTTTAAAATGCATCTCAAAGTTACCTGCTAACAATGCAGACTACAAAAAAATGCAGTTTCTCTCCACTGATGTTTATCATGTTTAGAAGCTTAAGCCCTTCTGAAGCCTGGCAGGGCACCAGGAACACACAAACACAGGTTCTATTTTTGGCTGAAGCTCTTTGCTATAACTTTGTTGGAAAATCAGCATATGACTAAGGGCTGTGCTCTCCTTCAGAAAGCCTAAAAATTCCCAAACGTTTATGTAAGAAATTAAGCATATAAAATAGCAACTTCTTGTGAGACTTTCTTTGTGCAAATTTGCAGATATGGTGAATGGGCTTTCCTAGATGTTAACTCAACATTATATGGAGTGGTACAGGTACTGCAATATTCAGGACCTTGAGTTACTGAAGATTCTTGCAAGATTTTTAAATAGAATTGGGCACTGTTTGAAATGCTGTAAATTTGTGTGTATGTATGATGCTCTTTCTGTCTTTTTGGTAAATGGAAGATTATTCTAAAATTAATTTTTGTCTCAAAGCGTATATAAATTTTGCTTGGATAAAATAATACTTTCTGGAAGACAGGATGGCTATTTATGGATATTTATGCAAGTACAGACTTGGCTACTGTGACTTAAGAATGGAAATTTGTCTCTTATAAGTATTTTTAACTTTGAATTCTAACTATACTAAGCTTAAATTTGCAGGATGCTTTCATTTCAATAGCATTTTGTGCTTTCTACTTTTTTTTTTCCCCAAACATTGTTCTTAAATAACTTCCTAATCTTTACTGACTGGCAGTTCAGCTTGAGTGGAAGTACTCCTCACTTGAACTTTTCCTTGTCTTCCTCTTTTGCTATATTAATGTAACTTTAAAAGAACAGTCTGGTTTGGCAGGGCCTTCTGAGGTAAGGAACCACTCTTTTTCTAGTGTGGAGGAAAAGGATCCCGGGGATGTGAGCTGGCAGCCTGCTGAACATGAACCAGCAGTGTGCCCAGGTCAGGAAGGCCAATGGCATCATGACTTGTGTCAACAACAGTGCAGCCAGCAGGAGCAAGAAGGTCATCGTCCCCCTGTACTCAGCTCAGGTGAGGCTGTGCCTCAAGTGCTGTGTTCAGTGCTGGGCCCCTCACTACAAGGAGGGCATTGAGGGACATGGTTAGTGGACAATATTGGTAGTAGGTGGATGGTTGGGTGCAGTGAGATGATCTTGGAGGTCTTTTCCAATCTTAATGATTCTCTGATAACACATAAGTTAGTTTGTGATCCAGTCTGTAGCTGGGCTGGGTTACTTCGGTGTGGAGAATTGCTGAGTCTTAATAGTTGAACTTCAGCAGTCTGCTAAGTTCTCACAATGCCTGCAGTAACGGATTGTTGTCCTGAAATATTGTCCGTGTTGCTTGTATTTAGAGCTGGCAGTGTAATTATAGGTTCTGTAGTCTGATGTGCTTCTTTCCAAGCACAGTAGCTTGTACGTACAATATTGTTTTGAAAGTAAAAGTAAGAGCAAAAGTATTACTGCTTTACATGTAATTTGTATGCTTAACAGCAGATGGGAGTGAATTTGTTTTACTTCTATTAAAGACAGTGTGCAATTTTGTGTTTCTGTAGCAGTCAATGACTTACCTGTTGGGGAGCCTGATGCAACTGTGGGTGATGGGGTCTGCATGGTGTATGAGTGTCTGGGAGGACAAAAGATTGGGTGATGTCAAAATAGGTCTCAAGTCTGATGCAGCTTCCTGGAATGTAACAGTTGGTGGAAAAAACTAGCAACTTCTTCCTATTGTGAAGCTATGAAAACTTAAGTTACAATGAAGACTTAAATTACTTCTGTAGTGTTACACTGGTACTGAACTTGTTCCTGTGGTAGGAGTTGGAGGCACATGCAGGTAAACGAGGCTCTGTAGTTCTTTGGTACCTCTTTGTGGTTGCCTTGATGACACTCTTGCTTTTCTCCTTTAAATGCTGAAGTGTTGGCCTCTAAGTCAGCTTTGTGTGTGTGACAGCCAAAGGAGGAAGATAAGGGAAAAGTAAGATTTTGTTTTATGTGCATGTGCAGTTTTCCCACAAAAGTGGTTACTAATTGGTCTCTCTGCGGCAACTTCTTAATTGAGAGAATTAATTAATTGAAAGAACTACCCAGAACACATTTTTTGTCCTTTTAGCTGTGGTATTTCTGATGGATTGTGTGTGTATCTGAGATGCATGTACTGGCATGCCTATTGCTTCGTTTGTTGGTGAAAGCCACGTGTAATGGAGCTGTGATGTTCTGTTGCATTGGTGTTGTCTTTTTGTACTAGATATGTCTGGGCTTTTGAAAAGCAGACTTCTATTTGGAGGAAACTTTCTATTGAGAAGGAATTGCCTTGTAGAGTATTTTCTCCATTATTCTACTAACATTGCTTTATTGCAGAAGCTGGATGAAATCTCAGAAGAACTAGAAGTAAAAATTCTTCCCTTTGCTCTACTCTCTGTGCTGCTCAGTGCTACTTATGCAGTGTTATTGCCATTCTGCTGCCAGACCAACAAATACTGCACTTTGGTCCCATGAAGCAGGGAGTAGGTTGGCATTGGGCCAGACTCTCCTTATCAAGGTGGTGCCCTCTTTGAAGAAATCAAGTGCAACACTATTTTCTGACTTTTTTTCACTGATGCATTTACTTTCAGTTCCAGTGCCCTATGTTCTGATCTGTGTTCTAGGATTTCATGCAGGGCAAATCTACCTGGAACTTTAGGAACTAGGAAAGCTGTAGTGGGCAGACTGCTTTCTAGCTGATGATTAATTCCCAGTTCTCAGTGACAGCTGCTAATGATGGTAGCTCCATCATACATAATAGCAATTCAAGCTGAACACCCATGGCCAAGCTTTCATGAGACTAGGCAAATGTATTACAGGAACTTGGACAAATTTTGGTATTTTTCCTTATAAATGAAAGTTCTGACACAAAGAATCACTACAGGACTGTGTAGGGGGAAAAAAAAAAAACTTTATTCTAGCTGGAATTTTCAACACCTGTTGGTTGTCATGGCAAACTTGTATTGTTGTATTTTTACATAGCAGTAGCATGTTATATTTTTAATAGCAGTAGTAGCCTGTTTCCCTGTCCTCCTTTCCTGCTTTGATTCCTGTGGCCTTCTATAGAAATGGAAGATGCTCAGACAATGATAGATCTGTGTTTGAGACTTAATTTACTTGTTTTTTGTTTCTTTTTTCAGCAGAATTGTTTTTGGATGTGGAGATGGGGATTTAGTCTCACTACCAGCATGCTTTCTCCATTTACTTTTATTGCAATGGAGAGGATATATGTAGGTTGCTCTGAAAGTAATGCCTCCTGTTTATTTCCATGGGAACTGCAACGGATACAAAGAGCACAATAACACTATTTGACAGAGCAAATTCTCAGATATAAAACACTCTTTTTCAACAATAGTAACCACCATTAGCTGTATTTTTTCACCAGCAATGAACAAGAGCCTGCATGCTGCGCTTGTACAGATCTGCACCAGTGGATGTGACCTGCTGAAACACACCAACCACTGCCTCACTGTGCTCACATCCACTGTTGGGTGTTTTGGCCTCTGATGTCATGGGCCAATGTAATAAAATGGAAGGCATTACTTTTGAAGCAGCCCTTATAGTTCTCCAGTATTAAGGTCTAAGTTTTTTGTCAGTACTTTGATACTGTCAGTAGGAGCTGATGGAAAGATTTAAGAAATAACCAAGAAATAATACAACATCTGTGTTCATTATTCCTGTGGACTAAGTCAACAGATGGAGTCTTGCTTGTCGCTCACTTCCTCTGCTATTTTTTGTTAATCCTTTCTGAAATAAATTATCAGGGTTCAACTATTCCTACCCAGAAGGATCTCTGATACTGTGAATTCATCCAGAGTAGCATTCAAAAACTACTATGCTTCTATGCAAAGAGAAGTGTCATCCAGTTGAGCTCATGGCCTTGCAAACATACAGCAAGAATCAGATTCATTTGTGCTGGAGCAGTAAAAGTAGATTTCAGTCTACTTTGGAGTTATGAGAGAGGAAAGGAAGATGTTTGCAGACCGTGTTGTTTTTACTGTGATGGAAAATTTAGGGGACGAAAGTAAAGAGTAGAAATACAAGTGTGGAAGCACATAGGTAAATATTTTCTGGTATTTAAAATACAGATCTGATTAAGTGTTAACTTAAATTATGCTTCTTGAATTTCTGATGTATTGTGCAGGTTGGCTGATAGTTGTAAGACAAACCAAAGTGACAGACAGTATGAAAGAATTATAAAGCGTGAAGACTCTGGAAGGATTTGCGTGAACTTGTATGTTTGTTGCAGAAAGGTAATGAATCTGTTGTGGGAGAGATGTCAGCACATGCAAAAAACATACATTTTCAGAGAATGCAGGGCACATGTACTCTGAGAAAGCCTTCTGTAAACAAGTAGCCATTTTTCAGGTAATGAAATCTTTGCATTTAAAATGCATACATGGCAGTTAATTGCTTACAAAAAGTCTGAACGTTTAGGAAATCCACAACATCAAGAAGCTTGCTTGAAAACAAGACTTTGTTTTCATACGTGTTCCTTGCTGAAATAAATATTGGTCATGTAATCTCAATAATGAGAATTGCTCACATACATAAAACCTTTTGTCATTTTAAAACGAATTAAATAAATAAAAATATTCCAAAGCAAAGTCTGCTCTTTCCGGCTGAACCACGGTCTGCCATCAAGCTTGAGCAGACCTAATCTGTAACAGTCTTCTAACAGGTCTTACCTATTCATGAGAATTCTGATGGCAGACTGGCATGTGAAGTCTGTTATGCGAGTGTTGAAATGCTGAACTGGTGGGAAGCATCACCTGACAGACGTCTGTGCGACGTGTATTTCTGAATAGCTCTTCCTGACTTTCGCTCAGTGGCCATCCTAATTTGAAAAAGAACGTGTCAATGTAATGTAATTTATTCCTGATGCAGATATATTGTAATTCCTACACACTTTTGCGCTGCCCCAATAAGAGCGCCCATATTAAATAAACAAAGCAGCAGTTCCTTGCTGTCACACCTTGCAGCCCAGAAGGCCAGCTGTGTTCTGGGCTGCATTAAAAAAGGGGTGGCCAGCAGGGAGAGGGAGGTGATTGTCCCCCTCTACTTGGCTCTTGTGAGGCCCCACCTCGTAAGAGTGCTGCGTCCAGGCCTGGGGCCCCCAGTACAGGAAGGATGTGGAGCTCTTGGAGCGCATCCAGAGGTGGGCCACTAAGATGATCAGAGGGCTGGAGCACCTCTCCTATGAGGAAGGGTTGAGGGAACTGGGCTTGTTTAGCTTGGAGAAGAGAAGGCTTTGGGGAGTCCTCATTGTTGCCTTCAATACTTGAAGGGAGCATATAACCAGAAAGGGGAACAACTGTTTGTGAGGGTGGATGGTGATAGGACAAGGGGGAATGGTTTTAAACTAAGACGGGAGGTTTAGGTGATTTATTAGGAGGAGGTTTTTCACACACACGGTGGTGACGCACTGGAACAGGTTGCCCAAGGATGCTGTGGATGCCCCATCCCTGGAGGCATTCAAGGCCAGGCTGCATGTGGCTCTGGGCAGCCTGGTCTGCTGGTTGGCAACCCTGCACGTAGCAGGGGGGTTGAAACTAGATGATTGTTGTGATCCTTTTCAATCCAGGCCATTCTATGATTCTGTGATGCTATGATTCTCTCTTTAACCCAAATGGTCTTGTTTTTTTTGGACTCAACTGGACTTTGATACGTTCCATGTACCTTGCAGATCTGCTTTAAGTCATATAGTCAAGCTGTGCAAGCATCGGGACATTTGTAGTAGAAGTTCAGGTGATGCACTTTTTCCTCTGTTTTCACGCTTTACTCATCGAGCTGAGCACATGTTAACACTGAGAGTTAAGATTGGATGTGAAGTAAGACAAGGGCTTTTCTGCTTCTCTGTTTTTCATCATGTACCTCCAAGAAAACTGGACTTCTTCAAAATAATTACCTAGTATCTGGGGTTTGATGTTGGACAGGTTTATAGAAGACTACATAATTTAAGTTTTAAAATGAGAATTCCTAACTGATAAATTCTGGGAGGAGAAAAAGATTTTACTGTTATCTTGATAATATATTCAGTTCTTCCACTGTTATTGGAAATAAGCTTCTTGCTGTAATGCAAATCTAAATAATGTTACGCATATGTATATTTTTATTGTGCTGTGCTCAAGATTGTCTGGGTTCATATAAAAGAAAAATGATTTTTGAAATCAATGTATTACAGCTATGGATGCGACTTCAAGAATATTGAGTGTCCTTTATACTTCAACTGTGAATTGTCTTGTAGACTGCTTGCATTTTCTAGAAATGTAGTGTCACCTGTGATTTTTCCTACTTGATTTTGCAGATGATTTCTCACTGGTTTCTAAATAGTAGAGAGATCTCTAATGTGAAAGCACGTTTCCCAAAATGCTACTTCTTTGGGCTGAACTGCAATTATTTGGAGGAACTGTAAATTCAGAGGGAGCTCTCAGGAAATCAATTATGTTAAGAAAACTGGCTTCCAGAATTGTTTTATAGCAGAGCATTAGCAAATTTATCAGCCTGTGTTTCTAAGAGGAGAAGCCCGGTTGTTTTGTTATTGTTTTTTTTTTTTTTAATCCCTGCTCATAAAAGTTTTTGTTCAGGATTACCTTTCAGTTGGTCCCTCATTCTCATGGAGCACTGCCAGAAGTGATGAGGCACTAGAACAGAAGCTGGAATAATTTGTGTCGGCATCCTTCAAGTTGCCATGGATGTTGAATTGCTCACTTACGTAGCATTTCACTACAGAAAAGGCACTGAGATTGCACTACAGATCAGGTTTCCTTTGCTGGCTCTCCGTGTGTTTTGTTGAGTCTCTGTAGGCTTTGAATTGTCTGCCTCCTCTGTGCTGTTATTTTCTACATGTGGTCATCTCATCTCAGATGAGTCAGGGAACCTGTAGATCACAAATAGCAGTGATTAGATTTAGATTAATGTCCTAGGGAAGCAGCATTCTAGTTTGTACCCCTCATGACACCTACTAGTGCTGCTGTATTTGCATATTATCATCATATGCAGATATGTTTTCATTCTTTGGGTTTTTTTGCATGAATGTGTCCCTGACAGGCTAGGAGAAAGGACTATAGTCTTAATTTGCAGTATAGAAGGGTCTCATTGGTAACTGTTTAGAATTACCTTTTATTTTGGCTTTATAAATATTATCTAGTCCTTGTATTATGCAGCAAAATACCTCATCTTCCACTTCTTGATATCTTTTCAGTGTCTACTGCCTAGAATGTAGAGCACTTATCTTTAGATATTTAAACATTTCCCACAGGCAGTCTATTTTTCAAGCTTGTTTTCCTTGATTAGCTTGGAGCAACTGGTGTACTGCACCTATAAAATTATTAATTTTGACTAGCAAATATTTTCCTTATGAGATTATTAAAAATGTGAAAATGGTTGTAATACTACTCCTGATAAGCTGAAGTTTGCACCTTTTTCCTGTAATGTGGTATTCTTCACAGATGATAGTTAAAGAAGAAAATCATGCTTCTTAGCATCTACCTGATTAAATCGTTAGAGGGCACTGCATGTCTACAGAAATATCGGCGAGACTTGCAGAGAAATCTGCAAGCATTTCCAGTGTTGCCATGTCACTTCCTATGATCTCTTCTTCCGAAGTGTCTGAGGGTCAGTGGTAAGGTGAAAGATATAGCTGCAATTTTAGCTTAGCTTTGACGAAGAACTGTTTTTGATAACTGCTCATGGTGATTAGATAAAGCCAGAAAATAAAACTTTCAGGTTTCATTTCTGTGTTCCTGAGGAATGTCTTCAGAGCACCTTATGATTTGCCATTTGTGTTAGTCTGCCTGTAATTCATGCTTCTGCATGCTTCTTTATAAATATCAAATCTGGAGTATAATTACAATAATTGGACTTAAGCTGAGTTTGTACATACAGTTGGAGAAATAGGTTGCTTCCATTGGATCAGGATGGAGAAATATTGTTAGTAAAATACCCTGGGATTCCATCCTGAAGGACAAGGGAGCAGTGCAGAGCTGGCAGATCATTAAGGAGGTCTCCCTAGGGGCACAAGAGCATCTTGTCCAACCCATCCCCTTCATGCCCACTAACCGTGCCACATCTCCACATATATTGAACCCTTCCCTTGGGGTGCCTCTACCAACTGCCTGGGCAGCCTGTGCCAGTGCATCACCAATCTTTCCAGGAAGAGATTTCTTCCTAATATCCAGCCTGGACTATTTGTATTCTGCTTTATGCTAATGTACTTTCTTCTCCCTGTTTGATTGGGGTATTTAAGTCATTGCTCAAGATAAAGAGCCTCCTTTGAATTCTTGAGTGGGAATGGTGAGGTTATACTTCTTTTTTTTTCTTAGCTTTTTTTTTCTGGCTTTCTGTTTTCATTGCTGCACCTACCTCATTTGTGATCCTTTCTAAACGCACAGCTGAAGTAAAGGGAAGATGTTACCTGCGTGTTAAATCCAGAGAGCAGAATATGATGAAGGCAGACTATTCCTGCTTGGAGTTAGGGCTTTCTGGGAGCAAAGGCTGTGCTGCTCTGTTTTAGTGCTTGTCTTATGATTAGGCACTGGTGGCTGATGCTGTTTAGGGCAAAAGTGTGGCAAATTGTGCTCGTGAGCCAAAGCTGCCTAGAATAAATGCTGTGGTTATCATGATGGCTAAAAAGTGCAAATAAAGCGTGGTGTGGCATTGATAGCTGCTGTACTGAATAATGAACTCTGGTCAGGGAAAAAAATAATGATGTTAGCTGACACATTCAAATGTCAGTTGTGGACGTGTTGTATTTAGTTGGGTTTTAGAAGACAATACTTATGTTTTTCTCTGGAAGCAAATGGCACAGTTGTACTACCTCCAAGGATGTCTGTTAATTTTATATGTACCACTTTACTTTTACCTCTTCAGCCAAAATAAATCTTTCAGTTATGTGGAGCCAATTCTTGGTGGTGTGGTAGTCTGAAAGCCATTAATCCTGTAAATAATTGATGAGATAACAAGGGTTATGTCTAAGCTGCAGCTGTAGGCGGTCATTTTTTTCACTCACTATAAAGTGAAACACTTCAGTGTGTAGACTGCAGGGTTTAAGCTGGAAGTATAAAAATTTAAGTATAAAAACATAGTAGAACTTGTTCTGTACAGCACATGTCATAGCTGTAGTTAAGTTCAAAATATTAGTTTTAACCCTTTTACCATAGTTTTAGTTTATAAATGTGTTGCTTTGTCCTTTTAAGGAAGGTCATGTTAGTAAACAGAGGCATGAGTGTAGTTAGTTGTGTATTTGATCCTGTGCTGTGCTAGCAAGCATGTAGGCAGTGTAGCTGAGGGAAGTGGTAGTTTCTTACAGGCTTTCACATGTTTTACCATTAAAAGTCAGTGAACAAAATCATGACAAACTACTGAGCAAAGGAGGGATAAGAGTTGTTGGTCTGGTGGTCGTGTTCCAAAAATTAATTGTTAAAAAGAATTAATCTCATGCTGTAGAACTGTACACAAGCAAATCTGTATACAAGAACAATGCACAAGCAAATCTCCTTCCTCCCTCACACCTTTTAAGAGGTGACACTTCTACTGGGTTCTTTGTTGAAAATGAGAGGTGAACCAAAGTAAGTTTTGTGGTAAAAAAAAAAAAAAAAAAAAAGTGTGCATCAATTAGTTTGTGGGGGACTGGTGAATTCTGCTCTTGCCTTAACTGGGATTGAGCTCTAACTACAGAATTGTCTCTCTTGCCCGTATCAGTAATTCTGGTTATTCTGTTAATTTTAGTAACAAACAGGAACATGCAAAATCATCAAGTGGTTGGATTTGTTCTTCCTATGTCAAACTTTGGGATTTGTGCATGTCAAAATGCTGGTGATACCTACTGTATCTGACTTTCAATGTTCACAGCAACTAGAAGAAAAAAGTGAGGATGAAGAGGATAAGGAGTGCTTGAAGCAAGCAATAACAGCCCTACTGAATCTTCAAAGCAGTATGGAACGGATATGCTCCAAAAGTCTTGCAAAACGAAGGCTTAGGTAAACACGGTTCCATTTTTCCTGCTTTCTGCTCTTAGTGCTTTGCTATAAATCTAGGGCTCCCAGTTTCCTCTTTTAGTAAACAATGAACAAAATAGTTTGTGACAAGCCTGCTTTTTCAGAGGAAGTGACATCAAAGCCAAGATAATTTGTTATTGTTTTAAAACCGTTCGAATTTCTCTGTGTCCCTCCATACTCGTAGTTGAGACCTTGTGAAAATTCACTTGAAAGCTACAACGTTTGCAGGTTAGTTATACTCAGATAATAAATATCAATCTGAAAATATTTTTAAAGAGCATTTATGTGTGCTTAGAAGGGAATGTTCCTGGATTTGGAACTACTTAAAGTAATTTGAAGAGCTTTATATAGAACGGCTAGTTAAAATTATAGCTGTTTAATGGAAGTAATCAGTAGAATGATTGTAGTAAATTCTTGGGTCATACTGTCTGCCATTTGATTTAATGCTAATATTTTTTTTAACCTGTTGTTTAAATATTGCTTTTGTTCTGAAAATTGTTTCAGCATTTTCTTTGCTAAACAAGTTTTCTGCTGCAAAGTGTTACCTTTGGGCTCGGACACGAATGAGTTTAACAACTTATTTTCACTTTATATGCTTCTTTCAAATTAATGCATTCTAAAATCATTCGTCAGCTATGGAAATGAGTGATGTGTTAGGCTAGGAAGCACTGACAGATTTCTTGCTCTGGCTGTCTGCATTTAGGTAGAACATCTGTTGCATAGAACCTAAAAGCATGCTCAGATGGATTACTTACAAAAACATTCATCAAGCCTCGTAGTGGTGTTTTCAGAAGAAGATCCTGATCCTGGGTGCTTATACTGCATTCTCAGTGGGGTTTTCACCACTCAGAAAGATTATCTTGTATTTTTGTTGTTAGTGGTGGCTGTGTTTTTAAATATGTGTATACTAATAAGCTGCTTTTTTCCCATCCTGCACTGAAGTGAATCTGCGTGCCGATTCTATACTCAGCAGATGAAGGGGAAACAGCTAGCAATCAAGAAAATGAATGAAATCCAGAAAAATATCGATGGTTGGGAGGGTAAGGACATCGGACAATGCTGTAATGAGTTCATCATGGAAGGAACGCTGACACGCGTTGGAGCAAAACATGAGAGACACATATTTCTATTTGATGGCTTGATGATTTGCTGTAAGTCAAATCACGGCCAGCCAAGGCTTCCTGGTGCTAGCAATGCAGAATATCGTCTAAAAGAAAAGTTCTTCATGCGAAAGGTACAAATCAATGATAAAGACGACACTAATGAGTACAGACATGCTTTTGAAATCATCTTAAAAGATGAGAACAGTGTTATTTTTGCTGCTAAATCAGCTGAAGAGAAAAATAACTGGATGGCAGCGTTGATATCTTTGCAATATAGAAGCACGCTGGAAAGGATGTTGGACGTAACAATGCTGCAGGAAGAAAAAGAGGAGCAGATGAGATTTCCAAATCCTGAGCTTTACAGGTTTGCAGAACCTGACTCAGAAGAGAATATTGTGTTTGAAGAAAACATGCAGCCCAAATCTGGAATCCCCATCATCAAGGCAGGAACTGTTGTCAAACTTATTGAGAGGCTGACTTACCACATGTATGCAGGTGAGGCACTTCATAACCAGAACAAGTGATGATTAGTTTATGCTTCTCATTTTCCGTATTACGTACAACAAACTGCATACCGTGTGTAGAAAACAAACACTCTCTGCATTGTGCATATTCTGAAATGCTTTTTGAGTTAAGGTTTGGAATTCTAAATTTGCACCTCTGTAGCGCAGCAGCTGAAAATATGAATCCAGTTTGTCTGAGCGGAGTGGGATTTGCACATGTGTCTGGTTATTCTCATGCTTGGGATGCGGGTGGCATGATCCAGCAGGAGCTCCAGACACTACTTTTTCCTGTATGCCCCAGGCTGCAAGAATTGCCTTCCCTCGAGATTTCTGAGGCGAGGTGGCACACGCAGTGCTAACACTGCAGATGAGAACTGTGGGCTCTGTTTCTTCAGTTAAGGGTCGTACTTTGTGAGCTACTGCCTGTGTTCACGTTGGCATGTAACAAGTAGATCAAATAACAGCTTCCTCAAAGCAGTCCCTTGAGTAATTTTTACCTTGTCATAATTTAAGTGAGGATTTGAATTAAGAATTTTTATGTAAAGGTTTCTGCTTGTGTTGAAGATACATTTATGTGTGATGAATGGCATTTATGTGAAAGCAAATGGCTCATCCAGTCCAACCTGAGCATGTCTAGTAGTAATTTTCCAGGATTTTTCTAAGCAGTGCTGAAAAGTATAGGCTTTTTTTTTTCCCCCTTCAATTATTTTCATCTTTGATTCTTCCTTTATGGGCAGTTATTCTGAACCTTTATGCATCTTGGTGTAAGTACTTCTATTCAGCCATAGTTTTTTTTCTGTCTGTCTATCCTTACTCTGACAAATAGTTCTGCAGCTCAGTCTCAATGGAAATGAATTCCAGAATGGAGCAGGAATATTTGTTTAGAAGAAGCTTGGAGTAAGCAGAATATAATTAGTGTCTGATAGTATTTTTTTGTTTTATTTTTTGAGTGATAGCAAATAAATCTGTTTACTCTGCTGCTTTTATTGCCCTTCTCCACACTTCAGCTTAGCTTTCCTATCACTTATTAGAAACATAAATGCAATATCTTGCTGGCAGTTTTTACCAGAGCAGTTTTGTGCCTGACTTCATTTTCTTTTAACTTTATCAACTTTAAGCCATTGGCTTCAAATTTTACAAGCATGATTTATAACATAATTGAATCTTTTTGGAAGTTAAAGTAGAACAATTCTGCCCTAGAGAAAAGAAGAGCTAAAAAGGTAAAATTGTAATTGGCAAAGAGATAGCAGGAGGAGTATTTCTTTTAACACCCTTGTATGCATTCCCTCTACTTTGGGCAGCTTGCATCCCATTGAAGATTGCCCTTTCCATGTGCAGAGAATTCTCACTGTACCCCTGGCCTGGGCGCCAGCAATGTTCTCTGTGCATTGTCTGTCCAGTGAGCTGTGAGCTGTCTTCTGCAGTTCCTTAAAACAGCAGGGTTGCCTGTTTTTGAAGAACATATGGCTTTTGTGTTGCTTTTTGCATCTGACATGCAAGATAACCACATTTTTGCAGACACTTAAATCCCTGATCTTCATAAAGCCTCAGTGGGTTGCTTGAAACATAACCATTATGTGATGTGACCCAACAATATGGGTACTGCAAGATAGTTTGAAGCACTTCAACCTACTCCTCCCTGCCTCTTCCCCCCCCCTAAAAAAAAGAAAATAAACAGGTTGTCCTGTGGTGAATTTACCTTATCTTTGGAACCTTAGAGATGTAAGAATGACATACATGGATCTGACACTGAATTGCTAGGTTGTGTGTCAGTTCTCCAAATCTTTATCTTTCATTATATGCCTTCTTTTTTAGAGCTGGTTTTCTGTGGGGGGGTGAAATGTAGTTGTTCTAACTGTTCTTTGCTGTCTTTTCCAGGGAAACAAAGGAATAGAGATTTTGTGACTCAGCAAAAAAAAAAAAAAAAAAAAAAAAGGCTCTTGTACAGGAAATGAAGTCCATTTCCTACATAAATCATTCAGTGTTTTGATGCATTTTGTAAGATGCAGCAAGGAGGTCAACCACTTTCCATAGTAACCCTTTAGCTGTTCTGTACGTACACAACTGAGTGCAGAGCTTCTCTTCTGCTTTGAGATGTAGGAAAATGCTTATCCCTGTGGTATGTAGCCACATAGCTGCAGATTGTTGTTGTTTCTTTTTTTGCACCACAGTAGGATTGTGCATATGTGATGTAATCTTAAAAGAAGAGCATTGACTTAGGCCAGAATGTCAAGAGCTGACATCTCTGATCTCAGAGGCATTGTGGTTGTGCTAGTCCTGGATCTGTCCAAAGACAATTTTTTGGTGTAGCTGTGAATCTTTGCTAAGATGTTCTTTCTTATAAGGAGTAATCACAGATGTAATCACAGAGGTTGTGCTGATTTGTTGGAAGTAGCTGAAGTTGAGGGTAATTGATTATTCAAGTCAGAGAGCGCTCAGGTCATGTCTCTGCTTTTCTGTCCTATGTAAAGATCCACGTGTGACAGTAGGTAGGTGTGTTTGACCTTTTGCTTTTCCTCCCTCACGTCCAAGATGAGGCACAAAACAGCTTTTCAGCAGATTGTTTTGTTTCGTTTAGAATAGAGAGTCCCTAACAGCCGAGCCGTAACGCAGCCACTCTGCTGGGATCCAGCCCCAGGGAAGGGAAGGCAGGCTGTCCACATAGCCCTGGGCTGGAGCAGCCAAGCTGGGAAGGAGGCTCCCCAGCACAATAGCTTTCCTTGTATTTCAACCTCATGGAAGCTGCCCTGCCATAGGAAATTCAAATTCTCGTTCCATCTGCATATTGTGGTAGATTTTACTAGATTTAGTGTGCTCTGTGTTTATTATCTCCTCCTTTTCCTGATACTCACTTCATAGCAGTTAGGCTAGGTGGTACCAAGATTGGAAACTCAGGGCATTTTTTTTATCTATAGAGCAGTGCTCTTCTATTTTTAAAGCTTTGATATGTTAAGAGTGCTTGTGCGTCATCATGGTGTCCGTTTCCTTTCTTAAGGAATTCAAGGGTGATTATTTATAAATCCTTGTAGAACAAGTTATTGTTCTTTTTTAGCTTTAAAATGGGCTGTATTGAAGAGAGAAGTATCACATGAGCAGACATCCTGACTAACTGGTGTTGTCTGTATTTTTTTTTTACCACTTGCTCATATATTGTGCGCTGTTTTGAGTTGCAGGTTTTGCTAGTGAGGTAACAAGGTTAGATTTGATTTTCTGATGTACTTCATTTGAAATTCAATATGTATTGTGGATTTGGACGCTGAGTCTATCTGTAAATAACAATAGGCATGACTCAGAGCTTGCTTCTCTTTCACATAGACAAACACTGTTTAGGGTGGATGAAGTCTGCAGAATGCAAGCTGTGAAAATGTGGTGACTGCATTTAGTTATGCACTTGGGTTTTAGGACATGAAAAATCATGTAGCTTTGTGGTGAGGATGGAAACAGGGAGAATGTTCTTTATGCAAAAGGATTTGGAGTTTGGCCTTTGAAAATTGCAGTTTCAAGCAGAGGTATCATGTTAAGAAAAAATGTGTAACAAAGGAAACAAAGATGATATTGCAGACTAGCCAATGTATCGTTCAGGAAATAGGAATTAGCATACAACAGAAATGCAAGGAAATGCTGAGTGACACAAGGCATGGCTCATCTGTGCAGTGTGTCACTACAGACTGCTGCCTCAGTGAAGGGCATAGCGAGGTTTCAGAAAAGGTGGAGTGTTCGTGATGGACAACATGAATAGTTAAAGAGGATTTTTGTCAAGGTCAGGAAACAAGTTTGATGATATGATGTGTAAACTTAGGTGAAATAATGCAGGGTTTCTTCTTGCATTACGGGCTATATGGGCTCCTGTTTCAAGTCCTGTATGCTGTTCAGCCACTCTGTATGAGAAAAATTACCCGTTTGGTTTTGTTTTTATAAAATCTGTATACGTGTTTAATGTGCAAAGCCACTGCAACCTGCTCATTAACTTTCAGTGATAGCAATGTTGACCTTTTTCAAGTTGGCTCTGTGTAGTGCCAGCAAGCTGTCACTGTACTTCCTCATACTCGAAAACAAATAGGTTTGCTTTTGTAATTAAGGGAAATGCTTTGGTTTTCTGTTTTCAATTCCTACTTTGTTATTAAAACTATTTTGAATATCTTAAACTAGTACGTAATCAGTGTATATTAAATCTGTTTTCTTAAAGTAAAATGAACCTGATATAACTGAAAAAATACCTCATCTTCCTTAGCAGACATGAGCTGGGCATGAGTTGTACCAGTTTGGGAAAAACAATCTCCATGCCAGAGAGTTACACCATTCCTATCCAATGCAAAGTTACCTGCTGTGGTTTTTGAGTTATTTTATCGTAACTTTTGTCAAAAAACAAAGTTGTTTACTAGATGGCTCATAAACTCATCTATTTAATGTTTTCAGAGTGTGTCAAATGAAATCCAGTCTTTTAATAATGGGAGATGAAGTCATTTTTATGTTTTTCAAACAGAATTAAAATTGCTTTTTGAGTTCTGCTTTTTATTGCTATTTTGAGTGATTCCAGATTTGTTACCAAAGCAGTTTTCTTTTACATTATCTTCTCTGTAAGTTTGATAGTCCAATGTCCTTAATTTCAAAGGATATAGTTTGACTTCAGGTTATTTTTAAGTATAAAACACTAGAGAATTGCTGACATGAGCATAAAATTATTCTTTCTCTCAGATCCCAACTTTGTTCGGACTTTTCTCACAACGTACAGATCCTTCTGTAAACCCCAGGAGCTGTTGAGTCTGCTAATAGAAAGGTATGCCCCTGATGTTGTTCAAATGAAGTGCGTTATTTGCTTCAGTTTTTACTTGGAGTAGAATTGTAAGACTTTTCTTTTCTGGTTGGCTTTGTTCCATTCCAAACAATTTTTAAGCAGTTGTCGAAGACTGAGGGGTACCAAGGATTGCAGGTCAAATGCACAAGCTGTATCCAGAAGTTTTAGGATTATTTGGATAGCACAATTTTGTCTCTGAAATCTGTATTATTATTGAATTTAGCTGATTTTCCTGTGATTACCAAAAAATGAAATCCTGACATGTGGAAACCATCTGAATTTCAAGTTACCTTAATCACCATTTATTCATATGAGCAAGATTAGTGTAATAGGTGATGTGATTGGTGCTTATCCCCATCTCTTGTGCTAGATTTGAAATTCCAGAACCTGAGCCAACAGAAGCTGATCGTATTGCTATGGAGAATGGAGACCAACCTCTTAGTGCTGAGCTAAAAAGATTTAGAAAGGAGTACATTCAACCTGTGCAGCTACGGTGAGTATTGTAGCAATGGGAACAAAAGTGGCTTCCTTTTAAGTTTTTTAAATGCCACATTTTGGCTGCAGGGGCTCTTTTTGATAGCCTTTCTTGTAGATGATTTGTTGGGGTCAGTCAGCTGTTTTGGCTTTGCTGCTTGAAAATCTGGTGGGAATTTGAATTCATGGCAGGAAAGGCCTCAGTAAAGGCTTTTCCTGAGTTTTAAACTATAGGTGTGCCACTCAGTTTCAAGTAGTCATGGCTTGTCGGCTTTTACAGAATCCATCTTTCAGTGAGGCATAGCTTTCCTGGAAAGATTATGCAGAGAACATCTTAAACTTTTTTTTTTTTTTTTTTTTAAACGAATCATAACATTACTGTGGCTTCTTTAAAGTAAAACATGTCTTTAGCTGGTGAAATTTGGACAGTAGAATGATTCCATTTGTTCTCCTATTTCTGATTTTCTGTGAACTCTTGACTTCCAAAAGTTTTGAAGTGGTAGACATGAAGATAGACCACATTGTGGACTGATGCTTTGTTTTTGCAGAGTATTAAATGTATGTCGACACTGGGTAGAGCACCACTTCTATGACTTTGAAAGAGATGCTGATCTTCTGCAACGTTTGGAGGAATTCATTGGAACAGTACGAGGTATTTATGTTGTCTTATTTGTGTTTATCTTAAAGCATACGTATAGAATAGAGTCACTTCTCCTTTCAGTGTCTGGATAAAGAAAAATGTAACTTCCTGCTTATTAAATACTTGAAGGGAAAAAAAGAGCATAAAAAAACTCAAAACAAAACCTAGTCTTGAAAGTCTGACCTCTGTTCAGAAGAAATAATACTTTATTTACATCCTTAATTATAAGTTGTATCCAATAAGGTGACTGAAGCCTATGAAAAATAACGAGAATTGAATGATGCTCAGGACAGAATAATTACTTTGATTGTCCTCTTAAGCTGTACACAGGTATAATATTTTGTACATGTTTGGCAGTAGAGACCACTATTTTGTTACAGCAAGGATTCCTTGACTATTTCACAACCTCCATGCCAGGCCTACAGATCATCCTGTACTGGTCTTTTCTGTTCCCTTGTAAGAACAACTGGAACAGCTACAGGAATAATTTGTAGGAAAAGACTGTTCTGGAAAACTATTCAGTGCTTCTTAAGCCATTGAATGAATAGAGAATGAGCCAGCAAGTTGAATGTCAATTACTTGTAAATTTTCGATGAATTTGCCATCGTATGTGTAAAATTCTTAGCCTCTAGGGCTAAACAGTCATTTCTCCTTTGGATTTAATTCCCTGTTTTGATGATAGATGTGATTGAGGGAGAAGCTTCTCCCTCTTCATTCTTCTGTTCTTTGTGATCTGAGGTAAATGCTCTTGCCAGAAGTGTGAAGTTGAGGTTTTTCACAGAAGTGCAGTTTGGCCAAAAAAAAAGTTAGTTTCCATAAACTCGTAAAGACAAAAAAAAAAACAAACAAAAAACACTTAAGAGCAGGAGCCTAATTTGAGGTGGTCTGAATTGTGCCTGGGCAAGCTGGTCATGCTTAGCATTGACTTTTGAGGGATTCTTCTTTATATATTTGAAAGTTTTGAGGGTTGTGTGGGAATATCATGTATGCAATTCTAAAGAATTGGGTAGCTTTACTGTAGAGTGGGAGAGAGTTGCACTGAAAACGTCCAATTATACAGGCATCATTGAAAAAGCAGCAGTAAGAGTAACTAAGAAGTAATTTTGTCTCTGCCAGGCAAAGCAATGAAGAAATGGGTTGAATCAATCACAAAGATAATCAACCGGAAAAAGCAGGCACAAGCCATTGGGCCAACTCACAACATTACTTTTGAAAGCCCACCTCCAGCGATTGAATGGCACATAAGCAAACCAGGACACACAGAGACTTTTGACTTGCTCACTTTGCATCCAATAGAAATTGCTCGGCAGCTCACTTTACTTGAGTCAGATTTTTACAGGTAACTTTCCTCCATTGAAAAACACACACACACACATACACATAAAAAAACCCAAAATATCCTCCAGCATGAAATTGTTTCTGCGGTCCCCTGCTGTGAAGCCCCATGGTAGGTCAAGGGACTTTACCAATACTATATATTAATTTGTTATTTTTTTAGAAAACAAAAATCTTAAAGCCAGTACCTGAATGACAGTCTTACCCTCCCCAGTTCAACATGCAGCAGTGATGTGTACTATTAATTGACTGTGCTGCAGGTTTCTCCTGATACGTTCCAAGTAGATCAGTCTTTGAGAAGTATGAACTGAATTAAATCAGTTTTATTCATATCCTAGTTTGTGAAGTAAGTTGTGGAACATGTCAGATCTCGTCAGATATCTGTGAGAGGTTGTTCTGGTGCTGGGAGCTCACATCTTATTGTGGTGAATGGGATGTGGACTTCATTCTACATTTAGATGAACAGAGGTGATTAATAGTCATATAAATTGAAAAATATTTACATACTAAGAAAACCAACCAAACATAAAAATACCATTCACCCAAATCACATGTTGAGCCTGAGGTCATAGATGGAACTGAGAATTCAGTTCCAAGTCTTAATTTCAAATTCCCTGGAAGTAAAAAGGGTTTGGAAAAATATTTTTTTTTCATGCCTGTAATTACATTTTTTAATGCATGCATCTGCTTTTCTAGAGCTGTGCAGCCATCTGAACTAGTTGGAAGTGTGTGGACAAAGGAAGATAAAGAAATTAATTCTCCCAATCTTCTCAAAATGATAAGGCATACAACTAATCTTACTTTGTGGTTTGAAAAGTAAGTGACTTTCCTAAATCTGCTAATTTATTACTAAACATTTACAATGCATTTGGAAGTATACTGTGAAAAATTCTAGATCATGATGTTTAGATGCTACATGTGGTCCTTGAAAGAATTTTACCACAACGATCTCAGCCTTTTTAGTCTTTATTCTTAGAAGCAGTCTTTATTCTAAAAATGTTCAAAACTGTGTCACATAATTTGATACGCCTCTCATACTTGTTTTTGTTACAAATTAATATTTGCTTTTAAAAAACTCAAAAACAGTTCAGCACAAAACCAAATGTTCTTGTTTATTTAGATGCATTGTAGAAACAGAAAACCTAGAGGAAAGAGTAATTGTAGTGAGCCGAATAATTGAAATCCTGCAAGTTTTTCAAGAGCTAAACAACTTCAATGGTGTCCTTGAGATTGTCAGTGCCATGAATTCTGCAGCAGTGTATAGGTTGGATCACACATTTGAGGTACAGTGAAATGTTTTCCATTCTTGTTGTAGAAGGGTAACACAGTACACTGTAGCTAACTAGAAGTCTTTGTGAAGCATGTCCTTCATAGAAGGAACAGGGAAAGTAAATCCCTTCCTCCCCTCACCTCCTCCCCCCAAAAAAAAAGAATCATTTAGGATGTAGGAGGAAGGGTTTTTTTACCCATCTATTTTTTCTTGGTTTCAGAAGCTAGAAATCAATCCTCATTTAAGAAAGGTAGAAAAAGGTACTGAGATCCTGAGATATTGGGGCACTGTCCTCATGGCCACTGACTTAAGCATCAGTGGGAGGCCATTACACTCATTGTTGCTGGGCTATGCCATTACACTGTCTTTACAAGAACCTGTTTCATCTCTCTCTTTAGCAAATTCCAAGTCGTCAAAAGAAGATTTTAGAAGAAGCTTATGAACTGAGTGAGGATCACTATAAGAAATACTTGGCAAAACTCAGGTCCATTAATCCTCCTTGTGTGCCTTTTTTTGGTATGTACCTTTGTTTCTCAATGAGCTATATTGTGCATTTGGAAAGTATTGTGAACAACAGTGAGAAGTCAGTTTTAACAGGATATTCAGGTTTGAATTTCAGTTGCCCAGACATAAAAGCATTTTCCCTGGCTTGCTTAAACTAGCAACAGGACTGACTGTAAGAGAAAAATCATTAATTGCCTTTATGTGAAAGAAATGTTAAATTGGCTATTAATTGCAGATATTATTTGTGGGGAAAATAAGTTTATCTGTAATAGCTTATTTATATTTGTGCTTTTCTTTTTTCTTTTTTTTTTAACCTTAAGTGCAGTTTGAACTGTGTCATGACTATAAGTGCCTTAAGTGTAATGTGGGCACTTTTAGAAATATTGATGCTCAACATCTCCAAAGAATTATGCAAATAGCATTTCTGTTCTGTAGCAAGCTGCTTGGACGTTTGTTGCTGATCATTTCTGACTCTCACAGTACGTTGTTCTTGTCCAGCATAAACATCAGGCCAGAAATGAAAGAAAATTATTTAGTAGCTTTTTTAGCATTTTAGAGATCTGGGGAAGATGCACTCTGGAGTTCTGCAGAGAAAGACAAGATCAAATAAGAAAACTTCTGTCCTGCTTCACAGATAAGTAGGTTAGCAGGACCACAAGTGGAGAGTTACATTTCTCTTAAGCTATGCTCGGAGGGGTCATAATGGCAGTTCCCCACAGGTCATTCATGGACTTGAGAAGTCTCTTTTCTCTTTTAACATCACAGTATGATGTAATTATGAAGGCAGGAGTGGAACAGAAGAATAAAACACTGAAACAGCTTTTTTGAGCTTATCCAAGGTCTCTCATGTAGTAGAGCTGAACTGAGGCAGAGTACTTCAGAGAAAGCACTTTAGTGTACTGTGTTGCAAAGTGCTAGTAGTGGTTAGTTGTGTAAGCTTCCTAAACTGTGGAAAGATGTAAAGACTTTAAGATTTTGGTGCAAAAGGCAGATTTCAGGAGATGGCATATTAAAATTTTTAAATTATTGCTTTCAAAATGAACTCTGACTCTTACACAACTGAGAATTCTTCTAAGTAATCAAAATACAGAAATCAAGTTATTTAAAAATTCTTTGTATTTCATCCATACCTTTCCTCTCTGTTCTGCACAATGTATTTAGAATCCTTTGTGTTCTCCCCAGGAATTTACTTAACTAACATTTTAAAGACAGAAGAAGGCAATCCTGAATTTCTAAAGCGACATGGAAAAGAACTCATAAATTTCAGCAAGAGAAGAAAAGTAGCTGAAATAACCGGAGAGATACAGCAGTACCAGAACCAGCCATATTGCTTAAGAGTAGAATTTGACATTAGGGTAAGTGACATCACTTCCATGTGTCTGCACACTGAGATACTTGTGTGTGATTATGTCAGCTGATAGGCCATAGAGATCAACTGCATTAGAAATCAGCAAGAAGTCTGCATTAACATTTCTGTCAAGTAGGTAAGAAGGGAAGTAATCTCCTTGCTTGCAGGTTTTCTTTTTTTGGGGGGGGAGAGGGGAAAAGAGGTCAGGGGTTAATTTCAGCTGTTGAGGTCCTGGTCAGTAGTTCTTGGTCAGTTCTAAACAGGAACAGAAACTACCAGATTCTCACTGTCCTCAGTCTGTCACATGCTTGCAGTCAGACTAGTTGTGTCTTTCTTCCTCTTATTTCCTTTACAGGTTTACCTGGCAGCACTATGTGCATTTCATATATTGTTGGTGATGATGCTTACAATTCTGTCTGAGGTTGTGTTTGTTCTGTTTGCTCTTTGGTGTTCATGAGATCTTTTGGTATTTTTTCCTCCACAGAGTTTGACAAAATCATTCTGAGAAGAGTCTTGCCCTGCATCAGTGTAGAGATAGACTGTGTACAACTTCTTCTGAGGGCATTTGGAGTAACCTGTTCTGATTTTTGCCCTGCAGAAAATACTTAGGGTACTAGCACAGTTAGTTCTGCAGGCCAGGCACGGTGCTAACAGGGTCAAACAGAGCACTGGCAACATGCAAGTTTACTAACTTGAAAATCTGTCCTCGCTACTGACCTGAGCGTTTTTTCTGTGTAACAGTTGGGATCACTTACACAGTAGATGGAAACATCACAGAAATGTCTTAGTTGATGTAATTTTTATTTGCCTTCTTGTATTTCAGAGATTTTTTGAAAACCTGAATCCGATGGGAAACAGCATGGAGACAGAATTTACGGATTATCTGTTCAACAAGTCGCTAGAGATAGAGCCACGAAATGTGAAGCCTCCACCAAGATTTGTTAGTATTCCTGTTCTTTTTCATTTTCTCCCCAGAAATGCTTACATTTGTCTTTCAGAAATAGAAGTGATCTTAGATCTCTAACTTCATAAATGCAAATTATGCTTTGGTGATGTTTTTTGTTGGTGGTGGTGTTTTTTTTTTAATTTTAATTTTTTATTTTTTTTTTTTGTCTTTTTTATTATTTCAGCCCAAAAAGTACAGCTATCCTCTCAAGTCCCCAGGTGTTCGGCCGTCTAATCCAAGGCCAGGTACCATGAGACACCCTACACCCCTGCAACAGGAACCAAGAAAAATTAGTTACAGCCGCATCCCAGAGAGTGAGACAGAAACTACAGCATCTGCACCAAACTCTCCACGAACGCCTTTGACCCCACCCCCTGCTTCTGCTACTTCAAGTACTACGGATGCCTGCAGTGTATTTGACTCAGATCCTTCAAGTCCTTTTCATGCAAGTAGGTGATAGTAGATAGTGTGCGAAGGCTATGTATTAGATTTTGTGATCTTAAAGAGGTAAAACCATGCTTAGTCTTCTAAAGTAACTATAGAAACATAACCACTTTTTGTCCCCTTGCAGCAGGAAAAGCTTTGAGTGCGTTTTACTACATTTTTATTATTAGTTCTTGTTGTAAGGGGAGAAACTGAACAGAATTAGGCATGTTGGGTATTACATGTCTTTGGAGAAACTGTTAAAACAGAAAGACAAAGATGCATCGACTTTGCTCACGTATGTCCCAAACAGCATTTGTAGCATTTGCTGCCAGTTGTGTGTGTGGTGAGTGTGTTTGGTGACTAGTGAGAATAGACATGAATGTTTTGCAGGTGATTCAGTCTGCTGCCTGCCATTACAGATCAGTTTTCAGGGCGCATGAGTGTTTTTCCTGAATATCTTAAAATCTGTGTTGTCCTGCTTTGAATCAATCAAGACGTATGACACTATTTTTCTTCTGTCTTCACCAGCATGCAAGGAAGCTCGTATTTTATGGTGTACTTTAAGTAATTTTTACAGAACACAGTACCCTGTAGTATATGAGGGTTTTCAAATGAAATACGGGGTTGGTTGCATGTTGAGCAGGTTGCCACAAAGAGGTGAAATAACTTGATAAAAACAGAAGTTGCTTAGCAGTGCAGTGGCATTGCTGAGAGTCCAAGCTGGTTTCCTGAATATTTCTTCATAAGAAGACATTTCTTCATTGTTGGATTGACACATCAGCTGCAAGTTCAGGGTTTGGTTTTAGTGCTGCTGTGATACAAGAACAGCTTTGTGGTGTGGGTTTTGGTCTTGAGGATTACTTACAAAATGCAAGCATTAATGGCCACAGAGGTTATTGCAGTTCAGAAAAGCAGTTTGGAGTCTTCAAGTTAGGTGGCTGTTCAGTTGTATTTCTTTAACACCTTCTTGTTTCATGCTGCATTTTATCAGCAAATAATTTACTAAAGTAAAGGTACACTGCCTTTAATGACACCTTTATTGGCATGATAAAGGAAATATGCTGTATTGAACAAAAACTCATTATTGAGATTTTTCACTCTTTGTTCCTAGGATCTGCTTCTGTGTCATCCATAAGCTTTACCAAAACTTCAGATGAAGCTCACGTTCCCCCACCAGTTCCTCCACGAAGAAGACCAGAGTCTGCCCCAGCTGAATCCTCCCCATCAAAAGTAAGTTACAGCTAAAAAGGGCGTTTTTTCTAGGGGAAAAGAGGAGAGTATTATAGGAAAAAGAAACTTTTAAAGGTAGTACTGCATTTTTGAACATCTATATGTTAAACATTAAGCAGCCACGTATTTCAGGCCTGCCCAGCTCAGCCTCACCATCTTGCCTGCTCATTTGCTGTGATGAGGTCCTTGTGGGAACTTAAAGCTTTGGTCAGATGTTTCTGTCTGCCATAATTGTTGTAGAAGATTATTTTGGGTTGTATGGTTTAGGGTAAAGAATTGAAGAACTGTAATGATGGAATGTGATGAGCACTCCTTATTCCCCTGAAGTCATTAATTACAGTATTTGACCCTGGATGCTGTGCTGCTCATTGCTTTCATTCTCAATTGCCTGGCCTATTTTCCTGCCTGCTTGAGCCATTGCTACTTTTTTCTTCCGCGTTTGAGAGCCAATCTAGCTTTTGTTTAGACAGTGTTAAATTTCTCTTGATTTCAATGGGAGTTGGCTGATGGCTACAGAGAATTGGATAGATTTGAAGACCCCACTCAAAATTACGTTGTAGTGTATATGTCTTTGACTTTCAAGGGAGCTTCTGTATATCACTAAAGCAGGATGTCCTTTTCAGACTGTAGGTGACTGTGTTGTCAGCCGACAGACTTCAATGTGTCACGATCCTATCAAAATGCAGCTGAAAACATTATAGATATGTTAGTGTGGTGACAATCAATTACTCTGTGATTGTGGACTGCAGCTTGGGAACCATTCACTTCAGTAATTCTACTTAGCTCCATCTTCTGAGTGTAGTGTATTTTTTTTCCTTTGTTCAGCACCATCTGCCCCTCTTTGTTCTTCATTCTCTTGGAGAAATACCTGGTCCTATTATCCATCCTTGTTGCCTGTTATTAGGGAGGCAGTGGAAGATAACCTAGACCTACGTAGCAGGCAGATCTGGAACCAGCATGTTGCTCTGATCACTCCTTGTCTTGCCTTTTTCCATGCATCTTCACTCCCTGCATCCCTGCCTATTAATTCATTATTGATATACCCATGCTCTCCCCTGGTACACATCCAGTCTGCTTGTTTTTTCTTCCTGCATCATGCTGAGAAACATATTTTTCAGGCACTACTTGGCTACTCCCCATCTTCATAGCGCACTTGCTTGCTGTGTCTCCTGCTTAAGTGGATAGATCAGTCTGCACGGCAGGAGTCCTGCTTCCATTTCACAGCAGGGTCTTGTTCTTTGCCACTCTAAAACTTTTATTAAATGAAATGTTTGTGTACCTCAGATTACTTCTGCACACCTGGACAGCCCGCCAGCAATCCCTCCTAGGCAACCAACCTCTAAAGTGTATTCACCAAGGTACTCGGTGCCTGACCGGACCTGCATCTCTGACCCCCCTGAAAGCCCTCCTGTGTTACCACCACGAGAACCTGTGCGAACTCCAGATGTTTTCTCTAGCTCACCACTACACCTCCAGCCTCCACCACTGGGGAGAAAAAGCGAACTTGGTAACACCTTTTTCCCAAACAGTCCCTCTCCATTTACTCCCCCTCCCCCTCAGACACCTTCTCCACATGTAGCACGGAGGCATCTTCCATCACCACCACTGATACAACAAGATGTGGACCTCCATTCTGTCGCTGGACCACCTGTTCCTCCACGACAAAGCACTTCTCAACATATCCCAAAGCTTCCTCCAAAAACTTACAAAAGGGAGCACACACACCCATCGATGCATCGAGACGGACCGCCCTTGCTGCAGAATGCCCACTCCTCCTGAACTGTCCCCTGCGCTGGGAGTTGCGTTTTCCTGGTGCTACGTCTGTTGCTGGCAATGGATGCACTGAACCTGGTGGTGCCAAGGAGTTGGGATGTGTATATGCCAAACACTAAAAACTCTCCAATAAATTGGAAATGCAGTGTACAGAGACGGAATTGCAAAAACAGACATTCGAGTGGAAGAACTGGTTAACTCGCTGTTCTTGTTTTAGTATGCAGGACATTGTTCTAAGATAATTGGACAACTGATTGTACCAGAAAACAGACTTGAGGGACTTCTTTGGCCAATGAGCAGAGACTGTATTTGTGTAATGATCTGTAATGTCCAGTACAGGAAGGAAAACAGTCTTGTATCCATCAGTTCCATACAGTGGCACAGTTTTTGGAATGAAAACATTATGCACTTTTTTTAAATCTCAAACAGGGAACTTTGTATCCTTCTTAATTTTCTTTTGCTTTACTCCCTGCTTTAAAATACTTTCCTAAAATTGTGAGAAGGACTGTGAGGAAGATCTGTGGTACCTAACTGAGTTAGACTTTAAGGCGTAGCACTGTATTGCGGTCCTGTTTACAAGTTGTTACGATGAGTAGTAGGGGGTACCTAGGCTTCACCAAAGAGGTACTTTATTATTATTTTCTGAAATATTGTGGTGCCAGTTCAAAAATAAATTTTTGCCAGAAAGCATAATGTCTAATTACTGCTTTCTTTAGGTAGAGCAGATGAAAGTCTTACATCATTACAGTGACAGCAAATTTTCTTTAAAAGGCAGCACTATCATCTGAAATAAATATACTACTACATTTAGAAGACTGTTAATTTCTGCTAGGTTATGTCACATTCTTTTTAAGGTTTACTGATAATCCATTTCATGGCTAGTAGCTATTTTTTTGGTCATGCCATGAAAAGAGTCACTTGTGAAAAAGAGCACTCACTGGCCAACTTCCATAGCTATTGTCATATTTTACTAACAATAGATTAATCAGCATACATAGAATCGCCTTGCAGTTGCATAAATCATGTGTATATAGTGAATGTTGCATAAATATACTTGCAGATTGTTTTTAATTTAATTGAAATAAAGATACAAATATGTTTGGCTGACATATGTTAAATTATTACATGGGCAAATTACAACTCTTTTATTTTTTTTAGTTAAGCACTGGAGGATATGAAAGCACATGTTTTGGTACATTTTTCCCAGTTCCAGTTTGTCTACTTCAGTTATAAGAGTCCAAAAAGAAGTTGATTTTGGCATATGTATCAAAGTAATATCTCAGGATAGGTTAATCCCAAAGTGAATTATTATGTAAGATTTCCTCAGACCTCTTGTATGTCACTTGTTAGGGAAATTTGAACTTATATTAATCTTTACAGTAGCTTGCTGTCTGAAATAGACATAACAGAACATATACTGGCATGACATGGATTATCCATAAACCTGTGCACTGTTTTTTAACTCTAGACAATACAGTAATGCATGCCAGCTGTTGAAGAAAGAGCTCTATACTCACCATTACAGTATGTTTGTGAAGTATCTCATCTTCAGTTAATGGGGCTCGTGGGTCTTAAGTAAAATTCTGTCTTGTATCTTTGGGAGAAGAATACATTTCAGCATCTTGAACAGTTGTGTCATTAGGGGTGATGTCAGTAGACTGGTGATAAAGCTTACCTTTTAATGCTTTCTGCAATGCCATTGATCTATGCACCTTATCTTTTTGTGTGGTCTTTACATTTCAGAAAGTGTTTTGATCCCATCAACAAAAACGGCAGTTTTCATCATGGACAAATGTTGTAATGTGTCAGTTGTGTTCTTTCTTTGATGTCTTAAATTTTATTTTGAAACATTTTTCTGGCAAATGAAGAAAAATGAAGATCTCTTTGCCGTAGCTTCAGAAGAGAATGTTCTTACATGGGAGCTTGACAGAAACACTCAAGTTGCAGGAGGTATAATTTACATTTTAGTTCTTTGGATGTAAATAACGTGATGGACATAATGTTGAAAGCATCATATAAATTATTCCATGGACTACCAGGAAAAGCTCCTTAAATTTAGATTTTCTGATCTGTCTCTCTCCTTCTGTGCTATTTAGTAGTCAAGGCAGACCAGGCAGAAGGAATACTCAGCTTCTGTGATGGTCCAACTAGAATGGAAGACCTCACATTGATCCTGTTCATCAGCAGGCCTCTTGAATGTCGGTAGGCCTCTACTTTCCTTTGTGCAATGGGCAGAATGCTGACTTGCGTCCCTGTAGTCGAGGTTAAAATTCCTTTATTGGTGGGGTACTTGGACAATAGGTTATAATGGTAACCATGCAAGAACCTAACTTAAATTTATCACTTTGGAACCCAGCAGAGCAGGTCAGGCATACAGTGAACAAATCGTTGTGTTGACTCAGCTACAGACAAGAAGGAACAAGAACCAAACCTATTGCATTTAGGGTGGGAGTTTTGAGTACAACTTGTAAGCCTCTGCTTTGTCTCATGGCAGTTTTGTTAATAATTATTTAACCTGCAATAACTTTTTATTTGGTTGATGTTTGCTTTACTGACAATACTTCTCATATGGAAAATGAAGTAATTCTTATCCTGTTATGTGGTTGTGGCTAAAATGACTCTGGAATGATCTGGTATGACTCAAGGTGACAACATGCTGGATAAAGAAATGTGCTTGCTTGAAGGCTGATCACTGGCTTGGGTGAGTTGCTGTATATATCTGGAGTGCATTACAAATGGGTAAGAGCTGAAACAGGAGCTAACTGCGTAGCCATGTGGATAAAAATGTGAAGTGCTTAAATAGATCAGAAATTTATAGGTGTGGTACTTAATTTGAGCTGTGTCACCTCAAGATTTCTACTTTGAGTGTTGGCTAGAGCGACAGTGGACCGTGATTGGGTTTGTTCATTTTCTTCCAGAGAATGTCATAGCTGTGTGTTTGCTCAGAGAAGCCCTTTGGAAATTGAGGAGTGCTGATATTGCAAGCACTGTGCGTTTACTTTCTCAGGAAACCATTATAACCCATTTCTGTAAAATGTCTCTCTTAAATCAGGGAGGAAGAGGTCTTTTTTGGTGAGAGTGTACTCATGCTAGTGCATGGGATTTACATCCTTTGGGGTTTAGACTGACAGTCACTGGATGTGTAATTATTTTTCTTTTATGGGTTTGATTCAAAAGCAGTTGTGTTACTACTGAAGTTGGTAGACTGTTGTGCTTGTGATAGAGCGTTTTATTTTGTTGCACCCAAAGGAGGGTTTTTATTCAAGCTGAAGAGCTGCTTGATCAAATTTGCTTCACAGCAGGCTGTGTTGCGTTATACTGAGTTCACTTTGCAGCTGTTGTCCAGTTGTTAGGTGTGGCATTTTATTGAGGCAGCCTCTACTGCTGGCATTTCTGGCAGTACTGCCATTTCAGCTCTGCTAGAACGCCCCATTTATTAATGTTTGTCTTACAAATTAGAAGCAAGTGAAACAAAATGTTACTTAAAACTTTCTTAAAGCTTTGCTGCTGCGAGCAGTGCGTTTAGCTGCAGCATTTTAAGGTCCTTCCTTGGCTTTCTCTTCAAAGCTAATGTCTTTTCCAGACAGGAAGAAGGAGCTTAGTCAGGATATTTTAAGATGATATTTTAAAGTTTGAAAAATCTTGTGGTTCTTTGCTGCCTTGAAATACCCTTTTTTAGTTGCTGTCATTTCCTCACCTAGATGATGGGTGAGCTGGAGGTGTTACAGTTCATGTTCCCTAAGGAGAGAAACGTGGCCCAATACTGTTGTAAAGCCAAAAGTGCTTTTAACATAGTTTGTAAATCCGATGCCTTAATTTCCATTGAAAGCACATTTAGTGCATTTTTCTGTCAACTGTGAGGAAATATTTTTGCCTTTAATAAAAACCAGCACATTTAGTAGCCAACTGCTGCAGCAACACCAGGCAAACAAATTAGAGTCGCTTCTTTTGACTTCTAGCAAGCAAATGGGAAATGATGTGCCAGCTGCCTGAAAGTGAAAGGAGTACAAAGTGCCAGATGTATGACAATTTCCATAGCCCCCAAAGGTGCCACTTGTTAAAGAACACCAGGAATATTTTTAAAAAGAAGGACAAAGGAAGGTAGAGAATTGAAGGTGCATTTTATTGGATTTGCTTTGGACAAATTTACTCAAATATTCTTGGGATTTATCCTTCTGTTGTTCTTCTTTTCATAAGAACAAACTTTGGATTGCAGTGTATTTACTCCAGTGTGTGTGTCCATTTGCTTTGTTTAATGACATGGTTACTTGCCAAAATCAGTAAATGTTAAAAGCTGTGTCAGTCCAGGACAAGTACATTTAAATTCATTGGGCACATCTGATGGCCTGTGTACCTCATTGTCTGTAAGGGATCTTTACATGTTGTGACTGCAGACGTTTTCAGAATGCATTCAAGTGAAAATTTAATAGTGACTATTATAGTTTGGCATTAAAAGCCATGTTCTAAAAATACCAAAAAAGCCTTATATATCCTAGAAGTATACTTTTGAGTATTTAAGGTACTTTGAAAGTCCTAGTAGTCTGAGATGGGCTGCCTTAAACTTAATAGCACATGTTTTACATTAACGATAACCGAGTCTGCTTCAAACCTAGACTTTGTTCTGGGTAGTAAAACTGTAAAATGCACAGTAACTTCAGAGCAGAGGAACTCTATAGAGTAAAAGGTGAGGTGCGTGTGCAGCAGGAGAATGGCTTCCTGGTGCTGATAGCATCTTCTAACTGTTCTCTGCCATGGGATTTTGTTGTAGATGTTGCTCCAGCTCTGTGGCTTTCTGTTACAACTTATTGCATCACCAATTCTGTAGTCTATGGGTAGATACTGTCAATTTCGTTTTACTGTGTGAAGATCTTGGTTGGTTTCGTATAAGAGCCTCTGTCTTGTCTCCATGTTGAATCACAGTAAATAAGGGGCATCATGCTTAATAGCCTGTATCTGGCAACAGGCAAAACATTCACTTTCAAGGAGAGGAGTGAGTGAATGAAAGCCACATGCAACTAGAAACTGGTTAATATTCATGATAGCCTCCATCTAATCCACTCTGCAGATCCTGCAAAGCCAGGCAGTGGGCAAAGATGGTGCTACATGTATCCCAGCTCCCCACTTATTCAGATGTGGGCATAGGGTCCAAATACTTTATGAGCAGTTGGAAAAAGGAACTGTCATCTTTGGAACATGTTGCTTACCAATAAATATTTACATAACCTGTATTGAGGTGAAAGGACTTTAGGAACACGAAGAGGAAGCTGTGATACATTGCAGCTTGGGAAAAGAAAGTAAGAGAAGGTACTCAAGTTGTATAGAGTCATTCTCACTGATACTGTCTTAGAGGAATATAGTCATGAGAGGATACATTTGAGCCAATCTGGCAGTCAGCCATAATTGGAGTAGAATTTAGGCAGGCTGCCCAAAGCAGGGAGTACAGCTGTGGTGATCTGGAAAAGTCATAGCTGTGGTGATGCTGTCTGATTGAGCACTGTCTCAGGCATTGGCTGTTCCCTAGAGGCTAATAGACATGTTCTGCATCCACAGGATTGAAAGGGATTTTTGAGGAAGAAACACTCCAAGTAGATTTGCATGGGAGTCAAACTGTATCTTTGCCATTGCTATAAAACTCAGCTGTTCTTGTCTCTGAGATCGCTGCCCATGAGTGATGCAAGGCTGCCTGCAGGTGCTGCGTGGTGGAAGGTGTGAGCACCAGGAACTGAGGTGCCCCTGTTTGTGGTGTCATTGGTTTGGACCTGCTGAGAATGTGGTGAAGGTCAGATGGTAGCAGACAGGATTGGAATTAAATTTCAGAAAAAAAACTTTGTATGTGACATGTTTGTGATTTACAGGAATATGCTAAGATCTCTTACTGAGATGGGTAGTTGAAATTGCAGTGGTGTGTAGTGTATGGCAGTGGAGGAGGCCTGTGGGATTTCTTCTGTGAAGGCTCATGTGTCTATAACAGAAACATTAGAAAGAGATGAAGAGTGACACTGAGGTAATGTCATTCAGAGCTGCACCAACAGGTGGGATCAATCAGATCTTGACCAGAAGCTTTAGAGGGAGCGAGGGCTTCTCAGCTGAGTGCTGGGTAAGAGTCTTGAAATGAGGTGTATGGAAACAATCTCCTTATGTTACTGTGTGCACAAAGGAGTGGAGTTTTGTCAGTAATGTTGCCTCAGGAAGGGACTGGAGGAAATGTATGTTTCTCCTTTTAATGGATGCAGTCTTTCAGCTGAGTCAGTGCAAAAAAGAGAACAGCATTATTTAAAAGCAACATTTATTTGGCAAAGAAATTAAAATAATCCAGAGCGCACACATACTAAAGGTGAAGTTGGGTTGCATCCTGCAAGAGGCACCTTTTGTGGTGCTGAGCTTTATTCACTGGTTTTATTTACATTTTGCAGATTCTGAGCAGTTACAAGGAAATACTCAGGACATCTCAAATGATGAGTATAGGCCTGTCAGTAAGAACTCTTACAGAATCAGAAATAATAACCATCAATTCTGACCATGCCTTAAATGACTAAAACAGAAGCTAGAATCCATATGCATTTTACAAGCAGGGGTCTGCTACTTTGGAAGGATTTCCTTACACAGAAGATTTTAGAACACAGGTTTTCCTCTTTGCCCTCTTTTTGGCCTGACATCTGCCTGGCAAGTGTGGAGGAGCAAGTTTCTTCTACGAAGAGTAGAAATCTCATTGTGTGCTACCCAAATATAAAGAATCAGAGCCCTTGAGAGCATTAGTGCATTACTAAAATTTAAAATCCAAATAATTCTTTGGGACATTCTTATCGTGCCACGGTTACCACGGTCTCCAAACCCACCATCTCTTTAAACACTAATGCAATGTAGTCATCCCCAAGGTGAGGGGTGTCAGGTGTCACAGAAAGTATTCATTGTTTTGCTTTTGTCTGTACAGGAAAGGGAGAGCCACACCAGGTGGTATGTGTAGCAGGTTCTTATCAGTGGCCTCTGAGTACCTGTGACTTGGGCAGCAAAGTGCTTAGCAGTGGTTTTGAGAGCCCCTTACTGGCACAGGCGCTGTATGTGTCCCCAGAGCTTCTGATTGAATGCTCTGAGTGGAGATGGGCAGTTGCACTTTTTACTAGCTACCAAGACTATGCATACATCTTCTTTCCAGTCTTTTGTCTTGCTTCTTCCTTTCCTCATCTCCTTTCCTGATATATTTGCCTACATCTTGGCAGGGCAGGGTGGGAAAGGAAACCCCATCCATTGTGATAAAACTCTGGTTCCATGGACAAACAAGTAGGCCTGTCTATAGAAGTAATAATAACCATCAGTTCTAACTATTGCAAAACAAAAAGGCTTTGATGGTTCAGTTACAAGTACCTGGTTCTTCTTTCATATCTCTTCCTAGTACATGCACTGTCTGGGTTGATACCTCTGAAAGTCCTAGGAGGGTCTTGGTGATGTAGTGGCTGGTCAGTGTGGAGCCGCTTCAGCTGGGAGAGGTCAAAGAACTAATAATATATTGAAGATGTGAAGGAGAGGGAAAGAGATTGAATTCTTTCTGTAATTAAAAACTTTTAACTATTTTGGGGAGGTTTTGGTTTGTTGTTTTGTTTTGTTTTGTTTTTAATGCAGAAGATAAAGGAAAAAGCCCAAGAAGATACCTTCTTGCCTTTCAGAAGGAGAATTGGATTTCTCAGTGCAGTTTGGCCCCAATAAAGTCTGACGAGCAGACATAGACTGAAACATTTTAATTCCTGAAGTTTTATCTTAGTCACTTTCTTGAAATGCTGAGAAAACTTTGATTGTAATAAGAAATTACTTTTGTTTTAGCTGAAATGACCCTTTTTCCCCTACCTCTTCCCTCCACCAGAGGAGGAAAAAGAAAGTGCAGTCAGTTAGCATTGTGGGAGAGCTGTAGGCCAGAGGGCTTTGATTCCCTTTCCTTATTGTATTTTTAACAGAATCTGTAGGCTTGTCCAGAGAACAATACTGCTAAGGGTTCGTCCTTTGAGATGTGGGTGGGACATGCATGTGGCTTTGTTGTGGGAGGAAGAGTGTCCTTGCACCTGAAGGAATGCTGTGACTTCAAAAATGGGGCACCATTGTCTTTCCTGCCCTTGTGTCTCAATTTTTTTCTAGAAGATCTGCTCCAAAGCAGGGTGCTTCATGTGCTGGGGCTTGTAAAGTGGCATCAAGTCAAAGAGAACTGGCCAAGAGCGCTTAAGAGGTGCTGCAGACCAGGAGCCACAATGCTAGTCGACTGTGTCAGTATCTGCGTCGATCCATGGTGAGTGTAGAGTGTGGAAGAGTCTTTGTCTCTTGTGGCAGGCCCTGTGCTCAGCCTGTGTCCTCTGCGTGGAGACCTGGGCAATTCTGACAGCAAGAGCAGAGATTTGTACAGTAGAAGGCAGTTTGAGAAACAGCATGTTGATTAAAAGGTGGAAGAGAATTTCAGTCCAAAAGAAAAGACAGTGCTGATTAAGCAGAATAAAATCCCGGTGCTTCGGCTGATGCTTATTAGATTTTCTCAAACCAGCTGGATAGTGTGAGCTGGCCTTCTGGAAGACATCTTCATTAGTGTTTTTTCTTCAGAAAGTGGAAGAAAGAAAAGAATGTTGGACTTCTGGCCAGGATGCCAAGGCACCTGTCTGTTATGGGTGAGCCTGAATTAGTCCTGGCTTGAATTTGGAAGAGTGAAGATGTATGGCAGAAAAAACAGTTTTGGGGAATGAGGGGGAAGAGAACGTGGAGGTATTTGGCCCAAGCTTTCCAAAACTCTGAAGAAAATTAAATCAAGCAGGAGTAAAAGCTAGCAAATTGCTCTGCTTACTGGATCTGCTGGCTGAACTTTGCTTGAACCCATAGCCTGGCCCTCCCCTGTGCTAGGAAGAGCAGGATGCATTTGTGACAGTCTTCTCTCCCACCCCTCCACCTATGATATTAATCAGGGGACATCTCAGGACCTTGCTGTCTGTCTCCACCCTTAGGGACCCAGGGAAGTACTGTTGCGCTTGGGCTGTGGCCTGCCTTTCTTGGGGCTGCTTATTTCTTTTTGAAGAGCTTGCGGAAGGAGCTCCGGAAACCCCCTTTGGGTTCGTGCCGTGGGTTGTGGTCGCTGAAGGATGTTTGCTCATTGTCATCCTTCTGGCAGAACCTGGTGTTGTCTTCTGCATGGAGCTCCTAAAAGGGAAAAGACAATTTAACCAGCATTTGCAACCTCACATCCTTGTCCCCTTCTCTTTTTCTCTCTCTCTCTGCTAGGAGGGACTTGGTGGGTCAGGAGGTGCTGGCAAGGTTGGGAGACAATGCATCACTTGGGCCTCAGTAGCATTGGTACCTCTACATAGAGCTTGTTGCTGGCTCTGAATCTGAGGCATTGGCAGAGGACTGGAGAGAGAAGCACTCTTAGAGGGAAGTGGAGCCTTCCTTGCTAGATTTCTGGTTTAGGTGGTCTTACTAGCCCCTTCTTTTGTCAGCAAGGGTGCAAGCCAGCATGAGGAGTTGAAGGAGTAGGTTCTTCCCAACTCCTCCTTGCTCATGAGCTCTTTACCCCAGGACAGGAAGGCTTCCTGAGTTGATACGATGTGAAAGACTCTTCTGTTGACTCTGCTGCTCCCTGGTTTTACATCTGTGGTGCAGGAAGCTTTGGTAGCACACACACATTGCGGTCAATGCACCTCTAAAGTGTCTCTTTCCCTTTCAGGAGAGAGCGGAGTTCCCCTCAGTCTTGCTCTGGGGACAGTTTTGTCCACCACCGCACAGTGGTCTCTATTGCTCTGTGGGAATGAACGTGACCTGTGATTTGGGACTTGCTCCCTATCCACACCCTGCTGTGGGGCATAAATCTGTGCATATGAGTGCCAGGCAGCCCACAGGCTGTTGTTTCTGAGTGGGCTGTGTCCCCATGGCTCTTCTTTGCCTCGTCACCCTGTTCTACCACCTCCTTTATTCACTATTTTTTTTTTCTCTTTTGAAGTTTCCTTACTGCCTTTCCAGTCAGATTGTTGGAAATTTCCTTCTGTCATCTGCATTTACAGACTCGTCTGCACCTTGTCTTGTTTGAGCAGGTAGGTGTTTCTCTAGGTGTCACTGAGGAAGCATACTAAGCACATCACAGCACTCTCAGCCCCTTCTCAAAGAAGGGTGGAGGTCATGGGGCCTGGATGTCCATTTGGGGTTTTCTTCCCTGACTGCACAAGCCCAAAGCTGACTGAGCAGGCAGTGCAAGCTACAGAGACGTTCCTGCTGTATCTGATGTCCCTGAAGAGCTGGAGTGCTGCCTGCTGTGTCAGTGGCTGTCTGAGGGACAGGGACATGGTTGCTGGGCCCTGTCCGATTTTCCACGGACTTTACTGGTTCACCAACAAACACAGGTGCAGCAAAACCGATGGACCAGATCCTTAGATGTATAAATGGGTTGAGCTCAGCAGAGTCATCCTGGTTTGTACCAAATGAGAATCTGATACTAAATCCATCAGTTTTCTCAACCCAGCTCTCCTTGTAGCAGGTTAGAAGTCACCTTTTTAACTGGGTGCCACCCTCTAGAATTCATTTTGAACAGCTTTGCTCACGCTTAACGACCCTGATGAGGTAGAACATTTGCTCATGGGGGAAGCTCAGTGACAGCTAGAGATGCATGAGAGGCTAGCTCCTCTCAAGAGTGTTCTCACTGTCACTCAGCCAGCTGAGTGCCTCAAGCCCATGTTTGTCCCTGGGGAAGATGTGTTTGAAAAGCAGCTGTCCTGTGTGGTGTTCCCTCCCTTGGGTACATACATGCAGATGAGGGCTTTGAATGTGTGAACTTGGAAGCTAGTTTGGCAAGTTCTGCCCTAACTGAATCTCAGATCTTTATCTTGCTGCTTCTGCACCACCATGTGCCTTTTTTTTTTTTTTTTTTCCTCCTCCTATTTAAGCCTCCTTACTTCCAAAAAGCTTGGTTTTTCACCCGCTCCTCTCTGTGGGGGGAAGTAGCTCCTTTGGGAGCTTCGAGATGAGGCTGAGATCATGTGAGGCTGGACATTCCTCTCCTGCTTCTGCTGCAGCCGGCTCCCGCTGCTGCTCCGTGTGCTGTAGAGTCTGGAGCTCACGCCCTCAGCGCTCCTCGGCAGCTCCTTCAGAGACCTGCTCAGCTGCTTGCCTTTGCTGTGGAACATCTCACGCTTGTAAGTGCTGCTGCTCACAGGAGTACTGCTCTTAGGCAGTGGCTGTAAGGCATGATCTGTCCTCTCTGGTTCTGACGTGAAGTTAACAGGCCTAAGGAAACAAATGTCTAAGCTGGATTCTGAAGAGGCTGGCGAGCAATTCTCAAAGAGAGCAAGATTTTGGAAAGTATCTTCTTCATAGGGACCTGGCATGGTGAAGACTTCCCCAGGGTAATCAAACTCTTCATAGCTTGGCGCAAAGTTCCTCGCATCCTGCAGCAGCTCTACAGAGGTCCTGATGGCTCTCTCTGGGTTTCCCACTGCGTCGGCAGGTGGTGCTTCATACTCCATTTCAGGGATGGATTGTAAAGGAGCTGTCAGAGCCTTGAGTTCCTGCTCAGTGAGCTGAGAGGATGCAAGGATGTTCTCTGGCCTCTCGTGTTTTCTGCTTTCCATTTCCCAGTCAGGGGGCTTTACAGCCTGGATGTTTTCCAGGACAGTTGGCTGAGGTTTCTTCATCTGAGGCAACAAATGCCTTAAAATAAGGGGAAAAAAAAAACAGAAGAAAGTGGAATACTGGAGGACTGCAGAGACATTTCTCCCCACCTTACTCCCACCCAGTTCTCTTGGCTTTATGATCCCAAATTGTTTTAATATGTTGGAGAAGAGTAACATTGCTGCTGCTGCTAAAAATCACCTAGCTAGGTTAGAGGAGCAAGCTTCCACAGGCAGGGTTGCTTGTCTAAGGACTTTCACTGACATTCTGATTTAAACCATTAAAAAAATGTATAAAAACACAGAGGAAATACCAGCTGGTGCTTCTTTCTCCTGTTCATCCTCACTCTCGATTTTTACTCTCCTTCCCCTTTTTCTGTAATGGGGCTATGTCTTATTTTCCTGTGATCTGCCTTTCTTTTTAGGTGATTAAGGTTCCTCTCGTGGTGGAACTCTGTCTCCAAGAGCATTTTGAGAATACTTGGAGAGCTCTTACAGAGTTTGCATCAGAGAATGCAGACCTTGTCCAGAGCTGTGTTACGAGCTGCATGTCCGGCAGCATCTGGGGAGCTGCTTTTCCCCCACCTCTGTTCAGTGCTGACAAGGTCCCATCTGGGCCCATCTTGGATTTCTGGTTTGAGATTGATGTAGGGAAGGTGGGGAGGTGTCAGCTGAGGCTCCAAAGGCAGGAGCCTGGAGTGTCTTTGGGCAGGAGGAAGATTGGTTTGGGTAGTCTGGGGAAAAGGAGGCTAAAGCTTGATCTAGCAACACTACTACTTGAGGGACATTGAGAAAGATAGAGCCAAACTCTTGTTGATGTCAAATAACGTAAGAAAGCACAACAGCCACAAATTGCTTACATAAGAAATAGTCAAGTCTTAATGTGCTAGTATTCATCATCTCTGCTGGCAACTCTCAGTGGCCAAAGAATACAGGGTTCTTTTAATTATTATTGTAACTTTCTGAACCTACATGACTCGTGTCTTGTGATAGTGGGTTCCATTGTATAAAAAGACATCTTTTGTACTTGTCAGAGTCCTCGGTAATGTTCCCTAGCTTTTGTGATGTTGACGGCAGTGAATAACACGAAGTGCAGCTTTGCACATTGATGTCATCCTTACCAAATACATGTCCTCCCCAGTATGCAGACAGCTAGCGAGAGCACTGCCAACTGTGGGTAGAGTTCTGAAACACTGCCTGCTAGTAAGCCATGGCAGTGGATAGCAGGAAGGAGATAGCCAGTCCTTTATCTCTGCATGTACACAGGGAGCAGTGTTGGAAATGACAGTCTACTAGAGAGTGTCACTGGCATAGCGTATGGGTGAGGAAAGAGTTTTCAGCCTGCTTTGAAAGCCTTCTGCTAGGATAATATGGCTTACGGGGTTGTTGTGCCAGAGGAAGGTGCTGGTTGGAATGACTGCATTGCCTCTTCGGAGTGAATCCCGCTGTCACGGATAGAGGCTGTGCTGGGTGTTGGAGAAACGTCTTGGCTCGTACACTGGGAAGTGAGACCTTTGTACAGCTTCACCAGGGACGACCTGAGGGAGGAGAAATCCATCGTCGTGCTAAGAAATAAGGCAGGGAATGAGCACGAGCAAGTAAGATCAAAGAAAACAGGGCTGGAAGGGTCCTTAATATTCCCATGCACCTCTTCCCACCCAGAGGAAGGATCTATTCTACCTTGTCTGTCCCGGTTAGCAAGGGATTCTGCTTCCTGTCCCGTTCTTAATGCCTCCCTTAAAAACAGCCCCTTCCCAGCAATTATGGAATATTTTTTCCCTCCCCCAGTAAAAACAGAAAGCACTACTCTCTCAATCTTTTGCTTAGCCTGTAATGGGCTTCAGGACATGGGCTGGGCACTCACCAATACCCTGACCTGCTGGGGCAGCTAGGTTTCAATGTATTCTCCTACTAGGGGCCAACTTTTGGTTCCCTAAAGCAATGGCAATATTGTAATGCATGTTGGCTGCTATAGAAGGATTGAACTGTTCATTTCATTTAACTAAGTTAGGTGGAAAGGCTCACAGCAAATCTGACCTCAGTTTGAAGGACAAATGGCAGTAGTGGTTTTTTTCCAGCATTCATATGCACAGAGCTTAGTTTTATTTCAAGGGGGTGATGTACCTGTTGATCTAGGACAAAAGCCCCATGCTACTGGGCTGGCCTCACACCTCCCCTTCCCTTGTAATTGAGAGAATGATCTGATGTTGTGCTTACTTCTTCAGTTTTTTCCTCTTCTGTATAAGCAGATCTTCATTGCATTGGAAAAGGAGGCTGTAGTGTGAGATGAAGACCCGGAGACGCTGCACGCACACCAGCAGCAGGTAGTAATCGGGATGCTCTTGCTCCGTGAACTTCAGGACGTTCTGGGGCACAGAGAAGAGTAGGCAGTTTGAAGGACATCCTTGCCTTTACTGGGGAAAAGGTGCTCTTTGGGACTGTGAATTAACACTGTGGAGCACACATGACACTGGCCTTTGTGCTGTGGGAGCTTTTCTAGGCAGCGCCAGTTTCTGAAAGACTTGGACAAGGCCTGCAATCTACTATTACAGTGCAAATACATGAGTGACCACCATAAATGTAATCATGGGAGATGGGGTGATTCACTGGTTGGCTTTAGTATTGGAGAAATAAACCAATCTCTTGGTTTTTTATAGGGCTCTGTGATATCTGCCTTCTTCGAAATATTTCAGTACAATTCAGATTATCCTCCTGTGAAGCTAAACTGTGTTTTTAAGCAAGCTCTGCATAAGAAAATTTCTTAACTCCTAGCCTTAGTCGTCAAAAGCTAAAATGCATGTGAACAACTCAGCAACTCTTACTGGAGTTAATTACAAAACTTTTGGTTTCCCAGGGGAAGGGTTGGTTCTGTCAGGTCAAATGGCAAAAATAGCAAACAGAAAAAAGCTTTAGGTATGAAATGAAAATCAGGCCCTGTCAGCTGGCTTTTCTTTTCATTTTTGGTGGTTGTTTTTTTTTCCTTTACAGAGCCTGGTGAGAAGCCCTATAGAACTGGGACACGGTTCTGTGCATCTGAGTTGTTATAAGTCATGTGTTGTTATAAGGGTTAAACACGGCAGTTTCCATTCTGGGACCCTACCTGTAGATGAATTAGGTATTCAGGGATTCGCTGGACTATATGGAAGAACAGAATGTAGAGATCGGATTTGATTTCTTCTTCTACCTGAAATAGAGAAAGCACCTTCAGAGTCTCTTTCATCCATGAAACATCTGCTTCCAGATAGTTTAGTTAACAAGTGCTTTACCATAAGTGGTATAGCAGTTCACAGAAGCACAGCAGCCAAGTGGTGGTTGCTTGTGATAATGCAGTGATCTTCACTCTTCCACAAGCAATAGCAGAGGATTATTTGCAGGAGACACTCAGCATAATTAAGTAGGGGTGTATATCTGAAGCATGCTAGTCAGTTTGCATGGAAGGCCTAGGTAGACACTACTGTTCACAATGAAGTCCCAAACAGAACTGAACAAAATGAGATCGACTTCTTAGGATGTCATGGAAGGAAGTTACTGTGGTTTACTTCCTTCACTTTAAAACTACCTTTATTTATTTTTAACTTCCCTCATTTAAACCAAGAATTAATAATGTGAGAGACCAGATGTCTAAAGCTGAGCAGTTCAGGGTGTTTTCTCCCTCAAGAAGCACTTCAGCACTTACAGCTTCAGTCTTGGTGTTCCTGTTTGGACAGTTCCTCCATCAGAGACATTCTGTTCAGCCAGAGCAGATCTGGATGGTATGTGCATGGTTTGATCTGAGGTGCTGTGTCTCAGTGGAAATACAGTTTCCATTACACACAGCCGTTACCGTGTTGAAGCTGCTTTTTGTAGGTGCTTGTCAGCCGTGGAAACATTCAGGGAAACTGACATTGTGTGACAGAACAACTGGATTGGCAGGAAAGTCCATTCTTGGGAAAGCACAGCAGGAAGAGAGCCAAGCATGCATGTTACTGTTATGCATCTGTGAAGCAGGCAGGAAGTTTACCTCCTTCAAGATCACCACGTGGATCAGGGAGATGCATTCTGGCAGGTCCCTCAGGTATGCAACGTAGTAGTCCAGAAAATTGTTCTTATAAACAGGGGAAAAATAAAAACAACAAAAAGAACAAAGAAACTCAAGAGAAATATTTCATAGAGACAGCCAGCACAATAAACTGTTGATTCCCCTCCATCACTCCTGGGAGCTCATGATTGCAACGGAGCTACTAACTGTGCAAAGCTTCAGGGCTCTGGACTTCATAAAAGAGGCTTGTTTAGTAACATGGATCAGCTGCTGAGCACAATATGTAAAACACCAGAGCAGGCAGGGGATGTAGGGGAGGCTGGCAAGGAAGAAGCTTTTCTTATAAGTCTTAAAATTCATAAAGCATCAGAGCAGTTTTTACACATCTTTCTAGGAAAGGTCCTGCTGTGGCTTGGGCAGACCCTTCACCTTGAAAAGGAGAGGCTTTGCCTCTGGAGAAATAGACATTGTAACACAACAATGACAGGGCTGTTTTACTGGGAGCTACAAAACCAATATAGAATGAGATCTGCCTACCTGCTTATCAAAACTCTGAGTAAAATATAGTGGAGGAGAGGAGTGTATGAAAAATTCAAGCTCTTTTCACACCTCCACTGTGAATACAGACACCTAAGCTGTCAAGGCTCACATGTGGCTTCTCCAGCCAGGTCTGGGATTCATGCATTACTATACATTATTGTTCATCTTTATTAATGTGTTATCATCATTACACTGTGCTGTGGCCCTGTGGAGCTCCAGGTGGGTCTGGCATGTTGATATCCTGACCAAGAGGAGCTGTAACCAGAGGGGGCTACCATGTACTGGGACTGCACTTAAAAGAGGCTGGCAGAAAGGCATTGCTGTAGCTGCAGCTTCACAGAACTGCCCTTCTACTGCTTTTCTGTCTTGGCTCACTGATGGGCCATCAGCACATTGTCATGCATCACAACAGAACAGTCGAGAGGTTTTATAACATACCTCATCATTTGTTAACTTCAGGAAGATGTCACCTAGAATTCCTTGGCGTGGCCAGCTCAGCACTCGCTCCTGGAGAGCATGAAGTAAATCAACATGCTGCTGGACCAGGTACCGCAAAGAATTGGGGAAGAAACTGAAAGGAGACAATATCAGACTGGTCACAGAGAGCACAAGCTCAGCCTTAAGCATGCACTGCTGAAGTTTGCATTCATGAACAGTCAGCACGGGCTTGCTTTACACGCCTGCACCACGAAGCCCTTTTTTGTACAGGGCTGTAGCAGGCTGCTATGTACATACAGGTACCCTCTCCAATGGACTATTATTGGGTTTTTTGAAGGTTTCTTAGGCTGACTCTCCAATACGCTGTGTAGCTGGCTGGAATTTGCAGAACTGAAAAGCCCAGACTTCTGTGGCTAATGGAGCAGGACCGTGATTGTGAGCCATCCCATAGGGTGCTTGGAGGAATGCTTCCCAGATTTGTACACTGCATCATTTGTCAAGCCCTTTGATGCAATACTGATCAAAATGTCCTATTTCCTTTCTGTTATTTTGTCCTGATCTCATCCATAATCAGAATGATGTCAAATATCAAAGTGTTCTCCCAGATGAGAAGTTCCCAGGGAAAAAAAGAGTAAAAGTAAAAACAAACTTTAAACTGTCACATTACAGTTTGCATTGTCTGTCATGAAACTGAGTCCACATCAACTACATGTTCCACAGTGGACTTTGGTCAAATGACTTCTAGGGATGGTGAAAAGAGAAGAAAAAGAGAGCTACCATACAGTTGGCACCACAAATGTGCTCAGGGCTGGGAACTCCCTGGCTAAAACTGAAGAATGGGGAGGACTGTAAGAACTATCTCCTCATGGGAAATAATGTAGCAACAAAACTGTTTTGAACTGCTATGCTAGGTCAGTCCCACAGATTTCGTGTATCTATGTAAATACATGTGAGTTGTCTATACATATTGATACTTGATGGATGGCAGCTACTGGCAAGGGGCTTATTACCTACATCAACCCGTAGAACTGTAGACTGGGAGAAGCAGTACATGCACAAGCTTTCTTGCCACTCAGGCAGGACAAATGGGAAGGAGGAAAAGGAGACTGTTAGGACCCAGGAGACTGAAGTGGTTATAGAAGGGTTTGGGATGTAAGGAGAGGCAGGAAATTCTGTAATCACAGCAAAAACCTTTCAGTGCCTCCAGTTTTTAACAAGAAATGACCTTTAAGTGTTTAAAGATCTCTGTATGGATAAAAGGAAAGCGGCAGAGAGGGTGAACCAGAAAGAACAGACTGAAGAAAATTCCCCAAAAGAGAGAGCACACTAAATGGAAGTACCTTCTCTCTTTGGTGCTCCTTTTCACATCTGGCCCTTGCAACGTTGCCTTGATCTTCAGGATAAGGGAAAGGTTGATGACATACTTCCTCTCTGACTCCAGCAGCTCCAAAGCGATGTTCTGCCTTTTGGCTTCCAGAAAATAATGTTTAAGTTTAAAAAAGTAAGGGAATGCCGACCTCAAGGACAGCCTCCCTCATGTTGGAGTGCATTTCCCCTGGGGATCTGACATTAAATCATGAAGAGAAACTGCTGCAGAAGAGATCAACGTCCTGTGTTTGCGTTAACTTTACCCAAAATACCAAGTTGTAGTCTCATGCTACAGCGTGCACCAGGGATGATTGGAGTCACACTGTTTACTAAGAAGGCTCCAAAGCAGATGTGTTCTGCCCTGTGAGTTCTAGTTTCCCCCCAAGATTTTAGAAAAACAAAAAAAAAACAAGTCATCAAAAGCAAAACAATTAATGCCAGGGATTCAGATCCAGTTTCCCACAGAACAAGAAGTTGTATTTTTTACCCACATAACTAGCTATACTGTCAACAGCCCCACTTATATTCTGAACCTGGCCAGTCTTGGGAGGGAGTATGGATGTCTTGAGTGCAGAGCATGTTTGTGTATTGTCTGATGGCACTGACCAGCAAGTGGGAAAAACAGAAGTCGTGGAGACAGGAGACCTTGAGGCATTTCTTCCAACCAGGGAAAACTGCCTTATGTGTCTCCATCTGTAAAAGGTGATTAGCAGCTCATGCCAGGTGTGAGTGCAGCTGTGAGCCCCTCTGTCCTTACCAGCCAAAGAGGGTTCACATATAATGTTGTCTGCTGAGCTGTATCTGCTTTGGCCCACGTCTTTCCCTCTTTCTGGTTGCTCTTTGGAAATGTATTCATCTCCCCAGTCCTTGGTTTCTTTGGGCTGCTTCCATACTGTTGATTGCAGATGCACCTTTGTCTGACCATCTGCTGCCAGCGAAGGCTTGAGGCTGTCCTCTGTCTCGATGGCTGCCCCTGCAATGACAAACAGCTGCATGGAGTGTGACATCTTAGCTGACATTAGCTCGTTATGCTCTAGCTGTAGATAAACCTGCATTGTTATCCATCTAAAGGAAAAGGAATCTGAAGTATTCTCAGTGCTTCAGCAGTGGTGGAGTCATTTGGAATTCATTTACAACAAAAAATGGAAGTGCAGCTGATGAGCCCTTCTGCAGAACAAGGTTTGCATTCTTCCAGCATTTATTTTCTGCCCAAATAAGATACGCATTCCTAGTGTGTTGCACTCTATGGTTTTGGGACATTTAAGGACTTGGTATTACAACAGGTTGACTGAGAGGTATTGTGGGAAGAAAAAAAGTATAATCATAATTAAGATTTAAATGTCCCTCTTAATAGGTGTACATTGTCATAGCTCTTAAAGTTTTCATTAGCAATCATGCAAGCAGCAGCAGGACTGGTATCTGAGGCTATTAAATCACAGAGAACATACAGGAGAGGGTACATCAGTGCCATTGGTCTGAAATTGCTTTAATGACAATCTTTTGAATTTGGGTTGCAGTGAACCATTCTGTAATGTTTGTTCTCTCTTTCCTTCAAGTGTATTCAAGGAAAAGAGCTATCCTGAACAGCAAATGCTTCAATTGAACAGTGCAGGTGTCTGGCAGTTGTTCTCATGTGTCCTTTTGCTGGCCAGGACCATGTCCTTATTAAGCTTGTCACTAAGTTATTACTCGTTTTTCTTTTTGCTGGAGAAACTTCTCTGCTACTATTCAGGCATCTCTAGGAGAAGTCCGTTTGGAAGCTGACGAGTAAATAACTGTTTCAACTGATCTGCTAGTATGTAGTCACTGCAAAGGCCATCTCTTCCCAAGTGGCAGAATGGCTCTCCAATTATTCTTTGTCATATCAGTAAGCCTGTACTCTTCCTTTCTGCAAAGGCACTTACAGCTTGCAAAAGTAGCAGCATCAGAAAGGCTTTTCCTGCTGAACATCAGTGCTTTGCATTTCCACCAGTTATTTGCTGCTTCAGGGATGCGTATTTACCCTGACATCACAACTACAAATATGAAAATGGAGATGCATGGCAAAGTGTGAAAGTTGTTCCTGAGAAATACATCCCTCAAAACATTTATTGAGTGAAGTAAAGTAAGTGTTGTCATTGAATCATTGTTTTTCAGCAGTTCAGTTTATTCCTACCTGGACCTCCTATGACTTTCACACCTCCTTCTCCTATTGGCATGATCCTGGTGTCAGACACTGTTGAAAAGTAAAGGAAAACATGAGAGAAGATAGTTGTAGAGCAGGCTTCCATCTTCCAAACCCAGTCAGTGTGGTTTGATCCTCTAGCCCTTCACATTTTTTGAGTGGGAATATCCCTGATAGTTAGCTGTTCCATTTTGCTGTGGCTTTTCTCATGATCTTTTTGTCAGTAGCACCTTTAGGCAGGCTGACATGGGATTTCTGTTGTGCTCATTGCTGTATGACCTTGGAGCCCGAGTAGTCCTGGCTTGTTGTTTCTCAGGAATTGCCCTTTGGTAGAAGACACCCAGCAGGCAGAACAAAAGGACCGATACCTGACACAGAGACACAGCTGCTATTTGAGGATGATACAGAGCTTATCAAAGAGTGGACGGAGGGGTGAGATGACTGGAAAGAAAGAGGGGCAGTGAGGGATTTAAGAGAGAGGGCTCAAGGAAGGGTAGAAGGTGAGCTGAACAGAGGAAAAGACAGAATACAGTTTTCTTCCAGTTTCTGTGCCTTTGTTAACATTTTAAATACATATGGTTTTGGTGTCTTCCTTGTGTGTAGAGCAGGAGGGTGAAAGACAAGCTTAGACTTCTCCCCCAACCCCTCCAAGTTAATTATAGGAAAAAAAGGCACTGGGCCATCACCTGTTTTTGATTCCAGACTTCATAAGCATGTAGCAGTTGGCATTGTTTTCCTGGAGCAAGGTATAACCTTAATCCTGTGGGTCAACAGCTTTCATAGCTAGCAAAGAGCAGTGATGCCCCTAGTAGTGTGTGTATGTTTCAGCTCTTACCACCCTAATCAACCACAGGTGTCCTCCTAGTGATACTGGGTGTTCTCTGACAGCCCAATCCCTGTGATCCTCCCTTCTGTGCCCCGCTCCCTGACATGAAAACAACTTGACGAGTTGTAGTATTTCCATCAGGGCTTCCATTCACTTGAGTGTATGCAATGAGCATTACAAGGGATAAAATCCAGCCTAGTTCCCTTTTCCTTGGAGTAAGTGAGGAATGGCTTTTGGGGCAACTTTCACAGAGCAGAGTCTCCTGAATCCAGGCCAGTGTTAAAGCCATGCTTGAATTCCTGAGACACAATGTGGACTTGCATGCACAGACCTGGGAGCCATGCTGCTACAGGGAGCAGCTCCATTCTCTTTCTGCTGTTGGCACCTGAACAAAACTCAGTGTTCTCTTAATCTAGCAACCTTTTCTGGACTTTTTTCCTAAGAAAGGCACTGCTCTTACCTATTTTCTTTCCTACCTTTTTCATAAGTCACATTGTGCAAAAGACTTGTAAAATCTTCGTTGATCAGTACAGGTTCTGGGAGGTTTATGGATCGAAATGGGCTGCCCTGGAGAGGTGTAGGCACTGTTTGTGAGCTGTGATCGTCCTTCTGTGCTCTTCTGTACAAACAGACAGCAAAAACATGAATGCTACAGGAGAAGCTCTGCTACACTTGTGGCTGACAACAGTGTAAGTACAAGCACAGTCAGAAAAAGTATAGCTCCTGCAACAGTGAGGAAAGGAGTTGGCTTTCATGCATTCAGTTCATGAACAATATTATGGAAGTAATCTCACTAACTGTAGGAGAAGGTTATTTCTGTTCTTTTGCAGACCATATTTCATCTAATTAAATGGCTTAATTAGCTAAGGGGCTAGCCTAGATTTGCAAAGTATTTGCATCAAGGCAGCTGTACATCCATCATCGAGAGAGGCTAATCAGGGCCAAGGTGGATGAGCAGTCTGCCTATTCACAGTAACAGTAGTGTTCAGATATGCTGCCATATCCTTGCTTGAAGAAGAGAAGATTGGAGACAGGAAAGCAAGATGTGACTGCACTGCCAGGATCACACAGAGTCCTGTGCACTTGACAGCAGGAGAAAGGAAGGAAAACTGTAGTGCTGTTGTCTGGATAGAGGTAGCTTAGCAATAGCTTTTAACAGTGAGGGCCCCTGACTTTTGATTCCTGCCCTAATAAATCCCTAGCAGGTCTGACTGTTTCACCAGGACTTGATTTCCCTGAGGGCTGCTGGGGCTATTTTAGTGTGTATCTGCTGTATTTGCTCTGTAGTAGAAGTGTCTAAAAGCAAGGAGGAAACTGAGGGCTGGAGCTTCCAGTAATTACAGAGGTTTATATGTATGTCCAGCCAGGAAAAGATTAAGAGATTGAACTGTAAAGAAATTAACAAAATGGACACCACCACTCATTAGCACTTCCGGAGTCCTGGAGCTCAGGCTCTTACTTAGCTTTCACTTTCCGTGATTCGCGCCGCTTCTCCTGCTGCAACTGCTCAATTTTCTGTTGCATTTCCTCCTGCTTGGCACTGATTTCTTCAATCATTGATTTCGCATCACTGAGTTCCTCCTGAGAAACAAGCAAAAGCACAAGCATTCCAACTGTGCCCATCAGTCTTACAGAGCGCAGCTTTGAATGCTGGCTGGTGTGGACTAGAGGTACTTCAGGAGGGTGTCTCTGTGATTTTCCTTTGCAAGATCATTGTTTGTATATGTGGTTACGACACTGGTAGAAGATAAAGATGTAGGGCTTCATCCACTACCAGTTGAAATAGGGCCTCGAAGCTGTCTTTTTAGCCTGGTTTTTGAAGAAAAGGAGGCCTGTTCTAACCTCATGTGTGTGTCTCACTGTCAGCATGTCGTCCCTTAGGCAGTTTCAGCCAAGCTTTATATGTACATAGAGTTCTCTTTATGCATGAAGTTCTTGCAAGTTTCATCAAGACTTAAATTGTTTCTTGTAAACTGAAAAAGGGATTTTGCTGAGCAAGGAAGTGACTTCACTGGGACAGTCAGCATAGGCATGAGGCAGAGGAAGATCAGCTTTTGCACCTCCTGTTGCTTGACTAACTCCTCCTATCTGGATTTTAAAACCATTTTTTCCCCTATAATAACATCTTGGATAACCCTGCCTCTGTCTGCTTTGAAACCTCTGCCACATGCCCTCATGCTTTTGTTCAGTTGGGCCCACAGAGCCCCTTTAGTCTGGTGCTGTCCATCTCTCCCCATCATGGGGACACTCACGAGCTTTTTTAGCCCTCTTTAACTTCACAAGGTTTTATTGACTCAGCAAAACCCCATGGGGAAAATTTACCATTAAAACAATAAAACAGTTCCTCAGCCTGCCTCCTCACAGGCAGTTGTCCAGTTTCTGCATGGAGATGCTGATTGGTTTAAAGTGCACATCGAGCCCTCTTGCTAGGCTCTCTTTCCCAGTCCTTTGTTTCTAATCCTCATGGGCCAGATCAAACCAGGCACTTCCTCCCAACCGTGTGGGAATGAACAACTTCAAAAGCTTTGGCGTTGTGTATTAATTCCCTGGTCCCCAGCAGCTTTGGTTTCTGCGGGAAGTGCAGGAGACCTGGCCCAGGGAGAGCTATGGCACAGTGGCTGGCTGCCTGTTAGCATGCTGTATGCGTGTTGCATGTTCAGCCCAGGGTAAGGGTCTCTTTTGCTCCTGGAGAAGGCTGTGTAGGTCAGGGCACAGGTTACATTGGAGTTGGAGCTCCAGGTCTGGAAGGAGACACAGAGCTGAAAGTGCTGCACCAGATACATCTGAAATGATTGCCAGCTCATTTTCTTTGTGTACAAGAAGGATTGATGGAAGCAGGTGAGAACTCCTTGCCACCCAAGATAATGGGGCACATACACAGCCCCCTGCCAGTCACACTCCTACCTTGAAGGTGTTGAGGGAGTTCTTCATCTCAGCCACTTTCTCTTCCATGGCACAGCGGCAGCTCTTGACCTTCTCCTCCAAGGCGTACTCGCCATGCTGGATTCGCGACAGCTCCTGCATCGCTTCTGTGAAACCCGCCTTCAACTCAGAGGCTAATGCCTGCAACTAGAGGAACCACAAACATGGTGGTACAGCCTCTCATCCTAGAAGAAGGTGGTTGTGTCCCCAAGAGTCACCCCTGGTTCAGACTGGCATGAAGGCTAGGTGCATCCCCTCCTGTAAGGTGCTGTTCTCTTTCTCTTTTCATGGCTGGGAGGCGTGGGGGGAGATTTGGTTCCTGCTGCAGCCGCAGTACATGGTAGGAAATGTTTGTGTTGGGCAATCAATGTGCCCCTTTTCAGACCCAGAGTTTTTCCAGGCTCCCTGGCAGGTTTGCAGCCTGTCAGTCTCCAGAAGGAGGGGACAGCCTGAAACATGCCAAGCACTTTGCAGTGATAGCAGCCAGGTTATCAATGCTAGAAGCAGCTGAGCGATTAAGAATACAGCCATTTTTGAGCAAAGCCTCCTCCAGCATATGCTGATGGGACTGGTGCTCTCCCTGGTCAGACCTAACACCTTACTTAAAGGACTGTGAAGAAGCTTTGTTCTTTGTCAGCAGGCCCTTTCCAGGGAAGGAGACAGCTCTCTAATTCTTAGAGGGAAGGGAATTGGGGGATATTTCCCTAGCATAGACAATGTGCCCACAATCCCTGTTTTCTTTCTCTAGAGGCCCTAGCACTGCTGGAAGACCTCGTGACCTAAGCTGGCAGCCAGTTGACAGCTGGGCGAAGCAGGAGACAGAGCAGGGCGAGCCAGGCTGGCACAGCGAGCAGACAAGGCAGATTTGGAGGTGGGTGGTGAGGGGAGGCAGGCAGCTTGTGGAAGGCCAAGCGGGGACGCCCTCTCTGGGGATAGCTTGGGCTGTCAGTTCTGCCCCCACTGCTGTGAGCAAGGCACTCATTCTGCCTACACAAAGCCCACAGTGAGGTCGCGGCCCAAGGCGCTTCGGTACCAGTGTTTTTTACCTTTACAACAGAAATTCGGCCTAACATCTGGTTATAAACTGAGTCCAAAACAGGAGCACTGATGGTAAGAGGACAGCCACCCCGGGGAACTCAGGCGCTTGAGTCCTGTAAATGGAGCAGAGATGGCTTCCGATACCTCAGGGCAGTGGCATGCACCATCCTCCCCTGATCAAGACCAACAGCGTCTTTACAGAGGATGTCTGCCTGATATCCCCACTTGTACCCCACTGATTACCCCACAGACCCCCATTCATTCCCAGAGCAGCCTGGGCAGGAGGAGCTGGACTGACAAGAGCTGGAACAAGGCAGAGGGGACAGGAGGCTAGAGGTGAGGGCAGAGAACATCTTCCCTCCTCAGGCAATCATTCTTGACTCCCCAGGCCAGCTGGAGCTCAAGATCCCTCAGTTCAGCCTGTTTGCAGTGTACTATGGTGAACACCTTCCTGTGATGCAGGAATGCCACAGGAAGTGTCACCCTGTGAGCAGTGCTTGGATCTATGGCTGCGAGGGGAGATCACACTGCTTCTGCTATGTGTGTGTTGACCAGCACCTAGTGGGGTCTGGCATCATCAGACATCGTAACGTACGTGCCTGGAGAAGTGTGGGATCATAAAGTACTGCAGCTGTGCAAAATGTTAATATTCCTGTCCCTGCTCACTGATGCTTGCCAGTCCATTACACGTTAAGCTGATGTTGCCAAAGCAGAGTCTCTCTATAGCCTGCACTGAGGTTAGGCATTGTATGCTTTCTATAGAATGAAAAGATGTGATTCATCAGATCCATTTTAGCTGTCTGCTTCAGTACTCCAAATTATGCTAACTAACAGTGGAGCAGTCTGGAAGCTGGCTCTGCAGGTATCTATATCTGTGCAGAATAAGATCAAAGTGAAATGCTTTTTTCCCAGAAGCCTGGCTGTATCCTGAGATGCTTGCAGAAAGGGGGCAATCTAGACAGAACTTCAGAGTCAAAAACTGCTAGGCATCAGCAGAGTCAGCCAAACAGGGACCATTATGTAGAATTCTGTGTCCACGTGTACTGAAACCAGAGTTCAGGCAGCCAAAAGAGAGATTTGGACTAATGACTGGACCAAATTATATCATGCATTTCAGCAAATAGATTGAAGAGCAGACAATCACTTTTTATTTTGCAGCTCGCTGTTGTTGAGACTGCTTTTCTAGTCACTCTGCTAGCTTGGTTTCTTTGTGTATCCTGCAGGAGAGTGCTCTGTGTGTCTGTCCTGCCTAGTACATGCTTTCTTGGCCCCATGCAGCTGGCGATGGCTATTTCAGATACAAAAATGCATCTTATGTTCATATTTCACTTTGTCATTGGATGGGTGAAAGCAGCAGCACATCAGCCACGTCTTGCCAGAGCTTGCATGAAGTGCTGAAATCCTGGGAACTCCCTCTGCTGCCCACAGTGCTTGGAGCATAAAAAAGCACAAACAGCCTTGCAGCATTGGATACAAGCTTCATCCAAACTTAAGTGGAGTGGCATAGGAGCAACACATTATCCTTGAATTCTTGCCAAGTGCATAACTGTGCTTGGGCGCTGCATTTTAGTTTGAGCTCTTTTCTAATGGTGGGAACCTGTCCTTTAAATCCCATGGGCTGTTGCAACAAATGGAAGCCTGTGAAGCATCAACTCGTGCTTATGCTTTATTCTGCAAGCGCAATCATCTAGATGAGAGACCATTCAGTGTTTTGTGAACCCTTGGAAAGTTAAGCTGATTCAGTGTTTCTAATGGTTCTACAGTGTAATTTATACAAAAAAGAACAAACAGAAAAACCCAGATTTTATGCCTGGATGGAAACTTGGCAAGAGTTCAACTGTAATGTGTTACCTGGCTCACCTATTCATAGGAATAAGTGAAGCTGAGGAGGAATGCATTTTACCAAGTTAATTTGAACTACCTAATGCTAAGAGGACAAATCAGTCTGCGTGGTCACAGCACATCCTTACAAGCTGTCCAAGAACTGAGAAGGGTCTGTTCCAAAAAAAGCACTCAGGCCTCTAAATAATTTAGTATGAGAAAGAAACTTCAGCCCAAACTTGCCCTTTGAGTCTGGCCCTTAAACCTGGCAAAGTGTGGGCTCCAGTGCTATGCATCTGTAGCAGGTTGTCTTCTTGTGGAGGTTATGACTCCCATTTTATCAGCCTACCTGAAGTTCTTCAGCTGTATGTGGAAAAACTGCAAGTAAAATCTCTAGCAAGATCCAGTAACTGCGCTGTGCTCTGTGAGTGGCCCTGCATGGGGAAATAAAGGATTCTTTTCCTGTCTTTGCATGACTCAGGAGGACAGTGTGCAACAGTCCCTTGTGACTATCACTTCACCTACAACCCAATGGCAATATCAGCTCTCTGTAGAAGTGCCCCTGGTTAGTGGAGCAAGCATTTACCAATGTGGAGGGGGGAAACTATGACCATGAGGAAGTCATGGTGGCTGGTAGGCTGAGAAGAGTGGGATCAGAGGATGAACAAGAACCATTTCTCAGCATGGTTTTTATTTTACTTTTTTAGACTGGATCTATATTGTCTGCATAATCTTTGCTGAGCCTCTACTCCTGTCTCACCTGCTGTGCTGGCCCAAAAGTGTGGAATGAATAGGTGCTGCTTCCAGGAGCAGAGGCAGCAGCAAAACTGCTAAGCCTTCCCATCCTCCCTTGGCAGGTGCCAGCAATTTGACCTGTTTGCTAAAGAAGGTGACCACCCCTGCTGCATGAAATCTTGCTCACACTTTGAGGCAGCCTGAGAAAGATCATCTTGATCAGATGAAAATGGCTTATGGATTGAATGACCTAGGATGCAAAACAGAGAAAAGCCTTGTAAAGCAGATGATAAGTCTCGGTGAGCTGCGTTTACTGCCTTGGCTGCTACAGAGAGTGTCCACGTGGAAGCAAGGACTTCCATGAGTAGCTGTGTTCACACATCTCCCTCACTATCAGACAGGCTGTCCAGGACTGTTTCTCCAAAGAGTCCTTGGCAGCCGCTAAGGCATTTTACACTAGCACTGCTCCTGTTCTCAGACTCCTTGAGCTGAAGACTGTCAAAATTGCTAGTAAAGGCAGCACAACTACAGCCAATCATTAGGAAAGCTTGTAATGCCTCGCAGTATGAATTTAACTGAGCTGTGCTGATTTACAGCCTGGCTCCAAGAGAATATTCACTATTTACATTTGTAGGTAAGAATGGTGGAAATAAACAGCAAGTAGTTGGGTAAGGACAGAAGGGAAGGGTAGATCTAAAGGAGTCTGCATGCTCCTGCACATTTCAGGTCATTTCACAGCTGTGCAGTCCTTTTTTGGTCACTGCAGTGTCCATAGGGCCCTTGCAGAAGCAGAAGGGGACAGCCAGCTATTAACTTTAATTTAAAGGATTATTTAGGAAGCATACTTGACCTGCAGTGCACAGGCTCTTCACGCATGCTAGACTTACTGCACCAGGCCTTTCAACAGCCCAGTCACAGCTCTGGCTTGGAGCCATCTGAATGGGAAAAAGCAAGCACCAATTTGTTTATGGAAAGCAGTACCTTCTCTGTTATGGCCATAACTCTGCAACTGCTTGCCATGGTGCTCTTACAAGCAGTTATGGGCATTTAGTGTTGTGATGGTGACAAGGCTAGTGGTAGACAGGGTTTCCAGTTCAGGGAATTGTTTATCTGTTAGATGCAGTTCCAGATTGAACTGCATCAAGGTTTAAAGTGTTCAGAACTCCACTGTGTTTCCTGCAGACTGGAAATGCCTAGGAAACATCACTGTGGGAGCACTGAAACTGCATCTTACAGGAAGGATGCTCCCTGAGTCATGGTACAGGTAGTCTCATCACATCCACAGTGGCTAATAGCAGCAAGAACATCTACTCAGAGAGACTACAATGCTCTGGAAGTCCTGATCACCTTGAGCCCACGTGGACTCAAACACGGGGTTTCCAAGCCTGGGGTGCCATGCAGCAAGACTTGATGTTCTGGTCTGCCCAGCTGACCTGGTCTAATAGGCAATAGCACCCCATGGTCCAAGGAGCCATGAGGTTGCTGGAATCACTTAGAGCTCCCCCAGAGACTCTTTCTGCCAGGGAAGACCCCCCTGCCATCCCCTTCATTGTGCAGTCAATGCATCCTTGCTCCTGGGATGGTTCCATGGGTTTTTTTTCATCAGAACTCAGCCATGAAATCTGCCTCCGGCTCAGTGAACAGACATTCTCTAATTGATGCTAATGATGCCAGTTAACTAATTAGCTGAGCACACAAATCACCTGTCTAGGCACAGCTAACTGGTTGTGAGCAGAGAAATTTTACTGAAGTGTCCCTTAAGATCAAGCCCAAGATGTGATATGTGTGACATACATTCGTGCAGTATGTGTATTTTAGATGCCATGTTCCTCATTAGTGCCTACATTTTTCCTTCCACTTAATTTAGCTTTAACTACTACTTATCCATTAGTAAATCTTTAAAATCTTATGAGTTATTTAGGGCATTTTGCTCATCTTTACCTGGGAAATCTGTGTTGCAGGGGTACTCACAGGCACACTTTCAGTCTCTCCTGTGGGAATAAAGAACTTCAGTCAATTAAAATGACTTATTATAGTTGCTATAAATATCTGGAACAGAGATGTTGAAAGTCCCTCTTGAGGTATAAATGAGTTTTAAAGGACTCAAGTCTCACTGTAGGAGGTGCGAACACTGTATAGTTTGTAAAATAAACTGCAGTTGTAAAATGGGAACGGCTCAACTAAACCAGATGTTAAATTCACCTCATTTGCTGCCCTGTTTCAGTCCAGAGCTGGTCCATGTGAAGGGGTGAGAGTTGAGTTATATTTTGTCACAACACATTCTGAGCAGTAGTGGTGTCTTTTCTAATGCCAGACAAATATATATATATATATATTTATCATTAGTTTCAAATTCCTGCTTTCCTGTGGCATTGTGATTTCCAGCTGATTTTGTTTAATGGAGTGAGGCTTAATGTTTCTGAAAGAGACTTAGCTCATGGAGGAGCTTGTGTCTGTTTCAAAAAGTGATTTGGGCACTCCAGAGGCACAATCTCTAGGCATTTGTAGGTTTTTGATTGAAAAAGTTTATGTTTATTATTTCCTTTTATAACATTGTCTTTTCTGTGCATAAGCCCTTCAGTTATCCACCAGAAGTTACTGCTGGTTGTGTTGCCGTGACACTTGGAGGAGATTGCAGTCTGTTTGCCATCAATTCAAATTTTATTCCCTATGTCAGGCTGGCTGGCCTCCACCTCCCAGAAACATCATCCCACCCAGCTCCTCTTCTGCATTGCCTCCTTTTGACAATGTAAATTCCCAAGGTGAGTTTTCTCTTGCTTCCTAGAATTTGCTTAATCTCCCTCTGCTGTCAGTCACCAGTGTGGCCAGTGACCCTGTGCCCAGTTCTAGGGGCAGCCAAGCTCCCTCTTCCTATGCTGGCTGCAGGTGCTCAGTCATTTATCTACCTGTGCTTTCAGGACCAGAGAAATTTGGTCTTGCAGAGGCTTGAAATGTATGCAGGGAGGGCTCTCAACAGTTAGAAAGTATATTAAATACTAAAGCTGAAGCCTAGAAGTCAGAGCTGTACAAGGCACAGTTATGTTCTGATTACTTTGCCCCTGAGGGGGAATATCGGCTACTGCCAAGGGCATCTACACGTTGGCCCTGTTCTGGTCTCTAGGATTTGTCCTGATTCAAAGAATGTAAGCAAATTCTCCAGTGAATCACAGAAGTGAGAGGCAGAGGAGGAGAGGCCATGTGTCCCTTTCTACCCATGTGCCACTTACTCCTGTGCTGGCCAGTCTCACAGCCGTGGGTTTCTGTTATAGGACCAGACACTGACCCTGCAGGGAATATCCTTCAGGGTTTCTCCTGCGGAAAACAGAACAGCGGACTGACTGGGAGAAGGAGTCGTCACCAAAAGTGCCAGCAGTTTGGGGTCAGAAATCACCAGCCAGCCCTCACCAGGTGCCAAGGTTCATCTTCTAAATGACACGTTGTTTTTATTGTACAGTTTGGCTCTTCGGGGTCTGTTTACTGGGCTTTGTTTTTTTATTCAACCCTACGTACTAGAGATCAGTTTTTTGGCCTGATGAATGATGAAACTTTCTTTGGATTCCTCAAGTTGAATCCTGAAAATACCAGCCACTATGTCTGCTCTGGTGTAAGTGGTGATGCTTACCGTGGGGAGGAGGGGAGTAATGACTGATCAGAATAGAGCAAGAGGATATATGTATTTACAGCAAAGTATGAATCAGGGACAGAGAAGACAGGGAAATGTTTTTGCAAAGTATTGGATATATTGGATGCTGAGCTTTGTGACGAATTAGAGGTGACACGTAGAAGTGTGGCACAATGAGGAAGGGCCATGGCTCACTTCTCTCATTTTCTTTGGGCCTTTTTCAAGCTAATATATAACACAGAGCCCTGCAGAAGTCTGCAGTGATCTTTCATTTAGGGTTGGAGATGGATCAGTCTGTGTCCTCAGGCACACTCAAAGTGGGGAAGTGCGTCTGAAAATGGCCATAAGAGTGGAGAGAATCTCTGTCTCTGTGCTTTTACCTCCCACCTTTGCCATGGATGTGAGCAGAAGTACTCTCTGAAAGTTGCATGTAGCCATGCATACCCAGGTCATCTTCACAAAGTCGTTGCCAGGAGCTGGAACAGTGCGTAGCTCCTTTGCACTGTGGGAAGCAAAGGGCTTCGTGGCTATCTCCCAGTTTCTGCAGTGAGCGTCTGTCGCCCATGGGGGCATACCAATTAATTGGAAAAAATCCTTGAGATAATTTCCTTTTCAGACTATACTATAGTGTAGGGGCCTAGGTACACAGACCTAATTTAGTCAAATTAGAATTATAATAATAGAGGAATTAACTCTTCCATTACCCATGCCATGGCAACAGCAAAATCTCTTAGAGGGAAGAAAGATAGCCCAGGCTCACTCTTTTGAGCTGACAGTGATGGGCACTCCTGAAGGCTGCCCCTTCTGCTCTTCATTTTATGAAGAATTCCTCAGCATATGAGCACAATCACTTCTCAGGTGGCAAGGCAGAGCACAGTCCTACAAGTGGTTTGGGGTGAAAAGCATGTACCACCAGACCCACATTCCTCCGTGAGAAGAACATCTTAAGCCAATAACCACACTTCCCAGAAATGCTGCTGACAGTAGCAGGACTGGTTATGTGCAGGCAGTGTGGCACAGTTACATCTTGGTGCTTGTGAAGCCAGGACTGGCAGAGAAATCTTTCTTGTGGCACTCACATGAACAAGAACCCCATGCAACAAAGCATGTGGGGAAGAAAAGCAGATCCTCACTGCAGTGAGATGTTGCTTTCATCCCAAGATAAGAGAGGGCAATGATTTCCCATATGGCACTTTACCTAAGCCATGGGATTATTTTCCAGAGGGGAAGAGGGAAGTGTTTCTAAAATAAGATGGAGAAACTTCAAACCCCAAGTATTTCTATGAAACTAAGAGAAGGGAGAGTTTACTCGCAGTTGATGAGAGGTGCTCTCATGGGGATACATACAAAGGCAGCTTTCTTCCTAGCTCTCTTTCATACTATCAAGAAGTGAAATTAGAGGATGCTTTACCTTCTTGTTTGTTTGTGTCCATGGCTGCTATAAGGTGTGCGTCCTCGCAGGGACTCCTGTCCTCACACTGGAGGGTTCTGGCTGGTCACTGGGAACATCCCATGGCTTAGAGCTGCCCACATGTGAGCCCTGCGATGGGTCAGCTGGTGTGAACCCTGAGTGCAGAAAGATGTAAAAAGGGTTTATTGAGCGGAGATGCTCAAAGTTCAGAGAACAAGGCAAGAAAGAGAGATTTGAGAGGGAATGAGGTATCCTGAAGGTTGGTTTGGGTTCATAGAGCCTCCACAAGCTGATTGGGCTGCTGGTACAAATGTTTCCCTCGGCCATTTGTGCTTATGTTGATGGGTGACTGAAGTGCTATGTAATCCCACAGAAACTATTTGCTCATCAAGAGGCTTCCTGTTTGAACACAGAAGCAAAATGAGATGTATTTTGAAAAGTGAAATGCACAGAAACACTTCCAGGGGTGCTGTAGATCAAAGAACCAGCTTTTTGCTATGCAACTGATCGCTCAGGATGTTCCCCTGACTAGTGTTTGTCTTTTCATTGTGTCCATGAGAATAGCCTGTCTCCTCTGTAACCCCCTGGGGTAGTTGCTGGTGACAGTAGAACCCTTCATCCGTTTCTTCCCCAAGCTGAGCAGTCCCAATTCCACCAGCCTCCCCTTTGCTCTGGCCCTCTTTAGCATGGAAAAAAAATGATTTATGTTTCCAATGGGTACTCTGAGGAACAGCAAGAATGTAATTTGCTTCTGAAACACACAAATATTCTGTTGTTTTTAAAGTAACTACCCCTTCTTTTAGTAGTTTTGAGAAGAAGGCACAAAATTTTGGATCTCTGAGTGAACCAGACTTAACTTCATTTTTTGTAACAGTTTGTTTAATAGCAAAATTGTCATTAAATTTTTTGCCACTTTAGAGTCAATACCGTAGCAAATTCGTGAGTGTTTTGTTTTGAGGCCAGTGAATTGACACCAGCTGCTTTAGCACCAAGAACTGGTTTCAGAGTTCAGATATTTTTTTGCAGCGATGAGGGAAAAGGAGCAAATTGGAAAGGCAAAACAGGTATGAAGGAAACTAAAACCTTTTCCGTGCTGTGATAAACATTTTCAGTGAAAGTATCTTTTTCCAGAAATTCTTTTTTTTTTTCTTTTTAAGAAAACCACATATTTTTAATGGTTTTACTTTTAAGTTATTAGTATTTTACTGTAGCAGTTATAGCAATATGTAATAGTATATAATAGTTAACTCTTCTTAATTAACAGTAATCAATTAGTATGGAATTATTTATATTGATATGCTATCTTAACTGGAAACAGCTGTTTCAACCCTCAGCTGCTGGGCAGCATTATACAGCTGCTTACTGACTGAGTGTCATGGGTGTGTACCTTTGTGGAGGGGAAAGAAAACATTTCTGTATGCTGAGGGAGGATGGAGAAGTCTGAAACTGAGGGAAAGTATCGCTGCACAGTGAAATTCTTCTGGTTTTTTTTTTTTCCTCCAAAAAAGTGTATCCAGAAAGTTCCAAACAGACAAAAAGGAGAAACTGTAACCCATACTGCTGCACAGTTTTAAACAGGGAAGCTAGGGAACTGTAATGCATGGGAAAAGTACGTATAAACAGGTTGCAATGTTGGGCACGCCAGGTGAGGAAAAGCCAGAATTAAACTATCAATCTGTTCTGACATATTCTCTCTGCTTCTTCTCTTAGACCAGCTCCTCCAAGTTACCTGAGACCTCAGAATGTGTCTCTGTCTAGGTCACACTTCTGCAGCCCCCCCTACCCCAGCACAACAGCAGGAGCTATGCAGTCAGCCTCACAGCAGTGATTCAGAGTGAAGGATGTGATGTGAAGAACATCTATGGTGACACAAGGAAACTTGCAGTTGTCATTAGGGACAGTGCACTTAATGAGGAGTAACTCATGGGAGGCATCCCCCCATCTGATATGCTACAGGTAATGTCTCTTGGGTCCAGTAAAAAGAATGAGGTTTGTCTGATATGGAGAAAAATAACCTCCCTGGAGTTTTAACTAGAGAGAAGTTATACTTGTAGATTAACAGCTTTTATGAGAGCCTGTCGTTGCCCTGTTACCTATCCTGTGATTTCATGCATTTTCAACTCAGACACTTATAAGACTGGAAGGGGAACTCTTGCCATTGCATGTTATCTTCTGGGTTGTAAAAATACCATGGATTCCTGGTATTTACAGAAATTTTGATTACAGAAGGAACTGAAAAGTTTCCATGCAGGGAGAACCATGCAGAGCTGACTGAGGAGCATCCACATCACACTCATGCAGACAAGGACAATGCTTGAGAACAATCTCTGTTCTCTGAAGAGCACAGGAGTGAAGCTTTGAAACTGGGACCCCAGGGATGCCACCATGCTCTCCTGCTCCAGGCACCACCAGGAGCTCTACTATATGACCATACTGCAAAGTAGGTTGACCTTGGATAAATGGGTCCAGAAAAAATCTTCCTTGTTTTACTAGAATGGCTGTCTTTCATGTGTCCTCTAGCTGCAGTTGGCTACTTTCCAGCATTTAAGGACTCACTGCTGGACTCCATGAATATATAACATTGCCTGTCTGTCCCTGTTTCTTTTGAATTGCTGGAGGAAAAGTAATCAGTCCTCTCTCAGCACTGAAACAAACAAGACCTCACTGTGGTTTGATGCAAGTGCTTGTCCTCCCCTTCTGACTGCCGGATGGGGAAGCTGTTAACCCTGTCCTCACTGGGACAAGGAATTTGATCAGCCTGAGCTGGCTAAGCAATGTCTCATTTGTTCCTAAAGGGTGCCAGAAAGTGTTCGAAAATAGAACTAGAGTTTGCCCCTGAGGCCTTGAGTGTGAGCTGCTTGTTCAAATCTTCAGTCTGATGATTTTAAGCTCACACAGCATTTAGGTGAGCAGGTACCTCCTTCCTGGTCCAGCTTCCTGCTCAAATCAAGGCTAATGCGAAGCTACATTGGGTGCTCAGGGCTGTGTCCAGGTGAAGTTTGAGTACCTCCCACACTGGAAGCCTTGCAGCCTCTCTGGTCCTCTAGTAGTATCCTAGGGAAGATTTTTTTTTCCTTATGCTCAACTGGGACTTTTCTGTTTTCTGCAGCTCATGTCACTTGTCTTATGTCCTTTCACTGCTCACATCTGGGAAGAGTCTGGACTTTAGCTCTGTTATAACCCCCTTCTAGGCAGCTAGAAGCAGCAAGAGGATCCCCTTCCTTCACCTTCTTTTCTCAAAACCAAGCAAGCCCCACTCCTTTATTTTCCCTTCCCATGTGCACATAGATGTGCACACTAGCAGTGAGCACAAGCTCTGCACATCCTCCGTGGGGCTATTTTGTAAACCACTGTCGGACCTTTACCTACAGCAAATCCATGGTCTGCCTGGCATGCCAGCCCATCACAGAGCACTTTCTTCATCAGTAAGTAGCTAGGAGATGTTAGAAGTTCCTTTGGATAGTCTTAACAAGCAATCATACAAAGCTGTTAGCAGTCTGCCTGCAACTTAAGCCCACATCTCCCTGCTTTAGGCATAAGAAAATACAAGGATGCTCGTTTCTTCAGAGCTGAGCATTAAAACTCATTTTCCCTGCTGCTCATCAAGACCAGAAAATAGAATCATTATGGTTGGAAAAGACTTCTAAAATCATCATATCCAACCATCCACTTACTACCAATGTTGCCCACTAAACCATGTCCCTCAGTGCCTCATCTCCACGTTTCTTGAACACCTCCAGATGACTCCACCACCTTCCAGGGCAGCCTGCTCTAGTGCCCAACCACTCCTTCTGAGAAGAATTTTTTTCCAGTATACAGCCTGAACCTACCCTGAATAGTTGCAGTGTTAAATCCACCAGATTGCTCCACTGTAGCAGAAGGAAGTATTTTCCCCTATGATCCCTATCTTTCACCAGCACCAAAATCTGCTAAGTCCAAGAACCAAAGCTGAGTGCCACCTCTCCATCAGTGATCACCACTGTCCAGCAAAGAATGCTGCCCTGGAATCTTTCAGGAGCCGAAGAGCAGGCAACCCATGAAAGCTAACAGAGCCTTGAGTGAGAACCTGCTTCCCATGAGATCCCCCAAGGGAGAAGATATGGGTGGACCAGGAGGACCCATTAGTCACCTTGTGTAGTTATGCTCTAGGCACAGGGTCAAAGACAGGAGGAAGCTGTCACTAAGACAAAGCAAGGATGAGAGCCCTCCCTGTGTGCATGGGAAATGGAGAGGAAGCAGGTTCATCAGCCTGTGCAGGCTGTGTGTGACTGTGTTCCCCCTTCACTTGCTTCCCCCAGTGTGGAATGATAGACCTTGCAGAAATAATCAACTGTACATAGGATCACTTGTTAAACAGACCAAATGTCCCAAGCATCAGCATGAGAATAGTGAGGTAAATTAACAGTTCTGCCTTGATGGACATCAATTACTTATTTGGCTTTCTCTCCCACCTTGTTCATGGAATCATGAATTGAGGAACAATGCAGGGGAATCCATATGCACTTTTTCTGCATCTGTAGATGTTGCTAAATACATGCAATTCTCCAAAAAAAAAAAAAAAAAAAAGCTTGGGACCTTCCCGGGGTCTGTCTCACAATCCTGCCAGCAGAGATTGCTGTCTCTTTTAAATATCCCACCTTGAAAACAACCCCAGTCCTCCTTAGAGGAGCAAAAAATCATTAATCTACTCTTATCAGTATCATGCCTTATTTCCAGCTAATTCTAACACAGCTGTCATTGAAATACTTCAAGCTAGCAAGAGACCCCAATTTAGCTCATAAACAGTAAAAGCAAAAGAGGTCTTTTTAACATCTCTTTCTGTAGCCCTTAGTATAAATGCAGCCTCCCAAAATTCTCCAGCATGCTAAAGCTGGATCTCCATTCACAGTCCTAGAAGAAATCAGCTGGAAATAACTGGGCATTGAAGATAGAAAATATTTTCTATACCATTTTACATACATTTTAAATACCTACAGCTCATTCTTTATCCAGCATTGTGAAAAATGGCATTACTAATCCCACACTTCATCCCATGCCACATACATTTTAAACTTACCTCAGGCAAGTTGAAGAGCCTTCAGCACTGGTGGTTGCCAGAGTTGGGAATTAGCACTGTGCAAGAAAGGAGAGCAATGGTGGCTTGATGTTTCCCAGGATGGGACTGTCACATGCTAATCACTGATTTGAAATGCAGGCATAACAAATGCCTTCTAATTATATAATCTTCGGGTCACATCCTTGCATCCCCATGCAAAAATCAGGACTGTGCACTTGGAAGGAGAAAATACTGACTTTTTTCTTGCTTAATTAGAACTGCTGCAAAGGGAGTGTGAGAAGCCTTGTGAAGTGACTGGTAGAGAGGGCTGTGTGGTATGAGCTGGGTACTGGTGTGGTCTGTGCTACCTAGACAAGCTCAGGGGCTGGTAAGTACCTCCCATTGCACCCAAGGAAGGCAGCCAACACAGAGCACCAGCTCCTCCCTGCTCCCCCTGACATCCTTACCCCCCTACCCTCCCCTGCATGGCCTCATTAGGGATGCTAGGACCAAAACAGCCAAGTCTTGCTTGGGCATTTTCTTATTCTGGGCTGAGAGCAAAGTAGCCAGGACAGGGGAGCAGGAACCACCAGTATTTGTGTATCTTATGCTTCTTGTTAGATCGTGACAAATTTCCTTTGAGGAAAAAAAAAGGAAGGCGGGGGCACAGTGTTTGAGGGATGTTTGAGGGAGGAGGGGTGAGGGGAGGCAGCAGCCCTCCATGTCTGTATTTAGTCACTAAGGACCTGTAGGGCTTTTTGTGCCAAATGGCATGGAGAAAACATTAAGAAAACACAGGGAGAAAGCAGGTGATGCATGGCCAGAGGTATCAGGTAAAGATTTGATCTAGTCCAATGGGTTCTCTAAAGCAGAGGCATAAAAGAGGGGAAAGAGTAGAAAAAGGAAGAATAAGTTCTCACTGAAAGACAAGTATCAGCTTAAAAGATATCCTTCAGGCAGAAAATGAAACAGCAGTACCTAAGTCAGCATAATTACCATGCAGCACTGATAAAAGGAAGTGATAAATGGAGCTAAGGAGCTGAAAGGACAAATTCACAGGTTCGTGGAAGCTCTGTGGAAGATGTCACTGCCTCTGAAGTTGAGGGCTTAATACAGGGATGCTGTATTTCTTTTGGGGACCTTGTTATTTCAGGAGCAAAACACAACAAAATTGAGCACAGGAAAATGGCAATTCTGAAGAATAATTGTAAGTGTAACCCAAGGGGTTATATTGTCAGAATGAGCAATGAGCAGTTATGATTCTGTGTGCTGATAACGTGCTGGCTTTTCAGTTTTGCTAAGAAACTAAAATCCCAAGATTTTTCCAAATTGTACCAAAATGAGCTGAATATTTGAAGGCATATGTGAAGGAATACCTTTTGTTCTTTGTGTGTGAGAATGGAGGCAATGGCAGATATTTACTAAAACTCTGCTAAACTTCTGGCAAACAAAGACTAAATGCATATTTTTTCATGGCAATGCTGATATGCTTTTTTTTTTTTTTTTTAACTAGAAAGCAATTTTCCTGCTTTCTATATCAAACTATTTAGATTTGTAGTGCAAAGTGACCTTTGAAGTACAAACCCAAACAAAAATAGAAGTATATTTATTTTATTGCATTACACCTTCTGCTAGGAACAGTGGCAGCAGTCAGCTTCCTATGAGCTCACTTGCCCACTTCCCCCCCCAGAGAAAAGTAGCCTTGGCACATATTTATGAGCAGCGTACTGCTGGAGCCTGGGTTGTGTGGGATTGTCTTGAGAGGAGTAACTGCCATGCTGCAGCTGCACTTGCTCTCTGTCCTGATCCCACTGTGCAGTGCCAGGCTTAGTGCAAACAGAAGCACTGTGTTTCCAAAGGCTTCTGTGGGTTAGCAGGTTTGTTTTCCAGGGAAAAATTAGAGAAGTTGAGCATAAATTAGGATTAGTTTGCTGATACATGTTTTCTTGAAACCCAGCAAGAAAGAAATTCCTAGGTCAAGTTAAAATTAAAAAAAAAAAAAATTCCAGTCATTAACGGCTCTACTTCTAAATTTAACCTATTCAACCCCACTCCTCTGTTTACTTCATCTGATCAATTTGCAAAGAAAAGCAACTATTTTATTTACCAGTGACCTAAGGCATTATTTTTAATGAATACATGAAGAAATGAATGACAGCTGTTGAACCTAGAGTGAGATCAAATGGGGTTGCTTTTGACAGTGTCAAATAGCTACATTTTCAGCTTATGCTTCAGTCCTGCTGCTTTGGTGCCATTGAATGTGCCAGTCCACACCACTCCATTTTCATCTATGAAGTCTCCTTCACCTTCCATCCTGTAACAACATAAATCCAGCCTGTTAATAAAGCATGCAGTCAGATTGTGGCAGCACAGTGATCTGTGCACAAGCTGGATATGCAAACTGCCAGGAATCAGAATGCTTATAGTCTAGGCCAAATACCTGCCTTCACTTTCTCCTACATGTAAAAGTTTTGATTTACAAGCCAGGAAGATTTGTGAAGCACATAGATAGCACAGGTGAACTTGGTTACAGCCAAGTAACATACTCCTTTGCAAAAGTGTTCTTACACCAACATCTTGCCAGCATGTGGCCTGTACTAGAAATAAAATAGTAAGTCCTAATCTTGATTTGAAATTGTCAGGGTTTGAGTCTTACCACATTTATCTTGACTTTCAGCAGGGTATTCTAAAGATATGTGTAGTGTATGCAGCCAGTTGTGGTGTGACTCTACTGCTGTAAAAAATCATTTTCTCCTAACCTTTCCCTGTCCTGTGTATTTTTATGACAAAGTGCAAGGATTTACAGCCTTCAGTGGGAAGAAAAGTAACTGCCACATTAACTGAGTTCTCATAAATCATTTATTTCTGCTGATCTTCGAAAGCTGTGACCAAGCTCATCAGAGAACTGCTGAGAAGAGGAAATGTCTGTATATCAGCATCACTTGCAGATGAGGGGAAATAACTTCTAAAACCAATTACTGGAGATTTGTTCCCCTTGAATGTGAAGACACCCAGCAGTCACAGTGAGTTCCATGGTTCTGCCTATCTGTGTTCTCTTATGAAAGCTACAGTGATCTGGTGAACTAACGCCTAGCTTGTGTGAGTAGGTGGAAACTAGCAATCCTGAAGCTTGGCAAAAAAGCCTGCTTTGGGCTGCCAGGGAGCACCGTGTGCTAATGATCAGAAACCAGTGTCAAGAAAGGAAAAGCAAGGTGCATCAGCAGCAGTGTTTTAATTAAATTAAATCACAGTTTTGAAGCAGTGCTATTAGTTTTTCTGTACTTGTTGCTGCCAGCAACAAGCACTGTGTCAGCCCTTTTGCACTGGGCTGCATTTTCCCATGAGGGCACAGGCATCACCCTAAGATTTTTGAAAGAAACCACCTGTAAAGCCATGTGTGTGATCTGGTGCTGAATGCCCTCACTACAGTGGTGGATATTCACAGTTTTAGACTTCACATAGAAGTCACATCTGGCATTTAGTATGACCACAGAGGACAGCAGTTCTGTGGCAAATGTTAACATGCCAGGTAGTAGTGTAAAATATCTTTAACTTCCCACCAAAAACTTAAGTTTAATATACAGGTTCCCATTTTGCATTCAGGTATGTTCTGCAAATGCTTACTTCATTTAGTGTCTAATTATTTAAAAATTAGCCATCCTTCTATACTACTGTGACTGTTCTTTTTGGTCAGCAGGGCAAGGCAGGGCTGCTTTCAGATGAAATACTGTATTTGAACTATGCATGTATATTTCTGATTTATTTCAGATACTCACCTGAGGAGATACTTAAAGAAAAATCTGAATCAAACCTAGCAAAATTGACAGAGAGGTCATTCATGGAGAATAAACATGAACATTCTCATGTGAGTTTCTGCAGTTATTTTTCTCATTAAATCTGTTCTGTGGATTATAAAGTGGTTATAAATTTCTTGTTTTAGGGAAAGATATGGTATCTTTGCAATTCAAAACATCCTTATTTAAATTAGCTCAGTTGATGTTTAATAGGAGTGGCACTAAAATACTTCATTCTGAGTGACAAAATAAAGCTCTGCCTTTTTTTATCTCTATGGAATTTATATTTTAGCTCAAAAATAAGTAAGAAAAAATTTCACAAACTATCAGTGCAAAACTGTGCTGTATTTCTGCTTGTGTCTGTAGGCAGATAGCTTGAAAAAATTCTGAAAGGGGCCTAAAATATTCTATTCCTCTGAACTTTGCCTGAGCTCAGAGACCCGTTAACACCAAACTAGATGGGTGTCTGTAATAACCATCTTGAAAACTGTTGACTGGGATCAAATCTCTGGCTTTTGCCTGATCTGATTAGATGGATATAGCTGGGATCTGCAATCTCAGGTAGCCAGTGCAAGTTTCAGTGGTAGCAAGGGAAGAGTACTCCCATGCTGGGTGAATTTCATGTTGACTTTGTACCTTATGAAATCAAAACTCACAGAAAAAACTTCCACTTCAAACGTACTTGTTTTCATTGAATGGTCCAATGTACTTTGCTCCATTTGGAAATGTGTAGGTTCCTGCCCCGTGATACATGTTGTCTTTGAACTCGCCTTCATAAACAGCCCCAGAAGGATGTTCTAGCCTTCCAGTACCATTCATCTGCGTTTAGTGAGACATGATGGATAAAGGGTTAGTGTTTATTCTTATGGTGTTATTTCCTTTCATGACAGTATCCTTTCAGATTGCTATCTGTGAGCCTTCTATCCCATTCAGGTAAGTGGAGAGGACTGATTTCTTAAGATTTAGACAGGTTTCTACCTCTACAAGCACTTTAAATAACAGCTTGGAGTTTCTGGCCAGCCATACAGAATCTTTCCTCTGCTGATAGTCTCACAGGACCTTTATAATCTGTGCAGCAGGGAATTGCTGTCCCCAGCACTACAAAAATAACTCACCTATTCTGACAGCCTGAAGGGTTAATTATGTTTTCTGGAATTTCTTTCTGATCAAGGCAGAGCAAATCTTTCATTTGTTCAGCCTCAGCAATTAAGCCAAGCATGTTTGTAGCGTATGTTCTTGTTTAAGAGTGAGAAAAGGACAGACTAGATCAAATAAAGATGCTATTTTTTAACTTCTGTCTCTTATTTATTTCAGAGATGTTTCCATTATCAACAAAATAAGAAGTTTTTGTGTACCTAATAATTCATCTGGGGAATTCAGTAACCAAGGACAGCCAAAAACAGTGGTGTATATTTTGATGATCAGAGCTCTCCTGTTTGGCCAAGGGAGGTGTGTGTGGGGTGCACATACACATGCAGGTAGGCTGCATGCAGCCCACTGTGCACACGCAGCCCATCAGCAGGGCACCACTGCCTCAGTGTTTCAGCAGGGCCAACAGTGACTGGTGTATCTGCGAGAGCCTCTGGAGGCAGCAAGGTGTCCAAATACTCCACGTGCCTGAAGTGTTCAGGCTGGGCTTTGTCAAGATTCCCCAGTGGATGAAGAGCCTGATGTTGATCTGGTCCTTCCTTTCCAAAGGTAATGGCTTTCCTTTCCATGCATCTAGGAGTAGCTGTAGTGAGACATTCCAAACCCAGACAAAGTTGGAAATGAAGGAATACCTAAAATTACCTTGTCATTTAACCAGCTACCAATGTACATCATTCCGTTGGCACTGGTATGAACTCCGAGCCCATTCCTCTGCAACAAACCCTCGGGTGTCTTTTTGCATTCCCCTTCTAGGAAAAGAAACTGGTATTTTCAGTTAAAACATCATTGAGACAATGACAAAAAAAAAAGCAACTATGAGCTCCTGAAGGGCGTAAGGGCATATCTTGGATCTGCAGGTGGGCTGCCCCGCTGGGCAGGTGGGGTGAGCAAGGCCGGCCGGAGCAGCTCAAGGCTGTTCCTCTGCCACCACGGAGCCCCAGAGTTGGGGGCACAGGGCAGGGCAGAGCAACCCCTGGGGACCATCACGGGAGTGGCACCTTTTTTTTTAACAACCTGGAGGAGGTCACCCTGAAGGGTTGCAGGTGCTCCTGCCTCAGTGCACGGAGGTCAGGGGGAGGTGGGTTCAGGCAACCTGCGGGCTCACCAGCTGACATCCCCAAAGGGCAGATTTCTTCTTTTCTCATCCCACGCAAAATGAAAAAAAAAAAAAAAAAAAAAAGGAATTAGTGCCTAACGACTTTCTTACCATACTTTTCTTTGTTTGGGAACGTGAAAGATACTTTAAAAACGACAGCATCTGTTGAGAAAGAAAGACGAGCGTGGAGTGCAGTTAGCTGAAACCCCGGCCCTCGCACGTCAGCTGGAAATAGCCGTTATTTGGGGCAGGAGGAAGGAAAAGGGGGGAAGGAGTACCCTCCATGGTTGCCATGCGGAAGTGTCCGCCGTCGCTAGGGACGTGGGCGCACCGGAAGAGGAAGGCCGGAACTTCCGGGTTGAGGAGAGCTGCGGCGGGCCGGTGAGGAGAGCAGCGGGGAGCGGGAGCCTGGGCGGCTGGGGCTGGCGCTGGCCGAGGTGCGCAGCTGTCCCTGCAGCAGCTCTCACGGAATCACGGAATGGTTTGGGTTGGAAGGGGCCGTAAAGTTCGTCTGCTTCCGTACCCTGCCGTGGGCAGCGGCGCTTCCCACCAGCTCAGCTCCCCAGGGCCCCATCCAGCCTGGCCTGGAGAGCCTCCAAGGATGGGGCACCACGGCTTCTGTGGGCAGCAGCGCCAGGGTCCCCCTCATACTAGAGATTTTCTTCTTTGTATCTTACCTAAATCTGCTCTCTTTCAGTTAAAACCAACCCCCTTGTCCTATATGTCCCCATGCCCTCGTAAAACGGTCTGTCTGTCTGCGGGATCGTGATGCTGTGCGTATGTTAATATCAGACAGCAGAACTGATAACAGCTGCTTTACACTTGGGGGGCTTGCCTTGAGGCTGGTGGGGGTCCTGCTGTGGGGAGGGCTCCCTCAGCACCCCTCTATGTAGGTGCTCAGCTGTCTGGGCAGCTCTTTGCAGAAGGAACGGGTCAGGAGTGGATTTAAGCTCTCTGCTGTGAAATGTCCCGTGGAGGTTTGTTTTTTGCACTCCCATGCTCAAGGAAGTGCCAACAGAGTATAGATCTGGGGCTGGGCAGCACTGCTGATAGGCTCACCCTGCTTTCTCAGGACCTGCAATTAGAGCGGCTGTGAGAAAAATTTGGATCACTTTTGTGTTCTAAAACCACAGAATTTGTGTGACGGTGTTCTGGAAGAATGTGCTTTCTTTCAGGTGCATACAGGTGATTAATTGTGTTTTGAGAAGAGAGCTTCTCTTGTCATGTGGAAAAACAAATAATGTCACCTGGATGGTTATTTTGTACTAAGTCACCTTCATAACTTAGGGCTATTTTTTTTTTTTCTCCAGCAAGAAACATGAGCTCAGGAGCAAAGAGGAGAGGAAGGCCCAACAGAGGAGGAGGAAGAGGAAGAGGAGGAGGAGGAAAAGGAAGAGGAGGAAGTGGCGGTGGAAGAGGAGGAGGCAGCAGTGGACGTTCAAACAAGCCTCAGCTTGGTGGAAATAGGAAATGTTCAACCAGAATTTGGGATGATGGAGATGATTTTTGTCTCTTTGAGGAACCGAGGCTGGAAATCAGGTCCTTCCATTAATTTTGAAATGCAGAGGTGTTGAGGATGATTTGGGGCTGTGTTTTGGGGTGTAATTGAATATGCACAAGAGTGAAGGAATATTGAAGCTGTTTCTTCAAGTATGAATCAATCTTTACTTGTATTTTTTTTTTAATCAACTTGTAGCATTTTATAGCTAGAAAAGTTCTTAAAAGGTTTGAAGCTCTGATTTTCTTCTTTGCCCGTGAAGTAATGTCAGAACATTTGATCAGAAGACACTAACAAGCACAAGGATACTCATTTATTTGTATTCCAAAGCAGAAGCTAAATCATGGAAAATAAGCAGTAAATGGATGAATTTGGTATCCTAAATGTATTGTGACCAATCTAGCTTAGAAATACTTGGCTGTGCTGTTGTCTGAAAATAGTGGAACCTGGCACAGTTTTTACTAAATCACATTGGGTGTGACAGAATAAAATATGTGTGTGCATCCACATGTGCACTAACACAGGTACACACATCCTGGTCACGTAAGAATGAACCCAAGTGAACACTGCTTTGGTAATGGGAGTGCCTGTTTTGAAGTTCAGGGTTTTCTTGTTTTGAAATTTAGGGTTCAATTGAGTCCTGAAGTTCAGCTTCACATACCTGTTCAGTCAACAGTAGGCAGGCAAATAAGCCATTGTTTTCTTTTTTAGATCAAATGTTTCTGCCAGAAGAGGAGGGCAAACGAAACAAAGACCTGAAGCCAAAATGCCTCTGGAGACCATACATATGACAACAGAGAATCAGAGAAGAGTGAAGGAACTTCTTCGAGAGCTTCAAGGGCAGGATCTGGCTCCTGAATCAGAGTTAGTTTAAACTTCTAAATACGTTAATAGGCACTGTTAGGAAAAAAAAATGGTATTCTTTTCCTCCCCATAACTTACAATTTTATCTCAAGTCATGTGATTTTGAATCTACTCTGTTTCTCTATGATGATAACTCAGAGAAAGGGAAGGTGCAATTCCTCATTTAAGTGGAGGATTTAAAGTTGCAGGGACACAATCTTGTATCTATTCAGCAGTATAATTCTGTTTCACTTTAATTTGATAACTTTTTATCAGAGTAGCTGGTTCTGGTGAAGATGACGATGAACCTGATTACCTTGATGATGAACAGTGCTGGTCAACAGATCAGGAAGTTTCTGACATGACACCAAGGTCTTCTGCTGAGGCAGCTGCCCACAAAATTGTGGAAAGCGAAGTGTCTGCATTTGCTGTGCACAAGCTCTCCAGGTGATTATTTCCAGTTAATAATTTGTATGCTGAAGAGGTAAATTATTAGTCTGTTATTACTGTAAAACCTCAGTGCTTGGAATTCCACTTGACTACAGAGAGAGTCTATGCTCAGAAATTCTGAGTTTGTATCTCCTCAAAATTTGATCCTCAAGTGGATGAACTTAAAATAACGGTTTTATGAAAATAAAGAGTTGTAGCATTTTTATAGTAGAATTTTCAATTCTTTCTCTAAGATAACGAGACAAGTACTGGGAAAGCTCAGGCAGCACTGCTGTTATATATGTTTATTCTGGGTAGGTGTAATTTTGTTAGCTTTCTTCATCCATTTTGCTTAGATATGAGCATTTCTTAACTATTTTTTATTTCTTTGAGAGCGTTTTCTATGCAAGAGGGCTCAGCTTTTTCTGAAGAGCTTTATAGTGGGCAGTATCCTCTAGCTACCATGTGCTACATTCTGATAGGAGACAGTTGCTACATAAACTGTCACCTTAAAAACAACAGAACTTTGGGGGCTTTTGTTTTTCAGGCAATAGCAGTACTATCTCATTCTGTATATACTTCCTTACTTTGAGCCTCATTTAGCAGATCCGTGTTTTACTTCATTCTCTGTCATTCACTTGTCACCATGTGGTCTCTGTGTTGTTGTAGGTATGGCTTTGACAGTGAGCGTTGTAGGACTGTCCTGAGATCCTGCAATGGTAACATTGGGGCATCTTTAGAGCATTTGCTATTGCAGTGCTTTGCTGAGAGATACGGAGACAAGATGCAGATTTCTGCAACAGCTGCTCAAACCAGTCAAGAAGAATGTTTAGAACAGAGACAAGAAGAAGCTTTTGCCCTACGGTCAATCTACGGAGAAAAATTTGTAGAAAGAATTCAAAACAGAGTTTGGACGTTTAGTTTGGAACTGGAATATCTAACAAACAGGCTCAGCAAATCTAAACAAAAGGGTGGTTGTGCAAAGGACACAGCAAAGCAGACTTCAAAAGAAATATGTAAATTTTATCTCCAAGGAGGCTGCAAATTTGGTTCAAAATGCAGATTTGGACATGAATTCCCTCCAAACCACCCACTGAGATCAGCCAAGAACTCCATAGACGATTCCCACCTCAGATCTAACAGTGATGGTCCCATATACGAACTTGAAGTAAGATTTCCTGAAGAAAACAAGTATCCACTCCAGGCACCTCTTGTGGCATTTTACACCACCAATGAGAATCTACCTCTTGCCTGTCGTCTGCACATTGCTGAATTCCTTTTTGGAAAGGCTTTGATAGCTGCAGAGTCTAATGAACCGGTGGTGTACGCGTTAGTGACTTCCTTAGAAGATGAATCTGAAATAGGCGAGTTACTTGAAAACACTCACCACAAATATAGTGCTCCTCCTGTTTCCCATCTGGCAGCACGTCCAGTAAAGCTGCATACGGAGTCTGCGTCTGGTTCAAATCAAATATCAGAAGGTACACCAAATTTTCATCTAGGGTTTCTGGGCTTAAAAAGAGAAAGAAGGCAGGGAGCACAATTATGGCATCTGTTCCAAATCTATTTCTGGAGATGAAGGTCATGTGGTGAGCCAGATCTATATTCTGTCCATCCTCAGGAAGTCACTTAGTAAAGCTGTAGGGGAAGAGTTTTCTGCTGGATACAAGTAAGTTAAAGGAGTGCACAGCTAATGTCTTCAGCTTGGTAGTGTGAACATGTGTTCCAACATAGTGGATAAAATGCCATGGAGAGATGTGGTGTGAGCTCACTTGAAACTGACCTGGTGTATGCCCAGAAGCATGTTTGGAAGGTAATGCAGAAGGTTATTGGTGAGCTTTCACACACCTGTTACTCATCAACACAACAATGTCTTAATAGGGGAAAAAAAAAATTACCTACCATTCCTCACAACTAATTTTGTAAAGTTGGATTTTGTGCATAGTAAGTGTTACAGGCAAGTCTAGAATGGTTCTCTAGGAACCTCTTTTTCATTAATTCTTTTGCAAGCTCATGCAGCTAGATATATTTCACAGGGGGAAGGTTGTGACCGTGTGTCATTTGTGGCAGGGTGACAGGCAACTGTGTGGCTTAGTTTACCTTCCAACTCCCAGTTCCAAAGCTGTTTTATCTAAGGCAAACTTTCTTAAAGAGAGCTTGCAAGAATAATAGCATCACAATTTAGAGCACCTGAATAGCGTCAGCCTGTTTTTTGCTGTTTTGTTTTATTAAAGTAAAATGCATTATTCCTATTCTTAACAGCTCCACAGAAAAGTAGCTTTGTTCCAGAAACTGAAATCAGAGCTTTCAAAGAAACTTCCTTGTGTTACAAAATACTCAACTTTGATAAATGCACCCTTAATGCTTTTGAAGGCTGGCTTACTGTGTGAGCAGTCCTACTTAAACCAATAGGCACTAAGCACTGAAGTGTCTACTCCAGTTTCAGTCTTGGCTTAAAAGTCATTGGCAGTGGCCTACCACTTAATGTTGCAGTGGAGTTTTAATCAGTTTAGGCTGGTGTTGCCATAGCAGTCCTGTGCTGCATCCCAGTAGTTCTGTGATGATTTGGAGCAGACTGGTTGCCAGTCAGGTTTGCCATGTGGCCACCCAGACTGTGGTGCTGCAGAGCACAGCTGAGGTGCATTGTGACAAGTGGGATGCAGCTGGAGAAGCTGTGCTGTGTCTGACAGGAGGTTTGCTGGTGGTGCTGAACTGAGTGCATGTCAAAAACTGTCCTACAGCTCCTCATCTCCTGTTTAGCAAGGTTCTTTATTGAGAGCACTACTGGAAAATGTGTCTCTTCTCTACTGTGCTGATGCAGTTGTCTGCCTTGATAATACCTGAATGTATGTTCTCTGTTTCAAGCTTCAGCAGCATCAGAGCCTCCAGAGGAAGAGGTGGCAGAAGAAGAGGAGGAAGATGAGCCCCAACAAGTCATTGTGGAGAATGAGAGTTATGTGAACCTCAAGAAAAAGCTTTCTAGAAAGTATGATGTGCACTCCAAATCTACATATAATGAAAACGTTAAAATCTGTATGCAATTTCGTCTGAAAAAGGTATAGTATACAAAGCAGAATGTCTCTTTTCATGCACGCTTTAGAGAAATACATATTTAAAACAATGGGCTGTTGTTTCACTTTTTTTTGTTTTCTTACTACTGTTGCTCATCATGTTCAGCAAACAGTGCATCTAACATCTGTCACCAGTTATGTACTTCCCCTGAAAAAGAATGAAATATGTAATGCTAAATGTTGTTTTAGAAGAGATGTAGGCTAGATTGATTTGTTTATTTGTATTGGTCTTTTGCAAACAAATTGCATCTTGTTCTCAATGCAGAAGCTGCTGGTTTATCTGATAGGATTCTGCTGCCTTTGAGCAACCTGCAAGGAATCTTGCAAAGCTATTTCACCGCTGTCAGATAGTTAGAAGGGAAAAATCAACAGTAATTTTAATAAGGGAGCTTTCATCTGACTGTCAGATTGCATATCCTGGTAGAAGGTTGCTGAGACTGCTTCTGCATGCTAAGATACATCAAATACTTCAGAGAATAACAGCAACATTAGTTTGGTGTTTTAGAAAATATCCTTTTGCTCTATTTAATAGAAAAGCTTGATGCAAGGAAAGAAATATTATTGTTTATTGTATGCAGGATGTCTCTTTAACATCCAATATTGTTGGATGTAGAACACCACAAATACCACTTTCTTAACTATTGTGTATCAGTCTTCTAGACGCTTCCAGTCTATGTTGCATGAAAGGCAGAAGCTCCCTGCGTGGCAAGAGAGAGAAACTATTCTTGATTTGCTGACAAGCCACCAAGTTCTTGTTGTGAGTGGCATGACAGGGTAAGAGTGTAATTGTGCATTCAGACATTATGTATTAAACTATATACAGAAGAATGTGAAACATATAGAAACATAGAATATTCCAAGTTGGAAGGGACCTTTAAGGATCATCAAGTCTGACTCTTGGCTCCACACAGCACCTCCTAAAAGTCAGACCATATGTCTGCAAGCATCTTCCAGATGCTTCCTGAGCTCATCAGTTTGGTGCCATGAGCACTGCCTTGGGGAGCCTGTTCCAGTGCCCAACCACTCTCTGGAGAAGAACCTTTTCATGATACCCAGTCCGAGCCTCCTGTTTCACAGCTTCATGCTGTTCTCTTCTGGGTTCTATCTCTGGTCACTGGAAGGAGATCAGCACTGCTCCTCCTTTCCCCCTTGTGAGAAAGCCATAGGCTGCCCAATAGCCTCCCCTCGGCCTCCTCTGCTCTGGGCTGAACAAACCAAGAGACCTCAGCACTCCTCACATCCCTTGCCCTCTTCACCATCTTTGTAGCCCTCTTTTGGACACTCTGTAATAGTTTCATGTCCTTTTGAGGCTGTGGCACCCAAAAAGATTTTCTATGTAAGATCATTTGTTCATATTTGATTCAAGTCAGCTCTTGTATACCTCTTCAAAAATTAATTGCTTGAAAGCTTATATGGGAGAAAAGATTAGGGTTATTAATCATCTCTGACCGGTGGCAGCAATCTTACATGAAGTTCTTATAAAGTATGACATTAATGGAACAAAGCAGATTGCAAGTGGAATGCAGTCAATTTATGTGGATGGAAGGTGTTTGCCTTTTATTGAGCTTTGTTCTTTGTCATTGTGTTTTAATTGATGCCTGATTTTTTTTGTCATGTAGATGTGGGAAAACCACTCAGATTCCTCAGTTTATTTTGGATGCTTCACTGCAAGGCTCTCCAAACACAGTTGCAAACATCATCTGTACTCAGCCTCGCAGGATCTCTGCCATTTCTGTGGCTGAGCGTGTAGCCAAAGAGAGAACAGAAAGGGTTGGAGTTACTGTTGGCTATCAGATCCGCTTAGAAAGTGTAAAGGTATGTCTGCTTTGTTTGTTGGTTTTCATTTAGTTCTATTGAAACATTCTGTATCCTAGACAAGCACTAAGAAAAGAATGTCTGTCCTATATCCACCATATAGTGAGATCAGGAAGTCTGTATCACCCATATTTTATAATGTATTATAAAAAAAAAAAAATTATTTCGTCCTGAATTGCATGGTCCATTTCACAGAATGAGAGTGCAATTTGTGTGTTGTATTGTTGGTTGTCTCTGTTGAGACGGTGGGTGAAGGGTCTGAGAGCGTGATGCTCAATACTAGAAATACTTTTCCTCTAGAAGGTTATCTCTGCACTTCATTTCCCTGCCTGTTTCCATTTATCTCCAAGTTGGTTATCACAGAACAACTTCCAAAGGAAAAGCAGTTGTTTGTTTACCACTTACAGTTAGCAGTGCTTCCTTGGTATGAAGCGGGTGCTCTTAAGTTCTAATCAACAAAGAAAAATTATCCAGTCCTGTCTCCATCCAGGATTGTTTGTTTCCTTGCTGTCGTACCCAGCACCCAGCAGAAGATGTATAGCCACACTTTGCACTGTGTTAAGTTGTGCACAGTCCATCCAAGTGCTTTATTTTACCTTTCCAGTCCTCAGCTACCAGACTGCTGTACTGCACCACTGGTGTGCTGCTGAGAAGGCTTGAAGGTGATCTGACTTTGCAGGGAATTACACACGTTATTGTTGATGAGGTTCATGAAAGAACGGAAGAAAGGTGAGTAATCTTTCATCCCATAAGCAAAACGAAGAAACAATCAGAAAGAGAGGTGATGATGAAGATGCAGCATCTGAAGTTGTGAAGTTGTGGCAGTAATAATGGGCTAGTGAAATGAGTCTGGTTTAAGGTTTTTATCTTCAGGCTGTTAATGTGTTGTGTTGCAGTAGCTGTAAAGTGAGCACATCTCTTAAATTCTGTTCTTCCCATCTGCCATCATGTTGCAGTGGTTAAAAAGAGGTTTTGGATGATGGGGGGGAATTGGTAACTTTTTAAACAGAATTTTCTGGTTCTCACTCCTCCTTTGTTTCAGTTTTTTATGAAATAAGCACAGTTCTTCAGATAACCTTGCGGGAACTGTTTTGCTTTCTGTAAACTAGGTGGCAAAGGTCTTTTTTTTTTTATGCTTTTCTTGTGAAATACTGAAATACAGTGGGCTATGAGGAGGCTTTGATTGTGACCTGTTAGTCTACGGCTCTGGTTGTATTTTAGCCCCATAAAAGGATGTGTCTCTCTCAAGGATTCTTCTTTCTTCTTATCTAAAATTGCTTGTAAGCCTTAGGCATGTCACAAAAGCCATCAATGCTTAGGGAAGAATATAGTGAGAAGGAAAGAGTACAGAAGTTTGAGTAGCTCTCTGTAGGGAAGGAGCAAAAGTAACTCATCTGTTAATTAATTTGTTATCTAATGTTCTTGTCTTGTCACTTATGTAGTTATTTTATAAGGTAACTAGAGCATTTTGGTGTTTAAATAAATTTGCTAAGTAATCCTGGCCCTCTAGTAAGGAAAAGCCAGAAAATAAGCTGTGTGGGAACCATAGGGTCACAGCCTAACCAGTGATTGAACACCTGGTGATGGGGTGTAGCCAGCCCTGGGAGCACAGGTGTGAGCAATTCAGCTGTGCCACCAGAACCTAACCTCATTTAAGGGCTGGCAGCTGTCCTCACATAAGTAGATGGGTTTCCACTAACTCACTGCATTGTTAGCTCCTGCCATTCTAAGAAACTCATGGTGTTGATGTGATTCTATTGCAATGCTACTGAAAACACTGAAAGTGGAGAGAATGAGTGGAAAAAAGAGATCTGAAAGCTAACAATGAAAAAGTTCAAATGTCTTTGCTTGCTTTCTTCAGTGACTTCTTGCTGCTGGTTTTGAAGGACATAATGGTTCAGAGACCAGACCTGCGCATTATCCTAATGAGTGCCACCTTGAATGCAGAGCTTTTTTCTCAGTACTTTCACTCCTGTCCAATTATTAACATACCAGGTAAAAATAGTCATTTTTATTATCTTGTCAATATTCATTGCTTTAGAGCTTTGTTTTTGTTTTTTTCTGCTTGTGGAATGTTTCTATATTCCTGTGTAGATCAGTGTTGAATGAGAAAAAGATAATTTTAAGTCTGGTTCTAAGCAAAGGGCTAACTATACATAGTTGCAAGATGTGGATTTCTACAATAACTGCAATTACAAGGTCTTAAATGGAAAAGCTAATGAGATTTATCAGAAAAGTCTTGGAAATTGAGTCTTTTTGATACTTGCCTTATACCAGTAGAATTTTCCTCCCTAAAAGCTGTGCCAAGATGTATATGGTGTGGTTTCCTGAGCTACTTTCACTACAGCTTACCCTTCCTGTAAGGGTAGCAGCCCTTCTCTGACTGTGTATGTGCATGTTACCAAACCATGCGTGGAAAACATCTGCTGTAGCATGTAGATTTACTTCCTTACATTCCCTTTTAGGTCGAACATTTCCTGTAGATCAGTTTTTTCTGGAAGATGTGATTGCAATGACAAGGTATGAAATTGCCAAACTGTCTCAGATGTATTTGACATTTAAAGTTGCACTGCTGACTGCATTGACCTGTGCATAATTTAAAAAAAAAAAAAAAAAAGGTACTCTCAGACATCCCCATTACTTGAAGACCTGGAGTTCTGCTAAAGCACAGACTAAAAGATGCTTCTTATACCGCTGTGGGATCTACAGTACTGCACCAAAACCTTTTCTGAATTAGATACTGTGTAAATACTCAAGAAGAAGTGAACTTTGCTAACCTCTGTTAGTGCTTGTGTGTTGACAGACTTACCCCCTCACCCACCCTTGTTTGTTTCAGTGGTGGTTAGGTTTCTTCACTGAAGGTAAAAAAAAATAGCAGAATTTCCTTTTTGTAAGCCCTACCTTGCAGCAGAAAGTGAGACAAATATTCCTGCTATCACTTGTAGCTACTGGAGAGTCATAGCAGCTCAGATATTCCAGATAATACATCAGTCAGCTGTTTTAAGTTATATGCAGGTTGTTGCTCTGAGCTGCTCTCTTAATTTAGTTCACGCTTGCAGTCCAGGTGTTTCTCATTATATCTTTTAGAACACTCTCCTCCCTGTATGGAGTCCTCTCCCTTTACTCCAAAGCTGGCTAAAACTTTCAGCACTGATGACTCATTAGCACGGGAGAGAAGAGCTGTAGTGCAGGTGATTGCACTTTCTTGGCCACAGTTTATTCTGAAACTCCCTTGCACTAAAGTTAGAGTTGCTCAGTAACTTGAGTTGCGCTGGGGCTTAACAGCTCACTTTGCCATGCCCTTCCATCTGTAAAACTGAATCTACTTTAAAAGTACTGCTTTACCTGTCCTTACGATGGAGTTGGAGCAGTAACATGAACTGCAGTCAGTGTGAAATATGATTACATATAAATCTGAGAGGAACTTTGTATAGCTGTGATACCCTGTCTCTGTAGCTAATTATTACATGGAGACTGTTGGGCTTCTTTCCTTGCCACTTGAAGATGATTCATTCTTCTGCTGTTCAGGTATGTCTTAGAGGACAGCAGTCCCTACAGGCGCAAGACAAAGCAAGAAAACAAACTGACAGCAAGACACAAAAGAACTGCATTTGAAGAAGTGGAGGAGGACTTGAGACGTGCTGGCTTGCTGGAAGACACTGACACAGCTGTCAAGGATTCAGACCCAGACCAAAAATTAACTCTGAAGCAGCTGCTAAAACGATACAAAGGTGAGCCCCTTCTTAAATCTAGTAGGTTTGCACATAAGATCTGTAAGCCAACATATTATGCTAGCATATGATACTGTATGTTGAATGCAGGTGTGTAATTCAGAATTCTGTAGTGGTGAAGTTAAGCAAGATGTTGCTTTCTAGATGAGAAGAGAAACCTTGTAGGCTTTGAAAAACAAAACAAACTTCATTTTCTTTAACTATAACAAACATCTGGACTGCAAACAGTTTTTTAAGCATCTGAAAAGGAGTAGTTTTCAGCTACTGTCTATTTCCATCTCTTTTTGGATAACTAGTTGACTTTGAGTTTCCTTTCTTTACCTGTTCTTGCTGGATCAGCTTTAGATAATACTTAGCATGCATCTGTCTCAAGGATCAACATCACTTCAGCATCATGAGCCTTCCTTGAGAAGACAAGTCACTGTGAAAGGCTTAATGAAGAGGGCAGACCTTTCCATTAACTCCCCCCCCCCCCCAACATCAAAATACTTCCTGTGCTTTGTCTCCTTCCTGCACACCCTCATGCCATAGTGGTGAGTCTCCAGTGGCAGTGAGTGAGAGTCATTGCGCTCAATTGCTCTACAAATTCCCACTGGAGATTTAGCATCTCAGAAGGGTGATGGGGTTGGTCTGTTTTTGAGTTGATGTAAGAAACATTGGAATAGAGAAGAGAGAGAGCCTGAGAAGGTATCAGTAAATCACAGAATCATATAATGGCCTGGGTTGAAAGGGACCTTAAAAGATCATCTATTTCTAACCCCCAGCCATGGGCATGGCTGCCCCTCCCCAGCTCAGGCTGCCCAGGGCCACATCCAACTTGGCCTGGAGCACCTCCAGGGATAGGGCACCACAGCTTCTCTGGGCAGAAGTGCCAGGGCCTTGCTGTCCTGTGAGTGAAAAAAAATTCTCCAAACATCTATCTAAATATCCCTTTTAGCTTAAAGCCCTCCTTCCTTGTCCTATCACTATTAGACCATGTAAAAGTAGATCTCTCTCCTGGTTATAAGCTCCCCTTGAGTACTGGAAGGCTGCAATGAGACCTCCCTAGAGCCTTCTCTGCTCCGGGTTCAACAAACCCAGCTCCCTCAGCCTTTCTTCATAAGAGAACAGGAGACAGTCTCTTCCTTCTCCCTCTTGCTACCCTTCTATTGATGCAGCCCACAGTACTGTTGACCTTGTGGGCTGGAAGCGCACAGCTGGCTCATGTCCAGCTTTGGTCCACTAAGACCCTCCAGGTCTTTCTCTGCAATGCTGCTCTCAGTGAGCTGTTCTCCCAGTCTGTACACATATCTGGGATTGCTCCAGCCTAAGAGCAACATTGTGCACTTGGCCTTGTAGAACCTCATCAGGTTCATGTGGGCCCACTTCTTGAGCCTGTCCCTTTGGATGGCATCCCTTCCTTTTATTGTATCAGCTGCACCACTGACCACGTGAAGGCTTCCAGCTCTTCCTACTGTAAGTATGCTCACAGATAAATCCTGGTCTAGGCTCTATACAGGGCAAATGTGAACCCTGATAAGGTATGAGAAAAGATAGAGCTGGACCAGAGTGACCTGTGAGGCTGCCTCTGTCTGGTATAAACCAGGTGCTGTTTAGGCTGAGTTCTGCATGTTTACGCAGCCATGCTGTTTGGCTGTATCCAGCACATGTATTTTATGAGAGATGAGCTTAGCTGTGTTGTTTCTTTCTTTTTCCCTAGGGGTTAACAAGACAGTGTTAAAAACAATGTCTGTCATGGACTTGGACAAAGTTAATCTGGAATTAATTGAAGCCTTGCTGGAGTGGATAGTTGATGGCAAACATTCATACCCCCCAGGTATCTCACACTAAGAGATGAACAGAGGTAGATTCACAGAGATTGTGCACTTGTAGACAGCCTCAGGATAATGTTTTGTGTTCAGTGTTCTGAGTAACAAAAACCCTGATATGCATAGGATGGGCTAAGATAAGAATAGTCTACTTTGGAAAGTCTTTGGTGAGAAATTGTTGCAGCCTGTATGCTTTTTGTACAAGAACTGCAGAACAGAGCTGGAGTTTTGCGTTGGCCTTCTGCACATTAATAACATATCCTACTGTCATTTCTATTGAGTGATTATTATTTTTCTTGATGGACATATTTAGGTGCTGTGTTGATATTTTTGCCTGGTCTAGCAGAAATCAAGATGCTTTATGAGCAGCTCCAGTCTAATGCCCTTTTTAATAACAGACACAGCAAGAGGTAAGGCACAAAAACTCCCAGATGATATCTTTACCCATTAAAAAAAGAGTGGTTTTCAGCACAAAGTCTGCCTTTATCAAGGGACAAATAAAGTTTATTAAATGTGTGAGTTATGACCCAGTCAAGGTAATTCCTACTCTACCGTCTGCACTGTCCTACTCTACTGACTTGCTCTGATTGGTTTTTCTTCTTATCTCAGAAGTTTGAAAGGTGTCAATTTTGTTACCTGATGTAGTTCTCAGAAATCCTAGTGATGAGTTTCTCCACTTTGCGCTCTGTATGGTCCAGTGGGCTGTTGAAAACTTCACCTCAGCTATTGTTCTCTTTCAGAATGTGCCCTAAAAAGCCTTCAGCTCTTACTGTGGCTGTATTTGATCATAGATTGCTACATGGAGATGTAACTGGATCTCCTTGGCTAAACAGTAGTTACACAGATGCCACTGATAAGGTTGACTGGAGTGATCCTTTCCAATCTGGCATTATAAACTGAATGTTCTAGACTGTTCACAGGAGACAGGCTTGTTTTTTTTCAGCTCCATTCTGAGACCTGTTCCTTCTGCAAACTTCTCCACCTTCCCATAGGACATGTCTTAAACTTGATATGGCAGGGAAGTTTGCCATTTTTTACATAAATTTGAATGGCTGTGTGCAGTGTCTGGTACTGGCAGTGCAAAAATGCATACAGGCAGACTGTTCCCAGGAGGAAAAAAGCAGAGATGTGCTGAGCGTACTCTCATACTTTTCCTCCAGGTGTGTTGTTTATCCACTTCATTCTTCACTGTCCAGTGAAGAACAGCAGTCTGTGTTCCTCCGCCCTCCTGCAGGAGTTATCAAAATCATCATCTCTACCAACATTGCAGAAACATCTGTCACCATTGATGATGTAGTCTATGTGATTGATTCCGGAAAGATGAAAGAGAAAAGGTACTGGGATTCATTCCTGCTCTGTGCAAAGAGCTGGGAAGAACCTGAAGGAACTTGATCTGCAGAAAGCTGCTAGGAGGTGGGGGAACCAGTCTGGACCCAGATCCAGCTGCAGGGGTGGGAATTGGGTCCATATAGAGGTTGGCAGCATCTGTCTGCTTAAGCTGCAGTTTGTTCACCCTGCACCCAAGAATATAAGCCTATTTCTTGCTCTCCTGTAGATATGACCCGAGCAAAGGAATGGAAAGTCTGGAAGACACGTTTGTGTCCAGGGCCAATGCTCTGCAAAGGAAAGGACGAGCAGGCCGTGTGGCCTCAGGTGTCTGCTTCCATCTTTTCAGTAGCCATCACTATAACCATCAGCTCATAAAACAGCAGTTACCAGAAATACAAAGAGTGCCCTTGGAGCAGCTTTGTCTAAGGTGAGCTGTTGTTTCTGTATTACCTGAAAAGACCCAGTGTAGAATGTCCTCTCTCCACATCAGGAAGTATCTGAAATGTTCTTATTAAGGAATTTAGTTCCTTCAGGAGCATCACAAAACCAAGAAACTTGCTTTGAAGGTTTCAGGTTCTCTTGATCTCACTATCATAGTCCCTCTGAATCCAGAGATCTAATCATACCATGTCTCAGATCTCCCTATATTCCTGCACAGTGCTTAGTTCTTATTTGGCACTTGGAGGAAGGTCTCTCCCCCTGAGAAGATGCTTGCATTCCTGTGCTCTGGACCCACACCAGATGTTTATCTCTCTACGCTAAGTTCTCCCTTGGAGTTGTTGCACTATGTTACCCAACAAGTCCAAGCCTGGATCCAATGCCACCATAACACTGATACTAAATTAAGAGGTCTTCTTGCTCCTGCCTCACTCTGTGCACCCCTTTATACAAAAAAGAAACAAAACAAGAAAAAATATTTTTTCGGAGAAAACTTCATATTAAAACCCTGTGTGATAAATAATCTGTTCTTCCTGACTCTGAGACTGGATGGAGGTAAGCCATCCTCATATGACTTCCTGAGTTTAATCACTCTTTACAGAACCTCTTCAAGGGGCTGTGTTCTTGAAAATAGATTTGCTTTATGTTTGATAAATGATTGCTCTGGCATCCTGTCTATGGAACTAAGCTGCCTTCTTTTTCTTTCAATTTTTTTGTCCCTCCTTCAGAATTAAGATTCTGGAGATGTTTTCTGCACAGAGCCTTCATTCTGTTTTATCACGACTAATTGAGCCCCCTAGAACTGAGTCTTTGCGGGCGTCAAAGCTGCGTCTACAAGACTTGGGAGCGTTAACTGCAGATGAAAAGCTCACTCCTCTGGGATATCACTTGGCTTCCCTGCCTGTTGATGTCAGGATTGGCAAACTAATGCTGTTTGGCACCATCTTCCGCTGCCTGGATCCTGCACTCACAATAGCAGCCAGTCTGGCTTTTAAGTCACCCTTTGTAAGTATTCTTAGTCACATTTCCAGCTTTGAAAGCAGTACATTTTCATACAGCAGAAAAATGCTGCTATAAACTGTAGCATACTACACCTGAGTATTTTTATTCTCCATCTTAGCCTTTCCAGTTTATACGCTTGATGCAGTGCTCATCAGAAGAGTCATTACAAGTAGATGATGAAAATCATGCAGCAGTGACACAAATAGTAGTTATAAGCAAATGTTGAAACAATGCCGTTATTACAGTTAATTAAGTGCTGCCAGACCGTTTTGTCCAGATTTAGTGTAAAAATTGAAAGCGAATATAAGAAGCAGTTACATTGTGAGATTAATCTGTTCCTGCCTTTCTAGGTGTCCCCATGGGATAAAAGAGAAGAAGCAAACAAAAAGAAGTTGGACTTTGCAGTAGGAAACAGCGACTATCTGGCTCTTCTTCAGGCATATAAGGTGAGCTAAAAATGATAAGCCTCTATCAGAGGTCTGTGATGTATCACAGCGTGAATTTCAGTATTTTAAGGTTTGCTCTTGTCTTTTCAATTAGGGATGGCGTTTAAGTACCAAAGAGGGCTCTCAGGCAAGCTACAACTATTGCAGGGAGAACTTCTTATCAGGAAGAGTTCTTCAGGTAAGTCAGTTTTTGTGGCCTCATGCAGGGACTGGTTGAGGACACTGAGGCAGAGTTCTGGTGCCTAAACCAAGCAAGCTGTTGGCTTTCTTGCCTCTGCGGGTCTCACATCACAGACCTTTCTTTCTTTGTAGGAAATCGCCAGTCTGAAAAGACAGTTCACAGAGCTGCTTTCTGATATTGGATTTGTGAAGGAGGGGTTAAGAGCCAGGGACATTGAGAGGAAGTGGTCCCAGGAAGGGGATGGTGTCTTGGATGCCACAGGAGAAGAGGTAATTTTGCAGCTTGTTGGTGCTTTGAACAGGTGCTGCAGCTTTTGATGCAGCCTGAATGCCAGCTGTTAGCTCTAGCCTGATGGGCTTCTGGGTGCAGCCTTGCAACAAACCACTTCCTACCTGTTATGTTTTTCCTTCCTGTATGGTATTAGCCTCCATTACTTCAGACCCACAGGACCAGGTGTGGAGGTGAGACTGACACAGCAGTGTGCGCTGAGAAAGTGAAATGCTGCTGTCCTGGCACACGTGGTGGCAGTGAGTGCTGGAAGGACACAGGTCTGATTCATGGACTGGACTGAATGTTGGCATTAGTGCAGGCTTTATTTTTGGGAATGGAATTGCATTACAGAGCAGGCAGTGAAATACTTCAGCATTGCAGACAGTCCTCAGAAAGCAGTACCTGCTGAGCCAGAGATCTCCTAGGGCTGTGTGGCAGGGCAATAAGAGCTTGGTAGCTGTATTGTCTCCCTGCATGTTGGTACGTTTGCTTTCTTTCCCTACTTTGTAGCCAGACACAGGGGAACAATTAGATAGCTGGTGTCTGGTGTGCTCCAAATAGCTATTGGGCAGCACTTCAGCCTAGTCTGAGACCTCAGGACCAATAACTGGTCCTTCTCTGAAAAACACAGCAATGCAGCTATGAAAGGAAACCAGTTTTAGCCGTGTATTCATTCCAGAAGCAGGGCTTTGTCTTTTGACCTACCCGCAGGATGTCTAATGTGTTTATTAATTTTGTAGGCAAATTCAAATGCGGAGAACATCAAGCTGATCTCAGCTATGTTGTGTGCTGCGCTGTATCCCAACGTTGTCCAGGTAAAAGAATACTTTTTCACTCTTTGAAGTTGATGCGTTCCATTAGGAGTGCTGCTACACTGTGGTGGACCACAGCCTGCTTTAGGTTGCCAGAGCTTGCTGCTTGTTATGCCATGGCCAGGTTGCCCAACTCCTGTTTGTACTGCTTGATACCACTGCTGTTCCTACAGTTTTTTAGTGCCACGTAAATGCCAGCAGCAAATGTTTTTACGAACGTATTGTAAATTACAACCTTTTAGAAGACAGCGGTTACAAATGAAATGTCTGTGTTTAGACAGTATCTGCAGTATAGCATCTGTGTCTAGTGACTTGTCTACTACTTGACAATCTGTTATTGATAAAACTTAAGTTCTAGAAGTGAATTCAGTATTCTGATACAGCAGATTTTTGTAACTTTTTGTCTTGCACCATACAGGTTAAAAAGCCAGAGGGCAAATATCAGAAGACCAGTACAGGAGCTGTCAAAATGCAACCAAAAGCAGAAGAGCTGAAGTTTGTTACAAAAAACGATGGTTACGTTCACATTCACCCTTCATCTGTGAATTATCAGGTCGGGATTCTTTTTTTTCCTTCAAACAATCTTTCTTTTATTAAAAAAGAAATTGCCTTTCCTTGAACAGATGAGAAGTGAGGGACCCTTTTGAAGCTTAAGAAAGAAAATGCTTCATGATTGAAGTCTCCCTGTTAATAAATAAGGGTCTATTGCTCTTGAGCACAGAATTAAACTCCATCTTCCTGAGTAGAATTAGAAGATGAGGTGACAGGTGATCTCCCCCATCAATGTTTTACTGTGTCTACAAAGCTGCACACAAAAATGCAGTAGTGACACTCACCAGCTTCTCCTTGCTATTAAGATAGCATGCGTGCAGTGTCTTTATACATACAGGTCACCCAACCTCAGACTGAGGTATTATGTATTGGTAAATAAACCCTGGCCATTCTGATTTGTTTCTTCATGAGTCTTCAAAACTCAATAGTTTCCCTTCTGTCTTAATAGTCATTTTTAGATAAGAGCTCTTCTCCTTACCATGATAAATGGTAGCACTTGTCTAATAAGGTCTGCCTCCATATTTAATGATTCTGTGCTTTTCCAGGTTATAAATCACTTGCTTAAAGCATGGGGCTCCTATCATTAACTGCAAAATGAGGTTTTAAAGGCTTTGAACTCTTCAGTCACTTGCTTTTAGAAGAGCATAACAAGTATGCGCATGAAAATCTCTGTAGTGTGAAAAAGAGAGCTGGGGCCCTTAAGGCGAAGCTGGTAATCAGCTGATTTGTGACAAGCTTACTGCAGAGTGGGTAGGAGCAGGACTAACTCTCAAAGTTGAGGGCAGCTGTCATGGCCTGAAGAGTCTGAGAAATGTGTGGGCATGTTTGCTGTTCCTTGCAGCTCTTGCAGGCAATCCCATATTTGCCCGAGCAGACTGCAGTACAAATGATGCTGCAAGAAAGGTAGTATACATGTTCTTTGTGTTTAACCAGTCTTTTGGGCTCTGCCATTGCAGACCAGGCACTTTGACAGCCCCTACCTGGTGTACCACGAGAAGATCAAGACCAGCCGTGTGTTCATTCGAGACTGCAGCATGGTGTCAGTGTACCCGCTGGTCCTGCTGGGAGGCGGGCAGGTTCACATGCAGCTGCAGAAGGGAGAGTTTGTCATTTCCCTCGATGACGGGTGGATACGGTTTGTGGCAGCCTCTCACCAGGTAATGAAAAGGAATAATGCTGGGCATGCTGCAGAGCTCTGTGCGCATGCAGAGCTCTGTGTGTTTGAAATGGGGGAATGCATTTCTTTGCGCTCACCTGTGTGTTGTACTGTGTGCTAGGTAGCTGAGCTGGTGAAAGAGCTGCGCTGTGAACTTGACCAGTTGCTGCAGGATAAAATCAAGAATCCCAGCATGGATTTATGCATGTGCCCTCGTGGGTCTCGCATCATTGGTATGATTGTAAAGCTTGTGACCACACAGTAATGTGTGAGTGGCTTTCTGTAAAGACGCAGCCTGCGTCGTTAGAGCCTGATAATAGACCAGGTAACATCAGTGTCTTTATGTATTTGTTTTCTCAGAATATGGTGCTGATCTCTGGAAGACCAAGCTGGCAGTGATGCTGTTGGCTGGTGTGGGTTTTTATTTTCACAGTTTGCAGAGAGCTTGCCTGTTGATAACAGCATGCCTTACAGTAGGGAACAGGAAAATGGCAAATTTTGCAGGAGGAATAGAAACCAACTATAAGAACACGTTTTTCTGTGAAACTGTGCATTGGCAGTAAGGGGTTTTGGTCACAAAACTGCTACACAGCTGCTTCTTTTAATAATATCTGAAAGCATCTGCTCTCAAATTGGTTTAAACTTAATTCTACATTTTGAGCAAGAGTTCACTGAGGCAGTTGGTCTTTAAACTAAAGCCCCTAAAAAGGGAGACTCACTGTAAGAGTTCAGTTGGACCGACTTCCTGGATCAGCAGAGAATGCTGTGGCTTAAATGTATTACTGCAGGAAAAGGTGGGTATTTCCCCTGAAGGAAAGGCTTTTCAGGCCTCCTGAACTGTGGAACACAGCAGAGAGAGGGGACTGCTGTAGCCCCCTAAAAAATTACTTCACTGGAACGTACTGCTGGTTGTTAAATGCTTCTAGGGGGTGGTATTCCTCCTGCCACCACTGTAGCACTGACTGGGGGAGAGAATTTTCATCAGTCTTGCTCTGGGGAAGCACTGTTAACAGAGAAGCGCAAAGACTGCAATAATAATGAAATAGTACTATTTCCTTTATCATACTGCTGGTTTGTGATGTTTAGGGTTTCAGAATTGGAACTGCTCGATGTAATGGCAGTTGCAAATGGTAATAGCTGACTTTGCTGTCATCTGTGGTAGAAAAACAGCAAACACCATCTCTACCACCAGAAGTGCCTTCTAGTAGGCTTCAAGCTGAGGAATAAGCAGAAGCGAGCACTTCTCTACAGTTAAGTATGTGCAGAAGCAGTGAAGAAGAAAAAGGGCATAAGCTGTACTAAGGCTGACTACTGCTACAGTAGGACAGGTTCTGCACTATGCGGAGTTGCAGAAGACTCTCTTGTACCTCTGCCCACACCTTGTCAACATGTCAACAGTAGCACCATATTCTGTAGCTGTATACCTGGATGCTGCTGCTTGGTTTTTCTGAGGTCTGGCAAAGAGCTGCTTAAAGCCAACTACTCTTGTGGGAATTTTATAGCACTTCAGAGAAGTTCTCAGTGTGTTGTCAAGACAGTGTGCAACCATTAGTTTATGAGGTGGCACCATCAGAAGTGATGCTGCTTCTGTGTATAGCTGGCAGTCACTCCTGTTCAGGGTCAACAAACAGCAGCTACGTGCGGGTTGGCTGCAGAGTGCAATAGGAACAGATCCCATTTCTCACTTTGGACTTTTGTACACTTTCAAAATCATATCCCTCTTCAATAAAAGGATTTTGCAACCATCAAGGAGTGTAGTGCTTTGGATGGAAACTAGTACTCAAGGAAGTCCTGTGGGATTCTTTTCTCTCCCTCTCGTGCCAAATTCTGCTGAAGCAAAGGTGAGGGGATGAGGGCAGCAGGGGCTACTACAAGCTATGTTTAGAGGCATCCAACTTCTGAATATAGTAGGGAGTACTCATGGAACATCCTAGTGCCTTGTGTGGTGGTAGAATAAAGGAAGCCAGGGGCAGGAATAATGCACATCCATGCAGTCAGGAGTTGACAGCAGGTAATACCCTTGTTCCCTTCATCATTCTTCTACAACACCTCCTGAGCTGCTGAGACACCTTACTTCAGGAGGGGTTTGATGTGGTACTGCCCCCCTCCACCCTCCCTTTTCACAGACTGACAGCTGCCCAGAGGCACTAACCTGTTTTATTACTTCTTTAGCAGAAGGTGGCTGCACTGGGCTGATGTGTGGATATACTGAAGCCCTTATGCAGTATAACTTCCACTTAGTGAAGCTGTGACTTCTTTTGTTTAAGTATAATCTCAGTTTATGGGTTTTGTGGAATTTTTTTTTGCTTTTACAGAGATTTAGGGCATTCATACACAGTACAACACCTTTAAACACCATTATATGCATCTCAGTTACCTTTTATGCTGGTAACCATTGCCCTTCTGTGTAACATCTCTATTTCCACAGTGCCAGTTTTTACCAGCTGCAGCACTCCAAGGGCTGGAAAGCCATTCTAATGCCTCAGGTGATTGGAGAAGGAAAAGCCAAAGCCCAGCTGCCATGCATCCTCCCCAAGCACAGGACAAACTCTCCACACAACTACTGAGCTGCATCTGAGTTTCCTCAGGTGTCAGTATCTAACAGGACATGACCATATGAAATCCAGGTGACTGACTCTGAACAAAGCAGCAGTGCTAGTGTTAGTGACTGGGAAGCACATCTCCCCCCTTCCAGCAGTGCTCCCAGTTTCAGGTGGAACACTTCTGTTCCTTCACTGACATCCTTCCTGGGAACTGCCTTCTAACCACTCTTGGCAGAGGAGCAAAGATGTCTGTAAGAAACATCTTTTTTTTTTCTCCTAAAAGGACAACCCAGATGCATTTTTTTCAGCACTGGCTCTTCTACCTTATCATGAACATCAATCCTTCCCTCCAAAATCATAGTGCTTTTAACTGTTTGGACAACTGGAATACAAAATGAGAATTCTAAAGTCATTTACTTCAGTAGTTTACATCCCAAAATTATTTCACGTACCTTGAGTTCATTGGTCCGTTAATCAAGCGGAAAGAAAGAGCAGAAGTCTCATATTCCTTTTGTTTCTAGGCACAGCTCAGGGTGCCTAACAGCCTACCTCCTGTGAGTCAGCTCAGTGAGCTGCTTTAGTCACCCAACCAGTAATGAACAGCAGGGTTAGAGCAAAGTACCTGTTAGTTAGAAATGCACTGTTTATTCCAATGCACCAAATACAAAAAGCCCTATATTTCCAGATCACTGAACATTAACACAACAAAGGAGTTTTGCATTAGTCTACTTTTAAAAGATCCAAATTCATGCCTGTTGTTAGGCAATAGAAACAACCTTCTAGGACTAAGCCCTTGCGTTTATAAAGACACCACAAAATCCCTTATAATAATGTAAACAAAATAAATCTTCTTCTTAAACTTTAACCTTTTAACTTGAATCCATTCTTTCAGGACATGCATTCCTCCTTCAAGGGCTTCCTGATGGTGAATGACTGAAAGAGAAACAAAAAGGAGTAAGGACAACTCTTAAAGCCAAAGCAGCTGAAAACATGCATGCTGCCCCAGGTTTCCTTTGGGAACTACTCCCCCAGATTGCCTCTATCCAAAGTTTTTATTTGCAGCTCAGGGTGTTAGAAATGTTAGGTTTTACATCATGTAAATTGCAACTTGAAACATGAAAGGGCCAGTTAAAATGAGAGCCAGCTATGATACCTAGAGTAAGACAAGGAGCATGCTCAAGAAGAGCACCTGTGAGGCTCCATCCTCACACAGATAGCAGATGAGAATCTAAGGTGAAGGTGGGCTATAACCTACACATCTCCAGTTCAGAGCTAGCCATGACACTGTAGGTCAGGTTACTGAAAGTCCACTATCTTCATCTCTGGTTACGCAGAGGATTCTTTCTTACTTCAGCATGCAGCTGTGCACTTGAGTTAAGAGCCAACTGTGAAGATTCACCAAGAAAAACTGAATCCTGCCAAGTACTGGTGGTTTCCTTCCTACTTCATCACCTCCTTTCCAGCTGTGCTCAGAGCCATTTTGTTTCCTCTGTTACTTGCTACATTTTCCTGCCTTTTCTATTGTCCTTTCCAAGTTTCACTGAAGTAGGTTACCTTAGAGGATTCCAACTAACAACAGTAAGTGGACACAGGACACCTACACTAGAGTTCTTTTATGGAAACAGCCTTGTTATAAACTTGTGAATCATAGAAGAAAACACCCATCAGGTTTTCTAGTTCATGAGGAAAGTTCATGATTTTATTTTTGCAGAACTTAACCTTAATAGCAACCTCTACAGACATTAATCTGTTCAATGTAATCAGATGGTGTACTCTACTTTTTATTCCTACCTTCTCTTTGGAGATGGTGATCTGGACTTTGAGCGACTGTAAAAGAAAGAAAAAGCAATGTAACTCTTCACGTAGTAACTTCCATGCACTCAATGCTTCTGACCAATTTAGAGCAGTAAGAACTCTGATATTTTTTGTGTACAATAGAGATACCGCCCTTACGCTGTTGATAGCAAGTATGCCCAATTTAGAGGCTTACTTTAAGCAAGAAGCTGCAGTTGAGAGAGAAGACTGCTGAAAGCTGAAGCCCTCAGTAGAAAGTTGCCATAGCTTTGAAGCAGCTATAAAGTGACAACAGGGCAGTGAAACAAGTGAAGAAAAGACAGGACTGAGAACAGAAAGGGGGCAAGATGTGCCCCAAATCCTGCCAAAATACTTTACCATCATAGTCATGAGTTAGATAAGAGCTTGCTAGATACCAGCAATCCTTCTGGAAGAACTGTGGACCAACCCACGAAAATCAGTTATAGAAAATAAAAGTCATTTTGAAAAAGTCATTAAAATATTATTAAAAACCAGTCATTAAAGAGGCTCTTCTACATGCAACTGAGATACTGGTCCAAAAAGATTCGGAATCATGACCAAAAAAAATTACTGAGTGCTAGTTGTGTTTATACGCTCACCTTTTAGCAGGTAAGCCAGATTTAGATCTACCATGGGACCCAGACCTACAATAGGAGAAAAATAAAGCTCAGCAAAGCAGCCAGTGGCATGCACATACAATGAAGGTTAGCTTAACCAGCAACAGCAATTTCACACTACGTAGCATCACGAATCAGAGAGGAATGGTCTGCTCTGGGCTGGCAGCCCTTCCTCATGACATTGCTGAAGAATCCTTTAGCTCTTACTGCAGAGACTCCGCTTGTCAGGAAGCAACAGAACACACCCGAGAAGCTCCCCAGCAAAGCTTTGGCTACCACTTCTACAAAATAGAAACCCCACCCACCCCCCTGTCCTTCTCACAAATGGAAGAATACTTACAAGTGTCATTTAAGACAAGATTTTAATTAAACATCATTCAGCCACGTAAGAGCTGATGCATTCTTCAGTTCTCAATGCCACTTTCATTCAAGTAAATTGAACAGTTTTCATTTGCTATCCCAATTAAAATAGCGTTTTAGTTGTGTTACATACATGGCTACAAGGACTTCATAACTTGTAAACTATTCTTGCGTCATCTTATGGCTTGAAATCAAACTTTCCTCATGCATTTTGCATGTTAATATACCTACTCAAGGGTTTGCTGTGCTACTTAGGGTATAATTTTCATACGTGTAGCAGAAATGCTGTCACGGCTTGAAGCAGTGACTGAGCACTGGGGAGGCAGGGCCAACCCAGGGGAGCTCAGCTGCATGCAATATACCTGATTGACTGGAAAGGGAGGAGCCAGGATCCAGCCCTTCCTAGACCTCATTTAAGGACTGGCAGTGGAGGTGAGAGGATCTTATTGGAGATCCCTACCTGCCAGAGACATTCCAAAGGTAAGCAGATTTTCTTCCTTTGTTTCTGTGTCTGCAGCTGCTGCATTTGGGCTTGTTCTCATTTGATGCAGCTTCAGATTGTGCCACTCAGCTGCTGTACTTTCCATCACATTATAGCATTACAGTGCTCTTTTGGCTGTTTCTTTTTGAGGACTGCAACGTGAAGCTTTCTGATATTCCATAGTATCACGCTGCTGAATTCTGACTCTTCAGGAAGACAATTTCCTTGGTTTTTGCCTGCAGCTGTTTACAGTTGCTTTTATCTTGCCTATTATTTTACAGAAATACTGTGCAGATACCGTTAGCCAAGTTAAAAGATTCAGTGCAATTGCTTTTAAACCTTCCAGGATGTTACGCTGAGCCATCATCTGTACCAGTAACTAACGCTGTAACCAGCAGTTTTCTTATTGCCTGCAAGGTCCACAGAACACATCTACCCAGAACATGTATTCTGTAGCATGAGCACAACTTCCTTTGTCCAATAACACAAGAGCGTTGTTGTCTTACTACAAACGCTGGCAAAACCTTATTGCAAGAGGCATATCAACATGACGAGTGCCAATCAGAGGCTCTAGAAGTAGGACATTTTACCATTTCCACAATGTTTCTGTAATTCTAGTCTGTAACTACACCACCATTCACCACTGCAATTGCAGGCATATGAAATCAGCATTTCAAAAAATGTTGAGCATCTCCTGTGCAAGAACTCCAGAAGCAGAAGTTACCAAGAACACAGCAGCAGCCTGCAAGCTGCACCTGACTGGAAATCTCCTGCATCACTAGGAGTGGTGTGTCAGGACAACTCTAGGAGTAACCAACCACCAACATCCCTTGAAGAATCAGCATGCAGCCAATCCCCTAATCAAGCCTGTCTCACCTCTCACCCGTTCTTCAGTAACGGTAAGTGGTAAGCAAGAGCTGAGGTCACAGTATGAATCCTCTCACTGCTTATAGTGGGACTTAAAAAATACAACAACAAAAGAACTATGCAACATTTCCTGCAAGACACAAGTTCAAGCATAACAAAAACAGCCTTCTAAACCTCTCCCCACTGAACATAAATGACAGATATATTTTGCTTATGGCTGTAAGCATATATACATGCAGCCACAGAATAAAGCAAACTCATGAATTAGAAGACACAAATCAATGGTATGATCTCTAGAAAGGTGTACGAGAAGTGCAAACACTGCTATGCTGCACAACCTTCTAATCCCTTCCAGGGGACAAAAAGAAAAAATAAAAGGATAGAGGGAGAGAAGTCTTCAACTGCTCTCAGTCAGAAGAAATTATAACAAGCACTTTACCTGCTTCGAGGCCATACAACAGACCGAGACCTTGAGCGTGATCTGGACCTAGATCTAAAAAAGAGCAGTGAAAGATCAGCTCTGGTGTGACTCATGCAGCTGAGATCCTTCAGCACAGTTCTCCAAAGTCATCGGCGTAACACAAATAGCTGAAGTTACTTCAGCTACTTCTTCAAGTTACTCATCAGCTATAACAAATACGGGGACTCAAATAAGCTAACACATTTTCTTAGTATAGATAAGGCCAAAAATGGAAAAATAATGGATGCCCAAGGAAGAATAGTGAATGCCCTATTCCTGGAGGCATTCAAGGCCAGGCTGGATGTGGCTCTGGACAGCCTGGTCTAGTGGCTGGCAACCCTGCACACAGCAAGGGGGTTGAAACTACATGATCATTGTGGTCCTTTTCAAGCCAGGCCGCTCTCTGGTTCAAAACTGACAGTATTACTAGAAAGTGGCAGAAGATTCTGCCAGAAATATCACCCACATATGAAATCCCGCTGCCATGGTTAACTAGACATCATTACTCTCTGTATCACTTTATCTTAAGTGGAAAGCCTTAGCCAGAGATCAAAATCACAACCTTCATTTCAATGCAGCATGAAAAACATCAGAAACTGCAGTTTTGAATTTACAAGTACAGGTTTTTAACTTCAAAGTAAATGTCCAGATGAGCCATGGGATTTCACTCCATGAGACTAACAGCACTACAGACTGCAAAAAATGTAAGCACTAATTCCAGCCATTACATTTCTTTAAGTATTCTTTCAACAGTGTTGTGAGCTCACAGCATCACATACCTTGATCTCCTTAAAGAGCCGGACCGTGATCTGCGAGGTGAAAATGATCTATACCTACGAGGAGAGATTGACCTGGACCTGCGGTAGGAAGCTGACCTTGACCTACAAAAAAACAGAACACAAGCTATCAAAAGGTATTTTTCACAAAGGATGCAAAAGGTATCCTTCCCAAAATGAAGGGAAAAGTAAAAACTGTAAAATAAACAGCAAGGCCACTGCGCTTGAAATCTTACCTCCTACCACGGCTTCGACTGCGTGAGCGAGAATACCTTCTTCCTCGGGACCTGGAGCGGGATCGAGACCGGGACCTGGTTTTAGGTTAGAGAAAACACGTATCAGAAAACAGACTCAACCATCAGCACACGTGAGGCCCTGCTGAAGTCAAAATTTTCAGACAACTAAGAAGAAAAAAAAAAACAAAGAAAAAAAAACAAAAACAAAACCACACCACTAGCATCTGTCAGTTGGAAAAAATGCCTGGGCCTACTTGTCTTGAGCATTTTTACTACCTAGAAAAATGTTAAAAGCTGAATTACATTGCAGAATTACATTAGAATAAAAAAATACTGTAATGCGTATTTAAAATAAACCTTGCAAGTTTGCAGGTCGACCCTCTTTGGCCCAAGGTCTAGCAGATCTAGACGATCTAGAAGTATCTATAGCCGATCGCTGCATCTAGGTGTTCTCTTCAATCTAACGACGATCAAACTGACAGCCCAATGAGCCAGGGTGAGGCTTGATTGACGCAAGAAGATTTTTCTAGCTGGGAATGTGGTCAATCTGGTGTTCCTCTTTCTAAACCGGAGGGGGGGCCCCAATTGAAAGCCAAATTTACTGTTACGGCGGTCACCGTCTCAAATTTTCTGCCCTTAAAGAATAAGGTCGAGCTAGGTGGAGATGGCTCGAGGGGATCTGGCCTCTTATGCTGATCACCTCAAGGTCTAGGAGGATCTTAAGTGTCGGATTTGCAAGGCGCCTCAGCATGAAATCTTAAGGCTCGTGACATTCTGAATCAAGGCGACTGACTCAAACGAAGAAACCTGAAAGGTTTTGACCAGGTTGATTATTAAGATAGCAACATTTGATATGTATTAGCAACAAATTGTGATATACACCTGTTGACTTATAACATTAAGAGTTAAAACTGGTGTTTTGTTCGCTAAGAAGCGCTACACAAAGTGAACCGGCGAAGCAACCCCGCCGCTCCATCCCGCCCGTACCTGCTCCTCCTCCGGCGGCTGTAGCGATGGCAGTCGTAGGCATAGTGGCCTTTCTCACCACACTCATAGCATCTGTCGTTGGGGTCAAAGGGGCGCCGCGCAGGAGGCCTGTCGTAACGGGAGCGACGGGGCATGCCTGTCGACACTTCCACTCGAACCCTGGAGCCGCAGATGATCCTGCAAGACACAGGTCTTGTTAGTCACTGCTTTTCTGCCTGATTCCCATTTCACAGGAGCTGATACTGCTGATGGCTGCAGGCCGACGAGGTTAGGAGCTGCTGAAAGAACAGCCAAGGGGTCTCGGCACACACGTACTTCCCATCGAGGCCGAGCACAGCATCTTCAGCATCCCTCGGGTCTTCGAACTCCACGAAGGCGAACCCCGGCGGGTTCCTGGCGATCCATACGGTTCTCAGCGGCCCATAGTAGCTGAAGGCTCTCTCCAGCTCGCCTTTGCCCGCGCCCGTGCCCAGGTTCCCCACGTACACCTTGGTCTCTGCAGGGAAAGAAGCGGCCATGTCAGCAGGAGCCCGCGGGCGGCATCGCGCAGGCGCAGCGCGGGGCACGAGACGCGCACGCGGCGCGGCCACCCCTCCCCCCGCCGCCCGCAGGCGCCGCCATCTTTAACGCCGTCTCCATTTTGCCGCGCTCCCGCCAGCGCCGCGCCGCCGCCCCTCCGTCACCCTCAGAGCCCCCTTCCCCCTGGAGAGCCGCTCTGCGGCCCCAGCCGACCAGCGGCGCCCGCTCCCCGCCCGCCTCTCCCCGCCGACTGTCCTTACAGCCGCCAACCCCACAGCGGCCGCCTCCCCGCTCGGCCTGGCCCAAGGCAAACCTCCCCACGCCGCCCATCCCCGCTGCCAGTGGCAGCCCGCTCCCCTCCTCCGCCGCGCCGAGCCTTCCCCTCGCGTCCTTCGCCGCTGCCCGTCCTACCATAACGCCCGTAGCGCGACATCGTCCCAGCTACAGGCCGAGCCCCGCGCGCGTCCCTGAGAAAGAGGGAACCGCCTGCGCGCCGCACCCCAACGGCCGCACGCCGGGGCGGGGCTCCGGTCGCTAGAGAACGCGGGGCGGGAGGAACACGCTGCTCGAGCGTTCGCGCAGATCTCGCGAGAGCTGCGACTGCAGTACTGCGCATGCGCAGGATGAGGCCTATATGGGAGGCGATCGGACCGTGTCGGGATAGGAAGCGGGAGGCGCTCCGGGATCCGCGTTTGCGGTTGGCAGCGGGCCGCCAGCTTCATGGTGGAGGGTACGGACTGTGCTGCCCTTTTGGAGCGATCGGCAGGAACCTCACTGACTCGAAGTACTTCTTAATGAACCGCAGGAAGAATAAGGAAAGCGTTTTGTTAATGAGGACCTTGGGCTTCAAGGCCAGATTAGATGGGGCTCTGGGCAGCCTGGTCTAGCATTAGGTGGGAAGGTTTGTGGCCCTGCACGTGGCAGGGGGGTTGGAGATTCATCATCCTTGAGGTCCCTTCCAATCCTGGCAATTCTGTGATTCTTAAAGGTGTTTGTTCGTGTTGATTTTCTTTAGTAATCATGCAGAAATTACTGCATCATGCATTGGCATAAAATAGTGCCAAAGCTAAAGTGGAAACACCAAGTTCTTGAGCTGTAAGGAATCCTAAGGAGGGAGGTCCTGCCAAATGCTGCTGCTCCAAAATAATGAATGCAGATAGGGAGCAACGTTGGTAAAACCTACTACTTGCGGTTGCCTCTTCCTGGTAATTTTACACTGCTTGCCCTACATTGAAGGTCATGGGTTAAAACAAAGACTGCTGTAGTAAAAAGCTTTCTCAAAACAGTCTTTTGGTTTGATAAGTCAGAGTCCTTTCTGAAAAAATACTCTGTGGAAGCTGTTCAACTAAACATGTAAAGATGTCTCCATTAGAAAAGTAATGAAGTGAATGTTAGTTGGAGGAATACCATTTATGTTTCTCATCAACTTTCACAGTGCTGTTTAAAAAAATGACAGTGATACAGCAGTTTAACGTGTTATCCATTTGTTTTAACTAAACATAACAGTGCATGCTTTGTGCTTTTTGTTTACACCACTTGTAGTCTCTTCTTAAAGTACAAAAATCAGACAAAGGCACCTATACCCAGCACTTCTAGATAGAGCAGATACAGGCACCCAGAGCAGTTTGTGAGGTGGGGTGTGCAGGCCCAGCTGCTTTAGGCAGGAATCACTGCTGCTTTTCTAGGTAGCTCTGTACCAAGCCTTGAACCCGAGACAGGATGATCTCGTTGGAGCTGCTGCACTCCTCTGGGCTGTACGGCGGGTCGATGGTTAGCACCCCTGCCACGCATAGCGTTCTTCCCGATTCGCCTTGCTCTGTTACAGGGATGTGGTTTGTTTCCAGCCACTTCTTCAAGTCGTTCTTCATCTTGTGGAGCTCCTCTGGGCTGTAAGCTTTACTTTCCTCAGGCTCAAATATGCGGGAAAGCCGTGCCTTCATCTCATCATCCGCATCTTGCATTATGTTGACCTCCTGAACAGCATGGCCTAACACAACTAAAATGGACACCGGTTCGTTCTCTGGGAAGTTTGCAAGGACAACACTGTCAGGGAAAGAAGAACATATGACTGAGTGTGCTTAACTGAAGATGAAGAAAGACAGCCTAAGAGTCTTGGAGATGAGTGCTCAGAAGCCTTGGTGTAATCTAGGCTTTCAGGCAACACTGACAACCCAGCATCTTTCTTAAAAATAGGTTATTCCTTAAAATGGTGCAACTGTGGGGCCTGGAATTTGAGACTACTCTAGGTACCAACAAACAAAGCCTTACATTACAATAAAAAAGGAAAAAAGCAGAGCTGGGTATCAGAATCTGGACTGGGAATCTGACATTTATGGGCAGCATTCCAACCTTGCTTAAGTCTTCAAAAATTCAGAAACAGTACCTTCATACAGTCAACACTTGGAAAGCTAATAGTGCAATGGTGGCAGCTCACAGTGTAACATCAGAATCTATTAATGATTACTGTTTAATTATTGATCAAATAGTAATATATTTCTTCTCTTTTAATGAGAACTGCTAGCTTCTTAATTACTATAGCTTGAATTCTGCAGCAAGAACACAATGCAGCATGGACAAGCTCATGGTGCAGCTGTTTAAGACTGTTTCCTGTTCTTTTCCTAATGGCACTTATGTTCCAGAAGTCCTAAAACAGAAGCAGGAAAACAACCTATTGTACTTCTAGAATCTCCTCCTCGCATATCACAGAAAATAATCAGAAACCATTTTCTTCCTTTCACGGAAATTGAACTTCCATAATTCTAAGCCAGCTATTTATTAATATGCTGTTGCCACCATTAGTGGAGAGAAAGGCTTTTTGTGATATGTCCACTGAAATACGCCTTGATTTTTGCCTGAGCCATCCCTCAAATCATTCACAGCTTAACAGACCTTTCCTATCAAAAGGGCAAGCATCTCCATGAGAATATAAGCACAGCAGAGCTACTACGTAGCTGAAATATATCACAAGCTGGATGCTTTTGTTTCTAGCCTCTATATTGTACTTATATTAGAAAGCTTCCAATTAAAAGGTAAGAAAGACCTCTGGCATCAATGAGACAAATTTCTGCCTGTTCTCTGGTGTCTTTCAAGCCCTGTTTTCTTGCTCACTTGAGATGCTAGAGACCTGTGCTACCACTTCCTGCTTCCTCTCCTGCAGCCACTACACTTCACAGGTGTCTGCCAGAGGGGAAAGCAGGGCACTGACATGAGAACTCTGGACAGAGGATAAGAGATTAAACATCTGACACGTATAAGAATGTTCCTGTGTTCCTGCTCTCTTTATGATGCAGGGTTTGATGCTATTAAAGGCACTCATCTCAACAAGAGAATAGCACATTAGCATTAATAATGCCAGATCCACTGTAAAGGCAATGTAAATTCAGGTAGTATTAGTTCCCCAAACTTATCAGTCCACTGAATGAGATTAAGTATAGAATCATAGGATGGCTTAGGTTGGAAGGGACCTTAAAGCCCACCCAGTTCCAACCTAAGCCATGGCCAGGGCTGCTTCTCACCAGTTCAAGTTTTCAGCATTCCATCCAACCTGGCCTTGAGCATCTCCAGAGATGTGGCACCACAGCCTCTCGGCAGCACTGCTACGGTTTCACTGCCCTCTCAGTGAAAAATTTCCCCTTGATATCTAACCTTTTAGTTTAAAGCCATTTCCCCTTCTTCTGTCACTATCAGACCAAGTAAATAGCCAGTGCCCCTCCTGCTTGTAAGCTCCCCTCAGTAATGGAAGGCCGCGATGAGCTTGTCTCCAGAGCCTCCTCCAGGCTGAACAAGCCCAGCTCCCTCAGCCTGTCTTCACAGGGGAGGTGCTCTGATTAATGTGGATTTGGGTCTCATCAACTACAGCACCTTTTTCTCTTAGGTATTGCCAACTAAACACACAGGACACAGAGCATCAACAAGCAGGTTTTGCTTCATGTAAGCTTGCTTCAGTCTTGGGATCTTATTTTCCTGAAAAAAGTTGTTCTCTCTTAGCTTGAGGAAAACAAAAGTTTTGATACTTACCTGGCAGAAACTGGATCAACCGTTAAGACCCATCCTTCGTATTCATTTTTCTCATCTGCTGCAACTTTCACCCTTTTGTTCACATAGGTCTCCCAGTCTAGAGGGCTTTTCTTTTGCCAGTCATTCATACCGGCTACACTCAGCACCTAGTAAACAGCCAGATCAACAAGCAGAAGTACCGAATCCCCTCGCTTTGCCCTTCTCATCAGAGTTTGTCTCCAAGTAAGGATCCTCCGTGCATTTTCAGCCCCACTCGCTACTGCACACGCGAGCTCCCCGGCCCCGCCGCTTCCTGCCGTCAGCCCGCCCCCCGCGCGGCTCGTTTGAAAGCGCGGAGCCCGAGGACCGCTCGGAGCCGGAGCGTTTTGCGAGCGTACGTGCGCGCACGACGCTTGTGGGTGACAGACGTGAGGCCAAGCTGCAAAACGAGGAGGCATAGCGCTCGGTGCGGCCGGTGCCCTGCCTCCTGCTGGGAGGCTGCGAGCCCCTGGCTGCAGCTTGGGCCACCCGCCAACAAACGGGGAGATGCGCGGGGCGCGTGAGGGTCGTGGCAGCTTTGCTCAGTCGCTTTCAGTGAGTTCTCTTAGCGAGCTTTCCTGTGCAGCTGCAAGCGTGAGGAACTCCCCACCATTCCAACCTCCTGAGAAGCTCAGTGTTTTCAGACGGCTTAATGAAAAGCTCTCCGGGAATGAAGCAGTACAGAAGATTAAAAAATACCAAGGGAGATAGTTAGTATTCTGCAGGCTTAAGGGGATAGTTTGGGTTCTTCTTGTAAAGTTTCCAACCCCAGCATTGAAATTGTTTAGGAAGGAGCTAGCGAGGTTACTCAGCTGCTCCTTTCTCTCCATTTATGAAGAAGGCAGAGATCAGCAAACACGGCTGTTCTCACTGTAAGCCTGAGCATCAGGGGGAAATCCTAACTCTTGTTTGAGAGAAAAGCAGCAGAGAAAAGGAATGTAGTGTGTTTTCACATGTAGGTATCTAAAGATTATGCATTTTAGTCCTTCCAGTTTTTAACAGTCCCAACAGGTGCCTTTCTGGATCAGATTTGATTTTCTTCAAAGTCACTACTGGGCAAAAAAAAACAGGCATCTTCAGTTTTAATCATCGTTTAGTTTCAGCCCCTGCTGTTTTTTGTGTTGCTTTTGTTTATCTCCTCAGTTGTTTAACTGTCGCTAGTTTAATTGCCTTCCCGAAGGACTAAGCACGGAAGGCCGCCCGCCCGCCCCCAGGATCCGTCCCCTCAAGGCGATAACGGCCGTAACCGCCGTCGCCACAGCAACCGCCGCTTCCCGCCCTGCCCTCCGGCGCCCGCCGCCGCCTCGCGCGCATGCGCGCCGCCTGAGGGCCGCGGGCAGAGAGGGGAGAGGAGGGCTGGCGCGTGCGCGGCGCGGAGCGGCGGTTTGGCGGAGCCGTTGGGATGTCGCGTTACGGCCGCTATGGAGGCGGTGAGCTCCCGGGGCGGTGCGAGGCGGCGGGCAGTGCAGTCGGTGGGGATCCGTGGGACGGGGGAGGTACCGAGGACAGCCGAGCCGCCGGCGAGGGAGCGAAGGAAGGAGGGGGAGAAGCGAGGCGAGGCGAGGCGAAGCGGCCGTGGCTGCCGCCGCCATTTTGCGTCAGCGGCCGGGGGAAGGAGGGGAGGCAGCGCGTGCCGCCGCCGTGCTGAGGGCGGGAGGGAGCGGGCGGCGCGGACAAGATGGCGGCCCCGGCACTGACCCAGCGCTTCCCTGCGCAGAGACCAAGGTGTACGTGGGGAACTTGGGCACGGGCGCGGGCAAAGGCGAGCTGGAGAGAGCCTTCAGCTACTATGGGCCGCTGAGAACCGTATGGATCGCCAGGAACCCGCCGGGGTTCGCCTTCGTGGAGTTCGAAGACCCGAGGGATGCTGAAGATGCTGTCCGTGGACTCGATGGGAAGTACGTGAGCGTTCCATGTGTTGGTGGGGGCTACCGTCGTCTTTTAGACTGGAGAGAGAATCGGGGTCTGGTCGCTGGTTCTTCTCCTTTTCGTAGTTCTGCCATAAGCAGCAGCAGCGGCTAACTCAGGGGAATCGTGGACTTGTTGCAGGGTCATCTGCGGCTCCAGGGTTCGAGTGGAAGTGTCGACAGGCATGCCCCGTCGCTCCCGTTACGACAGGCCTCCTGCGCGGCGCCCCTTCGACCCCAACGACAGATGCTATGAGTGTGGTGAGAAAGGCCACTATGCCTACGACTGCCATCGCTACAGCCGCCGGAGGAGGAGCAGGTACGGGCGGGATGGAGCGGCGGGGTTGCTTCGCCGGTTCACTTTGTGTAGCGCTTCTTAGCAAAGAACAGAATGTTACGCCAATTTTCTTTAAATTTTAACTCTAGATTAAATGTATAGGTGTATATTACATTATGTTGATATTTCTATCAAATGTTGCTATCTTAATAATCAACCTGGTCAAAACCTTTCAGGTTTCTTCGTTTGAGTCAGTCGCCTTGATTCAGAATGTCACGAGCCTTAAGATTTCATGCTGAGGCGCCTTGCAAATCCGACACTTAAGATCCTCCTAGACCTTGAGGTGATCAGCATAAGAGGCCAGATCCCCTCGAGCCATCTCCACCTAGCTCGACCTTATTCTTTAAGGGCAGAAAATTTGAGACGGTGACCGCCGTAACAGTAAATTTGGCTTTCAATTGGGGCCCCCCCTCCGGTTTAGAAAGAGGAACACCAGATTGACCACATTCCCAGCTAGAAAAATCTTCTTGCGTCAATCAAGCCTCACCCTGGCTCATTGGGCTGTCAGTTTGATCGTCGTTAGATTGAAGAGAACACCTAGATGCAGCGATCGGCTATAGATACTTCTAGATCGTCTAGATCTGCTAGACCTTGGGCCAAAGAGGGTCGACCTGCAAACTTGCAAGGTTTATTTTAAATACGCATTACAGTATTTTTTTATTCTAATGTAATTCTGCAATGTAATTCAGCTTTTAACATTTTTCTAGGTAGTAAAAATGCTCAAGACAAGTAGGCCCAGGCATTTTTTCCAACTGACAGATGCTAGTTATTTAGTTGCCTGAAAATTTTGACTTCAGCAGGGCGTCACGTGTGCTGATGGCTGAGTCTGTTTTCTGATACGTGTTTTCTCTAACCTAAAACCAGGTCCCGGTCTCGATCCCGCTCCAGGTCCCGAGGAAGAAGGTATTCTCGCTCACGCAGTCGAAGTCGTGGTAGGAGGTATGCTTATGTTTGCTTCTTCTTGGTTTTTTGTTTGACTTAGAACTGTTTATGCAACTGAACAATTTTATTTGACTTTTCTGCAGGTCCAGGTCAGCTTCCTATCGTAGGTCACGGTCGGTTTCACCTCGTAGGTCTAGATCTGTATCTCCACGCCGGTCCCGCTCGGGTTCGTTGAAGAGATCAAGGTAATTAATAATTTCTTAGAAGTTTTCAGTTTTGTGTTTGTTGCTGTTTTAGAAGCATTCTTAATCTGATAATTCTTGTTAAATTTATAATAATCCTATTAGTTTTTGAGACCTTAGAGAGCTGCATATTCTATGTTAAATTTTGATGCCTAAGATGTCAAACAATCATGCAGGATTTATATTTCAGTGTATAGGCGTTACGTAGTGCTGTAACAGTCTTTGATTATATTTTTCATTTTAGGTCGAGATCAAGATCAAGGTCGAGATCCAGATCTGTTACATGGCCCCGAAGCAGGTAGGTTATGTAGCTGGGGGCTACATAGTTAAATTAATTGAGGCTGCTGAGGTTTTCTGTCCAATGTTAAAATTTTCAGGAAAAAGCACATGTTCCCTTTAGAAGCTTCAGAACCCTGAGTTACTACAGACTAGTGCAGAACACTGTACTTTCTCTTGTTTGGTCTGTTAAGTTTGTTGGCTTGTGTGTGTGTGTTTAACACACTGGTGATATCTAGGTCTTTGTGGTGATCGGAAGTACTGTTTTCATTAGTTTGCTATGTCAGACAACAAATAATGCAAACATCTAGAATTTATTTGATAACTTTTTTTTTTTTTTCATTTGCTTTATGTAGCACATAAGAAACTCTGGATTCTTCCAGATACGTGTCAGAAATTAGGATCCACTTCTGATAGCGTGTATGTAATGTGTGTAACCTGGAAAGTGGTGAAGGACTTCGTAGTGCAGTTAAAGCTAGCTAGCTGTCTTGAGTACTTGTCCATTCATTCATAAGTGTCACTTTGCAGTAGCTGAATTAGGATGCCATTAATTCTCCTTAATGTTGTGGTTTATTGCTTCCATGCTAAGTGAGCATAGTGCATGTTTCTGGAGAGCTTGTCAGATATGTGGCTGGCATAGGTGACATGGATGTCTTCAGGTAGCTGCCTTGTTCAGTGGAGACTGCTTTTTGCCCACCCTGTTCCTTGGTCTGCTCTTCTGCTTTAATGACTGCTCTTAGGCATAAGAAATACAGTAGGCATTGGTGAAGAAACAAAAGAAAGACAGGAATTCAACTGGATTATCTGGAAGAATCCACAGCTGAGGATGAAGATTTCATTATTAAAAGGTGGTAGTAGAGGCTTTTATGAGGAGTGATATGGAGAGCTGTAAGGAATTCTTAGGGAAAGAAGAGATGAAGACCAGGTGATTGCTCAGTTAAGAGCAAAAAGTCACACAGAAGGTTCAGAACCTACTGAAAAAAGAAAGGAATTTGCCTGAGGTAGCAGAGTGATGCTTTTGCATTGATCAAATGCACTTTTTCTCTCCCTCTTGCTAAAATTGTTGAATCTTAATACCAGTTGTGGTAACGTGACTTAACTGTGGCTCATCACTGTTCAGTGCATATGATGAGCAGAAAGTAGCTAACGTCAGTGGGCTCTCAAGGGGAAAATTCTGTTGATGTTATTATCATTATTTTCTTTTTTTAGTACCAGGATTGTTTTCTGCATTGTAAAGGATGCTGCTTGAACTCTGCATTGTGACACATTTCTTAGTAATTTAGTGATTGAGGCGGAGGAAATTTCATACACAGAAGTACAGAGAAATGGCAAACTTTGATGTTCAATTTATAATGAAGTCATTGTTAAATTTACTGTCAGGCAGTTGAAAGACAGTTTCTTTCTTGAAGAATCAAAGGAATGCAAAACACCCAGAGACAGACTCTTGATTCATAGGGAAGAAAGTCTGAAAAAGTATTGCATGATGTTTGCTGGACTGACAGCATCAAAGAGTACATCTGGAAGCAGTCATGGAAAGCCATGGATATGGAAAGTAGAACACTTCCTTTGGAAACTTACAAATTTCAGTTCTTGTAAGTGATTTAGTGTTCTGGTGCAGCAGTTTTATCTCCAGAGGGCTAGAAAAGACTAAAAGTGTTTTTGTCAGGTGCATACAAAAGATGAAATACATTGAGGAGAAGACGTTTGTAGGAGTGTACTGCCTGCAGTTTGTTTCAGCTGTAGGGTAGCTGTTGCTCAAGGCTAATAGCACTCGCAAGTTTAAAGTCTGGTGTTTTACGAGCTGTGTGAAGATACTGGTCTGAACTTGGGTGGTTGATGTGTTTCCTGCCACTTGCATCAGCATGCATAAGTTATTGGCCAGGGACCAAAGTCCAGAGTAACGTGTACAGTATCTGTTTGAAAGCTTTCTTCTGAAAGATAGTTAGCAAAAGCCCTGTGAATTTCCAGCATTCTGTCTGCATTCAGCATTATGGTTCTTATATATTTAGTGTAAACTTTGCTGGCTCAGATGTGGTGATATGCATGCCACTGACTTTCTTGCTGAGTTGTTTTTACTTCTTGTTGCAGGTCTAGGTCTCACGGCAGATCTAAATCTGGCACGCCAGCTAAGAGGTGAGCATACAGAGATGAAGTCTACAGTGGCATCTAGAATTCAGTGTTGTTTTCATGTGATTAACAAAGCCTCTAGAGGAAAAAAAAGTCCCCAAAACATGAGTGTCCAATTAATCCATTTCAGATATAACTGTGATTATAAAATTTCCTCTACAGGCCTTTGGAATGTGTTCTTTATCTATCTTATTGTTTCCTAGTAGCTCTTTGCAGTTTCTAATTCAGTATTGTTTTGCTTGCTTGTTTTGTGCTCAGTTCAGTTTTATTCTCCCAACCATGAGATAAAAAGTTTTATTAATGCTGCTGAATTGAAGGAATCTATGACTGCTTTTTTTCCCCCCCCCTTAGTGCCTCACCTGTACTATCCCTACTTTTTCTGTTTTCTTCACTGAAGATGGTTGCATAAATGCAGTCTCCATACTAAATGAATGGAGAATCCACAAAGTGTGAAAGCTGATGGGAAAGCTTTGTCATCTTCAAGAGCTTCTGCCTAGAATCCCATAATAATTCCATTGCTATGATGTTGTGGTGGTTTTCATGTTTGTTGGTTGTTTTGTTGGTGTGTGTGTGTATTTTAACTGTATACTGCAACAATTGTGTTCTGTTTTGACAGTCGGTCAAAGTCCCGATCACCATCTCCAAAGAGAAGGTATGTTGGTCTCTCTGCTGGTAACACATACTGTAGAATTGGCATGTTAGTATCTGTGGTGCTGTCTGCGGAGGAGTGTGACTGCTGCCTGTAGGAAAATACTGGGAAGATATTTTTCTGAGATCTATTTGCCAGAGATAACATGATTGTGGTTTGATGTGTGGTGATATAGATGTGGAAATAAGAAACGCATTCCTCAGTGTGCTTGGTTAGATGCCTTGCCTTTGGCTGCTCCTGTGTTAACTAGGAGTTCACTAGTTCTTTACTGCACAGAGACTTTCTGCTAGTGAGCTTGAAACACAGAATAAATGTGGGATGCAGCTCTGAGTCTCATTAAAAGCTGCAGTGGGACTGTGAAGGTAGAGTGGAGTAACCTGGTGTAACAGCTGGGAAGGGGAGATTGAGTCTGATTTTACTGCTGTTGCTTATAGTTGTTTTCTTTTCCCCCAGAAAACGCTGGTAAATAATTCTGTGTGTGGACTTATATGTAGTGACAGAATAGGCTGCTATATTTTAAAATTATTTTTAAATACTTTTAGAACTTCTGTTAAGACTGTTTACATGGGTTGATTGTGATAGGACAAGGGGGAATGGTTTTAAACTAAGACAGCGGAGGTTTAGGCTGGATATTAGACTTTTCACACACACGGTGGTGACGCACTGGAACAGGTTGCCCAAGGATGCTGTGGGTGCCCCATCCCTGGAGGCATTCAAGGCCAGGCTGCATGTGGCTCTGGGCAGCCTGGTCTGCTGGTTGGTGACCCTGCACATAGCAGGGGGTTGAAACTATGTGATCATTATGGTCCCTTTCAACCCACACCATTCTATGATTCTAAGGCAGCTTTTTTTAAAGTATAATAATTCTTTTTAAAACTTCAATATTAGTTCTAACTTCACAATTACAGGGGAATTGAACAAATGCTTGTTACATCTAAGTGATCACCATAACAGGTTTTGGCATCTTGCTGTATAATGATGTATCCTGCCTTCCGTGAGAGCCACTACTAGTTGTACAGTTCAGATGACTTCAATGATCTCATTTAAATTGCTATACAGTAATAACAATATAATTAATACAATTATACAAATACATTGAAATAGAAAAATGCAGAGAAGGTGAAAGTAAAAAATGAATGTATTGTCTCATCATTAGCTTACTTATTTTGTCAACAGTAATTGGTTATTTTATTTAGGAAAAAAAAAATACAAAAAACAGTGCCTGAAGGGTTATGGAGTAGTCCAGGTATCCTCCTGATCTTCCTGCCATGTCTGTGAATCCCAGATCACTGCTGAAATGTTAACTGCAGGTTCTTTTCCTTTCAGTCGTTCGCCATCAGGAAGCCCTCAAAGAAGCGCAAGCCCTGAAAGAATGGATTAAAGTTATGAATTTAACCTTTTAGGAAGAAAGTTATTTTGCTTACATTATTATAAGGGATTTTGTGGTGTCTTTGTAAATGTAAGAATGTAGATAGAAGAGTATATCAATTAAAATTTGGCATGATCTGGGTCTTCTGAGTTAGTCACACCAATAGACTAGCGCAGGTCTCTTTTTATTGTATGAATTAACTTCCTGTGATATGAAAATGTGGGACTTTTTTATTGGCACATTGAAATAAAATGTGTATTTTTAACTAAAACTTCTCTGTAGTAACCCTGCTGCTTCTGTTAACGTTGGGGTAATTCTAGCTGTGTGCCATGTAACATGGATGGGTGATGTGTACGGTGGGAATGACTAATAGCATCCTCTCAAACTGTCACACTTACTGTTGGATCATCTGAAGAAAGGATCGCTTTCTGCTTTCTTTTAAGACAGAACTTATCTCCTCTGTCTGCAGATGGTGAAAACTTTGCATGTGCTTTTTAAATTCCTTTATGCCTTTCATGGGCATTTGTTTTTCTCACTCATCTAATAAGCACTGCGGTTGTAATGTGCAGTTCCAAAAATCAAACGATAAGCTTTTGTTCAAAGCACTTATTTTAAGTGAATACATCTGCAGGAACATCCGAACATACAGCAGTGATAACGTGAGCACTTGTTGCATTTTTAGTTATTTCGTCTACTCGTATAAAGAAAACTTCAAATGTCTCAAAGCACGTTTTCCTTCTCTGGGGGAAGAGGTAAGGTGGTCTGACATACTTTCTGAGGGTGCATGTGCTTGGGAGACAAAAGGAAGTGTTATGAGTCTTTCTGCTGTTGGCTTGAACTTTCCTCCTCAAGTGAAAGACTCTTACAGCTGACCTCAGGAATTCAAACCTGCTGCACAGAATGGGTATGGCCTTAAAGCAGCCCAAATCCTGGAGATGGTTGTATTAATGAAGCTAATCTCTTGCAGCATCTGCAGGTTTAATGATTTGTATATAGTTCTGTCACTCTGTATTTGTCCTCATTCTGTAGTAAAGAATTGCATGATATGGTACTTTGACACAGATCACAGGAAAAGACTGGAAACAGTGTTAGCAAACAAATGGTTGGAGGGGAAAAAGAGCTGACTTATATTTTATTAATCTATTTTTTTTTATACTGTGATGGGAAATCTACCAGAAACAGATGCCAGTTTTGGTGGTAAAGCAAAGTGAAGAACTGAGACAAGTTTCTGCCCAAAGCACTGAAGTGGAAAGTGAGTCCTGTTTGTGTTTCTGAGATCTCTAATGGCAGATTGCTTTCATTGTGTACATCGTAACAGAACTTAAATGCAAGAAGATGACAAAATTAACTTCACTCACTCCTTTGGTAACCCATGGGTTTTGGGTGTTTTTTTTGTTTGTTTTTGTTTGTTTGTTTGTTAGTCTGGTTTCCTGTTAATAACAAGTTTGTGGCACTTTGAGCAAGTAGTGCAGATGCTGAACATACTGTCATGTTACTGCAGTGTTTGGCCTATATCCATCATCCTGATGTGCTTGGTGTCCATGTAGACACCGCCATGGTGCTTAGCAGTGAGACCCAGTGTTTCGTTGGCCAGGTGCAGTGATCTGTATTTTAGCAGTATTTATAACGTTCTGCCAGAGGAGCAATGGGGTGGCACAAAATGCTGCCCTGGAATGATTTGGCAGAAATACCTGAAGCCTGTGACTTGTGCTTGGAATGCTTGTTGGTTGTGTATTGCCTGCCCAGCTCATAGCACACCTGGTGAGAAGCACGTGTATGCTGCTGCTCTAAAATTTGATCAGCTTTTTTCTCTTCTGTACTCATGAGGCAAACCTACTCCCTAATAAACCTGCTGACACGACAGCTGTACTGGTACCTGTTTTTCAGTACCCGGAGACACCATGGAAGATGGATCCCTGTGTGAGAAGACAGGGCTGTGCTGTTGGGGCAGCTTTGCTGGCCACTGTGGCCTGATGCAAAAGACAGAAAGCACTGCAGAGAGATGTGAGGGGCAGCAACAAATCCCATGACCAGAATAGAGTGCACTACTAGGGTGTCTGCTGCCACTCTGGGTTTGAGTCATCCTCAGGGTTTCTGTTTCATTCCTGTAGCCAGGGTATGTGGAAGATGCTCTTGTGCAGTTATTGCTGTTGGCTTCAAAATAGGAGTTAAGCCAGAGGAGCTGGCAGTGAGCCAGTATAATTCCAGCACTCCTTCCCTCCACAAGGTTGTATGTGTGTGAGACACTACTGTCAGCTGTGATTGCAGGGCACCCTTGGATTAGTTGACCTTGAGTTATGGGGCAATTCTGCACAGCTGAATAAAGCAACAGCCAGCACCTCTACTGCTGTTTTGGGACTAGCTGGTGCTCTCTGGAATGGCTGCTGAACCATGTCTCCATCAGTCCCCTACTTAGGTTGAGCTCTGGTAGGCTGTGTCTCTGAATGCTGTTTTCAGAGCAATTCTCCACGGAACAAAACCTGTTGTGCAGCAGTGAGGCTGGGGAGAGGGTGAGGGCATGGTAGAGACAGGATAGCAGTGGAGTTAAAGTGTAGACAATGCAGAGAGGAAGAAGAAAGCTTCCAAGCAGGTTCTGGGGCAGCTCCTGTGACCTGCAGGGTTTTTGAGAGAACCTGCTGGAGATGCTTACCCCTTCCTGCAGCAGGAACTGGCCTCTCTCCTCAGGCAGTGCCAAAACACAGCCAGGTGGTGTGGTTGTATTCTTCCCCGGGCAGGAGCAGAGGGCTGGGGAAGTGAGGCTGCGGAGAGGCAAAGAGCACAGGTGAGCATGGTGGCACCAGGGAGGGCCGTGTGCCCACAGCTTTCCTGGAGCAGTACCCCGGGGCATCTCCCCACCATGGGCATTTCTTACAGCTCTTCAAACGGACCCAGACGCCACAGGCACTGAGTGGCTCACCTTGTTCACAGCATCAGGCCAGTTCTGGGTTTCCAGACAGAAAGCTGAGTGCTTGGGGTATATGGCAGCACCTTTGCCCTTCAGGGAGCCATCCAGGTTGTTCCCAGTGTAGAACTGGAGGCCAGGCTGGGTGGTGTGAACCTCCATGGTTCTGCCGCTGGGCGGGTGGTGAGCCCTGCAGAGAAAATGCTGTGGGTGGGCGAGTGGATGCTGGTGCTTCAGGACACCCTCAGGGCTCCCAGCCTTACCTGGCCACGAGGCGCCGAGCCTGCCCCAGTGGCAGGCAGAAGTTGTGATCAAAACCATCCAGGTGGAACTGCTTCAGGTGCTTCCCCAACTGCACCGGCTGACGGAGGTCAAAGCCAGTGCCCTGCACGGCAGCCACCTCCCCTAGGCCAGGAGAGCAGTAGTGTCAACATTTGCATCCAGTGGCCTGCACAGCAGAAGCTGTGCCAGGCTGAGGCACCACCACAGCTTCAGCCTCTGCTCCCTGCAGCTCTGCACCAGTTCTGCTCTGCAAACCCTGAAAACCATCAGGCTCCCTGTGACAAGCAGTGCACTTGTGTGGCTTCTGAGCCATCTAAGAGAAACGCTTTTACAGCTGTGGAGTAGAAAAACACCTTGAGAAAAGAAAAAAAAAGCCACATCGATTATGGCACTGATGTAAAATACAGAACTGTTGCACGTGAGCAGTCTGTGCTTAATAGCTGTACAAATCTCATCTTTGCCTCTGGGGCTAAAACCATATGCAGTTTTATCAGCCTCAAGGGCTAAGGTTACGCAAAGCTTTGAGTGTGTGCTGTGAAAAGCTGGGGAGAGCTAGCTGCAATTAAGATGCAAAAGATATTAATTACCCTCCAGGACAACTGTTGTTGAACGCAACCTGCCAGTACCCTGGTGGAAACAGCTCCACCACAGAAGCAGCAGAGAGAAGCAGGGCATCGGGTTTGCTACAGCATTGAGTTTTTCCCCAGCCTAATGCCAGGCTGAGCAAAAGCTGCTGCAACTTGGAAGCCCCACTCCTCCAGGTGCAAGCTGGTGCATGCACGCACAGTGGTAAACGCAGGCATAACACTACTTCTATCAGACACCTGAGCTAAAAAACTTTCTTGTTTGCTTTGTTTTTTAAACGAAGTCTGAGTCAGATGTTTCTTTCTCTTTTTTCCTTTTTGTGAAATAATACTTCTTAATTCCTAAAAGCAACCTCCTCCAACATCAAACCTGGTGTGAGGCCTGTTTTGCAGAGAGGTTGACTCTTGCTGCAGCTCAGTGCGGTTGCTTGCACAGCTCAACAGGAGGGTGCTGGAGTGGGCACCAGGAATGCATGCTCTGCCTCAGCTTGCTTGGATTGTTTAACTTGGAGGCAAGATCTTTCATAGGGAGAAACAGTGGGGGGAAAAACAAGCCGACAACAAAAACAACAACTAGGAAGCTCTGTTTTCCCCGTTTCACCCCCAAATCAAGATGAAGTACGAGAAGTTGTCAGTCTGCTTCTATGCTCTGAGGCCAGAGAAAACAGCAATGTCACCCTCATTGAATTAACCTGCTTAGCATGCAAAATGCGTTGTCTTCCTTCACAGGCTTTCCTCTTTCTGAACATTAAAGACAGGAAAGAAAAGCGCTGTGTTTGCGTGCTCAGGCTCCCAGCCAGCAGTGCTAGCTCCCTGCCCCTTTGTGGAGATGGGTGGACGGATCAGCTCGTGTATGAGGGGCAATGCCAGGATCCTGGGCACCAAGAACTCTACTGCTTGGGCATGGGCTGATCTTGTGGAAACGTGATTTGTGGAAGTAAGGCCACGTTATTCCATAGAACATCCCAATATAGGAGTATGGTAAAGCCAAGCTCTGTACAAACCCCTGTCTGTGAAGCTCTCTCTGCTATGTATCACCCACCGGTTGGTATCTTGGTGTCATCCACAGGCAGGTAGGAATCCGCTTCAATAGAAATCTCATGGTCATAGATGTCAGGTGAGCCCTATAGAAAGAAGGGAAATGCTGGGATTCCTGCAGGGGTCTTCAAACACCCAGGTGTGGTGATGCTGCAGCTGATCTTGTAGTGCCTAGGGGGCATCCCAGCCATTCCCACCTTGTCCTCATTAGAGGACAAGTTGCCAGCATGGGTGAAAGGCTGTGTGGGACCTCTTCCATGGGACCATCAGCCTGAACTTGCACCTTGCCAAGCACCAACATATTGCCAGCTGGCTAGCCTAAATATGCCAGCATATAGTAGCAGGCAAAAAGGGGGAGGAAGCAAGCATGGTGCGAAGTGCAGCCTGTGCTCCTGCCTTATGTCTCATGCTCCTCTTCCTCCCTGGCAGCCTCAGGGATGCTGGCAAGGGACTTGTTAGGCAGGAAAAGGAACAAAGTCGAAGCTAAACCTGCACATTACTGTCTAAACTGAGCAGCAGTTTCATGCCCAAAGGTCTCCTGTTCCTCTGGAAATATGCCTGAGCTGCATTCCATAGGTGCTGATATTGCTGTATGGCTAGGAGGACAATCTGAGAGTAAGCTAATAACTGCACTGCCATTTTTTAGGGCAATATCATGAGCAGACCTGCAGAGAAAAGCTGGAATGCTTCTCACTGTTGCTTTCACCAGTCTCTGTTACTTTGTTCCTTTGTTACTCTGTTCCTTTCCTGTGCCCTCTGCCCAGCAATTTTTAATTGCCCAGGTCCTCTTCTTCCAAATCAAGTTATAAATACAAATGTGCAGGAGACCAAAGTGCAGCTGCAATGCAGTGCCAATCACTGTGGGTCTGCTCTGCATCCCACTGATGCCCCACTGTACAACTCTGGCCATGTCACATCCCTTCTCCACGTCTCCTCCTATTTTGACCTGGATCTTTATCTGCTATACTGACTGGTCTCAGCTGCAGCCTCCAGACAAGGGTTTTGGTACCTTGTCTCAAAGGGATTCGTAGAGGCCAGCCAAAAATACCAGTCCATCACTAGGAGACGCCAATTCTGCACCTCCTGTGTAATCTTTCCAAGGGTCCACAACCAGCAGAGGGCAAAACTAACCAGCTGCAAACAAAAGAAGGGGTAATATTTGTGACTGGGTGGCTGTGTTCACAAAACACTGGGATAACGCAGCCTTATTTGAGGACTACGTAAGGTCTCTTGCAGCTTGTAGGCTGGGTCACCATTGCTTTGTCCCCACGAGTCACCACCTTTCTGAGTTCCCTTTTCTCCTTTGCTGAAAACACTCCTTCCATATGCTAGATGCTGGGAACGTCCTGAAGCAGCCAGCGCTAGCTTTCCTTACCCTGTCTCCTGCCAGCAGGATCTGACGGCTGAGGTCACCATGCTGGTCCCAATGATCCCACACAAAGCCCTTCCCAGTGGGAGCCTGGGCTTCTTCACCCCTGCACGGTTCCCTCCGTGGGGTTGAGTCTCCCCATACCTACCTGCCCTGCCAGGTTGAAGTATGCGTGGTTGGTCAGGCTGATGGGTGTCTTCTTGCTGGTCTGGGCTCGATAGTTGATAGCCAGCTCACTGCCATTGAGCGTGTAGGTGACCCAGACCTTCAGCTCACCAGGGTAGCCCTCCTCACCATCAGGGCTGAGCCGGTAGAAGCAGACGCCATTTGGGAGGATCTGGGGGCTCCAGAGAACCTGCAAGGACAAAGTGTTAGAAGAGTAGTGCCCCTCTCTCCTTCCCCAGGCTGGGATGAAGTTGAGGACAAAAAGCACACAGGGAAGCATGCACTGAAAAAAAAGGTTTCTGTCGATCATCTTCTCTGCTCTTTCTCCTAGGAACAAAAAAAAAAAAAACCCAAAAATATGAAACAACAACCCAACATCCTCTTGCTGGAAAAAAAAAAAAAAAAAAAAAAAAAGAAAAGAAAAGAAAAAGAGGGAAGTGGTAGAAAACACAAACATTAACCTGCTGGCTCTGAGTGACCAAGGAATACAAGCTTTTCCATGAGAGACTGAAAAAAGGAGGCAGTTTGCTATGGTGGGGCGTCTGTTCTGGAACTCTGTTACAGAGGCTCTACTCAGAGGGCCTGGGCTGTGATTGATTTTTTTACTTTGCAGTTGGATCTATTCCCCTTCTTGTGGATCTTTTGGTAGGCAACATCAGCTCATCAGGCTGCTGCCTTTCCTGGACTAACTCAGGGCTGGCTTTTAGGTAGCAATGTAAATATAAACTGTGCTAAGATAAGTGGTACCTGATGTATGGCACTGAGCCTTTGGAGATTTGCAGCTAAGAGACAGATGTTTCTAGCCAAAGAAGACAGATCTAGAGGCAGGAGCTGGATCATGCCTCTGGAATGACTGCTTTCATGCCTTGTGCAGAAACCACAGCTGGAGGGGACTCATCAAAATGCAACATTTTCATCCAGCACAGGAACCAAGGTTGCTAAATACGATAACCAGGCTGTGGATCCTGCACCAAGTACAATTCAGCTGCACTTCCCACTGCTGTGGGACTCTAGTTTAATATTTTGAGTTTCTACTTAAGTTCACCAAAGGAAATCTACTTCTGGTCGGTAAGCATGTAGATATTTTTAAAGCTAGGAGAGTTATTTTTCTCAAGTTTTCCAGTTCCCCAGCAACATGATCAAGTATCACCACCACAAAGCAAGGCTGCAAGCTTCCATGTCATCAAGCCACGTGTTGATCACTGAGGTCTGCAAGATTATGAAAAAATGAGAAGATCAGCAAGATAGTCACAGCCAAGAGCTATTGCTTCTTGTTTGCGTTAGGTCTGACCACAGGCCTCTGCATGGTGGCCGTCACCTGGCTGAAAGGCATCCAGGGGGAGCCCATGGGTGTTTGATCCCAGTCTGATGCCAGGTCACAAAGATTAATCAAGCTGTGTTACCAGTGCTGCCCAATGGTGACATTTTTCCAGACTCTCTGATTCTTGCCCCATCAGCCTGGATGTTCTCTCACAAAACAAACATTAACTAAGGAAAGCATCTGCACCAGCATGTTTGCATGAGTTCCTCTGGGGAAGCAGAGGATCAGCTGCTGCTGCTTACACATGTATTCAATTTGACACAGCCTAGGGCTTCAGGAAAGCAGAGACCTCTTGAATCTATTGTGAAATCAGCAGCACGGTCAGCAAGGCTTTTAAGAAAGCTGCCCTTCTAGTGACAGATTCTGCTTCTCTTACTACTGACAGAGCACAGGTGGCACAAAGACCTCTGAATCAGCTCCTGGGAGAATATAGGAGGGTCTGAGTGTTCCAAGCCCAGTAGGAGGTGATTTTGTATGGGAAGGACAGAAAGGCAGGCTGTGGAATGGTGGTCTTATCCAGGGCTCCTGCAGTTGGAAGGCTCCACTGCAGCCTGGTGCACAGCAGCCCACAGAGCTTCAAGGTAACATCCTTGAAACCAGAGGTGTGGATGTATCACTGTGGGTCAGCATTGCCACAGTGGAACAATGTGTGGCACCTGAGGATAACACAAGCCACCCAGGCAAAGCCAAGTACTTTGTGGCTGCTGAAACACCAAAATCTTGTCTTCCTCTCATTCCTGCATGTGCAGCATTTTCAGGGAGCTGAGCCAACTCAGTAACCACCAGAAAGTCCTGCAGGATCAGGTTGGAAGACATTTGCCATGACCCTGGAGGCTGAGTGCTGAAAGCCATGGGTCCCACCAGCCCAACATTCACCTTGTCGAAGCCCCTGGCTCCTCCGTGCAGTGAGTTGGGCCCATTATTAAGGAATAGCTGATACTCTTTTCCATCCATGGTGAACTTCCCTTTGGCAATCCTGTTGGCAACACGACCTACCACAGCTCCAAAGAAGGGGTGCTTCCTCGTGTAGCCTGCATGGAGAAAGCAGTGTGCTGTTACATGGAAGGACCGGGGAAGGACAGGCAATCTCCAGGTGTGCTCGTGGGCTCAGAGATTTCCCTCTCAGCTTCCTTCCAGTGCAGGGGGCTGCAGTCCTGGTATCTCACAGGGCACACAGCTGGCCAGTTCTGCACATGACCTTATTGCTCTCTTCCTGTATCTGAAGGGTGCTTACAGTGGGAGCGGGGTTGGTCTCTTCTCACTGGTGACAGGACAAGGGGAAATGGCCTCAAGCTGTGCCAGGGTAAGTTTAGGTTGGATATTAGGAAACACTTCTTTACAGAAAGGGTTGTTAAGCACTGGAATAGGCTCTCCATGGAGGTGGTTGAGTCACCATCCCTGGATGTGTTAAAAAACCATTTGGATGTGGTGCTCAGGGACATGATTTAGCGGATGGTTGTTAGAGTTAGGGTAGTATGGTTAGGTCGTGGTTGGATTTTATGATCTTTAAGGTCTTTTCCAACCTGAGCAATTCTATGACTCTATGATTCTATATGGATGTGGCACTGAGGGACATGGTTTAGTGATAGACCTTGGTAAATCAGGTTGGACTTAGTGATCCTGAAGTTGCTTGCCAACCTAGATGATTCTGTGTTTCTATGTTCTTTGACTGAAACAGCTCAGGGGGAGACCTGCAATGTTTACAAATTTGCAGAAAAGCTCAATGAGGCAGACTTGTTAGAGGGGCACATTGCAACGTGGGGCCGCCAGTGTTCCTACACCCACTGCTAAGCCCAGAACAGGGAGCAGGAATTGCACTTATACAATCCATGATTTGGGGGTGCCTTCAAGAGTAGATCACAGAGTAGAAGCAATCAAGTAATCTGTCTGATTTCTGATTTCTTTTCTCTCTCTCTTTTTTTTTAAGGAAACAGATTAAGACCCACCTTCTAGCGTGTCAAAGCCCAGCACAATGTCTGCAAACTGCTTGGCCCTGTCTCTTGTCTCCAGTGCGGCGATTATGCACCCAAAGGACAGGATTTCCACTCTGACGCTGTCTGACTGCAGCACAAATTTCTCCACCTCCCCTCCTCCATCCTCCAGGGGCATGTGCCCGAAAATCTCTCTCTTCACCTCTGCCATCTCTCCCCAAGCCCTGTCCTTGCGCAGCTGCTGGGAAGGAAGTCCGGGAGGAAGCGAGGGTGGCCGGGAGTGGAGCAAAGAGGGTTATGGAGAACAGAGTCCTAAAAATCACATGATTGCCTCCAGCGTGGCAGAGCTGGGAGGAGCCACACCGTGCAGTTGCTGCCTGGCAGGGTTGGGTGCATGCTGAGGGAAAAAATGAGCTTTTGGAGGTGCGTGCCCCTGGTCCGGGCTCCATTACACACTGCATTTTGAAACAGCTGCTTCCAATTGCCCTGGGAAAGCAACCTCAGTGTGCGGGAGAACCCCAGGATTATGAAAGTAATCTGTGTATATATTCTTCTGAGCACCTGTTTTCAGATATTTTTTTGGGGGGGGGAGAAGGGAAACCAGTCATATTTATCTCCAGCAAGTGCTTCCCTCCAGGCAACACAGCACACAGCTTCCAAACTGCCCCCAAAACAAAGCCTCCACGGGGGGGTTGTGCAATTTGTCACTGCTGCCTTTCTGCCTGCAGTAAAACAGGCTGCTGTGTTCAGGTGCTTCCTCCCGCACCCTTATGGCCCCGACATCTAAGACCATGCAGGTGCAAGGGTGATAACACAGACAAATCTGCTCGTGAGCCCTGCACCAGATTTTCAAGCTGGTGGGTAAACCAGAAGAGACATCAGCCTGCACGAGGACACGTATTACACGAAAGAGTAACAGAATGGAGAAATGCAGTCCTCAGTGTTTGAGCAAGGCAGTTCCAAGAGCCTGGCTTTGACGCCTGCAGGATTGCTCATGGATGTCCTGTGCCTGTATCCCTCTTGCCTCTGGCAGATGGGATGTAGGCAGCTACAGTAGATCTTTTCAGTCACTCTTATTTTATAGAAAAAGTATTTCATTGCTGCACAGAGTTTTGCTTATAGTGAGGGTCAAATATAAGATCTTTTCATTTTGCCCCTTTTGCTTCTAGTAAGAAAAATGTGGCACCAGGCCTGGACATGTCTGATAGTACCAGGCAGGCATTTCCACAGCTGATGAGCATTCACAAAAAGCTGTTCCACTTCTCCTAGGCTTTGGGTTCACCTCTCTCTTACAGCAAAGTGAGCACAACAGCTACTCCTCTGCCTTGAGGCTCTTGCAAACAGCTGGGCAGTGCATCACCTGTTTTCTCCTCTTTCCCTTCACTTTCATCACAGTTATCACATCAGCCTTTTGCAACCCAACAAATCCCCAAACGCTGGGCACCAAGGATTTGGTGGTGGAGTCCCCATCTATAGAAATAGTTAAGAGACGTGTGGATGTGCTGCTGGAAGTGGTTTAGTGATGGGACTTGCTGGACCAGGTTGATGATTTGGCCTTAGTGATCTTGAAATTGCTTCCAACCTAGCTGATTCTGCTATTCCATGATTTATCAGCTCCATCACTGTAAGCTGCCCTGCAGGCTGACACAGGCATGGCACGAAGGCAGGCTGTGTGCATGGTCCAGATTCTCTAATCCGGGCAAGAGGCTTCAGTTGCAAAGGAGAACTGGAAATTGAGACTTGGAGTGAATGGTCCCTTATTTCCCCAACCAAAGCCCTAGCAAAAATGCATACCATAAAAAAAAACGGTGTGTGTGTGTGGGGGGGAGCCATTTACTGCACCGTGCATTCTCAGGAAATAAATATGTTATGAGAAAAATTACAGATATTTCCCTGAGATCAGCAGGTTGGAAAGTCCAGGTGCCTGCAGGAAAGCGACAATGTTCCAAGGCAGAAATAAAGCATCATTTTACACATGATTGTGCTGTTCCCTTAGGATTCCTTTACTTTTCTGCTTTTTAAAGATGTTTTGACTTTTGTTTGTTTGTTTGTTTTTAATCCAAAATAAAGTGACTTTGCTTAAGATGTGACAGTTAACAAGAAGAAAAAGGTGTTACCGTACTCAAATTACAAGCCCCCTTCTTACCAGCACTGTCAAAATGAAGCTCAAGAAAAGATTTAGCACTTATGACCCAGACTTTAGCATCAGTTTTGTATCAAAAAGCCACAAATCTGAAACAATAAAGAAACCATTCTCCATATGACTTTTGCAAGCAACGGCAGAGGAGCTCTCTCATTTTGCAGACACCTATTTTTAATGAGGAGAAGCTGTGGCAGTGTGGTTCTAGGGGAGCTTAAACAGGAAGCACAGCCAAGCCAAGATGACCACATGAAGACCAATAACCCCATTACTGACAGTACACGTGCTCAGCTGTTTTTGCCATGCACTTGTCAGGTCTGACTCCATGCACAGCAAAATCATCCCTGGGACACAGTCATTTATCCTATTGCATGTTTCCCTTGTTGGCCACTGGAAGCTCTTTGGACATGGAGGCTGTTTCTTTTCCAGTGCCATGCAGTACCTGCTGCCCAAGATCCTGTTTTGGTTGCTCCTGAGATGCTTCTGTAACAGACTGCATTACTACACTTCCTTCCATATTTCTGTCTTTAGTTCAGCTGTGGCTTTCAGCTTATGTGGTATCCAGAGCAAGACTTCAGGATTCGACAATGAAAAAATCCTCATGGACAGCTCAGGTTATTGCTGATATTCCTTTTTTGCTGGTAACAACAGCAGTGAACACTGCAGACGGAGACGAGCTCTGCTGGGGCTGATGGCTGCATAGACACAGCAGAGAAGGCAAACATCACTTGTTACACCTCCCAGCATTACAAGCCTGTAATTAAATCCCTTTTCTTTGACAAACTTTGTGTAAGCTGGTGGAGCTGAGCCAACACTGGAGCTGCAGGGAGGTTGCATCTGTGGGCAGAACAAAAGGGGAGACGTCCCCTCCTCCATCTTATTGCCTGTTTGTCAAGTGCATCTTCAGCTCCGCTGGGTGCTTCACCACACACAGCCTTAAAATGGAGCCTGCACTGCTTTGTGCTTCACCTCTTCAGGGGCAAATACACCGAGCCATTGATTAGGTTATTTTAGGATTGTGGCTTGCTGTTGCTCTGGCGGTCGTTCATCAGCAGCCAGTTACACGTGTTTCAGAAAGCTCTTCAAAAAACACAGCCGCCCAAGAGCACTCCTCACACAGCACGTTTCAGATGTGCCTTTGTGCACGAGCTGTATGTGCCTCAGCAGCAGCTGAAGAGCCATTCGGATGTGCCGGTTGCTATAGAAATTACTTTTCTCAGGAGCTAAAATAATAGCTTGCAGCTCCTGCAACTTGCTGTTGTGTGGGCTGCCTGGAGCCAGAGACACTTCCATGTAGCACTGGGGGCTGGGGAGCATTCTTGCATACTCTGAGAGACAGATCTTCCTTTCTCTCTGCTCATGCAGCTACTTTTGAATTTAAGCTTTGCAGAGGATGTGTCACGGGTCTAAAGGTTCAGAAATAAAAGCTGCCTATGAAATGGCAGGATGGCCTTGCGGCTGAGGTTTCTGCTGGGGTGAAGAAGATTTGGGTTCCGTTTCCATTTTTGCTTCTGAAAACTGACAGGCTATGGGACTGCTCACACTGAGACAACTTTTAGTGCAGGAGACACTGCATAGCAACTTGAGGGGGCTTACAGGTCTTTAAAAGCACCTAAGCAAGTCAAGCAGGAAGGCAACAAGCAGGTCAGCTTGGCTTCATTCCTCATTTTTTCACTGGTGAAAGTACCGGGGGGAAGTAGATGCTCTGTGGACCCAGAGCTCTGGAGAAGTTAGTGGGTTTATAGATAGTTTTGGGCTCTAGGCCTGACTTGCATGGCAGCTCTGCTATCTGCCAAGGAGGCAGAGGAGAGGCAGGAGCAAGATGCATGAGAAACAATTGGATGCACCTGTGTCAAGAAGCAGGGGCACGGTACTCAGGTTTGTGACTCGTGGCACACAGCCTACGTAGGGTCCCATCAGCCGCAGCTAGCACTGGTTTGCTTTTGCAGATGGGGAGCAGCAAAAGAGTAAGAGAAGGAAGCAGGAGGGTATAGGATGAAAGGAGAGAGAAAACAAACGGGGAAAGTATTTTGTATCACAGCACAAACCCTGTGCTGTCCTAGAAAATTCGCTCTCAGATGTGTGCATGACTGCATTGGCAACTGGCAGGGAGATGCCAAATGGAGATAAAAGAACTGCAGACTCTGCTGAAGGCAGCAAGCTCAATCAGTTCCTGTCTGAGCAGCAGCAACATACAGAGATGCAGGGAGGAGGGTGTTTGGGGAAACCACAGGACAAAACCGGGCCTTCGGATGTGAGGCAGCTGTACTTGGCTTACAGGCAGCTAGTGATAAGAACTCGTTTCACACATACAGACATGTGGATTTACCTCCTTCCAAATTTAGATGTAGCGTGCACATAGGTTCTGAGCCTGCTCAGTTTTGCTGGAGTTGTATCAGGGGAAAGCTGACCTCATGTATCTACCCACCATGACTTCGCTGAGCCTGATTTCTCCACCTCCACCACAACACTGTCATCTTCAGCTGCCAGCAGCGGCAGCCATTTCACTGGCATTTTCCCTTCCTTGCGAAATCGAAACAACAGAAGCAATACTTGCAATGTCAACTCCTTCTGTTGAGAAAAAATCCATGCTCTACTGTGTTGCTTTGGGAGCCTGGGAAGATGGATACAGTTACACTATAGGGAAGTTACAACAGATTCAAGCATGGTTATTGCTGCTAGCAAGGTGAAATGGTTCAAAACATTTTGTTGGGATTTAGTTAGAAGAAAATTCTTTGCAATGGGGACAGCACTTTAAGGTTAATCAATAACTGGAGCCTAATGTTCCAGTTAAGTTTTCATCATCAAAGGGCAAGACACAAACCACATAACATCATTAAATGCCTGTTTTAGAAACGCATATCCTTTCTGGTAGATCTTACTGAACAGCGATTCTGGGAAACAACCCACTTCACAAATTGAACACTGCTCGTTTTTGGGAACTGTTGCCTAAGATAAATCTAGTGTTGTGACGTCTTCTGCATTGGAGGCTGCAACACTCAGGAGCGAAGAATATTTTCAGAATCTCTGTCTTTGAAACAGAGTAGCTGTTTTAGGAGGAGGATGACACTCCTGGTGCCTGGATTGTTGTGCCCACAGCTGGCCATTTAGCTGCCCACAGATAGCCATTTAGAGCCAGGCTTTGCTAAAGACATGAACTGTGTCCACTCGATGGGCAAGCTGCATGTTTAGTTTGCAGGAGAAGCTGCTCCGAGAGTATTTTGGGTGAGAAGCTGTGCAAGGAAATTTCCTAGGTCAGTAAGGCAGCCACACCTCTGCTGCCCTGCTTAGCTAATACAGAGACCTGGAGAGCCCTACTGCAAAGAGAGTCCATGGGGTGGATGCTTTGAGGCAGCAGACAGCATATTTCTATTGGTATTGGAGTTGCCCATCTCTTCCGGGCATGCTGATGGATGGGCAACTCAACAACAAAAGGAAGAGATTTCAGAACTGCAGTTATTTCCTGAAACTGTCCAGAAGAAGCAAAACCAGAAAACCCTTCCCAGATGGGGATGTGAAAGTTCCATTACAGTGTCTTGGAGAACATTCAGTTTTATGCAGAGAAAGGTGATCTTAAGCAGAGACAGGAAGTACTGAAGAGGCAGACATGTTTCACTGTTTATCCAAGACAGAATGCTGGCAACCAGGGAAATAGTAACAGTGAAAATCAGACAAACATAAACAGGCAAGAGCTGTGACACCAGAACTTTCAACTTTGGTGTTGCTGCATTAGCTCTCAGTCAGAGGCCTGTGGACAAACATAGTTCTGGTTTGCTGCTGTGCTCCTGCTGCACACGCATCTGAGAAATATCAAAGAATGGCTGTCTGCTTATCTGTTTCGCAAAGAACATGCATGCCAAGACTACAAAATAAAAAGTAAGCATGTAAAGTCAAAAACGTAAGTAATATGAAATGACAACATACAAATGCAAGCTTATTTTGCTGCCCCCCATGCTTATCTTGTTGTGATAAAGGCTTGTTTTCATCAAGGTCTCTCAGCCTGCCTTGGTGCACTGGACAGGCTACAAGCAAGAGCTGTGTCTTTGCCCTCCTCCTACTTGCCCGGGAGCCCTAGCAATCCCTGCAGTGCTCTCCTCACCTCTTCCACTGGTGCAAGACTGACTTGTTTTCTTCTCAGTATTTCTCACTACCACTGGGAAATGTGTTGCTGCCATGAAAGGCGAACAGGTGCTGGGACCTCCTGTAGAGGGTGAATACATAGACAGCTTTTGGCCAGGTGGCCAACCAGTAAGGGAGCTCTTACTGGTTTTCAAGGGACTGTTTGAAATGGCTAGGGCTTGACACCACGGATAATGCAATTTTATTTTGTACTCAGATCTGAATATTAGTTCTGAGATTGTTAGCACAGGTGTCAGAAAACATGGAAAAAACAGTGAATGATGTACCATGAGTAACTGGTTTAAGTGGCTGCATCAGACTGGGGAGAAAGCAAGCAGCAGCTGCACTTCTAAATAGTGCATGTGTGTGCATGTATATATATAGAAAAGCCACAGCAGCAAACTGAAACACGTGAAAATTTTACATCAGGCCATCCAAAAGACAACATGAGATCTACTTCTAGTAGGTCTTCGTACTGGAGCATTTGTGAATTACATTTTTAAGTTGCAAAATAATTTTGTTTTTCCAAAACATAAGTAAACTTCTTTAACCATCAGACTCCAATCTGATACTTTAAGAAACAATAAATATCATATTTGTGATTGTTTTGAAAGCGCTGGTAATAGTGACAGGCTTGTAGATTCTGCTATGCAAGGCAAGTCATTACTGGCTGCTGGATCTGACCTGTACCACAGCTGCTTGTTGACCCAAGTGCACATCCATGTAGGTGTTCAAGCCAGTGACAAACATGCTGAGCAGCAGTTTCTCTTGATAGTAACTAGTGTACTGCACGATTAGCACTTCACGTTTTTGTTCAAAAATCTTGCAGTGAATGCCCCAAATTAGACATCTATAATCTGCCAGTGTATTGAAAAGAGAGAGGATTGCAGATGGTCTGCACTGCTATGTGCCAGAATTCACACTCAACCTGCATGCTACATGCTTATCTTGTACACGTAATTGAGTGAGTCCAACAACCCTCAGTGGGCTCTGGGGCTGCTGGCAAAGGGTATGAGTTGAAATGACCAACGTGTGAAAGCTACACTAAAGAGTGTCATTGGAAAAGAGACCTTACGCCTTGAATGCAAGTCTAGCAGTGCAGATCCTTCCAGGAGCTGCCATCCACCCCTCCAAGTCAAGACCCTATCATCCTTCAGGCTTTACTCGATCAGAGCAGCTGAGTTTTGACTGAGAAAAACTGCAGAATGAATCCTTCAGCAGCCGTGTCTCCCTCAGCACCACTGGGTGCTTCTATGGATGATAGTCACCTTTACCAGCGTCTCTTGTAAATCAGAGATGTGATTCCTGAAGGAGACACTTAATGGAGGCAAAAATATAAACGGGACCAAAAGAAGTAGAAAAAAAACATGCTCAAGGCTATTTATTAAACAGAAAGATATGGAAGTGGCTTCTGACTCATAAGTTCCTTAAACTTGCAACTGCTGAAAATTATAAAGTGTACCTGAGAGCACTGACTCCATACATCCAATTTTTTTTCCATTTTCCTATGCACACCTGCTGCTGGCAGCTCTTCAGGACAGCATACTGACTTACCTGTGGTCTGACCCATTTTTCTATCACCTCTTCTTGACTCAGTCGAAAAGCATAGATCATGTCTGAGTGTCATGTCACCCCTAAATCCCTCAGCCCTGTATTGTGTGATGGCTAAAGCACTCACTTCAGCTCACATTTGAAAGTCGTATCCAGGCCATTTTCAGGAATCACCAGCTTGTTAACATTCCCCTACAAATGACATTATTGAATCAATGAATGCTAACTGTTTTTCACTTATGATCAAGCAAACAAAAACCTTTTCCCATTCTTCTTCTGGCTGTTATTTGCATTTCCATGGCACCTAAATACAGTAATCTTAGTAATGGATGTGTAATATTTTAGTACAGCAAGAAACATTGCTCACTACGATGAGCTAATAGCTTAATGCAATGCAAATTACAGCACAGGATGTAAGAAATACAAGGCAGCAGGAGAAGAGGAGAGGAGAGAAAATTGTACTGGTAAAAACATGTGCTTCCAAACTATGTTCATAATTAGGTGCTTTACATTCCTACAGGGCTTGAGGATTTTTCTTCATGTCATTGCTTTGGCCTTTATATAATTATGTGGTTGTACTTGGCTATGTGGTATAAGTAAATAACACTAATTGCTTTTCTTATTTGAGGGTAGTGGACTGAAACCATGACTTCTGTTTATCAGCTCTGGGTAATAAAAATTGTATGGAAAAAAAAAAAAAAACAAAACCAAAAAACTATTTCAGACAGTATTGGCAGCTTTCCTCTCTCTCTTTTATACAAAAGGAGGAGATCTGAGTAGAAAAAATAACAGCAAAATCAGACTGCTGAGTCAGATACTTACAAACTTACATAACAGGGATGCATTTCCATATTTCCTCCTGTCTTTTGTATGCTTGAAGCACAGAGGGAAGGACTGATCCAAGTCTGCTCACAGTAGCTTAGTGCAGATGCTTCAATGTCGCAATGGAAATATGAAAAATATCTTAACATAACATCTCCATCATGGAATAATTAAATATGACATTAAGTCAGTGAAGCAGGGTCTATGTGCTGCGTGGAAACATACTGAAACTTCTCTCTGAACACTCAGTAATACAGATTTTGTCCAACAGTAAGCCACTTCTTCATTTTCAGACCAATGATTATGAATACACTGGGGAAAAGCAAATTTAATTAGTACAAAAATTATCACAGCCTTTCAATGCCATTTTCTGACCATAAGTCTGGTATGTTCTGTGATTTCTCAGGCTGTTATTTTTTGCAATGGTGTGGTGCAGACGTCTGCTAAAATCCACAGATTTAGGCACACAAAATTAATTTGCTTCATATGGCAAGTAAACTCTTGGGTCCAAAGTAGAAACATCAGTAGGGTAACATATGTTGAGTATTTAGAAATAAGACAAGTGCCAAGAAAAGTAAGTTTAATGTCATCACAGACATCATGTTCCTCACTGTCTGCTTGAACTTTGAAAAGATGTCTATACATCTTCAACCCTTTGGGCTGTATAGTCTTGAAGTCGTAATGAATATTTTACTAGAAATTAAAACTAGGTACAACAAATACTGAAATAAAAGCATAAGTTAGGAAACAAAGACCAAAGAGAAAAAAACGAGAAGGTGAGACACGCTCCAGGCAAAGTTAAATCAAATGTGTGTTTTGCAGATGACTTAAATGACAGGACAAGGGGAAATGGCTTTAAACTGGAAGAGGGTAGATGTGGGCTAGGTGTTAGGAAGAAACCCTTTACTGTGAGGGCGGTGAGATACAGGCACAGGTTGCCAGAGGCTGTGGATGCCCCTCCCTGCAGGCGTTCAAGGCCAGGCTGGATGGGGCTGTGAGCAGCCTGGTCTGGAGGGAGGCGTCCCTGCCTATAGCAGGGTTGGAATGAGGTGGTCTTAAAGGTCCCTTCCAACACAAACCATTCTGTGACTCTGTGATGCCTGAGGGATGCAGATTTGAGTCAGGTCAGGCAGAAAGAGAAACCAACCGTGGGCCTCCCGCTTCTTGGAGGAGTGCCTTTACCAGTACGTTCCAGGGTAGCAGAATGTTTAAACAGCAAACCATTTTCTTTCTTTTCTGGCTTACAAGCTAGAAAACAACCATTTCAGCCCCACGCCCTTTCTCCATTGACGTGCTTCCTGCAGGGCTCCACTCTGTGTTCACCTGGGCTTGGCAGCCCCAGCAGCATCATCTGCCACAGCCACAAAGCACCGCCAGCCACTTCAGCTGCCAAAGCTTCTCCCTCCGTGAGGAAGGCAGACCCTCAGACAGGGGCGGGCTGTGAGACACACCTTCACAACAGCTGCACGAGAAATAACCCCGAGCAGAAGCCGTGGCTGCTTTGTGTCACTGCACGAGGCCGCAGGCAGCGCGGCAACACATCGGTCCTGTTAGAGGGCTGGTGCCAGGAACGGAGCCTCACGGACCGGCGCGGGGGCAGCAATCCGTGCGTCCTGAGTTTGTAGAGGAGCGCTGGTTTTGGTGTTACTCCTCACCCGAGGAACGTGGGGCCACGCCAGCCCGCACGGAGCGGCACGCGAGCTCTCCCTCTTTCCACGGGCAGGGGCTCGCTGCTGGGCGCAGTCAGACGCCCTGCTGGGCAGGGAGCAGCCGGCGCTCCCAGCGACCTTGCAGCTGGCGGGATGCCGTCCCCGGAAAAGCCGCGGGAGGAGACGCGGGGTCGTACGGGGAACCGCTCCTTTACCGGCCGCGAGGGAGACAAAGGCGGACGGGGGCGAGGGCGGGAGGAGGCGGCCGCGCGAGGAGAGCGCGCGGAGGGGCCGCGAGCGCGGCGCGCGCCCCCGCGACTATTGCGCCACCCGGCGCCTCGCGCTCCCCCCGCCCTCCCTTGTTCCCGGGCTCCCAGACATCAAAGAGCGATGGAGAGGAGCCGCGGGGGGCGGCGCCGAGGAGCCTCGCCGCGCGGTGACGGGCACGCCCGCCGACCAATCGCGGCGCCGACGGCGGCCGACGGGCGCGCCTGCTAGCCAGTAGCCGAGGAGTCCTCGCTCCCTCCCCGGCTCGGAGCCAATCGCGGAGCCGGTGACCGGCGGGGAGGCGCGACCCGGTCCCGGGGCGGGGAGGGGGCGTGCGGGGGGACGGAGCGCAGAGCATCTTTGGCGCTCGCCGCCGCCGGGCTCCGCACCCGCTCCTCCTCCCTCTCGCGTGCGCGCCCTCCGCCAGGAGCCGGCCCGCTCCCACCCTCCCACCTCCCCCCGGCGATGTCGTCTCCGTCGTCCGGGGATCGGTATGAAGAAGAGGAGGAGGAGGACGGCGCCTACGAGAGCCAGGCCAAGCGGCTGAAGCCCAGCGCGGCCGCCGAGGAAGGCGAGATCGAGTACAGCGGCGCTGAGGAGAGCGAGAGCCGGCGGGACAAGGTTCCCCCGCAGCGCGGAGGCGGCTTTTCGGGCGGGGTGAGGGCTCCTTCCCTCAGCACGGCGGCGGGGAGCGGGGCGGGGGTGGGGGCGGGCGGCGGAGCCCCCTCCTCGTGGCGCGGCTCCGGGCCGCGGAGCGGGGCCTCCGGGCGCGGGGCGGCCTTCTGGGCGGCTTCCCTCCGTGCCCACCGCGGCCTGCCGGAGGCCGCAGCCCGCTGGCCCTTTCCCCCGGGCACGGAGGCGCTTCCGGGGCGGGGGGTGCGCCGCTCTGCCCCGCTCCGGGGCGGTGGGCCGCCGGCTGGGGGCCGCGCTGCGGAGCCCGGGCTGCGAGGCGGGTCGTGGCGAAGCGCGGAGCTCGCCGCCGCTCCGTGGGCTGCTCGGCGCCTTTCGGGATATCGCCGGGACAAGTTTGGCGCTCGCCCTGTTGCTGAGTGTAACTATAGAAACGTGCGGCGGGGGAAGAAAGCGGGCGGAGGGGGCCTTTCGTCCGCCCGTTCGACCTTATTGTCTGGCCGCGCCGGGCCGTGAGGCTGATGGCGAGTGGCTGCCTCTCCCCGATGTTCCCCCGTTCCTCACGTTGCTTCCCCCGCTGTGAGCCGGGCTGCCGGACGCCGTAGTGCGGTGTGCTCGCTTTGCTGCGCTCTTTGTGTATTCGTATCGAAGCGGCAAGCGAGACCCTTCGCTTTGGGCTAACGGCGCTTCTGCGTCTACCCTTTGATTTCTGACTTCGCCGAATTGCCCGGGTGATTTGAACCGTTTGTTCAGTTCTTGATGGCACTCTGTTTCCGCCCTGAAAAGCAAGATCAACGAGAGCTTGATTCCATGACATTTAGAGATTTTCTATGTTATGATTTGGCTGAATGATCTTGCTTAACAACGCCATGAATTAGGGAAAGCACCTTTGCTGTTACCGTCTTTCCATCAGCTGAACCTCCTTCTGGACTGTGATCACCTGCTGAATGCGTAGGAAAGTTCCCTGGTAAACTGTAATAAAGTTGCACCTTTTGGGATAACTGTTTTAAGTGTAATACCTTGTCACAGAGCATCAGCCGTGGTGCAGCAAAGCCTTAGTAATGCATTCTTAGAGGATGCATCTGAATTTAATCCTTATGTTTGCATAAGTTGTCTGGATATTTTGTCATACAGGAGAGCTGGGCATCACACAGAGCGTTTCAAGTAGGAACGAGATCCTGCTCTTACCTTTCTAAGTTGCCAGTTATTATTTTTAACTTTCCTTCATTTTGGCTTTGATTGCCTTCTTTTTGACCTTAGTATCTCAGTTTTTATGCTAGTTAATGCGCAGGGCATACCGCCCTGCTAGGTAACAAGAATATAAAGTATGTCTGTCATCTGACATTTTGGATTTTGGCTGTGTTTTGTGAGCAAAGAGACTGAAACGAGTGTGTAGGAGGTCTAGAAGTGAAGGATTTTAGGCAGCGTGTCGGATCAGTTGCACTGTGCCTCAAGAGGGTGCGTGGTCACAGACTCTTGACTCTCCTAATGCTCTGTGATGGTTTGTTGGCAAAGCTGTGCCGATAGCTCCACTACTGGGGAGGCAGCGGTTTTCTGGATAATAGAGATCGCACCAGGCTCCTAAGAGCAGACTGTAACATCAAGAGAATATGTGGGAAAATGAACAACTGAGCGCTTTTGTCTGGGGTTTGTAAGAGCAAAGTGCCAGTATCTATTCATTAGACTTAGTTCATGTGAATGTTAGGTTTTTTTTTTCTTTCATTGGTTTAAAAAAAGAAAAAGTGCAGGAAATGGATAATTTTTTTTCCCTTACCACCTTCATTTTGTTCCCAGATAAACGTCCTTAGCACGTAAAAGTTAGTTTCAGTTCAAGGTGAAGACATACAAGATAGGAGTAGGCTGAGGGAGTAGGTGCAGGTACGCTGGTCACTCAGAAAGAAGCAGAAAAGGAACATGTAAAGTGAAGTACAAAGAACAATAGGGAATGGGGAATTAGGAGGGAGAAATGGAAAAATGGATGACTGGAGTAGGGAGAGTGCTTGGAATCTGTTAGCCTCACGCTTTTCCTCTCCTAATGTGTCCTAAAATAATGGTGAATTGTCATCAGTTCCGTACAGGTTGTGAGATCAAAGCTGTTTCATAGTGGGCCCTTCTAGTTATCCCCTTGGCAGGATCTCCCTGCTGGGCTGTGTTTATTGTTGTGGTGTTTTCCCATTCCTCTGGGATTGCCTTGTGAGCTGCGTAGTCCCTTATTGCCTCTAAGTTCTGTGTTTCTGCACATGGGTGCCTAGAAATCTTTCCTGATAGGCAGGTTACAGATGGGTAAGAATATTTTTGGTTTGTTCTTTCTTTGCCTCTGTTCCCAGCCAGTACTGACACTGCACACAGCCCAGGGGTGTGTGCTCCTTCCTATCGGCTCATCTGAGCGCTGAGGAGCATGGAGAGCTGTGACTGGAGGGTTGACAGGGAGAGGAACAGAGGTGGTCTTACAGCAGTATTCTATGATGGGGGAGAGTGAGATTTGGAAGGACGACGTTTACAGAGGCTGTGCTGTGGGGTGGGCAGACCTGGGCAGAGGAGTCAGAACTGGGCTGTAGCAGAGTCAGGACACAGGGAGAAGGTGGCTGGGAAATAGAAGCTGTGTTTGAGGGTGGTCAGAGGGCCTTTCAACTCTCTCCCTCATGTGAATTTCTTCCATTGGTTAGTGTTGTATTTAACTTCTTTTTTTTGGTAGCATTCATTTGCCTTGCTGTCTCTTACATGCTTTATAGAAATATTGAAGAATAGGTAAGGATGATTCTTACGTTTGGGGAAGTGGGATGTGGTGTCAAAATACACAACCATAAAACCAGGTTCCTGCAAGATTAGCTAGGAGTGTGAATGTGCAGCATCTGAGCTGCTCTGCTCTAAGTTCGGATGTGCAATATCCTTGCTTTGCAGTGTAAGTGGGAAGCAGTGCACCTCAGGAGTAAATTGCTTCATGTCTGTCACAGGCAGTAGCAGCGGCTAGATGGAAATGAGTTCAGAGCCTAGAAGTCTGTTATGGAGCAATCCGAGTGTAAATCGTCCTTCTTCCTTTGTCCTCCATCACAAAAGCCACTCAGGCTAGTTCCTCTTCCAGCACCTCAGGTATTTGTTCCTGATAATTGTCTCCTCATAATGCTCCGTATTTGTTTTAGTCCAGGTTTTAAGAGATGTGTTCGGATTGCACTGAGCACAGGGGAAAATAAAGAATCATAGAATTTTGTTGAAGAGTGTGCAGGAAATGCTGCGTATACTTCAGAAAGCCTTTTCTCTATCACACCACCTCCAATGGGCAGAGCTGAAATTACTGGAGAATGCGTTGTGTACCTTCACTTTCCCTTTACAGCGTGGTAGCTGTGCAGCTGTGTTCATAGTTAGGCATTAACGATGTTTTAGGCACTTACGTACAGAATAAGCAACTTTTCGGGGCTCCCCCAATTGCTATTGAAAATATAACAACTATTTCAGAGCATGTGAGAAGGATGCAGTGAGAGGAAGAAGTTGTAAGTGCATGTGATGTTCTGAATGATGAGAAATAAAATAGCAGGGTGTATAGGTAGCTAGGGGAGAGAATGTGAAGGAGAACAGCATCCTTTGCAGTAAAGAGAAAGAGAGATGGAAGAGACGAGCAGAGGAACAGTAAAGAAGCAAATGGTCCAAAAAAAAGTAATATGAACTCTGGTGAATATACTAACTGGAAAAGTGTCTGGAGGAAGGATGCAGAACAGGTGTCTGTGCAAATAGTGCAAAATTCTCTGATCTAAAATTAGTGAACAGGAGAGGCTTCATACAGCTGGAACCCTTCATGACTTTCTTCCTTTTTGGAATAACAAAATCAAAATTTATTAGCAAGACACCAGTGATATATTTGAAATGTTGCCTAGGAACATGTAGGTCAGTAAAGAAAAGATATATTGAAATGCTGCAGTTGTTCTTCAGAGCCGCTTCCATTACAGTCATGTGTATATGAAATAACCAAGCACATGAGGCATGATGCGGTTATTCTAGGGCTTCCTTCTCTCCCTGGAAACACAGTTTCAGCGTTACCTGTTACGTTGGTAGCCTTTTTTCCGAGGAATCCTTTTCTGTTCTCATTACTGGTCTTGAGCACTTAGAGGAAGTCTGTTCTATTTAAGAACTATTTTTTCTGCCCGGCTAATGATTCTTTAAGAAACTGTTACTGAGCTTTCAGAAGACATCCTGGGCAATATATATTTAGCAGGCACGGCAGTAACACGAGCTGGTCTGTTTCCTGGCTATGTTGGAGGGCATCGTGCTGGGGTTAGGCATGGGGTTCCAGTGCCATTGGAAGAAATGGAGTTACGGAGCACTGGTGTTGGCTCATCTGTGTTACATGCTCTGATGTCACCGCTCTCTGTGCCAACTGTAGCACGTGTAGACTTCTCAGGATAGGGCGACTGTGAGACCTTGGTCAAAGTGCTGTGTTTCTCGTCTGTGGAAAGGGAAGGTGGCAAGCAGTGGGCTGAGTTCTGGCCTTAGCTGTGAAGGTGCTTTACACCGATGGATGTATTTGCATTTTCATTTAGACTATTGACTTTATTTTTTTCCTTTTAGGGGAAATCCAGGATTGTTCTAGATTTGCAGCTTGGTAGCTGCAAAACTTGTTTGATGATAATATGCACGTCTGCCTTTGTGAATGCTTTTTTGCACTCCAGCATATGCCAGTAGCACATGTTGGTGTCTTTCAGCAATATGCTCTGTGAATGTCAGTTTGTGACTTCCTGGCTTCAGGCTGACTTGTGCTTCATTCCTGCACCACTGTTTGCTGCTTCTGGTCCGAGGCTGTTCTGAGGAAAGCAGACTCCCTCCGCTTTAGCCATGTGTACCTTCACTGGTTTTATCAGTGTAAACACTGTGATGAGACAGTTACACAGAAATGCTATGCAGACAAGCCCTCAATTTCATGGCAAGTGATTGAGATTTCACTACTTTTTTTTTTTTTTTTAATTTTAAATAAAGCTTCATGCTTCTCAAGCTTTTGTGTAAGTTTCTACTGTTATGACTTATTCTTGCTTAATCTCTCACTGTACTACATCCTAATAAATAATGCTTTCTATATAGCGTTATGAATGAAAGAAATTTGGCTTAGAAAGCTAAATGTCTTAACTATAAAAGAAAACAGAGATTGTATTTGCTGATGGTTCTGAGAATCATTCCAGTTGCAGTAACGTGGACACTCCTGTATGTGCGTGTAACTGATGTATAATGGATTCAGAAATGCAAGCATAAAAGTACATGTTTGTAATACTGTTAGAAAGCTTTATATCATGAGTAGGCTAGCTTTAATGCAAATATGAAGAAAAATGCGTGACAAGAAATGTGAACTAGAGCAGGAATTGAACTGGAAAGGGGACAGAGACATAACATATCGTTAGGATGCATACTCTGAGAAACTTGGCTTGTCTGGGGATGCTCATTCACTAAGGTAGCTCTTTCTAGCGAGCCTTTGTTTCAGTGAGAAAACCACTGCCTATATTTACCATCTGATCTCCAATGAAATATTCTTAGGTACAGTTTCTTGAACGCGTTAAAAGGAGAAGGAAAAAAAGAAAGGAATGCATATTCATGGCATTAACAGGGATCTTAATACAGTAACGAGTATGTGGGGCAATGAATAATTGATTTAATAACTTCTAAATAAAGTAAAGCTACCTGCTGTCTGAACATCTTAGAGCTCTAGACTTTGCAGGAAAAAATGGTAATTACTGTTTTCTCTTGAAGGGTTCTTCAGGTGCTTCTTTCAGCGTTGAAATTTATGCATGGGTAAAGAAGAGAGAAGTTGATAATAGAAGTATGTGTGGAGCTCTGTTCCTTCAGCGATTCTCTGAGTACCTGCAGTTCAGAGTTTTAACCTTTATTAATGATTTGATCTCTGCTACCAGGGCTTGGGTGATTAATTCAGAATTATGTAACAACCACTCATTGCGTTTACCCACAGTTGCCACAGCTCTAATTCAAAGAAGTATGTTGCAAGTAAAAATGCTTTCATTGTGCAAATGACTCGGACATAAATGAAGATTTAAAAAATAGTGCAGCAGGTCGTTCTGAAGGCTGACAGCATCCCACGGCCTGCTTTACGGTTCAGACAGAATGTTCACATCCTCAAAGGAAGGAGAAAATACATAGTTGTTTCAGGAGAACTGTGTGTGGAACCCAGGAATTAGATACAGGAGACTCAATTTGTAGTTACCTGGCAAATGTTATTTCCTTAAATCTGTAGTTTAAAAAGATAGGGAAAGGAAGAACGTGTGTAGCACGCACTCAGCGGAGCTGAAGGCTCCTTTGTACCGCAGATGAGAATCTCTCTCGACTTCCAGAAGGTGCTGTGCTTCTTACTACACAGAAGTGAAAATTCAACAAGACTTGTTAGATCAAACAAACACACTGACGTGGGGAATTCGTAAACAAGAATTTGACATTGCTGCTACCTGTGCTAACTCTTTGTGTTATTAAGTACAGTGTATTTCATGTGGTTCTTATTATGTCTGGTTTTCCTTTGTGGATCTCTGTCATTATTGGCTAATATTATTTCATTAAATTTTTTTTTTTTTCTCTTGGCTTAGAATAAACAAGGTGCATTTCAGCCCTACTTCAGGCTTCACACAGAAGGATGGAGCTGATCCCTGACCAAATGGTTCAGTTGCACAGAATTCACTGCAGCTCTACTAGCTCACTGAGAAACGTTTATACATTGGCAGTTCTGTGTGCCTGTGTACAAGGGCTGAAACCTGTTGATGAAAATCAGCGTTGGGGTGAATAGAAAGGGCATGCCCACCTGTACTGGAACAGAATCTTTTAACAATATATATCAAGAGCACTCAGAATTGCAAGGGAATGCTGGTTTGTTTCCAGCATTGGGCTGAGCTGGTATTCGCTTGCACTGGAGGACAGAGCTCTGCACGTATTAGGAAAGTAACCAGTTTTGATGGAGTTTATTCATGGCCCTTGTTTGTTGCTGCTTTTTTGCTTTACTTCTTCAGGAAACAAGACTTGTCTCAATGTCTTAAGCAAACAGGAAGCATGTCAAAAATATTTTAGGTGTTGTGCATGTTGAAATATCTTCTGTTTGGAACAAATAGGGTGGAAGACCTTCTTTAATTTAAGCAAACTTCAGAATACACTTCATTTTATACTAGAAAAATCTTGCCTGTGTGAGCATGCTAACAAATGTTCTGCAAATTATTTTAAGTAGGCTTCAGCAGTTGAACTTTGCAGTCTGTTTGGAAAGAAAAGTGGAATTGTTTAAAATGTACTTTGTACATTTAAATGGCTGCTTCTGGACCCAGTGTAGTGTCTGCCCGATAACTTTAGCTAACGATATCACTGTTCCTTGTTCTGTACTGAATTTTAAATGTTGTTTTGTTGTTGTTAGGATGCAGGGGGAAGTCATCACAAAGTCTCTGTTTCTCCTGTCGTCCACGTCCGAGGGCTGTGTGAATCAGTGGTGGAAGCAGATCTTGTGGAGGCTCTGGAAAAGTTTGGAACCATATGGTACGTCAAACATTGTGAGGTCACATCCCTCAACAAGTTGGAAGCATTATCTAAAAGTCACTTAGATGTCTTTAAATATATCATGATAGCCATTTCGAGTCTTGAATTTAGTTACTAAAAAAGCAAACAACTTTCTAGCTGTGTGAAGATTCTCCTTTTGTACACGTAAGAAGTCTGGTTAAGCAGTTATGCTTTATGTGTACCCTAGTACCTGCTGTCAGACTGCTGGTCTTAGCCTGAAGTGTGAACTGTAACAAAACTGAACTTCAGAACAGAATGAGTCTTTTTCCGCTGCTTTTGTATGAGAGGAGTGCTTATGACATGAGATGGTTATTCAGAGGTAGACTCTTCCATGTCAAAGCAGCTGTAAGCAGAGTAGTAGAGGTGAACTGGTAGAGCCAGTTTATTCTGAGTGCTTCATTTTTAGAAGTATGCATTTTTTTTCAATGATATGCTAGTATTGAAGTTAAATAAGTTTTGGAGATAGTACGGTGGTATTTTTCATTCTTTAAATGAAATCTAACTGAAGAGCACTTGCATTAATGTCTTCACATAAATAAACAAGATTTTGGCACCTCATTTTAGGAGTACAAGTAGGTACATTTTAGCCTGAGAAGTTACGTTTTCCAGAAAAGAAATTGGCTGAAAAAAAGTTTGGTTAACTAGAATGCTTCTGTTTATTTCTTCCAAGGTAGTTTTGTGTCACGAAAATAATAATCTTTTAAATTTCTTGGTTTGGTGTACAAAGTTTAAATGTTTTCTGTAAATTGCATTTACTTTAATCCTTTACCTCATAAATAACTTAATGAGCTTTTTTAAAATTTGAAGTTGTAGTCCTCGTAAATAATTACCTAATTATTGTGTTGGTTAAATGTTCTTGTGTATTGTACATTTTCAAGAAATTTTCAAGACATTTTCAACTCCTCGTTACTTATTTTTCTAATAAATGCATTTCTTTGCTTCGTGTGAGTGCTTTAGAAACATGTGACCAGGTTTGGGAAGTGCAAGTGGGAAGACCTGGCTTCCTTGTATGTCCTTGTTTGGACTTGTGTAGAAAAGCAGAATGTATCATGTGTGACTGTTACTGAATTTCAGAGTAAGCGTATGGGAGAATTTACTGTATTATTTCCCTCCCCAGTTATGTCATGATGATGCCGTTTAAACGTCAGGCTCTGGTAGAGTTTGAAAAAGTAGAAAGTGCCAAGAAGTGTGTGACATTTGCAGCAGATGAACCTGTATACATTGCGGGACAGCAAGCTTTTTTCAACTACTCGACCAGTAAAAGGATTACTCGGCCGGGGAACACTGATGACCCATCTGGTGGAAATAAAGTCCTCCTGTTGTCAATCCAGAATCCTCTCTACCCAATTACAGTGGTATGTTTCTCTTAATTTAATAATACAACACTGGGAAATGACAGCCTCTATTACATTATTTCCATTGTGTGCTATGAGGGCTGCTCCAAAAGTAATGCCTCTTTCTTTATGATGTTGACTGATGGTGTCAGAGGCAGATGTTGGTAGCAATAGCGGTTGAACCTTCTTGCCAGTATCCCATTACATTTTGTTGCTGCGGAACAGATGGCAGCAGAGGTGCAGTCTGATAAAATGGCGTCTGGCATGGAAGTGCATATTGACCAAAGGTGTAGAATTCCACCATGCTGAGGAGATCTATTGGCATTAATCAACTCTTGTTAAACGTTTATGGAGACCAAACACGGTGAGGTAGTGGGTGGTATATTTCTGTAATGGCGACTGGAATGGTGGGTCACTTGTGCTGGCACATGTTTTTGAGTGCAGCATGCAGGCTCTTGTTGATCATTGCAGAAATGCACAGCTAATGGCGACTGTATTGAAAAATAGTGTTTTGTAGCTGAGGACTTACTCTATGAAATAGTATTACTCTATTCTTCTTATCTGTTGTCGTTTCTTTTCAGTAAATAGGAGGGATTACTTTTGGAGCAATCCATGTACTTGTTTAAATTCTATACTATTAATCTTGAGTCAAGAATTAGTCGTCTACCAAATCTTTATGTCATCTTCACATAAGTATCATTCAGATTCTTGACAAAACGTTTGTTAGGTTTTTTTTTCCTGTTGTTTTTAAGATGATTCAGTCCTGTTGTGCAGATATTTTGCAATACGTTTAAAAACTTCAGTGGTCAAGATTTTGTAATGTTGCTACATACTTGAAAAATATTTCCAAATATGTTGCCATAACATCAGGAATGTTGTTATCTTTTAGGCCTTGGGGGAGTATGTTTAAATAGCAAGTCATTTTTCCAGTAAGAAAGGGTTATTTTATTGCAGCCATTCATTCTTAAGTATTTTCTTTGCAGAAAGTTGAAACCATGATCTGTTGATGATCAACCCCAGTTTGGTGGAATCTTCCTCGCTTTTTATTTGGGCTGATGCATTTTGTTTTCAGTATCTCTGATCATACTATTTATATACAGTTCATTTTTTTGTTTAACAATACTGTAATTAAGAACACAGAGTATCTTTTCCATTGAATGTCTGCTTATATTTTTTCATAAAGACTTACAGCCTATGTTAAATTACACAGGAGTATTTTGGGGGAGAAGGGGAGGCATGTCTTCTTAAGGCAGACTTGTTAAACTATGACATATACGTAAGTTACTTAATCTTGGAGAAACATGTAGATATTGGTTAGTAGAGATCAGTCCAAGCATCTGGCTTGTGTGGAACCACGTAACTTCAGTATTAAATTCTGTTTTATGCACCATATATTATGTTAGCAAATTGAGTGAAGCTTAACAATTCTGGAATTACTTAATCACAAACAATTGGTTCCATATCTTGCTTTCTGCTTTGTTGTGTTGTGAATGTAGATAGGTTTTTGCCTACTGATTCATTAGTGGATGATGAATGTGCTTTCTTCTCAATGTTTTCTTTATAGAAAAGCATGGCAATGTATGACTTTATAATCAGGCTTAAAAATAGACCTGCCTTGATCTGTGTGAACAAATTAATTGAATGAGTTGAATTGTTCTTTGCATGTAAATGTAATACAGATTTTTTGGAAGCTGTTTCATTAAAGCATTTTAAAGTTGGATTGCAAAAGCGAGTGAGATCAATGCAGATGCTTGAATAAGCTGTGGAAGCAGAAGCACCGTTCTTGGCTAGGAGTATTTGAAAATTCTGAACATGACACCTCTAGCATAGCAGCATCTTGGAAAACAAAACCAAAACCCACCTTCTTTTCCTTTCTGCTGCCCCTTGACTGTCTAGTGTATACTGATGAGTACTAGAAGACAACATATTTCCAAAGTTACTTAAAAAGCACCAGAGCTCATCAAAGATAGTACAGACCAGTTGAGTCTGTAGCAACTGGGAAGAGTGATTGTGTAGAGTCCTCAGATGGTTTGGGTTGGTAGGGACCTTAAAGATCATCTGCATCCAACCCTACGAGAGTGGTTTTCTGTGGTCGTTGCAATGTTTTAAACAACTATCAATTTCATTTGATATTAGGTTGCTACAAGTCTTTTAGGTATTCTAATGTATACCTAAGTGTATTCTAATGCAGGTAATGTTAGTGTTAAGTCATATGGTTAATTTGGTAATCCGAAATAGGTGAATTAACTTTAAAAAACAAAAATGAATTCAAAGTGTGTTGGCTAACTGCACTAATGATGTTTTGAGTAGAGCTTGAATATTGAAAGAACTTTTTTTTAGTTAACTGAGGAAATTATTTGGATGATGAATTGTGAAAGAAAGTCGTATGCCCTAAAACCGATGTCATCTGAAGCTGGGAAGTCAATGTGACACTTCTCTTTCAATGAAGGATAAAAGTATGTGCTACTTAGTATATCTACAAAATGTGCCTATGGTGTAGTCTGCTAATTTTTTTTTAAGGCTGTTTTAATCTCTTCTAAAAATGTGTGTTCATCTTCTGAAAAACTTTGGGTTGACAATCTCCTCTGTTTGCTTCATTTAGCTGTGTAAAACACTCACAGGAGTGCCTGGTGTAAAGCCCTTGAGCACACGGAGTTCTTTTTTAGTGGTAGTACACACATGTATTAAGGCTTATGGTGCTCTATATACACCAAGAGTTGCACCACTGCAGCTGTACCAAAAAGAAGACATCCTCTTTTCTGTTTTTTTTTTTTTTTTTTTTTTCCTTCATTTGTGTGCTTTGTTTTAAGAAATCCAGCATGGCTTCCTGCTTTGCTTCTTAATTTCTATACTGTTCTACTGAAGCTAATAAAAACTATACCTAACACCAGGGATGTACGCTAAATTCTTGGAATGAGTGTTTTGGAATTATTTGGTTTGGATATACAGAAAGGAAGGAGAAAAACATATGGTGATAGTGTTCCATTGAGGTGTCTGGATCACTGTGTGCTGGGGTTAACTACCAACTGGCTGTCTAGTAAACCTTAGGTGCTCTCAACTGTTTGAATGTTATCTAACAGGTATATTGTTTCAAGAAATCATGATTCCTGTTGCTTGGATTCTGAAGACCTGTTCTTTGGATTTCTAAGTGGGGATGTACAGTCACCATATCAAATAAATGCATTTGTCTTGGCTAAATTCAAGCTTTAGCCTGGTTTCTGACACCATTATGTCTGAATTCTTCATAATGGGTTGTTGTTTGAGGTACTGTGCATCAGACCAAGCCAGTATTACGATACTTTGAGAATAAGGCAAGATTCTGTCCTTGGTATTTCATTCCCCTGCTGCAGTGAGATTGGTCTCGAATTTTATTGGTTCCTTGCAATATAGTGAAATGCTGGTGAAAACATTGCTCTGACAGTGAGCTTCTGCAAGCCCAGGGTTTTCTCTTTAACTTTTCTGTGCTTTAAGTGTGGAAACACAGCATCTGCTTACACTGTCTTTGACTCAGGTGCACGCAATTGAATTTCTCATTTTGATAAGCTACCTAAGCTTGCATTATGGACTTCTCTAGGTTATTTTTCTGAAGATAACTGAATGATTACAAAGCACCAACAAAACCAAAACCTCAGCTATAAGGGTTTTATGAAATCAACTGTACTGTAACTACAGCATCATTGTGTCTGTTTGCTTTGGTGGAACCACAACGTTGTGTGATAAAAGGGAAGCACAGTCTTGAAGATGCATGCTGTTATTGAGTTTTAACACTCTTTGCAGATACTTCTTTGTATGAGTACTTCTTGTATAAGTTTTTTCCTGTTGTTAATATTTGACTGCCTATGCTACACTATCCTTTAAAATGCTAAATGTAAAAGTAGAAATGCTATAGAGAAAATTGTAATTTAAAAGTTAGCAAGCAGTTAAAAGCTAATAGAAGATAATGTTCTGTAAAACTAAGTTGTTTGAATTTTTGCTCTAGTTAAAGCAGTTTTTTCTTCTTTCTTAGGATGTCTTGTATACTGTGTGCAACCCTGTTGGAAAAGTTCAGCGCATTGTTATATTCAAGAGGAATGGAATACAAGCTATGGTTGAATATCCTTTTTAGACTGTGATGGTTTTTTTTTCTGTAGGTTTTCAACTGCAGATAGGATTTCAGAATGTCAGAAAAATACCATTTAATTTTGAGGCCAAAAATCTCTCAGAAATTACAGTGTTTTTGATATAAATTTTAGATGTTTATATGGGAAAATATCACTTATACATGTAATCTTTGGAGGGAAGTGATGCTGTTAACATTGATCTTGATAACCGTGTTTATAAGTGACCTTAAGGCTAATAATTATTGGCATGAAATATGCCTCCAATTTGGCAATACCCTGGGCAAAAAAATGTTGTGATTTCTAGCTGTATGGGCACTCAAGAAATTGGTAAGGGATTGCAGAGGTGCAGTTTAACTTCTTCCAACTCTTCTAAAATAGTTCTCATATACTGTTTGACTTTTTGTTCTGACTTTAATAAAATGTGAGACCAACTGAGGCCTCATGGAAGAAATTCCCTGCTCTGTTATCCTGCTCTTTACTATGTTTGTAGCATTAAGTTGTACATTGTATGATATTGTTAATATGTTACTATTGTTTGTGGAGTCCAAAGTCTGATATGATTAAGCCTTAGTTCATAAAACTCAAATAGACCTATTCCTGGAGACTGATTACCTTCCATTTATGAAGATGGTATTCAAAGAAAATTGTACTGAAATCTCAAGTACTCTCTCGTGATTTTGCATACTATCCATGTGACAGGCTTTATGAGTGGATCATTTCTGTAACATGTGAATGACTTAACTAGTGGCTGTGCTGCTGATTTGCCAGGCAAAAAGAGTTGCCTCAAAGTCCATTAAAGCAAACTAATTGCTGTTTATCTGACTTAAACTGTGCATCTTAACAGATGCGCACAGTTCCTGTGGTAGCACAGTAAGTTGTGGTAAACAGCATTGCTTAAATTAGATGTTTGTATAGTCAGAGATTATTCTGTATCATATGAAAGATTAGGGTAATTGTGTGGAGGACCCTGCACGTGCTCTGAAACTGCCATGTTTCTGTCCTTTGAATTAAATTATACAATGTGGCTTTTATTTAAAAAGCAGACAAAAAACCACCATACAACCATCAATTAAAAGAAAGCTTGTAAATGTAAGCAAAGTATTGCATCAATATAATTGAACATTTGCTGGGGGAAGCTTCATGACAAGACTTGTCTGAAAGTTTCCAAAATTTACTCAAATTTCACTGCTATGTAGGTTGCTCCAAAAGTAATTCCTCCTATTTATTTCCATGGAAATAACAACAGATATAAAGAGCACGACGACACTATTTGATAGAGCAATTTCTCAACTATGGAACACTGTTCTTAGTCAGTCACCACCATTAGCTGTGTGTTTTTGCCAGTGAAGAACAAGAGCTTGCATGCCATGCTTGTAAAAATCTGCACCAGTGGAGGTGATCCCCTGTCATCTGTTGCTGCTGCTGAGATGCACCACCTATTGCCTCTCTGTGCTCACATCCACTGGTTGGTCTTTGTAAATGTTCAGCAAGCAGTGATGAATGTCAGTGGTGCAAGTTTCTCCATCTAGAGGAATTCACTTGAGTCCCTTTGCTCCTTATGCACTTCCTCATCAGATGCCGTTCTGTCAGACTGCTGCTCTGCTGCCATCTGTTGTACTGCAACAAAATGTAATGGAATATGGGTGGTAAGGTTCAATGTCTACTGCCACACCACCACCATCCACCTCTGATGTTGTGGGCAAACATAATAAAACAAAAGGCATTACTTTTGGAGCAGTTCCCATAGTTGCATTACATATCAGTCCTGGAGATGAGCTCCCACAGTTCTAGCCAGCATCTGACAATTTCCTAGAGGTGTGAGAAGCTTAACTTTTCTTGCTGTAACCTTTGACAGACCTCAAGTCAGTTAAAAAAATTCTGCTGTGAACCTACATCGCGGTGGAAGAAGTTGTTTTACCATAACCATGCAACTCAATATTGTTTTGAATATAATAAACATATACTTCCAAGATTTCATGCAACTATATCAAATGATGGCACAAAATATCTGGTTTATTACAGGGTTTGTGCTGTCTGATGCAGTATGTTACTGGTTATGCATGAGATCATGCATTGCCATGAGCCAAGGTTTTTTCTGCTAATTATAGAACCAATCTTAGGGGTATGTAGAGGATATAAAATAACCTGTTCGTTGCAGACTGGTACATACATCTGCCTTGAGCAATGGATGTAAAGCAATCTCCTCGCTGTATTCTTGATGCAAATTGGTTCATTCAAAGCATCCCTTTTGGTTCTGTGGCTTTCTTCAGCTAAAAGGATGTGCTCTTTCTTAGTTCTTTTCACCGAAGAGTAACTGCTGAGTTAATGAGACTCCCTACCCGCATTTGTCTAGCTCATGCTAGCTATTAGAAGGGATGCATTGTTTTAAGTCACGCCTTCTACCCACTAGCTTCCATCTCTTTCCCAATGATGCAGCTTGACCTTTCCATTTTGATTTTGATCCAAATATTCTCTAGGCTTGTTGACAGCTTCTATGTCCTCTGCTTAAATTTATTAAATCCATCAGAATATTCCTGTCAAAATGAATCTGTAGTGAAGAATCTTTTTTAATGAGTGCCCACGTTATGTGCTGTTTGCACATCAGAAGTAGGTGTGTAACATAGGTAAACCCATGTGTAGTTGTTAGTAACTTTACATTGAAGTCTGTTCAGAGTTCTTGTAGGATTCAAACATAGCGAGCTACTTGCAGTCTAAAAAAATAAAGGTATTTCAGAAGAAGGGACCTGGATGAGATGCCTTGGGAAAAATCCTTAACGTGTGCATGTTTGAATCAGTTTTTTGTGCCCAGAAGGCGAAGGCAGCACTCAATGGAGCAGATATCTATGCAGGATGCTGTACACTAAAAATTGAATACGCAAGGGTAATGCATGGACCTTCTCTCTTATCTTTACTGGCAAAACATGTATACACCATACTTAACATTTTTCACTTTTACTTTATTTGAACAGCCAACTCGACTTAATGTCATTAGAAACGACAACGATAGTTGGGACTACACTAAGCCGTATCTGGGCCGACGAGGTAGGTTTTCCTATGTTATTGCTGTAGATGTATGACTGTACTAATGACAATCCTTTATACGTGGTCAGGCTGTATCTCAATAGTCATTTCAAAGCAAGCCAGAGCTGCTGCTGTGTTCACAAGCCAACCCGTAACCCAGGAAATTAACCCTGAGCCCTAGTGCCCCCTACTGCCGTGTGCTTGAGCCACTTAGTTCAACAAGGAGCCCACACCTGCAAGCACCTTCGCAGTTCTCAAGGACTTGCATTTCTCCAAGCAGCTCTCTCTCTTTGGAGGAGAGGAAACCTGATACAGACTATTCCTTACAAACTACAAACTTGCACACTGCTTCTCCTTCGAAAGGACTCTTTTCCCCTATGTTGGACGAGGCATTAAGAAGGATAGAGGACTTCAGCAGGCTGACTCTACACTTCTTCATGCACCACATCGGCATCAGCAAAACCAAAACAAAACACCAAACCCTCTGAAAAACCTCAGACTTGCAATTCACCTTGTCTGCATACTGCATGCACCACTACCACAAGTTTTTAAAAGGAGGACACTTTCAGTACTTCAGATTTGTATGGGATGAATAACACGATAGACTGTACCCATTCTGTTCAAGTTTGTATGTGTGCTGGTCATATTTCCCTTAAAATTAAAACTGAAAAATTGAGACCCTCCAAAATTAAGAACCTCTTTTGTTGATATCATTGACGTTGTAATCTTTTTATTACTTGCTGTATGTGAGAGTTGCATTCAGTCTTAACAATGTAAATATTGTCTAGTAGTAGAGAAATTTCATCCTGATCTATAGATAGTTGGAACTGAGTAGTGCAATATCAGATAGGTCCCCTCAGTTATATTTAAGTATTAAAACAGGGAGATTCATAATTGATACAGGCATACTGTCTCTTCAGTATTCAGCTGTAATAGTCTCCAAAGCTTGACTCATGTCAGTGGGAAATTATGACTATTTTTGTAAAGACAAACTACTGTGTAGCCTGACTCCTGTAAAGTGTTCACTTAAAATGGTAATAATGTGTAATAATCGAGTGCAGTATTCAGTAACTTATGTAAATAATGCGTGCAATGTAAAGTTAGAAAAGTGAAGAGATGTCCAAGTCAGAGTACTTTTCAGAGGCTGTATGAGAGCCTGGGCTTTGGCCATCTCAAGTGACATGCACTTTCAAAGTAATTCTGCAAGACACTGGGTTTGTGAAACTGTTGTACAAGTAAAAACATAGGGCTTGAATTTTCAGAATGAAGTTCTTGTAAAAAGTTAACAAGGGAGCTACAGTATTGGTTGCAGCTTATAGTTTATGACTATTTTTATGAGGATTTAATTTTTTTCTCAAATTCCTAAGTTCAAAAAAGCAACTTCTTGAAGTCAAGAAACTTGAGGGCAAGAAAGAAAAAGGATTGAATATGAAAAATCTGGATTAATTTGACCCTCTTTCTTCCAATCATTGCAATGATTGGAGAGTAACTTGTAACATGCTGCCCCTAATTACATTACTTAATTGGTCTGCAGATATGTATGAACTGTTTCCCAAGCAAAAAACAGTGGGAAATGAAAACATTAAGGTAGATACAACTTGCTCTTTCTCAAGAACTCTCACTCTACTCCTTTGCTTTTCCTTTTTTGTTACTCTGAATGCCTATCGCTACATCACTCTACTGCACTTAAAAGGAAAATGATCGGATTTGTACTATGTAGCATGAGTTTTCATTTACCACAGTCCACATCCACTTGTCTAGAAAATGAGAATATGAATTTTTGAACGAGCAGTGAAAGGAAAGTAGACAGCTGGATTATGTAATCCAGGACTTGTTTTGAGAGAGTTCTGGTATGTGTGCTTCTGTGTGCTCCCACAACAGTGTTTGGCTTTTGAACTTAATCTGACTGAAACTGTAGGGGTCTGACTCCAGCAAAAAAGATTTTAGCCTGGGGGAATTTCATTTTAGGACAGATGCTGCTAATAATAAGCCTTTCAGAATTTAATTCCTCCCACTGATCCTAGGACACAGAAATGCATTTAGCTAATTATTTTTTTAAAGAACTACTTTATCCATGGTAAGAAATCACTTACTTCCCCTGAGCATTTCTTCACCTAAGTAAGCTTCTTAACAAGTGCCTGAGGCTATGAGCCCATACTGCATTAAATTGAACTGTCAAAAAAAAAAACAACAACAAACCCAACCAAAACAAACAGCACCTCAAAAAACCAACGCCTACCTGTCTTTTAGCATTCTACTGGCTCGTAGCCAGATAGCTCAAAAGTCTGGAACATTTCTTTTGGAGGTAATACCGGGTTACTCAGCAACTCGAGGAGCTGATTCAAAAAGCAAAAACAAACAACCCTAGATTATAAAGAATCTTTTTGTTTAGAATTAATTTTAGCCCAGATCAGTTCTCATTTTCATTGCCTGTTAGCGCAAAATATTTCTTCTGGCACAATTAAGTTAGTTAAAGGAAGGAGCAAGTGTTGGGGACAGGAGAGAGTAATGGACTGTTCCACCAGGAGGAAATATTTGTTAAACTATGCTATCCTGGAATTACTTGAAAGCTTCTGACTTTCTGTGTATTAATGTGCACTCTTTCAATTGATTTGACTCCTCAGACTTTAATGATAAAATTTAATTTTCTGAAAGATAATTCCTGCATACAGGTTAAATGCTCAAAATATTCTATATGATTGTGTAATTACTTTCCGGAGCTAAGAAATTCAGAGCTGTTATCTGGAAAACGGAAAGGAAAAAGAAAACTAGGCAAAAATAATCATCGTTCTATATAGTTGAAGGCAGTCAGCACTTTTCTGTCTCCAGTCTTTATTTCCAAAGTAAATGCCTGACTTGAAACCTGTTCTCAAATTCCAGAGCAGAAACGGCACCTGTTTTCATTTCCCACTGTTGTGCTGTCTATCATGAGTAGTTCTCTGTTGTCAGGGAAATACCTCTTGCTGCAATGGGCTGAATTGCCATTTTCAGCAGTCACGTTTAAGTTTTCTTTGGATCCGTACTAAAGTGAAAAATATCTTGCCCCATCTTTTTAATGTAGCAGTGTGAGAACTGATATTATTTTTTCTAAATGTGAGACATCAATTTTTACTTACCACGATGAAATCTGCAAGTTTAGATTTTTCTTTGCCATGGAACGTGCATCTGATTAGAAAATACAGTTTTGACTGTACTGCACTGCTTTCTTCCAGTAATGTAGACCCTTTGCTTAACTTTATAACACAGAGAACTTGGTCTTCTTAAAGGATTGACCTTTTGCTAAGTGCATTATTCAGTGATGTTTCTCTTCAGTCAACCTGTTACGAGCTGCTGATAATGCAATAATGTACAATCCTTTCAGCACGCCCTTAAATCAGTAGGTGTTCTGTAAGTTTATATGTACACGAATGTAATGCTCTCTGTTTACTGATTATGAAACCATGTAATACAGGTTGTTGTTGGCTTATGCTGAAACTTCTTGAAAGAAGCCCACTTTGAAAATGTGTTGCTGTTGAAGCTAATATTATGATTCAGGTACTGTCTTTCAAAAGTACTGCATTTCAAATTTGTTTTAAGAGATGCATAGGTAAATCCTGCTGTATGGTGTTTTCTATTCTAATGTGTGGTGTCTGTTTAGGAAAGTTGTTGGGTATCTCCTTAGACTTTAAATGTCTACATCTCCTCATTGGCCATTACGGCCAATCAACTTAAGTGGAATTTGTTATACAAATGACAGTCTTTTAATTTTGGTATCTCAGGGCTACAGCTTGCGGTTTTAGATATATAACCAATGAGAAATTGTTGATAAAATTAACAAGGACTCAAATTGCATTTCTGCTTCTTAACTAGAAGCTTTGTGTCTTAACTGGAGAAATCAAGTGCATACTTGTCCATACTGAATTGTATTTTTTCCCTTCCCATATGTTAGACAGAGGGAAGGGACGCCAGAGGCAAGCTATTCTGGGAGAGCACCCATCGTCATTTAGACATGATGGTTATGGTAAGTAACATAGGTTGACAGATGGTTTTGATTTCTGTACGTGCTGTGTGGAATTCCAGATATTCAGTCAGCGTATAACTGGACCTCTGAACTGTGAATAGTTCACTGATCTGTGCATGTGGTGCCGTCAGTCCCTGTACAAAAAGTGATAGTGATGGATTGAAATGCATAGTGCCTTTTTTGCCATAACCCTTCTTCTTATGGAGAGCATCCAGCTCTGCGAATGTATTCCTGTGAAGAATGTTTTCTTTTAGTCGCTATCACCATAGCAGTGAACAGAGAATAACTACTGGTGAAGCTCTTTTCTTACAGAAAATGGCAGCAGAGTTTGATCAATGGTTTGATGCAACCCAGAGCCCTTTGATGTTTTTGCATGCAAAGCTGTGAACTGTGGGCTTTGTTTCATCTAATTTAGCTAATTCTGAGAAGGTACTGCAGTGTTATTTGCTAAGAATGACATTTTGGAATTAGTGCTGTAAAGTGGTGCAATTATTACCAGGGCTAACTGTAAATGAAGGCCTGCCACACTGCTCTTTCCCTCATTATTGTGTTTTACTGTGGAAGAATAAAGCAAAAGGTGCTTTTTATTCTCTATTTGTGAATTTCACAATATTTATTTTCTCGGAGGATCAGGGACCCTCTCCTCAGTAACACTGATGTTTTCTGTAAACAAAAATTAATACATGTCAGTAATGTCTCTTCATTTATTAAAAAAAAAACGGGGGAGGGGGGGCTGGAGAGGAATGTGAACGAGGACAGAGAAAAGAAGGTATTTCAGTGAAACCTGTCACTTCATCCGTAGTGGAAAATAGGACAGCTTTGTTTTGCATTAATGCTGTGTTTTAAGCATTCCTGTTCTTTCCAGAAGTTGCTTGTAGAAAGGCGATTTCCTGACTTTATCATATCTTTGGAAAAAGAGCTGTACCATCCACCTTCTCTCCTGACCACTGGCTAAAAATTCACTCCTTTTTTACTTTCCCTGTAGTAATTTTTTTAAAGAATTTTTATTATTTTTTGCCACAAAGCACGATCAGTAGAAATGACAATGTTGCTGAAGCTAATTAGGTATATTTTTAAACATTCATGTATGTTTAGATTCATTAAAGAAAGATTAAACTTTAATGTGGTGCAGGGAAGATAGTATTTTTGAGAAAACTGGTAATTGTGAAGGAGCATAGCTTGTAATTCAAACCATCACTAAAATAATTACTGAAAGAGAAAGACTTTTTTTCCCCCATTTGTATATAAAAACTATACTGAGAAACAGTTTGTTCATTTTAAAATGGAAAAAAAAATAAATGGAAACTGCTGTAGTCCTTTTTTCCCCCCATTTTAATGAACATGATCTTACATTTCCATAGGTTCACATGGTCCTTTGTTGCCATTACCAAGTCGCTACCGCATGGGATCTCGGGACACTCCCGAACTTGTTGCTTATCCATTGCCCCAGGCATCATCCTCATACATGCATGGTGGAAATCCTTCTGGATCAGTTGTCATGGTTAGTGGGTTGCATCAGCTAAAGATGAACTGTTCAAGGGTCTTCAACCTTTTCTGCTTGTATGGAAACATTGAGAAGGTAAGGCATCATCTGTGAGAAACTCTGAATCTACTGCAGTTTTTCTGTTTTTTTTTTTTTTTTTTTTTGGTTGTTTTTGTTTTTCAAAACAAACAAACTAAAATCAAGTCTAGTTGGGATGGTCACTCCTGACAACATTTGAAATTCTTTTTTCGGGCTGCTTGTTGTTCTGTTGTTGTCATTTTTTTTTTCTTCATCTATCTTAGGTGAAATTTATGAAGACTATTCCAGGCACAGCACTGGTTGAAATGGGCGATGAATATGCTGTAGAAAGAGCTGTCACGCATCTCAACAATGTCAAGTTGTTTGGAAAGAGACTTAATGTCTGGTAAATGTGTTCTATATGATTAACGGTCAGCTAGTAAGGAGGTGTAATGAAGTTGCAAAGATGTCTTTTCATCAGTGTTAGATTTGTGATTTCCAGTTTACAACTATTATTTTTCACCAAAATATTTTTGAGAATGTGACAGCTGTCAATATCAGTTCAAACTTATAACACCTATATCCTATAACCTTGGCTGTTAGAAAGCTGTATTCACTAATATGTTTTATCCACTCTTTCTACAGTCTTTTTAGGAAAATGTCAAATCCAACTTGTCTTGTTCTTCTTCGAAATTGTTGTAAAGAAATATCAGTTTTTATTTAGTTAGATGAATAATCTGTGTGCAAAGTTTGCAAGTTTTAATTGCTTAAAAAACTTTCATGACATATCCTTAAATCCCAGTGTTTCTAAGCAGCATTCAGTAGTTCCAAGCCAGATATTTGAGCTGGAGGATGGCACGAGTAGCTATAAGGATTTTGCAATGAGTAAGAATAATCGGTTCACCAGTGCTGGCCAAGCATCTAAGAACATCATCCAACCACCCTCTTGTGTGCTGCATTATTATAATGTTCCCCTGTGTGTAACTGAAGAAACATTTGTGAAGGTAGGCAGTTGAAATCACTGTGGCATGTAGTGCTTTGGGGCCTTATCCTAGCTGTATGGTATGCTACTTTTAAAATGAAATAACTGGGATAGTTTTGGTACAGCAACTGGAAAATAATTAATTCTTAAAATAGCTTTGGAGCCTCTCTATGGAAGCTGCTATATTTGTGCTTTTTTTCATAATTCTGTCTTTTTTTTTTTTAATGAGAAACAAGATGTTGGAAGTAAAGTTGAGAATCTTAATGAGGTTTTTGTGGAAGCGGGGAAAAATCTTAAAGCCAAATACAGGAAAAACTAAGAGTACAGTCAAGAAAAGATCTACTGACTTGAGATGGTTATTCTGATGACTGATAAGATGTTTTGGAATGGAGAGAAATATGCACATGGGATATTTTGCATGGTTGGGTCCTAAATAAAAACTGGATGCTTAAAACATGCAATAGCAGATCACAAAGGCAGTTCCTTTTCAGTTCAGTGAGACTTTATTTTTTTGAATTTGAGCTGAATCTTGAAAGTTAATTCTGGTTTGAGAGTTGTGTGCTTATTTGTGCAGCTTCTGAGGTGCTGAGTTGAAGTAGGAATGTCAAGAAGAATAACTTGTTTTTCATATATGAATTGCTTGAGGAAATGGTGGTGTTTGTATTCTAACAATTATTGCGCCTATAAAATATTTGGGAAAGCACAAATAAAGAGCCTTGTTTTGCAAACTATAGGATGGTATTCTAAAGAGTTACCCATCCAAACATGCTTCTTAAAAATTATTATTTGCTATAAAGTCTTGGAAGCTCTTTTAAAGACTCAGTATTTTCCTTTCTGTGTCTCTTCCAGGAACTTGGGATTTTTGCTAATGTATTTATGTGCATTTTTGCTGAGGTTTTACATCTTATTTTATTTTTGTGACAGCTATGTGAGGATCATGAAGTTCTCAGCTTTATTAAATACAAAGTGTTTGATCCAAAACGTAAGTCATGTTTGACCTATTTGAGGGGTTATCTGAAGTCCAGTTTTTATAAGAGTGTGCACTAGCCCAAAGACATTATTGATCTTTCTCTTTTGCTTCTTATTTTGAAAGCCTCTGCCAAAACGCTCTCTGGCCTGCTGGAATGGGAATGTAAGACAGATGCTGTGGAAGCTCTCACTGTACTTAATCACTACCAGATAAGAGTCCCAAGTAAGTTAGTTTTACTGATCTTACTGCTATCATTTTGTTTCTTGTTTTCTTTCACGTTGATATTGCCTTTGTAAAAAAAAAAAATAATAATAATAATAAAAAAATTCAGCAGCTTAGTCTGCATCTAAAAATTGCATTCTTTTCACTATAGGTATATATTCTATATATGTTGGATGTATATGCTCATTTATCTTCTGTTCTGTATATAATGATCTGCAGTTTAGGTTCCATTACTCTTTCTTCCTAGCTTTTGAATCAACCTGTAGAGCTCAAAATATGCTCCGCAGCTCTGAAGCTATAGAAAGTTTAAAAAACCAAACCAAAACAAAAAACCATTAACAACAAAACAACAACAACAAAAAAGCCAACAAACAAAAGAACAATGGTCTGGGATGCAGAAAGAAAGGCGGGAAAGGTATTGCTTACAATACACTGTCATTAAAATCAAATCTAATGTACAGTGTCATACTAAAGCTTTTATCATATTCCTCAGTAAATGCAGAGAAATCTGCAGTACCTTTGGATAGAAGATTCTTTAGGCTGCACAGCTTACTGCTCTGAATTAACTGCTCTTGTAGTAAGTTCTTTTTCAAACCAGAAATTTTGATGTCAAACTAGTTAAGGACAGAGATGAATTTCACCTGCTAAACTGTTGCACGGTGGACCAGATCTGTGTTGGACAATTAAGACAGTCTACCTTTGGTAGTAAATGGAATTTTACCTTTGGGGATAAATGGAATTATTCCAAGTGTTTACAGACATCTTTGAATCTAGCTCAGTGCCTAACATTATTTTAAGCTACCTTCTTCAATCTATTAAGAATTTGTCTCTGCCTGACAGTCTTTCCTATCCACTCCTCTCTTCATCCACCTTCTCAAACAAGAACTGTTGGTTAAGACTTAATGTAATAAGTTGGCTGAACCAGGAGGATGTGTCTTCCATCGCCTAAGAATACCCAATTACGTGCTGCTGCCATTAGCAGCCTTTCCATGTAAAGGGGCATTGTTTTATGCTTGGTTTTCTGGAGAGTCCTGAAGGGGGAGCTGGGCTTCCTGCTTTTCCTTATTCATCAGGCATAAACAGTCTCCAGTGTCACTCTGCCTCTGATGGAAATACCACATTCTGTATCTCCTTATCCTTATCCTATATATCCTTAAATATCTATGCATTTTGCTTTGGAAGTTCTGTTGGATGCTACTCTTGTAAATAGTTCAGGTGGGAAACAGACAGCAATAACCATAAAGTCTTTGTTCTGTACAGAACATTTTAGAGCGCTGTCTGCATTCTTCTGTGATCAGATCCATCACATTGCTTTTCCATCTTGTCTATCTGAAAAATGCTGATAGACTGTAAAGAACACTTCATTACTGGTCATCTGGTATCTGTGGGCCATCAGGGGCTTGGGGGGAGCATTTCATCTTCTGAAATGTCACATGGAGGAAGATGATTTCCTTGATCAGCAGGAGAGCCATACGCATGGCGCATTACTGAGCATGTTCTGTGTTGTCTCCCGACAGATGGCTCTAACCCTTATACCTTGAAGCTTTGCTTCTCTACTTCATCACATTTATAGAGAAGAGGACTGCATGTTAAGAGCTACATTCACCTTGATTTGCAAGTTTGAAACTACACTTCGTTCACAAAGCTCTAAAGTGGTTGCTCTAACGTTGCCTTGTTTCAACTTAATTCTAATATCTTTTATCTTGTTTTATAATAAATGGATGTTCATTCTTAAATACAAAACAGATTTTTCTTTTTGCCTCTAAGAAGTACATGTTGTAAGCTTACTACAAAGTTTGTATTTTGTTGGTGTAGTATCTTCAGATGTCTAAAGAAAATCCAGTAGCGTAAACAAGGCAGTGTACCATTCAGACTTCAAAATGTCAGTTGTTTTCTTCCAAAATGGAGATATATTTGCATTTTCAATAATGTTAAAGCTTAGCAAGTATTTTTCAGTTGTAGTCTCAATGGGCAGATAGAACTGTTACATCAGAATTTTAAATGTAGAACCTGTTTTTCAGTATGTTAAGTAGTGAAGTATGTTGCAATTCTAAAAATCTTGTATTTATAAAATGCTTTCATCAGGTTAATGTTGCACATACAGAACTTTTAATAGTATGGACTTACTTGATTTATAGTTTAAAAAAAAGCTAACAGAAAATTATTACATATACATATGTATGGTGTGAATTCATGCTTATTTAAAGTGTTGTTTTTAAAAAACAAACCTATTTTCCGTCTGCATTAGCATGATGCCATCTATAACTAGTCCCACCATAGGGGCCTTTTTAAAATTAAAATTGCAAGCCTGTATCAATGTGTTCATCCTCATTTTCCATAACTTTACATTTAAATCTTTGGTGTTAACATATCTTCTTGATATCTTTTTGAATAGTTATTATGACTTATTAAACTTAGAAAAGTTGGCTAGTTGAGAACAGAAGATAGAAACCAAGGTGGTGGAAAAAAGTTAAAACAAAAAGCAAGCCCATGGTACTCTTATACCTGGATCGTTAATTTTGTGTACACTGGATGCTTATATCAATGCTTTCTTTTATCTGATATCTCTTATTTCTATTATGATGATGAAAGGATACATAGGGTGAATAGAATGGCTAGCTTCTCACTTAAACTGTGGTGATGTAGGTGGGGTTCAGGTAATACAATTCTATAATGCGATGTGAAACTAATGAGATGAGAGATCTTTCACTTTGGGGAAGATTTGTGTTGCACCAGCACTTTGGATCCTCTGTTCTCTCTTCTAGAACTGGAGCTTCATTGTAGTTGGGCCCAACACTCAGGAATGGGAATCCAAGCAGGGAGTCTGGGATCTATTGTTGTAGGCCTTATATTTGTTCCCCTCTCTGAATTTGCAGTGGTTAGTGCTTTTAGTTTTGCTCTTAGTGATCAAAGACAGATTGTTTCACCATGTTTTCTTTTATCACACGAGTTCTTCATTCCATCTTTATGGGTTTTATCTGTATCCATACAAGATATATCAATGCGGTGTGCTTGCCCTTGAGAGCATATTGTGTTATGTTTACAGACTGTGGGCACTGCACGAGTTTTTAAATACTGACTCGATTTTCCTCATTCTTAATTTGAAGGCAAATACACATAATTACACCAGGGAAAATGTGTCAACTGTCCTTCTTTTCTCATCAACTATAATTGATTTTCCTCCTGTTTACCTTCGTTTTATTCATCTTTTAGATAACGAATATTTCATGAATTCAAAGCAGGCTTTTAACATGTTTGAACTGGGAGATGGAGGCTGCTTAGTGCCTCTTTCTGTATAGAGTTTGGAATAATACTGCTTTCCTGTATGGAAGATGGCAAACTGGCTTGCATTTTAGGGGCACTGCTAGCATTCTTTCTGCCTTAGTGTTTCCCCCTCAGAAACAGCATTCAGTGAGCTCTAGCCTGGAAGGCTGGGTGCCAAGTCCAGCTACTTGCCAACACAACTGCTGGGTACTAGTGAAATGTTCTGTGCTGCATTGCTTTTTAACTGTAAAAGGTCTCTCTGTCATTAATTTATCTTACATCAGAACGTTCTGCAAATACCAGTTTCTTTTGTTATAAGTTGCATTGCTTTGTTTCAGAGTCAAATTGTTTATGTTTGAGCATTGAAAATGGCATGTTATCTGTTGGTCCACTTTGGGATGTAGGAAGTGACTCTAATAGCATTCAGGTTTCTTTAAAAAAAAAAAAAAGAAAGAAAAAAAAAAAAAGAAAAAAGAAAAGCACTTTAATGTTTCCATGTCCTTCATGGATCCCAGCATTCAGTGCCTAAGATGCTCAGGGGAATGGTATTTTTCTTGTGGCTGCTCAGATCAGTCAGCAGACATACCAGTTCCAGGTGATATCAGCTGGAAGTCCCTATTTTGCAAAATGAGTAGCCTGTCATGTGGGGAAGAAAAGACAAGAATCTAAGGAACTGTTCAACATTCTTTCCACGTAAAATAATGATCTTCATGTAAAAGTTGAGAAATTCCTTGCTGGTGTTTGTTTTTTTTTTTAAAAAAAAAAAGATTTCCTGGCCCTCCAGGGCTGGCTCAGGGAGGAATGAGGTTGGTCTCCTCCTTCCAGAAATAAGGTCTGTATTCACCTATAATTTATGATAGAGGCAAAGCAGTGAAGCAAGTAAAGAGTTTCTCCAACAGGAATGAAGTTTGTAATTCGTCAGCCACCCACTTACCGTATTTGTTAGATCAAAACTAATGTATTAAGGTCTCTCAATGCAATTTTTCTGTCCCTTTTGCATAAGCCATATACGCAAAATAGTGAACAATACTATGCATGTTTCCTGCTTGCAAGCAGCTTGCATTCACACTGTAATATATTCACATCTCTTCCAGTGTTTAAAAAAAAAAAGTTATATTTTCTAATCGATAACCTTTCATTGGAAGTAAATGATATACTGGGATATTTGTTCATCATCTCACCATACTCATATTTTTGTTTTAACTTATTTCCCTCATAAGGAGGAATTGGAAAGAGTTGCTTTTTGATTTTCTATACCACCACAGCAAGATAGAGTGCTAAGGTGATATAAGAAAACGTTCAGGAAATGTTTGAGTGTTTTACTTTATGAAAGGAATTATAAAACTTAATATGTTGTCACTAAGTCTGTCTTTGAGTAAGGGATAGTATGGGGTAAGCTGGCTTGTAACTGGCTGAAACCCTCTTTGTTGTAATTAAATTTAACTTGCTCCTTTTCCTATTGTGTGTTTTCTTGTAAAAAGAGCTTGAACGTGTTTAAATGTTTTGATGACCTAGCAGGAGATGTTCAGTCTCTTCTTTTAAATAGTTCATTGAAGTCTGAGAGCATGAATGTACTTTCTCAATTTATTTTTCTCCTCCTGGAATGTGTTTAAATATCTTCTGGGTTTTCTTATCTTCTTTTGAAGATACATTATGTTCTTACATCTGTAGATACTTAAGTATTTTTGAACAATCCAACTTTTTATGTCTACCCAATCTCTTGGTTTATTCTCTTCTGGCAATTACAGAGGTGGATTTACAAATAATCTTGTTTGCATTGGTATCGCTTTGACCAGAAATAGTATGCAAGAAGGCATACAAAAATAAAATCTGGATATGGGCTCCATTTTATGTGAAAAATTCTTAAAGCAGAAAATATCATTCTGATTTTTAACCTTAAACTAGATGCAGCTGTGTTGAAGTTCAGAGCCTTCCCCTCCACGGATCTGGAATTTCAAAGGTAACTTAGTCGTGCTTTAAAATTTGGCTTGCAGTAATTTCATTTAGCAGTTTGCATATTTCATACTATGACTAGGACCTGGAGTATTGTCATAGAAGAGCTGATATTGTCTTCTGAATATGTAGCTTAATATAAAAATCTGTCAGCCTTGAAGAAACAAATCGTCTTGATTTGGGTCCCCTGGTGGCAGTGGTCTCAAAGGAAGAAAAATATTTTCACTGGTGCTCCACAGAGTGCTTCAGATGTGTGCTGGTTCACTGCCAATATTTCTGTAGGTTGTTTTCTTCCATGACCCATAAGGAAGACCTCACCGAGTAAGAGTGAGAAATGTATGTTTTGTGACCTGGTTTGTTATGAAATTCGAGAGTGAGCAACAGACCTACCTAAGCAAGGGAGAATCACTCCTGTGAGACCTGTGGAAGGGAGGCTCAAGCAGATGAGGGGTCAGCTCAGTTCACTAGACCTGCATTTCTCTCCCGGTCTGGCTGAGTGCTGTCAGGGATAAGAGGTGGGTGTTGAACTGCAGCCAGATGAAGTGGTCTGATGTGCAGGTTCTCACTTAAAGGCCATCCTGTGTTAGAAGGGAGGCGATTGCCACTTTCTTTGTTTGTTATAGCCTGTGCCATTTTTGCTTCAAGTTGTTAAAAGTGCATATTTAAAATTAATCTGGCTTCTTCCCAGCCCACTTCTGCTTCTGTAAGGAATTCCTCTGGGAATGGACTGGAATGTGAAAAATGTTAATATTACTCACAAAGCAAGTCTAAACTGAGAAATACTTATAATTATTCTTCATTTATAAAACAAAGGATTTGCTTTTTTTTTTTTTTCTTCACTCATTTCACTCTGTGTATTAAGTCCATAGTAAAATAGGATCTTGTTCTCAGCTGCACCATTAAAATGAACTTCTGGAGAAGGCTGCTGGGTTGTGTTCACATGGCAAGGTGCTATTTCTGGTGTGCTGTTCAGGTACTTTGCTAAAGCTGGTGCAGGGCAAAGTCTGAGTTGAAACAAATAGCTGTTCAGGGCTAGGGACGAAGGCCCAAAGTTCTTCAGCTAAAGCATCTAATTTTTAAAGAGCTTCCATTTCTAGGCAGTTGTGTAATCGAGTTAAAAGCATGCAATATTTGTGTTCCATTAAGTCTCTTAATGCATAATGTGCTTTCCTTGTTAAAAATAAAAAGGTTTCTTTTTCCATGGGCTGCGATTCCCACAGGATGTGGAGGAACCTAGATTACTTGTGCTTTGGCTTGTTTCCTCTAAAGGAAATAACTTCAGTCCTTTTTCTTGTGTTCAGAATGCCTTGGTATCTGTCCTGTGCCAAGCCTTCCTGTGCTGTTCTTTCACAGCCAGCTCTCTGGGCTAGAGCCATGCATTAATTCACATAGGTTCACTTCTCTTCCTTTTTTGACTGTTGCAGCTGCTGATGTGAGATCTTAATTTATTTTTCCTTCTCTGGTATTTGTAGAGCAGCTGCAACTTCAGTGGACTTTCATGCAAGGGAATGAGTGCTGCAGGAATGCAACAAGGAGCCAGCAGATATGTGGTACATTAAAAAGCAAGACAATTAACCCTCTTTTCCAAGCATTCAGGAATATAGATTGGTTTTGGCAGGGGCCATATAGCAGTATTCAGAAGATAACATAGGTTATATTCTGGGGTATGATTGAGGATAGCAGTTGCTGCAGAATACAGGATGTAATTATTCAATTACATGTAAGCTATTACCTGTTTGTTTTCTCTTGCCACCATTTCCTCTCTCCATTAGAGGAATCATCCTTCTTTAACCTAGTAAGAAAATTAAATTGCAAATATTTGTGCTCCACTCGAATTTAAGTGGGTAGTAGTCAAATAAGCCCCTAGAAATTGGAGTGCTTGCTTGATAAAACTCTTCTCTCTTTGGGACTGATTTTCTTTCACTTAGGCTCTTAATGCAGCAGGCTTTGGATATTTCAGGAAGCACATCTGTGTTAATTGATTTTTTCCTTCTGCATGAGAACTTCTGGCCTTCTAAAATTTAAGACACTGGTGTTGGAATTTGCTTGTAATATAGATTATGCTTATATCTTTTCTTCTGTTAACCACAGCAATGAAACTGCTAATTCCAGATTAAATGAGTGAGTTCTAGATAAGCATCCTGTCCAAAGGCTTCAGGAAAGTGTCTGGGAAACCAACCTGTGTAATCTTTTCTTGAAGGTACTGGGTAGCTAACTTTGCCATGTTTCAGACAGAAAACCCTAGTTTGAAGTGGGAGTCCTATTCACTTCACTTACCTGTTTTGTTGGAGAGGGAAGGAAATGATGGTGTTAATTTAAAAACAAATTCTTAAGTTCTGAGGATAGATCTTAAACCAGAATATTTTATGAGAGCTGCTCTGAAAGGAATGCCTCCTATTTTATGCATTTGGCCCATATTCAGAGGTGGATTGGTGGTATGGCATTTGAGAATGGAACCTTCCCAACAATATCCTGTGGCATTTTCTTGATATGCAACAAGTGGCAGCAAAGGGACAGTCTGACATTGTGTGTGTGTGTGTGTGTGAGAGAGAGAAAGAGAGAGAAACAGAAGTGTGGAACTGAATTCCTTCATGCAAAAAAAAAAAAAAAAAAAAAAATTGTACCAACATTAATCAATGCTTGCTGAACATTTATGGATAATGCATGTGAGCACAGTGAGGCGATAGGGGGTGATTTCAGCAGTGGAGACACTGACGTGAAAGACAAGTCATAATCCAGATGGCCATGCAGATTTTAACAAGTGCAGCATGCAGGATCTTGTTGATCACTGGTGAAAATGCATAAGCTAATGGTGCTGACTGTGTTGGAAAATAGTTTTTGTAGCAGAGAATTTGCCCTATAAAATCGTGTTGTTACTGTGCGCTCTCTCTTGCATTTTCCAAGGAAATAAATAGGAGGCATTACTTTTGGAGCAACCTGTGTAGTTAAACCTATTTTCATCTTTCCTGATAGCTCTGTAGAGGTTTATAATCTGTCTGTTTTTGAAGAAAGAGATCCTTGTGCCTCTAACTTTGTGTATTCCTAATATGAAGCAAGCAGAGCTCACAACAGAATTTCAGGTTAGGACTGTACTGTTGATATTATTTCAACGTATTTCACAATAATACACTCTCTAGTCTTGCTTTTATCAGCTATAGCTTTTATCTGATAATAATGAAAACCTATCCTAACACCTACAGGACAAGTTTCTCTCCATGAAGACAGACAAGGTGATGGTACGTCCACATGTCTTTTGTGATATGGACACCAAGTTAACAGTTAAGTGTGACTCCATGGCTTTTCTAGCATAGGCTATAATACACCATTTCTTTTCCATCTGTCTGTGTCATTACCTCTCACATCTGTATCCTTGCTGACAATATCATTGCAAAAAAAAACCAACCCAACAAACAAACACAGTTTTCCCTTTTTTAACTCCTGAAGTTTTGTAGCAAAGGCAGTTCACCTGCCTTTGTTTTCTACACATTCTGAAACTTCTTAAGAAACTGAGCAAGGATATTCAGGGATGTAGGGTCAGCAAAAAACTAATCTTACCCTTTTAACCTGGCAGAGAATGAGCAGTAGCACCGGTCCCATGACTGCCAGCACAGCCTCCTTTTCTTACTACTGAAAACAGACTCTGCTTTTCAGGAACTCTTCCATGTGGACCTTTCCAGTGAGGACCCTGCTAAGAATAAGCCTCTTTTAACACTGAGAAGAGTGGAGTTCAGGAACCCTGATAGCATCTGTTCATTTCTGGTATGCATATGGGGTCTGGCTTTATATTCCAAGCAGACAGTTACTTCTTGCTTGTAGCATGCAGCCATTGCAACAGCTTTGGCCTGAGACTTACCACCCATAAGCTGTTCACAGCTGACTGGTATTTGAGAGGGCCTAGTCTTTAAACTGCTTTAGGAGCAGTTGCTTCCCAAGCAAAGCTGCTCTTAAGCCATTTTGCAAGCACTTGGGCTACTTCTATCATTGTCCTCTTCAGGAGCTGTTGTTTCCCATCTCCCCAGTGACTGCCTGTACCCCCAGGTTCCTATTAAGGACCATGAAAATCAGTGTTTCCAGCAGTGTCAACCTCCTCCATCTAAGTTGTGTGTAAGATTTGTGCTGAGGCTTGCCAGCTGGAAGGCTAACTCCTGAGTCAAGGCAGGCACAGTAAAACCCTGACAACAATTTCCCAGAGCTCCTTGTGTCACCAGCAGCTCAGAAACTTGTCCACACCTGTCTTTGCAGCGCTGAGAGGAGTCTGTTTAGCCACTTGCAAAACATGCTGCCAATAACCCTGAGCCAGATTTGGGGCCGGGGCTACGCAACACCAAGACCAAGTTGATAAGCAACATGTTTGCTTTGTGTCTTTTCCAAGTACAAGCAAGTTTCACTGCTGAGGTCTAAAGAAAGGGCAAGTGGAGAGGCTGATACTGCACTCACCTAGGAGATACTGCTCTTATCTGCCCTATTAGCAGGGAGCTGGCCAAGAGAAACATCAAACACACCTCTGGCTCTAGTTATGCCAGTAATCTGAGTGCACAATACCCACAAATGTCAGTGCTGTTAGACTGGAAAGCAAGAGAGCTTTCAGAGCAATGCCAAGTTGGGTTTTGATCAGACAGGTGGCTGGAGCATTGACTGCTGTAAAATTTAAGTTTTTCATTGTGTTGATTAGGTAGCCTAGGCTCTATAAGGTAGCTCTGTGCATCTGTCTCAATCATAGGAGGCCCGAGATCTTTGGATGTTCATGTGGTTTCCCTGCCGGTTTTCTATGGCTCCGTAGCGAGGGTGAAGTGGAGCTGCTCAGCCCTTCAGTGTGCTCATGTGGCTCACTGGGCTGTGAGTGTACTGGTCTTCACAGGCATGGCCAGTGTGCCTTCCCCTCTGACAGCACTTTTCTTGGATAAGTGAGGCCCAGGGCACTGCAGGGAATGCTACTGGACTAGTTGCTCTGGTGTGTGCAGCAGGTGCAGCAGGAACCTCTCCCTGCATGGGCTTAGAGGGGTGAGGACCTGCTGATTTCTGCTGACAATCTGGTGAAAGTGAGTAGGTGAGACCAAGGAGGGACAGAGAGCTGTTACCACAACTGCATTTTGCCTTCCCTTTAGACCTCCTGTTACAGGGTTAAGCCTTTCATCCCTCTCTTGGTTGCTTTCAGGGCCTCTGGTACTGCCTGTAAATAAATGATACAGTACTTAACGAAGAACATGCAAAAACTGCTTTCAATATTTTCACATTCCCTTTGTGCCAGGTACAGCTCAGCTGATGTAGTCTATCTGGCTGCAGCGTCCAGAAACGCTGTCTCTGAATTACATTGCTCATGTTGCTTTTTTCTCAGTCCCCTTTGCACAAGGATTGCAAATAAAAACCACCGCTTTCAAGTTTGGATACTGTTGCTCCAATTTTGGCATGAGATTCAAGCTCAACAATTCTATCAAACATGCTTTTGGAGCATGTGACCAGGAGGATTAGGAAAGAAAGCTGTGGGCTTTATTTCTCTGGTACCACATCTCTGGGTCGGCAGGGCAGGCTTTGAGGTCTCCAGTACTCTACAGGAAATGGTGGGGCAAGGCCTGCCTTGCTGGTGGAGAACAGCAGGTGGCAGCAAGGAATTTGGTCCCTTTGTCCCAAGTTCAGTGCCAAGGGATATGCACCCACTTCTCCCCAGCGCTTCACCTGCAGGCAGGGGTCTGCAGCCAGAGAGTCATTTCTAGACTGGGACAGTGACATTTGAAGTTATGTAGCCTTTATGCTGCTTTTGCTTTGTGCTCGTAGGCTGCTTGAGGTCATGAGATACTCTTCTGCAGCATCTGTTCTGTATTAACGTATGAAGCTAGATGTGCACAAGGACTCCAGCTGCTTGAGTTTGGACTCTGTTATTAGGCAGGACAGCCATTCTGGCTCGTACAGGGCTGTGCTGAAACATCTGTAAAAGAAGAGAGAGACTGCAGCAAGAAGTATGCCAAGGGCTGCGAGCTCATATGTTACTATGCTGTGCTTTGGAGTGGGCAGCGCATACAACTTCAGCTGCAGAAACCAATCATTGGCCTGGGAATCCTCTCTGGCTTATGCAGAAACTGTTGGAAAACAAAATGTTTGAATCTCTCTTGCAGCCTTGTCAGCTCTGGGGTGTGAGCTAAGATATCTCTGCAACCCCTCTCCTACAGAGCAGCGTTGCAAAAGAGCTCCACCAGATAACTTAGAAATTTGGATTTGATTCCACTTGTGTAAGCAGTTAAACTACCGGGTGAGAAATGATATTTCATCCCTTTTTCTGGAGGGAGCTGATATGCTTTCAGTTGTGTGCAAATGCTCTCGATATTTCAGTGAAAATGGATAAATGGCAGCCTCGATTAGGAAGAACAAATGTAAGACAAACAGGTATTCTTCTACAGGGGGACAGAATGCAAATGGATCTAATAACCAGATGTGTGAGCACTGCCTGCAATGGCCTGGGACCTCAGAGGATTATTTGTTAAATGCATGGACTTCTGGTGAAGATGTGATGGACTGCAGAAGGAAGATGCTCTTGGGGGAGGAACATGAATGCTAGTGGAGGCTGCCTAGGGCCAGAGCAGGAGCCCAGCCAAGGCTGGTCTCAGCAGCTGTTTGCTGTCAAGCTCTGTCTTGTTCCCTGGCTTCTTTCATGCTGCCTTTTTCTCCTGGCAAAAACCAGAACCAGCTGCAACATTGGAGCTAGGTAGTCTGTTTCCAAAAGACAGATTTTTTGATACGACATAACCCATGTTGGTTATTTTGAGAAGGTTTCTTCTTTTTATTTTCTGTCCTCATTAAAGGTAACACAGACTGGCTTCAGACAGAAATTCAGAATGGTGTTAGTCATGCAGCTGCTGTGCAGTATGGTAAATAACTGAGCACCTTCACTGAATTGTGCCATTGCACTCCCTGGATTCAGCCTGAGCTCTGCTCTGCTCTCCTTCTGGATTTGTGCTTGTTATTTTCCTTTTGTCCAGAGCACGTGTTCCCTAAGGGGCAGCTTGAGTCCAGAGGTCTTGTCCAAGTGTTTAACCTTGGCCATGGATTTTGTGTAATACTTGTGAAAGCTCAGTTTGGCATTTGTAGCAGCCCTCTACCTCTAGGTTCTGTGTTGCTTCTTGCACAAGCTGCCCTGGGGCTGCCTTGCTGGGAACAGAAGTGAACAGACAGAGCCAGGCAGCTGCCAGCATCCCCTTCCCCAGGAAATGTGGCAGGTACTGAACACGATGATGTTTGTCAAGGAACGTTTGGATTTTGTGTTGAGGGACATGGTATAGTAAGTTCTATTGGTGATAGGTGGATGGTTGGACTGGATGATCTTGAAGGTCTTTTCCAACCTTGGTGATTCTGTGATTGTCCTCTGGGCAGGAGTGAGCCATGGGGCTCTCTCCATGCCAGGATGTCTCCAATAGCTGTGACTTGATGAATCTCCTTGCCATGCAATGTTGGATTAAATTCTTAAGGCATAAAATGCTGCTGGATCATTGTGATCATAAGGCAGAAGCAATGGTGGTCTCCTGCCCTTTGTGCAGTGTAGAAACTCCTGGTCATGGAGCAGCTTGCGTATGTGTTACAAGGGAGTGACACATGGATATGCTCCTTGGGCAAAGCCTTTACCTGGAGCTGATAGATAGTGAGCCATATGGCAAGTGCTCTGTGCCCTCAGCCTCCTGTGCCCAGTATCGCTTGCAGTATTGCTGCCTGCTCTTGCTGTGAGGGGCAAAGTGCAAAGCATGGGACTTTAACCACATCAATGGGCGTGCAGATGAGGCAGGAGCTGTGCCAGCCAGCAGGAGCAGTGGAGGTCTGTGGAGCTCACTTGCAGCACACCCGGGATCCAAAGCTTTGTGGTGTGCACACAAAGCTTTTAAAATCCAAGAACCAACTCAAAGCTTATTTCTGTGGACTGTAAATGAAGCAGAACAACTTTGCAAAACCAAAATACTCCTAGCAAGACACGGCTGCTTCCTCTAGCTGAGATTTGAATTGCCCAAAGGGAGGTCAGTTTGGCTTTGAAACTTCTTCAAAGTTTTCTGGGTTAAAGGACCAGCATGCTTCTTTGAAAGCACTGACACCTACCACCTCCCTATAAGGCATCTCCAAGTGCTGATACGCACAGACCTCAGGCTTGGTAATGAGCATCGTGCCTTTCCAGCCCCTTGTTTAATGGTTAGACTTAATTGCATTGCAGCAGCTGCCTCCTTTGACCAACTGTGGAAAGAGTAATGGATTTTTCATATCAGATTTTGTCCTTTGAATTATTTATTTATTGTGACTGTTTCGCTGTAAACTGTAAGCTCCTGAAGTCAGCCTGCTGCTCCAAAACCTTTGTGGGCTGCTGCATCCCTGAGCAGGTACACCTTTGGAAGTTTTATGAACAGTGTTTGAAAAAATTTGGCAAGTATGTCTAAAGGCAGGAGTGTTTTTTTCCAGCTCAGCTGGTGTATAATTGCCACCTGGTCTATCACAGCTTCACAGAAGTACTGGTTTGGGAAGGAGCTTGTGCATGGTCTCCATCCTCCCAGCAGCTCCTTGCTTATTCTGGTTAGATGCCCACAGACCCTGGAACCAGCTGAGAAGGCATGCTGAGAGTTTAGACAACCTGAAGCCAAGTTCAGAAACAAATTCCTTGTTGCATCTGTTGGAATAAGGCTTCAGAAGTCCCTGGTTTTAACTGATTACAGAGTGAGCTAGGTCTGAACCAGGTGGGTCCGTCCTTGAGCCTTCAGTGGATTATTAAGATCCCTCCTCTCCTCTTCTTCCTCCTTGTGCATCTGGGATGTTCCAGGCAGCTCCAGGTCCCCTCTGATTGCTGTTCTCTGAGGGATGGTGTCAGATGCCCAAGGTTGCTCCCCCCAAGTCTGAAAGATTAGATGGAAGTTTTCTGGGTGGGAAATGTCCCAGGGCTGAGGTCAGTGACAGAAATGTAACATTGGTTATACAATCTGCTGTTAAATAATCGTTCAGGGCCACTGTGCCTGCCAGGTGGCTGCTGCTAGCAGTGGGGCTGCCTGGAAAACTGGCTGTGCTTTGCAGGACAAGAAGCAGGAAAAACAGTTACATGGTTTGGGGCATCCCACACTTGGGACCTCCCTAGTTGTGCCTTTGGGTTTTCTGTTTCACAATGCTTTTTGGCGAAGGACACACCAGCCTCTCAATGGCACAACTTATTTGCAAACTGAGCATCGTGATGTTTGCAGCAGGGAGCTGCTCTCTGCGTCTCTTAGAGCTGCACTGAAGGAAAATCTGGGGCTGGGGCCACTCAGCACAAACTCCTCTGGGTGAGGATGAGCCCTCAGAGTTACCAGTGTTGATTACCAGTGTGCAAGGCCCAGGCCATTGTCACATTCTCAGGCACCAATTTTGTGCGACGCTGCCCATCTGGGACTGGGTCTCGTTTAATGGTACTGCACTAATGATTTCAAACATGCTGCAGAACAAAGAAGCTGAAAAAAGCATATGGAAAACACTGGGAAATGTGTAGGAAGGCCTTAGAATGATCTGTGTTGGTTGCAAACAAGCAGTCTCCAGAGTGCTGTGACAATTTGTCGTAGGAAATAGAGGCCAAGTCCAGGGGGAGAGGCTGCACTTGCAGTGTGGGGAGAGCTCCCAGAGCAAAGCTGGGAAGTGGTCGTGCTATGCTCTGAGTCTAAGCTTTGCTGCCCTGAGTTGCGTTCCTTTAGTACACATTTACAACTAGTTAGCCTATTTTTGCTGGATATTTTCTTCCTAACAACGGTATTTGGCAGCTGGCTGTTCTCCCCTGAGGGTGAGGGAGAGCACCTCAACAAAGTGATGTATGGCCTGTCATATTCCTGTTTTCAGTTTGAAGAGTGAGAAATAGAAACACTGGGGGATGGCAGGATGGTGCAAACGTGGCTTGAGTTATCCCTTACTTCTGTTGTGCCCTGCTAAATCCTGCATTAATAGGTGCAGAACTGGCATCAGTGTGGTTCTGTGAAGCTGCAGGAATGAGGTTCTTGGTTTCACCTGTTGCTGCTCTGCCTCCCTCTGCTCTGAGGTCCAAAGGCTTCAAACAACAGGGCTGTGCTCGGAACTGGCTTAGGAAATGGAAGCTGGTGCTAATATAGGAGCAACAAGGTTGGGGATAATGCCAAGCACCTTTCACCTTCATGTCCTTCACAGAACTTCTCAGAAAGCAGATGGGAGTCATAAGCTGGGTCTCCTGCCATCCCTGCCAGTGGGGACCCCAAACTGGCAGATCACTGGCACATGCAGCTTACCTGCCTCTGATATCAGGCTGTTCTGCTTTTCCTTTACAGTGAGTTGCTCAACACCCAAGTGCTGCTAAGCTGTGGCACAGTGTGCTCTTTGGTGCTTAGTTTCATGTGATCCAGGGAGGCATTCTGGCTTAATGCTGCTATTTTGTTGTTTAATCCTGCTTGATTTTCCTTAACACCTTTCCAAATGTTTTAAGCTATTCTTTGTGGTGTTCATCCACTGTTTAATATGAGATCAAATGATTGTATCTTAATCTCTGGATCTCAAATGAATTTGAGTTTGGGCAGCTAGCCTTCTATTGCGGCCAGGCTGCGTTTACTCAGGATAGGGTGAATCAGGTAAGGAATGAAACGCCTTTTCTCTTTGTTTTTCTTTCACTCAAGCTAACGTTACTGATCTGCTCAAAATAGCTGACATCATCCTGATGGATATTTTGAAATGATTGTGTTGGTTTTTTTCTTGTGATAAGCCACTGGAACCTTCTGTCAAACTACCTACATGTGATCAAAGCTGGTGTTGCATTGTGCCTTTTGTGGCTGACCTTGCCTTTTGTGGCAAAGAGCGAGCTGACATGGAACAAATGCCAAGGACGGCAGCTAACCTATTTTACTTCTGGAAAAATGGTCTTTCTGGAGACATGCTCTGGATAAGCAATCCCCAGTAACAGAGATGTGCTGTGCTTCTGTGTGCTTCACTTTGGTGGTATTGGAGCAGGACTGGAGCTATCAGGTACCTGCCCCTGTGACTATGCCTTGCCCATGGTCTGATCTGTTCACTCACTCCTTTGTCACACAGAGAGATATTGAGGCAGGAGGACCACTCCATCAGGCCAGTGTAAAGCCAAAGACAACAGGACCCTCATCTCAGCCCCATCATCTGAATGCTGCTAAAACTCGACTGCTTGTTTCACAGAATAAGAGGGGTTGGAAAGGGCCTCTGGAGATCAAGTCCAACTCCCCTGCTAAAGCAGGCTCCCTAGAGTAGGTTATGCAGAAGAATGTCTAGGCAGGATGTGCCTATGGCCATGGTGCAGACCCACAACTCAGGCACATTGAAAGATGCTTGGAGAAAAACTGAATGCGTATTCTCATTTTCATTGAAAGTATGTGAATTAAATTTGCATGCTAATCCAGAGTGATTAAGCAACACATTCTGTTTTGTGTCCAAGGCTTGGCACAGGGCTTGACTGAATCTGGAAATGCAGACGGCAAAGATGGTCTGATACTTCACTTCTAGTCTCAGCCCCAGGTTTTGATTTAATGCCAGAGATTGAATCCAAGCAGTTTCATTGGTGTATTAAGGATTACGCCCCAGCCCTGGGCCTGGCTCAAAGCAGAGCATAGGTATCTGTTTTTCCTGGAGGGTGTTTCTGCTTCAGGCATCCTGTCATAAGCCCACAGTGCTGGTGGAAGATCCCCAGAGACCAAGGCACTGTTGGAACTGGATCTCAAACCAGCTCCTGCTGGTGGCTATCACATTTTTGAGGCATGGGCTTTGCTACCTGTGTCCTTGATGAGGAAGCCCACAGCAACCCAAATCTTCTCTTGCTGAGGAGAGTTGAGCACAGTGTGTTGTGGTTACATTGCATCCAGACCTGTCCTGATGTGGGCAATGGGCTGATACAGTCTCATCCGAGGGTGTGGGGATGGAAACGTGAGGGACAGGGCTGGTGAGAATTTGCTTCCTTGGAAAGGATCATCAGAGCTGCAACTTGGCTTCTTTTGTGTCATGGGAATTCACAGAAGAATCCCTCTTTTGAGCTAATGCATCACTATGCAGCCAGTCTGGACCTGCAGGCGAAGAAACCACGTGAAACCCTGGGAACGAACCACCCACTTTCTTAAGGAACCTGTAAATCTCGCTCAGCAGGGCCTTAGTCACGTAGCTGTGAAGGATGCAAATAAACTTTTCTGTAATGAACACCTTTTGTACAGTGGGCCAGTCACATTCAGTCCTGCAAACAACCCAGTGCCAGGCCTGCCTCCACAGGGCTCAATGTAAAATACCTTCCTCAGGCATAAAGGTGCACAGCTTTATTCAAATCAGTACCACAGTGATGCTTTTCCCTGTGGCCAAGGGGTTAGCTTGTGATATGAAAGACCAGTTAATCTGCAAGGAAAAATAACCTCTTCTAAAAATTACAACCTGTGCTGATAAGGATGTTTCTTAGAAAAAAAGAGCATTGGACTAAGCAATGGGTGTTACTGTATTACACTAAATAATAAAATATCTACTAAGCTTTTTTTTTCAAATGAGACTCTGAATCAACACTGATGCTCATGTGATGATGAAGTACTTTCATTTCAAATTGGCTCTGGTATCCACATCTTTTTTGCTGCATCATGCAGGAAAAGCATCAGCAGCGTGTACTGAAGCACAGTATCATGCATTGTATAGGCACCACTGGGGTCTCCTCCTTCCCTGGGCCACGTGTCTTCTTGTTTGTATTAAGCAGAGTAGAAATAGCTCTGTGCTGTGGAGAGAGGCTCCAGTGCTGGTGTGATTTTGTCTGCAAGATGTTTGATGGGCATCATACTGACAGCTGGAGCAATTCTTCTTTTTCTAGGACAAGAGGCTTGGGAGCTAAAGTGTAGGGGTATGGTGAAGTCTTTCATTTGTGGTGGCTTTCCTGTGCTAAGCAGCTATTAGGAAATGCCAACAAAGGGGCCTTGAACCCCAGAGGTACATAGAGAGACCCACATCAAGTGAGAAAAAACAGTTAAAAACTCGTGTGGAAAAGCTAGCATCATGCTGGCATTTAACGTGTGTGTACTCCCAGGCTGGTGTCATTTTTGAACACAGAGGCAGGTCACAAACCAAGGCAGACACGTCCTCGGGGTGAGGCCAGGGGCAGTGCAGTGACTGTAGGCAGAGAGGCTTCTCTTTGCTGCAGGTTCTTTAGCATTCTGTAAGCAGCCTCTAAGGGAGTCATCTTCTAGCCCTGGCTTTTGAACTGTCCTCATCTCATTATGCTTTTGCCTAACAGTGAGATGGAATTTGCACTGTGCTTACAGAGACCCAAATGATAAAAGTTGGTTTGAGCAAATGTTTGTACATGAAAGCTTCAACTGGTTAGAGATCTTCATTTCCACCAGCAGAAGTAAATCACTTAGCTATTCACTCCTCTGAAAACTTCAACCATCCTGAAGTCAGGGCAGAACAGGACAGAAGATTCCCTCTCCATTTGCACTTCTGGAATTGCCACCATCACACAGAGGGGAGACCTAAACCAAAGCATTACTCTGTAGTCTGTCCATTGTCCTTCCTCTGGCAGTGCCACAGCCTCTTGATGTAAGCCCTTAATCTTGGGAAGATTGTGCAACAACTTCTTCAGGCTGAAAATGGATTATGTCCTGCTTCAAAGGTACTCAGGCTGCAATCCCAGTTTTGTCTTGGGAGAGACCAGTAAAGTGGCCCAATCCCTCCTGTGAAAGCACCTGTAGGTAATTCCTGCAGCTGGTGCCTAGCAACATGCTCTGAGCTGCTCTAACAACAGCTAAAATTCAATGTTATTTCATTCTTCCTCCCCAGAGGAGCAGCTCTTGAGTCATCACCAGAAGGGATGGGATGTGTCTCCCACTCGGCTTGCTATAAATGAGTGGTATGTGAGGGGCTGCTCTCTGCCTCTTAAGTGCGTGCACTGCTGCCAGCTGAAATGCCGTCTTCACTGAGCATGCAGAACAGCTGCAGGTTCAGGAGATTTGGTGAACTGGTTTTTTCTTCCATTTCCTAACTCACTTTCTGCTCTCAATAGCCTCTCTGCTTTTTCAGAGCTCTCTGCAGGGAAGCTGCTTGCCCAGGTAGGTTTGCTATCCCCTGTTTCCATGATCAGCACACACTGCTGAAAGCATCCAACCAAGTATGGATCTTTGTTAAGCACTATCTTGGTTTTGCCTGGGCAAACCCCAAGCTGTGTGCTTGCTACTCACCACAGCAAACACACAAATAAGTACAAGTTCAGGGCTGTGCTGGGCACTTTTTAAATTAGACACAAGAAGTCTGAGATCACCTGCACAATTGTTGCAGACATCCCTCAGTTCAAGAGATTGCTATGAGAAACAGTGAATATCAATGAGAAAAAATGCATTGGAAGCCAAGCGTGTCTGTGGGGCTGGAATCCTCGGTGAGGTGGTGAGGCAAATGCCAGACAGCTCAGGCAGAACCTAGCAGTATGTGTCTGTGGGAGCACGGTTTCTTACAGAGCCCGCTATAGCTTGGGTGGCCTTCACATGGAAAAAGAAGACAAGGTGTCTTGCAGGGGTTTGTCCTAGCTCTGAGGGTAACATGCTTGACTCTTTGAGCAAGCCTGAGATCTGGGTGGATTTCCTAATGGAAGACTGTTTGGAAATCTAAGTGACGTGGCTCCCTCAGTGATTTCTGGTCAGATAGCAGCTCACTATCTGACCAGAGCAGATAGCAGCCACTGCTTCCCAGACATGTTTTGTTGCTGAGGGGACTGCCAGAAGTCCACCTTTATCTCACTGCTGGCTTTCTTCAGCTCTGTCTGTACCCCTCTGCAGCCTGGAGGGAAGGCTGAAACTGGCCTTATCATTCATTTGGATTCTAAAGCCCCAAGCAAATGAGGAAAGACATTACTAAGCTCAGTACCTCTGACAGAATCCTCTCCAGCTCAACCCAGGACCATCAGCCCTTCAGGATGCAAGACTGCCCCGTTCCCCAGTGCCAGCACGGTGTTTACACTGACTCAGGTAGGTGGTGGGCTTGCTGATTTGTCATTGCGCAGGTTACTTTAAACAAGCAGCATACAGGTTAGAGATGGTGACAGAGGATAATTTTATATGGAAAAGTGTAAAGAATCTGAATCTGATCTTGGCTTTCTCAGTATGAAATCAGTGTTTGGCTTAAGAAGCTTCAGTACTAACTCCTTGCTAGCCTGGTCAGAGGCAAGCAGCAAGCAACTGGGAGAGTGATGGAGTTGGGGACCTTTGCAGACAGGAATTGGCATGTTGCAGGCAAAATCCTCACCTTGGAAAATGTCTCCTTTCTTTGTGTGAACAGAGCAGAATTAAGGTTGAGCTTTCTGACCTCTGCGTTCTTAATATCTGTTCTCACGTTACAGCAGCAGTAAATCCTGCTGCATGGAATAGAAATCTATCCATCTGTATACACAGTATTTAAAACTCTTCTGTGCATGAACTCTTCTAAACTTGATCAGAAATAAGACTGTTTACTAGCAACAGAACTCGGAAATGTCTTTATTGTTTTTTATTTTTTTTCCAGCTCCTTAGATTCATACTAAGCTGTTAAATCTTAACTGTGTCATACTAACAGGGTTTCTGGCTTTCAATGTGTTTTACTTCGAAGCATTTCCACTTGCCTGACCTATGTATGTCTGAAATACCCCCAAATCCCTCCTTTCTTGAAAGTCACAAATCCAGAACTTGTAGAGCGTGTTCTGGTTTCTTTCTGATGTCAAGGAAAGTTTGCCTTTTGACTTGGGCTGAGGTGAGGAGGACAGGCAGTGACGCGCTCACTTTCCATAGCAAGCTGCCACAAACAAGTGGGGGATATTAACCTGCAGAAGGCCAACGGCAGCGTTTTCCTCTGCACTTCTATACAGAGCATTCTGCTTCCATTTGTGCCGGCTTAAATACAGCATAGTGAAATCCTTCTTGTCAGTTTCACAGTGACCTGTACAAGCCACTGTTCTCCTTCTGCAGCGCTCAGCTGCTGTGGTTATGCCATCTCTTTCCGACACTGAGCTGCCGGAGACAAGGCCTGTCAGCGGCGTGCTGGGTGTCGGTGACACAAGGCCCCTGGTGCCCAGCTGAAAGCAGGGTGCGCAGCTCAGAAAGCGCTCGCTGGGGCCATGACGGAACACGTTGGTTTTCAACCTCGTCTGACTTTTCCTTCCACCTGTTTAGGCATTGGTGTTTTTAGCTTGCTGCCACTCAAAGCCGTGTCCCCAGAACCAGTTCAGCAAAGCTCCGGACCCTGAGAAGGGTCAGGTCTACACAAGGAGCGCTGCTGCACTCACACGGGTTTCAGCAATGCCTTGCCCGCCTCACGTGCTGATTTACCACTCAAACGTATGATGTGACCTCTACCAGCAGGCAACGTCGCAGGCCTACAGCCTTTCTGCAGCCAGTCCGAACGGCTGCTGAGGCAGAGCCGGGTGCCCAACGGCACCAGGGAGCCCGAAGCGGCCGCACCCCCTCTGCCCTCCCCGCGCTGAGACAGCCCTCTCACACCTCGGGGCCCCGTCAAACGCAAGCCGCGCATGCGCCCTCCCCCACCCGCCGCCGGCAGGGCTGCGGCTTGCGCATGCGCCGCCCCTCCCGCGGCGGGCAGCCGGAGGCGCTAGGACCCGCCGCGCCCGCGCCCCGCGCGCCGCCGCCGGGCGATAAAGGTCTCGCGGCGGAGCTCTGACGTCACGGCGAGTTAATTTTAAACCCGGACAAGATGGCGGAAAGGGACGCGGCGCGGCGCGCGGGGTCGACCCGCCAACGGCCCGAGCCGGCAGGTAGCGCAGCCCGCCGGGCGGCCGGCGGCGGTGGGGGCCGGCAGCGGGAGCTCCGCCGGGGCCGCCGAGGCCGCGCGGGGCCGAGCGGCGGGAGCCGTCCGCGGGCGGCACGGGGGGAGGCCCCGGGTTCTCCCCCCTCCTCAAAATGGCGGGGGCGGCCGCCGGCCCCGGCGGGGCGAGGGCGGCGGGGGCCGCAGCGCCGTTCCCTCCGCCCGGCCCGCCGCTCGCTCCCGGTGGCGGCGGCCGCGCTCTGCCCGCGCGGCCCGGGCCCGCAGCTGTGCGGGGCGGAGAGGGGCTGCGGGCTCGGAGCCGCTGACCCCGCTCGTCGCTGCGGCGCGCCCGACGCGTGCGTGGCCGGCGATGCGGCGGCTGGGCCTGGCGTCGGGCTGCGGGTACCTCGGGCCGCCGGGGGCTGAGGGAGCTCTGGCCGCTGAGCGGGGCGGGCGGCCGCTCAGCCTTGGGCCGCTCTCCGTGCGGAGCCCGTGCCCTGCACCGTGCTCGCTCCGCACGCGTCTTCTGGTAGCGATGGGACGTGTTTCTGCTTGGGGCTGAGCCTCAGATGGGCTGGAGTTTGCGCAGTGTGGGGTTTTTTTTAATACATACATACGTTCTATATCGTTAGCTCTCAAGGATAGCTTAAACTTCAGAATGTAGGTCTGCATTACCGCGTGGATGGGGAACCTGGGGCTGGTGGAGTACTGGCTTAAACACAGATCTCAATTGCATCAGGTTTTAGTGCTGCAATCAGATGTTGAGCTATTTGAACGACTTCTAACAACTCTCACTTAATTTGGAAACAGAAGGGTGGAACTAAGCATGATTAAACAAAGCTAGCAGATGCCATGTGGCAGTACTGGTTCAAATTGCTTCTTCTGCGAGCCAGCTAGGAGCTGGGAAGGCTGACAGTGCTGTAAGCTGGCAGGTGCAGAGCTGCTGTTCTGACTTTCTTATAGGGGAGGGGTAGGAGAAAACTACTGAGCTGTTTCGTTAAAGTTGTGGCCCTGCCAGATCAGAGATGGAAACTGAGGATGTGATGCCACTTGGCTATTTGGTGTTCTGTTTTCCATTCCTCCACTCCTAGTGCTGTTGAATTTTATTTGATGGTTCTGTCTATATTTTCAGTAGTATGTGGCGTAATCTTAAAAGTGTTGGGTTATTGCTTAACTTGCTCAGGGTCAGAAGTGTACCAGCACATGTATAACAAATGGCCTTTAAGGTAGCTGTATCATCATTAGTGAGGGAAACAAGAGTAAGGCACTGTTAACTTGCTTAGGTATTTTAGGAATGGAACAACATAACTGACAGGGTCTGTATGTAAAGATATGGGTGATCCTTTCGTGTCTGCAGGATACCCTTCTGTACAATGAAATAAGGCAGCATGGAAGACTAGAGTAGTTGCAAGGAAAGATAAGAAACAGGAGAGGCCTATAACTCCTTCTGTACCATTACTAATTGTTGCTTAACAGCTGTTATGTTCTAGCTTACAGTAAAGCCACTCATGATGTTACAGTTCTTTCTCAAATAATAGTCAGAGTTCTGTGATGTTTCAGCTGTGAATCTTTTGAAGGCCAGTTGTAGGGCTGAAGAAGGTTGCATTCTTTCCTTGTTGTTCGCCTGCCTGCAGCTTAAGTACACTTCTAGAATAATTCAGGTAAAGCTATTCTATACTGGAACTGTTGTGGAAGCATTCCTTTAAGCATGGCATACTCTTCTAGCTCAGAGAGGCCAGGCTGCCCTTTATGCCAAGTGGTCTGGAGTTCCTGAGCCAAGTCTTGTGGGGGTACTGATACTTGTTGGGTATGTTATGCCAGCTGTGGTCCCTGTGTATCAGTTAAATATCTGTGATTAATGTCTGCTTATTGACTAGACTACTGAGGTACTACTGTATGAAGCAAGGCACGATGATACAGAAGTGATTGTTTTCTCTCCTTGTCCTGGTAAGAATAGGAGTGCAACCTCAAGCTGGCTAGGCTGGATAAGTGCAGGTGTGTGTGGGAGGGAAGGAAGGATGGATGGGGATTTTTCTCTGATGTAATAGCAGGGTGCTTATCTCCTGATGGCCACTTTGCAACCCCTCTGACTTTGAGCTTTGTCCAGCTGTGAAAACAGATGTAACAAATGCAGGTGAATTGTTTTCTGTTCTTGCTTCAGTAGTGAAATGTATTGATGTGCTAGTCTCCAAGTTGGGTCACAGGTTTTTCTTGAGTTGGAATAACTTGTTCCAACTTTGTGCTTGTTCTTAGCAAACTGTTACGCGTTTTTAGCACAGTCCGTAAAGAAAGTTTTAATCATTCCAAGGACATTCATAAGGAAAACTGCCAGGTTTTACTTCAAACTTAACTGAAAGTCAGATTAAAGTTGTTGTTACTGCACTGCAGTTGCAGACAGACCCTGTCCTGGCAATGGTTTTTGGGCTGCTGGTATGGCAGTCTTTGAGTGGGAAGTTTTCAGCTTTAATATTGGAAGGAATTGTGCCCTTGTTTTTGTTGTTGCTGCATGCTGTGTTTATAATGAGATCTTCAACTGGCCAGTTTGAGTACGCTTTGCCAAAGTTTTGCTAAATTCTGTCTTAACGTTTCAAACTTGCTATGATAATTGTTGACGTTGTAGGGTTTTGTCTTATCTCTCAACTATGTATGGTGAACAAGGAAAAAAATATTCTATGAGCATCTGCTTAGACTTGCAGTATGTGTCATTTGTAAGCAGTCAGAAACTTTCAGAAGTAATTACGTGCATAGTTTCTTAAGACTATTCTTAGTGAAAATGGTTGGGTCTATTTCTCAAAACACTTCCAGCAACCCAAACTTTAAACTTGAGCTGTCTGGGAGGAAAGATGAAAGTGGCTTTCCCTGTTTGCAGAAGGCTGTTTGTGACATTAAGAATATTATTTTGTTCTAGAGCGGATTTTGAGGTCAGAGTGCTGTAAAGGTGATTTACACATGAATTTATTTGTGGTGTTGGGATTTGTCTATGAAACAACATGTCTATGAAACAACTGTGAGTGAGTTTAAGATACATGTGAATGTCGCTAAGATTGCTGTTCTGTTTAGCTGCAGACATCGAAGTGACATTGATACGAAGTGAGTTACATCTGTTAGAATAATGATTGTAATCAAGTCATTTCTAGCAACAAATTAACATGTATTAGGGACTAATTTTCTGAGAGCATTGATGGCTGACTTGTCACTTCTGTTTATTTCTGAAAGGAATTAATACATTTTATCTAGTGTTCATTTTCAGGAGAGGCAGACCTTATGTGCTTACTAAATATTGTTTTGGAACACATCCAGTATAAAAATCTGAGGAATTTGGAGGACGTTTAAACTTTGGAAATCTTTTTTCTGTTCAACCAGGAAGCCTGAAATGAAATCTGTGGGTCAGATTTCCCACTCTTAAGCCTTGATTGACTGTGTTTATCTTCTAAGACTTGAAGATGGCTGCACAAACAAGTTACTGTGAGATGATCAAGAGCATAAAGTAATGCTAGGCAAGTACCTACCTGCTGCTGTCTAACTGGAGTTGTCACTGCTGCAAAGAAAGGAGCTTGCCCTCCTATCTCCTTTTGGGAGGGAGCGTATGTATGCTATTGCAGTGCTATTGATGGTATATTCACCCAGTGAGTTACTTCCATAGCAGGTTGTTCATGTACTTATATATTCAAAAGCTGTCCAGTTGGCTTGCGTGGAGTCGGTCACTGCAAGCCCCTGCTCTTACCAGTTGGTTTCTCGTTCTGGTGTGAGAGTAGTGGTAGGTCTCAGTGCTCAGACTTCTGGAGCTGAAATAAGCATTTTCTGTCTTTGCATCAACTGAACAGAAAGTAGCTGGCTCCTGTTCATGGCTGGGAGATCTTAAGGCAAAATGTTTGGCATGAAAGATAGCATTATTGAGTCATGCAGCATCTAGGGTAGCCTGACAAAGGTTACCCGAATGGATGCGGTAAGCCATGTATGGGAGGTCTTGTTGGTGCCTCTTGGTGAATGCTTGCACGGAGCTAATACGCAATTGAATATATGGAAATGGTTTACGAAAGACTAAGTTTTGGGGGTATTTTGTCCTGCTCTTCTCTGTTGTGCAGTAATAGATGAGAGAACTGCCAGAGCTTTAAAACCGCACTGTGTTGCTCTTGGAAGAGTGAAATGGAAGCTAAATCAGGAAGACAGAAAAGTTGAGGACTCGAATTAATAAAATGTACAGGTTACAGGCATGGAGTTTAGAATATAATTTAGAATGTAATTTCGAGTAAATTGAAAGCAGAATGTGGTTTGATCTTATGCAGTTGTTGTTGAAGCAAGGTGAGAATCGGATTCCTGTCAGTAGTTACTGTCAAATTGTAATATAGTCATATTGAATTTGTAAGTTTGCTTGGGTTTCAGTGCAGCATTTGAAGTGGCTTTTGAGCAAAGTGTTGTGCAGGAATGGTTATACAACAAGGCTTTTTTTTGTTTGTTTTATTTGGCTTCTATATAGTTTTCAACCTGTTGCAGAATGTATCAACTGCTTGTACTGACGTGTTAGGATTAATTCCTGTGCGTTGTGTGTACTTGGAAAAACTGTTCTTGCCTCTTATCTTCTCAAACAGGGTGGTACTGGTGACTGGAAGAATAAGCACGGTTATTTTAACCGTCTCTGTAAGCTCAGTCCTGTGATACTACAGTCTGCAAGCTTGAGTGCTGTCTTATTCCTTTCCCCTGTAACCCTGTGTTCCCAGCTCCAGAGGTAGATGTAAAAAACAAAACAAAACAAAAAAAAACAAAAAAAAAACTCCTCTGGCTTTTGCTTGTGACTGTCTCACTTTGTCTGTGTAGTGAGATCTACTTGTGGAACCTTAGATAACTGGGGGAAGTGAAAGATAACATTTGTAAATCCTCTGCCTAATGCAGAAATCATTGTAGTACTGATTTCGGGGTGCGAACAATCACTCAAAGTACGTGAAATCACTTGGGAAGTTACTTTGTTTTTAAGAGAAATGTTTTCTTAAACTTTTGGGTTTAGAACAAACCTGGTGGAATTGTTTTTAGTAACGCCAACAGTGTTACTCCAAACCTGGCCTGAAAGTTGCCCTTGAGGCAGTTATCACGTATCTTTCAGGCAGTGAAGTCTTAAGGTTGCCACAGGGATAAGGGAGGGAATGCAGTACAAAATACATAAAAGGAAATGTTCCTAAACGCTGGTGCGTCAGACTGATTAGTACAGTAATTGTTTGGGAAAAAGGCATTCAGTAATGCTTTTAGCAGCTGGGGCACCAAACTGGGCTATCCTCTAGAACTAGTAGTGCTACAGAAATAAGTGGCTCTTAGCAGATGTGCCTAAATACCTTCAAGTCCTACCAGAAATCCTGCTTCTTTGAGAAGAGCCTTGAAATTCAGCCTCCTGCATTTAAAGAGGTTGGAAGTTGGCTCATGTGATGCACTGAGACTCTAAGAATAACATTCAGTCTAAGTACTTTGAGTTGCAGACATATCACTGTTTCATTAATCAAATATCAAACTGAGCTGTTTGGTGATGCAAACTCTTGCTGATTTCTCATTCCTGTAGCATACTAGAACTGACCACATGAAGCCTTTGTGAGATCTAAAAAAGCAACTATCGATCTCTGTTTTGGTTCTTTTTGTAGACTTGGACTTATCTTCCCCCTATTTATCTTCTACATGCTCTAATGAAGGATTTTCTGAACCCACAGAATGGCATCACTGAATATGCTCTGCAGAAGAAAACTGTTGGCTGCTGAGGTGTTAAACATTCAGTCTGCAGACAGTCACGTATTTCTCTCTTCCTTTACCCAAGTGAAAGATGGCTATAAAAGTGTACTTCCAACATACAGCGTGCTGCAGAAAAGTAGTTGGCTTGCCTGGATATACTCACACTGAGAACTGGAAGTAAAAAGAAATAGTAACTTGCTCCCCTTACATGTTGTTTGGATCAGGAGAATGGTGTGGCTTGCTTTTCATCTGGGATTATCATCTTTCTCCCCCTAGTGCTATACTTTGCTGAGTTTGACTTTCACAACCCTTGGCATACAGGTAACAATGGCGTTTACTGTTTCAGAAAAGTACTGTTAACAACAAAGTTCTTGTTCAGGCTCTCAGTTATCACAGAGGCTGCTGTGGTAACAAGTGTTGGACAAGATGGTACAGAACACTAGGTAAATAGGTAAGTCTGGAGCCCTTTGAACTAATGCAAAGGTGCTTGTTGCGTGGCACTGAGATATTGAAGAGAAAAAGTTTTACAGCATCCTTATGACAATTTAACAGCTGCAATTTCAAAAATCACGTAGCGGAGACTGCTGTTAGCAGGCTGAGTGCATTCAGTAGGTACGTTCAAGGGCAGCTTCTTCCAGTGCAGGAGGGACAGGGAGACCTCAAGGTCTTCCCAACAATTGCACAACCTGACCTACCTTATTGACAAAACCCAGGCTGGTGTTTAACTGCATATACAGACGAGGGGAACCCTGTTCAGTGACTATTAAAAAGTGTATTGGCTATCTGAATCTAAATCTGAACTCTTTCAGCTTGAGACAAATCTTTGGCAACACAGTGTCTGATCCAGTTACAGCCCAGTTGTCTACCCTTCTTTGCAGCATTATCATGTATCGTTGACTTGCTACATGAACATGCTTCTTAAATGCACTTCAGCTTTTTGGGGATGGGAGAAGTCTTCCAGCTTGCTTAGGCTGTAATCACAAAGCCCAACTTGCCTTTTAGCGCCAGTGCTGAGTCAAGCAGCTTGTGCCTCCCCCTCACTTGTGCTGGCACAGCTGTTTCAGGGGCTGTAGGGTGCACAGCATCACCTTGTGTTTCTTCAAGATAAGCTTTTGTGGGGACCAAGGACAGTGGTGCCAACTTGGATGGCAGCTGACCTGTACGGTTCAGCAATACTGATGAACTACGTTCTGGGGTCAGATAACAAAGTTGTGTAGCTATGCTGTTTGTTCTTCTTCACCTCAACTACTTGTTGAACTGTTACAGCTTGCAATCCAATATGAATTGTTTTCTACTTTTTCTGCTGTGGTATAATTTAACTGGTTTGCCTCTTAGCAGAGTTGGATATGTGGCAAAGCTAGCCTGAAAGGCTGTGTATTGGTGTTGGAAATGAGAAGGAGTGGGAGAGCCCACGTGTGAGTGGGAGGTTAAAGCTCAGTTATGAAGAGGCGGCAGGGAGGGAGGAGGCAGGTACTGGCACTGTCTTGTTGGCAAGAGAAGTGTACTTTGAGTTGTTGTCTTAGCAGAGGACTTCTGTGCAGCAGCAACGATGCCTGGTGGAGACTCGGCAGTGGTGGAGAGTGAGTGTGGGGTTCTGGAGAACTTGGGCTCAATGAGGTGCTGTATCATCTATTGTGGATCAGCTGCAGAACTGTGATAGGGCAGCTCAAGGCTCTTTCTGTGCATGGTTATCAGTGGGGACTGTGAAAACTGTTTGTGTTGTAGCCTTGTGAAAACAGTCTCTTCCTTCAGTGCAAAATATGTTGTTCTTGCTTTTGTTTCAGTTCTCCCTAAAATGTGATTTGCATGGTCTGCTTTATTTTCTACTGTTTTGATTCTGCTTCTCGTTCTGGGCACTAACTTTGCATGTGTTTTCCTCGGTCATGCTTTGGTTTCACCTGGTGCATGTGTGTGTTTGCGATACCACCAGCTTAAGAACCATTTTCCGTGACACAGAGAGGGGGAGGAATTGAAATACCCCCTCAAGATGTCTGAAGGTAGTTAGTATATGCATTTTTGCTAGGTACGTGATCTAGAGAAGGCAATTTCTTAATGTAAATGCAGTTACTCCTGTACAGTTCTTAGCTCTTTGAAATTTATTCTAGAAGTCTGTAATAAAACTAAATTACTGCATTCCATGCTGGAAAAGCTGGATGGGAGGCTTCCCGAGCTGCATGTTTTGAAGGGAAGGCAGGAAGCTGGGTGTAAGCTGGAGACTGGACTGAAGGATCATTTTTACTTAGAAGATTCAGATCAAAAGCATAGTCTGAGCAAAAAAAGAAAAACTGAAACCTCTTTGAATTGCTCTCTTTCTTAAACCTGTTGGTATTCCTACTGACATCTTGTTTATCCTGGAAATGAATATGAAAACTGGCCCTCTGACATAGCTGCTTGTACAGCCCAATTGAGCACTTCCTTGGGCTCTTCTGTGAACACAGTGCAGATGGGGCTGGTGGTTTAACCTATTCTGGCTAGTAATCTAATGATCAAACATGGGATAATTGCAGCTGGCATCTTTCACCTTACTCTTATCTCCCCATCCCCACTCAAAACTGTGGTTTGGGATAACTAATGATTCTCTGAATTAGTAGCTGCTGATGTGTGAGAACTACGCATAATGTACGTAACATGTAATTACAGCCTAAAATGATTAGAAAATGCTGCTTGAATCTTCTAGGATGAGCAGCAACATGAAATAGTGTCATACTCTGATCTTCAACTCTGTTTTGTGTCTGTAATGGCCTACAAGGATCCAGTGAGCCGGCAGTTTTTGTACACCTTTCATTTGGCAGTGTTAGAATCTGTGGTGAACGCAGGCATTGCCACATCTGCTATATGCTTGTTCCCATCCTCAAGAACTTGGATATGGTGAGAAAAGGAAGAAAAGGTTAATAATTTTGTGTACCTTAGTCTTAGTGTTCTGAAGTAACGTCCTTTGAGGGGGCTGGAAAAATGCTGATAAACCTTTTAGTAGGTAGAGATCCTGTTGTACTCTCCAGTGATATGCTAATAATAGCTGTGGTTTTTAGGCAGAGAGGAAGAGAGCTGAGGAGCATGCTTTGTCGCTATCACTCCTTCCAAGTTTTTCTTTGTAGCTATGGAGAAACATCTCTCTAAGTTCATGATGTGCTTTCAGGAAAGCAGTTCTTTTATATACAGTTTTTTGCTACTTGTTTTCTGAGATTGAGTTAGGGGTTGTGCTGCTTCTGTCTTAGCCTCTGCTTCTTGGTGTTACTTGAATATAGCTGAATTGGAAGGTTAACTTTTCTTGCTCTTCATTACAGTGAAGTTGCCCGTTAGCCTCTCTCTCCCCTTAAATGGAGAATGCAAAATGCCAGCTTACAAGTACTTTGCATGGCGATGGGAGAGCTGACTCTGCTCCTCTGTGCGTGATGATCATTCAACAGAGGAAGCACTTCAGGAGTAGACAGGCCTATTGTCTGATTAGTTATTTAGGTCATCAGAGTATCTTTTTCCCCCCTCTTTGCTGGCAGAACTGTGGCTTCAGGTTCTTTTTGCTTCTTCTAGTACTTTATGTAACAGTTCTAGATCCCTCCCTCAACATCCCATTGCCCTGAAGGAAGAGAGGGAGTTAAACATGACTTTCTTTCCCCCTCCCCCGTTCTCCTCTGTCAGTCTTGTTGGGTATCCAAACAAGTCTTTGGAACTTAGCTTGTCAGTCCTATTTATAGCTGAAATATTCAAAACATTTAATTATTTCTGGCCTTAAAATGAGCTACTTGGCAGTATTTGCTAGTCAGCAGTGAGAAAGCAATGATGCATTAAGTTCTGCAACAGCCCCTTAACTTTCATGTGGATCTTGCTGTGAGTTAACTGCATGGAGTAGGACTGTGAGGAGGATTTGGGCTTAAATCTAGTGATTTTTTTTTTTTAATTTATTTTTAAAGTTGTGGATGTGTCAGGTTTTTTGTCTTTTTCAAATAAGGCTTGGAAGTTAACCTACTTTTTTTCTATGCTCTGGAACTTAATTTATACCTGCCTACGCTCTCCTTGGTTCACTACACCAAAATGAGAAGCATTTAAATAATTTGTTTCCTTTCTCTCTAATGAAAATTTCCTAGGTGAAGCTCTGAGAGAATGCATTATTTTTAAATGTGGTGCAATGATTTCTTCATAAGACCTCGTTTTAAGCTTTTAATTAAAGCTGCAAACTTCCACAGGCTGTCGAAGTACACCAGAATTTCAAGCTGGATGGTTTAAGATCAGCGCAGTCCACTTCAGCTTGCTTTGCCATTCAGTTGTGTGGAGAAAGTGATGGTGCATCTACACTCAGGGGGGAGATATAGGTCGTTTTGTGTGGCCACAGATCTGTGTGTCTGTGGATGATCAGGAGAGTGGTTCAGGGGTGCTGAGAGCTGAAGAAGCAAGACTTCCACCAAAGTGTGGGCTTTCAAGTGAACAAGATTCCAAGACTACTAGCTTGGAGGCTTAGGCTTTCTCATGTCTCTGTAACTCCTTGAGAGAGCACATAGAAGGAATACTGATGCACCATCTACACTAAATGAAAGTGACTGATTTAGCTGACTGTTTATAGAGCTACTAAAGAGCAAACAAAGCTTATTTTAATGTGTCAGCTCCAGTGTCCAGAGATGCCTATATGCGGTGTTTGTTGATCAGAAACACACTATATCTAACACTAACTGAATTTAGTAATTATGTAATTTTTTTAACCTTATGAAAGAGTGTGAGTGACGTGTTTAACCTGCTCAGGCTCTGTTTGGGTTGAAGCTTAAAGATAGATCTGATGCTTGGGTTCGATGAATATGTGGGTTCCTCCTCCTAAGCATTCAAAGCAGGCTGTCTCTTTTATTTTCATAGCATGCAAGTTGAGCTCTTGCTCCCATGTTCTTACACTGGAGGACAAATAGGTCATCAGCTGCTCACTGTGCCCTTAGGGGAAGCAGGAATTAGCTTTTGTTCATTTTACTTCATACTTTAAGAAATGGGTTATTTAGTTGAGTTTGTTCAATTGAAATATTCTCTACCTACACAAGAAGTTACTGTTCTCAAAATCTGGCTTAGCATTTCAACAAATGTTGCTTGTTTTGGATACTTAGCTGTTGTGTCAGTAGTCCTGCTGTAGTGGTTGCTGAGCAGAATGCAGAACTTCTGGGGAAGCTGGGCATAGTTGGTTCCTGTGGCTGTATCTGCTTCCATTCAAGTCTGTCCAATTTTGTGCATTGCTTCTCCTGCATCTCCTAAGGTGTTTGACCTGGCTTAGGAAGCTATTGCAGTAGCTCAAATTCTTAATCTGAATTATTCAGGTTGTGAGGGGCTGAAATAGAATAGGGAGTGATTAACAAATTGCTATAGTCATAGGGCTGAGTGGACAGCAGGTTTCAGGGCAAGTCCAGTCAGTGATCTTTCTGCATCAGCTTCTTCCAGAGCAAAGAATGTGACTATAGTCCAAAGTACGTTAGTTTAGTAGTGCAGAAGCTTCAAAGAACGGACGTACTGCTTGGAAAAAACTTAGCTGTGGCTTTCTGGGCCTGCTAACACTGCTCTATAAATGCCACATGTTTTGTCAGATGAGAGCTTTTCTGTAGGTACTGAAAGCCTTCGGTCCAGTGTTCTGTGCAGATGGGCATTTCCAACATCGAGACAAGCCTTATGCTGTGCCTCTGAAAGCACTCTTCTCTAAGTGCTTGTGAATGAGTGCACTGGAACCATAACCCCATTTCTGGAATGGATCTAGACTTCCCCACAGCATCAAGCTTTTTAAAACAAAAAAGAGCTGACAACAAAAATTAACAAAAAGTCCACCCAAGGCAACAGAATTCAACTACTTTGGTTGCTGCTTCTGCAGTACTGAATGCCCTGTCATGGAGACCTATACAGAGATGTTGCCATGAGCTTGGTGAATTCACAACTATTCTAGTTGTCTAGAAACACGCCAGTGCAGGGATGACCATACTGGGAAAGCCACTGCTTATACTTGGTTTGTTGGAGTACTGGAAGAACCTACAGCAGTGTGTGGCCCTTAGATGAGGCTGTAGGACAAATGCACATAAGTTCTGACTTGGTATTTATGCACTATATCTGTGCTGGGATAGGTGAGGAATGGAAAAAAAAACAATGCACCAAACCAACCAGAAAAAACAAGAACACCCAACCAACAGCAAGTAGAGCAGTAAGGAGTATTCTGCATTTTATCAATCCTGGCTTGACTTGACAGTGCTCTGCACGTTTCTTTTATGAGCTACATGCAGGCTTACTGTAATGCTCCTGCAGCTTTTGATGAAAATTGGACTGTGGAGTGGGACTTCTCCTAATCATTGTTTCGAGACACTGCTATGGAAGTAATTCTTGGAAGTGGAATGCAATCCTTCTGCCCAGGACTCCGAAGCCTCCAAGGAAGCTTTCCAGAGTATTCCAGTGCTACCTGAGACAGCAGCTAGCAAAGTGACAGGGTAAGCAATCAGAAAGTAATATCAAGAGGCCAGATATCTTGTGATATCTGCCTGGGAGCCAATGGTAGGTTAGCATATGTTGGTTATCTTGCTGGGCTGAGCAGTAGTACTTGTTCCACAGTTACCATATTTAACATTGCAATGTCTGTCCAGTTAACTGGTTTAAAATCTCTTGAAAGGAAGGCTATTCTGTGCCACCTGAGAATGGATTTATGAAACCAGCTCTTCTGGATGGATCAAATTTCCTTCACAGCTGTCAACACTGTAGTTCTCCACCCTCAAAGTGCTTGATTCATGGCTATGATAGTGTTTTCTGTAGGCAGTTTGGGAACTTTGAGATATATTAAGCTGTCTAGTGTGACCTTCTCCCCCCTCCCCCAAAGGGGGAAAAAGCAACAAAAACTAAACAACCCAACAAAAGAATATCCCAAACCAACCCACTCTGCCTCCTAACTTGATGCATTGGACTTCACTTTCTAGTCTCTGTTGGTGAGCAAAATATAATGGACATTGAACAGGACCAGAGATTAAACTTCCATACTCTGTTATTTAAGCTGCAGGGTACGGAAGACTATTAACAAGGCATTGTGGACCTTTAGCAGACCTATCATATCCAAGCTCTTGATAGCAGTATCAACTTGTGATAGGGAGAATGTTTGTTTAGGAAAAAACCTAATGATAAAAGATCACGCTACTTGTTTGTCTGGAAAGTGTTTGGGCTTGAGGAGGTTTTGGGTGGCTGCTCTCTGTGTAGGCAGAAGAATGTTGCTAAGGCTCAAGCTTTGAGATCTGCTAAGGTTCTGATGACTTCCAGGAAGGAAAAGGTGGTTAGTGTCTGGCTGCTATTCAGTGAAGAGAAATCGCAGATGTTACTTGAAGTTGTAGAATCATAGAATCCTTAGCCTTGTAAGGGGCCTTTAAAGGTCACCTAGTCCAACTCCCCTGCAATGAACAGGGACCTGCACTGCTAGATCAGGTAGCCCAGTGCCTGATCCAGCTTGCCTTGAAAGTCTCCAGGGATGGGGCATCCACTGCATCTCTGGGCAGTCTGTGCTGGTGCCTCACTGCCCTGATAATAAAAAACACAACACAGTCTATTTTAGTTTACAAAACTGATGCTTTATTGCAGTTGAAATGGAACAGATTTAAGAATAAAAGGCTTTTATGAAGCAGAGTTAAACGTCTAGGGAATACGTAAAAGCAGAGAGATACTTCGCTAGAATTTTTTTTTGCCGTAAAATGTTTTTTATCAATAGAATTATTCTCTTCCTTTCTGTCAAAAAGACAAGGTCCATCTTCCTGTGTTTTTTGACCTACAAAGAATGCTTCCTATATGGGGCAAATTGTTTTGTGAAACTCTTTCAAAAAAAAGTGTGCATTTAACTTCTGAGAAGAATAAAGCTTTAGGAAGAAGGTGCAGTTTTTCTTCTGAAATAGTGACCAGTATTGTCAATGTACTTTGGTGTCCAACTGATAGCTAATCTTAAAGCTACTCCTGTTTGTCAGGCTTGTGGGTGCAGCTGAATGTTTTGGCCTGCTTTGTCAGCCAGACTGGGTTAGGGTGCTGCTGGGAGCTGTTCTGTGCACTCGCTTGGATAATGCTGGATAACTTGACTCTAGCTCCTTAGGATTTAAACACTGAAGATTATCATATAATCATTTGAGTTGGAAGAAACCTTTAAAGGTCATCTAGTTGATCTCCCGTGCAATGAAAAGACATATCTATAGCTTGATCAGGTTGCTCTGGTCACTGTCCAGCCTGACCTCGAATGTCTCCAGGGGTGAAGAATCTACCATATCTCTGGGCAATCTGCACATGAGCAGACTCACTATTGCTCCCTCCCCTTCTGAATCTAGTTTGAAGCCTACTAGCTTTTCCCCAAGGACTCGCATATCACCTTTTTCAAGGGGAAGAATCTGGTGGCTGCAAGCCCAGATCCACATAGGCCACCCCATTGTCAAAAATCCCCCAATGTTTTGGTGGTGGCACCGCACCAGCCACAAAGCCAGGTATTTATAGGTAGGATCTTTCCTCCTGAAGTTCTACGCTAGCTTTATATTATATTCAAAGCAATACATACGTGCATTTTTAAAGATTTACTGCCTCTGACCTTTCAAACAACACAGATGCGATGGTTGAAAATGGAGTTGTCCACTCTAATTTACAGTAAAGTGAAATGCTGTCAGAACTGGCTAAAGAGGCAGCTTTTGGAAAAACTCCAGGGTCACTGTGTTGCCAGGCTTTCAAGTACATGGTAATGATTCAGATGTCTCATTACATCAACAAAACAGTGCGTTGGAGCACTGTTCAAAGTCTTTTGCTGGGGATGGGATGCATAGTCTGGCAGGAATGACTTGGCTCAACCTGTGGATGTTGGCAGGATCTCTGCCATGTATGAATCCAACTGCATGGGTTCCGTGGTGCCTTGTGACACTGCTTCTGGTCTGCTTCCACAGGGAACGCTGGGCTGTGTAATAACAAACCTACATACAGCTGCTTCCTCTCTTTGATAAAAGCTATGCTTGGGAATGTAGGCATGACAAGCCATCCAACATAGTGAAGCTGATACGCTGATGTTCCCACATTTGTAACTGCTAGGGAGATGCCTCAATCAGCTTTGTGCACATGGAGTTCTATAACTAAATCTGACCTGAGCTGTCTTTCTTTCAGCTGCTGAATGGACTCTCAAAGATTATTGATTCTTAGTGTGAATAAAATGAGCTCCCAATATTCTTTAACTTTTTCTTTTTGTAGCAACCTGTACTTGCTGTTATCGAATCATGCTTAATGTGTCAGAAAAACAGTGTGGGAACTGCTTTGGTGTTTCTTGCTTTGTTTTAGACCCCAAGATGTTACTCCTTATATATGTATGTGAGGTTTCTTCCTCTTTCAAGCAGTGAACAGGCGTTCTGCTGTGTTTGAGAACTGAAGCAGGTGTTGGAATTAGAAAGGAATTTTCATCGTCTGCTGTTGTAATCTTGGTTTTGCTTGTACATGTTGGTAACCAAAACGGACTGAAAACATTTATTTTGACAGCAGCAGAGGGTGATTACCTAAGCTTTTTTTTTTTTTTTTTACCTCTTTGGAGCTTGTGTTAAACAAACGAATATTTCCTAGATAGGAGAAGAAACCTGCAATTTTTAGTGCAAGTTGCAAATAAGAAGCCTTGAAAATAGGTCTTGGTGCTGAAAAACAGTTTCCTTCTGTGACTACTTAAAACCTGTGGAATGCTGGAATCTGAAATGCAGACTATGTGCAGAAGTCATGAAAATGTACAGACAGCAGCTGTTGATCTCATCTGCACATGTACATTCCCAACAGCATCATTCTTGTTGCTGGAATGAAAGCCTAGCGTGGGTTTTTGTAGAAATGTCTAGTGTCTTAAGCTCTGACTTACTAATGCAGTCTAACCTGTCAATTTACAGGTAAGCATTATGAGGAGGAAGAAGAGGAGGATGCCCTACCTGACTCGGATGTCATGCCAGATTCAGATGACGAGGTGGATTTGGATAAGCCACGCCCCATACAGATTGTTCTCGCTCATGAAGATGACCATAACTTTGAGTTAGATGAAGAAGCATTGGAAAAAATCTTGCTTCAGGAACACATCAAAGATCTTAACATAGTAGTTGTGTCTGTAGCAGGAGCTTTCCGCAAAGGAAAATCTTTTCTGCTGGACTTCATGCTTAGATACATGTATAACAGGGTGAGTAACTTGGACTTTTTCCTGCAGAAATAAAAAAGTAGTTTAGTCTTTCAGTTGTTTACTTTTGTATTTGTTGACTTTACTACAAATATAGTAGGTAAAACTTCTTAGAGGAAGAGGGAAAGCCAGCTGCTGTGTGCTATTACTCTATGAAGAAGAGTGTTTAAGGCGGTGGTTGTTCAATATATAATTGCTATAGTTATCACTTAAATTACTGGGGTCCTGATGTAAATGGATTTGAGAAGATCTTGAGTAAGGTGAGCATAGTGGCCTTCTAGTTGAGGTTTGCAGAAGGTCTTAACCAGATGGTGGCTTGGAAGAGTATTGCTTTGACTTGGTCTCCTACAATCGTGTGTGGCACTGTCTTATCCATTGCTGCAAAAAGAAGAATCTTGGCAGATAGCTATTGGAGGGCTAAATCTGAGATATGGCAAACAGGAGAAAGTCTCCTGTCGTCTTGCTTGGAATGTGTCCCTGAACACAATCCAGAAATTTCTCTGGTACTTTCCAGTCATTGGTTAATTAATGCCTGATCTGAAGTTTAATTCCTCTCTACTTTATAGCTTTTGGCTTATCTACTATATGTTGAATTTTTGGCTGATACAGAAAGTGGCATAGGGCCTCCTGTGAATGTATTCATCTGCCTGTCATAGGTTGTGATGTGTTTCTTTGTACAGTGAATATTAACAGTTCAGTACTTTGCTACTTTTTGAAAGTCTTAAGTGACAAGAACAAATTCCTTTTTGGTCACTTCTTCTTGGAGTTGGAATTTGTGGTAGTGGAAACTAACCGTAATTGCATCTATTTTGCCTTTGTGCTAGCTGGCTTGAGGAGAAATCAAGCTGACCCCTGCTGTTTCAGGAAATATGGGAATATTGTAAAGAAGCTGCTGGTAGCTGGCAGATGAAGACTTTCTTTCCCTCACTCCAAGTAATGCCTGCTATTGAATTCTTCTCACTGATTTGCTAAAAGCCCCATAAGACACTCACTAAGGGTGTAGTAGGAGGAATACTAAGTAGTAAGTTGGCACTTGTAACTTCTTAAGACTCTTTTAGGCTACAGAGAAATAAACATTTCATTGATACGGCTGTTCAGGGGGTGACTCTGTGTGTGTATAAACCTTCTGTAGTGTCCTGTTTATAATAATACAAAAAAAAAACCCACCCAAAACAACCACCAACAAAACTCCTGAGAAATACAGCCATCTGAGCTAGATGGGCACTAAGTGGAGACAAAAATAGGTTCTCCCAAAAATAGGTTTGCTCTTCAAGCAAATACTGTAACTTTCAGATTGCAAAATAGGAGTTCAGAGAGCAAACTGTATTGGAACATTTTCAGTCTTGTGTAATAATGTTCTCTATTCACTGTACTATACAAGCCCTTTTTTTCACAGAATCACAGAATCACAGAATTGCCAGGGTTGGAAGGGACCTCAAGGATCATGAATCTCCAACCCCCCTGCCACATGCAGGGCCACCATCATTCCACCTAATGCTAGACCAGACTGCCCAGGGCCCCATCCAATCTGGCTTTGAACACCTCCAGGGACGGGGCATCCACAACCTCCCTGGGCAGCCTGTTCCAGCACCTCACCACTCTCTCCGTAAAGAATTTCCCCCTGACATCCAACCTAAATCTCCCTTCCCTCAGCTTAAAACCATTTCCCCTTGTCCTGCTGTCACTCACCCTTTCAAAGAGTTGATTCCCCTCCTCTTTGTAGGCTCCCTTTAGGTACTGAAAGGCTGCAATGAGGTCACCCTGCAGCCTTCTTTTCTCCAGGCTGAACAAGAAAGAAAGAGAAACAAGAAAGAAAGAGAAAGAAGCCCTTTTCAGTTCTCTATAGATGTCAACAAATGGCATTTTGAAGGACAAGCTCAGCCATTTGGTGTAACAGCTATCTCTTCCCTAAAAAGAGGAGGTTTTGCTCTCCATGCATTGCTTTTGGCCAGGCATTTGTGTTCTCAAGCTGTAATGCTTGCAGGCCCTTAGCTGAGCTGATTGTGCTCATGGGTGCATCAGAAGATGCTGCACTTTGCTAAATTGTTTCCTGCCAGCTCAGTGACGTAAACTGGCTTTGGGGAAGAGTATGACAAGCATAAGAGCAGCTTCAAACTTGAATAATAGAAGTTGGGGATGAGAAAAGATTAGTGCAGTGCCTCTACTTCTGAGCCTGCTGAATTTTAAGTCAGGTGGTGTCATCTATGCTTACACAAATATTGGTACAGGAAGGGAGGTCTTGGTGGACCTTTATAATACTCTTAATTCTGATCTCTCTAATGTTATTAGAGCCTGTATTTACTGTGAACTGAATGTTGGCCTTTGCACAAAATACCAGTGCATCTGTGTTCGATTCATACACAAATCAAGCAATTCTGGGATATTCTGTTCCACTGATGTTAAAGTACATGAAAATCTTGCTAAGATAACTTTGACATCCCATTTTCTTGTCTAAGACCAAGAGCTAGGAGTCATGTGAGAAGATTCTAAAAATTTAACTTGTGCTGCTGAAGTCAAAGGTAGGAGTTTTAAAAGTCTGAAACTGGTTGCTGACTTCAGGGAGAATGGGCATCTCATTTCAAGCAATGATAATTAATGTTATCATTCATTATTTGAAATGAACAGGATCTGCTACTGAATAGCAGTAGTATGTGTTCAATAAAGCTGCTGCAGTGATCCTGTGATCTCTACATAATGAGCCTTATAAAGAGTTGGGTGTAGTAACTAATAAATTTAAATTGGAAAGCTTTTTCTTTATTTAGAGGTGTGACCTTAGCTTGTATTAATCTGCAAGATGCACCTCACGTTGATGGCACTAACGAAATAAAGCTGCATTGGACCTTTCTTTGATATGAAATATGTTTAGAGAGATTAATACAGTATTGTGGTGCTTCTTACAGTTTGATTTCCTGTAGGAGCAAAGCCTTCCAAAAGCCAGCTTAGTGGATGAAGGTTGTTAAAACATTGTTTCCCTGGAAAAGAGAGGTAAGCTAGGAATGCTTCATAGTAATGCAAAGCTCAGAGTCAGACCCAGGCTTTGTCTGCATCACCTATAGCGTGAAGCAGCTTGAGCTGAACTTCTGCTTATTAAGACACCAAAGTTTCCTGTTGCATGAATCACATGAAATAAAAAGTGATTATATGCAGTTGTCACTGAGATACTTGTCAAAACTTCAGGTAGTTTTGGTCTGAGTTTCTGTGCATAGAGCAATATATTTCTGGACTAAATTGGGAAAAAGTATTCTTCCTCTTAAGTGATGAATTATATTGATGAATTACATAACAGCTTCTTTTGAAAAAAATGCAAAGTTACAGTCTGCTACAGTACGTCTGTGAAATCTGATTCAGCATTGCAGGGTTATGTCTTGGGGTGTACTGAGTCCTAAAGCAGGCATGGAACTTTGATTTCTGCAATGGTCAGTGGGTGTGTAATTGTGGCATACAAACCAACAAAACCTCAAAAATAACAAAGCTTCCAGGGAATACTCTTGTTGTGCTTCTTCTCATTGGTTTTGGGTATGTGTGTGTTAAAAACAAAGACAAAAATGCCTATAAAGAGCAGTTGTTTGCTTTCCTTAGGTGAATACATCTTCTGTATTTTTTTAATCTGCTCATTTAATTTGCTTTTGCTATATGTGATCCAAGTAGCAAAGATGAATGGTGTGCACTAAGCTCGGGAGTATGCTGATGCAGAATTGCTTAATTGACTTTTTCTTTTAGCACATAGGTTCTCTCTGCAGAAAGTAACAGTAGTACGTATGAAACATGGTTTTTTCTCTTCCTCCTTTTGAAATAAACAGTTTTATTTATCCATAGCAAATATTTCTGTATGTACAGCCTTCTGAGTGCCATGGGATGTTCTCTGATGTGAAGAAGTCTGTCGTGAGCTATTCTGAAAAGATTCACTGTGGAGTTAGCAAGTTAGGCCATAGCTTAGTAAGTGGAGGAGATGCTTCTTTGACCTCCTTTATGAGCACACTTATCTTGCTTATGATATTCTCTGGGTGCTCAGAGGCAAATTCATTGAAAATCTGTTTCTGTGTTAATAAAGGCTTTTCCCTAAGCTTCCTCTTCACTTAAAAATTTGCTTCCTGCTTTTCCAGAATTTCAGTGTGTAATCTATCACAGTTGAAGTTCCTTAGAATGCCTGTTCATGTTTCCTTACTTCCCCAGTACGTAAGCTGCTTTTGCAGGCTAAATCTGTTCACGTCATGTCTGGAATCTTCTATGTGAGCCAGTGCTCCATTCATTGCCAGTCCTTGAGGACTGAAGACCTTGCTACCGTATCAGCAGCCAGACCTGTTACCTTCAGACTGTATTTGACTGCCCAGCAGCCTTTCCCAAAGCGGGAGACTTGGCCTGTGAGCTTGTAACATGCGTGTGTTGATTGGTACATATCAGGATCTCTATTTTACCTTGTAAGGTGAATCCTTGGGAAAAGTACTTTCTGTGCCTGATGTATAGGAATCCTCTAATCCTTGTGCTTTCTTTTTGACTTCAGCAAGTGGGATTCTTGACTTTTGTCTCTGTTAGTGCAGGGGTTTAGATGCTTATTTAATTTTGGCAGTTGACCAGTTTGCAAGGGGGAGGATCAAGTTGAAATTAGTTCTGTTCCTTGCAGAGGTTCAGCTATTTCTGTAGTTACAAAATATGGTGTTTATAACTGTCTTGGAAAGAGAGAGTCAGGCAAAGTGGAATTGATGTATGAAACTGAGCTGTTCTCAAGCACTTAGAGCTAGCAGTGAGACTTGAAAGTTACGCATGTGCACTCTTCAGTGGATAAAGATCTGGGCAACTGCTGAAATACAATGGACCACAAAGCAAATTTTTTTTATCATCTACAATGTACAGTTGAGTCGCATTGTGGTTTTTAATCCTTAATGTAATGTTGCTATTCAGCTTTGACAGAAATGAAAGAACGATATGAAAGTCTGTTAAAACATACTTGGAACAAGAAAAAAACTCTTTCTTGGTGTTAAATAAGATTTTCTTCTTGTTTTATAGACTTCTCCTTGCTGGATAGGTGGAAACACTGAGCCTTTGACTGGGTTTACATGGAGAGGTGGATGTGAACGGGAAACCACTGGCATCCAGATCTGGAGTGAAGTGTTTGTAATTGATAGACCCAATGGAACAAAGGTAAGTGCTTGACTTAAACAGATGTATTTAGTGATTTTTTATTTATTTTTTTTTTTTGCCTCTGGGTGAAGAGTTTTAATGCCATGGGTTTTGTGGAGGCAATTCAAACATCAGTTGGTTCCTTTCTATTCACTGGCTGTATAATGCATTTGGAAACCTTATATCAGTGCAGGTGTGTGTTTTCCTGCTGGTATTCAATCTTCAACAATAGTCCATTTTGAAATTAGTTTGAAGTTTGTTTTGTCCAGGCCGATGGGTGGGTTATCCTGTGAATGCTTTAAAACTATGTTGGTTATAAGTACTGTGTATAGACAAGTGCTGTGATAAGAACAGCTCTAACAAATACTGCTTTTTGAGTTGAGATGTGCTCTGGCTTGTAACTGTTCTGGCAATGTGTAGCATGTAGCTGTAAGCACTGGAAATGCAGCTTCAGTGACCAGAAGCTGGTTGCTCTGCACAGTTCAACAGCTGGCTCATAAAAAGAAAAAGCACATCTACTTGTGGTAAATACTTCATATGCTAACTATACTTATCAAAACTGGTGCACCTTTGAACTCTCAATTGCTGTAATTACAGAGTTTGATTTCAGATGTTTGTTTTCATGCTGAAACAGTCTCAATGTTGTCAGTAAATATTTACTTCCTAACATCAGCACTGTATTCTCCTGTTCTCCTGAACTGTAAACTCTTACTTAACTATCATAGTCCTTACATTGCCAAAGTGCAACGGGAACATCTGATGATTAATTAGTATGGGACACTGATCTTAAACAGCTAATAATTTAGAGGGCTGTAGGAGGTTTTACCATGTTCTAGAGCTAACCAAACAGTTCCCTGTCTGAAAAACAGTTGAATTGTGAGGATCTGTTAGTGCTCTGGAAAAAAAAAAAAAAAACAAAACCCAAAAAACAAACTTATTCGTTATTGCTTTTTTGTTGTCTGTGACTGAAAGAAAAAAAGGGAGTTGTACTAGATTCCAAAGATGGGTATTGGGCAGATTAATTCTTATCATTAAGACCACTTCATTTCTATGTCACTTCAGCAGATGGTCAGTGCCATTTGTCTAGCTTTCTTTTGAAAATAATTAGTTTAAGACATCTGTCTGTCTTTTAAAGGAACCATCTCATACTTAGCTTTGATAAGCTGTATTGGATTGTCAGCTGAGATTGATATTTCTACAGTGATTTAAGAGCTACCTTTCCCTCTAACTGGGCTGAGGGATGTTATTTCTGTGGGAGAGGATGAATAGTGTAGCAAGACCAAGGATGTAAGGCTGATGCATTTATGTAGTTGCTGCTTGCTAATCTGTAGGTATATATAAATGTTTGTACAGGAAATCAGTTGAGGCTTTAATAAGCAGGTGTGGAAGCAGAAACAATACTGTACTGTAAACAGAATTTACCCCAATGACCTGGAGTTTGAAACTGTTACAACTTGGTTAACTGTTGCTGCTCTTCAAAAATCTCTAGGTTGCTGTACTACTCATGGATACCCAAGGTGCCTTTGATAGCCAATCCACTATCAAAGACTGTGCAACGGTTTTTGCCCTGAGCACCATGACAAGTTCTGTCCAGGTGAGAATACCTGTGCTGGCAAATAGTGGCAGCTATAGGAACCCTCTTGCCCGAGTCTGCAGTTTCCCTTTAGCTATGCTTAGGAAGTTCACCTGCACATTTTCTTCTAGTTATTATGTATGCTTTCATACCTAACAGCCCATCTGCAGTATTGCAAAGTATATAACCTTGATTCCAACCGAAGATATCCAAGACCAGGCTGGGTTAAATTGCTGAGTGAACTGGTAAATCCCAAACAAAAACGTCATAGTAACAACCACTCCTGTACTGATACAGTGGAGAACCTTTAAGACTTTAGATAATACAGCTTAGGGTGAAATTACACTGCAGTCTCTTAAAGGTACAGCTACTGATATTAAAAACATCAAAGTAAATGGAGGATGTGGAACCCCGACCTCCACCCCTTTGTTCCTATTGTTAGGATAAGGTGTGGATCACTGATACATTTGAGTTAAGTGCTCTTCAGTATTGATGTCATTGGAGCAATTATGAGCTCTCTAGAAAGTCAGATTTTTTTTGGAAAGATTTGAGAGCAAAAAGGGCTGATGAACATCTGTCCAGCTGTTTTTAAAATAGAGATGAAGCCACTGGAGCACTTAAACTTGAGAACAGCAGGTGGACATGCCCATCTTAGTCCTTCCCTCTCACCACTGTGCTGTAATTAGAGGCATTCCAGCATTCTTTCTAGATTTCTTTATGACTTGCTTCCTTGGAAAGAGGATGTTCTAAGAAGGATTAGGATAGTCAGCAGTGATTTCTTTTTTTGTCATTACCTCTAGATAAAGGTAGTGACTTTTCTTGGAATGTTTTCTTTGAATGGTTCTAGACACTGGCTTTTGGATAGTTGGATGTTTCTGGAGGTGGTGAAAATACTCGAGGTCTAAAGGAACCTACATAAAAGATAATGGTTTCAAGTTATGTTTTAATTTCTTTACTGTTCCTTTTAGGTATACAACTTGTCCCAGAATATTCAGGAAGATGACCTTCAGCATTTGCAGGTAAGAATATATGGAACATATATTAAGCTATGTCTGAGTCAACAATCTTGAAATTGTTCCTGAATTTACTACTGATAGAACTGTGACTTGGTAGCTGCTTTGTACTTAGTGCAAACACTGAATCTGACCTGATGCTAAAACTAATGATGTAATGCTAAAACTAATGATGTAAATAATGTTTTTATAGGCAGCAACTCCGTGATGTTGTGATGTTTCCTCTTTGACAGCATAAGAGTAATATAGCATGAACTTCTCATTTGGTAGAGTCTTCCTAAAGTCTGTTCTCTATATATACAGGAAGTGCCAAAATTCCTGAAAGGATTAGAATGGGAAATAATTCCTGAAAGCACTTAGTGAAAAGTTTCCAGTATTTCTTCTTTTTACCCTAATATTAGAAAATTGACAGTGTTTCATAACCGGTTTCTACTGAAATTTGGGAACGTGACTTGGAGAAGAAATGGCATCTGCTGCCTGGAAACCTTTTCTAGTTTTTCAACTGAGCAACTTCTAGAGAGTCAGATTTTATCTGGAAACAAAAATCATAAAAGAGTTGTCAGCTTTCTCCTGTGAGATTTTCAACAAGGGCTTTATTTCCTTAACTTAAAACCTGTAGCTTCAAAAGCAGTTTTGTATCAACTTATGTCTGCTTGTGCTCAGGTTGTGACCTTGTCACAGCTTGATTATTTTTTATATCATCTGATTGAAAGGACTTCTGTCTTGTTCAGTGCTGCGGAAGACTGGTTTCCAGTGCTGGGAGTAGAAGTGAATTAACTGAACATAGTCTTCTGATTCTGTTCTCATTTAAGAGTGGTATGCCTAAGAGAGGAAAGAAAAACAACCAAAAAAACTCCAGAGTCCACAATACAAACCCTGTAAAAAAAAAAAAAAAAAAAAACCAACAAAAACAAAATACCAAAAAAACCCACATTTCCAAGCAAACAAAAAGCATCAGGAAAGTCTGGCTTTTCCGTAATTTACTAATAACAACTTCAGTGTAGTCAGAATAGATAAATCTGTGTTACAGTGAGTAGTGAGATTTGAGGGAAATGCAATTAAAAAGAAGCAAATGTACAGGCATTCCCTACCCACTAAAGTTGGGGACAAGGTGTCATGGGCTGAGGGAAGGAAACATGCTAGTCTGAAATACTGTCTTTTTCATGTAGCAGGGAGGTGAGAGCAGTGGGCGGTTCAGATCACAGAAACAAGCCATTCTCACATGGATGCTTGGCCTCTGCAAAGCTTTATGCTCAGGATGACAGGGACTTGGAAGTTCGCTTGTATTAAGTTTGTCTTGTAAGTTCTCAGATGTTCTTCTGACAAAGGGAAAATTGTTCACGTAAGATTTTTTTTTTCCTGAGGTGGCAGAGAGATTAGCTTTAATGCAGAGGAACAGTTGCCTGATTATAGAGGGTACTGGCATGCTTCCTTCATCTTCTCATAGAAAAAGGGCTAGTAGAAAGCCACATCTGAGCATTAAGCTCTGCTGAAACAGCCAGCATGTGACTTGTGTTCTCATGAGTTTGCTGGCCCACTTAACATGGAGAGGAAGAATGCTGCTTTTAGCATTAAAGATGGTGAAAGTAACCAGAGAAAGACAGTTAACACTTCATTTTATGCTGAAGAGTAAGAAAAATGACGAGTCAAGATCACAGGCTGAAGTAGAGATCTGGGAAGCTGCTGAACTTGACTTGTATTTGAAAGTCTGCTACTTTAGGTCTAGGCAAGTTCCTTGAAATTCTGAGGAATAAATCTTTTGTGTAGGTAAGGGACAAGTGTTAGGCAGGCTTACCTCCTTAGCCTTGCTGACAAGCGTTGGAAACTGGCTGGAGACCTGGTCAGCTTTCCTCTGAGAACAGCCTGCAGGCTGCCCACTTTGAGCTGCAGTGTCATGACAGTTCTGGTGTGGCACTGTGAAACCAGTGGAAACTGTCTCCTTCCTGAGTTTTACGGAAGGTTGATGTGCTTGTTCTTGAGCTGCACTGGCCATTTTAAAGCCATAATGGGATTTAAGATTGAATGCTTTATTTATTAGTGACGTAATGTGACATAGTGAGTTGATACAGTAGAAAACTGTTTTATGTGTGGCACTCTTACGCTCTTTCTATCAGTTGTTTACAGAATATGGAAGACTAGCAATGGAAGAAATTTACCAAAAGCCGTTTCAAGTAAGTGTACATGTTAAATGTGTTGTGAGCAATTGAATGTGTAGAAAATGAGCTCGGGATAAGTTATGAAGATAAGTTAGTTTGCCTGAAGCTAGTCTCATCTTTACAAGATGAGCTTAAGCATAGAGGGTATGAAAGTCAAGTCATGTGCTGACTTTAAGGAGAAGTTTCATTTTTCCTTCCTAGTCATTTACTTCTTGAGTTGTGGTTGGTCTTTGGTGTATGTTTATGAGTATAGGTCATATGGCTTTGAAATACTGTTGAGGGCCATATTATGTTTGGTTTAATTAAAGCATCAGTGATGTTAGTGTTTGAGTTCTCTAGATTGCTAACTTCCTCTGACTATTGGCTAATCTAGAGAAAGGTTTGAGGCTTCTTACGGAAGTCTGAGATTCCTTTTAATCTGAATTATCAAATGATCCTTCTGAACATGTAAAGGTACTAGTTGTGAGTTTTTACAACTTGTGTCTCTAGAATATTCAGTCTACAAGTGTGAGTCCTTCGCGTTTTTGTGATTGGCGCAGGTAAAATGGAGCCTTTAAAAGCACCTCATCTAATACAAGGCTAACATGAAGATTAGTTCTGTATCTTCAGCTAATAAATAGAAGGATGGACCATGTAATCCCTCAGAGGTAGCAAAAAATAAATCCATGAAAAAGAGAAGCTATCTTTTTTGAGATGCTGAAATGCTTCTTTTCGGATAAGAAATCAGTTGCAGTTGTATGTGTGTTGGTGTGCAGTGTCTTTTAAACAAGTAACTACTTGCAACACTAAAGGTATAAGGCTAATTCATTCACAGTAGCCAAGTTTTAGACTTTTTAATCTTAAAATAATCATGTGTCATAGTTCTTGACTTCGGGAATGATACAAAGCATTAACCACTGTTCTTCCTGTTACAGACACTAATGTTCTTAATTAGAGATTGGAGTTACCCTTATGAGCATGCATATGGCTTGGAAGGAGGAAAAAAGTTCCTAGAGAAAAGGTTGCAGGTAAATTTTTTCCAGTAGTCCTAGTATCATGGTCTGGCGTAAGTGACACCTCACTGTCAAGATAGTGATGCATAATGAACTAGCTCTTGGTGCTTTTCCACTTGTATAGAGTTCTGGTATTTAAAACTCTACATTCTTAGGTTCAAGAATGAAAGTTTAAACATAGTCCTGTGATCTTACTGCTTTTAAACTGATATTCAATCTTTCTTGCAGTGCTGCGAAACTGTTAGCAGTTCTTAATGCTTTTTTTTTTTTAAGGTAAAGCAAAACCAACATGAAGAGCTACAGAATGTAAGGAAGCATATTCACTCCTGTTTCAGTAACCTTGGCTGTTTCCTGTTGCCCCACCCTGGTCTTAAAGTTGCAACAAATCCAAATTTTGATGGGAGATTAAATGGTAAGAAAATCTCTATTGTGTGTTCTTTTATTCAGATCACTGAATTACTTTTGTCATGAAAGTTTAACACTGAAATAGTTGGCCATTGAAATGTTTGATTGGAAAAATGTGGGACTAAAAGGTGAAATGATGGAATCTAAAAACATGTATTGTGTGTTGTTATGAATTTAAAGGGAACGGGTATCTTTCTTTGCATCTAGATGTTGACTGTAGTGTTGATTAACCTGAGACATACCTAAATGTCATTAAATAGGATTCTAAAAAAAAAAAAGACTGCAGACATGAGATTTGTAAAATTAAAAGACTTAACTTTTCTTAATATTGAAAGGCTTTTCTTTAAGAACTCGCTAAATGCAAAGGTCAAAACCAGAATGACTGTAAAATAACTGTAGGATTTTGCCACTGTGGAATGGGAGGCAGCTAGCATTTCTTCATTATTGTGCTTCTCCCAGTAGAGAGAATGTGTCAGAGTGGCAAAGGCTAAAAGTATGATTGTGCATTAGTGGGATGCTGACTAGTTCTGTGCTGAAGGCATAGACAACCTGTAGGTTGTGTAAGAGACTGGTGTAATTGGGAAATGTACTTTAAATATTACCAGGACTACAGGACTCGGTTTTCTGTTTGAATTCAAGCTTTCGGGAGTAAATAGAACTTAATGGAGGCATAGCATATATTTAAGACTTGGAAAAAAAAAAAAAGCAGTTGTGTCCCTATTTTGAAGGGTTAAGGGTTATGGGTTATCAGTGCTCCTTTAAGAAATATAAGATTGAAAAAGAAAACTAATGATTGTTTTCTGAAACTGAATTTTTCCAGATATAGATGAGGATTTTAAGAAAGAGCTGCGGAACTTGGTACCATTACTGCTTGCCCCTGAAAACTTGGTAGAAAAAGAGATTAGTGGATCCAAGGTGACCTGTAGAGATCTTGTAGAATACTTCAAGGTAAGCAAACTCATGCTAATTATTTTTGTTAATGGCTTAAAAGAAAATATTCTAATTTTAGGATATCTTGTTCCCAGAGAAGATAAAGGTATCTAGGCTGACATCCACTGATCATCTCAGTTTTACTTTCATTTCATTATTCTGACTTTCCAGAACTGGCACACAGCTTAACAAAACAGCTTTTTGCAGTCTGCTGTTAGCAATTTTTTTTGTAATAAGCTAAAATACTTTAAGTTCTATTAGATAGAGATTTTTTTCTTTGTTTTTACTATTTTGAGAATCTAGTTTGTCTAGATTTCTGTGGGTGGGTGTTGTTTTTTTAGGCTCTCACTGACAGGTAGAAATCTAGCTCTTAAGCTTCTAAGTGTGCAATAAAAAATCTCATCTTATTTTCTCTCCCTCCAAATTTGCAATATGCAAGGAATATGCTTTCTTACACTCATGTGTTACACCATTGTGTGCTATAAAATTCTTGGTTACTTGCAGCTATTAAACTCTTAAGCTGTTCTGATATCATGATGACATCAGTAGTAATAAAATTAGTAGTAATAAATAACATCACCAGGAATTGGTCTGGTTTGCAGCTCTTTTTGAATTGGAAAGACATAACTGGCTTTGTATGAGAAAGCAGCATCCCTAATGATGTGAATTTTACATTACTACTTCTGAGCACGCATGTTGAAGGCAAGCTGGTGTTATGGAAGTACCTATGTGGAGTGGAATCTGAGACCAGAACTCTAACACGTAGATGTTGCTTTATGTATGCTTAGAAGAAGATGCTTGATGGAAGGCATGATGTGGGATGCAGACTCATTGCTCTGACAAGCATAAAATCTACTCTGAAGCTGGTGTGCTCAGTCTCTTGGTGTTCACATGGTTGTATATCACTTGCTCTGTTTTCTTCTTTAGTAAGGCTTGATCCCACATGATGCAGAAAGTACATATTCAATGGCAGTTTGAAAAGGAGTGCACGAAACCTTGGCTATTGAAAAGCAGTCTAATTCATGTTGCAGTAGCCAGTCTGGGAATGGTTGTGCAGGGTGCTGTGGATACACTGTATAACTGGGGAAAAGTGTTCCCTGGTCTGGATCTAAAGCTGAAATCGTGAACTCTGAGTTGAAACCTGACTATTTTTAGTTGGAGGAAATAGCTACTAAAGTAATAGCTACCAAAGAGGGTAAAAAAAAAAAATACAATTAAACTTCATAGTTTATTGGTGCTTGCATGTTAAGAAAGCCTGCCAGTGGCTATTGAAAGAGAACCATTTTGATAGAGATGAGCAGCTTATTTTTAATACCAGTAAAAGCATGTTACTTGAAATGCTTTGTTAAAAGAAAGTACTGCTTCAATTTGCTATAACTGGAGATTCATGTTAGGCTTCTGAAATGTAAAGGGGTTAAAGCACTAGGGATAAATGGGCAAGTGACAGATTTCTATGTATGGAGAAACTTGTTTGAGTATTTAGCATTATGACAAAGTAGTAATTCATGAGCTCTGTCTCTATATAATGTCTTTTTCCCTCTCACCCACATATGCTTAAGAAATAAGAAACCTTTTCTTTTTCATTCTAGGCTTACATTAAAATCTATCAAGGAGAGGAGCTACCTCATCCGAAGTCTATGCTGCAGGTATTTGATAGAAGATGTGTATTTCATAAGTTCTGGTCATGACCCTTGGGAATGTGAAGCTTCCACACACACATTTGTAGTTCTTGAAGGAACTGTGTGCTTTGAAAGCAAATGAAGCAGGGGGCATTATTTCTTTTTTTTAGCTGCTTCAATTTCAGGCATAAGTTTCCTTTAATAACTTGCTCTTCTGTCAGTGTCTTTCAGACAGTATTCAGAGGGCTTTTAGTGTCAGCCTTAGTAAACAAAATGGAGAAAGATTATAGTAGTGCAGCTAATACTACTGTCTCACAGTGTTGGGCTCCTAACAAACAAACATGTGCAGCAAAGATCAGGTAACTACACTGAACTTTCCTTTCTGTGTTGATCTAAAGAGGATGTAATCAGCTGTAAAATAACTTGAAGATGTAGTGATTGTATAAAGCTATGTGATGAACACTTAGATTTTGTGATGAAGTCTTCTTTAAGTACGGACTCTAGAGCCAGTTAAAAAATATTACCCATGTGAAATGGTTAAAATTAAGCTTTTAGTGTCAGTTCATTAAGACATGGAGGGCAAGTCAATAACCTGGAATAGTTGAGGAACCAATTTTTGAGACTTTTGGGGAGAGTGGGTGTTTGAGAACTTTTCACAATGAAACAAAGGTGGTTACCATGTCCTCTAATTAACATGCTATAAATGTGACTGAGAGGTAAAGATGATGACATCTTGCAGTATGAGCCAGAATAACTGTCCCTGATGTGATACAGTTTGAAAGTAGTATAAGTTCTTACAGATTGACACCAAAACTGCACATACACAGTGCAGAAATAATACCAGTTTGCAGCTTTCCTCACAGGCAGTGATGTGTCAGGATTAATGTTCAGTAGTTTAGAGACTCTTATTTGCTTTCTAACAGTAGAGATTCTCACAGTAACAAGCCTGTACAAGCACATGGGAGTTTGTCCAGAGTTGTATTAGCTGAGAAAACCCTTCTCCTAGTCCATAATGTGTCTTAATGTATGTGTCCAACCCTCACTTGTTTGTGTGGGGCATTTTCTTGGCAATCTTTATGTTTGGTGGTGGTTGCTGGGATATTTTGGACGGTGCAGATACGTGTGTATAACTAGCTGGTAGTGCTATAGTGATATGTGGTTCTCAATGTTTTCTAGGCAACAGCTGAGGCAAATAATCTTGCTGCTGTGGCAGGAGCAAAAGACTTGTACAGTAAAGGCATGGAGCAGGTATGGTAACAAAACTTTTTCTAACTGAATGTAAATACAAGCCTTCTGTTTTAGTGTTTGGTGTACGTTAGGAGTGTGTGTTAATGGGGGGAAAAAATAGCTTAGACAGCTAGGATGGGTATCTGATGTAGTGCATCTGGGATTCTTTGAGATAGGAATTGGTGGGGAGGTGTGGGAATGGGAGTTGGTAAGAAACCACCTGTGGATTCCTGCTGCTGCTCCTGATACATTGTAAAGATCTTGTAACATGAAATGGATGGGTAAGTGAGGAGATGTCGTGTCAGGGCACATCTGAGGGTAGAGTTCTAGTATAGTTTCACAGTTTTGAGTAGCAATTGTCTATTAGCTGTCAAACGAGTGGATTAAAATCCTTTGAAGCAAACCCTCGAAATACCAAAACTATGTATGCAATTTCCTACTTGCTTTTTCTCTTTAAGTTAGTAACTTATATAGGTGGACTTGATAGTGTTACACAAGGTTTTTGTCACAGCCAATTCTGAAAGCAGTTGCATGTCTTAAAGCGTAATGAGACTATGTTTATTGTGAAGCTTTATATTGGGAGTAGACCAATGGGTGTGATAACATGCTACAAACATAGCTCCCCATTAAGCAGGCAAATTCTGGTCTTAATCACTGAAGTAGCTTTCTGTTTTGAAGTTAGAATAAGACCTAGTGCTAGGGGCAGGGTAGGCAGTTTCAGCTGTTAGCAGGCTGAGCTGAGAATGCTAATGTAGAGAGACTCCTTCATCTGTTTCCATTTTTGGATATCTCTTGAAATAATTTATATGTTGTGTATTTGAAGGAAAGAAAAAAAGCCCAGTCTGTTTTCCTGTCTTGACTTTTTATTGCCTACTAAGATACCATAGTTGTAGGACTTCTTACTTGGAGCAAGGAATAAACAGAAACAAATGTTCTCCTAAACACTCGTGTTTCCATAGTAATTTCCCTCAGTATTGTATATTTTTATATTGCTGTAGAGATAAAACACAAATATCTTAAATCAGTCTTTATCCAGAAGTCCCAAATGCTCGTAATGTGACACATCTTTGAAACTTTCATTTTCAGGAACAAGACTTAAGACTGTATTGTGTATGGATATTTCTTACCACAGTGCCTTGAGCTCTCCTCATGAGCCAAAACCCTCTTTTTCTGAGTATGCATGAACACTCTCCCCTTACTGACCGTAAATGTAAGGAAAAACAAGTGCAGGCACACACAGCGTAAGAGAACAGTGGCAGTATTTGCATGGCAAGCCGTGGTTTTGATGCACAAGGATCTTCTCTTATTACAGTACTCTGGGGAATGTGAAAAGACTGTTCTGGAAAATGAGAGATTAGTGACTGTTTTCCAGGGAGCTTTTCATCTATGGAGATCTGTAATAAAGAAAAAGCAGAAAGATGTTTATTCAACTTGAGAAGATGGGGTGATGGTGTCAGAGTTTTAACAGTGAGATTTGCTCTGAAGAAGCTAGCCAGTGAAGCCATACATCTTGTGAGGCAGAAAGGACATGCTGTACTCTGAGAAAGTGATCTTTTCTGTGTCCAGCTGAAGGAACAGCAGCAGGAGAAAGTTAAAGTTGTGTTTGAAGAATGAGATTGAGCACTGTGATAAGTCTGCCTTGTGGCACAGGAGGAAGCTGTAGTTTAAGGTCATGTGGAAAGAATCTTCAGTCTTCAGATGTAGTCTGACTGTAAGGGATGCAAGGAGTCAGAACTGATGTGAGCAGTTCAGATCTGTGACTTAGGTACTCTCTGATTGTAGCCCTCATGTGGTCACAGGTCAGAGTAGTCCTTAAGAGTGTAACCATTTTTGTACCTCTGTTTATTTAGGGGGAGGAAGATGATGGGTGTCCTTAATACAGGTATCCATTTGAGTCCATGCTCTCTTCCCTTCAGCAGAAACTTGTTCTCTCAAGTTGATCTGAATCAACTGTCCTAGAGGGCAGTCTAGGGAAGAAAAGGCTAAAGATGCTGTCAGCAGCTAATTCTTGTTAATTTGTATCACCTGGTAAGTTTCCTGGAGCCTGTGAGTGGCAGCAATAAACAAGAAATTACTGAGTGGGCAAAATCTGCCCTGCTTGTCCAGATTCATTGCTGAACCTCTTATTTGGGTGGGTGGTCTGAACTAAAAAGCTGAGGGGAGGGCCTCAGAGTACTGTTTAACCTTCTTTCCAGAGAAAGCCAAGCTTTCTCTGCTTCTGGATGTTCCTTGTTTCACTTCTTTGTAACAGGAAATTACAGTGTAGTTGATGTCCTCTCCTTCTGGGCTTACCTGAAGGAGAATATTGAAAGTATTAGTTCTGTCATGTGCTATGTGCCTTGTATACAGTCAGAGAGTTTAGGTATTTGCTGGTCCATGGTGCAGAGTACTTTTAGTTGCTTGCCTTGGGATGGGACTCCAGACCTTACAGAAGAAAATTGCAGGAGTCAGTCTGATAGTGGTTTGTGGGGTAAGCAGCGAGGAGCAGGTTTGCTTTCTCTACAGGACAATATGCTTTATGTGTTGACACCAGCTCTGATTGTTCCTGCAGATCTGTGGAGGAGATAAGCCTTATATTGCCCCATCGGATCTTGAGCGGAAGCACCAGGATTTCAAAGAGTCAGCTGTCAAGCAGTTCTGCTCTGTGAAGAAGATGGGAGGGGAGGAATTCTGTCGGCGCTACCAGGATCAGCTTGAGGCAGAAATCGATGAGATCTATGCAAACTTTGTGAAGCACAATGATGGCAAAAACATATTTTATGCTGCTCGTACCCCTGCCACTCTATTTGCAGTCATGTTTGCCATGTATATAATCTCAGGACTGACTGGGTTCCTTGGTATGAACTCCATAGCTACCCTGTGTAATCTTGTGCTGGGGATGGCTCTTATATCCTTTTGTACATGGGCATACGTTAAGTACTCTGGGGAATTCAGAGAAGTTGGAACAGCCATTGATCAGATCGCTGAAGCTATATGGGAACAGGTTGGTATCTATTTTAATGAAAAATCTTTTTTTGAGCAAACATATAAAATAGTTTCTGTTCAGTGCTGTGAATGAAAAGCTGGTGTAGACTTAATAAAGAACGCTAGTTTTGCTGAAGGGAAAATTAGCTTAGAAATGTGACTGCTCTCTTCATTAGGAGAGCATATGGAAAATGCTAGCCCAGGAATGTTACAGGCCTTGCTAGATGCTTGAGTGTTAAGAGTGGAGGGACTCTTTTTAAATCTCATTACTTCTTGAAGCAGAAAAATTCTGCTTTTAAAGGTAAGTTTAAAGTGGCAGGCTTGCACTGTGGATGAGCTGGATAAAATATTTCCAGTGGTTCAAGAAATGTGGATGTTAGAAACAGTGCTGTCCTTTTGCATTTCACCAGATGGTGTGACTCTGGAGGATTAATTAGACCTCAAGGAAAATGGCTCATGGGTGACCAGACAGACTTGAAATAGTTGTTGTACACCAAGTTTCTTCCTCTTCCTGGAAGAGTTGTGCTGTGTGTGATACTTCAGATAGCATGGTTGTTGTGATGGTTGTTAGACAAATTTCTGAAAGAACAAGAAGACTTGAGCGTCAAGAGTACCAAAGGCCTCTGTATAAAGATCATGTTGTCTGATTCCAGTTAACATAGCTATCCCAGTACAGCCAGCATGAAAATCTTGACCAACTGACCAACTCTTCCAAGTAGCTTTTGGAACATTTCTAGTAGCTATGTTAGATGCCAACAAAAGGGAAGTGCTTTTAGAGCTGTTATTACTACCAGTTAAAGGACTGACTGAATTGACCCAGGATGGCACTAAAATAGGTCCTGCACAGCATGAACAAATAACTGGAGCCTCCTGTGCTGATGCAGTCTTGTACATCTCAAATGACTTTGTTCCAGGCTTTTCATAGGCAGTGGTATACTCAGCCTGTCTGTGGCAGCTGTGTAGGGTTATGAATTACTCTGAAGTAACTGGAGAGAAAAAGGGGATTTCTAATAAAAGGAGGGAAATGAAAAAATGTACTAAACTGAGTTACACTGCTTGATTAGTGGTTAAAATTGAGGCTCTTCTGTATTCTTCTGTATCACTGTAGCTTCTTGCTTTGGAGCTTGGAGCTGAAGAGCATTGCAGGAAAGGTGGAGGGTGTCAGTTGGTTGTGCAGTGCTTGCTACGAGAGCAGTTCTGCTGGAGGATACCTAGAGCACATGGAGTTTAGTTTGATCACTGGCCTTCCCTGAGGAGGGGAAGAACTTGGTTTATGGCAGCAGGAGCTTTTTATGGGCTAGAGGAAGGTGTTCTCCGAAGGAGGTTGCTCTTTCTGTTGTTACAGTTCTACATCATAGATAATGGGCAAAGCATTTACGTGTCCTGGTCTGAGTCACTCTTCTTATATCCCATATTCTTTCTATTGATTTTTGTTTCTTTTTCCTCCATGCTTCAGAGGAATCCCAGGAAGGTAAGAAGTTGGCAATCAGATTCTTCTGAACTTAACTGACTTTATCTGCTGCCTTCTGAGAGCCACGTTTCCTAACAGCTCAATTCATGTTCTAGGTGTTTTTCAAACTCTTTGAAGTCCTTAGATGCCGAACAATTCGCCGTGCTCTTACATCAGTGCCGCGACAGCGACTCTCATCCAACAATAACAAGAAGAAAAACTAGCCAGTATTTTTAACTTTCTTTCTGTATCTGAAGTGTTCACAACTTACACATATAGGACAATAAGCTGGACCGTCTGGGCCGGTCTGCATAAATGCTGTAACCATACCAGACTGATGCTGCATATAGGGTATGGAATTGCACATCCACCTTCTAGGAACTGTAAAGTGGTTTGAATTCAGAGAAATACTGCTGTGTAGGAGGGATATCACTTGTGTTCATAGCATGTGACTGATTTAACCTCATTAGTGTAGCAGCAAAACTCATCTATTTCAGTTCATGCCAGTTTGTGTCAGACGTCAGCATTCCAAATTTTTCCATTATTTCAAGTTTCATATTTTTGTATGTTTTTTTATATTTTATTTTCTTTGGTTACCTCATTTTTTTGTTTCTTTGCACGTTTCTCATTCCACAGGTGTTGAAGCCCATGAGTGATAATTTGGTGGAGGATCATATGAGGCAGTCTGTTAGAAACTCTATCAAAGCAGGCCTGACCGAGCAGGTGTCTCACCATGCCAGACTAAAGACAGACTGACAGTACATCTCCTCTTCAACTCTGCCCTCTCATCCTAGACATGCTTGCTGTACCATGAGAACTCAATAAAAAAATAAAAAAATAAAAATAAACCAAAGTTTACAATCAACTGTAGAAGTAGTTTAGTGTGACTGGCTTCACAGACTGCTGCCATCACCTGGGGAGAGTAAGTTTGTCAAGTGCTCTGCTTCCGAGACAAACTGGTGCCATGGAGACTGGGGGTGGGTGGGAGGGGTGTGTGTTTTTAAGCATAGTCCTGGTGAACCGTGCATGTGTGCGTTTTGGGGTGTGTGTGGGGGAGGGATCTCCCCCCCAGTGTTTGAGTTGATGCAGTGTCTGGCTTACAGTGGGAGCCTGTCCTCTGCGGGAGATAACTTCAGGGAAGTAATGATCAGACCATGTAAGGGGTGCTGTGCTGTCCTCAGATGTATCTAGCTCTACAACACCCCCTTTGCCACCTCTAAGGCCAGAATGTTTCTGTGTATGGAGTTGGTGAAGCTATTAGAGCCACTATGTTAGATATGCATCTTGCTTTACTGCCTTTTATACCAGTGTTACACAAATGCATATATTGGTTCCTCACACCGCTGATGGCAGAATAGCTTGTAAGGGAGGCAGTGGGTCTGAGCATCTGGTGTCTTGCCTTGAACTTGCAGACCTGGTCCAGAGGGAGGTGCATATCAGAACTGAGCTGTTTTTTTCTGCAGTTTAGCCTTCATGTATATAATATTGCCATTAATTCTACTGGGGGAAGAAATTCCATTGAAAAACGTTGCCTACAGCTACCAAGCAATGAGTTAGGATTGTCTGTACAGTGTGTTTAGTTTTTATTTTTTAAGAAATCACAGATAGGGCATGTATATGAAATATAAATATATAAATACAATTTTGTATCAAAGTTTTGTAGTTTATGGCAAAACCTGGTTCTGTGGTAGCTAAGTGCAGTCCCTGTAAGGGAATGTTTGTGGCTCATGTAAATGTGTGAATGCATCAACAATTTGAAGTTTTTTGATATATTTGTGATATTTACCTGCCTTGAGCACTGCAATCTCACCCCCTTGGGAAAATCAGTGGGAATGTTTGTTGTGAAACTCTTGTCTTCTGTTGCATTTTAAAGTTATTTCCTGTAATTTATTTTCAGTACATGATTAAAATCAGTTGTGTATATATGAAATGAAATTCGTGCTTATTTTTAAAAGATGTTTAAGTATGTATTCTACTACATAAACTATGTCAAATACTTATCCTGACAATTATATAAACAAATTGTCTATTGTACTTCATAGCTTTCTATTGAAGCTGATGTTTCTTTCATGCTCGTCTCTGAAAGATGACATCTGTCTAGGTCCTATCCCTTCCCTGTTTAGGAGAACTTTCTGCTTTTCTGAAGCACGCTTCTTGACTTTACCGAGTTGTTTGTCAGCTTCTGCCCTTCAACAACTGTATCATTCTGAAATCTTGTTACAGGCTGTTTTCACTTGACTAAGCATCAACTAAAGTGTTTTCAGATGTGCGGAGTATAAGGGCAGCTAAACAGTTAACTAACTGCTGTAGTTTCAGCTGGAAAATGACTGTGTGCAATAGCTTGTATTTTATTATTTCTTCATTCCGAAGTAGAACAAATTTCCATCAATGTTTGAGCTGTATCAGGCTCCCCTCTCATCAGGGAGGGAAACGTACTTGTTTAAACTAAAGCAATTGCACTGTGACTTTTGTACCCTATGGAGCTGCTAGGGGTTGGTGGTTGTTACCTGTCCTACAGAGATTAGGGCTCAGCTCCAGGTGAATGATGCTAAAGATGAGGTAGGAATGTTGCATTTTATGCTATCTTCTCTCAAACTGTACAGATTAAATACTGTTATTTAAACAATCTATTGTTTTTGTGCTGAATCTGTTTTTCTTCTTGGTCAAAAAATTGAGGAATCACAAAGGTGGCTTAGAGTGCCACACTTGCTTTGTACCTTACTGGAGAATGTAAGAACTGATAGTCAGATCTGAGGCTGTGCCACGCCCTACAGTGATGGTGAGAGCAGAACTCTATGTAGTGTGACTGTCAGTAAGGCTGGAAGTCATGATCCAGCCTCTACCCTTCTAGTGGTAGGAAGACTGGTGGTTATAAAGGTGTGCATGTGGTGGGATGGGGAGAAAAGTTGTAGACCCTGACCCAAGAAGTTACAAAGCAAATAATACAAGGACACAGAGAATAGGAGGGATAATTAATTGTCATCTTCATCCTTCCTCTGCTGTTTCTAGTGCTGAAGGTTTAGGTTACTGATACAGGAAAGAGCACTTAGGAATTGTGCAAACCTTGCTGTGGGCTGTTTTTGAGAGGATCCAAAGGCAGCAAGAGCAAGGGATCAAGGGGATTTTTTTTTTTTTTGGAAGTAACAAGTGTGGGGAAAAAGAAGATTGAAAGTAAAAAAGCACTGAGTGTATGTCAGCAAGTGCTTGCTCCTGCAAATTCTGATTTCAGGATGAGGGAACTGCAGTGTGACTTAAATGCCAGCAACTGGATTAGGGACCTTGGCATAGGGACTGTGTTGAGAATGAGTACATGGAAAGCAAGTGCCAACAACTGCAGAGCCAGGGTGCATGTTGGTATATGAATCTGGATTAGCCAGCAATAGTTAAGCCTCCTGGGGTATTGAAGCAGCCCTAAGTCTGGGTTGGATGTACATGCTGTTCTCCCTGAGACAGCTAGAGGGACCAGACCTATTGTTACAGGGACTCTAAGGGCCATTGAGACCCCTTTGAATTGTGTGGAGGCTAGAGAGGCCTTTGAACACTGGTTATTGGACAGGTTACTGTCTCAAGGTCAGTGCTGGTGTGTGTAGAGGAGGGTTTGAACCAGCAGATCTGTGGGGTGAGGGGCCAGCTAATGTGGTGCAGCAATTACAAAGGGTGGAGAACAGGAAACTGTATTTTATGGCAGTATCTCAAAACTCTGCCTGTTACTATTTTGGGTTAAAGTAATCAGGCACAGGATATGGTAAAATTTCACTTTTATTGAAAAACATGGGCAGGAGAAAAGACATTATTTACACAAGTTCCCAACTGCAACCCCAACTCAAGAACATATGACCAGCAGTATGACAAATGGAGGGGGGTCCAAAACATAATTACGGAGGCTAAGAACAAGGTATGATGAGTACAACTCCCACATGAACGTGGATCTTCAGATAAGATCGGCAACTGAAAAGAAAATAAGAAAATATAAGTATGCACTAAGTGTGCTGAGAAGTGTAGCCCAATAGGAAAATGCACGTACTGCTGGGCTTCTCTCCAGGGGAAGGAGCAGAGGGGTTGTGGTTGGGAACAAAGCATGTGGCAGAACAAAGCACTTTCTTTCAGATGCAGGGCACAAACCTCCAAGCAGAGGAGGGCAGCAGCCTGGGGCAGGCCTGCACTCACCGTTCATGGGCATCTCATCTATTTGGGTGGAGTAGTACTGCTCAATGTCTCTCAGGATGCGGATGTCGTCATTCTTCACAAAGTTGATAGCTACACCTTTCCGGCCATATCGGCCTGAACGGCCAATTCTGCGGAGGCAGGAGAAACAATGAAGCCACTGTGGGTAAGAGTAATCCAGCCGTGTTCCCTAGAGTGAACACCAAGCTTACCTGTGTATGTACAGTTCTCTGTTGTTGGGTAAGTCGTAATTAATGATCAGAGATACCTGAGGCACATCCAGACCTCTAGCCCAAACATCTGTTGAAATAAGGACTCGGCTGCAAAGAGAAGAGGACAGTCACTGAGCACAGACATGAGCTGAGGAATCGGGCTGCCCAGTGCTGGAAACATCTGCTATTCTGCCCCCCCCCTGCAATTCCACAAGTGTGCTACTAGGAAATCTGGTCCCATAGAACCACCAAACTTCTGTGATGAGACGGTGCAAAGCCAGCTCTGATCTTACATTTTAATTCCTCTTTTTAAATGCACCAACTCCCAGTCTCCTCAGCAAAACACAATGGGGTAATTCTATGCCTAAAGTATGAGCATCCCTCCCTTGGACAGTGACATCTCCCATCTCTGAGACACTACAAAGGCAGAGGGAAATCAAGAATTCTGATTTTCAAACTAAACCAGAAACAAGACCTTGGGACAAGAGAGGGTTTAAAGGCTTCTAAGACTGTTTCCTCTGAGGCACTGGAAGACCTCTTGCCTTAGGTAGCAATATTGTAAGCAATGCTGTTAAAATCACTGACCTTGCACCAGATCTGAATTCTTTCATGATGGACTCTCTCTCTTTCTGTGGCATGTCTCCATGCATGGATGAAACGGTGAAGTTGGCTTCTCTCATTTTCTCTGTGAGCCAGTCTACCTGTGTGTACAGCCAAGCAGCCTGGGTTAGCTATCTACTTGTGCCAGCCAGAAGTGTTAGTTCTGTTCGGAGAACATTTGCGCATGTATGCCGGTAAGGACTGAGAGAGACTTTAACAAGTGTTTTGGAGCTGAAGGAACTAAATAGTCCTTGCAGGGCATCACCTATATGACAGGGTTTCATGAACCCTGAAAAGATGAAAAGAAAGGAATTAAAGGCATTTATTCAGAATGATTTTCTTTTAGGAATTATAACCAATAAGCATGTTCCTACCTTATCAGTCCCTACTAGTCTAAAAAGGCAGTTGCTGACAACTCTATCAGGTCTGCCTGTAGCTTGTTGTCTCCATAAGGCATCTCCTAAAGACACATTTAACTGCTGTTCTTACTAGGCAATTCTCAACCAGGGAAAGAACCAGACACTTTGGTTTGGCCCAGTATTTTCCTCTGTGTTGCTCTCTGCAAGTGAGATAACGTGCCCATCTCATGGCTGCTGTACCTTTCTCTTGGTGTTACAGAAGATGACAGCCTGGGTGATAGTGAGCGTGTCGTAGAGATCGCACAAGGTGTCGAACTTCCATTCTTCCCTCTCCACAGCCACAAAAAACTGCTTGATTCCTTCAAGGGTCAATTCATCACTTTAGGAAAGAAGAACAGCTTTAAGACACTGCAAGGGGTGAGTGCATACAATGCAGCTAAAAGGGCTGGAGGCTCACATGTCTGCCTCAAGTGCTCTGGATACTGGGTCTCAAGTTCCTCTATGAAGTCCCTGGAGAAGACTGCTTGCTCTAAGAAAGGCTTCAAACATGACCTGCACACAGAGGCTCAAACTTAGCACCCTCTCTGCTCTAGGCAGACAACTTCAAAGGGAAAAATGTCTGTTCTCACTTTTATGTGCAAACATCTTGGCAAGAAGAGACCCCAGTAGTGAGGTAACTGGGGCAGTGTAAGAGGTCAGGCACGGATGAGGCCTTTCCAGTCAGGCTGTCTCCACTTACTTCTTTGACACCCGCTGAGCTGCAGCACGTAAGGACCTGCTGCAATGCCAGACATAAGCTGTGCATCAGGGCCTTCAGGATCAATCAGCTTTAAGCTTTCTAGCCATACTCTATACTATCAGCAGAAGACACTTAAGAAAGTCTAATGAAGGAGCACAGGAATTGGGTAGATTACTGTACTTGGGAGGATGAGGGAATTCAGACTGAGCAGCAGCAAACAGAAATGGACAAGGATAAAGCCAGAGATCCAAGCTGGCCTCTGCTGCAAGTGCAACATGAGGATGTCTGTAAATACGTACTCAAACTGCAGTGCTGAGAAGGAACACGATTAAGACAAGAACTGCTCTTCCCAGGAAAACTCACTCACCGTTTCACCAAGATGCGAATGGGGTCTGTCATGAATTTGTTGGTCATTTCCAGAATTTCATGAGGCAAAGTGGCACTGATCAGCACTACCTGTGTAGCTGGAGGTAAATATCTGTACACATCATAAATCTGCTCCTTGAAACCTGCAAAAGGAAATCAAATATTATAGGGAAGTTAGCACATCTTTCTCCTGAATATCCTTTTATTTCAGTTTAAGCTGGAATTGAGCATTGGGCCTATGTTCTAAGAAGAATACTGAGTGTTTTTATCATACGGCCAGTGTCACCCATCGTTTATCTCTCCCCAGTTCTCCCAGACTTACTGTGACGTGGCTGTGTTGCCCAGAACACTACAAAAAGCAACACTCCAGAATTTATAACTACTGAAAAGGACATGATAACTAAATAGGCAAAGCATATTAAGTTGCTTCCTACAGCCCATAATGTAACTGTGCTTGCCTAGCTTTGGTAAAACAGTTGTTTTAAGAAGCAGGAGTACTAACTGGGACGATATCAGAATCTCAAAGAGGTGAGTAGAGAGAAGTACAAGGGAGATAAATATTTCACCTTTGTTGAGCATTTCATCTGCTTCATCCAAAACCAGCATTTTGATAGCACGAGTCCTTAAACTTCGTCGCCGGATCATATCTGTAAGATTTCACTTTGTAAGATGAAAAGGCTCAGAAAGCAAGTGAGCCTACATTGCTCCCAGCTGCTGTCAGTGCATTTCAGTGGAGGAGGGACTGGCACTTCTCCTGTTGCCAACAGAGACTGGTGTTTGGTGATGGAAAAGCACAGCCAAGTGCCACCATGTTCCCCAATACCCTGCAACCAGGGCCCTGTCTCTGCTGCCCAGCTAAGGAAGCACAGGCTACAGGGAAGCTGAGTCCGAGCAGTGGGATACTATCTGCTAACTGCACACGAGCACATCAGTCTCACATAGCAACTGCAGCTGGATGCCAGAAATGCAATGTGCTACCTCAACTTTCTGTCCAGTGGGCAAATCTACTTCCTGTTTGAAGGAGCACATGGCTTTGTGTAATTCCGTCATCCTGTGACAGAACTATTTTCTCTGAGTTGTTCAGAGCCACCCCATTTGGCAGCTACAAAGTTGCTTTGTGGTTGTTATAATGAGTTATTTTTGCCTATGGAGACTAGCTCTGTGTTCCCCCAGTACTATGTATTCAGATAACAAAGTACTACTGTTTCAGAAATCCACAACTTACGAGCTAGAAGGCTGACTCTCTCCCTTTACCAACTGCCAGTAACAGTAAACATAAACATTTTCATGATGTGAAACCAGATAATAAAGTTGCACGTGCACTGATTTGACAAAGAGCTAATGAGGGTCAGTACAGAGAATATATGAGCCTAATATTCATCCCTACATGGGAAAGAGATAGATTTGAAGACTGGACTATTTAGTTGACTATAAGGAAGTAGACACAGAAGTGTAGGCTCCAGGGAAACCTCACTGCAGCCTTCCAGTAGCGGAAGGGAGCTTATAAGCAGGAAGGAGACAGACCTTTTACACAGGCATTTTGTCTCTTGTTATGACACTCAAACAGACCCAGCTCCTATCTCTTTCATGACACCGAGATAATCCCGGGATTGCAATATTACCACCATTAAAAATATTGTTTTCTATGCTACAATGCAAAGAACCATTTTGTTAATGAAAATCAAAGCATAAACAGAAAATCCTAATTCTTTCCCCAGTATTTTCTCTCTCATCTCTTCCAGCTACTACTACAGTAAACATATACTCTGTTGCTCTTCATCGCTGCATACGTTAATGATAGATGTAGTTTCCATGCTATTTCAAATCTAAATGCATTAAATTTGTGGGATGGTCCCATGACTCAATTGAAGTGTGAACATGGAAGCATGCAGCCTCCCAGATCTTACCAAACACCCGGCCTGGAGTGCCAGCAACAACATGCTGCCCATAATCCAGCTTTCGGATATCTTCACCCACATTGGTCCCCCCGATGCAGGCGTGACACTGGACATTCATGTAGTCTCCCAGAGCAAGAAGACCCTATTTTGAAATAAATAATAAATCAATCATCTGAGCTCTTATGAAATTTGTTATTTATCAAGTCATGTTGGGCTGAATAGCCATATGTTATTTTTCTAGAGATAAAAGCTTAAAGAAAGATTTGTTCTGTTGTTCTCCAAACCTTCTCAATGGCAGGCTTTCAAAGGCTGAGGATCTGGTTATTTCCCAGGGATCACAACTACTTTTAAAGAGTACTGTACTTAGAAATTCAGATAGGAATATGTAAAACATTAGACTGCTAACTAACCCGTCATGTAAGGAAGAATGGATATTACACAGATGGGAAAAACAGCCCTTCATTAGGATTTCTTATTCCATTCAGGAAAACGCATTCCCTTGAACAGCAGAAGTTGCACTTCTGCTATTCAAGAGAATGCTTAGAGAATCTGCACCAATCCCTATAAATGCTTTACAGGCAATGATTTAGATGTTCCTACCTTCTGAATCTGCACGGCCAGCTCTCGAGTTGGTGCTAAGATCAGTGCCTGGGTCTCGCGAACCTGTTGACCACATGGCAATTAATCGCACAGCAAGTATAGAGCAAGCAGTAACAAACAGAATAGAGCCCACAGCACCCTGAACTGTCACACAGGATCAACTGTACAATTTTGTGCTAAAACTTATGGGTTTGCAAGCATTGGTACACCTCGAAAGCTGCACCTGCATGGAACGCTTACATGTTTATAGCCCTTACGTTAAGTTACAAGACTGTGCTTGAGCAGCTCTTCACTGGACAGCTTGTTTTATTCATCCAATTGCTGAGCTGATCTTCTCCTTCAGAACAGTGTCTGTCAAATGCTTATCTGACCACGCAATGCGTGCCAGCTGTTCAGATGGATCCAAGAGGCTCTCAGAGCTGTCTGAGCACAATTCTGACTGCTGAGAAATCGATTCAGCCCTCCAATGAAAGAATCACAGAATGGTTTGTGTTGGAAGGGACCTTTAAGACCACCTCGTTCCAACCCTGCTATAGGCAGGGACACCTCCCTCCAGACCAGGCTGCTCACAGCCCCATCCAGCCTGGCCTTGAACGCCTGCAGGGAGGGGCATCCACAGCCTCTGGCAACCCGTGCCGGTGTCTCACCGCCCTCACAGTAAAGACAACAGACATTTTCAACGCGCGGACTACCTGTATGTCCAGACACTGCAGCACAGAGATGGAGAACGTCGCTGTTTTCCCCGTTCCCGACTGTGACCTGAGAGCAGAGGTGCGGTGAAGGCTCCGGCGTTCCGGAGGAGCCCCCCATCCCGCCCCCACGGCCCGCCCCCCGGCCCACGTACTGCGCGATCACGTCGCGGCCCTTGATGATCTGCTTGATGGCTCTCTGCTGGATGGCCGACGGCTTCTCGAACCCTGCGGGGACACGGCCGTTACAGCGCGCCGCCGCGCATGCGCGCCGCCCCTCGCCGCCGCCGCCGCCATTTCCCTCCCCCCGCCCTTCCCCCGTCCCGCCGCCCCGCCGCGCACCGTAGGCGTAGATGCCGCGCAGCAGGTCCTCCCGCAGCCCCATGGTGTCGAAAGTGGGCGTCACGTCCACCTCTTCGCTCGTCTCGAACTCCACCTTCGTCATGTCTTCCTCCTTCATGATCCGCTTCCTCGCCGAGCCGGCGGTGCCGCCGGAGCCCGCGGACCCCGACATGGCTCACTCAGGCCTTGCCGCCGCCCTACCCGCGCGCGACGACGATGGCGCGGCCGCCACGCACCCAGAGAACGGGCCGCCGCGCATGCGCGGGAGTCCCGACGGAGGCGGCGGGCGCGGAGCGCGCACGCGCGGTGGGCGGGTGGAAGGGGCGGGGAGGGGTGTGCGCGTGCGCGCCGGGGGTGGTCGAGAGGGTCGCGCGTGCGCGACGGCAGAGTGGGCGGAGATGGGAGGCGTGCGCACGCGCGGCAGGAGTGCGTCGTAGTGAGCTGTGCGCGTGCGCTGTGGGGCGGTAAGTCCGGGTAGGGCCGGGGGTAGCGCCCGTCCCGGTATGGCCGTCTGCCGCTGCTCTGCCGGGTAAAGGCCGCCTGTGGGCCCGGCACGCGCTGGGCAGCGCTAAGAAACCGGCTGGCCGTCGGCCCCGTATCGCCTCCCGAGCGATAGGTCTGCGCTGTCAAACGAAGGTTGGGTTGCGCAGCCCCGCTGAGGGCGTGCTGCTGGCAGAGCGGCAGGCTGAGCACGGAACGGCCGCTTTGCTCCGCCTGCCCGCGCTCTGTGCGCTGCCTGCATCTCGCACTGCCGGGCTGTGTGTCGGCTCTGCGGGCAGGAGGTTTGCGGCTGTCGTCTTCCACTCCCACTGCGTCTCTGCAAGATCGGTATCTTCTGTCCTTCCCCCTTTTAACAGTGCTTTGGTGCCGGCCTCTTCTCTCTGCGGTCCGATCTGCGGGTACAGCTTGAGGCTGCCTCAAAAAAAAAGAAGACCAGGAGGGGAGCTATTACAAAAGTCTGTTTGGCAGCTGTGTTCCTGCGGCTCGTGAGCTCCTGTCATCCTCCTTTAGGAGCCCAGAGATGTATTCAGTAAATCAGACAAGGCTGGGTGCTGCAGGGTGAGCTCTGAGGAGCTGCAGATTGGTTTGCTCAGCCACACGACCTTCCGTTCCCAGAGTACGCTGAGATCTTTTAGATGCAACTTGTATGTGCAGCCGAGGCTGTTAGCACAGCATGTGGTGAGCTGAAAGGCACAAAATGCTCTTTGTGAAGAAGATCCCGATTCGTGGCCTTGGTCTGCAACTTCTCAGAGGTAATCTCCGTTAGCTTTGATTAAGGAGCCATAAATCGTGGCCAGTTCTGTACATAGGGTGGTTCATTTCTGTCTGATGTTTCTGCAACAGTCTGAAGGGAATCTGGACACAAGTCCAGCTATCACATCTCTGTCTGTTTACCCCCGCCCAAACATAAAACAAAATTGCTAAAGAATGGGTTCTACCGAGGACAATTCAGATGAAGATGCTGTTTTTCACAGGGGGCTGATTTAATAGACGTTACTTGGTGTGGTGAGTTGGAGAGAATTCTCTGCTTGTTCCTTGTAGAGATGATCTGGGCCTTACCCACTGCGTAGTGTCTGAATGACCCTCTCGGGAGCTACTTGAGCAGAAGTGGGAGCAAACCCTGTGCAGGTGGGGTGAGACAATAGTGCAGAAGGAAGGAGAGCTGTTAAGTCTTGTCTCTTTACTGGGGGACAAAATAAAAGGGCAAAAATCACCCCAATTCTAATATTGGCTTCAGAGACATTGACATTACTGCACATCTCGTAACTGAGGTTATCACCCTCTTTAGTTCACCCATATTTTCCTTGTTTGGTGTAAATTATTTCTTCATAGCACTTTTAATCCCAAGAACTGACAAAGCAGTTGCAAGTGCATTTAAAGTGCTTTAGTGCACTAAAGTGGAAAAGGAAGGGCTTCCTCCAAACCTGAAATGAAAGTGGTGTTCTTGGGGTTGTTACCAACTCTGTGTTGGCTTTCTGGTATTCAAGTTCTTTTGAGTCAACTTGGCTGAATCTCACTTAGCTTTGAGGCAAGAAGGGCGAAGCTGACCTCAGCCCAATTTTAGCTTCTAGATCAAACAAGTATCAGCTGTCTTGACAGCTTTCAGATGACCCTCTGGTGCTGTATAACTTTCAGAGTTGGTCTTTCTGTGGATACTGACTTTTCATCAGTTAGCAGGGAGACCAAAGTGCTTCGTTTGTGGCTTCCTTCTCTTCTTATGACTGCCTGAGAGGTGGCTCAGGACATCTCCAAGCTAGCTTCTGACAGCTTGATGTTGTTATTAGAACTTGATCCAATATCAGTGGAATCCCTGGAATTTTGATTTTGAAAGATATCGTTTTTTTCTCTGCCAATTTTGCCTCACTGACTTAACTCAGTTGTGTTTTTTCTTGGTGTCAGAGAAGAGCGAGCAGAGAAGCAGTCCCTCCTTCCTGCCAAGCTGTGTAAGCTCAAATCTCTTCTCCAGCACCAGGAGCTGCACTAGATTTGCCAAGCCTGAATTTGTCATTGTCACCTGAGCTCTGGAAGAACTCGGCAGATCCTCAAGGTGCTTAGCATTACCATGTCTGGTGGTGGCAGATGAAGTGAGGAATGAGATCTTCTAGCAGGTTCTCTCTGGGGTGGAAGAAGTGCTTGTGGGCAGTTTTGTGATGGGAGGGTGAGCTTTGGCCACCCCAGGGTTGGGAAAGTCTGGGTGGATGTTAACTAGGGCTCTTTTTGAAATGGGAGGCTGTCTCTTGAGAGCAGTCAGCTGGTGTAACCGTGGAAGTGTTGTTGGAAAAGAGGAAGAGTGATTTCACTCAGTGCTTCTGTTTCAGAGACTGATTAGCAGCACAGAGGAGCCCAGCAGAGCTGCCTGCAGCCTTGGACAGCACACTCATGGTCTCACGGAGTGGCCTTCAGCATGCGGCCGTCACCTCCTATGCATACAAACTCCAGTGCCTCAAGTAAGAATGCTGCTCCTCATGAGAGGTAGAGGGCCTTCATTGGACTGCAAGAGGTGTCTCTGAATGCACTGCTTACTGTGCCTGCAGAAGCCAGGTGAGGCAAATCTCCAGGGAGAGGGACAAGGCCAGACTGGACTTAGAGAAAGCGGAGAGACACTGCCTGCAGCTCAGCAGAGAGTTGGACAAGCAGTACATCGCCCTCAAGCATAGCCAGAGCAAGCTCAAGTAGGAAGGGTTCTTTTGGTTGAACTGGGAAAATGGTTTTCCTGTGGGTGCCCACTGCCTCTCCTTCCTGTACCAGTCTCCCTTTCTGAATCTCTCACTTGTTTGGACATTGTGTGAGTGGCAGAGAAGTCCCTGAAGACCCTTTAACTTTTGTGCACTTCGCTTACACTTCCAGTATCTCTCCAAACAAGTTCTTCTCTTCTGCTTTTTGTGGGGTGAGCATGAATGCCTGGACCTCACAGTAATTTGAGAATATGTTTCAGCTGCTCCCAAGCATGTTGCTTATCTGTTTCAGGGATGTTCAGACTGAAATGGAGGCGAAAGAGCTGCTTTTGCAGCAAGCTATCAACCATCAAGTGAAGCTGGAGGCTGATGCACAGTTCTTCCAGGGCAAAGAGGCCACCCTTCATGGGAGACTGAACCTCATGATAAAGGTAAGTAAAACTGCCCTGAAATGAATGTCTTCATTCCTTCAGAGGAATCAAAGCAGAAGTGGTGATGAGGCTGGATAACTTGTCTCGCTTTTGCTAGGAAGGGCAGGAGTTTATGGAGAAGTTGTGAGTCACATTCATACTACACAATTAAAATAAGGATCTTATTTGCTGGCCAGGACATTATTGAACCCTCATGTAGTCTGCTGAGAATGATTTGGCCTTTAGTGACACCTGCACTGATGGCTGAGGCTAAAATTGTGTGAAGGAGCATATAGAAGCAGAGACAAAGGTGTCCCTGTGCCTGAGATATTATCTTAGAATCATTCGAGTTGAATGGGACCTTTAAAGGTTGTCTCGTCCAACCCCCCTGCAATGAATGGGGACATCTGCAGCTAGATCTGATTGCTCAGAGCCCAGTTCTGCCTGACCTTGAATGTCTCCAAGAATGGGATATGTACCATACCTCTGGGCAACCTGTGCCAGTGTTTCACTATCCTCATTGTAAAAAAAAATATCCTTTTTTATTTTATCCAATCTAAATCTCCCCTCTTTTAGTTTGAAGCCATTTCCCCTTGTCCTGTCACAGCAGAATCTACTAAAGAGTTCCTCCCCTTCTTTCTTATAGCCCCCCTTTTAGATACTGAAAGGCCTCTGCCAAGTCTCCTCAGAGCCTCGTCTTCTCCAGGCTCCATTCAGACACTGAGCCATTGACCACCACTGTCTGAGTATGATCTTGTAACCAATTCCCTGTCCATTGAAAAGTCCACCCATCAAATCCATTTCTTTCCAATTTGGAGAGAAGTCCGGATAGATGACACAGTGGCTCTTCCCTTATCTGTTGATGTAGTTATACCATCACTGAAAGTGACTGGGTTGATCAGGGAAGACTCTTTCTTCTCAACAAACTAGCACAGACAGATAGTTTTGTGAAGCAGAGGTACAGACAAGCCTACAGGGCTGTCTAGCTCTTATTCTATAAAACCTATGCCTCTGTCTGTTGTTTGGAGAGATGAGCCAATCCCTAGCCCATGTAGCATGTATCAGCACTGTCCTGCCCAAAGTGGGATTCCTTGTGAGCAGTGCTGCGATCACATGCTGATGTGCTAGTAGTTCTGCAGCTGCCCACTGAAGGTCCGTAACTGATAAACTGAGGACCCACAACTCAAAGAGAATCTTCTCTTCTTTTACTGCAGGAGAACACACAGCTGCAAAACAAAGTCATGGAGATGGGTGAGAAACTGACCGCCTCTGAGAAGCTGGTGTTGGAGCTTCAGAAAGAGCTCAACCTCGTTGTGAAGGACAAGGTAGCCTTTGTTTCTGTGTTGTGGTTAAGTCTTCTGAAGAACTCTTCAGAAGGTTAATTTTTTTTTTTTTTTTAAATTTGGTTTATTACAGCTCAGTTGTTATGTTACCCCACCCCACTTTGAATTCTCCTGCATATTAATGACAACGTGGAAAGGAGAATTACTGTTTTAATTTAGGCCTTTCAAAGTTTGAAAGGAGGAAATTTGCAAGTAAAGAAAACTGTACAAATATGAGGTTTTCGAATGAAAATTAGATGTTCAAAAAAATTTCTTCTTAACAGGTATTGAATAAAGAGTTTGTTCTTGTTAGTATTAGTAGTTGAAGCTTCCACTCCAGTGAGGAGCATGGTGAAATGGATCTGGGAAAGAAATGAGTCAGTAGCTGGTTTGGGGAAGCCAGCCTGTCTGTAGTTAGGTATCTCTGACTTAAGAAGAAAGATGTTCTTTCCCCTCTTTCTGCACTTGAGCCATCCCACTGGTGTCAATAGGAACCCTTCTTCTGAATCTAGAGCTTTAGGACTGTGACTCCAGTGATTTTGTAGAGCTTTTGTCTCTCCACTTGGAGAGATGACAATTTCCTTGATAAGAAGTGTTTCCCTGTGCTTGTGCAGCTGGACCAGAAGGAGCCCCACAGCTCTGAGCTCCTGAACCATGGCAAATACTTTGCAGAGATTGTGCTGGAATACGAGCGGCAATGCCAGGTACAAGTGGGCAGCTCTTCTTCAATGCTGTCATGAAGCATACAGCTGTCATCTGCACATCTGTTGGGTGCTGCAGTCTGGGGCAGAGGAATGGGGCAGTGGTGAACAAAGTGTGAAGGGATGGTTTTCCTTCTTGCCTTGCTCAGCATCCTTTGGCAGGAGGCAGGGCACAGCTATGCCCCTAGTAAAGGAACCTTGCTCCCACAGCATGCAATGCTGTGTGCATGGGTTCCCCTGCTAGTTTAGGGGAGTAGCAGATTGTAAATTTCACCCTTCCTGCTACCTTGTAGCCATGGACTGTTTTATGTGGGAATCATGTAGTTCCTTATATACAGGCAGAGCACTCCAGACTCTACTGTAAGGAATTTTCTCTTGAATGGAAAGAGAAAGCTGTGCTCCTTTGGAATGCATGCCATCAGCTAAATTCTTCTACCTTTTTGTTTTTCCCTTTCTTTTTCTGTTCCCTGCTTCACAACCCCTACAAAATTACTGGGCTCTGCTAGAGAGTCAAGGTAAGCCTATCCAGGTACTTGGTGCACGCACAGTCCTGGCATTGGTGTTATGTGTGTTGTACCTCCTTCTCAGCACTGTGCTGCTGCCCAGAGCTTTGGCTCTTTGGGATGTGAGCACAGCCTCTGTCATCTTTCTCTGGTTTCTAAGCAATGTGTGTCTCTTGCATGTTTTGCATTGCTGGGTGTTCTCTGTGTTGGCTCCTGAGTGTGCAATGTCCTACGCTTATCACATTGTCTGTGTTTCCAAGTGCTTTGTGTGATTGCAGAGCATCACCAGGTAGAGAAGGTGACTTACCAAATCTCTTCAGAGGCTAAAATCTGTGCATTTGCAGCAAAGCCATTAATGGATTCAGCAGATAGTTCCTCTTGAAGCTGTAGCTGAAGGCAAACATTCTGAAGCACTATCCAATACAGCAGTGCTCCAGGTGGCACCAGAGGGCTGAAGATGCTTGGTGCTGTAATTCTGCCTAGGGCTGAGCTGTTCCAGGGTTGTTGATGCAAATGCAGCTGGATGGAGATGCCTTTGGCTTCATCCTGCCATGTGAGGCACCCAACTGGGTGCTGAATCCTGAATGCTGGCAGCCTACGTCCTCCTGTCTGCTCTTCTGTTTAGAATGGAGATTAAACAAACTGGGTTTACTTTTTTCTAGACCTGCTTAGTAATATTCATTAGTTTGTATTTGTGAAAGTTCTCTAACTCATATTCTTATGCAGCCCATTCATTTTCTGGATAGTGTAGCATATAGGATGTAATTAAATGTCAGTTCAAAGTGGATTCCTCACGCGCTCTTGCATCTGGGGTAGGATTCAGAATGTAAAGTGAAACAAGGGGGTTCCTAGATCCAGATACCTGCATGGAAGTGGCTCATTGCTCAGCGTGGTGTTCATCTGTGAGACTCTTTGCTGTGGAGTGATGACAGCACTGAGACTGGATAAACACCTGTGCTGCCTTTGGAGCTCTCTGCTCTAAGCAGGCAGGGGGACCTGTTTCATGCAGTGCTTCCCAAGGGATCAGCACCTTTTCACTTCATTTTGTTCCCTCTGCAACCTGGGAACATTCTGTCCCAGTCCTGGGAAGCTTCCCAGCTGCGTCATGGCCTGTCTCTGCCTCAGGTGCTGTGGGACCAGAATGACATGCTGCAAAGAGAGCTGGAAGAACTGCGTCTTCAGCTGCAGGACAACAGGGCTGAGAGAGGGCTGCTGGCTGGAGGTAAAATGCAGGGGTGTTTGGGGCATCTCCGTTTGTTTGGCAAGAGCAGGGTTTTGTGGTGATGGGAGTAGTGGGAGTGTAGAGTGGCTGCTCCTGGTTTTGACACTGGGCAGCCATGCAAGGGAAGAAAGGAATGATGGATGGTGAAGGAGTGAGAGAGGTGGTTCCAACATGTGAGCTTGTGACAGCAACATGAGGACTTGGCAGCTGGGAACGAGCTGGCAGAGTGCTTTCACTGTAGAGAGTGGCGAGGAAACACAATATAATTAAGTGGGATTGGAGGTTCAGGCTGAGCATTAGGAAAAAACTTCTTGGGATTGGTTGCCATATAGATGGGGGAATCTGGCTTTGGTGATAATCTTTCTCTGAGCAGGAGTTGGACTAGAGAGCCAGAGGACTAGACTCCAGCACTTCACAGAGTGTGGGGCAATCCTAAGTATCAAGCACAAGGACAGTGAACCAAAGACTGTCTTTGCAGTGCATTTTTTTCCCAATGTGCCCTTCTCCCAACCATCTGGTTCCCATTTCTGTGTGTGCAGAGATGTCAATCACAATGCAGCAGCTCCAAGAACAGCTGCAGGACCTGAAGGTGCAGCTGGAAACCAAGGTGAGTTGTGGGGGTTGGTGTCCTGAATTTTCTGCACAGCTGATAGGCGAATGGAGGTGGGAAATCTGTATTCCCATGCCCATTTTAGCAGTCAGGAAGATGCAGAGCCATCATGCGTGGGCAAAAGCTTTGTGAATGACTCTGTCACCTTGCAAAAATTTTGCATGAGTGTTGCTTCTTACGTGGAGCTAGAGATTATTTCTACTTTGCATTGTCCCTGTACAATCAGCATAAAGACCAAGAGGAGAAGCAGCAATGTGCCTCCTGAGGACATGGAAATTACCAGAGCTCTGTCTCCCTGGGCTTCCAGCACACTTTTAACCTGCTTGCACTAAGATGACAGTGTGAGCCCAGCCCTCTAGACAGCAGCAGGATAGATTATCCTGAGTTGGAAGGGACCAACGGGGATCAGTTTCCACCTTCACTTCTTTTTCGCTGAACTAGAGGTCATGCATTCTTGCTGGGTTTCTACTGCAGCAACACAACTGTAAATCCTAAACTGCCGCACAGATGACAGACAGTTCAATGAGCACAAAGCTGCTTGCAGACCTCCTACCTCCGTTGTGCTAATCCCACCCTAGGTTTTATGGTTTTTTGCAGGGAGCTGTGGAGAGCAGCAGCTCCTCACTGCCACCTCTAGGGCAAGGGACTACTCTGCAGGGTGGAGGAAGGATGTAGGAGTGTAGAGATGATGCCTCTCCTTTCTCTATGGAGTCCCAGTGCTGCAAACAAGGAGAAAGAGAGAGGTGTGCTGACAGCTGGGAAACCTGAGACCCATTGATATTTGCCTCTTAAAGGCTGCTGTGTGCAACTGATTATTGTCCTGAGTTCACTAGGGAGCAGAAATGTCTTGAGGGTGTACCCTGCTGGGAGGAACCATTAGAGTGGTTCGAGTCAGAGTTACCAAAAGAGAGAGGGGCCATCAGGAGCACAGTGCTAATGTCCAAACCCTGTTTCTTTCCAACAGGTAAACTATTATGAGGAGGAAATGGAGCTAATGAGGAAAACCTTTGAAAGGGAGAAGGACAGCAAGGAAAACGTCAAGGCTGAGATGAGCAAGGTGGAAGACCAGGAAGAAGACCTGAAAGAAACAGTTTCAAAGTACCAAGCTGTAACTGATGTCATGAAGGAGCAAAAAGGTGTGCAGAGCCTGGAGCTGGAGGAGAGGTTTGAGATGGAGCCGGCCAGGGTTGAACTTCAGCACACTGAAGGCACAGGCCATCCAAGGCAGCAGCTGAACCAGGAAGGAGAAGAGCTGAGAACACAGTGCAGGAACAGAGGGAACATCAGGTATGGTGTTCTTTTTTTGGGTCTAAGTGGGCAAGAGAGGGTGAATACATCCCCTGCCCATACCAGAATGGACCAGGGAAACTTCTTATGAGGCTGGAGAGCTGCTTCAATTCGGGAAAAAAAAATCTAGGCATTAGGGTGAGGATACAGCAGTCTGAAGTGGGACATCTGAATTCCTCTTACATGACTGCTTTTATTTGAAGACTTCAGTTTTCCCTTTGTGTTGTACAGATGTGTCAGAGGAAGTGCCCAGCAAAAACTGTACCTAACAACAGAGAGGGAAACAGGATGGTTTTTATCAGTGTTTTCATATGATATTTCTCTTTCTTGGTCCTTTAGCAAACTTGCTGCTACTTGATGATCATCACAGTCTGCTGTCTGAAAAGGAACAAAAGATGGCCTAAATTTTTCTTTTTGGCCAAAACAAACTGACTGACTTATTCCGTGAATAGGCGATCATCCTCCTTTCCTGTGCTTGTGATGCCAATTCTGCAACCTTCCTAGGGGTCAGATTGGCTTCATGAAAGGGACTAAAGAGGAAAGAATAGGAACATTGTGGAGGAAACTGTTCATGCCTACCCTGTCCTACTTCCCAGTGTACCCTACCTCTGTCCCCTGTTTCCTTTTGCCTTGCTGTCTCTTTGTGCGTCTCCACTGCCTCTTTTCAGCATCTGAGACCCCTTTCACAATATGCAGGTGGACAGCTTCTCTGTTGCTCTCTGTTATAGGGCACAGTGGTGTGGGAGCTTGCTGTAATATTTAATAAATTTTGCAACCTAAGGAAAACTGTATTGTCTCTCCAGCAAAAACGTGTTCCAGGGCTGGTTGAGCTTTTCAAGCTGTGCCTGCCATGTGTGCTATCAAATCCAGGTCAGAGAGATGTTAGTTATCTTTCAGAAAGATGCAGAGGTTGAATGTAATCAAGAGCAGTAATGGAGTGAATGTCAGGGTGAAGGCAGCTGTAGTGTAGCAGCAGCACTGTTGTGAGAGGAAGTGATTTCTCAATGGTAAAGACTGCAGGGGAGCAATGTGCCCAGAAAAGGCAGTGATGAGTCCAGAAGGAAAAGGATGCAGTGCCCTTGTGGAGGGTAAGATGTAAGAGAAGGCAAGTTAAAATGTGTGAAATGGTGGCTGTTAAGAGGGTGGAAAGAAAACAAGCTAAAACAACAAAAAACACCAGGAATGATGGAATGGATATAATGTACAAATCACAAGGCTGAGGAAGGGATGATGTAGCTGGAGAGTTGCCCTCCAGTTGGAAAGGAGCATGTACCCAAGACTCGGGGAAATAGACCAGAGACTCCTGTTGCAACCTCAGCAAAGGAATAGAGAAGAAATGAAAGGTGTTTTGATAGGCTGGTACAGATGTCTGTTGCAGCAAATGGACTGCTCAATCCAGAAGCTGGAGCCAAAGCTGAATGCACTTGTCATGGAGAAACAAAATCTTGATAGACAAGGGGCTGTGTTTGGGAAGGAAACAGAGGAAGCAAAGATAGATTTGCCTTCACCCAGCAGGGGCAGCAGGATGTGATCTGGAGGGAGGTAGAGCAACATAGCAGCACAGGGGGAAACATGACAGTCAGGCTGTCAAAATGGAGCTGCAGAGGGAGAGGAACAGACTGAAGCTGCAGCTGATGCAGTCTAAGGACATTGTGCAGTAGCTGGAAAATGATCCCCAAACCTCAAGAGAGTGGTGGGTTTGAGCTCTCAGGCAGTTTGCAGAACTGAGTGCTGTGGCAGCAAAAAAAGGCCGGATGTCTTGTGTAACACAGGGCTGCTTAACATGTTGGTCTAAGATGCTGACAGCAGCTCTGTTCTGGCTTGCTGTTCCCCACATCTTCTCCTAACTGGGGGAATGTGGTCAGAGAGCTGGGATGTGCTCACACGGCCCCGGCTGACTGTGCACTTGTCTCCTCTGCCTTGTACAGCTGTATGTGGGTGCTGGAGATTCCACAGGAAGAGCAGCATGTGAATCCTGATGTAAAACTGACTCAGAGAGTGGCTGCTGTGTGGAGCATCCTGCTAAGCAGGGGGAAGCAAACACTAGGCAGTGCACTAGTACTCCTTGCTTGCTTCGGGAGTAGAGCAAGAACTTCCCTGCTCAACTCCTCTGCCTCTCACATTAAGTGACAAAGACTGCAGTGCTGTCTTCCATGTTGAGATAGATAGGCTCTTCTCCCATGCTCGTTTCTGCAGAGGAATGTGGAGCCTGTAGTGACCTAGAGATAGCACTAACTGTTGGATAGTACTGTGCTGTTTAACACAGGGCTGACCTGCCTTTCAGCAGATGCCAGTATTTGTGGCCTCGTGGGAGGCTAACAGTACTAGAACGAGAGGAAAGACAATGAGGCTGAGACGTTTCCTTGCATATGGTCTCATAGCTAGCACCCCCAGCACTGTAAAATCACAAACAAGCTGGCTTTTCCAGACATTATTACACTCAGATGTTCTGCAGAAATCTAGGTATGTCTTGATGGGCCAGGCCAACAGGTTTGCAAACAGATTTTGGTCAGCTGGAAGCCACATAAATTCAGGGTCTTATGCTATTTGTCCTTATTCTCTTTTATTTTCCTTCCATCAAGACCTACTACTCTTTCTCTACCTTTGACAGTTCTTTGATTCTCCCTACACATTCTGCTTGAGCTATTGGATGGATATTTCTCAGAGTTCTTTAGTTCTTCCTGTCCTTATAACATGGATGGGAACAGAGAAGGATGACAGTGTAAGATGCTGTATAGTGTATAATCAAGGAAAATCGTATAAAGGAATATTGTATAATCAAGTAATATTAAGGTGTTATAATAATGAAATAAACAAGAGAGTTAGGCAAAGCAAGACAAAGAGAACAGATAGGATGCTTACCTGTATCGCGGGCTCGCTCAGGAAACTCCAGGAGTAGATCTTCAGAAGAGAGATCCTTCCCCACTGGTAGTCAGCTCTTAAATGGGTCTAGGAGAGGTGGAGCCAGGCTCCACCCCTTCCTGCAGCACAGGTGAATTGCTTTCACCTGTGCTTCCCCGGCTGACTCATTGCTCGCCTCAGGTGATTAATCAGAGGTTCAGGCCATGACTCAGCAGTTCCCATACACTCCACCCCTTCACAGCATGAACCAATGATCAGGTTGACTAAAGGGTAAGCTTTTCCTGATACAGAGACCTGCTATATCACGACGCTTATACAATTTCCATCGCGACGCATGTTGGTACAATTCAGACAAGTGACAATTGGTGAATGCTGATATTCTTTTATGGACCCGTGCTCGATGGTGTTACTGAAGGCATGTGGTCATGAGGTGCAGGTCCGTCTTATGTTCCATCAGTCCCATGTAGGCCTTCACCAGGTGCTGCACATGATCTGACTGTAACACTGGAATGCTTTGATGGCATTTCATTCCTTCTGGTGATCCTGAAGGCTCAAAGACTCATAGGGAGTAATATAGATGTTTCAGGGGTACCAGGAGGGGGAAGGTCTGCTCTCCAGGGCAAGATATAGGCTGTATTTCTATCCTGGGTCAACACTTCGGCTTGTACTGGGGCATGTCCCAGCTGCCTGTACCACACCTTCTGGCCAGATGTCTGCAGCTGCATAACTATGTCAGGCACCAAAGGAGGTGTCCTTATCTGCCATAGGGACATGATGGGGGTCCCTTTAGCAATGAAGATCGGAGTGTTGACCACAATATCAGTAGGCCATGTACCTATTACTGGAGGAACTACTGAGCCTCCCACCTCCAACAGTATCCTCCAAGGTGCAAGTAGGCCACACCACTTTGGTCCTACCTGCACCTTCCAAGGCCATTTTATTCTATGGGTGCCTGGTTCTAAATTCTCAGGGGCAGGGAGCAGAAGATTATTTTCGTTACCAATCTGGGGTCTTACCTGATAATCAGTGCCCGTAATTTGGATCCTAAGTGGGGTGGCCTATGTTGTCTGCAGCATTCTCAGGGCACTGGGTCTGCTGTCTCGGGGTCTTTCATTCAGGTCCCGCAAGGTTTTGTACAGTCTTTTCATCCACCCCTGCAGGGACTGGGAGTCTGTCTTCAGGGCAGCCTGAAGAATACCGTTATATCATTCAATGAGCCTGCCCCCGTTGGATTATATGGCAGGTGGAATTGCCATTCAATGTTGTTTTCTTCTGCCCAGCACTGTATCATTGCACCAGTAAAATGAGTCCCTTGGTCGCTCTCGATGACTTGGGGTGTCCCATAGGCAGACATCAGTTTAGTCAGTGCCTTGATGGTATATGCCTGGTTTGCTTTCAGTACTGGATAGGCCTGCAGTAGCCCACTTGCAGAGTTGACGCAGGTCAGAGCATACCTCGCCCCCAAAGACCGAGGAAGGGGCCCAATGTAATCGACCTGCCATCACTGGAGAGGATTGTGTCCTCTAGCAAGATGGGCTGTCGTTTCCGGCAATGATCTCAGGCTCATCTTAGAGCAAGCGTCACAATCCTGGCATACCTGGACGATGTCAGGTAGCTGTATGGGCAGCCCCCATGCTTTAGCAGCTGCCCACATTGTCTTCTGTCCTGCATGCCATAGCTTCTGATGTAACCAACGGGCGATGTTCTCAGATGGTGAATTCTCAATCCATCGAACTCGGGCCAGCGTGTCAGCTTCATCATTTCCCGGTGACTGTAGGGGCTGATGACCAGAAACACAGTAGACACATATAGTCCTGTGTTTGACTGTATTCCATATGTCTAACCACATGTCTTTGCCCCAGATTGGTCAGGCGTGGATAGTCCATTCCTGGGTGGCCCACTGTGCAATCCAAAGAGTGTGCCCCCGGTACACAGCCCAACTGTCTGTACAGGTATTCAGGATACCATCACTGGAGCGACCAGTGTTTCTTTTGGTGCATCACTGTGATAGGTCACTGGGCCTAGGATCTTCTGAAGTTCTTCTTTCAAGGGTGATGAAGACAGCCTGCTCCTTCGACTGAGGTAGGCGACCCATCGTGCCACTGTTTGTGCTTGGGCCACCCCTGTCTTAGGAAGGTGGGTCAGATCTTTCACCCACCCCTGAATCGGCAGAGTGGTCTTCACCATAACTTCAGCTGTCTGGGTTATTGGCTCTACTGCCTGTAATGTTGAATAGGCAGCCAATAACTGTTTTTCAGTCATACTGTATCTTTCTTCTGCTCCACGCCAGACCTGAGACCAAAAACCAATGGGGGTCCGAACAGAACTCTGGCGTTATCACAGGCCCCAACCCAAGCCATCTTGAGTAACGTGAACATCTAACTCAGCTGGGAGGGTAGGATCAAATATACCCAATGCCTGGGCTTGTTTAACTGCCAGTTTTGCCTGTTGGAAAGCATCCTGTTCTGTTTTCCCCCAGTCCCACAGCTGCCCCTTTTTTGTGAGTCTGTACAGCGGCCTTAGCAGCTGCGCTAGGTGAGGTATAAAGGAACACCAGTAACTCAGTATACCTAGAAACTCTTGCAGCTGCTTCGATGCTGTAGGGACTGGGAACGCCTGAACCTTATCTATGACAGCACTGGGGAGTACTTTGGTCTTTCCTGACCAAACCACCCCCAGGAATTTTACAGACAGGCCCAGACCTTGCACCTTTTGGGGATTTATAGCCCATCCCCTCTGTTGTAAATAGGCAGTTAATGAATCTGCCGCCTGCCCTACTGCCTCCAGTGAGTTGGATGTCAGCAGGAGATCATCAATATAATGATACAGGTTAACATCATCAGGTTTTTTCCAATCAGCCAGGTCATGCGCCACTAGATTGTGACAATACATTGATGAATGCACGTACCCTTGTGGCAGGACCTGAAAGGTCCACTACCTGCCTCCCCACGTAAACGCAAATTGGTCTTGCGATTCCTCAGCAATTGGGATACTGAAGAACGCATTTGCTAAATCTAGGACACAATGATAGGTTTTTATCTCCTACTCAATGTATCCATTATGGAGGCTATATTGGGTACAGCCGCATGAATAGGCAGCATGACCTTATTTAATTCTCTGTAATCTACTGTCATTCTCCACCTGCCATCCGACTTTCGCACTGGCCATATGGGAGAATTATATGGGCTGTGTGCAGGTCTTATAATGCCCACTTTTTCTAATTCCTGCACCCTTCTCGATATTTCATCTTGCCCACCTGGGAGTCTATACTGCCTTACATTAGTAATCCGGCGCGGTTTCGGCAGGCAAATAGGCCCACGTTTCGCGTGGCCTCTTAATATTGTCTGCACCACCCGGATACTGATACATCTCTGTCGAAGTCTGAACTCTCCCACAGTTGTCTGGAGAGCCAGACCCCATAGAATATCTATGCCCAAAATGTACTCCTGGACTGGGGCAATAGACACCTTATACTGCTGGGGTGGGAGACGCCCAAACCCCAGTTTCAACCATGTTTGGGTGACAGGAATAGTCTGTCCCCCAAAACCACCAATCATCACTCTGTCCCCATCAAATTTGTTTGGATCTCCGTAAATAATTGATGTTTCTGCTCCAGTGTCCACTAATGCCATGTCTCTTTGAATATTTTTTTGGGACCAGTAAATCGTTAATTCTACATAGGGCCTCCGATCCCGTCTGGAGGCCCTAGGGGAACTAACATCCTTCATCACACCATGAATTGAGCTATGGCCAATTCTTTTGTTTCTGGTGTCTCAGGCATTGTAGCCCAAGACACCTGAGGTGGCTTTTTTTTTTTTCTATTAGGAACAATGAAATCTTTTAAATTCCATGTCGTTGTTGGCATCCTCTCTATAACCCTTACTCTTGGTTTCTTAGGGTAGGTCTGAAATTTTTGGTTGTCCTTTAGTTGTCTCCAAAGTTGGAGAAGGATATGGTTGGGCTGATGGTCAATCTTAGCAAATTGGACCCCAGCCTGAATTAAATCATTGAACATTTGTTTTCGGGAGACCCTTATGGGTCCCAATTGAGGAGCTCAAGTGGCCGGCATTCTGGTTTTAGTCACCAGCAAGACCTCAGCTTCTTCTAATGTCCGAATATTGCGCCTATTCCTCAGGCATTCTGTTTCTCCTAGGTCAGCCACTAACTGTGCAGCCTGCTGGACTACTGCTTCTGAGGCCACTAGGGGATTTAATAAAGTACCGTACATATGGGAGGGAGCTTGTTGTAGAATTAGGTCTCTCACCCCTGCTGAGAATTTGACCATATCAGGGCCATCAAATGTGTCTTCATAAATTGCTTCCCTTACACCTAGTTCACGGATATAATTTTGAAGGTCCTCTATGGAGGACCACATCCCTGTATGTAAAGGAATATCAGATTTATTGGGCCATACCATATGGCAGGCTGCCATTAACCATTCTATTATAGAATGGTTTTCATCAATATATTGATTACCTGCATATAACCTCTGCTTGAGAGCAGGATGGACAGTCATAGTGGCCAATTTGGCTATTTCCAGGCCATTCACCAAAACACTTTCTGCCCCAGAATCCCACAGTCTGGCACACTTTCTCTAGGTTTCTGCCTAAATCACTGTACTAAGTCCATCAGTTCTGTTGCCGTGCACGGCTGGGCTGTTACACGCAAGTGAGTCTGGGCGGGGGGCCAGTGATCAGGTGGCATCCCTGCTGGTCTGTCCTGTACTTTTGTTTTTTTGAGTTATAACAGGATGGACTTCTAGTGCATCTGTCAAAATCGGAGATTCGAGATCTGATTTAGATTTTTTATTTTCCTGATCAGCACAGTCTGTTGATTCAGGAGCCTGGTCATTGTTTATTGAGATGTCATGAACTTGACTTATCGGAAGGTGTAGAGTTTTTTTTCCTGTTAATATGCCAAGATCCTGTTCTAACTTTTCAATATGATCTTTCAAAAGTTCGTTTTCATTCATTAAAGTATTATTCCTCATTTCAGCATTATTTAAAGCATTTAATAGTGTCCATGCCACTGTAGAAGCAGCTAATTGCCTTTCTCTTGTGACTAATATATCTTTGCCTAGTCCCTGAAAATAATCTGCCAGGCAATATGGGGAGATGTTTCCCACAACACGTAGGGGACCCCATTTTCCATGATAACTGCCAGTTCATAATAAGGAGACCCCACAAATCCTAGGATCTGCCCTAGAATCATTTTATCTAGGAGGGTAGTATTCTCCCCCTTGAACTATTTGTAGAAATTCCAGAGAAAGGACATGATGTAAATTTTAGTATATTCAGCTTGCCTGCCTGGCTCACCAAGTGTATAATCAAAGAATATTAAGATAGTGTATAATCAAGGAAAATTGTATAAAGAAATATTGTATAATCAAGTAATATTAAGGTGTTATAATAATGAAATAAACAAAAGAGTTAGGCAAAGCAAGACAAAGAGAACAGATAGGATGCTTACCCGTATCCTGAGCTCGCTCAGGAAATTCCAGCGGAGTGGATCTTCAGAAGAGAGATCCTTCCCCACTGGTAGTCAGCTCTTAAATGGGTCTAGGAGAGGTGGAGCCAGGCTCCACCCCTTCCTGCAGCACAGGTGAATTGCTTTCACCTGTGCTCCCAGGACTGACTCATTGCTTGCCTCAGGTGATTAATCAGAGGTTCAGGCCATGACTCAGCAGTTCCCATACAGATGCCAATATGCTTTTATATGGTTTTTGTGTGATTTTTCTCATTTCTCTCTCTTTCCCTGTAGGGGAGAGCAGGGCTGGCTTCTGGAGGAGAACAGCTTGCTCAAAAGTCAACCTGGGAGACTCCAGAAAGAGCTGAGGGAGGCTAAGGAGAAGTGCAGCAGACATGACGAGTAAGAGAGGAGCCAGCTGTGGGAAGGCTGGCAAATGGGTAGCTAGCTAATACTTGTGAAAGAGACTGCTGCTCAGATATATTTACCCAATTTCAGCTGTCCCAAGCTGCCTTTTGTTTGCTCGTTTCCATAAGCCAGCACTCTCACCCCCTTCGCTTCATGCAAAAGCAGCTAATGCTGGATCAGACTTGGCCAAAGGCTGGGGAAGGCCAGAGGACAGCATTCAGAGATGCATTTGGAGAAGACACTGGGGGCAGAGGTGTGCTGAGTGTGGAAAGTATGAGATTTTTGTTTACACAAACATTTTTATCAGTGGCCAACCGCTGCCTTTGTAAGCTCGGGATAGATACTGGTGTTTCTCGCTCAATCATAAATCAGGGAGCCAGGCTTCCCCACTGTACTTCATACTCTGATTTTTAGGTCTCTAACACTTTTTGTAAGACCTCTCTGCCCTGAGCTGAAACACCCACTCTGGAATCAGTTCAGGACCACGTCTGTTTTGGCCTGGTTTGTCTCCTTTTGCAGACCAAAATCAGCTGCCTGGGTCCCCAAAACAGGGGCTGTGTTTGCTGCTTTCTGTTATGAAGCTAATCATATCCCTCTCCCTGACAGGAAACACATGAGCAAGTTGAGCAGAGAGAAGGTAGAAAAGCTGGCTGTAGCAGTAAAGTCGAAGAAGTCGGTAAGAAGCCATTAACACTAACTGACAAACTCTTGGATGTGGGGTTTAGGAGGACAAAGACTGCATGGGCCTATAGGGGAAGATGCAGATGTCTTATCTCAAGTAACCAAATTAACCTTACTTGAAAGAAACTGCTTTGTTTTATAACTATATGAAGGAGGGAAAATATATGTGACAAGAGCCTGTGAAGGTCTTTGCAGAAGAGAAAGATGGTACTTAAATCTCTGAAAAGATTAGTTTTAAGCACTTGCACTCATTCCCTGAGTTCCTGCTCATTCCCAGTCTCAAACACTCATGCTCCCAAGTCTGTGAACAAGTGGGTGCAAAAGGCTTGGTCAGAATACTTGCGTGATTGAGGGTGGCAGGTTTTCAAGTCCTCACCCTGTTTCTAGGACTCTTCCTGGCTAATAATTGCAAGCTGTTCTCTGGAAATATCTTTTTCACTGTTTGGGTCTGTAATGGTGTAGTGCTGTAATGTGATGAAAAGTACAGCAATAATAGCAGGGTGGCACAATCCTAGCCTGCAGTAAAAGAGAACAAGCCCAAATGCAGCAGCCATGGATGCGGAAATAAAGGAATAAAAAAAATCTTCTAACCTTTGGAAAGCTTCCAGCAGGCAGAGGTCTCCAGCATGGTCACTTTACTTTCACTGCTGGCCTTTAAATGAGGTCTGGGAAGGGGTGGATCCTGGCTCCACCACTTTCGGTCACTCACGAGTATTGCATGCACCTGAGCCCTGGGTTGGCCCTGCCTTCCCACCAGGTGCTCAGTCACTGCTTCAAGCCCTGACTTAGCATTTCCACTACATAGGCCATCATCTGCAACAGGGTGGTCCTTTCCTGACCCTTGCTGAGGTCAGCTTCCATAAGCCTTAGGCCCAGGTACACTGCACGCTTTTCCTCCATTTGAAGAAAGCTATGTCTGTTACCTGTTTTCCTGAGAAGCTAACAGGAATGAGGGAAGTGTGAGATGTATGCTGGGAGATAGGTAGTAGATGCAGGCTTCCTGCTGACACGTTAACCACAGAAACTGCACCTTGCTCAGCATTGCTACTGAGAGTGTGATGTCCTGGGAATGTCAAGGGGATGGTGCCCTTTGGTGTTGATAGAAGTTGCAGCCCTTCTTCCATTATGATAGCCCACTCATACTGCACTGATGCCAATCTTAATATTTCTGTTACATGGCTCTACTGTCAGTCCCTAGAACCCCCTCTCTTCCTTTTCCAGCAACCTCTTCCAGGGTTGTAATCTGTATAGGTTTTCCTAAGTATAAGGTTGTTCTTGGCTTCAGGGCTTGGTTCAGGCTGGAAAATGAGTTCTGGGTGCACCTAGACTTGTTCTGGGTGCACACAAGGCCCTGTGGTGACAGCAGTGTTCCTACGTAGAGATCCAGCAGTTTCTGTTTGTGCATGATTTTATTTTATTTTATTTACAGAGTGGAAAGAGCAATGTGGAGAATTCCCAGACGAACATCAAGGTGAGTAAGCTGAGCCATGAGCTCCTGGAGCATGAGGCCAGCCGCAGCGCCAGCACTGGGTCCACCCAGCTGCAGAACCAGAGGCTCATGGAAGTACAAGGAGTGGAGATGGTCCTGAAACCAGAGCACTGCCAGCAGCATGCAGTGTGTTGGTCAGAGATGGAGCTGCTCCAGCAGCAGCTTGAGGCATCGCAAGAGGAAGTAAGTGCTGTTTGGTCATTGACAAGGTAGCATGCAGCTGAGTGGTCCTTGTGATGTTGGTGTTTCCCCACTTAGGGCTGTATTGAACACCTTCCCCAGACAGAAAAGACTGTCTTCTGAGGGCTACAAAGAGTCACCCTTCTGCAGCTCCCAGCACTGTCAATCTGTGGCTTTGCAGGCTGCCTTTTAAGCACCACTGTCTACTCATCTGCTGTGGCCATGATGACATGAGACCTGGGGTCTGAGTGTGCTGCTTAAGCCCTCCCTTTATGTGCAGCACACTTCAACCTGTCCTATTGCTGGCACAATGCTGTAACTGGCAACCTTTCTCTGTTGCAGCTCTTTGAAGCCAAAGCAAGCCTGAGTCTGGCTCAGACTCAGCATGCACTGCAGCTGCAGCAGGCCAAGGCACAGCTGAACAATGTGGTGCCAAGGAAACAGTTTGAAGAGCTGCAAGCCAGCTTGAGAGAGGAACAGTGCAAGGTTCAGCAGCTCCAGGCAAACCTCCAGCAGCAGGCTGAGCAGGCATGCAGGCAGCTGGTCAGGACCCAGGTAAGCAGGGAGCTGCAGGAGCTCTGTCAAGGGTACCAGAGAGGGAGCACTACCAGCCTAGAATGGAGCTGTGGTCAAGGGCACCAGAGAACTGGGTGGAAAACTCTGTACCTGAAAGATGCAATTGATCTTCAAATTCCAGCTGCAGTTTTCATTCCTCATGAATTTTGTCACCACCCTGTGCTTGATCAGGAGTACACTCCACTTCTATTCATCTACCTCAGACCAGATACCTTGTACCTAGAGGGCAGGAACCGTTCAGGGAGACACTTTGTGTTGGCTTAGGCTGTGGAAAGAAAGCTTGAGTCCTCTACATGGACACGCACAGAGTAGGCTGGCTTTAAATGTAGGGCACCAAGTCAACAAGGTGTTGAGTTTTAAAACAGACTGGTGCTGAACTAGGGAAGGTGGTGCTGGTCTTAAGCTCTCCCCACCCGGCTTTTTGCATCTTTCAAGAACTCCACTGCTCCCCCATTCACACTTCAGGGAGTGTGCTTGGGACCTGGTGGGATGTACACATTACCCAGGACAGCCCAACATAACATCAGGCTTTTGTTTCCTGCTGAAGAAAGAACATGAGCGCCTGTTGCAGGCAGCTGTAGAGCAGGCAGAGGGGTTGCAGTGTGACCTGAGGAGTGCTGAAGCTGCGCTTGCAGACAGGGCAGCTCGCCTCAAGGATGCACAGGTGAGTGCAGGAGGTGCTGGTGCCACTTTTCTCTACTGGGCTGGAACTTCTGTGGAGGGATGCTGAACCTTAAAGCCTCCTGTCTGTACCACAGGCCCAACTCTCCAGGAACAAACTGCTGATTAAAGACCTCCGTGAAGAAAACAGAGGGTTTGCAGTGGCCCTGCAGGCAGCTGAACTGAAGCAAATGAGCACTGAGAAGAAGAACCACATGCTGGAGGAGCAGGCCTTGGCCTTGAAGAAGCTTATTGAAAAAATCACACCAGCATCTCTGAGTGTATGATGGAGCACTGCTGTGTCAGCCTTGCTCCTGAGCCTGGCTGAGGTTTGTCAGGTATGAAAGGAGAAATCTGGCTGGGTAATTGGCTTTGTCCTCCCTAATCTTGCCAGGATTTCCCTGGGTAGAAAGTAGAAAATGGAGATGCTAGTCCTTCAAGGGAACTAGTCCTGTGGGTAGTTTAATTTTCTTATTATAAACACCATCTTTGGTGCTGGTCCCAGTGGCAGTGTGTGCTGTTGTCTCAGGGCAGCCATTCCCCAGGAGCTGCCTGTACCTGGAAAGCCAGGGCAGAGGAGGCTACAGGTTCCTGCATTTGGTGTACTCTGAGCAGAAAGCTGTATTCTGTATTGTGGCATCAGTACTTCCTGCCATCTCCAGCCTCCTCTGAATTTCATGCGTCTCCTACAACTATTGTAGAACTTTTTTTTTTTCTCCCCTTCCCTACAGTTCCTCTTGGGCTCTAGGAGACTGTGAGCCTGAAGTTTCCTAAAGCCTGAGCCTAGGATCCAAACTAACCTGTTGGTGGATTGTTGCCTCTGCCATAAGCAGATCAGAGCACCTGAGGGAAGAATCCTCTTCAGATTTGAATCTCCAAGGCTTGGAGCAGGGCTGGTGTCCCCTGTGCAGCACCATACTTCAGCAAGCTGTCCTTACTGCACTTCCTCAGGGAGAGAAGGAAGCATAGTAAGTAAAGCGCAGCATTTTGCCTTCCTTGTAAAGTCTTCACAAACTGGCAATGAGTACTTCTCTTGCTAAAATAAGCTTTCTAAGATGCCACAAAGCCAAACATTCGCATGAGCAAATAACAGATTATTGATAAGCCCAGGGTGTTACTGTCTGTACATCATTGTCATTACACCCTTGCCTTGCTCTGTGCCAGGCTGTGAAAGGACTCCTGTTATTCTCAAGGGACTGTGGTGGCTGCTGCAGGAGAAAGACTAAACAAGCCTGACTGCAACAGAGAGGTAACGCAGAGGCTGACAGTCAATACAGGCAAAAGGGCTTCAACACAGATCAAGCTGTTGTTGGCATGAAAATAAGTGGGGATAAATTGGCTCTTAACTCCTAGCCTGGCAGTGCAGGGATGTTCTCCAGCCATGCTTCTATAAGGGACAGGACAGGGACAACACCAGGAGAGAGCTGACTGAGGAGGCCTCAGGACTGGGGGTGATTTTTCTGTTGTGGTGGAAGACGGCAGAGACTTTTCCTGTCTTGGGCCAGCCCTAAAGAGTAGGGCTACTGGGGAAGCTGGTAAGGATAAAAGGCCACACAGGGTGGCAAACCACAAGCTAGGGTTAGCTCAGGGGTGTTCCCTGCCTGAGGCTGGGAACAGGAGTGCAAAAACTGCTTGGGCACTTCTCTGCTTGCGTTCTTCCTTAAGATACTGCTTTTTTTTTTTTTTTTTTTGCTTTTGTCAGATGGGCATCAGGCCAGGAAAGGCTGTGGTCTTACCTGGAGCTTATGCTTTTGGGAGTACTGTCTCTCAGCCACCATTGAAGGTGAGCAGCTCCACTAAGAAAACCATGGGGAAAGCAACTTCTCAGTCTCATCAGTTTTGTGCTAACAAAACTTTTAGAACCTTCTGCTCCATCTCCCACCCCTCCTCCAAATAGTGACGGTGCTTTGGGGAAAAGTGTCTCCACAGAGAAACCTGAAGTACAGCACAAGCATGCTGGGAGAAACCTGGGCTAGACCTGTGACCCAGGCTGCAGTGCTTGTTCACTCACCAGCTTAAAAAAACCACATTCATATGCTTCTGATGGGAGGCAAAGCTTTGTGTCTAGCCTCAGAAAGAAACTCTTGGAGCTGACCTGATGGTTGAAGTTCTGTGAGACACCTAATGACCACCTGAGCATCACCCTGCACAGTCAAGCTGAGTTGAACAAAAGAGCCAGGTCAGAGAGCTTTTAATGAACAGAACAGAGACTCTTGAAGAGCTATTAACATTGAAAGCTGAAGCAGTTTTTTAATTTGGCAGCTATGGAACTCTCCCAGCTGGTCAGTCTCTTACTTCCTAAGGCACAAAGAACTGCTCCAAGCAAAACTGCATTCACAAACCCTGCTTGTAGCTGTGGGGCTTACAAACATCGCTCCACCCACTGCAGGACTCTCAGGCTTACTGTGTTACTGCTACGCACCCTTTGGTCATGAAGTGCTGGCCAATATGGTTTGCATACTTCATAAGCTTGGAGCTGATATTCATGTCAAGCTGTTACGAGGAGTTGGAGGGTGCTTTGAAATACTGAGGTGGCTGAAGTCCTGCACACACCAGGGTTCTCTTTCCATTGCACACTCCACCAAGCAAAGGCTGTCCCTCCTGTCCTGCACGCTTATGACAGAATGTGCTCCAGGACTCCTTGTCTGATCAACTGCTCACATTTCCAGCGAGGCAAGAAGTGCTGCACAAAAACAGACAGATTTTCCCTGAAAGACAGGCAGACTGGATTTGTTATTACACAGCAAATTCTGCTACATCAGGCAGGGCTGAAGTGCAGTCCTGGTGCACGCAGTCAGCTTGCAGCACACACAAGGGAGCCACACATGGGGGAACTGTGACATGCTGTGAAACTGGGATGAGCAGGGCTATGTCACAAGAGTGGAAGGGAAGGAAAAGAACAGGAGAGGATTTAAAAACCTTGTTTTCATGTCACAGATACCTGGCTGTTCTTCTTCAACAAGACAGTGGTGCCATCATCGATCTCAAATTCTCCATAGTCTCTCAAACACCGCACCTGTGAAGCAGAAGGGTAGCTGTGTCTGCTGTGTCACCTCCCACAGAAAATGTCACACAGAGACTATCAGACATCACTGCCAACGTAAGAGTTATGGAGCATGTGTTTGAAGTATGGACATATTCTTACCCACCTCAGACCCCATAGTCTGAGGGCCCTGCCTGATGTTCTCTTCATGCCTCTGCCTGCAACAAGAGGCACCAGTGGGCAGAGCAGGCACTCCAGAGATAAGGGAAAGAGCAGCACTGCACAACAGCAGCATTTCTAGAACCCCCTCATGTGGCAGAAAACAGTCTGTTAACAGTGAAACAGTTACAAAGAGCAGGCTGGTTGCCTCTATGTTTTCTTTCTAAGAGAACACAGCACTTCAGCTACTGACTCTGAAATCATTTTCTACTTGCTTTTGTTTTGTTGTATCAATGGCATAAAACATTTCATAGTCTGATCTATGAAAATCTATTCAAAACGATGACAAGAAAGCACCAACACCTTGTTAACAGTGCTTAAGCGAGAACAAGTTTTCTAATTGATCTGAAGAGGTCTTTAGAAGAATAATTAAATTTCTACCAATTAAATGCTGCAAGAGCTTTTCACTGCCATTTCGACCACTCACCACTACTACACACATTTCCTGCAGACCAGTTATGCATTTGTCAGCATACTTTGTTCACAGGCAGAAGCCAGCACTCATGCACTTACTTCGATGTACAGGCTTTTGGGAGGCTTTATGTCCTGTGTAAGGTCCAGTCCCTCCTCTCCTCCCACTGACCTCATGTAGGTAGCCAGGGACTTCTTGTACCGATTGAACCACTCCACCTGCAGATGCCAACAGCAGTCCCTCAGGCAGAGCTACACAGCTCATGCTGAAGGACACATTCCTGAAGGATGTGATCTGGTTTGTTTGTGCTGTCAGAGCTCTCCTTTGAGTACGAGTTCTTCTACAGGGAAAAAAAAAAAACTGGGCACAGGGCAGTCTGGATTTGGGCTAGCAAACATGCTGACAACACTACAAGCAGCTCTGTGCTTCAGTCTAGGGACAGCATTTGAGAGCAGCATGTGGAGACTAGGATGGTCAGATCAGATGACCTTATTGATCTTTCCAACCTTTATGATTCTATGAACAAAGTTCTGTGGGCTGCAAGTCTGATCTGATGAAGGCGATGATCCTTGAAGTGGTCATGCATTACTGGTACTTATCATGCATTTGGGATTGCATCCTTCAGGCACAAAGAAACAAACTGGTATTTACAGTAAGGCACATCAAGTGTCTTAAGTTCATAGTGGAGGAGAAAGAAGTTATGCTGTCCTGACTGTACTAAAAAATCATTTGGGAGGAGTAAGGGAACACTGAGAGGGAAAGAGGGGAACAGTTGAAAAGCAGGCTGACTCACTTCCTCGGCTGCCATGTGGAACTGGATGGCGTTGGGCAGGACACTTCCATACTCCCACCGGAGCGCCCGGATCCGCAGCAGCCGGTCGTACCTGGGGGGACACGAGTGGCAAACACGGCGTCTTTGCTGACGCAGCGTCGGTTTGCCCTCGCAGCATAGGGAAAAAGCTCTGCTTAGGGCACTCTCCTTCCTTTGAAGGATGCCGTTTTTGACCAGTTTATTAGTTAGAACTTTTCGAATAGAGGAGGAAGCCGGGGGGCGGTGCAGGCTGGGGCCCAAGCACGCAGCACTCACAGGTAAGCCACGATGCAGCGCTGGTTGCGGAGCAGGCAACAGTGCCGAAACCGGATGAGGAAAATCAAATCCGTCCGGCCCGACTTCGCTTCGGACCTGGCGGACGAGGACCCGGTTACAGGGCGGCGTTACGGGGCTCCGCGGCCCCGCCCCCCCCAGGCCCCACCGCGGCACTCACACATCCGCCTGGTTCCGCTCGTACAGCGTCCGCATCTCCTCCAGCGTCTGCCGCAGCTCCTCCGCCTGCAGCACCGCACACGCCCGGTGAGAACGGGCCGTCCTCGGTTCGCCCCTCGCCCCGCTCCCACCGCACTCACCCGGAAGGGCGGCAGCCGCCCGCCCGCAGCGCTCTGCAGCTCCCGCACCAGCCCGACCGCCCGCTCCCCCGCCATGCCGCCGTGCCGCGCGCGCGGGAAACTTGGCCGCCCCGCAGCCAATGGGAGCCGAGGGGCGGGGCCAGGAGGGGGGGCGCGGCTCCCGGGAACGGGGCTGCGGGGCGGGAAGGGGCGGGGGGTCCGAGGCTGGGAGCGGGGCTGTGCGGGAAGGCGCGGTGAAAAAGGGCAATTAAGTAAATCTACATATATATTAAACAGTCACTTTGAATTGCCTTTTTGACACGCGTTTTTGAATTGAGTTTTTAAATTGCGCTTTGAAATGCACTTTATAATTGGAACAAATGCAGTCGGCGTTTAAAATTGGACCAAATGCGATAAGCAGTGTAACGTTTAGATAAGAAAGCTGCACCTGTTTTCATTGCTCTTCTGTACGGCTTTCCCGAGGCTGGCCTCTCCCCCAGCCCACCCCGCTCCCGCTGCCTTTGGTCCCCATCCCATCCCCGGGTGCTGCCCAAACCCGAGGCAATGGGGGATGAGGAAGCGGGGGCTCCTGCAGGTGGGCGGGACATCCGGCAGCCCGAGGCCGGGCACCCAGCCCTGCCCTGCCGTGGGCATTTACTGCCAGAGGTGTGACTCTGGGTCTCCACGTTGGCACCATTGGGCGCACACAGGCAGTGCTGGTGCTTCAGGAACCCGTCCTGCTGAGCTGGAAAGGATCGCAGTGATCAGCATCCTTCCCCACTTCCATCCATCCCCCATTACATTCATCCCCAGTTCCATCGGTTCCCAGTTTGACCATCCCCAGTTCCATCCATCCCCAGTTCCAGCTGCAGGGAGCCACTGGGTACAGGAGCCATGAGCAGGGGTGGTGGTTTGGGGGCAGATTTTTGCCAGATTAGAAGACATAAAGATAGACAAAATGAATGAAGAATTTACAAACATCTATATTTCGTGTTAGGAAATGTGATAAAATTAGGAAAACGGCTGGAGACACTGATTTGTACAACTCTGGGCTACTTCAGGCAATGAGAGGTTTACATAGCACGGGTTTAACAAGATAAAGCTCTCCCACGAAGCACACGGATGACGGACAGCTCATCGGAACCGGACACAACACAGCACCAAAACACGTGTGATGTGATGGACAGTGCCAGGCCATTCCCCAGGTGGGTAACATACAACCTCTGCATAAGGCAATTCTTAATTCAAGTCACAACATACCCAGGCAGCATGCAGGGAAAAGTCATTTATTTTGTACATTGGGATGACACACCTCGCAACGTTTCCATGTTATGTAGCATACAAACCATTCAAATAACATATATATATATGCTTTATATGTATATATATATATTTATATATATATATCTCAAGTCAACAGTTGTCTTTACCGGAATAAAGATTATCTGTTAATTGGCTTTTTTTTTTTTTTTTCTTTTTTCTTTTTTGGTAAAAATAAAACTATTTGAATTCCCTAATTAACAAAATGCACAGTGATCAGAAACCCAGTTCTTCTCCCAGCTGCTGCCCGTCCCCATGATGCCGTGGCTGCAGACACTGCCGGGGGCTCCATCCCACACACTTCACATCCCCTCTTCACCCCCTGCACCCCACACTGCTGCCTCCTCTCCACCACAAGGTGCCTGAGGAGCCGTTCCCAACCCGTTCCTTTGTCACCGATCCGTTCCTCTGGCTTTTTACCATCAAGAAGTTTTATGAGTCTGCTCAGAAGCAAAAAAACGAACCACCCGACCCAGCGACCCATCCAACCCATCCCCTCCGCCATACGAATCTCTGGTAAGGTGGGGTCTGATGGGTACGGATAAGGACGAGTTCCTGGTGCAACAGGTGTAAGGATCACAGACGATGATGGGAGGTGTTTTTCTAGCATTAAAAGCTCCTTCGAGCAGAAACAACGGGGAAGGGAAATAAGACTCTTGGTTTTTGTTTTTTTTTTTTTCCCCCGACACGTGAAATAAAGAAATCTCTAATTCAGAGCAGACGGATCTGGGCAGCTTCTCCCCTGGTTAACCCCACACACACCAGGCCTGGCTCTGACTTGAGGCATTGCAGATGGGGCAGGGCCATATGAGTGTGATCCCTCGGGGGTGGTTTGGGAGGCCCAGCTCATCCCACAGGTGCTCTAACTGTGGAGGGGGCACATGCCCACATCTCCTCCCCTTTGCTGTGTCCCATCCATCACCCGACTGGTAAGAAGTCATCCTACATCTCCCTGTGCCCCCCTGCGTCCCTCTGCTCCTCTACACACCACTCTGGTTAAAAAAAAAACACAAAAAAACAAAACATGGGTCTTTTTTGTTGCCCTTAAATATACCAAAATAAAAGCAAGTCTTCCCAAGAGAGCAGGGAGAAAGGTGCTTTCACAATGACATTCAGAGCAAAGAGAGAAAACGACGCTTACAGACCATTAAGAGAGCTATCTTTGGCAGAATATTTCAAATAAATTATTATTACAAACAATTTCCGCAGTCGTATGTTTATTTTGAACATGTCACTTTCAGCTATAGGGGTACTTGTTCACTACTCTCTATGAACTGGGAAACACCACAGATATAAAAATAGATGAGCTCAGCACAATTTTTCGAGGCTGCCACGACTGTCTCTGATGGTTTCAAACGACACAGAAAGCACAGGGCAGGCTCTATGGCCGTGTGTGGGACGGTCGGGCTCCGGTGGGGACAGGATGTGTGGCGTCACCATGGCTTCGGATGTGGCCTCGTATCTCCGGGTGCACTGCCCCATTTTTGGGCCAGGTCCCGTCCCTATGTCCACACTCACCCCAAGGGATGCCAGGTTGCCCGGTGGCTGGCCTCCCCTCACCCCGCAAACATTTAGGCTTAAATACTTTTGCTTTGTTTATACAGCATGTACAGAATATACAGCACTGGGTGATCATTCCCCAGTAGACTACGAGCGTCTCCCAAGATGACCTCTTTTATCAACAAATATATATAAATCAACAGTCCGAAAAGAGTCGTACCAACAAATAGTATGGCTTTTCAAATAGTGTAGCTGCATCGTGTGAACCGACAAGGAACCGCGCGAGAGAAGAGATGGGGAGGCTCGAGCTGGGGGCTGCCAGGCATGGTGCGCCCACTGGGGCCTGGAGGGCTGAGGAGTGCTGCTGGGCTCTCCCTACTGCCCCAGTGAGGTTCTGCCTCGCTGATGGAAGCCTCCGACGAGGCTGCAAGAGCTCTGCTCCTGAGGTGGCTTTACCACCGTCTGGCTGTTTGTCCCGGCATCAGGCTGGAGCTTGGAGGAGGGCTCCCTGCTGTCTTCTCTCCGTCCACAAAGAGTCCCATCTGGCCACGCTGCTGAGCTGCGGTCTCCTCGGGAAGCCTGAAGAGCTGGGTTATCAGTAGAGCCCAGCCTCCTGCCATGGGGCACCACGGGCTTAGTGCTCTGTGCAGAGCAGCAGCAGGAGGAGCCTTGTGAGGCTGGCCATTGGGGAACAAAGACACATTGACTTGGGAAAGAGAGGGAAGCCACGTGGAGCAGATAGGTGAGGATATGGGAGGTGCTGGCTTGTCTTTTTGCTCAGGGCAGCTCTCACTGCTCAGCAAGACCAGACCACCACAGAGCCAGCAGCCTGTGAAAGCTGGTTTCACCCCCAGACCGGCCTGGGACAGGCTTTGAGTTGGGCATAAAAGAGAGGAAATAAATCCAGCCTTTACAGAGAGGCCAAGGGAGGTCCCTGTGAGTGTTCCCCGTGTCCCGTGAGGGTCCAGGAGCTCTAATGGTGGGTCAGTATCAGGAGTTGCTGCGTCTGGAGGTCTCCCAGCAAGGACGTTGTCTCCTACCTGCTTTGAACAGCCTCACGCTATCACCATGCAGCAGGACTGGGCCTTGATTGAGCTCTGCCCACTGTAATGTGGAGCAGGTGGGTTTTTTAGAACATTTAATGCTGAAAACAGGTGCTTTTTTGAGCTGAAAGAGGTGAAGTGGACCTCGAGCCCCCAGGTACAGTGTTCAGTTTGCTCTGACATGCTTAGGTGGGGGAACATCAGCATCTGTGGGCCTTGATGATGTGGAAATTCAGCAGAAACACTGGAACTTCCAACACCCCATGAGTGAGGGACAGTAAAAGCGAGCAGGAAGGGCTCAGTGTGCCCGCCTTCTCCACTGCCACCTGGAAACATGCACGGTGGCCATTGCTTGCCTGGCCTCACACCCGAGATGCTGGGGAGCATCGCTGCCACTGTGTCCCAGCCTTCAGGTGCATCCAGCTGACAGTCACAGCATTCGGGTTGGGGGCAGCCCCTCAGTGGGGTTTCCAGCAGTGCGGGGACACAGTGGTGCTGCCCCTGTCCCCAGGCCGGACATCCAGCCGGCACTGCCTGTGTCGGCAGCATTCCCACCCCTTCATGCCAGGGCTGGTGACGAGCTTGGCACTTCCTCTTCCAAAAGAGGGAAGTCTCAAGTCCTTAAAAGGTGAGGAATCTGGCTGTATTTATTGTCCCTCGGCGCATTTTGCAAGAATACCAAGGCCTTTGGATGCTTTCCTGCACAAGTCAAGTTTTTACAAGATAAACAGGCTTTCCCGCAGCTGTGCGTGCGCGTGTGGTTGGGCATCTTGCGAGGCCAGGGAGGCTCCTGGTGCTCTGCAAATGTGCTGCCTGGGATGGGCGCAGGTGCCAAAGCCTGTGGAAAAATCCTGCAAAGGCTTCTCCCGGAATTATTCCCTCCTTTTCCTCTTCTCTCTCCCTCTGGCACACCGGCACTTTTGGGCTGGTAAGGTGTCCGATCCTCCTCCGTAGGCACATGCATAGCCCCCAGTACTGCCGCTCTCGCTTCATACCCAAGCGTTTAAAAATAACCCTAACAATAACACACATGCTCCAGCCCTCTCCTCCTGGCACGCAGCAAAAATAAATAGCACACTGAATTCACAGACCACATCCAGTTGCTTGGCATAGTTGAGGCACGTGTCTACCGGAAAGGGTCTCCAGCCTTCCCCTGCCCTCTTGTCCTTGTACGAAGTGATGAACATAGGGAGAAAATCACCTCCCAAACTGGAGGTATCCGGAGCCTGTGTGTCTCGAGGAGTGCGGTTTGCTGGGCAAAGAGGCATCATGCTTTGCACGAGCTCGTTAAGGATCCCAAAAGCATGCGGCTGGCAGAGTAATAGCATAAACAAGGCTGGCGTTAACTGCGTGATTTAGGCCGTGTTCTAAGCAAGCAGTGCTCCATCATCCCTGCTGGAAGGCTCTTTGAGCAGAACAGTTATTTACTGCCTCTTAAAGCAGGCTGCTGCACAAGTCCCATTTGACTTGTTAATTACTTCGGTGAGTGCAGTTCATGGCGGAGAAGCGAAGGATGATGAGAGTGAAACACCAGCATCACCTTTCAGGAGATGTAATTACTGGGTCAGGAGAGCTGCTCTGCTCATACAGTTCAGTGCCCGGGGAAAGCACGTGGATGTGAGCGACTGTGCTCGGCTTAATGCTGCTGATGCTCGACCTGTGCTCATCCTGGGGGATGCCGAGTGCTTGTGGGCAGATCGGGTGGCACAAAGCAGCCTTAGGTTTTTGGGTAGGATGGCCAGGCTCAGTGATAGTGTTCGATCCTCACCCATGGGGCAGGAGCGGGCACGTGGGGGCCCTTGTTGGCAGCAGAAACACAACAAAGCGATGAAGAAATAAGAGGTGGGTGCCATGTACAGGGAGACAACAAGGGGGAAGGGGAGGGTTCTCCATAGAGAATATGCAGGAGCACTACTGGGTCCATGAGGAATCATTGCAAACTTTATTTGTCTGTGCATTGTGTACCATTGATAAGGATCATCACAATTAGTGGATCACTGCCTATAGTGGTGGGCAATACACACAATGAAAAACCAACGAAGGCAAACAAATGAAAATGAAGTCATTGTACATAAAGGTAATCACACACCTGAACAACTTGCATCTGTGTTCAATTCTTCCCTTAAAACAAAACAAAAAAAAAAAACACAAAAGGAAAACCACATAACCCTTCAAAAGTGAGAAGAGGATTGACAAGGAAAAAAAAAAACTTCAGACTCCTGGAGAAACTCTTACAACAGGTTCATTGAAGTTCCTGCAGATTGTTCACAATGGATACAAATACCCCAGCCCAAGGATGATGGTGCAGAGGTGCGTTCCAGCCAGGTTGGAGGAGCTCACCGGTGGATGCGCATGCTGGGGACTGCCTGTCTGGGCCACTGGTATGGCTGGTGGGAAGTGCAGGTAGGGGACATCCCCCACACACTGCGGGCATCCTGAAGTGGCCCTGTTGTGCCCCTTCCATTGGTTTCAGAAGGGACACGTGCCAGACACATCCCTTGCTCTGCCTCCTCCCTGTCACCCTGCTCACCAGCCCCTCACCTCTGTGCCAGGGCTGCGCCCCGATGTGGCACACAAGCAGAACTCCTTACAGCCCTTGTGCTGAATTATTCCAAATGGCTGTGGGGAAGGAGCAGCCCCAAGGTCAGGTCCTGAAATGAGGGCTGCCAGTTGGCCTCCAAGGACACAGAAAACCTATGTCCGTGTGGCTGTTATTGCTTCTTGGGGACACATGCACGGAGCAGGGAGTGGGGAAAGCTTTCCCTCCTGTCACTCCCTGTGAAGAGGAAACAAACAACCAAAGAACAACAACAACAAAAACCCCAAACCTATGGGAGAAACTGAACTAACTATAATAAATAAAACCAGGTGAAAAGAAAACACTTGTATCAGCAATGCTCAACCCACACAGCTGGAAGGACTATCACTACAGGATGTTATATACAGGTAGGGGTCGTTTTGTTCATGCAAATGTTACTAGTACCATGACAGCATGCCCAGGGGGGGACGAGGTGGGACCTCAGCTCAGGACACCAGACATGTGGCTGCGTCCCCAAAGCACAGAGAACATGGAGAAAGGGGAAAATGGAGCAGGGAGAAAGGGAGGAATGCTAATTGTACACATGTCAAAATGAAAAAAAAAAAAATCAAATGATGAAAATGGTTGTGTTCTATCCTTAGGAGGCTCCCAATTTCCCCTTGTCTTCAGTCTGGTCTCTCGCTTCTTTCCAATAGGGCCGGAGGAGATGTTCCCAAGTGGTGAAGGCAGACGGAGGATGGTCGGAGGTCGGGACCCTTGCTCTCCTTTCCTTGCCCACTGTCTCCACTTCTAGCCAGCCATTTGGCCTTCCCTGTGCCAACTCGCCCAGTTGCCTTCGCATCCATCGTCCCGGAGTCAGTGGGAGCAATGGGAAAGGGCTCAGGGGCTGCCGGCTGCTCTCACTGGTAGAGTTGCAAAGAAGGGACCCCTGAGGAGGGGTCCAGCTGACTTTGGGGTCCTGCCTAGTTCATAGGACGCTCCAAAGCTGCTTCCCATCAGCAGGTGTGTGAACATGGCAAATCTCTTTTATTCTTTCTCTGTTCATTATACACAGCGTTATATCTATATCTATACCTATATATCGCTCTATATAGATACATATAGATATACATATATTTACTATCTCTGATTGTTCCTTTAGAAGCCTTTTATGTGGCAGTAGGCTTCCAGAGATGAGAAGAATATGTACAAGAGCCAGAGGAGGATAAAGAGTGAGGATGTGAGCAGCTTGGAAGTCCGCGGCCCACCTAGCTCACCTCCAATTTCGGGTCTCCTCCGGTAGAGCAGCACGCCCACGCTGATAAAAGCAAAAATAGTGAAGAGAGTGACGGAGAAGGCCAGAGTGCCGGGTGAGACTTCAAAGGATTGTCCATGTGCTGCGTGGTAGATGGCTGCGATGGACCAGGCCACTCCGATGCCCAAGAAAACGTTCACAGCGTTGCTCCCGGTGACGTTCCCGATGGAGGCGTCCGCATACTGGTCCTGCGTTGCTGCTACTTTACTGGCAAACGTGTCTGCAAAGGGAAGGTGGAGAGAAACCCTCAGGAAACAGACAGGTAGGGAGAGCTGGTGGAGGGCATCTTGGGGACAGATGCCACAAAGCATTGGTTAAGGATACAGACTTGTCTACAACATTCTCAAGGAAGGACAGTCAGGGTCCAGAAATTCCCAGGAAGGAAATCTCAAAGTCCAGAAATATGGGGCACCTCCCCCAGTATGATCCCCAGATGCCCCATGGTGCTTCAAGCTAAGGCAGCCCTTCCCAATACCACTGTGTATCGGCCTCCGGCCCACATCCACTGACAGGCTGACTTGGTTGGAAAACTTCTCTGGGAGCCACAATGGTTTGTCTCTAGCCATCAGGTCTGCTGAAGTTTGTATTTGCATTTCTGTGTTTGCTTTAATGATTTCTCTCCAATGCCTTTTCCCTCACTAAATTCCAGAGCCTTGTGCAGAGCCTAACATTTTGGTAATCAAGAGCTCATCTTTCACCCATTTAACAGGGACTAAAAGCCATGCAGATTTGTGCACACTTGCTGTTTCATCAGCTTCAACAGCAAAAGATCTGTAATAAACCTGACTGGCCTCTTACGCTGCAGACTTTGTGTCCAGTAGACCGGCGTGATGTGCCATAGGGAAGTGCTGGTTCTACATGCAAACCCAGGAGCCCAGCTAACACTGCACCATCTGTGAGCATCTGCTAATTCAAACAAGAAGCCAAATATATCCTAAAAAGAATTTCTCGCTTTCTCTTGATTCCCGAAATGCCAACTTTTGTCAACAAAAACATAAGGGGAGATTTTGTATGTTGAGGCTACAAGACAGCCCTGCAAAACTCACACCTAGCAATAGTGCCAGAAGACTATAAATTGCTTCTTTCCTTTCCTTGCCCAAATCTGCTCTCCCTTTTGGTTCTTGTGATTTTTGGGCTTTGATAGTGCTAGATCAGTTTCAAGATCTCTGAGCACTTAAAGTGGAAGTCTGGGACTGGTGAGACTGAAGCAGGAGATGGTCAGGGTGAGTTACAGCCCCTTCTCCAGGAATCAGACTGTGCCTGGTCAGCACGGTGGTATACAGCAATAGAAACTCATCTTTTATATCTCCCAGGTCAGTCCTCAGTCTCTGCTGTCTTCTGAAGCTGGATGACCTGATCAAGTGATCGGAGACACGTCCCTGAACATGTGTGCATACAGGGCTTTCTACAGCTTTTACAAAAGGCATTTCTAGCAGCTCCCCTTGGCTCAGTGGCCTCATCTTGATCAATCTGAATCTCATGCAGAAACGCCTGTACTGTGTAGCGCACCCTAAGTACAAGCAAGCACCTACTTCACCTGGGAGAGAATGTCAAAGGAGCAGACATTCCAAAAGAAAGCGCAGGATGATCAGCACTGGCAGCGTTTTAATAAAAGACTGATTTCCCACTCTGAGAGCCAATGCTATGGAGGCTATCCAAAGAAATATAGGCTTCACAGCCTTTGCAAGAGGGAACACCCTTGAAAGCATTTTCAGAGGAGTGAAATCACATCTTGGTTTATCCTCCTGTCTCATCTGAGACTGAAAAACAACTCCCATGTACATCTCCAATTGCCCCTCACTGGGTCCTGCAGAACACAGCTGAGGACCTCGCTGGCTTTCCCAATGCAAACCCTGGACCAGACTGGGCAGAGATGGACCTTTCCAACAAACTCTGCTGCTGTCCTTACCTGGCACTGATGTCCCCAGTGCCACAAACACAACTGCAGTGACGGAGTCCTTCAAGCCGATGGTGCAGCCGAAGTGGGACGCCAGGTCACCAATGAATGCTGTCAGGATGCCAATCATGAGGATGGAGACAACGAAGCAGGCCCAGCCGTTCCAGTAGTCTGTCGGAGGTACAAAAGCAAACAGGACCTTCCAGAAGACGGTCAGAAAGTGCATCACGTAGTCAAAGCAGGAGGGCAGCTTCTCCTCCCCACATTCATCGTCATCGTCGTCTTCCCCTGGAGAGAAACACCTGGTTAGACTCACCCATGTTGGGGAAAGACTGATTTGTAGGTGTCAACTAACCATGGCAAAGGAGCTATTGGGGAAAGCTAAATAAGGCAATGACCAGTCTGGGAAAAGTCCTACTCAGCACCCTGCTGGGGGGGCAACATCGTACATATCGTTTGGCTGCAAAACACTTCTGCAGTTCAAGACCAACATGGTTTCTTTAGAGTAACTTGACGGAAAATCATCTGTTGGTTGGCTCTAAAACACTGCACTCACCATGGCAGAAGCAGTAGCAAATCAGGAGCATCAGGTATTATTATTTTGGCTAATATAAACAACCTATTCCTGTGGTGGATATAAGGAACATTTTTTCAGCCCGGGAAGCTTACGCCTGCCTTTTTTTGCTTGTTGCACAAAAGCTGCTACTGGCAGGATACACTGTGCTGTGCTGACATTGTAATTTTGCAGCAGGTATTTTAATCCTTTTCCCAAGCTACTTGGCAGCAAGACTGCTGTGGATCTAGATCTTTAGGGAGATGATAAAACAGACTGAAAAATGAACATGAGTGCTACTGTCATAATGCTCATCCACATCTGTCTGTCATTTTGTTAAGCAGGAATAATGGCTCTCTTTTGAATTGCTGGCCAGATCCTGCTGAGGTAAATCGAAACACAGAGCAAGGCTGGGCAGTGACACGCTCAGGAATAAGCTCACCAGTTCCAGGATGTTTTTGCTTGAGGAGCTAACTCCTACAAAAATGTAGGGACAAACTTCTCTTTCCCAGATGTAAGGGACGGGTCATTTCCACTAAATTATGCCACACTTATTAAATGTCTATTAATCATTCTGTTAGCACTGATGGTAGCTGTGTATTCAAGGCACGACAGTGGTGAGGCTTTCACATAACTGCAGCCTTTACATGCGTCACAGAGATGAGATCCGAGTACCAGTGATTATCTTTGCTTTAATATGGGACGCAATTAAATAATTGATTCTGGCATAGATTATTTTAACCATATTAGCTATGAAACCTGCAGCGAGGATTGTCTTGCATGATATGTTCATTCTGTATCTGAAATAATAGGAAGCTCTTGGCTGGAGGCTCTAAGAATAACTACGCTACAAAAAGAGGGATGGCAATTTGAGGGGATAGCTGCTGCACGATGTCCTGTCCTCATTTTCAGATGTAAAGGGTAAATGGTACAGCCATCACTTTTAATTAATCTGTGCTGGGCAGGGTTTGCCCTGTATAGTAGAGCTCGAGGTAGGAAATGCGAGTGTTCCCCCATCCTTTTCAAAGCCAAATTATCCAGGTGGGCTCCGATTGCCTTCCACTGTGATTTAATCTAAGCTGGTTGATTTTGTCTTAATGCTTGCAGACACAGAATCCAGGCTGGGATGTAACATCCAGCCAGTGAGTTCTAATGTCCCCAGCTGTTGAAACAACATCTACCTTTCACAGAACTGGGAGAAGTACTGGGCTGCAGAGCCATAAATATGGCTGGCTGGAGGAGCATTGCTGTCCTGAATGCAGGGGATCAAGGGCAAATTTTTGGCCATCAGAGGGGGATGCAGAGGCTGTCTTCAAGGCCTGTTACCCTGGGCCTTGCACAGCCCCCACTGCAGGGAGCACCAGGGGCAGGGAGCAGTACCACTTCCTACCAGCACCATCTGTGCTACTCTGAATTTAAAAACAATGTTTGCACTCCAAAGCTCTCTCACTGAAATCACTTTTCCCTTCTGCCATGCAGTAGCAGCCAGGGTGTTTCTCTGCCGGGCACTACAAATACACTTACTGCAGGAGGTTTCCCATGCATCAGACAAGGTGATCTCACCAAAGGGTTTAATCAGCTGCCTTATTTATGCAGACACTGTAAATAACTCTGCCACCTGTTTTGCCTCCTCTTGCTCCGCTATGATCCATATTACTGCTACAGCCAATCTGAGACTTGAGTGAGGTTGACTGTAATTCACCTGGAGCCGCAGACCAAACTCACCTGCGCTGACAGTAATAGCCTCAATAAACTGCTCTCTCCAGCTGTTTGTGCCAACCACCAAGGCCAGGTTTGTCTTCTTAATGAGCTTGTCCACCGTGTTCTGCAGATGGAGACGCAGAAGAGAGAATCAGGGCCATGAGGCTGGAGATGCTGGACTAAAACCCACCAGTGCTGGTGCTTACAGCTGTATGTTTATGGATAAAGCTTAGCAGATGCTAAATTCAGGTCAAGTGCCCCTGCAGTGAAAGCAAATGTAAGTGTCAGCAATTCCCCTTATTGCCACTCATAAAGACCTTTTGAACCTGCCCACAGTGGGAGTTTGAGTGGTCTCAGTGGAGGTTTAACAGCAAATAGCAGTGAGATGCTGCAGCTCATGTTGTTCATAACACCTTGGGAGGATATTTTACTGGGCTTCTTCAAAGAACTGTAAATAACTGGAACTTGAATATTGCCTCTGTGTGCTGCTCAGGAGAAGTTCAGTGCTGCTGGAGAAGGCAGGAGATGCTCCTGGGAAGGCTTTGCCACAGAGCCACAATGACTGCTTGCATTTAGGCTATCAGCCCTTTGCCATGGGAGTCCCACGACCAGGGGGAGCACTCAACCAGGGTTCCACAACCAGGGTCCACTCAAGACTGAATGTAAATAGAGTGTAAAGCATGACTGTGATAGCAAGGTTATATTTGAAAACAGCCTGCTTGTGTAACAGTGATCACAGACTGCTGTCTGAGCCCTAGTGATGTCAGGAGCTGCCCTGCTTTGCTGCGATGCCATTAGCATGTGTTTGCCAGCACTGTGTAAACCCAAAAGCCAGAGGAGATGAAGGATGGGGGGCATGAGATGCAAGCGGTACCTTGAACTCATAGGATTCCTCAATGATGACTTCAAGCTTGGTGTGCTCCCCCAGGACGGGGCGCCCCATCTCTGCGATTCGACGCTCTTCCTCCTCCTTGCTGGTCAGTGGCTGCTTCTCTTCGTTCTCCTCTGTAAAGCAAAGAGCCCGCCTGTGAGCCAGGCCCGGCTGGCCATTCCCTGGAGCTGGCTTCCCATAGCTGGTGGTCAGGAAGCCTTTGGGGGGAGCATGAGCAACAGAGCAGGCAAGAAGAAGGAGGTCACAGAGCGATAGATAAGGCAGTCTTGCTGGGAAATGCTAGCAAAATTGGTTTGCAACTTGTCCAATCTCAGGAAGAGTTGAATTTGCCCTTAGGGTGGAGGAATTGCGTATTGTCTGGTGACTGCTGCTCTCCTACAGGGTTGCTGGGGGTACAGATTGCCACAAAAGATGCTATGATTCCCAGCCCTTCAGGTCTATGATTAGCACATTTCCATCACCCCACTGCAACCGGACAGAGCTGCCTGCAGCCCCAGGCCTGAGATGGGCACGAGACCCTCCTGAGCAGGGCTTGACCTTGAGGGAGAGCAGCCTGGCAGCTGCAGAGCATGGAGTTGGAGGGAAGAGCTGGGCTAGCACTGTGTGAGGAGCCATCCCCAAGGGCATGGACCGGTCTCAGATGCGAGAGAGCTGGCAGTGGCAGGACTGCAAGAGCCACAGAGCTGCTCTGCACTTTGCTGACATCTTTGCAACCTCAAGGCAGGGGACGTTCTGTCACCGTCCCTGTGCAGACCCCCATGTTGCTCTCTGCCAGCCCACCCTGGGGACGATCAGAAGGCAGTCAGGGCCCAAAGGGGGCTGGGTTTGCTGAAGAAATGGGTTAATCTGTCTGGGTCAGTAAACAAACACACCAGTCAGTCTGTGTTAGACCCCTGGGTACCTCGGATGGTGACCACGGTGCAAGGAAGAGGACGCTCTCTAGCCTGTACCTTCCTGAAGACAGGTTTGCCTATCGGAGCGATCAACAAGAGATCAGTCGGAGGCACTGCATGCCCCGTGCACACCCATGTTGTGCTGTTAGTAAACTCTACGTCCTACTGCACACGGGGTTAGCGTGGCTCCCACCCGGCTGCCCCACTGCCTGCAGAGAACTGCTCGTGGCCGGAGCCTTGCTATAGCCTCAGGCATCACTGACAGTGCTCCTGAGGGGCTGCTTTGCGGCCCGCTGGGCCTTTTCCCAACCATCATGTCCTGCCAAGGGCCACATGCGTAGCAGGCTGGGTATGCTATGAGGGGACGCGGTGTGAGCGAGGGTGGCCTCACCACCTGCTTACCCTTCCAGAGTTTCCCTCCAGGGTGGAACAAAAGCAAAGAGGAAACCAAGAGGAAAGAGCAGGATGAGCATACAGCCATTAGGAAGGGAAGGGGGAGGGACAGGGAGAAAGCAGAAATCCATACCTGTGATGGTGAAGCCACCTAGACAAAACCAAAAACAAGAGAGACAGAAAGAGAGAAAGAGAAAGAGAGAAAGAGAGGGTTAGCATCATCACAGCAGCCCTCTGCAGCCAACAGTGATATAGAGGTCCTTTCCTGCTCCACGTGGGGATGGGGGCTGATTCCTTGCTTCTAGCTTGGGGATGGCACGGGGACACCCTGCCCAAAAGTATCTGTAATTCCCTGGCACCTAAAATAGCCTGCCAGGAGCTTTGGGGTGCTTCACTTCCCTCCCTGCCTTCCAAACAGGAGGTATCACCTCTTCCAGATGGGTTGGCCAATTCTGCTGACCCTAAGTCACCAGCCCATTCTATTTTTGCCATGTCAGCGTAGGCGGCTATGGGCTAGTCATGGTGCAGTTTCATGACCCAGGGCTGTTGGCGGGTTTGCTATGCCTGTTACTACTCCACTCCCAAAAAATGTTCTTCGCCATGGTGGGTTACCATTCATTAACAATGACTTTTGGGCTCTATTCCAAGGGCTGATGGGGCATCAGATACCTGAGCTTACTTAAATAGTGCTGACCGCCCTAGAAGAGAATGTTGTGAGCAAGGAAAAATGTCAAACAAAATCAATCGTCTTCTGAAAATATGCAGACAAACTGGAAAAATGGAAAAGAAAAAGGAATGCACGCTTACCAAGCTCATTCAACAACAGCGCTGTGAAGGAGACAGACAGAGACAAACACAGAAGAAGAAAAGTAAATGAATAATGAAATCAAAAGGAATATTCACAGAAAAACTCCAGATCCCAGGGCAGAGCTTTCAGATCTGTAAAACTGCAGGATACCATTAGTGTTGAGAGAGATGCACTAAAAATAAAGGAACGGAAACGTTTCATGGGACTGTGGATTTAAAATAAAAATGACTGCAGACATGGGGTGGATATGAGATAAAAGGCACACTCCCAAAATTCATTTGTCCCCTTTGAATCGTATGTGCAAGATCTTCCATTGGTCTCGGGGGCAGTTTTGCCTTGGAGGAGGACACAACGTGTCCCATGTGCAGTGGGTAATGGTTTTGACCTTCTCCAGCTGCTTAATGGGGAGCAAGAACTACTGCTGGCAGCTGTGCTTCTAACATATGGAATGAGAGGAAAAAAGTCTGGGGCAAAGTTTGGCTCAGGGATCTGCTTACTCAACGTTTGAGGTTTTTGAAATGAAAGAAAAAAGCTCTCCCTTGGTGCATAGCGGGTCTCTGGCTCCCAAGGCACAGACTGCAGTGTGGCTACATGGCCCAGCGGTGATGCTTCAGGAATGCTCCCATCTGCAGGTTGTGAGCACTGCTCATCCCATCTCGCCGCCTCTTGTAAAATCAAGTACAAAATCCGGCTCAACAAAAAACCCCAACACAGCATGGCCAAAGCAGCAAATAGCATCCCTTTAAATCCTGACTTGCCTTTCAACTAGCTAGTCTGCAAAACTGAACATCTCTCAGCTACTCTCAATTTGTAACCAGGTGAGCGAGAAACTGATTTTTTTTTTTAGCCTGACTCCTCCTATCAGTTCACATAATGCATGCCACAAAAGCCAGCATGAAACCTGACAGAGAAGATGGCAAAGCTGACCTGCATGGCACCTGTTTGGAAGGGGAAATGCAGCATCACTGCCAGATATTAGGCTGAAATAGAGTGGCATCTCCCTGCTCAGCATGGGGACTGCCGGGGACCCTCTCTGTCCTGAAGAGTAGTATGTGCCAGCCCTGTAGCTGCTGCAGGGAGAGCTTCTGTCCCAGAAACCAGACAGGCAGGCCAACCATTCCTGCCAATTTGTTACAAAGGCTTTCATAAGGGACTGTTGTAGGGCAACTAATTATCTTGAGTAGCTCTAAAATTGCTTCTTGCTTGGCAACCAATAGCATGGAGGATTAGCCTTGACATTAATTTTTAGTTAATTTCTTGGGAGAAAAAAAAAAAAAAGAAAAAAGAAAAAAAAAAGAAAGCTTGGAAAACGAAGTGAGCCATGTCTTTTCGGGAAGGTTTGTAGTTGGTTGAGAAATGTTTTTATTTTATGTAATGAAAGAGGAAATTGTTTTTATTATTCCTATGAGGAGCTATTATCCAGTGCAGAGCCATGAAACTTTATTTGAGTGTAACCTGATTTCTCCTGGATTGATTGCATCTTACGGCATTACCTGCTTGTGCCGTGATTCTGAGCTATTTTCAGACCCTAGTGCCAATGTAAAAAAGACTGAAACCACTGCTCTGGCCATGTATTTTACTTCAAGCAGAGGCTACTTTATCTTCTGATAAAAATGATGCAGCATTGCTTGCTTCTGGAGGCTGAATTGATTTCTACTGAATTCTACTGATTTTCTACTGAATTGAATGAAGCTGCAGCTGCAGGGTGGCGGGGCGATACGCTCAAAATGTCCGTGGGGGCTGGCGATGCTCATCATCCCCTGCCTGGATACTGGGGGGAGCCCTCGCCAGCGAGACAGAGTCCCCCCCAAAACAAAAGAGAAAAGAAAACAGAGTAAAAAGCTGCAGGGGCCAAGCTTCAAAGGAAGGAAGGCAAAACGGCCGGGAGCCAGAGTGCGAGGAGAAAGGAGTGTGAGAGTAGGGAGACACAGAGAAAAGCGGACGGCAGCGTCTCGAGAGCTGGTCTGGTGTTACTCTCACACCTTTCACTCCTCGTCGTAGCCACACCGGGTCCCCAAGCACAAGGAAGAAACTGCACTCTTTCTCATACTCCTCACGGTCAAGTATTCTAAGGGTAATGAATTTCCTGTGGGAACACAAGACAAAGGCAAACACATGATTGGCGTCGCACGCGCATGCAGTTCACGTCCGCCGTGGTGCTGAGATGGTTTGGGGAGGGAGGGAAGCGGCTGCACATCCCAATGGGGCAGGCGGGGAAGGGCAGGAGCATCCCTGGGGGTTTCTGGGGGCACCACTCCTGCCCTTTTCCGCAGGCGCTGCGGATGTGAGCTCGGTGTTGCAGGTGCTAGGCATGAGTGAGCCAGACAGGGACACACAGGCTGGGCTCAGCCCCGGAGCACGTCCCCCACCTTTCTTCTCACTCATCTCCACCAGCCGGGGCTCCCCGATCTCTAGGTAGAAGGTCTTGTTTTTCTCATACTCCTCATCATCTATCACCTTGATTGATATCGTTTTGCTGGAACAGAGAAGAAGAAATAGAGATTCAAGAGTAAGGGGGGAAGAGGGAAGAGGGAGACAGGGAGAGGAGAAGGGTGGAAAGGCCAGGAGAAGGCAGCTGCTGAGAGAAAACAGTGGGTTTGGTAGCACAGCCGGAGGGGCAGCGCAGCCGAAAGCAAAAGGCAGGGGCTGAGAGGCCAAGAGGATGAGCAGGGAGGTCCACGGGGTCAGGATACCTCCAAAAACTCTAGGTGCAAAACAGCCCTTTGATGGCTTGCCCCCACTTAACCAGCCCCAGCACGGCAAATCTGCAGCAGTACCATCGGCTGTTCCATTTGCGCTTTGTGGGTTTTGGTGGACGAGTTCAAGGGGGTTGCAGCGGTCCCATCTGCTGCATCCTCCTAGGCAGAGCCCCTCTGCCTGGCTGACAGGCATTTGGCAGCAGAGGTGACGTTTTACTCTCTTTCACAGCAACCACTGCCAAGCACTCAGAGGAACAGCCAGGATGATTTCTTGTGCCGTTCGCTGTGAGTCAGAAGTGTATTAAGTTTGCCCTTCATGCTTATAATGAAACCATTTACTCAAGAGCAAGCAATGGCTGTGAAAAGTGTAACAATGCAGCACACTATGGGGTAATGATATCTTAGAATGAATATCCGTAATAATTTGTTCTGTTTGTAATTATCGCTGCAACAGTTTTGTACGTAGGAAAAATAGTTACCGAGCATGCAGCTGATCTTGCTATGCATTGATGAGTTAGGGGAAATTATTGCGTATTAAAAACCTAATGCTCTCAGCCAAGCTATCAGAGGACCTGACAAAATTAACAGAATGGCACTATTTCAGAAACATTACTCGTCAAATCAATAATTCTCCTGGCAACTCCCATTAAAATGCATTCTGCACCTTCCCTCCACATATGAAACAAAGCCCTTCTCAGGAAAGTTAATTAAAAAAGCTGTCTTCGGCAACGCTGAGGGCAGCAGAGCTATCAAGACGTAAGCTTCCTATGGGTGTGCTCTGCCTTCCTACATGCGGCATTTCTGAGTCCTGCAAAATAATTCTCTCTCACAAGAAGAAACTGGAAGAAGAAAGCTGTTGCCAGTACTTGGACTCAGCACCAACAGGACTCGAATATGGAGACTCTGGGTTGAATCTCCCATTGCCAGTAGGTGCTGCTGCAATGAAGTTTTCAGGCTGGTGGTATTTCCAAGGTGTGAGCAAGTGCTCTGTGTCAGGCAGACGTGCACTGCTCATTTTTTCTGCACAAGGCTAGGAAGAACAAACAGCAAGTCTGCTCACTGGATGCATTTCCAATCAGCAAAAAATTGCTGAGGCAAATTTGTTCCTGGGATGATACTGCAATCCCAGAGAAAAGACTTTCCTTCTGATGATGTTCGAGACCACATCTGCTTGAGAAACAGCTATATGGAAATAACACAGATTATTCTTAGAGCATGGATCATCTTCACTGACTGCATTTTGCCTCCTGGATTCTGTAGAGCACCCTGAAACCCTCTCCATTGTGCCCCAGCTGAAGTCCTGGTCCTCAATAGGAGAGGAGTTACTGCCTTTCCCAGCATTATGCTCCAGTTGAGTGCATGGGAGGATCAATCTGACCAACGATGCATTCTGTGCTGGTAAAAGAAAGCACTTGCATCAGCCCAGCCATTCGTGGTTATTGCAGGGGAGCTGGTGCCATGAAACATCACGGACATTTAGTGCACAGACACTGTGTGCATGGAAGATGGATAAAATGTTGGGGAAATGTGCTTGGTGCCTCCTCTTAGCATTGCCAAAACCCATGGAAGCCATCTGGGCCCAGCATCCACCTCGGCGCTCACACCAACAAAAAGTTGGGCAAAATGTTGCCAAGGAGAAACCACACAAGTGTCTGCATTTCTGTATCAAAAATTGCTTGTCCCTGGGTCTGTAGCCAAGGCAATCTCTGAGGAAATGATTTTCAGCTCATTTCCATGTACCAGCAATCAAAGAATGAAACAAATCTTGCAGAACTGCAGCTCCAGCTCTTCTTTCCCAAAAAGATTATGCCTTAAGGAACACAGCATCCCTACTCTTGCTCTAAGCCCTGTGCTCTCCACCAGGATAACAGCATTCTTTTCAAATCATACTGCTTCAGACAAACTGCAGAGCTCTTTCAGCACAGCCACCACACACAACTGGAGCTCATGGAAAGCTTCAGTACCAACCTCTTGGTTGGCAATGCCCTAGAAGGGTAAGTACTCTATGAACAACCTCATACACGAGCAGGGATGGGTCCATGCATGATAAGTCAGCACAGGCTGGCAGGAACCAGATCTTGGAGGGCAGCAGAGGAATATTTCTCTGCAAGTACTTTTTTGACCAAGCCTATATCAGACTATGGTGGCAGCACAGATGCAAGGAGCTGGGACTCCCACCTCAACTATCTCTGTCAGACTTGTCTCTCTTGTGGGGTCAGGAGTGCCTGGTGGCAGCCTGCCTGGAACTTACATTCGTTTTGAACCCGAATATCTGCACAGTCACTGGGCAAATCCTCAATGTGCTTGCAAAAATCCTCCTACTCCCAATCCAGACGGTATCATCCAGTGACGTGAAATGGCACAAGCCCCTCTCATGACTCAGACAACCATTGAACAGAGCAGAGCATCAGCAATCGGCTCTAGAGAGATGCAGGCAGGACGTGCTGGGGGACGGCCCCCAGAGCACTTGTCCTCCTTGACAGGACCAGATGTCCAGGAGCAGAGATGTGTCAGGTCCAGCACGCATGTCTGACTGTCTGTTCAGGCTCAGCATGGAGAAAGATGGCTTTCATCACAGCACAACACATCTGTTAACTCTCTTACAGAACCCTAGCAATGCCTTTTTAACACTGCTTTTGTTTTTTCCCTTTTTTTTTTTTTTCCTTCCTTCAAGTGAGAGGACAAGGCCAACTACCCCCACTCTTGGAGATGTGCAAAGCTTGCCTAAGCTACTGCTCATGCTGTGATGTTGTCCATCTGAGCAGAGGTTAGACCAGAGACCTTCCAAGGTCCCTGCCCACCTTCACCCTGCTGTGCACCTACATCAGAGATCTTGTGGCTAAGAAAGCATCACTGTGCTCAGACCACACGTGAGCTGGAGCTGAAATAACTAAGTGCTGCATGTAGCCAGTCACGGTGTGCCCAGTGGGACACGAAAATAAACATCTCTGGGCACAGCCGACCGACTGATACAGCAGTCAGCAGCTAGCTTGATGATAAGCACGTAGTATGCTTTTGCTGCTGGGACAGACACTTATTCCAGAATCAACAAAGACAATTATGTTCTTATACAGCTTGTCACCCATTCAACTTCCAGCAATCACCCAGGAGAGCTATATGTATAGATTGGAGGACTTCCAACTCCAGATTCGTAATTACAACATCCAGGGCAGAGGGCTGTGATGCCCTAAGTCCAAATCCCACAATAACTAAGCACTTCCCAGCCCAGTGGGTCAGTGATGGCAGTAGGAGAATAACCATGAAGGAATCGTGCTCTGGAGATGATGTTTTGAAAACACATTTGCTGGGGCTGTCCATTCCAGCTTGTGTTCTTAGACTCCTGCAGAAAGCTGCCACATTGATTTCTCATACATCTGCTTGTCAGCCAGTCACTTAATTAGTCACGGTTAAAGCTAGAGACGGCATGCGGCTGGAAACACTCCCTGCTTCATGCAGCTCATGTAGGTGCTGGGCACGGTGCGGAGGGGCAAGCATGGCCCAGGGAGCTGCTGCAGGGCATAAAAATCAGCAGCAGGGCTGAGTACAACCAAAGCCAGTGGCTAAGGCAAACTGAACTAGATGTCAGCCATTAGAAGCAGGGAACAGATCCCAGTGCACGGCTGCAGACAGCCACCAAGAGCAAAGCAGATCTTTCTCTTCCCATCCCCACCTTCTCCAGGGTCTGCTGTCCATCTGCCTTGCTATTTTCACCTTTTTGGTGAAAAATCTCTCATCTGCCTGGAATCTGCAAGGGTTAAAGGCCCTGTCCATGCTGTGAAAGATGCAAAGAGCCCTAGCTGCTCCTGTGCCTCCCTCTGCAGCACACACCTTTTCAGACCCAGATGCTGGAGAGCATTTTTGTGCACTTAGCAGCTTCACTGCTCACACTTCTGACAGCTACTTGAGGAGGGAAGTTGTCTTGTTGCTGAGAAGTAAAAAGGAGGAGATGAGATTTTTCTTCCACCGGTTGACAACAAAATTGCGCCTGATAGCAAGAGGTGACAGCTCTGTGTGCAGAAGCCCTAAGATGAAAGTGCTCATCCTGGCTGCAGTTGACGCACGTCTGGCAGGGGACATGTGGGAGGTACATGCAATGTCCGCCATGCCAGCGCAGGGACACCTGCTCCTGAGGGACAGAAGATGCAGCTGTGGACCAGAATGTACAAAACAACTTATCACAAGTGGTTTGTAGCTGTTACCCAGGGGTCTCTGACAGAGGTGAGGGTTCATTAGGGTTTCTGCCCCTTCCATGCAGGGCCATGGTCTCTAAAGGCCTCTACCACCCAGCTGTATGAGGAGGGCAGCAGCAGCAGGCTGATTCTGTGTGGGAAGACACAAAGATCGTGCAGCCCAGTCTTGGCTCCATTTCATGCCAGCAGACAGGAGATGTCTCCTCTGAGGAATCTCAATTCTCTGTCAGCTCTCAGCCACCAATTCATCATTTCCTAAGGGCCATAAAACGTCTTCTGGGAGACTCTGACACTCACAGAGCTCAGATTCAGCCTCTTCTCCAGATGCATAACCACTAAAAATCCAATGGAAGACAGGGGGAGCCATTGCAATCTCCTCCAGCACAAGCATAAAGGCAGAGCAAAACCCCTCACCTCCTCTAGGGCGGGCTCAGAAATAAGACGTGCAGTGGCCTGTAGAGGCTCAGCAACTCTCTGTACCAGCAGCATGGTGGCCCTGACCTTCCAAGGGACAGACCTGTGGGAGTCCTACAAAAACACACTGGAATAGGGTGGACAAGACTCCCGGAGCCTCCTGGCAACTCAAAGAGCACACACATATGGAGTGTTATAGCACCCGCATATCTAAGGAGAATTTTTTGCACCTTTTTTTTTCCTGAAGCATCCTCAGTGGTTTTGAGAATGAGTAGGTGATCAGATCAGGAGGCAGAGGCTGTCCCTTCAGCTCCATCACTGGTGGTGCATGGATCTGCCCTATCCCTCTCGTTCTGGTAGCACACTGAGTCAAGAAACAACCATCTCCAGCACTGCCGGCTTTATCCCAGCAGCACCACATGGGAAATGCACAGTGAAACACCTGACTTTACTCATCCCCTGTCTACCAAAAAGCAGAGAAACACAGCCCTTATCCTCAGATAGAGCTACAGACCTGAGTGATCATCTCATCAACAGTACGGAGACCATGACGGTGACCGACAGTAACAGAATCATCCCTGGTTCAAAGATTTTTCCCACTTGCAGGATCTGATCTGAAGAGTTCCTTTGCAAAGATGCCCACTGCCTTTGATCATAGGTGAAGGAGAGATATGAGACAGAGAGCATACATGGTGCAGTAAATCCAAACTCCCTGCTAAATGGGTATGAAAGAAAGCAGTTGCAAAAGTGGTCCAAGCTTTGCTCTTGTCTATTGCTCAAATCTGGAATGACAACAACTTGCCTAGGTGGTGAGAAAAGCATCTCAGGGCACTGATGATGCCACAGCTCTACTGCAGATGCTGGGGATGGATACTACATGGCTGAGCTGTGGGAACCAGACAGGGCTCCTGGCTTGCTACAGGTCCGACTCCATCAGATATGAGCTCTGGTGTGCAAAGCTTGCAGGTGGTTATCAGCATGACATGTACTTCTTTCCACTCGGCTAATTAGACCACCATGGAGAATTAATTGCACAACTGACTGGAGATGAAGGTCAAATAGAAATGGGAGCATGAGGGGAGACAGGGGTGATGGCCACCCCTGACCCCATGCTGATGGGATCCCATGTTTGTGTGATGCCCCATGAGTCACCCTTGCAGGGCCCTTTTCAGAACCGGCGCTTGCTAATCCGAAATGTCCGTGCTTGATGAAAATTTGCCTGAAGCATGCTGCAAACTTGACATGGAGGGCAAAGGAAAACCTGCCTGAAACTAAGCCTGACACATGCTTTGGGAAGGGTAAAGTGAGCAGATTTGATGAGGCAGCTCAGTTTGCAGGTCCAGCAGACCAGATCTGAATGGATCTGTACAGCCTAATGTCTGCAAAACGGTCAGTACACCAACCTGACACTGAAATTCGTGAAGGGTGGGGAAACAATCATTTTCCCCTCACTTCTGGAGCCAAAATTTATTTGGCTGCTCTTATTTTCTTTGTTGCCCCACACTTCTTTTTTTTCCGAGAAATCAATGCTTCTAAGAGCACAAATGATGTGTTGTCATCTCCCTGGCAGCATGAAACAACTGCTCCTCTGGCCTCAGGATGCATTAAGTCTAAATGACAACACACAGCTCAAACACACACTGTTGGTCTGCTCCAGAGCATCGCTGCTAGAAGTGCCCTGGCAAAGCCTTGTCTGTCCAGCCCATTCCCCCACAGCCTTGTGGACAGGCAAGACATAGGTTTGCAGGGGCAGCAGAATCAATGATTTCACATGCAAGGCTGAATGCTGCTTTAATTTCTATTTAGAAGGCCATATTGGGCAGGATTTGTCAGATCAGAAACACTGCATTTCTGGGAAATCCCTGATGTTTGCTCTGATCTGACTGTGAATTTTGCACTCTAGCTCATCTGCAAAAAGCCATGACGCATTCTTGAGTTGCCCCAAAACAAAATCCTGAGCCCTCAGTCACACTTAAAGGTTTCACCATCCCCAGATAGCTGAAGGTGTGATCAACCCATGGGTCTGGACAAACTGGAGTTTTGCTGTTCCTTCACACTCCTTTAGCTGTGTACATCAAGTGGTGGTGAGCACCTGGCACAGGCTGTCCAGGGAGGTGGTAGAATCACAATCCCTGGAGGTATTCAAGAAGAGAGCAGATATGGCACTGAGGGACATGGTCTAGAGCAGTCACAGTCATGGGCTGATGGTTGGACATGATAATCTTAGTGATCTTTCCAACCTTAATGATTCCATGATTCTATGAGCTACCACGTAAAGCTCATTGGGTGCCTGCTGCAGGCAGGACCATGGGGACACTGAACAGGAGACATTCTGTCTACATCAGTGTCTGGATCTCCAAGGAGAGCATCACAGACAGTGCAGTGCAAGTGACAACGACTAGGAGGAAAAATACATTTAATGTGAATTTGATCAAAAACACCCCCAACAACAATTGCTTAAGGCGCCTGGGAAAGCTGACAAGGCAGAAATAATTCAACCCTTGGCACTGCACTGCCTTGCCCATGCCAGCTAAAAACTTTCATTATTTCCAAAAAATTCAGCTTGTGCTGCAAGCAAAGGGTTGAGTGCCCAGGGCTCAGTCTAGCCCAATACTCTTGCTGCATATCAATGCTTGCAAATGCCATTTCTAAGAAGCCTTCAGAGTTCAGAGCCAAAAGTTGGTATTTTACCTCTTCTCCCACCCCTGGTTGTTCTCATACACATTTTCCACAAGGGAAAGCACTTGGAAACTCACACAATTGCTTCTCACTTCTCTGCACACCTGAGTACACAGACAGCTTTTCTTTACAGGCAGGTTCCCCTTTACAACAATAATTGCTCCGTTCTTCCAATAAATGCTTGTTGCCCTTCTCTGTGTGTGCCTGGCACAGTTGCCATGACTATGCTCCTCAAAGGGAAGACATCACTCTTATCAAAATGATTTTAGCACTCTCCAGAATGAATTTCAATGAGCAACAGCCAGCGGAGGGGACTTCTCTGCAGCCTTATAAATTATTGAGCAGACTTTGCTGCTTTAATGCTGAGTAAACAAAACAGAGAGCAGCATGCCAAACCGGGCAGCAAGGCTTCAGCACCAGGAATCAAGGCTGAAGGAAGCCCAGAACACATCTGCTGTGCAGCTCAGTGCTGCCACTGCAGAGAGATAGTATATAAACGTCAGTAGTGCCTCCCTCCAAAAGAAGGTACATTTCAAACTTCCTGGCATGGGTTTCTGTGGGAGGGGTGCATCTGGCTCCTGGTGTTTGGTGCCAGCCCAAAGATCAGCCCCCTTGTCTCAAGATGGGAGATGGAGGCATTCCTCACAGACTTCTGGAGTGACCCAAACGCTCTGACAAGAAGTGCAAAAAGCGTTTTATCTTCTTTTGCCTGGCAATCGAGTGAGTGGCTTTGAGAGTGGGAATGTGCCCATGGTTCTGCTGTGCTGCTCACAACAGCATGCCTGCTGCTCTTGACAACTGTTCAAACCTAGCAAAACATGCGTGCATGTGCACACACACAAGCTGCCGAGCAAAACATCTGCCCTGACTTGTGTGTGCACATTGATGCAGATGTGATATGTATCTGCAGCCCAGCACAAAGCAAACATCCTACCTCCTCTCCCTGCTGGGGCTCTGCAGATGCTAATGGCCTTCCGAGATACAGAAAAGCCTTTTGATCTTTTATGAGCTTGTCAGTGAGTGTCACATTGAACTTTTATTAGGAGAAGTTGTAAGTAATTGTCTGTCAAGGAAGGTTCCGATACAACGCTCCTGTTTTAGCAATTTAAATGACTGGCTGCAGGGTGCCCACATGCTCCAGCCTCCCTTGGGCCATTCACCTGTGCTGGTCCAGACCCAGCTATAAAAAACACAAAGCCTGTGGGCATCAGCAGCACACAAGATGCTGCTGTGCTGCAGGCTTCAAATTCCAGGGATGCTCATTTCTGAAGACAGGAATCCTACCCCTGAGCTTCACCCTGGTGCTGTGCAATGCCATTTCTTCCCAGCCTTATCAGACATCTTCAGACCTCTGGCAGCTGCTATAGCAATTGGTGCTCAGCCCCTCAGAAAGGCATTTCTGAAACTGCCACAAGAGGACCAGAGGACCCTCATGGCCTTCCTGGACTTAAGACAGGGATCACGTGGACAGTTTCAAGAGCCACCACTTGCTGACTGACATGCTGTTGATTTGCTGCCAAATAAATTAAACTGTGAAATACAGCCCTCTCTGTTGAAACTCTAGTTATAGAAAGTCTTTTTAAAGAGACATCACATCTCCTGAAATCCCCAGTGATCAGTGGGGTTAAAATCTGCACTGGGAGCACTGAAGAAAACGTTTGCTAATAAGGGCATTTCATTGGGAGACCTTTCAAGCCTTCTTCTGGTGCTGAGATAGGCAGGAGGAGGATGAAAGAATTCTGCTTTTCCTTCCCGTTACCAAGGAGACTGTTTAAACAAAGCTAAAAACAAGAGGAACCGGGTGGCCGAGGGGAAGGCGAGCATGGAGGAACACGTGAGTGCTTTGTCACTGCTTGCTGCAAGCCCTGCCAGGGGCTGTCCCCCCCTCGTGGAGGAGAAACCTGAATATCAGGGTGCGTAAACCTGGGTGAAGGTGTAAAGGAACATTTTAAAATGGCAATATAAAAAAGTGCCTAACCACAGGCTGCTCTTCGTGGCCCGCTCAACACCTCCAACCACCATCTATATGCCCAGATAGTTGACGGATGTATAAAATGCTGGATGAAAAATCCTACTGCAGAACTCCATGGAGGCAGATGTGCTGCAGTGCTCCTGTGACAGCCAAAAGCCTGCAGCTAAAGCCCAGAAGACCTTTTGCAGAGTTTTTCCAAGCCCTACATACTGCATGCCCCAACCCCATCTGGAAACTGCTGACGTGAGGTGGAAGTGGTGATTCCCCCATCAATAGCAGAGGCCAGAAGCTGGTTTCCATCCCGCTGTGATCCCCTTCTTCAGACATCAGAAGGGAAACGGTTCCCAGATGCCATTTCTCCATCTGTCCCTCGCCTCTTATACTTGCTCACCTGCACAACTGAAACCCTCAGGGCTTTGAGATTCAGGCAGAGCATGCTGAAGCGCCTGTTGTTACACCTGCCTGGGACTTTCTATGGAAACTTTGCCAGACTTTAGCTACTGAGACAGAAACTTTCCATGTGGGGTGGTGTGCTGAGAGAGTTACAAAGAGCCATCTCGCTGAGTGCTTCTTGCACTGAAGGCTCAGCTTAGGGGAGAAATATGCTGCTTTGTCAATGTTTGTTTTTTTTTTTTCCCCCCCAAACACCGCACCAAGTAATTTTCTCCTTATGCTTCACTGCAGAGAATGAAACTTAGCAGAAAGCTCTCTCCAGTGCTTAGGATGTGCCAATCCCATAAAAAATTTGCTTAAATTAGACTGAGTTATAAGACTGAAAAAACTTTGAAAACGCGTAGGCTCCTTTGAACTGGCAGCTCAAGGTCTTGGAAGATTTCATCTCCTCTGGAAACGCTCCATCCTATCCCAGGGCCAACCTGACATTACAGATGCTGTGCCCTCAGCAGGGCTTTCCCAGTGTCTGGGAGTTCTGGCTATGACCAGCTTTTCCTTTTCTGATCCTGATCCTGAGCTCGACTCTGCAAAAGCCAGAAATGGGACCATGCTCGAACATGCCCCTGGGTGCAGGAGGGACCAGGGAACAAGTGGACAGTTTAAAACAAGATCTGGAGACACTCAAAACACCAAAAGGTTGAAGAACATGTAAGGAGTGTGCTTGGGAGCATCTACCTAGCCTGGGCTCTGTGGGAACTGCAGGGACAGTTTGGAAAATGTTGGGTGGAAGGACAGAGGACAAAGTTGCCCAGAACCCTCCTAGTGCAATGCTTGGGGTGAAGGCAGGCAGAAACAAAGCTGTTGTTAATTGCCTTTGGTGACAGAAACCTATGTTGCTGTCAGTCACATTCACATCAATACCCACCACCTCACTGTGATACCTATTTTTTGACTGACTCCCAATCTGACCACGTATGTGTTTATTTGTTACAGCCCAGTAATGATCCTCTAACAGTCATAGCTGCAGCTTCAACTTTTCACTGAAGCTCACCTTTTTAAAGTTATTTAGGTGTTTAAGGTTAGCTTAACCCTAATCACAATCACTGCTGCAGGGCCCAAGCAAGGCTGGGGCTTCTGGACATGCGCCTGTGGTGGCTTCCAGCCCCAGCCTGCATCAAAGAACATGTTTTTTTCATTTGTTTTTGTTTTTGTTTTTTTTTTTAAGAGAAGGATCCCTCAGTAATCATCCTTACTGTTTTCTAATTCAGAGCTGCCAGAGAGCCTGGAGGATTATTTTGTGCAAAGCTGTAAATGATGCCCCATGATAATGATTGCTTTCACTGATCTTTGGAGGAAAATTCCAATTTCCAATTGTGAAAAAGAGATTTTCCATTTCTGTGCCTCAAATAAACAGCTTCACATCCAAAACCTAGCAGATAGGCTTCAGAAAAGTGTGCTTCCAAGCTCCCAGAAAGCCAGACAGAAATGCCCAAGGTGTATTCCAAATGGATGACGTGCAAAGGGCCTTGCCAGCACAGCAGGGAGCAGACTCAACCTCCAGCCAGCTGGGTTATGTCCCTGCTACACATATGGTGCCCCACATAGAGCAGGACCATGTATATTTAATAGGCACTTGCACACACACAACCCAGAGAGTCAGGCAAAGATGCAGCAGCCTCAGATATGCATAGCCTTGACACTGGACTGTGTTGAGAGGGTGATGGCACAAGCAGAGGAAACCTGTTTGCTGACATGTCAGGGCTATATCTACCATGAATTTTGTCCTTTATTAGGTCTCTGTTATTCACTCTATTATTTATGAGCTCAGCCTTGTTTCCTCAAGAGCTAATTGGGATGAGTAATTTTGGGACACTGAGTTGCTCACACTGACTCCCTGACTGCCTGTTGTTCCCTCAGACAGTGATCTCCCTGAGAAGACAGGGTTAAGCTCAGCAGGGTTTTCACCAGTTAAGGGGGATGTTCAAGGCTGGATTTATGTTCACTCCTTGGCTTAGTGCTTTGCCAGCTGATCTAAATGTGATCCCAGTCTTAATCGCAGTGCCCATACAAGCACAGCAGTGCCTGGCTGCTCCATTCCTCGCTGCCTTCATGTGGCCTTGAGGGAGTCAGGATTTCCATCCCAGGGAAAATTAGCAATATCCAGGCAAATCAAGACCAGCTGTGAAAGTCGCTAGAGCCTTTGGGAAATATTCAGCCAGCCCATAGGGCTTCCCTTTTTCTAGCTTGTTGATAGCTACAGGAAACACACACTTTTTAAAGTTTTCACAACTGTGTTTCAAGAGGACTCATCAGCCTTATTTATTTATTTCTCTTGGCCCTGCCATCCCCATGAAGCTGCCTGGAAGTGAGAAAACATGGCCTTGCCACATTTCAGACTGAAGCAGCGCTATAGGTCTGCAAGCCAATGAGGAATAGCAGATGAGTTAAAAATATACATTCACATATATTTGCAATTATTCTTTGTGGCAAGAGTTTGGGAATTTGTTTTCTTGCTTTCATTGGGTTTACAGACCTTTCCAGATTTGATACTTAGGGAAACATCTTTAGTTGCTATATCCAGCAACCATTATGGCATTTTGATTTGCAATGTAACTGGCTATTCCAGCCAGCGGGCTCCAGACAGTCCATGGTAAACAAGAGGAACAAAGCTGGGAAGAGAGCTATGTGGAAGATTTCTTTGTGTGGTTTCTAGCTGTTTATTTAACAAAGATCTTAGCACAGGCTAGATTCCATGTATCACTGCAGCCCAGACTGATGCTGGTCAGTGCGTGCTTTCAGGCTGACTTTTACCACTCTTTCTATGCTGTTGGGTTCAGCTGTGCACTCACATCACTGCTGGGCTCATCCTGTTCTTCCACTGAAAGAACCCAAATGCCTCAGAGAAAATTAAAGTTTCCAACTTCAGAGCTGGCTGTGCACAGCAGAGATTTGCACCGATTTGCATATGATTTGCATTTCATCTCTAATCACTGCACAAATGTGCGGAAAATACTCTTTTAATCATCTGACTGTGGGCCAACCAAGTAACCTCACTCACAGTTGGGAGCTGGCTGTCCTCTGTCACGGCATCAGAAGTGGGCAAGCCAGGCTGCTTAGCCCACGGCCACAAAGCCATTCACCCAGCATGATACACTGAGGAACAGGACTCATCCCAGATCTCTGCCATCAGACAGATAGATGTCTACAGAGGACGCTGCTCAGGCTGATCAGAGGCCAAACACTGTGATCAACCCACTTTCACAGCCAGGACAGTCCCTCCAGCTCCATGCAGTTCATTGGAGTTATTTGTAGGCAAACCAAGACTCATCAATCAGACAGGTAGCAAGTTGAACCCCACTCATGCCAGCACTTGCAGAAAGGCTGTATTTCCTCCTCTAATCTCAAAAACAGGCCTGTTTGTTACACCTTCTAGAGGTTTGCTGTTAGGTTAGGACAGAAGATGGGAGATTCTTATCCAAAGAGGGAATTCCTGGGGAAGTGCACTGTGACCTGGTTTCTGTTGGACAGAAATGGATGTTTGCGATCCTGAGGCTGAGATATTCAGCAGAGATCCCAGCTCTGCTCATGACCCACTGTGTGAGGTCTCAGGAGGATGAGTTAGGACAACAATTTCAGTGCAGTCTTTGGAGGAGGATACTGAAGTCACCCAGTCAAACTGGCCCAGTGCCCGGTGGCCAGTGTCACCCCAGTGGGCAACTGGCCAGTTCAGCAGCTCTGTAAATAATATGCCTTTTTAATGAAAGTACTGAACTGGATCTGGATGCTTGGCCCTAACAAATCCAAATTAACCACGGTCTGACTCCAGCCTGTTGCTATTTTTAGCCTCTAAAAATGATCAGACCATGGGCTGCCCAGCTCCCTGCTTGTGAATCCTTTCAGCAGGTTTGAATCAGAAACTGATTCAACACAAGCAGCCCCATTTCTGTTACTCTGTTATGTCCATAATGCTGGTCTACCACCCCCTCCCTCAACATGCCCATTCTGGGCTGCATTTCGATCTACGTGGATGCCTTTGGGTTTCCCAGGAGCTGCCTCAGAGCAGCAGATGGCTGATTCCCTGCAAAACTACCTGAAAATACACAAATCCCCTCAGATTTCAAGGGATACTTGAAAGTTGAGTTCAGGATGCTTGATTCAAATTTAGGAAGAATTTCCTAGTGGAGAAGGTGAACAAGCATTGAAATGATCTGCCAAGGGCAATGGTGGAGTCCCCATCCCTGGAGGTATTTAAAAGATGTGTGGACGTGGCATTAAGGGACATGGTTCAACAATGGGACTTGGCAGATCAGGTTGATGGTTGGAATTGATGATCTGAAGGTTGTTTCCAACCTGGATCATTTTGTGATTCTCTCATTCTCTAAAAATCACTCGGGTCAAGATGGAAAGGAAGACGTGATGGGCCTGAATTGGCCAGGAGGCAGAAACAGCTCATCAGCGTTGGATTTGACTGAGCGCTCTTCTATGTGCTGGCTGAAATGTCCCAGCCTGGCTGGTGGCACAGGAAGGGCTGCTCACATGTCAGGATGTCCAAATCTGTCTGCAAAAGTTATGTCTCGCTGGGCTGAAGCCAAGTAGATACAGCCATGACTGCCTTTCTCTTAACACCTCCAGGGCAGCTATGCCAAATGCCTCTTCCCAGATAGGTAGGGCGCAGCAAAAGTAGAAACTCACTGATAATGGAGGTGTGAAAACCGGCACTGAGCTCATGCTTCACAGAAGTCCTGCAGGACTCCTTATCTCTCGTGCTCCATGACGGCGGCCATACAAGGCTTTGGAAAACAGGTTACGGGTTTTTCCCCCCTCGTGGTCCCCAAAGAAAGATGAAGTCTTTAAACATCTAGGCAGTTATTAGTGTTCTGGCTCTGTTGTTCCCCAAATTTCTGACCAGCAGAAGAGGAGGATTAAGTTTTGGTCTGGAAGTCAAAATTTGACCTGCTAAAGACCAGGCATCACTTGCCACCAGATGTGAAGTGGCTTTGAGAGCACAAATGGCTTCTGGCACCCCTGCTAGCACTTGTGGTGCTGAGCTGGCTCTGTTACATCTCCCAGACGTAAAACCTCCTTGTCCTGGAGAAACAAGGTGCTAAGAGAGGGTAGATCAGAACAGAATTCTTCCTCAGATATTCTCTTTACGACCCAAAAAAGGCAGTTTACGTTTTTATTAACAATGATGCATTGCTCTATTATTCCAGAATGCATCCAGAGTACTTTACACTATCATTTAAATGCCAATTCATTTATAGTCTTAGTTTCTATGTTAATAACATAAGGGTCATAATGTTCCTACAAGTATCTTCATCAGATTCTTGCCAAAATGAACCTCACTTGTAAGGAAGAAACTTCACCATCCTAAAAGCTTTCCTTTTCTCCCCATTTGAATGCTGCTCCAAGAGACCATTAGATCACAAAGCTATTCAGCCTCCTGTCCCCAGAAATAACAACCAAACGCCTCTCCCCAGCTGAAACGCAAATTGTGGGATTCCCATTGCTATTTCACCACCCGTTGCAGTTTCCAAGCAAATGGGGTTCAGCTCCACCAGCTAACTGCAGAAGGACTCAGCAACTCCACCCATAGCCTGGTATCTTTATAAAGACATAGATGACCTTGACATGCATTGCAGGATGTTTGTGCTAGAGGCAGCTTCTGCCGCACTGGGAGAATTCATGGAGTGACTTTTCACCAGATCTCTCTGCTTTTCTCCACATTCCTCCATGCTTTCAGCAGGGAAGGAAGCCTCTTCTCCAGCTGCATGCACTGTGTGCAAAACAGGGCTGGAGCTGGCTGCTTGGAGGGCTGGCATAGCAAAACCTGGGGGCTCAAGGAGGGATTATCTTGCGCCTGTTGCGCGCGTGGGACTTGATGTCCAGCTTAGTTAATGCCTGCTTAATCGCTCCTAAGCCACTCTGTTCTGAAAGAGTAATAACAATAATAGAAAGCCCTCTTTAGTCTCTTTGCATTGCTTTCCTGTTTGTAAATCCCAAGGCCTTCAATGAAGCATTGTCACTGCTCAGCAAACTTAACCGTTAACCTACAAAGATCCACCAGTGATTACATCTCTGAAAATAGATTTTATCCCTTCTCTCCACTCTCCCTTACTGATCGACACACAAAAACGCTTAGTGATTGTTACTTGGCAACCATGGTAAAAATGTACCACAAGTGGCTCAACAGGATGAAATCACTATCATGAAATTTCCAAAATAAGTACCATAACACCAGAACTCTTACTCCTAAAAGAAACAAATACCTCCTTTCCTTCCTTACTTCTTAAAAAAAAAAAAAAAAGACATATGCAAGAATTTTTAATTGGCAATCCTGTTTTCCCTGTTGCTTCTTTGTGAAGCAGGGACTTCATTCAGCTGATTTTTCTCCACTAACACACACATTTGCATACCTATACGGGCTAACAGGGTTCAGGAAAGTACATACTCTCTTTATGTCTGATCAGAAATGTACCACTGTGGAGGATGCAAGAACCTCCGAAGCTCTCTGGTCCAACCCTTGCTCAAACCCAACCTCAAAGCTTGCTCAGGGTGCTCACATGTCACCATATACGTGAGTGCATACACAACCATATGGGATATTTCCCAGGCTCTCAGAAGCAAGCCCAGACCACATCACAAGAGGTCAACCCACATGAGAGTGCCTTAAAGCAGATATCACTAACAAGAGCAAAAACTGGGATGGAAATCAGTTATTGATTAATCACTGCCTGAGCCTACAGTTGTCACATGCCCAACTCACATCGCCCTAAACCCATCCCTCCTTTTCCTATGCCTCAGCTCCTGTATTTAATGCCAAGTAACCCCAGGGATGACAAAAAAGAAGAAAAAAAAAAAAAGAAAAAAAAGGAAACGTAACTTGTAGGAGATAATTTTCCAGTTAATAAATATCTAAGCTTTAATCTTTAATAAAATGATTCACAGTGAGAAAATGTTTGTGTCATGGCTCTTGTACAGAAAGCTGTGCCTTTACATCTGATCGAAAGCAGTCTTAGGCTGTCTTTGATTAATAAGTGTTTCTCTGTTGGTATCTCAATAAAAATGGGGAAGAATTAATACTTTTATGTCTTTCTCAAAGACAAAGTTCAAAACACTTGGAGGCTGGCCAGCTTCTGGGCAGACAACTCTGCACAATCAGAGAGATCTAAAAGCAGTGTGCATCAGGCTTAATTTTTCAAACAGGAGCCTCTTGGAGTTTTTCAGTTTCTCACCAGGGAAATATTTAATTCCAGAGATTAAACATTCTGTCTGGAGACTCAGAGGTAAAATGTAATGCTGATTAGCATTTGTCTCAACGCCTAATTATTCACACTGTTCCCCATTTAGGGAACATACTTCTTTCAGGCTTGCACATAAATCTGTACCCACAGATCTCTTTTCCCCTCTGATCAATACCCATTAGTTGCAACTTTCCCTAGGTCTCAGCAGTAAGTGCATCCTTTGCTCTGTGGGCCAGTGCCACGTAGGACCGGCCACTTCAGCCTCACCGCAGTTTTCAGTCCAACCCAACCCCAAAGCCTCTGTGTGCCATGCTGCTGCAAGGACCAGGAGCACGAGGAGATGCTCATCCCTTCTGTCTCCCCTCCCCTGCAAAGGAAAGGAGATGCCTTCACCCGTAAAGCAACACAAAGCATTGCTGAAGGGGGTGAGACCCATGCACACAGGGCAAATTTTTACCTAACTTGTCTGAATCAGCAAGAGAAAACAAGCCTTAAGGAGACCACACAGCATTTTGCATCTGTTTCCTGAAGCTTGTGATCAGCTGGGCTCTGAACTCCTCCAGAAAGTATTCCTGCTGCCTACGAGCACTTTAGGAATGGTTTTGGACACTGGCTTTTTATCTTGTGAGAGCTGCCAAACCATATCCTGTCTCCCATACTTAAAAGCTGATTTTTCACAAGTGCACATTTAGAAAATTCTTTCAAAAAATCCCCTAGCCAGCTAAATTGCATCTGCTTTCTAAATGTATGGTGCAGACATGCAGAGCTGTGGGTGACTAATAGGTATTTAAGCTAGCTATTATTTTCTTCTGCAAATAGTGGCAAACCACAATCACTAGTCATAGGGGAGTTCATTAGCTCACGTGCAGAAGACTTAGCACTTCAGAATGCTGATGCACAGGGAGAAATTCCAACTCTGCATCTCAAAACTACAAGCCCTAAAGGAGCTGCTCTGAAGAAAGTCAAGCCCAAACCTATCTCCTGCGGGCTCAATTTGGCATTGTTGACTTGCTGGCATGAGCAAGGCTGCAGGTATTTGAGTGCACTGTGTTCTCAGAGGAGTGATGGTGGCTGCATCACACCAAGAAGCCATATGCATGGGGAGCTACACTCTAGCCAATCCCCTCGTTTGTGACAGCATCACCCAAGGGGTGATGAATCGCCCTGATCTCCATGGTGCTGTGGGACACACGTGAGGACCAGACAAAAGGACATCTGTGGCTCTGAAACCACTCAAAGGTAAAGAGGTAAAGATCAGAGACCACAGGAAAGCAGCAGGAGCTGCTGGAGGAGCCAAGGGATGGATTACTTTGCATAATTCATTCCTGCACTTCAAGGGGAGGCTCGTGAGCCAAGGTCTCCTCTTGTTGAAGCTGCTCTCCTCCGTTGGCGCGCAGCAGAGACAAGATCAATCATGGCTGCTGCAGCTCTCCGGTGACATTTCTAAGTGCTCCACTGAGAGGAGATGAATTAGAGACGGTCACAGCATAACCATGGGGTGCCCAGGTCTCCCTCCTGGGCTACAGCTTTGCTCTTCTTCCAGACCACACTTCCCGAGACAGATGGGATCAAGGAGATAAGGCTTGTACATAGCGGCACCAATCCTGATAACAAGCTATTAACAAGAAGTGCTTTCAAACTGTATCACTTTTAACAGGAGACTGACAACTGCAGAGTAAATAACACAAAGCAGATAAAACCCGAGTGCTCCTCTGCCTGTGCAGAGTGCTGATCGCAGCCATGGGGCAGAGCTCAGACCACGAGCGAGATACTGGGAAATGCAGCCATGTGGCCATGTGTGCCAGCACACAGCCCCTCCCTCAGACTTCCTGGGCTTCACTTTCCTTTGTCTCTGTGTGTTACCATGGCCTTTGTGAACTGCCTGGGGACCTCCGAGATAAAAGTGCTAGATAAGACCCTAGATATTGCTGCAAACGTTCAAGCTGCTGCACGTTTACATTTGGGATGAGCATGGGTGACAGTGAGCAGCGCAGCCAGTTGGGATTTGCCCTTCAGAGCCCAAATGTGCCCTGGATCTCCGAGTGACCATTTCATCCCTGCTGGTAGCAGCTGCCCTCTGTCAGCAAGGAGCAACCTGCTGCCAGGCTCATCGCGGCACACAGCGCGCTCCGCAGGGCTGCAGCCGCGCAGTGCTCTCTGCTTGCCCAACCGTCCTGACCTGGAGAAGAAAGCCTCCAGCTGCACAGCCTCATCTCTTGGCTTCTGGCAAGGAAAGAACCGAGATTTGTCCGCATCCTTCGCTCCCACCCAGGGCAAGGACTGCTCCCTCCTGGAAGTGCCTGCTTGCGGTGATGTTTCCCTAAAGGGACTGCGCTGCCCAATGCCAGATGCAGCTTCTAGGCTGCAACTCTTTTTTTTTCAAACTGGGTTGCTGTTTGTGCTGCATGATGCTTTCACAGCTTTCAGGACCTTCTGCTCCGCCCAAGGAGCTGTCAATCTGCTGGGCAGCTGTTTGCACAGCTGGGAAGGAGGGACAGAGCCCTTGGGCTGGATTAGCCCCAGGATGGTGCAGTCTGAATGTCGTACCCTCTGATGCCTGCCCAGCAGCCTGTGGGGATCTTTATTTGTCACCAGCATTTCCCGGGCTACAAAGCTGGCACATGGCCCCAGCACGGAGGGCTAAAAATAAACCATTTCTACTACAGGCCTGGGAAAGACTGGAATTCCCATGGCACGGCCAAAAATGCAGGGAGAACAGCGGCACCAGGGCTGCCATGCAAACCCCCCCTCCACCTCAGGCAAGTACATTCTATGGGCATGCAGATGGAGTCCTACAGACACACTTCTGTGGGATCAAGAAGGTATGGGTTGGGGAACAAAGTGGGGAGAGGGAAGTCATGGGAACAGCTTCTGGGAAGAGCACCCAGCTTTGCCTTCAGCTCAGCGGGTTAGTCATTGATGAAGAAGGAAGTTAAATGGCTGCCATCTATCAGAAAGATGGCAATGACGTTGCTAATCAGGGCAGAAGACATGAGCTGGTCTCCCCACAGAGGAATCAGGGTTTTGAGTCACAGGAGGTGGCATTTTGGAGAACACACACTCATTGCCCAGCTGTGGGGTAGGCACAAGGGTGACCATGCTGGCCAAGGCTTGCTTTATTCGAGGCAATGTTCTTGCCAATCTGAGCAATACAGGATGATGTAAGTGTATCATTCATTATCTCTATTTTCACTTTTGACACAAGGAAAAATTAATTTTCTTTTAAAAAGTGATGTATGAAGAACCAAGATTTGCCTGAATAATATAAGAACCTCTAATCTGGCTGTTACCCTTTGTCTGAAGCATTAACATTAGCAAAAGGCAATTTAGGATGATTGCTTTTAAGTTGTAAAGCCAATGTTCAATTAGAGCATGAAATGAAAGACTTATCACTAGCACTGGCACAAAGATTTATTCTCAAAGTATTTCCTTTCAGCCACAAAGATGCTGGTTTTGTCTAAAGTGACATGTTTAGAACAAGCTACTCTTGTCTAATATTACTAGGAGAAAAGGCTTGGAATTAAACATTTTTATATTTAGGATAATGATAGCGTTTTGTTAAAGATTTCTATACCGCACTTTGAATTTTGGTTACTGAGCTCTCTTCGAGGAGAATCGAATCAAGGTGGGTTCATCTGCTAGGGCAATGCGGTAGGAGGTGTGGTGGTACCACAAACACTTTTATGACTCCTTTGGATGTTCAACACATTGGGCTTTCCAGTGAGCTTTCAAGGGAAGCAGTGGGTGGTTGGGCCAATGGCCACAGATGTGGGATTCGCCCCGGGCTAGGCATAGAGTAGCTGCTACTGAAATAATGAGAGAAAAAACAACAACAACAACAACAAAAACCCACTGCTTGCTGTGTTTAGCAATAGCTGGAGGACAGTGACGAGAAAGCCCCATGCCACATGGTGTGGGGCAGCCGCGATCTGCTCAGACCTGAGGAACCTTGCCAGTACGCCTTGTTCCTGCTCAGCTACTATTAATTTGGCTAAGCAGTCAGAGCTGGTGAGTAGCCTGCGCAGAGCCCTGAGCTGAATAATAAGCCCTGACATCGAGATGCAAGGCATGGCCAGGGCAAAGCAGCCAGCACATTCTGCCAGCCATCTCTCACTGCCCCGCCACCAAGACCCTTTCCTTTTGGAAGTGAAGTTTGTCTGCCGTGGTTTTTGCGTGCTCGGGTTGGCAGTAGTTCAATTTAATGCTATCATACAGCTAGGATTTGGAAACAGGAGTCTGAGAAAGCCAAGCGGATATCTGCAGTCAATCTGTGCCTGGAAAGGACTGAAAATGAGCAATGCAGCCTGGTTTGGTCTTGGGGTGCTGCTCTGGAAATCCTAGGGAAAAGATTAAAGGAGGACAAGCACGGAATAGCTACAAGGGGAGTTTATTGCTACAAAAGAAAACACTGGGTTCATTTATACAAATCTATTTCTCAAGGCTGTAGAGATTATCACCTCGCTAAGATATTTTCCAGCTGCGCTTTTCAGAGGCCTGAACAGATCAGAATTACACCTTGGTTCTGGGCAGCTTCTGGCAAAAGTTTATACTGCATCAAGAAATGGAAAAAAGTACTAGAAAGTTTCTTGCAATGAGAACATTTGTCACCAAGTTGTTTCACAGAATAAACCCTGGGCAGGGGACCAAGAGAAGTAATTGGACTGGCCTTACTCCATGTTTAAGATATTTGTCTTAGGCTTTTGAAATATGAAAGGAATATCAGGTCATTCTTCCAGAGAGTGAGGAAGAGAGGGGCTCACAGCATTTGTTTCCTCAGCCCTTGAAGCTCACATATCCTAACACTGCTGAAGGTGCAGGAGCTGACAAACTGCTGGATGAGTGTTTGATGTGCAAAGGCAGCTGAAAACTGACTTCCACTCTGGGAAGGTGTTGTTCTTACTTCCTCATGTTATGACAGCTTTGAGAAAGGCTTCCTGCTGGAGAGGGAGGAGATCGCTACCACGAGAGCAGGCTCTCTACAGAGGCCAACAATGCTCTCATTTAGCTCCCACCATTTGCTTCCAGGTGGCTGTGTTTAGCCTCCCAAATGGTTGGTCGGTTTGAAAAGACCTCAAGGGGTGACAAACCATCCTCCTGGTAGAATAGGGGCAAGGTAATTATGGATGAATAGATCGGAAGAACATCAATGGCTTTGCAGGCACTTTGCACCCCACTCTTCAAACACTACGGGCAGTCTCAGCATTGAGAAATGCATCCTCACAAGCCCAACAAGAACAAACCTGGACACTGTAGTTGACGTCACCCTCTCTGGCATGGGAGAGATGAAAACTTGTTGTTTACTGCCAGCCTGAAAGCCCAAAATGCACACTGCCAGAGCACTCTGTATGCCATGTGGGAGTCACGCTGCAGCACGCAGTGACGCTTGGCTGGGAGTCGTGCGAGGACAGCATCTCCAGAGAGGCACCTCTCCATGTGCTTACGGCCCAGGAGAGCTGGCAAAGACATCTCCAGCATGCCTTTTGCTTGCTACTCCCCCTGGCCATCCATCTGTCACCTCAGTCCCAGAGGAGCTGCTGAGGAGAGAACAAAGCCCAGCTCTTGATGCACAACTCCCTTCCCAAATTCCTGACAGCTTCTAAGTGATATATGGATCAGCATATTAAAGACTGCAGCTTACTGATGCTTTATTGTCAGGTAGGCAAGTCCTCAAGCATAGATTAATTGCCTTGCTGTAGCAGGCAATGAAAGGGTATCTAAGCCCACTTTCACCCTAGCCAGTACAGACTCAGCCCATGGAACTGCACAAACCCTCTGCCTCCCAAACAGGACCAGTGAGCCGAGGACGATGGATTTACACAATATTTGTTTGCCAGCAGAAGGTTCACCATCAATATTTAAAGCTAAATGAGTCTCAAGAGTAGAGATGAAGAGCCGTTCATAAGGCAGCATCCATCATTTTGGTTTTTAATTTTGCGCTTGCTCACTTGCCGCACAGCATTATACGCACATTGGGTAAATGAATAATGGATAAATAATTAATCAAATTGCTCAACCTTTTGATTTTCCCAGTCATCACTGAGCTTGGGCACCCTGCATGGGGATCTTGTTCTCACTCCCAATGGGTTTTGGGGGAAGGCACGGTATCAATAGTTTAGTCAATGCTTCTGAAATAACCTTGCTAACAGCAGAACACTGCAGGTGCCCAGCCAAACATACTGCCCTCACACTCTCCAAAAAACACAGCTCTGCTGGGAGAGTACTCAAGATACTTGTGAGAGCAAACCCAAAGTGCTGCAGAGCTCCCCTGGTCTAGCTTTTCTTTCTGGCTACCAGGCACAACTGAGCTGCTGGGAGAACCTTGCTCCTGAGCCCTACAACAGGATTTATGTCACCATTTACGGTGACAAATTGCAAACCGCCTGCTTTTGATGCAAAGAGACTAGCAGTTCCTGCTGGGAGATGCTGCATGCACAAAAGCTGAGTTTCCCCAGTAGCAATCAGTAGGCTCTAAACCTATCTGAAGCAGTTTGTTTTGTGGTCTGATGGTTTTACAGCAACACCAGGACTTTTGCAACCTCTGTTCCCAGAGGGGTGAGCAGGTGGTGTCACCTGCTCCAGTGCAATTTCAGCCCTTCTCTGCCTACAGAGCATTGATTTGATGTGACAGTTCCAGTCCAGGTTTGCTCTGGCCTCAGACCCAGCTTGTGAGGTGCCTCCTTGCAATTTTGTCCCTCCCTGGGTCCTCGAGGGCTGCTGAGATGTGGGAGCTCACCAGCTCCATCTGGTCAGAGCCAGCCTATAGGCAATATAGCCCAGGGCTTCGCAGGCATTCTGTTAATTTGTCAGTCCTTCTACTGCCAATAAGCATTAATATTTTGGGGGAAAAAAGTGGAGATTGGGAGGTTCACTTCTGTTCCTTCCCCCCACCACAGCTGCAAGAAGAGAAGGAAGAGCCCAGCATCAAAGCAAAACCATTTTCCCTCTGCCTCTCTGCTTTGTTTTGTGATGACCTTTAATAGTTGCAGAAGGGAAAATGGGCTGGTCAGTTTGCATTAGAAATTCACTCAAGTGTCTGGTGCTTTCTTCGGCTTATCAAATCCAAGCCGCTTGGATGAGCCCAGTGAGCAATTAGTGGTACAACCTACAGCCAGAAATTTAAGAAGCCCATTTGCATATAGTTAGGAAAAAAAATGTTGATTAATTTGTTCTGATATGCTCCAGAAAAAAAAAATCCTGCTCAAATAGCACCAGGGAGTTTAGGCAGATTATAAACTGCTCTGCTCCAGATTGTAAATATCGTACCCATGCCTCCCTTTGTGTTTTAAAGGCATCTTCAATAGGCTGTGCCTTTGTAGAAGAGATTTGTTTTAATATTTTACCCAGGAATGCATATTTCATTTGTAAGGTGCTTGTGAGGGAGGGATTTTTAATTTTGAAAAGCTTCTTCAGCTGTGGGGGGAGCAAGAATGGATGATACACAGAGACATAACTGCAATAAACCAGGATGCTGCAGCTGCTGTGAGATATGATTTAAAATGCACAGGGCAGAAGAGAAAAAAACAACAAAACAACAACACAAGCACAGCACTGAGCTTAGAGCCTCTCATCATATCCCCCAAGGCAGGATAACAAAACTGTAAGTCACCTGGACCAGCTGATGGCCTCTTGTGCAACATAAGCTGCTGATATCATATTTTCTCTTTTCCTCTAAAGTAGGTAACATCAATTAAATTCTTGACCCTCAGGGAGTGATCTTCACAGACCACTGAGAAGTCACCTGTGAACTGTCACAAGCTGCAGGTGTTGGTACTGAGCACAGGATGCATCCCAGCTGGGGTCTGGGGCCCTGTCCCTAATGTGCAGTACTGCAGTGAGCGTTTATTTGCAGGGCTCTGCACAGTACTAGCTGATGCTCTCCTAAAGGCATGGAAATAACTACATTTTTCTTAAAACATTGTACCTATGAGGTTTCTTGCAGTACTAGGGCTTCTTGAGATGATATTCCCACCCTGGACTGTGAAAGCTGGTCCCCTAGGAAGAAGGCTTTCTGCAGCTCCTTGCTGTGGTGGGCTGCAGCTCCAAGTGCTCAGCAGCCTGCAAGGGCAGCTCCCAGCTACATCATAGAATAGAATCACAGAATTCTCAGTGTTGGAAGGTACTTGGTGATCTCGAAGTTGTATTCCAACCCAGATGCTTCTGTGATTCTAATGATCACTCACATCGTATTGGCACATTGGTGCAGAAAGGTGACAAAAAAAGGCAGTTCTGAGTGCCAGCAAAGCTTTAAACCTCAGCTGCAGGACTAGAAGGCAACGTGGCCTCTGTGCAACCAGCAGCCTTTTAGAGGGAAAGTTAGGAAGACATATTGAAAGCAGTGCCTTTTTAAGAGCTGGCAACATTTAAAGACTGTATTTTGTGTGTGTGCACATGCTGTCCTCTGAGCACTGCTGATCTAAATGAAGTTCAGCTATGCTTTGACAAACACATGCAGCTCTGGTTTAGCTTTACACAAAACCTGGCCCTGTACACTTGGGAAATGGGGCCCGCTATGAAAATGGGAGGAAGCACACAGAGGAGAACAATGCTATGAAAAAACACAGGGAGTTCAGCCCATGCACTTGCAGGGTACAAAATCCACATGTATTTAACTACGGTTATTCTGAGGAGCTGCAGACAAGCAGCTAATCCATCAACCATCCTCTTCTTAGTCTGTTTTTTTCACCCCTTTTTGAGGCAAAAACTGTCCACCATGGAGAGTCCCCAGGCTTTTGTCAGTACTGAAAACTAGCTGAGCTGCCCCTAAAAGTCAACCGTGTGTATTATGGGCATTTACAGAAGACAGGTGCTCAAGCTTTTATCCATCTGTCTCCTCCTGAGCAAAACCAGCTGGCAGCCACCCCACAACCCCAAGTGGTGTGTGTCCAGGCCTGGGGCTCCCAGCACAAGACAGACATGGAATTGTAAAAGGAGCTCGGGCTGTGTCTCAGCTGTAAGAAGGGCCTTGCAGGGGACATGGCCTCTGGACCAGAAGAGGCAGCTAGGCTGCAGTGGAGAGAGCTGCCAGCTGCCTTCACCTCCATACCACATCAGTTCATGTGGAACAGAGAAATCCTTGGGCACACCCCACCTCTGCTGGAGAGCTCTGCCCGCTCCCCAATGCTGATTTATGGTCTTGTTCTGCTGCCAATGGAGCCCTTTATACCAGATAGCTTTTATCTCAAAATAAGCCCTGGAAAAATACCACAGGCTTTATTTGTCATTCGCTCTGGGAAAGTTTTGAGCTAAAAAATAAAGCTCAGTTATTTTAAAGAGCAGCAGCAGCTTTCCTGAAAACTTAAATTCAGGGCTCTTGACAGATACAACAATACCTCTATTGCCTCGATACCCGTAACCCCAGTTCCAGCAAAATTAGGTTTCTCAGACTGCAAAGAACAAAACTTTGCAAATCAAATTGCTTCATGCTCATGTAATTAGCAATTATCTCCCTAGTGGAAAATGATTCCCCCACACAATATTTGGGTGAATCATACCCAAGTTTCTTTTTTTTTTCCCTTTTGCATGTGCACACACATAAGCACTGAGGAACGTCAGTATCTTGGGGCCAAGTTTTCCCCTCCTGGTTTTTAACATCCTTTATTTTAATACAGTTCAGATTGGAGGTCTCAGATCTTAAGCTATGGGAGGTTTCCAAGTGCTGGTGCTGCTGTCCCACTGCCCCACTGACACTGAAAAAAAATCACATCTGGGTCAGGAATGCAATCCTGCTCTGTGACATGGTCAGACCAGGACTCCTGAGGACAGCTGAATAGTTTCTGCGTGGTTTTGCAGAACTGTGTACAGTGCTGGGACAAGAAGGTGGGAACACAACATCTCCATAGAGGTATGGCCATGCAGCAGGCCACAGCATCATGTGGGAGAGGGAGCCCTCACCATGAGCTGTGTTTTGCACCTTCATTTTCACATGATAGATAAGAGTTATCACATCCTCTGCTAGGACTCACTCTTGCTTCCTCCCTGTTGAAGCATCTGTCACATGAGACTCCCCTCCAGGAACACCTCCATATTTCTGCTTATTCTCCTGTCTTTGTGCCAGCAGATAAAGCTTTTAATCCCTCTCCCAGCTGAAAAAAACTTGGCAGGGTGAATTTAAAAAATGGACTTTGATAATTTCATCCAATGATGTTGGCCAAGATTTGTAGAGTCCCCTTGCTCAGGACACTAACACAGTAGTAAGCACTCAACGCAGCCACTACAATCATAGAATCACCAACGTTGGAAAAGCTCTCCAAGATCATTTAGGCCAACTGTCCACCTACCACCAATACTTTCTCCCTAAACCATGTTCATTTAATGCAACATCTTAACATTGCTTGAATGCCTTCAGGAATGGTTATTCAACCACCTCCCTGGGCAGCTCATTTCAGTGCCTGACCACTCTTTCAGAGAAGAAATGTTTCCTAATATCCAACTTGAACCTCTCCTGGCACAGCATGAGAACATTCCCTCTCATCCTATTGCTACTTACATAGGAGCAGGCCAACCTCCACCTCACCACAACCTCCTTTCAGGTGGTTGTAGAGAATGATTTGTCTCCCCTGAGCCTTCCCTTCTCCAGACTGAACAATCCCAATTCCTTCAGCTGCTTCTCAGAGGACCTTTGCTCCAGACCTGCAGGACAACGTATATCTACATATGTACCCATATTCTAGTGGCGACTTCTGGAAAGCTGCGCTTCAAAGACATTTAAACTCCTTAGCTGGTTCAGCTCCTAAATCAACAACAAAAACACAGAAAACCAAACAACACATTAGTATAAAATACCACTGCCTCTGCTCTGAAATTCATAGCCTTAGGGCTCTGCCTTGGAAGTGATGGTTTGTATAGATTTTGTATCTAATCCAAGAGCCCTTAATCGCCTCTCAAAGAGAAAATCCCTATGGTCCTAAGAAGCAACACAGCACGTGCCCATGAGAGAAATGTAGATTGGGAGCCACAGAAGGATCCGCATTTTCCTTTTAGACCTGCTGAGACAGGGTTCTGTGTGAACAACTGCCTGCCATCCAGCTGAGAATGCAAAGACAGCTCTAGCAAGCAAGGCTGAAGGGCGCTTGGAGCAGTATCACTTTACATGCAGTGCTGGCCCCAGACTTCATATGTCTGCAGAATGCACTGTCCCTCTCCTATGTCACTTTAATGCATGGCTTGACCAGGTCAGCTCAGGAAGCTGCCAGCAATTCTGCCTCTCAAGTAGATGCCTCACAAGGTACTTAGTACTCTTTAATGGGACTTGTTTTCCAGTTTGAAGGGAACTGTGACTATGTTGAAATGCAGCACTTCTGAATTCCACCCCCAACACACACGCACATTGCAATGCTGTTTTGGGATAAAAAAAAGCTTGTAATCTTTTTTTAATGTTCTCTTTCCCTTTTACACTATTTAACATTGTTTCACAATGGCTCAGTGACAGCATGCATGATACACTCCATTTCTCCCAGCATGGTGAACCAGAATTGTATTTACAGAACCATTTATAGAGTACCTCTTTGAGTTGAATGAGAGACCAGCCCGCGCTAGAGCAAAACACTCCATTTGCCTTGTCATCAGATTATTTGTCATCAAGGGACTTGCTGAACATGGTATTAGCCTTTTTTTTTTTTTTAATAACTTCATGAAATGAAGGCTCCCCTCAAGGCGAGTCTGAAAGGCTAGAAAGGCTATAACACAAGGTGTCATGTTCATAGAAGGGGCTATCACTCACCTTCATAGAATCACAGAATCATTTGTGTTGGAAGGTCACATAGTCCAACCCTCCTGCAATGAACAGGGACTCCTACAGCTAGAACAGCTTGCTCACAGCCTCGTCGTGCCTGACAAACGTCTCCCAGGACAGGATTGCCTTCCGCAGGCAATCTGTTCCAGTGCCTCACCAAGATGATCCAGTGGGGAATTTAGTGGCTACTGATACATGTAAAATTTGCTTTTGTTGTTTCTGGCCTCCTTGAGGAGGCCTAGAGATGCTGCCCACCATTGCCAATGGAGGCTTTCTGGTTCTGCTGCGGTGGTATCGCTTCATGACTCACTTGGAACAATAAGAGCTGTCCTATGAACTGACTTCAACAGGAAGCAAATGAGAGCTCTCTCTTTGCTTCTGAGAGGGTTACCAGAGGGGATTTACGTCTGCTTGTATGTTTGCTTATTCAGGTTTTGGAAAATGTAACAGCAAGGCTAAGACTTTCCCGGTATACCAAGACAGGCAGCAAGGCACAGTGCAGCACTGAGGCCTGGATGCACTCAGCCTCATGAGCTCACAGGTAGAGCAATATCAGCCCTTCAACATTTTGGCTTTCTCTCCTGCCTCCTTGCACAATAATTGAAAAAAGAAAAACAATTTCTTTCTCAGTGAGCAAAATGGCTTCAGGCAGTAACTGGATTAGATTTTGAGAGAGGGCAAGCTATCACTGAAGGTGTCTGGTGTCAGAGCAGGAAATTTGATGATAAGAATCTAAGAGCATTCTGTGCAGCACTATCTAGTGTATAGTTCAAACAGCTACAACCTGGTCCAGGCCAAAAAGATGGCAGTGACAGACAGCGATCACCATTAAAAAGATCTGAGACAGGTTATGGGTTTAAAAATAGCTCAGACGTGGAAAACAAGGGAGAAAAGCAAAAGGTCTATTTTCAAGAGACTTAGCAGTAAGGTGCCATTCAGTTGTACTGGAGAACACAGAGGGTTTTGTAAAGTCTTCAAAATCCTGAGAAAACACACACACACAAAGCCATTCATGTATATGTATTTATACGCATACATATATGCATGTATTCCCCTCACTACAGGGAAAGACACTGAAGCCTTGGAGTATGTCCAGAGAAGAGCAACCAAGCTGTGGAGGGTTTGAAGCACAAATCTTATAGGGAGCAGCCAAGGGAACAAGGATTGTTAAGTCTGGAGAAGAGGTGGCTCAGGAGAGACCTTTATTACTCTTTATAAGTGCCTGAAAGGAGGTTGTGGTGAAGTGGGGATTGGCCTCTTCTCCCAGGTAAGAGTGATAGGACAAGAGGGAAATGATCTCAAGTTGTACCAGGGGAGGTTCAGATTAAATATTAAAGAAACATTTCTTCCCAGAAAGAACAGTGAAGCACTGGCACTGCTGCCCAGGGAGGTGTTGGAGTCAGCATCCCTGAAGATGTTCAAGAACCATGGAGATGTGGCACTGAGGGACATGGTCAGCAGGCATGGGAGCGGTGGGTTGATGGTTGGACATGATCTTGGTGGTCTTTCCAACCTTAACTTAATGATTCTACACACATGAATTTGACTCAAGCTCAGACTGGGAAATTTCAAATCACCTGCAAAGGGTGGAGAAATAGGAAGACGAAGTCCGTAGAAATTAATACAAAGCAATGCATGCATCGATGGAAAACAAACAAGAAAACTGCACCTACACTGCAAATAAGCTGTAGTAGCTGGCAAAAAGAACTAGTATTTGCTGTAGTCAGCCCTATGCAGAGCTCCTCTCTGATATCAAGAAAACCAAAGAAACTCTTCGGCACGCAAATAGCAGATTGAAAAAAATAGTATCAAACCAGCACAAATGCCATTTGGTAAATCTGCAGGCAGTGCACACACTCACTTTCTGTCATTCTGCCCCTAAAGAGGACAACATCAGTAACAGGGTGTCTACACCCCTTAGTCAGTTGTCATTTCCATAGTAAAGCTGTATAGTGGATTGGTTTTTATCAAAGATAAAGCAATATATAAAAGGTCTGCCTGACACTTCTTATTTATCCTTACTTAACACAAGAGCAAGTGATCTCTCAGAAATTAAAGCAACAGATTTAAAAAGCAACAAAAGGATTTTTCTATTCTTTCTCCAAGAATGACAGAGTGCAGCACTAACTGACAAAGTATTTTTAAGATCAGAAGATTAGTAGGATTTAAGAAAGAATTAGATATTTACATGGAAAATACAGCAACTTTAAATGCAAATTTAGAGAAAAACATGGTTCTTGAAGGGCTCAATAAAAACTGCAAGCAAATTAAGATCTGGAAAACTCAGCTGGCAGACTGGACCCTCTGCTCATCTAGCAGAGACTTATCTAAACCCAATAGCTGACTGCTGAATTTGTGCTAAGAGAAGCCTGAGAAACTCATGTTGTGATTGAAGTGTGTAAATGCATGCAAATAATTAAGATTAAGAAAATTGCTAAGCCTGCAGACAGAACAAAAGAATTGAACTTGCTGGGAAAGGGAGCAACTGAGCTTTATTTTCTCGGGTCCATGCAAGACTTAGCATAGCCCTCTGAGGAGGGTTTCCACTGACTCCCAATGAGTAGGACTTTGACCCTCATCGGTTTCTATCCTACAGCAGCCCTATTTCCCCATCCTCCCTTTCTAGTTTGACTGCTTTCAACCTTGTGCTTCATGGCTGCATACTTCAGCCAGAAGCACTGGGTTAGGAAATGACTTGCACACTGCAGAGGACAAGCAAGCAGCCTACAGTGTAAGCCACCTTTGGCCTTTCCCATGGGAAAGGGCTCTCTAAATCTACTCACACCCATCATTGCAGGTTCAGACCCTGAAGAAAATTCTTGCCATGTTGTGTGGGGAGGTGTTTCTAGAGGAAAGTAGCTTTATTTCTCAGCTCCATCTGTCCTTGGATATATCAGTGTTTTCCTCTCATGCTACAGTAGCATTAGTAGACGCTGGGACATGCTACCTCTCTGTAGGTGTGCTCTCCAGCAGGAACGAGCACAGCTAGCAGTGCTGTTCCCAGCCACAGAAGCAAAAGCGAGATTTGCCTGATGCAGAAAAAGGGCAGCTAGGGCTTGGGCAAGGCAATTCCTGCAGCAGCAAATGGGGAACAGAGCCCCACTGCTCACTGGGACTGCTGGCTAGCTCCCTTTCAGCAGTCTCTCCAGGATACATGGATGCTACTCCCAGCAACTGAGGTAGGGACTATCTCTAAGGGGACCTGTCAAATGCGATGAGAAGAACACAGTACCTCCCTGCATTGATGCAGAGGGGTACCGTGCTCCTGAGATGTGATGGATGTGTTACTTGTATTTGTAAGTGAGCCATACATGGGCAAGACGTGCTATAGCCACTGCAGTAGAGAAAGAATAATGGCTGTCACTTGTCTCCATGAGGAGCCCAAGGAGGCCCCCTGCCTCAGTTCCCTTTGGAACAAGAGCAGCAGCTACAGCTTTGCATCCCTAAGCCATCAACATGCATCGAACATGCTCTCCTACAGTCCCAGTCACTATTTCTGGCACTGGGTTTGCAGCTTCTCCTAGCTATGCCAGGGTGGTGTCCAATTAACTTATCAGTTGCAGCTCTGTGAGCCCTGCTGGTGCAGACTCTCAAATGCATAAATAATAAATAGGAAAATTAACATGCTGTCTCTGTTTCTCCACTCCTTTCAATTGCAAACGCATGTGATGTGGACACCATGGTGTACACACAGACACAACCGTGCACGCACACAGGGTAGCTAAGTGCCTGCACTCCAGTTTGATTAATACTGCATTTGGTGATGAGTTCAGTTCGTGGCAAGGCTGCACACACAACTTGAGAATGACAGTAGCTTTAATAGACCTAATTTTCATTAATCTTTCTGCTTCTCTCTCCCTGCCTCACCAAGGAGAAAACTGAAGTTAATCAGAAAAAAAAAGGAGTCTCCTTCACAGAGCTGGTGGGAGTTCACAAAGGGCTGCATTTGGTTATTTTCCATATTCCCCTGGGGCTCATGTAGGAACAGACATTTAGTCCAAACTATATTACTTGGCTAACAAGATTTACAAGCAGTTTGAGATAATGCAATCATTTCCAAAATGAAGGAAAGGCATTCGCTAAAAAGTAAAGCTGGGAGGAGGGAGCTGAGGGCTCATTTTCTCAAAATCCATTATGTGCAGCCTGGGCTTTGCATATGCAAGTGTGCGTGTTGCTTTCAGATTCTGAAGACTGATTTAAAGACCAGCTCAGAATATTCCCCACTAGCCTTTATTTGCAATGTTATTTTTCATCTTCATCTACATTATTCTCCTCCCTCTATGTCACATGAATCTTCCGCAAGCAAAGAGCAGAATCAAATCAGGCTTCCCAGCCTTGCCTCATTGCCGCTGCATGTTGCTCCACACATTGTCAGCAGCCATGCAAGAGCAGAGCATGCATCAAAAGAAACTGGAATGCTCAGCTAATGCAATAACACCCTGGCAAACAGATGCCTGACTTGCAACGTGTCAGATCCTCAGGGATCATGCCCACTCCTTATTCACCTGGAGCTGCGGAGGAACACAATTAGCTTTCCAAAATGATTGACGACCATTGAATTGCAGAAAGAGATGGAAAAGTCAACTGCACGATCCTGCTGCTCCCCACTTCACCTACGTGCACACCCATGCACAGTCCGAGCTCACTGACCGGGCATCACCCACTGACAGTGCCTCATCCCCAACCCATGAATTTGCACTTGCTCCATCATCCTTGTTATTCATCCTTCAGGTTTCTCCTGCACAATGAGGCTTAGTAAGCACACAGGCTATTTAATATTAAATGTGCTATTTATTATTTACACAGCAAAAAGCATGTGCTAAGGAGTGCTTCTAACACAGATGCACAGAGCCTGGCCCCAAAAAACCTCTCTTGCTCCTCCCAGTGAGGCCAAGAGGAACAAAATCTGGAAACACATCCATGCCAGTGTGGGTGTATGTAGGTCATAGCAACACAGTGGGTACTGGGGCCGTGGCCAGGCTGGGTCACGCTGCTTGGGACCATCACTGTGGCCATCCTTCTCCCCCAAGCTCTTCCAGCATATGCAGGCTCACGCGTGCTGACATGAAAATGTAAACCACAGCTCCAGAAAATACATATAAAATCAAACACCCTGCAGGGACTGTGCTTCCTCATGACCAAAACAGTGTGTGGTTAGCCCTCAAAACCAGCAGCAGATGCCTACCAAATGGTTTAAGAGGGGTTGGATAAATAAGTCAGCCAAGCCTCTGGATCACAGGCAGGACAGATTGCTTCATACTCATGCTTACACAGCAGCCTATTTGCAAGGAGCCATCCCCACTCCTTGTGTTGCAGAGGACTCAGAGAAAAGGATGAGAATAGCTGCCAAAACCAGGTAACACAAGGCAAAGTTTTCATTTGTTCCTGAGAGGAGTTATTCTACATTCCTGATCTCTGCCATTGGGGAGCAGTTGATACGCACAGCTACACAAAACTCTGAATGGACACATGGCTGTGAATAGTTCAGGAACAGTTATGCCCAGAAATTCAAAGACAAGTTTGCCCTGAAATGATATCCTATACCCTGCAATGCTGCACTGATTTACGCCCTTTGGAATGCTGCTGAAATTCAAAGAACAAAACATCTGAATGGGAGTTCAGAGACCCCAGGGGAACCTGTGACAGGAGGTGCGGAATCTGCAAGCACCCTTTTTCCAACCTCATCCAGTCACCACCCCAGCCTGTCCATGCTGCTTCAGGATTTTTCCCCAGGCTATCTCCACTGTGGTTTATCTTGAAAGAGCCACTGTTGCAGATGGGTCTCCACATAATCTATTCCCTACTTTGAATTGCATTAATTATATAGATACACAAACAAGCTAGCAAGAAACCTTGCTCTCCAGCGGGACTTTGAATCAGCATTTTTGAAGAGTTTGCTTGCTACGTGAAAACTTCTGCTGTGCGTGCAGGATACTCAGACACCTGCTCCCTTGCAGTCTGAGACACTGAGTGGAACATAACCGCTCCCAAATGTCAGTCAAAGCAGCCTTCATTAATGAATTGCATTTGCAGCAAAACATACAGATGCACGGAGCTGACCAGGGGAGCTGGGGCTTTCCAGTGAGTGCCTTCCCAGAAGCTTTTGTCCTCCTGAGAGGCTGATGCTGGTCACTGGGTCAGCAGAACTGCCTGTTCTCATGGACACAAGTTCTCAGACTCCAGGCTGATGTGACTGTGTATGCAGCACAGCTTTTTCCTGCACTTAACACATCCATTGTAATGCTGCAGAAGAAACAAGCTTTTGCTGCAGTCCCTAACCAGCCATCCTTCCAGCTTGCGAGACCTCTTCAGATGGAGACTGCTAACATTGCCCTGGTCCCCAGTCTTCCCTTGAGCCTTGCTATACTCAGCAGCAGTGGCACTTGCTCTATACTGGGGGAAATTCAAGGTAAGCACTCTTTGCAGTGCTAGAAATTATAGCAGTCAGAGCTGTCTTTCCCATAAAAATGAAGGTGCTACAGAGAGGTGTGTCTTAACCTTTCATCAGGGGATTCTGAACACAGCTGGATCTGTTAGTGGGGAAAACAAACAGCAAAACAGGGAATTTCTCCCTCTTGCTCTGAGAATGTGAATATCTCCCTTGCAGATGGCAAGTTGCCAGCAACTCCCAAACATGCCACAGTCTGGACCACACTTAAGAAGCCATCCTGTCACATTAAAAGCATTATCAGCTATCAGTTCTTTTTCCTTCCTGCCTTCAGGTCACTAAAGTGCTGAGGACTGGTGTTGCTCCAGAGGTGCTAGTTCCCTTCCTCAGTCATTTCACACCCATCCCTTCTCCTCACTTGCTTGTGCCTTCCCCATCCCCAAAGGGATGTGAGAACTAATAGTCTAATTCAACTGTAGTTATGGCCAGTACCACCAGTGCCTGACATCCTGCATTTTCTACCCCAAACAGAGCATATTACAGCAAACCCAAATGAAGGGTTCTGATTTCACAAGCTTCTTTGGAGCAATGGAAAAACACCTATTTGCTGTGCTAAACTAGGATTTGCGCATCTGTCTTCAGCGCGTTACACAAGGAATTATGGCTGCATCATTGGCAGGATTTAGGGCTTCAGTCAGCTCAGAAAGATCATGAGACTGAATTTACTTTCTAAGCGAGGCACTATTTTATGACATCCTCTGCCTTGAATATATATGCCCTTGAGTATATATGCACCCAAAGCCTCCTTGGGCAGAGCTCAGAATACAACTCAGCGAAGATAGTGACCTTTTCCCAGGCAGTTAAGCTCCCAGTCCAAGCCCAGTAGGATTGATGGCACAAGACAGGTTTCCTCAGTTGTACAGTGTACCAGTTTGGGGCTAATTGGCTCTGCCTGCCAGCTTCTAATATGAAAAGTACTTTAACCAGACATGTTCTTAGAGTGCTTCCATTGCTCACGCGCGCTGAGGTAAATGGTTGTACACTGCAGTTGTGCATCTAAAATTATGGCAGCTGATAAACTGGAGGCAGAAAAGGAAGATAGAGCTCAAGGAAAAGTCTGCCAAGTTTCTCACAAAATTCAAAACACAGCAATATTTAAAAGTGTACACGAAGCCAGCATTTGTCTGTGTTTCAGTCTGCCTTGAAATCCCCTGAGCAATCAACCCACGTGGAGGCAGCTTAAGGAATGGAAAAATCAGTCACTTCTATTTCTCATGTCTTTTTTAGCCTGCAAAGCATGATATGCAGTGGGAAAAATGAGATCCAAACCACTTACTCGGCAACAAAAGCAATTTTGGTTGTCTTCAACTTAAAAAAAAAAAAAAACCACTGATACATCTTTCTAAGGCCTGTCATGACAGAAGTCCACAGATGCTTGACTGAGCACGTGGGCTGAGGGGTAAAATCTGTCATCAGATATGAATGCTTTTCAGAGGAGTCCAGTTGTTCACTCACTCCTCAAATAATCCTTTTCCATTCTCCATAGACACACACATTGTGATCCAGGAGACTTGTTCACAAGTCTAACCAATGAAAAAAAATCAGTTATTTCCAATATTAACTATGCTGTGCTGCATATCTAAGCACAGGCTTTTAGTTGCTTCATATTAAATATCTGAAAAGGAAGATGCACAATCGTTTGTGCTGGGTGTAGTTGTATTCACCTCATAAAGACAAGGCCCTGATATTCAGAGTGTGGAGAACAATCAGATCAGCCTCCTGCGTACCATAGCTCAATTTCACTGCTTGCTTTCACCTACTATAATACTAACTTGCATGATTTGAGTAGTGCCTTACAGTCAGAAATATCTCTGCTCATGACAGTAGTCCCTCAAGTACTAATTGTCCTTATGGTAGAAGTTCTCCCCAGCTTTCCTAGGGAAGGAAGCTCAGATTCTTAAACAAGGCAGAGGAAATCACTGTATTTGTGTAGAATGCAGTGATTTGGCTTATGAAAAAATTCATTATTTCCTCTGAAAGTCCCCAAATCTCTTCAGAGGAATAAAGTTACTACCAGAGCTTAAAAAAAAAAAAAAAAACATGCTAGAAGGGTTTCCCTCCATGAAAGTTACCTTGCAATTCTTTGCTGAAAATTTCAAGCCCTTACCATCCTTGGAACAAAGTGTTTAAATTCCACATTTTAGCTGCCTATTCAATTTCTTTTAGTTCTCATTCTTGCTGTTTCCTACCCATTTCTTTTACTTCCAACTTTTTGAAACTGACAAGAATGCAGGGGAAAAAAGAAGGATCTGTTCTCCCACTTGTTATACGAGGGCTGCTCCAAAATTAATACATCCCATTTTATTATGTTAATCCACAATGTCAGAGGCAGATGTTACAGCAGTAGAGGCTGAACCTTTCCACCAATATTGTTTCATTTGGTTGCTGTGGGACAGACAGCAGCAGAGGGGCAGTCTGACACAATAAGAGTGCGTATAGAAGGTGTGGAACTGAATTCCTCCACGTGGAAAAAAATGACACCCATTGACACAGATCAATTCTTGCTGAATGTTTCTGCAGACCAAACTGGATGCGAGCACAGTGAGGTGGTGGGTGGTGCATTCCAGCAGTAGCAACAGAGACCTGAAAGAAATCATGTTGTGGTTGGCCAGATTTTTTGAGCACAGCATGTAGGCTCTTGTTTACTGCTGGCAAAAAAAAAAAAAAAAGCATAGCTAATGGTGATGGACTATGTTGAAAAGTAGTGTTTTGTAGCTGAGAACTTGCTCAGTGTTACTGCACTCCTTGTTGTTGTTTCCATGGAAATAGGAGGCATTACTTTCAGAGCAACCTACGTAGTTGAAATCTTCTAAAGCTGAGGAAATTCTAACACACTATAGGGTTTCAACAGACATAGTTTTACTTTCTATTTGCAATATCAGAACTTTCTTTCTACAAACCCAAGGAATTCTGAAGAACAGAAAAAGAAAAAAAACTTAGAATGAGAAGGAAAAAAGTAATTGTTTCCCCAACCTTCCCTGTGACTTGGCAGTCATTTACAGTCCTGACTGGTAAGATATAATAAGAACCTGAAAGTGAAAACATGAGGATTCTCGTTTGGGGATTTTCTTTTCCCCACCCCAGCACCATGAGGTTTTATATTTTTTCAGTTAAATTTCTTTTCTCCCTTTTCAACAGTCCTATCCTTTAGACTGCATAATAATTTCCCATTTAATATTTTTCTAGCTCATCTTGCATTTGCTTTCAACAATAAGGCTCAGCATTAATTATTTTTGGTTCTGGGAATAATTAACTCAGACAAGAACCCTTCCCATACACAACCTTGCGATAAATGTAGACAGGAGCATCTGAACACAGTTTACAATCCTTTGTGCAAAGAAAACCGTAAGACACAGGGCCCCATGCCCTGCCCTGGTATTTTGGTTGCCCTCAGCTCCAAGTGCACCCTAAAGCCTCCATACTGTTGAGCTTTGTGTCTCTAGGGACACACTGCCTTATATAAATACACTAAGGAAGTTCAGTGGTGGGCAGTTTCCTAGTTACATGGTGTTTGCCTTCCGCACCAAGCATCCATCTACCGCTGGTGAGATATGGAGAATGAAGGCTCTGGGGCATTATCAGCCTATGTCAACACACTATTAATAATCATTACTTCTGCGCTGCCTATTGCTTGGCACCCCCAGCCAGATTACCTCTGCTTTTTGCATCTCAGCTGTACACACTTATTACCACACCATCTTTACAACCAATGCAATTACTTGGCAGATTACTAAATGCTACAGATATAGCAGACTTATCTCTGAAACCATCACAAAACCTCCAGGGCTAAAAAACAATAATAAAGTAATTGTAACAGAGATTAACTAATTTTTCCCCCCCCATACACTTGAGTGTTTGCTTTTCTTCCAGTTTGCATGGAGAACTGCTCTGCTTGTTCTGGTGGTGGCAGTGATAGGCACTGAGAGGAGCAGCAGGCAGGAGCCTGCCTGCAGCACGTGGCCACGAGTGCAGTCTCTCCGGGTAGGACCAGAGCAGGTGTGATGGTGAGAACTGCTGCCCCTTATTCACCACCTCCTGGCTATTTCCAGAACTTGACCGAATAAACTTGTCTGCTTTTTGTTCACAAGCATAATATTTACAAGTCCTTTCAACTGTCTGGATTAAGAGGGAAAATAAAAAGAAAAGAAAACCTGGAATAAGGACAAAGCAAACAAAAATGATTCTCACAGAATCCTCTCAATACCTCTCAGTGTCCCATGCCAGACAGGAAGAGAAATGCTAAGATCTTAAGCTTTCCTACTTTGAGGATGTACCTGCCTAGGGCAGCAGTGAAGTCCCCATCTCTGGAGGTGCTTAAGAGACAGGTGGACATGGCATGAAGTGGCATAGTTCTGCAATGGGGCTCCACAGCCAGGCTGATGGCTGGACTCAGTGATCCTGAAGCTCTTTTCTAATCTGGATCATTCTGTGATTCTATGGGCAGAAAATCCTGGCTCTGCAAAGGCACCCCCACGCACTCCGGTTCATTCCCGTTCACAGGCTCAGGCAAATGGGATATGCTGGATGCCAACTTGAGCTACGCACAGCAGGGCAACGATTCTCCTCGCTACACTGACATCTATTTTTAAACTACTGCATATGTTTCCTTTCATTACCAGTCACACTCATTTGCTTTGAAAGGAGGTTACAAATAAGGAGAAAGCCCCTCATTAATTAAGTGACTGGATGGGTCCATGCTTTTGGCTGAAGAGATTTATTGCCTCCTCCCTCCCTCAGCAGCCACACACGCTTAAAGGCTGCACGAAGAAGAGCTGCTCAGCTCTGGTTTTGAAACAAACTGGCCAAACACCAACATACAAAAGATGGGACTGACCCAAATTTGTCTTTTAACCTCTTGGCCTATTCAAATCAGACAGTTTCAGAGCAGCTGAGATAGGTCCCTCTGTAAGAATATTAGGAAAAATTTCAGATTGGATATTAAGAAGAGCTTCTTCTCAGGGTGGTGAGGCACTGGCACAGGCTGCCCAGAGAGGTGGTGGAGCCACCATCACTGGAGGTGTTCAAGGAAAGGGAAGATATGGTACTTCTAGGGTTTAGGGGGCAATATTAGTGGTAGGTGGACAGTTGGACACAATCACCTTAGGAGGTCTTTTCCGACCTTAATGATTCTATGAAGGCCAGAGAACGCCACCAGGAGCTGGGCTTCCCTGTGCTGTGAGGAAGGAAGGAGAAAAGAGCCTGCAGAAAAAACATAGAAGGAATAATGTAACAGAAAAGAGAAAATAAAGTTTGAAACAAGTCTCAACTACCCTAACGGAAACAAAATAAGACAATCCTGGGCCTCAAACAAGGTGTTCAAATGCCTCAGTTCTCTGTATCTGGAGAGCTTGGGCAGGCAAACATCTGAAGGATGTTATTTGGAGCAGCTTGCTGGTTTTTCCTGGAGTTTAATAATAGCAACCATATTTATAAGACTAAAATGTTTTTGTTAAAAGGCTAAGTAGTGGTATGTCACGCTAGTCACTTTAATTTAAAATAAATTCTAGAAGTTCTCACTGGAAAGGCTTGCAGCAAACTATAAATACATGCAATATGCAGATGGATTTTTTTGAAAGCAGATTTATTCTTCTTTGGAAACTGCACGAGGGCGCAGCATTTCCGTGGCACAGAAATCCAGAGGCCCTAGGAGTCAGGATTTCTCACCGATCTTGCTGCAGTCTTGGTTTTTTCCAGCTCTTCTGCTGGAAGTAGCTACAAATCCCTGGATTCCCATAGCATCCATCCCCATCTCTGAGAGAAACTAGTGGAGAATACATATGGCCCTTCTCACCACACACGTTCACCTCCTTTGCAAGCCCAGCATTCCAGATCCCAGCAGCTCTCCTCTGTTCATGCTCACAGGGAGCCTCACAGTGTTGCTGATGGTCTTTCTTTGGCTCCTGAGCTGGAGCGCGTGATGCCAGATGCGCGTGTTGCCCTAGCAGCAGTCCCACAGCAAAGCAACAGAGCTGCGACAAGGTTGGCAGAGGTCTGCAACCATGCAGAGCTTTGGCCCCACATCCCTCCTGTGCACCGTGGGGTTGGGCAGCTCTGGGGTTTACTTCCCTTGAATGCCCTTTACCAAGAGCAGGGTTTTTACTGCAGCAGTTGTAAGAGATGATGCCGACGAATTCCTTAGAAGGGACTGAAGTCAGGCCGCTACCAGATAGTGGGAAATATTTATAACAATCACTTCCAACTGCAGCCTTTCATCTAAAATCTAAACAGAAAGCTGAAATCCCCAGGCCTGTAAGTTGACACCTTGGCTATATATGGTCAAAGAAAAGGATGCTAAGTCCCTAGCAATGAGATCCATTAACCTCTGTTAAAATTAACAAGCCTGCATTGTCAGCCAGCTTCAAGGCTCGGTTGCCATGCCGTGCATGTGAAAAGCTCTGCTGTCCCAGGGATGTGCCGGCATGCTGTGCTCACCGTTGCATCTGCAACAGCCTGACGTGCTGGCAACACACGGAAGCATCCCCCTGCGGTCGATATACAGCAGTCGTTGCTATTGCAAAGCCACTGGGTGATCCACAGGGCTCTGAGAGCACAGCATGCGGAGCAGAGGCATTTACCAAGATGTTTCGAACGTCTGAATTTGAAAAACAGATTTGAAAAAGAAAATGAACGCTTCATCTTTTGAGTTCTAACATGCTGTCTCAACCTGCTTATTGTTACTGGGAGAACAGCAGAAAATTCATTTCTGCATGTGTCCCTGCCATATGCAGTGACAAAACCATGAGAACCATTTCTATTTAAACGAGCCCTCTTTTGTTTTTCTTCTTGTAACTCACACTTAAGCCACCAACCACTCAGTCTCTAATCTCCATCAGTGCTAAAGCAGTCCAATTGGCTACACCACAGGAAACGGTGAGCACACAGGGCAGAAACAACTATCAGACACAATAAGACTCTTTACAGCAAGGAAGATGATGCTGGCTTGAGAACTGCAGTTTAAAATACAACCCACCACAGCTTTCGCCGGTGGTGATTGTGTGGGGTGTGTCACAACGCATATTTGACAACAGAAACATCTTAAGATAATGCAGGAGGTGAAGACAATCCTACTGACATGCTGGGTTTAGCATTTTTTCTGGCTCCTTGCAGCCAACCTTCCAGGAAACCACCTGGTCAGAGTGCATGGCCTGTAAGTGCCAGCATCTCTGCTGCACCTCTTGACAGGCTGTCTGCAAGCCATTTCTCACTGCTAAAAATACCCATCTTCTTCATATCCACAGATTTACAGATAGACAGTTATCATTTAGCAGCTCCCTGCGACCTTGCTTTGCTTCTCCAGGATCTGGGAGGAGCACAAGGTCATAAAACTCAGAACATGAGCAGGGGAAACCAGGGTTGGAGGGCAGGTTTGGACATGGGTGCAATAGGAAAAAAAGGTACTCTGGGGGAAGAAGAAGGGACAGTATTTTCCATCCTCAGAGGGAGCACCTCAAATAGGGATACAGCGTGGTGATACACTGATGCCTGCTGACCCTTCCCAGCTTTCCCATCTGTTCTAGAGCCACTTTGCCATCAGGCATGATTGTTTCTGCACTCCTCAGAAGCCTGGTGACCTCTGGCCACTTGGTTGGATTGCTAGCCATTTGATTTTTTCCTCAGAAATTTCAAGAACTAAACCCCAGTGGTTTAGACCATAGAATGACTTGGAAGGGACCTTAAAGATCATCTAATTCTTCACTCCTTACCAGAAGAAAGTTCTCCAGGTTTATCTTCTCTTGTTACTCCACTAGACTTTAAAACAGGAAGTGGTTGACAATGAGAAATTAGGTAATGAAAGCTCCAATATAACTCATACCTCTGCCTTTTTCCTATGTGAACCCCAGCCAGTGCATGCACATCTAAATGTGACATGGCTATGCATGCTGAGATTGCTCAGAATGGCATGTACAGACCACTTTGATTGCCCCCCTATGGGGAGAGTGTTGTATAGACATATTGGCTTCAGTACTACAACACCTGGGGCCAGGGAAATACTTGATTAATGGTTTTCGTCAGGAGTTCCTCAGTGTAATTCCTCCTTTCAGTGGAAGTGAGGAACATTGGAAACTTCTCACAGAAGCCTAACCTTTATTTTTAAATTAAGAGCTAGAGAAAGAAGAATCACAGATTTTACAGGGATTTGTTTCTTAGCAAAGACACCTGGAGCAAAATAAAGTGTCAGCCTTTCCCACACCTGTTCTCAGTGGCAGAAACCCACAATACAACACTGCCAGTAAGTGACCTGCAGCCACATAATTTTTAGACCAGCTATGAGACAAAGTCTTTATTTGCAAGCTGTCATTGGGATTTAATAATTGATGGCCTCCATTCTGACACAAGGAATTAAACCTCACTTTAGTGTGAATCATAGAATCATTAGATCCTATGGAATTGGAAACACCAATAAGAGCATGTCCAACCATCAACCCAATGCTGTGACCACTTCAAACCATATCCCTTAGTGATACATCTCTACAGTTCTTGAATACCTCCAGGGACAGTGATATCCCCACATCCCTGGGCAGTCTGTCCCAGTGCCCCATCACTACTTCTTAGGATAGATGTTTCTTAATATTTAACCTGAACCTCTCCTAGCACAACTTGAGGCAATTCCCTCTCATCCTACCACTGTTCCCTGGGAGAAGTGGTCAACCCCCACCTCACAACAACCTCCTTTCAGGCAGGAATAGAGAGCAATACTCCCCTGAGCCTTCTCTTCTCAACTGGAGAACATTCCAGCTCCCTCAGCTGCTCCCCATCAGACTTGTGCACCAGACCCCTCACAGCTTCGTTGCCTTTCTCTGGATACAATCCAGGACTTCAATACCTTTCCTGTAGCGAGGGGCCCAGCACTGAACACAGCACTCGAGGCACAGCCTCACCTGAGCTGAGTACAGGGGGACGATGACCTCCCTGCTCCTGCTGGCTGCACTGTCATTGACACAAGTCATGATGCCATCAGCCTTCCTGACCTGGGCACACTGCTGGTTCACGTTCAGCTGGCTGTCATTCACACACTCCCAGATCCTTTTCCTCTATGCACCTTTCTAGCCACTCTGCCCTGAGCCTTAGCAGTGCATGGGGTCATTGTGACTAATGTGCAGGACCCAGCACTCGATCACATTGAACTTCATCCCATTGGTCTCAACAGTCCAGTCTATACAGATCCCACTGTAGGGACTTCCTATCCTCAGGCAGGAAGGACGCTTCCTTCCAATTTGGCATCATCTGCAGACTTCCTGCAGGTGCACTCAATCCCTATATCCAGGGAGGGTCACTTGGGCTGCCTGGATACACCAGTGGGCAGAGAAGAGCCACAGGAGACAGGAAGCGAGCTTCTCTGGGAGGCCTTCACCAGGCCTAACAACGAGAGAAAATTGTAACTTGCTGGAAAGCCCCTGACAGGGTGAGCCTCTGCTTTTCATGCAGTGGGTTCACACCACTCTCCTGTGTTAATGACACTCTTTTCATGTTAAAAGTCATTAGTGCTACAGTGTTGAGAAGTTAACTGCTGCCAAATCAAGGCCCTTGTTCACAGAAGCTGGTGCAAAAAGATCATCATTTTAATTTTTAATGATCCAAATGCAAGCCTGAAGCTAGCCGTGTTTAAATGCGTTAGCAGAGCTCACCAGTTCCCCTCTAATTAGTACACGTGCTTAAGCTCCAGAAGAAAGAAATGAATAAAACCAATGCCACAAACCAAAAAGCACTGTGCCCTACTTCCCACAGCTGCTGGTGGACATCACCACCATGCTCAGTTCCAGGCACAGAGCTGGCATGCAGCCCTGCTACTCCTTTGTAGGATTTTCTGTCACCTAACAAGGGTGCCAGGAGCAACTGTCTGCTTGCAAGAAGCTGTTGCGAGAACTACATGACACAGTATACACCTTTTTAACCCTCTGGCTATTGCATAGACAGAGATGTAATGTTATTACTTTGCCTTCTGGTTTTAAAACATTTGACTCAAATCCAGCTCCTACTTAAGTTTCCAGCATTAATGAATGAAAATTAGGTTCAAGTTACTACTTCACAGAAAATTCAAGTTGCAAGTTAAGAAAAAAAAAAACAACAAACCACTGGAGTTCAGTTAATCTCTTCAGATGCCAATTTAGTCACTTGAACATTCCTAAAAGGTAAAGCCTTTATCCTGAAGTAAATGCTATTGCAATGCAACAGAAGGCACAGCAAGACAGCAGAGCAGCAAGGCCCTATGCCACAGCAAGCACAGATCCATTCAAACAAGACAGCAGCAGGTACAAAACAAGGTAAAGAAACTACTTACCTTTAGAAGGCCTGCAAAGTCCTCAGGTAGACAGGGAACCCCCATATGAAACTCCCACAGCTCCACCGCCAGCCCTTAAATAAGGTTTGGAAGTGGTGGATCCTGGCTCCAGCCCTTCTGGTCACTCAGGAATATTGCATGCACCTGAGCTCTCCTGGGTTGGCCCTGCCTTCCCTCCAGGTGCTCAATCACTGGTTCAGGCTGAGACTCAGCATTTCCACTACAACTATTCACACAGACTGGTATATTTTCCCTTGATTTTCAGCAAAGTGATTTTTAATCTCTGCTGTAGCTGAGAGAGAAGGGATCAATACAGTCTTAAATGTGGAACTCTTCACATTACCTTTTTCCTTCCCATCTCTCATGAGTGCGTGCACATAATCACCCACAAAGAGTCTGGCTACCCTGGCACCAAAATGCTGAAAAATGGCAGATTAATTCAGATCACTTTAGCTCTCCCTTTCACATGCACAATTTGAAACTGAGTTGGCATTGGTGGCTATTTTTCTTCGTAAGCCCAAATTAATTTTCTTTTCCTTATTGCTTTTATTATGACTGCCTAGTATCAAGCAAGGCCTTTGCCTGCAAGCACACTGAAGCTGAAATATGTGCAGTACCAGTTCAATTAATTTAAGACATGGATTGTGTAGCAACAGCCCAACAGTTTTTTTCATAACCAGCCTCTTTTTTAATTCCCAAGAGCCTAGCTGTGTTTTCCAGAAGGTCTCTGGAAGGTCTCATGTGTACCCTGCACGTGGCAAAGTGTCCAGGTAGGCTGCTGTGGTTCTCCCTTCACCCTACTCTCCTCTCCTCCACTTTGCACCTGAGACATGGCCATAAATGGTCCCAGCATGGTATCAGCATGCTAGCAGCCTGGCCACGAGTTGATGGTGACTGGGGCTGAGAACCAAAGCCACGTTCACCAGCACAGCCTGGCACAGAGGCGGTGCTGGTTTCTCTAGCAGGTTTCCTCTTTGTGCTGCTGAGCCTCTTCAGTGGCTTCCTGGGATCTCCTCTAAAAATACACTGCTTTAGAAGCATAATGAGCTCCTCAAGTTGAGTCTTTTACTGACTCCCTGCAAATCACTGAAAGGACAAACTGCTGTTTCGATTCATTAGCAAGTGCTTTGTAGAAATCTGTTTGTATATTCGCAAGAGACCAACGCACTCATTTATGTGAGGCACAGGATGACTGGCATGGAGGATCCTCTCCCCTTCCCTTCCAGCTCTGCAGGGTGGACAATGGAGATCAATTTTTCTCCTAAAAGCACAGCAAATTCTCCCCTGGCACAGTAAGGGCCAGACAGGGCTCTCTGGATGTTATTCAGCATTTTTCTTAAAACCTCAACTCTGGGAGCTCTGGGATTCAACAAGAAATTTAATTTTCACCTAAAACACAATGCGCAAAAAACCCCTGGAGGGTTTAGTTCTTAGCACTGCAGAGGAAAACATCACCAGAAAGGCTCAGGCAAATAAAATAAACCTCATGACATTGGCATAATTTGCAGATCTTGTACGATTTAAGCAACCAAATCACCACAGCAGCTGTTTGTTATAATACTGTAAACATGACCCACAGAGTCCATGCAGGACCTACAAGAAAGTGGAGGTAAAGACCAGGCAAGAGACAGGAATACTAGGAGACAAGAATGCAAGAAATAGAGCTCTTGCTTGACTATTGCTTGGACTTTTCAAACTTACTGCCTTCAGGCACTTAATATTTGCTAATTAAAACAAGCACCACAGCTTTGACACCCAAAGCTGAGCTAAAGCTTTCCATAAGGGTTTGTGGTCGCTGGAGAAGAGGAATTTCAGAAAACTTCAGGTTGGTTCAGAAGTTCTCTGCTGGATGGTACAGATCCATCCAAACTTTCCCTCGTCATCTTTTTTACAACATTAACATCCAGAAGCAGCTATGGGATAGAAGCTACTGCTGCAGCCCACAGAGTTTGCTGGCTCAGTTAGCCTGGGGTGCAACAGCATGTGTGTGAACCCAAGGCAGGTGCTTTGCAGGGAGAGCAAACTCTCTGCCTACCTTGGAGAGGGCAGGGTGAAAGATCAGAGGTTGGGGGCTATTTGTATTAGTAAGACAAAAGAGCAAGGAGGGGAAGTAACTGTGTTAGGATCTGTGCTCGGATACCCATAGGAGCAGATAAATCCCCCCACACAGTGCCGGAGCACTGGATTCCCATTAGCACTCTGGAGAGGAAGGACACTACGCAGAAATAAGAAGCCAGTGGTCCAAGTGAATTTTCCAAGGTCTTCTAATTGCCAAGTGAAGTTTAATATGTACAGCCCTCAGTCCACCACCACCTTCAGATCAGTTCATTAGCACCTTTGGGAGTGTTCTCCAAGACTGCCAGTTCCCAGGGGGCTGAGATGCAGTGTTTTAATTGTATCTAATTAAATACTGCTCCCTTATCTAGATTTCAAAGTTTGCTGCTGGGGCTTCAGTACCAATGCTCTCTTTCCCTCTAATTAGCTTCCTTAATCTGTGCAGCCTTGCTTCTTCCCCCACAGGGACAGGGCTCTCCTGTAGGGAAGCTTGGATTGTGTCTAATTATTAACAAAGGAGACAGACGGCAGGCGAGCACCATCCCCATCCCAGATACCTATTGGGAGCAAAGAGCCCATATGGGGTAGCCACAGGGAAGCTCTGAAGGCTGTATGGATGGATTTGGTCTTTGCTCCATCTGTAGGTTGCTTTGCATATTACCCCACCAGCCATTTGCAGCAGGAGATCATGCAGGACAAAGGCCTCTTGACTGAAGTACAGCTTACACAATGAATGCTTTTGCCTGACTAGCATGTAAAAACAGGAGAGGGAGAGTTCCCAAGACCTCATCTGACCCAGTGCTGTCCTAAAAGAGACAAGACACCAAACACCTCCAGTAAATCTTCAACCGGCTCCTCTAAGTTTTCCTCTGTTGTTGATAGAAATTGCCCACTCCCGAGCTACTCTTGGGTGGATCTATACATACATGGAAGAAATTCCTTCCTGTCTAATTTGAACTTCCTCTGCTACTGCTTCAAGACCCTGAAGACACAGATTGCCCTTTACATAGCTGAAGGCTTAGATCTCCCCTAGGCCACTGTCTAAATTTAAAAGACCTTGTTCTCTCAGTCTCTCTCCTAGGGTCACATTTCTCAGACCACCGGTCATTTTCTGTGCTCAGGACTCTCCTCAACTTTTTATGGATTTTATGAATATCTCCAGGATGACGTCAGCCGCATTTATTACAGAAGCATGACATTGTGAGCTCAGATTTGGCTGCTGGCTCATGATGGCCTCAGTCACTCCCCTCCTCCTTGGATTTGTGTTGATGACTCTTCTTGCACAAGCACTAGTCTTTAAAACGTCCTGCTTCCTCTCAACCTATTTCTCAGCCCATCTCTCTAAATCTCCATCCTAGCTACAGTAATGCTTCCAATGTATCCACTCTATCTGCATGTTTAACAGCAAACTTTTCTGCTCCCAACAAGCTTCAGTTCAGGATAACACCTGCTGAACACCTCTTCATCCTTGTCCATTGCCACATTTCTCTTTTCACACAGGTGTGACCCCATCACCCCAGTGGCCTATTTAGCCAGCACCTCTTTACAGAGATACTGAACTAGGTAATATTAAAAACCCTTCTGAAGCTGAGTTATGTGACAAGCACTGTTTCTCTCGTACCCAAAATCCTGGCATAAAAGGAAATTAGGTTGGCTTGATAAGATTTGTTCTTGACAAATCTGTGCTGGCTGTTACTCATCCCCTTGTTATCTTTGAGATACTTACAAATAATGTGTTGATTTATTCTAGACTCTTTCAGGTATAGAAGCAGACCTAATCTGACTGAGCTGCTATTGAAGGCAGCATTGGAGCTTGACTACAGATGGACTATAGGGGAACTGCTAGGAGCTCTGAGAGACCCTCTGGCATTCCCCTAACAACACAAAGCTAAACGTTAGTATCCACACTCACTCTGAGAACAGGTAGGTTAAATCATCTCCATCCTCCACGTGTGAGATTCCTGGAAGGTATTCCTGACAGCCCCACAAGAACAGACTGAAGCATATCGAGGGAGGGTTGTACTTCTTGATGGGAACTTCCATTAAGCTAGACTCTCCTCCCTCTGCACTACTAAGGCGTGGGCAAGACATCTCCTTCCCCTCTAATTCTCATCCAGCTCCTGCCCAACCTGACTCCAACCCAATGCTCCCATGCAGCGCTGTTACATTCCTCCCTACTCAGCCAGCCCATTTTCTGGTTTTTGTATGATTCTTTCCAAGTTCCAGGTCACTGGAGAGCTCGTGAGTCAGGTAAATCTCCTGTTACAGTTCCCTCCCTTTCCCCTGCAGTAGAATCATTTGTGCACAGGCCATTAATATTGACTTTGTTTATATTATTTTTAACCTGTGCAGAAGTGATATCTTATCCCCCTAGGTCCCTTCACACATCCAGTCAGTAAGGAGGAACATAAATTTCAAAAAACAGTCCTAAACTGGGAGTGCAGATCTACTGAAATAAGAAAAGGAAAAGCCCTGTGTGGTCTCTGGTGCCAGGCAAACCCCGCTCCCTACTCAAGCCAAAGCGATACCTCTCCTCCCAGATCCAGTCACCTGTTCCCCAAAAAACCAGCCTGGGAAGGCTCAACAGGTGATGGACATTTAGTGGAGTAGTACATTTCTACTCCAGATTGTTTGCAAAGGCCCAATTTATAACTGTTTTATTCTCCTAGAGGCAAGCAACTTTATTCAGCAGAGATTGAAAAAGAGCTCCTCAGAATAAAGGAACTTCCTGGCAATGATGCCATAAAATGAAAACCACCTCTATAAAAAAAAAAAAAACCACCGTCCCACACAAAGGTAGTATCATATCCACTAGACCTCTGAACTATGGATCCTTCAGCCCAGTTCCATATCTGTTCTCAGCAATCTGGGAGCATCTGCACTGGGAAGACTTCCTCTGGAAAGGGCTTTGCTCTGATCAGCTCCTTCTGTCTTCTCCTGGTGCCCAGTTCATGGGGATCCAGTCTGTGCCCCAGTTCTTTGTCAGTGCTTTGTTGCTCGCTGCCAGGCACATTTTATTGTCACTGTGATTGTGTAGGAAGGCGTCCAGGCACTATGGAAATGGAACCATATAGGGACTGGACAGAAAAGGCACATGCTGGTCACCCTCTCATTTGAACAGCAGTGGGAATATTTGTTCTCTTATGCTAAGATATTTTTAAAACAGAGAATGCCATTATTATTCGTTGTCACCCAGGATCCAGCATTGCCATTCTTGGAAACCAGCACAATGCCTCCTGTTTCAGCATCAGAAACGTTATTAGCAGACTTTTTGATATCTCCCCAGATGTCGTCATGTTAAATGGCATTTGGGACATGGACAAGGCTGGCACGATCTGCGACTGTGCCTATGACCACAAAGCAGAGGATGTACCCCCACCAGTTCCAGTGCAGGTGGCCATGCACTCAGCCATTGCATGCTCTGTATGTGAATGACTAACCTTTATCAAAGCTTCTGGCCTGACAGTGCTGTAGGGATACAGGTGGTTAAGCCAGACCAGAGCATGGGTCTGCTTCTGACTCAGCTGCCTGTCTGCCAGGGCCAGCTTTTCCTCTCTGCTTGGCTTTGGATGACAGCAGATGTTTCTCTGCCCATCTGCTTGATGCTGGCTGTAGTCAGCTGTCTGCTTTTTGTTCTATTGGTCTCACATTAAGCCCACAAAACTACTAAGTACGATCCACTGAGGTCAGGCCTGGTGGCAAACTGTCAGATGAAGGAAGCTTATTCCCAAGGAAGGGGCACAACGTGAACTCAGGGGTGCTGCACACATTTTTTGGTTGAATTTACCCAGGATAGGATCCCATATGCACAGGAGGGAGAGGGGTAGATGCATGCTGCAGCTGGTGCTAGTGCTACTGCCAGCAGTGCTCAGGCTCATGGTGGGGAAGGAAGAGCATCTGTGAAGGGGGACAGGGCTTCTCCTGCCCACTGTTCTCATCTCCCCACCAAGAAACCAAGGAGTCGTGTTGTGCTGGGATGACTTTCCCACACCAACAGGCTTTGCTAGGATAGCTGCTTTAATTTCTTGAAACAAGCCTAGATCCTGTGTTTTATAAATTACTACAATGCTTTTAATAGGTAGCCTTTTCATAAAGGAGCACAGTGGATGTGTACACAGGCCCTGATGAAGCTAATAACTGCCTCTCAATAGCTTTCAGAGAGTTATTACATATTTAAGATCCAAGCTCCCTTAATCAACCACAGAGATGCAGCTGGCAGCAGTAAATTGCCAACAACAGCTCATTACAAATAAGGAAACATTGTTTTTTCAAGGACAAAAACTGTGTCAGTCCTTCAGCAAGAGCTAACCACTCTTGTCTTCACCCCTCTTCCCCCCTGTCCCCTCAAGTGATGTGCTGGCACATCTCGCTTCATCCAGTAACACAGCCTTGCTGCCTAATCTACTCCACAGGGGACATCATCAGATCAAGTTCCTAGATCTCAGGCACATGCATCACGACTTATTTGGGCAAACAGCACAGACTGCATACTGTGTGCACCCTCCCCAGGCAAGCCAAGGGCAGGGCTTGTCCTATAACACCGCAATGACTTGCTGCAGGAGCACACCCACTGGCTTTCCTCTGAGGAGGACCAGATCAGCCCAAAAGACACAAAGAGAAAGGCTTGAGACCTGGGAATGCTTTTCTCAAACATATACATACCGTATCCACATCACCTCATGCCCATCTTGCATACACAGGCCAACAATGAGCACAAGTCAGGCCTAGTGAGGTGCACGTTCAGCCAGCTCTAAATGTGTCTCAACATCACACATGCACTTTTAGTGGTCCTCCTGAAATGACTGAGAAAACAAAATCCAGCACCCAGCCCTACGCAGTACATGGTTTCTGCTGCAGGCAGCACCATTCCTCAAGGTCCCACACTTCATTTCCTTCTCCATCCTCCCTGCGACACACAGCACAGTTGCCACCCTCAGGGTATTTCTGCCCTCAGTTCAGAAAGGCTTCCTGAATGGTAAAGTCATATGGACTCTCATTTTCAACTAGCGGTGAATTTCCTTTCTTTCATGCCAAATGCCTAGCCCCATAGTGCTTTCATTTTGCTCAGTGTTGGAAGACTCAAACTGCCCTAAGCACACTGGGAAGCCAAAATTCAGATCAGTCCCCCTGAAGAAGCTTGCTTGGTTTCTTCCTCCTACATAGTGGTATCAATCTGCAAAGCACAAAGCAGTGAACTCCACACTACATGGCCTTACTTCCCTACTGTCTCCTAAAATGGCATTCTGCTGTACAACTAAGACACAAGCACAGCAGCTTAAAAGCATTCAGGAAAGGCTAAACGTGTCAACAGAGAGGAGAAAAAGAAGAGAGAGCTTATCCTATTATAATTGCATCTTTCCCTGCTGAAGAAGGGACAATCAGCTCAGGACCCAAAGAAAAGCTGCATTTCAGCCCTAGGGAACTTCTACTTCCCAAAACTCCCTTGGAAAGGGAAGCAAGCCCCTGTGACATACTACCGTGCTCTGTGCCACCCCCAGTGGGCTGGATCCACTTGCTCATGCCAAGATCCCAGGATCTAGGTCCTGGTAGTTGTATTTGAGCTGCGTGCAAATCCCACCGAGCCAGGTAGGACTGCTGCCGGCAAGGGGAAAATACGCTTCAAAGCCCAAGCTGGGCAGTGGAAGCCAGATGAATAAATTTAATCTTTGGTCAGTTTTGCTACCTCATTGCCTCCAGCAATGAACCCTGTGCAAACCAGGGCCTGCGAGGGAACGCACGCCAACCAACCCAAACAAAGAGAGAAAGAGAGAAACAATGCATTTGATGACAAAAAACAGAAAGCGGAATGTTGGCTTGATTCACCTTCAGCCTCATTTACACACCAAACTCTCTGCCACACTGGGTTGGTCCCTGCTCCTCAACCGCATTCTACCGTAAGGCTGGCAGTGCTGGAGGTTTCATTTAATCTCCTGAAGCTGCAAGTCACAGATGCAAAGCCGAGCTAGAGAAGGGTGAGCCAGGATTTTATTTTTGCTATTTCTGTAGAAATACCTCACTCAACTTTTTCTGGAAAAGAAAAGGAGAACTTAAAAAAGCAGTACTACTTGGTTTCCCCCTCCCGCCACAATCTATATTTATTGACACTGGCATTTTTAAAGAGCCCTTGGGAGAGACATTCACTCTGGGGATCTTTTCCATACAAATCAGAGAGTTTAGCAAGTGTTTATGTCATGTCACTGTCCTAGATTTGTACTTCCAGAGAAATGCCAAAGCTGGCTTGGACAAGAAACTTTCGATGGGCAAGAATTTCCCTCCCTAAACCAGCAGCAGGCACCTTTTAGAAAAACAACGAAACCATACATTTTAAACAGCAAGATATATTAATAAAAGATTGTACATGCATTTATACAGCATAGCTGAAGTACGCGTAGAATTGGTTATCTGTATAATTTAGTCTAACGTCTTCCTCACTTTTAACTGCAGAACAAATTTTTCTGCTCGATACTCAGGGGGAGATAGACATCTGGAGTACAGGTTGTAATAGTTCTCTAGTTGCAACGACAGCTCTAGAAAAGCTGCTATTTCTTGACTGTGAAAGAACATGTAGTTTTCTTGCAGCTCTGCAATCACATCTGGAAGAGACGCTCCTCCTGATGTTTCAAGACAGCAAGGAGAAGAGATCCCATCAGCTGCGGAAAAGATTGCTTCCTCCTCCAAGAAAGGAGGCTAGATTCCTTTTGAACTATTTGGCATTCCATCAGGGGATAAAAATACACTGGCTAGATGAACCTCTGACCTCTTTGATGGTTACAACACCTGCAGCAGATGGATGTGCAGGAAAAACCTGCAACTGCACATCTTACTAGTCCACTTACTAGTCCACGTTCTCATAAAGAAAGCTTTACTCATCAACAGAGATGCAAGACAAGGCCAGAGACACCTTGCTGAGGTGGCCCCAGAGGAAAGGGTCTCTCTTAAACTTTACATCATAGCCCCTTGTCCTAAATGTATGTCTCACACCAGAGGTCCCTGTGCAGCATCACTGAGATGCTGGCTTTACTGAGATGCAGGTTGGACATCTATAGCTTTCCCACATAACTTGGGACGATCTGCTGAAATGCTCAGCAGAGGCATGGCTTCAGCATTTACATTGCAGTTTTGTATATTCTGAGAAAGGAGACATCAACAGATTGCAAAATGGGAAATTCTCTCTGGTATCCACTAACAAATAACATGTTATGTAACTGGGCCTTTTGGGAGTTGGAGGGAGATCTCCAGGAGATCCAGGCTCTCCCAGCACTTCCTAATTTTACTGGGACTTACCAGCAAGCCAGTGCTCTAATTTAAATACAGTCTTCCACACTGTTTTCTTTCACCTTCTCACCTTCCTGCACTTGCTCTATCCTCTTTGTTAGCATCCCAGAGAAACGTATCTTGCTCAGTTTTATTGAGCTGATCAATACACCTAGAATGGCAGAGCTGAAGAAGCACTGAAGACATTTAGAATGGGCAGCAAAGCAATTTCTTGGCCAGCCAAGCATGGGAAATATAAAAAAAAAATAAAGTTTTAGAACTTTGACTTTATTGAGTCAAATAGTGCAGAATGGCAGCACTCTACATAGCTGTGATTTAGCTGAAGCACCGCACCAACAGCCAGTGACGTAGTAAACAGGCTTTATCTCTGTAACCCACATACTATGCTAGCACATCTTGACTCCCATCAAAGCAAGGGCAGAATACCTATAAGCAGCAGCTCAGCTTCAGGACCAGATTTGCCTTTGTGCTTTAGAGCTGTCCTTAACTTGCACCCAGGCAAACACGGACTTGTGGGAGCTCTTCTGCAAGTCAGATCATACCATCCAACACCTGAACATGGACTGTAGTAGTTATGCTTCAGAAAAACGCCTACTGCCTGCCAAGCACATGGGCAGATGGCAATTTGTAAAATCGGTGCCATCAACCTCCCAAAATATAAGATACATGCATGTCTTCTCCAACCTGAATGAAATAAGCCCCAAGCTCTCATCTGCTCTAGGCTGCCAATGCTAAAGTGCACACTGGTGCTTCCCATGTACTGTCCCTATAGTATCAGCAGAAAATGGTTTAAAGACAACAGAGATATAACAGCAATACCTTGGCATCTGCACAGAAAAAAAAACACACTCAATTTTCTAAGAAAGCTTTTTTTCCCATTTCTTGCATGGTGTGTGCATATAGATGACTGGTTAGAAAAGGAAGGAGAAGGCTTGCAGTGACAAAGACACAGCAGTTCTTCCTGAGAGGTCAGGGAACTGCAGTGGCAGAATGTGGCCAGCCCACTTCCAGCCTACTACCTGCTCACTAGGCTCTCAGCAAAAACCAGCAGATAAGAGTTGGGTGGAATGTCCACCAGCAGCAGTCCCACTGCCTGGCCCCATGTCATGAGCTGAGCTCAGACAGGAAGCATGGATGCAGGTGATGCCATCTCTCTTCAATAAAGAATGGCACAGAGATCTCAGCCAGAGCGCTCACTCCAAGACAAAGGGGAAGTGAAACAAATGTCAAGGTCTTCCTGCTGGCAGTCACATTTTGCTGGTAGTGATTTGGTTAAAAACTAAAGAGCCTTTGGTGGATATTCTTATATACTAGTTCGTTGCATCTCTGCAGATACCTCCCTATGTCTCCTACAAGGAAAAAAATCAAATCCAGTAACTAGATTCCTGTCTACTATGACTATTGCTCAGGAGCCTGGTCCAGGAGAAATAGTGTATTGTGTGCTCCTGACCCTAGCAAGAACAACATACACATTTTGGCCTCCAGAGTGCTGGAGCTGTGAAGTTCTTGCTTAGTTATTTCTGAGAAGTTGAAACACGATCTGGTTACTAATACCCTGTCTAAAACTTACGAATCGTGTTTTTATTTCTTGTTGCTTCCAGGAGTTTTACGATTCTTCTGATTGTGTCATTCTCCCTGTTCACATGGAGAAAGTATGAATAATGGAGAGAACATACAGCCTACTCTCCACAGTCACCTTGGGTCAGCCCCAGCTCCCAAAGGACCAGCTGTGCAAGATGCAGTATCCAAGCCACTGTTTAGGTCTCTCTTGACACAGCAGTGCCGTTTATCTAGGACTGTTCTGAGTCCTATGCAGTGGTTCTGTGCTACCGTGTCTACTGTTGGCAGGGTGTGGTCTACAGGCACAGACTTCAATGCAGTAGGAATCTGATGCTGGGGCAACACATCTCCAAACTCTTGCCCTCCCAGAGCCACAGCTGGGCAAGATGATGTCTTTCAAACATACCAAAGGACAAATTTTTTCAGCTGTGATTTACTGAGTTAACAGACATTCTCAGCATAACATGATAAACAAGGCAGAGCACAGTTTTTCCACTAGCCACCTAGCAATACTTCATCAGTAGACATTCATCTTTTAATAATTTGCAAACAGCCAGATATGGCTCCACTTGCATCCTAACCATAAAGCTTCTCTTCATGACAATACTTTTTCAGGAAATGCATTAGACAGTCACCCAAGCCCACAGTCCTTAAAAAAGGAGGAAGAAGAAGTGACCTTCTGCAAATCCAGCAGCACTGAAGGGAGGAGTATCAGTGGCACAGACCCCGAGGAACTCAGGCAAGTGGATGCAGTTACCACAACTCACACTCTTGATTTAGACAGGTAACTTCATGGAACTGGAGGGTAACAGACAGCTTGGTGTTCTCTCCTCTGCTATAGAGCCAAAGGTATAGAGAACTGCTTCCACTCTGTTCCTGGGAGAATGGAGAGCCTCTGAGTAGGCACAACTCTCTGACCTGCTAGCAAAGCAGGACCATAGCATTTCAGGCTCCCAAAAGCACACAAGAGCATTCAAAGCTTGCTGTAACACACTGGCATCTGCACAACACCAGTGCAGCTCTGGTAGCCATATGCATTTAATTTCAGGAGAATGACAGACTATAAATTACAAATAAAACCTCCACTTACACTATCTCATCGTTCTGGAACTCCAGCTCCCCACAGGTGTCTTCAAAGTCTTCTCCTCCACCTTTGGCTGAGCCTTCGATGGTTTTATAGGGCACAATAACATTTCCTCGTGCACCGGAGGTTCGCAACACTTTCACTTCCATGGTCCCCACACTCTCACTGACATGTGTTACTGGTTCCTCAAAGGTGAATATGCCAGCATGGTCATCGTCAAAGATGGTGACAGTGGCAGTAGACGGTGAGCCCAGGCAGGCAAGCGTGGAGACACGACTGGCCTCAAGAATACCCTCATCTGCCTCAGTGCTCACGCGAACGTTGCTGAGATGGACCAGAAAATTCTCATCCTCCTCAAATATGTCATCATCGATTATGCCAACACGGATTTCCTTCTGGGTCTCTCCAGGCTTGAAGACCACTGTCCCTTCAGTGAATTCATAGTCAGAGCCCGCGTTGGCCGTCCCATCCTCTGTCCGGAAGTCAACATAGACTGTGTTGGTCAAATCGCCACCCCGACGAATGATGGTCAAGGCAACGGTACCACAGTTCTCCAGACACTGGTAGGTACCCTGTTCAAAGTATAACTTGCTGATGGGATCATTTTCTGCCACCTCACTGTTGACCTCATGCATGCTGACAGCTTTGCGGGCCTGGTCTGCAGCATGTCTCTTCAGGATGTTGCCAGCTCCTGTCATAAGTCGAGTGGCCTGGATGCGATAGAAAGCCCTGCTCTTCTGCTGCTGACTTAGGACCTGGTAGTTGGCCAACTCTATAAGCTGCTCAATTTCCTTGTCAGGGTGCTTTTGTTTCAGTTCCTTCAGGATCCGAGCCATTTCCCTCCTGGCTTCCTCATCATCCTGGTCTTTTTCATCTACCTCCAACACCAGCGTCCCATCTAAAAAGTTCTCCACATGAGAATTAGCAACCTTTCCGTCCATCTCAATATCAGCTTTGGAGGAGGGTCGGTCACCCTCATGCTCAATGATCATGCCTCTCTGTTTGCCAGCTCGGTATTTCTTGTAGACGTACTTGTAAAATAAAAGCCTCCTGTCAGCTATCCAGGCAAACACTACACAGATTGGGAAGAAGAAGAAGGTGAGCAAGCCTTCCCAAACCTCCACAATCCCAGGAGAAGACACTGATAAAATAATGTAAAGCCAAGTGTAGGCAAAGATGCTCCAGGCTGCTGTAACAAAAAACACTCGCAAGTGCTTGATCTTCCTTATTTCTCCATCAGGAACAACATAAACACAGATTGCAATGATGACAAACATATTAAATGCAGCACTCCCCACAATTGTGCTTGGCCCCAAGTCCCCCGCTGTGAAGCCATGGCCACACACTTCAATGACAGACAGAAGGATCTCAGGAGCGGATGAGCCCAAGGCCATCAGTGTGAGGTTGGAAACAGTCTCATTCCAGATCCTCACTGTGGTTTTGCTGGTCTCGCCATTGGGCTTCTTGATGGTTATTTCCCGTTCTTGGGATGTGATGACTTCAATGGAGGACATGAAGCGGTCAGCTATGATGGATACTCCCAGGAACATGTACACCATTGCTACAAAATACACTGTTGCTCGAGCTATTTTGTCACCAAATGAGGGATCTTGGGGTTCCCATATTGGTAAGATCACACCCTTTTTGCAGATGTATGAGCCTGTGCACACCTCAGATTTGTTTGCAGGCACTTCACTGGGACTTTCTGCGTGTATGCTGTCTGCATGAAAGAGCAGCACCACCACAATGCTCAGCAGTTGGAAGTTCACCAGGAAGGTGGGTGAGTGAGTTGTCTGCGACATGGCCGCTTCCACTCAGCAGTTCCCACACGTTCGCAACCTGCAGAGACAAAAGGAAAGACACATTGAGGCTGGCAAGAGACAACAGATCTTCCTCTCTATCCAATTTTTTTCCACCTTTCCCAAATGTATAATCAAATTACCCTGTTGCTGAAGAAGACCCATTTAATGAGCCCTAATTGTATTATGACCACTGCAGTTTTCCATGTACAAATCATCTTCAGATCAGCTATCTGAACAAGGACTTAATCAGATGCTACCATTGGGCTAGTACCTACCTCCTTCAGCTATACCGCTGTTTAATGCCTCTTTCTCTCTCTTTGCCGGAAGCCGATTTCTTCTACTATATTTTATTGGTTTCCATCTAATTAGAATCCATCATTCAACTTAACAGCTAGCAGAAGTATTTCGTATTTCAAAGTTACAGAGCATTTACGCACTGGACGTCAGGGTGAGAGTAGAAGATGACAGGGAGATCTACTACCCTCCAATCATTTTTTCAAATATCTTTGTAAAGCACATGTTTTACAGTCTTTTCTTGTCTTTTTTTCTGTCTTCTCACAGTCCTCCCAGGCATCTACTCTATATCCGTACAAAGCAAGCTCAAGCTTTGTCAAAATCTTGTTCTTAACGGTATTTTGGTCATAAGGCACACCAGAAGGGCAGTCTTTAGTTAATGATTTTGGAGCCATTTCTTCCACAGTGCATCACTTTGCACCTTCCTGAAACTGGAAAGAGCCCCATATGCATCCAAGCATGGTTATCTTGGCATGCTTCAAGAGGAAACCTGTCCTTACACTCTTTTCCCACTAGGTCAGCTTTGCTGGCTTCCCCTGCAAGGGCCTTTCTCACTCCATTTACAACATCAGTCACCAAGCATGACAGCAGTATTTGCCCTTGTCCTGCCTCAGGATTTTCCAGCAGTGTCAGGGAGCTGTTAAAGAGGTTTGCAGTTAGTTAACAGTGCATAAAGCTACAGACCAGATGTCTTTAAGTACATAGAGATCCTTAGTGCAAATACCTGAGCATGCTCAGCGTTAAATTCTCAATTTTACTAAGCAATAGAAGTTATTAAAGCTATATTTTCTTCTCAAGGAGAGCCTTTGTCATACTATATTTCTCCATTCCAAGTTAATTTAATCACACAGTACTTACAAACATTTCTATGTAGAGAAGGAAATGAGCACGTCAATACCTTTACTTTGCTGTAGCCTACAAAAGGCCAAATTGGTTTTGCTCATAAAAAGAAAAACAACACTCCAGAAACAAACATGAAAAGAGCAAGGCTGTGGAAGACTTCAATTTTTTAAGAGAAGGATGGTATTTCCAGACCTGTTCATACCAGAGACAGTGACATAAGCAGGAGGTCAAACCAGCATCATTGCCATGCCTGGCAGGTCTTGCCCCCCACATGCCATCTGCCTGGTCTCTGGTAAACACAGAGGAGGTCCAACAGGTCACAGTCTCACAGAGTCATCTAGGTTGGAAAAGATCTTCAAGACCATCAAGTCCAACCATCAGCCTGACCATCACTAAGCCATGTCACTTAGCACCAGATGTACAGCTGCATGCAGTTGGAGCTATAGATTAGTTAAAGGCTGCATCTCAGTTGTCACTTGCACCTAGGTATGACCTGAGTGAGGTGGCAAAGTGCACCTCTCCTTTCCTTCGTGAGGAGGGCTTGTTTCTCAGCACAGCTGGGAGCAAGGCTGGCTCCACACCCCACACTGCTGACTGCATTCCAGGGAGATGCATTTATCCTCCTCAGCAGGGACACACCAACACCTACTTAAAGAAGAGTGCCTGATCACCACCACTCATCTCCTTGTGATGCCAAAATCATCCCTCCCCATCAGGGCAGGGGCTTGTTATGCAGGGACAGGCTGCGTGCAAATGAAGAACTGTCTGGAGGAGTGAGTACCATCTTGCACCCACGCTACAGAATCTACTCCTCAAAGAGATGTCGTAACAAGGGATGAATTTCCTCTGCTCGGTTTGCTTTTATTGAAGGATGCTGTAGTAGATAATTGATACGGAAGAATAATACAGAAAATATATTAAAACAGTTTTATGTAAATGACATCTCCTCACTGGGAATTGTTGGCCTGTGCCACAATCCACTCCTTCAGTTTTCTAATTAAGTAAAGAAAAGGATACACTGAACAGGAAGTGAGCAATTCACAGAGTTAGGTGCTAAGAACAGATAAGATGAACAAGATGCTATGAAAAGCTCTTATTGCTGGAGTCAGAAGTCTCTAATCCTGTGCACATTCTGCTTCTCAGAATGCAGGCACAAGTCATTCACAGATCTGAAGTAAAAAGCTGAAAATGTGATATTTGTAAAGAAGAGTTACTTGTTGCGTGCCATTTGGTGGATAGCTAAGTTGAAATGCTTTCATGGTCACTGAAGTTTAGCCAAAGCATGACCCAACATTTGTAATCCTGACTGTGTTTCATGCTGCTTTAAAGCACGTCTTGGAGATGTTTGATACAGGGAAACACAGGCTGACTTAGTATCTTATCTGTTTATCCCAGATATCTCCTAAGTGCTTCTTTATTGTTAGTATTATTTTAAAATATGCATGCTTAAGAAAAAAATAGTATGGGCATAAAGTATCACTTATCTTTGTGGTTCTTCACCATCTCTTTCTAAAGGGCAGTAGTTTCAGCAGAAAATTCAAAACATCCACCTGCCCTTGTTTAGTTAATTTTCTCCCTGTGGCAAGTTATATCCTTGTACATGTACAATTATTCAGAGCAACCAGGCATTGTGAAATCCCTTTGGCAAGAGGAGAAAACAGATGGTTCTAGAGAAAATATTATGCTTTGGGTCACTGATTTAGGTCATAAAGAATAGGAGAGTCCCATCACACTTTAGACCAACTCTGCCGTCTTAAAAGGATTTGAGCACTGGAATTATCAGCCAGAAAAAAAAAACAAAAAAAAAACCCACCCACTAAATCAGATTAATAAGTCACTCGAACCTTATTTGCCATCTTCTTCTCTTTCAAATATTCTACTACATTTTTTTTCTTTTGATCAAGTCCCACATTTTGTTAAACGGGAGGAACAGAGGCCTAGAGGCTTGCATCTGAACAGTCCATCTTTCTGGCCTTCCCATGCAGCTCTCCATGTACAAACAACATTTTTCCCTTAGACTTCCAGAGACAAGAGATGTGGGACTTTTCTGGAGGGCTCAGATGAGTGGAGAAGTGCTGGACCTTAATAAGGAAAAATACGCCAGCCTTGGCAATGTGCAAGTGGCTTTCTTTGAGTGGCCATAGCGTCCCCCAACTTTGCACTGGTCACTCCAACATTCTGTGATGCAGTCATCAAGGAAGATTTACAACCCGCCTCCTCTTCTCCCCCATTCCTTCTGGAACCAATTCACAATCAATATTATTAACACCAGACTCAGAAATTATGGAGGGTTAGAAAATGCTTGGCCACAACACACTGGTTATGCGTACACAACCGGAGTCTGACACGCAAAGTCTCTCAGAGAAGCAGCTGCTATAAAATTAGCAGTGTTTCTTTATTTGCTCAATCCAAAATAAACAGCTTAGTCCCCAGAGACCCTCTTGCTCCGCATTTGCACGGGGTCTCGGCCCATGGTCAGCACACTGCTGCAGAGGCAGTGGTAGGAATATTCCCAGACAAATCATTCATATTATTCTGTATCAAGAAGCAAGGCTACTAGAATGCCAGCTCTCCCTTCAAAGCCGACTTTGCTAGCTTTTCATTAAGGTGTCTCAATTGCATTTCCCAGCCAGGCCATCAACAAGAAAAGCAAACGCATGAGCTGGCTGCATGAGCTGTGTGGTGACGAGCCACAAGCCACCACCCTGGGTCGGCACAACCCTGCCAATAAGCATCGCCCTTACACCACAAAGCAGACCCAGAGCTTGTTTTCTCCTTGGATCCGGTGCCTGGGGTCTTTCAAGTAGAGCTGGAGCTAACTGGGAGCCAGCCCCCAGCTCGGCTCCCCAGAAGCTCCCAAGGCACTAGCAGCAGCTTTCACATAGTCAGAGGGGAAAGCCTGCAGGAATGTGTGATCCCTTCGAGGCAAGCTCAGCTTCCATCCAGACCCCAGCCAAAGGACATTTGTCCAGCTTTTATTCCTGCCTTCAGGGCTGTAAAACCCCAGGAGAGCAGCTTTTGCACAGAGTGAGGGTATGAGGGTTGCAGAGAGATTTGCCTTTTGGATGGAAAAGGGAGCTTGAGTTCTTCCCCCAGACCTGGGCGTTACAGATTGGTAGGAGAGAACTCATGTTCCTACCTCGTGCTCTAACCTGCAGCTCAGGAGAAACCAGCTTTTGGGACCCCTCTTTGATCATTCCCTGGCAGGGATCATTCCCTTCAGGTTGGCTGCTTGCTGCATGCAAAGCCAGCCTGAAAGCTGCTCTGAGCTTCAGCAATGCACAGCTTTTCCTCTGCAGCAGCCTCTCCAAAGTCCCCATCTGGGCACTTCGCCCTTACCATGTCTACTTTTAGACCCTGCACCTTTGTGTGATGAGGTTTGCAACCAACTGCAACAGGCAGCATTGCTATTCAGAGCACTGAAATAATACTGCTAGCATGGATGCCTTTGGTATAGGATTTGGGCAAGAAAGGTTGGGTTCACGGGGAAGGAGTGGCCGCACAAAAAGATTTTCCATGGGAAATATTTTTCGAGCATTCGACAGCAAACATTCTGCAACACATAACAGCTTTAACCCAGTGGCATTCACATCATTACAGCCAGCACCACAGACAGATACCCAGACGTGCCTGCCCCACTGTACCGTCAGCATGATGGTGAATTTGCTGCCAGTTTGTACAGCATTCCTATGGCTGTGCCACCAGTGCAAGATGGGAGCAGCACTGTTTGAAACCTGACTTCTTCAAATCCTCACACCCTTCTCCCAGGTTGTCTTGCAGTCAAATGCAAACACTTCACCTCCACGGCATCTATCTTGTCTCTCCGGAGGACTATCTCTGGAGGACTAACAGCCTCCTCCACCCCCCCTTCTGACCCTTCCCAGCCGTGCTGCATCCTGCACACCTGCACCTTGTTGAAAGCAGCAATGTGATTTACAGCAGAGTGGCTCAAGCAGATCCTGCACTGGGAAAAGATGTGATGACTGTAGGAAAAAGCACCAACAAATTGTCTGAGCTCTGAGAATCAATCAGGAAATCAGCAAGGAGCCTACATCCAGCTTCCTGAAGCTGAGGGACACAAAAGGGATGCAACAGCCTTGATCTGGACACTGCCCTATGGTGCAGCTCCTGCAAGCTGTGATTTTTACCCATCCAAGCAGGAGAAGGAGCTGAATACCGTGCTGGGCAGACATCTGAACCCATGGAGGAAAGCTGCTGTGTCCAAATGCGCAGCAGAGTGCGATGTCACTTTAAATGCAGCTTGGAAAGCCCTTGGCTCGCAGCCCTGCTCCTTCTTCTTTCTCCCAGCTCTGCCATGCTGAAGCTGTTGGCATTCCCTGCCCATGACCCTCCAGATCTCCACATCAGGAAAATGATTTCCAGGCCGTCAGCATCCTGATTGCATCAGTACAAAAACCATCAAAACCTTTCCAAATATAGTCAGAGGCACAAGCCCTTTACGAAGCCAATTGAGTAAAATACACAACAGACCACCCTGTTTTCTGTAAAGGCCATTAAGAAGTTAGAATAATTATCAGTCTGCGACTGATTTTTCCAAGTATCCTATCTATCTCTTGCATACAGCATCCAATCCCCTCCTACAATCTCCCCAGCAACTTTCCAAAATAAACAGATAAATAGAGAAAACAAAGCAGCCCCGATGTAAAATTTCAGCCAGATTGGTTGAATTTGGGGGCAAGCCTGTAAAGAATGAGCTTAGGAGTGTTTGTGAGGGAAACTCCAGCTTTGCTTTTTAATGCATGGAGACCGAGTGGCGAGCTGTCCCTTTTCCCTGTAATACACAAGGAAAATGCCAGGAAATGAGAAGCAAGGGAGAAATCCTTAATTTCTTTTTGTGCTGTGGTGTTGTTTTTTAACATCTCCCCTCTTCACTGCTGCTGTCTTCAAACCATTTCCCTATCCTCACAGTGCCTTTTTGTCTTTTCTTTATCGAGCAGCATCCTTTCCCGCTATAAAATGACTGTTTAGAGGATAAAATGCTGTCAACAAGCCCGGAGCTCCCGGGTAGCCTGGGGGAGGAATCATCTGCCCAGACAAGAGGGCTACCATAGGACAGGAGGAATTAGCAGGCCTGTTGCTCTCCTTGTGCCTGCCTGTGCCCACTTGTCCCTTGGGTTGGCAGCTGCATGTGGGATGCTCTCCTGGGCTCCACGGCAGGAAGGAGAGAAGGAATTGGGGACCCCTCCCCTGTTCCCAGCTCCACCTGGATTTTAGATCTCTAGATCCCAGGAAAGGCAGCCGACCCCAGTGCCACTAGGTCAGGCCCCACTTCTGCCAGGCTTACCTCACATCAGGATTGGCCACCCCTCCACCCCACTTTGCCCACCTTCTCCATCTCTGCAACAGCAAATCTCCTTAGGAAGCCAGGCCTATGAAATCACACTTTCCATGTCTGTCTGTCCACCCCCCCCCCCCCACCCAATTTCAGCTAAACTTGCCAGAGGGGGTAGAGATAACAGAGAAAGCTGAGTTCCTCTGAGTTTCCTGAAAATAGCTGGAGAGGTTGCAGTCAGCACCCAGCACTTAGGCTGCTCAGGTTGCTTGTGGTGTCCATAACACAATCATTTGTGTTGGCCAGGAGGAATTTGGTGGTCCTCTGGTGATGCCAGTGCCTTGGGTTTTATTATAAGATTTGAATTTCATTGGGATGCTGGAGAACAGAGGCTTTTCTCCTATAAGCTGGCAGTACAGACAGAGCAGAAAACCAACATTTGTCCTACATGGAATGCTAGAAAACTGCAACCATGATGGCCCTGAGCAGAGTGGGACACCACAAAAGAAAGGCCAGGGCAACCAGAGAAGTGGTTGTGCCTACATGGCATCATTGAGAGCAGGAACATGAGACAAGCTCATGCCATGTACAGCAGTGCCCAGAGAGCAAATCTGTTCAGTCTGGGCAGCCCCAGAACAGCCAATGTTGCCATCTCAGGGGAAATATACAAATAAGCTCAATGAGGGCAGGATAGAAAGAAGCAGGCAAAATTTCATTGGCTTAGAACTGCTATTTGGTGTTGGCATTCAGGGATGCTAGGATGAAAAGTGAGCGCATCCTCAAATATCTTGAAGACAAACCCTCATACAAAGGGAGCTTTGAGCAACGCATTTCCCAACCTGGGCTTTGGAGCTGTTTGTATCTCCAGAGAAAAAGAGCTGGTGGGGCACGAGAGGAGTCAGGCCAAGAATCAACTTCCCTGGGGAGACACAGGGGGGGTTCTGACTGTACGAATGCTTGGCTGTGCCTTTGTTTGGTTTCAATGCTGTAAGAGGGGCAAAGCTGTGATTAAAGAACCAGCTGGATGGAAAAGAGGGAGATGGAAACATTTATCAGACGCACCCAAGTGAACACAAATGCCTTTCTTTGGTGATGTCCACTGCCCCAGCCGAAGCCACGCAGCACAGCTGTTTTTTTCTGGCTGCCATCACCACATCAACGTGCGAGCATCCCAGCTTCCCTCTTCTGAATAAAAGCACACCTCTTCTCTTCATGGTGGCGTGAAAAAGCATCAGAAAGCCAAAGCGGGAACTGGCAGAGCGTGCGGAGAACCTCAACCTCTCTGTAACCCTGTTCCCATCACCTGCCTCACAGCTTTCAAACATCTGGGATCAGAGGAAAGGCTTCAAGCGAAGCATGAGCAAGAGGAACCCTGAAATCAACTGCTTGCACCCACACGCCCGTGACCTTGTGGTTTTACTACAGCTTTCATTTCCAGACACTGGTTCTCCCTAGCGCTTGCTGCATTTCTACAACATCTTGGCAGTTTGCTTTCGCCCTGGAGACAGAGCAGAGAGCGAGGTTGCTTAGCATGGCTCGGCGGGAGGGAAGCAACGAGGCTACGATTGAAGAATTAAACTAGAGATGAAGGAAGAGCCATGCTTCCACCTAGACAAAGCCTACGTGATGCATGCTGCTTCATGCCAGCCCTTCAGAACGCGTGCCGCTCGAGAGGAAAATGGGAATTTCGGCGTGGCCGCAGGTGTCTCTATCGCTCACCTCGGGAAGCGTTTCGAGGCAGAAAACCCCGGGGCTGGCGGAAAGCAGCCCGGCCCGGGGGAGCCCGCAGCGCTGCTGGGCGGGGGCGCGGCTCCCCCCGCGGCAGATGCCCGAAGCCCCCCGGGGGGGGCTGCTCGCCGCAGCCCGCTCTCCGCTCCCGCATTCCCGAGTAAGGGGAGGCGCCCCCAACGTCGCCATCGGCCCCATCGCCTCGCCTCAAGGTACGCGGCCGGCTCGCAAAAAGCATCCCTGGGCGGGGGGCGGCATCCCACCTCTCCGCTTACCAGGCGGCTCCCGCACGGCTCCGGCCACCTCGTCCCCGCTCGGTATCGGGGACCCCCGAATGCGGTAGGGCGGGGGCCGGCGAGTCGCGCTCCTTACCTGGCGGTGCGGCGGTTGGGGGACGGCGGCGGTTGCGGCCGGGGCCGGCTCAGCAGCGGCGGGGCATCGCGGCGGGGCGCGAGGCGGTTGCCGGAGCCCCGGTGCGCGGCTGCGGCGGCAGCGGGCGGGCGGGCGGGAGGGAGGGAGAAGGGAGGGAGGGAGAGATGGAAGGATGGATGGAGAAGCGCACACACGCGCAGCCCCGGGGATGCGCTCAGCCGGCCCGCCCCGCAGGCAGCCTCCCCTCCCTCCACATCCCCCCGCGGAGAAAGCCGCCGTCCCCCCTCCGCGGCTCCAGCCCTCCTCCTCCTCCTGCTGCTGCTGCCGCTATTGCTGCTGGAAATATTTCCCGATTTCCTCCTCGGAGCGAGGGACTTTGAAAGGCAGGGCTGGCTGCGGACCCACCCCCGGCCGTCCTGCCCGCCCTGCCCTGCCCTGCCCTGCCCGGGGCAGCCCCCAGCCCTGCCCTGCTTGCCCCCTGCCCTGCCAGCTCCCGGTTCCACAGCCCCGGCTGCCCTGCAGCCTGCCGGAGCAAGTCCGACCCCATTTGCACCTTGTAGAGTAAGGAAGCAGCTGGCATAGCGCTGCCCCCCCTCCCACCCGCCCCCCAACCCCCCCTTCCCCCCGCTCCCTCTATCATTGGGTTAGGGAACCCTGGGAGGGATGGTAAGATAGGCGGTGGGATGCAAGGAGTACATTGCTGTCTCTGTCGCAGTCCCCTTTGCTACTGTCTGGAGGCAGAGAGGCCAGGAAAGTCCCAAGGGGCCCAGGTTTGGGGTTCACTCCTTCCATCACATCCCCGGTGTCATGATGTTTGCATAGGACAGTGGGTGTCATGGGGCTGTGAGGTGACAATCAAGGGATGCTCCAGTCATTTAGTGTCTTGGGAATTTCTTCTGCATCTGCCCACATCCAGGACAGACACTGAACCCTCAGAGCCTTCTTTCCTACAGGAGTTCAGTGGAACCGGGGAGAATCATAGAATCATAGAATATCCCAAGTTGAAAGGGACCCAAGAAGAGAACCATTAGATCACTGAATCATTAAGGCTGCAAACAACCACTAAGATCATCATCCCGACCATCGAGGGATCATCACATCCAACTCCTGGCTCCACACAGGAGCCAAAAAGCAGACCATATGTCTGAGACTGTTGTCCAGACCCTTCTTGAATTCTGCCAAGTTCAGTGCCATGCCCACTGTCCTGGGCAGCCTGTTCCATGCCCACTGCCCTCTGGGGCAGGCCCTGTCTCTAACTCCCAGCTGCCCCTCCCCTGACAGCTCCATGCTGTTCCCTCAGGCCCTGTCACTGTCAGCTCTGCCCTCTGCTCCCTGTGAGGAGCTGCAGCCGCCATGAGGCCTCCCCTTAGCTTCTCTGCTCTGGGCTGAGGAACCCCAGGGACCTCTGCACTCCTCATACACCTTGTCCTACAGACCCTTCCCCATCTTTGCATCCCTCTTTTGGATGCTCTCTAATAGTTTTACATCCGTTTTTTGCTGTGGCACCCGGACTGCAGCCAGTGCAGGAGATGAGGCTGCACAGTGCAGAGCAGAGGGGACATGCTGGCCTGGTGGCAGCACTGGGCTTGGTGCCCCCCAGGTTGACTCTCCTGGTGCCAGGGCACACTGCTAGCTCCTACAACTTGCTGTCAGCCAGAACCCCCCGTCCCTTTCAGTGGGGCTGCTGTTCAGCATCTCACCCCCAGCCTGTATGTACAGCCAGGGCTGCTCTTCTCCCCAGGTGCAGAATCGGGGACTTCTGTTAAACATTACGTGGCTGGTGATTGCCCAGCTCTCCAATTTGTCTAGATCTCTCTCTGAGGCCTCTCCACCCTCAGTGGAGTCAACATCTCCTCCCAAATTAATATTGTCAGCAAACTTGCTCAAAACACCTTCTAGTCCTACACCCATGTCATTTATGAAAACACAAAGGACAACTGGCCCTAAAATGGAGCTCAGGGGAATCCCGCTAGTGACCAGCCACCAGCCTGATATAACTCCATTTGCTGGAACCCTTTGGGCCTGATTCATCAGCCAATTGCTCACCCATTGATTATATTTTTGTCTACTTCTGTGATGGGCATTTTGTCCAGGAGGATACTGTGGGAAGATGTAGGAAGGTGCTTCCTATCAAAAGCTTTACTGAAGTCTAAAAAGATACCTTCAACTGGCTTTCCTTGCTCAACTAGATAGTTGGCCATGGGAGATTCTGCAGGAAGCCAGCAGCTCCAGAGAACTCAGCCAATGTAGACTTGCTGCACCTCAGGCTGACCCAAGAGTGGGCAGCTCCCCTCCTGCAACGCCTGAATGGCTCCTCCACCCTCTGCTGGCACCAGCAAGGAGCAGATGAACCCGTTGTCCTGCCCTCTAGAAAAAACTCCATCACTTTAACTACTTAAAGTAGGACCAAAGCTAATGACCCACAATCTGGTAGCTGCAAGTACCCAGTGACCTTGAGCAGCCCTCTGTGCTTAGGCCCTCAGGTGCAATGTGAACCCCGCAGAGGCAGAGCCACACTCCCAGCTCCTGCACCTTCCTACACCTTCTCCTCTCACCTGGTCAGCCATGTGTGCAATTTATGTCACCACTGGCACAATAGCAAGCCAGAATCCATCCATCCATCCCTCTCTCCATCCCCCCCTCCCTTCTTATTTATTTATTTATTTTCTGTGGGAAGGATAAGATTTCTGCATCACCATTTTCCCCAGTAAGGACAGGAAACCACATTTCTCTGTTTGGGATTTGGTGTAAGACATGGATAACATCACAAAACCCATTTGAAAAGTTCTCTGTGATGAACTGACCAACAACAAACCAACGAGTTGTTACAAGTGTTGCCACAGTTATTGGTATATAGTTCTGGTTTCACTTTAAGAACTTATTACCTACACACTGGGTGAGAAGTACTTCCAAATAATTTGGTTTAGGGAAGACCTTTTTGTGTCCAGTAGTTTGGTCTGGTTTGGCAGCAGTTGCTGGGTGTAAGGCGCTGTGCAAGCTAGCACAAGCTGTGTGATCTGAGGCAAGTGGCTCCCTTGCAGCAAACACAATCCCTGCTGATGCTCTTCACCCTGCATGCTGAAATCTAATCGGTGCAACAGTAAGCAGTAGAACTCAGATTTTAATTAGCTGTCAGCTGTGAAATTCTCCCTAAAGCTCCTCGTTTCTCTCAGTTATGTTGCTGACCTACTTCCCAGCTTTATCACTGGATATGGTACACAACTCCTCTGGAGCAGGGAGACATTAACTTGGTGCACCCTGCTAACTGCTAGGCTCTTGCTCAAGAACCAGGCATGTCCCCAGCCTGCCTCTCCCTGCCTTTCAGCAGACTCCTTCCTCACCCCCAGGCTGCTCCAGCTGGAAGATCTTTTTGTGATATCAGAGGAATGGGGGAATGAAGAAAACCAAAGTCTGTCAGCATCATGGTGATGCTCATTAGCCCATACAAATGTGCCCTTCACATCACTCAGTCTCAAATGCACGGAGACAGAAAGAGCAAAACCAAAGAAGCAGAATTATCTCACCCATACCAATGAGTTTCCTTCACCTGTGTGAAAAGTGCCCGATCAGGAGGGCCATGAGGCTGATAGGCTGGGAGAAGATGTCTTTCATTCTCCAGCCCCTCACACACCTCTTTCCAGGCACATCCAGACCTTTGCTTTTCAAAATTGCTGTTTAAAATGTGGAGCTGGGCTGGGAAAGAAAAAGCATAACCCAAGGGATAGCTATCTTTCTTCCCTGCCTCTCTTTGCAACCGTGCAAGTGAACACCTACCACTGCAAACACACTTACAACCACTAATTAGCAGTCTCAAAATCATGGAGATTCTCGTGCCGATGCTAAGGAATGGTTCATTCATTCATTCATTCACACACACCCACAGCTCCTTCCGACAGCAGCCTGCACCTCCCTGCAATTGCTGGAGGAGGTTTCTGGATACTGGCTACATGTGCAGAGCAGAAAGATGATTCCTCCCTGCAAATAAAGGAGTTAGTGGACTGTGGAGTCTGCAGGACTTGTGCAGGCCAAATCTCCACTCAGTGCTTTGTGAAGACACCTGAGTGCCTGCATGCTTTGGAGGAGGGAGACACAAACATCTAGATATTTCTTGCATTTAAAAATCTTGCCCCAAATTCCCTATAAAATACATATTTCTGAGCAGCTGTCCTACCACCCTTTTTCAGCCTTGTCTGGAGCATCTCATTGGGATGTTTTAGTCTCGGCTCTCTTTTGTGGGTACAAATAATGCTGGAGTATAACCAGTGAGCCCTCAGTGGCTAGTGCTTAGTCATTTCTGTCCACGTGTTCCTTGAGTCCCTCAGGAGGTGCCAGGGAGATCCTGTGGGAGCAGATGGGATGTCACCTCTGGCTTGGCATCCATCTGTCGTCGCTCCTCCCTGCAGCAGGCTTGTGCTTGCGCCCACTGAACCTTCCCTTGGCTCTCCTCTGTCTGTTGTTGGCAGAGACCTTGAGATCCCTATGAATTGTGTTTCCAGAAAAGATATTTCCCAGACATAACTTTCAGAAATTTTGAACATTAGCTTTCAGTCTCACCTTCACACCCACCTTTGCTGGTTGGAGGATAAATCAGGCATTTAGAATCGTGATGGGTGGAATGGGGCATGGCAAGGAGCAGGAAGGGCTCTGCACTGTACCTCATACACTTTGGTTTGAGCCCTCCAGACAGTGCCTGCCTAGCTATTTCCCAGCATATGGCACAGTCTGAGTCCTGATCATCCTGGGGAGTTCTGAACACATGGCAGGGGTTCATTGGCCTGACTGAGCCCTTGGATGTGGAAACTTGCCATGTGGATGAGCAGAAAGCAGAACTTGTAGGGCACACATTTAGGGGCTGCACGTATTTCGCAAACATCTAGTGTGCAAAATCACATGCACACTTTGAACACAGCCTCAGAATTTCACTTTTTGGGGGGTAGAAGCTCTAAAGCCTTCTGGCAGCTGTCATTTCTCTCAGCAGCACCAGCATCTCACTCTCATCCCTGTTCCACAGGCCAAAACCGCCTCCTAGCCTGAGTCACTGTAAAATGAAGGACCAGATGTCCCCTGCTTGACTGCCTGTCCCTTAGCATCTTTTCCCACCAAAAAAAAAAAAAAAGAAAGAAAAAAAAGCAGCTTTGTTTTGCTGTTGCAAAACTGCAGAATATGGGAACTAAAAATGCAGATGCAAGGCAAGGTCAATCAAAGAGTGTTTCTCAGTGAAAGCAATAGCCCAGGGACTCTGTGCCTCCAGAGGAGCTTCCTGCAAGGGGCTGCAGAACTGCAGTGTGCCAGTTGGGACTTCAAGAAACAACAAAAGTGCAAGCACCAAGATAGTGTGGCAAGACCTGGAAAGCCACGAATTGCCAGTTGAAGACTGTATGATGCTTCCTCAGCACCTCCAGTGTCATACGAGGACATATCCGTCATTTGATCTTCCTGTGATGCTCCCATGGCTCCCCAGCGCCAGGGCAAATCAGATGTAGTGCATAGCTCTGGCTGTGGCCCCTGGTTGTGAAGGTAATTTGGCCTCCTCAGCACCATCTGTTTGCCAGCCCTGAGCTAGGCTGCATACTCCAGGGAAAATAGACCTTTTCATTAAAAGTGAAGAGTGACTGACCTCAGCTGCATTGAGGCACCTTCTCTATATTTTATTTATACATTCCAAGCCAAGAAAGCTGCTGGAACACCTCGCAAAACTCAAGCCCGTTAGAAAAGAGGAGGAGAAATGACTTCTCTTAAAGGAGAACCTGAATGAATGGACTCTAACCCATGCTGCACTAGCAGGAGGGTCCTGGGATGCAAGTCCAGGGACTGGGGACCTCTACTGGGATATGATCTTGCTGCTTTGGAGAAATGTTCTCTCTTTTGCACCCCTGAAGATGCATGGACTAGAAATGACCCATCTTCTCTATGCTATGCTTCTTGTTCTAAGTGTAGTAATTGAAGCCCTGCACATGAAGAGCATGCAAACAAAGAAGAAACGAGATTTAACTTCCTGATAACCTAATGACTTTTTTTTATTTTCTGGGGGATTTTGGAGAAATGAAACTACACTATTTGTGAAACTACACTGTCTTAAATTCCCTGTGAAGCCACGTGCCAGCCTGCTCTCCAACTAGAATTTCAAACAGGGCCTCTTCAGAACTGCTTGGAGCTAAAGAGCTTTCCAGATTGCACAGTGCTTTAAAACACTGGGAGATGGTACTTTGCCAACCATATCAAGGTTAGAAGACCCCAGGTCCGTTGTGAAAATCTGATCCTATGGGAAGTTGTGCTTCTGGCAAAGCAGTTTGGGTTGTAAGGCTGCATTCCTGGGTTTGCAAATGCAGGAGAGACATTGGTGTGTGAAGGAACGCATGCATGCAGATGTTTCCTAATGCAGATTGTGCAAGAGCCAGCTTCTTCTCTCTGCATTTCTGCTTATTCAGACAAACTCTTTCTCTCCCATGAGTGCTCCTGTCTCTTCAACGGGTGAGACAATTTCCTGCACATAGCTGTCAATCTGAGAACACAGGTTGCCGCGATGTCGTTATTTATGTGCAGCACTGGGGAGACGGAACAGAGCAGAGACTTGGGGATTCACACACGCCTTGGCTCTGAACCAAAACTACTGTTTCACCTCCTGCCTCACCTGGGCTTTTCTTCTTCATTTGTCTCCCTTCCACGTGGTTAACACACACTAAGAAAGCCTCTGGGTCCTCCATCTTCAAGATATCAGTGTGGTATTTCTGGTATTTGTGCCAGAGCTGTTAACAATATCTGGCATTTTATTTGCATTAGTAGACTCCAGAGTTAATAGCTGTATTTACATGATCAGTGGCATCAGGAAGGTGAGAATAAATAGGAGAAGTGAGAGGCCTAGAAGACGTGATCCCAGAGGAAACACTGAAGGAATGTGGACTGTCAAGTCTACAGAAGACATAACCTCATAAATCTCAAAGAATAGATGTTTCCCACTCTACTGTTGGTAAGATAAGAAGTCAGGAGGTTAATCTTCAGCTGGAGAAACTGAAGTTCGATGCAAGGAAAAACTTTCTAGCCATGAGAGCAATGGTGTGGGTAGCTGGATTGTCTGCAGAGAGTGAGGAGTCTGCGTCATGGAAAGCTTTCAAGATCGAATGTACAAACCTCTATTGCGCTCAGATCAGGTGTCAGCAGCCCAGCTCTCAGCATCATTTCATAAAGAAGGTGACGAGCAGATGAACAATCAGGAGACATGCATCATTTACCTCTCTTAGCAACCTCTTCTGATCATTTTTGTGCTTGAAGCTTTCCCAGATGCTTTCAGGAGCAGGTGACATGGAAAGACTTGCGTTGTGAGTATCTCTCCTGCCTCAAATGCTTATCAAATCCTTCACTCTCTGTCCTGCCCTCCTGACAGCTATGTGTAGGGTGTGCAGACAAATTCCCTGCCCAAGCTGCAGCATGAGGAGTGGCTGGCTGTTCCCCAGTAATGTCCATGCAGGTGACCAACTTAAGGCATGTCACAATGAAATGGTTTGAGAAGCTACCAGACCCTACTGGGAATAAACAGAGGAACAATGTCTATGCAGCTGGGTATCCCTGACCAGTAGCTATGCTAAGGAGATGGCAGCATGAAAAATGGCAGAAAAGAAACATCAATTGTAACAAAAGCAGACCACCAGCTTAACTGACTGAAGTAGAAATTACCAAGGCAACCATATCATGAATAACAAACAAGTGTAGACAGTCAGCAACTCAGGGCCAGTGAAGAAAGAATAAATATGTATGCATGGATGGCTTGTCTGGGAGGATCTGAACTTGGTAAAGAAGCAGAACCTGAGGAGATTCAAAGGGGCAAAACAAGAATTTTAAATAAAGCACTATGAATGAGCTGCATCAGCCAGGTCTGAGGTCAGCCAGGCCTTTCTCTGGCTCATTGCAGGGCCCAACACATTGCGGTGAGGGCTCTGGGAGGACAGAACTGGCTCAAGTGGAGAGCTTGCACAAATCACAGTCAAAAAAGCAAGGGCACGTGTCACATGAAATCCCTTCCGAAGACAAGCAAGGCAGCTACAAGTCAGGAGGTAGGCGGGGAGTTAGCATGGTGAAACATTAGCTTTATTAAGGTTAAAGGCTTCAAACTTGTCTTGTTAGTTTCCGTAGGCTGCATACATCAAGGCACGTTTCAAGATAATCAAACTGTCTGTTTCAAAGAGAAGAATGTTAAAATTGGATACGTTTTTATCAACAGGGACAGAAAATGTCTAGGAAACATGAGTAGTGGCACATCTTGAAATGCTTACAAACTTGCCCTGTTTTGTAGCATTCCTCTAGGTTTGCGCATCAAAGCATGCTTTAAAAATAGTCTGCCTGGCTATTTTTAAGGTACGAACATTTAAATTGGATACCTTTCCCTTGCTAAAGGCCAAAGGTTTTCTAGTGCACCATCACAGAGGTGCATCTTCAGGCATTTTAACACATACCAGGTGTATTTGGAAGAGCCTTACCCTGGCCTCTAAGAATGCAAGGATTGTGACCATATTATGGATCTTCTTCACAGGTGAGTCTGTGGGGATTTAAAATGGAGATTTTCAAGCAACTAGAAAAAGAATGATTAATTGTTATGAAGTGCGCATGATTTGTCCTGAATCTTACTTGGTGATTGGTTGCTAAACAGACAATTGCTCACTAAGCAGATTTTCACTGATAGCCAGTACAAAGCTTTTCCTTTTTGATAAGGAAACATGAAAGGTCTGTATACACTTTACTCCTCCATCTCATAACAGACAGCTTCATTCATACACACAGCAGCAAACCTTCAAGATTAACTATTTCATTTAGGTTAGGATGCAGGCCTGTCATACATCAGGGGAACAGTGAGGTTATCAGCACAGCTCTAAAGTGCTCCAATACTGGTTGCTGTTGTTCTTAAGAATTCACTTCAAATCAAATCAGCTCAAGAGAAAGGGTAAATGTCTCAGTTGTAGAGAGAGATGTTTCTTGAAGCTTGTATTTTCCACAATCAGTGGGAAAAAGTGTTTAAAAATGAGAGAATGCATTTGCTTCCCAAGCTGCTCTGTGGACTGGGTCCAGTGCAGAATGTGGCAGCAGCACAAGCACAGGGTCTGCTGTGGTGCTGGGACTATTTTATTTTTTTATGTTAATCTTTGAGTAATATAGCCAGAGTGCAAGGAGGGCACCTTTCACAGGTGTACATCTGTATTTGTACAGGATTTTGCCCACAGATTAACACTACCAATAAGATTTGGAAGACCTGCTAGAATGTTTCCACAAATATTTGGTTAGGCAATTTTGAAAGACACGCAGGGGAGGTGAATGCTAAGAAGTTAAACCTATATTAGCTCCTCAGTCAGGATGAGGATTCTGCCTTGTGCCAGAGCATTGGTACAACATGTGGCTAGCATTTGAAAGCTGTTTTAGCAGTCAGCAAAGCAGTAAACACCACCATTCTGGATGGTCAACAGAAATGAAGACTTACTTATCCAGCTCAAGTTGGGGCAATCCAGAGCATCTGTCTTGCTTCTGAATCGGCCACTTACCCTGAACAGAAAATACTTTCAGAGCTGTTCCTTGAATAGCTAAGCTCCAAAAGAGCAACCTAAATCCAGGAGGTCATCTTAGAACAATATTTGGCGGGCCAAAGTGACTTAGCATGCTGTAAGGGACCATATGGAATAAGTTATGCCGCAGTAAAACAAACACTTGTCTCTCACATCCAGTGTTATTGTTAGCAACTTATTTGACCGAGCGTATTTCTCAGCAGCGACAATGACTCACTGAATAACAGGATAATACCACGAATTGCTAGCATGTTGTGGTCTGTGGCCACAGGAAGGGTTTTACTTTTACTGTATACATGTTGGCAGTTTCAGCACACTGGCAGCAAATCCAAATGTTTATTGCTGCATCTAGTGCAGAAGCACAAGATCCCTGCGTGGAGCCTTTCTGTAAGCCAAAAAGAAAGCATGGGGGTATTTTTAATGTCATTCTTGCCAAACTGCAGCAAAAGCAAAGAGCTGAGAATTGGCTGCCAGAAGAGGAGACGTCACCTTTACTTTGCTTTTCTTCCTTATCCCATTGTGTGGAGATCACTGGATCTGGGAACCAGCATGAAAGCAGGCTGTCCCAAAGAGATGGACTCTGTGGTCCCCATGTAAAGATTCAACCTTGCTTCAGGTTGCTAATTTTGGACATGGATCTCAAAGCACACTGATTTGGAAGGATGAAGAGGTTGTAGGACGAGAGATAAGACTGGTCCATCAAACCCCAGTCCAATCATGTTGTAGAAGAATTTGTATCCAGTGCACCTCAAAGCAGAGAAGAAAGCAAAAGGGAAGCATCTGTTGTGTAGAAGTTTCCAAGAGGGAGTCAAGGAAGTTTTGGTGGGAGGATAGAAAGGCAGCAGCTTTCCTGCACTTAATGTATTTTGTTATTTATCCATTTTCACATTTTCATTTAGCTCCCTGCTTTTGCTTATGTAAGAGGAAAAAGAAAAACAAGCCAAGTCAATGTTCCAGTGAGAGGAAGGACAATTCTCTGAAAGGACAGGAAATGGTGTGTGCTGGTGTCATGCAGGATTAGCCTGCAACCTTCAGGGCATGCTGTGGTCTACAAGACAACCTGGGAAACATCCCAGAGACAAAACCTCTGCTGAAACATCCTGAACAGGATGAAGGAATGGTTTGAAAGCACTAGGAGACTGAGGAAAGGAAAAGGGCTTTACACCTCATTCCATATAGCATATTCCCATGGGAATTAAAACAATCCCAACACTGAAGCTTCTAGTCCAGTGGGGAAAAGTCTGTACTCAAACAGAACTCTTTGACAGAAGAAGCTCTAGAATGTTTGTCTTCTTTGGATATTCGCAGAAAAGCCGTTAAGAATCATTAAGCAGAGTCAAACCCAACCCATGTGTCTTCCTGCTTTACTGAAATTTTGGCATTTACTGGAATCCCAGTTCCGTGAGTGCTTTCCCTTCTACCTCTGCCCACATTTCTGTACAAATAAACTGATGCGGAGTTCTCCAGAGTCTGGAGAAGGCCCAGATGGAGAGTTCAGAAACTGAAACCTGTATTTTATGTTAGCAGTGTCAGAGTTCTACATTCCAGGGATTTGGGAAAGATCCTAAGAGCAAACATCCCAAACTCAGGAGGAAGTTTAGCACTAAATGCAAAAGAAATCCAAATATATTGAAGTATGGAAACTAAAACAACTTCAGCTTTGCCCTGCAGTGACCCCATGCAGTAAGAATACAATTACGATTAGATCACAGGAACAGTTGGAGCCCTAGATAAGAATAAACTGAGTTTTGAAGGCCTCCAGACATACTGCGTTGATTTGCCATATTTTCTCCCAATGCAGTGCCAGAATAACACAGAGTTCCTTAAAGAATCAATTAAAATCTGAGTGTCAACTCAGAAATTGCCTGATTTACTTGTAAATTGGCAGAAAACACCACTATTTAAGGCTGTCATTTTACTGCCTCCCCCCATAGCAGCACATGGAAGATTGGAGGGGACAATAACAAAATCTCCCTGTTTGTAGGATAAAGTGTTTGGTGACAGCAACATCCTCTCCAACACATATGGCTTGTACCACCTACAGGCAAACCCCTTCTACCACCTGGGTGTCTGAGCATGTTTCCTTTGTACTTTTCTGTGCTCTTCTTCCTCATCTCCTCATTGGAGAGCTCTCCCATTCCTTTCTGGAAAAATACTGAACTTTTTAGGTAACACAACTCTGCATTCATGCCATTTTTTCCCCCCTACGCTTGTAAAGAGGTTTTCTCTATGCACTGGATACCTTGCCTGCAAATCTCTGTCTCTGGGTTTCCCTTGTACGAGCACAATTCAGCATGCTAACAGTGTGCTGACATACTTTCAGGATCCTAAGTACCTGAAAACTGAGTACCACAAAAGCTGTCTTGTAAGAGCGAGTCTGCATTAAAGGCAACTTGTGTCATGGGACATTTGGAAGTATTTTGTGTCTATAAAGTGACAACTGTCCTAAAAAGGACAACTGGATTTAGACCAGCGGAACGTTATTTACTCATCTCACCAAAATGTGCAGTTAATTATTATACATTGAACTTCTATAAAGAAGGAAAAGCTTGTGAAGCTGGATAGCACACAGTTTAGCACCATGACACAAAAAAATGGCAGCAGTTTCTATAAAGCACAGAGATATAAATGTATTTTTAAGTCCCATCTGAAATGCTACGCTTATTTGAAAGATTGGTGGCCACATGTGCATGAAAGATGCTGAGTGGCAATTGCAGGACACACTGCAGTGCCTTCATGTGGTGTTCACAGCCTGCAAAGCCAGACTTTTCCCCAAACACTATTCATTCTGGAAAACTGTGTTGTGTTTGTGAGTCCCCTAATGAAGCCTTCCCCAGGTCAATTGCTGTCCACATCCTGAATATGTAGAAAAGAGAAAAAGAGAGCATGTTCTGGGCACAAGAAAACCAAAGAAGACAGCTGCACTTTTTCACAAGATTTTTGAAGCCTTACATTCCTCAGACATCAGCTTTTTGGTTAAACCAGAGGCAGGGCCATCCTGTAAAGGACCATCATAAAGCACTTTCTGACTTTCTGTGGTATGTCTTGAATGGGGAATGGTCACTCCTTCTATCTCCTTATGGGCTGGATGTGACACATCTTACAAACCGTTTTCCCTAGAAGAGAGGCAATAAAAAGTATCTGGCTGGATAAGCAAATCAATCTGTCAGTGTGTCCCCAGAATCTGCTCCAATCTTCTGACTCATTAAGACTCCATCTTTCAGGAATCACCATAAAAATATTGAAGTCACTGAAGGGAGGAGGATGCACATTTGGACTGATGCAAGCCAGAGCCAGTTTGCAAAATCCTTGCTGAGTGACATCATGGCATAGCCCTCCTCTATCTGATTTATTTTGAGGACTGTCTCTTCTTGGGCATACTAAACAGCACAAATGTCCCTTCCCACAAGAAACTCTGCATTCGGGACCAGGCCAACACAACCTCACTTGATCCAGATGCCACCAGAGTTGAGACAGCATTCTCTTCCACAGCACCAGCAAGGACAGCCTCCAAGTGTGGCTTTGCCTTTGATGCCTCACTCAGTGAGTTTTGTGCCCGAGCTCAGCTCAGCGTCCAGTGGGCTGCTGGTGAGGAAGAGGAGCAGTGTGTGTGAACACCTCGCAGTGGGTGCTCAGGGACCACTTGTTGTGACTTGCTGCTTGTAAAAGGCTCCCTAGCAATATGACTACAAAGGTGATATTTATATTCGTGCCCAGGGTCTCAGGGTGAGATCCTGCCAGCTTTGCACAAGAGACCAAACAAACACCAGCAATACCCGGGACTAATTGGCAGTAAATATTTATAGCAGCTAGTATGCTGATAATAATAATAAACTTTAGGGATGAAACAATGTGTATGGTATTGCTGCTGATGGAGGGGGACACAAAGGAGAGGTCATTTGCAAGGTCTCTGTGCAGCTCTACCCAATGGCAATGGAAACAATCCCAGTAAGCGAGGAGTGTAGGAGTGTCCTTTCATTGTAATAGCAGCATAAAGGGTTGTTTACTAGTGGCTTGGTAGCAATTAAAAAGCTATTGGCCCCATTTAGTTTAGGATTAATTTCCGTGCTTGCATTTCTATAGAAAGGCGATAAGTACTTGAAAGGTACTTGTCATAAAAAATAGAAGTTTGTCTGGCACAGACAAATCTCAGCTGCAGCCTAATTGTGAACATTTCCAGCACATGGGAAGAAACCAGGCAAAGGGAAGATAAGCAGCTCAGTGAGTGTGAAAGCCAGGCTTGTGGGAATGTCCATAGAAATGCTTGCTAAATAAGGGGAAACCAGGGCTGCACTCACAGACCCTCTCAGCAGCAGACTTTACTATGGAGTTTCAAGTGAACGCTTCCATTATATTCTCCTTATGTAACAACAAGGGAAAGCATTTTCATTCATGAATGGAAATGCTTATGACATTTGTGGTCTAGTAATTTCCCTTTATGATCATCTGTCATTGTATCTCTGGAAATCTCCGACAATTTCAGTCATATTCCTGATATTATGTTCAGCTCTTTCTGTATAATTTCACTTCACCTGCTCTGCTGTTTTTTCCAGTCTATCAACCATCTGAAAAATGAGAAAGCTTTACCTGGCACTTTGCAGTGGGAGCATGAACACCGCGTTTTAACACCTGAAAGCACATGAACCGATGTACAGATGCTATTCTGTAGCGTTTAAAGAAAAATCTCATGTTAAACTGTACGGCCCCAAACCAACAAGATTTCAAGCCAAGGCTACAAGAGGATGATTGTGTGGTGTGTATTTTTTTTTTTTTTTTTGGTGTGTGTGTGTTCTGTTTAACAAAACACTGAAGTGGAGAAAGCCTTTCTGCCAAGGGTATGCTTTGCTTTTTTTTGCCAGTGCCCAGCTCAAAGAGCCAACGTGTTTCCCTGTGAGTTTGAAGGAGAGCAATTACTTCTGTGCTTTGGAAATAGTCACAATAGTGCACAGCTGTTTTCACTGGGGTCGACTTCCACCACGCTGTAATGACAGTTCAAGCCATACCAAAAATCCTCGCACAGGATGTAATCAACCTCAAATCTGGAGAGAAACATTGAGAAACTGCCTCCGTGTGCCAAGAAAAACAGCAGCCGTTTACAACATGCTTTTCCTAATGTCCACTCAGCTCAACTCACACGTCAAACTGGACGTCTCAAAGCGAAAGTAGGGCAGACCAGAGGAGAAAAGCCCCTTGACTATTGTGAAGAATTTTCTAAGCAGTAACATGGCAGGGCTCAGGCACTGGGAGCCACCTCTGATCTCTCCTACCCCTTCATTGAAACTCTAGCATGGGTGTCCTGAAAGCCTACATCAGGAGTGATAAAATACTTGTTTTCCAAGAATTTTTTTTCTTGCCTCTTTCAGACACTTGGAAAGTTTCTGTCCCTCCAACAACAAAGCTGCTACATGTCGCGTTCTGCGCTCAGAGCTTAACTGCTATGCTGCTACAGGAGCCAGCCCACAGCACCAGATTTACGGGTTTTCTCAGGATGCCACGTTAACCAAAACCCTAATTATTCCCAAGAAATGCTTGAATCCATTTTCACTTACCCCAGATGAGTCTCAGCAGTTGTGGATACAGCAGAATGGAAAAAAGCCCTCATATGATAGTGTCTCTAAATTTACCAGAAAGAAAGGAGCGGGGGTACTTGTCCTTTAAGTGTCTCTAAAGATGGTTTGCATAGCTGGATCTCAGCTTATCTATGCTTTTCTGCTTTTGCTTCCATACATGGATCTGTTCCCAACAGTAACTTCAAGCTGTCGAAAAGAAGCTATCTGGCAGCTTTCAGTTTCACCTGGCACATCAATGAGCAGAAATAAATAAATAACAATCTTTTCTGCTAGATCCCCTATTTGATTTGTACCCCTCTTTGTTTCTTCCTTCTTTCTTCCTCCCTCTCTTCCTTTACCTCCCTTCCTCCCTTCCTTCCTTCCTCTCTTTTCTCTCTCTTTTTTTCTTTTTTCTTTTTTCTTTTTTCCCAAGATTAAATTTTTTTGCTCTTATTTCCAAAGTCATTCTTAAGTGGGGGCAAGTAGAAACGACCAAAAAAGATTTTTCTTCACTCTTTCCTGCAAGCTCATGCACTTTATTCTCAGAAATATCTTTTTGTTGCTGTTGTTTTTTTGCTTTGCTTGTAGGTCAGGGTTTTGAATGTTTATTACTTGGAAGCATTTCAATGCAATATACATCATGTCTGCAGCAAGGGAAGGTTAAGAGTCAAATTTTTTGGAGAGAGGGATTATAGAAGAGCCACGTGACTGCTCCCAGATTAGCAGCAGTAGCAGGAGGAAGCATTCCTCTGATAATACAGTAACTACCATGGGACGTGCCTGAAGCACCAAAGAGTGGAAGCTGTTGTTTGGAAGCTTCTTGCAGATGCGTTATGATTAAATTACTCCTCGTCCTCCTTCCCACCCCTCCAATCTCACCAGGTTTCTGTTTCAAAAAGGGCTGATTCTGGACAAAACAATTTTTTTTTAACATGGGGAATACTGTGCCACAAGTCAGGAAACCAATCATGGAAGGGCTGCTCTGAAAGTAGTGCTTCTTATTATATTGGCCCACAGCATCAGAGGCAGATGGCAGTTGGTGGCATGGCAGTAGAGGCTGAATCTTCCCAGTAATATCCCATTACATTTTGTTGCCATGTGACAGATGGCAGCAGAGGGGCAGTCTGACACAAGGGCATCTGACATGGAAGTGTGTATGGAGCAAAGGTTTGGAACTCAATTCCTCAGCGTAAAAAATCCAGCACCCACTGACATTCATCAGTGTTTGCTTGAGATTTTTCCTAAATATCTGTTAAACACATGGCAGAATAAAAGTTTTTTAAGATCTCACTAGCTCCAGCCCTACAATTAGTGACAAACTATAATTTTGTTATTACAAATTATCCAATCAAGAGATGTTGCTTCAAACAACATATTCATCTCCCGCTCTTTGGTGCATAAGGAACTAGGGGAAGGTGTATATTTTGATGTGGCTTCTGGGAGGTTTCTAGCATCTACCCAGCATCCTGTGCCCTGAGAGCACACTTCTGTGTCCCACACTGAGCAGAAGTCTTGTGTGGGTTGGATATACGAAACAGGCGCAAAAGGACTCATTTGCAGAAAATGAATGAGTACAAGCTTGATGATCTTGAAGGCCTTTGCCAAACTAGATGATGGTTCTATGATTCAATGAAGGAGACCCTCCTGTTTCTGGCATGCCAGCCAAATGATTAGTGCCTGTTGAATGGAGCAGTGGGAATCTGGAAATCTGTCCCAGGATTTCTCCAGCCTTTCAAGAAGAGCCAAGCTCATCTCAGGAGGGTGCTCAGGTGGGAATCGATGCCACTGATGCCTGTCAGACAGACCTGGTGACTCAGGAGAGAACCTCTTGTCCTATATTGCATGCATCAGTAAAGCCTTTGAACTCCTGCTTAATTTAAAATATGCAAATAATACTTTTGACTTCCCTGGGATTAGCCATGTCATCATTCTGTGCTTGATTTGGTTGTATAGAAGTGGAAATGAAGCTGTCATAAAGTAGCACAACAAACAAACAAACAACAACAAAAAAATAACAACAACAAAGGACCCAAACAAGAACTGACATTATCTGAGTTTCCCAGGTCTCTTGGCTGTGACTGTATTGCTCCAAAGAAGCTGTAGAGTTTACCAGAATGGGCTAAGAAGAGCAAGACTTTTGATTTCAACTCATTTCAGAAGTGTCCTCTTTTCTGTAAAGGAAATGTTGAAACCCAGATGTGCACATAACTTAAGAAAAATGTATGCTGTTTTGGGTTCTTGCAAATAAGATGATGACACAGCCCTCAGGGTTTGGGGAACTGAAAGGTGAAAGGAGCAGACAATTTTCTGGCTATGTCCTGCCCTTCAGCACAGCCGCTGTGTGTCATCCCCGGTATGAGTGACACCATCTGCTTTGAACTCAGCTCTTTACACTGACTGGCCAAAGAGCTGCTCATATTTTCCATTGAGAGCTTTTCCATTTGGCCCGGTGAGAGAGGTGAAGTTGGTGTCAGGGCATGTGGATGGTAAGAGGAAAGGTATTTTTCTAAAGCAAAACAAAAAAGATAGATAATAGAGTCACCATCTAGTCCAGGCAAGTCTGACCAATTGCCCATGACCTGCATGCAGTCTGACCCAGCACACCCTGTGCCTGTCCCCTGCCCCACACCATCATGGCAGCTCTGCCACACTGAGTGGCCCAACCCAACCTGCTCCCAGCAACCACACAGCAGTGTGCGATCGGCATGGGCTGAAAGAAGCACACAGGGAGGGCACAGTGCAGGGCTGAGTCAGTTATGGCAAATGGTTGTGTGCATTGTGATATGTTTGCTAAACGCAGGCCTGTCAACAGCAAAAAATATGCAGCCGTGCTTTGATTTTGATACAGGGATTTGAGAACGGGTTTCAAATTGCTGAAATAAATGATGAAATTTTTTGTATATCTCGACTCCATTTTCAGTCAGCATAAATACATTACCTGTGAATTTCCAATGCATAGAGTTGCAATCAGATATTCAACTCAAAAATCTGACTCTATCTCTCCACCATGCCTTTATAAGCCCTCTCCTACCAGAGAGAAATACCCCCCCTTTGCAGACACACCTTATCCGTGTCACCACTTTTTGGTAGTATGTACATTTGTGAACAACTGTTTTCAAGGACTAAGCTCAGGAAGAGTAAAACATCATCAGAAATCTCTGACAAACACCTGGGAGTTCACTTAGAATTGCAACCACTGCCACTGAACCCAACTGATGCATCAGGGTGGCAAAACAAGGTGAAATATCCCACTGGTTTATGAAGAGCGGCCGCCATGATGGTGCAGGGCAGAGGGCAGGATAGGCCACATGTGGCCCATGGGTTGAACATGCTTGAGCTACCCAGCAGGCCAGAAGGAAATGGAAATAAACACCTCAGCCCTTCATGCCCACTGATTCCTCTCGTCTTCCCTAAAACAAACAGAAGAGGGGGCGAAAACCCATCTTTGGGGGTGAGACAGGCAGAAGACATCTGAGGCTGTGCTTGGCACAGCATCAGGCAGAACGGCAAGAATTCAGATCTGGGAGCAGGGCTGGTGCCTGTGGCAGAGCAGGGTGGTCAGACCTCATCTACTTAGCCTGATCCCCCTATGGACACCTTCAGTCCTCAGAGCCAACCCTGCCTGTGCTGCAGTTTCAAGCTACCAAAGAGGCATTGAAACCTCTCTTCTGAATATCAATGTGAGTTTCACAAGCGTGGTTTAAATATAGCTGCTTGCTTTCCTGGGAGACCCTGTAGCAGTATTCTCGCTGCAGCAAAAGCTGCACCATATGCCCAGCATTCACAGCCGTTTCCCAAAGACCGCCAGGGAGTTGTTATTCTGCATTTGGCTTGCATGCCGTTCCAAATGAAAGGCTTGCTGGGGAGGAAGGCTGGAGGAACAGGCTGCAGCTGACGTCTTTCACACGTTCAGATGTGCTGCTCAGGTGCGCTTATGCAGTGTTACGAGCTGCGAGAGCTGGATGCAGCTCTGAGCAACCTGATCTAACATGGAAGCCAGCCCAGCTCCAGGCAGGGGCTGGACCTCCAGAGGTCTCTCACCACTGAAATTATCCTTAACTCAACTTAGGATACAGTCATATGGCAGAGGAACAGAAAGGAAATCTGAATTTCTGGGTCATTTTCTGTCTTACTTTTTTTCTTGGTTTTTATTTTATTTTATTTTTTTTATTACCATTTATCTTACAAACCCTTCAAGCATGGCCCATCTCTCATCATACACAGGGCTTGTCTCCAAAGTAACTTCGACCTTACTGCACTGCAAGTGAAAACCCACAATTCCCTCTTTTTTTTTTCTTAAAGCAAACTGATTAAAATGCATTTGGGCCCATGCCCAGGTAAAGTGCAAGAAAGTTGGGCAGCCATTCTTTCCCTGTGTTAAGTATGTAAAGCTCTGCAAGTGAGCAAGTCTTTTTCGTTCAGGATAAGCAAAGATGCTTAAAACCTGGGGAGCGTCCAATTCTTAGCCATCATTAAGTGATAAATTAACCATCATTAAGACATATATTACCATGCCTTCAGGACAAAGCTAATAGAAAAAAATGCTAATTAGTGCTGGTCAGAAATTTTCCAGTGGAACATTTTTCTGTCAGAAACTCCCCTGATTAGTTTAAATTGATGCTTTCCAGAAGAATAAGTTGGTTTTGCTGAATCCCCACTGTAACACAGTGGACTGTGGTGGGATGGGAGTAGGGAAAGAGGGACTCCATCAAAACCCTCGTGTTGATGCCTTGCCAAATTATCTGCCTGACTGCAAGCCTTGTGACAGCAGCAAGGCTTGCAGTTTGGGGCAGTCTGCCCCACAGAGTGCTGGTAGATGAACCCTGAACATTCTTGGTTCTTGTGTTGAGGGACTTGGAGATCACACCTGCAACCAGTAGCATGCTTAGGTGGTGTATGTAGCATTACATGTTGGCCCTGCTCATGCCTGACTCCTTATTCCACTCCTGCTGAATCTCTCCCAGCGCTCTGAGCTTCCATGTTTTCCTCCAGCAAAGAGTGCCCCTGGAGCTGAGCAGACAAGAAGGGCTAAATGGGACCCTCTGGATCCTCAGACTGGCAGAAGATGGCTCAAATGCTGATCAGAGCACTGCAGCAACCAGGACTGAAGATATACTGAATTGCCAAACATTAATATTTGATGCATTTCAATATTTAAAGAGCTTGATAAGATAATTTAAGAAACACTGTTGCTTTTTAAATTATTTGTAGACGATTTATAACGGGAGCAAATCCACTTGGAATGAGCAATATTTTGGCTAGAATAGACGCGTAGCTTAGACAGCTGCCTTCATTTATTTAAAGCATTGAAGATATGACGGTTTTGAACTCCTCTGCTAGAAACCCCACATCTCACCAGGCCAGACTCCCATCCAGCAGAAGCAAGTGAATCATAGAATCATTAAGGTTGTAAAAGACCTCCAAGGTCATCCAGTCTAACCATTCACCTGCCTCCAATATTGCACACTAACCATGTCCTTTTCCTTAAACAGCTCCAAGGATGTTGACTCCACCACCTCCCTGGGCAGCCTGTTCCAATGCATCACCACTCTTTCTGAGAAGAAATTCTTTCTAATATCCAGCCTGAACCTCCCCTGCTGCAACTTGAAGATCCAGAAGTGTCTTTAGGCTGGTTGCGGTGTTGTTGAAGGAAAGTTTTGCTTTTGGAAACAAAGTAAAAGAGATGGAGGATTTCCCTGAAAATTTTGTTTTCAGTGAAAATATTTGAGTTGTCATCTAGAACTAGAAAACCACGGCTGGAAAAAAATAAGCTGCTGGTTGCCAAGAAAAAAAGAAAAAACCCACCCTGCTGCCATTCTTTCTTGATTTATTTGTTTTCCTGGAAACATCTTGGTGTAAGCGGCTCCAACAGTTTACACCTGGTCAGGATCAGTCCCAGCGCTGATAGCACTGTCATTCACTTGACAAATGCCATATGAGTCCGTAGAGAGCTCCCCGCAGCATTCCCATCTCCCATATACATCATATCTGCCTAAAGTGGAGGGCAGGGAGGCAAGGGCACAATTCATGCAATGTTAAAATGAGCCGCTTTATTTAACACAGTATGCCTCACATGCACTGTGTGAAGGAAGCCAAGAAACCTCTGTGCTGCAGCACAAGCAGAAGCACATGGTTAGCAGTGAGGGAACATTTTGCATTGGGCAGCCCCTTTATTTCCAGTCTTCCCATCCTGATTGCCAAGGGAGATCTCCAAACGTACCATCAAACTGTAGAGTCACTACACTTTCTTTTTTGCTCTAACCACTTTGAGCCTCAGGTCTTTGCCAGTTCTGCAGTCAGCACATAAGGACTGTGCAGGGAAATGATTTCTCTGTGGTGATGCTGACAGTTTCCTATGGAAACCAACACATTGCTCCACAGATACCTGGACTAGGTGGAAAAAGTCCACAGTTTTATCACAGAATTGTGGAATCACTCGGGTGGGAAAGGATCTTTGGATGCTATTTGCTTCAACCCCAGCAGGGCCACCCAGGGCTGCCCAAATGTCCCTGTCTCAGCAAATGTCCTGGAAATCCCTTACTCCTCTAGGATTACGAAAGGAGTTTTCCACACTGTGGGAGGAGGAGTGTGGCTGAGGGGCTCCCCTGCTTCTTCAGTCTTGTCTGGATGATGGGATTTTGACAACCTTTCTCATGAGTGTTTTCGTTTCTGTTCATCAGCTTGTTGGTCTGATAACATTAATCAGCACTGTGGAAACAGTGCTTTCAGAAATGAACATTGTAATCAGAATGAAGAGACACTGATGAGTATTGCTAAAATTAAAGAGTCTAAATCCAGCAAAATTGCTTTCGCTGGGAAAAAGTATTTTTATCTATAGCCAGTGTTACCCACTAGATCCATGCTACCTTGACAACATGAGGCATGATCCTCGTAGGAGGGTGTGGCATCTCTGGGGGAGCCCCACAAAGATGTTCTTACAGCTCACGTTTTCCCCGTGTGTCAGTTGGCTGAGGGAACTGCGATGGTTCAGCCTGGAAAAGAGAAGGCTCAGGGGAGATCTTATCACTCTACATCAGCCTGAAAGGAGGTTGTGGTGAGGTGGAGATTTGCCTCTTCTCCCAGGTAACAGCAATAGGACCAGAAAAAATGGCTTCAAATTGCACAAGGGGAAGTTCAGGTTGGATATTAGGAGGTGTTCGAGAAAAGGGTAGAAGTGGCATGAGGGACATGGTTAGTGGGCATGGTGGGGAAGGATCAACAGTTGGACACAGTGATCTTAGAAGTCATTTCCAACCTTTATGAGTCTATAATTCTGTGATTCTCTCTCCTGCCCTATCAGCTGGCACAGACTAGTAGCAAGCAGCATTGTCTCCCAGAGGCCAGAAAACCTGGCCCCACGTTGGTGCTGGAAGTTCTTCATCCCAGACCCTGCTGCATGTTGAAAAGATTAAGCATTTCTACCATTTACCTCAGTCCAAAAATATGTCTAAAAATGGCCTGCTGGTGAATTCTAGCATGTGTTTAAACATGATGAGATGATGCATGAGCTTGAAGGCAAGTGGCAAAAGTGAAATCCCCGCTTAATATTTTCCTTTCTGAGGCTGCAAAGATCTCCAATCCAGGGAGTGATGCAAGGACCTAACATAACTGCTAGCGTAGCTGGGATTAGGTAATTTGTGTGTGATTGTGGCTAGATATTAGAGGAAGACAACTATTTATTGATAAGCCTGACAAAGGTGAAGCATTTCAGAAACATCTCACGGCCTATAAAACTGAAGTGCAATTCCTAAGCATATTGCTGCCCCCTGAAAAGCATTAAATATAGCTCCTGGCACAAATACCAGGGCCATAAAGCTGCAAGCTCACAGCTCGAGGGCACCCTGAGCCTCTGCTTTCCCACTTCACCAGTTGTGTGAGGAAAACGGGGGATAAAACAGAATTTCTTACTTTTGGATACTACTGCTTATAGTTCACGCATTGCCAATTAATATTGTTAATACAGTTCATACAATGCAGGATGGAGCAGTATACAGTTAGTATCATCAACTAGGTAATCATTAATAATTTTCTTCCTCCTCTCAGAGGTCTAAAGCCAAGCCTTGGGCTGCCAGGGTAGAAGTCCCACACAGCATGTCTAATCAATGGTTTCGTTTCTTACTTTTTTTTCCTTTCTCAAGAATATCTGCTCAAAATGCTTTATCCACTCCTAGTTGAAGGGCAAAAAGGGAAGGAGGGAGCCGATTTTGCCTGCTGTTTCTTTGTGTACTGGCTGGGCATGCCACTGCTTCTCAAGCCACTGCTTTTACGGTGAGTTGATGAAATGGTGGCTTCTGGATCCTCAATACTGAATGGGCTACCTTGCCCTAGGTCAAGAAGTGAACCACCTGCACCCAAAATCAACCATTTGTTTGTGAGTGGGGAGATGATGCTCAAGAGAAAACATCTCAAAGCATCTCAGTCTTCATAGACAGCTGTCATCTTCCCAATACTGCTAATCAGTACTGATACCCAAAGAGCCTCACCATGGGAGGAGGCTCAGCACCAGCCTTCACTGTGCCAACAAGTGACCCCAACATCCTCATGCTTTTCTCAAGGCATAAAAAAGGGAATGCCACAGTCAGTCAGAGGGAAGCAAGAAATTATGCTAGGAAGTCCTCATTCCCCTTAGGGGTGATTCTTCCATGGGAACAGAAAAATGTAGCGGTTGTAGTATCTCCATCCTTGAAATCACTCAAATTCTGTGTGGATGCAGCCTGGAGCAACCTCATGCAAGCTGGAACACAATCCCTTTCTACCTCAATTTTTAAGTAATTCTTTATATTTTCAAGACCACAAATTTGATATATATTCTTTTATGAAACTAATACCTATTGCTTGAGGTGGGTCCAGGACAGAGGCACAGAGACAGGTATTTCTATCATTGGGATGAGCTGTTCCCAGAGATGCCCCAGTGACAGACACCCTAATCTTGTGCACTGTGTTTTTTCTGCTAGTTTAATATTCAGGGTTGAAAGGAAAAGTAGACAGAGATTGATTATCTGTTACCTTAGCAGTGATTATTATGAATTTGTAGAATCATAGAATCATAGAATTGAGTTGGAAGGGACCTTAAAGATCATCTGATTTCAACCACCTTGCCATAGGCAGGGCTGCCCCACACCAGCTCAGGCTGCCCAGGGCTCCATCCAACCTGACCTGGAGCACCTCCAGGGATGGAGCATCTACAGCTTCTCTGGGTAGCAGTGCCAGTGTCTCCGCACTTTATGAGTGAAAATTTCCCCCCAGCATCTAATTTAAATCTCCCCTCTTTTAGTTAAAACCATTCTCCTAGTCCTATCACTATCCGCCCATGTAAAAACTCACTCCCCCTTTTGCTTGTAAGCTCCTCTTAAGTACTGGAAGGCCCCAGTGAGGTCTGTTCAGAGTCTTCTCTTCTCCAGGTTGAAGATACCCAACTCCCTCAACCTTTCTTCATAGCAAAGGTGCTCCAGCCATCTGAGCATCTTCATGGTCCTCCTCTGAGCCTGCTCCAACAGCTTCCATGTCTTTCTTGTGCTGGGGGCCTGGAGCAGTACTCCAGATGAATTAATTAATTCATTCATTTTAACTAATTTGGATTTTTTCCTGCTCTTGAAGGCAGTCTTTGGATAGTTTAATAACATTACAACTAGTGACTGCAAAAATAAATATCTGACACCTCTAGTTTTGCTATGTGTCATCTGAATGGAAGTTTTCTGATGAATAATAATAAAAACATGCTTGTTAGGAATACATAATCTATAAATCAGACTTTTCCAAGGTCTTTTTGAGTGGTGTAAGAAAGATTACTTTCAACCTGTGACAAGTGATCCCTGCTCTGGGCTTCAGCAGTGTTCACTGGCACTGAGGTCATAAACCACTTTTCAGTCAAAGCCTTTTGTTTTCATTTCCCTGTAAGTTTCTGAGACAATCACCTACAGAGCTAAAATTTTCCATGCTGAGCCTCCGCCCAAAGGGGACTTCAGATGCTGTATTTTGGGAGGGAGAGTGCAGAGGGCAGCCAGAGGCACTATTTTCCCTTCCCTTCCTCCTGTGGCAGGGAATGTTGGTTAACATTGGCAAAATAGCATGGAAGTCCTCATTCTCTCCAAGGAGATGTGTATAAGCTGTGGCTGGAACGAGCTGGTGGTGACAGGCTTACAAACACATGAAAAATATTACATCAAGCATGAATTCAAATGACTGGCATGGGAAACAGTGTGTTACAGCCCCAGACCATGACTCCATCCTTGCACAGGGAATGCCTATTCTCATCCTGGCATCATCCCCAGGAGATGATGTGTGGGGAAGGCAGACGTTTCCAAGAAAGCAGAAAAGTGTAGAAGTGGGTCTTTCTTTTCCCAGGCTTGCTGACATTATGAGTGGTATTACTGCTAAGTTTAGGCAGTTTGAGGATGGATCTTTGGGCCCTGCTGAGGTCTGCATAACAGCGTGAAAAGCTGGTGCACCTTCCTAGCCAGGTTATTCACTGAAATAACAGCTTGGAAAGTTGGAAATTAAAAAATTCCCCGTACTTTTTCTGACAGTTAAGTAGGACAGCCTGGGCTTTAGATGTGCAGCAGCCTCCCCTAAATGCTATTGTCAAGGACAATACCTTCTGCCAGTCACCAGGGTAACACTTGTTTTTGCAGAGCTCCTCTGAGCTTCTGAGCCGCCCGCTGACTGCACTCAGAGCACAACTGGAGCTGTCTAGGTGGACCTGCTTGAGAGCAGGGTTGGGCCAGGTGACCTCCAGAGGTTTCTTCCCACCTCAACTATTCTGTGATTCTGTGATTATTATTGGTCTTGAACAGAGCAGGATTTTAGCCAGAATTTTTTTTCACTTTTCTTGTAGAGGGTTGTAACAGTGTAAAGCATCTGATAGAAGTCCACTTGGAGTTGATGAAGATTGCATAGCCCCTGTGGCTCACAGTAGGCCTTATTCAAATTGTTGCTCTTTGATATTTGACATTAAATGCTGTATTAGGCAGATGTTACTGGGGTGCCGGGGTTGGCTGTTGTGGAGTGGTCAGGCTTGTGGCTGCTTCCAGATAGAACTCATGAAGTCTGACATGCACTGCACTAAGACAGGTACTTGTGCACTCTGACTAATTGTGCCCACTGCTGTGCAGCTCATACTGAATTATATTGGAGTTGGGAATCCCACTGCAGGAAGGAAGGACACAATGAAATACAGAAGGCAATTTTGCAGGCCTGTGACACGTTAACTTCTTGTGGTTTTGATGTTTCTATTAGGAAAAAAAGATGACAAGGACATGGGTGGTACAGCTGTTAGGTAGCAGAGTCGGATGAGAGGTTAAAAAGGAAGATAACAGCAAGAAATGTTGTGGGATGGTGTTGTCAGAACTGAAGAGCAGAGGGAAAAAAGGGTAAGACATGGCAGGACAGCTATATAAGGAGAGCCAAGAGAAAATAACAGCCAGAAAGCAGGTGCTTTGTTTGGGCTGCTCCTCCAGAAGAGGGTGGAACAGGCTCCCTGGGGCAGTGGGCATGGCCCCAAGTTGCTGGAGCTTAAGAGGTGTTTGGACACTGCTCTGAGACATAGGGTTTGATTTGAGGTTGTATTATGTGGAGCCTTGGGTAGGGCTCAGTGATTCCTGTTGGTCCCTTACAACCTGTGAAATCCTATGATCACTTGCAGCCTGGAAAACCTGACTGGCTGAGCCATCACCATTGCTCATATCCATGCCCTGTGCTGCCAAAGCCATTGCAGTTTTTATATTTGCCTCCCTGCCTGTCCACTACCCACAGTTATCCTCGGTTAACAGTTCTGCTGTGCCACAGCCTCTATAGTTGAGATTAAATAGCACAGGCAGCTGAGAATACATGGATGGATGCCAAAGAATGAAAGTTGAAAGAATTAGTTTTTATGGTTTATTGAGTATAGTGACATATTAAGGCCTGCTAGAAAAGCTGGAGCAGCTGGCTTTTAGATAACTTCAGTCATTTTAAGGCCATCTTTTTGAAGGTTTTAGTGGGCGCCTTTTAATTCTTCTGTCTGTTGTTCTGATGTTCTGTCAGCTGGAGCTGTTGGCTACCCTGCTGTGTGGCATCCAGTGTTGGTCCTGGTTTTCACCTGGCTGTGCTGCTGGGAAGGTACCTGTGGTGCTTCTTGTCAGCTAGGGGCTTTGGTGATGAGTTTGACCACGGATGCAAAGCACAGCACATTTCTGGCAGTTATCAGTCACCTCCTAAGAAGACCTCCTCATTCAGTGCCACATAGGCAGATTGTTTTAGACAGATAAACACAAGTGTGCATGTACCAAATAAATACAAGTGGTGCCCAGCACATTTATGACCATAAGCTTGTCCTATTGGAAAGTTGAGCAACCACATAGATAGGTTTTTTTTCTACAGTATTATCCTTGCCAGTTCAGATGAGAAGATGTGATCTCTTCAGATCTGAGTTTAGCAAGATAATCAAAGATATGTATAAAACCCTACAGTTTTTGCAATGGAATCATGTTTTTAGCTAACTTCTAGCCTTAGCTTTAAGTATACGTAGGTTTTCTGGGTTAAATTTATAATTTCAAACTCATATAGTTATTCTTAGCAGCCTAAACTCTTAAGGTTGCCAGACGTGTAAGGATTCTGCTTTTAAAACATCCAAGAGATTTTATATCTGTTCTTCAAGTTTATCTTGAAGCAATGACAGATTCTCAATAATTCCAACTCCATTTGCAGAGCTGAACTGCACTGTGATCCTGCTAAAGCTTCCTATCTGCCTGGAACTGAGTCAAATGGTGCTGCGACAAGTATGGGAGCAGCCGGTGTGCTGTTGGCATCAGCCTGAGCATCTCCTCAGAATGAACATATGTTTCCTGGTTCAGCCACTTCTTTTGCTCTTCCCTTTTTAACTTTTACTGTATGCTTTTTTTCCTCCCTTAATTAAGAGCTTTGAATTATTGGGATTTTTTTTTTTTTTTTCATTTTCCCACATCTGTGGATGTGAGCAAGGACAGATGCTAAAGGACAGAAGCTTTTGTTGATGAAACTAATCAGATTTTAATGAAACTAATCAGATAATTCCTTCCTATCAAAGAAGGAATTGGAATAAAGACATCAGTAATTTGAACAATGTTCTGAAAAATTACCATGTTTGGCTGTTTGTTAAAACTGCATCACTGATAAAGAGGGAGAAAAATTAGATGGAGTTACACTTGGGCTGGTGAACTTTAAAGACTCAAGAATCTTCAGTTTGGCTCAGAAATGTTCTGCAAACTTGATGGGTGTGGCAGAGGATGAGATCTAACGAGCACATTATCAGAAATCATAACAATGACCAGAATCAGTGGAAGCATGAGGATAAGAAGTAGAGTTGTGATGAAGCTAGAATAAAAGTCCTTTGCTTAACAATAAATGTTTTGAAAGGTGAAATATTGCTTATTTTCTCCATGGGGAGATGTTGGCTATGGAAGCTCCTGCGTGTCTTTGAAAATGATGGAGAAGGTGGTCAAAATTGCTGCTGCTGATACAGACCTGTTCTGGACAGACCAAACCAATTGAAGAGCTGCAGAAGACTCTTGCAAATGAAATCCACTATCTAAGTGCATAATGATGTCTGTGCTTGGGGGGGAGGAATGCATGCAGTGCATGCGTGCTGTGCTGTTGGTCTCTAAATCACTGTATCACCACTTACAGTGATGATGCAAGAGATATGAACTTGTTGGAATGCGTCCAGAGGAGGGTCACAAAAATTATGCAAGGGATGGAACATCTCTCCTACTAGGACAGGCTGAGAGAGCTGGGGCTGTTCAGCCTGGAGAAGAGAAGGCTCCAGGGAGACTTGAGAGTGGCCTTTCAGTATCTAAAGATGGGCAGTAAGAAAGAAAAGGACAGATTCTTTAGCAGAGTCTGCTGTGATAGGACAAGGAGAAATGGTTTCAAACTAAAAGAAGTGACATTTTAGACTGCATATATGAAAGAAAGTTTTTACAGTCAGAGTGGTGAGGCACTGGCACAAGTTACCCGGAGAAGTGGTGGGTACTTCATCTCTGGAGACACTCAAGGTCAGGCTGGATGGGGCTCTGAGCACCTGATCGAGCTGTAGGTGTAGATTCATTGCAGGGGAGTTGGACCAAATGGCCTTTTAGTGCCCTGTCCACCTCAAATTATTCTATGATTCTATGATTCAAGGATTTGTGAAGAATTGTGTATAGCTTCCTGAAAACATCAATTCACATCTCAGCATGTTCAAAGTGAGATGTAATTGTTATGAAAGATATAGAGAAAAAAAATGACATGCTATACCACTGTATAAATCCCACTTGTGCCTCAGACTTACACATGGCATAAGCCTTTGTGCACTCTGTCTCAGAAAACATCATGGGAGCAATAAATGCATGAATGGAAAGAGGAGATCTGGGAACATAGGTTTGGGCAAATACTCTTCTAAGTAGCATTCAGATATGACTGGGAATAAAACAGCTAAAAGCCCTGAGATCAATTCAGAGAGTCATTAAGATTGGGAAAGATCAGCATGTCCAACCATCTACTAGCACCGATGTCTACTAACCCATGTCCCTCAGAGCCACATTTACCCTTTTCTTGAACATCTCCAGGGACTCCACCACCTCCCTGGGCAGCCTGTGCCAATGCCTCACCACCCTTTCTGGGAAGAAAATGTTGCTAATATCCAACCTGAACCTCCCCTGGCACAACTTGAAGCCATTCCCTCTCATCCTATCGCTGTTACCTGGGAGAAGAGGCTGACCCCCACCTCACCACAACCTCCTTTCAGGGAGTTATAGATAGAGAAAGATAAGGTCTCTCCTGAGCCTCTTCTTTTTACTCCTGTACGTTAACAAATAGGAGCAGGAATGAGTAGATGATACTTCTTATAACTGAAAAATGTTCAAACATTAAAAAAAATATATCACAACATTCCAAAGGAAAGATCCTTTCTCATGCATTGCATAACGAAGCTGCAGAGCTCCTTTCGAGAAGATGCTTCAATCAATCGATCAATCAATCATTAAATTAGAAATCTCATAAACTATCTCATCAAAGGTTATTTAACATGGTAACAACCACCATGGCCATCACTGTGGCTAAGACAGCAGGCAAATGTGGTGAGAAAGAGATGTTTATTTAATATCTCCCCTAGAATTTGTCACTTACAGCATGTGATGATGCAAAATGCAGGCAGATCTATAATGATTCTGTCTGGTCTGTATACCTATGAAAAAATAGCTTTTCTCCCTGTGCATTTTCCTTTCTGCTATTGAGATTCAAGCTGTTCAGAGGGGGCTGAGTCATATTACCAACAGTCCTGTTGGGACCCTCTTGGTTGGAATCTCCACTGTAGTTCCTGAAAAGGATAATGACAATAGCATACAAAGACAGACTTCAGTGAGATACTTGCAGTATATTTGAGTCAATAAAGTCTATTTCATTCTATACAATCCCAAGAGGCCAAGTACAAGGTGTCTTGCAGTCAGCTTTTTTTCCATATGCCCCTGAATGAGTTGGAACAAGAATGTGAAATTTGATTTAACAGGTTCAAAGGCTGTCCTTAAAAGTGGTGGCATTTTGGCAGTGTGGGATTCCACTGCAAGCTTTTTTTTCTGAGCTTAGGAATCTTCCAAGTGAAGACACTTTGCATGTTGTGAGTTACTCTAGCAGCTATTGCTTTCAGAAGTGTGAAAATTTCTGCTTATTTCCACCACTTGCTAATCCTGTTTTGGCTGGTGCAGTGCCTGCAAGGAGACCTCTCCAAGGGATGTGCTACTCAGAAATGAGCCGTACTATTGTTGAGATTTGGGAAGGGTTTTGATCTGCTTTATGAAGTGCTTCACTTGTAGGGAAAACCTGGTGAGTATTTGCTTGCTGCCAATTTGGTGCAAAGGAGTAACAGTTATTTTATCCCTTTGCTTGGCATGGACAATTTTGCTTCTTGAATTTATGCTAGTCTTCAACCTGGGAAGCTTTAAGAGTCAGTCTTTGTCAGTACAAACTAGTTCCATCATTCAGCATCAGGCCAATGTGCTCAGAGCAGGTGTCCTCCAAACTGTCCCTGCTCTGTTAGTAGATGGCAGACGAGCCAAGAGTGTGCACACAGACCAGATGAATTATATGGCTGCTCAGAGAGGAAATTGGAAGAAGGATGTTGCTGGCTGACAGGCTCACAAATGAACCACAAAGCAGTTGTTGTATGCCTCTTGTCAGCATCCAGCACCAGCTGATTCAAAAGCAAAGTTGAGGAAGGACTCTGGCAGGATATGCTCAGCACACTGTTCTTTGTCCCAAGGTAAGATTTGCTGTGGGTTAGTGGGCATGGTGGTGATGGGTTGGTGGCTGGACTAGATGATCTTAAAGGTCTTTTCCAATCATAATGATTCTGTGAGTCTATGTGTCTCATGGCCTGTCCCCATGAGAAGCCCTGTTTGGAGGAGGACTTTCAAAAGATGAGAACTTGTGTACCTTGGAAGAAAACAATGGCCCTTTTAATGTCTTGGATAGCAGTGGTTGAAATCAGGTTGCCCAAAGCTTCCTGGGGGAAGGCTGTCCCTATCTGCTGGTGGCTTCAGGAATCTCACCTCATTTTCTCCAGGCTACCTGCCTAGGGCTGGGGGAATGAGAGCATCTGCCTGCAACACAGGCTTTGGACCGTGTGGTAAGCAGCATCCAAAACAGCACATGATGCAGAATGCTGAATTTTAAACTAGAGGAGAGACCTTCATCTATCCGTCTGGTCTGAAGAAAACAGATATCCTATGGACAAGATAAACATTTTATTTAAAAAAAAATAATTGAACCCACAACAAAACCCACCTAATGCACACACAAGCTGGCAGCTATGTAATGGGCAGACTTGCAAATGCATTTCTGGGAACTTTTTTAGTATTACCTGAGCTAGGACTGACTCCAAGAGTCATACCATTCCAGTACATAGCTGTGTTCGAAATACAACTTAAAATGTGCTCTGAAGTTAAGGAAGGTTAAACACTGTTGGAATAGCCACATAACTCTTTGTGGTGCAATAATTTAGTAATCAAAGCCTGTGTCTGGAGAGGGAGGAACAAATTGTGCTGCTTCTGCTTTTCTGCTGATGGACCCTGATTTCTCTCTGGTAACTCTTCTATATGGCTTATTACTGTTACTACCTTTTTCATATTAATAGCATCCTTGCTTTCCTGATGTGTATTTCTTGTGAGAGCTGTCAATTCACTGTACTCTCACCAGTGAACAAATCTGGCAAACATGTTTATGCACTGGATCAGATGCCAGTTCCTCCAGAGCAAAATGAAACCAAAGTTACAGCAGCTGGTTGCAAATCTGCTGACACTGTATTCCCCTGGGAACAACCTGGTTTACTTAATCAGAAAGCCTGTGTGGAGCCTTGCAAGGAGCCGAGCTGAGCCCAAGTCAGGAAGACGGACAAGGCAGGCCTGAGACATGGTGCTGGATACAGAATAGGATTGTAGAATTGCAAATCATTAAGGTTGAAAAAGACCTCTAGGATCATCATGTCCAACTGCCCACCTACAACCAATATTGCCCACTAACCACATCCCTCAGTGCCACATCTCCACAGATCTAGAATACCTCCATGGACAGTGACCCCATCACTTCCCTGGGCAGCCTGTGCCAGTGCATCACCACTCTTTCAGAGAAGAAATTGTTCCTAATATCCAACTCGATTCTTTCCTGGTGCAGTTTAAAGAAGAGCCTGAAGGAGGGAAAGTTTCTTCAGGTTCCTTTTCAAGTTTCCAAAGGAAATGAACCCAAGGATAAAGACACTTTTTCCTAAACACATTTGGATTTTAGGCAACTCTTATACTTTAAAGACTCTTTCTAGCAGTGAATTGTGAAATCTAGGCAGCCATAACTCTAAAAGAGTTTCTTTATGGTGTGGCAGTTATGGTGATTAATATGGATAAATGTGATCTTGAAAGAGTAATAATAAGACAATACAGCTCAATATTAAAGCAAATGCATTTTGAAAATCAGTTTTTGAAATGACTGGCAAAGAAAATGGTGCATCTGTGTGCATTTGTGCCTGGCTCTCTCATTTTTGTCTGGCTTTTGATCTGCAAAATTTGTAGCATTGACCTCAGCCATGCTGACATAGATTATTGCTCTCTGGAAAGTCTGTGCTGTGACTGAGATGCTCACCTGCTTACATCTAAAGATTGGAAGTTAAGAATGTATGCTGCTATCTATGATCTTTTCAGAGGGAAGTTCTGAAATATGCGCAGCGCTAGTGAAAGGAAAATATGAATCTATCACAGAAGACAAAGACAAAAACTCATTTTGTGTGTCCAAAAGAGTATGGTGCAGATGCTCTGCAGAAAGCAGGAGAGGAGTTAGACTGAGCCATGCATCAGACCTAGCAAAGGAGTCTGCAAACACATTCTCCAAGCATTCACTTGGCTCCGCAAACAAGCAGAAGAGAACAGAAACACACATCCAGTTCTTTGCAAATCTTTGTAAGCAGGGAACTGACCTTTAGCAATAATCTCATCTAGCAGCAGCTTCTTTCCAAATTTCCCTCTCTGAAAGCCTGCTGACCTCAGCCTGCTTTTCCAAGAGACTCGAGAAGGAACGTGGTGTTTTTCACCGATACTTGTTCAAGATGGAATCCTGTCCCAGACATGGTGCAGATGCCAAGCTCTCCCCTTCTCATGCTGCACAGGCTGCACTCCCCTCTGCTGGAGGGATCTCGGGGCTCACCTTGCCACAGAACACAGAAACCGTGCTCTTGCTCAGAGAGGGAGCCTTTTCCTTGCGTTGCATGCTGAGAGGCTCTGGGAGAGACTGGAGATGCTGCGTCCTGTCCCTGGCGGTGCACACACGTGGTTTAATGACTGCATTTTGCTGACATGGATTGCTTACTGTTGTCACTATGAGATGCTTCTCTCTCAAATACTATATTTAACCTGATGCTTTGTCATGCTGCCGTCTCTGAACAACAAGCAGATATCTTTAGTGAGCTTGCTGCAGTATTTCCCAGAATCTATGCCCTTTAATAGCCTTACTAGATTTTTCTTGCTAGTATGTATTATGATACTTTTATATAAATCATGACAGGAAGAAATCATGATTTCCATCTTCTCAGTGTGTCTGGACATGTTTGGAGTTGGAGTGCTCTAGGACTTAACACTAGCATGAAACAGCATTGATAAAGATGGAAGCATACTCATGAAACAGGAGTACTTCTTTTCATAGAATCACAGGATAGATTGGGTTGGAAGGGACCTTAAAGCCCACCCAGTTCCAACCTCGAGCCATGGGCAGGGCTGCCCCCCCTAGTTCAGGCTGCCCAGGGCCCATCCAACCTGGCCTGGAGCCTCCAGTGATGGGGTACCACAGCTTTTCTGGGCAGCTGTGCTGCCCTCTGAGTAAAGAATTTCATCCTCACATCAAATTTAAATCTTCCCTCTTTTAGTTCAAAACTATCCCCCTTGTCCTATCACTATCTACCAGTGTAAAAAGTTGATTTCCCTCCTATTTATAATCTCCCTTTAAGTACTGAAAGGCCACAGTGAGGTCTTTTTTTCTTCAAGAAAATCAAACACCAGAAGAAAGTGATGCAACCTGGACAACCCAAACTTTCCCTGTTACTAGATACGGCACTCCCAACAGGTCTGTCTGATTCCAGCAAGACACATCAGGGAATCAGGGGAGTGCTGAGTTCTGTAGACTTGTCCATTGCTCTGACTGGCCAGAAAGATCTCACTCTTCCCTATGAGATAAAAGGAAAAGCCCCAATAGGACAGAGAGTGTATTTGGGATTTGTCACTGGAGACTGAGCCAGGAGAACACGGCCTTAATTCTCTCAATTCTTTTGTTGGTACAGCTCTAACCATTTGCTTTACTTTAATGGTGGTACTTTCATGGATGGCATGCCACACTCAGAAAACACACTGTGCTGGAATCTGCTGTCCTTGCATCACCTCTCTTGAGTTTAGGTGTTAGAAAGGCCAGACACAGAACTAGGAAAATGGTGGCTTCCCACCAGGGTGATGTGCAGCAGCCCAACATTGAGACATCCTGGAGCTTTCCTTACTACACTGTAAAAAATCTGCAGCACTGAAATATTTATTAAGGAATTTCTTTAACCCATATTGGCTTTCTGGTGCTGGAAACTACTCTGACACATATTAAATTATATTGGAATATTGCCATTACTTCGCTGAACACTGGATAGGACACTTTTCTTTTTCTTAACATTCATTTTGATAATCTTAAACAGTCTTTGAAATTGAGAAATGAGAGCTGCCTTTGGAAGTATGTGACTAATGACAAATGAATCAGCATATTTAACAGGGTCAGTAGAATGGCTGGGAATTGTAAGAACCCTCTGATTTCCTGTTCTGCTGTTCTCACCGCATTAGTGTGAAGAATTACCTGAAAAATTGTTGCATTCAAACAGAAGAAAGGGGAAAATAGGAAGAGAGGAAAAAAGTCATCACTGGATTTTTGAAGTGTGACTGGTCAAGGGCATGAGCTTGAGCTCTGATCTGCCCTGCCTCAAGCACAGAGTCAAACCAGGGATTCCTGGATTACTCAACTGTTATACAAATTTTCCTGAATAAGTTCTCAAGCTACAATTTACTTCTATCTAAACACACAGTGCACGTAATCTTGTCTTTTCAATGTTATCCTGCTGTATGTCAGCAGAGTTACATCCAATAATGGAGATGTTGAAACTAAATCAAAATTAGTCTCAAGAGAAAATTAATTCTGGGCTTTCCTACATAGGAAAAGAAATGAACATGTAAACATTCTCTTATATGAGGGCTGCTCTGAAAGTAGTGCCTCTTGTTTTATCATGTTTTTCCATGATGTCAGAGGCAGATGTTGATGGTATGACAACAGAGCTGGAGCCTTCCTACCAATATCAGATTCCATTTTGTTGCTGTGCAACCTTAATGGACTTACATCATCAGCAGGTATAGAAGTTCACCACACTTCAAAGCGCATTTACATGCATTTTTAAGGGGTGAAATGCAAGATTATTGCATTCAAATAAAACCAACTGTTGAAAATCTCACATGGGACCATAAAATGTAGGATGTGCTCCAGTGATTAAAAGCAGTGAGTGTTCACTGAAGTCAGTGTTGGGCCATCTACATTCCACTAAGCTAAGCAGAATGTGGTTAAGAGCCTACTTGGACCCAGGAAAGCATAAGGAGTTAGGGAACAGAGCACAGTCTGGCTGGGGAGATTTCCAGGCCTGAGGATGTATTTATACCAGACTAACAACTGAGATACGTCCGCTCATTTTAAGCCAGGGTATACTGAATGTCAGCAGTTCTCTGTTAATGCTTTCAAGAGCGGGCAAGGGCTTAGATGCTTGTCGAGTGCAAATGAAAGCTGAGCCATGACTGAGCCCTCACAAAATGATCAACCTTAGAGTATCATGGAAACATTTTTCCTCCTGCTACATCTTTAGATGTAGCATTTCACACTTATTGTTTCCTCCTTTTCTGATTTTTTTTTCCACGTGGCTTCTCTCCTTAATTCTAGACGTTGAAAAAAAAGAGGCATAAAATGACCAATAGCACAACTTCTTCAAAGGAGTTAATCCCAAATAAAGTCAGGTTCCAAGTCACTCTATGTAAAAATGAGCACGACCACTGATTTGCTTGAAAATTGGATCTTGTCCTTGGTGAAGGAAAAAAGAGTTCAAAATTACTGAATATTCTGGACTGGTTAGTTTATTTACTGCTGCCACTTCAAAGGGCTCAAAGCAGCATCATGGATTTTTATCTTGGCATTCAGCAGCTTTTCTGGAAATACTTACCTACTAAATACTAGCGTTGACTTCTTATGTTAGTTTTCAGGCGATTTCCACATATGTTTCAGATCCCTTACGTGTATCCCATGCTGTCTCCCAGAGCTATGAGAGGACAATGCAGTGTCCTTTACTCGAATCCAGCATTGCTCTCTCAAATGTTGCTTAGAATCAAGCAATTCTCAGAATAAAATCTTGATGAAAGTTCCTTGAAAGGCTTTCCTCATATGCAGGAAACCATCCCAACCTGATTCAAAACATGAAACTGAGTCACTACCTGTGGTATCTGCACTTCAAACTTCTGATCTGTATTTCAGAAAGGACTAGTGCTATGTTGGTGATAAGTTATCTGTGGGTGCATACGTGGGACTTTGCTCCTGAGCTTTTTTCCTGATACTGCCTTACAGAGGATTATTTTGAGGATGATGGCAAATTGAATTCATCCTGTGAGGAATCTACATTTGGAACCTTCATTCACTTATTAAAGCAGAGGCAGTGTTTAACATTTCTTCAACACAGTATTAGAGGGAAGTGAATGAATTATTGAATGAACTATCTTCAAAAGTTCCCTGAGGCTTATATCATCCTGCACTTACCGAAAGTATGATGCCTGCTGTGCTCAGCTAATCCATTTACAAAGCTTTTAAAAATATTTAAGGGTGACCTTTGTCTTTCTTAAAGGCTTTACTAAAAAAAAAAAAAAAAGCTCTGTTTAATTGGAAATAAGAAAAGTACGAAATCTCACTGTTTAAAATAATTCTGATACTTGCTCCCAGCTCCCAATAGTCCTCTTTGTCCTTTTAACCGATTTTTTTCAATAATGCTATCTTGAATAAGTCAGTTTATCTTCAGCTTGCCATCTCTGATTACCGGATGTGGTTCGGGGTACACTGTACACCTAGAAATCTGCCCTGTGACTCAGAATGAGATAAAACTGCTGGCTTCTGGAAAGTGTGCCAAGTGCTAAGGAAGACATTTTTGTTATGCTTTATGGACTTGTAGCGGTGTTGGTGAGAAGGACTGCTGGGGATCTGCTGTCCAACCACCTATACCTGCACTTTGGTCAGAGCTCAGCCAGAAAACACTCAGTGATGGAGACTGTCCCCATCCAACAACCTGGTGACCTGGATCCAGGGGAAGAAATTTCTCCGATGTCCATTCTGAACTACAAGGCTGCAGCTTCACACTGCTGCTCTCTGAAGCATCATCTCCCAGGAAAATGGCTCTTTGTTATTCCATCTCCCTTCACACAGTTGTGGCCTGCTTTCTAGTGTCCATTCAACCTCCTCTTCACTGAGTGTGCAATCATAACTTTGCAGCGCTTTTTCCAAATTATGTGCTGCTTGGTCTCTGCTAGGAATAGGGTGGTGGGTATTGCTTCCTCCAGTTGTTTTTGTCCTTTTCCTGCAATTGTTGAATTTCAGGCTCCTACTCAGAATGGTCAGCCCCACAGCGGATGATGAGGTTCAACTCAAAATCTCAGACTGTGTAACCAGACACACAGCCTGTGCAGCCTTAGGGTCTGATGATCTAGAAGAGACGATGCTTCCACAGAGTTGCTTTTTATATATTTATGTATATCCACAATGTAATGACTTGCCACTTGCCAACCAACACCTAGCTAACAGCACAATTGCCCACCAACACACTGGCCTTGCTAGTGCAACATGTCATCATCCTCTGTCCAACATTCAGCCAATCCTCAGGCAGTGGCCTGAGCCTCTCCCTCCAGCCAACTCCTCAAAACTTTACCGTCTTCTGCATGATGTCATGAGGCAGGGAACAACCCATTTCCCAATTCAGACCAGCTGTCTGGCTCTGCTCCTTCCCCTGCTGCCACAGTTTTTTTCACATGGAGGAATTCAGTTTTACTCTTTTGCTTCACAGGCATTTCTATATCAATGCCATTTTGTCGGCCTTTACGACTGTACTACCAACATCTGCCTCTGACGTCGTGGACAAACATAATAAATTAGGAGGCATTACTTTCAGAGAAGCCCTCATAGAACCTATATACTTGTGCCAAGGAGACCAAAGACACTCTGTAAGCTCACTGCCAGCTTTTGGGTAGTGAGGAATGTTCATGGAAAGCAAGAACACTGCTCAGGCTCAAGGGATGTGTTCATGCCATCCATTATGGATTTTTTGAGTTGTAATTTAAAGATGTAAGGAGGACACACTAAGAGTGGAGCAGGAGAACAAAAGACTCACAATAGAAAACTGCAAGATGGCCAGTTTGAGCAGCACAGGTGGTGAGGTAAAGGAAATAAGTGTGCTCATGTGTAGCTGTCAGCTGGACCCAACTAGTGCAAGAGGATATTGCTGGCATCAGGTGGGAGTCAGGTTTGAGAACTCCTGCAGAGTCCCTCCCTGCCTTCAGTCCCACCACTTGTTGCTGTAGGAGTCTCATCCATCACAAAAAAGGAATGAACTTCCTGCTTTTTGACAGCAACAGCCAGATGATCTGCTTCTGATAACTACTACAGCAGGTCTGGAGCTGTATGTTACAGATGAGATGCTGTGATACCTCTATTAACCTCTCCAGGTTAAGCAGTGCTAAAGGAAGCAGAAAAATGAATGTATCTGTACTCTCTGAAGCTGTTTTGAATTGACTTTCTTTAATTTCCCCGAGGCAAAGTCACAGGAAGGTACTAAAAAATTTCAAAGCAAGGAAACTCAACACCTCAAACTTTGTATAAATAGAGTTTTACGTATATAAAACCCCAGGGTATTTGGCAGTCTGATTAATCTCTAAGCAATAACTAAGGTTTTAAACGCTTTCTCTGAAAACGTAGAGGCTGTAATTCTGGTAAAACGATGTCAACACGCTGTCAGTTACCTCCTGGTAGATAATTACAGAGAACAATAAATGTTTTTGAACTCCTAGATGTGGGCTATATCAAGGGGAGAAGGTTTTAAAGGCAATCCACCTCCCGGCTTGGATGCGCCACTGGCAGACACCTCAGCTGCCTGGTCACTGACTAGCACAGAGCATCCAAGAAGTTCTAAGCGTTATGCGAAGAGCTCACCTCTGTGTTGCAAAACCTTAGCAGCTTGGTCAGAGTTGTGCAAGGGACTCTGCAGCTGGGATGCTGCTGAAGTGTGTCCTCCTGTGTCTCACCTTACAGCAAACGGTAAAACAGGCAGTTGAGAGAAGCATTTAGAAGAAGACAAAGTAGAACTGTAACTAAAAAACCTGTGTAAATGCAGTAGTGTAGTTGTGTGACCATAATTTTCATCTCAAATTAGATGGAAGCCTGGACACTGTGTGAGATGAAGCCAACGAGATGGCACAGTGCAGAGGTGGGTGTTTGGGGAAGTACCTTAGTCAGATTCAAGACACATTTCTGTGTTTTTATATCATAGAATCACGGAATTGTAGGGTTGGAAGGGACTTCTAGAGATCATTGAGTCCAACCCCCAGCTAAAGCATTTCTCTGCAGTAGTTGCACAGGTCAGTGTCCTGATAGGTCTTGAATGAATCAGATCCCCAAAATGTAGACTAAATCCCTCAAAACAGTGATCAGGCCCCCATAAACAGTGATCAGATACTTATAAACAGTGACCAAGTCCCCATAAGCATGGATCAGTTCCCTACAAACATGGATCAGATCTCACTCTTTTCATGATACACAAAGTCCAAGAGTATTTGGGGGTGGGAGATGTTGGCCTTTCTAAAAGTTATTTTATATTTTTAGCTTAGTTTCTGGTAGAGGTAGCAAGTGGACATAATGTCATTTTTTTCTTATATTACCTACAAGCTCACATCTCTTGAGTCCATTTGCCAAATTCAATGAGATCTGACCAACGGGAAGAGATTTCAGAGCTGTCAACTTAAATTATATTCCAGTTAGCTCTGAGCTGCTGCATTACATTCTGTACGCTTAATGAAAATTGGCATTTACATGGAGATAATAGCTCCATTTTGGGCTTGAATTCCCTTGAAAAAAGGCCAAGAGCAGCACTTGCCCCTCCCATATGAGCTGGGTCATTTGTCCTACAGAAGTCAGTCCAAATATTATTATTATTTTAATATTAATAACTGTTTTCCAGTTCGTGAAAATTTCTGGTCTAGCTTTAGCTATTCATTGGTATTAATCATAGATGGGACTACTCCATTATGATGGTGTGAGGGGAAATAAAAGCCTTTATTCAGCTGAACGCTGATTTTCTTCCCTTTCAAGACCTGTGCTCATTGAGTGCATCATAAGCCAGAGAAACAGGCACAGAGTGAGCAAAAAAGAGAATGGAAGTAATGTTGCTAGGGCAACTTTCTCATGGTTTCCAAAGACATTTAAAAAAAAAAAAAAACAACACCAAAAACGTTAGTCACGCTCATTTCTTAATGCATTATTTTTATCTATCAATTTGGAATTTGCTTTGCCATAGCAGCCTGCCAGGAGAGCAGCAGCCACACGCGCTCACCAACAGCATGATGAAGCCTTGTGCGCTGTGCACCAGGAGGAGCTGGTTCATCAGGAGGATGGCCATTAGGTTTCATGCTGAAAACAGCCCAGAATGCATTATTCATGGATATTATTGCACTCTGGTTCTGCAAGAGGAGCTGTGACTCTCTCTGTAGCTGCACAGCCACTGCAATAAAGCTCTACCAGTTATACATTTATTCTCCTCCCAGATACTTGATTTAGCACAGAGCATTTCCAGCATGCCTTGCAAGAAGAAAGATTTCTGTTGATGAACATTTTCACCTTACTTAGTGTGGTTAAGTGAAATTAGGAAATCACAGTTGCTCCTTGTAGGGCTGTGGGGATATTCTATTTTCTTTTTTTTCCCCTCCAAACATGGAGATTACAAAGCCACAAAAAAAAAAAAAAAAAAAAAAAAAAGAAAAGTATTTGGCAAATGGAGAACTTGAAATCATTCTTGTGACATTATTTTTGCTTTGACAGTAAGCGATTTCTTTACTTGAAACAATTAGCTTGCAGGAAAAGCATAGGAAAAAGTGCCATGACTGAAGAAATGCACTTAATCCTGAAAGTGCAGGGAAAGGAGCTTGGCATTTATCTGAATTATGTAACCAAGCCCTCGGTGGAACTGACAAGATTTTCAGGAGCATGTCAGTCCACAAATTCCTTGCAAGTCCTCACTGGGGCACAGAAATTTTCAGTGCTGCTGAAGGTGCTATGTACCCTATCCCACAGAAGAGCACCCACTGTTTTTACGGAGATGTGCCCTTGAGATGTTCACGTCTCTTTGTGGGAGCCCTTGTGCTCACAGAAACCCAGCCAGTGTCTGATGGGAGTGAATCTCCTGCCGCAGCCAGTATGTCACAACAGGAACTGTGCTTCCTCTTTGTGATTCATTCCACCTTCAAAATGAAACCGGCCATTTCCCAGTCCTGTTGGAAATGGGGGAGAAGTATGGAGCCGAGCTATGTTGCTCACAAGTAGCCAAGCCAATTTGTTCACTTAAACAGGCTGTATGTGAAAGCACCCCTATCTTCAGAGCTCAGGGTCTGAGTGCAGAGGCTGTGAGGGATTTCAGAAGAAGATTGTGGCAAAGTTGCTATGCAGAATAGAATCATACAATCATTTGAATTGGAAGGGACCCTCAAAGACCATCTGCTCCAACTCCCCTGCAGTGAACATCTCAGACAGGTGCTCAGAGCCCTGTTCAGCCTGATCTTGAGTGCCTCCAGGGATGGAGCATCCACCACCTCTCTGGGCAACCTGTGCCAGTGCCTCGCCACCATTACTTTAAAAAACTTGTTCCTTCTATCCAATCTAAATCTCCCCTCTTTTAGTTTGAAATAATTTCCCCTTGTCCCATCACAACATACTCTGCTAAAGAGTTTGTTCCCTTTCTTCTTGTAGCCCTGCTTTAGATACTGAAAGGTTGCTAGATGTTGGAATTCTTTGAGAAATGAATGGAAGTACAGGTCATAAACTGGCCTTGTCCTCACAGCATTTCTGCAGTAGATGGTCTTCAGATACCCTGGTTTCAAAATTGCTGTTGTCCCTGCAAAACCTGCTTTGAACAAAGACTATCACTTATCACTTATACGGTGTCACTTTACACTTATCACTTTATATGATGTTTTGTTTTGAGATCTTGTCTCACAAATAACAGGTAATGGAACCTTGGATGCAGCTTCAGGAACTTATCACCTTTTAACAGCTTCCTAGAGCTCCAAAGTCTCTCCTTGCTGGTGGAGAGGGAAATACCTGGGTTTTATTCAGGATGATGAACATCCAGATAACAGACAGACTGTGGCTGGCATGACCAGGGGGGTTGACATCCTCACTCCATGTCAGTTTGTTAGAGATTTTGTCTCTGAGGACACAAGCAAAAATTTTGTACGTTGGTCTTTGTTGGGCCTTTTGTGTCACGTGCCAGGCTGTTTCATGTGAGTAACTCACCTGGTGCTCAGCAGATTCACTCTCCAGCCTATTAGATGATTCTGTGAAAGCAGATCTGCAAAGTCTGACTTTCTGCACCAAGATTTACCTCTTCCTCAGCCGGGTGGGATGATGCAAACCCCAAACCTTGTTTCTGTTCTCCCAAACCTACCATGACACCACACACACTCCTCACCATTTGGTTTTGCTGTGTTAATGTTGAAAAACACCCTGGAGCAGAAAGCCTTGTCCAGGTAGTATTTGTCTGCTCGTTCTTTTGTTTCCCTCATGGTAGGGATAGCATTACTGCAAAATACTTCTGCAAAGTACTGTGAAATTAAAAAACTGCTAGATGAGAACCAAGAACATAATTTTTTAAAGGCAGTTTCTGTGCTCAGATGGTTTTCTCTCTCACAGTTCTTACAACAACATCCAATGAAACATGTGAGAAAAAAAGCCATGGAAGGAGTTTATGTGAGCAGATGTTGCCACAATCAGGTACAGCTTATTAATTCATTTATCAGTGCTACATCTGTCTGGGAATACATGGTTTAGAAGAAAAAAAGATGTTTCAGGACTTGCCTACACACAGCTGTTAGTCCCACGGTGAGATGAATTTAGTTGAACTGGTGAGGTGTTACTGCTGCTCAGCTCTGAACTGTTTTCTTTTTTTCTCAGGGATAGTTCTGCATACCTGACAGACTGAAAGAGATCCTGTGTTATTTCATTTCTCTCTGGGAGACTGATGTTGAGTTTAAATTTAACTTAAGATGAAAACATTTGGTATTCTTCAGAGAAAATATGTTCTGATACCCTCCAAATGATTGAGAATCAGAAAATTCAGAACACCTAAATGAGAGGCTTTTAAAGTCATTACTTTTTATACTTGGAGCAGGAGTAGCAACATTGTTTCCCACTCTTATGAGTCATGACTAGAGGTAACAAAAACTCCTTCAGAATGTGATGACTGAAAACGGGTTGTAGATGTTCATGTATTTTCAGCAAACAAAAAACAGCCTGAAAAAAGCATGTTGTAGATTGGCAGTATTGTTATGATCTTATGAAAAATTCACATTTTCCCTATCAGCTGACTAGAGCCTACAGCAGTGTCTGTAATTGCTATTGTTACGCTAAGTCATTATTTACATTGCAGTTGTGCCTGGAGATCTTAAGCATGCATTCATATCTTATTGTGGTAGGTGCAGACACATGGAAAATAATAAAACAAAATGTCATCTCACAGCCTGTTTCATTTTCCCTCTTTCCCAGCTGAGAAGGAAGGGCGAAAGGGCAGGCTGTCTCTCTGACTGTTATGCCGAATGCCCTGGTCTTGTCTCTTCAGCATTAAATTGTGGGTTTGAATGACTGGGTGCCATGCACTCTTTTTCAGTACAAAGAAACCTCATTTGAGCCATCAAACTAACCTAAATGATTCTATGATTCTGTGTGATGGGACTCGTTAAGTCGAGTTGATGGTTGGACTTGAAGACATTGAAGGAATCCTCCAATCTAAACAGTTCTGTGATTCTATGATCACTGTGATTCTATGATCAGTGCAAAGAGACTTTCACATAAATAGAAAATTTGAACAGTTTCTCCTATTGTCTTATTTTGCTACAACAAATCCTTTCCCACCTTTCCTCTTCAAGGTCTTTCTCCTTTCCAGCTCTCCAATGTGGTGACTTCCCAGTCCAGAATAGTTTGTATTTTTGTTCTATTGACAAACTTTACTCATATCATTTTATGATACTATGAATACACTTTACACTGTCCAGGTTTGTGGCCTTCAGTACAGGAGGGATGTGCAGCTATTGGAGTAGGTTCAGAGGAGGGCCACAGAGATTCTCAGAGAACTGGACCACCTCTCCTATGAAGACAAGCTGAAAGAATTGGGATCATTCAGCCTGGAGAAGAGAAGGGGAGACCTCACTGCGCCTTTCAGTTCTTGAAGGGAGCTTATAAGCATGAAAAAGAGCAACTTTTTACGTGATCTGATAGCGATAGGACAATGGGAATGGCTTTAAACTAAAAGAGGGGAAATTTAGGTCGGATGTGAGGAGGACATTCTTTATCCAGAGAGCAGTGAGGCAGCTGCTGCCCATGGAAGCTGTGGTGCCCCATCACTGAAGGGGCTCCAGGCCAGGTTGGATGGGGCCCTAGGCAGCCTGAGCTGGTGGTGGGCAGCCCTGTCCGTGGCTTAGGGTTGGGAGAGCTTAATTGTCCCTTAGAATCATAGACTGGCTTGAATTGTATGGTTTACAGAGATTAATTTTGAACTGTGGGGCCCACTGTGATAATTCCTGCAGGGAGTGAATCTAAAACCTTTTACATGGAATAGATTTCAGCTTCAACAACAGAAAGGGCAGTCTCACTTCAAAAGGTGGCCAGAGAGCTATGGGGTTCTTCACACTTGGCAGTTGTCAGGACCTAGCTGATAAAGTGACTGCCTTCAGGATGCAGTGTTTAGGGATAGTCCTTCTCCAAGCAGAAGATGGGATGAATGACTTTGAAAGTCTTTTCCCTGTGCTGTGGAACAGATGCCCTGTTTAGAGCAGAGCATTATTGTGCTTAGCAAGTTGTAAGAGCATAGACAGCTGCCGTCTCTCCATCTGGTTCCGGAACTGATTGCTCCCCAGTTGTCATTTGCTGACCCAAGACTACAGAGTGGGTACGTGTGGAAGCATTTTGGAGGGCCATACAGAAGGAACCCCTTGTGTGTCCAGGGCTGGCAGGTGCTTACTGCAATTTGCTCGTTTCTTTTTGATTTGTCAAAGCCAGAGTTCACATGGGTCACTTCAGTCCTTTCATCTGGGTACAATGAAGTGTGTCCCTGAGCTATTTGCACTCCACTGAGATCTACACCTGTATCTTTGCTGGCATTTATCTCCTGTACCTCCTCCCTGGTTCCTTGCTTTCACCTTATTTTACGTGTAGCCCACTAACATTTAGCTGGGCATTCTGAAATCACTATTTTATTTTGTTCTGGTACAGTATTAGTTTGTTTAGTCTGTTTGGGATTTATGTTTTTAAGCCCTTCTCTGATTTAATGAACCTCTCTACTCTGCCTCACTGGAGGAGTTGCTAACAGATGGTTGGCATTTGTTTTTCCATTTAAAAGATTGAAAAGCAACCCTGTGAGGTTAGCGAGATGCCCAGGTGCCTCTGTTGCAGCTAGGCTATTTGGCTGTGTTGCTGTACCATCTTCCACAAAGCTCCTCACTGCCTTGTCCCTGCCAGAGCTGCTCTGGCTTCCAGCAGTGTGATATTCCTGCAGTCCAGAGGGGAGGCCTTGCTTTGCACACCACACAGACCAGACTGCATGGGATGTTTCTATCAGGAGCTTCGGCCCAACCCCTCAGGAATTTAATTCCAGTCCTTGGCCAGTGGGTTAAGACAGCAGCATCCTTTGCTCCTCAGGAAGGATTCTAGGTCACTGTGGGTTATTAAGCCAGTATTTGCTTGCTGGGCCTCTTTGGGCAAAGGGCAAAAGCCTTATAGACATGGGAGACTGCCTTTCTCCCTAAGAGACATCAAGCTGATCTTACTCAACCCACACAAAATAAATGAATGTCCTGGCACAAATGAAACTCACCAGATTTTTCTAATAACTCTCTCCTCCATCAATGTGAAGAAACAAAGAAATTGTAGAAGGAAAGCTGTGAAGACTTTCCAGAGAAACCCTAGTATTGACAGACTGGTCGCTTGCTGCTGTGTAGGCCGAGCCATCACTAATGATGCGACCAAGGCCTGCTTCCTCCAGCAGTCCCCCGAATTTCCCTCTCTTCACTAAAACAGTTGCTGTCCTCTGATGCCCTGCAAAGGAATGAGTGCTCCTGGCTGCACTGGTACAGCGATAAGTACTGGTAAGGACTTATTTTCTGTCTCAAAATTTGGATGTAGCTTATCTCTTTTGGAAGATAGGATATCATGGTATGCACGTAGATGTTTTATCTAAACCTGGCTTCTGCATCAGGGCAAGTTTGGTTCGACAGCTGAGGCACAGCTTTGTCTCTTTTCTTTATACAATATGGCATGTGTCACAGAGCAAGAAATCTCTGACTGAGGCTGCTTTAAAGAGGGCAGAGACATAAGGCATATTAAATTTCCTGTCAGATGAAGTGTATCAGAAGGCCACTACCTCTTGTCCTAAGTTATGTTGCACCAGGGGAGGTTCAGGTCAAATATTCAGAAACATTTATTCTCTGTAAAAACGATGAGGTATTAGAACAGACTGCCCAGGGAGGCGGTAGATTCAGCATCCATGGAGGTGTTCAAGAAACAGGTAGATGTGGCACTGAGGTACATGGTCTAGAGCAGTAACAGGCATGGGCTGATGGTTAGACTAGGTGATCTTAGAGGCCTTTGCAACCTTAATGATTCTATAAACTAAGTATGGGTAGAGATTTGAACCTCCTACACAAAGACTTCTTTTAGAAGTGTTTCAATGAGTCAATTTTTTTTTTTTTTTAATTGGATATACTCACACAGAAAAAAAATCCTATCACCATTAGTTATTTCATGTGCTCCAGTGAATGTAATTCCTCCCCTGTTTCGACCCATGGCTGGTACATGCACAAGCTATTTATTGTACAGTGTTTTTTAAAAAAGCTTTTGCCACTGAGATTGTGGAAATACAGATAATGGGTGAAACCTCTACCCTGTAAGGGCAGTTACTTACTGTGACAGTCCTCTGGTCTACTTCAATTGAGGAAGGCACATGAATGCCTGCCCATAGAAATAGCTGGCCATCAAGGTGCTTATTGTGATAAGTAAACTACTAAAAAGTCAAATTTATATGGCAAAAGAAGGTAATAATGGTGCTTTCTAGTAGGACACAAACTCTCTAGAGCAATAGCAGAAAAAAAAAGAAGGAAAATTTGCTCATCTCCCTCCAACAACCAGTGACAGCTCAAGGAACCCAATCTCCATCCAGAGAGATACTGCTCTGTTAGCTGCTAACCCTTAAATAAAATTGAGGAGGGGTTTGATCCTGGCTCTACCCCTTCCAGTCACTCAGGGGCACTGCTTGCACCTGAGCTCCCTGGGTTAAGCATGCCTTCTCACCTGGTGCTCATCTATTGTTCAGACTGTGACCTGGCAATTCCACTGCACATGTTGTTAACAGATCGCTTGAGGGAAAAAAATAATGACAACCAAGTAAAATTTGGCTTTTGTACAGTCCTCATATTAAATGATATACCTTTGTTTATAGAAGAAAAACAAGTATGTTGGAAAACAAACAGTATCTAGCTCTTTCCTTATTTCCTCATCAAAGTGTCATTCCCGATCCTGCAGGGTCTGGTCATTGGATCTGGATATAACGCTTGCACTCCATGTCTCTTATTGCTGTTTACTTTCCTCTTCTGAATTATGCTGCCTTATGTTAGAAGGGTTATGAAGGGACACACCAGAAATATTTTAATGTCCTATAAAATAAGGTTCTTAATGAACAGCAGAACTAACTAAACCTTGCAGCCTAAATAAGCCTGGTTCATGGCCTGTTTCTTTTGTAGGCAGCTTCGCCTCTGTCATCCATGATGCCTGCAGGTAATGATGAGCTGCATCCCTGCTCGTCAGCCAGCCAGAGCATTTGTGCTGATGGGTTGCTAGCTGCTGCCAAGCACAACTTACAACAGACAACAGAAACACTTCCTGGACTGCTATTCTATAGCTAGATGCCAGTTTTCACAAAACTTGTAGCGGTACAACATCCTGGAAACATCAACTGCTCAGTGACACCGAATGGTGAGTTAAAATGTATTACATGAATATTGAAAGGTACTTGAGAAATGTGATCTCTTAAACACCATGGATGCGCAGAATCAGGCCAAAAAGAAAGAGCAGCATATATTATATGTACAACCAGGACCGATTGCTTGTGTCTTTATCTCTTTTTTGTCTCTCTGCAAAAGATCTGTTGTTAAACAGTTTAAAGAATCTAAAAGATCAGAATCTAACTCAGTGTTTTTGCTTTTGCTCCTGCTGCAGAAAATATATTGAATGCACGTTCTGCAAAAATTAAGTACGTTAACATAAGTTATTTTGTCAGAACAGCAATGTCTTCTTTGAAGTATCAAAGGATGTTGTTTTTATTGTTTTTATTCTTTTTATTCTTTTTATTATTATTATTTTATTGACTGCAAAGTCTAGACCAAGGATGTCTAATCTTTTGGCTTGCTTGGGCCACAATGCGTGAAGAGGAATTTTCTTGGGCCTATTTAAAATATCTGAAACAATTAAAGTATAACAGAACTTTAAAAATATACATTTTATTAAAACATAAAATAGAGAGTAGCAAAACCATAAAATCAGTCAGATATTTGACCTTGTTTTTGTGAAACTAATGCATCAGGATGGTTCAGTGGCAGTGACTGCAATTCTTAGTGAGTTCTCAGGTGCTCCTCAGAGGTTTCTGATGACATTTTACTCTTCCTGTGCTTTGTCCTTGAAAACAGTTGTTCATTATATACTGCCAAAAAGCAATGACATGAATAAGGCTGATTGTGAAGGGACGTATGTTTTTGTTTGGTAGGAGAGGGCTTATAAAAGTCTGATATAGAGATATAGTCACATTTTTCTTTGAGTTGTGCATCTGATTCCATTTGCAAATTTGCAGGTAATGTATTTATGTCAACTGAAAATGGATTCACAAATATATCAAGTAATTGATTTTTTTTAATTTTTTTTGCAATCTTGAAACCTATTCTCAAATTCCTTTATCACAATGGAGAGCACAGCTGTGTATTTTTCACTGTTCACAGAAATGTGTTCAGCCAATGTTACTTGCCATAACTTCAGTTTGCCATAATGTAAGTTTCATTTTGAACGCTGTTATGGTATGAAACACAGCACAGATAAGCTGATTTTCACCTTGAAGATGCGTGTTTAGCTCATTCAAATGAGCAGTCAAATCCATCAAAAATGCTAAATCTGAGCCATTTTTCATCTTCAAGTTCTGGCACAATTTTTCCTTTTGATTCCATAAATGGTTTGATTTTATTTTGCAAACCATAAAACATTTTTAGCACTTTACCCTGACTTAGCCACTTCCAATCAGATATGTAAAACATGCCCTCATTATCAGCATCCATACTTTTAAGGAGCTCCCAGAATTGACGATGATTCAATCCCTTGGACTTTATGGAACTCACAGCTTTGGTGATGATTTGCATGACACTATCTATTTTTAAAGCTTTCTTACATACATTCTCTTGATGTACAATGCAATACTATTTCCTCAAACGTGAGCTGCTGGCAGCATACGCATTGTCTTCTATTAGTGTTATTAGCCCCACTTTTTTACCAACCATCACCAGGGCAGCATCAGTAGCTTTTACCAGATATGTTGACAAAGGTTAAAGAAAATAACTTTAATATCACTTTTACAGCTTTGTACAAATCAAAAGATTTAGTTGTGTGTTTTAATGGCACCATAGAAGCCATTTCATCAGTGACATTATATTCATTATCAATGTCTCTAATAAAAACAGCAAGTTGAGCTGTAACCATAGCATCAGTACTTTCATTTGTCACCAAAGCATAAAAATTGAAATTAGCAGCTTTACTCTCCAAATTTGTTTTGATAGATATTCCTGCTCCTTCATTTTACCTGGCTACAGTCTCATGAGACTATATAAATATCAGTGGTTGTCTTATGGAGTGCCCTTGGGATGAAAGCAGGAATAGCTATAATTATGAAGAACTAAGTGCAGCAGTCCCTAAAGTGCTGTTAGTACCTAATTGGAACACAATAGGTAAAAACCTCATTGTTTTGACAACAGAAAAAGGATAATGCAAGATCCTCCAATGTACATGTGGTAAGCAGCTAGAGGATGTGAACAGGGAGAAGATATGAGCAGTTTCACACTTCTTAAGGAGGAATGCAATATATGTATCTTTCTAGTGCTACTGGGAAACAACTGCTGTTTTTACTGAATTATTTCAAATGACAAAGCAAAACTTCCTTTTACTGTAAGCATCTAGAATTGTTGACCAATGCATATTATAGGCAAGCCTTGGTAAGAAGAAGCTTATGAGCTTTGTACTGCATGATCCAAGGTGCAAAGAAGGACAAAAAGTCTCTTGCAATTCTGAATTACTGTGCCAGCACCTGTAGTAGGGCTCAGAAGCTCTGTGTTCAGGATGTCGACATTGCCTCAGTAGAGGAAAGAAAGATATTCTTCAGCACTGTTGCTCAGATTTGCTTTATGACGAAGTTTTCACAGAGCTGGGAGATTCCCTTCTGCGCTGATAAATATAACATTAAGCAAAAAATATCTAATGATGTATCTTATAGAACAGATACACTTGACAAGTAATTTGAAAAGGTGGCAGCTGAACCTACGCAAGACAGATGTCTCGGTGCGCACAGAAAGAACTTCAAGCCTGATTTTTGAGAAGGAGAAAAAAATACGAAAATATTTCTTTGAACAAAATTAGAAGCATGCAGCTTTCTGCATTTGATTTGCCAAGGCAATAGGTTGCTTTTTACAGGGGGGAAAAAAAAAGTGAAAGACAGCGAAGACAGTGTGCCTGCTCAGCCTGGTTTAGATGGAATTGGCATGTCCCCTAAGGATTAGACAACCATATATATTATATAGAAGTAATACATGTATAATGCGAGGATTACAAACTTCTGAGAGTGGGTGGCTTGTCACAGCCTCTGCACATTTCCAAGTGGTGGAACACGGGAAGGATACAGCTAAACCTTGTAGTTTTGCTGGGTTTGATGATTTGCTTACATCTGAGATCATTCCACTGACTTTGAGATCCTTGCTTCCTCAGAATAGCAAGGTCACACCATTTCACCACAGCACTTAAAATATGCTCCTTATCTCCAGCCAGTGAGCTGTGGCTGTTCTCAGTTGTCTGTGTTGCAACTCTGTCTCTCGGCGTGGAAATCCCACTGCATAACTCCCGCTAAGCCTTTCCCTGGATGCTAGCTGTAATGCAGATTGGTATGGTCAAATTTGTCTGACCCTCCTGTGTCTCCTGGCAAAAATAGCCATGGCAATGTCTTGAGGCTGAGAGATGTCAGGTCAGCTTCCATATGGTGGCCAAGACACTCCTGCAAGGCAAGCTGCCATGCCTAGAAGGGAATGGAAGGGAACAGTGAATGAACTTAGATGAGAAACTTGCTCGAAAATATCCAGCATTTCTCTTTTGTGAAAAAGGTACACATGGTACTTCTAGGAAACGCATCTTCCTTGTCATGCTCTGCTGAAGGCAAATTCACAGGAGAACAGACAAAAAAGAAAAAGCTCCACTTATCTGCTGTACTTCCCTTTTCTTGCAGCTCACTGCCAAGTGCAATAAGCCTTGTTTTGGTATAGGCTGAAGCATCACAGGCAAAACTTGATTTCATTATTACATTTCATTTGCTTTCTTGGCATTGTCTTGTTCCTGTCAGGCTCTCTGATAATCCATTTTTCTTTTCATTTTGCTGTTTTCTTCCATCCACTTACGTTTACTTAGTGCCCAAATCAATCTCCTGTTACCAGTCATTTATCTCAAATCCTTCCACTTCATAGAGACTACAAATGACTTGGAAAAGTCACTTGTGTTTTATTTTCAAAGGTCATTTGCCAATAACAATGCAACATCACATCAGGTTTCATACTTGATGGAAATCAGCAAAATAGGTCATTTTTTCCTCCCATAAATGAACTCTACATTTGCTTATTTGGACTTCAGCTTTCTCCTTGGACTCCAGTGAGTGATGTTTCCAAGTGCTCAAAAGCACTTGGCGCACCAAACTGAACTGGGAGCCTGATAGTTCGCCGTGTTTCTTCTTTTGTTTTGCTTTGGTTATGATAGCGGACACATTCTGATGGGTGTGCTTTAAATCAGAAAAATCCTCCTAATAGCAACCGACAGTTTAATTGGTGTCTTGGCTTTTCTGTTCTTCATTTTTGGCAGCAGCACACCTACTACTGCACAATGTCTAATCCGGCACTATTAATATACTAAGCTCAGCAGCATGTACCTGCAATCTATTTCAGAAAAAGAACATGTATAAATGACCATGCAACAGCATTTCTTTGTGGGGAGGCTGTTGCTTATACAGTCAAGGACATGCTGTTCCTGTGCATGAAAACAGAAAGGAAATTGAGAAAATTGAAAACAATTCCATTGAAAATTGAAAAAGAAATTGAAAGAAAATTGAAACTGCATGAAAATGAAAGGTCAAAAATGGCAATAAGACATCGGAAGGAAGGGGATGACCACTCCAATAGCATTATACATTTTAACAGTCTTTTTGAAGGGTTGCTAAGTACTCTGGGGAAGAGGTTGTAAATACTTTCCACGCAGGAAAGGGCAAAAATTTGAAACTGAACCTACCTCAGTGGCATTGGCACTGGAGCAGTAGGTGAAATGTCAAGGCCCTGCAAATATAGTGAAAATAAATGGCTGGGTAGAAAGGTGAAATCCCAATACTGCTGAGGAGTAGACAGGAGAACAGATCCTATCTGTATTAGATATCGCAGAACCTGTGCAAACCCTGCCTTCATTCCTCTGCTCCCAGAACCACTAATTTCCTCACACTGCCTCTTTCCTTTAAAAGATGGGTAATAAACTACACTGAAATTAACATTTCCATGACGACACGCTGATTTTAGTCTTGTTCTCAAAGTTCAAAATTTTTAAAGAGTCTGTTCAGAATTCTTTCACTGATGTATTTTTTTTCTGATCTTTTTTTTTTCTTAGAAAGGATTGGCCATTGACTGTGTTCATTTCCTTCTGCATCTTTTCAGCATTGTTTTTTTATTGGTTTGTTTTATATTTCTTTTTGTTTTTCCCCACTGCATTCAGCAGCATCAGCAGCGCTTGGTTCGTCAGATAAATACCTCATGGTGCCTGTGACATTTCCCTGCCTTTGTATTGCTGAAGATAAACTGCTGTGGCTGGAGTGATAAAAACATGTTGCAGAATGAGTTTTTATAGTCTGTTGGGTAATTCTGGCTGCACAGAGGATCATTTTCTTTCATGTGGCCTGCAGGTGAAACCACAGTAATGACAAACACCGTGAAAAGAGATTTTACATGGAGAGGTACCTCATCATTGTCCCTCTGGCTGATTTCATTTCCCTGTGAGGAAAACAAACCCAAAATCTGGAGTGTCTTATCTCCTCAGCAGTCTCAGCTGAATATGTGGGATTAGGGGTTGTTTCTCGGAAATGAAGAAAACAGACACACCAGGAGAGTTGTACCAGGCCTGCTGGCACTGTGTGGTGGTGTCTCATGGGCATTTCTCACCATGAGCCTGCTTTTTATCAAATTCTCTCTTTTTTTCCCCACAGAGAAGTAGTGATGTGAAAAAAAAATCTGGTTATGAAGAAAGCCCTAAGGGATTGATCAGGCAATGGCATGGGTTCTACCTGATCAAATCTCCTCTTTGCCAGCATCTATATCAAGGCTGCTTAAAATATTTGGCATGCATTTCCCTGCCATTCAAGTGCTTCTGTTTGCAGGTCCTGGGGGGCTATGGCTCTGCCTTTGGATTCTCCTCTGTTGGGCCATGTTTGAATACTTTGTGGATTTTGTTCTGTTTGAGGGTTGTCTTAGCTGTTAGAGAGTAAACTTTAGTTGTGTGCAGGTTCAAAGCACAGTTTCCTTCCTGTCTTGCAGTAGTTTGGAATATAGACTTGACTTTTAAAATGTAAAGTCTAACTAGTTGCTTAGGTTTTAGTGTCTTCATACAACAGCTTGGGGAAATGGAGGAGAGCGACTTGTATCAGTAGCAGGCCAGCAGAGAAAAGGCACTTCAGAGAGATGGAAACTATTTGTGGGCTGAATTTATCAAGTGGTCTTGTCTGAGAAAATAGTTTCCACAAGTGATGAAATACTTCCCCTCACACAGTCCTTTAAGCAGGTTCCCTATGCCATGCCATGCAAAATCAGAACATGTGAATAGCCACAGATACGCTGTTGGAAGGATGAAGGGTTTCACTACAGTTAAGTTAAACACAGCTTTTTTGACTCAGAGCATAGCTAACAACTGTTCAAAGTACTTAGAATCATAAAGTCACAGAATGGCTTGGACTGGAAGTGACCTTAAAGGTTATCTAGTTCCAACTTCTTGTTGGAACCTCATAGAGAAGAATTTCTTCCCAATTTCCAGTCTAAATCTACTCTCTTTTAGTTTAAAACCATTACTGCTTAACAGTTTAAAATTTGTATAATGTCAGGTGTGCCTTTGTGGGCCAATCCACATCAAGTAAGTTCTTCCTTGTATATACCATAACCAAGTCTACAAACTGGCTGCATTCTACAATAAGCATCCTAGAAATCTGCCGCCACTAATGGTACCAACAGTTACAGGATTTTATTTTGGACCACTGGCTCATGGAAGAAAAAGTGTACCCTGTGTCAGTACCTCGTGGGTGAGCTCTGTTCTGTATCTGTAGGCAGGTGTGAGCTGAGGGCTGGAAGAGTGGAAGGAATGCAGTGGGTCACAGCTTCACATTGCAGCATTTACTCTTGGCTCTCAAAGCTAAAGTGCACTTCCTTTTGAAGAGAGAAAAACCCTAACCAGGATCAGAAAGACAGGTGTTGGTGGTGGCAAAGTGAATGAACTCTCTCATTTCTGGCAAGGAACAGTGGAACAAAATCAATACTTTAATAAAAACAATTTAGTATTTCACACTTGCACTTCTTTCTGTCTTTCAGCACGTTGCAAATAACAGAGTGGTTGTAAATTAAGCTACCCTGCTAAGTAAGCAACTTAGGCTGGCCTTAGGAAGATGAGACCAATTAATTTCTATTCACAATATTCTACTCCCTTAGATCACAAGCTTCTCTGGGGGCAGCACTGCCTTATTGCTATCTCTATCCCTTCTGGTATGCAGGATGTAGACCTGCAGCTGTGAGGAGAGAAATCCACTGTCCTATGATGAAAGGATAAGAATAAGCGATAAGGATTAGATGGAATTTCCTTGTGCAGGACAATTAGGAGATCAGGCCCAGCCAGCATGGGTTCATGAAAGGCAGGTCCTTCTTGACCAATCTGATCTCCTTCTATGATTGGGTGACCTGCTTGGTGGAAAGGGTATTAATGTAGTTTACATAGACTTCAGCAAAGCCTTTTACACCATCTCCCACACTATTGTTGTGGAGAAGCTGGCAGCCCATGGCTAGGACAGATACACTTATCTGGATAAAAAACTGGCTGGAATGCCAGGCCCAAAGAGTCGTAGTGAATGGAGTTAAATCCAGCTGGTGACTGTTCACAAGTGGTGTTCTTCTGGGATTGGTACTGGGGCCTGTCCTGCTTAATATCTTTATTGATGATGTGATTGAAGAGATTGAATGCACCTTCAGTAAGTTTGCAGATGACACCAAGTTGGAAGGAAGTGTCAATCTGCCTGAAGGTAGGAAGAGGGATCTGGATGGACTGGATGGATGAGCTGAGGCCAACAGGATGAAGTTCAACATGACCAAGTGCCAGGACCTGCACTTTGGTCAAAATGACTCCATGCATTGCTACAGGCTTGAGGCAGAGTGGCTGGAAGACCGTGTGGAAGAAATGGACCAGGGGGTGTTGAGCAATGCTTGGCTAAACATGAGCCAGCAGTGTGCCCAGGTGGCACAGCATCCTGACTTGTATCAGCACTAGTGCAGCCAGCAGGAGCAGGGAGGGGACCATGCCTCTTACTCAGCTCTGCTGAGACCTCACCTTGAGTGCTGTGTTCACTGTTGGGCCCTTCAATACAAGAAGGGCATTCAGGCCCTGGAGTGTGTCCAGTGAAAGGCAATGAAGCCCACCAACAAAGCTTTCCCCTTAAAGTGAAAAGTGACATTTGTAAGTATAGCTGAGTGTTAGGAAATTCTACTAATGGAAGCAGTATGAAACTGGGAGGTGGTAACGTTTAATAATAATCTATTGAAGCTTTTCTTCCATTAAAATGCTGCTTCAGGCAAGAGTGTGCTGTGTGATTAGTTTTTTGGAGAGCAGACTTTCATTCATAACAAGAACATACATTTCAGCCACTGTTATTCAGGTGAACATGCTCCAAAATGAAAACACAAAGAATCCTACACCAAAACCTGTCAAGGCAGCTTAAAATGGTGTCAGATCATGACAAGGTGGGTTATTCAGTTCCATAGCAATGCTCAGGTACTCTGGGAGGCATGTGCTCTGTGCAAGTCACTGATGTCAGTGCAGCAGTCACTCATATAGTAGCCAGACTGGATCTCTGCTTCCTCTCCAAACAGTGGTCTTGGTACCCCTCTCCAGTGTTGCTTTGCTGTCCTTGGCTTACAGGGCAGAGTTTTTCCCTGAAAGCCATCCAGGTTTTTTCTCTCATAGTACTTCTGCTACTGTATCTGTTTTGAAATATGATAAATAGGGAATAGTTAAAATTGTTACCAAAAAATGTCAAAATGAGCTCTTGAACTTAAAAAATACACTCATGAATTACTGTTTTCTAGCCCTGTTTGCTTTTGGGATTCCTTCTGACATGGAAATTTCTATTATTATTGTAGTCTTGCCAGGAAAATTAAAGCAGGAAATCCTGCTGGATAACTTGTTCACAGGAGTTTTCCAGACAAAGAGGTAAAACTACATAAATATCTTAAGGCTCAGACACACTTTGGAACTACATTAAGCTGCAACTCCGCCTAGCTTTGCTCCTTTGCTGTGTTCAGTGTGTGACAGTCTCCCAAATTTCATGCACTTGCAGAACAATTGAGGATGCTGTTTTTCATGTTTGCCATTTCTCCCAGAGTACTGGAGGTACTAGCTCCTGTGCTCGATGTTTTCTCCCTGCTGTAACACTAGCCACTTGACATATTAATAGTGTGTATTTTTTTTATCTGTCAATTTTTATAGTGTGCTGTGTGCCCTGGGAGTATTTCTAAGCCGATCATTTTCTCCAGAAAATGAGGGATTATTTGTAATTTTTCCTACCAGTTCAGGCCAGAAGACATTTTCTGGGTCAATCAGTACATGCATTCACCTTTCACAGGAATATCAGCTTTCTCAACTAAAATTTTCTTACTTATTCACTTACCTAATCCTTTGGTTCAAAGGCTGAGTAGTTCCAAGAGAGAAGCAGTGAAGTCTCTTATCCATTTTCCAGACTGATATTTTTATCTAAGCCTACAAATCAAGCATCAAGTCTGGGTCTTGCCATTAAATATACTGTGAGATGAGTCTGTTCATCACCCAAACCATATGCATGTGCCTGCATGAGAAAATGAACTAATTACATAAAAAGATCTGGAAGTGTTTAAATACATGAGGAAGGTTGTTAGCTCAAAAGATGCTCTGCTGGAGAGGAAAAAGAACATAAATGGCATAAGCAAAATGGGGTTCAGGAGAGGATTCAATGCTCCAGAGGAACATTAGCTGATTTCCCAATTTCCGTAGAGGCTCTTCTGCTCCTTAAGGACTATCAGAGTCTCATTTGTCCCTAGCCATCTGGAGTGATTTATATCCCATTCCTCCCATTCCCAGCTCCACAAGGCCATTAGATTGCTTGCAGTACATTTTAGACTGAGAAATGGGCAGTAATTATCTCTAGAACACTGATGATGTGAGGGGCAGGGGACCTTTCCATTTGATTCTTAATTGTTTGAGCTCTTCTGGTCTGAGTAGGAACCCATCTGTGGGGAGAACAGGGTGCAGAATGAATGCAAACAGAAATACTTGCTCCCAAACACTGCCTGTTGCAATGAATACCAACTGAAAGTTGGTAACATGCATTTTTCTGAAATCCTGAGGGAGTTACCAAGGCTCTAGTCTGGTTTAGGGTCTTGAAGAGGAGAATCTATGCTAGAACTGGGTGTTTCAATTTAGAAAAGAGAAGAGCAAAGAGAGGCAAGGTAAAAGCCTTATATTTGTAAAACAGCTGCTTTTTTTCCATAGGAGGGGACTTAACTATTGTTCATGTCTTCTCGGATAGGACAAGATATGAACAACATTCCACAGATGAGGCAAGGGACTTTGATTGAGTCTAGATATAAAGAAATCTTAATATTATTTAATTGCTTATGGTAACAAATATTAGATGTAGGATTAGATGTTCAATTAGGAGAGCTAAGATTGCCTCTGGTAGATGGAGAGGCAGACTCACTTTCATACTGGACTTGCCAAAGGCACTTGAGAACAATTTTGGCTTCAAAGTGAAAAGTACTGGATGTGCTTAAAGCTCTTCAGCAGCCCACGGGCTTTGTGTCCAGGATCTGGCAGGTGTGAGAATCTTTCACAGAGTCTCTCACAAAGAGTCAAGACAAGATGGCAGGGAAAGATCTGCTCTGGGACACCATCAAAATGGCTGGAACAGGGCTTCTGTGAGCAGAAAGGTGCTCACACATGGAGGAAAGGCAGAGAAGGTCTTTTTCAGTACAAGGGTTCACAAAATCCAATCAGTGAGAAGTAAATGACAATGAGAAAAGCATGCCTTGGATGAGAGGAGGAGGGAAGTGGAGACATGAGATAACCCAGAAGTTACAATAAGCTGAATACTGAGTATATATACTAGTTCTGATCTGGATCATTAATGGTGGTCCACTGCTTGATTCCCAAGGATTTTTTTCTTCTTCTCTCCTGCTTTAGTAGTTATTTGTGCTCTTAGGACATCTATTGTACAAGGAGCTGATTCAGAGCTCAGACCTGCGGTGTTCCTAAGGGCTTGAACTCAGGACAGAAATACACACATCAAATTTAATTCCTCTAGTCAAACTGACACTCTGCAGACCACTAGGCTTAAAATATGGGCTTATGGATTTCTTCTGATTGAAAATTGAAAATAAAATGTCTTTGTTCCCTATCTCCCTTCTAAAGCATATGTTATATTTAAATATCTGTATCTACAGATGTCCCTATTTCTATACGCACAATATCATTTAAATTATCATTTAAATTATGCATTCAAATAACACTCAAATATTCAAACTGAAGCTATCAGTGTGGAAATGCAAGAAAGGAGAAACAGCAAGATAAAGAATCCAGTGTTGTCTTCATATTTCTAGACTGCAGCAGGTGAAAAGCAGTGCCACAATGTTGGTCTTCTAACACAAACACAAAGTTGTACCCAGCGGATTGCACATATGAAAACACTGTCAGAGCATGAGATATGTTTTCATCTCAACTGCAAAAAGGATTATAGCTTCTGGAAAGTGCTACACATTCTGGGAAATCCATCCTCTGCAATTTTTGTGTTGGGAATCTGGTCTTGAGCTGCTACTCAAAAGAAGGTACAATTCTGCTTCTCTTTATTTTTTTGTTTTTTGGGGGGGTGGAAGGGGAGTGGATACAGAACATAGAAAATTGAGTCAAGGAATTATCACAGCAGCAACTTCAGGCATTCGTGGAAGAATCAGACCATTTGGGGAAAAAGAATACATAAATGTGTGCTGAATAACAACACTGGAAAATAAATAGCAAAGAAAAGAGAAGTTGATGTAATTGTTGTAAACAAAGCCAAGTATACAATTACAGCTACTCAAGGCTTTTGTTATGAGAAAGCCAGTTAAACCAACAACAACTTTTCTCAGCTCTTTTTAAAAACAAACCCCATTAAAAATAAAAATAATTAAAAAAAGAGGGCCAAAGAAGCAAACTATTTTCCCTCCCAGTGGAATTTAGTGAGGGTACCAGCGACTGGTGAGACTGGAGTGCAGGAGCAGAGGGCCAGTTACTGGATAGACTGGGAGTCTGAGTCCAGCTGCTGGAGACATCCACCTTGCACATAAGTGTATATGTGAGAATATGTATGTGTATATATTCTCATTGTATCTGGGGCATCTCTAAAACCTATGTAGTACCTGCTGACCTTACTGGAGATTTTTCTTTGATGTCAGACCCATTTCATGTGCTGGCATGGGGGTAGATCAACATGGCAGACAGTTTTCAAATCTGGTTGAGTCCCTTTCTTAGGAGACCATGATTTTGCTTTTCCTTTTTGGTCTGTAGATCCATGTTCATTTCACACAAGGTGCTCCAAAGCCAGCAGGTTGTTCATGATTCACATTTTATGGAAAACTGAGCTGTGGCTTACAGCCAAGAATAGCTGAGATAAGAACTAGTGGGAACTCTGAACTTCAATTTGACAAGGGGAAAAATGCAGCATAGAGGGCAGTTCTGTGGCTCGCTGAGCAACGGCATGATCTCATTTCTGACACTTCTTGTCATCTGGGAGATGAGAAGGGCATTTATACCCACTGCAGGAACACTGCCATAGGGTGACTTTCTTTGATGCTCCATTTAGAAAAAAGATGTTTAAGCAAAAAAGAAAAGTTATGTATATGTGCATGTGTGTAGTACTAGTCGAGGATTTTCAGATGGTGTGTTTACTGTCTGCAAATGCTACAGTTCATCACAACTGAAATTTTGTGTGTTTAGTAGTACTTTCATCATGATTAATATGCCTTGCACAATCTAACTAAGACTTTGCTGAAGTTCTCATCTCCCTGCCAGCCGTTGCTTGTGCTTGTACAGTCAGGTTGTAGTTCTGCTCCTGGCAATACGGAGCTGCTGACGGCCTCAGAGAAAATCTCCAGCAAATGTTTTGCCTTCTCCAACATCAACTCGCTGCCCTGATGACCAAAAATATCCCCACAGCAGCTTTTCTTCAGCCTTGCCACTCTTGAGTGCAGTAAAGCTGAAGAAAAATTTAAAAAAAGGGAGGGGAAGAAAAACCATAGCAGAACATTAGAGAGAGGAAAGGAAAAAAAAACGAACCTCATTCCTTGATCTCTTCTAGCAGAGAACAGACATCAAGACAAAAGATGGGGTCAGCCTTTATCTATTGTGCGCTCTGTTTGTAGGTTGTCTCTGACATATGATTTATCATTAAATACCTGCTGCCTGTCCTTGAAGGGAACTCTGTTACTTCAGAAGGTACGGAAACTTCCTACTGAGATAATCTGGTCTTTTCAGTGCAGCCATCTGACTTGCTGAACTGTACTTCTTGGGATCATTTGGCATGGGTCTGCCTAACTTCACCACCACAGTGCAATAAATACAGCTGCCTGCATTGGATTCCTCTCAAAGAGGAAGATAATGAGCTGCTGCCGAGAAACAGAGGTTTTTTGAGGCTCCAGTGCCACATTTTCTCCTTGTTGTTTCTACACAAGCATTCCCAGCAGCTCTGAGAGCTGTTGTGTCCTGACAGCTGTGGGAGACTGAACAAGAAAGCATCTCTGAATAGCTCCTGGGACTTCTCCTCCAAGCCTTTCTCTGGAGATAAGTTGAATGTTGCTTTAGTACATTACCTTTACGTCTTGCCATTTCTTCTTTCATACATCTAGAAGAAAGAAAAAAAAAAATTATGGGCAATCTTAATCTGTTTTTACCTCCTTTTTTTTTTTTTAACATATTAAGCTGTCTTGAGTTCAACCCATGAGTTTCTAACTTCTACCCTTCCAATTCCCTTCCCCCACTTCACTGGAGCAGCGAGGGAGTGGCTGTGTGGTGCTGAGCTGCCTGCTTGGGTTAAACCACAGCAATGGGTAAGGTCTTTCATTGCCCTAAAGTTTCAGTTGCAAAGATTGTCAGGATGAAACCTTTGTGCAGCATATATGTCCATTAGGAGAATCTGCTATCCTTTTCTGGCCTGAATCACAGAATCACATGTGTTGGAAGGGATCTCTGGAGATCATCAAACCCAAACCCCTGCTGAAGCAGGTACACAGGAAAGTGTCCAGGTGGGCTTGAATGTCTCCACAACTTCTCTGGGCAGCCTGTTCAGTGTTGGGTCACTCTCACAGCAAAGTTCTTCCTTGAGTTTCTATGGAACTTCCTATGTTGCCGATTGCCCCTTATCCTGTCATTGCACATCACCAAAAAGGCCCCATCCACTTGACTCCTGCCCACTAGATATTTATAAACATTGATAAGATCCCCACTCAGTCTTTTCTTTTGCACACTGAACAGCCCCAGCTCTCAGCCTGTCCTCCTACAGGAGTTGCTCCAGACCATCTTCATAGCCCTCTGCTGGATTCTCTCTAGAACTTTCTGAAAGTCTGGCAAAAATCTGCCTCATGCAAAACTTTCTCCTTGAAAGCTGAGCATTTACTCCTCAACTTCCTCCATGACTTCTCATTTGCCCTGATTTGCAGTCATTTGTGAAGGACTCCTGAATAATTCAAAATCATGAAAGGTGTTTCAGCAGCCATGGCTTAGCACTGCCTAAAGAAGCACTGTGCACGCAGACACAAGCTCCAGCACATCCCCAGCTGTCCCTTCTGAGACACATAAGACTCCTGAAGCATTTCTTTCTCTGTAAAAACACCTCTGATTTCTATTAACTGCAGCTCAGCTCTGTATCAAGCAAGCAGCTAAATCCCAATAATCCTGGTGAGCAGATATTTCCACACACTCGCCAAGCTGTTGTCAGATCTTGCAGTTAGAATAGGCAGCCCTGCGCACTGACATGAAGTATACATCACTGACCATCTTAGATGGCTTGTATGCGCATCCTAGATATGCTTGTATGTGCATATGTATGACCTGCTGATGGACATGTTTCTTCTAATTAGGTTTAGGATTAGGTTTTAAGGGTCAGGGGCTAGAAGTCAGGATTAAGGTTAGTATTAGGGATCAGGGGTGGGTTAGTTGTTAGGAGTTGGAGGTAGGCTTTAGGATTAGGGTTTAGAGCTAGGTTCAGTGGCTAAGCTTAGGGTTGGGATCACAAGGAGAACAGAATTGACTTGGGGAAGATTTATTTATTGCCTACTAATAGCAGACTAGTGCTGTGAGATCTAAGGGCAAACTTAAAATACCTTTCCCCATCCACGTTCTTCTACCACCTTTCACACTGAGTGCTGTAGCAGAATGAGGGCTGCAGTTGGTCCATAATATTGGTTTTAGGGTAGATAAGTAGGTATTACAATGACTTTCTTAGGAGTGGGGACTGTTTCCATCACTTGAAATCTCGGATGAGACTTTGTGAAGTGACATGTTCCAATTCAGCAAGCAGTTGTCAGATTCCATCATACAGCCTTTAGATGGAAAGGAAAAAAACTATTGGGTGGTTATTGTAAGCCTGTGTTATTTTTGTGTCTATGAGCAGTTGGTGTATGTGTTGCTTAACATATTAATGCTCTATATGGTGGACAAGCCCTTAAAGTCATAGGAAGAGTTTGTTGAAGAGATTAAACCTATCAGAACTGGTTCCTAACTGGAATAACAGCAACAGGGGATGTCCATACTTTAGAGCAAGGGCACCTGGGATTTCAATTTTACCTTTCCAGAACAGAACCATTTTGCATTCAGATACTCTCAGTCAAGCAGCTGTATAGTTGTGGTGGATATTAGAACGATTCTGAAATGAGGGCAGCATTATTGCTGACGTGATGAATCAGTCAGACCTCTGATTTCTTTTTTATCCACCCCAGAGCAAGTATAGGTCAGCAGTGACAGCCTGAGCTGTTTGCATGCATTTTCTCCCCAGGTGTTTTCCAAAGGATTACCTACGTTATCTGGGTTTGAGCTTACGTCAGAAACAAGGCTTTTTTCTTTTTTCTTTTTCTCCTTTTTTCCCCTGGAAGAAGAACCTGTAGAAAAATTTGACTGCTCTTGAAATCCATGGGCTCCTAATCCTTCAAACACCTCATGACCAGAGTGCACAAGAGATAGCAGAAGAATCTGGTAAAAACAAATTAGCAAGAAACAATAACAAAGATTTAAAAATGGGACTTTGGTAAGCTGCTTAGAGAAGGGCATTTAAATCTTCTTTCTGAAGTTGTGCATTCTTAGATTTATACATTATTACAAAACTAATCAGGGTTCTGCAGTGCTGAATATCACCTTTTGTCATTTCTCATGCCTGCATAGCCTTTTACGTGTGCTGCATTCTGTTAATTTTCTTTATAAAGAACTTCACATCTTTTTTCTTTTTCTTTTCAGTTTTATGTGGTATTCTTTCTTCTCTGAATATTTATTATATTTATTCCATGTTTCATTTACCCAATAGTGAACTTCTGATTTCCTTTGAGAATCCTCTGCATAAAAAAAAGTCTTTATTCATTTATCAGGGAGAGTCCAGATGTCTCTGGCTAAACTGATGTTGTATTTTGCACAAACCTATAAAGTCAGGGTATTAAAAGGCTCTAATCCCCTCCCCGCAAAGGAATTATATTAGTGTCACAACAATTTAACCAGATTCGGATTCTATCTTGTTGTCTTCAGACAACTCTTTTCCTACAGTGTGCCTGGGAAAATACGAGATGTTATGGCATTTGGACTGAGATTTAAGAGCAGCAAAAATAGGTTAGGTGCACAGCTCTGCTTTCACTCTTATTCTGATAGGGTCAGAAAAGAGCTGGGGGATAACATTTCACTAGAAGTGAGAAATACTCGGAATATTCTTGCTTTCCTCACTATACCTCATATCTTCTTCATGCTTGGGGTTAAAAATGCATTGTTTGCACTCTTTATGTTGACACAGATCTCCAAATTAAGACTGTTGTATTCTAGAAGAAATACTTATCATTTCCTTCTCTTTAAAAACTATTTGGACTTTAATACATCTGGAAGCCAGAAATGGGAATTAACCATATCATTTTGACACTAAGCCTAACATGTACATTCAGGTGTATTTGTGCATCACATTTGCTACCTGCAGCACCAAAATTAACTTCCTGCTGCCCCACAGTGATTTCACCCTGATCTTCCCTGTTTACTTTCCACCTTTACTTATACAAAAGTTTGTTTCCATAAAGATGTCTATGAGCAAGAAGTATACAGATCCATGAATCTTAGCTCTGGCCAGTGGCCCAATTTACACACATAGCTGCTGAAGTGTCATCTTTATGTGGCTGTATAATCAGCAGTAAATTAAATATACTACTGTTTGTTTGCATAGCTGCCCCTCAGCTACAACAGGTTCAAACAGGTTCAAAAAAACAGAAGAGCCCCTAAATCTCTGTGCATATTTTTCAAGTCTATGTGCTTATTTTTCAAGTGTCTGCAGCAACATGCACATCCCAGTGGCATAATTCATTGTTCAGAGTAAGTTCTGTTTGCAGCACCACAGTCTGGATAACCTTTGCTTTTTCCTTTGCACAGTCTAATGATGGTAAGAGCAAAGATGTTGCTCTGCAAGTGTTGGTGCAGCCTCCAAGATACAACTCAACATACCTCATGGGCTCATGGCTGTGTCAGTCCTCGAAAAAAGCAAGAGTTTGACCATCCCCTGGAGTTTTGCAGCCTTGTTAAATCTTGCACGCAGGCCTTGAATCTTTGCCTCCTTACAGTTCTGGCCATGCTCCATATACATCAAATGCAATGGCACAGCTGCTCTCTTCTTGCATACTCCTACAAAGGGCTGTCCTATGGGCCTGCTGTGTGGGGTAGTGGCAAGGGAAGGGAACTGGGGCTCCAGCTGGCTGTATCATTTCCCACGGTTTTGGGATCAAAAAGGCCTCATGGAAAATCACCTCTGGCAGATACAGCTTGTCTTCTTTCCTACCCTGCATCACAGAATAGGGAACACGTTTCCTAACACGTTGTGCTGCGCTTGTACCTCAGAAACATGAGAACTCTACCTCCAGCAAGGGAGAACACCACGCTTACTAACCTAGTGCCTGCAAATCTCCTTCAGAGGCTGAGAAAACCTCTGATCAGCTAAGCAGCTTTTTCCACTCTTCTCTGCAATACTGGTGCCAGACTTTATGAATGTGCCTTCGGTGTTAACAATGTTTGGGGCAAGACTGTAAGTCTCAACAGTCACTCTCTGATAACTTGAAAGCCAATGCTGCTTGATTTTTGAGTGCTGAAAATCAGGCTCAGGGGGTACACGCAAATTGTCGTAGGCAAAGGAATCTCTGTCCCGCTCCTGACGCAGCCTACACATTTCCAAGGCAGTGCCTTAATACACTGGATTTTAGCATGGTTTCCTAGGAAACGAGGTTTGTATGATCATGCTTTCTGTCATTCAGTTGCACCTCGGAGCACTTGAGTCTCTCAACCAACCTCAGCCAAATTTGATAGTTGTATCACAGATACTGATTCCTTTGAAATTTTGTGAAATTTCAAAAAAGATAGAGCAAAGATAGAGCAGTCTTTACCATGGCATCAGTATAAGATCAGCCCAACCCCTGCAAGACATCAAAGCAAGAAGAAGCTTGGTCCTGGGGACACTACTGGCCAGGACGACGTGCCATGTTGACATGAAACTAGGACCTGAATTCCCCAAATTGGGTTGGGTAATTTCAAATTAATAAGCTACAGCTTTCTAAAGCGCTTCTGATTTGGACTAACCCAGGGGTCTTGCTGTTCAAATACTTGAGGTGACTCCTCCTTTCCATTGCTTCTCACTCAGGCCAGTGTCACAGTGGCAGTGATGCTATCCCAAGGAACCCACTGTTTTCCTTCACACATATTGTGGCAGTTTGCAGATCATAGAGTTGTAGAATCATTATGATTAGAAAAGACCACCAAGATCATCAAGTCCAACAACCAACCCCTCCCAACCATGCCCACTGACCACATCCCTCAGTGCCACATCTCCACAGTTCTTGAACACCTCCAGGGATGATGACTCCAACATCTCCCTGGGCCGCCTATTCCAATATTGCACTACTGTTTCAGAAAATAAATTTTTCCTAATATCCAACCTAAATGATGGTTAGGACATTTTCTGTACAGCTGCTTCCCAGAGAATTATGGATAACTCACCCTAACTGTTCATTCTCATGCGGCTTGCACGGGGTTGCTTTAAAAACCAATGGGAAAAGGTTGAGTTCATTTCTCTTTCTTCTCTTTCCCAGGTGCTGAAACATAAAACCACACAAAGCAGATGCCTATACTTTATATGTTAAATGTTCCTTGTAGAAACTCATTTTAAAAACCAGCTCTGGTACTCAGTTTCTTTCCCTTAGATTCTTTTCATTGTTTCTCATTACAGAACAGAGGGGACTAACTGCTATTCTCACTGTTCTTGATAATTCTGCCTTTAAAACTCCATAATACTCAACTTGTATTGCCTCGTGCCAGTTAAGAGTTAAAATAATGATATAAGGTGCATCTTACTTCTTACATTTTTCTATCCTTTACAAAATACTACATACTCTCCATAGAGACAAATCATAAAATGCTTTTCTCTTCCAGTTTTACCTTTCATTTGTGACTGGGAGCCACGTTTCTCATGGCTTCGGAGAGAATCTCCTTAGATGTGCGTGACTCATGCAGAGCTAAACAGCTCATCAGTTGGATTCTGCAGAACTGATCAGGAGAGAAAATGTCTTTTAAAAGGATACCTTCTGGGATGATATTTGCAATCCAGAACTGCTGTGAAAATGGAAAGATTGGGAAACACTATTCCTGTGACTCATAGCACGTCAGGTCTGGATACCCTCATTCTTTCTCTTCTGCAGACAAGTTTCCAGTCCTGTCTGATGGGAGAGCTTGTTAGTCCTAAGAATGGAGAATGGCCACATGAAAAAAAAGCTGAATGTGCTGAAATTCCCACAAAAGTTCCTGCAAGCTATTCCATGCTGACAGACTCAGGCCGCAGGTGTTTTAGGAAAAAATAATATTTTTTTTTCAGAGACCAAAGTGTTAGAAGGAAGTGTCAGAGGAAATGAAGGAGCTAGGAAAAAGTGGAGTAGACCAGAGATTATGCCCCCATCTTCTCCAGTTTACCAGACCCTAAATTCTACCATTTTAATTTTATTGCATAGTTAACAGGTAAAATAACTGTGCCTTACACCAATTTTGAATCATCACAAGAACAGTGCAAAAATAATGTTGACAAACAAAACATGGAGAGAACAAGGAGAGACAGAAAGAGAAACACATTTGCTGTAATCCCTGAAAAGGGTGTAATAGACTTCATGCCTATATATTTCTACCTGTCTGCTGCTGGTATATATCAAATTCTGCAATATGGTAGCCATTCTGGGAAGTGCCACTGTAAGACGGGCCACAGAAATGACCAAGGGGTGGAACTCCTCCCCCATAAGGACTGGCTGAGAGAGCTGGGGCTGTTCAGCTGTTCAGCCTGGAGAAGGCTCCAGGGAGATCTGAGAGCAGTCTTTCAGTGTCTAAAGGTGGGCAGTAAGAAAGAAGGAGACAGACTCGTTAGCAGAGTCAATTGTGATAGGGCAGGGGGAAATCATTTCAAACTAAAAGTGGGGACATTTAGACTGCGTATAAGGAAGAATGTTTTTGCAGTCAGGGTAGTGAGGCCCTGGAACTGGTTGCTCAGAGAGGTGGTGGGTTACCTGTCCCTAGAGAAACCCACAGTCAGGCTGGGCAGGGCTCTGAGCACCCTGATGTAGCTGTGACTGGTGTCCCTGTTCACTGCAGAGGAGTTGAACTAGATAACTCTTAAGGGTCCCTTCCAACTCAAATGATTCTATGATTCTGTGAAGTTATCATATAGTCCCTCATTTAAATTCTTGGAGATAGCAGAGTCTAAATGATTGTCTATGTAATCTCTTAGGGGTAAGATGTTAGATATTTCTTTCTCATGGTACATTTTTAATGTGAAGAAATCACTGAATCAGTTGGAACCAAAACATGAGAATCCACCATTAATACTGTTTCTGTTCACAGAGGCAAACAGGTGCCCAGATCTGTTTGAAGTAGTTTTTGATTCCAACAGGAAGCTATTGTGAAGGGAAGATGTTTTATTCTTATATCTAGGCAACAAAATCATCACCTCCTTCCTGTTGACAAAAATTTCCATGACCAAAGTCCTGGAAGCACTCTAATAGAAAAAAAATGTTGACTCCTTAATGAAACAGCAGTTGGGATAAGGAGAGGCAGAGGGGTCAATTGGGAAACTGGATCCTATTCTGCACTTTAGGGACACAGAAAAATGGGCTCCCTTTGCCGTTGTTCTCATGCAGACCATTTTCTCCTGGCTGTGCTGTTTCCAAGCTGAAATTTGTATCTAGAAAATGGTTACTAGGAAAATGTCTCCAACAGAGTTAAGAAGAACTGAAACTGCCTATCATCTCACACGCTCTATGTCCCAATAGAACTGCATCCCCTGCTAAATGTGACCTGACACGTATGCCCTCTCTTGCCAGATATGTGAGCTCCTCTGGAACATGTCAAGCAAATAAAGTTACTGTAAAAAAAGTCCTTTCCTGTGCCTGAGTTAGGAATCAGCATGCACTGTACATGGGGGTGGGAATCAGCATGGGCTAATGAGCTGGGTGGCAGCTAGGAGACTACTTATGGTTGCTAATGGGATAAAAGGTTGGGCAGTTCCATTTGGCAGCTTTTCTGCTCCTCTTTTTATCTGCTTGCTTTATTTAGGTCATACTGTTTTCACAGCCACAGATACCTGTCCCCAAACAGTGGGTCTTAGAGCAATCATATCGCAAAAAAGGAATAAACTGCTGGAAGTATGATGTCTTTAGGAAAGCATGCCTTAGCTTAAGCATTTCCCATACAGATCACTGTGGCAGCTTGCCCTCCCCCTCCATTACCTGGCTAGGACCTAGGTGTTTGAGCTGGTGGACAAGTGGCAAGAAAGCTGAGCATGGCTGCCACTTACCATCTTGCTCCTCAGAACAATGGAGCCTGGGGCTGGTGGCATGGGATGGCCATGTGCTGGTGCTGGGGCTTGGGGCTGGCTCCAGGAGGAAAAAGTTGTCAGCAGGAGGACCTCTATATGGGGTTTTGCAAATTTTGAGCTGACCAACAATCCAATGGAGAATTTTGGTGTTTGCTTACTTCATTTTCCCAAGAAACCTCTGAAAAATGGGAAATGAGAAAGAGAGGAAACCAAAGCTTGGGACCTGGTGAAATGACTGAAGGTCCTGGCACATCTGGGCTCTTGTACGTCCCATAAAGCTGAGTGCATTTCATTTATGTCACAGCTTTGAATGAGCTTGCATGCACAATGAGCTGTGCTGTCTGCCAGCAGAGGAAATGGAATAAAAGCAGAGCCAGCCAGAATGCCATGAGAGCTGTTCCAAGACCTAGCAGCATACCTGGCTGCATTTTCAAAAGGTTATTTAATCTTCCCGCTGTTTTATATTGAAGCAATAATAGTCACAGACAAGAATCACTGATGCTTGTCAGGTCAAGCATCGACGGCAGTGTCTTGTCAGCTCTGGCTGTAAACCAAGACGAGGCTCCCAGGAATAAAGGCCCTTAAATGTTTCACCTGCTCCTTCTGCAGGGCTCCAATGTACTCCAGCCACGACATGGAGCAGCTGCCAGCTGTCAACAGCAGGAGAGCATGGGACCATGCAAGCTGCACTCAAAAAACACACACTGCCATGCATGGGGGTGGGAATATCTTTGTGTGAGAAGGAGAAGAAAACAGACCTCCTGTGGAGGACTGTTGTTGCCTAAAGCTTTTAGAGTTGGGTATGGCACAAAGATGACTTATGTCACTATCCCAAATGTTCTTGGCACAATTCTAGGGAAGGGTAGCTGGGCCCTGCTGCCAGGAACCCCCTTAAGTCTGGGCTTTCTGAGTTTTACCATGTTTTCCCTCAGGCTGCTACTGTCCTCTGTTTCCTGGCACAGTGAGCTCTTAGGCTAGACAGGCAGAAAGATACAGACAAGAGTTTACTGGGATTGCCAAAGAAAAATGCATCTTTTGTACTTCATTTCCCTGCTGGTACGACACGTGCTGATTGAGTCCCGCTCTATGCTCTCCACGTGTGGTTGTGTCTCCTGTGCCAAGACAGGCACATTGTTCATCAAAATGCAACACTAAGCTAAATTACTCAGAACTTTTTCAAATAAATAAGCTGAGATTCCCTCTTTCTTTTCTCTCACATTTAGGGGAGTGATAAGCAAAGCTATTCAGTAGCCTAGAGCAATATTCCAGATAATAATTTCCTAGCTTTGCAGTCCTAGGCTTTCAACTTTGCTGTGACACTGAGCTGCTCTCCTGGCAAGACATGTGAAGCTCCATCTTTTGCAAGCATATTGTGCACAGAATGGGAGTGCAAGGGTTGCAAGCATTGAAGGGCTGCAGGATACTGCATACCAGCAAAGAGCCTGGCCTTGCCTGATATGTGTCTGATGCCTTGGGCATTGTCTTACCTCATGCTGTTTTAATGGCTATGTTGGCATAGGCCATCCTATCTCTGTTATTACACAGTGAAACTACTGAGGTCCACAGCTTCAAAAGGATTTCTAAATGCCTAAAAATATATTAGCTCAAAGAACTGCATTCAAGGTTTCTCCTAAGAGTGACAGTGGAACAGAAAAATGTGAAGGGTGTCAAGAGTGCTGGGGTGCTCAAGATGCTGAGGTGGCAAAAGAATACAAGGGGCAAAGAGGGAAAAAGCTCTATACTTGAATGAAGGTGCTACATTTTTATACATGTTAGGAGTATCCTGTCTTCCAAGGACATCAAAATTTCTGGGGAGAAAAAGGAAAATTTCCATAGCAACAGGACAGAAGAGTGGTGAAACAGGCTAGGGTTGTTTTCAACCTTTTTATTCGCTTTGTTTCAGGACTGGGATCAGGTTGACCTAAGCTTCACTGATCCCCTACTAGTGATGCTTTGCTTTTCTACAGGAGAAAAGTCAGCTTGGTAAGACAGTCCTACCCAGCCCCCCCATGGAACAGAGACTCTGAAAATATATTTTTCAGTGTATTTGTTCTTGTTCAGTTTGTATTAATTCAGGACCCCTTGATAAATTTGGTGTTTCTTTTTCCAAGTGTGAGGAGAAGGTCAGGTTGGGAGAAGAAGGGAGCCTTCAGCAGAGTGCTTGCAGAACCTTGCTGCAACCTTCTGCACTGCAACAAGAGAAAACTGAAGCTTGCCTTTGGCTTTCAGTCCCAAACTGTGGGTTCTTGCAGGCCGCATTTTGATTGGAGAAGAGAGCTAGGGAGCTGAGAGCCATTGCCTGTGCCTGCTGTGAATTTGATTTGTATTTCAGACCTCTTACCCTAAATTTCCCTCTAACACCTGGGGCCAGCACAACCTCCTTGCCATGTATCCAGCCTACCAGCTCTTCTTGCAGTGCTATCTCCCCTTTTCATTTGTCAGTGCTTTCACATCCCTTTCTGCTGCTTTACCAAATCTCTGTGTAGAGAGATTGTGGTAAGACTTGCAGTACTGTCACAACTGTGCCAGTTTTGGTACCAACTCTGAGTAATGAAGGACAAACGAGGGATGAAAATCAGCAGTGTGAATATCAGACCAAATGTGCCTCCATGGGAAGAGATGGATTATCTTTAATAAGTGCTGCTTGTGAAGCATCTCTGTTGACAGCTTAAATCCTGCGATAGGAGATGGAGTCCAACGTGATCAGAGCTGTGTCTTCTTTGCACAATGCCACTGAGCTGAACCATGCAAAGCCTTGTTTAAAGAAGGTAAGACTGCCTCTATTAAGCAGCTGATTTCTAGGCTTTCAGGGTCACCAACCTTCACAGACTTTAGGCAGCATTTGTTTTAGGTACCGAAGAACTCTTTTTATCTAACAAAGACATGACTGACTATTTTTTTTTACAATCCGGAGCTTCCTAGAGCTCATCAGCTGATAGCCTGTGAAATATCTAACAAGCCCTGCAAGACAAAAGAGGTGTGTTGTTTTTCTGAACATGGGAGTTCTTCCTAACAGCCCTGTGGGGAGTATTACAGTCTAGTCATTTCCTCCATACTTCAGTACAGTTCTGGGGAGGTCTCTGGAGCAAAGAGAGTTTCCACTAGTTAATTCAGGTGATTAAATGATTGTCAGTGTGTTTTGGATGTATTTGATAGGGAAAATCTGATGGCATAAAACCTAGGAAAGATTATGAAAAAAATTCTTATTGCAAAAAAAATTGCTTAGTAGGAAACGTAGGTCTTTATTAGGAAGAATGTCTTCTCTGAAAGAGTGGTGAGGCACTGGCACAGGCTGCCCAGGAAGGTGGTGGAGTCACTGTCCCTAGAGATCTTTAAGAACCATGAAAATGTGGCACTGAGGGACATGGTCAGTGGGCATGGTAGAAGTGGGTTGGTGGATAGACTTTCTGATCTTGGCAGCATTTTCCAACCTGAATGACTCTGTGATTCTATGATTCTATCTGAGCGTGAGGGTAACCCTGCAATCCTCAGCTGTGCAAAGTGAATCCAGTTTTTGTTCTTCCCTATTTGTAAAAATCAAAGACAAACTAGAGTGGAGTGAGCATATTTTGTGTTAAAATCAGAAGGACTGCCCATGACTTTTAGGGACATTTTCCAAATATGATCACAGATGGTCACCTGTGCTTCTAGCAGCAAACTGTGTAAGGAATTCTCCCTTTCTCTTCTATGAGCTGGTTTCATTGGCAAGAAAGCAGTCAGCAGTGGTGGCATTAAAGAGATTAGCATTAGACCTCTGAGTAGAGATGAAAGGGAAGACACAGCCGCTGGTTTTCTGCAGTATCGGCCAAGCAGCTCTGCACCAGTTATACTTATTTCAGTGTCTGCAAGACTTTCTTCTTATGCAGAAGGGATTAATACTTCTTATTGTCAAAGAAGAGATGTGTCTTCGGGAAGAGTCACAGACAACATCAAACACCTTAGCAGGAGTTTCAGAAAAAAAAAAAAGTACTGTAAAATTGAAAAATTCCTAAGGAAGGTATTTATATCATCAGGCCCCCCACACAAATGTGCAGCAGCTATTTCTGCTGCACAGGTGATATATCAGCTGTGGGAGCAGATATCTGGAGTTTACGAGTTCTTTGAAAAGTGGACTGGTGTAAAGCAACTGGGACACAAGGTTGTAGATTGTCTGTGATCCTTTGTTTCACTGAAGACCTGCTGAGTTTTTGCCTTTAGCCAGCTTCCCACAAAGATAAGGATTAAATATAAGAGCTTTGATGGTTTCTTTTATCAGAGAAGATTGGAGTGTCATGTCCAGTGCTCCCACTGCAACCATTTCACATGGCAAATGAAACCAGCTAAAACACAAGAGGAGAACGCACTCTGACATTAAACAAACAAACAAAAACACCACTGTCAAACCATAAAGACAGCTTGGTCCACAAAAGAGAGTATGTTTTGGCCTTTTGGACTCAGTCAGAGGTGCCTTTCCAGTGGGACTTCTCACTTACACCACTCTGGAATGGTATCGCCTTGTGAAGGAGCCAGGGCAGTGCTGCCTCAGGCCACTGGGGAACCCAAAATGCCCATTGGACTCAGAGATCGGAAGAAAACAGCTTTCAGCCCCTTTAACTGTGAGGAGAAAGGGAATGTGTGCAGTTGTATATGATATGAACAGACATCCCTCAAGCTGACCTGATAAAGATAGAATATTCTGGATATTTGTCCCCACAGGACAAGTTCTCTGCACCCTCGGAGGAAAAGCAAGGTTTGGGGCTTTCTTCTTTGTTTTGCATATTTCATTTTTGTTTCTTTGTTTGTTTCCTTCATAACTTTATACTGCATAAAGGTAAACACTTTGCACGACCCAGGTGCTAATTTTACATTCAGTTTTACTAAGGACAGAATTTTCATTTGAAAATACTCATTTGAAAAGCTCAAATTTTACCTTCAGAAGATGTCAACACACAGCAGGCATTTTCCCTTTATATCACCACATGGGAGTGAGGTACTGGGTGCCCCAGTGCAGGAAGCAGAGAGACAGCTCAGTTCCCTGCAGTATCCTGTCCTGAGACTCAAGGTGAAAAAGGAGTGAAGACTCCAGGCTGCTATTACAGGCAGTAATTGAGGGAAGCAGTTGGCAAGGCACAGACAATTCTTCTAGCTCACACCTTTCAGCTGTCATTAGAACAAAATCCTAAATCAATATTATTGGTCCCAAGAGAGGTTTAGAGGAGCTAAATTAACATAACCTTATAAATGACAGGCTTTCCCATCCATCTCAGTCACTAGCAAGAAACTGTTGTTGCTCTACAGCAGCAGTTCACAGGCACAGCCCCAGTGTTTCAGATGCTCCCAAATGACCCAAACAAAAACCCCTGGTTTTTGCTTGCCAGCAAACTCCACTTGTACAAATTAAAAACAACTTTCATCTCTTTATGTCTATAGAAAGGACAAAACATACAGGATTCTAAAACTCTTTCCACTCTGTCATGGGAACTTAGAATCATAGAATCATTATGGTTGGAAAAGACCCGTAAGATCATCTAGTCCGGCCACTCACTTCCCACCAACATTGCCCACTAAGCCATGTCCCCCAGCACTGCATCTACCCTTTCCTTAAATCACCTCCCTGCACAGCCCAGTCAGAACCAGCACTCTACTGGGGAGAAAATGAAAATCAGCCAATCTTTTAGAAATGAAAATAGTAAACAATTATTTTTGCATCCTGACACACAGAGGAATGAGTATTTTTCTCTAAAATCTCATACAAGTTGGAAAAGGAGAGGCTTAGCCAAACATTTTGTTTTCAGCAAACCAGACTGATGAGCAATTTTTTTTTAAATGTCAGAGATGGAAAAGTACTGGTATGTAAAAACGGTCTTAACTGCAGGCAGATGAGATGATCAGATCCTACTTGAAGAATTCAGTATATCCTTTCACTTTCTTTTTTTTTTTTCATTCTGTCAAATTCCATAATCTGGTATTTTGTCAATTTATTGATATTCAAGCTAAGGAGATTGCCAGAGAAGCTCACTGTACTGGGGAGAAACACGCATTCAGTGGCAGGGCACATGCGGCGTGTAAACCCTCAGCCTCCCTCCCGAGTCTGCTCCTGCTCCCAGCAAGGGCTCTGAGAAAGCTGTTGGTGACACAGACAAACAGCAAATAGATGTTACTCAGTCCCTAAAGATGCATTACATACATACACAATCCCCACAGGCTGGAATTTCCGTGCACATAAGGATTCTGCTCCCTTTGCGGAAGGATGCCTGCTGCATGGACCACAGCCACTCTGGCTTCCTGCAGGGTGTCCTGGGCATTGGAGTGTCAAATACGTGGGAGTCAGTGGGGAGTTCAAACAAACTGCAGGGGTGAAGAGCAAGCTGAGGAAGGTGTTTTCCTCATTTGGAGGAGAAACAGAGCTCTTTGCTTTCTCTAGAAGATTATTTATCGAAAGGGCTGGATGAGAAATTGAGAACAGAAGGACTTCAAGTTTGGGAAAAAACATGGCTTTAGATATGACCTAGTTTTCTATGCTAGGAAATGCTCTTTATTGGCTATTTGTTGCTCTCACTTCTTAGTATGCATCGTAGATATCTCGTTAATTTTGAACTATACCCCTCATGAAAAAAAGGCCATTTGTATGTACACAGAGCTTCTCAGACTTGGAGGTCTCAGGTGTTTTCATTATCTTTCTAAATATCTCAAGGTCATGGGGATATGATGAATAAGCGAGACTAAACTGCTTCTTATTGTTCATGGTAGTGTGCAGAACGCACAGCAATTTTCTCTATTGGAGATGGACCATTGTGTCTTGTAACAGTAAATTAAAGATAGCACACAGAATGAAAGAAAGATGTATTTCTCCTGTATTATCAGGGAGGTGATTTTACAATAACAATCAGCTTGCTGGAAGTCCCATAATGGCTCTGATCTCACTTCTATGTTTTCCCATCCTTCTGATTGTTTTGGAGGGGGGGGGGAGTGGATTTAATTTTCTTAGTTTAGGGGTTTTATTATGTTTACATGGAAGAGCACATGGCAGAGAACTGGGACTGAGAATGCCTCCCTTGCCTGTCTTCTGTCACTGCTTTGTGTCTTCCACAGTGAGTCCTTCCAGCCAGTGTCTTCATCCTTGAAAAGAGAAGGGCTAAGCTATGGAATGTGGCAAGAAGGAAAACTCTGATTTCTTTGGTCTGCAAGGACAAATCATCAGAAAAAATCTCCAGTACTTTGCCACTCACACACCTCCAGGTTTTCCCAGGGGAAGGTGCATGGCAGTATGGACACGCAGGCAGGAGCAGAAATGGGCAGAGAGGCTGACAGCTATAGCCCAGGGTTGGCATGGAATGTGGTAGGGATGTGACATTGTCAAGCCAATGCTCTGATCCCTCAGAGGTTGGGCCCTCAAAATGCCATCCTGCTCTCATCTCAAGACCTTCTAAACTCCTTTAGGAATCTTCCTGGACCTACTGAAACGCAGAATATCCCAAGTTGGATCATCAAGTTCAACTTCTAGAGGGGATCCATTGAATCCAACTGTAGAAGACAGAAGGAACTGAGGACTGTCATGGACCTCTGGGACAAAAGCGGCCACAATAGATTTTTCCACATCTTTGCTTTAAAAACTGATTTAGTATGTCCAGTGACAAGATACTTAAAAAAGATCTTTAAAAGTTTCACAAAGGAAGAAAAATGAAACACCGTTACAAAGCAAAGAACATAGTTAATAAATGGGTCCAAAGGAATGAGCCTTGAATGACTGCATGCCGCTTTCTGGGTGGAAAAATGGTGGCTGGCTCATTGTTAAAACAGTCCATATTTCTTGTGGGAAGTAACCATGCAGAGTAGTAACACTAATGCAAATAGAAATTCTCTCCAGAAATGATTTCTGAGAATGCCAAGAGTATTAAAATAGTTGCTTGCTCTCTCCAAATAGACACCACTGAGATAATGAAGAACTGACAAATTGGTGTAATTCCAGCAATGAGCCTGTAACTTTCTTCTGCAGTCATACTGTTGATTTACTGGGTGAGAAGAAGAAGAAGAAAAAAAAAACACAACAAAACACAACAGGCAGCTCTAACACAGCAAGACAAGTAGGGCTGGATTTTTGCTGTCCAAAAGAACAGTTTACAAAGCCAGTCTGGCACAATTCAAGGCAGCCACCCAGATGGAGCTTCCCTTGGGTAGGCTGCTGTGCAGCAGAGGGCCATAACTCCTGCAGCTCACCCTTCCTTGTGCAGGATGGTGCCAGGTGTGCTCTGATGGAGTCACTCAGGCAGCGGGTGGAGGAGCTGCAGGAGGAAGTCAGCAGACTGCGCTGTATTAGAGAGGGGAAACAAAAAATAAAGTGACACTTGAGCTGGTGAAAGGAGAAATATTAAGACCTTGTGGCTGGGACCTCCAAGGACTGCCAAAGAGCATCAGCAGCAAACAGAGAAAACCTTGGGGAAGCAGGCATCATGGTCCCTGGCAACAGGATGACTCTTCCCCTGTTTGTCCAAATGTACCATCAAAAAACAAATACAAAGCCTTGGGCAGTGGATGAAGTCAATGAGCAGGATTCACTGTGATAAACACACCAGTTGTATGTGCTAACAGCCATAAAACAAAGCATCCAGGGTGAGGACTTTGCTAGGAGGCACCAGTAGCTGTGATTTTCTGGGTCAACTGTGCTAAAAGCAGGGTCTGGGATGGGCTTGCAGTGCAGAACAATTCCTGAGCCTTTCCTGGAAGCTGACAATGAATAGAGCTAAGCTTTTCTTTGCAGCAGACATGGTATGGGCTCAGGATAAACTGACCTATATAACACCCAGCTATTGCTTTGCAATAGGACTTTGGGGCTTTTTGTTTGAATAAGCTTTCTTCTGTATTATATTAACAACTTTGTGATCAAGTATTGCATCTGAATCATTTCATTTCATGCCTGTCTTCCTCTTTATATTAATAGTATTTTATGCATTTAAATTTCAGGGAAAGCTAAACAAAAGGCATTGTAGCACAAGCACATCTAACAGACTCATTTGTCAGTGTCACTTAAGGAGATGCTGTCTCTGCTGAGTCAGAAACCTGCCCATTGATTTATGACCACCTGCTGGTTGGAGGAAGCTTTCTTTGAGCCACAGCATTCAAGGCCTAAAGAGGTTTTTCAGATCACCAACTCTGTCTGTCCATATATTACCACGTTTTCAGGCTGTTCCCTTGGGACCCTGAGCTGTTTTTGGCTAGAAGGAAAGCTCCCAGAAACTGATCCACTTGGGACAAGCGATTCTACATTCATTGGAATTTGAAGCTCAGAGCCGCTGGTTCTAGCTGTGTCTCTCTATTAGATCAATGTTGCTCTGTGCCTGGTGTTTCTTTTATTCCATAGGGTAGTGCTGTGCAGATGAAAAATAACAGTCAGGTAACTCATTGGCCATTTTAGTAAATGATTCTTATAAAATGAGATAAAGCTGATAGGCAGCCTGTTGGGGAGACTTGCATGCACATGCAGTGTGTGCAGTGGTTCGAGTGGGACCTTGCAGGGTTGTTTCCTGGGTTATTAGCATCAGGTGGTGTCTCGAAAGAGACCCAAGCTTGTCATAGGGCTTAAGGCTTCATTTGTATGTTAATAATATGACTGACACTCGTATTGTTCTGTTCAGTTGAGAATAAATTGACTTTTGAGCACAAATAACTAATGATGATTTTTGGCAGAGTTTAAACATCCAAGTGTTGATTGCTGCAGCTATCCTGGGCTTCAAGTCACTCAATGACCCGATACTCTGGAGTAAACACAGAGGAATCTTGAGAATTGAAAAGAGAAGTACTTGCTAGGATAAGAAAGCTAGGCTTTGGAAGTTTTAGTCTGGGAGGAGATGGTGAAACATCCTTGATTACTGTATATTCTAGAGGTTGGAGGCAGCCCTGCTAGGACACTGCAGACAGCGAGTGGCACAAGGAAGACAGCTGTGGGTGGGATGTGTTTTCCAGTTTGTTGTTATCTGGAAGAGGAGGGCTGGGGATACAGTTTGAGTTCTTGCAATCTCACAGTGTTAATAGAGGTCCGCAACAAAAGCCAACAAGATGCCTTTGCTGTTTATTAGACTCAGTTGTGCTGTGCCTGCTACCAGAGCTTTCTACTCAGAGCTAAGCAAAAAAAAACATTTCTTTCCAAGGTCATCTGCAACACGTTGCCAGGTTTTCCGGCTTGATGGCATTGGAGGATGTTAGGACTCCAAGTGCATAAAAGTGTAAGCGTGGTTTAAGACAGGTCAAAGAGAAACATCATTAACTATGATCACAGTGAGAGGATGTCCTGGCAGCATTTTTCCATCTACTCCCCTGTTCTCTGCCAAGGGATTGCGCAGACCCTTCTTAATACAGATTCAAAGAGTAAAGAAAAATTCATGCTAATGTTAACACAGCCAAGTGTGCATTCTTCGATGGAATGGGCTCCAGGCTACCATGTATATGTTAAGAAAGCCAAGTGTCCATGCCCGAGAGAGATGGACTCCCTTCAACTGCCACCATTATTTTACCACTGCAGTGACAACTAGGTTTTGTTCAAAGAAAATTTCCAGTTAACTTAGTGCAGCCCAGCATATCTTCTAATCTTTGGTAGAAAAGGGAGAACCAGAAAACGCCATCAAAAAGCGTACCTCTGCTCTGAGGTATTTCTGGGAACAAGAGACTCGCTTTTCTGGGAAGGCAGATGCCCAGCTTGGTAAAATTAGGAACACTTCTTTAAGATTTAAGTTTCCCTTTTCACCAAAGGCCAATTCTGCAGTTATTCGCTTTAAAGATACCAGTTTGCCGTAACTGCGGTGGACTTGAGCCAGGTGCAGAGATCTAACCCCTGCTCAGGTGTTTTATTGTCTCTAGTATAGAGCCTGTTGATTTATAGGAGCACAGTTAGAAGGAGACCAGCTCTTAACGAGGTGCCTTAAAGCTGAGTTACTTAGCAGGGTCACATGAATGGTGAGTGCACAGCTTCTAGGTAATTAAAAGCAAGTGAATAGGACAGAATTTTGTGCTGAACTCTTAGGCATAGGTATTTTTACTCAGTTGTGTGGGAATAAATGAATTCATGTCTCTCTTCTGTCGTGTTACAGCTTGGTACTGTAAACAGTACTTATGAGGATCTCTGTTGTCTTGTAGTACCTGTAATAAATCTCTTCCAAGTAAAATTCAGTTAGACTTTATTTTGTTTTTAACCTTTTGAATGTTTTCAAACAGAGTAGGTGATTTATCTATTTAAAAAATGATGTGATTGATTTGGAAATGGTTATAGGTGTACCTTTTTGATATGGCCCCTGAAGGGAACAGAATAAAAGGAAGCAGCTAGCAGAGTTTGAGAACACTGATTCCTGGTGCTGCGTTGCACCTGCAAACATAAGCTGGGAGAGCATTGGTGCTGCATAGTGAAATGGCAGGGAGTACTTAAAGCAGTAAAGCAGTTCTCCAGCCTGCACAGGCAGCATGCCTAGAGAAGTGGATGTTGCCAACAGGAGGTGTTTAAAAGATGTGTGGACTTGGTGATGGTTGGATGTGGTGATCTTAAAGGTCTTTTTCAATCTAAATGATTATATGAAATGGTGGTAGGTGTCTTGAATGCTTTGTGTCTTAATGTTTTCACTTCTTAATAAGCCACTCTCAGGCCTCTCTGATGAATTTTGTTTAACCTACAGGTGGCCTACATAGCTCTGAGGAACTTCAGCACATCACTGCATCAGGCTGGTAAGATGAATCTTTTTGTTTTCTTGCTAAGAATTGACTGACTAAGCTCAGGTTTGGTAGGAAAAAAAACAACCTTTTTTTTCTTTCTTACTTTGGATCCTAAATTTAGTTTAACAGTTCTTTAGAAATGCATCATATAAAGGAAAATCAATGAAAATATTGGAGCAATGGGTTTATTATATAGAAATAGGCTGTTCTTCTATTTCTTTCCATGTCTTTCTATGGAATGAATGTCAGTTCTCTGAAATTTAAATATAGTGATGTGCACTGAATGCTGACACAGATTTCTCTAGTGTAAAAACGTTATAGACAGAACTTTCAGAATTCTGCAGGGGTTGAGTATGTATCTTGAACCGTTAAGTATATCTAAAATATTGCAGACCAATCAAAGAAATGTTAAACACACTTTGGATTTCGGAGAGTATTTTAAAGGATGAGGATTCAGAAATGTTTAAAGGAAAGCATCCAGCTTTGGACAGTGTGGAATGCCTGCTCAAGCTAGAACCTATCCTTTAAAAATTCTTGTGTTTCCTGAAAATGTTCTTATCTGGACCATGCTTTGATCTCTGTGCCTCACAGTTTCTCAGGAATCACTGAGATATTATTAGCTGTTGAGATAAGAAGCCCAGCTAATTTGTACAATGCTATCGTGCTTCATCTCTGCTATCTTAATCAGCACCATTCAGCTAAATATTGCAGCAGGGGTGCCCAACCTGAGGGGTTTAACAACCAGTGCACTTGAGAATGTTGCAAAAGAGCAATCCTACCCTAAGTTATGTTAGCAAATTTGGAGGAGGTGTTGGGGAGGATGGGGTTAAGGATGGGGAAGTATCTGATTGAGGATGCATTAGGAAGAGAAGTGCCTGTCCTCTCCTAAGGAGTGGGAGTCTGATTCAAGCCCCTGGGAGAGAGAGCTTCTTCTCTGAGGCCTGGTAGGGAGGGTAGGGTCTGCTCTATTGTTTCAGAATGCAGGTGAAGCTCTACTCAGGCTGAGAGGGGGACAAGCAGCCTTGCAGAGGAAGTTACGTTCCAATTGCAGCACTGTATCCAAGTGATCCACCCCAGCCCTATGGGGCAAGCTGGAGAGGGAGAGAAGAACTGTAGGCTTGCCGCTTTTCCTTCTGATGGGGTTCAACTCTAAGACAACTTTGTGTGCTGCAGCAAGTGTGTCAACCATGCAGCATCTCTGCAGGCAGTGGCTCTCTCAGAGCCAGTTTTTCTGCTATGCAAAGGGAGAATTGCCTAGACTGAGCTCCATACATTTGTAGCAGCCTAGTCCAGAGGCTGATGTTGCAGACTCTGCCTTATTTTCACTCTGTGTTCTGTGGTATAATTTATACTAAAACTGAGCCTAGGCAGCTGCTAAATCCACATATAGTTGACTAAAAACAAGCTGAAAGGTCTTTAGTAAGCCTAATTATACTGCAGAGACAGTGCTGTCAATGCAGTAATATTATGTGCATGCTAGATTTGTTCTCTTATGCTAGTGAGACAACTCAGATCCCTAATGCTTTCACTTAGCATGTAACTAAGCTGCTTGTGTATCTTGCAGCCAGGCCTGATTAAAGGCTCTTCTCTACTTGTCCCCAGAAGGGTATAAATAAAAGTAAATTTAGACGCGTTCCTTGCTTAGAGACATGTCTTTGTGAAGATGCAGATTGTAGGATTTTTTTTTTTTTCCTTTAAGCTCCAGTGATTTTATTTTCAGATTCAAGTGAAACAATAGTCAGGTTTTTAATGGGAAATATAGTGGTAATGATGCTGTGACTGGGCTTTGAGGGATCTAGGGACCTGCCAGGTTCTGGGATCTAGGGACTCAAGGTCGATCTGCTAACAACTGTGGTTGCCACATGCTTCTCCAGGGGAAAGACAAGACTCTACGTGTCCCACAACCATTCATCTGGTACCCAAATGTTTGCTGACAAAGGTACAGAGAACTGCCCGCTAAACAGGAGTGACTGAGTAGAGAGCATCTATCAGCTATCTGGACTGAGGTGAAGGCTTGACCCTGTACTGACCAGAAGCCCAGTGCTCTAGAGAAACTGTTAGTGGGCACACCAGTGCCTCACCTTTCTAAAGCATTGCTTGCCAATGGATTGCAAAGAGATATCAGTTGTTCCTGAATCTGTAGATGTCCTACTATGTGCTTTAGTACCACTGAAGAGGGAGAGTGGTACTGCAAAATAATCAGGGGTTGAGATTAACAGGATCCCCTTGGCTCAGCTCTCCCCAGTGAGCCTTCTTACCCCATTTGTGCAGTGAGACACAGGCCATGCTGTTCTCTTAGAGGAGAAGCACCTCTTGCACCTCTGGTTGATGTTTCATCCTTGGCAAGGATCCCCTCCCTCAAGGAGCAGTGCAGGCAGAGCAAGGGCAGGCTGTGGTGTGCAGGAATAGGGAGCTTTCTAGCAGCTCTTCAGAAAGGTCACGTTGGCAAAATCAGCTCTTGAGGAAAAGTGGGACTGCAATTTTAAGTGCCCTAAGAGACTTTTAAAAGCACAGGTTGTGTTTTCACATCCAAAACTGCTAATGTTTTGATAATCTCCAGATTAATTGAAGGATGTTTCTGTCTGATTTAATTTGCTTATTGCTCTGCTGCCAAATCACATATTTCAGATATGAGTGGATGTCTTTATGCTTTTGATCCTAATTATTGATAAGTAAGTGTGAACCATAATGGTGCTTAACCCATACCTCATAGAATGAGCTTGCTTTTAATCATCAGATTTGTTGAGCATGAATGCAAATAGGGAGAGTGCATTATTTTAGGGTTAGGAAAGCAGAGTTCTTAGGGGATGTATCCTTCCAAGGCTTGTGACTAAAGCTGCCTTCAGCATTATCATAGAATCATTAAAGTTGAAGGACCACTAAGATCATCGTGACAAACCATGAACCCATCCCTTTCATGCCCACTAACCATGTCCCTCAGTGCCACATCTGCCCTTTCCTTGAACCCCCCCCAGGGATAGCAACTGCACCACCACCCTGGGCAACCTGTGCCAGTGTGTCACCACTCTTTCTGAAAAGAAATCTTTTCTAATATCCAGCCTGAACCTCCTCTGGTGCAACTTGAGGCCATTACCTCTCATCCTATCACTGGGAGAAGAGGCCAACCCCCACCTCTACACAACCTCCTTTGAGGCAGAAGTAGAGAGTGATAAGGTCTCCCCTGAGCCTCCTCAAGACTGAACCATCTAAATTCCAGAAAATGCTTTCTGGAAGATTTGTATTAGTCTCAGGTAATGCTGCCAACTCACCAATTCTGTTAGAACAACCTCAGAAGCCTGCTTGTTCCCATCCCAGCCACCTGCTCCTTGGTGTTCGCTTCTGCACAGGTGCTTAGCATGAGTCTGGCAAACCTCTGATGTTGTGCAATGAGATTTCTCATCATAGTGTCACATGTGATTTGAGTTCTAATTTGATTTCATCTTCTGGCTGCTGCCCTTCTTTCTCAGATCCAGCTGATGGTAAGAAGCATGTTTGACTTCCTGATTGATGTGGTCTGGGCAGGGTTTTAAAAAACAACAACAAAAAAAAAACACAAAGCAGGTACTGATATTTGGCACTTAACATATTCATATGAAACTATCCTTCTAGGCACTCTTCCAGAATGTAGATAATTTTGTAACAAGAATTTTGTCATTTCACAGTGAGCTGTCTGAGCCTTGCATGTATCAGAATACATAATATTCACTTCAACTGCGGGGCATCGTAGTGATATGGAATATTAAAAAAAAATAATAATAAAACAATCCTGGATTAAAAAGTAGCAATTTCTGCAATAGCAAGAGTTTAAATGCTGGAAGAAGATCACATCTTGCCCCCTGTTGAACTCCGCTGATCCAACTATCTTCCAATCTTTCCAATGTGATGGAAAACATTTTACAAACCAATGGAAGTAGAAATGGTAGGCATTCCAGTCTAGCTGTGTAATAGGGATAAATGATGGAGAAGCAGAAATTAATTCTGTGGAATTTGTGCATAAGAACTAGGTTTGGACCCTGTAGGGGAACTGTTATGTCATGGCCTGAACTGATGATTGAACACATGGTGAGGGGCATGGTTGGCCCGAGAACATCATTTCCAGTTGGGTCAACTTTTTCCTATATATGCTATTGGTATTCACAATGCTAGTTGCCTGGTATTGCAAAGAACTTGTCAGAAGCAGTTTTGCTGCTTTCTAGGGCAAAGAAATCCTTTCTCATGTTTGGTGGAATTGTGTGAGATTGCTTAAGATGAAAACTGAGGTTTCCAGCCCAAACTAAGTACCTGCCCCCCCTTGCAATAATTAAAAAGGGCAAATGAACTTTTGCTAAGTGTGGAAGCAGGATTTTACGGAATACAGGAGCAGACTGACTTCTGGGCTGCAGCTCTGGATAAAGGAATTGCTTTTTTGTTGTTGTTATTCCCTCGCCCCCTATAGTACAACATATCTCTCCAAGTAGGGCCATGTAGACTTTGGATGCCATCTGCTAGACTAGAGGATCACTGCATGGAGCCACTGTCTGGAGGAGGAAAATGGTGGAGAAGAGGAGGTTGTGTGCCTCAGCCATAGTTCTTTCTAGGTTAAGCATTGCAGCCCAGGATTGGTACTGCTGTGCCTCATGGTGCTTTGTGACTCTGTGAACAAAAAAATCATTAGGTGCCTTGTTGGTTTCAGTGAGGCTGGCTGGGAAAAGAGACCAAAGAGACACAGCAGGAGACTAGAGGAATAAGCAGTATACTGGTCTACCTTGAACTTTCTTGATTTCCCAGTATCTTTGAAGAGGCTCTATCTGGAGATGGATCTGGAGCCCAGCCTAGCTCTCTCCCAGGCATGTTATCCTCTCCTTTTCTGGGGGACAAAAACAAAAAAAAAAAGGCATTGTTCTCTAATAATGGGTAAAATTATAATTATGCCCAGTGTGGCTGAGGAGAGCATTGCCCCAGTTACAGCTATGGCAAAAGGGCCTCTGGCTTTTCAGCTCTTTCTGCAGAGAAGGGGGAGGTGCTCAGTAATTTAGGGGAAAACGTTCAGAACTGAATTTTCAGTGAAAATCTGAAAGTTTTCTGAAGTCTTTTCTATTTTAGGAGAACACAAAAGAAAATGTTGTCTTTATGAAAATCTCTAATTCATTTCTGCTATCTAGAAATGCTTTTAATTGGGATGACAAGGGAAAACTGGATAGCAACAATCTAGGGACAGATTCCATCTACAGGTTCCTTTTGTCTGTTCTGTGAAAGCACTCTGCAACCTCCCAGCTGATGTGCTGGTTGGTCTTGTTTTTTTTTTTTCTTTTCTAAATATGCTTCTGGAAGGAACATCTGATGCAGCAGTTCTTGATTGCATGTCCTGATTGCAGAGCTGTCATTTTGAGTCTGCTTGGCAGCATGACGAGATCAATACCACGGAGAGGTGTAAGTGGGTATTTCACTGCTCTCCCTCCTTGAATAAATTGACTGATCTATAATTTACACGCTAGGTAAAGGACAGCTGAGTCAGGTACCCACAGGTACCCATGCCAGCACATTGCTAGAAGCAAGCCTTGTGCTTTCCAGCAGCGGCCTGGAGGGGCTATGAGGATTAATAGGCTGGTGTAAATTAGCACAGCTCTCCAGTGCTAGCAGTACTACAGGGCTGGCCTCTTAAAGAAATAAGGTTTGCTTGATCATTGTCTGGTCTTTCTTCCACTCCCAATAATTCCTGACTGTAGTGGACAAGCCTGATCAATCTGATAAATGAGCAGAGTTCCCCAAATTAATGAATTTTCTACCATGAATTTGGAAAATTACTAGCCAAGGAGAGTCGTGATGGAGTCAGCAGTTTGATGCTGGTTTAGTCAACTGGCAGTTAGTCCAGATCAGAAACAAGCCTCTTGGGAGGCATGGGGGAAAGCTGAGAGTACTGCCGTGGGGAAAAATAGTAAAGAAAAAGTTTAAAGATGCAAATGTGCTGAAATTAATTCCACCGTGTGGCAAATGGGCTTGTGAATGAACTGCATAAGGAAGAAGTCTGTATATATAAAGGTTTATTGCTTTTTCTGTTGTTGCAATGTCTGAGTATTTTCCAGTCTTTTGTGAAGCTGTACAGCTAGCCTCCATCATGTGTGATTTGTTTTTCTTTCAAATAGACCCTCTCTATCTGCTCTCTCGGGATAGACTGCTTGTCCCTAGAGTGCTAGCTATACCAAGCTTATGCTCACGTTGGCTGGCCTGGTGGCAGCAAGGGCAGCCCAGAAACACAGTTTGGCACGTTCAGCCTGGTGCACTGCTTTGGTGATGGCTGAAGCCTGGCTTGTTCAAGAGCTGTCTTGTTTGTCCAACTTCAGTGGATCTTCTACTTTGCAGAAGTAGAAGAGCTGATCCTTATAGAAGTGACCCTGTGCAATTGCTTTTGCTGTAACCATCCTTGCTCCTTCATTACACATCCAAATTCTATTTAAATGAAGTTGTGCTGAAGATGCATACCCTGGCTGGGGAAGATATACTGAAAAGGCAGTCTGGCAATGTCTGTGAAAATCAGCGAAGCCCTACTGGGAGGAAGGTGTAGACATCATTCCAGGTGTGTGAAGGGCTCTGTGCCGATCTCCTTTCTGCATAGATGGATTTATTATGTACCAAGGAGTCCCTCTGCCCTTCTGACTTGCTCTTAAAAAGAGATGCCTGAACACCTGCTGGGCACTCTTCATCAGCAGTGAACATGAGATTGCATCCATGTGGTTTAAATGACCACATGGTCACCATGAGCTGCAGAGAAGGAAAACATGCTGCAAGACCTTCTGATGCAAATGCAGCAGCTGCTTGCTGCGTGGGGTCTTGGCACAGCCATCTTTGCTATCCCTAGTAGGTATATGCATGTATATGACTGAGAAGTATGTTGAGCTGTTCTGGGCTGAACTTGGCCTGATTACCTGATGTAAAGTAGATCATAGGCAAAAGAGCAGAGGGAATTTACCCAGCTGTAGGTGCTTTACTACTTGGGGCCTCTACCTGGACAGAACTGGAGGAGACTGTGAAGACATCACTAAACTCATGAGGGCAACCTCTCTGCCAGTTGTAAGCATGGAGAATCCTTCCCCAGCAGGAGATATTCTGTAGGTGATAGATTCAGGAGCACATGATAACATGGAGATGTGATGTGGTGGCCACATGAAAGGCAAAGAACACATTGACTGGGGAATTGCAGCTGGAAAGGAAAAGTTAGGCACAAGGTACAGTGATGAGTCTGCTGCACAAACCCTGGCCATTTCTGTCACTTTATTGCTGTGTGATGCAGCAGGGGTTTGCTAGCCTTGGGTGGAGATGAAGGATGACTCATGTAAAGTATGATCAGGTTTTGAATTAAAAGGTTAAGCTTTAGCTGGCCTGCTGCAGGGACTGGCACAGGGGGTGATGCAGTTAGCACTTTATTTTGTGTGTGTGCAGATCAGCACCATGCATTGCTGTGGTTTGTGTGCTGGCCCAGCTCCTTGCCATGTTGTTGTCTCCAGAGATGCTTTGCTCTGAGTCTGTTGGTCCTCCAAGAACAGGAGATGAGGGAAAGGAAACCCATCTCTTCCCCCTACTTTAGCAAGGCGGCTAAAACTCCCTGCCAGCTTATAGAAATTTCAGCCTTACTTGCTCATGTCAGAATGTATAGAGCACAACACTGAAAGGTGGGGGTTCATGTTTGTTAATGTCTTAGGTATTCTGTGAAGAAACTTCGAGGGTTTGATCAGAAAGACTTTTGCAACACTCTTAAAATTTGGTTACTGAATGGATTTGTATTATGGAGCAAAAATGCAGAGACATGACACTACTTTGGTTTGGTAGAGAAAGATTAACATCAAAGATTTTCTATATGCAAATTCAGATTGGACATTGGATACATATTTTCCATAATGTTGGAGTAAAAATCCCTCTGTTATTTCAGTTCTTGACATTTTTTTGAATTATAATTGAATCCCTGCATGCACCCTTCTGCAGATATATCACTTACCAAGCAGAGTGCTGGAGACGTGGGGTCTCTGATCCTAAGGGTCTGTGCATTGAGTGGGGTTGCTAGCACAAGCTGTGACTGCTGGTTCAAGCTCTGTTGCCCTGGGGTTTGGCTTGAATCTCAAGCTCCAGAACATCTGATTACTCACATTCACAGTATGGATGCTTTTGCTGTAGAGGATTAAGTGAAATGTCATGTCTAGAAGCTGAAGGAAGGGAGTGTTGCATTTCTCTCTAAGCCATCAATCACTTGAGGCTTCTTGTTGCCGGAGTGGGTGGGTGTGGTATATTAGCACTGACAGGGAACCCTGAGATGCTTTTTGTGCCCAGCTAATCACCACCTTAGACTTGCTTTTAAGGCTATTGTTGCATAAGGCCCACAATCAGGCTCAGGCTGATTTTTAAATGGAGCTGCTGGAGGTGACACAGAGGGGACCAAGTTCTTTAAAATCATTGCAGCCATTATGACAGAGAGGCTGCTTTCAGTCTGAATGCGTCCCTCTCTTTCTAAATGATTATAGTATTTGTAGAGCATTAGAGTCAAAGGTGTAATTACTGCCTCCCTTCTTTTTCTGACTTGGGGTGGGCTGAGAAAGGAGAGCACATTGGGTTAGCCAGGACACTTTCTGTGCCTCTCAGTCTGGGTGATTTTCTAGTGACCCTCTTCAGTTTAAGTCATGTCTCCCAGTTGCTCTGTGGCAAAGCTTCTCAGGGGATAGCTAAATTTACCATGGTGTTTCAAAGCACTGAGCTCAAGCTGGCTTCTTCAGCCAGGCTGTGCCTTTGATAGGGAGAATTGCCTTCAAGCTGCCTCGCGTAGTGCTTAGGATTGAGGCATTTTTCTCAAAGTGGGGATACAGAATTATACACAAAATCAAAGAGCTGAGTGTGGCTGATTTTCAAAAAGCTGCTCTCAGTGCTGCAGGAAGCTTTCTCGTTTCATGCAGTGAATGCAGCAATATTGATTGTTTTCTTTTTCATATTATGAGCTGTGGGTTGTCTTCACTCTTTTCCATTGCTTACTAATTCTCTTGAGTTATTTTCCTCCCTATTTTCATCCACTGAAGACGGGTTGCTTGGAGAAGAAGCCATCTCCCTAATTGTATTGCCATTGCTAACCTGTTGCAACTTTTGCCAGGCAAAAAGTGAATGATGTTTTGGAGGTTGCAAAGGAGAGAGAAATCCCATGCACTCTCAGTCTGTGCTGTTGCATTGAGGTACCACGCCATTATCTGAGCACAACCAGTACTTTCCTCTCCTCTCTAATGCTGCCACCTCAATTCATTGCTCTTTGTTTCAGAGGCCCCTAGGTTCTCAGGCTCCCTGTTTCTCAGTTCTCCTCTCCTGCTTCCCTGCTGTTTTGTAGTTTCTCCCCTAATGTCTAGTATGGGGGATATCTCTGTTCCTTCATTCCTGTACCCTTTGGCTGCTTCTCCTTTATTCCACACATATTTCCAGCCTTTCTCATATAATATACATGCTAATTCCAATTGGTTCACGTCCCTCCACAAAGATTTCCAAAGATACTTCAGTGACTTCATCAAAGTGATCCAGTGAACATTCAGTCACAGCAGCTACAGAAGAAATATTTCTCAGTCTGTGGTTTTTGCTGCAGCTGAAGAAGAAAGTAATAGCTTGCAGGAGTCTGTGCTGTGCTATGTGTCAGGCATTGATAGAGAAGGTAGGGAGTGTTAAGAGAGATGAGAATCTTCCAGGACTCAGCTCATGGGCTGTTTGAATTGCGTGAAACAAAACATTCTTGGCAAACTGGTATAACCACAGGCATTATGAGGATGCATACACGTACCCAAAAGGGAGAGGAGTATGGTGTCGATAAAGCCCAAACATCCAATTTAGGCAGGTGCTGAACACCTTGCAGAGAATCAGGGTGTGCTGTTTGGGTAATTGATGGTCTGGTCACCATCCTTAAGATAAGGACTGTGTTCAATTTTTGGGCCCCTCACTGGAAGAAAGACAGTGATGCCCTGGAGCGTGTCCAGAGAAGGGCAATAAAGCTGTGAAGGATTTGGAGCACAAGTCTTATGGGGAGTGGCTGAGGGAGCTGGGATGGTTCAATCTGGAGAAGATTAATTTTGCCCCCCCCATTTCCTGATGATTTCCTTTCCCATTTAAGATAGGAAGATCCCTATAACTTATACCTCCTCAGCCAAATACAACATCTCTTCTCCTCATGGTTGCTCCAACAATATGAATAACCTGTGTTGGAATGGGCTGCAGAATGCAAATGCTTTTAGAGAAACCTGTGGTTTTACCCAGCAGGTAGCTCAATATCATGCAGACATTTGCTCACTCCCCCCTCTCCCTGTGGAGGAGAGAAATGGGTGGGAAGAAAAAAAAAAAAAGTAGGGCTTGTGGGTTGAGATAAAAGCTATTTACTAAGACAGAGAAGGGGAAAAAAGTAATAATGATAATAACATATATATGTATATGCATGATACAATTGCTCATTACCTGTCAATTGATGCCCAGCCAGTTCCTAAGCAGGACAGTATGAGAAGCTGAGAAACTGCAGTGTCCCTGGCTCTGTACAGCACTGCTCAGCAATGACTGGAAGCATTCATATGTTACCTACATTGTTTTTCTCCTGATACCAAAGCATAGCATCCTCCTAGACACTATCAAGGGAAAGTCAACTCCATCCCCAGCTGAAACCAGGACAAATCCTATCAAACAGAGGGGCTGCAGTTGTTAATTAGGGTTGTTACCCAGTTCAAGGCTGTAGAGGCCAGCTGGACATGTCTCTTGGTACAGTCTGTGCAGTAATATCATTAAGCCAACTAGAATCATGGACAGAATGACATGAAAACATGCCATCCATCACACTTGATGTGGCAGTTCTGGTATTAACTAGGACAGTGTGATGTGGCAATTTGCCACTTTCTGCTGCAGTCATTCATCTTTACCATGAAAGCACAGTATTCTCCTCTATGAAATACTAAAGCTCACCACCTCCTGTGGTAAAGATGACCCTTATTCTGCTGTCTGATCAGTTCTCTGCAGAGACACTTAAATTAAGGCAGAAGTTGAAAACAAATGCATCTATGGGAGGTTTTTTTACTGAAGTTTATTTTAGCAAGTGATTTTTTTTTTTTTTGGCTCGGAAATGAATATGTGAAATGTTATCCATCTTTCTTTCTTTCTTTGTCTCTGCATTAAAGGGACAAGAAGCATAGTAAAATATGCATTTCTGATCTGTAAGTGTGTAAAGGCAACCCTATCTGGCCTTGTAGGAATATAGCCTATGGTGATTCAAATAAATCCTATGTGCATTTGCAGGTGGAGTGGGGGGAAGAGATCATTCCTTTAAAGGAATAGCATCAATTGGCATATGTTAAATATTTGTTATTCTCTGGTGTTTCTAGCACTTCAGCTGGGGCAATTAGGTCAACAAGACACAGATTAACTTCTTGTCTTAATATCTGTAGCACAGAGGCCACTGTTCTCTGATCAGTGATGCGTGTGCTGTGCATCCATCTTGGCAAGTGTGTGCTGCAGACCCTGGGCAGGCTCAGGTCCACAAGCAGTTGTCTTCCTGTCTGAACGTGGTCTTACCTTGGTACAAAGCACTCTGCACCATTTCACCTGGCACAGATCTGGAAGTGGTCATACCCTACAAAACTTGTGCTGAAATTGCTATTTTTACATATGTCCAGAAGTTAGCAAGGAGCTCCTTTAAAACTCCTAGAGTCTCCTCCTGCCTCTGCCATGTCTCTTTTCTCTTCTCCCTGTACTTTTACTGAGCAGTACTGTGAGTCTTCAGTCCTCTCCCTTTGGGCTAGTTGTTAAAGGCCCAAAGGCTCTAATGTAGGATGTGCTGCTGCTAGAGTTGTTTACCATAGGCAGTGCCTTCTTCACTATCCAAAGGCCTGTGAATCCAACATAGTTAATTAGGTGAAAATATATTGGGGTTCCCTGAGTCTCAGTACAAAACAAAGGCTCTGATCTGTTTCTTGATGCGATCACAAGCATGCAGAGCAGATGGTGAAACTGAGGTGCAGAACGAGTTTTAAAATAGAACGTATCCTCAATCTTTCTTCAACAAGCTTCAGAGATGGCCTTTCAAGTGCTCGTGCCTCTAATTGCAGATGTGTTTAAAATACCCTTTTAAGAAAACAACTAATTCTTAGGTACAGTTAATTGGCTTAATTTTTAAGGATGTTTCTTGCCATCAGGAATGCATTCCTATCATCTCGTTGTTGAAGAGTAGTGCAATTAGATGTTTAAAACTACTGATAATTTTTTTTTTTTTACTATTTCTTATTCTTTAGCATTACTTTTTCAATTTTTTTCTTTATTCCCTTCCCATCAGCACAGCTAAAGCTCTTCATCACTAAATTGAAATGAGTCAGTTGCTTCCATCTTCTGAAGTTTGAAGTTCAAAGGCTTAATGCCTTTATTCAGTGGCATTTTCCAAAAGGAAAAGGTTACTTTTCATGGTGTATTGAAGAACATTTGGAAAGCATACCAGTAAGGGGAAAATCTGTTCAGATTTTGTTTGCTTTTATTTCTAGCTAGCTTCTGCTACCTTTCAGAACTGCCATCGTGTGCTCTAAGAGCTCTGTACAGCTCAGCTTCAGGATGATGTCGTGCCTTGATAGCAACTGAGTATTCTGGGAGAGCAGCTGAGAGGAGGAAAGAAATCTGTCTTAGTACAGAAAAGGCAAGGGGTTCCTGTATTCTGCACATAAAAGTCTCACCATTTCAGAAACTTTGATTTTCTGATTCTTGACAGAGCCAGATTGTTCTCAGAAGCACCTCATAGTGGTGTAGGAAGAATATTTCTATCTGAACATGCTGGGAAAAGTTTCACCTTGGCACAGGAACCATGCTGCGACAAGTCCAGATGTGGCTGTGGTGTCTTCATATTTGCAAATACTCAGTGCTTGACTGGATGAGCAATTTGACCCAACTTCAGAGCTCTGAGCAGGAGGCTGGACCAGAGTTCTCCATGGGTCATAGAATCATTTCAGTTGGAAGAAAGTCTTAAAGACAATCTTGTCCTGCCCCCTTGCAAAGAACAGGAACACCTACAGTTTGATCAGGTGCTCAGAGCCCCGTCCAGCCTGACCTTGAATTTCTCCAGGGATGGGGACTGCCTCTCTGGGCATCTTGTGCCAGTACCTCACCACCCTTATTAGAAAAACTTTTTTCCTTATATCCAGTCTAAATGTCCTCTCTTCTAGTTTGTGATGTGAACATTCTGTTACATTTACAGTGCTTAATATCATAGGTTTAGGTGTATTTTCTGAGACAAACAAGAAGGAAATGTATGTGACAGGGAGCTTCTCAGGTAAGGATGGGAACAAAGAAGAGGAAAGAAATAACAAGTTGGTATTACCAGCACTTTCCAGTACCTCTTTCCTAGCAAGTAGTCATCCACTGAACAGTTTAATATCCCAATTGCAACAAGCAGTATACTCAAAGCAATGAAGCAGCATGGCAATGAGGACTAAACAAGTCCTACCCTGCCTTATATTCATTACTTCAGGTTGCTGATCAAAGTCTGCAAGCCCATAGCAAACAGATGTGATCTCTGGAAAGGCAGCACCCTGGGGTGAAACCTGACAGCATCTGTGCCCAAACCTCTGAAGATACAGGAAGAATAAGATTTTACAGAAAAAAGGACAGAGCTGTGCACAGCAATGGATGTTTTCCCACGTGAAATTTGAAGGAAACCCCTTTTCAGGCTGTGCTTTTTTTCCCCCTTGCTTTTGTGAAATAAAAGAGCAGTCCCTCCACCATCTTTTGCCTTATGCCAAAATAGTTTCCTGTGATCTGCCTCCCAATAGGGTGGCAGAAGTTCTGAAAGTCCCAGTTATGAATTAAAATATTGTAGGAAAAAGTCTGGGAAAGTGTCCTGCTTGTCAGTAGGAGAGAAGACTTGTTAGGACGGGGCAGGACACTGGGATACCAGATCCAAATCCCTTGGGACTGCTGGTGACAGGACACTATGTCTGTGGTAACTGGGAACAGGCAAGCCCTGAAAGAGGAAAGCAAAGAAAACCAAGCAGCAGAGAGATGCTCAAGGGGAGTATGGAAGTATAAAATCTGTCCAGGAGACAAACCCAACCCAGACAGATAAATTATGTAAAAGCTGTTTTGGAAGGAAATTATGTAATTTAATTACATAAAAGCAATTTTGCTTCCTTGACCAGGACAGCTCTCTGTATCATGGCCTCAACTGTGCAACGTGCCTCTACTTTCTGCTCTTGTCCTGCTGGAGATCACAGCAACAGTGATTCCCCAGTGGCTCAAGTCCAGATGAAGAACGTCCCAGTGCCTCTGGGAGCTAGAGGCTGCGTGAATTCTGTACTGTCACTGCTCTATGTCAAAGTCCTGCTTAAACTCTAGGATGTTGTCAAAAGCCCCTCTGCTCAGAGACTGCAGGGGTTCTTCAGTGGTGAGAAAGGATCTCTTCCTGGCTGCTTTCTCTTTGGGTCCTTATCAGCCCAAGTTTGGGAGTCTGAGTGATAGTACCTAAGGTCTTAACACTGATCTTGTCACCATGACACTTTTTTTCTATGAACTGGATATACTGACATCTTCCATTGACTGTCACAAGTGGAGAACTCTGTCCAGGCTCCCAGGAGATGAAGACCTTTCTATAGAAAATAGTGTACAGATGCCATTCCTCCTCAACCTTTTTTTTTTTTTTTTTTTTTTCTGCCAAGAACAGGAACATTCTTTCTTTATCTCTTTTCCCTGTCCTCTTCAGTTTAGCATCACTTGCACTCACTCTGATAAGACTTTTCTGTGTGCTATGTTTTCCCTGCACAGCAGGGCAGTTATTTATCAGGGAGTGCGAATAGACCTGGCATCTTTTTATTCCAAATATACCAGCCTGTCACCATTTGCAATGAGAAGAGGCTTCTTAGGACAGTGCAGGTATGAGTGTTTGCTGTCATTGTTGCTCTTGAACTGAGAGACTTCCACAGATACACTGCAAGTATTGATAGTATCTTTAATAGTAGCGTATCTCATAGTACTGCCTGGAGGAGTGTGTGTGGAGTGTGGTTCTTTTTCCTCTTTCCTTAAATTTGTTCCTGTTGCTGTTCAGCTATTATGCCTTGCCTACAAGACTCAAAGTATTTTGAGTCTTTTGAGTGTATTTATCATTTCTTGTATGCAGCAGCCCTGCACTGTGAGGTTCCCAGACCTGGGTGAGATAGGGCTGCCCTGCAGCATACAAATGCTTCATAGTGGGAAGTCCACAGGAATGCATGTCTGTGTAATTTAAACCAGGAGCTAGGAGAAGAATGTGCCACTTGGTGAACCTATGCTGTGCCAGAAAAAAACATGTTCTTGTTATGCATGGTTCAGCATAGCTGGGCAGCCAAGCAGGGAAGGCATAAGGAGCTACACCCAGAATAGGTGAGCGTGCTGACCTAACATCTGCAAAGAAGACTTCAGAACTCCCAAATCCAGTCTTTTCCCTGTGCGACTGGGGAGACATCCTACTTCTGTCTTTGAAGTTGGATGCTTAAATAGTTCTAGCCTCTAGCTTTTGCAGTTTCTCTCAAAGTAAAAGTTGTGAAGCTTTTTTTTTTTTTTTTAAGTAGTCTCTTCCTTAGCTTGTGTAAATTGCCAAGAAAAGGATGCAATTTTTAATTAAACCACATGTCTCTGCTGACCTGCCGTGTTCTGTGCCCAACACAGTCTTCCAATGTCACCTCACTGCATCTACACTTATCTGCCATTTCCCTAGGCAGCAAATGTGCACTGAACTGCTACCGTCAGAGTGCTGGGTGTAGGTGCTCAAATGTTGTGCGCTGGAAAGCTTGTTTGAACAGCCAGCTATGTATCTCCACCCCTGGTGAGCACTTATGTTATCTGCTGCAGTGAGTTTATAACAATACATAAAATATTGAGGTCCCAAACTCTGGTGATGCCATTGTTAGTAACTGCTTGACTACCCTGAGGACATGGCCATGGGCAAACTTATCAGGTAAGCTACTCAGAAAACTGTCAAGTCAGGCTTTTGCAGTGTGCTTCAGAAGGACAACTAAATCATTTGGAAGAACATCAGTTATAGAGCAGAGGGTTAAATGTAATCTTTCATACAGGCTTTCAACGTTTCTATGTATAAACGTGTCTTTTCTTCCCCAAAGCACAACATGAGACCTTTTTAAGACTAGAAAATTCCGTTTAATGTTTCACAGAGCATTTGAAGTCCAGCACAGAAACTTTTTCCTTGCATTCAGCTATGTCTAAATCTGCCTTGCTTTCTCAGGAGAAACGCTTGCTAGGATGGAGAGCAGTCTGAGATCTCTTTTGATGTACTGATGAATTCATTGCTGTGTTCTGTATTCCAGCAGGCGTGCTGCTGTGCTTTATTTATACTTTTAATGTAATGCTATTTTGTATGTATCAAAACTGGCAATGAAATTAATATACAGTATATAAATGCATTAAAGAAAAAAGAACACCGGCAGTTGCTTTAGAGAAGTAATTAAAATTTAAAAGGCAATTTTCCAGTGGAGAAAACAAAATAAACTCATTATTTACCATGGCTACATCCCTAATGGAGTGTGGAAATTATTTTATTAATGATTTTGATATTTCAGAGCATTTTTTTTTAATTGACAATTACAAAAGATCTCTACAGGAAGGATGATTGCTCCAAAATTTAACGCTTTCTGTGATAAACCCAGTTGCTCTGGCAACAGCTTTCCTTCGAGAAGATAATATTCAATAAGTATATATTTTTCTTCCTTTTCAACCAACGTATTTGTAAGTCAACTTACCTTATTCCTCTAGATGCTCAGGCCAGAAACAAGTCTGTGCAAAGGTGTTGTCCATGAGGTCATCAGATGGGACAAGGGGAAATGGTTTCAAACTAAAAGAGGGGAGGTATAGATTGGAAATAAGAGGTATTTTACACTAAGGGTGGTGAGGCACTGGCAGAGGATGCCCAGAGAGGTGGTGTGTGCCGTGTCCCTGAACACATCCAAGGTCAGGCTGAACTGGGCTCTGAGCAACCTGAGGGAGCTGTAGGTGTCCCTGTTCACTGCAGGGGAGTTGGGCTAGATGGCCTTTGGCGTCCCATCCAGCTCAAAGGATGCTGTGATGATTCTATGAACTTAACCTGTTAAATCAACTGGGGATACAAACCGCCCCAGGCAGTAGGCTGCTAACCTGATAAAGCAGCCGAACCCCTGCAAGCTGAGACTACTGGTGTATGTTTGTTTATTTATTAAATTAGCTTAGCAGAAAGGGAAGTGGAAGTGATTTTCTTTTGGCGCAGAGAGAGGCTTTAGGTTTTGTTAATTAAACAGCAAGACAGTAAAGTCTTGATGTGTTAATTGGCTATGTTGAGACATGTATTGATTAAATGAACAATTAGGGTGTCACTGCAAGAAGATGGTGATTGCGTTAAGGTGGTTTTGGGGCTGGACTGTTCTGATGCAGAGATTTTGGAAACTGGTACTTGTTAAAATAACTGCTGCCTGAATAGGATAGTGGAAATGTTGAAGCAGTGGAAGGTAGTGCTCTGAATAGATTGTGGAATTGACACCTGCTGCATTTTAACTATATTCAAGGATGTGATTAATTTTATTTTATTTTGGCTGTCTGTTTACCTACTGCAGGAGGCTATGAGTACAAAAGAGATAATAAGCCCTTGTGTTGTAAGAATGATACTTTAATGCTGCTAATCAAAGGATATGAATGGTACCTTCTGCTTTTTGTGTGTGACTGCAATTATTGTAGTAGAGCAAAAATCACAGCTGTAGCCTGTTTTTATCTCCTCAAGATAATCTGACTGTCAGCAAAGGTATCTTAGCCTGGTATCGAAGTTTATTCCTTCAAGACTTGGGACTAATTAAATTCAGATTTAACCTTAACATAGGTTCTGATAGGCCTTGAAACTCCTAAGCTCCAGAGGATGACTTTTTCATATTTTTTTGAATAGATTGAATACAAAGTTGTACTAAGATATGATTGCAGGTAGGTACTGCTCCTGAGGAATTTTAATGCGTTCCTTTCTTTTAAAACTAAGAAAGTAAAAGCAGTGTTAGCCAATTCAGTGGAGCACAGTGTAAGGAAACAGTTGAATCTGAATAAGCAACTTGGATGCTTACCTGTCCTGATGCAGACTATTTGTCTTGGTCCCCTTGAGTCTGGAATGCCTGTTCTCTTAGGTCCTATGCCTGCATATCTGGACCAGGAAGCCAACCCATTTCCTACATGGTAGCTGTGGCAGCCTAGAGACTGCCCTAGTCAGCCTAATACTAGGGTACTAGGAATAGTTTACCAGCCTACTTTTGTCTCTCCACCAAGTAGGTCTTGTGTAGCATGCACTTCCCCATCCAGAACAGTGGAGGTGCCCAACAATCTCCTTTCACTACTAAGCTGAACATGGGAAGGGAAACTTCCAGCTTGTTTCTAAAGAAATCCTGCTGTTCAGGATTGTGAATTTGGGAAAGTGCTGCATGCTGTGATTGAGTCCTTCTGGAGTAGGGTTGAAAGGCCTTGCTCTAACTAACGTTTGACACCTTTCAGAAGCAAAGCATAGTTTGATGGTAGCTTCTGAGTTCGAGTCACTCGTTTTTAGTGGAGGTTGGTTTTCCTTGTTGTTCTTTTCTCTCTCTCCCTCCCCTCCTCACTTTCTTTTTTGTTTCTTTTTGTTTGTTTTATTATTATTTTTTCCCAACCAAACCTGCTTAGATCAGCATTTCCTCATTCACAACCAGACCTGCTGTAACACGGTGAATTTGACAAGGCCTCCAGGCATTGTCACCTTCTCTTGATATTAACAATCCTTTCCTATGATATATGGTAACGCTATCATTATTTGCCTCTGAGCAACCCGGACACTTTTTGAGCCTATCCTCAGGTGGCTCTGGACACCCTTTTCCAGTTGATTTGCCTTGTCTCCAAGACTAGCTTTCACCTGCAAAACCAGGGGAAGGCAGAATGATTTGGACAGCGGTTGAATTCTTCTATGCTGCCCGATGCCATCGGCTGAAGGACAAATCCCAACTACAGGAAAACACAAGTGGACCTGTTTTCCCTGACCCATGGCTGCCCTGGCTATACTAGGAAAGCCACTTGAAACTGAGCAACTGAAGTGTGCTAAATATGGTTCTGTCAGATAGGAATCTTTCTTCCAAGCAGAGGTTACCTGGAGGGTGAGCTGCTCGTGGCAAATTAACGTTACTGAAATAATAAAGAGAGTTTAAACTGGTTTCTATTCATCTGGCAAGTACTTTCATGCTAATAATAGAAAGGGCAGCAGTATTATGTAGTAATGGGCCTCCTTTCCATTGTTCTGTGAAACTGCACTTCATTAAATGGCAACCTTTCTCCTGGCCCTAAATAGTAAACTAGAGCAGTAGCAATATAAAAGCACTTCAATATTTTATAACAGCTAAGGCTGCCTGCTATCTATAATTACAGTCAATACTTGGACTGGAGGGAAATGCCTAATTTTCTTAATGTTTCACGCATGGAAAAACAATCAGGCTTTTCCTGTATTTGTAATTGCATTGGCTGGCTCTAGATGAGTGTGCTTTTCCAAATTATTAGCGGGCCCTGGCAAAAGTAGCACTGAAGTAAAAGCTTCTTGCAAGTAAATGCTATTTCTTCTGCAGACTACTTGCACAAGTCCCTGCCTCAATTCCTATTTATCTTTGGGATTACCAGCTTCACATTCATAGACCTTAAACCTTGATTGAATTCTGCCTGGAAAGCAATGAGCCTAGGAGCTTTTTGTAATCCAGTCTCTGCCCTGACAAGCTCGTGGTGTGCCATCACCTGCAAATCTGTAGTCCTGCTGGGAAAGGGGAAATAGAAACTTGAGATTTGGGATAGGGAAGAGATAGAGAGCAACTTTGCTCAACTAAGCAATTACAGGCAGGAGAGAGAACAAGGAAGAAGCCATGAATTGTAAGGATCTTTCTGCTATGAGACCTCTTTCTTTTCCTTAGAAAAGGAATGTCAGGGCCATGAGAGCTCAGTAAAGTCTTGAACAAAGAGAATCTAAACTTGCTCATGTGTGTATGCTGGTCCAACACTCGTATTATGCAGACCTTGTCTTTGGGATGGTGATGAGCAATCCCACCAGGATCAGATGGAAGGCAATGGGAAGTTTTAGTAATGAAGGGACAAATAAATGAGAGGGAAGAGCATTTTCTGTCCAATACTGCTTGGATGAGGAGAGCTGAAACAAAGGCACAGTAGGCTGTGACTTTCCCTCTTTATTGGTTCTGTCCCTAAAAGCCACATCAGAAATAGAGATGATATTATTTTTCAGGTCCTTTACAAGCAGCTTGGGCTGGTCTACTACTTTGATTTTCCCGGAGAGAACACTGGCCTACAAAAAACATCATTTATCTTCTGTTGTCATAAACCGAAGGCTTATGACTGTGTAATGCAGGAAAACTGTTCTCTGGTGATGTCGTCTTCATCTCTCTCCAGAAGGCTTGCAGATATATGGGTATTCAAGGTGTCTCCTTGCCTTTGTGTTAAAGGTTGTTTCCAGCTGGTCTGGCCCCAATTCTTCCAAGACAGGAAGGTGTGGATATAGCCACACTCATCTACTGCACACAGATGTCTAGAAAGAATCTTGCAGGCTACCTGCATATTAAAGAATCCATCACTTGGACCATGTGCCTGCTATGTTACAGTGAAGAACAATCTGATGCTTACACTGAAAAGCAAAGGCTTGTAAATGCATATTGTGTCATAATGCATGCAGCTTACCTTTAAGAAAGCCCCCTATCCTTTGTTTGTTGTTGTCATTACTATGTCCCAGTAACACTGGTTGGATAGTCAAATAGGGTGATTTCTGCACAGCTAATACCTAACTGTGGCTTAGCTGAAATAGCTATAACATTGCTGAAACCTTGTTCTAAGCCTAGTTTGGCTAACACTGACCTCTGCCCAAGAACAAAACAGTGCAGAAATTTTCCCATCGCCTACTGATGTACATGGTAAACTTGCAAACTTTTGTATTACTGGTGGTTGCTTCTCCTAGACCTACAGTCTAGGCTATGTTGGTATGTTACTAGCTTGTTGGAATTCAACTGAAGCTGATATGGTAGAATCATAGGATGGCTTGGGTTGGAAGGGACTTCATATATCATCCAGTTCCAACCCCCTGCAATGGGCAGGATTGCCAATCCCTATATCATTCACCAAATCATGCTGCCCAGGGCCCAGTGACGTTCCTCTCTGCTCTCTCAGCTTTCTGCCTTCCACTGTTTTTGGAACGTGTCCTATGTGATGCTGAGCTGACTGCCAGGTTAAACCAAAACAGAATGACAGATGACTTAAGGAGAGATTCCAGCCCAAACTCTTGTGGGGAGAAAGGCATCTCTCTACAGGTCATTACATATCTCTCAAGAATTTGTGCTCCTCTTTGCTGTAGATTCATGAACTCCAAGGAATCCACCTGTCTACTGGTTTGATGCTCTGGTTGTTTAGAGGTTGGAAGGAGTTCCTGTTTTCATGGGAGCTGGATTTGCTGCTAGATAAGTAGGATCACTCAGATAACTTTGCCTTGAGGTTCTTTAGTTCTTCCCCTGCTATTTCTTACCCATTTCAGGAAAGTGTCACTGCTTAGAGAAGAATCTTTCTCTGGAAAAGCCATCAAAGCCTTGGTAGTTTGCTCAGGATGCTGTGGCTTGAACTGGTGACCTGAGAGGAGGTGTTCCAAGAAAGAGAGAAGCAGAACTGCTGGAAAAGGGAAAAGCATTCACTGTAAAGGAAAAAAAAAGAAAAAAGAAAAACCCAAAACATAATCCTGCTATTAGAGAAATGAGCATCCCCACTTCACAGCAAATTTAACAAGATGACTGCCAGTAGCTTAGGCAAGGATTGGAACTCAGCAATTGCATGTTCTGAGAAGAATTCCCTTATGTATGATGAAAAATACTGATAGAAGCATGGTCTGGTGTTATAATTCAGAGCCATTAGCACCAGAGCAAATTCAAGTGGCCTTCAGCACAGGTTAAGAAGAGGGAGGAAAAAAAAAAAAAGAGGAAAAAACAAAAATCAAAGCTCTTAATCCAATATCATTCCATAGCATTTAAAGGAGAGCCCAGTAGCACAAAGAGTAAGTTATCATAGAGAAACACAGTTGTATAATCCCTTCTACGGCATTCTGAGACCAAATGCCAGTTTTGTCAACCTCCTTCACACAAAATGTTGCATATCTGTCTGTCAGCTTTCATCTTGTCAGCCAGGTCATGTTTGACAGTTCTTCTATAAAAGAACGTACCCACATTTTCCATCTCTTTGCAAGAGAGAGGTTATGATGTTTCTGTTGTGATTAATAGAAACCACTGTCTCACAACCCTTTGCTTTGTTTTGCTCCTATCTCCTTTCCTAGGATTATGGCCAGAGAGACCTTTAGCATGCAGCTCCTGCAGCCTTTCAGCTCAGGAGGCATGCCATCAGCACTGGCTGACTTGGCCTGCCTCCATCCTTGTTCTCTTTCACCGTTTCTCCATTGCCATGCCTCATTTTTATGCTTGCTTCCCAACCTACCCCAGGAGATTCCAGGCAGCCACTGCCCCTGCATGCCTCTCCTGCAGCTTGGCTCCTGCTGCTGACAAGCACTCTGCTACGGTCAGGATGGTCTTGTTCACAATGCTCCTCAGGGGTCTTTTGAGCCTGGGCAGTGGGATGCTAATTCTTTCAGAGAAAGTAGACATGCACAGAGAAGTATTAAATATTTAGGCCAAAACACAGTTCTCCCTTCCCCCCGAGATGTGGTTTTGGAAAATGCCAGACTCTGTGCCTAGATTATGAGGAAATATTTCATGAAATGAAAGTTGAGAGTAAGTTCATTTTTCAGTCACTAAAAAAGTTTCAGTACAAAAGAGCTAAACCAGTTCTCAAATTCAGTTTATATCCTCATATATTGACTGAGTAGAGGGTAATAGGACAAAATATTTTTCACATGAAGAGGTTTGGCAGGGAGGTGGTACATTCAATGTGAATTTTTTTTTTTTTTTTTTTTTTTTGCTTTAAAGACAGACATCCAACAACTAAATGATTTTAAACAGGCTTTTCAGACAGCCATCAGACAGATACCAATATGTGTTTATTTTGAGGGTGAGAAAACCTCTTGTGTTCTTCCCAAATGATCTTATAATCTTTTCCTAGTTTTAAGACCAGCTGTGATACTGAAAATTTGATCCCACATCATTTGGCTACATGCCAAACACTGAAGCTGGGGCAGGAAGTAATGCCAATGCAAAGGCTACCCTCATCCTAGCCAAAATCACTTGGATTTGCAGAAGAGCCTGTATTTCATCCTGGAAATCTTCCCACTTCCCTATTTCGTAGAACTGTAATATCATTTGAGTTGGAAGGGATCTCCAAAGGCCACCTGGTCCAACTCCCCTGCAGTGAACAGGGACACCTACAGCTCCCTCAGGTTGTTGAGAGCCCAGTTCAGCCTGACCTTGGACGTGTTCAGGGATGGGGCATCCGTCACCTCTCTGGGCATCCTCTGCCAGTGCCTCACCACCCTTAGAGTAAAATACTTTTTCTTTATGTCCAATCCATATCTTCCATCTTATAGTTTGAAACCATCTCCCCTTGTCCTATCACAACAAACTCTGCTAAAGAGTCTGTCCCCTTCCTTCTTACAGCCCCCCATTAGGTACTGAAAGGCTGCTCTCAGATCTCCCCGGGGCCTTCTCTTCTCCAGGCTGAACAGCCCCATCTCTCTCAACGTGACTCAGGTACTGAGCCAAAGAATCAGTTATTTAGAAAACTCTAGTTTTCCTCTGCAGTTTGGCTTGGGATTTTGTTGCAGTCCGGTTCCTTTTGCCTCCCTTACTTCACATTTTAATCTTAAGCAACAGTACATTTCCTGTTCTTTCAAACCTCTGGAGCCCTTGCAGAGGAAAAAAAAATGCACTTGTGGGAAAAATTAGCCCTCCAAATTCATCACAAAACTTGCGAATGAGTTTCAAGAATTCTTAAATAGAAAAAACTGGAATATTCTTCTGGTTACTTGGAGGAATAGAGAAGAAAAAACTTTGAGCATGTGTTTCTTCAATATTTTTTTCTCGTTCTTGGAAGAATTTTGTACAAATGTGAAAATTAATTAGGATGCAGAATGTAGGATCTTATTTATGTGAACATATTTGTTGAAAGTTTATAAGGACTGGATATTGCAGTAATTGATGCGTGCTTGTATTTCAGTTTTTTGCGGATGCCATCTGGTCAAGTTAAGTTGCTCTGATGTTTTATATGTTGTGTTGTTTTTGTTGTTTTTTTAATGATTTTGTGCTTGCTGTTATGAGGGGAGAGAAAGAGGGAAGTGTGGACAAGTTGGAGGAGGGCTGAAATATCTGTGAAAGCATAAGAACAGGATGAGTTCTGAGGAATTGGGTTTGTATCTGAACATGTGTGCTTTACACCAGGACTGGCAGCATGTGACCGAAGGGATGGATATACTTGATGCAGACTTTTGAACAGTAGTCAGCTAATGTCAGGAAGAAGGAAGAATACCTGCAAAGCTGCTAGTGGCAAATATGCATTTTTTCATCCTCTACACAAATGGACATTTTCATAGCTACAAATAGGATGTGTAGGGGGAGAATTGAATTCTTCCTGGAAAGGCCATACCTGGACAGAGCAACTATTCTGCTGAATGTGCTGCTTTCTCATGCTTCCCATCCTTCAGCAAGCAATGTATTGTGGGTAGTGACATTTCTTTCTGTTCTCCCTTAAGCTGGTGTCAAGGAGAAGCAATCCACTACTGAAACACAGCCATGGGGCTCCAGATCTCTCTAGCGTTGCCTTTCCATTCCGTGAGTTCAATTCCCTCCCTGCTGGCACGGGACTCTTCTCTCCCAAAATGGACTTTGCTTAGCCTGGCAGTCCCATGGGCAGCTCTGTGTTTGTATGCAGTGTTCTGCGTTCTGTTCCTGTGCTTTGCCGACCAACCGCCATCCTTCCCTGGCTGCCAGCCCAGTACTGTGCTGCCAGAGTGGTTTTCATCTCCTTGCTGGCAGCTTTTCCCCCCATCTCCCAGGTCCTCATCAGCAAGCATTAACCCCATGTTTGGGCCATCTGTTCCCATCTCGCTCTACACAGGCAGCAGCAGATCTATTGCAAAACCAATTTCTCTTCCACAGTAATAAACTTCTCTCCCCGTCGTGGCCTAGGGGGAAGCTATGCTAGTGTACAGACAGTTGGGGCTGGTCCAGGACGAGCCACGTGCTAAATGGCCAGCCACAACACACGTGCTGATCAGTCAGCTGGCTGCCACCGTCAAGGCTGATGATGACACATCTGTCTCCCTTTGGGGACCTCATGGAGCATTTCTCTCTTTTGGACAATGATTTTTATCATACAAGTAGAAGATTAGTTTTATTTCAGGTTTCTTTGTCGAATTGGGCTGAAATCAGCTCATGGACTCAAAAGTGATCACAGGGTCTGAAATGGCTGTGCTTACAAAGCCAGGCAAAGCGTTTCAGGCAATATGTAAATGGCTGTAGCTTGCTAACCTGAATGCATTGTACTGAATATTCCTTTTCAGCAATACTTAAGGTTCCAAAATGCTCTTGGCTCTTCTCTGCAAATGAGAAGAAAATATTAGTCAAGAGACGAGGATGCCATGAATAAGCTTGTGCACATCATGTAGCAAAAGCTTCTGTGTGTGGAGGGGTGTATATTTCTTTGCAGAAGCAACAATTAGGAGAATTAGAACTGCTTCTTTTTTATGGCTCTCCTTAGATATGAGCTCTCTTAATCCCTGCACATTTTAGAAGACATGTTTTTAATTCCCTAGAAAGAGTTAAAACTTTAATAAGTAAACACAAATGTAAAAATTACAGGGCCATAAACTCTACTCTGAGCTGAGCTGATTGGGAATAGTTTGGCCTTCCTGAAAAGTGGAAACTGCAACCTTTTTCAAAAGGCAGTATTCTCCATGTCATGCTTCTGTTTTGCCAAAATACAGAAAAGTAAGATAAAGCAATAATAATGTTCTCTTCTGTGGATTGGGTTCAATGACCAAGCAGTATCTCCCAAGATGTGATATATCCTGGATTGCATGGCACTTAGGACAAAACTAATTATTAAAAAATTGAGGTAATCTCAAGGATAGATTTCTACTTATTAATTTTATTTTTTCAAGACAGTATCTGGAGGAAATTACTGAAGAGTGAAACGACATTTTCCTTTCATAACTGATGCTGAGTCATTTCTCCATTGGATGGTGAGGCAGAAACTGAATTATGGCAGAAGACAGACTGTGATTAGGTTTATCTGACAGCATAACTATCTTTCATAGCTGGAGATCCAAGGTCCAAGAACAGACTGAAATGGATTTTAAATCAGACCTTCCCCTCTAGGTACTCCCAAGGTCTCAGTAGCCATTTATAAGCTCCATATGGTAATTTACCAGTGTTCTGCTCAGGATGAAACCCATCTTTTCTCCTGGTTTATTCTTGGCTGGCTGGTTGGCTTCAAAGTGTTCTGCCAAATGTAGGAACTGTGGTGTCTGCTTTAGCTGCCCAGAAAGCAGTTAATTGACATAGAGGAGAGCTGAATGGTTTAAGAACTGTCTTTTCAGTTATCTTGACTTTGTATTAGTTTTCAAAGGCCATGCGATTGACCCTGCTGTGTGCTGCAGCAAGGACCTAAGTTCACCCAGTCCTTAAGCCAGTGCATCCTTCCTTGTCATTCTGGTGAACCGCTGTGCTCAGAATTGTGGAACTTTCCAAAAAGCCTGCACAGTAGAAAACCTGTTCCTGTGGCATTAATCCTTCTGCGTGAAAGTCTATTCTTGATTGTCTATCTAAGCAGATCTCTTGATCTTAGCTGTCTTTTCTTGATCCAGAACAATGCCATGGGTTTGCCTTCCCTGTCTCTACTACCCAGGGCCCAGACTGGCAGTGGGTATAGCTTCCTAACTCTTTTGTAGTATTAAATGTCAAGAAGAGCAAAAACCATTGGAAAAAATATTTTCAGAAACAGTGGTGAGGTTTGGTACAGACTGCCAGGGGAGGTAATGGAGTCACTGTCCCTGGAGGCGTTCAAGAAATGTGGAGGTGTGGGCATGGTGGGAATGGGTTGCACGTGTTCTTCAACAGCAACTTTGGAAACAAAAGGGGCACGTCTGGAAAAAATATCTTGCAGAACTTCTTGAAGGGCTCAGTCTGAATTCTGAGAAGATCTAAAAGAAGCTTTGTTTGCAGGGTGTAAGAACCTCATAGTGAGGAAATAGCAGGTATTGAGAGCCATATTAATGAGTGGAGAAAACCTTAACAGAAAACAACATCATAGAATGGTTTGGGTTGGAAGGGACCTTCAAGATCATCAAGTTCCAATCCCAGCAGGGATGCCTCTCACTATACCAGGTTGCTCAAATGTCTGGAAATGAAAGTTCATATGAGGGGGACAAAAAAACCCATGTTTTCTAGCAGGGAGAGGGACGACAAGTACTGTGAGATGCTAGTAAGCTTAACAAAGCTTCTTTTTGTAGGTGCATGCAAGTTCAGATTCACACCTGTTTGGGGGAGATGAGTACACCTTTAACAAGTGCCCTGAGCATCATAGATAGTGCTGAACAGAGGTTAGGGCTTAAGGTGGGCCTGCTGTTGGCCTACTTACCTGATCCTCTTCCGCATCATGATTTTGAGCCAAGAGCACCTGGGGGCCAGAGACAGTCTCATTGGGCTCAATGATGCAAAGAAAGACCTTTTTTTTGAGTCCAGGTTACCACAAGTAAGTACTTCAGAAGAGCTATGTTTGAATTTTGTCAGCTTTAGGGTATTCACAGAATTGCAGGAGTTGAAAGGGACCTCAAGAGATTGAGTGCAATGCCCTTGCTAAAGCAGGTTTCAAACAATAGGTTGCACAGGTAGATGTCCAGCAGATCTTGAAAGTCTGCACAGAAGACTCCACAACCAAATGTTTATTGTTCCTCCAACAAGGACATCAGATTTGTGATTAATTAAGGAGTTCACTGGCTGAAGTACAAATAGTTGAACCCCTGAACCACACTCATTTTTAGCTTTCTTCATCTAGATAAATAAGTAAAGGAAGCTAGAAGAAATCCACATCTCTGAGTATGAATAGATGGGAGTTGTTATTTCAATCCCATACTTGCAGTTGGGGCAGAGGTGGTGCGTGATGTCTGGAAAACAGCCTTTCCATCCCATGCCCTGCTGCTAAAGCTCGCTCTACATCAGCAGCCTCCTGAGTGGAGGAAATGAAATTCTCATGGAAAGCATCTCCTCGCTCCAAAAACAGATTGCTCTCACTCTAACACCTGCTGGGGCAGCGCAGCCATTGCCGCACCATGTGCCACGTTCCAGCTTTGGGAAAGCACGTACTGCCCTCAGCAAAGAAACCCTCTGCATCCTGCTGAGCTTGCTCACCGAAGGAGTTGGCGTGGCCAAAGGGATACTCTAGGTTGATACACTCCCAGTATTAAGCGGCCCTGGATGGAGGTCTGTATATTGCTCAGCATCTGGGAAGGTCCCGCTGCAAAATGCTTCCTCTCCAAACTGTTCTCCTGACTTTGTCACCTGGCTTGTGCACTGGAGCAGGGAGGGCTCATGCCTGTACTTTTAGAGTTGTTTCTAGGGAGTTTTGGGGCTCTTAATATCCTCATCATCTACACAAAATAAACTATCATGGAAGTAAAAGGAACTTTTAATCTAGAAAGTTTCACCACTTAAAATTTTTTGTTCTTGTAACTATTGGAAACACAGACATAGCCATACTGCAGTTAGCTCATTTTTTCCAGTGCTTTTGAGAAAAATAATGAGCTAATTAAACGATCTCCCCCTTGGTCATGACATTACTGTTTTGTTGCATGAACCGCTTTCTGGTGTGTAGGATATGTTATTTCTGATGAAATCTGTTAAGTTCAGTACATGCTTATTTATCAGATAGGCCTTGAAATTTCTAAAAAGAAAAAATAATTGGGCAGATGTGCTCAGCTTTCAATAGCCAAACCTCTTGGTCTGAGTTATCAAGAAATAGAGATGCCGCAGAAAGGCATCTAGGTATTTGTGTGTCCTTTCCCTCTAACAGTAATCTGGTATTTTTTTGAGCTTTTCTTCAAGACTTCTTTTCTTCCCTTGCCACTTCCTCAGTACAGCTTCTCAGTAGTCTAGCTGTCAGTAAAGATTTTCTTCGTTTCTTTGAATATTTGTTTCATAGAAGCCCTAAGAAGATTTTGAGGGGTGTTTATCTCAAGTCTTCCCACAGAGAAGATGTAAGATGTGTGTGCAAAAAATCTCCACTATTCATTAAAGAGCAATATTTTGCTTTCCCATATCTTGGAATACTTGTCCCCTGGGTTATCCTCTGGAAAAATTAACATACGTTATAATCTGTTACATTTATTTGTTTAGGGCTCTTTTCTGCTTTTAGCATCCTTATTTGAAGATGATAATGGGTGTTTAGAGAAGCCGTAGTACTTGGTGAATTGCTGGGTTGTCTAGGCTTGGAGGATTTGGAGATTTGGCCAGACAAAGCCATAACTGACTTGATCCAGTGTTGGCAACTGCTGGGCAGGTCTGGAAGCCTCCAGAGATCCCTGCCAAGTCGCACACAGGAGAAAAGGCATATGACATCAGCAGTGAGGACTTAAAGGTGGATGCCATGATCACACTGGGTGTTTGCTCTCCTTCTCATCAGATGTTGCTGGAAGCAGACTGAAAAGTCTTTATCATTTTCAGCATCTAGCCTTTCAAACAGTTGGGGATGCATACGATACTAAAGACTTTAGTAGTAGGAACTGCAAGCAGTGAGGAGAGACAACGGCTGAATTAAATGCATTACAGTTCTGATCTAATAAGCATTATACATTACAACTTGGTATAATTTGGAAACAAACACAAAGGCTGGAATGAAAAAATGTCAGAATGTACACTCATCTTTTTACCTTCAAGTTTCTCAGCCTTTCTTGCTAGAAGGACCACCTCTCCTTAATTTTATTTTCTTTTTGCCTTTATGGTTGGAAATCTTCATGTTATTTTTTTATTTTTAAGATACATATTTATCAGTCTCCCTGGAGTGCTCTTCCAGTAACTCACAGCCAGTGCTGGTGGGACAGTTGAGTAGAGGATCTCAAACCTATAGCATCCTTTCCATAAATTTTTCCCTTTAATTTATGTTTGGGACTCAAGCAGATTTTGAAATGTCTTAAAATATTAATATACCATAAGCGAGAACTGAGTAGGTGGGGATTCAACTACTCCAATGCCAGCAACCAGAATAAAACAGATTAACTCTAAGGATTTGTCAGGAAAATGTCATCTTTTCTATGTTTTCTTGTTAGTCTATAAAAAAAGAGATGAGGAAGCAAGATTCCCTCCTCCTCACTGCCCAACAGCAAAGCTTGTCAGACTGCTTAATGGAAGGGATGCTCACCTTCTTGAAAAAAGTGTCCTGCAGTACTATTCTAATTATTTTGATTTACAGATTATAAAAAAATGGGCACAACTTTTAGTAGTCATTTCCTACTTACACAGCTTTTAGGATAGGCAAGAATGTCTCCATTTGACTTCATTCTCTAAAAGAACACCTTGTCAGGGTGCATTTTAATGGAAGATCTTCAGGCACCAAAGATTTATATAAGTTTTTTTTCTGTATAAACTTTATTGGTTTTCCTCAAAAAGACCTGGCTGGTTTCCCTAAGTTTATTGAAATTATTTTCAAAATAACATTTTTCCTTTATTTCTTCTTTCCCATCTAGATTCTTCTCCATTTTCTTCCCCTTCCTGCACTATTACTAAAAAAAAGGGGAGATGAGAACACCGCTTCCTGGTGAATCCTCTTCCCAATACCTTCCAGTTATTATGACTTAAAGTGACAGTCTGCTGGTTGTCTGCTCTCTGCATCCTGTTTCTGCCTACCTTTCTTGTTAGTACTTATCTGTAGGAAGTATTTATTGTGAGTGAGCTAAAGAAGCTTAGGAGGGGCTTTCAAAAGTGGTGGGCTTTATTCTCTGGTTTACTAAGAAACCAAACGTATCTCAAAACTGAGGAGCTGTGCAATGATAAGTAATAAGAGAATTCACTCTGCGTAGCAAGTTGAAAACACCATATGCTATCTCACAGTATTTATTCCAGTATTTATTTCTTTCTCGTTTTTTCGGCAGCTGGAAAGGCTTACGGTATTTGTTGGTAATTGAATTAATGTCAGTTTGTTTACACAATTTGTCTAAAAAAGCATATCTTGCCTCATAATCTGGAATAGAAGATGAAATACAGGTTGCATGGAGAGCTGCAGGGAGCTGCACAAAACCATTGGCCATGCAAAAGTTAGGCAGACCCAAACACCACTGTCATTTTGCTTTAGGCCACAGTTTGTGTAAGTTCACCAATGTTGTAATTAAAACTAACAAGCAACAACAGCAAAATAGCATCTTTAAGGCTTTCTTTAAGGTCTGCAAAATTTCGTGTTGCTCTAATATGAAAGAAAAGGTCACAGCTCAGTGCAAGAATCCATTTTCCAAAGAATTTTTAAGATTTGTACAGCTTAGTAAAGATGCCTGAGCACACAGCTGAGCTTCTTGTATACTTTTCTGCTGCTGTCCCTGGCACTTGAGCTTGTTCCCCCAGCCTTTTCCATGCGGCACATTTGCAGGTGATGTCTGCTTCCTTTTCTGCAGGAAAAAGGATGCAAGTCTGTGCTAGTTACTGCTAAAAACAAGGGATTGGGAGTGCTGTGCTCCCAGGGGCAGAGAAACAGCCTGGATACCCAGCACCATAAATGCATGCATTCACTGCTGTGGCCAGTGTTACATCAGTGACAAGTTACCTTCAGACTCAGGTGTTTTGTTAGCTTACCTACAACAGTCCTGAGGCTGCACAGCCTGAGATGCTGAAGAAGTTATCTGTCCGAATGGCCCCATCTCCATGGCCTAGCATGTTGGCCAATAAAGTTTCTGCTGGCTTCTCTTTCACCATTCAGGCTTGACACTCTGGCAGGAATGATTTATGAGATGGGATAACTAGAAGACAATATTTTGTAATGCATTTTTGCTGAGCTTGGTATCAGTTCCTCTCTGACTCAGTGACTGAACTGTGGACTGCCAGGCCAGTCCATCCTGAGATAAGGCAAAGCAGGCAGTAGCTGGCCTGTTTTTTGGCTTCCAGCCTGATGCTGGAAGTCCTTGCAAGCCTGCTATCTCTGAGAGAGGTGACTACTACAGGCTTTGCCCCTTGCCTGTGGCTTTATTGCTGACAGTACATGTGCGCAGACAATAAGAGCAGTGCTCTTCTTCCTGCTTGTAACGATCCACTTCTTCTGTAGTTATTGCAGAGTTAAATGGATTTGGCACCAGAGGCAAGAGATTAAAATGACAACCTCTTCAGACAATGGAGTTTAGATTGTAAAGAAACTTTTCAAAAGGTAGACTTGTTTGTGATAAAATAATAGCCAAAAAAAGTTTGGAGTTGAAATGTACGTTGGCATTTCAGTTTTGACTTTGGAAGTTGTCAACATCAGATATTTTCCTGCTGAATGTTAGAAGATCCTGGGACATGATTTGCAAGCTTCCGTGATATTCTCGCCTTTAGAAAAATTAGAGATGAGAAGAAAAAGCAACTTGGCTACTTTTTGCCTGTTGATAAGTCAAGGAAGATTGGAAGCAAGCAAGCAAAGAACCAAACCTTCTAAACTTTCAAACCTGAAAATGGAAGAAAAAGACTTTTTGGATATAAAAAATGGATAAATTGATGATTCATACACTTGATGGTATGCAATCTGGGAGGTTAGGAAATTGTGACATTTTTTATTTTTGGTTTTGAATTCTATAAAAAAGATCATGGAAAATTTATGTTTGAGCACTGTTACTCATTTTCAGATTGCTTTCTCTTTAAATATAATGAATGACACTATGCATTTCTTCTGCTGTGCTGATTGTCAGCATCCACGTGGTAGTTGCAGGTTTCTATTGGTGTGGTGTTACACAGTGTATGGTGAAGTACCTGCTTGTTTCCACACCTATGCCTTTCTGATTCTGTGGAGTCCAGCCCTTTGAGTAGATATGGGTGGTTGAAGGGAATTAACAGTGAGGATGGTTGTGATGGACATTATAACAAGGGTAATAACCAGAAACAGCGGTGCTGGAAATTCAGGTTGAAGGTAGGAAAAGCCCTGACCCAGGGTGGTGCAGCCACCTGGAAATGTGGGGGATCTCTGTCCTTGGAGTTTTCCAAAGACCCTTCCAACCAGTATGCACTGTGTTTGGTCATCATTGTATCCTGCCACTGATAAATTGTTCAGTGGTGCCTGAACACTGAGCAGTTCAGAGTCTTCCTCTGTTCCCTGCACACGTTGGAAGGCTTTACCAAAACTGAACTGGTACTTTCTAGACTAAATGTAGATGATGACAGCAGCTTCCCCTCACCTCTGTTTGACAAGGCTGTGAACCAGTGAACCAAAACTTGCACTTTGCTATCTGCCTGATGAGGATTGTAAGCATCTTGTAGATGCCTTTAACTTTGTATCATCATCAAAATTGTTCGCAGCATTTTTTATTTTTTTTTGCCAAGATTAGGAGTGACTAATAGGCTGTATTGTGGCATCAGCTCAATTGTTTTCCTTCATCTTGGCAAGTGTTCAGGGTGGATCTGAGATGAGATTCAGCATTCAGCACTGAACTTGTGCTGTGAGGTGGAAGATGAGAGAGGAATGGCAGGGGATTTTCAGTTTCCTCCCATCTTGGACAAGTAAAACAGAAGCCTCGTGGATATGCACGGTTGTGGTTTAACCCAGTAAGCAACTTAGTGCCACACAGCCTTTCACTCACTCCATCTCCTCCCAGTGCAATGGAGGAGAGAATCTGAAAAAAGAAAAAAGTAGAACTTGTAAGTTGAGATTTAAAAAAACCGCACCTATTTACAAATACAGAAAAGGAAGAGAGAAATAACAGTAATTACTAATTCTCCCCCACCGTTGCCAACTCCCCTCGGTTTTATAGTTTTTTTCACATGACACCATGTATTATGAAATATCTCTTTGGCCAGTTTAGACCAGCTGCCCCAGCTCTGTGCACCTCAGCACTCCTTGCCATCAGGGCAGTATGAGAAGCTGAAAAACTCAACTGTCCTTAGCTCTGTACAGCACCGTTCAGCAGCAGCAAAAACATTGGTGTGTTGTCAAAACTATTTTCTCCTAAAGCCAAAACATAGCATCATTTCAGACTCTAGGAAGAAAATCAACCCTGTCCCATCTGAAACCAAGATGATATTCCATACCATTTACATCACGCTCAGGTCCCACAGTTTTCCCATACATCATAATTAATTATCATCTATCTTGCCTTTTGGTATATACACAAACCTGTCATTCCTGTGGTTTATTGGCCATCCCTGCAAATTGTCCATGGAGTTCATTTAGTTCATGACCTTGGGCCCCATCTGTCCTAACAACCTTTCACAGCAGAACTGAGTTCCAAAAGAATTCATTCTTCTTTAATCTGCGTGATTCTTACAGTAACACCATTGATAGGCCATATAAGAGACATGGTAATATACATGCATACTACTTCATGCCATCATTATGTTAATATCATGCAAATATGAAATTACTGACCATTCTCACCCAGCACCAAATCCCCTTGAGGTGCACATGAGACATCCTAGAACAGCCTGGAACAGAGATCTCAAGCAAGAGGAGTTATGATGGAGAAGTTTTAGGTGAAAATCTCCCTGGAAAGGATGCTGGGGAGGACTCATAGATGTTAGTTACAAGGCTGGGTGTGCATCTGTATTTTTTAACTAGTATTGGGTCTTTGTGCACAGTGGCAGCTGTAGTTAATCAGAAGTGATTAGTGATTCTTAAATATGTTCTTATTTTTGTATTGTTTTGCCAATTCCCAGATGTTTTCAGAAATATTTCTTCTGTTCCAGCTAAAAAATGATGGTTGCTTGGAACCTCTTGAAATTAAAATGTAGTTCAAGAAATAATGGGCAAGCATTTCAGCAGCAGATGTTCACTTTCACTTAAGACCTTAGCAGTCCAGAGCACAGGAGCCCACAGCTCCCAGCAAGCTCTGCTCCACTGCTTCCTTGCTGATCATGGAGCCTATTGAAACAAGGAGCTTATTCAGCAAAGGGAAGAAAAAAAGAAACAACAAAATCCCCAAACTATCAAAAGAAAATACAAGGTGTTCTAATAGTCCCTCTACTGTTATCTGAAATGAAGAAAAATGATCTCCAGCTCCTTTGTGGACGGATGTGTTTATATCTGATGCTAATCTTCAATTCAAACTAATCTTCCTTCTTCAGAGAGGGAAAGAAAACATTTTTTTTCCCCAAATGTTTACACATTGCCAGAGCTTGATGTATTATTGTTACAGTGGCATGGACAGCTGGTATTTCCATTCCAACTATCCAGGCAGCAGGAAAAGTGAGCAAGTAGCTTTAAATACCAGTTGAAGCAGAGCAAACCATGGAGGGAACAAATAACTGGTTTGTTTTTTTTCCCTTGAATGGAATATTTTTCAATAATTTTCAACACATCTGGTGCAAATGAGTCTAAAATTCAATATTGGTGGGGGGGGGGGGGAGATTTTTTTTGTCCTTTGGATCCAATTTAATATTTTGGTAGATGTGAAATGTGAGGATTTCATATGGGAAGAATTTGAAATATTCTCAGTTCTAATCTTATTCCTTTTACACCTGCAGCAACTCAAAGATGGTAGAATGCAACATAATTAGGACTGGCAATGTTTTTAGGGATGGAGCACCTCTCCTATGAGGACAGGCTGAGAGAGCTGGGGCTGTTCAGCCTGGAGAAGAGAAGGCTCTGGGGAGACCTGAGTGTGGCCTTTCAGTAAAGGAGGGCTATATGAAACAAGGAGACAGACTATTTAGCGGGGTCTACTGTGATAGGGCAGGTTTGGTTTCAAATTAAAGGAGGGGAGATATAGATTGGATATAAAGAATAAGTTTTTTACTCTGTGTGTGGTGATGCACTGGCACAGGTTGCCCAGAGAGGTGATGGATGCCCCATCCCTGGTGACATTCAGGGTCAGGCTAAACTGGGCTCCAAGCACCTGAGGGAGTTACAGGTGTCCCTGTTCATTGCAGGGGAGCTGGACTGGATGGCCTTTAAAAGTCCCTTCCAACTCAAACAATTCTATGATTTTTCTCTTTCGTTTCTTGTGAACTTGTTTTTGTAGAACTAGATCATTTCATGTAATGAGTCTCTTTAAAACACACTTACGCCTGTTCCGCTCTACCAAGCCTTCACTGTTTCTCTCTTGCTCTTCTGAACTTCTTCTTTCTCCCTCTTCTGAACAAATGCCAAGATAGAATCATAGAATCATTTGAGTTGGAAGGGATCCCTGTGGGGCACCACTTGTCACTGATCTCCATCCAGACATTGAGCCATTGACCACTGCTCTCTGGACTCAATGCCGTGACTCTGGACTTCTGTTTGTCTGTGTACAACTTTAGTGGGGAGTGGTAGAGTTATGTGCATCCACCCTATGCCTGCACTCATGGGATGGGATGTGAAGTCTGATAGCCCTTGCCCTCCTCTTCTGCAGCAGGCAGTACATGCTTGTGTCTGTGTCATCTCCTTCATCTCACCTGCCCAAGGCTGTCTAAGCAGGGAATGGTAACACATGGCCCCCTATGTAGTTCAATGCTAAAGCTTCTAATTAGGTCTTTAGTATTTTTGAAGGTTCACACATGCCTTAGAAATGCTGATTTTTAAATAGCTTACTATGCAGATTGTGCATCCACCAAGGAGATTTCAAAGGTGTTTTTGCCCTCTTGCATTGTTTGTTGTGTTTGTCATTGTTGTGGACACTTTGGCTGAAGCAGCATTTCTTTCCAGCTAATAAGATGGAAATTCTGCCTGCCTTAGAGAACTAATGAAGCACATAGAGAAGGACTTGTGAAGATGGAAGCAGTAACTGCGGAAGGAGATAGCGCTCCAGGCAGCATTTTTTCAACAAGCTGGTTGTTATTTTACATAAGCTTTTTGAAGAATTGGTAGGGATTTCAGTTTGGGGATCAGGAAACAGGGAAATGAGGAAAAGAAAGAGACTCAGAGACTTGCTATTCTTGATATTGGTTAACAGCTGTGGTGAGGCTTTTGACCTCTCCCAGCTTGCTTCTCTTTTCCAAAAACTGAGATTACAAATCTTGCAGATAAAATTCTTAAGGCAGAACTGTATTGCCTCACTACCTCAGTGCAGTTATTTGGAGGGGACAATTTATTCGTCCCCCTGCTAATGTAAGAAGGACCTGGGAGAGATCTTTGCCTTCTCCTGTGTGCAGGAGCACTCTCAGTGATGTTTAGAGAGCATGAAGCAGTGCCATATTCTAACTTGATGAAGCTCAACAGTATGTCCAATTGGTGTTGCATTCAGCACCTTGTGAACAAACCTGCAGGGATCCTGTGTGGCCACAGCTCCTGCTTTCTGGGAGGACAGTGCACCTCCTGAACATGGGATGCACCCATGTGTCAGCCTGCAGGCTAAGGAACCTTGCAGATACAAGTTTATGATGAAGGCTCTGACATGTATGTAGATTGCTCCAAAAGTAATGCCTCCTACAACAGGATACGAAGAGCACAATAACACTATTTAATAAAACAAATTCTCAGCTACAAAACACTATTTTTTCATATAATCACCACCATTAGCTATTCATTTTTTGCCAGCAGTGAACAAGAGCCTGCATGCCACTCTTGTAACAATCTGCACCAGTGGAGGTGACCCACTGTTGCTGTTGTTACTGAAACACACCACCCACTGCCTCACTGTGCTCATATCCACTGTTTGGTCTCCAGAAACATTTGGCAAATGTCAGTGAATGTTAACGAGTGTCATTTTTTCTGCATGGAAGAATTCAACTCCACACCTTTGCTCCAGACACACTTCCATGTCAGATGCCATTGTGTCAGAGTGCTCCTCTGCTGCCAACTGTCCCATGGCAACAAAATGTAATGGGATATTGGTGGGAAGGCTCAGCCTCTGCTGGCGTACCACCAACATCTGCCTCTGATACCATGGGCCAACATAATGAAATAGTAGGCCTTACTTTCAGAGCAGCCACTTGTATATGCAGTGCAAATTAAGTTGAGATGGGAGTAAACAGAACTATTTCTAAATGAACTAGTAAATGAAGACTGTACTTTCCTGAGACCACATTTTATTTTATAGATGACTAATAATGTATATTTCTTGGTGAGAGCAGTGCTGAGGAGGGAGGTGCCACCCTTGTAAATGTTGACATTTTATATGTTTTAACTTCTGCTCGAAAGAAATGCACAAATGAGCAGCGTAGCTAAATCAATCTGTTGCTCATAAGTGCTCAACAAAAACATCTACCTGAAATCAAGGCAGTTCTGAACGGTTAATCAGTGGTAAGTGACTCTGCATTAAGTTAGGTGAGAATGCTGTGCTGCTATGCTCCAGTTTCAACAGAGACTTTAGAAGATTTAATGCAGTGAAAGAGGTACTGTACAACAGTGGGAGGACAGAGGCAGCATTTTCTCCCTTATTAACTCTAGAACATCTGTGCAGAGACCTGTCCCCATCTTCCAGGGCTTTATCCCTTTCTGCCTAAATGTCAGTCAGCAATTTTTCCTCTGATCCTAAGGTAGAAACACAACTCTGAAACTAGCCTCTCTATGTTGTAAACAGGAGTCAGGTACTGTCGCTGTATTTCAAACTAAAGAGGATTTGAAGAGGATTTTTCCTCCTTTAGTGAGATTCCATGGTGACACGACCCTTGACTGAGGGAGAAGCTGAGTGTGTCAGTGTCCTAAATGTACCAGGATAGGTTGTGAATGGAGAGACAGCAGGGATATGATGACAGCAGGACAGTTCTTGTCTCTTGGAACCTTGTGAGGAACTTGCCTTCTACTTGCATATGACAAGCGGAGGCTCCGTGGCCACCTTCTCTTCTCTGCATTTCATCTGCACACACATGAGATCATGTGAGCCAATGTGTGAAAACCACAGCAGGGTAAGAGCCTCTCCAGAGATGTTTCTGGTTGTTTTATGACAGCCAGGAAATCTTCAGCAGTTCCTGAGATCAATTCCCCCCAAAATCTTCAAAGAACCTCTCATTTATTTGCTTCTACCTTGTTCGTTGTGAAAGCCAAGGTAATACAGGGACACCGTGCACAGAGCAACAGCTCTAAACAAATGTTAAAAAAAAGAAGATGACGATAAGCAGGATGACTCTATCTTGAGCTGTGATTAACATTTCCAGCAAAAGACCTTCAAGCGCTCTCTATATATAGCAATTAGTTAAGCTTTATAGTTAAATGACGTGACTCCAAACTGCATCAGACAATCAAGCCTTCAGGTGAGAGTGCAGCAGCTACAAGGATGGCATGGATGCTTTTGAACAGAAATGCTCAGCTCTGCCTGAAAATTATTACCCTGTTTCTCATCAGCCTCCCAGCTGACGTGAGAGCTGCAGTGGTATTAGCTAAATCTGAAGGTATTTATTTCACAAACGTGGTGTAGCCAGCAGCAGAACAGGTTGAGCTCTCCTGTGATGTCATGAAAGGAGTCTGTGGCAGGGCTAGAGTTATTTGTGGCTCTCCTCAAAATGTTTGTTGTTAAACAGGCAAAATAACTGAAGTAATTCTGTTTAATTTCCTTGCTATTTGCCGCCAATTAGAGATTAAAAAGTAATTGCTATCCTTAATGAGACTAGGAGTGACACTGACAGATGTCAGTGATTGCAGATTGTGAAGGGAAAACCTCTTACGTGTGCTGGGTGATTTGTGCTACCACGAACCTAAGAAATGAGAGGCCCTGAAAGTTTGTTATTGATAAGCTGGGAAGGTGTGGACCTGAGAAGGGTTAGTAGGTCCTGCCCTGTCTGTTCATGGATGTACAGCATAGCCTTGTCTAACCAGGGAGCTCAGTGCCAACCAGCGCAGTGCTTCAGCAGGGCAGTGCTACCTGTGTTATTCATCACCCTGCCTGTTCAAAATGGGCTAAAAAGAAAAAGCAATGTTATTTTACTGATGACTTCAACCATGTAAGTTGAGCTCAGTGTAAGGAAATGTCACCTGGTAAGTTAAAACAATGGTACGAGAGTGGGAAGGAGGTTAGGCAGAAGGAAAGACCATTGGGGTGGGTAAGATAGCTTAAATACTTTTCAGTTTTATTTGCAATATAGAGAAATTTTGAAGGAAATGCCCTGCAGCACTGAAAATCTAGTTCTGAAAACATGAACATTTATTTAAAAAAAAAAAAAAGAGTTCTAGTGTTTATGTAGGAAGGGATCTCTGGTCCAGCCTCTCACTCACAAATAGCTCAGGAAGGGTGAGCATCTTGAAACCCACCACTAGCAGAACTAGTGTGTGCTGTTTTGGGTGGAAGGGAGCCTTTTGTGGGAAAGCAGTAAAACTGCTTGTGCCCATCAAATCATGTTCTCATTCAGCACATCACCTATTCCCACTGACTCACACAGGGAGTTGGCTATCTGGGAGATGTTTTCAGGATGGAGCTGTGTATTTGCCCAGTTGCTCTTTGGTTCTTTGCAGAGTAAATGACAGGGAACAGGCTGGGTGTGGGGCACAGGGGCATTCCCACATTTAGAAAAAGGAAAAGTGATATTCACAGTCTTTTTCCTCTTCTCTCTGTCTGCAGAGTGGCTCTTGGTCAAGAATTAAACATATTTTGAAAGCTGAGATTCTTAAGTCATTCTCTTCTTGAGATGAGAGGCGAGGCAGCCTTGGTTGGGAGGATCAGAAAAGGAAATATGCAGCTGTCCCCTTTCAGTGGAATGATGTATTACTTTTGCAAACAGGCAATTTGAAAGCTAGCTAGCTGCCAGTGATTTCATCTTTAGTTGATTTAACCCAAGTCATCAGCAGAGTTATAATGTGCAAAGACCCTGCACTGCACAGTGGTTGAGGGGCTGAATCATAGAATCACAGAATGGCCAGGGTTGGAAGGGACCTCATGAATCATGAATCTCCAACGCCCCTGCCACATGCAGGGCTACCAACCTCCCCATTTAATACTAGACCAGGCTGCCCAGGGCCCCATCCAATGTGACCTTGAACACCTCTAGGAACAGGATGAGGGGCTGAGGGCAGATACAAATTGAACACAGTGGTTCGGCCTCCTCTTCTGGGAGAAGAGTTCCTGATATTGCAGACTAAAGTTCTGTCAGTGCTTTGATGAGAAAAATGAAGAGAAAAACATCTTAAAGCAAAATGGTCACTCTGGCTGAAAGGATGTCAGGCCATGTGCTGCATGCATTGGGTGGCAGTTCCTCAACTCTGCTGAGCTGGAGTTCCAGGTCTTGCTCATTGTTATTTGATTTTTCTTTTTACACAAGGGAAAGGGAAACACTTCCCACACTGTCTTTCTTATTTCAGCTAGTTCTGCCCTATCGTGCAGCAGGCATGATGATACCAGAGGAGTCCTGTCCGTTTCCTCTTTCCTCCACCTCTGGCTGTGCTCTAGAAGCAGCTGGGCAGTGAAGGTGTTCTGAGGAGCATACCTTGAGCCTCTGCATTGAATCCCATATGGTTTGAAACATGCTTGGATAGTTTGATTTGATTTGCATGGCCCAAGGAACTGAGACACAGGCACCTTTGCCCAAGGGGTGTTCCTGGCAGGCGACTAACAACAGCTGCTGGAGGTATGCTAGGACATAGAATCTTAGAATCATTAAGATTGGAAAAGACTTCTAAGAACACTGTGTCCAGCTACTGACCCATCCCCACCATGCCCGATAACCCGTGTCCCCCAGTGCCACATCTACCCTTTTCTTGAACACCTCCAAGGAAGGTTACTCCATCATCTCCCTGGGCAGCCTGTGCCAGTGCCTCACCACTCTTTCAGAGATAATTTTCCTAATATCCAACCCACACCTCCCCTGGCACAACTTGAGGCCATTCCCTCTTATCCTATTACCTTTATCTGGGTGAAGAAGCCAATCTCCACCTCACCACAACCTCCTTTCAGGCAGTTGTAGAGAGCAAAAAGGTCTCTCCTGAGAAGGGGACTTCAGATTGAACCATCCCAGTTCCCTCAGCTGCTCCCCATAAGACTTGTGCTCCAGACACTTCACAGCTTTGTTACCTTTCTCCGGATATGCTCCAGGGCCTTAATGCCTTTCCTTTATTGGGGGGCCCAGCACTGAACACAGCACTTGAGGTGCAGCCTCATCAGAGCTGAGCATAGGGGAACGATGACCTCCCTGCCCCTGCTGGCTGCACTGTTGCTGATACAAGTCAGGATGCTGTCAGCCTACTTGGCCACCTGGGCACACTGCTGGCTCATGTTCAGCTGGCTGTCAAATAGCACTCCCAGATCTTTTTCCTCCATGCAGCTTTCCAGCCATTCTGCCCCAAGCCTGTAGCAACGCAATGGCTAAAGTGCAGGACCTGGCACTTGGTCTTGCTGAACATCGTACAATTGGCCTCAGCCCATCAATCCAGCATATCCATATCCACATGCTCAGGCCTTCCCCTCTGTAAATGCTGCAGCACTTGCAGTCTCTGCTGCTCCAATGTTTCCACATCATGCCCCCAAACAATGACACTGTGAGTGTCAGAGCCGGAGCCCTTTATCCAGTGTATTTCTAGGTTTCCCCTCTTCACTCTTGCTGCAATCAGTTCTATTCTGTTGCTGCATTTACGTGTGAAATGGAATAAGACTGAATCAGTAGGTCAGCTGCTGCTGTTTGCAATTCTAGCTGGCCCTTTGCAGGCCCGTCACACACACTCACACACTTTATGGATGTGCAGGCATGCATTTTCAGCAAATGACAATGTTTACCTGCTCAGATATATCCACAGTGAATTTCAGTATGTTGCCTTGATTTGCTCACACCTGCCCTGCCGGGATGTTGCTGACCATTTATAACTAAGCAAGACAGCTAAAGTGTAGAACAGATAACACTGTTCCACCAACCACAAAACCTGTGCCTGAGTAAATTTCCTGAATGTGGCTGCCAAACACCATAAAAGCATTCAGGTGCTGGGCAGAGGAGCAAATTCATCAAACTAATATCTCACAGAAAGCTTCAGCTCTAAAGAACTCCTAAGTTATTGATATGGCTTTAATTTGTGCCGGGGGAGGTTTAGGTTGGATATAAGGAAAAATTTATTCTCAGATACAGTGGTGAAGCACTGGCACAGACTGCCCAGGGAGGTGGTGGAGTTGCTGTCCCTGGAGGTGGGAGGTGTCCAAGAACTGTAGAGATGTGGCACTGAGGTACGTGGTTAGTGGGCATGGTGAGGATGGGTCGGTGGTTGGACTCGATCATGGGTGTCCAACTTTTTGGCTTGCCTGGGCCTCACTGAAGAATTGTCTTGGGCTGCATATATGTAGGTTGTTCCAAAAATAATGCCTCCTGTGTTCTTCTGTGGGAACTACAACAAAGAGCACAATAACACTATTTAATAGAACAAATTCTCAGCTACAAAACACTATTTTTTCGTATAATCACTGCCATTAGCTATTCATTTTTGCTAGCAGTGAACAAGAGCCTGCATGCCACTCTTGTAACAATCTGCGCCAGTGGAGGTGACCCACTGTTGCTGTTGTCACTGAAACACACCACCCACTGCCTCACTGTGCTCACACCCACTGTTTGGTCTCCAGAAACATTTAGCAAATATCGATGAATGTCAATGAGTGTCATTTTTTCTGCAAGGAAGAATTCAATTCCACACCTTTGCTCCAGACACACTTCCATGTCAGATGCCATTGTGTCAGAGTGCTCCTCTGCTGCCAACTGTCCCATGACAACAAAATGTAACGGGATATTGGTGGGAAGGCTCAGCCTCTGCTGGCGTACCACCAACATCTGCCTCTGATACCATGGGCCAACATAATGAAATAGTAGGCCTTACTTTCAGAATAGCCCTTGTAAAATATATAATGTAGTTAATGTATATCGATAACAAAGTTTATTTAATTTTTAATGTTTTTTCTTATAACACCTACAAAAGAGGGCAACAAAACCACAGAACCAGTGGAATATATATTTCCTGGGTTTATGACACTGATTCATCAGTCGGGTTTGATGGCAGTGGTTGCAGTTCTTAGTGTGCTCTCAGGTGTTTATCAGAGATTTTTGATTAAATTTTCCTCTTCCTGTGATTCATTCTTGAAACTGATGATTTTTTCAGCAATCTTGAAACCCAAATCCCTGTATCAAAACGCGAAGCACGGCTGTGTGTTTTTTATTGTTCACAGGGCTGTGTGCAGCCAATGTATCACAGCCATTTCCCATGGCGGAGTCAGCCCCGCTCTGTGCCGGTTTCAGCCTGTGCCGATCGCACACCGCCGTGTGGTTGTTGGGAGCAATGGATGCACGGCTGGGCCGGGCCGCTCAGCAGGGCAGAGCCACCGCCATGATGGAGTGCGACCGCGGGTTGGACATGCCTGCACAGAATGATCTTAGTGGTCTTTCCATCCTTACTGATTCTATGGTTCTATTTCTTCTGCCTGCCAAAAATTCATATCCTCTGCTTTTGCACACAAGACATCTGCAAAAGATTTCTACCTTGGGCTACAGTCAGTTGTAGCACGGCTTTACTTTCTTTTTCAGCTTTAATCACCAATGAGTGGAACCAATCCATTTTGTGCAGACTTCTGGTAACATAATTAGTTAACTGAGGTCCTTTGTCTCCTTAAATTCAAATATGTTACACTTTCCTTCCAAAACCCTTAAATAGATACAAAATTAAGTTATCTTTAGGGATTATTCTGGTGTTGGCATGCTTTTTGTTCAGAAGGCTTATCTGCAGCACCAGGACAATCTGCCACTTAAAATGAAACAGCTGGGGATATTTTATTTTCTCATGCTTAGTCTGAAAGCAGAGGTGTTCTTAATTAATTTTTAAAATGCTCTTGTGGTTTAACCCAATAGGTAGCTCAGTGCCACACAGTCTTCGGCTCACTCCCTTCTCTCCCAGTGGGATGAAGGAGAGAGTTGAGGGGAAGAAAACAAAATAGAACTTGTGGGTTGAGATAAAAACTATTTACTAAGACAGAAAAAGGAAGAGATAAAAAAAAAAAAAGGGTGATAGTTATGATGATATAATATATATATGTATACAAACCAAGTGATGCATAAGCAATTGCTTACTACCTGCCGACCAATGCCCAGCCAGTCCCTGAGCCACAGTAGCCTGCTCTGACCAATTCTCCATCATTTTCAAGGTTTTTTGCATGATGTCATATCATATGAAATATCCCTTTGACCAATTTAGGCCAGCAGACCTGATCCCTGATCCTGCCTCCTCCCAGATCCTGGTGTGCCCCTCAGCCCCTCTCTCCAGCAGGACAGTATGAGAAGCTGAAAAACTGCAGTGTCCTTGGCTCTGTGCAGCACTGCTCAGCTACAGTTCAAACGCTGATGCGTTATCTACGTTGTTTTTCTCCTAATGCCAAAACATAGCGTCATTCCAGACACTGTGAAGGAAAAATCAGCTCCATCCCAACTGAAACCAGAACAGCTCTCTCAAAAGACTGTAAAGTAATTAAAAGAATGACAGGAGATGTGGTATATTACCACTGCCAAATATGATTCAGACAAACTGTCACTAGAAAATGTCTTTGATAATTCAAAATCCTCCAAAATTTATTATTAAAGCTATTTGGGCTAATTTTTTTTTTTTTTTTCCAGTGTCAGTGCTAAACATAATCTTAGATCTAGCAACATACAAGTTACTGTGGAGGGCTCTACTGTGTCTTATCCACTCTCAGCCACTTTTGGTGGCTGAACCCTGCAGCAATTTGGTCATCCCCCTGCAGCTCTAATCCTTTGAGTGCAACTCCAGGAGCCAATGCCACTGTATGTCACCAGCTTCCTGAGCGTGTGTGGCATGGCCAGCCTAGGGAAAGGCTATACCAGAGGCAATGTGTGCTGTACAGATGTGTGATCACCCTTAGCCCAGGGAAAGCAGGTGTCTTTGCAGAGCTTTGGAAGTTGCTGCTGCTGAGTCAGCTGTGCTCACTATTTGCACATGGGGTTTTTACCCCATGAGGCTGTCCAGTGTAGAAGGGTAAGGAGTGAACTTAGAAGAGAATTAGAGATCATTTTGCCCCACAATTGTTAAAGCCTGAAAAAGGGAAGGAGTGGAGAAGAGGGGCTGAGAACTGGAGGGGAGCCACAAGCAGCAGGCCAGGTGGCCACAGGATGTGAAAATCCTCCCACTGCTCAGATTTGCCTGGCAGCTCTTTTTTTGGCTGCCAGTGTTGATGATGTCTTGCCATACAGATGCTGCCTCCATCTGATGAGGAACAGAACAGAGTAGGAATGCATCCCTGCTCCTGGGAGATCTGTGCCTAGTGCCTGTGTTGCAAAGATGGTCAAATATTCCAACCCAATGGCATAAATTCTCCACTTTTTGTGCCTCATGAATAACAGGTCATGCTATTAAGTCATACAGGGTACTCTCAGAGACTGAATTGGTCTCTTCTCCATAAAAGATGAGAAAAAGTCCTGAATCAGAGACTGAAGCTCGTCTCTTCAGCAATGATGACAGAAGAGGGTACCCACACTAGGACCTGAGGTTATTCAAACACAGACGTGGGGTAGGTCTAATGTAGGCATGTCCAACCCACAGCCTGGCCCAGCCTGCCCTGTGGCCACCCCCTGCCCCACACCATCATGGTGGTGGCTCTGCCCCACTGAGTGGCCTGGCACTGCCCTGAGTGTGCACCTGTCACTCCCAACAACCACACAGCGGCGTGTGATCGGCATGGAATGAAACCAGCACACGGGGAGGGCGCAGGGCAGTGCTGAGTTGGTTATGGCAAATGGTTGTGTGCACTGTGATACACTGGCTGAACATAGCCCTCTGAACAGAGAAAAATATGCAGGTTTGAAAGAGACCCCAGGCACAGTTCATAACCAACAGGAGATCATAGAAGGGAATAATGTAGGTGCGTTTGTGCAAGCTGAAAGTTTTGATAAGGTGTGTGGGAGGGAATTTGTACCCAGCATCCCTGTTTGCACCTCTCTTCCCTCTTCAGTCATGGTCTGTTGGAGCTGAGAATGTTTCCACTGCAGCCCCAGGCTCAGTCAGCATCATTTCTTCTTGCCCAGAGAGCTTTTCCTTCAGCTTGCAGTATGTCAAATTGTTCTCCTTGCTCTGTGGTGAAGTGGCAGCAAGCCCCAGTGAAATCCATTCAGGCATGGTGTGTATCGTTTCTGACTGCAGCATTTCTCAACAGATGCAGCATTTGTAAGGGGCAAGCCGAGGAGGTGTTTACAACCAAGAAAGAGGAGAGAGGAATGTGAGTCTGAGGGCCTGTGCTGCTTGGCAGCCTCCATGTAGAGAGAAATGCCCACTTCTGTGGTCTATGTGATGGTACTTCTATAGCTCCCAGCCTCATGGACTCCCAGTGCTGGTGGGAAGGGACCTCCATTGGTCTTTAGTCTCTCTCTTAGAGCAGAAATACCACAAAGATATAAACCTGCTTGTGATTTTGCTCTCCAGCCTCCACGAACAGTGCAGTAAGCAGTGAAGCAATGGCACTTTGCTAGAGCTTCCTGCTGCATGGCTTCAGCTGCTGCCCTGGGCAGATGTGAGAAGCAGCAAGGACCAGCACTTGTGATTTCCCCTGGGAGAAGGGCAGAAGCAAAGGTGTTTGGAGACATTCTCTTAGCACTTAATATTCAAGGCAAAGCTGCTGTATGTTTAAAGACAGCACCAAGCTTCTTTCCAAAGTGCAGTTCTTTCATCCCTTTGAAGAACCAATTTCTTTGACCCAGCAGGGAAGAATTTGATACGTGAGGTCATACATGAGGAATATGATATGGAGGCCATAGTTTTGAAAATACACTACACAAGAAGCCTCTTTGTATATCCAGTCTGTTCTGAAGGGCTTCAGTCACTCAACGTTTTGGACTAAAGTCACACACAACTGAGTTAGCAATGGGGAGAAGAGGAGACATTTCAGAGTGGCCTGATCCAAAAGAGCCTCCATGACAGAGAGGTGATGGGAATATCAAATATCAATTTATTTCTTAGCGGTTTAGAGGCAGATGCTCCAAGACATGGATCATCTTCAGACACAAACTGTCCTTCCACTCATGTTTGAATTGCCTCCCCTATGTTGCTGAAACTAGCCAAAAAGCTTTAAAAAAACATACTTAACTGTTATTCAGCAGAGGTAGCTTCAGATCAGCAACGAGTCCCCCTGTGCCTGGTGAAGGCTGTCTGCTGAGCGCACTACTGACTGCAGAAATGCTGTCAGGGAAGCTTTGAAACTTGACTCAATCCTTCTGTCACAAGAACAAGGCAGGCTGAAAAGTAAATCTTGACATCTGCTTGGAGACAGTAATGCTCCCCTGTGGCCAAGCCAAAGCCATACACGAGGGAATTGTTTTATTGAAAAAAGAAAAAAGAAAAAAAAAGAAAAAAAAGCAGGATGTGGAAGGATTCAGCCAAGAGCTGGAAAAGCTGATCTGAGAAGAGGCTGAGAAAACATGGCTCAGGAAGGAGGTGAGGGATGCAAAATACTACCCATTCATGAAGAGCCCTAAAAGCTGTGGGACTCCCTTGTGGAAGAAAGTTGTAAGGCAGAGACATTGGCAGTTTCCAAGAGGGAGAAGGAGATTTTATAAAGACAACAAGAGTTAGGGTTCAGATAAGTGTGGATTTCAAAGGGGTATCAGACCTCTTTCATCCAGATATACCACAGAGCAGTTCAAACTCACTTCCGTTTGTTTTGTAGGAAACTGTCAGTTTAAGCTTTGACTTGGGTTATGTTCTTGACTGCAACAGCATGCAAATGCAGTTCTCAGAGTGTTCATTCAAAACACAGTTTTGAAATGTGAATTTGGTAATAAATCTATTTTTCATTTTATTTTAAGGTTTTCCTTCTCGGGGAAACACAGTGTTCTTGACCAATACCAAAAGAACAGCCTAAGAAGCTCTGAAAACTCAAAATTTAGAATTGCTGAATGCAGCTTCTATCTCTATTTGGCTATTAGGAAAAATTTCTTCTGAGAAAGAGCAGTGAAGCACTGGCACTGCTGCCCAGGGAGGTAGTGGAGTCACCATCCCTGCAGATGTTCAAGAACCATGGAGATGTGGCACTGAAGGATGTGGTTAGTGGGCATGGGGTAGTGGGTTGGTGGTTGGACTTGATGACCTTGGAGATCTTTTCCAACTTTGGTGATTCTATGATTCTATTTCATACAGATCCAAAACAGCTACTGTAATTGAAGGGAGAGGGTTTGGCAAACTAATAGTGCAACCAAGAGACATTTGGATATAGAAGAGGTCATCTTTATCCCACAGTGCATTCCTGTCACAATAGCACTGAATAATTGTAATAAATAAAAAAGATGTTGAATGTAGTGATCTGATCTTAAGCAAGCTGCTCTGTGCTCTCTGTCCAGAAGATGTCATAAGTCATGTCATAATGTAGACAGCTGTAGGTAGCTTTGCAACATGACAAATTTAGTAACAGTGAACTTGCAAAGTCTTACTGTGCATTGCGGCTTTTCCTAAGAAATGGGCCCATTTCTGTTACTCCATCTGTGGGGAGAAAAATTCACTGTGATTTCTCTCCCCTTCATCTGTTCCGGGAACCAGACCTCCAAGTAGATAACCTATAGCCCTAAGCCAGTTTGAAGCACTTTGCAAAGCCATTAATGGCTCAAAGAAACTGAATAAGAGGATTGAGTAGGGTAAAGTTTGCTGTGTGTTTGCAAATGAGATTGTGAAAGGGCTTAAAAATAAAACAAGAGCAACTCTGTACCACAGTTAAATTAGCAAAGGGCTTCATAGAATCACAGAATAGCTTGGGAAGGGACCTCAAGGACCTCCAAGTTCCAACCGCCCTGACACAGGCATGGTTGTCAGTCTCTAGATCAAGTACTAGATCAGACTGCCCAGCCAACCTGGCCTTAAACATCTCCAGGGATGGGGCATCCACAGTCTCTCTGGGTAACCTGTTCCAGCACCTGGTTTCTCTTACTATTATAAATTGTAAACCTGTGTCACATCAACAAAATGAAAGAAATAATAGAAGGTCCCTCTGAGCCAGCCTGCTTTCTGCTATTGAAACCAGACTAGGACTTATGGATTCCTGTTTGTTATGTTTCGTTTTTTTTTCATATAAAATATTGCATTCACACTATTTTTCCATTTGCAGTGCACTGTAGGTGCTCATGGTGCTTTGTGATAACATGTCATGACCATTAATAGCTACCAAACACAATAAATCCCCATTACCTGCAGTTACAGGGAGACAAAATAACTTTTTCATGTATGGATTCATTGAGTAAAATACATAGGGTGCATTTCTGAGAGCACTTAAGAAGCATTTAAGACAGCAGGAAGATTTTGTATAAGGATTTAGCTTTATCTAGCAACCAAGCTATAACGTTAAATCCTCCTGAAATCAGCCATCAAAAAATTCCAAGGGTGAGTATTATTAGAAGCATTAGTCCTGGCAATTGTTGAGAGAAACAGGGGAGTCTGACATCTTGCCCTCGTTAGGGGATAGATACTAACACACAGCTGGGCTCAGGAGCAGGGGAAGCTCTTCTGGTTAGCACTGTGCTGTATGCATTGTGATCTAAAGAGAAAGCGAGGCTGTATCCGTGCTGTATCGAAAAAGCCTGCAGGCAGCCAAATCCTGCTTCTTTGCAGTTAAATGTAAGGATTTAAATTTCACTGTGTTACAAAGGCAAAAAATCCGACAATAAAGGTGCAGGGTATTTTTTTTGTCCTAGTTCCTAAATTAACTCTGAATCAGACTATTTCTTTGTGAAGGGCCACATTCATCTGAAAACACCTCTGTGAAGTCAGTGCTGATCTACAGGAGACCAAGTTGAGGGTTATGATTTGAGTTATTCATACCTCGCTTTGTCCTTGCATAGCACCTGTGTTGGCCAGTCCCCCAGTGAGACAGGGAAAAACAGCTCAACCGTCATTGCCTGGTCAATGTGCAGCTGATGTTCAGAAAAAGGTGTGGGAAGAGAAGGCACAAAGCAGAAGCAGCAGTGCTCCTCCTCATCTACAAGCTAGATCAAGTAGCGCTCTTGCTCTCTGCACAAAATGGGGATCACAGGATGGGGAAATTCTCCATTTGCTAGGGAGGCAGGTATGTGGTGAGGTGACTAGATTCACATTTCTCAGTGGGGCAGGTATTGGTGCAGTGCCTCATCTGCCTACACAAATATCCTGTGCTTCTGTCCCTTAGATGTCATCCCTACCCTGGTCATCTCCCACAGCACACAGCCTTGAGCTCATCTCTTTTTCCCAATGCCTAATAGTTGGCACATCCAAAGGGCTCAACAACCATCTTCTCCTGTATGTCCGTGGCCAGCCTCTGTGGCAAGGCCAGGCAAAGCCCAGGGAGTCTGTTGGGCCATCCTCCCCTGTTATTTCTCTCAGCATCTCTTTCTCCTCTTAACTCTTTGCAAATCAGTCTGTTACAAGGATGCAGTGCCTGGTCTCCTCCTCCAGTTGTTTCCTCCTGCTAGTCTTCTCCACGGCCATTTTTCCCATTGAGGACTGTGGTTTCTCCTCACTTAAAAATGTATCTCAAGAGAGCTGTCTCTGAGGGGGCTGGCATCAAACAGGCACAGCTGCTGGTGGGAGTTGGGCTTGCTTATTCACACTGCTGTGCTTGCCTATCAGCCTGAACAAGACTGATGGCAGATGCAAAACCCACTAATTTCATGGCAGGTGAGATTAAAAATGTCACTAGCAACATAATGGCAAGAGCCTTCTCCATGTTGCTTTATTGCAACAGGACTGCAGGGCATTCAGGCAATTGCATTATCTGCATCTGCTGCATGCAGATAATTGCACTGCTGTTATTTATTGTTCAAACAGGTTTCCAGCAGTCTTGACTAAATTCTTGTTCTGCTTGTCTAAGATCTTCTTACTCTACGGTCATTTAATATAAATAAATTTAAATAATCATTGATTATTTAATGCGCCCTTTCTGCTTGCAGTAGACATTATCCCAATCCTGGTGTAAGAGAAATGTGTTCTTCCTCACGGTTCTAATTAGCTGCCACGGTTGGCTGCTCCTCAGCAAAATGGACCCTCATTTGTCTGCGTGAGTCTTCAGACAATAGAAAAAGTTAAGTGTGTAGGAAAGCTGGGAATTGGCTGTTTTTGATTCCCTAGCAAAAAGATTTGGACATGGATGTTTCTGTCTGTAACTGGGAAAGGTTTCCAGGGGGTCATTCCTTGCTGCTTTGTCGCATGAGATTGTACTCCAGGGGCTGATGGATGGCAACATGTGTGGGCAATGTGTAACGATTATCCACCTGTGGTTCTGGTGGGATGGCAACACAAGTGAGAAGGGGCTGGCATCTCCTGTCAGGGAAAGCTCCGCAATACAGCAACCTGGAGCCACATTTGTCACCTTCTTCAGTGTGGCTTCACAGAGAAATGGCATCCATGGTAGTTCTGTTAAAATGAACAAGGTCCTAGCCTGTCAGAACAAGCCAGGAAATAGGTTAAAACACAATTTCCCATGGAAATTAAGTTCATTGGGATGCTGAAATGTAAGACTTTATAAGGACATGATGGCCCCAGTGGCAACCAAGCCTGCCAATTCCCTCCATGGCCTAATACAGGTAGACTTAAATGCCACAGCAGCAGCTTTAACTGGGGTCATATCTGAAGCAAATGTGTTTGTACCTTGTCTCTTATAATCCTGATTCTCTAAACTGAAGCTTGTTTTTCTTTTTTTAATATGCCATTGGCAAATCAGCTAACCCCATCCACGTGAGAGGGAGTATTTTAATAAAATAAGACCGTTCGGATTGCTGTCACATCTCCTTAATAACTAGCTGCCCTACTATTGCCACTCCAATTTCACAGCTCCGAGTTGCACTCTCTCTGGTTAATCACCACCATTTTTAGCTCACTGATGTTTGCTGGTAATGTATCATGGCTCCATCTATTTGATGGATACTGATTTAATCTCACCACCAATGCTTCTACCCCAGTGCCTCTCTGCAGCTGATGAGTAAAACTAAAATCAATGAGAATTAAGTATGAAGTGGTTTGGGAATCAGAATCATTGCTGCAATTGATTCACTTTAATTGTGGCATCTCATTCTCCTGAAGGCAGTGTAAACATTTGCTGTTGCCACCTCAGAGGGCACACAAGGGTGTCCAGCCCCAGCTCTGCAGCAGCCATGCCTGAGACCAAAGCAGCACACAGCTGTAGTGTCTGTCACCAGCAGAGACTGCAAGAGCATGCAGGAAGCAATGTCCTGCACTGGAACGTCCTGCATCCTCAATGTGCAGCTCTGAGAGCATTGTTCTTCTGTACACGTCTTGTGTAGCTAGTTAATTGCTTTTTGTTTGGCATGTCCAGGGGAATTCCTGGATAATACTACTGCATGTGAGTTTTGCACCATATCAAACATGCAATTGGGAAAAGAACACAAAAATTAGGTGAGATTTGCAAGAATTTCCATGGGCTTAATCATCTCTAAGGAAAGCTAGAGCAAAGCCTAGCTTGTCCACACAGGTGGTTTAAAGGAAGATATGAATAATGAACCTTGCCTGTAAGAGGAGTAAAGCAGATTCTCCTGCTCTGGACAAGGGGGAATGGTCTTAAACTAAAAGAGGGGAGATTTAGATAAGATGAAAATGGGAAATTTTTCACAGAGAGGGTGTGAGGCACTGGCACAGCTGTCCATAGAAGCTGTGGTGCCCCATCCCTGGAGATGCTCAAGGCCAGGTTGGATGGGCCCTGGGCAGCCTGAGCTGTTGGGGGGCAGCCCTGCCCATGGCTGGGGTTGAAACCGAGTGAGCTTTAAGGCTTCTTCCAATCCATGCCATTCTGTGATTCCTTGATTCTATGATTCTGTGATTCTATGCTGGGAGGGCAAGCCTCTCCTGCACTGACACTTCCAATTGTAAAACAGCACACTTGATTTACTGCAGCTGTGTACACTGCAGTCAGGAGTTGCAGCTCAGCAAAAACACACCAAGCAGACAGGCTGCCCAAACAGGTTCCCATCTAACTCCTGTGTGCTCTGTAAGGCAAGCACATGGAAGGAGTAAAATTACAGGCTGGATGCTGAGAATAAATCAGAGCTCAATTACACCTCTGGGGTTTCAGGTGAGCAGCTGTTTCTTCATCTGGCCCCAAAGGATTTTGTACTGCTACTTGGCCTACAGCAGCCAAAATTATTAATTACTATACATAATTTGTATATGTATAATTATTAAAAACAATAATAGACTCAGAATCTAAGTGATAACATTACAGTGAGAATATTTTCTAGGCCAACAGGAAAGGAACTGGAGACCATATTTACCGTTGCAATATCCAGGCTTAAAACATAATGAAGAATGGATGCACCAATAAAGGCTGTCTGAGTTTCTATCTCAAACATGCAATTCAGTTAAATTACCATTGCAGGTCCTTGCTATTCCTTGGGATTGTCCACTGGGAGAACTAAAAAATCATCATCTTCACCTCCAAGGAGAGAAGAATAGCTCCAACAGATGGTGAGCATGCAGGAAAAGAGAGAAAAGGTCAGAGAGCCAGGGGAGGAGAGGGAGTGAGGGAATGAGGTTGAAGAGGAGTTCACTGCTGCACTGGCTTTGTACAGATAAGCCATGTCAATGCAACGGATTTATCCCCTGCTATTGAAAGCATGCTCACCATCTGTTGGAGATACTCTTCTGTGCACCCATGAGGTGGTGGGCTCTGCACCTCATATGGGAGTTGGTCAGATACTGCTGCAGAGATCCATAGCAGTCTGTGCCCATTAAGTATTTTCTCATCACTTTCCACAGCCTTAACAAGCCTACAGAGGAGAAAATCCCACCTGGTTTTGTCTCAGTGGGTAATGTTTTTACTCAGCAGCATTTTCAATAGAGTGAAAGAGATTGAGCAAAGACCTCAGTCAGTGAATCAGAAAATGAATATCTTCACCTCTGTATATCTTAAATTTTCATCTTAGTGTTTTGCTGTTAGCATTTTTCCATGTTGACAACCATGTTGCTGGAACACTCCTAGCAGATACCCGGGCACTTTGGAAAAACCCTTCTGGCCATATAGTTCTTAAAATATGTCCAGCTTTTCTAACTAGTGGGGTGATTCATTAAAGTGGATGGAGAATTTCTTTAAAGAGCAGAGAAGGAAATAATAATCGTGGGGGAAAAGCCTTAGAATGTGCCAAGGTCAGACCAGAATGACCTGACTGAATCTGACTGTGGGTAAGACATGGAAATATCAGTATTAGAAAGATAAAAGAGTTCAAATACCTGGGGCAAATCACTCTTGCTATGCCTCTCCTGTAATTCTCCCCAAGAATGGAAAAAATGTGTGAACCTAAGTTACCTGATATTTAATTTCATAGCATACTGAAATCCAGAGGAATCTCTGGTTGCTTTCTTAAATGTCCTGATATATGACTCTTGATGAAAGAGTGATTAGAATACACAGGTCACTACTCATCCATGCTTAGGGTAGGCTATGCCCAGAGCTCAGAGACCTTCAGAGCAGAAATTGTTTAAAGGTGGAACGAGTCCTTTGTGATATGTAATGATCTAGATGAGGCTGTGCATCATAACCACATGCCAACATGAGCAATTTGCATCAGTGAATTGTCCAGAGCCTCACTGGAGCTTGAATATGATCTCTTTGGTTAGGAGAAGCAGCGCTGGACCCTTGGCAGCAGCCGGAGGAGCCAAATGACCTATGGCTGCCTAGTAAAAACTTCTGCACATCACAGCCTTTTTGCACACATCGGGCATGACTGTTTCCAATGAGATGCCATCTGGAATAAGAACAGGCAACTTCAAGCATGTATTTGAGCATTTGAACAAGTTCAGAAAGCAGACAGGAATGAAGTTAGCATGCATATATTTCCCAGGCTCATATACCTAGAAGCCAAATGTTCCAGCTAAACAGATTGTGCCCTATTAAAACAGCACAGTGACAATAGCTTAGCCCACAAGATGTCATCTGGCTCATCGTTACACAACAGTGTGTCCATTGGCTATGCATACTTTCCTTGCATTCTTAATAAAAACACTTATGCCTTGTTACCTTCCTTGCTCGCCCCAGCCATGCATCAAGGGAAGAGTGATTACTTTCATAGGAGGACAAAGTGATTTCTACAAATAATAACATCACGTACTTTCCTTTTTCAAAACAAAACAAAGGAAATCTGCCAACTAATATCGCTGGTATTTTGCAGCACTTTTAGATTAGAACTGGAGCATAGTAAAAAAAAAAAAAAGAAAGCCATGTTCATCTGACATTTATAAACCCCACTTATTCACTGAATTCTTTATTCTTGTGATAGGTCTGGAGATCAGTCAAACTGTGACAAATAACTAGTAAACTAGCATCTCTAGTCAGGGGAAAGACATACATTGCATAGCAGCCAAAGGGAGTGCTCAAAAGAAAGGAACCCTCAAGCAAGGTCAGGTCTCTGCAAAAAGCTGTGTAAGGTGCTTCTGTACAACCAGTGTTCAGCACTGAGTATCTGAAATTTCAGACTGCAATTCCATCTCATCAGCTGGTGCTTAACCCTGAAGAGGCCACACTTCCAAGAGTTTGTTTCCATACATTCCTACTTTCCTGCTGAGATAAGTGCTAGGGGTGATATGGAACATCAGCTTCTGACAGCAAACCCTAAGGACAGCAATGTCCACTGGGTGTCCCATCAGAGCAGACTGACTGCTACAGTACAAGTGTCAGTGAGTCCTGTTAGTGCTTGACATACAAATCGTGATGAGATAGGCTGGGTTTTGTTTAAATATAGCGAAGATGATAACGACATGAAAGTGCTAGAACAGGACTGTGGAGACCCAGATTAATTTTCTAGATATGCACAGATACCGCTTGTATTTGTTCTTTGCACTCTGGTTGCTTCATCAGCTCTGCAGACAGAGAAACAATCCCTTTTTTTTAAAGAATGTTCTTGGCAAGGGCCTGGCTGCTGCTGTGGCCAACGTTATCTGTCCATCCAGTTCTCTATGTACTCTATGTCTGTATCTCTCCTTTCCCTTTGCATTGAGACTCTTTAGATCAGGACTGATCTTTTGCTCTGGGATGCATCTGTGTTCTTCAGATAGCAACAAGAATGCTGTGGTCCTCATCCATCTCTGGGGCAACACTGATAAGTAGCTATGATAATCCACCACATTTTTGAAAATATATTTGCAATGACACCTTGCTTAGAACAGGAATATTATCTTAGTGTATTCATACAAATATACAATGCACTTATCATTCATGGTGTTTGCACGACACAATGGGTTTAAAACAAGAGAAAAGGCCTGGGGCAGTCATTTAAACTTAGGTTTTGAAGGCTGAGATGGGATAACAGAGAGATGCCCAGAGGTTTAGAAATGGCATTCAGAAACCAAGGAGCCACTTTTAAGTAATTCACAGACAAATGTTGCCATTATTTTGCCAAAAGGGTTGCTTGCACCATTGAGTACCAAGTCCTTCCTCTAATGTCTGAGTCAGTAGAGCAGGATGGCCCTGAATGAGCCATGGCAGGAAGGCACAGTCACGAACGGTGATGTATTCCACATGAACACACATGGGAACTCCCTGATACCCTACTCACTCACCAAGTTCACCATGGCATCTGGGGATTTGTCAACACAAGAAAACCAACTTAAGCCTATTTCTACTATGTTAAAATGTTTGGGAAGAGGGAAACAAAAAAAGCCTACCCGTGACAGCTTATGTTGCTGCTGTTCCAGATGAAGAGATTTTTGCAAATATCCATGGTTAAAAGACTGGCTCACAGCAGGAGACCCCCAGCACCCCAGCTAGAGCAGATACAAGAGCACAGTATATCAGCCATGTCTGAGGAAGGGATTTTTCTGAGAAAATTTCTATACTGGAGCACAAACTGGCAACCCAGTTGTCAAGGGCCTGATTTTCTGAGGCTCAAATCACAGCTACCTCTTGGAAGCCTCCCAAAAAAGGCTTCTGCTTCGGTGCACCGAGATGTGGCGTGTGTTTCTTGTGATGAGCATTGCTCAGGGTGCCGCTGGGTACCCTGCATCTGGAGGGAGAGGGGCAGGCTTCCATAGTCCCTTGGCTGCAGGGCTGCAGACAGCCCCACAGTGATACCTGTTTTTCCCTTAGTGCTTGGCTAGCCAAGTGCATCCTTTCATTCCTTTCCTCTGCACTGGCCTCAAGAGTTTGCAGTTGTGTAGAGCAAAGCAAAGCCCAAGATGCTATCAGAAACATTAGCCTTTTCTTCACCCATTCATTTAAAAATGCCTCTTAACATTTATACCCCCTGAAGGCTGCATGCACTAAAACCAGTCACCTCACTTTCCTCAATAACTGGAGCAGAAATGCTTTCTTTGTCTGTGAAGTATCATGTCCAGCTGCTGGCAGAGTTTTATTGTCCTTTTCTCTGGTTTTTCAGCTGTTCTTGAAGGAGCACAGCCCCAAGCCAGGCACAGAAGCTGCTCAGCACAGGCTCCTTGCCACGGCTCACCCTCTGCACACTGTCCCTGGCACAGACAGAGGCTGCAATGTCCCTCCTGATCATAGTATCCCAGTAAGGCCCCCTCACCCTTCCTTGTCCTGTGTCCCACAACATGACTTACAGGTATCCATGCTTTCAGAACAATTGAAAGATCTGGAGTGGAAGGGAGAATTCCTCTTCCAGAAGCAATGTTGAAAAATTGCCTTTTCTTCCCATTGTGTGCTTACCTTAAGTACTGAAGCATCAGCAACTACTGCACAGTGGAAATTCACTGCCTGACTTAAAATGCAAATCCTTGAATGTGATGCACTTGCTCTGTTAGTTAAATAAATTGCTCATCACCATTACTATGTAATGTATTATATGTTTATTACATAGACCTCTGCTTGATCCAGAGGTCAATAACTCTGACTGCAGCAAGGGGTTGGAACTACATGATCCTTAATGTCCCTTCCAACCCAAGACATTCTACAACTCTATGATTCATGTAGTTCCTTGTTGTCTCCTGTTCACTTGAAACATATATCAGCATAACACTAACACTAACCAGCACTGACTGAGTCACATAGGTAAGTCGTAATCCTTCCATCTCACCCATTCTGCCCCATTCCTTTTCCTCTGCTTGGCCACCCTGCAGTGCAGCACCTCAACCTGGCTTTCTGGCCTTCAATGGGCAGCAGGAAGGGATGGAGAGTGCTCATCAAATGCCAAAGCCCTTGGGTTTGCAGGACACAAACCAGTGCCCCTCTGCAGCCCAGAAGCATGACACGTGCCATGCCTTCTCCATCCCTTGGTTCCTCCTGCACCTGCTCACCACCCAAGTATGCCCCCAAGACCCCCACATCCTGGCTGTCACCACAGCACAGGGCAGAGTTTGGCTGCACTGCTTAGGAGAAGTGACTTGGTGCCTAGATTTTTTGTTTCTTTGTGTTCTTCCTAGGCAGTGGTTGAGATTGAAATTGGAAGTGCAGAGCTAACATTGTAGAGAAAAAATTCAACTGCCAGCATTTTAATGGTATGGATTATTTTCCCATTTTATTGTTCACATCAGAGCCTTGCTCTGAACCTCCATACCTGTTCTCCTGTGAATACTGATCAGGTTTAATATGAAACATCAATCACTGCAGAGCTCTACTACAGAAAATATCTGTCCATAGCCACAATTCCTCAAGTCTTGCACAAGCTCTTCTTTCTGTCCAGCCATGAGTGAGGAGATGAGCTTTAGTTTCCAAGCCTCAATTATATGAGTTTTTCTGTATTTGTTCCAGGATCAGGCAGGTCCAGGGGTGCTGGGGATAGAATCTTGGTGCTAGACAAACATGTCAGAATGGAATAAGTAGCCTTTTGGCTAAGGAATAATAAGTGGCCTTTTGGCTAAGGCAGTGCAGTATGTACTTGGTCTTTATCACCAGAAGGGCACATTGCTGGCTTGTACTGGTGACTGGGGTTTTTACACACACACACAAGCAGAGGACAAGGCTCTGCAGCAGTAAAGCCAGTCCAGGGTACGGTGTTATGTGCACTTTCTTCGTCCAGAACAATCCCTGCATGAGATGACACCAACAAGAAGCTGTGGGGCACAGCAGTGAAGTGGGGTGGCTCACTGCAGCTCCTTTTTCTGTTTTGATTGGAAACATTTGTTTTCAGTCTTTCTAGACAGAGAGCAGATGGGGAGTCCAGCAGGGCATATTTCCAGTTTCCTAATGCAGTGTTGTGTTCTCATCTGTGGTGACAAGGCTTTGCAGACAGGAAAAGTGTGTCTGCTTCAAATACCCAGGCTGCTAATTAGCACCTCAAAGATCTGTAGGAAGATGACAGAATCACAGAGCTGTAGGGACTGGAAGGGACCTCTAGAGATCTTCAAGTCCAACCCCCTGCTAAAGCAGGTTCCCTACAGCAGGTCACACAGGTAGGTATCCAGGTATGTTGAATATCTCCAGAGAACAAGACTCCACAATCTCTCTGGGCAGGTATGTTGGTGGTACAGCAGCAGAGGTTGAACCTTCCCACCAACATCCCGTTACGTTCTGTTGCTGTGTGACAGATGGCAGCAGAGGGGCAGTCTGACACAATGGTGTCTGACATGGAAGTGTGTCTGGAGCAAAGGTGTGAAATTGAATTCCTCAATGTGGAAAACAGCAACAACACTAGCAAAGCAGCTGTGAAACAGTGGATCACTTCTGTTGGTGCAGATTGTTACAAGCATGGCATGCAGGCTCTTCTTCATCATTGTTGAAAATGCATAGCTAACAGTGGTAACTGTGTTGAAAAATAGTGTTCATAGCTGAGGATTTGTTCTATCAAATATGCTATTGTATCTATGGTAGTTTTTGTGGAACTAAATAGGAGGCATTGCTTTCGGAGTGACCTACATATCTAAAAAACAAATGATGCACAAGCAATTGCTCACCACCTGCTGACCAATGCCTAGCTAGTCTCCAGGCAGTGGCTGCCTACCCTGACCAACCCCCCACTGTTTTCAAGGTTTTACCACATGCTATCATACGGTCACGTGATATGGTTGTCCAGTTTAGGCAGCCCTGGTCCTGCCCCCTCCCAGTTCCTTGTGTCCCTCACAGCCCCCCTCACCAGCAGGACAGTACAAGAAGCTGAAAAACTGCAATGTCCTTGATTCTGGAGCACTGCTCCACAAAAGCTAAACCATCGGTGTGCTATCTACATTGTTCTTTTCCTAAAGCCAAAATATAGCATCGTTCCAGACACCGTGAAGGGAAAATCAACTCCCAGCTGAAAGCAGAACAAATAGTAATAAGAATTGATAAGATCCCCTCTCAGCTTTCTCTTCTCCAGGCTGAATAGTTCCAGGTCTCTCAGCTTTTCCTCCTACAGGAGATGCTCCAGGCCCTTCATCATCTCTGTGGCCCTGCACTGGACTCTCTCTAGGAAATCCCTGTCTTTTTTGACCTGAGGAACCCAAAACTGGACACAGCACTCCAGATGTGGCCTCACCAGAGCAGAGCAGAGGGTGAGGATCACCTCCCTTGACCTGCTGGTCACACTCTTTAATGCACCCTAGGACCCCATTGGCCATCTTGGCCACCAGGCCACACTGTCAGTTCATGGCCAATCCACTGTTCACCAGGACCCCTAGTTTCTCCTCTGAAGGTCTCCTTTCTAGCAGGCTAGCCCCTAAGCTATACTGGTGCATGCAGTTATTCCTCTCCAGGTGCAGGACCCTACACTTGCTCTTGTTGAACCTCATCAGGTTCCTCTTTGCCCAACTTTCCAGTTTGTTCAGCTCTTGTTGAATGGTGGCACAGCCTTTAGTGTGCCAGCCACTCCTTTCAGCTTTATATCATCAACAAACCTGCTGACGATAGACTCTATCCCTCCATCCTGATCATTGATGAAGATGTTCATGTGATCATTTTGCTTTCATGAGTGGAGTGAGTTAATGTGATCTCTTACAACAAAAAAGGGAGCATTAAATATCTGAGATGAGAGTGTAGTCAAAACAGAAGTGGAAAGAGCAGAGAGGTATTGCAGCCAGGTGGGATGACATTCTGTATGCAGCTTGAAATACAGAAAAGGAGGAGGGCATAGGCAGCCCTGTTTTCTCTCTTAGCTGGAGAAGTTATTGCTTTAGATAGTGCCATGGCCTAAATTAAAGAGACTTACTTTTAGTGTGGAATTATTTGTTGTTTTTTGGGGTTTTTTTTACGTTGTTGTTGTTTTCTTTTGTTAGGTTCGGTTTATTTATTTATTTTCAAAATCAGATTATTGTTTTTGTGTAGTAGGGAGTTGGGTGAGCTGTGAGTTGAACGACATTCATGTACTAGGTGGAATGAACTCAACACAAAGAAAAAGAAATAAAATAACCAGCCAGGAATACTGCACAGTAAACAGTACTGCATGCTTTCAGGCATACTCACACTTTAAATGGACACACTTTGTAAGGTTCAGCCACATGAAAAGACTGTTTTTTTTTTCTTCTCCCCAAGTAACAGTGACAAGATGAATTATCTCTCCTGAGGTTAGCAGCAAAAAATCATCTTGATCTTTTTCTATTAGAAACCACCTGTGGTAGTTGGAAATTCCAGTTTCCACCAGCATGTAAGGAGCCTTAATGTGCCATTTGCCCCGAGAGAATGTGGTCTCTCTATCTGTCAAAAGGATCTGGGTGTGATTTCCCAGCGTTCTACTTAACCACGTGGCCACAGGATAAAACAGAGCCCTTAGAGAAAAGAAAAAAAAGAAATGCAATCACAGAATCATAGAATCATTTAAGTTGGAATGGACCTTTAAAGGTCATCTAGTTCAACTCCCCTGCAATGAACAGGGACACCTATAGCTTGATCAGGTGCTCAGAGCACTGTCCAGTCTGACCTTGAGTGTCTCCAGGGATGGGGCATCCACCTTCTTGCTCTTCAGTTTGACCGTCAGGTCCCGGTTCAGCCATGCTGGTCTCTTGCCTTCCTTTCCTGACTTCACCATCCTGATGCCACCAATCAATTCATTTACACTGGTGAGCAACAGATTCAGTACTGCATCCCCCCTGGGGTGGGCTATCTATTACCTGACTCAGGAAGTAAACCTCAGTGCATTCCAGGAGCCTCTTGGATTGCCCACAGCTCGCCATGCTACTTTTCCAGCAGATGTCAGAGTGGTTGAAGTCCACCAGGAGGACAAGCACTTGCTATTCTGATACCTCCTGTAGCTGGAAGATAGAAGGTCTCATCGTTAGGCTCTGCCTGATCTAGTAGCCTGTAGCAGATGCTGATTACAGGGCTCCCTTTGCTGCCTTGGTCTCTAACTGTCACCCATAGGTTTTCTAGTAGTGCAGTGGCTTCCAACACCTCCTGTTTGTTTCCCAAGTTGTGTGCGTTGATGTAAAGGCACTGCAGCTGAGAAGCCCACCCGGTCACTTTTGTGGAGGATAACTCCTTCATTCCTTGAAAGTATTTTCCTTCTCCTATTGCTATTAGGATACTGGCAGATCACTAAGGTTAATTATAATATCCCTATGCAATGATTTGGAAGGTAGCAGAACATGACACTGAGCTGTTTAGTTAGTGCATCTTACGTAGTATTACACAGTGCAACACCATGTAATTGCTCAAACAAGACAGGCTGTTAAACTAGAAGCTACCTTTACTAAGCAATTGCTACCATTAGCAGCATTTTCTCTTTGAAAAAAAAAAAAAGACTAGCTTTTTAAAACAGCTACTTTGGGCGCTCCTTGTCATGTAAGCATGCATTCTGATACTCTCCACAAGAGCACTTCCCATATCTAACAAGTCCGTGCAGATGGAGTGTTTGTGTCTTATCTCAGTGCCTGCTTGTGAAGGATTTTTTCACTTACCTAGATTTGCTTTGAAGCTAAGATTTTCAAGTCATAATCATAAAGGAAATGGAAAGGCTTGATGGGGGTCAGCAACTGCTTCTGTCAATCTTCTCTTACCAAATGTTTCTCAAAATGACATCTGCTCTCCACTGTTATTTGGAAGGGAGGCAGTTAAAAAGAAAGAAAAGAAGAAAGAAACAACTTTCAAATTTTCAGAAAAAAAAATTAATGAAAAAGACTATGTTTCAAAATTATTTTCAAAAAATAATAATTTATTACTGGAACAAGGGGAAATTACTGGCATTTCAGGAGCAGATGAAAGCAGATGTAAAGTCATATAACAGGGACAGAAAGCTCCTATCTTCACATACAGAATGATGGGTTGTGAGCTGGTTGTTACCATTTGAAAGGCAGAGACTGATGGACATGATACAAACAAGTCTTCGGAGTGCCACAGCTCAGTGCATGGTAGCTGAAAGAGCAAATCAAAAGTTTGTCATTAAATAGAAAGGAACAGAGATAAAATAAAGAGTATTTGCTGTGCTTCTCAGAACAATCCATGAACTACCATCAGGCTGCGTACAGCATTCAGTCCTGATTCCCATCTCCAAAAGGATGGAACAGAATGGGAAGAATATAGAGATCTGTAACAGCCTCCCTAAGAACAGAGATCAGTCACGTAGGCTGGGATTCTTCAGCATGGAAAAGCAAAGCCTTGGGAGGGCATGTGATAGAGCTCTACCAAATCTTGAGTGGTCTGAAAGATATTAATCGTGATTGACAGGGTAAGAGCCTGTGGTCATAAAATCATTCTCCTTGAGATCAAGTCCAGAATAAATGGAAGGAGGCAAGTCAATACACTTTGGTTATAAACTTGCAGAACTTCTTTCCAAAGGGCACTCTGGGTGCGGGGCTGCACTTGGAAGGTGTATCTGTTTGGTCTATTAAAAAATAAATTGCAGCTTCAGGAAACCCTCTGGGTTGAAAACAGTTGTCCAGAAGTATGAGCAGTGAAGGTATTGCGTACGTTTGTCCTCCTGTTGTTTTGAAAAAGGTCTGTGCTGGATGTGGAAAACTCAGCTGTCATGGCATGGCATCGCTGTGTTCTTTATGGAAGTAATATCTGAAGGCCATAGTCTTTCTGAGTGAAAAAACATGTGGCCAGTAAGAAAAATATAACGCTGTGTCTCGTTGAGTTATTGTCACTGTTAGGACCTTTGTGTGCTTGCAATGAAATGAGTGTCCTCTGAAATAAGACAGGTAGAAAGGAAAGAAAATCACTGAGCCTTAGTCACGCCAAGATCAGTGGCAAGTCCCCTGACTGTAAATTTGGCATTTCTTTCATGACATACCGAAGCAACCAGAGGCAAGAACGGAGACACTCAAGAGAAACTCTGCTACTTCCAATGGGGTTGCTTTCACTAGGCAAGGATGTAGGCAAGGAAGAGAACGAGTTGTCCTAGGGCCCCACAGCTGCCTTCAGTGGGGCAGGATGAGCCATTTTAGGGTATGGCAGTGTCTTCCCTCGGAAGGAGAGGTGCCCTTCTCTTCAGTGCTCACAGAAGTGCTGGTGGGAAGGGATTCCAAGAGTTTCTAGTTCATCCCCTGCTGTCACTGGCACCAGATCTGAATAAATTCTAAAAACCTCCAGGAACAGAAAATCTGGCTCTCTAATAGGTTATCCCATGGTTGAATTACAAACCCTAAAGCAAACTAGGACTATCCAATTCTTACCTATAGCCCAAGACCAACCTTAGATAAGTGCACTGAGAGAAGAAAAACTCTCACCTGTTCTGTCCAGCAGGAATTGTCATTGAGATATTTTGGATATTAGCTGCCACAATTTGAAAGAAAAAAACCCAATCTGGTAGGGTTGACTTTGCAGTTTTGGTGAGTTTTACTTGCAGTCAATTTCAAACTCAATTCCAGGTCTCTTTCCACCCTAAGAACAAAGTAATACTAGATGCTAAATAGGGGGGACTTGAGATTTGAGGTTGTGAACAGGCTAAGAGTATGCAGATGCCCCTTGGCCTGGGGCCCTGTGTCTGCTATTTACAGCCAGCCCCATCTCAACGTGCTGGCTCTTCCAGGAACCTTTCTTCCCACAAATGGAGACTTTTTTGCTTGTGCATGGCACTGCCACGAGAGCTTGTCAAAAACATCCCCACAGAAATCCCAGTCCCCTTGGCCTGCTGGCAACAGGGCAATGTCCTTCTGGATGTGAATGGGACTTCTGACTGCTGCCCAGCCATTGATTACCACCTATATCACTTGTGCTGGAAAACCATGTGAGGTTTGGGGGTGAGGTTTGGGAATTTCAGCATAGTGACTGCTCCACCAGCACTCTTCTGGCAGTAGCAAGCTCCGCTAGGTACAGCCAGCCCATCCTTCTTCTCTTTCCACTGGTCTATGCAGAATGGGTTTTTAATTTGTGTTGCGATGCTGCCTAGTGCTGGGCTGGTGAGGCAGAAAAGCTCCTGACTTATTAGAGGGAACCTGTCAAAGAAGTATTTCTCTATCTGAGAATGAGACCATTGTGGAAGCTTATCAGCCAGTGAACTCAAAGCAGGGTTATCAGCACTTCAAGCTTTTCCCAGTGCAGGGAACGCTCTGAACTCCATGCTTCCAGAATAAGCCCCTGGCTCATTCTATAAGCTGTGACAGGCCATGTCCCATATCCCATTCCTGGCTGCTGTTTGCTGGGAAAATCTTCTGAGAAAATGCAATATGGTGAAGGCTGGGGTTAGCCAGCTGTGCTGCGTTCTCAAAGTTGTGGAGCCCAGGATTGTGGGTTACCCTGCAAGCACAACTCCTTGCAGGTTGGTTTGTAGGTGTTGTGATTTAAACTAGCAAGCAGCTAAACAGCACACAGCTGTTTGCTCACTCCCATCACAAGTGGGATTGGAAACAAAAAAGTTTTATCTTAAGCCATGTCAGGAATCCATCTCAGCCACAGCTAAGTCATCGGTGTGCTATTAATGCTGTTCCAGCTGAGGACATCCTAGCAGGATGGTAGGATAGGGGCATGAAAACACTCAGACAGATGCTAAACCCATGAGGGTAAGTATAGCCAGATGGGACTGTCTGACCCTCACTGCTGAACAGCGCTGGAAGCAGCATTGTTTCCATAGCCAGCCTCCCCTCCAAGGAAGGTAAGCTGGGGAAATGCGTGTTTCCATTTGTTCATTCAGCAGTGAATACATTAGAGGAAATGCAGTCTATTCGTAGCTTTTGTCAGCTGGGAAAGCGATTGAATTCATGCAACAAATTATTCAGAAGTTATTTGCCAGAGTCTCATTATGAGCTCTACGGAACAGAGGAGTTGAAACATCAGATGTAATTAACTTCATGTTATAAAACCCTTTTGGGATGTAAAGCCTAGATCCTGCCAGCCCTACCCTACTGTAAGGGCCTGGCTGCTGATGATTTTAACAGGAACCTATGTCTATCTGACCTGCATATTTCTGCATGTAGCAAAATCCATGAAAATCCCATGAGATCTCATCCAGAGTATGTCTAGGGAACAAAGTGACACTTCAGACCAACACAAGCGGAATTCAAATGTGAGTTTTGAGTAGGAGTAAGCATCCCTTGAAGGAGTGAAATATCAAGCCTATAAGCACTAGTACTGAAAAGGAGTTTCAAAACGAGTAGAAGTTAGCAGGATTTCACTGAAAGCGGAGATAGCCCGACACCAGTCTCCTCTCCTCACCTGCTCCTTAGTGCCAAGGCCTTAATAAGTCTCTCTGGGACGAGACACTACAAGAATATGCCTTCTGCTCAGCACAACGTGGGTCTGTGGCCAGAGCAGCAGCTCACGGTCTGTGGAGCAAAGAAAGCACAACTGCTTCATAAACATGCAAAAGCAACACATCGGATTCAGCTGACACTACAATGTCCTACTGAGTCTGTGCCATTTTCACCAGATTGCTCACAGCAACTCAGAAAATGTTGATCTTGCCTTTTTCAGTACACCGCATTGGGCTCCAAATGCAAATTTATACTCTTGTCAACCTCTATTTAAGTTGTGTTCCAGCTAAAATTCATTGGCCAACGTGAATGCATGTTTAGTTTTTAGGGACCTCACTTAAAAAACAAAAAAGGTAATGGAAGATTTTCTTTTCTTTAACTGTTAAGGAAATGAAAAATCAATTGGTTGCACAGCTCTGGATAGAAGCAATGGGAGAAAAAAAGGGAGAGTGGACCCTGCAACTGTGTAGAAAGCATTTATTGAAGCATTTGAGTGGTTAGGTTCATTGTAAGTGCTCAGAGGCAAATACTGTCTATTCCTAAGGAAAAGTTACATCAAGCATTGCCAGTATTTATGGATGACATTTCTTCAGAAATAAGATTTTAGTGCTTTTAAGGAAAAAGTTGATTTTAGAATAATTAACAAAGCTCAAAACAATGTTTCCAGTAGCATCTAAGCATCTGTGCTTATCCCCCCAAATCTCACACAATAACATCTTCCACCTCTTCCTCCTTAGAAAAGGGGGGAAAAAAGCAATAAAGGAGAAAAGCCCTGAAGGAAACTGCTGAACTGCAGGCCTTAAGAATTGTTTTCTAGACTTCTTTTTTTTTTTTTTCTGCAACAGCATCTGCTACATTGACCCTTAAAATAAGCCATGGTGATGATTCAGCTGTACAAACAACTGTAAGCAGCAAGGATTGGATTTATTTCTCATCTCTGCATATTGCTATGTGGGACAAACCCTCTGTAACACATCACCTATACCTACTGTTAATAGACACCCATCATTTCGCTTTCAGTAGTGAGCTTGTTCAAGAAAAAGCTGAGGCCTTGGCTGTGATGGGACTGCACCCAACTGCCTTAGATAAAGGGAGGTTCCTAAAGGTACCCAACAAGGAAACCCATGTGGAACAGTGAGCTAAAATAAGGAGGAGGTCAGGGTGGCTTGGACCATCCTGGGCTGGGACCAGTGCATCCTCAAGCCATGAAGGGATTTAGGAATAAAATCTGCTCTCAAGAGGGGTCCAGTTCTTGCAGCTTTGGCAAATGCAAACTAGATTTTGCAGCCAAGAATGTTGTGAACATGACAGCCAGTAGACTGTAAATTCTCAAAAATGTAATTCTCAAAAGTGAATTACTTGTTCTGCATAAAAACAAGGAATGTACAAGTTGCTCTGCATTGGACAGGTTGAAGGTGGAACAGAGGCTAGCAGCCACATTTCTTGGGTACCAAAGCGTGCCTAAGAAGCTCCTGTGGGTGTGCACGTGGGGTATATTTGTGCTCTGTTTGGGCAGCTGTTGAAAAGAAAGCAGAAAGCACTGAACAGCACGTTAAAAGGTTGAAATAGTTTTTGGAGCAAGGTCAAAGCAAATGGAAGGAAAAAAACCCACAAAGTCCCTGTGATTGCTAAAGAAGGCAAGAGCAGAGCATATCAAGAGTTAGGCTTGTTTCCTTGATCTTGCCAAGATGCCCTTTTTCCTGTGGAAAGTCATTATGATGCTTTTAAACAGGGATAGGAAAGCAAGGGGAAATTTGGTGACTTTCACTGAGATGCCCTGTAATGGCAGCTGCATCCTGGGCTGCCTGCTCTCATGATGATTTGCTGTGTTCTAATGGGTACAGAGGTGCCAGGCTGGAGCAAGTGTCCATCTTCCTGCTCTGGGCAGGTCCAGTCATATCAAGCTGCTGAGGGACATGATGTACTGAGTTTTGAATACCTGCAAGAATGGAGATTCCACAACAGCTCTGATTTCTGTTCAGGTGTGCATTGTGAAAAATCCATTTTCCTATAACATGGAGAGTCTCAGAATACTGATTTTACTGATGACATTTTCCTGTAGTAATACTGAATCCATATTTTTCCTCACAGTGTCAGAATAGTAAAAAAAAAAAAGTTCAACAAATAATAACAGATGTGACAAAATATTCCAAAATGATTTTTTTCTCATTTTCACTATACAATGTATGTCAGAACCACACCATTCTCACAAGGCATTTCTACTTCAGCAGGAAGGAGAGAGAGACAGAGATACTAAAACTGGTGCATCAGCCCATCTGACCTGGAGGAACATATATAAAACTTGTGCCAAAGGAGGTTCAGGTTGGATATTTGAAAAAGAAATTTCTCAGAAAGAGTGGTAATGCATTGGCACAGGCTGCCCGGGGAGGTGGTGACTCCACCTGGAGATGTTCTAGAAATGTGGAGATGTGGAGGGATGTGGCTAATGGGCATGGTGGGGGTGGGTTGGTGGTTGGACATGATGATCTTAGTGGTCGTTTCCAGCCTTAATGATTCTGTGACTCTATGAAGATCATGACTCTGAAGAGGGCAGATAGCCATCTCCTCTCTGCTCAGTCTAGCTCTTGGTGTGTGTTGTGTGCCTGGAGGAAAACCTGCACTGAGCCACAGGTATAGCACAGGAAACAAGACTTTTACATTGGGTATGAAGGATGTGAGCAACTTGTTGCTTTGTGGAGCTAAATGCTCTTTGCCACTTCGTCAGTGCCATGGAAATCCAAGCCCTGGGCTTCTAAAGGACTTGAGGAATCACAGCTGGCAGGGTCAGGGAGCAGCTGCTTCTCTTGGTTCTTTTCTGTGTTCTCTGCAAGAGGCTGTTGCCTGTAGTAGTAATAGCACAGAAAAGTGAGATGAAGAGCTTGATTCAGCCCCAGCATCAGTCCAAAGAGTACTGTATCTGCCTCTGCAACTACACTGCTCTTAGAGCAGAGTCACAGCAGACTTTTCACCTCCTCTAGTGGACAAAAACTCATGGTTGTGCCATTGAACCCACCTGATGCATTAGTGTCACAAAAAACAAGACCACATATCCCACTGGTTCTGTGCTTTTCTTACCCTCTTTTTTTAAAAATAAAAATATAAAGATAAGTTTTTTTACTTATATACACTATCAATTTTTTATGAGGACTGCTCTGAAAGTAATGCCTCTTATTTTGTTACGTTGGCCCACAGCAACAGAGGAGGATGGTGGTACGGCAGCAGAGGTTGAGCCAATATCCCATTACATTCTGTTGCTGTGTGACAGATGGCAGCAGGGGGCAGTCTGACTGTGCTGTGTCTGACACGGAGGTGCATGTGGAGCAGAGGTGTGAAACTGGATTCCTCCATGTGGAGAAAATTGCACCCATTGACATTCGTCAACACTTGCTGAACATTTATGGACACCAAACAGTGGGTGTGAGCACCGTGAGGCAGTGGGTGGTGCGTTTCAGCTGGTGCAGATTGTTATGAGTGCAGCACACAGGCACTTGTTCCTCTCTGGTGAAAATGCATTGCTAATGCTGGTGACAGTGTTGAAAAATAGTGTTCATGGCTAAGAATTTGCTCTATTAAATTGTGTTATTGTTCTCTTTGCATCTGTTGTAGTTTCCATGGAAATAAATTGGAGGCATTACTGCTGGTGCCACCTATGTATATGCGGCCCCAGTTCAGCCAATTCCTCTTCAGCCAACAGCAGCGCAGGCAAGCCAAAAGGTTGGACACTAATGCCATAAATACTGCCTCTTCCTCCCTCCACAGGCTGATGAGGGACAGGCTCTCATCCTTCATCTCCTTGCAGTTTAGCTCTTGTATGACAAAGATTTGGCTGGCCTCAGTTTTGCTGTCCTCTTCCCTAATCTCTCTCCCTTTTTAAAGACAAATCAGGCTGTGCCCAGAAGGCAAAACGCTCAATAGCAGAAAAAAGGGAGAAAAAAACACTGTTCTCTTTAGCCTGGCAGTAACCAGGAAGAGCTGTAAGTCTCTTGGGAGGTCTTGTTACTGAAGATCAAAGAGGCTCAGAGGAGAGTTGCCTGCTTTGGAAAAAATCTCAAGAAAGCTCTCAGCTCCATCCACGAGTCGTTTCCCATCCAGTAACTAAGCCAGTAAAATATCTTGTGAGCCTCCTTTAAAGTCATGAATCGAAAAGAGCAGAGTATGAAGTGGGATTTTATGGCCCTACGTATATTTCCAAAATATGCTTATACTTCTTCTGGAGGCTCAGCATGAAATTTTAATGCAGAGTGTAGATGATATAAAACGCAAGGTGGGGAAGCTTCTGGCTTGGATGGAAGCTGCTGAACTCACGCTATGCTCTGCTTCCCAGGCGATAGAGGCTGCAGTTCTGGGCGTCCATTGAAGCAATGCGTGAAGCTGTAAGCACTGACATTCATAGCCCTTCCTCGCAGGTGAGCGATAGAAACCTGAGCAGAGAGCCATAAACCTGAACCAGCTCATAACGAGAGCATTCATCAGGAGATGGAGCTAACAGGCCTGGCCACTACTGCCGAGCAAGCCAAGTCAGGATTTTCCTGGCACACAGGTGCTTTATTTCTTTTTCAGCATAATTCCACAGTAAACGCTCTCTCCCCCAGGCATTAATGGCTGATGACAGGACATAAGTGTAATTGCATAGTTAAGATGTAGCTCCTGCTGCAGCTAATGGTTTCTGTCCTCAAGAAATGATACAGGCAAAACGTCTGCACTCGACCCTTCTCAAGTATTCTGAAAATCAGAAAAGACTAAAACATTTTCTGTGCAGGGAATATAATAATGTATTCACAGTTTATATTCAGAGTACTGGTACTTTATTCTGAATGAGGAAGCAAATAGCAGGAAGGCAGAGTATCCATCAGCCTAATCATGCAGAATGTGCTTATGCCGGTATTTGTAATGCAAGGCAGTCTCTACATCTCCACAGTCAAAATATTTGGCTTTGTTTATAGATGTTTAAAACATCTCTGAAGCTCGGCTTCCCAAGTGACTGGGTTTCTTCTCAGAAAAGGTAAACAAATGCTTCTCAAGGTGTTCTCGGATCTCTGAGTAATTCAGGTTGTCTCAATCCATCAGGATACAGAAAGTCACTGTGTGGCAGGAGCAGACTCTTGGGGCAAGTTTTCAGAAAAACACTGTCAGTGAGTTGCCCCTCTCTGCCAGGCAGCCGGACCCATAAATTTGACAATTTTCCAACTGCAGCGAGATACAGAACTGTGACTGCAGACCGTCTTCAAAGCTTAAATCACCCAACCCATCCCCTGGCGGCAGCAGGGTTGTCTGACCACCTGCAGAGGTACACCGGAGGTGTGCAGGACTGGGAGCGCTCCAAACCTGACACGGGGTGAGGTGCTGGCAGGCAGCATGATGAGGAAAAGCAGCCCTCGGATCCATCTCAAGTGCCTGAATGTGGAATGTGCATGCAGTCTGGGAAGCCAAGGATTGGAGGAGAAACGCTTGGGAAGTGGGAGCGTGCCAAAACCGGAGGAGCACATCCCAAAGGCATCGGGGCACTGGGCTGCCTGCAGTCAGCAGCTGCCGCTTTGAAGGAAGCTCCAATAATCTCTCCCTTGGGCACTCTGAGACTAACAGCCTGCCTCTGCACTGCTCATTTCCCATTTCCTGTGACCACATGCTCACGGCGTGCTTAGGAAGTGACATGGTGCTTAAGGTGAGCTAATCAGCATGTGTGCTGGTCTGTACAAACTCTGATGGTGGTACAGCCTTCTACTCTGCAAAGCAGATCTCCTAGGTCTACTCAGCCGGTCCAGAAGCATGAGGTGGTTTCCAGGGCTGAGGTTCAAGAAATGCACGCTATGACAGAAAGTCAAAAGAAGCAGAGGTCGACTTTGCTCTCCTGCTCTATTTAACCTACCCTGGAATTGTCTTCCCTTTCACCAGCACAGCTGGGCTCGCAGTCTGCCCTGAAGGCTGCACACTAGAGATAAGCATAAATATTTTAACATTTCATACTAATGAAAATGACTGTGTGCCCTAAAGATAATAGCCGTTGAGCTGTCACTCACAACATTTTAGGTGTGAACAGATACATTTTCCCCTGCAGCAGTTTTCCTCTGTGAGAGTAGCGATATTATTAAAGTTTGCCCAGCGAACACTTCAGCAGCTCATTAAACACAGCTGCATATTTTGTATAGCATTAAAGCAATTCACTTAGTAATTAACTAAATGCAGGATAAGACTTTTCAACTAATATTCCTTTTCTTGTGCAACTGATTCCATTCACCTCATTCTACGGGTGGCACTGGGGAGGATTCCCTGCCTTGTGGAGAGGGACAAACTCAGCAGCCACAATTCCTACGTATATTTGGGATATTCCTTCAATTTAAAATGGACCCCATCACACCTCAGGTCAGGACTGAGCATGTGTTGCTCTGTAAGCAGTCTTTTTTCCTTATGATGTTTGCACTGTTCATTCCTGACAGGTCATGTTTTTTCCCCACGTTTTTCTGTTTTTTCACCAGCATTAAAAACATTCTTGCAGTTCCGTATGGGAGGCCTATATATTAAAAACCCCTTGTGTGCCTGCTATAGATCAGCACCTGCCATTCTCACCATGTCTGCAGCAGGTTTTTACTAGCAGCTTGGATAATCCATTTTTGTACTCAATTTGTCCTGGCTGGCCTAATGATTAAACCTTTCCTAAAAATGAATTCTCTTCCAGATAAATTTAAACAGAGAAATGGTTTAACTTCTCAGCGATGGTTTCTTCTTATTGTTATTTGAAGTTATTAACTTCTGGTGATAGAGCAGGTGGCACATTGGTTGTTAATGATATATTCATGCATATATTCAGGCAACCCTTCTAATCTTTCAGTGTTAAGTCTCCAGCATTAACCTATTATTGCGTTTGTGATTATTTATACTATAATAGATTTCTTATTCACAAGAGGCAGAGGAACAGTCTCAAAACAATTTTTGATACACAGTTTTCACAGATGTTCAATAGGACTGGGGCATCTGGCTTCTTGTGAGGCATTTGAGATCTCCACAATCAATCCTGATCTCCATCTCCCAGTAGTGTTTATCTTTGACTCTAAGGGCTTATCCTTTCCTTTCCTAGTAGGGAACACATATTTCTCCATGGGCCTTTCATTCACACACTGAAGACAATATATCAGGCAAATAAAACAAATGAAAATGCAGAAAGCTTCGGACCCTTGCGAGGGTGATATGATATCAACACCTTCTCAATGGCCTTTCAAAACAAAAGGACAAAATCATTTTGAGCGTAGTGGCTTAGCTGAATTTTTTCTGGAAATGGGAATAACTCTGCTCTCGGTTCTGGAGCCTGACCACAAAATGAGTAGGGCTTTGTACCGTGGTGCTTGTTTCTTCCAGGAATCCTCTCAAATGCACTGGAAATGGAGAATGAACAGAGGTATCTGGCACAGAGCTGCTGTTGTTTGGAAATGAGGTGCTTGAGGACATGATATGCCTTAGTAAATGAAGACCTCTGTTCTCTGCTTAATGACTACAGGTGATCTGGCTTAAAGAACATAGCTTCTTGTCAAGTTTTATACTTCAAGCCTGAAAGGTCCCCAGATGTCAAGCTCCAGTTAATGGCCTTGAACTGTTCCCTGCCTTGGGACTCCATGGGCAATTAATCCCTCTGCCCTGATTCCTCCCTTGTAAAATAGAAGTATTTATGCACCCTGACTGGCTGCAAAGCCCAGCACTGACTGGAGACAGGTTACATACTGACCTTGATTTGATTGTCAGTAACTCCAAGTTTTCCCCTCTCAGGCTGAAATGTCCTTTGTTGGGCTAATCAGGCTGGGTCTGACCAGGAGGAGAGAGGAGAGGAGAAATGAAGAAGTGTTGTCAAAATAATCAGTGGAGTCAGTAGGGCTATTCCCTTTCCCACCGGTGAAACATGTAGTCCTCTGTGCTAAAAGCAATTCGTGGAGAGAGTTCTGGAGTGGGGCAACCAAAAAGTGCTACTGAAAACCATCCCTATCAACGATAAGCAATGACTCAAGCAACTTTCTATGCAACATTAAGTGATTCACTGTTCCTTATTTAAACTGCATTGCTTTACTTGAGGTGGTGTGGAGAGAGAAGGAAAGTAAGGAGTGATTTTATTACTAATTCTAGACACACTGCAATAACAACAACAAGCATTACTTTAACTGGAGTTCCAGTCGAGTTTCACAGCATCATTTACAAAGGCAGACAAATGACGTCAGAAACAGATTTCACTCTGACTCTAAAACCTGGGAAACATATCTTGGTTGATGTTAGATTCCACCCCATTCTTGGGGTCAGCAGGTCCCATACATTTAACAATCAACTCCAAGAGATTTTTGAGGGTAGCTGTTGTTCCCGTTCAGCATCTCAGTCAACTTTTGTAGCCAATTTGAAGGCCAGTTGCCTGGAAGAAAGTATTAATTCACATATGTTGTGCCTCCTGCTCTCAGGTACAGCTTTGTTACCTCCAGCTTCACTGTCCTGCCACCATCCTGGCTCAGGAACATGTGTCTGTGGCTGCTGCACATAGAGTACTTGTTTTGCTATTTGTCTGCTCTCTGGGAGATTTTGGGAGCTAGTTTTGTGTCCCATGAACATGGCACTTTGTAACAGAACTGGTGAAGTAAGGTTTCCCACAGGAACACCACTGCCTGTGTTTTTTTCCTGTGTTAAAGCTCCAGGGAGAGTTGTGCAACGTGAACACGAACAACGCTACATGCTACAACCACGCGTATCAGCATATCAGAGCTTGAAAGCAAATTCTCTTATTAATACTAACAGAAAAGCATACTGAATTACAGTCAGTACTTGTTGAGATGAAGCATTGCTGGAACCAAGCACTGCTGCAGACTCCAGAACTTTTGGATGCTTTACGTGTTTGGCACCTGCAGCAAGTGAGGATGTGGTGTGAGGTGAATGCAGCAGAGTTGTAGGTCAGAGTCTGCCACCTGAAATACTTTGATTTTTTCTCCAGCAGTATGTTTCCACAGGCCGCTGTTGCAATCTTCATCTCTAGATGGAATATTTCAACAGCTTCTTTTGAAGGATGCTATGCAAGCAGAAAAATACGAGGGCTGCTCTGAAAGCAATGCCTCCTATTTTATTATGTTGGCCCATGACATCAGAAGCAGATGGTGGTGGTTGTAAAATCAATCAATATACAAACGTTATAATTAAGAAACATACAGGAAAGTTAGGCTAAGTAAGATTATTGCAACAGGAAGATAATACATGGAAAATGCTTACTGATGTTGTAGGCTCACAATATTGCCCACAAGGAGTGATCTCCAAGAAGAGATCCTTCTTTAGTGGCAGTCAGCACTTAAATGGGATCTATGAGAGGTGCAGCCAGGCTCCACCCCTTCCGGTAGCACAGGTGAATTGCCTTCACCTGTGCTCCTGTGGCTGACTTATTGCTTGCCTCAGGTGGTCAATCAGAGGTTCAGGCCATGATTCAGCAGTTCCCATACACTGGTACAATAGAGGCTGAACCTTCCCACCAATATCCCATTACATTTTGATGGCATGTGACAGATGGCAGCAGAGGGGCAGTCTTACAAAATGGTATCTGACATGGCAATGCATCCAGAGCAAAGGTGTGGAACTGAATTCTTCCATGCAGAAAAAAATGGTGCATTTCAGCAGTGGTGACAGCAACGTGAAAAAAAGCCACGTTCTGGATGGCCGTGCATGGCTGTCACACTACACAATGAAGAATGTCTTAATAAGCTAATCCACACAAATCAGCTAATGGTAGGGGCTATGTTGAAAAACAGTGTTTTGTAGTTGAGAATTTGCTTAACCAAAAAGTGTTACTGTGCTCTTTGTATATGTTGTCATTTTCATGCAATTAAATAGGAGACATTACTTTCAGACCAAACTACATATTACATATATGACTATAATCGTTTTTATTTTTTTTTAACTGCTTGGAAGAAACCTCGACAGGATGTGGCTATGAAGCTGTTCCACTGATTTCCAGTCAGCCTTTACATTCCTTGAGGTCTCAACCAGGGTACCTTCAGCAGTGCTGCCTTGTCTTTTGAGTAAACCTGCACTGGAGACAAAATGTGGAAAACACAGATAAATGGGGAGCAGTGAAAAGGAGAAACAAATAAGCAGAATGTGATGGAATTTCTTCTAAGTATTTCTTAGCCACATTTCCCATCCAGGCTGCATCCAGTACATCTCCTAGAGTGAAGCAGGTGGCAGAATCCCAACACTGAAAGCTACTCTTGGCTTTAGTGCTTTCCCTTGGTGCTCCCAGGAGCAGGAGACAGAAACGGTCTTTGACTGCTCTGCACAGAGCTGGGGGTGCTGCAGTGGGCACTGGCAATTCTCCACACTCTTTTCTACAGCTTGCTTACTGTGCCCAGGGGAGAAGGGCTTGTTATTCCTCTCCAGATGCTGGGATGTCTGATGCAGAGAGCAGAGACCAGTCTCAAATGTATTCCGTTCACGTGAGCTCTGTATTTCAGACCTGGCAAGAAGCAGCTCAGCTGGCCCTGATAACCTCCACCAGCTCACAGGACCTGCAGACCAAGCTTTCATGAATTGCTGAGTGTTGCCTTAATTTTAAATTTCCTCATCTTATAACTCATCAGGGAGAAAAGGAAGGAAATCTCATCAACTCTTTTCTCTAGAAATGTAGATTAAAGAGGAGATGACAGTATGTTTTAATTTTTTAAAAGCTCTCTCAAGCAAAATGAATATTTGCTTTGTGCCTGAAAGCATCCATTTTCTGTGCCATAACTTCTAGGCTCTGTTATAAACTGTCCTTCAGTTTCTAGACATTCCTTAGGGATATTCTGCTCCCTGGCAACATGTCACTTACAAGGACTGGCTTCCACAGACCTTGAGAGGCTCTTGGGAGGGCACGTGGGGGAGTCTCCAGGAGGACAAGGGAACCTGGCTCCAAACTGCTGTGGAGGGAAGTATCTCAGCACCAGGCTTTAGTGCTGCCTCTTTCATTGCATGGGACATAGGGAGCAGCAGACACAAGAGCAGACTTTTTGCTTGATTGTTCACTGTGCTTATCTCATGAAATATCCATGACCATAAAACAAGCTGGGCGTTGCTCAGCCAAGTCATATGGAGAGCAAGGAACTAAATGTATGATGCTTGGTTGTCAGATGGCAGGACAGCACTGGACAGCAGTCCAAAAGACAATGACTTTTGAGTCACTAAGTTCCTCACATCATGTGCATCCTTACCACTTGCACAGGAAAAAGACAAAAACACAGTGGCTAAGTTCAAGTTGGGTAGGATAACCAGTATCCAAGCTGCCTATTCTGTTCTTTGCTGCTTACACTTATGCAGCCTCCCAGGGAGGCTGGGATCTGAGCATGTGAGCTTGTGGCTTTATTTCATTTCCTACTGACAGGTGACAGTGGCTCTCGCAAGATAATCTTTACAAGAGGAAACCTGTAGATGTGAGCCTTCAGCTTAACCCCAGCCACCATTCCTACAGGATTTCTAACTGTGCCTTCCCTTTGGCCATCAGCTCTTGGCAGAGTGAGCAGCTGCATGGTAGCAGTGGAGGCTGGTCCAAAGACCCCTTGTGATCTCCTGCTGTTGGCATCTGCTCACCGGCACAACTCTAGGGATGGATTTGTGCCAAGAGCTGGGACGGGCTGCACTTGCTGTCACTGCATCTAGTGCTACCAGGACAGGTATCCAACGCCCCCAGCTATGCTGCTGGAAGGAGCACCGCAGCAGCTTCTTGGAGCCTGAGTGTTAGCAGGTGGGTTTTAGAGATAGCAGCTTGCTGGCTAGCAAATGATCCATGCCAGACAGGTGGAGCATGGTTTGTTACTGCCAGCAGTGGGAAGGAGAACACATAAATAACACAAAGTGTTGAACAGTTGCTTTGTTTACTACTCCAGTATCTCTGGCTACTGCCAAGCAGAAATCAACCGTAATGCATTTGATGTTGGGTGGCAACAATATTTAGATCTCAGTAGAAATGCATTTCTCCTTCAAAGATGGAAAAGTGCTGTCAGATGAATGCTAACCTGGCTGAGAGGTATATTTGAGCAGCCATCTGGGCCTGCCAGACCTTGTTTTATATATATGCTTATTGATAGTCTTCTCTTCTGATTGTACAGCCTTCAAACTAGGTGCCTGGCAGTAACCACCTATTTCAGAGGGCATGCAAACGATGTTCTGTCCTGCTTGCCATTCAGTGTACCTTAACGGAGCTGTCCACATGAAAGCTTCTATTTCCAGCTTTCTCTTTGGCTGATTACTGATGTGCATATTATAACACTGTACCTCAGCAACACTAGAGGAATGATGGCAGCAGTCACATTAACCATTCCCCATGTGCATAATCAGCTACACGCCAGTTTCATGTGGCTCTGCTAAGAGTCTGGCAGTGGCTTTGGGGACTCACAGATGCCATCTCAAAACAATTAAATACTGAGGAATGTCATTGCTGAAAGACTCGTAACAGCAATACATAGAGAAGGCAGGAATGCACAAACACCTTCCAAATTGGAAATCTGTTTATGACCTTTTTCTGGCTTCATTAGCAGTACTGCTGTGCAGTTGTATGCTAACTGTTATGGATGGCCAGTGCACCTGCTCATTTCCCTGCTTGACTCTGAGCACAACCAGTAGTTGCAAGGCCCGTGCAGACCTATGTGCCAAGAGTGGAAGAGCAACCAAGCAGAGCAAACAGCAATTGCTCTAGATGAGTGTGTTGGTGTAATTTCATATTTGGTCTTTGGTTGCAGAGATGCAGTGATATCAAGCATTGGAACAGCTGCCCAGGGCAGTGGTAGAGTCCTCATTCCTGGAGGTATTAAAGAAGTGGGTGGATGTGGCACTTCACAACATGGTTTGGTCCAGGATGATGGCTGGACTTGGTGATTTTGCACGTCTTTTCCTACATAGATTATTCTGTGATTCTTTTTCTTTCTTTTTCTTTTTTTCTTTTTTTTTTTTTTTTCCCCAGCATGATAGCCTTCATGCATAGCAGAGGAGGAAATGAAACACCATGCAAACTGCAAGCAGGAGCAGCATTTGTGAAGGGAATAGCTGATTTCCCTAGAAGAGGGCTAAGGAGTGACTGGGGAGATGGCATACTACAGTCACTCATTCTTAGCTGAGGAGAAACATGAGGTTTTGGCAGAAACCCCAAAAACACTCTTGTACTAAAAGGCAGCAGCAATCTGGCAGGTATGCCCTCGTGGATACTGCCGATGGCTTCAATCCAGTCTCTTTAACAATCTCTCCAACAATCTCTTCCTCAATGGTGCCCATCGGCCCCCAAGATGCATCAAAGCAAACTCTGGAAGTGCAGGTTTCCATGGAGAATGTATTATGCTTTCTCCTGGCAACCCTTCACTAGGCAACAAAGGGAGCCAGTGACTGTGCGTGCAGAATGGGGCTGGATGTGGCCCATTAGTAAGAAGCTGGAAATGGGGTCTCATGCATGTGCACCCATAGCCTGAGGTAAAGGAGGGCCTCAGGGATGACAGTTAACTGGTCCCTTACTGCACAGTGGCTCTGTCTCACCTCACCTTCAGTCCCAGCAGCCCTGGGGAGTGCCTGCTCAAAACATCTAGCTTTGCTTCTACAGCTTCCAATATTTTGGAAGTTTTTTTTTCAATCAAAAGCCGTTGAAGGCACTATCCTCTCTCCTGCTGACCCATCATTCTGATTATACCAAGTCTCCACTCTCACATTTAGGTTTTGTTGCTCTTGTTGTTGTTTGCTGCAAATATGCTGTGCTGTTTCTTTTTGCACATCTGAAGTTCCTAGCCAAGAGGAGCCAAAGCAGTGGAATGTATTTATTTGGCATTGATGCTACGATAGGAAAGTATACATTGGAGAATAACTGTAAATAATAGAGATTTATGGGCAAAACAACCCAGGCAAAAAATAGTGTCTGTGTTGCCAGTTGTTAGAAATTATCAGTCTTGCTAAAACAAATGAACTAGACTGAGATTTTGCTATTATCCAAAGATAGGAAAGCCCTAATTGAAATCACATCTCTGAATTTTATGTCTGCTCCTATTAGATTGCACTATTTATCCTTCAGTGGAGCAGACAGCCTACCCTAGAACAGTCCGTTATCAGCCTGCATCGCTGTTCCTCCCAGTGGCACTACTGTTCACACATCAATGACTGTTACTGGTTTAAATCTGTTCTACTGCCAAGGCATTCACTTGACACTCACGAAAAAAAAATGGGCCAAATAAAGTCATAAATGACAGTATGCCCAAATAATTGCCTTACCTGCTTTCAGACCTGAGGTGTCAGGATTTTTCCCTACCCTGGAACAGCAAAGAAATAGCTGATAACAGCACACAGTTAGAAGCACTATGGTGCAAAACAGGTCAGGACTGTGTTCCATGGGAGTGCAGCAGGGCACAGAAAGCTCAGTGCTGGCAGAGCCCTGGGAATAGAGCTTCTCCCACCTTTGCTCCCTGTGCAGGGAGGAAAGCATGGAAAACAACTGGTTGTTTTCAGCCAGTCACTCCTTCCTTTCAACCTGAGAAAATAATGGTTGAGAGCAGATGGAAACACTTTTAAGGAGGGTCAGAGTGATACAAAGTACCCTAAAATCATACAGAGTCAGTTCACAAGTTCTTTATATTTTATTACTCCATGGAACGTGCAGGAGTGAGCCAGGAATGGGCCTTTGGGACTGTGTGTCACTTTTCTTCCTTCTGTCTCCTGCAGCCCACGCAATGCACTAAGTGCACACAGCCTGATCTTCACCATCAGGCAGCCCTGCCACAAGGCTTAGGTGCTACGCAGCCCTTCTGCGTGGCAAATCTCATCTCCACAAAGCAGCGCCCAGCAAGGAACACGGCCAAGGCACGACGGCGGCCACCAGCAACGCCCCAGCCCAGTAGCGAACAAGATGGCGGCTCTCCTCCAATACCCGTCGGCGAACAAGATGGCGGCGCGAAGCCCCGGCCCGCCGCCTGGTGGCCCCGCCCCATCCACGTGACCGCCTGTCGCTGGAGAAAGCCCCATGCCGAGGTCGGGCATTCGGTGGGGTCCTGCGTAGCGCTGCTAGCTTGGGGCTGTCCAAAATCTGCCTGTCGGGAGGCTGATAGTGTAGCGGCTTGTGGGCAGGGCGGGGAGGAGAATTTCAGCGTGGCTTCAGCCTGAAAATAGGCGTTACTTTCCAGTATTCCTCTCTGGTTTTTCCATCGCGAGCAGTTCTCTCATCTTCCTCGCTTACCCATCAGGCAGAGCATAGGACAGCTAAGTACGGTGGCCGGCGGCGGGGGCGGGAAGCCACCATGGCGGCGGCGGTGGTGGCGGCGGCCGGCCGGGCGTGCGCCTATGGTGTCGTGCGAGCGGCCTGGCGAGGTGCGAGGGGGTTAACGTGTCTGTGCCTATGGGAGGCCGAGCTGCCGGCCGGGGGGCGGCTAAGGAACCGGCACGGGGACGGTGCGGCTCTGGTTGTCCGTGCGCCTGTGTGGGGGGAGCCCAGTTGCTCTCACAGGTATTCGTGATAAATCCTGTAGAGCTTGCTCTGCAACTGGAGCCTTTGGCCGGATGGCTGGCGATTCGGAGATGCGTAATTCTGCTCTAGGTTCTGCGCTGCGTTTCGCTCTGTAGGAGTGTCGTGCTTCTCGTCAGATGTTAACGCCGTTACGCAGCGCTGTTAAGCAGCGAGCGCTGCCGGGGCTTTGGGAAGCGAAAGCGAAGCGGTGTGGTGCAGAGGCAGCGCAGTGCTGGGGGTACTCGTGCTTTTTGTGTTGCTGAAGGCCCTTCGTCTCTGTCACTGCTGCGTACCCTACAGCAGCTCTGTTTCCATTTGCCCAAGCTGCTCTGGCCTGTGGCAGAGCCCTGGGGGCAGTTTTTCCCCGTCTCGTTGTTATCCTTAAGGCTTGGCAGCAGTGAATCCCGGTACTGCTTGGTGGATCCTCCAGTTGGCAGGAGTGAGAGGTTCTTATTTCCCGCCCTTTGTGTTCTTTGGGATTCCTTAGGGGCTGCAATAATGTATCTCCATAGAGTTTAGCAGCCAACGCCATGCATGCAGACAGCCTTAAAGGGAAATCTTAAAAGAGTCCTAATGTAAAGTATATACATACTATGGGGTATTTATGTGAGGGGGAATCTCTTGTATTGGAGGCTACCTTGACTCCCACCTTTTGTCTTTCTGATTCTTTCTGTTTTCCCTTTTCTCCCAAAGGGACTTCTATCACTACAGTCAATGTATGGTATCAGCCACAAATCCTGCTAATAAATTTTTACAAACTGCTGTCAGAACTCTTGGTACAACTTAAGTAGCTTGATGCACTGAAGTCCTAGGCAGGGCTGTCCTACAGGGAAAGCTTCTGAATAATAAATATTGCTGGAGACTGAGGTGAGAAGAAAGACCAGAGTTATTTCCTAAAAATATATTCAAGTCTGGTGTTAAAACACTTGGAAGCTGAATGTGTTGGGTTGATTGTGTTGTGGTTTTTTGTTTGTTTGTTTGTTTGTTTACTTTTGGCAGACTTCCCTTCTTTCTCCCCTGCTTTCAGAACCAAAAGGGTGTTTGTTAGTATTTATTTATTTTTTTTCAGCCTCCAGGAGCTTCTTTATCTTCCTTTTCTCTGTTTCTAAAAGGAACAGCTAAGTAGTTAATACATTCCTGGTCTCCTTCTTTGGGTAACATATAATGAAGTGATGTTCGTTCTTTAGCCAAATATCAATTACAGATTCCATGTTCAAGGATGTTTGAAAGCAATTTTTGCATACAAAATTTTCCAAAGTAGATAAAGGGGTTTTTTTTGTTTGTTTGTTTGAGAATCACTTAGTGCAGAGATTTCATTACTGTGTGGGACTTTGTTGAGCTCTTGTGAGATGATGTGAGAAAATAGTAATAACTCCAAAATATTTTCCCATTGGAGATTATTTGTATGAATGTGTAATTTCTGTGCGTAACAGTTTCATTTGAATAAAAAGCAGCAAGCAAAATATAAAACAGAAAAACTCCGTGCAAGAAGTTCATTGCCCGTTAGAGATTAACTTGACAGCACTTGATATCTTCAGAAATGCAATTTGTAATTTAAAAATAGAACATACCTCTGTTTTTTTTTTAACATTTTTTTTTTTTTTTAAGAGTGATATGATTATTTCAGTCTAGAGCCTCCCATGTGTATGCTTGTACCCGTATTCAGGCAATTTCTGCGAAGTTCTAATTATAACCCTGCCATAACCATTTCAATAGCTGTTTTTTTAATAGGCTTTCTTTTGTGTGTGTGGTTGGTTGTTTTTTTATTATTTAACAGAGCAGTTCTCACTGCTGAAACCAACTTCTTGCAGTGTTTCTTTCTCTCAAGTACAGAACTAAGAACAGTTCTCTGTATTTAACTCCTGTGGAAAATAATTACAGAAGCAGAGGGGTTTACTAAATAGCTGCCATTTGTTTAAGGAAAAAAAAAAAAGCTGGGCTCAGGTTTACTGAACTGTGCTTTCATAAAGAAAATGCATGGGTTTTCAGGCTGCTTGCTGCCTTTCAGGGTGTGGGTAATGTAGAAATCAAATGCAGTGCATGCCAGTTTGGGGCATTGAGCGTGGGGAAAGGGATTGTGCACTGTGTGTAAGTCTGTGAAAGGTGATTTAACCAACGTGTCACTTCAATGGAGGTTAACAAGGTTTGGATGAAATAGGCCATCAACTTACTTGTATTGTGGTTGTTGTGTAGGAAATGGAGGAAGTGGTGCATTAACTGCATGTGTGTGGGTACCACAGTACTGTTTGACTGAGATAGAATCGTAGAATTTTTAACATTGGAAATGACCTCTAAGATCATCTACTGATGTTTTAAACTGCTTACCTTCCATAAATATTTTTCTTTGCTCTGTTTTTAGAGTGTTTATTCCCTTTGTAGCAGCGTGTGCACAGAGGTATGTGGTAATGCTTCCTTAAAGACCAGCACTCAGGGTTTCATGCTCTGGGAATCGTGGTGGTTTCTTGTGGGTGCATTTTTATTTTTATTTTTAAAATTTTTTTTCCAGCATCTTCCTGCTTCTCTTGTCCTGTTGCACTTTGGACCAAACCAGTTATATATCCGAGCATCTAGAGTAATGTAACACAGCTCTTAGGATTTGTTAGACATAGAAGCTGGATTTCAGCTCAGCTGGAATTCTCATGCTTCCAGTCTTCAAAGTGTAAGTTTGTAATGTATGGTATTTTAAAAAAGACTTAATCGTTAAAGAAAATGTTGCTAGGAGATTTTCTCTTTGATTTCAGAGAAACAGGGATCTCACCCTGGATTTCAAGAGCTTGTTTTACAAATCATAATTGTTGTAGCGCTTCTATAAAACTACTTTGAATCTTTACGCTTCTTGAGATCAGTTGGAGATGTGATCTCTTTAATGTAACACTGGTGTTTATTTGGCTTTGGTTTTTTGATATCTGACCTCTTCTGTACCTTGATCACTGCCAGAAATGTATTTCTGCAGCAGTTGATGTGATTTTACTGCCTAGTGATTCTTCTCTGTTGTCATTTTGTTCTGATTCTGTGGTGTCTGTAGGCTTTTTCTTGTATTGCTATCAGAATTTTAGAAGGTGATGGTATTTAAGTTATGGAACTCTTTTTGGCCAATTTTGTTTCTGTATTTTTTGTGTGGTGCTGTGTGGAGCCGGGAGTTGGACTCAGTGAATCTTATGGGTCCCTTCCAACTCGGGATATCCTGAGTTTGGATTTGTTTGTTCTGTTTTCTGAGAGGCTCAGGAGAGTGATCCAGTTGATGCGTTCTGCATCGTTCCCAACTGGCTTTTTAGTGGGTCCCTCCCCACAGGCTTCTAAAGAGTTGAGGGATGTGAGAGGTGATTCAGGTGTGGTTAATTAATTGGCTGAAAGGGGAAGTGGAGCTCCACAAACATCTGTGTTCATGAGCACTCAAGGCATGTGAGTGATACAGTTATAGTACTTCACATGCTGTATTTATGTCTTGCTGTTGACATGTTCTATAACATTATTGCAAGTTCTGTTACCAAGACAATTTATACCTTATGAGGGTGCAGTTTCACTCTATCAGCAATTTGTTAGAAGCCTTCTAGCTTCCTTCTCTCTGTGACACTTCCTATTATAGTGGTCCCACCCCACCTCCATCTGCACTTAGTGCTTCAAGGTTCACATCTGATTCCCTTTAGAAACTAAATCATAGGAGTAAATGTTACTGGGGGGTGGTTTGTGTTTGTGTGGTTTGTATACTTGAGGGAAATGCTGTTTTCAAATTAAAATGTCCTAAACAGCTCTTTTCTGTTTTTATCCCCAGGGTTTGCTTCTGTACCAGTGAAAGGGAATTGCTGTTCCTATTCTAGCTTGGCATGGTCTCTCCAGGTGCGGTGTTCCATCTCTGTCCCCCAGAATGTGACAGTACAGCAATGCAGGAAGAGCAGTTTCTTCAATACATGTAAGTTCTTGAATTGGATTAAAATTACTGTCTGTAGCAAACAGAAAGAAAGATGAGTTTGCTTTGGGAAGCTCACAAAAATCTATCTTTAGTAATTTTTTTTATCTATTCTACTTGCATACCTCATAAGATTATAGTTGCAACTACATTTCTTGATGGAACTGCGTGCACAAAATTCATTTTAATAGCAAGCAAGTAGTTGATTTGCATCACAATGAATCCATTCAAAGTATTTAATTGTATGGGAGGGAAAGACACCTTCCCCTCTATTTCTTAGTCTTTTACTGACAGCATAAACTATGTGTTTATTTTCCAAATGGTTTTTGAGCCACAGACAAGATGTACTATTTAAGCTGTTCTGTCTCAAAAATGAAATAATTAAAACACAATAACATGCTTAACAGAAACTGTTGATAATGTCTTGCTAATTGTCAGCTCAGCTACAGTATTGTCCTCCAATCCTGAAAGGAATTAAATGTGTGGTTGATATAACTGAGGAATGATGGCTGTGAACCTATTTTGTGGTTCCTTGTCTGTGGCATTTTCCCACTGCAGAAAAGGGGAAATAGTAAGAATCTGTGGATGAGATAACTGAAGTTTTAGAGTCACATTGGCACTTTATAACTTATAAACTACAAGAACAATGGTGTTTTCCAATCTTTATGACATAAATGCAATAGAGTCGTGTATGTATTTTAAATATAAAAGGTTTAAGTGATCATGCTGTTGGACTTTTCTTCTTCAGTATATTTTAGCTGTTGGTGGATTTTTTTTTTTTTCCCAAGCAGATGATAGTAGGAGGGGCTTGAAAGACCTGCTAAAGGCTGCAGTGTGGAGGCTCATGGGGAAGGTTTTCTAAGGATGCCAACTGCTTAGAGCTTAGGCACTAATGGCAAGATAAAACTATCTGTGAAGCTAAACACTCTTGTTTTCATAGACTCACAGGATGGCTCAGGTTGGAGAGGACCCTAAAGCCCCAACCCCTGGCTGCGGGATGGGCTGCTCCCCCCCCTTCCCCAGCTCAGACTGCCCAGGGCTCCATCCAACATGGCCTGGAGCCCCTCCAGGGATGGGGAACCCACAGCTTCTCTGGACAAATGATTTTGTGAATTTTAAACTCTACAAGTTATTTCCCTATTATTTGTAGGGTAGATGTTACCCTAATTTATGTTTGTATTCATAACATCTAGATGAGGTCTGTTTTATGAGAAATTTTGCCAACTGCCTTTTTGGTGACTTAATTAAAAGCATTTATTGTAATGGCATCGTTATTGTTTGACTTAATAAAATTTTAAGGAAGTTATATTTAGGCAAGCTGCATAAAACTGAACTTTAATAAGATGTAAAAAAATGGAATAATCAAAGTGTACTTCTTTTATGTATTCAGCAGAGATGGAAGCTGGAATACTGAGAGTTTTCTGTTTCAAAGTATGGTTGTTTTAAGAACAGTTTTTATTCAAGAGGTCAGTCTGTAGGGTTCTTTGCTTCTAAGAACCAGACTGGATAAAATCATATTATGCTATCATTTGGAAGTAATGTGCTACCTTACTTTGTAGGCTCTTTTGTTAGAAAGGCAGGTTACAAATGTGGGTTGAGCATGATAAAATAGTACTTGGTGCTTAAAAACAGTTTTATGCATTTTTCAAAGCAATCGGGAAGGCTGGATAAATGACTTGATCCCATAGGAACCTAGAGAATATAGTAATTGCTTTTTCTTTGTACAATTCATCATGCAATTTGTTAGGAAGCATAACATTTTATACTATTGATTTCAAACATGAGCCAAATCTGCTGAGTTCCCATATAACTAAGATAATGATAGATGAGGTGTACAATGCTAATCTTGGCATTACGATTACTCTCAAATTTTCTGTTCTTTTTCTGCTTAGATGCGTGCAGTGGAAAGATAAGCCACTTAGTTAAAACAGCAGCAAAACTTTGTGCAATTCATTTATTCAATTTATGAATGTAGATGTAAGTCTTAAGACCTGTTGTTTTCTAACTCTGTCTATACTGGGCTTAGGATACATCATCAACCTGTTTTATTTCGTGCACCATTTCCTGAAACTCATTTGGGATCATCTATTCCTGGAATTGAAAAGACGGGTATCAGGAACAGCTGTATCTGGCACAGAGTTGGGCATTGTAAGTTTTTGGAAGGAAAGTGCTGAGGGAAGCAATGGACAGTGGAAGTTCTGTGTGAACATAAAGAAACACTACTGTGGTGGAGATTGAGAACTGGCGTAGGTTTTCCAGGGAGCCTGTGGAGTCTCTATACTTGGAGATGTTCGGAAGCTGCCTAGACAACTGAATCTGGGCAGCCCTTCTTGAGCAGGGAGCTCCAGAGGTGCCTTCCAACCTCAGCCATCCTGTGAGTCCACGTGGGGTTGCTGCAAAGCGCTGACTCAAATCTGAGGGCATTGGGTGGGTGGGAAGCTCTGGGACCTTACTGATCTGAAGAGCTGACTAGAATGGGGCTCCAAGGATCCTGTTTACTCTAAGCGTGGAACAGAGATCAGTTGAGCTTAGCTACTAGATCCTTCTTGACATGGTTTTGTGTTCTGCTGTGGTGGTGTAACTGAAGAATTGGTAAAAGGAAAACAACACTTCCTTGTCAAGTGCAGAGTACTTTGAAGAGTTGCCCTAGTGGCTGTTGATACACCCTAGCTGGATGCATGAATTTGCTCTGCCATGAATTGACAATGTGTGGCTCTCTGCATACTTCCTTTTAGTAGCATCTGTGAGAAACATTGACTTTTCATGCTGTTCAATCTCCTTGCACACTAACTACTGCATCTCTGTCCCTCTTTTTACAGGTTCCATCGGGGTTTTGGAAACATGCCTTTATATGTTCCTTTGTACTTCTCTGAAGCATCAATCATTCTTTTCTAGATACTCTAGAAATACTTTTAAGCCAAGAAGGTTGTTTTTGGTTTTCCTGCCTGGTTTGGTTTTGTTTTGTTTCTGTGGAAGGCTGCTGGTTTTAGAGCAGCTGTTCTTGCTGAGTTGTTTCCACTTTCTTTTCTCCATGGTAATTAACAGCTGGAGTTGAATAGTTCAACATCTTCAAAATTCAAATGAAGTATGATATTAACAGTATAAATCACATTATGGCACTCATATCCTTTAGTAATGCAGTTGTTTCAGAAGGGTGGTAACATGAAATGATCGTATCTGCATTTTTAATGCAAAATATAATTTTCAAATGAAATGTCAAATGACAGTTCTTCGTGACTGAGAAATAGATGGTACTTTTGTGTCTCATTAGTGAAGGCTTGCTTCTCTTCAATCATACTCTTAAAAGTGTTGACATGCTCTTGCTAGCAGGGTCACCTGTACCCTTCAACTTGATCTTTAATTTAACTCATTTAAATAGGAGGAATTGCGGTTATCCTAGGCAGTCTGTGATCCTGATCCGTATAGCTGGCTGCTGCACTTTGAAAGGGGCATACGCTGGGATTTGTTCTTGTTTAGTGACGGATTTCAGTGAGTTTGTGATGAAGTAATTAAAATGCTCTCGTTATTTCGGGATTAAATTCTGCCCATCTCCCCCCTTTCCACCCACCCCACTATGAAAAGCAATTATGTTTGTATTTACTTAACGATTTCATGCGCTTAGTTAAAAACAGAAGGACCTGATCTTTCTTTCAGATGATGATTGGAAAATGAATACCTTCCTCTGAAAAGCCATATCTCAACAGACCTGGCATAACAGATAGTCTTGCTTGTGCCTGTTACTGTCCAGCTTTTGTGTGAGAAGATAGAGCAGTTTTTTTTTTCCCTACCTCTCATTACATTTATGTGCTCTTATGAGCAGGCAGGCAGACTGAAGAGTGTATATGTGGGTTGGAAATGACCTTCAAGATCACAAAGTCTGACCATCAACGAACCATGCCCCTTTGTGCCACATCTGCACGTCTCTTAAATCCCCCCAGGGATGGAAACACCACTACGTTCCTTAGCAGCCTGTTCCAGTGCTTGGCTGCCTTCTCCTTGAAAAAATTCTTCCAAATGTCCACCTAAACCTCCCCAGTGCAACTTCAGGGCTTTAAATTCCAATAGTTCTGGCTTTTTCTGGGCAGGTGTTTGAGCTTGTAGTTGTTGAAAAACATGGATTAAAAAGTGCTGTATATGTCATGGGAGAAGTATGTATCTGTCTGAGGAAAATGTGAAGTAAAGACCTTTACACTACAGAATTGAGTTGAAATACATAAGCTGCCATTTCTGAAGGCAGCAGAGGCACACAGATGTGTCATGAATACTGAAAGTAATTGTCCCCCATCATCCAAACCTTTTGGCAATAACAGTAAGCAAAATTTCTCCAAAATCTGTATCCAAGAGTGTACGAGACTAAAGATCTTTTATTTGAAGCTGCAGTTGTACCACAATTATGCTTTCCCTGTCAGTGTTAATTCCATTAGTTACTGTTGGGAAAAAATGAAAAGAACTTAATTTCTCTGTTGCTAGGTGATGTTTCCGTATAGGTTAGAATACAGAGTAAGGAACACGACTATCTTTCAGAGCTCATAGAATAGATTGTAGCAATGAAGAGGGAATCATATTTAGACCAACAATATAAAATTATACTCACAGTAACATGCGTTGTCTTTGGAGACTCTCCTTACTGCAAGCAATTAGGCTCTGTATAAATCTCTGCATTTGTGTTCTTTATTGGATGCATCAGTTCCTGAAAGCCTACGTGTTAATTAAATTTGATATTAAATTTTCCCAGTCCTATGTGAGTTGTCTTCAGATTAAGTAGTTCATTTTTCTGCCTTGCCTACTTGAGAACCAAAGAGGAAAAAAGATTGTTTTTCAGTTTTTAATTTTTTTTATTTAATGAAGTATGACCACTCAGATAAACAACTAATGAGTTACCACTTGTCACTGTCATAGCAGCATATGGAGAGTTTTGTTGTTTCCGCATTGAGGATGTCAAGATCTCCAAAATACACATTGCTCTGTTTTATTTCCTTTTGTGAGGGCGATGCCTCATGTATTTATGTGTATGTTGAAGACACGTGAAGCTGTGAAATCAGACTTCTTTGTTTCAGATGTTTCACTTATTTTATATGAAATGCCTAGTTCTACAGCAATCGTAAGGCTGTCTCCAGCCTCGGTAAGTATTGTGCTTGGAAGTAGAAGTTAACATGTGCAATCTGAAGTGACACCTGAATCATTCGCCTCATGTTTGCTTCATATTCAGCCACTGAAATGAATTGTAGCTTTTGTTCTTATGACAACTTACCTATGTAGTTACGAAGACAGAAGAGAACTAATGGAAGATGAATTAAATGTATATTGCTTAAGACTGAGCGTAGTCTTGATATTTTTCAGGCTCTGTATCTTGTTAAAGCTTAAGATCAGAGGCTTAGAAATCAGGAGTCCATACCATTGTTTCAGAAATGTCTTTCAAAAAAACCAACAGATTTCAAATATGAAAAGTGATCCGTTAGACGTTACTGGAAGGCAATCTAGGAGTTAAAAAGGACCTTTTACAACATGAGGAAATCCTTGTCTCATTAGACCAAATGTCTGTCTGAGCATCCCATCTCCAGCAGTGGCACATGCTATGGGAAGAAAATAAGAATTGGATGAGCACGCGGGGATGGGCAGCTCTTCAGAAAATCATAGAATTATAGATGGCCTGGGTTGAAAAGGACCACAATGATCATGTAGTTTTAACCCCCCTGCTATGTGCAGGGTCACCAACCAACAGACCAGGCTGTCCTGAGCCACATGCAGCCTGGCCTTGAATGCCTCCAGGGATGGGGCATCCACAACCTCCTTGGGCAACCTGCTCCTGTGCATCACCACCGTGTGTGTGAAAAACTTCCTCCTAATATCTAACCTAAACCTCAGTTTAAAACCATTCCCCCTTGTCCTATCACTATGCACCCTTGTAAACAGTTGTTTCCCCCTCCTGTTATACACTCTTTTCAAATATTGGAAGGCAAAAAATCCTCACAGCATTCAGTGATTTACAGTGTAGAACTTCTGTGTTTTGTATATTCGAGTGTTTTTTCTCTTGTGAATTTGTTAACTACTTTTCACCCCTGTAAGTAGTACAACAGTGGTACATTCTCTTTTCTGGAGATGGAGAAGCTTGTCTTTACTATAGAAGACAAGGTCAAGGAAATGTCCTCTGCACTTGAGCACATCGAGGTTTGTGATGTGTTGGGTTCCCAGAGGAGCTGATAAGCCTTCAATGTGCCTCTGTGGAAAAGAAAAATTACGTGTTTTCATTAAGCATCTGAGTCTAGGCTCTGTAATTTATCTTGTCACTTGTAATAGAATATGTAAGTATTCCCTTTAGAGATGCTTTCTCATATTTCACATGTGTGGAGAATTTTTTTTCCAAATTTTGTTTTCCTTTTGATTGGAAAAAGGAAATATCATACCATTTTAGAATTCATCTGCTAACAGAAGTTACATTTTAATCCAAGCCGAAGCCTGAAAATGAATATTAGTGATTGGAAAGACCTTACAAGGTTCCTTAAGATAATATGGGTGCACAGTTGTAATGGCACTGACAGGCAACAACGCACTAAAATAATTGTGCTTGTTATAACACATTCCTGTTTTAATGTTGTCAGTATTAATGTGGATTTGTGGTGTTCTGCTGCTGGACTGTTTGTCATCAAAAAACTGAAACAGAAGTTGCTTGTTATGTGGAAAAAATGAGCCTTCACTCACAAAGTTAATCCTTTCTTCTCTTTTTGTTCCCTTCCATTTTCCAATTTACTGCTATTTGTTTTTCCTTTCTTTTTGTAGCAAGCTAGCTGGGAACTCTCATCTTCCTCGAGGCAAAGAAACCTGCTTTTAATCTCAGTTGATCAGATCTTGATTCTGTTTTTTAATATATTTTACACCAAGTTTACGAGTAATGCTTGCAGGTTACTGAGGTGTGACCTAATACACATCTCCTGAAGCAAGTGCTGGGCTGTCTGGCTTCTGAAATCAGAGAACAACATAAAAGTGCACAAAACCAAATCCTTTGCAAATATTACAAGAATCTTTTATATAGATTGAGTGAAACAGAGTGGCATCTTAACTGTTGGTAGTTGTTGATGGTCAGCTTGCATAGCAAGCATGCTTTCAACAAAATTCAATAGTGGATCTTTTTTTTTTTTTTTTGGCCATGCAATAAAATCTTAGATATCACAAATTTCCCTTGTTTGTAGCTTTGTGCTATTCAGTAACTAGCTGTGTGGTGAGTTTGGTTTTACAGCTTGGGCCATTTCAGTAGTAATGGAGTGCATGCAGCTTCCCATTTCACTGTACCGGCACGGAGGCAAAAGAAAGATAAGACCATAAATCACTGAGATTGCATACCTAGCTATGCTGTCTTCATCTCAGAGTTTTTTTTCCAGTGTGAAAAACACTAAGGTTACTGGCGTTACTTTCACCTCTGTGAGAGATTTTTCCTACATATGCATTATGTATATGCTCTCCAGTCATGCTAGTGCTTTGCTGCCAAGTCAGATCGACCTTTCTACGGTCAGATTTTGATTTTCTTAGTTGCTGTGTTGTCTGTTGTAAGCTGTGTCCTCACCATTGTAATCTTCTTGACTGTCGCCTATCCCCTCTGTATTCTACTCCTGTCACTGTCTTAAAATCACTTTGGTATCTGACATCTTATAAAGAGCTCTCAGCTCTGGAGCCTGCAGGCTTCTGATATTGCATTAAATACGACTGCTTTCCAAACAAGTGATGATACTACTAGAGATTGATTAGATAGCTACACTTTGGTACCAACTGTGGTGTTTCCCTCTTGTTCTAATATTATCAGATTCTGTTCTGTGATTGAGGCCAAAATGAGGTTTGTTCTGACCTCATCTTGCTGGATCTGTTGACATTGACTTGTCTCCTTTGCTGCAATACAATCTATTTGCTCTAACTTCTGCTGCTTTCCCTGTATTGTCAAGAAGTAGTGTTATGGTGTAGACATTTAGATGCTAAGAGACTCAGTGGGAGCAATCCTCAGCCACTGAATTCGTGCCAGCAATCATAGTCCACGTGAACGTGAAAAGCCACATCATACTTCACCTTAGTGAGGTATGCTTACCAGCAGTTTTTGTGTGGATCTGTAATGCAGCGTTATCTTAGGGTATTATTAGTATTCATGTGCAAAAATCTGGTATCAATCACAGCATGTATTTTATTAGAAGTAACGACAGCATCACATTTGGTAGCATCTTGTACTTTGTAGTGTTTTGTTTCTTCCTCTGTACTTGCTTTGTAGTGTTCTGAGTGCCAACTATATGATTCAGAATTTTCTTTCTCAAAAAAGAATTGCAGTCAAACATCCCAGTTGGGTTAAGGACTTTTGCCTGAAAAGGTGGGCATTATGCCTTTGAAAAAGCCCCCTTGAGCCCATATTTGAACTTATCCAATGCAAAGAAAGCTGAGTACTGAACAGTAGCTCTGGAAATACTGGCTAGCTCCTCATTCTCACCTTGATGTCAACATAGCAGGGCTCCCCAGCAGTGTAAAGTTTGCTATGAAATACATACCTCCTCAGCCTCCTTCAACAATTCTGTATGCTAGATGAAAAATCATGGAGTGGGTGAAGTTATAAGGGAACTCTGGTGGTCAACTGATCCAAACATCTGCAGACAGTGAATGTTCTGCAGGATCACCAAGTGAGGAGGCCAGCTGAGTTCTGTGAGGAAGCTGTTTGGTTGTTTGGTGCTCTGTGTTCCTTCCTCCACCCACCATTTCCAAGCAATAACAGAGTGCTTTGTGTTTAATTAGAACATGAAAGTATCTGCAGATTTATGTTGGTGGTCATCTGTATTTTGTGGGTTCTTTTAAGCAGGCTAACTTCGATATTTTTTAGAAAAAAGACGTTGACTCTCATGAATGTGTGTCCTTGGCCAAGTGCTTAAAGGTATTGCTGATATGTGCTCCTAATGAGTGATTGTTTTTATCTACTTGAGAATTAGTACCTTACTGGTACTGGTTGGGAATGTCTGCCCTTAAATTGTTTCTGAAAATCCTTTTAAGAATGATGTACCTAGCTGTGTGCATGTCTGATGGCAGTCATCAGTGGGAGAGGCACATTTACCTCTGCAGCAGATACACATGTATGTAGTAGGAAATTACTTTCTTAGCAAGGCACTAATCCTACAGTTTAAATCCCAGTCATGGTAGGGTTAACTCTGGTTGTTTTTTTTTTTTGGTTTTTTTTTGGTTCAGTTTCCAGTATATGAAGTACTTGTACATTACTTACAAAAACTTTCCTATTTCAGCGACAGCTGAGGAGCTATGGAAAGGAGCTTTGGCAGAGACTGGTGTGGGAGTAAAGAAAGGAAGAGGAAAGAGAAGGAAGAAAAAGCTGAAAAAAAATCTCAACAGAGGCCAGGAGATTGGGGAAGGTAGGTTCATAAATAAAGGGTTGAAGAATGTCTCAACCTTTTCATATGCAGTGTTTTTTGGTTTAACATACTGATAAGTTGCTGTTAATTTCTGTGATGTCTAAGCAGCTTGAAGTATCTCTGTTTTCTGAAAAAATAAAAATCCTTATTTTAATACAGTTCTTTGATTTTTAAACACAAATTGTGTCACAGAAAACACTTCAAATGTGTGAGTACTTTCTATTTTATTGCACTTTTCCAATGCACAGATTTCAGTCCTTGTTTGGCATAAAACTTTTTTCCTCTTATTTTCAAGGACGTTCCGGTTTCCTCTGGCCAGGGCTTAATGCTCCTCTGATACAAAGTGGGAGAGTACAGGCACTTAGTCAACGGAAAAAAGAAGAACGAGACAGAATTCAGTCTGAGATTATTCAGCAGAGAGATACATGGGAGAAGAAAAGAAAAATAAAAATGAAGAGAGAGGGAGGATGGAGTGGAAAGTGTTGGGGAGGTGTCCTTCTGGATCCACCTGATCCAGGTCCTAATGGAGGTAAGAAGACTGGATTAATATCTTTCTTAATCTTATTAGCCTTTTTGTCAAGAGGTGGGTAAAAGGGAGGTCCAGACTTTTCCTGTGATTTGAAAATTCAGTTTGTACTTCTGTCTTGAATCTGTCTGTACATATGCTGATATGTTAATTAAGACAGCTGAATCAGAGAACAAGTTGCATTTACTCAAGTAAAATCTGTTAAATCTCTGCTGTTAGATGAATGTTATGGACTATCTGATATACTGCATTATGGAGTAGTGTGTCGTGTTACAGACTGTTATAGAGGTTTTGGAGTGTGGAAATATTTTTGTGTGTTTAGAGTCAATTGTCTTGAGTATGAAAGCCTGTGCCAGTGCCTCACCACTCTTTTGGAAAATAAATGTTTCCTAATATCCATCCTGAGCCTCTCCTGGTGCAACTTCCAGGCCATTCTTTCTCGTCCTCTCACTGTTAGCTGGGAGCAAACACCAACTCCTACCCTGCCACAACCTACTTTTAGGCAGTTGTAGAAAGCAGTAGGATCACCTCTGAGCCTCCTCTTCTCCAGACTGGCTAATAGTATTGCTATGATGGAAGCTGACCTATTTTGTGATGTTTTTAACCATTTACAGCTTTTGTGTGTTGTACATTAAATACGGCGGTGATTTATTTTCTTGATTGTTGTTTGTTTCACAGTTTTAGAGCATATTTTTCTTTAATAGTACTGTAGACTTGTTTTTCATAGCATTTCTGCAGCAGAAGAGAATGAGGAAGAATATCAGATATAATTTAATAAAAATGCTTCAATATAAATGCTGGCTTGCACTGATTTCCCAAAGAGTATTCCAGGTTTAATTTGGAAAGATTGTATAGCTTAACTTGTGGTTAAAATATTGAAGAGATTCTGAGGTCAGTTCAGGTTTTCATCAGTTCTGTTATTACTTTCTGTGTGACGTTCAGACAAAGCTGTTAAATTGATGTCTTGCTTTACCATTAAGAAAGTATTATTTTTCTTCCTGTGTCCTATGCTGATTATTTAGATTGGACAACCTTTAGAGACTGTTTGCACCTTAATTCTCTTGCAACCATAATACCTAAAAAGATAATGTATTGGTTCCAGTTGGAAGCAGGGGTACCTAATAGAGCACAATGGATGTGAATAGGTTTTCATCTCTAATTATGGCAGGAGCTGTGCTATCGTTATAACAAGAATGGTATTACGCTTTCTAGGAAGTTACCACTTGAACTGGATTTTTTTAAAGCTAGATTTCTTAATAGATGTTGATTTTTTTACTAAAGAAATAATAATAAAATTATGCATTATAAATAAAGAATTGCACATTGTTTTCTCTGTTTTAAAAGAACGCATGACTGGACTCATGTTACAAAGCACAAAACCTGCTTCAAAAATAATGCCTCCTATTTCATTACATTAGCCCGTGATGTCAGAGGCAGATGGTGGTATGGCAGCAGGGTTTGAACCTTCCCACCAGTATCCCATAACAGTTGTTGCTATGTGACAGGTGACAGCAGAGGGGCAGTCTGACACAATGGCATCTAACATGGAATTGAATCCTTCCATGCAGAAAAAGTGGCACTCATTGATGCTTGCTGAACACTTATGGAAACCAATCAGTGGATGTGAGCAGAGTGAAAGTTAGGCTGTGTGGGCAATGTTCTCCTAGCAGTGGTTCTGTGCAGATTGTTCTGAGTGCAGCATGCAGACTTTTGTTCATCACTGGTGAAAACGCATAGCTAGTGGTGGTGACTATGTTAAAAAATAGTATTTGGTAGCAGAGAGTTTGTTCTATCAAATATTTTGTGCCCTTTGTATCTGTTGCAGTTTCCATAGAAACAAGTAGGAGGCATTACTTTTGGAAGAACATATATTTGAGGCCTTTTTTGTAAGAAAGTAGCTAATAATCTTCGTTTTTAGATGTGTTCAAATCACTTTCTACTTACTGCTGAGATGGATTTATAAACTACAGCTACATAAAATTGCATTCTTCTTTAAATTATATTAACTGCAGGGAGTTGTGCTGATATGTAATTAATACAAGGAAATGTAATACACTACTTTTTCCCCAACAGAAACTTACGAGGATTTTGAAACAAGAGTCATTGAGGTAAGCAGTACAAAACTTTCAAGGACTTTAATTGTAATTATTTTATATTGAACTTGTAATTATTTAAGTCTTTGCTAAGGCAATGTTACAGAAGTTAGTCTGTTGTTTCAACTGCATGACATAATCTGGCATTCTGTTCATGGAAACTTCTCTGAGGAAGCAATATCTGATTGGAATGAGTGGCTGTGAAATGGAAAGTGCTTGCAGATAAAGCTTTAACAGTTCCCATGCAACTGTAATACAAGCAGTGTAGATTCTAAAATACTTAATCTTTCCATTGCATGTCCTTATCATCTTTTTTCAAACATAGAGTAGCTATGTATGTGTAACTGATTGTATGTGATCCCTTGGCTGGTGTGATGTGATTATCTGGTTACTAAATCCAAATAACTGGAGATATTTGCTCACTGTTGGCGATGCTTCAGGCTAAAAGTCAAAGTCTTCAACACTGCCAATAGAAGTTGTTTTGAAGGCCCAAATTTTTCATGATGATTTTAACAGAAATGCCCTTCAGAATGTGGTCAGAGAAAGAGCTTTTTAAAAATGGTGAATTTTGTTTTGAAAACAAGATCAACTATTAGTAATAGGTTTTGAATAGTGAATTGTAAAGTGTCAGTAGTGCAAATATGTGTTGTTGCTTCTCAGTGGAGAAGCATTCCAGAAGAGACCATTAACAATTAGAACTATGCATGCTCATGCTATTGCAAGTTATTTTGTCTACCATTTATTTTATTTTCTAACTTCATACATGTTTGTTACTTTGGAAGCCGTGGAACTACTTGAAGCCTTGTTAGGGCAAGTCCTGACTTCAGAAATAAGCTCATTTCTTGTGACTCATTTGCTTTCAGTGGAACCAAATGATGCTGAGCATCCAGAAAAGGCAGTAGCTGTGGAAGTCAGAGCAGTATTTGCCCTTTATCCTTGCATTCCCTTCTCTTCTACCCATGTCCTAACTCTAGTGAGATTTGTGGTCGCTGTGGCCAGCTAATTTCCAGCTTTATCAGTGTTGTATACAGCTTGAAATCTCAATCCCTTGTAGCTTTTCTTGTCAGTTTATAAATACTTGACGTGTTAGAAAGGACTCAATATTTTGCTGAAATGACTGAACTATTAGAAAAGCAAAATTCAGCAAGGTGTAGCAAATTGGCCACTTCCAGCTGGGGGCATCAAATTGGTAAGTTTGGCCAAGTCTTTCTTGTTCATTAGCACTGATCTTACTGGTGAAGGTGAAAGAGCTGGGAGAAATTCAGTGTTCCTTTGCAGCCCTCTTTGATTGGGTTGAAATCTTAGAGCTGCTTTTGTCTCTTGGAGCCCTGAAGCCCAACTACAGGACCACAAAGCAGGGTGAATACCTAAGAACTTGTGAGATCCTGGATTGTGCTTTTAATAAATTGAATTAAACCCTGCTATACAAATACTTGGGGGCATAAATCAATCCAGTGGCTTTGTGTTGAAAGTAATTGCATAAACTTGTTTCTTCAGAGTATTCTCATGTTGCTTACTTTAGATGAAATTGCTTATAAGATTTGTCTCAGAGTTACCATCAAAATCTTATTTGCAATTAATATTTAACTACTTTATTATTGGAAAAAGTATACATGTCTAGCTGCAGCATTGAAAAGACTGCTTTAATTTCCAACCATGATCTTAGAGCTGAGATATTAACCTGGAGCTGTGCACGTTCTCTGACAGAAACATAACAAATCTCTGCTTAAAACAAATGTCATCTTTCTATCACTGTGAAAAAGAGTGACTGTCCAATGAGTTGCTACAGAGTTTTAAATAAGAAGTGTTGACTGTTCATCACTTTACCCTTGTCATTATTACAATTTTGCTTATTAGACAGTTATGTGAAATACTGCCTGTGTTTTTAGCCAGTGTTGTGTTATACCACTGTCTAGACACGGTGTTTATACTACTCTGACTTTCAATTTCTGTTTAGTTTCACTCTGAGCATTTCATCTCCTGTTCTGCTACCAAAGCTGACTTGTGATGCCTGTTTTGGAAGGAATCATACTTTCTCTGTACCACTACCAGATACCATCCCGTATCAATCTGTATTTTAAAAACAGTTGCTATTTAAGATTAACTTTGATTTGAATGAGTGAAGTGGTAGTGGTATGTACAAGTACAGATGAAATAACACACAGTTGAAAATTAATGTGCAATCAGTTTTCTTTAGTGGAATGTTTGATCACAATTCAGTACATTCCATATGAAAATTCACAGGTAGTGTATTTATGTGGACTGAAAAAGGAGTTGCATGTATACCAAAAAACTGATGATTTTTTCAGCAATCTTAAAACCTGTTTTCTTTATCAAAATGTAAAGCACAACTGTGTATTCTTTTTGCTGTTTGCAGGGCCCTGTTCAGCCAGTGTATCACAGTGCACACAACCATTTGCCATAACAGAGTCCGCACCGCACTGTGCCCTTCCCCCTCCCCCCATGTGCCAGTTTCAGCCCGTGCCAATGGCACATAGCTGTGTGGTTGTTGGGAGCAATGGGTGTGCGCCCAGGGCTGTGCTGTGGGTTGGACACGGCTGTCTGAGGGGCTTGCTCTTACTTGCAAATTGATTGAAGGCTGAAAGGAGTACAACGATGAATCTTTCCTCCCTTTTCATCTTGGGCACGCTGCAGGTACCTTACTAATAGTGTGTCTTTAGCCACTGAAACCCATTCCCCGTAATTTAAAGGAAGGGAAGGAATTGTCAACTGTAATCCTTCATCCTAAACGTAACAACAAAATGGATTTCACCTCTCTCATGTCTATCCACTTCCCAAGTGTCCAGCTGTCAAGGGCTTGAAAACCATTTGAAGTGTTCTGCTGTCTTGGGCCTTGCCATGTAGCTTACTGATTCTGACATTCCTTTTTCATACTTAAGTTAATGTGGAATAAGAATTGATTTTTTTGATTGTACTTCTGCTACGGTTGTTACACATAAGTGTTACTGTAACAAGCCTTGCAGGTCACAGTGTTTTCAATTAATTGAAAGGTCATATTGGAGAGTAGTGACACTTCCCAGTCAGCAGCCAGTTTGGGTTCTACATTAGGTATTTACTGAATTGGGCTGTTCTGTATCTGCGTAATTATTTACAGTTAAATACATTAAATAACAAAAAAACTGATTGCTATGCAGCACTTCCATGTGCTGTAGAAATCTTTCACTGCTTTGTTATATCTGAGTAATAAAAAAGCACTTGACAGGCAGGCTAGGGATGTACTGTTATGACGTTGCCACGGATGTGAGAAAACAGGAATATATTTTACAGAAAAACACATCTGCAAAAATACAGGGGCTGCTCTAAAAGCAATGCCACTGATGTTACTATGTTGTGCCAGGTTATCAGAGGTTGATATTGGTGTATGGCAGTAGAGGCGGAACCTTCCTGCCAGTATTTCATTACATTTTGTTGCTAAGTGACAGATGGTAGCAGAGGGGCAGTCTGACAAAAATGCCATCTAGCGTGGAAGTGCATGTGGAGCAAACATGTGGAACTGAATGCCTCCATGTGGAAAAAAAACTACACTCATTGACATTCATTGATGCTTGCTGAACATGTATGGAGATCAAATAGTGGATGTGAGCACAGCGAATTGATGGGTGATACGTTTCAACAGTGATGATAGCAATGTGAAAGATGAGCTGTGTTCTGGATGGCCATGCAACAAGGTGTCACACCATGAAATGAAGAGCTTCCCAGTGTGCTCATTCGTGGAAATTGGCAGATTGCAAGCAGGGAGCTGTGTTTGTAGTTAGATATCAGCTTTGAAGCATTAGAAACAATTGTGGCAATGTTACAATATGGCAAACACACAGGATCAGAAAGAACACCACATGCACCTTTTTCAGTGCCTATTTTCAGGCTGAAGGTGACAACTTCCTTGATCACATCATTATCAGTGATTCTGTTTTCCCAGAAGCCAAACAAACTATCAGCTCTGACCACCATATTGCTGATGCTGACTAAGCTGAAGGCTTGAAGTTCTCAAGTCAGGCCAGGGAAGAAGACGACCTTTTCTCTTGCAATACAATAACACCAGGCCCTATATCAATTTGAAGACCGTGGAGCAGATTGCCCATGTTGGCAGGACTGCCCTACCATAGCAACTATATAGTCTGGATTTGGTGCTTTGACTTCTGTCTGTTGAGACCAGTGAAACAATACCAGTGACTGTATGTTGGTTTTGGTTTTATATTAACTTGTGCTACTTGAAGCAGGTTGCTTGGGCTACCTGTTCCACCTAATCTCAGAAAGGTGGTGTAGGGAAAGCACCTCTGGGTCCATTTGCTCCAGACCCCTGCTTCAGCAGGGCCATGCAGAGTTACTTGCCCAGGTGGTTATTGTCAAATAAATGCTTATATTTTTGTCTAAAATCACAGTGGTGGCATTAAAAAAAACATAAAAAATAAACCCTAAACGATAGCTTGTGTTATGACACCATTTATCTTGTAATATGTTCAGAATTAGAAAATGAAAGCTAGCAGTCAAAAAGGCTGGAAAGCATATAAGTTCAGTGCCCCCTTTGAATCGTTCACGAATCGTTCATCTAAGGATGAAGATATAGCACTAAATAATGTATTTTGTACCTGACAGGTATGTTTTTTCTTGTCTGACACTGAAGTTGCCAGCTGCAAGAAGTCTGTCTGTAGAGGGCTTATTTTTTGTGTTCATATTTTTTCTTTTTCCCACTTTTTTCTAGTAAAGATCAATTTACTTGAAATTGTACCTGGGATTATACCTAGGTTACTGCAACCTTTCAGGTGGCAGAATGGTTGGATTTTTCAGTCAGACAGTTGTGTCCTGCCTTTTTTTTAAACTAAAGAAACACGGGTGTTTAAATATTTAATGACAGAAAGTCAAAGACTTGATTTAAAAAAAAAAAAAAAAAACCAGGTTAGGCAATGCATTGTTTACATAGGCCACAACGTATATGTGCTGGTACTGTCCTTAAAGCAAAAGCTACTTTCTGCAGATAAATGTACATGGATCCTTGTGTTTGTGGATAGAGCATGGTATGATGTTGAGCTGGGTACTGAGAATGAATGTTGGCATTACCCCTGGCCTTGTTCTTGAAATCCAAACTAATTTCTTGTTCTTTTCAAGGTTATCTCATTCTTTCTTATGTTGTATGTAAAACTTCATATGACTTTATTCTTCTATCTGTAGTTGGTTTTTTTTTGTTTGCTTGTTTAATTATTTGGTTTGGGTTTTTTCCTTTTTGTGTGTGTTTTTTTTTCTTTCTTTCAGAGTCTGTAGAAAGGGATGGTAGATGATAGGACAAAAAAATGTTTTTAACACTTGCATACTAAAAATTACTTAACTGGTTCTTCTGAAGATAAAATCAATTACATTGAGTGGATTATTGGGTGGATATTCTAAAAAGCATCTGAATGGTATTTTCCCAGGAATCAAGTTATTGATGAGCTCTGCTGGAGGCTTTGAGAAGAAATAGTTTTATCTTGTAATCAGTATAGTGTGCAGTAAATGAAGCCAGATTCTGAGATTTTGCCTGAATCTTGTCTTTTCTTTTTCCATATTATCTCCAGTAGCATGCTTTTATGACTTAATTCTCAGTTGAACTGACTCAAGTTTGCATGTACTTTGCAGTTGTATCATAGTATTGGCAGTTCATAACTGAGCCTTGGTGTAACAAGAATTGATTCAACACCTGTAATTTTGTAAAGGTGGCATTTTCTGTCAAGTGAGGTTGGTTGGATGGTGGTTATTTCTGTATTTTCTCCAAATGCCAAACTGTATTCAGGCATGGTTTTTCTTGATTACATGAGACCTGTTTCAATGCAGCATTTTGCCTCTGCTGTTGCATGGCACTTAAAAGCAGGACTGAAGAGGTCAGAATTCTGAGAGTATAGTCTGCTCATTCCTGGTGTGGGTTGCACTGCTCATTTGCAAGGCGGGGATAGAAGTGCCTAATTGGAAAAACATAGGAATAGCAGCAGCCAAATGGCTGGAGGTCCATGTTTTTGCAATAGAATGTCACCTGAACTTACCCAGTCATTCTGAATGTAGTCCTTGGCAGTTATTGTTGGGGACAGTGTGGGAAGGTTGGTTGCCTGGGAACTCTTGACTTGGGACAGTTTAGGAATGGAGACACTGGAAACCACTAGGCTTTCTGTACCAAACTACAGAGAATTGTCTTACCTTAGGAATGGTATAGGTTGGTTTTGTGTTGAAAGCAGTGTCAAAGTCAGAAGTAAAGGTTTGGTGGGTCGAAGTGAAAGAACCATGTCTTCAGTGTTTCTGTTTGGATTGTTATAAAAGGTACATGGAACTGTGGAGAAATATCTGTAGGTAGTATGAACACAGAGAAGATTCTAACTGTAACACTCTATAGTAATTTGCATCCACTGAGCAACTATGAATTGCCTAGATGTAGCAGGGAATCATAAGTAGAATATAAACCATAGTTTCAATTTTCTATGAAGTAGCAAGAAAACACATTCATACATGTTTGCTTTAGGAGCACAGAATTAATCTCGGTGGGCTTAACACTTGTGACCAGAAGAACGTTCCTTATGGCACAGTCAGAAGCCTTTGTAAGTCATTGGAAATAGTTTTTTAGCTGTTGTTTTTGCAAAGGGCACAACAGAAAAGGCTTGTTATGAAAGGAAATACTGCTTGAAATTACAGTGTCTGAGATCTATTGCTTGACATCCTTGACTGAAAAATTATATGGTATAAGAGATACTCTGAGTAACAGTTTACTTAAAATGAGATGTTGGCACATATGTATTTTGGGGTTGTAGAGATGTAGATTTTGATTTGAGAACTGCAGGCAAATTTTATGCTCCAAGGATGATACCAGTGATGTCTTTTGACTGATAATGAAAGTTACCTGACAGTTTCTATGATGATAACGTGTGAAGCAAGCTGTTATAGGAAAGAACAAGAGTTCAGACAGGAAATGTAAACATGTGCTATAATCTCTTCAGGTTGGATTTCTTCAGGAAAAGGTTAACCACCGAGCAGGTAGTGAAGCACTGCGTCAGGCTGCCCAGGGCAGTGACCGCAGCACTGAGCTTGCCTGAGATAAAACAAGCATCTGGATGAAGCTCTAAGTCACGTGGTTTGATTTTTGGATGGTCCTATGTGAGGCCAGAACTTGGATTTGGTGATCCTTATGGGTCTCTTCTAACACAGAATATTCTGTGATATTTTTTTTTTCTTTTCTGATGTTCTAGGAGTTTGGCATGCTACCTGCAACTGCAGTCATCCTATGAAAAGGAAGCGAAGCCATCTCAGATTTGATGTGGCTTCAAGAATTGTGCTCAGATATGAGCTGTAGCATGAAACCACACTTAGGCCTACTCTATGTCAGTAGGGCATTTGGATTGCATCATTTTATCTAGTGAGCTATGAAGGAGGATTTTATGCATGTTACGGGAAAATTATCAGCACTAACCCGAGTTTTATCTATAGTTTCTCTGCAAAATGAACTTATTTCTAACTTGGATGAGAATTGTGCCTGTGATTTATCCCGGAGCTGTGATGAGTCAACCTTTGTGGAAAAACCCCTCAAGTATCTAATCATAAACTTTCATATGATTTGTTCAGTGAGGGGTAGAGGAATCCATTTCTGTGTAATGATTCTTCTGATTACTGTATGCAGTAAGCACACAGGGGATGGATGTACAGTGAACAGGATGACTGAGGCCCCCCTTAGCCTCCTCTTCTCTAGGCTTACAAAGCAAGGGACCTCAGTTGCTCCTTGTACATCTTCCTCTCTGGACCATCTTCATAGCCCTCCTTTGGATTCTCTCTAGTCATTCTATGTCCTCCTTATATTTTGTTTTGCTACTGATTGAATCTGGATACAAGAAAGCAGCAGTCACATCTCTCAGCCCAGCTTCAGAAGCTGGACCCAGAGCTGCAGGACATGGTGGCCATTCCTAACATCTCTAACACTGTTCTAATTGTTGGATCTGGGAGCATAGCAGCCTGGCCTTAGTTGGGCTACGAGGTTCATCTTTATCTCCTTATCAGACCATGCTGATATTTAATATGAATCCACTAACTTCTCCTTGAGAAGAGTAGCAGAAGAAAACTAATTTACCTTCTGGTGCACTTCCCCTGCTACTGTCCACCATGTGTGTGCTTTCAAGGAAAATATCTCACAGTCTTGTCACTTGTCAGCAGGACTAGTTTTGTCCTACATCTAGCTTGTGCAATTGAAATCATAGAACTATAGAATTGCTCAGGTTGGAAAAGGCTGTCAAGATCATCAGTCCAACCACAACCTAACCAAACTACCCTAACAACCAACCCATTGCCAAATCATGACCGTGAGAACCACATCCAGATGGTTTTTTAATACTGTAGTTTTATGTTATACCTGAGAGAAGCTCTGTCACTGTGGTATACATCTACTCTGTCCTTGGTGCTTTTCACAGAGAGGAGAAGGCTAATACAGACACAATCTAGCTAACAGGAGTTTGATTTTTGTTTATAAGACATGCAGTTTTATTACTTTATCCTCTCAAGTATACTGACTTCCAAAGCCTTTTAGCTGTGTCCCTCTGTAGGATCACTTGCATGAAAAGGATTTTGTTTTAGCACCCTTCTCTTGTTTTATTTTCTATCACCTTGTACCTTAGTATTGGACCAGAGGATCTTCTGCCATGAGGTGTTCAACCTGCATGGATGCTCTCATCAGCTGCAAGGGAGTAGCAGTGGTCACAGGTGTATCCCAGAGGTGCCCAGATTATGCTTTATAGAAAGGAGGGGTTACCATGAATGGTCAGTTGTGTATTTTTTCTTTTTCACGAGAGGAAAGCTAACAAAGTATTGGGCTTTTTTTCCTGTTTCTAGCACATTACAATAAGCTGTTAAGTGCTTGGAATAACAGTGGAAGGACTGCAGCATCCTTCCAGGTTTCTAACTCTACTTTGAAACTTCGCTTGCTATTCCTTCTCTTAGGGAATGCTTGATTTGGTTTCGTTCTGCATTTCAGATGGAAGAACAGTATCTCTGCGCTTGAAAGCAAGCTTAATCTGCATTGTTGGCACTGAATAATGGAAACAGAGACAGTCAATTTGAGACACTGTGATTAAGGTTGAGCATGTGTGTTTTGGAATTGAAAAAATTGACTTTAAATCTAGCTTGAATTGCAGTCTAGCAAATAAGGGTAATTGCGTCTTAGTTTCAGTCACAATTTCAGAGGTCATGCTGTTTTAAAAGTGGCAAGCTGTTACATTGTGTATTAATTAATTCCAGTGCTGCTTAATGATACGCTTTCAGTTGAATTGCTTTAACTGCAAAGTGGAAGGGAAGCACTTCTGAACGCACTCCAGCAGAGCACTGATCACTTTGATGTAAGGAGGCACGGGGGTGTGCAGGGAGAATCTAAGGACACAGTTGTTCCAGCAGCCGTGGCTGCCTGGGCACATTATCAATCTCGAAAAACCTTTACAGCATTTCAAGAGAGATGCAATAGCACTGATTGTGATGGGTGACTGAACAGAGTTTCCTTCAGAGCTGTTCAGAAACAGCTGACGAGTGCAGTTTTAAGAAGAGGCTACTGGAGAAGCTCATTGTGTGTGTCTTTCCTGCCACCTTCTGGGTAGGGTAAAGAATAATTTTGAGTTGACTTCTACAAACATCACATTATTTATTCTTGGCAATATGTATGTCAACCGTTCATTATGTAAAGTATGTATTTAGATTGCTCTGCACAAACTTTTGTCTTCCACTGCCAAAATAGCATTCTTTCGGTGCTCCTGGAGAGAGCATCGCTCTGCTTCAGTCTCTTCCTTTCATCATTCTTTTGCTTTTTCTGTAAATAACCTATTTCCACAGGTACTTCTATTGTAGAGTGCTTGTGTTTTAGCTTGCTCTTGTAAGCAGTGAGATTGAAGAAGGAATAAAAGCTTGGAGTAAGCAATTAGTAAAGCTGATTATTCTTTGAAGCACTCTACAAAGCACGCACATTGAATTTAGCAACATCTTTAATAAAAGGATGAGTGGAATTTTTCGGAAGTACTTAGTTCTAATCTGTACCCTGTGTTGTCAGTGGATTTTGTCTTATTGTGAATTTCAGTAAGACTGTTGAAGTCATATTGTAATAATTTCCTTTCAAATAAGGAAATACAACCAGAGGAGGTTACTGAATTATGTATGGAGAAAAGTGGGAAGTGCTGTTTAATTTCTACACTAACAATGAATATTTAAATTAGCTCTTATTATAACATGGAAAAGCCATATTGGGGCTTCAGAAAAGTAGAAAACAAGATTTTCTTGATTATAGATGTACACACACAAACATGCATACAGACATACAAAGAACCAAGAAATAAAGATGTTCCTCAGAACAGGTGCTAAATGGACAAAGGATCTCTGATAAGCCGTTAGACCATTGCTATCCAACCTTTTGGTTTGCCTGGGCCTCATTGAGTGAGGAGGAGTTGACTTGTGCTGCATATAAAATATAGTTAGTGTAATGTTGAACTGTTATCTGTTGTATAGCTAAACAGAACAGAAGTAGTGAAATAACTTCTTGTGTGTCTGAGTATAGATTTTTAGCAGCTGCTATTGAATGTCTTCAAGCCAGTGTCCTGCTGCAGTTGATGCTCACTGGCAAAGGTAGTATATATTGGAACGCTTCACTGCAAACTTCTAACTCCTCTCTAGTAAACAGAATCACTTTAAAAATAAAAAAAGATATAAAATACAGTTGGGTTGTGCTGTAATAAGATGCTTTGTGTTTCTTTCTTCAGGTGAAAAATGTGTTTTGTATGAAGGCGAAGGAAGGCAGAAAAAAATCAATACGTGCTTTAGTGGCTGTTGGAAATGGGAAAGGGGCTGCAGGTACGTATGTTTGCTATATGTGAAAGATTCCAAATTAATCATTGCTTGTAACTGAGCTTTTGAAGATGTGAGGAAACATTGTATGCCAGAAAAAAAACTACACTTTTTTCCATTTATTTCACTTATTATTTCCTCCTTAGACATAGGATACTTCTTTGTCAGTATTACTGCTTTTAGTTACAAAGTAAGGACTGACTTACTGTAACATGGACTGTCCTGATTCAGAAGTTTGTCATTAATCTGTTAAGTCAGAAGACCATGAATTTCCTTCAGACTCCTCAGGAAGCTCTCTTTAGTAAAGTTAATCCAAAAAAAAAAAAAGCCAGCAAACCACACTTCCCTACAGATTTCGTGTTTGTACTTCTAAGGAAAAAGAACACTTGTGGCTATTTGAGTCTATTCCTGTGGTAACTTCAGTAATCTGCAGTTTGACCCATTTATAGGTTTTCTCCATTACAATTTTTATAAAGGTCTCTTCAGCAAGTAATTTAAAGTCCAACCATAGAAATGGTCTTTATGACATAAAGGAAATGGAACAAATCAAAAGAAATGTGATATTATGAAAGATCTAATAATACAAGCTATGAACAGAGCTCTTTCTTTCTCAGCAGAGGCTGGAGAGAGAATACTGATCAGGGGGATTCAGTTCAGTTTTGTTCTCCTTGTAACAGGAGTAATTAAGCACAATTATGCTGAACAGTAGCACTTGCCAAGCTATCTCTAGAAGTAATCATACCAAGAGGATCTCATCTAATATTATGGTACTGCTTCATACATTAGTAAGATCAATTAGAGCAAAGACATAGGACTGAGAACTGCATGTTGTGCCATGTTCCTCTCCTTTAAGAATATGTTCTAAAGTAAGTAATTGCGATTCCTACTTCAATTAAATGCTTAACAATCTTGGCCAGAAGAGCCTTTTTGCTGATCAGAGTTGGGCTTTACAAAATAAGGATAACAAGAATTCCACTCTACTGCAGCTTCTTAAGGGATTGTATGCAGAGTAGATTTGCTGGAAAAATTCCCCATTGGTTTAGCTTAGTCAGTGATCACTGTTGATGAGGAAGTAGTTTGTGTTATGGTTACAGATTTTATAAAGGAGGAGACATCGTTGTAAAACAAGGCAACAAAAACAGCAAACAGAAAAAAGGGGAAAAAGAAAGCAAAACTGAAATTTGCCAAAACATTAATGTGCCTTCTGGGTCTTGCTTATATGTCTGGATGGATAGGATCCAACGTGTTTTCATAGTAGACAGATGAAATTCAAAACATGGGTAGACTTGGCCTTTTATTTCTTAGAAAATCACTTATTGTATGTCATTTGAGCCTTAGGAGTTGTTACATTGATGTTTCTAATATATGCACTCTTTGTGCCAGTGATACGCCTGCCCAATAGTAGTGCTGACCTCCTATGTTCTTGTTTATCTGCCACTTCTGTGATTTATACTGCATATGCTATGTGCACTTACCTTTCATGTGCTCAGTTACATGAGGCTGGGTAAGGCTGATAAGCAGATATTAGTATTTCAGCACAGTCACACAGCAAAGCCTTTTATATATGAGCTATTTCTGGATAAATAATATTTAACAATATTACGTACTGGTAAAGCAAAAAGAGATGTTCTGTAATGTGGTATTTAAACTTGTTGCTTTTTAAAAATCTCTGAAGGCTAGCAAATGCTCACAGCTGAGGTAGGAGAAACAGCACACCTAGAAAGTGTGCTGTTTCTTCCAGGTTTTCTGATTCTTTTTGTCAGTTACAGAAGCTATCAAGCATTCTTCATCTTGCGAGAAATGCTTTGTTTTAGTAGCCAGCATTTGAGAAGGGTCAGAATCCAAGCCTGTGGGATAAGTTGTCAGGACTGCTTATAAAAGCTGTGCTAGAACCATTTAATTGTAATACTGCTTAATTGTAAAGGGATTCTTAAAAGAACTGCAAAACCACACTGTACTACAGTGAGTTTCCAGTTGCATTGTTTAGGAAATAGCATACATCTTCAACTGATTTTTCATGTAATTTTTTTTTCCCCCCAGGCTATGTTTTATTTAAGAAGGATCCTTGAATGTGCCAAGTTTTTCTCCCTGAGGAGATAGACTTCTTTATGTAAATACAAACCAATGTACATTAAAATTCCTATTAGATGTCAAATAAACTTGCAGATAAAAAGTCTGTGCAGAATTAAAAGAAGACTGCTTAAAAGAAAAAAGTGAATAGCTATAGAGTAAATAATCCAAATAATAGAGACAGGAATATGGGATCGTGACAGAGTATAGGAAATTACATTTGCATTGTTATATGGCTGTACTAAAGAAAATTCTATTTTCAGTATATGTGCAGAGCTTCCAACTGTTGGATGTAAATAGTCTCTTTTTATGATGAGCTTGATAGATATCTCTGATGAGATGTACGTAGGAGCTTTATTAAGACAGCCTTATTTCCAGTTGAGTACAATTCTTCAGAATTTCATCTGTTTGAAATATTCAAATCTAGATGGGCTCCTCAAGGTGAATTTTAGCTACAATTTAGAGGGGAAGAAAGGAATGTATACACAGAGCAAGGTGTGTCTTCAGCAGAACACAGTTGCTCTGAAAAGCTCTCCTTATCTTTTCTTTGAAATGTTTTTTCATAAAATATTATCATGTCCTTGAAGGCACACTTTAATCTTGAGTGAAAAATGATTGAATTGAGCTTGACCAAGTGATCTCACTTTCTGAGCTTTCTAATGTTGTGTGTGACGTCATTGTTAGTACATTATTAATGAGCTGTGTGTGTGCATAAAAGCATAGCACAGTTTGCTTGCATTTTCTTCTTCAGGAGTTAAAAAGTGATGGAGAGTTCGTGGGTATATAGTGTGTGCATAGGGAAAACTATCAAGTGTTAACTGACAGCAAGTGCTACCCTTGACCTTCTGCTTCTTACACCGTCAACTTCCAGACGTGTGGTGATGTCCACCACAATAGTTTGGATGCTTTCTTAGATCTCTTCCAGTCCATTTCTCCTGTAATATCTGCAAGAGATTAGTGAGTTGATGTTGGCCAACGAGTCCGACTCCACTGATTTTTCTTTTTGTATGAGGCATCGTGATACAGAAACTCTGAGTCCCAACTGACACAGCAGAATCATCAAAAGACCAGAAAAAGCTTAAAAAAAAAAAAAAGTAAATATTTTTATCTCAATTTGTCTTGACAGCATTGGATTTAAAAGTTCAAAAAAACCAGTTGTCACATCCTCCTATTCATTCCATAAGCTCAGTTGATGCCCCACTTTCTCTGTTCTGTAGGAATATATATTTTGCAAATACACAGTTGTGTTGATAAAACCTGTTTTTAATGTTTTCTATTTTGCTGATATAAACCCAGTCTCCTCTGTTTCTAGGGCTTTCAAGGTGCCATTTGTACAGATGTAGTTCATACGTCTGTCAGCTTCCTTGTTTCCTTCCTTCATTTACTTCCTTTTAAACAGAAGACTGATAGTATTAGATGAAGCAGCTGTCTGTATTCAGTTGTTTGAAACATGTATAGAGCAAATAAAAAATAAGTCTTACTTATCTTTGTTTGACAACAAGCAAACTGACATCAAATAATTAGATATTCATAACTAAAGTTTTTACTTTCTAAATGTGGTTTTCTCTGGGGCTTTTTCTGAATGTGATCTATGTAATGGATTGGAAATAACAGGTGGTAGTCTTGGTTGTGAAATTCACTGGTTTTTCCTCCTCTTCTTTCTCAAGACACTGCTTCAATGCATTTCTCAGTAATAAAATATTTTTGTCTTTCAGGTTTTGCACTGGGAAAAGCAGGCGACAGGATGAATGCTTTACGGAAAGTATGTTGATTAAAAGCAAGTACAAGTATTTCATACCAAAATATAAGGTGTTATATATTTTTTAATTATTGGTATATTTTTAGTGTACACAAACACATACAATCTACTTATAGAGTGGTGTGTAGGACTTTCTCTTCCATGTGTATAATGGCATTAAGGAGGCTTCTTTAGGCTTCAAGTATTTATTAATCCATCCAGCTTAATCTAGTTTGTGTTTCAGTGGTCAACAAAACATACCAAATAGCAATGCTAACGTGCACAGTTAAGTTGGTAGTACCCTGTGAAGTCTTTTGAAATGTTCAGTCTATTAGGAGGGTACAGTTGTTAACTTGAATGTTTTCATTTCCGTAAGGTAAGTGGGTTAGATCATCAGGCCAGCTTTCTTAAGTTTTCTTTCTTTTTTTTTTTCTCCCAAGGTAACTAAACAACAGTAGATTTCCAATGCTTGGCATAAAAATTCACAAAAAAACCTTTTTTTTTCTCTAGGCAAAGAACAAAGCAATACGCAGCTTACATTTTATAGAGCTGTATCAGAACCACACAAGTAAGTAGTATCCTTTTTGACTCTTCAGCTTTCAACAAGCAATGAATACACTGTTAAAAGCTGATTGAAACTAGTTGCCTTTAATTAAAACCTTTAATTTTAGAATAATTTAATTTTTAATTTTAAAAAAGGTTTAATTCATTGTATTTTTGTTGTGTGTATTACTTAGTTTCTTCAGCATGCTTCATTAAATACTAGCCCCACATTGTTTTAGCTAGACAGGAGTTCACAGTCTACTGATGTAGATTTGTGCAAAATAAACTGCTTTTAACTGCAGTGAATATGCATTTGGCTCTTTTCTTTCACTCAGGTTTGCATCAACAGTTGTAGGATGGTCCATAAAGACGAGTTCTGTTAAGATTTCATAATATAAGCAGATGTTGCTAAAATATTGTGGAGAGATTTATCTTCCTTCTGTTCTCCTATTCTTCAGTTCTGTTTGAATGCTTAATGCATAGTATTTCAGGTGTTTTAAAAACATGTGGCAGTAATAGCGAGAGCTGATCTCTGCTGTAAGGATGTCAGCTATGGCTGGACATCTTTTCTCTGTAGTGGATTCCACTGTGCTTTTTCCCTTTTGCCATTCAAAGATGATACCCTATTCACTCAATCCATGTATACAGAAAAGTCCCAGGAGGGCTAGAGAACTCCGTGGTGTGTTCCATGGTAGCTTTTTGTGAATTTGGTTTAATAGCATACAAGTCTGTCTGATATCAGGTGTGATACCACTATACCAAATACTCTGTTATCTTTTGGAAAAAATTGAAAGATGGTACCTTACAGTGAACATCTTTAACCATGTTATTTACGTAGGTAAATGTTCAGTATAATACAGCTTTGTCTTACGAATATGCAATTGCAGTTATCCTTTTGAGTCTGTTCCCTGACCATTAATATTCCACATTAATAAATTAGGGATTTGATTTAAAAACTAGTGGTGTTTTCCCCATGCTTTCTGTTCTGCTTAATGTGAGCCATCTTGGCTGCAGTGTAAGAATTCAGTATGCAGAGGCTGAGTCACTGAATCAGATGTGTACAGCAACCACCAGAGGAAATCAGTTTGGGGTTCCTTTTCAAGGAAAGCAGGAAGACTGGGATGGCAAATTTCTATATAGAAAAATCTAAGAACACCAAGGCCTAATGGAGAAATTTTAAGTTAAAACCTGAGTTATTAAGAAAAGCTAAATATAAAGAGGAAGATAAAATTGCATCACAGAACTTAGTTGTAATGCCTTTGTTGTTTTTTTCCCTCCTTTAGTTTATCATGATATTACAGTGAAATTTAAATGCACAAACATCCGCATGAAGAAACAAAACAAAGGTAATTAAGTTGCTTGGAAATTTTAAAGTTTTATTAATCACCAACTGATATTTATTTGATGAAGTTAAATCTGTGCAATATTCATTTACTTCAGCATTAGGTAGATAGAAACGAATGATATATCTCTGAAGATAACCAATGATAACTAATTGTCTTTTATTAGAAATACCTGCTGTTGATGACGTGGCTTTATTATTGTGAATCAGGATTTGTTCCTTATACACTGGTGGGAGCTCTGGCTTTCTGCTGCCCTTCATGCTTCCCATTGCAATTCAAAATACTTTCAGTCTACAGTAGTAGTAAATTGCTGTCAGTAGTTGTGAAATTTGCAACTCAGCATGCCTGATGTCAACAGTTCAGCACAAGAGAAGGCAGGCAACTTCACCCAGGCTTCCCTGATCAGTATACTGGTAAAATATGCCACCAAGTCACAGCAAATGCTCAGATATTTATTTTCTCATAGGGCTGTCTCCTGGTCAGTGTTAATAAGCAGTATTTCATTCCATCCTATATGATGGCACTCGTGTGATTTATATTATATGGTGATGAAGTGTACTTGCTCACAGATGGGTTTCTGTCTTTGCCATTGTTCATACTCCAAACAAACAGAAAAAGAACCATGACTGCAACAGTACAGATTTTTATTTGGAGAAGTTCTACTGTATTATCAGACTGGGAGTTGAGGGATAGATGTGGCTGCATTGTCCTCACAGCTTTAGCCAAAAGAGATGCGCAGTTACCACACATCATCTGTCTGCTGTCACTTGTAGCTTCCACCTGAATGCTGAACTTTTGAAGAGACATTACTGACTTTCTGCCATCCCTTTCCTTCTCATCTCCAGAGCTGTTGTAATGTATGCTTTACCAGCTCTTGAAAATGATGGGGATATATCCAGAGCAACCTTGTATCTTGATGTCAGCTTCCTCAGGATTGCAGTATAGGAATTCTTACCATATGAAGTAGTTCAGTGAAGTAATGCTTAGCTTATTTCCAATACACTGCAGTTTTCAGTGTGACCTGTTTTACCTTCTAGATTCTTCCTGTTTTGAAGTCATTTATCATGATACGAGGTCATTTCTTTTCATGAATGTTGGAATTAAACCTTTGTACGTGGAATCATAGTATAGTTTGGGTTGAAAGGGACCTCAAGGATCATTAAGTTACAGCCTCCCTGCCACGGGCAGGATTTCCAGGTGCTAGATCAAGTACTAGAAAAAGGTTTGATTCTACTTGTTTAGCTTAACTTTGCTTTCAAGATGGATAAAGCTGCTATTTCATAGAAAACGGGTATAGCTTGCTACTGAGTACTCTTAATTGACACTCTAGTATTAATATACAAACAAGGAACAAATTAATCTACGTGACTAGTTGTAATTCACTTCAGATTCATTATGGTAAGACCTAAATTGCAAGAAAATGTAATGATTAACTCATTCATGAGAAACAGCATAGCTTTCCAGTTAGAGAACTGTTATTGTGTTCACATACTTTAATTCATTAATTCCCATAGCCTTTGAATAAGCTGAAACACTGACATTTTTGACATACTCCTTGATTTTTTTCATGTGTATCTGGTATTCTTTTGCACTGTCATATTAGTAATATGAGAAGATCATTAATGTTCAGAGTTGCTAATGTATTTCAAAAACGTCTAAAATTTCTGTGGATTTTCAACAATTTTTATTAGATGACATTTTGATTCTGAGATGAGGAGTTTTTTGTTCAGTATGACAGTAAAATTTAGCACAGGCTTAGAAAAATCTTTACAAGTCATCAAGAACAGAGTTCGCTGTATTCTTATCTGTAGTTCTGCATTTAAGGAGCACTCACAGTTGAAAATTGAGTAATTTGGCCTATAATTTTTTTTAGGGTAAACACTTTGAACTAAAGACTTACCTGCTATCTAAACTAGACTAATCTAAAAACTACACTGCAATTTAGTCTTTAATATCATGAGGGAAAAACATGCAAGGAGCAGGAGTAACACAACTGAGCTATGCATTTAACTATGCACTTATAAATAATGCTGTCACTGTTCAGTGGAAAGGAAGATTCTCATTAGATGCTGTTATTTTCTTTCAGTGATGCACAGAATAAGACATACCTTCCAGTCTCATCTAGTGGTACTCCTGAGCCTCAGAAACAAGAACAATCTATTAGTGCTATGTTCTAAGTAATATTACGTAATCAGACTGTTGTCCTCTTTTATTTCCATTTTATTAGTACTTTTGAGAAGCACAGTGCCTTTTTGCTGCCTTCTCTTTTTTCTAGGAGGTGTCTTTCTGTAGCTTGCGTTATTACTGCCCTGTTCAGTGAGGCTTTTCCATTCATAGAATCCCAGAATTGATTGAGTTGGAAGGGTCCCTGTAAAGGTCATCTAGTCCAACTTGTTTGCAGTGAACAGTGACACCTACAGCTAGATCAGGTTGCACATAGTTTTGTCCAGCCTGACCTTGAGTGTCTCCAGGGACAGAGATTCCACCACCTCTCTGGGCAACCTGTTCCAGTACCTCGCTACTCTTATCATATTAAAAAAAATTTTTCCTTATATTCAGTCTAAATCTCCCTCCTCTTAGTTTGAAACCATTTCTCCTTGTCCTTTCACAACAGACCCTGCTAAAGAGTCTGTCCCCTTCTTTCTTATTGCTCCCTTTATATATTGGAAGGCCACTGCTCTCAGATCTCCCTGGAGCCTTCTCTTCTCCAGGCTGAACAGCCCCAGCTCTCTCAGCCTGTCCTTACGGGGAGGTGTTCCATTCCTTGGATTATTTTTGTGGCCCTCCTCTGACCATGCTCCAGCAGGTCCATGTCTCTCCTGTACTGAGGACTCCACATCTGGATACAGTACTCCAGGTGAGGTCTCACAGCGCGGAGGAGAGGGATCATCTCCTTGGACCTGCTGGCCATGCTGCTTTTGATGCAGCTCAGGGTATGGTTGGGCTTCTGGGCTCTTATGCTGTTATGTCTGAGGCATACCACAGAATGGTTTGGGTTGGTTTGGGTTGGAAGAGACCTCTAGAGGTCATCTTGTCCAGCCCCAGGCTCAAGAGCAGGGGTTGTCTGATGCAGATTGCCAAGAACAATGTCCAGACTCTAATAGCTTGAGTGACTGCAAGGAAGGAAACTCCTACAACCTCTTGCCTACTGCTTGTAAAGAGTTGTTTCCTGATGTTCAGACAGAACCTCCCGTATTTCAGTGTGTGCTCACTGCTGCTTGTTCTGGCACTGGGCACCCCTGCCAAGAGCCCAGCTCCATCTGCTTTGTATTCCTCCTTCATGCGTTTATGTATGTTGCTAAGATCTCTCCATACCTTCCCCCTGCTTCCTCAGGCTGCGCAGCCCTAGTTCTCTCAGCATGTCATAGCAGAGATACTGAGGGGACTGAAGCATTTGGTGGCCCTATGTTGGAGTTTCTCAAGTAGCTCTTTCATACCAGGGAGCCCAGAATACAACGTGCTTACTCCAAGTGTGACCTCACCTCTCTCAACCTGCTGGTAGCAGTACTTCAGAATAGAATAATTTAATTCCAGTTGAAAGGTACTTACAAATTACCACTTCAGGACTAACCAAAAGTTAAAGCACATTATTGAGGCCATTATCTGAATGCTTCTTGAATACTGACAGGTATGGGTCATCAACCACCTCTCTAGGAAGCCTGTTCCAATGTTGACTACCTTGACAATGAAGAAGTTTTTCCTAATGTCCTGTCTGAACCCCTTCTGACACAACTTCCAACCATCCCCATGTTTCCTGACACTGGATACTGGGGAGAAGAGATCGCCTCCTTCTGCACTTCCCCTCCTCAGGAAGTTGTGGAGAGCAATGAGGTTGGAGAAAAGGAGGCCAAGGGACAAACTAGACAACACAGCGACCTCAGCCACTCTTCACAGCAGATGCATTCCAACTCTTCTACCAGCTTTGCAGTATTCAAGATGAGGCCACATCAGTGCTACTCTTCATCCAGCAGATTTATTTTCTGGTTGTCTTTAGGTGGAGCCAGAGCTTCATCCAACGTGGCCTTGAATGCTTCCAGAATGGAGTATCCACAGTTTCATTGGGCAGCCTGTGCCAGAGCCTCACCACCCTCATAGTAAAGAATTTCTCTTTGATGTCTAATATAAGCCTGCTTTCTTTTAAACTGTTGCCTCTTGTCCTATCTCTGCTTGCCCTGATGAAGACTCCCAGTCTTTTTGAAGGCCCTTTTATGTACTGGAAGGCTGCAGTGATGAGTCCTGCAAGTTCCAGAAGCCTTCTTTTCTCCAGTCTGAACAATTCCAGCTCTTCAGTTGATCAGTGTGCTTATGTGGCTGTAAAGCCCAGCACTGATACCCCATAGCTGTAATTAATATGCATGATATATACAGTTATTCATAGTTTTCACAGTAGACCATCTTTTATAAGATTCCTTCTGTTTGCTGATGACATTACAATTATATGGTTATATATGCTGAAGCCTCCCACTTTGCATAATTTCAGCTGGCAAATTCAGTATGTTCACATAGGACTCAGTCAATGACCACAACAAAGCTTAATGTTTTAAGAAAAAAATAATTTAAAAAAAAAAGTCATCGCTATAATTAAATGTCCTTTTCTTTGTTCCTAATCCCTGCAAAATGTAGAAATCTTCTGTCAGATAATCAGGATTACATAATAACCAAGTAGAAATCCAAGTTTCAAGAGTTAGATAGTATGAATATCTGAATGTGAGCTTAACTCAGCATAGTGTCTTAGTGTGGACTGGAGTAGGTTTTCTTTCCAAACTCTTGTTAATTAGTTAGGAGGACTACATTTTAAATGCTTTTCTTGATTACCTTTTTATCAAAATTCAGTGTGAGAAGATTAGTTATGTTTTAAATGACCTTATCCTCTTACATAGACCCTCCTGAATTAAACTGCAGTAATGCAGTTGGAGTGCCACAGGCAAGTTACAAAATGTCTGAGTACAGCTTCTACTCCACAGCTAGAGTTTGCAATTGGAATCTTTTGCTGTTGTGTTTGGCATAAATTTTGTTCAGTGACTGATGGAGTAATTTGCTGGCTTCTGAGTTTCGTGCATTAACAATCTGCAGAAACCTGATTGAATTGGTGTAGGAGAGAAGCAGTGATGCAAAGCACTAGAAATAAAATGCTTTCAGTCGCTGAAAATGAAAGCTTGACAAACAGCTTTCCAGAAATCATTCACATGTGTGTACATTTTGACTTTTATTGTAGCATGTAAAGCAGTATTTTTTTTTTTTGAAAGGCAGAACAAATGACTTTGAACGGTTATAGTTTATTTTCCAATTACACGTTAAAAAAAAAAAGGAAATATTAGTATTGTAAAACATGTGCCATTAGAATAGGGTTTGGTTTTTTTTCCTCATTTACTCCAGCAGCAAAACTGTTCTGCAGAGAGGATTAATCGATAGACTGGCTTTTCAGCTTTTAAATAAAATACATTAGAACTATCAGAAACCAATTTGTGAAGATTAATAGGGCTAGGCCACATGAAACAAGTCTCTTGGGGAACAAGAGAACAAAATTGGATGCCTCAAAAAGTAAGTCGTTCATTAAGATCTGGCAAGTGTAAGAAACCATTTGTAATTAATGCTAATACACTGTAATTATACCTTTGAGATAATATAACACTCTCAACTGGAGATGGAGCAAACTTCTGTTTTTGTGGACTCTGGAATTTGTTCTCCGTCCCACTCGCCTAGGTTTGACCTGTGGGTTGCACTCATGCACGTGTTCTTTCAGTGATCTTAACTGCCCTCAAGAAGAAGATAGCAAATGAGGGCCATAGTGCTCATTTGTTCTTTAACCTTGATAAATTCATGCCACTTTTTGAACCAAGGGGAAGGAAGTGGAGTCTGTGTTTAAACCACATTTTCCTGTTGGAGCATTACTGCCCTCTTGGACTTCCCTTTATCTTGCTGGCCCTTCCCAGTTTCTCTATCTATGCTGGGTTGGACAGAGGTGGGAGACGCTGATCTTGTTGCTTCTGTACCTGTGGGCAGCAAGCCCAGGAGGCAGCAGTGTTTGAAGCATACTGGTTGTTTTCAGCTGTAACTTCACAGTAGGAAACAAGTCCAAATCCCTGTGTGATATAGATGAACTAAGACTTAAAGTCAGATTTACCGTCATTAGGATTTACTAAAGCTGTCACCCAGCAGTTGTTGAAATTGCAGAGGAAGCAGTTTTGAAACTATTGTAGGTGTTGTTTTTTAGAAGGTGTGGTGTGGTTCTGTTTAGGCATCTCCCCATGCAATGACTTCATTTTAATACTCTTTAAGTAACCTGAAGTGATCTTGCTTCTCTGCTAATCTTTCTTTTTTTTTTAATTTGGGGAAGTACTAGAGTGTCATTTATTTCCTGAGTGGGAGGAAAGGATTACCTTTTGTTTGCTGAATGTTCTTGGGAGTGGTGAGGAAGTTGTCTGTGGAAGACTTCTTAATATTTTAATGGCACTTCTAGGAAAGTAGAATGCTACTTAAACCTGCGGTGTTAAGAAACAAACAAACAAAAAAGACCCAAGAAGAACAGTTTTATGGTTTGAGTTTAAAGGTGGTGATGTTTCATTCAGTTTTGTTTATTGGTAAGTGCAGTGTATTTATTACAAAAAGAACGTGATCTTTGTTAACGTGCTGCAAAAATTGGGAAGAATGGCCTTCCCAGACTGGTTTTACCATTTTTAAGATACTAACTAGTATGTTGTAACTTAATAGGTAGCAGACACAGATGAGAGGAGGTCTTGATTTTATTTTTCCTTAGCTAAGTTATTATATGCTTACAAGTAATCATGTAATGCTAATTTATACTTTCTTTTTTTCCTTACAGGGTATGGTCTTCGTTGCCACCGAGCTATTATTACCATCTGCAAACTAATTGGTATTAAAGACATGTATGCCAAGGTTACTGGATCTAAAAACTTGATTAATATTACCAGAGCTCTCTTTAAAGGATTGACACAACAGGTAGATTATATTCCTTGTGGTTCTATTAATTAAATCAGAGGACAGGATGGGATTGATATTGTAATAGTCTGTGATTAAAAATGTTATATTCTAACATGTCAGTGTGAATCCTTATTAGCAAGATGCACTTTTTCTGGCCAGACCTTTTCCAGAATCAATTTCCTCTAGAATAACATGGTAATGCTAATTACCTGAATCCCTGTTGCTCACTATTAGCTCATTTGAAATCCACAAGGATCCTCCTGACAAGTCTTTCAGTTTATGCAGTGTTGAAAATGTTTGTTGGTAAACATTTTTCCTATCCCATATATTGTGTATATGTTTGACCTCAAGTAAACCAACATCATGCATCATTGCTCCAGAAGTTAATGTTTTCTTAGGGATGATTTAAACTGGGATCAGCCAGAAGCAGGAAATGAAACAGCCTTTCTTGTAATATTAATTAGCCTGAGACTTTTTAAAATAGTTTTGTTGTTTTCCTGCTCCCTCTCTGCCCCCAGGAGACTCACCAGCAGTTAGCAAACCAGAAAAACCTCTACGTGGTGGAGTTCCGGGAGGAGCAAGGCCCACTGCCCATCGTTGTGGCACTGCCCGAGGGGACTGTCCGTGAGGATCCTGAGCCTGAGGATGAGGTTCCAGACACTAAACTGGAGTGGTGTGAGGTGAAAGAAGCTCAGGGAATGAAGAAATCACCCTGGGCAAATGTTAGACGGACAGTATGGTAAAAAATAAAATAAAATCAGTACCTGTATCTCTTCTGCTCAGAGATGCAGCTGTGAAAGCCCAGCCCAAATGGGCAGGCTTACATTTCAGAAGATGCCTACAGTAGATTTCATACCGTTCATGTTACTGCTCCCGTTACTGCCGTTCAGTAACAGTTTGCTTTCCCACAACTCTTCTGATCACTGTTCAGCTACGAACATACAGAAGAAAGCAGCCAATGGACATGACATTGACTTCAAGCATGCATTTACTTGATTCCTGCAGATGTGTAATCAACAGATCCTGTGTGTCCTTCACAAACTCTTGGGAAACAACTGAAAATACAAGATTGTGGAAGCAATAAAGAGTCCTCAAAATGAATTTGCTGGAGGAGTTGCCGTCTTTTTTGCAAAATGCTGATATCTGGGAGACCTTGAAGAAAGCAGCAGTAGTGAGAATCAGTGTATCTGCTCTCCATCTCACTCTCCAGGTTTCAGAGTAGTGGGGCAACTGAAATCAAGAAGGTAGAAGATTTGTAGCTCAAAGGAGATAGGCAAAGTGATGAAGGGCAACAGCTGAATCTGTGCAAACACGGGTTGTGAAAGCTGGGGGAGTTCCCCAATTGAAGCAGAGCCCAAATATCTGAGGACAGTAATCTCTCAATCTCCTATTTTAGCTGGTGTTGGAAGTGCAATCCAAAACCTGCAATCACATCTTTCTTACGAAACTTTCCTTTGCATATGTGCTGGGATAGGACTTGGCTTTTGTCGCTGCCAATTTGGTACTGAGAATAGCAATATCTTGGGCTCTGTCCAAGACTTAGAAAGCATTACAGCTGTTGAGATTAAAGAAAAAAGAGAAAGTTTGTGATGTGCTTATTCTCAGAGAAGGAGTAAACACTTCATGTAGTGGATCTCCAACTGAAGCATGCAGAGGTAGGTGCTAGAAGCTAGATCAGCTCAGTGGTTGGGAGATCTATCACCCAAGAGCTGGAGGAGGTTTAAGGCCCTTCTTGAACCCACAAGATAGCCACTCATGGTTGACTCTGCCATGCATCTGAAGCAGTGCCTTTTCAGTGCTGTCCTCAGAGATAATGGGGTTTTGATGCTTAATTAATTATGAGAGACAGAGCAGAGTGGGGCTCATGGCATCCATGTGATGATTGGAAGTGGGGAATGGTCCAAAAGTTTGGATAAGGAGGGAGAGAAGCAGACAGAGCAGACACAAATCAGGCTCTGCTCCAGACCCACATGAAACCTTGATACTTTCACAGAAGTTAGCTTTTGTGGGTTTTCCATTTTCCAAGATTATTCATCTAAATATAGATGATTGTATAGGTGTTTTTACCCAGCATACAATTTGCTCATCACTCACTGACAAAGCTCGCTGTAAGATGAGAAACAGCAGGCTCTCCTACACTTTTTCATGGTGCTAATTGTAATTCTCTGTTCAATTTCTTTGCTTTCAGACAAAACAAATTCTGCAATTTGGGAGAAAACGTAAGTGCTTCTAACTCAGTGCATCCCTGGAGGCAAGGTAATTTAGGTACCTGTATGCAAATATTTGGGTAACCACTAACATTACAGTTAAGGCATTCTTCAATTTAGCAAGAACAACCAAGATAACAATCTGGACATAGTTAATGAATGATGTACATTTGTAATCTTGTTTGCATCAAAAGACCTGAAGTTTTACATACCTTCAAGTGGCTGGTTTGTCTTTAACTACAGTATAGTTGCCTGATCTCTAGAGTGCATGCTTGCAGACCCTTGTTTTGCTGAGGAAACTGGATTTTAAGTGCTCCGAAGAAGGCTGGTTTATGGCTTTTTAAATGGGCTCTTGCTTACATCTTCAAGGGAATTCTGCAGATGGAGAGGATGTTAGAGATCAGGTGCTAGGGGTCCAGAAATACCTGACTTTTGCTTTTTAGGAACTTATCTTTGTCTATAGAGACATCCAGATCCCAAATGGATGTGATCCAAGCGGCCTGGTGAAGCTTTGGGTGAACTCAGTTGTGGGCTGCCCAGCTTAGAGGGCATGACAGACCTCATACTGTACTGAGAGGATGGAAGGGCTGGGTGTGACAGGCAGTGGAGATCTTAGAGTGGTTTTTTCTGTTTTTCTTTGCATGGAATATGCCTGTTGCTGCAACTCACCTGCAGCACTGCTGCATCTCCCTCTCACTCAGCTGTTCCTCGTGTAGGAACAGTCATTTGCCTGCAAACAGGTTGGCTGCGTGGGGTTAAATTTGGGGCCACACGGAGGGTTTCAAAGCCCTGTGCTTTTGAAGTGCTGTGAAGTGCTGCTTCGTAAAATGTTTTTGTCTATGCTCTCGACCCCATGGTGGTCCTAGGCAGAGGCTTGGCCATGTTCTCCATCCCAAGCCTGCACCCTCAAGCAGGCTCAAAGGAAGGGCATGGAAAAATGAACCAGCACAGACTGGTGCAAACTGGCGTGTTGCAGGGAAAAGAATAGTAAAGCAGAGTGAGGTGGGGAGGGGACAGGGCTAAGTGACAAGACACTGGCTGCAAATGGAATGGTTGTAGTGCACAGGGATGCAGAGGTGAGGGAGACATAAGGTAAAACTTGGAGCTATGGTGTTGGCCACACCTGGATGGGAATATGACACAGGCATTGTGTTCCAGGCTGCAGAGTGTGACCCCCAAATATTTGCTTCTTTCTGTGCCCCCAGACAGAAAGATTTCTATTTCTGTGCTACATTCAGAGCAGTGCAAAGTGTGACATCAGCAACCCCCATGATGATGTGATACTGAAATAATTTTCAGCAGGTGCCTTGAATTGAGTAGTGCCTTCATACACAGCTCCTGAGTTGCCTCCCTGTTCTGAAAAAGGATTTCTTTTTCTACTTCTATGGCAATCAGCTCATTTTTGTTACTACCATGAAAAAACAGGTCAGGCTGGTTTTCAGTAAGGACAAAAAAATGAATCCAGTGTTTTCTCTGTACTGTAGTTTAAAAGTTTCAACCCTCAAAAGTCCCCTCAGGATATGAAACAACAGAGGTGTTTCTATGTCCAGTTCCGCTTCCCTTCCGTTCAGCAGTCCTTGTTATAACTCATGAGTTTCAGACTGAAGGTACCCCAAAAGCTTAGAGGACTAAGTTGCTACCACTGCATTTTAGGTTTCTCTGTAACATGTGAAAACACCCTTTTTTGGGCCTAATTCCCCCATTTAAAATAACTCACTTGACATAATACTCTGGAGTAAATTATGCGATCAGATGAACGATTGCTGACACTAGCTTGTGCCTGTAGCAATTGGACAAGAGGTAATGGTTAAACTATAAGAGGGGAGATTTGTTAGACATGAGGAAGAAATTCTTCACTAACAAGGCAGTGAGGCATTGGGACTGCTGCCTATAGAGGCTGTGGATGCACCATCCCTGGAGGTGCTGGAGGCCAGGTTGGATGGAGCCCTGGGCAGCCTGAGCTGGGGGGGGCAGCCCTGCCCAAAACAGAGGGGTGGCACTAGGTGGTCTTTGAGGTCCAACCCATGTTATTGTAGGATTCTCTTATTTGTGCCTGGATTTGTGCCTTGTTCTTGGGCACTGCCCTGCTACTGTATGCGTCAACTGTAAGGGGAAGTTAGTGACAATGGCCTTTGTCTGGTTGCAAAATCATAGGAAATCCATCTTTATTAGTGACACAGTGCCAGTATATGTGAGAACAGTCACATGCTGAAGACAAGAGCTAATTGTGTCTGCTTATCTGAGACGTTATTCTAATTATCCATATAATTCTGCTGTAGTATCTCTAGTATGTTTTCTTACTTGTGTTTCATGGGGGAATTCATGGCAGCAGTAATTCCTGGAGTTATAGTTGTGCCTCGTAATTCTGCAGTACCTTTCAGGTGTTGCAGGGAATTCATTGCACCTGAGGCAAATTAAATATTGCCTTTACTCCTTCTCACAAGTCACAAGTGGCATTTTCAAAAATGGCATGGAAAATTCTTTTGGCACAGCAAATGAGGAAGGCAAAGAGGCTTACACAGATACGTGTCAACCAAAATGACCAGGTTTCATTCTTGTGCTGCGTAGCGCCAGATGTTCAGACTTCCTCTGGCAGCAGTTAAGACTGTGGAGGCATAGGGGTACAAAAGGGTTCAGGGAGATTTTGACATTTGAAATCCAGCTGTATTGTTCTAATTTAAGCCGGGTTTTCTGCTGAGACCCTCGTTACCAGCATCAAGTTGAACCCAACCAGGAGACTGAAGAAAAACAGATTGTGTCAGCAGACAGGTTTCTCTGACAGGCCCTTGGTCCTCGTTGCCATGGTTCCACATAAAAAGCTGCTTGTTTATGCTATATACATTAAAAACCAAGCCCTAATCCCAGCCTGGAAACTGTGGTCATTGGATAACTTCTGTGTTTGTAGGGTGACCACAAGATAGAACATGCAAGGACAGATCATTAGGATGATTTCCATCGGCGGAGAGAGTATATAATATGGATCACATACAACAGAGTAGCTACGAATGCAAATACCTAAAATGGAAAAAAACATCAGGCAGTTACTTTTTATTGTATGGCATGAGTTCCTATCTGTGCAAATACATCGTAATGCTTTATATTTCTGTTGACTTTTTGCACATTTCAAGACATTCGTGCATAATAGAACTGTTCTGATTTCCTCCTCCCCCCTCCAAAAGATTTGTGTGAGTCAAGATTTGCCCTTGGGGCCACCCACGGCACTCACCGAGGCAGAAATATTCTCCCGGTGAATGATCAGAAGCTGAAAATTGCTAAGTATAGAGGTAGTAATGGCTTCCAACACAGAAGCACTGAAGTAGAACACAGCTGCTGTCTCCTGACAGATGACATCCTAAGAAAATAAAGATTACACACGGTCATTCCCAAGGAGGGAGCATGCTGCAGAGGAGAAAGCAGAAGGAACCCACATGAGCAAACCCCAGGCTGTGATTCAGAGTGCGGTAGGAAAAAAAGGGTACAATCATTGATACCAATGATAAAAGGAACAGGTCCTGAGGTTTGCTACGTGGCACTTACCAAAGTGACCCAGGAGCTGCTATCCCCATGCACCCCACACATGTAGAGGAACAGGAGTACAGCAGTCAAGACAAAGCAGAACACAGAGACAAACATCACCCAGCCCTGCAGTTGATCGTTTGGAACCCTCGAGGAGGCAATGAGGATCCAGACGAGGCCCCCAAATATCTGCAAACAGAAGTGAGAGAAAGGGTGAGTGTGGAATGCCTTGCCTTCTCCAGAGCTAAACAAAAAACCATACATGCTTCTGGCACTAGCACTGTAGGTAGCAATAGACTGGCAAGGCCTTTGAGTTCTTCCCAGTATCTACTTGAATGTGAGTACATAGCTGGGAACATCTGCCTCTGATCTGGACCCCAGAAAGCCTCATGGCACCATCACCTCTGCGGTTCACTGTTCATTGCCCCCCAACTCCCCACCTCGGTGTGCTCAGCAGCCTGCTTTAGGCTATTAGCAAAGGTTGGTTTTGAAAACAAAGGAGGTTTATTTTAGGGTACATCTGTTTCACACCCAGAGTGGTGGGTCCCTGAAAGGAGTGGAGACAAGCCCAGCCCACAAGCAGCACAGACCTGTGGCCTCATGATCACCTTGTGATGAGGTTTTCATCACCTTTGAGCTGAGTGCCTATGGTGAGTGAGGGCACATGACGCTTAAAAATGTGATTCAGTGGTGGAATTGGTAGAGTTAGGATGATGGTTGCATGGGATGAGTCTTTTCCAAACTAAATGATGCTGATTCTATATAAGCTGTGCTGCCATGCATGCTTATGCCTGAACATCAGTTGCTCTTGATTTTCCTGGCTAACCTTCAGATCTAAGATTGTTCTGATCTGTGGCATACCCTCCTCAAGCCTTTGGCAGCCTCCAAGTGTCAACTCATCCCAATCATGGCATTTCCATTTCCTGGGGGGTACTTCTGCATGTCAAAAAGAAGTCTGTGATTTATGGCACTCAGAAAGCACTACATCAATCATGTCACCCCAGCTTTATAGAGGAAAATTCACTGGTGACTTCTCATTTCTCCTGGTTTTCCATCCCTCCTTTCTCTGGGATGTGATTACTCACTTGGGTAAATGTTTAACATGATTTTATTGCTGACTTTTTGATTTTATTGTGTTGCTGTTCAGTTGACTTGTAAAAATCAGGGCTGGATCAGGAGGCTTTCAGCAAAAATTCACAGCACATTGGTGACTGCAGTCTGAGAAAAACTTTAAATAGCCTTTTAAAACACAAGCAAATCTGTTTTCAGTTTACTTCAGCTTCTCCACTTAGACCCAAGTGCAAGATTTTGTCCAGATATGCAGAAAACTCTTTGAATAAAATAGATTCTAAGAATTAAACCCAATCTCACAGAATACAAATGAGAGTTCAACACCCAGATGTAGTCATCTGAGCTGCAGGCAGAACCTTCTGCAGCAGCTGTAGGAACATTCAGAATGCTTCCCACCCACACCCTGCAGTTGCACTGTAGGCAACCTCGGATTCTAGGATTGAGAACTCTTCATCCTTTTCCTGAATGCTATGATTTAAGGAGCCACCTCCTTTGTACACAGTGGAAAAAATACACCTGCACAACCCAGAGCCCTCTACCCCACTGACAGAAGACCCTGTTCTGCTGCATTCCTCTTTCCTGGGTGGTGCCAAGCCTTTAGGAGGCACGTTTCCAGACCTCCCCAAGCCATGAGATGGGCTATTTCCTTATGGCTCATTAAACAAGCTGCTGTGCCAAATCCCCTGCAGTCAGGAATTATAAGCAAACAGCTGAAGGTACAACCAGTGCCATAAGCATGCCTCGTTGGGCATCAAGCTCAGCACCAGAACAGCCTTGCCACTGTCTGCCTAGCCAGCACCTCCACAGGACTTTGTTTCTCCATGCAGCTGCAGGAAACCCAGACCTTGTTCTCAGAGAGGGACCGAGTCTTCAGAGCACATCTAGGTGGCCCGAGGGAAAGCCTTTCTCTGCACGGTAATGCCTGCTTTAACCCAATTCCTTTTTGCTTGCCTGCTATCCCTAGGAGAAAATCAGTGCTCTAAATCCTAGGAATGTGAACTGGGTAGACTTTGGTTCCAGATGGCAAAATTGAACTTAGGGTATGAAATCATATGAGCTCTGTCCTACGGTATGCAGCCAAATCACTCAGTGCTGGATGAAAGTGCTCAGGCATAGGAGAAAGCCTCTTGAACTGATGTGAGAAGAGCAAATTTCATCAGCAGAGGACACAGGAAAAGGTTTCTCCTTGAAACTTTCAGTCAGTGCTCACAGCATCAGCATTTAATTACCTATGCCAAATCCTTTAATATTCTGATCTTCTTCCACTCAGTCAGAATACAAGAAGGAGCAAGGTGCTCACTCACCCTTCACTCAGCCCCATGCCCAGCTCCAATGCTTCACCTCCAGCCCAGGAAAACTGTAGCTTCAGCAGCTGAAGCTTTTTCCTGATGCAGTTAATCTCCTTGCTTTAAGAAAGCATTTTATCCTTTGCGTGCATCTATTGCTAAAAATCACCTACCAGTTGGCTCAATTTGACTATCTACCTTAAAACCACCAGCAACCCCTGCAAATCCGTTAAGCGACAAATTATGGAAAGTTTTTAAAGGTGCCACAACCACCCCTCCACAGACTGAAGGGAGTTACGGAGCCCCCAGTTCGGGCTTGTGACCTTCTTTAAGGGAGAGCTGGGGGCTGCCCCCAGATGCTTGCAGCTCAGGGACCTGTCTGGGCCCCTGGACCACATGCTGTCTGCTGAGAGCCATCCCTTGGACACCCACAACACCAAGTGTGCTGGGGGACCCGTGAGCAGCATCTGCCCTTCCCAGGGAAAAGCTGGCACTCACCAGTTCGGGGATGAAGAGAACATCTGGAAAAGTTGTAAAGACGGCCAGGCCGCTGGGCAAAAAGGTTCTGGAAGTTGCTGAGGACATTGTGAAGCTCTCCCGCATTGACGGTTGGTCTCTCTGAAGGCAGCTGCCAAATACAGCCTCCTTCCCTCCCTCTCTCTCTTCCTCCTTCTCTCCCCTCCTTCCTGCTCTTCCCTCCCTCCTTCTCAGTGGCAGGCAAAGACAGCTTTGAGAGCCACAGATGTGGCCAGAGCCTGTGACCAAATATAGCTCTGTGACTGGTGGTGGCCTGCAGGAGGTTTTCAAGAGTTGTAGGCAGCCCTGGGGCGTTTCAGTCACAAGCAGGGACACACCATGCAGGGCATGTCCTTGGGCGGTGGGTGGTGGTTTACATCCAAGGCCAACAAAGGTGATCTGTGGTGATCCCACTTGCAGCATCTCTCACTCCCTCTGTTTGCACAGCACTTCAACTTGTCCCCCACCCACATGAGCTGGCCAAAGAAAGCACAATGGCAGGTGGCAGAGCAAATCAAGGTATACCAGGTCAGGGCTGGCAGATGTCCCATGGAGGGGCCGTGCATCCTGGGATGGTCAGGGGTAGTTGTAGAGCCACCATCTTTGTTGTTGTAGGTCAACGTAATGAAAATGGACTAAAATAATGAGATTTACCAAACCATTTGGCTTCGTCTGTTCTACTTTTTAGCCTGGAGTTCATGGGAGTGAGTCATTTCCCCTTCCCTTTATATGGAGCGTTAACTTCTTACTACCACACTCAACTTATGCCCAGCAAAATCACAGCATTGGAGACTTAGGGTTAGGGTTATTAGGGTTAGGGTTAGGGTTAGGGTTAGGGTTATTGATGTTATACCCTTATTATATAATAACCCATCAACATTAAACATCAATAAATGGAAAGGAACAAGGTGGCCATTGTGGCCATCCACTGCCAGAAACCAACAACCCATAAAAGAAATGCCTGTCAGCTTGTGAATGGTGCTCGTACTGCAGCAGCTGCTCCCAGCCACAGAGCTTTGGTGTGGGATCTAGAGCAGGAGGTAGGACTGGTTGCCTCTGAGAACATGCTGTCGGATCTGGCCCAAGCAGCCCCAACCAGCCTCCTTGCAGTGGCAGTGGGGGACACATTCAGTTTTCCACGCTTTGTTTCTTGCAACAGCAGCAGCAGCTGTTCTCTAGCCCTGGGACAGGACAGGTATCCTAAGCAGCCATCAGCATGGTGGTGAGGCTGCAGGAGGTGTAATTGTGGGGTCTGTGAGTTGGTTGCAGATCTTTTTAATCATAGAATGATCTAGGATGAAAGAGCCTTCACGATCATCAAGTGCAGTTGTCACCTTGACTTACTTAGTCCCATCATCAAACCATGTCCCTAAGGGCTTCTTCCATATGTCTCTTAATACCTCCAGGATCACCACTTCCCTCCGCAGCCTTTTCCAGTTCTCCGTGTAGAAATTCTTCCTGATACCCAATCTGTACCATTCCCTGGTATGAGGCCATTGCCTCACATCCTTTCACTTGTCACCTGTGAAAAGAGGCTGATATCTTCCACACTGCAACATCCTTTCAGGAATTTAGAGGGAGTAATCGGATCTCGTCCAGACTCAACAACAGTTTGCTCAGCCACTCCTCAAGTGCCTTGTCTTCCAGACCCTTCACCAGCTGTGTTGCTCTTCTGTGTATAACTTGGGCAACTCAATACTCTGGTTGCTTTTGTAGCAGGTTGGCAGTCAGGTGGGAATGGTGAGAGCTCAGCAGGGATGGAGTAAATGCCTGTCCTGAACTACAGGACACAGATTTGGGGCAATGAGTACAAGAAGTGCTGCCTGATGGCCAGGGGTCACCTCTGTGTTCCAGTTTGTGCCTATGGCTTTTTGTCCTTGCACTGAGCACTGCTGAAAAGAGCCTGGGTCTGCCTTCACCCTCCCTTCAGGTATTTATAGACATAAATATATATGAATGTGCAATGCTGGCCCCAGAACACACCCAGGGGTGAGACTGGGGAACTGCCCTCATAGCACAACCTGAACCCAGGGCAGCTTAGTGGGAAGAGCTGGCCCAGTCCAACCACCTGCTAAGTAGGAGCCTTAAAGGACTGAAAGAAGATGCATTCCCCTGGGGATTCCTGAAGGACCAGGAAGTAGCTGATATGACAGCAGCAAAAAATCTGTGTTTCAACCAGCAAAGTCTTAGCAGGGAGGAGTGCAGGGCTTGGCAGAAGGGTGGTGGCCAGGCTGAGAGCTAGTGGGGATGGGTGTCAGTTGCTCCTTCAACCTGAGTCTTCCATGGCTGAGGGAAAAGCCCAGGGACTATGCGTGGGGCTGCTGTGTCTGGAGGGAACAGCTGCCCTGGGCAGTACATGGAGCTTTTCTTGCAGCTGAGTCCTGATTCAGGAGGGTTAGTTACCTAGTGCTCCACCTTAACAGTGTACTCAAAGAGAGTACTGGAGACAGTTTTCTGAGTGCTCACTACTTAAGGACATGGAGAGAGATAGGATATTAGGTAACAGAGGAACGGTATTAGGTCTGGAAACATAAGTGGACAAATCTGTGATTACCAAAATATTCCCTTCTAAATTCTGGAATGGCAGGCAAGACCACATGGCTTCCCTGGCTGTTGGAAAGCACCAATGAAACCCACTTGAAAAGAGTTCTGACACTAAAGACGTGACAGTCTCTTACTGTGTATTATCACACTCCAATGTCCTCAGGAAATTTCTCTTTTTTTCTGTGTTTTCGAACTGAGCAAATCTAAAGCTGAATAGCTGAAAGGAGATTTTCTATGTTGTAGAATCAATGACACAAAATCTGCAGATCTCAAGTGAAGTAGCCTGAAAGAAATGAACCTTTAAACTGTCTTCAGATGACTACCCAGAAAGACCCAAAAAATCCCAACAAAAAACAACAAGGCTTATGGTATGCATGGGTGTGAAAATAATTATGTCTTCTTGAAGGTATTGTTGCCACTCACTCAGGAATGACATCAAGTCACAGTGACTTTCCAGTCTCCCACTGCTACAGCCAGCTTTGCTGTGCTTTAACTATTGCACAACCAGCCAACTCTGTGCGACTGCGCAGTTAATGTTCCAGCAGTTGCTTTTGCTTTATTTACACAGAGCAAATCCATGTAGAGCTTGGCATTTTAAGAAAGAATAGATATGAGATTATCACTCAGAAATTACCAGCTCCTTTCTCTGTCAACAGAACCTTGACTGAGGCTGCCCACACAGCTATAGGTGGGGTTAGGTGGGGTTAAATGGGGCTAGCTGGTGTTGCAGATTGAGTCCTTGGCTTTCAACTTCATGTTCCCTTCCTTGACCTCTGGTAAATCTGCTGAATATAGAGGCAGTGCTGCTGCAGGCTTCTCCTTATCTGGGCATTCCATAGGATGACCAAAAGCAGAAGAAACCTCAGTGTACTTTGATACCTTCCTCCAGTAGTGATTAGATAAATTCGAACTAGGCCAGTCTAACTGCAGGCATACAAGAAGAGGTTTAGAGCAGTCCCATTAAGGTTTCCCCCAGGCTTCCTGTAGAAGAGGGTGCTGGGCTTAGTGTTTTATTTGTTCATTAGTCAGCAAGTCCACAAGCAAAACTTTTATGTCACAGAGTGAAAGTTCATGTAAATCCACAAGATGGCAGGAGATACTCAGAAATTTACCATCAGCTGGAAGGGCTTGCAGGCTTTTGTAATTATCCTTTGATGTGCCATTGATTTGGGCAAAGTTAAGTAAAACCATATTTTTTAATAAGATAGAAGAAGCCTGGTAAAGGTATGTCAGCAAGTGTTTACGGATCTCTTAGGAGCAGTGGGATGCTAAGCCAGTGCCCTGGCAGCACTAACAGAGCCATGTGAGTTATAATTAATGTGGAAACAAGAAGCATACAATTAAGTTATCCTGTGATAGCAGGGTAACCATTTATAGGTCAAAACCTCCTCACTTTGATGGCCAAAGGACCCCCAGCCCTAACCTGCCACGGTCACCTGCATTTCAGCCTTAATGAAGCTTGCTGCTTGCAGAGGTGCCAACCAACGTGACAGGTACATCAGTCCTTTCATCCTGAAGTAGAGGCCAACAGTTTTCTCATTATGCAGTCCTGCAAACAGGTACTGAGTACTTCACTCAGTGTGGCTCACACAAGCCAAAAGGTTGGACACCCATACTCTAGTCCTGTAGCAGATATAAGCTCTGATTCATGCCTGTCTGTATCCTGCTTCTACAGTGCTCCCAAGGTTTGCTGTTTCAGCAACTGAAAAGCAGAGCTGAGACTTCCACATGGCAGAATCACAGAATGGCCAGGGTTGGAAGGGACCTCAAGGATCATGCATCTCCAACCCCCCTGCAACATGCAGGGCCACCAACCTCCTCATTTAATGCTAGACCAGCCTGCCAGGGGCCCCATCCAATCTGGCCTTGAACACTTCCAGGAACAGGGCATCCACAGCCTCTCTGGGCAGCCTGTTCCAGTACCTCACCATTCTCTCTGTAAAGAATTTCCCCCTGACATCCAACCTAAATCTCCCCTCCCTCAACTTAAAACCATTTCCCCTAGTCCTGCTGTAATCTACCCTTTCAAAGAGTTGATTTCCCTCCCCTCTGTAGCCTCTCTTTAGGTATTGAAATGCTGCACTGAGGTCACCCCTCAGCCTTCTTTTCTCCAGGCTGAACAAGCCCAGCTCCCTCAGCCTGTCTTCATAGGGGAGGTGCTCCAGTCCCCTGATCATCTTCGTGGCCCTCCTCTGGACTCTCTCCAACAGCTTCCTGTCTTTCTTGTACTGGGGGTTCCACACTTGGACGCTGTATTCCCAATGGGGCCTCACAAGAGCAGAGTAGAGGGGAACAATCACCTCCCTGTCCCTGCTGGCCACCCCTCTTTTGATGGAGCCCAGGATACCATTTGCCTTCCGAGCCACAAGGGCACACTGCTGGCTCATGTTAAGTTTTTCATCTATCAAGACCCCCAGGTCCTTCTCCACAGGGCTGCTCTCAAGGACCGCTCCTTCCAGTCTGTAGGGATGCCTGGGATTCCTCCGGTCCAAGTGCAAAACTCTGCACTTTGCTGTGTTAAACCTCATCAGGTTCACCCGGGCCCACCTGTCTAGCCTCTCAAGGTCCCTCTGAATGGCATCCCTTCCTTCAGCAGTGTCAATCACACCACTCAGCTTGGTGCCATCAGCAAACTTGCTGAGGGTGCACTCGATTCTGTCATCGATGTCATTGATAAAGATGTTAAGGAGCACCGGTCCCAAGACAGACCCCTGGGGGATGCCACTTATTACCGGTCTCCACCTGGACATAGAGCCATTGATGACCACCCTCTGTCTGCGGCCTTTCAACCAGTTTCTTATCCATCAAGTGGTCCACCCATCAAATCCACATCCCTCCAATTTGGAGATAAGGATGTGGTGGGGCACCATGTCAAAGGCCTTGCTCAAGTCCAGGTAAATGACATTGGTTGCCTTTCCCTTGTCCATCGATGCCGTCACTCCATCATAAAAGGCCACCAGATTGGTCAAGCATGACCTTCCCCTGGTGAAGCCGTGCTGGCTGTCACGGATCACACGCCCTTTCCTCATGTGATCAAGCATGTCATCCAGGATGATCTGTTCCATGATCTTCCCAGGCACGGAGATAAGACTCACTGGCCTGTAGTTCCCGGGGTCCTCCTTGCTCCCTTTCTTGTAAATGGGAGTGACGTGACCCTTCCTCCAGTCATCCGGGACCTCACCTGACAGCCACGACTTTTCAAATATGATGGAGAGCGGCTCGGCAACCACCTCAGCCAGCTCCTTCAGAACCCTGGGATGCACGCCATCCAGCCCCATTGACTTGTACACATTCAGTCTCATGAGCCAGTCTCGGACCTGCTCTGTCCTCACAGCGGGGGGGAATTTACCACCCCGGTCCCGATTGCAACCATTGCCATCAAACCTGACTGATGTGTTAGTGTCACAAAAAAAAAGTCAAACATCCCACTGGTTCTATGGTTTTATTACTCTTTTTCAATGTTTTAATTAAAAAAAAAAAAAAAACCCTTTATATATATTAAGTATATTATTTATTTTATACGTGGCTCAAGATTATTCATCTTCACTCAGTGTGGCTCACACAGCCAAAAGGTTGGACACCGATACTTTAGCTCTATAGCAGATATAAGCTCTGATTCATGCCTGTCTGTATCCTGCTTCTACAGTGCTCCCAAGGTTTGCTGCTTCAGCAATTGAAAAGCAGAGCTGAGACTTCCACACGGCATTTCAAAGCTGCTGCCTGTCAGCAGCACATCTGCGTAAATGCATTGTATTCACATGCATGCTTAAGTTCTTTTTCAAACATCCAAGTAGCAAAATAAAAATTATCACTGGAAACTGCTGACAGACAGGAAAAAACACCTTGAAATCAGGAGAGCATAAAGAGTTCCTTCAGCACAGTACAAGTGAATAGTACAGGCACATTTCAAAAAGGTGTGTTTTTCTCATAGAGATTATAGGTGTCCTGCAGAGTGCTGGTTCTCCTTCAATGATGATCAAGTTTTACAGGAATTTGACAATAGATGCTGTACAATCAATGCTTATTCCTTAGAAACTGCATTATGCACTGTAAAAAAAGAGCTTATGATGGATGGGACACGACAGGGAGGGGGCTGAGCTTCTGAGAACCTCCCAAGGGACTCAGGAAGCCAAAAGCAGACCCCTTCAACAGATTCTCCTGTGTTGGGCTTCCAAAACCCGACATCCCCAGAAGTTGCCTTCAGGGAGCTTTAGTACTGCAGTCTATTGAGTGAGTCAATGTAATGAAAGGTGGCTCCCAATGCCCAGCTCGTCTCAACATTGTTGATTTTCCGGGCAAGCTGGAAAAAAAAAAAAAAAAATTTAAATATAATTTTCTGTGAGAAGAAAAATGTAAGGTGAATACAGTGTTGAAGGTTATCACAACTAGTTATCACCATTATAGTGTTACTCCACCATAATCATAAAGTGTGTTGTAGCAAGAAGGGAAATCGGGCACCAAACTACTGGCATGACTTGTCCATCTTCTGCCCACTCTCAGCAATCTGTTTTTGTGCACTACCTTAAAGACTTGGGTCTTTGGGAAGCCCAGTTCTTGCAGGAGGAAGGTGATGTATGTGAGGTCCATGCAGAGAAAGGGGCTGCTTCCAGGGCTGATTTCCATGGTCTTGCACACTAAATAAAAAGAAAGAGGTGTCAGAATGTTCATGGTGAGCTCAGGCCTAGCATCAGCCCAGCTCTGAAAAACTTCAAACAAATCCTTAGACCACTTCTTGTAACGTGTGTTCCACACCTATGAAACCTGTTAAAATAGCATTCAAATGATATCCTTGTGTTTGCAGATGCCCAGGAGCTTTGGCACACAAGAAGGAAGAGTAAAGCATTGCTTCTCTTACCCAAAAACAGCTGAGTGTACTGTACTCAGCAAGTAGAAAAATGGGCCTCCAACTGTTTTCACACTTACTGTAAAACTTTAAAATATCAACAGTTTCAATTGTGCTTGCATCTGCTTTGTGCTGAAAAAAAAAGTTGTCAGTAGCTTGGAAAAACAAACATTGTGAAAACTTTCCACCCTATTCCAATAAAGCTTGAATGCTGAGCAATTTGTTTTCTTCCCATTAGAAAGTTTCTCAAGCGTATGCATTCAACAGCTGATGAAAAAAAAATAAATAAAAAAAATAAAAAGCAGTTCCTTTCTCAGGATGGATCATACAAAAAGTAGTTCAGAAGTTAGAATTGCAACAATTGCTCAGTCATTCATAAAGTTTACCAAAAAGTCCCAACCCAGTTTGATCAAAGCCTGTGTCTATAGCATTAAAAAAGGCATGATTACGTTTGTAAATCTGAGGCAATTCCCTCTACAGCCAATGAAGTAAAAGAGGCTATGAATCAGCTTCCTCTTGTTTCCAGCTAGCAATAAAACGTATGAACAAATCACGAGAAAAAAGAAAAAATACACAAGATTAGAACAGTTTACTTGCATGCACTGTTAACTGGCAAGTTTACTAGTAATTCGCAAGAGAACTTTTAAATGTGTTACAAGAAAACTAAATGTCAAAAATAAAAAGTTGAGATTTTCAGAAACAAGCAGAAATAAGCACAGATGCTCCAAAAAAGAGGTGCTCAGTATTTACTTAAAAAAAAGAAAGAGGCTTCTTAGCATTTCACACATTTGTCATGTAGGTATGAATTTGCACACAGTTACTAGTCCTGTTTGTGTCTTTTACTTACCATACTTAGCTGCAACTTCAAAATCATTGGCAGTTAAGCTTCCTCCTTTTTCTTTATCTAAAAGAAAAAAAAAACCATAGGTTTGTGTGCTTTGTGCAAAGGCAATAGTAGGTTCAAGTTGTAAAAGGAGGTCATAAAAGTTGTTTGGAAGTAAGCCTGAAATCGATGACAAAATTCACAGTTGCTTTAAAGGTATAAGAACCTTTATTAAAGATTTTTAGATTGAAAACCTCATTTTATGAAGAATTTAGTTTCCTAGAACTAGTTTCCTAAAGAAACATAGTTTAAAGACTTTTCACATTTCCCCATGCCTTTGCTACCCTGTCCTGTGACGCTTGAACACTGTTAACACCTTTGGCCAGATCTAACATATTAAATCTGAAATTATCCACATATAAACATCACATATCAGACACATAAAGTGTCTGAGGAGAAATAAAGAAATATATATAAAGAAATATATAAAGAAATGCAATAGCATTCAATATCTACTTGAGATCGATGTACCGCAGTACCCATGACAGCTCAGGACAGCATCATGATGTGTATCATTACTACCATTTGTTCCAGAACCTGTCATTTTAAATGAAATGAAATGAAAACGGACATACCTATGAGACCAACCTCTGCTGCACAGTCATAGTAGTAGGAGAAAGCATAAAAGTCCAAGTTCTTCACTTCCTCAGCTTTATGTACTTTCTTGTAGAGCATCTTTGCCACTTTGTTAGAACAAGATTCATACAAAGGCTCACCTAAAAGAATGCAAAGACACACGGGATATTATAGGTAGGCTAAAGAAACACAATTGCTGTAGGAACTACAAGGAGACAGGCTCCCTTTTGCACAATAGCACTTCTTGAATTCTTACAGGTTCTTAACAGAGAACTGAAACAACACACCTGCGTTCCAGCGTTAACTCTGACCATCCTCAGGTTGGAAACATATACGTGACACATCAGGGATGAACAACACAATTTAAGGCAGATGGATATTAAAAGGGAGTGCTCAGCTACAACTGCATTACTATTAACAGCTTTACTGACTGGACAGACACATCACAGCATGAGAGGCAACATTTGTAGAATCTCTTTAACAGCATATCAAGAAAGTTGGACAGAAGAGGACACAGACAGATGATTTCCAAGAAGCTGAAAGTATATAATTTACTTTGCTAGCTGGCCTAGACAGGAAGAGAGAGTGATAAAGCACTATACCTGCCTTCTGTCCTTTAATTTTGTACACTATCTCAGCATGTTGCCACTCAGATTTGAAGCCAGGTGGTAAACAAGGGCTGACCAGTTCCTCACCTTCTCCTACTGCGGAAGTAAAATAATGGCACGTTAGAGAAAAACACAAGGAGTTAATTTTAGGACCCTCATCCCCAGCCCTGCTTCTTTCTGGACCACATGTTTAGTAATGCATCTCTAAGCACCAGTCATGGCTTGAGGGCCCCACAACCTCTAAGGTTGGCAAGAATCCACGTCTTCTGGGATCTATTAGTGTCACCTTCTGCATTTGTCTCAAATACAGTCAGCCATGGTGACTGGAACTTGCATATCACTCAGGTACCTTCACCTCAGTGGGAAGGGGACAAATGACCTTTTTCTCTACAACACAGCAGTGCACTCTCTGCCCAGAGCAAAGACCTGCGTGCCCGTAACTTACAGGGTTTTCCTTCAACTCCTCCTAAAATGGCGAGCCTTGCTGACATCAGCCCAAGTCCCAAGTAACTGCAAAGGGAAGAAAAGCCTCTGTGAACAACAAACATCCTTCCTCTGATACTCCACTGACAGCTTGGCTGGGACATGCCTGTTTCCTCTATGTGGTCCCAGCAAAACAGCTCAAGTGAGTAGCTAATGTCCATAAGGGGAATGGTGTGACAGCCACTGTCATATTATCCTTACCCAGAAGGTATCTGTAAAAGCACAGTGTATAGCTGTCAATTATAATCTGTCTCTTGAAAGACTGGGAATGCTTCAGGCATTCTTCTAACCTTTCTCTTACCCTCCTCAAAGTCAGCACAACCTCTAACACATAGCATTGACTTTTTCTAAGCCCCAAAACATTCCACAGGAAACACAGGTGGGAAGGAGCTGCTTCCCTCTGCCCAAAACAGCAGGTACACAGGCAGTTTCAAAGCAAGAGGTGGAGCTAGAGCCCCTCACTTTCTCAGTCATCAGACTGCTTGCCTGCCAGTTAATCTGCACAACTCCCTCCCTACCCCAAGAGCTTGTGTGGACGGTGACTTGACTCAGGTTTCTCCACTTCTCAGGACTCATCTGAACTTCAGCAAAATGCCTGGGTTTCACTGGCTTCAATGAAAGTAACCTATTTTTACAGTATGGCCTCTTTACCACAACTGACCTGTAGGAATACAGCTTGTAGGTGCTGTTAAACATCTGAAATGAAGTTGTATGGCCAGCTGGTGATGTCTGGAGAGTTGCCTGAGGGAGAAAAAGATGCCATGGCAAGGTTACTGCCAGCAATGGCAAACATCAGCAACACAACCTTTCAAACCTTTCAGCCTTCCAAATGTAGAACAATCCTGGCATGGTTCAGAGACAAAGAATGGCAAGTATTTTAGTTTGCCAGTGACACATAAGATGATCAAAAAACCCAGAGTTAAAATACGGAGAGTAAAAACTGCTTACATTTATATCCATACCAAAATGGTCTATAATTTTAATTAGAAAGGAATCCTTATTCCAGCTCTTAACTGCTTTTGTCAAGTTGATACAGAAACTGCCTCTTCACATGATCTCTACGAGGTAAAACTATGGCAAATAATGAGAAAACTGGGCACGTAATTCTCAAGTGAATTCAGCTGCAAACTGCCACAAGCTGGAGGAAAAGCACATCACTGTGCTTGCTAAGAAACAGAGTGAGGACCCACCTGCGGTCTGAGGAAATTAAAGGATAGTTGTCTAAAGCACTGTGCAGCCTTTTCTCCAAGTGCACCATATTAGCAGGGAGCAAAGCACGGGCTGCTCATGCCTAATTGCTCATATCTTGTCACCTACTCTGAGTCCTGAATTTCCACATCCCAAACTCCTCACATCCTGGCACTCTGCTGTGAAAGCACAACACCTCGATCAGCCCAGATTCGTGCATTTGGATACAGCACCCTTATCCTCTGCTGCAGCATAGCTTTACTACAAACTCTGCTAAGGCCAGAACCTCACTACTCTATACACACAGGTCTTCCTGCTCACAGAACACCTATAATAATGCCACCACAGGAAGCTGAAATGACAAACATCAGCATGTGTTTCTAGCTGAATAATAAGAGTTGCTCCTAAGAAAGCATTCGCTGCATTCATTTGCAGAACAGTGAACTCAGGAAAGCTAGAAACAAGGATGGAGAAGGCATCTTATGTTCTTAAAACACAATATAAGCCAAATGTTGGGCTTGGATTCATTAACAGCATTCCCTTTGAGGTCTTCACTATACCCAGAGCAAACTAAGAGTCAAGGATTAACATTCTCAAGACTGCTGTATTGTCCCTGACACAATGCAGCCCTGGCAGATTCACCACATGCACCAACCCACAGAGTTGGAGCAAGACAACCAACAGAATGTGAATGCCTCCATTACTGACTGTAACAAGGTATATGTGACCAACTGATAAGGGTTCTTCTGTCAGAAGCAAGGCTTCATGTCACACCCTTGGCCTGTTTCTAAACCTGAGCAGTTACTGATTTCTGCACCAACATTTCCATACAGTGTTCACATTACCTCAGTGCGTGGAAGGAAGGTGATCTGCGTTGATCCACCACCCAAATCCAGCATTCCTACACTTCTCTTCTGCGGATCATCTAAGCTACCTAAAATATGTGACAGAACAGACAAAGCCACAGTGGACACAGTGAGAATGAAGCAAGGAATAAAACCAGAAGTAGAGCTGTAAAGCAAAATGATAACCTAACTTCATTGGTCAGCTTCCAGCCAGCACTAGATTATAACACTGACTGCTGGTCATTTACCTCTGCTTTACGAGGGTGACATGAAAATCTTCCAAATGGTACAGTTTGTGTTATTTCTCTGATGGCTGTTCAAGCTCTAATTACAGCAGCTTTGGTTACTGGAATCCTAAACATTTTTCAGTGGATGCAAGGACCCTTTTGCAAACTTTACTCTCATAACCACTTTGAAACGCAAAAGAACGCGGTTTTCCTGGCCATCTCTCCCTGGTCTCACAGCAGTATTTTGTAGCTTCATAAGGCCAAGGGGATGAGAGAATGAAGAGCTGGCCTGACAGACCGGGCTCCCTTGGAATTCTTGCTGCTAACCCTTAATACTTCTCATTTAAATCCAGCTCTTCTCAGATCGATCCTTCAAACACACCTTCCTGACAACCTCAGTGTGTGCCAAGTACCAGAGTATAGCTCATGAGAGATAATGTTTGAAGATCATTAACCTTTCTGATATTTCCTGTGAGCAAAAAAGCTTTATAGCACTTGTCGTAAGGCTCTGCACGCTGTGCTGAGCAGACTGGTTGGAAGGCAGACTGGTTTGCTTATTGCCAGAGGAGACTTCAGCTTAGTTTTTCCACAGCCATCCCTTCCTAAGTGTAAACACTGACTTCTATCTTATAAATCTGTAAGAACACTACTTTCACACTGTGCAACTGTCAAGCAGTTCTAGAAAATTACTAAAAACCCAGAGCTTGTGGGGGACTACAAAAAGGAATTAAGTGCTCTGTTACCTTATAGGAAAGTTGAAGAAAGACTACATGAACATCAAGGAAAAGGATTAAATTCCTCAATCCTAATAACTTAAGTGGTTCAGGCCAAAAACAACTGACGACTTAATCCTAGACCCTTCTTTCTCCCATGCCAATGAATGAACAAATACTATACAGGGGGAGAAGACAGTATACATTTCTCAGCATCAGGCATATTTTCATAGATATAAACATACCTGTTAAAAAGTTTATTGTGATCCAGGCTGAAATACCTAACAAGGAAGAGATTCAGAAAATGCACTGTTAGATCATATAACTTCATTTTATCCAACAACAGTAACATTAAGATGAGCCATACAACAAGGTGTTCCTGCTTTAGTATCTTTTTAACTGGAGGTATTTTAAAGTTTTCTCCCATCTAAACAAAACAATATCAACCACAGCTATTCATCTAAGCACAGAGACACCAAAGACTATCAGTCACAAGCTCCTTTGTCCCTGTTTCACAAATGGACAATTTCTAATACGAAGTTTCCAAACAATATCTAGCTGAGAGCTAAGCAGGAGCTCCAAGAGGAGCAAGCAGAATTGGCTGGCTGTCACGGATCACACGCCCTTTCCTCATGTGATCAAGCATGTCATCCAGGATGATCTGTTCCATGATCTTCCCAGGCACGGAGATAAGACTCACTGGCCTGTAGTTCCCGGGGTCCTCCTTGCTCCCTTTCTTGTAAATGGGAGTGACGTGACCCTTCCTCCAGTCATCCGGGACCTCACCTGACAGCCACGACTTTTCAAATATGATGGAGAGCGGCTCGGCAACCACCTCAGCCAGCTCCTTCAGAACCCTGGGATGCACGCCATCCAGCCCCATTGACTTGTACACATTCAGTCTCATGAGCCAGTCTCGGACCTGCTCTGTCCTCACAGCGGGGGGGAATTTACCACCCCGGTCCCGATTGCAACCATTGCCATCAAACCTGACTGATGTGTTAGTGTCACAAAAAAAAAGTCAAACATCCCACTGGTTCTATGGTTTTATTACTCTTTTTCAATGTTTTAATTAAAAAAAAAAAAAAAACCCTTTATATATATTAAGTATATTATTTATTTTATACGTGGCTCAAGATTATTCATCTTCACTCAGTGTGGCTCACACAGCCAAAAGGTTGGACACCGATACTTTAGCTCTATAGCAGATATAAGCTCTGATTCATGCCTGTCTGTATCCTGCTTCTACAGTGCTCCCAAGGTTTGCTGCTTCAGCAATTGAAAAGCAGAGCTGAGACTTCCACACGGCATTTCAAAGCTGCTGCCTGTCAGCAGCACATCTGCGTAAATGCATTGTATTCACATGCATGCTTAAGTTCTTTTTCAAACATCCAAGTAGCAAAATAAAAATTATCACTGGAAACTGCTGACAGACAGGAAAAAACACCTTGAAATCAGGAGAGCATAAAGAGTTCCTTCAGCACAGTACAAGTGAATAGTACAGGCACATTTCAAAAAGGTGTGTTTTTCTCATAGAGATTATAGGTGTCCTGCAGAGTGCTGGTTCTCCTTCAATGATGATCAAGTTTTACAGGAATTTGACAATAGATGCTGTACAATCAATGCTTATTCCTTAGAAACTGCATTATGCACTGTAAAAAAAGAGCTTATGATGGATGGGACACGACAGGGAGGGGGCTGAGCTTCTGAGAACCTCCCAAGGGACTCAGGAAGCCAAAAGCAGACCCCTTCAACAGATTCTCCTGTGTTGGGCTTCCAAAACCCGACATCCCCAGAAGTTGCCTTCAGGGAGCTTTAGTACTGCAGTCTATTGAGTGAGTCAATGTAATGAAAGGTGGCTCCCAATGCCCAGCTCGTCTCAACATTGTTGATTTTCCGGGCAAGCTGGAAAAAAAAAAAAAAAAATTTAAATATAATTTTCTGTGAGAAGAAAAATGTAAGGTGAATACAGTGTTGAAGGTTATCACAACTAGTTATCACCATTATAGTGTTACTCCACCATAATCATAAAGTGTGTTGTAGCAAGAAGGGAAATCGGGCACCAAACTACTGGCATGACTTGTCCATCTTCTGCCCACTCTCAGCAATCTGTTTTTGTGCACTACCTTAAAGACTTGGGTCTTTGGGAAGCCCAGTTCTTGCAGGAGGAAGGTGATGTATGTGAGGTCCATGCAGAGAAAGGGGCTGCTTCCAGGGCTGATTTCCATGGTCTTGCACACTAAATAAAAAGAAAGAGGTGTCAGAATGTTCATGGTGAGCTCAGGCCTAGCATCAGCCCAGCTCTGAAAAACTTCAAACAAATCCTTAGACCACTTCTTGTAACGTGTGTTCCACACCTATGAAACCTGTTAAAATAGCATTCAAATGATATCCTTGTGTTTGCAGATGCCCAGGAGCTTTGGCACACAAGAAGGAAGAGTAAAGCATTGCTTCTCTTACCCAAAAACAGCTGAGTGTACTGTACTCAGCAAGTAGAAAAATGGGCCTCCAACTGTTTTCACACTTACTGTAAAACTTTAAAATATCAACAGTTTCAATTGTGCTTGCATCTGCTTTGTGCTGAAAAAAAAAGTTGTCAGTAGCTTGGAAAAACAAACATTGTGAAAACTTTCCACCCTATTCCAATAAAGCTTGAATGCTGAGCAATTTGTTTTCTTCCCATTAGAAAGTTTCTCAAGCGTATGCATTCAACAGCTGATGAAAAAAAAATAAATAAAAAAAATAAAAAGCAGTTCCTTTCTCAGGATGGATCATACAAAAAGTAGTTCAGAAGTTAGAATTGCAACAATTGCTCAGTCATTCATAAAGTTTACCAAAAAGTCCCAACCCAGTTTGATCAAAGCCTGTGTCTATAGCATTAAAAAAGGCATGATTACGTTTGTAAATCTGAGGCAATTCCCTCTACAGCCAATGAAGTAAAAGAGGCTATGAATCAGCTTCCTCTTGTTTCCAGCTAGCAATAAAACGTATGAACAAATCACGAGAAAAAAGAAAAAATACACAAGATTAGAACAGTTTACTTGCATGCACTGTTAACTGGCAAGTTTACTAGTAATTCGCAAGAGAACTTTTAAATGTGTTACAAGAAAACTAAATGTCAAAAATAAAAAGTTGAGATTTTCAGAAACAAGCAGAAATAAGCACAGATGCTCCAAAAAAGAGGTGCTCAGTATTTACTTAAAAAAAAGAAAGAGGCTTCTTAGCATTTCACACATTTGTCATGTAGGTATGAATTTGCACACAGTTACTAGTCCTGTTTGTGTCTTTTACTTACCATACTTAGCTGCAACTTCAAAATCATTGGCAGTTAAGCTTCCTCCTTTTTCTTTATCTAAAAGAAAAAAAAAACCATAGGTTTGTGTGCTTTGTGCAAAGGCAATAGTAGGTTCAAGTTGTAAAAGGAGGTCATAAAAGTTGTTTGGAAGTAAGCCTGAAATCGATGACAAAATTCACAGTTGCTTTAAAGGTATAAGAACCTTTATTAAAGATTTTTAGATTGAAAACCTCATTTTATGAAGAATTTAGTTTCCTAGAACTAGTTTCCTAAAGAAACATAGTTTAAAGACTTTTCACATTTCCCCATGCCTTTGCTACCCTGTCCTGTGACGCTTGAACACTGTTAACACCTTTGGCCAGATCTAACATATTAAATCTGAAATTATCCACATATAAACATCACATATCAGACACATAAAGTGTCTGAGGAGAAATAAAGAAATATATATAAAGAAATATATAAAGAAATGCAATAGCATTCAATATCTACTTGAGATCGATGTACCGCAGTACCCATGACAGCTCAGGACAGCATCATGATGTGTATCATTACTACCATTTGTTCCAGAACCTGTCATTTTAAATGAAATGAAATGAAAACGGACATACCTATGAGACCAACCTCTGCTGCACAGTCATAGTAGTAGGAGAAAGCATAAAAGTCCAAGTTCTTCACTTCCTCAGCTTTATGTACTTTCTTGTAGAGCATCTTTGCCACTTTGTTAGAACAAGATTCATACAAAGGCTCACCTAAAAGAATGCAAAGACACACGGGATATTATAGGTAGGCTAAAGAAACACAATTGCTGTAGGAACTACAAGGAGACAGGCTCCCTTTTGCACAATAGCACTTCTTGAATTCTTACAGGTTCTTAACAGAGAACTGAAACAACACACCTGCGTTCCAGCGTTAACTCTGACCATCCTCAGGTTGGAAACATATACGTGACACATCAGGGATGAACAACACAATTTAAGGCAGATGGATATTAAAAGGGAGTGCTCAGCTACAACTGCATTACTATTAACAGCTTTACTGACTGGACAGACACATCACAGCATGAGAGGCAACATTTGTAGAATCTCTTTAACAGCATATCAAGAAAGTTGGACAGAAGAGGACACAGACAGATGATTTCCAAGAAGCTGAAAGTATATAATTTACTTTGCTAGCTGGCCTAGACAGGAAGAGAGAGTGATAAAGCACTATACCTGCCTTCTGTCCTTTAATTTTGTACACTATCTCAGCATGTTGCCACTCAGATTTGAAGCCAGGTGGTAAACAAGGGCTGACCAGTTCCTCACCTTCTCCTACTGCGGAAGTAAAATAATGGCACGTTAGAGAAAAACACAAGGAGTTAATTTTAGGACCCTCATCCCCAGCCCTGCTTCTTTCTGGACCACATGTTTAGTAATGCATCTCTAAGCACCAGTCATGGCTTGAGGGCCCCACAACCTCTAAGGTTGGCAAGAATCCACGTCTTCTGGGATCTATTAGTGTCACCTTCTGCATTTGTCTCAAATACAGTCAGCCATGGTGACTGGAACTTGCATATCACTCAGGTACCTTCACCTCAGTGGGAAGGGGACAAATGACCTTTTTCTCTACAACACAGCAGTGCACTCTCTGCCCAGAGCAAAGACCTGCGTGCCCGTAACTTACAGGGTTTTCCTTCAACTCCTCCTAAAATGGCGAGCCTTGCTGACATCAGCCCAAGTCCCAAGTAACTGCAAAGGGAAGAAAAGCCTCTGTGAACAACAAACATCCTTCCTCTGATACTCCACTGACAGCTTGGCTGGGACATGCCTGTTTCCTCTATGTGGTCCCAGCAAAACAGCTCAAGTGAGTAGCTAATGTCCATAAGGGGAATGGTGTGACAGCCACTGTCATATTATCCTTACCCAGAAGGTATCTGTAAAAGCACAGTGTATAGCTGTCAATTATAATCTGTCTCTTGAAAGACTGGGAATGCTTCAGGCATTCTTCTAACCTTTCTCTTACCCTCCTCAAAGTCAGCACAACCTCTAACACATAGCATTGACTTTTTCTAAGCCCCAAAACATTCCACAGGAAACACAGGTGGGAAGGAGCTGCTTCCCTCTGCCCAAAACAGCAGGTACACAGGCAGTTTCAAAGCAAGAGGTGGAGCTAGAGCCCCTCACTTTCTCAGTCATCAGACTGCTTGCCTGCCAGTTAATCTGCACAACTCCCTCCCTACCCCAAGAGCTTGTGTGGACGGTGACTTGACTCAGGTTTCTCCACTTCTCAGGACTCATCTGAACTTCAGCAAAATGCCTGGGTTTCACTGGCTTCAATGAAAGTAACCTATTTTTACAGTATGGCCTCTTTACCACAACTGACCTGTAGGAATACAGCTTGTAGGTGCTGTTAAACATCTGAAATGAAGTTGTATGGCCAGCTGGTGATGTCTGGAGAGTTGCCTGAGGGAGAAAAAGATGCCATGGCAAGGTTACTGCCAGCAATGGCAAACATCAGCAACACAACCTTTCAAACCTTTCAGCCTTCCAAATGTAGAACAATCCTGGCATGGTTCAGAGACAAAGAATGGCAAGTATTTTAGTTTGCCAGTGACACATAAGATGATCAAAAAACCCAGAGTTAAAATACGGAGAGTAAAAACTGCTTACATTTATATCCATACCAAAATGGTCTATAATTTTAATTAGAAAGGAATCCTTATTCCAGCTCTTAACTGCTTTTGTCAAGTTGATACAGAAACTGCCTCTTCACATGATCTCTACGAGGTAAAACTATGGCAAATAATGAGAAAACTGGGCACGTAATTCTCAAGTGAATTCAGCTGCAAACTGCCACAAGCTGGAGGAAAAGCACATCACTGTGCTTGCTAAGAAACAGAGTGAGGACCCACCTGCGGTCTGAGGAAATTAAAGGATAGTTGTCTAAAGCACTGTGCAGCCTTTTCTCCAAGTGCACCATATTAGCAGGGAGCAAAGCACGGGCTGCTCATGCCTAATTGCTCATATCTTGTCACCTACTCTGAGTCCTGAATTTCCACATCCCAAACTCCTCACATCCTGGCACTCTGCTGTGAAAGCACAACACCTCGATCAGCCCAGATTCGTGCATTTGGATACAGCACCCTTATCCTCTGCTGCAGCATAGCTTTACTACAAACTCTGCTAAGGCCAGAACCTCACTACTCTATACACACAGGTCTTCCTGCTCACAGAACACCTATAATAATGCCACCACAGGAAGCTGAAATGACAAACATCAGCATGTGTTTCTAGCTGAATAATAAGAGTTGCTCCTAAGAAAGCATTCGCTGCATTCATTTGCAGAACAGTGAACTCAGGAAAGCTAGAAACAAGGATGGAGAAGGCATCTTATGTTCTTAAAACACAATATAAGCCAAATGTTGGGCTTGGATTCATTAACAGCATTCCCTTTGAGGTCTTCACTATACCCAGAGCAAACTAAGAGTCAAGGATTAACATTCTCAAGACTGCTGTATTGTCCCTGACACAATGCAGCCCTGGCAGATTCACCACATGCACCAACCCACAGAGTTGGAGCAAGACAACCAACAGAATGTGAATGCCTCCATTACTGACTGTAACAAGGTATATGTGACCAACTGATAAGGGTTCTTCTGTCAGAAGCAAGGCTTCATGTCACACCCTTGGCCTGTTTCTAAACCTGAGCAGTTACTGATTTCTGCACCAACATTTCCATACAGTGTTCACATTACCTCAGTGCGTGGAAGGAAGGTGATCTGCGTTGATCCACCACCCAAATCCAGCATTCCTACACTTCTCTTCTGCGGATCATCTAAGCTACCTAAAATATGTGACAGAACAGACAAAGCCACAGTGGACACAGTGAGAATGAAGCAAGGAATAAAACCAGAAGTAGAGCTGTAAAGCAAAATGATAACCTAACTTCATTGGTCAGCTTCCAGCCAGCACTAGATTATAACACTGACTGCTGGTCATTTACCTCTGCTTTACGAGGGTGACATGAAAATCTTCCAAATGGTACAGTTTGTGTTATTTCTCTGATGGCTGTTCAAGCTCTAATTACAGCAGCTTTGGTTACTGGAATCCTAAACATTTTTCAGTGGATGCAAGGACCCTTTTGCAAACTTTACTCTCATAACCACTTTGAAACGCAAAAGAACGCGGTTTTCCTGGCCATCTCTCCCTGGTCTCACAGCAGTATTTTGTAGCTTCATAAGGCCAAGGGGATGAGAGAATGAAGAGCTGGCCTGACAGACCGGGCTCCCTTGGAATTCTTGCTGCTAACCCTTAATACTTCTCATTTAAATCCAGCTCTTCTCAGATCGATCCTTCAAACACACCTTCCTGACAACCTCAGTGTGTGCCAAGTACCAGAGTATAGCTCATGAGAGATAATGTTTGAAGATCATTAACCTTTCTGATATTTCCTGTGAGCAAAAAAGCTTTATAGCACTTGTCGTAAGGCTCTGCACGCTGTGCTGAGCAGACTGGTTGGAAGGCAGACTGGTTTGCTTATTGCCAGAGGAGACTTCAGCTTAGTTTTTCCACAGCCATCCCTTCCTAAGTGTAAACACTGACTTCTATCTTATAAATCTGTAAGAACACTACTTTCACACTGTGCAACTGTCAAGCAGTTCTAGAAAATTACTAAAAACCCAGAGCTTGTGGGGGACTACAAAAAGGAATTAAGTGCTCTGTTACCTTATAGGAAAGTTGAAGAAAGACTACATGAACATCAAGGAAAAGGATTAAATTCCTCAATCCTAATAACTTAAGTGGTTCAGGCCAAAAACAACTGACGACTTAATCCTAGACCCTTCTTTCTCCCATGCCAATGAATGAACAAATACTATACAGGGGGAGAAGACAGTATACATTTCTCAGCATCAGGCATATTTTCATAGATATAAACATACCTGTTAAAAAGTTTATTGTGATCCAGGCTGAAATACCTAACAAGGAAGAGATTCAGAAAATGCACTGTTAGATCATATAACTTCATTTTATCCAACAACAGTAACATTAAGATGAGCCATACAACAAGGTGTTCCTGCTTTAGTATCTTTTTAACTGGAGGTATTTTAAAGTTTTCTCCCATCTAAACAAAACAATATCAACCACAGCTATTCATCTAAGCACAGAGACACCAAAGACTATCAGTCACAAGCTCCTTTGTCCCTGTTTCACAAATGGACAATTTCTAATACGAAGTTTCCAAACAATATCTAGCTGAGAGCTAAGCAGGAGCTCCAAGAGGAGCAAGCAGAATTGGCTCTGCTGAGCTACTCTGACCCAACTTGCTCCAAAGCCATTGCTTCCACAACTGTCAATGTCTGTCAAAAGCCAAAATTAGATGCCTGGAACAAATAGAATGACCTTTTACAGCAGAGCTTATATGGTGCTAGGAGGAGAAGCCCTGTATACAAAATGCCTAGAGAACTTGGTTCCTCACAGGTCAAAAACTTCAGTGTGAAGTCCCAAAGTCTTCAGTGGCTTCAGTCCTTAGCTATGTAATAAGGAAATTACCTACATTCACATTGTTCATTTTCTAGGAAAATACTCATTGGCAAGCTTTTGTTTGATGTGAGCCATTTGATTTTCCTTTTGAATGTTAAGAATTTTCATCTTTTCAGTGTTTAAATGCCTCAAGGCACTTTTGCAAACCACATTGTTTCTGTCCTTTTATTGTTTTGTAAACCTTTCCTCTATGAATTAGCTGAATTAATGGCCTTTACATTAACAAATTAAAATATTTATCCATTTGGTTAAAATTAAGGCACACTGAGGAACAAGTTCATGTTCAACCTTGGCTAAATCAACTGTTAGAATTATGAACTTAAAATGAAGACAATTACAGTGTCTTTCTTCCATTAAGCAGTAAAAAAGAAACTCATAAACAGTCCAAATCAGCAGCTACTTTCAGGTTTTGTTTCTAAGTAGGTTAAAAACACTTCAACACTAAGTTACCCACGATTTAGAAATTCTCCTTTGAATCACTTCAAGTGAAGACTGATTCTGGGTTCTGTCCTCAGCTCTTTTTGATAAACATCAGTGTACTTTAATAGTTATTTTCTCAATATAACTTTTTTTTTTTTCAGGTTCAATTCAGAATCACATTTATTAGATCAGTTGTAATCAAATATTTCCAGCAAGCTCAGATGAGCATAATCCAAAGCAGGGTGTGCAAAAGCAGTTGTTGAAGATCATCTCAACAAGCAGATATACCGAATACCTTCAGGAAGTGCTGACTGCCTGGCGGCCTCCTGCTGATCCCACAGGAACTGCCTGGCACTCAGACCTTTGAAAATCAAGAATTCAGGACTTCACCTCAGAAAATGTAGCACAAAATCTCTTTGGCAGGCATGGCCTGAGGCAGTATAAAAACTATCAAATCTGCTACTTACAGGTTCCTACTACCCTCAGTGAGGTCCTGCCACAGTGCAGTAGGAATCTCAAAAACTGCAGAAAAGTTCCTCAGAAGTAAACCTACCTTCATCAGTTCCATTCATTATCGACACACAGTTGTCCCTCACGAAGAAGGGGGAAGCCTGAAAAATCTCCTTCACCTGTAGTTCAAATAAAAGCTACACTCAGAGAAATCTTTTTCTTTCAATTTGAAAGGAAGGGTATTTATTTAAACTCTGGTTTTACACAACTGTTCCTTTTCTTGGGCCAGATCCCTTAAGTTCAAGAGCTCAGTAAGCATCAGGCTGTGCTAAGCTATAGAAAGTCAGTGATTTACATGCAGTTTGGTAAAGAGACAGAACAGACAGATGGGTGTTCGAGCATGACTGCTCAGAAATGCTGATAACATGGGTAGGGTATGCTGGTAGGTATGCTGGTAACTCTGTTGCAGTGAGCAACACATGGAGTACTGAATATCTAAAGGAGAGAAAGGAGATGGACACTCAGGGTTTCAGGGGATGGCATTTTTTAATATGAGTATGTTGGCTGTTAGAGGCCTGCACTAGAGGCAGTAAAACCCTAGCTTTCCTGTGTCTCCTAAAGCAACAGTTGCATTAGTTCCAACTGAAATTTGGTACAAAAAAAGAGAACAGACTGTCTTGTAGGCAGCAAAGAACAATATAGACATTGGTTTCAACCACAACACATTTCTTCCTTCCAATCACTGCTTAGAAAAAGAGTACGTATAGGGCACAATCACTAACTTTTTCCAACAGCTGTAAGATCTAGGACATAATATTTTTATTTTTTAAAATATTTTAAAATATCAAACGTTTTACGTGCCTGTAAATACAATTCACATTATTTCTAATCAATATAGAGCAAAGGAACCTTGCAGGGGCAGTCTGATAGCATGACAAATCAAATAGGACAGTTTCTCCCAGAACAGCAGGATTCTGGTCAAAACCACCAACAAACTGGTGCACCAACAAGTCTCTGATTACTGTTAGAAGTATCACATTATGCTTGTTATGTTGCATGTCGTTTCCAGGCTTATTTGGAGCCATCATTATTCCTCTATGTCTGTACTCATACAATTACTTAATCTGAACCCATCTGAGATTAGGTGACCGAGCAGCACTTTCAGGTTAAAATGACAGGAATGACTCACGTACATAAGAAGCATAAAGGAGCACATGCTTTACACAGAAAGGAACAAATATTGTCATAGAATTTCAGGAAAGGAAACTGAAAGACAAGAAACAGTACCTTATCCAGCAATTTCTGAGCCTTTTCTCCTGGCAGCAACCGCAGGCCAGCTGTAGCTTTCAGGACCAGAGGAGTAAACTTCCAGAGTTCCATAGGAACTTCCTTCTTTGCCACCTCCAGGAGCTCTCTTATTCCTTGTCCACTCTGTGAGCAGAGAAAGAACCCCCAAAAAAGTATCTTAGAAACTCTTAAGATTTGCCTTTCTTGGAAGGGCAAAAGGGTGATCAGAGGAATCTAAGTGTGGAACAGGGAGAAGTAAAGACCACAAGGAGCCAGAAGGCATATACGTATAAATGGGTTTATCCATCAGCAAGTCAAAAACAAAAAGAATCACTCTCAAACAGTGCCACTGCCAAGCAGTACCAGAGGTTTGGCTACAAAAGGCCTCAAAATCAATGTGATAAATCCTTGAGCAATAAAACCCTTTAGGGCTATTAAAACACTATGAGCAGTGTGCATGTCTGGCTCAGCAAGTCTCCACATCCCTGTGAGTCAGAAGGTGAGGGAGGCAGTGACTTGATACTTGGGGTTTTTTTTATTCTTCCCCTGAGAATCCACTTCTAGTCCATTTTGGAGATGGCTCAGCTCCAATGCAACCTCGCTCTTTTGTCATATTCTTAAGCACACAAAATATTAAGGCAGAGATAAGAAAAGCGTCTCCTCTTCTTAATTGATACAAGTGAGCAGAACAAGATGCATTTGGTTCCTTATTCCTCTGACAGCTGACCAATTTTTACTGTATCATTTGGAGAGTGATCTGAGTTCAGCAGAGATGATCTGCAGGGCATATCACGAACAGGAGGCTTTAGGGCACGTGAACTCTAACAGAAACAAGAATACCTTTTCGACATCATCAGCGTATGCAGACAGACCTGGCTTCAACGCTTTAAACGTCTCATGGGTTAACTTGGGAGTCTCTGTTCAAAAGCAGTATTCCAAAATAAGTACTGGTACAAATCATTTTGGATACAGATACACAAAAAGAAAACCATAGTACAAATTATATCATTAGGCACTAATGAGAGTAAACTGAAGCCTCTGCTTAAAGAACTATCAAAGGCCATCAAACCTGTTAAACACAGCCCCTGCTGTGGAATTAGCTCCCTACAAAACTATTTGTTAAAGCTGACTGTGCTGGTGTGCACACCATACGTTTTGCACACATCAGACACATCACTAGATCATAGAATCATAGAATTGCTCAGGTTGGAAAAGACCTTAAAGATCATCGAGTCCAACCACGACCTAACCATACTACACCAACTCTAACAACCCTCCGCTAAATCATGTCCCTGAGCACCAGATCCAGTTTTTTAAACACACTCAGGGATGGTGCCTCAACCACCTCCCTGGGGAGGCTATGGGTACAAGTTCTCTCTAATCCCTTACCCCTGTTATATGCGGCCTTCCAAACTACACAGGTAACAAGGGCCACATGTTTCAGCATGCTCAGCTCTGGCTAAATTTCACTCTAACAAAAGTCAGTGGAAGTTTTACCACCATTTTCAGTGGCAGCAGAGGGCGAGACCTAAGTATTTTGGAAACCTGCAAGATTGACAATTACATGAAAGTGCAGACAAGGCAGCATGGGTCCCTTTTGGTGGCTCTAGAGAAAGCTGAAGCGCATTTGTGCAAGTACTCCCTAGAACAGAACCATCAATAGGCTGCACCACAATTTATGGAAGAATTTGCATATTGCACCATGCACAAGCCATACCTTTTGGCTGCTGTGTAAATTTAAAAATATGAATGCGAGTTCCTGTGCTTCCCGCATCAAACATGATTCCATAGAAGACTGAGAGATCTGCGGTCAGCGCCTGACGGTTCAGTTTGTCTCCAGTGCTTTCAGCAATTCCTTCCGTTGCTCCCACAAGTGGTTTGGAATCCAAGTGCCATTTCATGTATGCGACATAAAACGCTATGCACGCCAAAATCCCAAATGCAAAGAACCGCTTTGATATCTTCATGGCTTCCATTTATCAGATGTTTTGTTTCCTTCTGTTTCCGAATGCTTTATTTCTGTTTCACACAGAATAGGTGGTTTCCCCATCACTCCTACATCCAACAGAAAAGAAAGATGAGTTTTACTTTCTAAACCGGGAGAAAGTATTCTAAAAAGAAAGAGCTAAGAGCATGATGATTATCTGATGACAGACTTATGGAAGTAAACTTGAGCATTAGTTAAATACTTAACTATCAGTGGTAAATATGTTCATAGAACCATGGAGGTGTTTGAGTTGGAAGGAACCCTCAAAGGCCATCTAGTCCAACCCCTCTGCAATGAACAGTGACACCTACAGCTCCATCAGGTGCACAGAGCCCTGTCCAGCCTGATCTTGAGTGTCTCCAGGGATGGGGTTTCTACCACATTTCTGGGCAACTTGTGCCAGTGCCTCACCACCCTTATTTAAGAAGTGTCTTCCTTGTGTTCAGTCTAAGTCTCCCCTCTTTTAGTTTGAAATCATTTCCCCCTGTCCTATCACAACATACCCTGCTAAAGAGTCTGTCCCCTTCTTTCTTACATCCCACCCACTTAGATACTGAAAGGCCGCTCTCAGGTCTCCCCGGAGCCTTCTGTTCTCCAGGCTGAACAGCCCCAGCTCTCAGCCTGTCCTCGCAGGGGAGGTGTTCCATCCCTTGGATCATTTCCTGATAGTTGGGCATGACTGTTGAAGAAAGCAATTGTCCACTGCAACAGAGCGTGGAAAAAAGCCTTACACCCAGTGACAGAGTACTGCTTGCATGTAAAAGGATTTATGACTTCAGCTTCTTCAGTATCTAGAGTGAGACTAAGGTATCGGCTAAACTCTTCAGAGATCAAATCTATCTTGACAAATCCAGGGAAACTTGCAGTTAGATGTGTAAAATGACATGATCTATCAGGATCATGCAGTGTCCTGCATTCATAAAGCTGGGATTATGCTATGAACTGCTTGTAAAATTGGTTCTAGCAACAAATCCCTCTCTCTCATGCTGCCTGTCCCAGACATGGAATTGCCTCCATGGCTGCTGGATGCCTGTAACACCACACACTGCTTTTCCACTGGTTCAGAAGATGCGTTTCCATTCTTCTTCAGAATGTCACTGAGATCTACAGCAAATTTTAAGACATTAAATAGCATATATATATATATATATATATATATTTTTTCCCACTCTTCCTGAGGCCTACAAAAGAACTGAGAAAGGAGAATCCAGAAAAACTGGATTCCCTGCCTATAGCAGTGGTTGGAACTAGATGACCTTAAAGGTCCCTTCCAACCCAAACCATTCAATGATCCCATAAGCTTAACACTGTAACTGAGGTGTGACGGAACCTCGAGAGGCTTCCTGTCCAAATCACAGGCAGCCATGGGGACCCAACAGGTTGCTGAGGGCTTTACCCCATTGGATCCTACGCAAGGATGTCCCTCCCACAACCTCTCTGAGCAACCTGAATCATGTGCAGTTATCTTTGTTCCTGGATGACAAAGGAGTGCCCAGGAGACTGGACAAGGTCAACTTGGGTGTGGTGGTGATGGGCTGCCAGTTGGACATGATGATCTTAGTGCTCTTCTCCAACCACAATGATTCTGTGACTCCGTGAATGTAAAAACAGCGTTTAAGGAGGAAGATGGAGGGAGTTGGGCTGGTTCCCAACACCAGGAAAGAAACCACAGGAGAGCACAACACAACAAATGTACAGGTGCCCACGCAGACACCCCAATGATTAAAAAGCAGTCAACAGTGATTTATGGTGAGAAAATTACATATCCTTCCTTCTTTTGGCAGTGTAATGAAAAAGAGGAAGGGATCCAATCGCTGAAGCTGACTTCAAGGAGGTTTTGACAGTGGCAATCTGTCAATGACGGGAATTTAGGGGATAATAGAGGTGAATGGGAGGAATTTAAAATTCAAGGTGATGGTGGTACGCTGTCAAAAATGGACAAGACAAAACGTTCCAGAAATGGAAGGAGGTGAGACTGCAGGCACAGACACAGCCAGGAGCGATAATTATCGCACACAGTCCAGCCTTCCCGGTCTGAGAAAGGCCTCGGCTAGAGCTGCGGTGCCCGACGGCTGAAAGGAAAGCAGGAGGAGCCGGATCCGTTCCGGGCACAGAGACGTGCGTGAGCTGCACGGGGAGCGGAGGACGGACAGCCCTGAGCACGGCGCCGCTCGCGCCTTTCTGCCCGGCACAGGGATCGGCTCCTCCCGGGGCTGACCGGGGGGCGGAGAAGGGGACGCGCGGCTCGTCGCGGCGGCGGAGCCCCGCGGGTCCCCGCCCGCTTAAGCCGCGCAGCCCGGTAGGCCTCCGTGCGCCCGGCCCCGCCGCCCGTCCCCGCGCGGCTCCCGCCGCCCGCGCCCGCCCGGCCCCGCCGCCCGCACTCACGCCGCCGCCGCCGGCTCCGCCATGGCGACACCGCTGGCACTGCGCAGGCGCGGGCGGCCGCCGGCAGCGGGCGAGGCGCTCGTCGGGCGGCCCTGCGGCGTGCCGGGCACGGCGTGCCGGGTTGTGTCGGGCGCGGTGCTGTGAGGGGAGAAGCAGAGCTGGGGCTGGTGCCGGAGACAGGCGCCTTCCAGTAGTGGCCAGCGCCTGGACGAGGGGCCTGTGTGGGAACGAGGGCTGGACGTTCTCCTCTGTGCAAGGGGGAAGAATTCTTACGTGGAAAAAGAGTACACACGGAAAGTAACCTGGACTAGATGAGAATCTCGTCTGGTCAAGCAGAAGCTCCTGTTGGCCCCCAGTTGTGGCAGAGTAAGGTCTTCAAAGACATAGTCAGTAGGATTGCTACAGACCTTCAGCGTGTCAGACCCAGTCCTGACAAGAACTCCTTACCTGCAGGTTTTATCCAGCTGTGTTCTGGGCACACAGTGTTGGTGCATGTCAGCCAAGAGTCCATCAGACAGCTGCTCTGCACTTTCCTCTGGAAGTGCTCACTGTTCTGCTTGAGTCCGCTTCTAAATGGCTCTTTCACTTAAGTCACTTTGTGTTTTCCCAGCTAAAATGACACTGCTGCAGTGCCCCTGCACCCGACCTGGGAGAAGAGTTGAAGTGGGAATCATAGAATCAATGAAGTTGGAAAAGACCTCTAAGGTCATCACGTCCAACTGTTGACCCATCCCCACCATGCCCACTAACCCACATCACCACCCAGTGTCACATCTCCATGGTTCTTGAACACCTGCAGGGTCAGCAACTCCATCATTGTTTTTCTTAGCAATTCGATTTTCTATCTTTTTTTTCAGTCCTAATGGAAGGGTGCTCCTCTCATCGCATCTCCCCACTGCAAACCATGCATATCTGTAGAATTTGCTGAGACATTGCCAACCTCCACGTCCTCCTTGTATCCCTGAGCTCTTACTCACCCTACAGGTAGCTCTGTTTTCCCCTCACTTACCTGAAGCCCAGGTGGCACGTGCTGATTCCTCTGACGCCCTCCACTCATCATTTCTCCCTGACATTTCCAGAAAGGCAAGAATTGGTGTAGATGTGGCTTCTCCAAATCTGTATCCATCCCAGCTATGCCGTCAGACACACCAGACAGATGTAGAGTGGCCATTTCCCAGAGAGAAAACACAAATAAGATACTTTTCTGTCTCTTCTGGGTACCCACCAGTTCCTGATGAACTCACAAATGTTAAATCTCTCTGAAACATTTATGTTTCTGTTGTGCATGGCTGAAACTATTAAGAGATTCAAAAGTTTTGGAGGGGCAGCAGGTGGGCAGAACAATCACATAAGCTCCTATTTTAGAAGATTGGGATTAAAACATGTCTTTGGCATATTAGTGTGTTATTGCTTCACTGGCTGCTTTGTCATTCTAGCTCTGTTTTTCTAATGATGCTGCAATGATTTTTGTAACTGAAATATTACGTGTTTTGTCTTCCAGGCTTCTTTTCTTCCAAACTAGGCTATCGTTCAGCAATAAACTCCAACTCTGAAGTGCTCTAGAATTGAGCCAAATTTGCAATCTGTAGGCTGGATGCAATACAGTATGATAGATGATGTTAGTTGTTTCAAACTGGATTCATCTGCAGTAAATGCTGAATGGTTCCACCATTCTGCAGTCATATTACAGTGTGTCTCCCAGAAGACATCAGAGATATTTTCAGTGGTGGCTCTGGCTGTGCTACCAGAAGACACAAACGGCCCTCAGTGTTGTTTCTCCCTGCTACTTTGTGAGCTGTGCACAGAAATGAGCCGTAACTTTGAAAATGCTGCCTCAACGTGGTCTTTTTGGTGTCCTACAGGATGAAGTTCTTCACAAATTTATCGTGACCTACATAATTGACATATATTATATGTCTATTTGTTAAATAGGTTGCACTAATTAGAAACACGGATGGGAGTGGCTTATTTATTTCTACAGAGGTGGGTGCCTGTTGTCCGCAGTGACATGTGGGAGGATCGTGTCCAGACTTCCCCCCTCTGGCCCTCTTCCATATTTGACCTGTGCTTGGGTAATTGCAATAAATCTGGAAATGCTTCTACTCTCAAAGAAAGAAAGAAAGAAACAAACAAACAAAAAAACAAACTCCATAATATTTTTATTGCTCTTCTAGATGAGGAGATAGATCTACATGCATGTCTGTATGCAAGGCAGCAAGCATGAGGGAAGAGATGCAGTAAAATACTGAAGTCCTTGACTCAGAGATCAGAGAGTAGGAGCAAAATGTGCTTTGCACGTCAGTCACTCTATTAGGGCACACATCTAAGGCCCAGGGCTGGCCAACAGCCTCACAGCACCCTGCTGATCTTTGAACATTTGGTGACGAATAGGATTATTCCAACTTGCACTTCTGCCCTGCTCGTAGACTGATAGGAATTGTTTGAAATCTGGACTTGTGGTTGTAATTTATCAAGCATTAAGTAGTACCTTTGAGTTTAATGGAATTGCACCTGCTTCCAGCAAGTATGAATTTTGCTTTGAATGTTTCAGAACAATGTCGAAAGTCCATCCGATTGGCCTCTAGGGGCAGATTTGGATCACAGCTTCTAAGCAGATGTCTGCTACTACAAACCCTACTGGTTACATTAACAGTGCTGTCAGGCGGTTGCCACTGCTGTGTCCTCATTCATTCAGACAGGGTGCGCAGAGTGTAATCTAATTAAGGAAAAATTCCCCAGATTTTTTTCATATCTCTTATCAGTGCATTTTCAACTTCTTCAGATTCATTAGGAATGCATCCATCTGTGGGCTGTCACACAGCACTGTGCTGCATATCACTCCTTCTGTGCACTTGTTTTGAGGAAAAATTGAGCTGGATGGAGAGGAAAAATGAAAACAAATGGCTCCTGTTTTGAACAGTTCATGTTTTCAGAAATTGCTCCCCGTGTCTCATGTTAAGGATGGATTTACAGACAGTTGGAAGTGTATGTTCTGCCAGTGAGTATGTGAACAAAGCGTATGTTCAAAAATATCTATTAATCAATGCTCAGTGGGACATCCAGTGATACAGGTCTTTCTAACTGAGTAGACGGCCTGTGCCTTGGAGTCAGTTTTGAAGATTTAGAGTGAGAGGAAAGTCACTTCTGACCTTATGGGTCAACTTCAGCTGCAGAAGAATGATTCCAGTTACTTCTGTGAAGATTTCAAGAGTGATAATGGCATGATGTATCACAAGGTTGAGAAAGTTTTTTGGCAAAAATGCTTTGATTTTTTGCATGATATTTGAATGCTAGAAAAATTTACTGACCTCTTGAGGTTCCTCTGCTCAAACAAGGGCCACATATGAAGTTTGGTCAGGTTGCCCAAGGCCTTGTCCAGATGGCCATTTAGCATCTCCAAGAGACTCAGCAGGCCCTGTCCCGGGACTAGACCACCTATAATTTTCTGATATCTGATAGAAATTTCCCATGTTTTTGCTTGCACACATCACTTACATTTTCACTGAAGATCTTTGAAAAGAGCCCAGTTCTATCTTCTTCACTGTAGGTAGCCTCTTTGCCTTTGCTTCTCCAGATTGAACAAATGTACTAAATGGAGGGGTAGGATTACCTCCTGATTCTGCTGGCTCCCCTTTGGCTAATACAGCCAAGGACACTGTTGGTTTTGTGCTCTGTGAGGGCGTCCTGCTGATTCATGGCCTTTTCAGTGGAGCTGGCCCCTACTCTGTCCCCCTGCAAGGTGTCTGACTGTCCTGGGTCAGGGAAATCCTAGATATGAATACAGACTGGGAGAACTCAAGAGCAGCCCTACAGAGAAGGACTTGGGGGTCCTGGTGGATGCTCAGAGGGTTGGAGCACCTCTCCTATGAAGACAGGCTGAGGGAGCTAAGCTAGTACAGCCTGGAGAAGTCTTAGGGGAGACATCATTGCAGCCTTCCAGTACCTGAAGAGAGCTTACAAGCAGGAGGAGAACTGACTTTTTCACGTGGTTTGATAGTGATAGGACAAGGAGGAATGGCTTTAAATTAAAAGAGGGGAGATTTCAATTTGATGACATGGGGAAATTTTTCACTCAGAGAGTGGTTTGGCCATGGCACTGCTGCCCAGAGAAGCTGTGGGTGAATCAAGGAGACATATTTTCTGGTTCAGCTAATGAACAGGAAATGTCCTGAAAGTATTTATAAAATTCTGGATGTTCTGGATCAAAGAGCAGATGATCCCCATCTTCGCCTTCCCCATGCCCCAGCTGTATTCCTCTAACTAATTTCACAGACTGAGATGGCTGGTGGATATGTGAGAAGCAGCTGTGTGGGCCAGCAGTGAGTGCAGGAGCTAAGAAGATGAGGGAGAAGACATGGAGCCATGTCCAGCAGCCTCTCCTGCCCATTGGGACCTTCTTTGCAGCCCATCAGAGCTACTTGGAAGTGCAGCAAAACCCAGGGCTGTCCCAGAGGCTGTAAAGTTTGCCTGAACCAAAAAGCCAGAGGATTAGGCTGGTGAGGGTCTCTCAGCAAAGCTACCCCTGCAATCAGTGCAGGGGCCCTTCAGCTGCTGGAAGGACACAATGTCCCAGAGGGACAGAGGATGGATGGCAGGTTCATGATGCAAGGGAAAAACTGCGTTGGGGTTGATCTGCCATCAGTCTGGCTGCTCATCTCCTCTAGAAAGCACTTCACCTCAGTCTCATCCTGATGAATAGCAAGGGTTTGAATTTACCAAGCGAAGTGGCCGGCCCCTCCGGCCCGCTATTCATTACTCCAATTAACAGTCAGTTGCCTGAAAAATGGGCCAATCTGTTTCTTGGGGAGCCGCATAGAAAAACCCACAAGGCAAGGCAATTAGCATACGTGCCAGCCCTCACCCTCTGGGGAATTTCATTTAGCTACTTGGTTGATCCAAGTACCAAAATATTGTTGGTTTGTTATGGAGCATATAATGTTTGTTAAATGACTGCAGTCCCCCGAGGCCCATATGCTGCCGATATTCTGCGTCCTCCCAGGCCGGGAGAGGCAATAAGGCAAAACTGTTGCATCGCACACATGGCCCCGCATTTTCCTGACAGGACACAGCAGCTGGACACGGGCAGAACAAACCTTCACCACCCGGGGTGGGCGGGATAGCTTCCCTATGAAATAGTTGCACACTTGAGCAAGCCCATTGTCTGCCCAAAAAGCATTTCAACCGCCTCTTGTCGGGCAGCCGCCGCGCGCAGAAAGCACGCGGAGCGGGCACTCGGACAACCTGTCTATGCCGCATATTGTGTGGGGCAATTAGTTTGCAAATTGCCCGTTTGCACATCCGTGCATGAATCGGTGAGGTTGCTCCCACAGGATTTGTTATTATTATCACGATTAGTAAGCAAGGCCCATGAATAAATAAGGCAATTTGGCCGGATGCCTTTCTCCCCGCACACATACGGTGCTTGCCTCTTCCGCAGCAAGGAAAGGGTGAGATCCCTGGGTGGAAAATGCAGTGCCCAGGGGCATCACTTGGGTATTTCTCACCCTCTGAGCTGATGCCTGTGTGATGGCAACATGTGCGAAGTTTTTTGTCAGTTTAATGTTGGGTTTTTTTTTTCACAGCAAGAAAAAGTATATCACAGTTGTTGGCTTGCGCTGTCACTGCTGGTGCACGTGCACCAGCTTTGAGATGTGACCCCACTCCTGCAACTGAACTGTTCTTCATTTGTGAAAAAATCCCATGTTGGGATTTCAATGGCCAAAATGTGCCTGTGCTACCAACCTCAGCCATTTAAGTGCAGGCAAAATATGTCTGGCTTGATTCAAGAATGTCAGGTTAATTCTGGCCTGAATTTGCTGGAGTCCTGTCACAGAATCTTTAAGGTTGGAAAAGTCCACCAAGATCATCATGTCCAACCACTGACCCATCCCACCATGCGCACTATGCATATCCTTCAGTGCCACGTCTCCACAGTTCTTGAACACCTCCAGGGACAGTGATTCCACCACCTCCCTGGCAGCCTGTGCCAGTGCCTCACCACTCTTTCAGAGAAGAAATTCCTCCCAGCTTCCAACCTGAAGCTCTCCTGGCTCAAGCAGAGGCCATTCCTTCTCGTTCTATCAGTATTAGCCAAGGGAAGAGGCTGACCCTCGCTTCACAATAACTTCCTTTGCAGTCAAAAGTAAGGCAGCCTGACTGGACTGCCCCTCTCAGTCTTAATGCTGCATTCAGTTCTCCAATACATAAACCCAGCCTGCAGATGACTGCTACTGAATCAGCAGATGAAAAATATGGATGAAGTGTTACTCTGTCATACTTGTAGTTATGGTCAGGTATTTAATTTGATATATGTTTAGTAACAGGAGGTTAAAATCTGACCGCCTGCAGTTTAGTGCTCAACTCATGTTTGAATCCTCTGCAAATCTTATGGAAATCCATTAACATTTAGTATTTCTTTGCATCCCGTTGGTTAGCTCAGCACTAGTTGGTTGAGATTAGGCTGGAGGTGCTGAATCCTTTGGTGTTGATTTGGGGATTTTAACAGTTACGTAGATTAAAAACTGGTTAATAAGAGCACAACCAATGTTGTAGAACACTCATTTATTTTTGAAATGGAATGAAATTGAATTCCTTTGGGAAGCTGTAGCATTATTTCATCAATATGGTCACATTCTTTAAGCCAGCTCCTAATCTGATGAACAAGGATCATTTGTGTTTTCTGAAACCATACAAGCCATACTTCCCCAGTGCTATGTCCTGAATTCTTTACGAATCAATTGTTACGTGAGCATTGCAGCATTTCCTGGTGGAAAGTTAAAGAGCTGGTTGCTCACTGCACTTACCACCAAAAAATGTGATCACTGCTTCTTTCCTTGTTTAAAACTGCAAAATATTGACTAAAAGTATATATATATATTCTGAATGATTCTATGATTCTATATTCTGAATCATAAATGGGACCTTAACAATCACTGTGCTGTAGGAGAGTTAACAAGCAAGGGGTACATTTGCTCCTGGTAAATGTAGATACTTTCTTCTTAATTTCTTTGACTGCATTTGTCAGAGCCTTTTTCAATGCTGTCTTTACACTGCTGTATCAGCCCTCTCCATTTCCCACCTGCCAGGCTATGATTCCTGGTGCAGCGATTTTGGTGGAGCTTCTGAATTTTAAAGCAATTAAGGATAGGATCCTATGTCTCATTTTGTTGACAGTCCCAAAATGTGAGGAGTTCAGGCTGTGCATGGCGTAACGAAGAACCAAGCCATAGATTTCTTGGGGTAAGCCACCATTCTTTGGCCACAGCTGTGGTCCAAATGCTTTGTGAACATGTAACTGCTGCAATTTATTAAAGACATGCAACCAAAATGATAATCGGATAAAAAGATCATTTATTGTCGAACGATTACGGAGCTGCATTATGTGATTTCATATCTTTTCCTTCAAAATCTCTGCATTTCAAACCAGCTTGTGGTTTTACTCCATGCCATTAACACTTTGGTATTACACAGTATATTTCGCATGGCAAATTCTGTGGAATATGGATTATGTTATCAGGAAATAAACACAAATTTCTCAGGTTGGCCGTGGCTTTGCTGGTGGTAATCAGGAAATTGTTTGTCCTTAAGCTACAACAGAGAATTGGATTCTTAAAAACCGAATAGGGAAAAAAATGCTTTTAAGGTGATTTCTTTACAATAAAAACATGATAGTCTTAAAGCTCAGTGATAATCTTTGTGAGTCTGTTCCATGTGAACCCGGGGAGCAAGCAGGTTCCAGCTGATGTAAGTCAGCGTAGTCCCATTAGCTGGCAAAGCTGGGTCAGCACGCGGCAGCTGAGGATCCAGCCCCTGTGCTTGGAAGGAATCATCATCTTGCTGTCATAACCAGGGGAAAAAATATAAAAGGATTTTGTGAGGGCAGATAATACCACAGAGAATATAAGATGGGCTGCGAACCAAAGTGGAAGGCTGGTTCAGTTGCCATTTACTGAGAAGTTTTTTATTGGAACATGTACCAACAGGAGCAAATTGCAAAATGCCAGTCAGGGCTGCTAACCTGATTTACTACTCTTTAGTATCTCTCGCTACAGCTGAGTTACACCCTCAAACAGTGCACCTTTAATAACAAAACTCCTAAGTTAATCTCCTTTAGAGGTCTGTGTGACATTACTAGCTCTAATCTAACCCTTCCAGGTTATTGTCAATGCACTTATGTGCGTAAAACCTTCTTTGGGAGAATTAGGCATTTTCTCATTATGCACACTAATAACTTTTCTCTGAATATCACCAAATTTCCATGAAAATCTGGTTGACATTCTCTGATAAGTTGCTGACTTGATAAAAGAGGGTTTTAAGAATCATCTCTAAGAAGTTGTCCTCTAGCTACTTTTTTTCTGCAGGTGTGATACTCTCTGATGAAAAATAGAAGTATTCTTCTTTGGAACAAGCAGATGTGGGGTATGTGGGAGAAGAAAATCCTGAGGCAGTTGAGTCCCTTTTGGATGCAGACTTCTGGGTGGTGGTTACCAGGCCACAGCAGAGGGCAGGCAGCCATTCTGAGGCAACAGCCTGGGCATGAAAGCATCTGTTCCTTGCTCTGTCCATGGGATCTCACTGCTGTGTGTCGAGAAAAAATATGTGGCCAGAAATGCTAGCTGTGGGCATGGATATTACCATGCAGCCCAGCATCAAGGAGGAATTATAGAATCATAGAATATCCCCAGTTGGAAAGGACTCACACAGGTCATTATGTCCATCTCCTGGCTCCACGCAGCACCACTCAGACCCTGTGGCTGACAGTGCTGTCTAAATGCTCCCTGATCTCATGCCCACCAGCCTGTGCAGCCTGTTCTGTGCCCACTGCGCTCTGGGGCAGAACCTGTCCCCAACCCACCATGACCCTCCTCTGACACAGCTCCATGCCTTCAGGAAGAGGAAGGTCCAGAGATCTACTCAAGGATCTCCTCCAGTGCACCCAGATTTAGTAGTTTTTTAAGGTTTGAGGGGTTGCATGTAGGCACCTAAAGTACAAAACCAAGCCTAAGCCTGTGTTGGATCTGATCTTCAAATCCCATGTGTCAGCTTCTTCAGGGAAAATAATGTATCCTGCCCCTTGTATGTGCAGATTCAGCAAACTCAGCAGGAAGGGGACCCTCTGGTTTTGTCTGTCATGCTAACAATAAGTAACTGCCACAAAGAGTGACCACAGTGCGAGGAGCTGTGATTGCTGATCTTGTGCCCGTCTGTGCTGTAGAGCAGTCCGTGGGCAGCAGGGCTCTTTAGGTCACTGGGTATCTGTCCCCAGGTGCAACCAGTGCCAGCTCCCTCACACTTGGCCACAAGGTGGATCAGGGAAATGAGGTCACGGCAGAGACAGGCTGCAGCTCTGCCATCTGCAGAAGAGTTTGCGAGAGTCCCGCATGCAGGGTTGGTGGCAGGTGTCCAAGGCATGAGGACTATCGGATGCTCCTGTCCCTCCTGGTTAGGAAGGACAAGGAGGACTCTGCTGGCAGATGGTGCCTGTGGTGCAGTCCTCAACATCCGCACCCACGTGCAGCTGCAAACCCAGTGTTTGTGCTCCTGAGATATCACATTGCTGGAATATCACATTTATAGAAACCTTTCTTGAGCTCATGGCTGAGATGTGATGCTATGCCAAACTCCAAAACACTGTACATGGAACAAGCTGGTGCGTCCTCATTTCCCAACACAGCTTGAGTGCAGTTGTGGTGGAGGAACAAGGCGGAACATTGCGTAGAGTTTGGAACTGTGATGCTTACATGCTTTTTGTCAGCTGTGTGAGGAGGAAGGCCTCAGCTCCGAGGTGTGAGCGAACAGGACAGGCCTGGCAAGGCTGTCTATTCCACCTCCTGTTGCCCAGGGGCTTGTTAAGGTCTTGTGGATGGGCTGGAAATTGAACCAAAGCCTCTCAGGTGTCCAGGACAACTCACCTCACCTTCCCTCACTGATCAGCTCACCTGAAGCACAGCGTGTCATCCAGGTTTGGCAGCCACCCACCACTGCAGAAATCCTGGGCTGATCCACCATGCTGTTGTCAAGTAGTTTTGTTTTGGTTTTAATTATTTGCTTTTCCATGACATCGAATTGTTCAACATGGCTGAAATTCCATTGCAGGCTCTGCACTGTCTGAGAGGAGAGATAATTAAACCCCAAATACACGACCCGCCTTCAAAGAATCAGGGAAAGTCACAGGAAGGGTTAAACACTTTATTTAGATGGCTTTGTTTGTTACGTTAGTGCTTTGCTTGTTCTGAGAATTAACAGAAGATAAGCTAAAAGTTCATTTATAAGAGTATTAAAGGATAATTATGATGGAGTAAATGCAGCGGGTCAAAAGGCATTATGATGAACAGAATCATAATATAGGCCTTGGGAAAATAAGCTAAAATGTACAATGCCTAACATCACTTCTGAACGCCATGGAGGATGGACGTCTTTGGTTTTCTCTCTTCTTCATTTCCACTCTAAATTAACGTTTCCTCCATCAACACTGCCAATCGTGCTCGAACGCATAATGATAATCAATTGCAGCAACTTAAATTAAACTTTTGGGCAGGCACAAATATGTGACCTTTTAATATCAACAAAATGATAAAAAAGATTTGGTAGGAAATCTGTTTCAATCAGATTAGAGGAGAAGTGGGTAAAGCTGATTACAAGACCGCTAAACACAGTATTTGGGCAGTATTTGGGCAGAAACAATAGCGTTAATTCTACTTTAACAAGTATTATCTGAAAAATCAATAATTAATGGGAACCCATTATCAACTTGTAATTTAGCGCTCGGATTAAGTTGGGGGAGAAGTGAAAGCGAGCAGGCAACCTGCTTTTACTTGACCTGTCGGCCGATGGATTAATGGGGTGAGGGCAGGTTTCGTGCTGACTTAAAGGAGAGGAGGTGGAAATTCCTCTGTTTGTCCCCTTATTGCTTGGTGTCGCCGCAGCGCTTGGCAGACATCTTGAGCAGTGTCTGGGGCATGGTGGAACCATGCCTGCAAATCCACAGAGTGCGTGGAGCTGGCCCACTGGGGAAATAGGTGCTGTTAGTGGGTGGTATGAATGGATGCGGTCTGCCTCCTCCTTAACATCTCTCTGCACCTCTGCAGCACGCTCGCTGCCATGCTCTCCCCTTGGCTGATCAACGATGGCATGTGCGAATGCACGTGTGCTGCCAGATCCTCACCAGCCTGCTCCCCGCTGCCCCCACCACACCAGCTCTATTTGGAGAAACAACACGATTTGTCCTTAGATGTCGCGTGTGCGGGGGTCCGAAGTGCCGCACGTGCCACTTCCCACCGGAGTAGGTCATCGCAACAGATGCCTAGCAGATCATGGTTGTGCAAAGACAGCGTTCTTGTAGAGGACGCAGATGTTCTGATCTCAGTGTTTTTGCTGGAGATGGCTTTGAGAATAGGAGCATCATTGCTTGTGACATTTCGGGTGGGCAGCATTAAGCCAGCAATTCCAGCTTGCTGCCAACCTGTCCGTGTTCTCCTCCTGGCTTTTCTCCACAGTGGATCCCCCACCTGGTTTAGAATCATAGAATCATAGAATCACAGAATCATTAAGATTGGAAAAATCTGTAAGATCGTCATGTCCAACCACCAGCCCAACCCCACCATGCCCTTTAGCCCATCCCTCAGTGTCATATTTCCACTTTTCTTGAACCACTCCAGGGACGGTGACTCCCCCTCTCCCTGGTGCCTGTGCATCACCACTCTTTCTGAGAAGAAATTCCTCCCAGCATCCAACCTGATCTTCCCTTGGCACAACTTAAAGCCATTACCTCTTGTCCTATCACTGGTAGGGTTAGGGCAGAGCAGGCTGCAGTCAGCAGACTGCCGAGGTTCAATGGGATAAGGGATTGAACGCCGGTATTTGGGGATACTAGGAAGTGCCAGCTGGCTTGTGGGCACACGGATGGAACTGGGTGTAGGAGAGCCACAGACTGATCCCACCAAAGTGAGAGGGATGCCTTGAGATGGGATGGGGATTCCCAGAGGAGCACAAAGGCGGGATGCTCTCGGCAAAGGGAACAGATTGAAGGCAGATTGTGTGGGTGAAGCAGCACCGTGCTCCGCAGCTAGGGAGTGGCTTCAGAAATGGCATTTAATCATTCAACATTAACACAAGACATCTGTCACCGTCCCCGGCAGTGACGGGGCTACACGACAAAACAATATGTTCTGGCGCTCCTAATCACTGGAAAAACACTACTTTTTGCGGAGAGTTCTTTTAGTGCCCAGCACAAATCCTTCTATTTTATTATAGCAATCCCAGCCAAATCCTCCAATAAATGGAGTTTTTATTAATGTGCAGCTGTTAAATGAGAAAAAAATAAAACTCAGAAATAAAAATGAATCCCTGAATAATCAGGCTGATCCCAGGCAGTAAGAACAAGCAGGCCGACCAAATACTTACAGCTTTCTGGTATTATTTAAAAATACGCTCGAGGCTTTTCTTTCACCCTCTGTTTCCTACAGAGGTTTGATTAGATTTTGCTCGATCCCCACCACTTCGATCCTTTCCTGCACATGGGTCCTGTCGCAATCCCCCTGTCCTGACAAGGTGCCTGAAACCCCTGTGACATGAGCAGGGAGCCTTGCAATGAAGGGAAGAAATCTCCTTTTCGATGCTCACTGTTCCTGCTCTTCCTGGCCCACAGCGTGGCCATGATACGGCACAGGTGTGGGAGCTGAGCAGTGAGATGGCCACCAGGGAGATGGCAATGAAATATCCCAAAGGAGGATACAGAGATAGCGGAGCTGTGGGAGACCTGATGGAGCCTCTGTCAGATGTATGGCGTGCTTCCATCACACCCACTGCATGTTTCCAAGGAGTAGAGACCTTGGGCAGCCTTATGAGAGCCCACCCAGAACAAAGCCTCCAACAGAAGGGTAAAGCCAGCCCGGCAGCTTACCCAGCTGTCCTGCCTGGAGTGCTCAGAGCTGAGCTGTGGCCACCACGATGCTGCTTGCTGCCAGCCATCAGACCTTGACCACCCAGGAGTACTGATGGGGGAAGGTAGAGCAGGGAGGAATGCCCCAAGTATATATCACTCTGCCCATGAAATGGCATGACTACCTCTGCTATTCTTTCTGATTAAATTAGAGCCAAAGTAAAGCCCTAATTCTTCTGATTAAAGCTTAGAAGTTAAGCTCTTTGGGCAGGATGCGTGCCTTGATCTGTGCTCTCCTAAAACACTTTGTCCACTTGATGATGAGACACTAATAATACACCCCTAGATCTTTCTTCTCAAACACGTATGAAGTCTGGTCCTTAGGATATATGATGTCCTGGGGGCATCCCATCACTCCTGTCCCAATAGCAGTGTTTGTGTCATCACCCAGCTTTTGCAGAAGGGTGAACATGGGAGAAACCACTCCAAGCAAAGGAGAGGTCCAGATCTGCTGCGGTTTGGGCTTTCCACAGAGAAATTGCCCTAGGAGAGACACCACAGCCTCCAACTTCTGCCTCCAGCGTTCTGAACATCTTTGATCCCTCCTCCTCCTCTGCACCGCAGACAGAGGCACAGCCGAGTATTGTTTGTCCCAGATCAATGCATTTAATCATGTGGAAAATTGTTATTAGCTCGGCTTTTCTTTCCCCTTGAGCCGCTCCTGCAGAGCAAAGGGCATCTCCCAGGGTTTCTGCAGCCAGCGCAGCTCCTGCACCTTCAGCTGGATGAAACCTCCAGGAACAGTCAAGGAGGGGGAGCAGGGGGTGCTGAAAGGACCTGATGGCAGGCAGACCTCCTGCAATGACACCAGAGCCTTTTGAGGTGCTGAGCAAAAGGAAGCAAGAGCACTTGCTGCCATTTCCAAATTGGAAGAAAATGCAATTTGTTGTAACCTTCAAGATTCAGCAAAAGCTCAGAGACTTGCAGACAATGACCCCACAAGGGAGATGATTATTTCTTCCTCTTAATCCTTTTCCTCCTCCTTTTTTCCTCCTCCTTTTTTCCTCCTCCTTTTTTCCCAGAGTGTGACAATATCCATCATGCAAGTCGCTGTTTGAGCTGATTAGGTAGTTCAGTGTCAGCAACACTCAGTCTGTTCGTTTTGGACAATATGGCCCCTTTTGGCATCAAGGTACACTGCTTATGTTGCAGAAATCACACCAAAGCAAAGAGCAGAAGCTGGTAGGAGAGCTGGGAAGTCCTTCACGCTCTGTGTCCTTTCTAATAGGAAAACAGAACCCCACAAAAAGCAATAGCTGTGCTTTGCCTGGCGCATGTTTTACAAAGGGGGCTACCAACCCAAGAGCTGAAGAAGCCCGTATGTCTTCACTTGTACGAGAAGCAGGAACTACACGTGGGGTTGCATTTGATGCTATTTCTCTCTTTTTCTTGTGGGTCCTCCAGCCGGTTTCTTTGGGACAGGGTTGTTTTGGCAGAGGGTCGTATTGCTTGTGTGTCGCCACCCAACTTTTGAATTTGCCTTTGAGCACTGGGCTGTCAGGTGATGGTGGCCAGAGCCTGGCCTGGTCCTGTGTTACAGCACCTGTTTGGTTTGGGAGAGCAGTTCCAGAAAGCAGTGTTGAAGGGAAGAGTGTGAAGGAAAGAGCTTGCATGCACGGTGTCCCCATCTTTAATTAGGTTAGCTACTTTCATGGCAAGTGCTGTCATACGGAGCTGAAAAATCAATACCATATGGCACCACACTCAGATAGCAAACTTGGAGATTAATTAAAGGAGAAGGAACTCTGTCAGGTCTCGTAGTGCAGCGCCTACGATTAGGCATGGCTGAACTATTTTAGAAATGCAAAGGACGACTGGGTGACACCTTCACCCCGATCTGAGCTGGGCTCTTCTCCATCTGGGGGCAGAATGAAGATCTGCCTTTCCCTGCTCCCAGCAGAGTCGCTGGAGATAGCAGAAAAGCCATTTCATGTATTCTACTAGATCTCACCATGCCTAGATCAGCACCTGGAGGAAGAGGGGGAGGTGGCGGTGGGGTGGATTGAAGTGGCTGGGGGAGAAAGGAGGCTAAGAGGTGGAGAAGGGCAAAAAAGCAACCTTCAAGCCCCCGTGAGCAGACAGCTCTCAGCAGGACCTCCTGCAGCCAGCCTCAGGCACTTCTCCATCACTCCTCCGCCTCCTGGACTGGTGCCTCCCAATACAAACCAGCTTTTCCAAGGTTTGGTTCAAAACTTCCAGCAAGTTTCATTGTCCTCCAATGAAGTCCTTAATGGGACCGAAAAATTCTCTTTCAAATGTAAAAGATACCTGAGAAGCTAGTGAAATGCTCTTTTTTATTTATTATTTCTATATGACAAAAAAAAAAATCTGACTCCATTGCTTGGAAGGTTTCATTTCCAAGGCTCGGAGCAGAGTGGGACAATGTATTCCGCTCTTTCGGGAGATGCTGATATAATGAATGTGGCAGCTATTGTGTGTGCTTGGGAGCCTCGCAGCCGTTTTTCTGCTGCTTGTATTTTCTTTTCTTTTCTGCTTTAATGAGTGTTTCTCTAATTGACTTGATGATTTCTGTTTAATTAGCACATTTTGGAGGAATGATCAAAAAATAATAAGATAAAGTAATCGGACAGGCATAGCGCGGAGGAAGAATAGCTCCTTTGTGGGGCTAATTGGAGTGGACAGTCCATCGGCTAGTTTGGGCTCTGTGTGGTCAGACCTTCCCAGCTCTGCCGTGCGCCCAGGACTCCAAGCACCCACACAGACCCAGCTCCAGCAGTCAACTCAATTAGCTCTAATGAGCTGTGAGGGAGCACCCAGCCTGGATCCGCCAGGTTTTGCTGTTGCTTGTGTTTTGTAGGACGCTGCTCCCATGGAAACAAGTGGACAGGTGCTAGGTACCACCAAGGCACAGCATCCCCAGCCCTACTTGCTGACCACGTGCCCATCACACCTCCAGCCGTGGCTGTAGGTGTAGCACCTGGATGGTCATTTGTTTGCCCCGTGTTTGGCTAGGAATTAATTAGGAGATCTGCTCCAGGCTGCTGTGACAGCTGTCTGCGTGCGGCACTTCCCAGCACTTTGATTAAATCTGCAGCACTCCAGATGTGAGAGCGCTGCGTGTCGGCACATTGCTCTTAAACTCCACTTAAACCGTGACTGCTCTTCTGCTTTTAATCAAAGGCAAATGTCTTAAGACAGAAAGCTGTGCAGAGGAATTAGTGAGGATGTCTCCGGGGCGTGTGTGCTAGGAGCTCCACTTGCTGCACTCTGGCACGGCAGGCAGAGGGCACGGCCAGATGTGTCCATGCCACCTGTCCCTTGAATCCATCGCCCCAAAATGGAGACTATTTGGCCATTGCTTCCACAGCAGAACATGGGGGAGTTGAAGGAAAACCCCTTTTCCTTCTGCCTGAGTTTACTGATGCAGACAACTGCCTTCCAGATTCCTCCCCTTGCCAATCTGAGCGTGCCCCTGTTCCTTTACCCCAGCAGGAGCAGTGCAGGGCTGTGGCATGGAGCACTGGGGACCAGTGATGCTGTCCATGGGCACGGGAAACTCTTCCACCCCCAGCAGTCACAAACAGCCAGAGGGTTTGGGCTGTCCTTTATTATTGACCTGATTCATATCTAAAGCAGGAAGGTGAAAGCTGCCTTATCCCATTACAAATCCCCTAACTCTGTCCTTTCCATATCTCCTCCTTCATTCCCCCGCCTCCCTCATCTTTGCAGAACGTGAACCCATGACAAGTGCACATCCTTCCAAGGTTCTCCTTCACATCACTGCAAATAGGGAACTCCAGGGCCTCCCAGCTGCTGGCTCAGGGCTCACCAAACACACATCTGTAATCCCACAGGGCCTTGGCAGGGCTCACCCTGGGGTTCCAGCCCCGGGCATCCATCCCAGCAGGGCTGTGCCAAGGGGGTGCAGGGCATGGGGCACGGGGCCGGATGCCGGGGCTCCAGCTCTGGCTGGCACGTGTGGGAGAAGGGGGGGTAGGGGGGCACTGTGGGGAAATTAGAGCAAGAGCGATGTTTGATGTTCTGCTCTTTAAGCGATTAATAATCTTTCGGCATCGGAGAATCAGCTGAAAATCTTCCCTGGAAAATAATGAGCAGAGAAACATTTACTGATTAGTCTAATCCCAGATAATCCTATCTGATGAGCGTATATCGAGATATCCTTTAACTGATTTATTGTCCATAGGACTGGGGGAGATGCCCCTCAGAGACGCCCCTCTCCGCCCTGCTGGAGGAGCTCCGTATCCCCCCAGCCAACCCCACACCTCCCACGTCCTGGCACATTGTAGGGCATCCCATGGCACTGCCTCATATCCAGGCCACCGCGCCGGCACGGGGAGATTTAATCGCTATTTCCATTTCTGCGTCTATCGGCTTTCTCTTGGGTTCGGGCTTTTATGTTTCATAAACTGATTAGGAGCAATTATACGCGCTTTATCCCCAAACTTTCCAAATGACTGGGCCATATGCATATTTAAGGCTTCATCATCTCTCCCAACAGCTCAGCCTTCACGTTAAACTGCTGAAATCAAGCTGATTCTGGGACAACGTCAAAAATTAGGGGTTTATCCACTAAGATCGGCTCGGACAGGAAATTTGTTGTGGGTGGTGGCCGGATTAGGGCTTCTAATTACTGCGGCAGATCCTCCCCGCCCGGCAGTGAAAGTCTCCCCTTCCAGCAAACCTGCGGCAAACGCGCTCAGGGGCATCGAAGGTGCCCGAGGGGACGTCGGGGGGACGTCACGGTGCCCATCCCTGGGCACGGGCAGCCCCGAGCATCCCCGCATCCCGCATTGTGGCTTCGGGAGCGCGTCGCCCCCCGGCCGCCACCTCCCGTCGGGGGTGTGAAGCGCGGTCGGTTGTCCCCTCTCACCCCCTCCCCCCGACGGCCCCCAGCGCCGGGCACGGCAATTATCCTAAATGAAAGTTATTGTTCTGCTAATCCCGGGAACAGCTTGCGAGGAGAGATTTGGGTCTTTCTTTAATAATGCAAAGTTAATGCGGAGTCCCCTTGTAATTATCTTTATCAGAAGGACCCTCGGTTAATCTGACCGTCCAGCGGGAAGGCCGGGATCAGGCAGCCCGTGTAAGCCGGTTGTAAATCGGTTCCATAAACAGATGAAGGGAAGGGAGAAAAATAAAATAAAATAAAATTGCAGCCCAGGTGCCAGACTCTGGGAGCCAAAAGGAGGGAGGATGCCAGGCACCTCCCAGCGGCCCCGGGGGGCGAGGAGAAGGTCCTGCCCCAAACGGACGGGGCAGGTGGGAGTGCCCCGCCTAGGATGTGGGGCCCGCGGCCGGGGGGGCACCCAGGCGACCCGGAACGGACGGGGAGGGCCGAGGGGAGGGTCCCGAAGGGGGACCCGAGGGGACGGCGGGGAGGGGCCGCGCGGGGGGGCCCGAGGGAGGGGCCCGGGGCCCGAGGGCCACTAATCCGGGGATTGGGAGCGCTCCCCCGCCGCCCCGGGCCGCGATTGGGGCCGGGCCCGGCGGCGGGCGGATAAAAGGGGCGGCGGGCGGCGGTGCCCGCTCCGGGCCGGGCCAGGCGGCGGCGATGCCGGGCCGGGCGGAGCCGTCGGGGGGCCGCGCGGCGGTGCCGGTGCCGCTTCCCGTCGCGGTGGCGGCGGCCCCGGGCCCGGCGTCGGTTCGCAGCGCCCTCCCCGAGCGGTCGGCGCGTCCGGGAGGAGCGGGGCTGCGGGCCAAGGGCTTCGCCATCACCGACCTGCTGGGGCTGGAGGCCGAGCTGCAGCCCCCCCCCGGGGCCGCTCCCGGGCCCGCCGGCGGCTACGAGGGCGGCGGGGCGCTGGGGCTGGGACTGGGGCTGCTGTGCGGCTTGGCGGGGCCGGGAGCTCCCTGCCTGCTGCCCGCCCCGCTGCCGCTGCTGCCCGCTCGCGGTCCCCGCCCGGCTGCCCCCGGGCCGCCGCCCGCCGCCCGCCGCCACAAGGAGAGTGCCTCCGGTGAGCCGCCGTCCCCCGCCCGCGGCGCCCTCGGGTCCCCCGGGGGTGGTGGCACCGCGGGGAGCCCTTGGCGGGATGCGATGTGACTGTCGTGTCGTCCCCCCCCCCTCCTTTCCCATGCTGCCGCCAGATGAGGACAGCCTGTCCGGGGACGCCAGCGAGCTGAAGATGCCGGCTTCGCAGATCAAGAGGAAGAAGCGGCGGCACAGGTGACAGCCGGCCACCCCCGTGCGTCCCCGTGGGTGTGCTCGCGAGGAGCAGGGCATCCAAGCTGGGGGAGGCGGGAGGGGTTGATGCTATGCCCTGCTCGCCGGGACCCGTCGCAGGACGCTTTCCGCTCTTCGCAGGACGGTGTTCACGGCCCATCAGCTGGAGGAGCTGGAGAAGGCGTTCAACGAAGCTCACTACCCCGACGTCTACGCCAGGGAGATGCTGGCGGTGAAGACGGAGCTGCCCGAGGACCGCATCCAGGTAGGCGGCTCCTCGCTGCCCGGGGGGCCGCTGACACCGGCCGTGCTGCGCCGTTGGGCAAGTGAGTGGGAGGTGGTGGCACTGGGGGGCTGATCTGGTGGACGACAGCCCTGCACACCGGGGCAGGGAGTTGGAACCGGATGGGCTTTAAGGTCCCTTCCAATCCAGCCACTCTGTGATTCTATGATTGCACTGCCCGGGCTCTGAGCAGAAGTGCAGACCAAGGGATGCAGTGCCCTGCTGTTTGGGCAGGAGCTTGGAGCAGTGCAGGAGGTGCAGGCTGCTTCCTAGCTTGCTCACACAGTTCTTGAGGTGGCACTTTATGGCCCAATCCTGCCTTGTTGCGGAGCAGCTCATTGGGGTGGGGGTTTGGCCGATGCTTAGGTTGCATCGACACAGCTGGAGGTTTTAAGTACAAGAAGGAGATGGGGAGAGGGACTCGAGTATCCTCTGCCATCATCCGTGAGTGTGTCGTGGACCCCTTTTACTGCATACACCAATGGCTTTGCACAGAAGGGCTCTGCAGGCGGGTGGCATGCAGGGGCTGCCCTCGGTGACTCAGGCTGGGGACACTTCCATAGGTCAGGATCAGCCTCGTGTAACGTCTGCTCCCTCTCCCCCCCTTCCTCTCCTCCCTCACTGACACCCACGTGTGCCTTCCCCAAATTCCCCTCTGTGGCTCTGCCCCGGCCACCCTCCCACTGCCAACCCTGCGTGCACCCCAACCCCGCGGCCGCCCCCTGGCGCGCTCTACCACGGCTCAAACGCCCATCTCCTCCCCATCCCACCCCTCCGTGCTCTCCTGGCTGTGACCCCTGAAGGTTTGGTTTCAGAACCGAAGAGCCAAGTGGCGGAAGCGGGAGAAGTGCTGGGGCCGGAGCAGCGTGATGGCTGAGTACGGCCTGTACGGAGCCATGGTGCGGCACTCCATCCCTCTGCCCGAGTCCATCATCAACTCTGCCAAGAGTGGGCTGGTGGGATCCTGCGCCCCGTGGCTGCTGGGTGAGCCTCAGGCAAGAGCGGGGCTGGTGGGAGCTGCAGCTGATGGCAGTCTTAGTGCTATGTCAGAGCTACCCTGGGGCTCCGGAGTAATAGAAATCTGGAACTGTAGGAGTGGGTCCCTGCACACGGCAGGGGGATTGGAACCAAGTGATCTTTAAGATCCGTTTTGACCCAAGCCATTCTGACCCTGGGGTCACGCATGAAGGTGACACTTGAAGACTGGGCTGGGATGGGCTGTCACAACACCACTCTCCTTGCACGTCTTCCCTTCTGAGTGGGAGGGAAATGTACAGATTGATCCTGCTGCAAACCATCCTTGGTGGTGCAGAGAGCAGGCTGCAGGGTCTGGGCTGGGGATGGTGGCATGAGTTTTCCTCTGGATGTAAGTGTGAGCTAGGGTAGGCAGCAGGAGGGCAGAGCAGCACGCTCCCCTCCAACACTGAGCAGTCTCAGGCAGAAAAAAGCAACTGGCTCCTTTGGTTTGCTCTCCCCCCTCTGCAAGGCATGCACAAGAAGTCCATGGAGGTGAGCAGGAAGGCAGAGAGCCAGGAGAAGCCGACAGATGGCTGGCAAGCAGAGAAGGATGGAGAGGAACTTCAAGGGAAGCAGGCCAGTTCCCAGAGGAGCTCCGAAAAGCTTGGCCCTGCAAAAGATCCTGAAGACACAGCCATCGACCTCTCCAGGACAGCCAAGCAGGAGAAGAGAAGCGTACTGAGGCAGTGCATCAACGGGGACCCCACCACGGAGCAGAAGGACAGGGACCACTGAGCTTGGGCAGCCTGGAAGAGGCCAGAGCTCACAGCTTTCTGGGGAGATCAGAATATTTATTGGTTTATTGATATATCTCTATATTTTTCTGAAATAATTGAACTTCTATCTGAATTCAGGGCATTTTAAAACTGGAAACCTTCTTCCCGACTCTGTCCCCTCACTTGTCAGCAGAGCACAGGTGAAGCCAGGGTGGAGCGTGGGAGATGTGTCCCAACACAGCCGAGAGCAGTGTGAAAACGGGACCATCCTTTGGGCAGCACAGATGGCTGCTCAGCAAGAGCCCCCCTTCTCCTCTGGGATGTGTCCCGGGCTATCCAAGAGCACAAAGAGCAGGAGTGCCATGGGAATCGCTCTGATATCCGGGTGCAGAGATAGTGCAGGTTATGGATGCCTTCTCTGAGCACTTCCACCCCTGCACAGCACCCATGTGGTGGTTCCCTCTGCTTCAGGCATGTGATTCTTCCACCTCAAGGAGCAGCAGGGCTTTTATACACGGTAGGGTCCATCCTCAGGCTGGTGTAACTCGACCAGTTTATACCTCCTGAGGATCTGGCCTGCCAATGCAGCCTTATCACTGGATTTACACTGTGTAGCTTCCTTAACTCATGTTTGGGAGAAGGGGGTACAAACGTTTTTGTTTATGCAATGATTTTGTACACTCTTGAATGTTATCTTCCATACTATGCATAATAGAACAGAAAACCAAGCCATAGCACCCTGGAACAATTGAACAGTCTTGGGAACTGACATAAGAGAATACTTTGTAATTGTCTGTAAATAGTGTAATGTCAGAGCTGTTTCTTGGTCGTCCTGTATTTATGTCTTAAAAGCACTTTAGTGATCCGGATTTTTGAATGTGGCTGTTCCTGTTTTGTCAACCATTTATTTATTATACATCTTAAGTAAAATTGTGGCATATCTTTGGTTTTCATGCTCTTCATTGGTGATTTTTCAATTTTACTTTGGTGGACGTCACGGTAGTTGTCAGCTTTGAGAAGATCTTGCAGACTCATGTCCGAATGGAGTTGGTCACTCCCCTGAGGCTGTGCAGTTACCCAGGGGAGCAGAGCAAACTCTCATGTGTCTTCCCCCAAGCTGAGTTCCAGTTCAGCAGACTCTACATGCCCAAAGGCAACTGACTGTTGCTTGTCAAAGACCCATGCCAACCCAGAAATGCCCAATGCACTGGAAGGTGCAGAGTTGGGCCCTGTGTCCCTTGTGGTCTGGGGGCAGGGGGGCTTTGGGTTAGGTGAATGGATGGTGGAGGCACCTGGGGGGCACCTCAGCCTCTCTGGCAGATGCACCAAGCAGGATGGTGCTGGCAACCCCATGATCATCTGCAGGCACAAGTAAGGGTGTTGTGGGCATCTAGGTGCTCAGACTCGAGCTGCAACCTGTCCTCCTCGCTGCCATGTCGAGTTGGCCCAGACATGCACTGTGACAGCTCTCCTGGAACACCTCCAGCTTTCTCTGCTGGCCAAAACCTAACTCATATCAGAAGGTTTTATTACAATCTGAGTAATCCCAATTTGGAAAGTTTCCTGACACAGCTCGGTGTCAGTACAGTCGTGTCATGATGCTGTCACCTGTCCCTGCTGCCAGGATGCTCCTTGCACACTGGGTACAGTGTGGAAGGCCGAGGGTGCACAGGGGAACGGCTGGCTGGGAAGAGCAGAGAAATAATGATGTTTAAGGTCCTTTCCAATTTAAGCCATGATTCTAATAAAAGCAGCATCTGCAGATTTCCTGTTTTTCCCTCAGTCAGGCCCTGCTGAGGGGCAGGAGGGAACATATGCATGGCAAATAGAAGCTTTGCAGAAAAAAAAACTGAAACAAAACAAAAAACAAACAAAAAAAATCCCACACGTATGATGGAGGGAAATCAGTTCGTGAAAGGACCAGCAGCAGGGCTTATTGCAGCAGCAATTAGGCTCTGTGAGAGCCGAGACTTAGCACGTTGGAGGCCTAATCCTGCCTGAGCAGCATCTGCAAACCCTTTATTTGGGCCGTGCCACGCTGGCACTGGATGCTTGCGATCCTTTTTTTTTCCTGCCTTGCCTGCGTGCAGATGGCCTGGCTCTCTGCCTCACGCTGGACGCAGTGCTGTGAGCCACGAGCATCCGGCTACTGCAATGGGGAAACACCTCAGCCCTGTCCCTGTGTGGGATGCAGAGCTCTGCTGGAGGGACTCCCAGCTCTCAACTTGTGCTGTGAGGGGTGGTTCACAGGGAGGGCTGCTGGCCCGAGGCACATTTCATAGAGGCACAGAATGGTTTGGGCTGGAAGGGACCACAAAGCCCACCCAGTTCCAACCCCAGCCATGGGCAGGGCTGCCCCCCCAGCTCAGGCTGCCCGGGGCCCCATCCAACCTGGAGGAAAACCTCCAGGGACGGGGCATCTACAGCTTCTATGGGCAGCTGTGCCAGAGCCACCACCTCACTCTGAGGAATTTCTTCCTTACATCTAACTTACATCTCTTTTTTTTTAGTCTAAAGCCATTCCCCATTGTCCTGCCACTATCAGACCACGCAGAAAGTCAGTCCCTCTCCTGTTTATTAGCTCCCCTGAAGCACTGGAAGGTTTCAATGAGGTCTCCCTGAGCGGCTGCCCGGGGCGAACGGCTCCCGACCACGGGACCTCCGGCCCGCAGGGCGGCGTGGCGGCGGGCCGGCCTCTCTAGGCTACCCGGCGGCGCTACTCTATGGCCCGCGAGGGGGCCCTCCGCGCCTGCGCGCCGCCCTCTCGATGGTGCCGGCGCGGCCTCCATGGCGGTGGCGGTGCTGCGTCCGCTGGACGCGCCGCCGGCGGAGCCGGTGCCGGTGACGGCGCTGCTGCTGGCTCCGCCGCCGCTCTGCGCGGCGCTGCGGGGCCGCGGCGGCGGGCTGGTGCTGGCGGTGCGGCCGGCGGGGCGCGTCGGGGCGCAGGCCGTGCTGCTGAGCGCCGTGGCGCTGGAGGCGGGCGGGCGGAGGGGCGCCGAGTTGTGGCTGCGCGGGGCGCTGCTGCGCCGCCTGGGGCTGGCGGCGGGCCGCCGGGTGGCCGTGTGGCCGGTGCGCCGCCCGCCGCCGCTGGCCTGGGTGCTGCTGGAGGCGGCGGGGCGGGCGGGGAGGCCGGCGGGCGGCGCGGTGCTGGCGCGGCGCGGCGAGGCCTTGCCGGGCCCCGGCCCGGGGCCGGGTCCTCTGGTGCTGGAGGCGCGGCCGGCGCTCCAGGGGTTGCTAGGCAACGGCACGCGCGTCGCGCTCGCCGCCCCGCCGCCGCGCGAGGCCGAGGCCGGGCCCGCTCCCGCTCCCGGAGGCGGCGCCCCCTGCCGGCGCCCCGCCGCGCCGCCCCTCGTCTCTCGTTTCGCCGCGGGGCGCGGGCGGGCGGAGGGGCCGCGGCTGCGTGCGGCGCCCCCCTGCGGCGGGGCGGGAGGCGGAGGGGCCGAGGTGTGGGTGAGCCGGCGCGGGCTGCTGGCGCTGGGGCTTTTCCAGGGAGAGTGGGTGCGGGTGAGCGCCGACGGGGCGGACCGACCGCACCTGGCCGCGCTGCTCGCCCGCCCGCCCGCCTGGGACTACCCGCGGGCCGCCCGCCGCCGGCCCCCGGACGGCGCCGCCCTGCTGGCGCCCGCCCTCGCCTTCAACCTGGGCTGCGAGCCCGGCGGCGGGACGCACGTCTGCTTACGGGTGAGCCCCGGCGACGGGTGGGGGGCGGCGGGCGCGGGGCGGGCGGTTCACGGCGTGCCTCGTCCCCCCGCAGAGGTACGACGGGGTGCCCGGAGCTGCGGAAGGGAAGGGCAGCCGCTCCTTGCTGCCCGTGCCGCCTTTCGCCGCGGAGCTGCACGTCGAGATGATCTGCTCGCCTGCCTACTGCGCCCGAGCCGTGTACGACCGCCTGCTCTACCGGCACTTCCAGACGCCCCGGTGAGCCGCGGCTGGATGCTGCGTAGATGTCCGCTCACACCATGGGGGGCGGGGCGGTGTGGAGACGGGAGCTGGACGCTGTGATCGTCGTGGGGCCCCTCCATCGACGTGTTCCCTGATGCCATGATTCATCTCCCCATAAGCTCACACAGGCCTCACTTCCACACAGCACTCTCCATCTTCCATCCCATGCATCCCAGTCCTTCGGTATTCCCGGTTTCAGAATACGGAAAGGACTGAATTGGTGTTAACTGCTATATTCATTTCTGTAGAAGCATGTGGTATGGAGTGGATGCACAAGAAGAATTTACCATTTCTCACCAGTGAAGCTCTTGGTTTATTTCTTTTTGTTGTTGTTTTGTAGGCTGGTCCAGGAGGGAGATGTCCTCTGTGTCCCAACATTTGGATGTGCTGAGTTTTTAGATGGAAATGCAGACAAACTCCTTAGGTAAGTGCCAATAAACCAGTTCTGTTATACAGATGCAAAAAGAGGAAAGGTGCTTTTCTCCTTGAAACAAGACAGTGGGTTCTGTTCTCTTCTGTTCTTGGAGTCCATGGAGTCATAGAGTGGATTGAGTTGGAGGGGGCCTTAAAGATCATGGAGTTCCAACCCCCTGCCACAGACAGGGTTGTCAGCTGGAAGTTTATCTGCCTGTTATTTTACAGGGATGGGGAAACATTGTTGGGTTGGAGACGGTTGCAGGTAAGAGCACAGCCTCCCTTAGCTTGCTTATGGAGGGAAGAGTTGAGAGAGAGTCCAGCGGGAAAAGAAAAGAGGAGGAAGGGGTAGAAAATGGAACTGTTCATGCAGGATTTGCAAGATGTGTTGAGTTCCATGATATATTTTAAAACTTAGGAATATAACCCTATGATTAATATTTTAGGCTTTTTTTTTTTTTTTTTTTGGAGGGAGGTAGAACTACAGGAGGCACAAGCCTTCCATTTGTGCACTTAGATGTTCTTGCCTTCAAGATGTTGATCCAACAGTTCAGACTTCTTGGTTTTCCTTTAGGTGGCCAGAGCTTTACTTCAAAGTGAGGAAGGTATTAGGCACGGTGGAAGGCATGCAGTCCGAGGGTTACCTGGCAGACACCCACAACACCTCTCTGTATCTGGTAAGATGTCAGAGAGCAAGGTGGTTGTCCAGAAGATCTGAGCCTGAGGTCTATCCATGACAAATATGCCTGTGGAGGCTTGCATCTCCTGCTCTTGAGAAATGGAGTTTCAGGACAGACTGTCAGTTGGTCATTGTCTTTTCTCAACAGATGTTCTACAAAGTGCTGATTTTCTCATAGGTGGGTTCAACAAACAGTGCCGTCCCATCTGCCCCAGCCTACACCAGCCATGAGTTCTGGAGCAGTTTGTCTCCTGCTGGACTTTCTGATGTTGTGAAGGAGCTCTGTGATGCTCTTCGGCCTCACCTGACCAGTCAGTGAGTTAAAATTCCTTCTAGCAAACCTTAGGAGAGCTGAGACCTTGGGTCTCAGGTTGTAGCAGGATAGGCAAGACACACATCTGATTATAGCTCTGGTTTTGAATTTGTGTTACAGGGCAGCAGCGCTGAGCGGGGCTGGCAGCGTTCTCCTCTCAGGACCAAGTGGCAGTGGGAAAGCGATGGCTGTCAGAGCTGTGTGCAGCTGCCTCAACCTCCACCTCTTCAAGGTACTTCATCCTGCGAGCGGTTGATGAGTAGGTTTACCACACTGGAAGAATTTCAGAAACGTTCTTTAAGATAGCAGTACCAAACAGCTGGCAACTGTGACATGAGCCTATTCAGAAGCTGCTCCCATGCACGCATGCAGACAAAAGATGTCAAAGTTTCCTGAGCTTAGTAGCTCGTTCTGGCACAGGTTAGAACTGTTGATGGGCATAACTTCAGAGCAAAGATTTGGATGATCCCAAAGGTCTACCTACCTGTTCTGCTGGTCTGTGTCTAAGAATGGCCAGAAACAGATGATTAGGAAGAATATATAAAAATAGACCAAGCACCAGGAGTTGTTTTCCCTGGTGCATACCTTCCAGTGCTCAGGAATCAGTAATTTTGAGGTTTTGTGTTGCAGAGGTTGCCTTTATCCCTTTCTTTAATAACTGTTATTTTGGTCAGTATGACTTATTTTACAGCTGTTACATGGTTGTGTTATAGTAGATTTCATTTCATTGGATAGGTTATTGAGTTGATATTACATAGGCCGTTCTGAAAGTAACGTATCCTATTTATTTCCATGGAAATTAAAACAAATACAAAGAGCACAATAACACCATTTGGTTGAGCAGATTCTCAGCTACAAACACTATTTTTCAGCATAGTCACCATGATTAGCAATGTATGCATTTTCAGCAGTGATGAACAAGAGTTTGCATGCCACACTTGTGAAAATTTGTGCCAGCAGAGGTGGCCCGTTTCACAGCTGCTATGAAGGCATCATTGCAAGGAAAATGTTCCCCACACAGTTTTTCACTGGCCCAAACTGATGGAACTCAGAAGGTGCCAAATCTGGATTATACGGTGGTTGTGACAGGACAATCCAGCCAAGATGGGCAGTGTGCTCCATGGTCTTCAAACTGGAATGGGGCCTGGCATTATTGTGTTGGAAGAGAAAGGTTGTCTTTTTCTCTGGCCTGGCTCTGAAGTTCGAGCCTTCAGCTTAGTCAGTATCACAGTGTGGTGGTCAGTCAGTGGTTCATCCAGGTTCTGGGAAATTCGAATTTCTAGTGCATTGAAGCTGATATTCAGCTCCATATGCAGTTCCCTGGTTGTAATCCATCAATTCACATGGATGAGCTGATGAAGATGCTCTTCATTTGTGGTGTGACAGCTGTGCACCACTGTCCAGAATTTGGCTTTGTCTTTCACATCCCTGTCACCGCTGCTGGCATGCATTATCTACCACCTCACTATGCTCCCATCCACTGTTTGGTCTCCATAAACGTTCAATGAATGTCAGTGGGTGCCATTTTTTCTGCATTGAGAAATTCAGTTCCACACCTTTGCCCCATACACACTTCCATGTCAGACACCATTGTGTCAGACTGCCCCTCTGCTGCCATCTGTCACATGGCAGCAGAATGTAATGGGATGTTGTCTTGAATCCTCTTCAAAATGTCACTGCCTTGAAAAGAGCTGCAGTGTAACTGTGTTCCCATTCACTATTCTTCCTCCTAAGAGCAAAAAGCCCCAGAATCTTCCATTAGTCTGCTTGGATTTGGGAAGGGGAACATCAAAATTATGTATCTTTAGAAAAAGGGAACTGTGGAGAATAACAAAGTTCTTACATCTGCTATGGAGGTGAATGAGAGACACTAACATAAAATGAGGCTTCTGCAGAGATCACATAGGGATGGCCTCGAAAAAAGTAATCTGAAGACAGAACAGGGAAGCAGGGATATGACTGTGACTGGAAAACAAGAGGCATCCTTCAAAGGACACAAAGCTGTAGCAGGTTAGAGTGGAGGGTGGAGTTGGCAAAGAGGAGCATGACTGAGGAACTGTGAAAGTTTCCATATAGTTACTGCAAGTTCCTGTCCTGTAAACCTTCACAGTTTCTTAAAGGTACACCAAGCATGTGGTGAAGGTAACTTGATTGATACAGTCTACTTGGATTTTGAAGAGGTTCTTGGGGATACTGAGTTGTAGTGAGAAGATCCTGGTATTGATAGTGCAGGTTAAAGATTTGGGACATGATGGGGGTAGCTGGTGAGTCTTCACAGTCAACAGTGCACCTCTGCAGCTGTCTCTTACCTCCTACCTTCCTCTTGCACTTAGAGTTTCTGTGGCACTGGGTTGAGTTGTTTCCTGAGCTTTCCCCTCTGCTCTTCATTCTGAAACACCTTACTTGGCCTTTTTGATAGCTTAGATTGCCTGAGCCCTCACATCTATGTATTTTGTTGACTTTTCTAGTCCCTTGGCCTCAGCTCTTTCAGACAAGAGCCTTTTTTTCCCTTGCAGAAGAGCACAATGCTGCTCTTTTTCCATGCCAGGTGATCCTAACGTGTCAATAAGCGGAAAGAGTCCTCTTAGATCCTCTTTCATCTGTCTATTGCCTATGGAATATTTTGCAGCAGTGAGCATCGCCTTCTGTCCCCCGGCAGTCTGTGTTGCTGCCCCTGCAGGCTGTGTGTTGCGTGTCTTGCAGGTTGATTGTGTTAGTTTGTGCGGTGACACCAGTGCGGCTACAGAGGAGAAAATACAGATGGCCTTTGCCCAGGCCCAGCAGTATCGTCCCTGTGTGCTTCTACTGAAAGACATAGAGGTGCTTGGCAGAGATCGGGACAGGCTAGGAGAGGACGCCAGGGTCATCGCTACTCTGAGGCAGCTGCTTCTGGACAAAGACCCAGCACTGAGGTAAGGCCCTTATGCTCTGGGCACCGAGGATGATTCATTACTTCTGCTGTTCCTGGGTCAGCAGTCACTGTTGCATAAAGGCTTTTTTTGTTGCTACCACATTCAGTTTTCATTTTAATCCAGTGGAGACTCTCCTAGGCTTGGTTTGTTCACTTCATTGAGGGCTTGCTCTTCCAGCTCAGTGGTGTCAGTGGCTGGAGGAGCCAGGTGGCCTTATTATCTGAAGCTGGGCTGGTTTCTGCCTTTGTGCAGATAAGAAAAGCTGGCTTGTTTGTTCTGACCATTGGAGAGTGATTTGATGTGGATGATGGCGATGGGGGGAGAGAGTTTTCCACAGAGCTGTTTCCCTTTCTCAGCAGCCACCCAGTCCTGGTGATTGGCACAACCTGCAAGCCCCAGGATGTTCCTACGGATGTGCAGACTGCTTTCCTTCACGAGGTGAAAATTGAGGCCCTTTCGGAAGACCAGAGGAGGGCGATGCTGAGCACACTGACTGCCAGTCTTCCTCTGGGCAAAGAAGTGAGCCTAGCCAAGCTGGCCCGCAGGACTGCAGTGAGTGAAACCGCAGTGGTGTGTGGAGCGGGGTGGGCTTGTGATGTGGCAGGTCAGGAGTGCTGGGCCAACCTCCTGTGTCTGGCCGTGTAGAAAAGGGGCATTTCCCACAGCAGCGCAGTCACTGTCTTCAGTGGGAAACCCTGTTCCTCACACCTCAGCTCTTAACATAGTTTCTAGTGCCTAAGGACTCTATGCTTTTTGCAGATGTGCTAGCTCTGCTAGAAGACAATGAAAAGAAAAACACAACGTGCAACATCAAAGCAAACTAGAGACTTTAAACAGAGCGCAGAAACTCAGAGAACAGCTCTGCAAGGAATCTTGCCCCTTTTATAGCCTGGCTGGAGCTGCATTCAGAGATTGAACTGATGCTTTTTGTTTCCACGTTCACAGGGTTTTGTGCTGGGAGATTTCTGTGCCTTGCTGTCCCACAGCAGCCGGGCTGCTTGTACCCGCATCCAGGCCTTGAGGTAGCACAGGCAGTTTGGCAGGAGGCAGGGAGGGTGGGGATGCAGTGAGCCTGACAGCTCTGGGAGTGGGGCAGTACCTGAACTTTCCCCTTCTCTTTCCTTGCCAGTTTTCCAGGTGGACTGAGTGAGGAAGTGGAGAGAGATTTTTGCACTGCTGGCTTCCCAGTCCTCGAGGAGGATTTCACTATTGCACTGGACCAGCTACATGATGCCCATTCACAGGCAGTGGGAGCCCCAAAGGTAGGATCCTGGAAGTGGGATTGTTTTTCTAAAGCTCTGTGGCTCAGGATACCTCTCACAGACCTCAGCAGGCTGGCACGTGCCCGACCACGTTGCTTCTTGCTGTCTCATTCCACGTATTCCACCACCCATGGAAAAAAGTCCAGCTGTGTTTTTTGACCTTGTTGGTTTTGAATTTGGCTAGGGAAGCTCTTGCAGATGTAATTGGAGACTGCTTCATCAACTAATACAGTAGGGATGCCAGGTTGTGTAGCTCAGCCTTTCAAGAGGTAAAGGTAAGCAGTGGGCTGGCTGCCTTGTTGAGGCTGAAGCCACCTGCCATTATAGGAATGGAGAGGGCATGACACAAGCTGGAGATGGAGTTTCCCTACATACTCGAGAAGCTTTAAACTTGGTCTGTGACCTTGGCCACAGCTCAAGCTGGATTTTTTGACAGCCGGGCAGTTTGAAGGTGGGGGATTCTTCAGGGAAAGGAACATGAAATGTTAGAGAGAACCAGTTGAGTTAGCTTCTCAGGGGGAGCATGGTCTGCCTCTGGCTCAGGATCAAGGAAACAGCATTTGAGTTGACCATTTCTGCTGGGCAACGTGGTATTGGGACCAAGCAAAATGATCAGAGCCTCATGTCCACACTGTCAAGTTCAAATCACTGGAATCAGCACAGGACTTGAAATGCTGCCTCAGAGCAGTTATTCAGGCACCTTCGCCAGCTCCTGTTTGCAGTCCTGCCCAAGCAGGGTATCATCTTGCTGGTACTGTCGTCTGGAGGCTACCCCAGAACTGTTCAGTACCTAATAAACAAATGAATTAAATGAGCTCAGCTTTGAGGAGTGTTTGCCAAGTTCACTATAAGACAAATAATTACCTTAGACTGTGCTCAGCAGTGAGCTGTGTGAATGGGAGCTAATTTTGTTTGCATTTTACAGTCTCTTAACAATTTCTTAGTAGTTGGACGTGGTTCAAAAAGCCCATTAGCAGACTTCAACATGCATAATTTTCAATCCCATTCTTACTTTTACTGGTTATTTGCACATTTGTTTGCAGTTGAAGGAATGTCAACTTGAGCCTCCATGAAAAAAACAGATTTCAAACTTCAGTTGCTAGCAGCATCTGCAACATGTCCTAGAGTTATGATGTATTTCTTTGAAAACAACCTTGCTGCCATTTTCTAGCACTTGTATCTGTAGAGCTTTTCCTAGGGAAGCAGCATAAGCAAGAGTGTAGGGGAGAAGACAACTGTTCTACTCATCTGCAGTGGGGAAGGAGGGCCTGTGACCTTTTGCTTTAAAGATTTTCTTCTAGAAATCCTTATCTTGCCTGTCCTGATTTTTTTTTTTTTTTTTGGTGGAGTTGCTGGGCAGCTGGAATAGTAGCATGATAACGTCATCTCAAGTAGCAGAAGAAGGAGTGCCGAACTGGCAAAGGGGCAAAGAATTTTGCTTTGGCTATTTTTAACCCTGCTGTTTGTGCTGACACCTGTTCAGTACCCAGCCAGCAGCTGGGGGGAAGTTTTCTGGGGCTTTGCTTTTCCTGCATGTTCCCAGGAGAGCTGCTCTGACTCTGGAGATCTGTCCCATAGGCTCTGGCATTCTGGCTATTTCTAAAGCTTTTGAGTAGCATTCTCCTCCAAGATTGCTTTACTCAGCATAAAATAACAGAAGTGACATGTGTCACCCATCTTAGGTTTGCTGTCTTTCCTCTTGTTGCACTGATCCCTTGTGTGCTTGCAAGGGATCACTGCATCCCTTGCATCCTTGTCTATTACTTGTAAGCATCTGTGGAGCTTGTTCCTGTATTATCCCCTTCAAAAGCATGTAGTTTTCTGCACAGTGTCCTCCAGGATGATTCTACTTCACACCATCCTTTACATGACAGAGGTTCTAGTAGCTCAGGTTTTGTCACTCTAGTGAAGCCCTTGCTCAGTCTGACTATTCCGGCGGACAAGGTGCCCTAGACACAAGTAGCACACAGTTGTTAGGTTCAGGTTTCCTTTTTCTTTTATTTATTTATTTTTACCTCCCTCATGTCCCTAACGCTGTGTCTGCAGTAGAGTTCTCCCCTCAAGGTTGCAGGCAGACACTACTACTGATTTTTATTTCGCTCGTGGGCAAAAGGAAGTGTAGTGGAGAATCAGAAAAGGCTGCAGGTTGCTTGGGGAGATGTGTGGCTTGGTTTCACTGTTGCAACAGTCAAGAGAGGATGGGGGATCTCACATAAGGGATAGCTGGGCAGTGTGCTGTGTGGCTGTTTTGCTACGTGGCCGAATGATGACTAATACCCCATTGGAGCTAGAGCTAAACAAGCAAGCTCAGAAAGAAGTGCTGATAGGGACTCTGACTCTCGTGCAGATCCCCTCCGTGTCCTGGCAGGACGTTGGTGGGCTCCATGAGGTGAAGAAGGAGATCCTGGACACTATCCAGTTGCCCCTGGAGCACCCAGAACTGCTGTCACTGGGTCTGTGCCGCTCTGGTCTGCTGCTGTACGGACCTCCTGGGACGGGGAAGACCTTGTTGGCAAAAGCTGTGGCGACCACATGCACCATGACATTCCTTAGGTGAAGAGTGGGAGTCTTGCAGTAGGACTTTCTCCTGGCAGCGTATGGGATGCTTTAACCTGTTCCCTTTTCTGCTCCTCCACAGTGTGAAAGGGCCAGAGCTCATCAACATGTATGTTGGACAAAGCGAGGAGAACGTGCGTAATGGTGAGCAGAAGCATCCCAGTCCTGCATGTGGCAAGAGGTTCTGTCCTGTGGTGCCGGAGGGGAGGAGGGAGTGCTTGAATTGTTTCTCCAGACTTCCATTCACAGCTGCCAGCAAGGGCATAAATCCATTGTCTACTACACCATGCCTATTCCCTGCCTCACTGCAGCTTCCCCTCTTACATGCTTTCCTCCTTCCAGTCTGTGTTTGGTGTTCCTGATGGGGTAGCAGCCCCTCAGAGACACAGCTGAGCCTTGGGATCCCTCAGACAGGAGCAGAGATGGTGGTGCGGCAGTAGGCAGCTGATTTCTATCTGCAGCTCTTTGCTGGTGACAGCTTCTCTGAGTCTTTCTCACCTTGTGTGTTCTCTGTCTCTTCCCAGTGTTTGCCAGAGCTAGGGCAGCTGCTCCCTGCATTATCTTCTTTGATGAACTGGATTCTCTGGCCCCAAATCGTGGGCGGAGTGGAGATTCGGGAGGTGTCATGGACAGGTGAGTGAGCACAGCCTGTCCTTGGGAAAGCAGGCATGCCCTGCCTGCCTGGGGGTACATGGGATGGCCCAGCGAGGCAGAGGTCATCCCAACTCTTTATCTCATTTTTTTTCCCTCCTTGCTCCCTTCAACTCTGCATGGCCTTTCTCTGGCCATTGCTGTTTGCATTGCAGCAGATTCCTGATTGCTCAAGCTCATTGTGCAAACACTGGTTAAAACTGTGCCATCTCCAACTGCTTCCATGGCTGCCAACTGTTCCCTTTGGCCTCTCCAAGGTCATCCTTCACACCCCTGCTTTGCTGTCTTATTATTGCTATTTCCCTGAGGTGGGAAACTTTTCAGCTGCCTCTATTAGGAACAAAGCAGGTACAGCTTGATGATACTCAGAATCAGAGTAATTTCTCCCAGGGGTCTTCTGTTGGGCTTATAGTCTCTATCCAGTCTCTTCCTCCATTCCTGAGGGGTTTTGAAGTGCTTTCCAGTGATGCCTTTGCTCTTAGCATCCACCAGTGGCTTAGGAAGGAGGGCTTATGGTGCCTGTTGGTTGTTCCAGGTGATTCCAAAGCCCAGTGGAGATATCCCTACACCAAGAGGTTTGTGCACCACTGAAGTACTGTGTTGCCAAACCATCACAAGCCCTGCAGTTGCAGAACTGGATCTGCACTATGCTGCTTGCTGTCCTGAGGATAGGATGGCAGCACCAGGGCTGGCCAGGGGGTCCCCAGCACTGATTGACGGATCAGTCTTGCAGCTGAATTTGCTGGGCAGTACCACGTAGCAGGGACAATTAGGACTAGCAGGAACATCTGGATGCAGAACCTTATCCAGTGCCTGCCTATATTTGGCCTGTGTTGTCAGTGCCTGGTAGCAAGTTACAAGCACATGCAGTAGTGATGGTGATGACTTGCCAAGGCCTAGTTCTGAGTGTCCTATCTCACTCCTTGCAGAGTTGTCTCACAGCTCCTGGCTGAACTTGATGGCCTCCATTCCAGCAGAGAGGTGTTTGTCATTGGAGCTACCAACAGGCCTGACCTCCTGGACTCAGCTCTGCTCCGGCCAGGCAGGTGTGTCACATCCTACCCAGCCTTGCTCTGGGGTAGGTCTCTCGAGCACCATGGCCAGTGGTGAGCTGGCCTGTGTCCCCACCAGGGCTTTATCTGGAGAGTTCCCTCCCAGCCTGTCCTCATAGCTGTGATTTGCCTGTCCTGGGGCAGGACTTTGTACCATCCACCCTTGTTGGACCCCATGTGGTTCCCATCATTCCATTTCTCTGCCTTGCCAAAGTCCCTCTGAAGAGTAGCCTTGACCTCCAGCATACTGTCTGCACCCCTCATCCCCAGAAAGTTTTCCATCTTCCAAGGACTTGAAATCCAAAGCAGCTGCCCCAGGGCCCTGTTCTAGTTTGCCACCAGTGGCCTGTTCTTGATGGTCTCTTTTCCCTGCTGACAGATTTGACAAGCTCGTCTATGTGGGCGTAAATGAAGACCGGGAGTCACAGCTGCAGGTGCTGACTGCTGTCACCAGGAAGTGAGTGACCCTGTCCTCTTGCAGCACCCCTCCACTGCTTTCCAATGGGTAGCAGCCTTCCTGGGACCATTGTGCAGTGTGCTCCAACTTGGCCTCATGTCTGAGTGCTGCAGAGTGTCTGCGTCAGTGTTGGGCAGCAGGAGGTAGGGTGAGAGGGTAAAGTAAATCCAGAAGCAGAACTGGAGCTGAGCTCACCCAGGAGCATTTCTGGAGGGAGAAAGGCAAGCTGCACTATCTGAATGTGAATATACACCCCAGCAGCTGGGTGAGCAGCAGAGCAACTGGGAATCTGCATCTGCAGGGCCTTTGTGCAAGGGACAGCTGTGATCACTGCTGCTTTGATGGATGGGCTGGAGGGAGAGGTGACAGCGTAGGCTGGCTGTATGCATGTTCCACACCATGTGGCTTGGCAGCCATGCCCTCTAGCACTGGGCTGTAGGAGGCTCACTGTCTGCAGCGTGACTGTGATGGGGTGGTTTGGTGTCTCAGTGGTTAGCACTGTCTGTAATTAAATGTTATTCAGCCCTTGCTGTAGGCTGTTCACAGGTGTGTAGAGCACTTAATTTCACTGAGAGAGAACTCAAGTTGCCTTTGATCCTACTCGGCAGTAGAGAGGACACATCTGTGGGGTCGTTGCAAAGAAATGACCAGTTTAAAAAAGAAAATAAAAAACACAACAACAAAACATAGAATCAACCAACCAAGCAGAACACTTTGATTTTTCTGAGGCACGAAGAGCAGAGTCCAGAAGTTGCTAAACATGGGGTGTGACTCTGTGGCCTGTGATCCCTCCTACTCAGCTGTGCTGGCTGCTGCCTGTCTCCCAGACTCTCAGCACCTGTGGCTTTATTTCTTGGCAGGTTTAAACTGGATCCTTCTGTGAACCTCAGCAGCATCCTAGAAGAGTGCCCGGCTCAGCTGACGGGAGCTGATATCTACTCACTGTGCTCGGATGCCATGATGTGTGCTGTCAAACGCAAGGTGGAATGGATCGAGGAGGGTAGGAGCCCAGCCTCTCCTCACCCCATGCGCTGGAGTTGCCAGCACAAGGACAGAGGGCAGTTAGCACTTCTATAGCAGTAGTTGGGATTGGAGGGAAGAGCCCTGATGGCTCTGGGCCATCTCTAAGTGCAAGGCTGTGGGTTGGTAGCAGGTGCTTTCGCCATGTGTGATTGTTTGCACCTTGTGTGGTCTCAGTGCGGAGGAGAAAAGCATTTTTCTTTCCCCTTCTCTATCTGGAAAAAGAACTGGGGGCTCTGCTCCCTGGCTTTGCTCTCAGCTTTTTCTCATTCTTTTTTTACACAGGGTTGGATACAGAGAGCTCTGCTCTCATACTCACCATGGAGGACTTCCTGCAGGCTGCTGCGAAGTTGCAGCCATCAGTCTCTGAGCAGGAGCTCCTCAGGTACAAACTCATTCAGCAGAAATTTGCTGCCTGCTAATAAGGCTCAGGAGAGCTGGGACTGGAGGAGCAAAGGGATGATGGAGCTAAGTGGCGGGAGAGAACTGGGGCAGAAACACCTACCTGCTACCTTCCTATTGCTCCTGCTCCTCCTTTTTCGATCTTGACAGAAAAAGTAGCCATGCAGTTTTGTCAGCCAAAGCCTTGTGTGGGTGTTGACCTGGTGAGGGACTCTGTAACAACCCCTCTAGTGTAGAGGGAGCAGCACCTGGCTGCCAGGAGCATGCTGGGGGGACAGAGCCCTGACAGGGAAGCAAGGATGGCTCTACTGGTTGGCGGTAGTCACCTTTTGGGGTGGCAGCCCCCCTGTGGGCTGCTGGCTGGAGTACAGGGCCACTATGGAGCAATGCTGCTGCCATGGGCCTGGCCTTGCCCTGGACCCTACAAATAAATATAGGTTTCTGTTTCAGCTTTCAGCACTTGTGCTCACTTGCTGGGGGCTTGGGATGGGCTGTGCCAGCCCAGGGGGGCCGTGTATTATAGAGAAACTAGTGGCTGGGGGGTGCAGGGCTGGGGCTGTTCTTGTACATCCAGCACAGAGGGCCAGGACAAAATGCAGTGGGGACAAGTCCAGAAAAGAAAACTCCCATTAAGTAGTAGACAAAACCTGTCCCAGGGAAGAGTAGGGCTGAAGCAGCCGTGAGCTGCTCCATCTGAGCCAAGCACACACTCCTGCAGCCTCTTGGCAGCTGCTGGTCCTGCCACACGTGCACTGCTTCCTGCCCTCCACCCTGGATCCCAAATAAATCCCACAGTGGGGCCATGTGTCAGCCAGCTGGCAGCTGCCTTCATGTCCGACTTGTGGCTGCCAGCTCCCAGCAGCTGCTCCTGCAGCTCACGATCAGAGCCTCAGCCCTCTGTGTTAGTGGCACCAAAGCTGCTGCCAGTCGTGTTGCTGAGCCACGTATGGCTGGCAAGGAGCGTGCCCCCACTGTGCTTTTCCCCAGAGGGCCACTCCTCCAGCAGCTGCAGGCCCTTCATGCATGGTGGCCTGGCTAATGAGCGCCTCCAGCATAGAGCATGTTCAGGCAGAGTTGGCCACAACCACGACACTCAGCTGGATCTGATCAGCAGCTCTGCAGGGTGGGCAAGGCGTGAACTGTAACCACACCAAGCATTTCAGCTGGGTGTCTGTAACCTCCCCACCCACGTGGTCCTCCAGATGGTGCTCCGTGGGGCTCAGTGCCCTCTTGGAGGCTGTGGGGCTGTGCCACACTCAGGCACCAGCCCTGGCACTTCACCATTGGCACTGCGGCACGGGCTGGGAGCAGAGGGCTGGGATGAGGCCATACCCACCAGCCCCTGCGCTCCCCAGTCCCCCCGGCTGAAGGCGGCTCACCCCACACACGGACACAGGGACCATGGGCTCCGGTTGCTCTCACAGACGCTCTTAATTAACAGGAGTTGGCTGCTGGGTGGGTCTCCGCGAAGTCCCCAGCCGCCTGTTTGTCCCCAGAGCCGCTCGGAGCGCTCTGCCACCACAGTCCTGTCACCGCAGCCCCCTCAGGCAGTCTTCTTGACGACGTGGATGAAGTAGCAGGGGACGTGGGCCTGACCCGGCGTGTAGGACTGGAAGTCACCCAGGACGCTGTGTTGACACTTCCCCTGGAAGGCACCTTTCAGCAGTGCTGTGAAGGCCTCCAGCCGGTGCGGGTAGTACGAGAGGCGGAACTTGCTGCAGGGAGGCAATGGCCATGAGGCTGGGCAGACACCGAGGCCCGGCCTCGGCTGCGACCCCCATGCAGCCCCTCTCACCTCAGCTCCGGGGAGGCCCCCGCCTCCGTCGGGGGGACCTGCACGGTGTAGTCCAGGGTCACCATGTGGGCCTTGTTGTTCACCAGCAGCACTGAAGTGGTGATGTCCTTGGTCAGGTCGCTCTGGGGACAGCAGAACGTTGGTGTGCCGCCGCTCCCAGCAGAGGGCAGCGGGCAGCGGGATGGGGCAGGGATGGCAGCTGCCCACCTTGTAGTAGATGTTCTTTCCAGGCGGCGCGCAGCCGGTGGCCAGGATGTGGTCGTAGTTGCGGTGGTCGATGACCAGGACGCCTCCGGGCCGCACCATGCTGGCGATGTTCCTCAGGGCCAGTTTGTGGTCACTCTGGTCCCCTGGGGAGAACAGCGCAGCGTCCCCAGGCACGGACTGTGCCCCCATATCCACACAAACCCACACGGTTCCCCCAGCCAGTGGCTCGGGGCACCCGCAGCCCCACCCCGGTGATGAGCTCAGGCACGCTCTCAGCCTTCCCGGGAAAATGTGGGGAACCCACAGCCCCACACACGGCACAGGGCTGGGTGTGCCTTCGGCCCAGCCAGAGGGACACAGACACACACAGCTCTACCACCGCCGCAGTGCCCCCCATGGAGCCCCAGAGCAGCGCCTGTTCTCAGACACGCTCCCACCTCGAGCAGTCTGCCTGTGCCATGAGTTAGGGCACGTCCTCAGCCTCCCTCCAGACAGGTGGGTGGCAGCCCCCGATCCCCGCAGCCGCAGCCCCACCTATGAGCCTCACCTTTGAAGTCGGGCAGGTGCGCGAAGGAGTTCCCCAGGCAGATGACAGCGTCAAAGCCGTCCCCGGGCTTCTCCAGGTCCTGTTCCAGCGTCAGCCAGTTGGCCTCCTCGATGACTGCGGCACGCGGGGAGGATAAAGGCAAGGGACCCTCCGCAGGGGCCATCCGCTCCCCTCCCCCTCTCCCTCCCGCCGCCCGCCCCGCCAAAGCCCCGCGCACCCCCCGGGCCCGCACCCCATCGGTCGAAGGGTTCCTCCTTGCGCCGCTCCCAGCGCTCCTTCAGCGCGTACTTGAGCATCTTGTCGCTGGCGTCCACGCTGGTCACCTGGAAGCCCTCCTCCAGCAGCATGATGGAGTCCACCCTGCGGACAGCGCCGTCAGCGGGACGGGAGAGGGAAGGGAGAGGTCGGGAGGGACGCGGAGACGCGGGGCCTCACCCGGTGCCGCAGGCCACGTCGAGGACGGAACGGCAGCGGTGCTGGCGGAGGAGCGCCAGGAGCCAGCTGCGGTACTCGGCCGTGCGGCTCCGCGTGTCCCCGATGTACAGCTGCCAGACCCTCGCCGCCCGCCCGTCCGCATACTGATCCGGCAGCCCCTCCGCCGCCACCCCCAGCGAACGCGTCCGGTACACGCTGTCCACCATCCCGCCGCCGCCGCCTCGCTCCGCCGCCGCTCCGCCGCCGCGCCGCTCCCCCGCCCCGCCCCGCCCCCTCGGCCCGCCAATCGCCGCCGCCGCCATTCCCCTTCGCCCCGCCCCCCCGCAGGGAGGAGCCTCCGCGATCCGACCCGGCAGCGCGGGGCAAGCAGCGCAGCGGCGCTCCGCGAAAAAGGTCTTTATTCGCAGCCCCGGCGCTGGACGGCCCCGGGCTGCCGTGCTGCGGGCGCTGGGAGGACGCGGCCCCGGCTCGGCGCGCTGTGGGGGGAACGAGTCCGTACCGTGGTGGGCCGGGAGCTGCGGCTGTGGCACGGGGGAAGAGCCTTTCTCCCCGCTCAGTCCTTGCGAGCCGCTGCCTATAGCTCGTCGGTGGGGCTGTGGGGGAGCGGGGTGGCTTCTTGCACCCCGCTCTCCTCCGGGGAGAAGCTCTCGGCACCCTCGCTTTGCTCCTTCTCCACTTTCTTCTTCTTCTTCCCGCTCTTCTTCTTGCTCGGCTTCTCCCCCACGCTCGCCAAGTCCCCCTTCTTGCCGGTCCACTTCTCTGCTAAGCAGCCTGGGCAGGGGGAGAGAGGGCCCTGAGGGACACGCAGGGCTCCCCGTGCCCTTACTGGATTCCCTGTGCTCCCCCAGGCATGCACTGCCCCAGGCGGCCCCAAGGACTTACTGGCATCCTTCCCTTTCAGCACGCGGTCAGCACAGAGGAACTGGGAGAGATCTTCCGTCTGGTGGTGCCGGTACCAGTCCTCGATCACATCTTCGTACTCCTCCACCAGCACATCACACTGACAGGGAGAGGACAGCCTGGCACCCAGCACGTGGCAGCAAGCCCTGATCCCATTCCCACACCTGCTGAGCCCTTCCCAGCCCGCACGGCCGCAGCACACTGACCCCACCTAGTAGGTACCTGCTTCTTGAGATCCGCCACCTCGGCAGAGGTCTCATTCCACAGCTCGTAGGGAATGTCCATCACCACCTTGACACCTTTGTGCACCAGGTTGTGCAGGGTCTCAAACGTCTCTGACATACCCTGGAGAGAACAGAGCCATGCAGTGAGGCTGTGCCCGCAGGCACAGAGAGGCCTGAGGCAGATGTCACCGGGGTGTTATGTGCCCACCAGTCCCTCTCTGCAATGAGCACATCCTAAAGACGGCCAGAAGGCACACGTGAGATGGCACCTGGCTCCCTTCTGGCCCACCTCCCCCTAAGGACAGCACCCCAGAGCAGCACAGCCTTGCCTGCTGTCAGCTGGCACGTGGAAGAACTGACCACATTTCAGCACCAAGAGGGACCGCAGGGAAAACCCACCTTTGCAAATCTGTTGCTGCCGCTCCTTTCCTTGTGCAGATTGTAGTCCAACAGCCTTTTGCAAATGTTCTCTGTCACCTCAATGAGCCGGATGTCCCTGCATGGAGAGGAAAGAAAGGGAAAAGCTTGTTGCTGCACCCCAGAACAGCCTCCAAGATCAGGAGGAAGAAACCTGGCACGTTTCCATGCTCTAGAGGAGGGACATGACCCCTTCTGTTTTCACTTACGACTGTGTGTACTTGACGGCAGCGCCCTTCCCATCCAAGAAGCCATACTTGGTGTCGATCACCTCCTTGGTCTTGCCGGTCTCTTCAAAAGCAGATTTCAGCTCCAATGCCACGTATTTGCACACTGTGGAAGGAAAAGCATAGCAGGTCAGCGGGTCCTGAGGAGGAACTGGGTGCTGGGAGAAGAGCTCGCAGGGCATGGACACCACTGCTGTTCACAGAAACAAAGAGCAGCATCCTGACTGATGATCTCCTGGAGTAGGAGGGCCTGAATAGTGCTTCAGTGTTAGCGCAGCCACGTGGGTACAGCCAGGAGGGCAGAGGGCAGCCACCCCAGCGTCTGCTTCACCTGCCCATCTCTTCCCATGGGGACAGGACACGGCGAGTCACCCCTTCCCTGTGCCTCCCACACGGGAAGGCAGCCGGGCACGTGGGTGCAGGGCTGCATCACTACTGCAGGGCATCGCCCTGCCAGCAGCACTCTGCCACACTGCACGGGTACTTTTAGAAACGATCAATGAATAAAAGAGGGGAGGGGAGAAACAATTTTATTTCAGCGGTAACAGACAGTCCAACAGAGACGGGAACAGCGAGCAGGAGGAAACATCGCCGGGGTTTGCAGGCGTGGAGGGACGGAGGCCGGGCTCAGCACGGCCCTTCCTGCCCCGGAGCTCCGCGGGGCTCCGTGCCGTTCCGCAGTGCCCTCCGCGGGAGCGGGCCCGGCCCTGCGCCGCCACATCTCACAGCGGTCCCGTGCCGGGCGGGCAGCGGCCGTGCGGTCACACGGCACCTCCGGAGCGTCTTCCCGGGCGGGGGAGCCGCACGAAAAGCTCCGCCGCCGCTTCTCCTCCTCTCCTCCGCGCCGCGGAGCCCCGCACGTCCCTGCACGGCACAGACAGAGCGAAGCGAGCCCGGCCCCGGCGGAGCCTCGGTTCCCTTCGCTTCCGGGAGCCGCGGGAAGGCCCGGCTGCCGCGACCGGGCCTCTTCCGCCCCGGCCCGCTCCCGGCCCCGCTCCCCTCGCTCCCGGCCGCGCTCACCCTCGCACTTGCTGGGCAGCCGCACCCAGTCCGCGTCGTCGCCGCCCGCCACCGCCACCAGCAGCAGCAGCAGCGCGGCGGGACCCTCCGCCGCCATGGCTCCGCTTCCGGGCGTTCACCCCGCCCCCGTCGCCACGGCAACGCGCCGCCACCGCCAACCCCAGCGGCCCGCGTGGCACGCCCGGCCAATCGCCGCCCGGCCCGCCCGGCCAATCGCCGCCCGGACGCCGAGTAGCCCCGCCCTCTCCGCTCGCTCGCCGCGGACCCGCCGGGCGGTCCTCGTCCGTCCCATCGCGCGGCCGGGCTCCTGCCGCCGTGCCCCGAGGTTCTTGCGGGCCCCCGCCCCGCGGGCTCCGCTCCGCTCCCACACCGTCACCCAGGCCGGGTCTGCCCCTCGTTTCGGGAGGCTCCTCGCTGCCCGGCCTGATCCCTCAGCGCCGGGCCAGGAGCAGGGCTGTGAGCAAGGCGTCGACGAGCGCGGCCTTCAGCAGCACCACCCGCGCGGCCACCAGCAGGGCTGCGGCAGCACAGGCGCGGGGCTCTGAAACAGAGGGGACGGCAGCGTGGCTGCAGGCCCTATGGCTTCCCCCGAAAGGCACGTCGTCCCCACCCAGCGGGGCTAAATGGCCCCAAGTCCGTCCGCACGCCGTCCCAGCGCCCTCTCCCACCCCGCGGTGCGGTTTCCTGTCGTCGCGCTCACCCGCGGGAGTGCTGGGACACAGCTCTGCCTCCTCATCGCTGCCTGCGGGATGAGGAACAGCGGGGAGGGGCTGCCGCAAACCCCTGGGTAACGCTCACCCGCAGGGCCGCGCACCTGCTGCCCGCTGGCACAGCCCTGCTCCGGGGCAGGGCCCGTCCGTACCTGCAACTGCGATGGCACCGGAGCTATGGGCCGGAGCGCTGCTGTTGGGCCCAACGTGGCACGCCAGGAGCTCCTGCTCCGCGGGACTGTCAGGGAGGATGGAAACGGCACAGACGGTGCCACCCTCCTCCTGCGAAGCCCCGTAGGCGAAGGACTGCAAAGCGCTGCCGTTCCCACCGGAGATCCAGACGGCGTGGCCGGAGCTAGCGGGCAGCTCGCTCACCACGCACACCACCAGCCGCCGCCGCTGCCCCGACACCACCATGGTCAGCGGCGGGGCCAGGGTGGGCAGGGGGTCGGCGGCCCCGCCGGCTGCAAGGATGCAGGTTAAAGCTTCGCGCTGGACCCGACCTTCACAGCTAGGCTCGGTGGCCGCCAGCCCACTCCGCGCCTGCCACCTCAATCCGCCTGCTGGCTACTCACGGGGCAGGAGCAGAACAGAGGCCAGCAGCAACCAGGGCACCTTCATAGCAGCAGCAGCAGCAGCAGCGTGGTCGTGGCAGCTCAGCCCCAAACCGTTACTGCCACCTGCTCCCAGCTGCTCTGAGCTGCACCTGGGGCAAGGCAGCGAGGGGGAGGCGGGCACGGAACAGAGACGGCCCATGGCACGGCTGCCATCGCCTCGCTACTCTCCCCTCCGTGCTGCCGGTCTCCCCCTCCCGCACACGTGGTAGCGCCCTTCCTCCCCCCTGCTGCAGTGGTACGGCCACAGACAGCGCCATGATGGAGCCGGGCAGCGCTGTGACGGAGCAGATGGGGAACACAACCCCCCCAGCCACCCCAGCCCCAGGCACCCCTTCTTTATTTGCTGAGCTGCTGCAGATGGTGCAGAGGGGCCAGGCCCCGGCTGGTGTGCGGTGTCCCAACGCCTCACCCACAAACGACAGCCCCACAGCCTCCCGCCTCCCGCGGCCACCCAAGCCCTGGGAGAGCCGCCCAGGCCGGCCCTGAGCTGCTCTGGCAGCCAGGAGGCCCCGCTGCTCCCCGTGGATGCCCTTGGATTTCCCAGGAGGACGCAGTAAGGCTGGCCGCAGACACAGCTTTAAATGCTTTTTTTTTTTTTTTTTTTTTAAAGAAACATATAAAGAACTCTTAACAAGAAGTATAAAAATCTCCTCGGTGCCAACCAGACGAGGCTCATACAGAAGGAGAGGCACAGCCAGCAGTGGGGCTTGGGGATATAGTCTGCCCCAGGCCTGTACTACTGCCCCAGGGCTGAGAACCTGCCTGTGGCTGTGCATCTCTACAACTTGAGGAGCACTGGAGCCAAGGTAAGAGCCAGGCTGGAAAGCCATCTGCTTTCTTCTTTGGATCAAAATATTGAAATAGAAAATAAAATAATGACAAAAAAGTGCAATGCACCGTCACTCCCAGCATTCACTTCATGCTGTTTGTGACCTATTCATCTTTGCAGCTGCTGCCAGCTCTCAGCTAACAAAAAACTCTCACCGCTTTCAAGCCGGTGGCCCATAGGAACAGTGATCCTGCTTGATTTCCACACACGTTGCAACTGCAATCTTTTACAACGTGCAAACAAACACCAATGCGGGGCCGCATTTCTGCACGATGCGGCTTCACCCCATCACAATACAAACATGAAGTTAACCTCGTAACTGTTTGACAAACCTGAGAACTTAACCCTTGAAACCCATAGGGGGCAAAGGCAGAACTAAGGCGTGCTTCCTCCCTCTCTCTGCAGAATTACTGCTCCAGCGTGAGCCTTAGCTTGATGTTCATGGCTGCCAGCTCTGCCAAGAAGTACCGGAAGACGTGGGGCACTGGGATGACCTGGATGGTGTCCATCCTGCCACAGAGCATGCAGGAATACCTCCTGTTGCTTGCCACAGAGGAAGGTGGTGGGCGCTGGAGCAGAGGAGATAACATGCTGCCGCAGCTCGTGCAAACATAGGCTTCAGAGCCATCGGAGCAGCTGAACAGGCGGTCGTGCAGCAGGAAGGAGGTGCCGTGAGCCAACAACGCATCACGCTCCATCTCACCAAAGCGAATCCCCCCTTCCACGTTCCTCCCCTTGACGGGCTGGTTGGTGACGGAATCCCGGGGTCCCGTTGTCCTCACCTGGAACTTGTCGGAGACCATGTGGCGCAGGCGCTGGTAGTACACGACTCCCACAAAGATGTCTGCCTCCAGCTCCACGCCGCTGATTCCACTGTACATCTTCTCTGTCCCAAAGAAGTTATAGCCCGCGCTCACCAAAGTCTCACCAAAGTACTTCAAGGCGGAGTTTTTCTCCGTGAAGGTGAAGGGAGTGGCATCGTAGTAGGCGCCGTGCAGTGCTGCTGACTTCCCCGCCATGCTCTCAATTAACATCCCGATGGTCATACGGGAGGGGAACCCATGGGGGTTGAAGAGGATGTCTGGAACCATCCCATTCTCCGTGAACGGCATGTCTTCAACAGGCCAGAGCTGGCTCAGGATGCCCTTCTGCCCATGGCGGCTGGCAAATTTGTCTCCAACAGTTGGGTTTCGAGGAACTCTCACGGTGATGCAAGCCTTCTTGAATTTCCCAGTGCCACGGTCATTACTGCACAGCTTGATGTTGTCTACAATGCCGACTTCTTTATTCCTGTGTCGGTGGAAAAACATTCACAGCAAAGGTATCAGATATGCTCATGACTTTGAGCAAAGAAACCAACCCACTTTTAAGTCTAATAAAGAGCTGGGGGTCACCACATTTTTCAAAGAGTATCATTCAGGGAAATCAGACTATATCAGAATTAGAGCACAGCAGCCAAACAAAGGTATCACCCAAGTGCCATTTGTTTGCTGTTTCTAATGCTAGCAGCACAACTGCAACTTTCATGTGATGAGGTAATGTGTCACGCATGATAATAAAGTCAAAATTATTTAAACCTGGTTCATCAGTTCTACATCTGATCAGACATGCCGACCGTTTTCTTTCAAGGCAGCAGTTTCCTACACAATACATTAACACTGTCCTGGTGGGATGCTAGCATAAATGAACAGGTTCAGGGCAAAGCTGAGAGGAAAGCTCAGGAGCAGAGAGCAAAGGCACAGGGGGAGCTGAGTGGGCCTTTGCCAACAGGTGTTCAGGGCTATGCTGCTGTTTCAAGCGAACCCTCAGTAGATGTTTCATATGCTGGATGTCTGTTGCAGACTTAACTCCTGTAACAGAGCTTGCAGCCCAAATTCTCAAGGAATGAATAAATTTCGACCACGTTACAACAGGGTGAGTTTTTCCTTTGTCCCTGCACTACTTGCAGAAGGCCTGCACTTATGATTAGCTTCTGTTTTACAGCAATTCTTCTACTGTGCCAAAACGCACACACAGTATAGGCCATCCCCAAACAACAACAAAAACACTCAAAAATTTCTTCACAAACCTCTTCCCAGCTTCATGAAAGTTCTGAGTCAAAGCCTCTGCTCTCCACCCCTTCCAAGCCAAGTTTAAGATCCAAGCAGTGTGTGTAGCATAGTTAAGACAGTAGGGAGAACTGCCCCTTCAGGTTGCAGGGTCTCTGGGAAAACTTGGGGCATAAGCCAACACTGAGAGCAGGGAACCTCCCCATAGGAACCTAAAAAGTTACCTCATATAGAATCGTAATGAACAAATGCTGCAGAGCACGCAGGTAAAATGGCTCTGGGTAAGGAACTTGCACTAAGGTGAGGCTGGCACAAAAGAGCTGGCAAACAGGAATATGGAGTAGGGAGCCAAAACAGGATTCACAAGTGGAAGGAGCATAAGGCTGAGCTGACAGCATCAAATTCTGGCAATCCTCACTGCCACATACTGAATCTCTCTGCTCTGCTCTACAACCAGCAATCTTTCCAATGCAGTTTCAATGCACTCACTGTATAGTATTAACAGATAGCTTTCCCAGTAAGACTGGTTATTCTGTTATCCAATTAGCTTATCCAATAAGCTAATTTGCTTTCTAAACATGAATAACTAAATAGTATGATCCTCACTCTATAAATGTGCAGGTAGGGCATGATGTTGTATTGACAACAGTTTCTGGCAAGAGACTGGCCTGGGGACCAAGTACCCAAAAAACACAATACTGCAGAAAATGACAGAGATGGACAAAGGAACAATACTGGAGGACAGCAAAACATTTCTGCAAGTTTTCTCTTTTTATCATTCCTAGCCTTACATCCAGGATAAGTCAGATGCTGCAGCTCTTCAGTGTAACTGACTCCAAGACACAAAACATGCATCGATTTCATGCTCCATAAACCTTAGGTGCTATGTGAGGAGAAAAGGCAACACCTAAAAGAGCAGCTGATCAGGGTCCACTACTCCATATGTTTGGAGACAGAAGGAACAAGCTGAAACAAGCTGAACTTACTGGTAGTACACAGTGAAGGTCTCCCCTGTGTTGAGGTTCATATAGCTGTAGAACGGGTCCCCGGGCTGCAGGATGGAGCCAACAAAAGGCAATCCATCAGCATCCAACTTCTCCTTAACGTTTGGGTCCCCAGGCTTGATACCAAATACTAAATTATCACCTCCCCTGCTAGCTTTAAGGGAAAGGTCAATGCTCTCCATCTTGATAACACTTCCGTAAGCAAACCCTCTCTCCCAAGAAGATTTGTTCACAATCTAAGAGAAAGAAAAAAAGGCTGTTAAAAACTTGTTAGTATCTTCAAAGAAAGCATTTCCATTCTGATCTGATGCACATCTTTTAACACCTTCCTACATTAAAAAAACCCAAAAACCTCCCAGCCAGTCATCACTCCAACAGGCTCAGGTCTCCTCCAATCCCTTTTTTTTTTTTTTTTTTTTTTAAATCAGTGCTGGAAGCCCACAGCCTTACACAAGGGAGCTATGCTCAGGGTAGTCAGAGTAGAGCAGTAATACAGAAAGTGCTTAACAGCTGAGATCCTATATCAGTTCTAATGGAACTGACTAGCAAAAGCAAAAAAAGGGGTCTTCTCAACTGCATACCACCCTTCTTTACAATTGCCCATCCTAAATTCCTTTGCAGGACAGTATAATTCCTTCTTCTGGTGGCTTACCATTGCATCTTCCATGTCATAGCCACTATAGGAGATGACAGCCACAACTGAATTGGTACCGACTGGGTAGCTGTCCATACTGTAATAGTCATACATTCTGGGCCTCACCAGAGGGCTCTGAGGGGTATGGAGGAGGTACAGCTTGTTATCTGAGCGGTCCTTGTAGTTATACACTGGAAACCCCATGGTTTGCTTTCCTATAAAGAAAGAAAGTTGTATTTACACAGGATCAATTCAAAGTTAAATAGTGTTCTGTCCTCCAGAATTATTATTTAATAACTGCCCTAAGTCCAGCTAAAAATGTTTATATGAACCATACACACTAATTAAATTCCCTTCACATCATTATGTAAAGGATTTTTCTAATTGTGTCTTTTCTGCAATTTCAAGCCTCCAATAAAGTGTTTTTTTGCTTGTTTGTTTGTTTTTGTTTTTTTTCCTACTGACAGTACAAACACATTGGTAGTAAAAAAAGAGTTTTTGAACACAGTCACATCAGTACTTTCAGGTAAGTATGAAAAAGCAGTAACGTATTAAGGGCACCTTTCTGGTAACCTTGTTAGAAATGCAATATGTCGTGGAGCTGATGAGAGCAGCACTCTCATAGTTCCTACCTCTTAGCCTGGCTTTTTTTGCTTTAAATAAGTTTCTTGCTTGTCACTTGTTTGTCAACTAATTGAAACTCCATCTACATACCATATCCCAATTGCCTGCAGACAACTAAGTTAATCAAATCACTGGCAGAGAAAAAAAAAACTGCTACCACGGTGCCATTTTAATATCCTGCAACAAATGTTCCCTCAAAAGCTCCCTCAAAAGCTGCAGTCACAGTGACAGTGCAGTCACTGATAACAGGTGCAAAGAAACCCCCACCACTTCAGAGCACTTACTCTTGCTGCTTGTGAGAAGCAGGTCAACCTCTGTCAGCTGGGGGATGAGAGGACTCCTGCCAGCACAGTTGTTAATACTGACACCACCCCCAAGCAGCTGGTGCAGTGCCCCACACTAATCTGTATGATCAACAACCTCAAATTTAAAAAGAAAAAGCCTACAAAAAAAAACCCCACAAACAACTTGACAAAGACTTAAGGCACTGTGAGCACTACTGCCCACTGGAAGGCAGCCTGGATGATAAACTTGACTTCTTTAACAGTCACTTATTTCATGGCAATCAACTATAGAGCTGTAAGAACTGCTGGGAAGAGTTGCTATGTGGAAACATGGGGATAACATCCCAGAGATTTTCCCCCCTTTTTTCTTGCTTGGAGACTTGCAACTGTAGTTACTACAGTACTTACCCATCTGGCACTGGTACATGTTTCGTGGACTTTGGTTGTGGTCAGAGAAGGGGATGAGGTTGGCCACCACGCTCAGAATGCTGTGAGGGAAGAGCTCCTGGTGAGTGGTGACTCCAGGCACAACGTCTGACTCCATGGTGGCCACGTTCATGAAGACCTGCAAGAATCACATTGGACAGGTTGGACAGAAAGCAAGACAAAGCTGCTAGCAACAAAGCCTAGTGACTCTTCATTTCAGTTTCAGCTGTGGTTGCTGACTGTACCCTAGCGCAGGCAAGAAAAACACCAGACAACTACTGAACTACTTTACCACAATCACAGACAACTGCAAGGAAAGCAAGTCTGAAAGCATGAAACTGCGATACGCATCGCACTTCCTCTCTCTCATTTTAATTGTTCCAAGTTATCAAGTTCCCAGGCAAGCCACTACTTGGCTGCTCACTGGCAATTTGCAGAACGTGACATAAAAAATGATGAGACAGCAATCATTCACCTAAGGAGATTTACACTACGTTCATACTGAAAGCAGACTCCAGTACTTGAAAAAGACTTCTCCAGTCAACCTCTAAGAAAAGTACCAAAAACTCATTAGCTAGTGAGAAAACTCTTCTGCCACCTATTTCAGCTCTTCAGCACAAGTAACCTACGTCCCATTCTCAGCTCCTTTGACAAACACTTCACAAAATACTGCTTCTGATGCAGGATACTGCTGTAAGAGTCAGCATTTAATAACTGAAATATGCAAAACCTACCTGTTCCAGAGTACCAATCCATTCCTTCCTTCCATACAGCAGGTTTTTGACAGGCCGCACCATTCGACAAGGGGTAGTGAAGATGAACAACCCAGGATACAGACTGGGTTTTCCTGTCATTGGGATAAGGACCACTTCTGCCCGTGCAGGAAATCTCTTCTCTTGTGTTATCTGTTTGTGTAAAGGAATATTAATTTAGGAATACAAAACAATATTGTTTTAGTTAAGCTGCATCCTAGAGGCTAGGTTAATGCCCACAATGGAAATACCAACCATGGATCCACAGACATAGCTATTAATATAAAATGGTGAAGAGCAAATTTAGAAGGCATTTCTAGCAATATCTCCACCAAGAATACTTCTACCATGCTAAAAAAAAAAGTTCTCATAACTGACAACGTCATAAACCAAGAGACCAAAATTAGAATAAATACAAGAAAAACCAAAAAGCCTAACACTAACATGCAGACAAAGATAAATTATTAGGTCAGACTTAAAAGACAAATAGAAGTTAGGCTTCTTTAGAACTCTGGAGTCTTTTGGTTTATTTCTGGCCACTGCATATGGAACACGTTTAGGTAAGTCACATTTTAAAGAAGACAACCTTGAATCGCCGGAGGGCTTCTGCAACCTGAGGAGCCAGGTCCCACTCAACCCAGCCCACCACTGCACCGTCCAGCACCACGCGGTAGCACTCAGCATATGGCTTGCTTGGGGTCGCATCAATGGGGACAACACCTGTGAGACATTGGGGCAGGAGAGGGAACAGCCAAAAAAGCACAAAAACGTACGTTACTTCTGCAGGAAGCCTCAATCCACATAAAACAGCTTTATGAGCCATGAGAAAAATTCAGAACATCTGGACAGGGCAAAGCGGTAGGTGAGACTCAATGGAAAACATAAAACGTGCACAACTGAGAATGCCATTTCCCATCCAGTCCCAGCACACTTCTGAATGAAAAAAGATTCCCATCACTGTGCTAATCACTAGAGGAGCTGCAATTTAATTCAAGTTATTAGCAACACGATAAAGTCAGTGGTTTGTCCAATTTCTCTGAGCCTGTCCTGGGCAGGTGAACATCTTCAGCTCTACAGTACACAGCTAAGAGACATTTATTTTGAACTTCATGCTCTCCAGAAGGTTGACATGCTTGAATAAGCAAATCCTCCATTAAGCAGAAGCAGAGTAAGAACAGGTTTATCTCGATTTACAGTAATGGTATCTGGAGAACATTTTCCAATATGGGTTTGCAGGGCAGAAGGGTAAAAAGGATGACTGCTTCATTAGATAATTGAGACAATAAACTGTACCTAGAGCACATAACAGAGGTGGAAGGTCTGTCACAGGAACCATCTCTGTCACTATTTCACACACAGCCGTCATGTGGTTCATCAGACCGCAGGGCTCTCCATCAGGGGTGTCCACTGGGCACAGGAACCCCCAGGACTCTGGCAGCAGTTTGCGTACCGTGGTAGTTCTCATCTGGGCAAACGCCGACCCTCTGTGTATGCAGCGGAAATGCGAAAGGTAGCGAACAAAATTCAGCTTGTCCCCCACCACACACAGACCACTGTCCTGCAGCATGCCCAGGCCTGAGGAACAAAACGGAGATTTACATCAGGATGTCACCCAGATGGCTGTTTCCTATTTTTCACTAACAAGACCTACATACTTAAGCAACTCAGTGAGCTGTAGAAGGTCCTGAGACTATAAATTCACTGCTTGAGGACATACCTCTTACTCTCAATCAGCCTTTTCCCATACCACTGCCTTTGTTAATTCAGTTACAGTGTACAATGTGCATTCAAGTTGCTTTTAGGTAAAAGTTTGATTTTAAGTTGTTTCTCACACTGTTTAGCAGGTAAAAAAATGGCTTCTTAAACCTTAAGACTTACCAGTCTTAGATCGCAGGTTACCAGTTGCAAGAAGATACTCAAATGACTTGGTAACATCTGTGGTCAGGCTGAATGCCTTCATCAAGCTGTCTGTATTGATGGTGATGTCGGCCTTTTCTGTTCTCTTCTCCAAAATGAATTTAACAGATTGCAACCAGTTCTCAAGCCTCTCCTACGGTTTAAGAATGTGACACTTGAATTTAAAACAGGAACACAGACACTCTAATGACTGCCTCGTCAGTTATCTATACAACAGAAACCTAGTCTATTTACAATCTTTGCATTTACAGAAGAGATTGCTCACTCCTCTGTTTATCTGACAGGGCCAGGCAGGACAGCAAGCTTTTCTGGTTCCTGGTGCCAGTTTCAAAAAGTACTATAATGCTTCACATAATTCACTTTTTATTCTCTTTCTACAGCCATTGAAACCAACCAAGTAGTAGAGAAATGTTACAATTGTTTCAACAAAACAATGCTAAAGAAGATTTTGGCTAAAATGGCAAAGAAAGATTAAGAGTTATCTAGTAACTCAGAGAAGCATTATTACTTGCGGCTGACTTCTGAGCAATATTTTCCTTCTGGCATTCTACAATGAGGAAATGCCAAAAATAATCTGAATCCACAATGAACTGGAATAGTTTAGGAAGCTGCACTTTTACATCACCAGTAAAAAATTAACTGTGTAAATTGGAAATACACTACTGACTTCCTGATCTGTAAAAGAATTCAAAGACAGGGTAGAACCAACAATATAAATCACTGATTTTCAAAGAAAAAGGATGGGCCAGTTATCTACTTGCACGTTTGCTGTGTGACACAACAGGAGCACCACAAAGAGGCAGACCTTTACTACTATTGTATCAACTGACACAACAGTTCAAAACCCTCCTGGGCTGGTGTTTCTCCTTTCCCAGACTCCAACCCTGAACTTTCATTTGCTCTTGAAGGCCCTGAAGCTTTTCACTCCAGGTTTTACACAGGCTGCTTTTTAGTATATTTAGTGCCGTGCTACACTACATCCAGCATACCCTCAAGTCTTTGTAGTATACCTAGGCTCCCTGCTCTTCAGTTTGGCTCTGCACTTCTCCCATCTCCTTGGTCACTGCAGGTCCTGAACTGGGTGACCATCCATACACAGGCCTTATGAGCTTACCTTTAGGAACATAAGGAAAAGCTGTCCTGCAGTAAGCACTTCTTGATTCATCAGACTGTCTGGATTATCCTCCATGCACTCCCCTTTGGCAAAAGCATACAGCTTCCGGGTCATCATACACAGCAGGTAGAATTTTTCAGTTCTGTCTGTCAAATGTATGCAGATGCATTTGCTGAAGAGAGAGAGGAGGACAATTAACACCTCCACATCACGCCAATTGTTCTTCACATTATTGCTAAATAATCTCAAAATCTTTTTTTTTTCTTGTTGCTAGAAAAATACACCTAGTTGATCAGATGAAGGTGAGCCTTGTGAAAAATTTGTTCTACGTATTACTGTATGTCCTTACAAGTACACTGTTTACAGGCCCACTTAAGAGATAAGATTTGTACATTATTTTGCAGCAGGTATGACACCAAATACCTCTGCATAACTACATATATGCGCTCATCTCCACCCCAAAATCCAAGCTGTAGACTAGTAACAGATCACAGAACACAGCAATCAAATCCTCGTGTGGAAACGTGTGCTGAATGACATTTTAATGCAAGGTATGAAGCTGCTAAACTGCCTTCCAAGACGACAGAGATAACTTCCTTTCCAAGATGTAAGCGCAACAACCTTCCAGCACGTGAGCAAGCACGCAGGATCTGGCCACTCTGTATCTCTGCTCCATACTGCCCTCTTCTGAAGCCTCTACAACTTCACCATAAAAACATTCAGAGAAAGCTCTGGCCAGGTAGAAGTTACAATACAAAGTATGCCCCAAATAATGCTTTCCACAATTGCTCTTATCTCCACAGTGCAGACAGCTTTGACAAACAGCGTGTACGGAACATACAGTTAAAACATACAGGGGGGAAAAAAAAACAACCAAAAAGCAAAAGAGTATTTAGAATGAAGAAAATTACAGTACAACTTTCTTGAAATTATCCACTCATGTTTCTCAGTACGAAGAGTTGTTCTTCCTACACTTCTAAGTGCCCTTCTGAGGCACTGAAAAACTGCATTCATGCTTCTAGACACCCCATGATTACTCCTTATTTACAGGTATTCAAGGACTTGGGCATCCCAAATGATACTTTTCAAGTGCTAAAAAACTTGGTCAAAGAACTAAAATCTGTATTACCTGAAAAAGAAAGTTAGTTGAATGGTTGTCACATTAGCAATCTCAAACCCCTCTCTTCCATTACTTCCTAACTTATTCCATTGAAGAAGCGAGACTTTAAAACATCCAATTCCTATCATTTAGAAGATAAGTGTAATTCTCATAATAGTTGCTAATGACTGTGTGAAACAGCAGAAAAAATGCCACAAATTGCCCTAATGCTGTTCAACAAGTTGAACCTAAAGCAGTCCACACATGTAGTTCCAACCTTCCCTTTCTCTAAACTTGAACAGAACAGATTATCACAATATCCTGAAATTCCACCAAGAATTGGACACTGGCTGTGTACAAAAACCATAACAATGATAGTATGAAATAATATGGCAGAGTATTCTTAAAGTTACTTGTAATTTCAATACAATGACACAATCATGTACTCCTAAACACATACATACATACTTGAAAATGAAATCTGCAGCCTGTTCATTGCTGTACCACTCAGGAAGGTTGAGTTTTACTCTGAAGCTCTTTCCAAGGTATTCGAGGACGTTTTGCTGTGTGTAACAACCTGCTTCAGCTACTGCTCTTAGCATCTCAGTAACACAGTTCACATAAAAGGTGTCATTTTTCTTGTCTTTGACCAGCTCTTCAAAAATCTGGTAGTCTGTGAAATTAACTAATGCCTGAAAGACAGATGTGCATCAGATCAGAAAAACAATCATAGCAATGTCTGTTCATAAAACAGTAGAAGTTGGGTGCCCCAGTGATTTATGTTTTCAGTCCTCTGGAAATGGAAAAATACTGTGGGATTAAGGTACTTCAAGAGTAGCACAGGGGATATGAATAAGGTGATGATCACAAGTAGTTCCAGCCTAATGAAAACCTCAGAAAAAAAACAAACTTGCATCCTCCAACTTGTTTCTTAAACAGTCAATCAGTTTTAAAAACACTCCTAGAATCTTTCCTGTTAGGTTGCAAGCCCTTACATCCTCCATAAGCTATTAATCCACAACATTCATTAGCTGGAAGCCATAACACCTTGGCATAAGCCTGCATGCACTTCCTCTGCTCCAACTGCACACTGCATCACACGTGCAGGCTCAGTTTGCTCTATAGTTCTCAACCAATGTCAGAAGTATGACTGAAAATACTTAATATGGAATTAGCTGCCTCTCATTACTCAAGAAAATAGAAACGCTTAGTGAAACTGCTGCATTTATTTAACACAGAAAGCATGTAATACGCATTATTTGTTTACCTTTAGAGCAAATCCCAAGGGAAGGAAGAACAGTTCTTTCTGAAAAATGAAGTTCACCATTACGCAGCCATTTTCCAGGTAGTGAAGATTCATGTTTATTGCACTGTGCTCATCTTTAACACAGTGAAGCACTACCCCTGCAGAAATTAAAAGAAGCAAAAGCCAATATGAGCTATGCCAGAAGTACAGACCACACTTCTGTGAGATGTCCAAGCAGGTGTGAGATGATTCAGTAGATAAACTTTTCTACTTCACAGCTGAGAACGTGAGGCAGGTAGATCTGACCACTGATCAGATTCCCATAAATACATGTAGCTAAGTTCAGTTTTAATGAACAAACATCTTTGGACAGCCATTACACTTGCTGAAAAGCTCAGGAGATGCCTATAGATTTTAAGAAATGGAAACTCCATCTGTCCTGTCTCTAAATGTAGGTCCTGAGATACTGCAACACACAAGTTCTCTTCCCCGTTGCACTGTGGAACAAGTTCTCCCATCCCTGTAGTAAGGCAGTAAATTTGAAGCACTGTTTCCTGCTCCTGTTCTGTGCTGTCCACTGCAGGACAAATCAAAATAAAACCAATGGGAACTAATTAAACTAGCAGTGCCTCAAAATTGATTCATGGGGAATTAGTGTGTTTTGAAACACCATGGTTCTGGCCTGAGCAGCTGGTAACATCCGAGTGCAAAAATCAGGTTTTATTCAATCTGGTTTAATTAAAACTCAATTTTACCAGTATATACATGCAAAGTTATCTAACAGGCAAGAATCCAGTTAACTTGTTTCATGTAAATTACATTTATCATCTTGATGTATGGAAAACCAAATTCAGTGCCACAACCTCACTAATTTACACTGACTTCTTCAGCATGCAGGGTTCCAATTACTCCTATAACAGAACAACAGCTCCATGTACTGCACAGCCTAGAATGCCATCTCCTTCAGCACAGGCAGCTCAGAAACCACCTGAAAGGCAAACACTTGCCTCATACTTGTATCGCTATGCTGTTACCAACCCTTTGGTTTCCTTTGTAGTAAAATTTACCTAAAAATATAAACATTATGCAAGAACAACAAAATATCAAACAAAATGACCCTAATTGGTTATTCCTGTTTGTCCACAAGCAGCTTCTGGAGGGATTGGCAGGAAGCCCTTTAGCTTACCGTACTCTGTGAAACCAGGACCTCTGTTTTTCCACTTGTGTCTTGTCATCGCAAGAGGGAAATTGCGCCTGGGCATAATCAGCATTCTAATTACTTTCTCTAAGCCATTAATTATGAAGTAGCCCCCCATTTCCTGCCAGAAAGAAAAGAATGCTTTTAATGCGCTTAGAATTATATGAAGTATCATCTTCAGTAAAATAAGAAAATGCCTGTAATATATTATAAAAACAAACATTTAATATCTCAACTATGAAACACAGCAAGACATTTCAGCACTGCATCTGGAAAGGCTGCACTCTTTGTCAGTGCACTTTAAAAGTCTAAGTCTAGCACCCTGTACAAGGAAGAGGATTCATGTACATGCATAGTACCAATAAATGTCCAGCTTCCCAAATTGTGTGCCATTAGGAAAAAAAGCATTCCAGTAGCAAAGAATACTGTAAGGGTACTGGTAGTGCACTAAGGGGCCAGTAGCAATACACCACTGCAGATTTTCTTTCTGTTTGCTCACTCTTTTGGGAGCACAAAACATATAATCCTGTATTTACAGAATATTTATAATATTTCTGTATTAGATGATATGCTACTGAGAGATGAAAACAGCTGTGGAAGACAACCAACAATAATAAAAAGAACCTCTTTCAATGCCTGTTCTCCTAATCTGCCTCCACAGAGCCATCAGTGCTGGTTAGCAACAGTAAAGTCACCTGTGGGAAGCACAGGTATTGACACAAAACAGGCCCCTGTATCCAAAGACAGCTGAGACTTACTGGGACTTGCCATTCTTCAAGATGTTGTTCAGAATCATCTACTAGTCATCACCTACAACTAGTGTCCATTCAGAGAACGTAAGTAAAATTTAAAATACAAATGCTCAAGTCCTGGTCTAATATACTGCACATTTTCCTGATCCACAAAATTCTCATTACCTCTTCCTCCTCATGGTGCTGGATGAGCTCTTGGGGAGAAAGATTATAGAGGTTACACAATTTGGACTTCACCATGATTGGAATATACCCTACAGGCTGTTTAATAGTCCCTTGTGGAATGCCATTCAGTGACCAGCTGATGTCAACCTAAAATGATACAACACGAACAGTGAGCAAACTGAGCTGACCTTTTTCATTCCTGTTATAATAACTGTACATTTAACGTGACCACCAATCTGTCCAACCAGCTGCCATCACCGTAAAGTGGTAATAATCACAATAAAAAGCTTAACTAGTAGATACCTGGGCAACATGTTCTGGAAAACAGTCGGCATATATCTACAGTTCTAGACTTGTATGATTTCCTTTTAAGTAAAGAAGCTGACAGCAAGATGTACATGTACAAAGTTGACAGTGTAAAATACATAGCAAAGAGTCCCGATTTCATAGGCAGAATGGTAAGCCTTAAAAGAGCCACAGTCAGGAAAAAGGTCTTGGCATTATTGCTGGATTAACACCTGGCAACATCTTAGGAATTAAGGAGGTTTCTGTTCTAATTCCTAAACATCTGCTGCCCCCCTCTAAATCCACACAGTGACACAGCTGTACACTGAAACCTCTACATAATTCTGTCTTCAGCTTGAATGATGCCCAACGGTATAAAATGGCTTCTGTGCAACACGCCACTCACCAGACACAGCACTCACCTTGGAGAACTGAGAACCTCAGAGATAATTTGATTGTGCTGTTAAAATCATATGGTGAAAACGGGCTGATGACACACTGCTTCCCACCGTGCAAGGGCAGGGAGTGGGAAAGAACAGGAAAGGCTTCCACACATCAGGCACAATAAAATGCTTTGTTCCAAGTGTCAAATGTTTACATTGGTTGAGAAACAATTAAAAAAATACAGTTAGGGAGGGAAGGGAGCAACACAGGTAGGAGAAATTAAAGAATGAATGCATCTCTGGTTCAGGAAAATCCAAGAGCCAGTGGGAAAACGGTGCACAATCTACAACTGGCCAACTTTTATGTCTGGACATTTTACTTGCAGTCAGACTCATTGCTGCAAGTTGTATAAAGCTGGAACTGCAAGCAAGAGTCCTTGTGCAGGATGCATGCAGCATGGATGTGGCTACGTGGTGACAATGGGAAGAAACCGTGCAAAGGAGAACGCCTGCCAGGGATGCTTCTTTAGTGGAATTCCTGAGCAATACAGAGAACTAGTGAGCAGACAGTACGACCAGGAGGAACTTATGACTTTGGTTTCAGAGCCATGCTGCCTTCAGACTTAGATTTCTGCAGGAAAAAGTAGAGACTTGAATTCTAATGGCCTGTGGGATGAAGGAGGCTTCCTTGCAGACCTCCTGCAGAGGCTGACTGGGTTCAACACCCGCCTGAGAGCAGAAGGAACACAACCGATGCCTTGCGAGGGGGGAAACGGAAATAAGAACAGAGGAGACAAAGCTCAACGCAACGAAAAGCTGTTGCTGTCAGCTCGTCCTGCAGAACACCCACGGCAGGACACAGCTCTCAGAAACGCTTCTCAAGCAGGCGAAGCTCGGAAGGGCGAAGAAGCCGCGGCTGAGGTGAGCCAACAAGCCGCGAGCGGAGGAGCTCACCGTGAGCCGCCCGCGGTAGGTGCTGCGCAGCCCCCGGCACTCGGCCGGGAAGACCTTCACCTCCTGGCACAGCGTCCCCTTGGGCACCACGGGCGGCGAGATGGCGATCCCCACCACGGTGAGCGCCACGCGGCCGTCCTTCAGCGCCAGCTCCACCGGCGGGATGTCCTGCAAGAGACGGGCGCCCACGCGTGAGGGCGAGCTCCGGAGCGCGATCCCCGGAGGCCGCTGCCCGCCCGCCCCCCGGCACCTGCAGGGCGCGGTACACCCCCTCGCTGATGGCGTAGTTGAAGGACTCGATGTGGGCGGCGGGCAGGTCGCGCCGTACCCCGCCGCGGGGCCGCTGCCGCCGTCGCAAGCGGTGCGGCTCCCGAGACGCGCCGTCCTCCGTGGCCGCCGCCATGCTGCCCTCCGTGCGCCTGCTCCGCTCCGCTCCGCTCCGCCCCGCCGCGCCGCCCGCCGGGACGCTGCGGGGCGGGACGGCCGCGTGCCGCGTGCTTCCCGCCCGCGGCCGCCTCAGCCATGGCTTCGCTCAGCGCCTCCAGTATAGCAGCTCTCCGTGCCGCGTACCTCAGTGCTCGTGCCTCCGTGCAGCCCTGCCCCTCACAGCAGAGCATCCCCCTGCACCACGTCCAACCGTGCCGCGTTCCTCGGCACCCGTGCCCCTCAGCGCCTACGTCCCCTCGGGCCACGTCCTTCACTGCCTGCATCCCTCGGTGCCCAAGTCCCCTGCCAGCGTGCCAGAAGCCTGCGCTCCCTCGCGGCCCCACGTTGGCGGCACGCACACAGATAAGCCAGAGGTGCTTATCTCTAAGGAGCAGGCCTGCAGCCAGCAGCCCCTGCCTGTGCCAACACCGCTATCAGGCCTCCAAATCACCCCCAAAATCACCCCCCAAAATCACCCCAGTATTTGACACTCGGCCCTCTTGCATCGCTTTTATCTTGCTCTTGTGACAAACCACCGCCACGGGGCTTGATGTGCTCCTTGGGCTGCAACGGTGCCCCTTCAGGGGATCTGCCACCCACCGTCCCAAAGAAATGCCACAACCAGGGAGATTTGCTCATTTTAATGATGCTTGAGGACAGACATGGACACAGCGGCTGGAAAAGGATGAGCTGGGAGCCCCGCCAGCTGTACACGTGCATGCTGACGTGCAGGCGGCCAGCAGGGAGACCCAGAGCCATAGCAGGAGCATCCCACACACCCCTGGCATCAGCTGCTCTCAAAGCTGCAGCTCTCTGCAGTAGCTGACACTGGGAATGAGACACCAGCATTAACTCATGTATGGCGCTGCACAGCTCCCTCAGGGAGAGCTGAGTGCAGAGAACACTAAATGCTAGGATGGGGGACGTGCAAGCAGTCCTAAAGGGCACTGATGACAACAGGGCACAGCAGCCAGGTGAAGCAGCATATAAGACCTCCACAGACTTCTCCGGTGTTTTTCATGGCCTTCAGTAGGAGCACAGGAGCTGCTGCTGCCACACAGGAGTTTGCAGAAACCCAGGGTCCAGATAGCCCAGACCCTGCTCGTCAACAGCCAGAACACCTGGATCCTACATCCTTCATGGCTGACATTGAACAAAGACTAGAGACATCCCCCATATGGTGGGTATCTTCTTGAAACCCAGCACCATCCTTTGCAAAAGCTTAGGAAAGAGACTAAAACCTATTCTATTGACCTTTTAGCTGAAATGAGCTAGACAACATTTGTTTTTGCATTTTTCTAAAAAGAAAACAACCCAAAGTTTCCAAAGAGTTTGTGAGCATTGTTTGCAACGCGCACCCACAGCTTCAGTGCCCAGGCCTCAGCCACACGCATGTCCTCTCCTGCTTGGTTAATATATTGGACAAGAGCTCAGGCACTGTGCTGTCTGTCCTCTATCATTTTCCACCTGTGCTTTACCTGGTAAGCATGTTGAGGGCAGGTGGTAAAGAGTCATAGGCAGTACCTGCTGTTTTCCTCCAGCAGCTGTTGCTTATTTTTAAGAATTCAGCAAAGACAGCAATGATCAAAGTGTCCCTGAATCACCAGCTCCCCGAAACCCAGCTGAAATACAGATTATAAGCAGCTGCATCACCTGTAGTCCTGGCTTTACCGCTGAACAGAAGCCCTACTTTTAAGGGTGCAGCAGAAACAGCCAGGTGGTAACGTACCACAGTGCAATCCCAGATGAAAACAGGGGAAGAAAAGGCCTTAAGAGTTGGGCAGATGTTCCTGAGTCTCCTGGCTGTCCGCTGCTCCCTTGAAGGACGCTGCACCTTCCTGCACCCCAGCTGCTTTTCTGGCATATGTCACTCCATCAGCATGGATCTGTACACTAAGAAAGGGAGAAATTCAATTTTCGCATTTCCCTTTTGAGAAGAAAATAAATATGGCTGGAGTGTTTTTCATTTCTTTATAACAGGGAACATTTTATTTTCTCACTCTGCATACTGAATAGCTCTAGGGCTTGAGACTGTTCAGTGTCCCCTGTCACCTCACATACATCCTGGACAAGGGTGACTGCTATCAAAACCTCTCTTTGCTGGAGAATAAGTTGTATTGTTAAGCTCACATTAGCTTAAGCTAATTTTAAGCTAACATGAAAATGCCAATGGAGACATGGTGAACATGGTGCTTACAGGAAGAGCAGGGTTAGTCTCTTCTCACTGGTGACAAGATATGGGGAAACGGCTTTAAGTTGCGCCAGGATAAGCTTAGGTTGGATATCAGGAAAAACTTCTTTGCAGAAAGGGTTGTTAAGCACTGGAATAGGCTCCTCAAAGAGGTGGTTGAGTCACCATCCCTGGATATATTTAAAAACTGTTTGGATCTGGTGCTCAGGGACATGATTTAGCATACGGTTTTTAGAGTTAGGGTAGTATGGTTAGGTTGCGGTTGGACTTGATGATCTTTAAGGTCTTTTCCAACCTGAGCAATTCTATGACTCCATGATTCTATGAACAGGTAGCTTTGCCTGTTAACCATTATAGCCTGTTTACCATGGAATGCTACCACCATGCTTTGCCTGGTTTGCATGGAAATTTTGACACCTCATATGCTACCATAAGATTAAAAAAAACCAACCAGTTCTTTTCCCATATCTTCTCTCTCCCATTCTACAACTCACTACTTCCCCACTGCCTCCTGACTCATAAGCCAAAGAGTTCACAGTGACCCTTCAGCATACACACAAGTTCCAAAGCCAGAGACCAGACCTGGCACTTGGGAGTCCTGTTCAGAAACAAAGCCACCTTGTAACAGTTGCGGCCCAGGCTCCTTTGCACACAGCACAGAGGAATACAGTAAAGCTGCTCTCTTGTAGCTACTGCTCCTGGTTGCTTCTCAGATCAGCCCACCTCGTGTCTGCCACACACTGGGCAGATACTGATGCATGCAGCACTCAGAGCATTTACAACTTCAGAGGTGTTTGCGCGGCCTCCTGGAATGCTTCCTTTCTGCAGTGCTTCTGCTGGGTCTTGCCAAGTGCTCTGTTCTCTTCTGGATTTAAGCATCCTGGTGTGAAATGGCGCCATGCATGGATCCACAGCATTTTGCAATGGACGTCTGTGCCATTACAGTACAATCAAAATGCCTTACTCCAACGAGGCCGGTACACTTCAGTTCTGCCAACAGAAAGGTGGCAGGACAGTCTGTTTGCAGAGCCTTTAGCTGGCACAAAGACCCTTTGACATTACAGTCATGAGCAGAGACAAATACATCACAACATCAGGATCTTGTGAGAGGCAGAAATCCCACTCTTTGATTTACATCCCATTACACACAGGCAGCTAGAGGACTGTATCCACCATGATCTCCTCATTTGTTTATTTTGGGTAACAGGAATCAGTTTATTTCTGTGTCAACTATCTCTCCCTGCCAGAGGCAGCAGAACACAGTCCTGACCTCAGCAGCACACTCTGCTCTCCTGCTGCAATCAATTCAAACCCCCAGAGCTGCAGTTTTCCATGACGGTTTCCTACGCAGCGTGTGGGGATCTCAATCAGATAATCCATGTCCTTCCCTCCTCACCGGGAATCAGTTCTGTGCTGCTTGAGCAGGCACTTGTTTGCAATCTGCCCTGAAGCATGCTTTCAAACATGTAACCTCAGAGCTAACATACATCCACGCATCGTGTGCAACATGGAAAGAAACTCCTAACCCAGGACCACCAGCGTGCAGCACCCTGTGAGCACGCTCAGTTCTTCGCAGACACTGCTACAGTCTCTTGAACAGTGAGATCTAATTGTTGAATTTTGACTCTTCATATGAAAATCCGGGGTACAGCACAGAAAGATATCACTCACACAGCCAGCTGCTGTTAGAAATGCAGCTGTGCTCCACAGAGAACATTAAGCTTAGGAAGGGTTTGCTGGGCCTATGCTAAAAATTCAGATAAGCTTCAAAGAATGGGTAGTATGCCAAGGACTTAGGGTATACTCAGAGTACATGTTAGCTCTGAAATTCAGGATCCTCAAGGAATTTAACTTCCCCACAAGAATATCATCCTGTCCCAGCTGTGTGGCAAACCTGTACACAAATATCTCCTGGTCTGCAATATCTCACCTGTCTTCCCCTTAGCTGGGACTGAGCTGTAGACTGTAGTAGTAAATTGTCAAATAGAAGAGAACCAAATTAATTGGATTAAAAATGATAAAAATCATTCGAGTTGAGAGGTTTCAGATTCCAGCCTCAAGGGCATAAAGGTGAAAGCTGAGAGAAGAGCCTAAATTCACATTAGAGTCTCAGAAGAAGCTGAGAAGATTGGCTTCCAGCTATTTGAAACACTCCTAGCACAGAAGTGATGCTAGAAATCCTATGGCCTGCAGGTGAGCCCCAAGGGAAAGTCTCTCCGCCTGTTTTAAACAGACCAACGGCATCAGACTTGGATGGAAACTGATCAAATCTCATTAGGAAGAGGGATAACTATAATAAACAAACTGCCTTCCCTGCTTGGGTTAATTCACTGCCTGCAGTTCAGCACCCTTTCCAACAGCATCCTTGCCAGTCATTGCTTGGGTGTTCAGCCAGCCAGCTTTGAAAGTACCCAAGGACACTGAATTCTTGGTGTTCCTAGTGTTATGCATCCTGTGATGCAAGACGGCTTGTTCCTTTCTACAGGATAGAGCAGGAACAAAGGAAAGGAGTAACCTATTTGGAGCTGAGCTAAGGCACTAATGATGCAGTAGGTGAGGAAAGAAGAAAGATAGTGGAAGGAGGAAAACTTTCCAACCATGACGTCCCAGAAGATCACTGTACTTTTCACTCAACTGCCTTAAAAAAAAAAAAAAAAAAACCCATGTTATCTCTATAGAAAAGGAGGAGCTAATACAGTATTATAGTATCCCTGTTGGGGTTTCATCTTAAGGTTATTTTGCTATACTCCCAGAGATTTGTTTCAGGTAACAAAGTCACATGAGCTGTTTTCTAAAGTAGATTTTGGTGAATGCAGGCAGAGTTGTCTCAGCAGCTCTGGATCATCGCAGCTTTAGGTAGATGCCTGTTTTGTTGTTTTTCTCCATGACTTTCCAGAAAAAAAGAGAAGCCTGTCCCTATCACTTTTTGGCATAATACTGAGATAAGCCATTAAACAGTGCTGACCCAATGGGTGCAGTCCCTCCTTGTGCACAGCAGATGCACTCCTGTAATCATCACAGTTTGATAAAGATCGATGTTGGCTGGCTTGCCTTCTGTCCAGTGTCAGCAAGGGGGAAAACGCTAGAGATGGCTACATCCACAATTCCTTGGCAGAGTTCTGCATATAGCTTCCTAAGAGACGAGAGAGAGACAGAGTAAGATGCCCAAACAGAGCAAACCAGCAGGTCTTCCAACTTCTTTTCATATAGGCATGCATTTTCCCAAAGGGAGCTACAAGATCCTGCTGCTGTCACAGGTGGCCCCAGGGAGGCTAGTGGTGGATCAGGCATTTCTTGATATCCTCCCCTCCTATTTCAGAAACTATCTTCTTTTTTAATGATGCTCCCATTCCCAACATTGCTCTCTGCAGCTTGGGACCACAAAACCTGTTATCTGAGTTTACTGTCAGAACAACAGACATTACAGTTGCTCAGCAGTGTCTCTCACCTTCAGGACTTTCACCACTAGATGCATGGGGGAAGACAACTGCTGAGAACACCCCAAGCAGTCTCCCAGCTCAGGGAGTCATAACAATCATGACCCCGTGCAAGTGGAGGTGTGCCCCAGAGAGACTTCACTGATGTACGTATGACTTGAAATTCTGCAATGATGTGCAATTGTGCACAGTAACTTGTAAGCTAGGCACAGAGATTTCACAGGACCACCCCTTGGAAGAGTTTCATAACGGCAAGGCTCATACAAAGCAGGATTAGGCAGAAGAGAGACACTGTGTTTGAGGAATTGAGTTATCAGCAGCTTCATTTTCTGCTGAAGGGAATACCTGTGTAACCTCACAGAACAAGTATGGGACACCGAGCACTAAAGCTGTCTTTACTAGAATTAACAAAGTCACTCTATGAGCTGGAGCTTCATGACCATAAGACACTTTTTCAGCTTCTGGGCATGTTGCTGCTTTCAGCAGCCTATTTTTGTCTCTTAAGTGTGAATTGTGAGGTTTGGTCCTATAAATTAGAATAGCCCTGAAAAGGAAAAGCCACCAATAGACAAAACTTAGCTCATCTGCTTCTCAAGGCTTCCAAGTGCCATACATAGGTACAAAACAACCAGAGCATTGTTGAAACCCAAACCTATGCAGCAGAAGCCAAATTCTACCCACACCAGCAAAAAGGAGGTACCAAGCAGAATTGTACCATGGTATACATGATGAACAAGACATGCTGGACAACAAAAGCCCCCCAAGGCCTAGCACTGAAAAGGCTTCTGTCTGGGCTGCCTGGTAAGCTGACCCCTTATTTCTTCTCTAGTATTAGCAATGATTTGCTCTAATTTATATCTAATATATTATGTGCGTCAATCTATAACATATATAAATATTATGTTATCATAATATGTACAGCATATATAATAGTCATACATATATAGAAATAATTTTAAAAATATAATAATGCAGACAATGTAGAACAGCCTGTTATGCTGGGTCTGTATATGATATTACTGCCTATTTAGGCAACAATTCCTAGTCTTCCACAGTTGTCTCAATCACATAAAACAGCACTTCTTACTGTGCCTATGCAGAGATGGTCATGGGTTCATGGGTTTGTGGCCACAGCTCTCAGCTGTGGCTAGTAGGGCATTTGAGCCAACATTTGAGGCATCCACAGAGTGCTCTGGAGTCCCAGTGCCTGCAAATTCAGTCACCTGCTTCCAGCTGCTACCTTTAAAGCTACTCATTATTCTGTGCTCATGTGAAGAGCAGCCACGACTGTCTCTACAAGAATGAGAAACCACCTGAGGTCTAAGGCATTAATTCTGCAACATACCCCGTGGTGTCAATAAAAACAACCCAAGTTATATTCAGATCCAGTTGTTCAGAAAATGAGATTTAAGGACAAAAGAAGCTGGGAGAGGCCAAGCACAGAGGCAGCAGCAGCAATTAACTTAAACTGACTGGTACTTAGATCAATATCTCATATGGATTTGCCTGGGAAAGGCCCCCACCATTCACTTTCTTCCACCTTTTTTGTTTGGAGCTGGTACGCAGCCATGTTTTGAGCAAGTTATGTGAACAGTGGCATCACAGATGTATTACAGAAACTGGATACTTACTGGGCACAAGCTGGAGCCCCATTGACTTCTATGAGCCAGACTTTTAACTCCTCGTCAACCATGAAGTCAAAGCCAAAGAGCTGGAAGCTCTGGTAGTGAAGATGCTTTGTGCTGATTGCAGGCTCTATACACATAAGGCAGCTTCTGTGAGGGGAAAAGCACAAACACAAGGCTAAAAGCCCTGCAGAGACAGTCTGCACTGCAGTTTCTGAGGGCGAGTGCACAGTGCAGTGAAGTGGATGGGTCAGTTGCTGCCTTCTGGAACGGAAGGAAGAGCCACAAAGGATGGTACAATACCCCCAGGGAACTGACACTTGGAGCTCATTTGCCACTGAAACCCTCAAAGTTATGTCTCTTTGGCTTAAGTAATAGCAATGGAGTATTTGCAAAGGAAATTCTGCCATGGAGGACCACTTTTTCAAGACCCAATTTCTCTCCAGCACCATTATCTCTCCAGACAATTTCCTCAGTGCCAGGAAGCAGCTGATAGAGCTAGCTTAGCTCTGCCTGGAATTAATAAGACAAATTGCCCTGCAACAAGGCACGCTGCTTGCTGACAGCAGGGGAGCACTGAGATCCTGCAGATTTGATTCCTACTTCATTTCCACTCGTATGCGCTATGCCTTCTTTCACCTCAACCTCTTCTAGACCTATCCTCTTCCCTCAGAAAGTCATCTCACTCCCTAAAAAGCTGTAGCCAGCAAAATGCACACATCTTGGTACACTGCCTGTAGAGAACAGCACCTGTATAGTCCCTTATCTACTTTACCATTGAGCAATGACATTGGGATCCTTCTGGCTTTATCTTTAAACTATCTCTGAGCCACAACCCCTGATCCAAGCAAATGAAACTCCTCCCTTATCTGCCTGCCTTCTCAGCTGTGTTCACACACACACTCTGTCACTCAAGGGTTATGTATCCCTGTACAATAGATAGCTGGTTACCTTATTATGTGTTTGATTTGCAGTAAGATGCTATTCTCCAGCGTTGTGTTCAGTGCATCCATCAGATACTGGTTGAACTCTTCAAAGAACATTTCATTCCCTTCCTCATACCGCCCATAATTTTTGGAATATTCCTTCTGAATGCAGTGATTGGTCAGGTGGCAGGTTTTGTCCTGGAAATTAGCACTGTTATATGGTTCGGAAGAGGTCCGCAGGACACCCTCTCTGTAGAGGTAGATATTATAAAGATGATCTACGAGAACCCAGCTCCTAGGGAAAAAGAGAACAAACTCACATCCCACTGGCTTAACAGGAAACAGCACAAACCAGTATTACGGAAGCCAAAAAAGCAACCAAGTTACCTGATATCAAACTTGCGATGCCCTGGCTCCAAAAGAAGAGGCTTCTCCAGGTATTTCTGAATCACGTGCACTTGTCCCTGCTCATCAATGAAATCCAGGAGCTCTGAAGCCTCTGAAGAAATCAAGATCCCTTCCCCTGGCACAGAAAGGAAAAGAAAAAAAATTGGTAAAGATCATTGCTGGAGCTCTTTCCAGGCCCAAGTGGGCCATAGCTCATTCCCATGACAAACCAAGCAATATGAAAGAACTAACAACTTCAGAGCTAACTGCCACCTGAGCAATTGTTACATTTGCATAAAGTCAGGTGGCAGACTGGCAGAGCTATATCCCTCTTCCCTCAGCACAGGGAATTTGGTTTCTTCACAGCTGGAGCACAGCTGGGAACCACAGGTTCCAGAGATAACATGGGGCTTTTTGGCAGGCAGATGGCTATTTTAGATGCAAGTGGATGCACAGCAGAGAGAGACCTTGGCAAGAAGTGAGGCAGCTGCTTTGTTTGGGGGATTTTGTTTCCCTTTCTGGCACATTTTTTCCATCTGGTCTTGGTAGGGAGGAACATTTAGCAAGCATTTTTTAATTCTGTTTTGCTTTTCTCTGTTTTTCAGCAGTTTGTAAAGCAGGGTTTTGGCAGTTTGTGAGGTTTTTATTTATTCTGTTTCTTTGGGAAGGGAGGTTTGTTTTTATCCTAGACTCAGACTTTCTTCCCCTGCCCAGCTTTTCTGTTTGCCAGAGGCAGTCACACATGCATGCATGTGCAAACTGTGTTCCTCTGCTCACTGAGTCCATTTAAGTTCCTGCTGAAACCACTGTTGAATTAGGAACAGAACTGTTTCAAAATGCTCATTCACGTAATCAGTGTTTTCCCCTGCCATGGAAACTATTCATTAAAAAATTTAGATGCATCTTTTAAATACTATCACACATTGGCTGAAGCTGTCACTGTTCATTTCTTGCAAGTCTAGCAACGAATCCACTCAAAAAAGCTCAAACAAAAATTATCTAACAATTCTCAGCTGGAAATGCTTCATTAAAATACTTTTTTTTTTTTCCTTTTTTTTTTTCGGGGGGTTGGGGAGAGGGGGGTGCAGGGGGAAGAGAAGAAGGAAGTTTTTTAGTTCCTTGATTACAACAGAGCCAAGCAGACACTTACAGTGGTACAATCACAGGGCTAAGCACTGGGGGAAAGGAGGAAAACAACATCCCTTTAAGATAGTAAGCCCCTGCAGCAGGAAAATCAGCAAGTATTTGTTCCATGCTGGACAGATGGTGAACTGAGGGAGTGGTTAGCTTAACTGTGCACCTAGTCAGCAATCCAGTGAGACAGAAAAGCAGCTTATGTGAGGGCCACTGTCTCTGTTCTCAAAGACAACACAAAAATCTCTCAACTATTAAGTTAGGGCATCCTAAACCTTTAGTCCTCCTATTACTGATGGACAATCAAGTTTCTCCTAAAACTCCCTGGACTCAGGAGCTGTGCCTTAACTGAGTCTGCCTGGGCAATTAATACTGACAAGCTTTCTTCTTCATCAGAAGTAATCCCCAGACATTTAGACCTGCTCTCTAGAAGATTAACATCAGGTTTGCTGGTGTAGGGATCCTGCTTTGGCAGGGGGGTTGGACTCGATGATCTCTGGAGGTCCCTTCCAACCCCTACGATTCTGTGATTCTGTGATTCTGCTCACCACATTAATTCCCATCTTGAATTCTGCAGCACAGTGATGAATACAAAAAGTTACCTTAAGGTAGAAAAGAAGGTGAGATTACATTTGAATAAAATATGTGGGGAGTTTAAATCTCTCCATGCTGCAGCAAACAACAGCCACTTTTTTCAGTTTTTCAGATTGTTTCTTTGCCAGTGACACTAAACAGACACACTTCCTATCAGCAGTGTGATAAAAGGACTCATTTCCCCTTTCCTCCTCATTGAAAATACAGTCTTCTGATGCTTTGCAGTAACACAGCCATGAAAGCAGAACACCGAGGAAAGCTTGCATGAAAGAGAGTTATATCCTGCAGCCACCCACCTCTAGCTTTCACATTGCCTAATGATTTTTGTAAAGCCGCATCAGAAGAGACTCTGCAAATGAGTAGTACATGTGGCCTTGCTACCTTTGAATGGAATGAGTTCTTCACACACAGCAAAGCAAGTTTCCATAAAGCAATTCTGACAGCATGCCAGCGACACTGCTATGATTGGTAGATAGGATAATTACCAAAGCATTACATTCATAGCTGTGTCCAGCTATCTCATCTAGCTCATAATTTCTGGAAGGAGGGATATGTTATAATTTAAGTATCTGTATGTTATCTATTATGTATCTTATTCAAATTAAGGAAAGTACAGATATTGCACTGCTTGCCTTTGCTCTGCCTTTGTCACAGTTTGGATATAATTTGGATACACCGAGCTCATTGACTCTCACTCTCAGTGTGACCATGAGTGGGCCATTAGCACCAGGTATTTGACTTGGCTGGAAGACAAATGATGGTATTTCTACTCAGCTGAAATCAGGCTTAGATGCAACAGGATGATGTTTCCTGCAGTCATAGACAAATACTGACCTGTTTGATGCCCCACCTCTTATATCTCATTCTGCTCCCTCATCTCCTATAGCCCATTCCCTTGGCCTGCTGCTCCCTGGTGCCTTCCCCCTGCAGCAAACCTTCTTATATTCTGAGGTGTATGAGTAGAAAAAAGGGGGTCCTTTCACTGTCATCCATGTCCACCAATCACGTGCATATTACAATTCACATAATGATCTCCATGTCACTAAACAGTAGTCAAAGCCCTTCACAGACAGGCTTGGGCTCAACCAAACCCTGGAACTCAACTAGAAGGAATACTGAGAACCTGGGTCATTTTGTTGGAGAACGAACCTTTGGCACCAGCTGAGGACTTGGCAATCCACACATTGCCTTCTCTGCCTTCCCGACGCCTGCTGTAAGCTGCCAAGAAGACCTCCCTCTCATCTGTCCTCGTGTTGTTTATGAGATGGTGAATTCCATTCTGTGCCGGAGCCACAGGGGTCTTCAAGTTTGTTGGGTAAATCACATATGACTCGGGAAACCACGTACAAGACTCTGATAGCTCAGGGCTTGTCTTGATTAGCCTAGATGAAGAGATACAGGCTGATAATTTCCAAATTGTTAATCTCCAGAGTGACCTGTGAGGACATCATTTAATAAGTACAAATCTTCACTAACTGGGCTCTTTTGCTTGGTGACGAATAGTATCTTACAGACAATCTGGATTCAGCTATTGCGTTCTCTTTCTACTTTTGAAATTAGGGTATTACTATACAGATTAAGGCAACTCAAAACTGCAGCTCTTTGAATAAGACCTACACACTTCTGTTAAATATTTTCTAGATACTATGGATGTCATGAAACAACCAGTAGAGGAGAAACTACTCTAATTAGAGCTTGCAGTGACCCCTCTGCACAAGGCCACTGAGGAGGCACGATTACTAAATACACAACAGGGCAGGAAGGAAGCTGTTATAACAGCAAAGAAGAAGAGCCAGAGCAGTAATGCTGGGCTTTTGATCGCATTCCCACTGAGATCATATCAGACACCCTAACTGTGACAGAAGGCCACTGGGAATGCACTGAAGGCAAGGATATGGCTACATACTTTATTTTCTGAGGTGCCCAGGATACCCTCTGCATGCAGCCTCCATTCCCTCTAGTAGATACTTTCTCCTACCAGTTATATCAAGAGATGCCAGCAAACTCCTATCAGTGGCACTCAGGTTTGTTATCCTTCAGAGTCCAGGAGGCTGCCTGCCTCTTTGAATGCTTGCTGTGTTTTGCTGAAGGCCAAAAGCAGAGCTAATTATGTACTGACTCTCTCCATATATTCGTGCCTGTCTGTTGAAATAGCAGTCAAGCAGTGACACCCTCAGATCCCACTGTCAGAGGAATGTCATTTCTGGTCCCTTGGGTTCATAAACATCTTGATGCGTGGCTGACTCTAGAGCTCAAAAGGTCAGCCAAGCTTCAGGAGAGAAAAAAAAGGAGCAGCATTTTGATCCTTGTCCAGATCCTTGGTAGCACAGAAATCCAGCTGGGGAGTGCACCAAATGCTTGTTTAAAATACACACTTACTGCCTAACACAGTCACCACTGCACAGAAAGCTGCTGGAACTAGGTTCTTTGCAGAGGAAGGAAAGGCCTCAGAGCAGCATGCAGTTTGCAGAACTGCATCAACAAGAGGCAGGACAGACACTAACACGGAATGAGATTCTTGGAGGAGGCCAAGAGCTCTGACACGAAGAGGCCCTAATGGTTTGCAGGGGGGACTAGGGTTATCTGCAATGAAAGCTCACCGTCATTTCCCCAGGAGACTGTGGCATGGCTGGTCGTGCAGAAATAACTCCCAGAGCCAGCTCTTCCTGGAGATGTCTCCAGACATTTGCTTGACCAACAAATATGATTAGCTAAAGGCATATTACTGCCTCCTCTCTGTATGAATCAGGATAAAAGGAGTAGGTTTTAATCAAGTAGCTACAAGGAGAAAGAGCAGATATGGTTTGTTGTTTTGTTTTTTTTTTTCCTTTGATTTGGCTCTAATCTGCAGCTCCCTGTCTGCCTGATTCAATATACTCTATTTTTCAAGCAGATGTAATTCAGTGGAAATGCCATTTCCTCTGAAGTTACAAGGAGGTCATTGTGCACAGATATCTGTGTAGATCAACACAGAAATCTGAAGACAGCACGTGCTAGGACATTCCCAGGGCAACTGTTCTGTGAAATACCCTAAGAACAGGTTGAGCTGTTGACAACAGCTAGCAGAAATATTTATACCAACCCCATGCAACTATTCAGTAAATTTCTTACTTCACCAGGGATGCTTTGCGACACAGCTTGTCTGCTCCCCTGTAATAATTCACCAACTGCACAAGTCCAGGTTCGTGGCCTACAAGGAAAAATAGAAGGATCAGACAAACTTTAATTATTGGAGGAAAAAATACCTGCTTGGTGCAAGGAATCCATGCAGCAGGGAAGAAAACCAGGCTGTTTCCTCACCCCATGTCAAAGAAACAGGAACTGAGCTGATACTGGCTCTGCTATTTTCTTTCCTTCAGGGAAGAAGGCCTATGTACTTATAAAGTCTGCTTTGAACATGTCATTGCCATTTTCCAAAGGAAAATAACCATTTCCTAATTTATATTGGGAACTGGCAGAGCCACCCAAAAACATTCTCCATTTGCTCATGGCATTTTTTAAGAGCCAAGATTTCACTCAATCTTAAGTGCAGTAGGAAGATGAACTACATCACAGCACAAATATCACAGCTTAGAAAACGGCCATGGGGTTTTTGCTTTTCTTTTGTCATTTTTAGCAGCATTCCCTTTTAGCCCAGTTAAAAGGCTGAAAAATGTTGAAAGATTTAGCCTCACTGCTCATACTGGGCTTCACACCACAGCCTGCCTGTCCTCACCTTTGCACACAGTGCAGACACCTGTGCTCTATTAGGAGCTCTCTGCTGCGACAGACCAGAGGGTAACACAGATCTGGGCAGCAACACAGCCTGCCCCACACAGCCATCAATGTGCAACAGGTGAACAATGCCTGAAGCAATACCTGGGACCCTCTGACAACAACCAACAAGAACATGAATAGGGAAAATCTGACAGGAAACCACTCTGGTCTGAAACACGACCTTGAAGGAAACTCCCAGGCATGCCATTATTTGCATTTTTGCCTTCTCATTCCAAACAAATGCCTGTGGGTGTGATTTAAGCCCTGAGCAGTATGCAGAGTTTTAGTTACCCTCCTTGGAGGTTGCCTGAAAAAAAAAAAAAAAGAAAAAAAAGAAAAAAAAAAAAAAGGCCCAGAGAAAATATTAACTCAAAAACCAGGCATCTGCAAGATCACAGACAGTCAACATCTACTTCAATTAAAAACCAAACCAAAACAAAACTATGGCCCTGGCATGGGTCACTATTTTATTCACAGATCCTTAAATGCGACAAAGCTAAAACCCATCTTCTGGCAAAAAATCCGTGATTTCAGGTACTTTAAGATGCAGCCAGCACTGCCACACACTGATTTACTGAAAGAAATTAGCAAAAACTCTCAAGATTTCCTTCTGTTTTCAGTTTATTTATTTTGCTTGCTTCCTACAGGAACTGAGGTCCCAAAGGTGACCTCACTATTCCAAGTGGACTCACTGCTTAAGGGCATGGTCAGCCCAAGAAGTAGGAAATCAGCGAATACAATTGGAGTGCTTGCAGCCAGCCAGAGGCTCCAGCTGAGTTCCCACCTTCATCTCTCTCCCAGGATGCACAGCCTTACAGCTTACTGAAATGACGTCTGTTTCAAGCCTTCAGAAAAACCAAATCAGCTTGCACGCAACAGCTGCTCAGAGGGACAGCCTGAGGAATATATACCAAAGATGGTTCTACAGCTTTTTGGAATACATACCAAAACTATGGGGTTTTTTTGTCTGAATCTGCTGATTTCAGGCAACCAGCTCCTGCTATAGATGGGTTGAAGAAACCAGTACCAAAGTTTAGTTCCCCTCTAACAATTATTGCTGCATCTTGGCTGCAAGAAAGGTTTAAATTTTCAGGCCTTCCATTGCAACACATACTGAAGAGCTTGCTGAAGCCCTTCCATCATCCCAGGGCTCTTGTCCACAATGGAAAGGTTTGTTAAAGAGACTGAAATGCACAGCTGGACATGCTGTGCAGGTCACATCAGAGGACCATGCTGGGTCTGTGACAAAGTCTGATGATCAAAGGCACATCTTCACACCAAGCACGTTAGGGTACAGCTTCACTTGCTGTGGCTGGCTGCAGCAGTGTGAACATCATCACTGCTTTAGCCTCCCCTATGCTTGCTGCAAACAGCTTTGTGCTGGGAAGCAACCAGATGGCATTTGCCATAGGATGTGGGGACTTTCCAGTTGCAAACTCATGTGGAAACAAGGGGACAGGTGCTGGAACTGGTGAACTGCAGATCTGAAAGAGCAGAGCTGATTGAATGGTGCTGCGTTTGAATTACATGAAAGGGGCTGGAAAAACAGTCTTACCCTCAGGTTGATGGGGTGAGGGGATTTCTCCTGTCCAGTGCTTCTGCAGCCTGAAGCAGTGCTGCAAAATCACTGGAAACTGTGGTAATGAGATTGAAGGAGGCCAGGAGGGTCCTGCCAGATGTCTGATGCAGAAACAGGGGACCACAGAAGGGAAAAACTGTGCTGTGCTTAGCAGCATGCTGATCCTAAACCGGCTTCAGCACTCCTGGGGACAGGAGCCAGCATGGGGCCAGAACAGCAGCTGGCACTCTGCACGGACAGCTGCCAGCCCTGCGGCTCCAGCCAGCTTGCCACCAGCCACGGGCAATGACACTGCATCTCTGCTTCTTACCCCACCCCACACTGCTGCCAGTGCCTCGCATGGCTCTTCCTCCTTGTGGGCTGAGCACGGCCCTTTCTCTCCCCGCTTCCAGGCTCTTCCCTGTCCAGCAGAGCACTGGCAAGCACTGTGTGGAGCAGGCAAGGGACAAGTCTGTACAGGGAGGCTCTCAGGTCTTGTTCAGCCACGACCACTCATGCTGGCAGGGGAGACAAGAAGGGTGGAAGGCTTGGCTTACAGACACATAGCCTTTCACCCTGCCCCAGAACAAGTACCAGATGTGCTGTCACAATCTGAACAGCAAAAAAGTCCTCAAGAGCATTGCTGCAGGATACGGCAGGCTCAAAGGGGATCCTGAAACCAGTGCCCCCAACATGCAAGAGCCAAATAAAGGGAATGACCTGCTGTCAGGTGAGCGTCCTGTGTGCCAGCATCCCAGCCCCTCCACCCTGCAGCCTCAGGCTGGGCATTTTGAGGGACTGCAGAGACATCCTCAAGGCACTTGGGGAAGGTGATACTTCGAGTCCAGCAGAGGGGCGGCGGTCCCCAGCCAGGATTGCCCAACCTCAGGTTGTGAGGCTGCTGGAGAAACCTCCTTCCAGGGCTGGGAAGCGCTGCACGGAGCCCACCGGCCTCAGCCCTTTGTTCTGAGCGACGCCGGTTGCGGGGGTCCCTGCGCCAAGGAGCCCGGCAGACGCCCGGGGGTCAGCATGACTAGTTAGAGGTGATGTGGAGCAGCAGGCCACAGGGGACCTGGGGGACGAGAGGCCGTGACACGCCGTGGGGGCTGCGCCCTGACGCGGGGTCCCCCTCCCAGAACCAGGGCCCGCTCGGGCCGAGGGGAGCGGCACCACGCCTAGCCGGGTCCCCGGGGGAAGAACCGAGAGACACCCGGCGACGAAAGGCGCCGCCACGGCTCTCCCTTACCCAGCCTGCCGAAGGGGAGCCGGTTCCTCTCGCCCAGCATCAGGTTGAAGCGGGGGTTGTCCTTCCTCAGGCGCTTCCACTGCCCGGTGGCCAGGAGGAGCCGGGAGACCTCCGCGTAGACGCTGCTGTTCTCGTCCCGCACCACGAAGGTGTACATGGCGGCGGGGCGACCGGCCCCGAGCCTACCCCCGGGGGCCCGACGGGTGCCCCAGGCCCATGGGGCCCCGCCGCAGCCTAGGCAGGGCCCTCCTCCTCCGCCGCCGCCCTCGCCGCCTCCCGGCCGAGCTCCGCATGGCCGGGGCCGCCCGCCCCTGCGCGCCGCCCGCCCCGCACCGCGCCACGCCGCAGGGCTGAGCTCATCGCGGGGAGGGACCGCGAGGCGCCGGCGGCCGCGGGGCGGGGAGGCCCCGGCTCGGGCCTACCCCGGGGTGGGGGGAGGGTGGACCCGCCCCGGCGCGGCACGCCCCCGCCCCGCCTCCCTCGGAGCGACCCGGAAGCGGAGCCGTGGAAGATGACGTCAGGGAGAGACGTAACGCCGCCCCGCTTCCAGGCGACGCCGCGGAGGGCGGGAAGCGCCCTCTTCGGCACCGGGTCCCGCGCTGCGGGCTGAGGGAGGGCGCGGGAGGGGCGTGGGGGGATCGGAGGGAAAGGGCGAAAGCTTAATGAGCGTCTTCGTTTTCTGCCTCCTGCACGCTCTGTAGCCAAGCGCAGTCATCTTATTTCACCGGTCCTGGGCTCGGGGAGTTTCTTAGCGTCTCTTAGCAAAGCCGGCAGGAAGGAGAGCGGCTCCCGGTTTGGTCAGCGCCCCGTTTTTCCTCGCGGACGCTGTAGGAAAAACCCCATCGGTACGGCGTGCTCTCGTTGGTTGCTGGAAATCACAACGCCTTTCCAGCAAATGGAGAGCATTTTCCTGCAGATAGTCCGATTAGTAAACGCACGCTTCTGTCAAAGTGCACGGCCCCTCGCTGTAGAAGCACCCCGGTGTCTCTCCATCACCTGTTTGCTGTGTCCTGAAAAGGTCCCACAGAAGCGGCCGAGGCCGCTGTGTTTGCTCGGCGCAGAGCAGAGGAGCTGAGGGAGGCCTCGTGGCGGCTGCAGCTCCTCACAGAGAACCGCTCTTTTTTCAGTCAGCCTCGTGCTGATTCCGAGGAGCCCGCTTTCCTTCTGTTACCTGAAAGCAGAAATGTGGCGAACGAAATTTTGCTGTGCGGCGTATTTCTACCAGGAGGCGCTCTTGGACCTAGGATCTGATGGGTTGCCTCATCTGCTTCCACAGCCGTCTTTGTGCGCGCTAGAGACCTGGGCATTGCTTACCTGGGATTCAGACGCTGAGGCCACGCTCTCTCCTAGTTTAGAGAATTACTCTTCGCCCAGGATTCCAGGTTTATTAACAGCTGGTGCCTCATCTCTGTGATCTGCAGAAGTGCAAGATGCCGAGGCATTCCCAAAATCTAAGAGTGATGTGCTAGACCAATAAGCAGAATGAAGTCCAGTGCTGAATTAGTCAGCACTACATTCACGAGTTCCTTTAACTATATGCACTAGATATCTATTATCTGCAAAAAATACATATCTTTTTGTATTTGGGGCAAATGCTTGCAGTTATCCCATTCTCAATGAAATCACTGCATTTACTTTTTGCAAGCTTTGAGTCTTCATGTGGAAAATCTCCAGACTACTTCCACATTCAATAAATATTTGTAGCTACAGTTTATGGTTCACCCATCCAGCTAGATTTATTTAAGAAGATTCGTTTTTGTACAATTCACGCTCAGTGGTTTTTATTGCTCTTTTACATTTCTTGTGGTTTGTCAGCCAATGGGCTGTAGTTTCTGGAAGGCTGTGCAGTGATCTGAAAGGTGCTGCTGGTCCAACAAGAGTGGAAGAGTCAAACTTAGAGTCCTTTTATTTCCAGATCCTGTTAGTCCTGAGCACTTTTGGTCCTGGCCACACTACAGAGCAGGGTTGGTTCCCTCCAGCTGGTTTTATGATCCACCTCCTTCCACATATGTCCTCAGCCCCACTTCCCTGCAGAGAGAGACCAGGAGGAGAGTCCATTGGCAGGCCAGATTACGGCTCAGTGTTGCAGTTCTTCACAGTGTCTCTGGCTGTCCCGTGGAGTCCTTCACTTCGGAAGAGACTGTAATGGCAAGCCCTCAGGAGCGCTGGTTTGTAGCAGTCCTTTCACTCTGGAAGAAAGAATCTATCATGGAGTCATAGAATCAAGGTTGGAAAAGACCTCTAAGATCATCATGTTCAATCACCATCCCACCTTCATCATTCCCATTAACTATGTCCCTCAGTGCCACATCTCACCACTCAGCTCCTACTGATACCAGCCAGGATACTGTTGGCCTTCTTGGCCACCTGCGCACACTGCTGGCTCATGTTCAGCCAGCAGCCAGCTGACACCCCCAGATTCTTTTTGGGCTGGTGGATAGAAGAGCAAAGGGCCTAGCAGTCCCAATCCCTGCTGGAGTGTCACTTGATCTGCTGCTGCCCGTGGATGCGGAATTACAATGTCAGATGGGACATTTCCCTGCCTCTTTTGGCAGACTCTTTGTGCAAGACAGGATGGAGCTTACTCACTGTGTCTTCTCGATGTCCTCAATGCCCTCAGGCAGGCGCACATTGAGTGTCTCTGGGAGCAAGAAGGCCACCGAGCCACAGAACACTGCTACACCACAGTACGTCACCTCAGGCAGAGACCTCCACACATCATCCAGCAGGAACACAAGTGGGGCCAAAGACCCACCGAGGCGTGCCATGAAGGAGGTGTATCCCATTCCATTCTGCCTGAAAAGGTAGGAGACTGTGGTAGTGTAGAATACCCCAAGAAAAACATGGGTACTTCTTTCATATCAGACCTTGCAAAAAATAAAAAAATAAAAAATGGAGTCCCTCTTCCCTCTCCTATTTTTGGGGGGATCAAGAGATTTCACATCACTAGCTGAGAAAATCTTGGGATTTCTCACCCCTAGATTTTTCCCCTACTGGGCTTTTTCCACCTTTTTTTTTTTTTTTTCCTCTGTATCTTCATATAATGACAACACTTTCCAAATATCTACCCTGAAGATGTTTTCTCTTTGAAAGTCTAAAATTGAGTGTATTTTCTACACATCCCTGTAGTAAGTCCTCTTATCTTCTGAGATTAATTTAAGTCCCTGCTTTCCCTAGTGGTTCTAGGCAGATGCCAAGCACTAGAGATTCCTGTGAGCACCTTTGGTCATTCTGTAGTTAGGAAAGTCTGGAGATGTGGCCAAAAATAGGACCTGGGATCTATTCCACTTAATGATTTTCAGGGGGTGAATGGCATTTCATGCATAAAAAAGGGATCCCAGGCCTCTCTGTGATTTTACGTCATTATTAACTGATATTTCAAATGAACTGTCTTTTTTCTCCTAAAAGGTACTTAATCCCTGCTTTAATATCATCTGATGTCCAGAGGGCTATCAATCTTGTGTGGTAGTATGCGTCCCACAGAATACTCCTCACCATTCAACACATTCCCCTACCCACATACCCCAGGTCAGCAAATAATAGCTTTCTGCCCATTTCTTGTGGGTGGATGTAATCCTCAGAACCTGCTACTTCTAGAGGCAAGGGATCAGTCCTGCAGTCTAGCCAAGAGCACCTCCTGCTGTGTCAGTGTCCAAGATCAGATGGTGACATCCCACTGCAGATCTGGTGGTGCCCTCAGGCAGGAGTGTCTCTTACCTCAGGACGGTGGGGTAGAGCTCAGAGGTATACAAGTAGACAGTGGTGAATGCAGCTTCTGAGGAACCTTTGCCCATAATGGCTATCACAGAGCGTAGAGAAGTGAAAGCTGAGGGGAAAGAAAAGACATTTATGACAATAGTCAAAGAAAAATGTGAAGAAGTTTCTTGTGGTTACTGGTGCTAGAAGGCTCCAAGAGACAGAGCTGGAAGCTTCAGAGCCCTGTAGCTGCTGCATCCAAGGTCTGAAACAGTCTGAATCAGTTTGAAAATTTGGTGACTGCTATTTTGAGTGGAAGCTGAACGGATGGAAGGCTAAGTCCCAATATTTCCCATTGGAAAATATCTATAATAAGATGGGCACTTCCCCTTGTTATCACTGGCCTTGTAGTGCTTCACAGTGACTAGAGAACATCTGCTGCCTCCAAATAGTAGGGCTGGCCCACATCAGCAGCCTTGTCCCACTAATGCCCTTGCAGGTAGAAGATGTCTCTATATAGAGCAAGATCTATGTTTCTCCTTCTCTAGCACAGCACAGGATAGATACCTCCCCTTTAGCATACAGCAGAAGAGCATCTCACGTTTAGGAATGATGATATTGGCTCCTATACATAGTCCAGTCAGGATGAGTGACCACGCCTGGCTGTGCCGCCGTCCAATTCGATTCACCAGCACGTACATGAGTATCTTGGCTGGAATCTCAATGATGCCAAAGACAAACTGAGATAAATACATGTTGAGCCCAAAGCCAGTTAGGTTCATACTCATGCCGTAATAAGAGAAGGCAACACCAAACCTGCAAGGAACGTATGGAGATTGAAATAGGGGAAAATCAGCTGGGCAATGCAGGATGAATCCCCTGTGTAAAGTAACACTGCTTACCACACTGTGCCAGAACACAGAGAGATCTTCCGCAGAACTGGTGTCCTGAACAAGGTGATGTAGGAGAAACTCTCTCTTGGCTTTTTCTCTGTAGTCATTCCTCTAAGAGCCTGGGAGATGTGAGAAGAAGGAAGGAGCTCAGCTGCTGTACATTTAGCATCCAGACATGAGATCCTAGACAGACTGGGGTCTGTTGCCTTTCCTAATTTCATCAACCCATTCAGTCTCCCATATATTCCTATCACAGAACAATTTGCTGGGCATTCGTTATGAGAGACCTGTCTTCCTACATCATTTAATAGATTATCTAACGTTTTAGAGCTCTTTTTTCATCCATGACCCCTTTTCCTCTCTTACTCACATATCCCACGTGGCAGAAAGAGTCCTAGCAAAGTCAGCACTGGCCAGTTCCAACTCCTTATTTTTCCAATCTGTACTTCTTTCACTGCATACTCAGTCCAGTGTCCAGTGTCCGGTGCAATGAGGCGTCTTGCCATGACAGTGATGAATGGAAAGACTCCCCACCTACTAAAGTTCTCTTTAGCAGTGAACATAAATGCTTTATAGAGCAAAATGGCCTAAGACATCCTATAGACCATAGTGCCCCACAGATCACACTGCAGGCTGAGCATCACTTCAGATATAAAGTAGAAGTAGAACAGAGAGAAAGAGAAAATGTGGGAGGAAGAATGTGTCTGGATCTTCAGTTTCTCACCTCTGGTGAGACAGTGAAGTCTTTCCTTCCATTCATTCTTGCACATCTAAGCAGATGCTTGTGAGCTTGTTTCACTTTGCCATTGGCTATGAGCCATCGGGCAGACTCTGGGACCCACCTGGTGCAAGGAGAGAAGACAGCATTCCTGTTGGCACCCCATATTTTCCACCCCATATACATGGCCTTGGCCAAAGACAGGGGATCTTCTCTATGAGACTTCAGCCTCTACTGAGAATAACAACTGTGGTGCATGAGATTAAGATAAGTAGGACACCCTCTTTACACATACATGCTATTCTACCCTTAAAGAACTTGTCTCTTAATGGAAAGATGTCTAGCCAAAATTTTTATAATGTGATTTTTGATCAAAGCTTGAATTTTCTGATCTGGTTTCAAGCTCTTAACAAATAAAATTGGCCCCAGAAAGTTTATATTTAGACACTAGATTTAGATTTATTCAGATGTATAGATTAATTTAGATTTATATTCATGATTTTTTAGATTCTTTAAATGCTGATATTTTAGAATATTAAAAATTACTATGTAGAAAGGATTTAGTGGACCCACTGAGAGTATACCTCTTACTTCCTTTGTTAATTCCTAAATTATTTGCTGTTCACAACAAGCAAAGCCTTCTGCAAAAGATAATCCACTGGAGTCTTAATCACTGTGGCTGTGGCCCCCAGTGAAGAAGCCATACTAGTCAGTGAGTGACAAGGGATGCTCTAATGCTGCATAGCTAATTAGCAACTTGAAGAGGTTTACTTAGCAGATGTACCTTGAGTGGGGGTCCTGTGACTCCTATTTTTCTATCTGTCACAGTAAAAGATCCACCACTTGTCATAAACTGGCATCTGTAACTCCTTGTTCCTGTCTGTGATCTTTCATCTGGTTGCAATTCATGTGAGCTACAAGGCACTATCAGCCCTGGATCTCCCCAGGCCACAGTGCAGCTCTGTTGGCCTGAGCACGTGTGGGGCTGCATAGTGGTCAGTATCCAGGAGACACTGGAAATGCCTCACAGTCACATCCATTCCAACTATATGCAAAAATTTCAATATAGCCCAACTGAAGTGCAGTTAGAAGCTTGAAGGAATATTTGGGTAAGAGATCAACTGAGCTCATGAGTTTGTCAAAATCTCTCACTGAGATCTCTCACTGAGTTCTTCCACTGAGTTCCCTGTAAGCTGTTGGTGACTTGTGTGCCCTAAGTCAAGTTGCTGTAAAATCAATGAACTATTCAACCTATTCAATCCAGAGCTGAAAAGGGTGTGTAGAGCAAAATCATTTGCAGAACTGAACTATGGAAAGTTTTCAACTCCTTCCCAGAATTTGTTAATACTTTGGCAAATATAAAGAATTAAAGGTGGCATTTTGCACTCCTTGCCATCATCTCCAGAGTATGTTATGTCTTTTGGCTGTCTAATGTCTCAGCTGAGTACAGGTATTGTGTCAACAATATATAATGAATATGTTAAATTAAATTTTGGTTCTATTCTTCAGGGACTTAATTATCTAACAATCACTGACCTCTTGTTTGCTTGAATTTTGATCAGACAGTGTAATTTTTTTGAGAACTCATTTCCATAAAAGGCATTAACAAACTAGAAAGAAATACAGCTATTTTTCAAAGGGTGGATCCAAATATATCAATGAATTTCAACATTTCCCAGGATTCAATTTCTGCACCTAGATGTCCTAGAAAAAGAGCAAAATCTCAAACCAGAAAGTCAGCAGAAGATAAAATTTAATTGTCTTGAATTTGATCAGCAAAACATCAGATGTTACTTTCTGCCAAAACCATTCATCACTGTTGAAAGGATACATCTACTTCTGAGCCACTGTTTAACAACAGCATCAGTATGCATCCCATTTTTCACGGATATGATCTGAGATTTTGTTAGTAGCTATTTGTTTGGTGCAGCTATTTCATCTGCTGCTTCATGCTGATGGACAGACATAGTAAGCAAGTAAACCATCACCTGTAGATGCCTCTCTAGGCAGCTGAAAGTCACATTTTCATTTTTATACCTTTTTTGCTTATCAGTTATGCATGTAATTTTGGGGTCTGCATGTATATCAGTCAGATTATTTTGTGTGGCTTCCAGCTATAGCTCCCCATTACCCTGGGAGATTTTTGCAGTGTGGGTCCAGATCCACACTGATGTCCAAGATGAACCAAACAATGACCCTGAGGTTGAAGAAGGCCAGGCCACCATTTCTGAAGGTTTTCAGGGTTGCTAGATCCAATTCCAGGATGAATACTGCAATATTTGCCATACACACAGGGCAGAAAGACAGATGGCATCCTGCTCCTGTTCCAGCAGCAGCAGGCCACAGGTTGCTGTACTCACCACAGGCAGACGATGCTCAGAAGACAAGGTCCCGTCACAGCAACCAAGAGCCAGTGCCATTCCCTCACCAGGTATGCTGTCAAGGCCAGCAGCATGTTCCCTACACTCCAGGAGATGCTGGTCAGGACCCCAGAGAAGGTGCGGTGCTCTGTGTCCACCCACTCCATCGCTGTAAGAGGGAGGCAGCGTTCAGCTGGGTCACACAGGACTTCTCCAGGAGAGGGTCTACGGGTCTTTGTGAGAAGGGCAAAGTGAGGCAACATCCCTGGTCTTTTCCTCCTGGAGAGTTTCACTGACACTTGCCACTTATAAATGTTCATCCACAACTTAACTCCTCAAAAAGCTGAGAACAACTAAAATGAAGCTTTAAAGGAAGAAATTCTGGACATATACTAACAATGGTGCCAGAAACACCCTACATGACATGTTTTTATCTTGTTCAATAGCATCTAATAGTCATCTCCATCAAACTAATCTTTAATCTAACTCTCCAGTTGTATCTTGCCTTTCCAATTTCTCTGCCTATGCATTATTCCAGATTCAAGAAATATAACATTAATATAGTATACATAAATTAAGCTGAACTGCCTTAGTGGAACAGATATTAATGCACATGCAAATCCAGAACAAAGGGTGATCCCCTTACTTCTGTTTGAGAACTAAGTCAATTTGCCTCCAGAGATCTTGACATCATGCTACAGCATCTAGCAATCAGAAATGTCCTTCCCAATCTCTACTTTGTATTGTAGGCATCACCTTTAAAATAAGAATGTGCCATCGCAGGCCTTGGGACATGTAATATCTTGTGTGTATTTGTCCTTTCCTGAAGCATTTTTAGCTTGTTTTTGGGCATATCTGCAAAAATTCTGGAAATTTCTGCTACACATGTAATGTGCTCTAAGGTATTGTGACTCTTGCCCAGGGCATCCTAAACATACCTCTAAAATCATCTGATGCTCTATTGGGTAGCTTGGAGTTTGGAGCTTGTTTTAATTATGTCATTACTTAAATTTCTTAGCTTCAAGTTTGCCTCACTTTGAAAGATTTTATTTTCGTGTTCTTTCCCTTTCCTGCCTTTCTAAGAATACAGATAAGGAATATGATGGAAACAATTGCTGCAAAGTTAAGACTGGAGAGGAAGAAGCATGCCATGAATGACCCAACATCCTGCTCCTGCTCAACTGGTGAATTTCTTTAATTGCATGTGAAAAATGAGAACCCAATATCAGAGGAAAAGGGCAGATCTTTATCTATAGATTTTAAAGCATTAAGAACGGTGATTAACAGGAACTGCTGGCCAGAATCATAGAATCATAAAGGTTGGAAAAGACCTGTAAGATCATCATGTCCAACTGTCATTGCTCATCCCCACCACGCCCACTGATTGCATCCATCAGTGCCACATCTCTGCAGTTCCTGAACACCTCCAGGGATGGTGACTCCACCACCTCCCTGGCAGCCTGTGCCACTGCCCAACTGCTCTTTTGAAGAAGTAGGCACCCTGTACACCTACAGCTTCACTATACTTACCCAGAGGCAAGATGATCAGGGACACACCACTCAGGGCCACCCCAGTGAGGGTTCTTGTGATAGCCAGCATGCTGTAGGAGACGGAGCAGGCACTCAGCATCCCAAATATGACAGAGCACACAAGTGACAGCATGAGGATAGATTTCCGGCCGAACCTATTAAAGCACAGACAGGATTATTTACAGGCTGGAACTGTGTCCCAGGATAGGGTTTGAAATGAGGCAAAGCAGAGACTTAAGGAGGTTGGTACATAGTCTGCCCTGCAAAGACTATATGGTACCCCAGAGTGGAGGGATTTGCTGGATATTGCCAGTGCTGCAGAGATGTGATCCCATAAACAGGGTCAGAAAGCCCCATGAGCACTGGGCATGAGTCTCTCCAATGGAAAGAGAAGCACTAATAAAAAAGAATGATATACTGGGCTGCCCATTCAATGCCACCATGATAATAAGTGATGTCAGCTAGAACATGCATGCTGAGGTCGCTCCTCAAGGATTTTGGAAGTTGTATGACCTTATCCTTGGTGCAGAGTCCTGTGGGGAGAGTGTAGAGAAATATAGGAAGTCAAATACACGCAGATGTGCTTAGGCATTCACTCTCACACCAACAGCGTGCATATGTGGTTCTACACAAACTGTGGAAATGTAAAATTCGACATGGAGCATAAGGTTGGGATTTCAACGAAAATTTTGACAAACTATCCAAAAGCAGAGAGGACCTTTCTGCAAATATCAGCCCCACATGTGATGTTTTGAAACTGGCCTAGTAATTAAATCTGCCAACAGGTTGCATCCAGTCTATGGGAACTGATTCTAGCATTCTCCCAGTGGCCACCTGATAGGGCTGGTGGCAAGGACTTTTACACTAGGGGGTGAAATGATGTGTTGGGACATAGTGCCACCATAACATTCTTAAGAAGAGTCACAGGTAACTTCATGTAGCAGCTAGTTAACACGTCTGCTGGAGAAGAATCAACTCGTGGTGATAGCCCAGGCAGTTTTCTGGATCTGCTGTGAAATTTAAACAGACCCCGACTGCAGAAGTGATGCACCTGAGTGAGTGCAGCAAGCATCCAGAAACCCACCAGTGCTGGATCCCATTTCCAAAAGTATAAGTGCTAACAAAAATAAATTTTTGAAATTAAGATGTGGTTCAAAAATACAGTAAAGAACATATCAAAATATAAAATTCCCTGCAGAGCACAAGGCTGCTATTTATGGACCCATTACTAGACTCTCACAGCAAATGCACACCACCTGCTAACGGAACCAGAGAGAAGCTGACAGGATTGAACTGCTACAAGGAGGCTGCCAGAAGTAATGCGGTTAAAATTGCCTTCAAAGAGAGAGAGAAATGGAAAAGCCCAACCTGTGAACGTTTATATGTGGAAAATATAATAAAAAGAGCAAACTGTGCAAGGATAAAAATGAATAAAAAAGCAATTTTCATAAATATCCCAATCTGGGAGTCTGCCAGAGCGTGATGCAGCCAATGAGGTACAATAACAAGGTACAGAAGGAGAATCTGGACAAGAACAGGTAATAACAGTATTTCATTTTTTTTTTTTCCCAGATTTCTATTCTTTTGCATAGACATGTTCTCAGTAAAGGGTTGGAGGGTTTGGTGGGGTAAGATTTGTCAGCAGAAGTGTTCTCAAGTGCAGGAGTCTGTGGATGCTTGGATCAGAATGAACCTGAGCTGTAGCAAAATGGCAGGACCAGATGTCTCTCAGCCTGAACCTCCAGAGGTGCAGTACGTGATTTACAATTTGCACGGGGGAGATGGGACCTCTTCTCTATTAGAGAAGAGAAAGGTTGATTTTACAGTGTCCTGAGGGAGATGTGGGAGCATGAATCTGAGGTTTAACAGATCTAGTACTGATACTGATTAAGTGGGTAAAGGTAATGTTAAAAATTAGAATTCGTTGACACAGATAAGAAAATGCTGCAGGTATCAGCATGGCTTTTGTAAAGAAAATGCTCATTATCTCTTGAAGTTCACTGCAGGAGAAGTCAAATGTGGTGTGAAAGTTCTGATTGATTCAGAATGCTTGGATTTCCCAAAGCAGCCATAACCACTCTAAAACCAGAGTGGTTCTTATGGAACCACTCTAAAACCAGAGATTCGTATAGAAACTAAGCTGTTACGGGAGAGGAGAGGAGGCCTTTGCATGGGTAAACGATACATTAATAGCCAGATGGCAGGAGTAAATGGTCATTTCTTGAGCTGAAAAGCCCCCTATGCATTTCTGGCTCTCCACTTTAAATGGGTACAGTTGGAGGAGGCTGAGATGAGAATGAAGCCAAAGAAATGTCATCTTGCAGATGAGGAAACCATGAAGAGCAGAGAGGTGGAATGTTAGAAATGGGACTGAATATGCACTATAAAGTTCTGAGCACCCCCAAGAAGATGGAAGACCTATTGCCATATCTGCAGTTTTGGAGGCAACCAACACAATCTGCTTGATCCATTTGCTGTGGTTTACAGCATGGCGCAGAATGGCAGTGCAGTCAGGCTGCTGACGAAGGCACGACTGGCTGCCAAACCCCCTTTATCTGCCTCTTTAGCAGACTGAAGGTCCTGGTTTGTCTACTCAGCAGTCAATCCTTAACTTAGTCTTTTTTGTCATCACATTTTCTTCCCTTCTACTATAACCTTGGGGAGATTATAGTAGGTACAGGTGGGGAAGAGATTGAAGAGAAAACAAAACTGTACACGGTATTCAAGATGTGGGGCCATCACATATATACACGTTTCTGCATGGTTATGTTCACTTTAGTTTTATATTCCTTTCCTAACAATTCTGAATTATACATTTGCTTCCCCAGCTGCTACTCATCACTGAGAAGATAGAACTAGAGGGCCTCAAGTTGTGCCAGGAGAGGTTCAAGTTGGATATTAGGAAAAATTTCTTCTCCATAAGAGTGGTCAGGCACTGGCACAGACTGCCAGGGGAGGTGGTGGAGTCACTGTCCCTGGCGACGTTCAAGAATCATTTAGATGTTGTACTGAGGAACATGGTTTAGTAAGGAAATATTGGTGGTAGGTGTATGATTGGACTGGATGATCTCCTGGAGGTCTTTTCCAGTCTTGGTGATTCTAAGACTATAAGATATTTGTCAGGAGCTTTTTATTGTAACTTCTAAGTCTTATTCCTGAGCCGCTATGGACAGCTCTATTTTACATGTGATGTTGGATGCCTTTCTTTCTTTATTTTACATTAACCTACCCTGAAATTGTGTCTTTTAATGCTTCCACTCAGTCACTCTGTAGGATCCTTCGGTAGTTCTTCACACTCAGATTTTATTTCTACCAACCTGGTCACTCAGCACCCCCTCCCCACTCACTGCTTTTCCAGATCAGTTATGAATATGCTGAAGAGCACACATCCAATTAACAGATCCCCAGAGATGTCCTTTCATTGTAACAACCCAACACTTACCCCTCCCTCCTCCTTCCCCGCTTTTGATCAATTATTTAGCCATGCAGGGACATCCTGTCTTGCTCAGTTTCTTTTGAAGCCTTTTGTAAGGAAACATCTTACAGATGATATCTCCTCTGTTCACACACCTGTGAACATCTCCAAAGAAATCCAATCTGTTTGTAGGGTACGAATCTTATGCAAAAGAGAAATAGAAGTCCTATGGCCACTGGCTCAGCCATTCAAAACTGTTTCTACCAATTCGCTCGTTAGAGCTGGATGCCAGGCTGCCTGGCTGGCAGTTGCCAAGGTCTTTCTTGGGGACCTGTATAAAAACTGATTTGAAACAGATACAAGAAAAGGTACAGAAGTGACTGGCAGCTTTGTATGGTGCACCTAGTTTCCCTTCTGCTGTGAAGTGATTTTGCAGCCTGCCTCACCCGAATGTTCCTTTGGTCCCAGAGAAAGGAAATCAGGAGGGAATCAAATAGTTTCCTGCACAGGAAACAGCCATTAAATATTGAAAAGTGTAGAGAGAACAGCACATCCTGATTGCATGCTTGCTCTGCATATTCAGTGGTAGGTTTCCTGGTTCAGCTATTTGCAAAAATATTTGATTTCTTAATTGATGCCCATTCTACGTTGTTACTCAGACTTTTTTTTTTCCCCATTACATTGTTACATTCTAACATTTAACCAGGGAGAAAAGATTTGCTCCTATTTTCCTTATCAAGCCATGGTCTTAGCTCTTCCTTGAGGAGTGCCTCCCTGCTTTACCCTGCTTCTCTAGTAATGACAGTTTTGCTTTCTTGAAACCTTTTTTAGGACTTGACATGTATTTGCTTTAAGCCCCTCACTTGTGTGTCCTTAGATAATTTCCAGATAGCTTGCCAGGATTTAACTCTCAGCTGCTTGTTTCAGCTTTGTTTTAATCATCTTTCTCCTTTTCAGGCAGTTATCTTTCCTGAAATGTCTTGCAGACAGTGGATGCAGCAATTCTGACCCCAGTGCTGCTGTCATTGTTGCAATGCACCTTATCCTCCCAATGGCCAGAGCAGCTTCTCACGTGGGCCCCTAACTGTCTGCCCCATGAAGCAATCCACAACTCTAACTCAGCATTTAGCCCTTGCATTGCTTCTCAATATGACTTCAATCCAGTTTGGATGTGGAAGAGTTCTCCCTTTACGACTGTGTTTTCTCCTTTTTCTAACCCTCTCATTGCTTTTGCAAGTCACATGTGTGTGAAGGCCTTGCCAGGAAACTGCAGCCTTGGTGGACAGCCTGAGAGGGTCAAACCTGTCCGAAAGGTATCCAAACACCACAGCCCCCATCGTGACGCCAATGAAGAAGAAGGTCGCGGTCGCCTGGTTCAGTCCACGCTGCTCACACACGAGATCCCACTGAAACACAAGGCCAAAGTGACACTGAATGCCCAGTTCAGCCTCTGTCCCCCTTCAAACCCCTTCCCAAGTTGAACCAGATGCAGTTTAGTTGGGATACCAGGAAAAATTTCTTCTCAGAGAGGGTGGTCAGGCATTGGAATGGACTGCCCAGGGCAGTGATGGGGTTAATCAAGAGACATGTGGATGTGGCACTGAGGGACATGATTCAGTGGTGGGACTGGGTAGGTCAGGGTGATATTTGGACTTAGTGATCTTCAGGTTCTTTTCCAATCTAAACAATTCTCTGATTCTTTGTGCTACAGTATTTCTTATAGAATGCCATCTTGATATCCAGTTAGTGTTGCCCTCACCAATTTTCCTCCAAGTAGTCTGTGCAGGGAGAAAGGAAGGCAGAGGGGAGTCAGACTCACTCCTGATGCTAACTTACTTATTTCTATGGAGAGTGGTCTAGGCACTCTTCTTAATTAGTTAATTAGCATCATTTTTCTTCCTTGGAGGTGCAAATGTTGCTGATCATTAGAGAATGCTCTGACCAAGCTGCAGGGTTAATTTTTCATATGTGTGTAACTTGACAAAACTTAATTTAATCATCAACCCAGCCTTGCAGCCTCTCTGACAAGGCCAGCCAGACCTTGAACAACCTTTTTGGCTGCAAGACACAAAGACTCCACAGAAAGCCCATGGCCTCTTGAACACAGTCTGAAGCCACAGCACCCTGAGTGCAGTGTCATAAGGCTCTGAGTCCATTGCCTCTGAAGCAGAGCATTTATCCTGCCTTTTTCTCTAGGGGTGCTTTACATCTTTCTCCCTGAAACAGTGTGGAAATCAGGTGCAAACCTGGCGCACTCCCAACATCCATCTCTGTGCTTGCCAAACCAGAGGTTGAGTGGTGGGGAGAAGACATTGGTTCTAGGATAAGACTTGTCTCAGTGAAAGCATGGCCAGCTGATGTTGTTTCTCAACCAACCATTTTCCTTTTGTCTGACCAAAGTGTTCCCTTCCCTAAGACCTACTGTGCTTTGGGCTGCCTTTCCAGGAGGAAAAGCTACAGCCTGCAGGTAAAGCATTAACACCCAGAGGTATGACTGTTAGCCCTAACGAAGCATTTCAGAAGGCTGGTGGATAATGTTTGACTGGCAGGGACCTTGGGCAGACTCAAGGTTATGGCTGACCAGAGTGCTGCACCTCACCAGGAGCCCTCCAAGAGTACATTTCGTGGGTGTGCTGCTGACAACTGGACTGATGGACTGCTAAATCTGGAATTGTCTTCTAGAAGGATAAAGTCACTGTGAGTCAACAGCTTTGCTGAGGTCTGCTTCCCATCAAGTCATGTAGTCAACAAATGTAAAGCACCAAAGATATATTGAAGGGCAGGAATAGGACAAGCAGGGAAATTGAGAAAGGCTGCTTGATCTTGGGGAGAAGCAAGGGAACAGGAGACCAGAGAGGAGAGACAGACAAGGGAAGTAACAAAGTGCTTGGAAAATCAAGAAAGCCACAGAGTCAGATGACATTCTTACAGGGTGTGATCCTGTGCCAATGCCACATGGCCCAAGCAAAGAAAATCCCATAACAGTCTCCTCCCCACACCCCCAGTCTCTCAATCACCTGGAGGTACTCATGAGAAATGTTGGCATCTACCTCTGAGCTCAAGAGAACTTCCCCATCCCATGCCATCTTCTCTAAACAATTACTTTCCACTGGTTAAAATGCAAAGATTCCCCTTCAATCGTGAACATTTCTTCATCTCCTCAAAACACTGAGCTATTTTCATTTTCAGCTAGATCACAGGCCAGGGGTTACCTCAGTGGAGATGGTGGAGGTGAACTGCGAGTGGTCGTAGACCCACCCATACTGGCAGTCCTGGGTGACGGAGTCGTTGTCTGGTTGCAGAGAGGAATTGAGAAGTAGGTGAAACTGAGGCTGTGAGAACATCTCACAAGACCTGAAGGTGCCATCGGGCTCCCGGGGGATGCTGATGAGCAGAATTTCCTCCGTGGTGAGGTTCACAAATTCTTCCTGATGAGGAATTGCACAATGATGAGAGGGGGTAGCAGCAAGAAAGTTGTGCAGTAGGAAATGCATGGGAAGGTTGATTCTTGGGAGGCATAGGATTAACAAAATCAAAATCTGAAATCTGCCAAAGCCACCAGTTTCCAGTAAGAGATCTTCAAATTTCATCTTTTCTATAGAGTTTGCTCATTCAGAGCAGCTATGTACCACGGAGCAGCAACATGAGCTTGAGAAGTGGTCTCTGTCCTTGGAGCTCAGCTTCCCATGGCTTTTCATACAGCCACTTCCTTGGACTTTGAGATCTCACAGCAAGGCTTTCAAAAGTCACAGTGAAACTCTCAACTTGGGGTAGAGCCAAGGAAATAATTCCAGGTCATTTCACGTGCATACACATCTACTTCAAGTAGATCCAGCACAAAGCACCTTTTTTTTTAAAAAAAAAAAAACAGTCCTTTCCTCCTGTGGTGATTTTTGAGGAGAGCCACATAGGGAAAGGGCTGCGGGAAGAGCACCATTGTTTCTGGTGTGGGGACATCACACTCTGCTTTCTCTCAGGCACAGCAACATGCTCTGTATTGTGTGAGCTGATCACCAGCCTGCACAGCTGGACAGAAAACGGGCCCCCAGGAGTGCAGTGGTGCCCCCCAGCACGGAGGATGCCTGTGAGTACCAAAGCCTGATTGCTGTGTATCAACTGTGTTCTTAGTATGGCTTGTCTCAAGTCATGACCTGGGAGCAAGGGGTATGCAGAGGACAGGGCACCCAGAAGAGATGAGAAATGTGTCTCTGAATGGAGACCAACTGGTTGGGGATCAATACAACAACCCAATGAGGGACCTACAGCCCTCAGCAGGGCCAGAGGTACTGCTGCCACTGCGGTTTCACATCACAGCCCTCCCAGCATCACCAGAAAGAGCTCCTGGAAGAGATGGGTCTTTAATTTGCATTTCTATTCATTGTGTGCTCTTAGCTAAGACCATGGGCTCTTCATTCAGCCAGAGCCACTACAGAACAAGAGCAAACCATGCATCTGAGAAGCTGAAAGTTAATTGGAGAAACCTGTCATCAACGGTCAGAGTTGACAAGGAGTATGTACCACATGTAACTTTATGAGTTGCATATTGCACAGCTGCTGGGCAAAAGCCTTGATGCAGCAAATGGGGAGGTGCAGCAACAGAGCTGGTGCAGCTTGGGTCACACAAACAGCGTGGTTCAAAGGACAATCCCTACTCCATGAGACCGGGACAAAGAAGTCTAGCAGCTCTAGGTACTTCAGGTCAGTCAGGAGCTGCCCACCCTTAGCACTTAGGACAGACAAAAGGCTCTGCACCACAAACAAGCAAGCTTAGAGAAGAAGCAATATCAAGGCTGGTTAAACTGGGAGCTGTGGGACTGGAGAGTTCTACCTTGTTTCCCCACAGTCCTCCCTCCTACAGCAATTCTGTGGTCTTGAATGTTCAGGGATGCTTATGCAGGCAGGCACCTGCCCTGAGGCCCTGAGTAGGCCAGAGAACAAAGGGCTTCAGAGCAGCAGGTGGAGATAAGAAGGGCTGAAACAGTTCTTCTTAGGGCCTCTCTGGTTGTGGCTGAACACTCAGGTTCAGGCTTATAAGACAAAGGATGGCATGCTGTGGCCTTAGGAGATCTTTGCTTGTCTCAGCAGCATTCTTGGTCATCCATGGTTAACTAACATGCTGCCCCAGTCTGCACTACTGAGTGTATCAGTGCTCATCTTTGGGTGGGAGCAGGGAAATTAGGTGGGAGTGGAGCAGGGTCACCCGACAGCACCATCCCTCCAGGGTTACAGTTTAAGCTCAAGTTGAACTAAAGGGCAAATCGTTTTTCTTCACCACTGGTCTTCTAAGAGCAAGGAACAGGGATTCTCACTGGTATGCTGTTGCATATTTAAACTGCTGAGCAAATCCAGCCTCCCCATCAGAAATAAGGTTACAGTTCATTGCTCTGCAACCCCTGGAGCTCTTCTCTTCACACTGCAATTGCTAAGAACATATTACTTGACTGCTGTATTTCTCTAACCCAAACATGTTCTCGTAGCAGGTCACTACATGTAGTTAATGAACACTGCATGTACAACTGCTGTGACTCTGCCCTACCACTTGGCTATAGACCCTGAACCTGTCTCATGTGGCTTGGACCTGACTGGTAGCAGCGAGATCACGCTGACTGCTCAAGTATGAAAACAGAAGCTTCACATCCATACCATTTTCTTCAGCAATCTTTCTTCTCTGTTTCAGAAGGCCAGATACTGGTGGAGAGGAAATATTTTTCAGTGGCCAACAAAGCTGGTCCTATAGGCTCTCAGCACAGCCAGAGGAGCTGGGTTGGGAGTCAGGTCCATCAGCAACCCCAGGCACAGCCAGGGGATGAACTGGGACATGGGCCCAACCACAGAGCCCAGTCTGGAACAGAAGGGGCTGGAGACAGGGGACCCAGGCCTTTAAGCAGGCTCCTGGACCACAAAAGGGGCAGGTGAGGCTATGCAGGGCAGTGAAGACACTTTAGTGTCCCTAATATACTGCAACTGAAATTAACAGCAGGGTTTTACCTCAAAACAGTCATGTAATGCTGTTGAGGGAGCTTAGGGCAGGATTTAGTGCTGGTTAGAAAGTTATTTTTGGAAACCCTGTACAGACAGTAAAGGTGTGGGTGCAAAAGTACATAGTCACACACTTTCTTCCACTGAAGCAGAAGCTGGGCTGAGTGGCTGCCAAGAGTGATTTGTACGTGATGACAGAGCAAGCAAAGCAAGGTCTAACACCCAGCCTGGGGAGTTTCCGTGCCCACATGGCTCATTGCATCCCAATAACTCCACAGCTCTGCTCAGCCTTCCCCTCTCTTCCTAAGCCATTCCCAGCTGGTCCTTACCTCAAAACCTTCTCAGCCATTCATTTCAACTTCTTCACATCTAGTCTTCTCAGACAGTCTTTACATCTTTGCACCCTGTGTTGGTCTGCCATCCATCTGTCTGCCTGTGGACTTCAGAGTACACCATGGAACATGGCTGTTGGAATGCTGCTCTTTAAACCACCTACCAGCCTAACTGCTGCCTCCTACCCCTTCCTCCATCAGCCAGAACCATGCAGATGACAATCACTTCAGCATTTCTCTGGAGACTGCCCAGATTTCTTCTGCCTGTTCTTGACATGGGCTTTGTAGAGCCCAGTGCTTCTTTCTGTGGATTTAGATTCTGCATTGAAGCCAACTAACTGTGCTTTCTGGGCTATGGGAGAAAGAGTAAAACCTGTCATCGTAAGATTATCTTTCCAAGGGAGCACTTTTCTTCTTTCCTGTGCTCTCATTGATTTTTCACAGTTCTTTAAAGCTGAGAAGAGCTGCAGGTGCTCTCCTGTCAGAAAACTCAGCCTATTGAAAGGAGGCCAAGCTGCTGCTCCTCACTGGTCTTTAATTGGGTTAGGAAGGGCTGCTTTATCCCAGCTGTGTGCTGGGGCCCTGCTGGGATTGGTAGCTCCTATCTATGAGAGGTGCAGCTCGGTGTAAAGAATCAGAGGGGAAAGAGGGTGTTGGGGATATTTAGTCAAATGATATGTAAGATTAGACAGGTGATATATAAAAGAAAGTGCCACCACAACAAAGTCAAGTTCCATAAAGTCACAGTGACTGCTTCAAATTACATTCTTATCCTGTAGTTTTTTTTGTCATCTGGAGCCTCCAAGCAAACACTCAGTGCATTAGACCATGATTACACCATGTACTCACATGTTTCAATGAGGTATTTCAGCACTAGTCACAGTCACAGAGAGGGGAGGTGTAGGTCAGATGTGAGGAGGACATTCTTTACTCAGAGGACAGTGAGACCCTAGCACAGCTGCCCAGAGAAGTTGTGGTGCCCCATTCCTGGAGGTGCTCCAGGCCAGGCTGGATGGGACCCTGAGCAGCCTGAGCTGGAGGGAGGGACACAAATTCAGGTGAGATTTTTCTGCTTCCCTCTGCAACACCAATAAATGGGAGAAGACACCAGTGAAAAGGTAGACAGGCTTTTAATGGCATGATCAAGAATCCCCCCGTTAATAACAAATCTAATGACAACCGTGTCTGGTATGAACAAGAAATGGCATCATCGTATATTCTTTTTAAGACGTGATCTGAAGGTATGAGCAATGCCAGGTGGATCTGTACACAGACGGGGCCTCTGTGATGCATGCCAGATTCGATGGCCAAGAAATTTGCCATGCAGTTGAACCGGATTGTGGTTCCTGGTCGGAGTTGTACATTCTGTTTGCAGTGTGTAAACATTCTCGAGCTGCTTTCCTAAAGAATGCAAAGGAGATATGTAGAGAGATTCAGCCTTGGGACCCAGTCGCGTTCCCAGACAGTACCAAGGAGCAAGAGTCCTGTCTCCGGGCCAAAAGGCTTTGTTGGACTGTGTTGGAGGTGAAGGAAATCAACGTCGGTGCGCCAGCTGTGATGTCTGAGTGTAGAGTCCCATGCTAATGTGTTAAAAGGAGATTTACAAAATTATCTGCGTTTTCAGCTCCAATTCCTGTCCGGAAAAGCAGCAGCCCAGGTTGCACAGGACAGCAGTGTCCCTGACACCGGTTCTCATGCATGGGCTGGTTTAAAATGCGGACTCCTTGCCTAACTCCATGTTCTGCAGAGCTCTTCACACCACCTGCAGATGCCAGTCTGGGAGCCTCTGCCTTGGCAGCCATGTCCCCGAGTGCCACCAGCCCCTGCCTCCTCCTTGCAGCTGGGCAGAGGTGAGGCAAGCTGAAATCTCAGCCCTTCTGCTCATTCTGGTTCAGGAGCTAAAGGGAGGATGTGCTCACACCTCGGTCCCTGCCAGGAACCCAGTGGATCTGCTGTGGTAGCGCCCTTCCTCCTTTTAGCACAAAAGGCATCAATGTCTGCCTTAAACCTGCTCTGCAGACATTCGCAGCTCCAGAAATAGAAGGGGAAATGCTCCTCATATCCCAGAGCAGCAGCCTGCAAAGGGGCCAGATATTCCTTGAGTTGTGCAGACATCCAGGAGGGCTACGAAGACCCAGACGGGGAGGGACTGATCTGCAGGGGTCAGAGTGACTGCAGACCAGGTTTAGTAGAGGAGGGAAGTTACAAATGAGAGGATGGGAGAGCTGTAGTGTGCAAATTGCTGCCATTTCGTAGTGTCCTGGCTATGCCTGGGACCATGGATCAGTGCAGCCTGCAACCAGGGCTATTTTCTAGCCTCACAAAGATGCAAGATCCAAAGCTCATGGAGACGCTGTCAACTTATCTGAATGTCAGCAGGCTCTGCTTTCCTGCCCTTCAGTGGTCAGCACAGTCCCAGCCCTTCAGTGGTCAGCAAGAGGCTGAGGGAGAGCAAAAAGCCATTTGGGGTTCTGCAAAGGACCCTGGAGCCAACAAGCAGGGAGCACATGGGCACCCACGCTGCTGTTGGTGACACAGCACACAGAAGAGGGAAAGACCTGAGCAGGAACCCAAGCTCTTCCCTTGTGTGCAGCTGCTGGGAAACAGACGTGATCACAGGTGCCCAGGTGGTTTCCACATGCTTTGTGAATGCAGCAGATCAAACCTGGGCACATTACAGTTAAGCCAGAAGAAGCTCGTTGGAAACCAAACTCATCAGATCCACAAAGGGACTTTTATTGTGTTTGCAAGATTCATTTGACTGCAGTTTGTGGATGTGTGGATCAAGGCCTCGGGTGGACATCCGTGTCTTTGCATGTGGGATAGTGGTGGGATCATGCCATGAGACAGAAAACTGTACAGGGAAGAAAGAAGTGTGCTAAGGGGCCATCGAGCTACTGCTGGAGCTGCCCAGGCTGTAAGCAGATGTGGAGCCATCTTATTACAGAGATTTACACTGAGAAAATAGCTCTGTGTTGGAAAGGAGTAACACCAAAGACATTGTTACCCCAAGTAAACCACGCTTGTGTTAATGAAGGGCCACCACTCAGTCTCCAGACCCAGACCAATGCCACACAAAGATGGTTATGACAGCTCGGATGGCCATCCACACCACTGTGTGTTGGCCCCTGGTGAGCAGAGCCTCACAGCTCCCGTGTGCTTCAGTGGTGGTACCCTGCTCCTCCATTCTGCACCGACAGCACAGGGACAGCCCTGCACACAGCGGGGATACACAGTGCCTCTCTGAAGGCTGCAGGGTCCTTTTCAACCTTTAGCCACAATATATAATGGGCACTACTTATATTATATTCTTATAATTTTTAATATATATATATATATATAGTAATACTCTCTACTTAGAAAGGACAAGCCAAGTGTCCTGCCTCTTGCAAACCCCAAGCACAACCCAGAAATGTCTGTGACTGAAACACCTTTTGCACCAAGACAAGCCAGTGTCCGTGCGCCAACCAAAGCCAGCTTAGTGTCTCCAGCCACGTGTCTGTGCCCTCCCCTGACACTCTCTTGACTGTCCCCAGTGCTCTTTTTGCTCATACAATCCACTGTCATACTAGCTCGGTGCTAAGAACTGTACTTCAGACCCATCCGTTGCCACATCATCTTGTATGAGCCATCTGCCCTAGCAGAACAACCCCTCAAACATGATCTGCTGCGTTTGACCTGACTATGGCAGGTGCCCTCCTGGTCTGTGGGGCAGAGAACAGGATGAGAGACCCACAGTTCCCAGCCCCTTTTGTAGGGCTCTTTTCACAGGAAATATCATTGCCGGTCCACCTGTTCACCAGAAAATCCTTCTCTCTAGAAAACCAAGCAGCCTCAAGTGACAGCAGTTCCTGAGGTCATGCTCACCTCTGAAGGACAGATCAGAGTGAACAGACCCAGAGCAGCTTTTGCATGGCAGAAGCTTTTCTGAGTGCCCCTGCCAACACCTGGAACAGGAAGCAAGAGTCGTGGTTTGGGCTGGGGTACAGTTAGCTCCCTTTGTAGTGGCTGGTGTGGTGTTGTGTTTTGGATATGGTTGAGAATAATGTTGATAACATACTGACATTTAGTGGCTGCTGAGCAGTGCTTGCATGAAGCCTGATTCTTTGCACTGCCAAATTTAGCAAATGAGCAAATTATTTTAATCACTTGACTGAAAGAACCTAGCACTGACGCTCCTGTAAAAAATAATCTCAGTAAAAAATAATACAGTGAAGGACTGTAAGAGGCAATGTGAAGCATTTTACCTGTAACATCACAGCATCACTTGCCACTGGGAAAGGGAACAGGTCTGGATCTCCAAGCCTGTGGGACACAAGGGGACAGCCAGGCCATGCAGGAACAACCTTGAGAGCCTGTCAGTGGCAGCAGCCAGCAGCTCCTGCTCTGGCTTTCAACCCTGCTGCAGCCAGACAGCTCTCAATGCCATTGGACCTGATGACTCAGGATAGACAGTGTATGACAGTACTACAGATCCAGCTGCAGCATCAGCCCAACCCTATCACACAACATGGAGACAGGCTGCTGTCTCCCGTGCTGGAAAGCATTCACTGCATTCTTCTTTCAGCTTTTTCTTGATATGGTACAGCTGGGCCATGGACAGTTCTAATTTAAACTTTCTTTTGAACAAATACAATAATTGTGCTTCACTGGCCTCCCATGACAAAATGGGTTTGCTAATTCTGTAAATAGCCCTGTAGCACTCGTTTCCTGCTCCTTCAATGCCTTTTTGGCATGTGCTTGTAAGACCTGGATAGAGTATCTGGCTTCACTGTCAAAATCTTATTATCTAAGCACTCTAAAATAAATAGTCTGCTGACAAATTAATAGGAGTGCCATTACCATTTATATTTCCAGAAAGAATCTGTGTATTTGGGTTCATTTTGTTTTCTAATTTCAAAACTCTCAGGACATATTTAGGCTGCAGTTGGACCAGACTCCAAACTCACATGACGTCATCATGCCCGTAGAAGAAGTGGTAGAATTTACTATCTACTCTTTCTTCCACTTTTGGCAAAAGCATTTGTGTGACCAAATGCTGAACCTGATGGATGAACAGATGAAAACTAACCCAGCAAACCAGAGCACTTGTCACACTGGATCTCTACCTCCAGACACCTCACTGAACAGCTGCCCTAGATAAGGGAGGGGACTGCAACTTGGAGGGATCACTGCCATGATTGGCTAAGTCATCTCAGTCCCTCAAACCACAGCCTGAGTGTGGAATTCCCAGTGCCCCTCTGCAAATATGAGAGCTGGGATTTGTTCTCGGATGAGAAGCTCTGCTTCTTACTCTACAAGGGTGAATGACTTTTAAGGAAAACACCAAACGTTTTGAACTATATGAAATAAGTTCCTAGCATTGTCAACACTGGAACTGTTGTGTAGAAAGGTAATTCCCATCACTTGTTTCTAGACATTTCCCTGTTCTGATGTCCCGGGAGTATCCTGTTCTCCCTGCCACTCTGTCACAGCTCTCATGATCCATGCATGTTCCTGTAGAGCCACTCTGAAACAGAACCTTGCGATTCCTTGGACTGGATGACCATGAATGTGACTGTAAATACATTCAAATGAGTCAGTTATTACCATAGGCTTCTTCCATCAAGCTTTTTTGTCTGCAAATCTTTTCTGAAGCTGCTAGTTACAGCTGCAGGAGTGGGTGGGCAGAGCAGTCATTGTTTTGTTCTGCCTTATGCAAAACTTCTTTTAGCTGTGACAATGGCATGAAGCCCCAAGGATTTGGGTCTATATTGTTTCCCCCTGTGCAATGCAGGGAAGAATTTGTGACCATTTCAAGATCTTATCAGGCTCTGGCAGTTATCAGTCCTCCTGGCTTGAATTTTCAAACCACCCTAATTAGTTGGGAGCTAAAAAGTTGGCGTGCTAAGTGAGAGCTAAGCTTACGTTCTGGTAATATTATTTAAGAGCACAGCCCTTGCTTTTGTGTTCACATTGTTGGTTGTTAGGCAATGTGTGGAAGAGCTGAGCACGAGAAGGAAATAAACCTGATATCCCGATGAGAAATGCACAGGATACCCACAGCGTACCAGCAAAACTCTCCTTGCAAAGCAGCAGCTTTAGAGTATACTACAGGATAATTACTTTCCGCCCTGCTGTGTAAGGGAACCTTCAACGACAGTGCCAAAATTCACAAACACCAAGAGCGTGACAATAAAGCACAAGGAATTTAGGTGCAGGGGGCACCCGAGCTGAAGGCATCCAGTGGCTATTCACATCTTCAGGATGGAGGTGTGTTTGGGTGGCCTACAGAACCGTGGCACCAACCACACTCAGGCTGAGAGGAACCACCCATGTCAGAAGATGTGGTCTCCACAGGTCACAGTTCGGTATCTGAGACAGAAGTGGCTGCAGAGTGCTCCCTTCCACATCACATGCTAGTGCTCTGGATTTCCCAGCAAGCTGCCCATACATCCCTACTTTCAACTCAATACCTGCCCCACAGGCAGCTGCTGAAACAGCTCTGCAGGACACCCTGGAGCAGGCAGGAGCATCTACATGAGCTGCCTGTGCCCCACTCCTGCCTGCAGAGGCCCTTGTGGAAAAAGGAGAGCAAAGCTCCTCCAGCCCTCTCCTGCCCTTCTCTCAGCACGTGACAACACACCCATCACTCTGAGGTGGGCTGGTGACAAGCTCTCACTAACACAAGTTGCAGGAGAGGAGCCAACATTCGGCCGTTGGCAGCCAGGGCTGGTGTTTGCCCAACAAAGAGAGAGCAAGGACAGGACAGGAGCCTTCCTCCCCAGCAGGCTCTCATCACTTCCACTCCTCTTTCCAAAGCCAGGGTCAGTATTGGCGACAGGTATCGCCAACAGAGAGAGGGGATTGCCTGTGGAGTAGGGGGGTCAGGCACTAGGCAGGCTGCCAGGGTCGCTGTGCATTAGCAAGCGTGAGCTGAGGACTGGATGTTTCCCTCGAAGAAGGCTCCGTGGCTCAGAGGCTCTCAGGCCTGTGGGAGCTGATCGCAACTGTGTGGGGTGAGAGTGAGTGAAGCATTGAAGTACAGCTACTGCTATACACTCGTGGTTCCGGCATGGAAGGCTGTGCTGCAGCATCTCAAGTGTATACTATATGCAGAAGTTACCCAGTCTGTTGGGTTGGCAGAAGATCATTATCTGGCAGCTGCCTTACTTTCCAGGGACACCTGCTTTCCTTTGGTTGCTGGACTCTGAGTCTGGGTTTTTCCTCTTTGCCGTTTTTTGGCCGTGCCAGGAGAGGACAGGGAGTCTCCTGTTGGCCCCGGGGCCTGAGCCTGGGGCTGAGGTCGAGAGGAAGGTGGAACTCGCTGGAGAGCAGTCCCTGGCTTATGCTGTCTGCAGGGAGAAGGGCTTTCCCTCCGAGGCAGCAACTGGCTTCTTGGGGAAGCACTGGGGGTTTTGGAAGGAAGGACAGGGCTCCGAGGGGATGTGTAGCTGGACCTCTGCGTGCTGCTCCGTGGAGGAAGAGATGTGGAACTCGGTGAAGGAGGAAGCCGGCTTTGTATCTGCATTGTTCGGTAGTCATTTGGGACATTTCCAGCTGGTCTCTGTGCCTGCAACCTACAGGGAAAGAAAAGAGGACAGATGAAGAGGAATTACTGCAGGGGACTCTGGGCTGCTGGCAGCTTTGGCATCAGTGCTGCTGGGACAATTACAAGGAATCTCCAGCATCACAGTGACAGGAGTTATGCCTTGAATAAGCTGGAGTAACCTCAGCGTCATCCCATAACAGTGCTGTTAAACAGTGTGTTCCCTGATTCACCAGTACCCTCTGGGACAACATTCAGACATGGTTTAGCAGGGCATACTCCTTTGGAGTCTTCTTAACATGCAGTGTGAAGGCAGCAATCTCTTTTAAGGTAGATAACACAGTCCGAGTATGAGAGCATCACTTAGGCTCTGAATAACTTTGCTGGAAGATAAACCAGCTCACAGGGATCACGGCCTTCACCTGAATCTGAAAAAGTACAGGGATATGTAAGGAATTTAGACTGTGTGGAAGTGGATCAAACTCCTCCAGATCACTGTCACTGCCTACATGTATGCACATCTCTCTCTCCAGTTCTTCTGCTGATGCAGTCACAACTTGTGATATCTCAGCCCTTGCAGGCCTAATTGCAATTGCTAGGCCCTTTAAAGTCAAGGTTTTGGTGAACATGCTGCTGAATTGAGTGCCCAGGGATCTGCAATTAGCAGTATCAAACCAAATGAAAGAGATCATGGAAGAGAAGAAGGTCTCAATGCCAGAGCACATGAAAAAGGGTTAGCCTTTTGACCAGACTGAGCCACAAAGCACAAAAGAGGTGGGAATTTTATACACAAGTGATCTGAAGTGAATATAAGAAAGGGGAATGGATCACACATTCAAGTCAAGCAAAGAGTAAAGGAGTGCAAGGTGAGCACAGCTTCCACTGCGATTTCTTAGCAGGTCCAACATTTTGCACTGCTCAGCATTTTGGGCTTACCTGTAGGCAACAGCTGCATCCTGTGGGGAGCTGGATTGCACTGCCATCACAACGGCTGCGGAGCTCTCAGACTTCATAGTCTCTAGCGGTGTTTTCACCGGTGTGATGGGCCGAGGAATTCTGCTCTTTGTGCTTATGAGTTTCTCTTCTCTCCCCAGGAGGGCAGCTTTCTTCCCTGCCTTTCTTGGGATGGAGTCATCAGAGTCATGGGTGTCCTCCTCAGAACCAGTGGCTGACAGGGTTTCTGAGGCTCGCCGCCTCTCGTCACTGGAGGATGCTGAGGAGGAGGCCCCGGAAGCCAGCCTAAGGAGGCAGCTTTGTCTCTTCTCCATCACTAAACGAGCCAGATCAGGTTGCTTTGCCCTCTTATAAAGCCTCTCTTTGGCTGAGAGTGAAGTTGAAAGATCTGAGCCAGTGTCCTCCTCAGAGAATAAAATGGGGATCCGACTTCTATACCTGGAGCCCAGAGGTCTTCTGGGGCCCTGCTGTGGAGCATCAGGGAGGGTCTCTGCTGGCTTCAGGTGTTCTGCTACTGATGCTGGCTTCTCCAGGTCAGGCTCTCTTGTGACCACCTTGGCAGACTCTTCCAAATCCAGTGAGACTGCCACATTGTCAGAGGACTCTGCCTTATCCTCAGGAGGCTTTGCTACATTGGGGACCGACAGCTGCTCCCCCACTGTTTCTGAGGTGGTTTCGATGGGATTAGCAGAAAGTGCACAGCTCTCTGTCTCTGCCCCTTCTAATCCCGAATGGATGCTTCCATTCTCTACCAACACCAGGTTATCTTCCAGTTCCTCTTCAATAATGACCTCTTCAAACTGTCCCGGAGGGCAGTATTCCTCATGCCTCATCAGCTGGCCGCTGGAAGACATGACATTTAGGTGGGTCTTTTCTGCTATATGAACAAATGTGCGCTCAACTTTGGTAAATGGGGAGGAAGCTGTAGCCACTGCCACGGGAGGCTTTGGTTCAGATTTAAGGACTGAGGACAAGGTCCCTGGCTCAGACACATCTAGTTGGCTACCCATTGGCTGCGGCCGTTCGCTCTGAGGTGTCAGTGCAGCAAGAGTCCCCAGATCAACTTCTGGAGGCAAGTCTGTGGTCACTGGAGATTTTTTCAGATCACCTGGTGAAAACAGCACCAGTGTTTTTGAGCCTTCCTCCAATTCCAAGTCCCCATCAGCCATGGAAGCTCGACCCTTGGATCCCTTCTGGTCATCAGCCAGGAGAGTGGATGGTGCGCACTCCTGGCTGCGCTCTGTGCTTTTTTGACTCAAATCACTGCTGGAACCACTGTGCATGTCAATTTCATCCCCTTCCTCCTCCACATCCTCTTCATCTTCTTCCTCGTCTTCATCTTCTTCCTCGTCTTCTTCCTCCTCCTCTTTGCCATTCATTTCCAGGTAAGGTTCCAGGGGTTTGCAAGGAGCAGTCAAGACAACATTTGAGAAATCAACTCTCTTTATCCGCTGGGATAACTTAGCCTTTTCCCAGTAGTCTAACACGTCTTTTCTGAAGTCTTGATAAGGCAAACTTAAAGGCACCGCCTTGGGCAGACCATTCATTTCAAATGACTTCAGTGTATATGCCTGCCAGAAGACAAATGGGACAAAAGGAGAAGGTTAGTATTCAGACACAGCACTGACACAGAAGTCATTGGCATCAATGACAGTGGGAAACATCGGTGGAAAAAATCCAAACCATCATGATTCCAAAATACACACTGGAGTGGTGATCACTCAACCATTAGATTAGTACCAACCTTAGAAAAAAGAGAATCATGAAGACACACATCAACAAAGGCAAAAATCTTGCTGAAGGAGTTTCTTTGTTAGCATTTATTAATCTGTACTTGAAAGAATTCCTTTTAGCAAGCAGTTCTTGAGGACTTTTTTTTTTCATTTCTCCCAGTCTTCTACAGTATTACCTATTTATTTCAGTACCTGTATATTTATATATTCATACCTTCCTTACTAGAATCATTCAGAAACTCTCTGTGGACCCTTGTAGGCCCCTTCTGAGGTAGACAATTTCCTAATCACTTCAGAGTACCATCCAACTTTGTCCCACAGCAAAACCCTTTATAGCTCTTCAGTGCTCCCTTGCTGTATTATTCATCACTCTCTTCTGCTTTGATTTTATTTCCAGCAACTTCTAATTCTGTTTTCTACAGTCTTCTGCTTCCACTGGAATGATCAGCAAGTCATGAATGCTGATATATACAGTATCGCTATTAGACTCTGATGTATCCAATCATTAAAAGCAGGGGAAGGATGGAACTGTTGGTTGAGACAGTTTCTCAAGCTGCAGTCTGTTGAACTGAGGCTGCCCATAAGGCTACAAGGAGCAGTCTGTGAAATGATTGAAAATCAGCAGAAAAGCCAGCAGAAAAGCAGTGCTTCACACACACACACACACACACTTGACTGAACAGGCAAGAAGAGGCAAAATAAATAGGAAATGCCTATCAAAGTGTAGTTCTATCAGCAATTGGTTGTAAGTGAAAACCACAGGAGTAACACTGCAGAACAGATTTTTTATAAGATACTTATGTCACCATTCAGGTAAGAGGGCTGGGAAACAGAAGCCACTCCATGAACTCAAGCAGACAATAACAGAACGCATTACATTTGGAAAGTCCTAACTACAAACAGGAAGGTTGCAAACATCTGCTTTTTCAAGTGGCAGAATCAGAGGATGTTTACACTGTGCAGCTGAGCAAGCACCCATTTAACTATGTGGGATACACAGCTGCCAGCAGGTAGCACATTCAGCTATGGGCAGAGGTGTGTGAAAGATATAAGATCCTTATGCTCACATGCAACAGGGACATTTCAAATAGAATCGTGGGTAGCTCTGAGCAATTACACATGGTGGTAGGTTGTTTTCCAGAGATGAACATGGCACTCATTCTTCATTATTGCTGAGTTCAATTGCGTTTTGGTTGTTTGGTCCCAGTGAAACTTATTCCTCATTTCTCCTTTCCTATTGACAAAGTCTGCCTGCTACTGTCTTCATATTTCTTTCTGTCTTAAAAATTAAAATACAGGCTGGCTCCAACAAGACTTTGGCATCCAAAGTTTATTCTCATCTCTTCCTAAAGCAGGAGCCTGGCCCTGAGGGTGGCCTTGTAACAGCCAGACTTGGACTTTCACTGTGAAGTGCTACCTCTTGTATCAGGCTGACAGATGCAAAGCTTTGACTGTTTAGATGGACCTACTACCTTTTTCAAAGAAAATTAACCACTTGGCTTCCTCCCTCTTTTCCTCTAAAAAACCTTCTGGAACACAGTCCTGCTGGCTGATTTGGTCTTCCCAAGAAATACATGCATAGTAGAAATCTCCTCATTCCTGGAGTCCTGATCAAGCAGGCATACTTCCCCAGCTTTGGGACTGGCTCTTAATATAGCAGCCCTGCTCAACGTCTTGCCTTGCACAGGTCACTCACTGCTCTATCTCACCCTGCTGTGGTTGATGGTACAGTTACAGGATCACTGGTTTCTCTTTGCATATGTAAAACTTCAAATGTCCTCTCTTGGGAGTTTTTGACATCTCATCTGCTTTCTCGTCAAGGGGAACTGAATCCAGTCCTGCAGCACACATCCTGTATAGGCCAGAGATGCTCTGCAGTCCATTCTGCCACCAAGCTCCTCTGTTGGCCAGAACGGTCAGGCATGAGACCTTTGCTACTGGTGCAGCCTGGCATCTTGTCTGGTGGCCCAGTGATCTCTGTGGCTCATCACACACCTCTGTCCCCTTCTAGCTATCATTTCTTACCAATAAAAGATGTCCTGTACTCTACTTTTTCAATCTCAAGTCATCCTAAGAGCTTTTGAGATTCATCTCATCCTTTGCTTGTAGCTATTATCTCAGCAGCTCTGCAGGAGCATTAGCATATCTAATGTGTGCAGTGCACACAGTTGGTGTACTGTTTTATGCAATTCTTCTTTCTTCAACTGTTCTTTCTTTTGCAAGACAGCAGGGTTGGGTTTTTTGAGATGATTGTTTTAGGCATATATATACATATAATATATACATGTATTTGTTTCACTGCTAAGCAGTAAGGTATAACAGTGATATTGCTATAATATAAATTACAGTTCTCTCTTCTGCTCTGGTTATCTTTTGCTATTGGTGAGTCATGCTGCAGATACTAACCTCCACCTCTGCCTGGAGAAATTTCTTGTCGTATTTAGCATGTGGATTGTCTTTCTGCCATTTCAGTTTCTCTGTGTATTTCTATTTCCCTGCCCAGATATTGCCATGATGATACAGAGATTGTTTGGCTTCTACCTACCTCTGGGAGACTTGTGCTGTTCAACCTATGGCATGCCCTACCTCAAGACTGGCAGAACTCATACCTCAAAGAAGCCTGAGACTGTGGTTATTTTGCCACTGCAAGCTCATCATGGAGCAAATCCAAAGAGTGTAAATAGGCCAAAAATGAAAGACAAAAGTTATGCACAAATGTAAGTAAAAGAAATTTTGCTGAGATGAGCCTTGGGTCAAATATTAGTTTAACACATATTTTCTTACCTTAACTACTATCATCATTTGAAGCTGTTAAGAAGGAAGACAGTCCTAAGGCATCAGTCTGAGATTGTCTTCACTGTTGAATTGACGTGATCAGTAGCTATCTACCAATGGCCATGCTGTTGAGCATGCTGCTCCTACTCTGAAGCCCTCAAAGTGTCCTCTGTTACATACCACGTGTCTTTTGTACTACAGCAGGCTCACTTTCTCTAGCACTGTTCCTCAGAGGCTGGAGAAGAATTTCTCTGCTCTGCTGTACCAATATCTTCTATGTGGGAAGACAGTGGAAGATCAGGAATAGAGAGGCTTACTCATATTGCATACAGCACACTGCATATGCACTGCTAGCTGCAGGGAAATGCCCAGTGTTAAAGCTGAGAGCCATGTAAAAAACTCTTTCTGCTGGTTTTGTAGATGTTAAATTGTACACGCTTAAGCCTTGCCAGTTCAGATGCTGGTTAATATCAAGCCAGAGCTCTAAAAACATCAAAATGGGACTATATGCAACCTGTTCTGTAATATGACCGGATGTAAAACAGTGAAATTGGTTCTATCCTACACTTACACAAATGCAACTCACAATGTGGCCTTCCCAAAGTTCATGAAAACCATCCCCAACAATCACGAGACCTTGTTTTTCTTCCCAGATCCAACCTCACTGCAAGTTTTTAGTGATCACATTAGCAAATGACCATTAATTCTACCAGAGCTCCTCTACCTCCCAGCCCTGTGTTCCCATGTATCCATCCAAGGATGAGCAGGGGACACCCTCCCATAGCTGGGAAGCACAGGGAGTAGAAAAACAAAGCAAGAAAGCAAACAAAAAACCCAGCCATCACCAAGGTGCTGCCTTTGATTCTTTAATAAGGTTTTGGTAGTATACAAGCTCTTTTTTTTCCGATTGTCTGGATTAACATACATGGATTTAAAAAAGGCACAAAATCCATTGCACAGCTTTCTGTTTTGTTTGTTTTTTGATGTCATTGCCTGTTCGTTGTGGTTTCAAGTGTAGGATTTTACAGTACTCTGCAGCATTTACAGCATGGTCTACATACAGGTAATCAATGCATGCTTTTATACAGGAGACAGAATTCAAATTCTCTCTCAGTATGTCTATATACACAATAATACAGTGCTTTTCTTCTGAAAAAAGCTTTAAATTGGTCTTGCATGCTCGGTGTGCCAGAAGAATTAGTGCAAGCATATATTACAGTGTTATTGCAGTACAAAAAGGGGTTGACATTAGGCTCTAAAGGGATTAAATACAGAAAGAATAAAAAGACTCAGGGAAAACAAGCTTTGGATCCCTTTAGTCAACTACATCCTTCACTTGATCTCTACTCAGTACTACCTTTAAAGCTACAGCAGCTGCTTCCTCTCCATCTCCCTGCTGCCCTCCCCCTGAGATGAGCTTCCACAGCTTCTTCACACCTTCTCCCTAGCAGTTGGTGAGGGCTTCTGGCAGCTCGAGGAAGCCCTTTCTGCAGGGCTCCTGATGCTGGAGACCAGCACAAAGAGGACTTTCCTGAGATCCACTGCTTTGAGCAAACTCAAGTCCCAGCAGGTGAAGTTTCTCAAACAAACCAGGAAGTACAACGGGTTACCTACAGATTTTGCCTACTCTCAAGAGAAATGACTACAGAAACCCACATTCACCTCCTAACTGAAAATCAACGGTTAAATGTGGTTTGGACTCTCTCCTGCTTAGCAGCAACAGAAGTCTAACAGGTGACACAAGGTAATGCAAAGGAAGGATATGCTGGTCCCTGAGATTCTTCATGCGAGCTGAGAAGTCCAAGAAGCAGAAATCAAATTCCCAACATGACGTCAACTGTTCCGTTGGGAATGGGAAGAGGCCTTAGTCCTGAGAGATGCAAATGGCACACAGACAGCAACAGCTATAGTCCAATCTTCCCTTTAACAGCTTTGATTTGGATACTATCAGGAACGTAGCATATCCTGGAAGTGACATTATCCTCTGCCAATACAGTCTAAACTTGTTTGGGACTGAGAGACCTGATGGGATATACAATAATGAGTGGAAAAACTAGAATCTGAGTTTCTGAAGCAGCTTTTTCTTCCAACCAGCAACACATGAGGTAAAAGTAGCAGGGGTCTTGGGTCTTAGAGCTGCCATGCTTGCTTGCAGGATGTCCGTGTTCCAAGAATCAGCACCATAATCGTCAGAGAGAGATTCTTTCCAGCGTCTTACCATCAAATGCTCCACAGCCATTTTTTTTATTTTAACAAAGTGAATAGGACAGTGCAATCCTATGCTGGTAAGTGCTCTGCTCCTCCCTGTTTGTGCTTTCAGATGTTGTTAGGTTTGTGTCAGTCTTCCTAGCATTGTGGATGGAAGCAATAGCTCTGTAAAGGTCGTACACCTGCCACTTAGCTTGTACCCACCAGTGCCTCCAGCAAGGGTCAGTGCAGAGCTCCCTGTCTGAGCAGACACGTGGACCACCTCATTTGTATCACTCAGAAGAGACTCAGGAAATGGCGAGCAAAGTGGAAGGAAATGCTAATCCAAACATTTTTCTACTCCCTAATTATAAAGGCAACTTAATAGCAGCAAGAAAGAAGAAGAAGGAAATTCTGAGAGCTAAACGTCTTTCTTAGTCATAAAAATAACCGTAAGTCAGCACTGCTGAAAAAGAACCTGGTCTGGATCTTTTCAGCTGAGGGGCAAAGAGTCCCACAGAAATCCTCCTCATTTGACTGTAGCTTAGAGGAAATTTGCCATTACTGTGTTTCACATTGCCAGATTGATTAATTGCACTCATAATCAAACTGAGAAACTTGGAGTTGGAGGAAGCCCTGGGGATTCTTATGAGGCAAGTGCACTAGATGAGGTAACCAACCTGAAACACTTCTTGCATATGAAAAAATAAGACCTCCAAACATAAAGCAATTTTCTTTTTCAACACTGAAAGACATGCAAGTGAATGTAAAATGGGGATCGTTTCCAGTCCCCAGGTTACACAGTTAGCAGCTTATTAAAAATGTACATTCATTGTAACATTATTTCTTCCACGGTATGCATAATACAAACGAGTTGCAATACATCAAATAATACTTAGAAACATTTCCCATAAATGATTCTTTGTGATGTCCCATGAAACAGCAGTTGTGATCTGTACGTTACAGTGACCCGAACACAAAACACATGGTATAAAAATGCAACAAAAAGGAAGGCAGTGCTGCAATGATCGGCCTTCACGCATTTTATTTCATGTTTTAACATTACCCAAAATGAGTGTTTGCATACTAATACGTTATGACCCAAGTGGCAGCACCGTTCCTATCACCCAAATGTTGCCACCAGCTGATGGTGAAGGGAGGGATTTAATGCCACAAGACACTGAATGAACAAAACTGGGCTGAGCCATGTTGCTGAAAGCATTTGCTCACATCTGCAACATGCAAAGGAGACCAGTTGCGCCATTTGAACCAGACACCATGAAGACACTTCCTTTAACTGACTGAGATTCTTTCTTTGCAACAGTCTTTTGAGCACTTGGTTGTGTGCAAAGTGATCCACTACCAGCACAGAAATGCTTCTGTAAGGCATGACCACGCATGGCCATTCACACTCCACAGGTGGGTCATGAACACACACAGAACATACATACAATCAGAAATGGAAGCTCCAGCAAAAAGCATCCCAACACCACTCTGGGAATAGGAGTGAAATCAGGAAATCTGGCTTGCTTTGGTCAGCCTCTCCAGAAACTGTCATCTCTTCCAGTCCCTCTGGGGAGGGCTGGCAACTACAATGGAAACTGGTCAAGAAGAAAGATGCCCCATATTCTCAAGCTGAGAAATAGCTAGGGCAATTTATTTACTATAAACAGCAATAGGAGTTGAGGGATTTGCAAATCATTCGTGATTTTGAAGGCTTCAGACCTTGTCTGCTATGAAACCCAATTTATTTTCTTCAGCTAGTCCCTTGTAGCTCATCCACCACTGCAGAGCAGAGCTAGACAAATGCACAATAGCTATCTCCCAGCAGTCCTTTCCCATTTGTCATCAAAGGAAAAAGAGAAAATACAAATATCAGGCTCTGCCTTGAAGACATTTGCATAAAAGAACCCTTTCTTATTTAATGTGAGAGCATCAAAACGACCTCTGCTCCAGGTAAAGTTCTGAGAGTGGTGTGACTGTATCTCCACTGCCATCCACTAATAAAAATGTCTCATCCATCTAATCCAGCAGTTTATTTATAATAAAAGTAAATTAGGCTATTGATGCAGCATTACGTGGCTGTGACTGGACACAAAGGAGGCTCTCTAACCTAAAGGACGAGATGCTAGACCCACTTGACAGTGTGGTGTCTATCTTTCACCAATCCCTCCAAGTAGCAGTATAAAATCTCCTCATGCTTTCAAAAACAATCTTGTGTCACTACCAAGCACTTGAATCCCACACTGAAATATGATGCAAGATTATCCGATGGAGGTGTGAGAAAGAAGGACATTAGAAAACAAGAAAAAGACCAATATCTTTCCATGCTTTCCGATCTTCAGACTCACACTGTATTCTATTGTTGAGCTATCTGTCAATACAAACCCAAATTACCAATGGTTATATTTTATTTCTTTAGTTTTATTTACTTAGTAACACAGCACCAGCCTGAAATTGTGCATTTTAACTCTAGAGAACAAGTGAAGTTCCTGGCGATGTGCAATCAATCAAAGAAATGCCTCATTTGTATTGGTTATATGCAGGGTCCCAGTGTCCTGACAATTTCCAGATTGTGAAATAATATTCTGTCTCCTGAAATTCTCCCTGTGAAATCAAACCCTCATGTCTGACTTCATCCTGACATGTTCCATAAGGGCTTTATGTGCTGCACACTTCCTCCAGCATGTCAAGCAGCAGAGAAGTGGCTTACAGCAATAATAAAGCACTTGGGCATCTTTTGAGTTAAGAGGCCATAGGAAGGTATGAGTACTGCAGCTAAAGTGAGGTGTTTGTCCTGGCTTTGTATCTGATTGCACTACTACTGCAAAATAAATAAATAAGTAACTATAGAATAAGAAGCTGTGCACTTTGGGCAGTGTAGTTAGTGACAAAGTGATACCAAGGCCTGGTGATGTTATGAAACAAAAGACAAATGAGGTAGTTCAACACTCCAAAGCAACTCTTTGGAAGAAAGGCTTGAAGCACGGGGCAGAGAAACTTCCCAAGTAGCATTTGTTTCATTTTTCATTTCAAGCTGCTCAAAACCCAGAGAAGCTATAAAAGAAAGAGTATGCTAGCTGGCTTTAGAGTCCTCTTTGGAAATGAAATGCCATCCAACTCCTGAAGAGCCACTCGAACAGGTTGGGGAAGCTGCTGAGAGCTTTTGACAATCTGTTTGAAACAGTATGCCTCCTTCCAGGAGTGCTATATGCAAAAAATACACCTAAAACAAAGGGTTTTCATCTCAGAAAAGAAAAAAGGTTGATGACTGGCTCAGGGAAGCCTTGTCATCTAGCCCTCAGTCTGGCTGCTACAGAAGCTATCGGTGAGAGTGAGATACCTAACAGGATCACAGAATCAACCTGGAGCTTGTCTACAGCAACAAGATACTTAGATGCCTAATGCCAGTGGCACTGTCCAGGTAAGGGAAGAAATGTCACTCTGTGTACCAAACTGAGGAATACTGATTCTCACAGAAAAAATCTACCACTCTGTGGTACCACTCTGATACTTCCAGATGAGACAGGCAATGAGGGGAAATGCCAGTGAATTCACATCTAGAACTGATGAACCACGTCAGCTCTGACGCACCTACATTTTCTCTGTCCTGGCTGTTTGAAATATCCTAATTACTTCTACTTGTATTGGATTGCTGCACCAGTTTCAGGGCAGAGAATGGGAGCAGCCTTTTTCGCCAGCTCAGAAAACATCCAGTTGCAAGAGTTTGCTCTACAAAGAATTTGCAATTGGAATTGAGACATTTTGTCACACACCTGACACATATTTAGATAAAACTTAGAGACTAACAACAATAAAATTTGTTGTTCATCATCTGTTTATATGGTTTGCAATCACAGATGGCAGCTGTCTTTGGGGAAAAAGCTTTCTTAATTTAGCTGCTCATGTACATAATGATTTGGGGGTGTTTGCTAAATCCTAAGAATTTCAAAATTTGAAACTTGTGAAATTCCATCCTGCAAATGAAAGGTATCTATCATTACTATCTCTGAAGTTAGGCTGCCTTCAACTAACATGATGGGTGTTCTTCCAGGTAAAGCTGCAACAGCTCCAACTGCCAAAATGTGCCATTTTTCACTGCTTCCTCCAAGGAAATCAGAGAGAGGGAATACAAGAGGCTGACTGATGTATTAAAGCATGGTGCAGCATGAAATCAGTAGGAAACTGGTGCAGCAAGAAAAATTCCTGCTTTCCAGCTCTTGTGAAGAGTAAAGGTAGAAAACAGTGGAGAGACCCAGAGATGTAATGAAAGAATGAGGGACAAAATACCAGGAATGACAATGAAGGGAGCTGATGTGCATGTGTAGTGTGGCATGCACTTGAAACTGGAAGGTAAAAACAACTTTGCTGTGTGGAGAAGAAATAGGATAAGCGATGGAAAACAAAGAGGCAGCTGAATCTGAGAGCTTCTCTTAGTAAAGATGAAGAGGCTCTGCCTGTCACTATGCATGAAGTCCACTGGCAGCTCAGGGCTACCACTGAATGTTGCTTTTCCTGCATCCAGATTCACTGTTGAACAGAAGCTAATTTGTTGGCAGGCCAGTAGCAGCATTAGAAAAGAAAAGGAGTCGGCACAGCAAGTAAAGGAAAAGGACTGAAGGAAAGATCTTCCCTTGGAGTCTACACCTGTGATACGGAAAGGAAAGGAGCAGTCCTAGCTGGGAGGCCCCAGGGACCGCAGGGACACAGAGCCCAACAAAGACAACTTTTGGGCCTTACAGAGTTTGTCCCTTACAGAGCAACCATCTTGTAGCAGCCTTCACCACCGTAATGTCCAGGTTCAGATCCACCTCAAAGAGAAGGAGTGGAAGAGCAAAAAAGAGATTCTTTTGATCACAAACAGGTAGCATAGGATGGGATTACATCACCCATATGGCTGTCTTACAGGACATTGCTATCATGCATTCTATCATCACTGTCATAGAAGGGACCTCACGCTGTGAAAGAAGTGATGCAATGTAAGTATGTAAGTTTTCCACTTGCTCCTCAGCACTGGGCAAGAAAGCATGGGAATGGCAAAGTCATTGTGGGTATATGAAAAGGATACTCCTAAATGCAGACACAGCAGCAAAACTGCACGTTTGTTAGTATGGTTTATTTTCAACCAAGATGCTTCCACCAGAACACTTTCCATTGGATGTGAATTTGTGGTGGCAAAACTACGTTTATTCCAAGTCAGGAATCAAAGCTCTTCTCTCCAATGACTGCCATAACTCTGCTGGTGAAGCAATCCTGCAGCATTACAGAAAGCTTGCTTTTTTACCATTTTAAGCTCAGCCATTGGCATTCATTCAATCCCTCATCACATAAGTGCCACCAAAGATAAACCTCCCAAACACATTAGTCCCCAGCCTTCTGCCTGCTGTGCCTGGCTGTGAGCTGCAGGACACAGCACGCTTTCTCCAGCAGCTCTTTACCTGCATGTTTGCTGTGCCAGGAGGAACGCAGAGAAGTGACTCAACAACTCAGGGACCAACCAAGGAAGGAATGAGATTGTTGCAGGTACCACCCAGGAGCTTCACTGCCAATTCCTCCAAGCTTAACGCAAGCATTTACGGTATTTGCACAAGGATCACATCTCATTAGCTCCTTGCTGTGGGAAGCAGGCTGGGAAGAGAGCGATAAATTGGAAACATCTCCCATTCTGCATAGAAAGTGAAAGGAGTTGAGGGACCAAGATATAAAAAGATGGCTTTTGCAAGTATGTGAGACTGATGTGCATTTGCTCACTGAAGTAGTGCAGGAGATCCTAGCAACCTGTCCTGATGCTAGTGAACCCCTGTATGGCAAGCAAGTGGCAAATGCTCACTTTAATCCTCATTTTGGATTTTGAGGAGAACAAGTACTACATACAAGTGGAAGCAAAACCAAGAATGTTTCTTTCAGGAAGGAAACCCTATTTTTGGGCATGAACAAAAGGAAAAGGAAAATAACTATGGTAACAAACTTTTCAGTGCGCAGTCCCATATTCACATTTATCTCTGCTGCCCTTGGCTTGCCACTGCTACAAGCTGCTCAAATGGACAGGGAGCCAGAAAGCAATGAACCTAGCTAAAAAAAACCCACCCAAAACTAACCCAAAATCTTTCCTTCTCACCGTGTAGGTTCATGCAGTCAAGTGGGGGAAAGATCTGAACGGGATGGAGTGGGGGTAGGAGGGTACCTCTTAGAGAACTGGCACCTCTCTTCCCTTAACTTGACCACAAAAAGGCAGACTTAATAGAAAATGGTTGCTTGCCCCTTCCATTGCACTAGCCATTTGATGGTTTTGTGTTGTTTTCCTTTTGGCAACTGATTTTTGGATATATTTACATTTATAATTGCAATCATTATAAATGTAATACAACAAACAAATGCGATAGAAATGTAATCTGAAGAGGGTTTTTAGAATTGCACTGTAACGTTCTTTAGTATTCCAGTATTAATTTATTACAGTTCCATAAATATAAAAAGAGAGCTATTTTCACATTTCTTTAATTTGCCAACTGTTCCTCGATAATATGTGGATTCCACAGTAATTATTACAGCATTAGATGAAGATGTTAAAAAAATAAGCAAATGGACTATTTTAAATATTCTTGTCATACTACTGTAACATCAGGATCTCACTCATTAGCACCAATTAATTTATTTAGGATTAAATTTTAAAAGCCATATGGAGCACTGAGCATGAAATAAAGCTTCCCATAACAGCCAGGCACAGCAACTCGTCCAACGATTCTACCATAGAGCCCCAGTGATGGTTTTGCAGGATTGGTTTAGACATAAACAGCCCAGTTTAGAGAATTTGAACAGGGGGAATTCAGTTTATCTTTTAGTAATATGCATCAGTGATTTGTTACCAATGGACTTACTTTATCTTCCAGCAACCAGATCCATACCTTTGCCTGGCAGCTTAAAAACCCATCTTGCTCTCTTCAGGTAGGTACTCCTGACAGTGACCATGCCATGTTTTAGTTCAGTCTTTTATGGCAGACTGCATGTCTTCAAACTCATTCTACCAGGCAGGTTTTACAGAACCAAGTAACTCTTGTATTACTTTTCCCTTCTCAGATTTTGAAAATCTTATTAAAAATTTTCCATACAAGACTTGGGTTCCATGTCTGCCATTGATCTCTCCTCTGCTCACATCTGCCTTTTCCTGCTGAATCACCAAAGAAGTGCTTCGCTGCCACCACCACCCCCATAAGAGCATACTGAGAACTCACATGCAGCTAAATATTCCAGCCAAATCCCTCATCATTTTGGGAGACAGCACCTCTGAGGGCACAGCTTCCCCTGCTCTGTGCACGTGACCTATATTCTTCACACTCTGGATGCAATAACGAGTCTGAATGCAAGCAGCTTATGAGGCTTGCCTGATCCTACTGAAGAGAATTGTTTTACCAAGCCATCCATTTTCCTGCCACGGCACACCTTCCATGCAGTGATTTTGTTTTTTCCTCTTGATAGCCACTTGAAGGCACGGAGGTGCTGAGCTAAGGTCAGAACCTCAGAAGTGCTAATGAGAAACATCCTTGCTTGCAAGAGATACCAATATAGAAGCATATTTCTTTTGGTTAATTGGCTTAAAATTTATTCATAAATTTAAGTAGAAAAGTTTTATTGTATAAATCACCTATCTTTTTCAATCAGATTTTGGAGCTTAACAGTTCTATAGCCATGATGAGTAACATTAGATAGATTACTGCCTGCTAAATTTTAGGTACAGAGCTTTTCAATGGCTAGCCATTATTTTGACCGAAACTGGTAGGTCCAACTTCATGAAATCCCAGCTATTCTGCTTGCTCCCCCTTTTCACTGATAAAAGTAAAATGTGTTCAGTTTCTAGTTTTGTTCCTATAATTGGACCTTAAGAGTGAACATCAGCTTTTTGGAAACTATAAACTGAAAATTATTAAGAGCTACTGAGCTGTTCTTTCATAAGCTCTGTTTTCTCTGAAACCTGCTGTTCTAGTAAAGTCATCTTTACTGAACATGGAAAAAAATAAAATCAGAGCAGAGTCTGCTTCAGGAAATCATCACCTCTCACGTCACTTTGAGAAAAGCAAAGCCTTGCCCTCTGTGGTCTCTGTGCTTCGCAAGAAAAGAACAGCCTAATAGGATTTGGCTACAGCATAATCCAGTCTAAGCATTTTTTTAAAATATTTTTTTAATAATAAAACTGATCAGCAAATTGCAGATAACAAATTTGGCGGGGCAGTAAAGCATCCTGCTCACTCACATTCATGGTGCAAATCAAAATAAATTATTGTCACTGACTCACAAATGACTGTGGGAAGAGATTGGTTATGCTGACAAGCGGGGAGCACTGCCTCCTCCATCACCATCCCCTAGCACAGAGATGCTGTACGGACAGGCAGGAGGCACTGAATGCCCAGCTTGCCTTAAGCAGGTCCTGAGCCATGCTGAGCCACGGGGCCAGGTGTTAAGAGCTCAGAAAGTACCATCCCACCCTGTCTGAGGTTACGCTGTCAAACTGGCTTATAGAGGGGTGAATCTGCTGTTAAAGGAACCTCAGGCAGGGCAGATATACCCATGGAAAATGGTATTTGGAAGGAATTGTTCACTGTAACTCAGCTGCAAACATCCTACCTACGTGGTTATACCTGTGTTACACATCATCAGCTTTCTTTCAACAGCCATATCTACCTCACACCATTTTCACAGTTGAGATTTCCCAGTGTTTTCTTGTCTGCATCCTGGGCTCACATATTTTCTGCAGAGCATTTTCTTTTGGACTCACATTTTTCCTAAAGTCCTGAACCCCACCAACGATCCCCCTCCTTAACATTCACTCCATACTGCCTCTTCTCCCAGGATAGCAGACCAAACACTCAGCTCAATGGCAAACAGTTACAACATTCACTTCATTACAGAAGGTCTTCATACAGCCTGGTGTTTCACACTGCAACTGTACTGAGAAGGACACAATATCCCCGCAAAAAACTTGGAAAATAAAGACTTAGAACAATTTTGATCTTCCTTTGCCTCTAAGATTCAAGTTTAGGCAAGGGCTGCAGGGGCTCTGTGTACCAATGCTGAGGCCAGTTGGTTTCTAAGGTGAGATCTATTACCATAGGCATTTCCAAGCATGGCCAAGGAGCAAGGCTGCTCTGCCACTGAAAAGCTGCAGGTGCCTAAAGTTTCTGAAATTTAGAAATAGCATAATATACAGCTGGATCAGTAAGAATAGCCCTGCCATCCAGCTCTTGACAATCAGTGCCTCTGGGAGAAGGCAGGTGGATTTGGAGCAGCTTAGGAGTGGAGAGCAGACACACAGATCCGCTAACACATAACAGGCAAAGCCAGAGAGACAGAAAAATGCAGTCTTTGTATGGAAACAAAATCACAAGAAAAGCATGGGGATTTCCAAAGGCAAGGCAACAAAGAGATACATGATCGTAACTCCACAAGAGGGACAAATCCCGAGGTCCTGCCTCAGGTGAGCTTCCAGTGGGAGTCTACCTACGCCTAGATGGAGTAAAACTGCCTACAGATGTGGCCCGGTGTAAGATACCAACAAAGATGCTCAAACAGATGAGGAAGGCAACGCTTGCTGATACCTCCACGGTCTCTTCGCTCCAGTCATAATTGGACAATGTTTGTGGCTTGATTGCGTGTGTTCAGTGAGGCAGCCCTGCACTTCCTACCCCGCTGCAGGACACACAAGTGAGTCTCTGAGATGAGCCCTGGCATCCACTTCTTCAACACATCACACGTTCACCATGTGCGTTCTCATCTTCAGCCGTGCTGCAGCCCCTTGCCCAGGTTGCTGGGAGGTTTAGAAAGGCGGATGTTTTCAGTCTCTGTGGGGTCTGGTTGCGGGGGCTTTGGAAGTTACAGTACCTTAGGCCAGTGTTGTCTGGGATTCAATATTGCATTAAGTGGTGACACATTGTGGGCAGGTGGGATCTATTATTGCATTATGGAGGCTGCTGCTTCCCTGAACGGGCTATGTTTTGTGTGTGAAGCGGGCCCACACCTGCTGGAGCTGGGACCTGGAAATGCGGAGGACGGAAGGCATGAGTCTGTGGTTTCCTGCCGTGGGGGGCATGTGCCTGCGGTGGGGCATGCGCACGGGGCTGCTCTCCGCTGAACGGCTGCGCTGTATGAAAGTGCCACCAACGTGAGGGTAGTGTTCTGTCTCCAGAGTTGAGGAGGAGAAAACGGAGGACGCCAGTCTTCTCAGGGGGCTGTACCTCGGGAGGGAGTGCTGAGAAGGCCTGTCCTCCTCCAACTGAAAAAGACCAAGAAGAGTGGAGGAAAAGGTGTCAGGCAAAGACTTGACTCGCCCCTGGTTTGTGATGCGCATGCTGCAGATATCTTCGCTGGCGGACGAAAAATGCTTTTGCTCTAAATCGGGCTAACTTACTGCTCTGTGCCTACAAATTCCTAGGGATCCCATGGGCACCACGGGAGTCTGCAATTATGGGGGCCTGGCATGCTCTCCCCAGCCACATGCGACCGCGAGTGACACCAGCAGTGTCAGGCTTGCTGTATCTGTCCCCTCCTCTGGCTACTGGAAATGTCTCTTCAGGCCACATGCCTCACCACTCTGGCATCACTTATTTGATACGTCATTAGACTAGTCATACATCCTGCACATAGACAACAGGCAAACTCTGAACACGCTTGGAAACCATGTCTATGAAAGAAAAGGTGAAACACTCAGTGCTCAAATAATTATAGGTATTTAATAATGAGAGATTCTCAAGGACTCCTTCAGTGCATCTTATTAAAACTCACTCCAGGGATTTGCAAAGGCTGCTTTGAAGGCTGTTAGTAGAGTTCCCTTTCCTCACGCTGACATTCCTGCCTTCTACTCAGAACCTGCAGGGGGAGCATTAACGCTTCCAGTTTTGGTAAGCAGAGGCAGCGGCTGGAAAGGCAAGGCAGTGTGTAATCATCATTCAGTAAGAAACTGAAAACAGAGCCACAGGAGAGGAAGAGAAGATGTACTCTTAGGTCCCTTTTCTGCTTCTGTGATCCAGGGATGGCCAGGGAAGGAAGGAAGGTATACTCACAGAGGGCAGCGTCTGAGTTTGCGGCACGATGAGATCGCAGTCCCTACCTTCCCTCTAAGCACTGAATGGGAAGGAGAGGCAGTATGGGAGTGATTTCAGACTCTTCACCCTGAAAATGCTAAGCTCTTTCTCTCCTTTCTGCCTGTGCAATGAAACCAGTGCTTTCACAGGGGTTTCCAAAACAGACAATTTTTCCTGGAATTACATGTTTTCTTTCAAATTCATTTCCTTCCTCGTACTTCCTTTATTTTCAAGAAATCTCTGCAGGTTTCAAAGTATAACCAGACAATGTGACAAGGCAATATTTTATTTTCATAAGCCAACACTATTCTCCTTAGCTGACTAGTGATGTTGCCCTTGCAAATTATATGAGGAGAAGAACTGAACTTCATCCAGTCTCATATCTTTTCTATCACCTTCAATATCTTTGCAGCGTTTTGAGGCTGATATCTTTTCTCCATAAGAATATGAGAACTACTCAGATTGTGGTGGGCATTAAACGTGAAAAGCAATTATTCACAGTACTAAATGTACTGCACGTCACTGCACAGATCAGACTCTCAGATAATAATAATGTATAATGCTGTCACTCAATATCTGAGACAAATTCTAGACAGCAACTCTAATTTCGGAAAAGGACAATCATCTCTTCTTTGTGTAGATGGCATACAAATTCAGTCCTGGGTATACTGTTTGTAGGCTGCACAAATACGTACATGGAATTCTTACAATTATTATCTGCTCCATGCTAAGCATATAGTATGGTTTTCACTGTATGTATCATACCAACATGGTGAAGCCTTCTCAGCTAAAAAAAGGATCCAACTATCCAACCATCTCGATGGACTTCCTTTACAGCGCAGAACCGAGGGCCTTGCCCAGGCCACAAAGGGGTAAATTTCAACACCTCACCACCAAGCAAACTCAGATATTGCTGCCTCCTGGCAGAAGCTGAGGTTACAAACATGTCACTTACATTAATGGATGTCCTAATGCTTGAATTACACAGTTAAAGCTGAAGGTGCTGCCCCTCTTCATTTCTTTGCCGTTGGCAGCAGTCAGGCTGGACCACCCTCCATCAGCCCTATCCTGTTCTGTTTGGACAGGAGCAGTGTGACACCTCTCATGCTTGGTCCCGGAGAAACATAGTGTTGACAGAGCTCAACAGACTTACAATAATACATTAAACGTAATTAGCAATTTTCTGCAAATGGTCATTGCTCACTACTGAGAAATGGTCCTTACAGGGTAGCCCACAAATGTTGCTGTAGAATAAAAAGGAAAGCAAGACACACAGCACCTCTTCATACCTCATTTCCTTGCTGCTTTCTTCCCTTGGCCTACCTCCTCTGCTCAGCGTTGTGAATCTGACAGCCTGCTGTTCTGCTTCAGCTCATTGCTTTCCTCTTTCAACCCAGCTCTTTGTCTCAGAGCCAGTGAGGTGGTAGTTTGTCATATCTTTCTGCTGCCTCCTGTACTCTGAGAATGCTAAGGATTTCCCTCATCACTGCTCCAGGGTCGGTGGTCAAAGATCTCAAAATGTAATCCAGAAAACGTCCTGCTCAGCTTTCAGACCCCAGTGCAAATCAAATGAACCTTCAGGTAACGGATCCAGGGGTAACTCAGGACTCCACAACACATGATTCATGATGAACACATGATGTGAGACAGCCCTCTCCCATCTCTCTGTGCCTCTTTCTGAAGAATAATTGCCACAACCTCAGATCAATGAAGGAGAGCAGCGGCACGCAGGGGTCACCAGCAAGGACAGGATGCTTCCATGGACACCAGGCAATATCACAACTACTGCATCCCTCAAACAAGGTGATGATGAGCTTCAAGAGCATGAGGGCACTGGACTCAATACCAGAACAGAGAATTTTCTTGGCTCAGTGAGGGTTTCAACATAGATTTTTACAGAATAAAGTCAGTGACAACAGACAACTCCTAGGTGAAGCTAGCCCAGGCAGCCCAATGTGTTCTAACTGCCTCCTGTCTTACTCATGTTATAGCCAACATAAGTCTTCATGTTGAGCACACTTGTGAGATCTCTCAGCAAAGATGCCAAGAGTGGGATATGATTGAGAAAAGTTTCTAAGTTTCACAACTGCTGATTTCTTAGGGTCAAGACACAACTTTAAGAAAGTCCATATGTGTTATTCTCCTGGCTGTGGGAGGTTGGCTGCAAGAGAAAAGAGACCTAACATTTATAAAATCTTGCCCAAGCAATATGGCTAAGCTTGTGAGGAAATATATCAGTGGATCTTACATTGAGATCTTAACTAAAGGATAAACTCCTGGCTCCAGAAGATGGGACTGCAAGACAGTGTAAGCAAAGTAACCTGTGAACTCCGCAGAATAAATCCAAGAATAGGTAAGGAAAAGTTAATTCAATCTCCCAGTGTTGCTTCACACTTTTGTATTTCTTAGATAGAACATCACTTAGGCAGGAATGTTTTAGGCAAAGAAGTCTCAAAGCATTTTCTAGAACACCAGTTGCTCAAGCAGCAAAGGAGATTCAGAGTAAAGAAATACTCGTGTGCAGACCTATGACAGAAGCAATGGCTAAAACTTTTAAGTGTGTGAATATTTGTATTTCTTCCCAATGCAGAAGGCAGAAGTAACTTGCCATCTTTATCAAGTATCAGTGAATTTAGTCAGCATATTTAAGAACTTGACAATTTTTTAAATGATATTGCTAAGTGTGGACAAAAACACTTAAAAAATAACAGAAATCTTGCACCAGAATTAATGTGTAAACAGAAGTGCTAGTTCAAGATCTTTCTAGACGTGTTTAACTACTACTACAGCTTCATCTGCATGTTAGCATGCAGACATAAGCATAGATCTGTTACATAGTTATTAAAATTCATATATTAATAAACCTAAATGCTCTGTTAAGTAGCCTGTTGTATGCTCAGCGCTTCAATAAGTGGCACACAGACAGGAGGGCTTGAACTGGATATGGTTTCATGATAATCCTGTTCTGCTTCTGTATCAGCACTTCCCCTGAGTCTGTGCTCTGTTGTAGCTGTCTCATTATCATTTGAAAATAGAAGATATCTAATATATGAGAATAGAGAATTATAGAATCATCTACACTTTTAATATCAAGTCCAATAATTAAACTGATCTACTGAGTCCCACCACTACACCATGTCCCTTAATGCCACATCCACACATCTCTTACATACCTCCTCAGCCAGAAATTCTCCCAGGCTATTAAAAGCCTTTTCTATAGTTCATTTTGCCCACAGCACCATTCATTCATATCGTGCTCCCTCACACACCACAGTTTTTTAAGAACACCATCTTCCCTCACACTTGTAGTATTTCTTTTAAGAGAAACAGAGATTCAAACATTTGAAGAGAACAGATTCAAACATTTGAACAAACATCTGAGATGTAGATGAGGACAACTTGTGAAACTACACTCTAGTCAGCTTGGAAAGGTTGTGGAGCAAATCTTCCTGGAAGCTATTTCCACATACATTAAGGAAAAGGTAACTGGGAGACACCAGCACAGGTATATGAAGGCTGAATCCTTCCTCATGAACCTGATAGATTTCTATGATGAGATCATTTGCTCACTGGGTGGGGAGAGAAAGGGAAAGGTTGCTTATCTCAACTTCAGCAAGATTTTTCACATTGTCTCCAAAACATCCTCACAGACAAAATGATGAAGTATAGGTGAGAGAAATGGATACTGAGCTGGACTGAAAACTGCTTGAACTTCCAGTCACTGGTGATGTAGCCCAGGGGATGATATAGGGACACTTCATTAGTGACCTAAATGATTGGACAGATTGCACCCTCAGTTGATAGTAATTTGGTAGAGAAATACCTGGGGATCCTGATGGACACCAAGTTGAACATGAGCCATCAATGTGCTCTTGCTGCAGAAAAGACTAACTGCTCCTAAGCTGCATGAGGAATGTTCTGTTCAGGTGGAGGGTGATGACCGTTGTGCTCTTCTCAGTGCTGGTGGGGCCACACCTAGAGCACTGGGTCCAATTCTAAGCTTCCCCCCATATGAGAGACACATAGAGCTATTAAAGATAGTCCAGTGAATGATGAAGGGGCTGGAGCACCCCTCACTGGAGCAAAAAAAATTGACAGAGCTGAGGCTTTTTAGCCTGGAGAAGATGAGGTTCAGGGAGGGCCTTATCAATGTATGTAAACACCTGACAGGAGAAAGAAGATGCAGCCAGACTCTTCTTAGTGATTTCCAGTGAAAGGACAAGAGTAAATAGACAAATTGAAATACAGTAAATTCAGTTTAAATATAAGAAAAAGAGGCTTTTTTTGGTTTGTTTTTGTTTGCTTTTTTGTTTTTTTACCAGTATGGAGAACTTAACACTGGAACATATTGCCCAGAGAGGCTGTGATGCCTCCATCCACAGATATTCTGGACTGGACACAGCCCTGAGCAACCTGCTCTCGTTGACCCGTCCTGGAGCAGCAGATGAGACTGGATGGTCCAACATCAACTATCCTATGATTCTGTGATAATCAAGAGTTTATTGTCTTTTTGCCAACAATGGCTTATACTGGAGGAACAGAAGAAAGCATTAAATCAGGAATATATTATCAAACCACAGTTTCATGTGAGCCTAGAAAGCAGCCCAAATCTGACCTCCTGGGAACACTGACAGTGAGGCCTTCAGTATTTTCAGCCCTTGGAAAACTGTTTACAGCTCTCAACATCTGTGTCTCCAGCTTTGCAGTACCAAAGAAGAGGCTCCTTCTTTCCTCTATGCAACAAGTTATTTTTCCTTAGAGAATTACCAATTGGTTTTGTGATGAAATTGAAAAATATGAGTAATTTTGAAGCTGTTTATGTAGAGGCAACTGAAGGATCCAGACATCAAAGGAAGCATAAGTAAACGCCAGGCACTCAAACAAGTCCAGTGTTGGTCCAGCTACATAAAAAGCTAGGCTCAGTAGTAACCAGGGAGTATTTCAGAACTGAAGAACAAGGAAAGGCACAGACTGCTGGAGAACCAAGGGTGTCTGATACATCAAGTGACCACCCACAACCACGTTATCTTTATTTAATGAAAGGAAGTGAACTTTCTTTTTTTGCCTGCTAGGGTGACCTTTTTTAAAGCATCATTATGCTGTGCTAAGCAGCCTTCATGCTGCATCATACCCAACTCCCTCAGTCATTTCACACAGCACTTACTATCCTTGCTCCAGCCTTTTTTAGCTATGTAAAATATGCCAGTGAAGCGTTCCTGCTGGTTCTTACCAGCTGGTTTGTGCCACACTCATTGCATTATGAGCATCTTGCACTCATCAGTTTAATAAGGGTACAGAACAAATTCACACAGAAGCTCTTTCAACTTGCTGGTCCTGCCTATGCAATCTCCAGACATCTAGGTCATTCCAAATACTGGCTTTTTACAGCGAACACCTCCACCTTTTTTTTTTTTTTTTTTTTTTAAATTACTCTCTGGGATCCAGAGAAGAACAGGATCTGGGCAGGGCCGGTGCAGAAGGATCCAATCCTGTGAACACTTTCTTAGAGACCAAGGTCAAGAAGAAATGGAAAATGGAGCTACCATCTTCCAGAGGCAAACAAGACAGCAAAGGCACCTACCATGAGAGCGTATTTCTGCAACATGGTCTGAGACTCGCCTGTTGTTTCCTTCACTTATGGATATCATGCATGTGCATGATAAATCTTCACTAGCATACAAATTATTGGTTTGGTTTTTTTGTGGTTTTTTGTTTTTGGTTTTTTTTTTGCTATTAGCACTCTACAGCCTTCCTCTGAATGCCTGAGAAATGAAGACTAGATACGACACAAGTAATCTGAGCTAACAGTGTATCATGTTTCTCCAGGTTATCTAATAAAAGATATTACCTCTTACTAAAAACTGAACTTCTTCATGTCTTCAGAGGAACATAGGGAAAAAAAAAACAAAATAAACCAAATGAATGAGGCCCTCTACAACTGTTTGGAAAAAAACACAGTACCTAATGACCTTTCTGTGAGTTAAAAGCCTGATAACAACAATGCTGATCACTGAAGTAAGATTGAGGTGTATATGTGCTGGTTACTCTGAGATTTTATTAGGTATTCAAAAGAAAGTTTAATTTTAGGGAGTTACTTTATGCTATGCATTGCTGCAGGGCTACCCATGATGTATGATTACATTAGGCAGCATTATCTTGTAACGTATTGCTGCTGCTGCTGCTGCTGTTGAGAAACTGTGAGGAGATGTGCTAGTAACACCTCCACATAATTAAGCAGTTATTAACAAATCACTGAGGGATAATAATAAGAGGACTTATTAAAGATTCCCACAACCAGAAATGTGCTCACCTCTTGTATCTGTGCCAAAATTGCTAAAATATCTTGACAACAATGTGCCCTTAGAAGTGAACAACACTACCAGCTACAGGAGCACCTTGAAGGTGTTCACAACATTTGCAAGTATTGTCAGAAAGTTTCACAAGAGCATCCATGTCTGGGACCTCAGATTTCTCCAGCAAAGCTGAGGCTTCCCAAGACGATGATTTTGCTATGCTAGGCAATGAGATACAGACCAGAGTAAGGATCTTACCTGTCTCTGAGGACCAGTAGGTTCAGATTCTCGTCTCCTTTGTCGGATAGCTGGTGCTGAGTGTAGGGGGGAATGGGCTGGACTTCCTGTCTGCTGTTCATGTTTACTGTCAGATACTGTTTGAGAAGGTCCTTCATGTCTATGGGAACTGTCCTCCTCAGTCACAGGCTGCATACCCCGACTTCGCCCATCATGAGTCTTCGGCCTGACTGCGGCATCTGCCCCCAAGCGCCTTCTCTCCTCACCGTCTTCAATAGGTCTTAGCTCCTCAGGCTCCTCATCTGTGGTACCAGAGGTGCTTGGCTCAGCACCTGGATGGAAGTCCTTCAGCTCTGTCTCCTTATCAATGATAACCCACTCCTTGCTATCAAAGTCCTCCTCCTCCGCAAGCGGCACTGAGCGGAAAGCATTGCTGAGGGCTTCATGTTCCACTGAAGCAGACACATCCATCCGACCACTTGCCTGCCGGTCAGCCTGGCCGGTGTCAATGGACAGCATCTGGGCTGGCTGGGAGGAGCACACAAGCCGCGATGGAGAGCCAGGCAAATCCATTCGTGATCTAAAGACAGAACATGAAGCCATTAAAAATACATCATGCTTGTGGTTAAAGGTAGAGAGCATACGAGCTGAGAAAAAAACTCTATAGCTCTCACTACTTTCTTAGTGTACTTTAGAAAGATGGGCTTGGGCAAAAACATTTATTTAGAACTACAGTAGCAGAGGGACACTCCTCCTAAAGTAATTCTGTATGATAGCCACCAATTTCATCAACTCTCTTCCTTACAGCTGACAAGATTCCAACCAGTATTCCTCCACAGCACCAAAATACTCCTTTCCCATTAGGAATTCCTACTGGGTTGTGGAAAAAAAAAAAACCACTTAAATCTACTGTCTGACTTAATGTCATTGCTGGGCTCCTATATCCCTTCAGTTGCACTGTGCTCTCTAAGATGGCCACTGAGGTCTCTGTGGTGGCTATGTGAGCTCTTTGAAGACATCAGGAAAATCTCACTGAAATATTACAAGGCGTAGGTGACCTCAAAATAATTTGGAGGAGCAGGAAGAAAACATGTCACATATGCATTGACAAAGGGCAGTATAATGTTCAGTGACTCACAATCTAAATAGCATCAACTTATGCAGCCATGCAGAAATACCTTTCAAACAAACCCTGCAAGCTCCCTGTGCCCCAACAGCCTTGGCATCATCTCAGCTGGAAAAGCCAGAAGCACTTCTGTCTTTCTGTTCCACAGTGTTATGGTCCATGCTTCTCATTTGGCCTACACCTGCTGCTTCCTTTGCCTCCCTATTCAGTTCTGACTACTGCAGAGGTTGGCAGCTTGTTGCACAGACAATTTCTGATGCCCAGAAAAAGACACTTGCAGTGTTTTTTTACAAAGTGATTTCAGCAAGGACCATACAGAAGCCTTGTGTGCTCTTCTGGGGAAAAATCTTCAAGGGAAAACACAAAGGTGACTGACCACAGGGTGAAGGTTACTAAGCAGAGCTCGGTGTCTTGGCACAGTGGAAGGTCAGAGATGAGACAGAAGTACAAGTCAAAATGAGCAATTTTTGATGAAGAAAGAGGAATCGGGGAAGGTGGTGAATCAAGGGCTGATATAGAGAGTGAAGTATGTGAAAACAAAGATCTCAGCATTAACCACCTGATGGACCTGAAAGAAGGGTGCTTTTGTTAAATACTTAAAAACAAAGTATATTACTGTGAACAGGGAAGACTTAGACAAGGTAAGACTGAACAGTAGCCCTCTCACACTGCATGTGTGTCAAAAATTGCATAGTAATGAACTCATTAAAAAAAAGAAAAAAAAAAAAGAAGCTGATGGGATTTAATCAATGTCCTTTCCCCAGCAGAGGAGAGACTCCTGGAGTGAAAGAATTTACTCAGGAATCCAGAGGAAGTACTGTGAGTCATGTCTCTCCTGTGAAAAGGAGAGAGAAGAATAAATAGAAGACCATGTGGCAGAGAGGGGCAATACTTGTACCATGATGAGGGAGGCTACTTGGAAGATGACAAAAAGATTTTTGTTTTAAAAATATGGGCTGAGGAAAGAGGACAGCAGAAAGGGATGCCTCCTGGGTATTACACATTTCCTACATTAAGACAGCATGATGCTGAAAAGATAGGGAAGAACAGGAGAAATAGAGGAAGGAGTTAAAACTTTCAGTGAATGTACAAGAGTAGTGCTGCTCACTACTATAAATGTTTTTTTTCCCTTCTTATTTTAAATAGGACAAGAAAAGAAAGAAGTTAACCAGAACCAAGATTTGCTTTTCAATCTCAAAATCATTAATAGTAACACACACAGTCATTTCTAAAATACAGACAAGTATTACAGTTTCCTCCATCCATGCAGAATAAACCAGTACCTAACAAACCGGAGGTAATACTAGGGGCTCATCCTCTCTATAGTTCTTTTAGGTCCTTCCTCATTTCCAGCTTGTGCCTCCTATGACTCTCCTTTCTAGCTGAACTCTGCTAGATTTTCTCTGAAAGAGAAGAAGGCTTGTCTCTTCCCTACCAGTTTTACAGGGGTCATTTTGTCAGTAAGATCTGTAACCACAGTCCATGTCCTGACTTTCAATTGTAAGAGGAAGAGGGAGTAAGGAAGAGTATGAAGAGGGTTATCAGCATCAGAGGTCTGTATCTCATAACTTGTATTTCTCAGCACACAATACTTTAAACTGCTTATTTTAATTATTTTTATTATTCTGTGCTTCTTGGACATTTCTTTACTGTGGATCTGAGATAAGTACTCCTACAAGCCTCAAAATCAGGCTCTGTATTCTGGATGCAATGCATACTTTGCAAAAGCAAACAAATGCAACATTATATGTTGAAAATGATGAGGATGATGACTATTATTATTGAAAAATGATCCTCACAGAATCATTTGAGTTGGAAGGGATCCTTGAAGGCCACCTAGTCCAGCTCCCCTGCAATGAACAGGGACACTTCCGTCTCCATCAAGTGCTCAGAGCCCCATCCAGCCTGACCTCGGATGGGGCTTCCAGCACAACTCTAGGCAAATGAAATAATGAAACTCACCAGATGAGAATCCCTCAGCTAGCTCTTAAAATACATGTATCTCTGTATGTATCCTAACTAGATCCATTCTTCCCTCCCACCTAAGGTCAGCAAAAAGCTTTAGGACTATTAACTTCCTCTCTGATCTAATACTTTGCTTTTTCTCCAACAAATGTCCCACTCTTTACCTGTGGAATTATTCCCATCCAGGAACCCCTCCCACTAACAGGCCTCATTAACAGACAAGACATCCCATCACAAAGGTCGCAAAGCCCACAGGCACTGACTCCTCCACCTAGAAAGGACCTTTCAGTGCCCATTTATCTAACGATCAGGTTGGCCTCAACGGTCAATCGAGGCACTGCTACAAGTAGCAGGAGGTTACAGAGGGTAAGCAAACCTTCTTTCATGTAGATCTGCTTTGCCATCAGCTGTAGAGAGGCGTTCTGACTCAGGGCTGTTCACACGGCGATATCGCAGGGAGCGCGCTTGTGCGGTAGGGGACTCTGGAGGCACTCGGACAGGGGAGCTGGGACAGACCCCATTTCTCTGATCTTCTTCCACCATGCACTGAGTCTGCAGGGAATAAACACGGAGAACGTTGAAAACCAATCACAGACTTGGATTTCCCATCCTTCACTGTTGCTCTGTGCATTCTTCCTGGACACAGTTTCAGCTACAGAAACAACCTATGAAGTAACACAAGGCCCACACGCCCTGGCAATTATCCAGTATTAAAACAAGGAATGGATTTTAAATTCAAATATGTAAACTCTTCTACAAAATGGGTTTTGTCTTTCACTTACTCTGGAATTATCATGGACTAAACTACCGCAAACACAAATTCTGTTAATCTATGGTGTCCAAGAGCCAAAGCAAACGTGTGTGAAAACTACATTTTTAATTACATTCATGCATTATATTGGATGCATATACTTCTACTTCGGATGGACATGATATGACTAAGTCAATTTCAAGCATGGTGACAAACATCTTTGGGAAGGGAACAAAATACTGATGTTGTACTTGTGGGAAAACAAGCAACTTGGCAAGATCCAAGAGCAGAGAACTGGGAGAAAGTGCAAGAGAGAAAGAAAAAAACTTCTGGAAAAATAACAGCAACAACAAAGAATGAGAACTTTGATCCAAAAGTGCAAGAAGAACCTTTCTCTGTGACAGTGAGCTGGGAAACTACCCTTAGCAGAGAAATGAGACAGAACAAGATTTGAACCATGTGAACAGAGAAAAATGATTCTCCTTAGTATGTCCTGGGAAAGTACTGGGAAGAACAAAAGACAGCAAGATTTATTCATTGCCTAAAAACAAAGAGCCGGACAGGGGCAGTGAGAGCTAATTCTAGTTCAACAAAACTGGAAAACAAAGTGTTGAAGCTGGGAATAGAAAGGTGTTTTACCAACCAGCTGCCTATGTCATTCTGAAAGACACACAGTATGCCTGAGATTGCAAGGAGAGGTGGAGCTTCATCCCTGCAGATCAAATCTGCAGCCTCTTCTATTTCTCCTTGTGGTGGTTGTGACTTCAATGAAAACTGACTCCTTATCAGAGCAATCAAAGCAAAGAGAACAGCCCTAGCAGAGAAAAAGGACAGGCAAGAGTCAGACTAAAGATAACCCTTGCTGACAGAAAGGCCAGACTTCTGCTTTGGAAAGCATAATGTCCTGGGCTCTGTTTTATTGACTGCTGCGTATCCACTGAGCTTGTCAGAACTGAAGCACTCATTGCCACGCTGACTCCTCTGCACTGCTATGCCAGTAAACTGATAAGAAATAGCACAGTCCTTAGCAGGAGAATCACCTGGTCATGCTGTGGATCTTGTAAAAAACTCTCCTGCCTCTAGTTGCTGTTATGACAGCCTTGTGAATGATAGCACTGAGTACTTAGGCACAACATACAACTAGCATGAGGAAAGGACAGTTAGGACTCCCCTGCACACATCTTGGTCTGACTGAAGAGCAGCAAGGCACCTGGTGGCTCTAAGGAACAAAAGAACAGACAGGGATTACCAGATTTCTGTGAAATAATTTGTTTGTTTGTTTGTTTCTGTAACTTGTGGAAAAAGAAGGGCCTCGTTCTATCAAGCTTTTCTTATTCCATATGCCTTCAGATGAGAAAATCTGCAAATACACACACAATTTACCAGAGACAGATGAAGAAATGATTTGAACTTAATTTATAATTCTCAGTATTGAAGAACTGTTCAGGTAATGTTTCATACCAATAACATATTGACCCAAATTGGACACACTGGAGAACATTAAGTAAGTTAGGTGAGAGGTTTCTGGTCTTAAAATAATCTTTCCTAATAAGATTCAGGATAGCATAGATATCCATGGGAAGGGCTGAAGAAAGGACTAACTTTGTGTCTGTGTATAGACTGGAGTAAACTCTGGTCAGACCCAGCAAGGTGGTAGCTTTACCATATAATTAATGATAGTCTGCCAATATTTGTCTGCTAACTGACAGTTTGCCTGCCAATGCAGGTTTCTCTGGTAACAGATTTTGTTTGTATTTGGTGTCATGCCATGTGATATTCTGATTTTGAAATAAGAACTGAGATCATCACAACAAATGCTAGTTTACTTACAATATATAAATTGATCTAATATATAAATGAACTGGTAAACACACAAATAACACTTACAATGAATTCATCATCCAATCACTTCTACAAGAATGAATTGAAAAAATAGCGTACGGATTATAAGGAAAACCAACTGCAGTGTACATATAATGTAGGCTACAAAGCCTAATACGACCTTGGAATGCAAAAATACAAAAATATTAAGTAATGAGTTTGCTTTCTCTTAACAAGCATGAACCCATATGCCATTCACAGACTGTGCTACCCCTTAGAAAGGACAGTTAAACAACTGGAAGACAAATTCAACCAGTGATGAATTAAAGATCTAGGACAATAAGGCAAAATTGGGATTTCTGATACCGTATCAGCTACTCAAGGACTAGAACACCACTGCTTGAAGAACCAAGATGCTACATCACAATGTAGTGGTTACATGAATGATTCACTCTAGCATTATTGGGTTCACAGCATATTTTGCATAAAGATCCAAATTAATCCCAACGGCATCCACTCTGAAAAAACTGTTGTTCCCCATTTCCACATAGAAATTCCTGGTACTGTTTGTTCTGTACTATGTAAGATGTTACAGCAGTGGATCCAGGCTGCTTATAGCAGTCTGCAAATTCACTGCCCTGAGATCAGAAGCCACAAGAAATAAACATATGCTCTTTACTTTGCTGATGCTGATCCTGAGTTTGTTGCGATTCACATCTGTCTCTTCCCAAACTTCAGCCTCATTGAAAGCAGTGTTTGGTGTCTGGCCAAGACCTTCTGCTGGCCGGCCCGACAGGATGGGAGGAGCATTCTCTTGATCACTCAGATGTTCACCCTGTAGGACATCCTCAGTGTTCTCACGAAGCAAATCTCCTGGTACTGGAGTGACATTAACCACCCTACAGAAAAAACAAGAAAAATAATAGTAATTAAAGAATGTGTCCTATCACACTGCTTCACAGAAATTCCTTAGCAGTTTTTAATGTATTTCTGATTGAAAAAAACAACCCACCCAGATATTACGATATGAAACAGATCAGAACATTCCACCTAGTATACAGTCACAAAGATGGAATGGATGTGTGAAAGCATTTAGGGACAATCAATTCTCAGGCTGCAAACTTCTTCAGAAGTTCAGGAGTGCACATTACACAGCACTTAGCTTAAAAACCACCCATCTTTCCATGAGACAATGAGACTTGAGAGGCTTTATAGTTTCTATCCCCAGTAATATTATTATGGATTCTTACTCCTTCAAAAGCACCAGAACAGACCACAGCTCACCATCTGGACTGACTTCCAATTCTGAGCAACAAGTTTCATGTACTGCTGCACCAGCAAATGAAAAACCTTGTGAGGGTTGGGGAACCACGAAATAGGTGCAGGCAGCATGCACTCTGATGAGCTCAGCTCTACACCAGAAACCCATTCCATGCAGGGCAACTGCCTTTCTGTAAGCACTTTTAGAGAAGCTCCAGCTGCGTGTCTGTCATACAATATGGCATACTGGTTCCATTAATCCCAGCCAAAGGCATTCCTTAATGTAACTTAAACCAACAGACTCATCCAAAGTAGAAAATGTGCTTTCAACTAATATGCCTGAAGTCAAATCATGCCACATAGTTCCTACCTTCCAGGATCACAACAGCCTTTGAATCTTTCAGTAATGAACTTGTCAGTGAGCACGCCCATGGTCTGATTGGCATGACTGCAGTACTCACCCAAACATGGCTGCTGTTTGCCTGGTGTTTTGCTGTGGTGGAGTAGAAGTGCTAGTGGACAACAAGATATCCGTACCAGCCTTTTCCCAGTCAAAAGCTTCATTTTCAGTGATGCCTCTTTCTTTCATACTGTTCTCAAACACGGACATGATTAGCTGGAATAAATTTACAAAAACAATTTATTCTAAGAATAAGTTGGCTGAGAGAAGTTTTCATACAAAAAAAGATAATGAACTATGATGATGAGGATCAAGTGCATCTTGAGTCTCCATCTTGCCTGTAGAAGGTACCAAGAAATGAAAAGCAAATGTCACAAAATCACACTAGCTGTTTCCTAGGCTGTTTTTGGCTTGGTAACTGAAATTTCTCTAAATCTACCACGGTGACACATGTAATTTTGACACTGATCTGGCTAAACCTTGTAGTTGGTTGGTTACTCTAAATATAAAGCCTTAATTTCAGCTCGGTGTTCCTGTAGACTAGACATAGGAAAAATGGTACTTATGATACACAGAGTTCAAGGCTCACCAGAAGACATTGGACACAACAGCAAAGCTCCAGTTCCAGAATGCAGACTTGCTGCAATGTCTGGCTTAAATACAGCTTAGGCAGGAGCTCAGTGATATGCTTATGCACAGTGGCGACAGCCACACTGGACTGCAGAAAACAAACAAACTGTGCAAGTGACTAAATTATTTTCTTTAAAAGACTGCAGGTAGAAATGCACACGCTCGCATGGTTTATGCTTGTTCACTTCTGAGAACCAATTTCTTCAGGGGAAAAATGAAGCTACAGGCAAAGTGTTCTGTGCAGCAATGCATTACCCAGGGAAATGTGATGTCAATGCTAGGACATGAATAAACATTACCACAGATTAAATACCTACTTCTTCACATTTCAATTCCAGTTGTTTTTAGCAGCATGATCAGAAAACATTCTGCATGAAGGCAATGAGAATTTGCCATTTCCTACTACCTTTGGCTCACTGCAAAAAAAAAAAAATCCTATCTGCTTTCAGTTAAGTCATCTTTTTCCTTTGTGGCCCAGAAGCAAACGATCACTGTAGCTCTACTCCTGCATTTTGAGAAAGAGAATTCTCAGAGCTGTCAGACCAAGGGACAGGTAGCACCTCTCTTAGAGAGAAGAGACAGACTGGATGTGACATGGCAGATGTAGCAACTCCTTTGCTCAGAAAGGGATTTTAATGTTGTGACAGTTAAATATGATAGGATTGCATTTCTGTTAGGCTCATCTCATGATACTTTCTTTCACCTTTGATAGAAACAGGACTTGTGCTGCTACTGTTGATGTGGAACTTGCTCAAAACTGAATGTAAGCAAACAAAGAGTCATTCTTGCTATTTAGTAAATGCATTTCTGGTTTTTAGTAACCTTGGACATCTCGTGAATCTGCCCCATTACTTACTGAATACATAAGCTTCTGAACTATACATATCTTATGGCAAAGAATTCACCAATTACGTGAACTATTTGTTTTGCTCATTTAAATTTGCCATCTGCTAACTTCATATGGCAGTTTCTCATTTTCATGTTAGAAAAAGCAGAAAACAATTTTTTGCAGTTCTACTTTTGATTTTAAAGATGTCATGTACATGTCAGTCCTCTCATCTGCAGAATGTGCTGTCCTAGTCTACTTAATCTTTCTGTATCTAGAAGTCAATATATCTGTAGCTTCCTTGTTACCCCCTCCTTCCCTACACTTTCCCTGATTTAAATTATCCTTGTTATGATTCAGGTATGGAAGTATAAACAGTATTTAAGAAATATGCATCATACAGATTCACATGTTTATCTTCTAATAGTACTTGGAATTATCTTTATGGTTTTGTTTGCTTTCTGAGTGTTAACTGAGCACTGAATACAAGCTCCCCCAGAACAATCTATTCTAATGCCAAGACAAAGCTCGTCAGAGTTTAAATTAACATTCCTTTTCTACATACACAACATGAGACATTTACCTACATTGAATTTCATCTGCTATTTTCTTACCCATTCATTTCCATTAAGTCAACACGTTTTCTTTGTTATATAGCACAACTGGTATGCATAAGTGACACTCATCACTTTGGTATTTACTCTCTTTTCCAAACGATTTTCTGACCATTTGAAAGAACCTGGTTCAAACCCAGGGTTCTGTTAATTACACCAGTACCCTCCTTTAAATTGCTTTTCACTTCTCACTTGTTAACTATCTGTTTATTCACCTGAGAAGCTTCCCTGCTATTCCCAGTGAGCTTAGTTTGACTAGGAACCTAGCAAAGTCTCCTGATGTCTTTTAGAAATTACTATTAAAACATGATTTACAGAGCCCACAGGCTCAAAAACTCCTTCCAAGATCTCTACAAATTAGCAGACAAACTGCCCTTATAAAAGCCATACTAACTAGAATTAGATTACTCTCACTCATCTGTCCTTTAACCATGGGGTCTTTACTACATTCCTGACTATATGTGATGTACACGTCAGTGCCAGGGACAGGCATTTTTTGAAGCCACTACAGAACTGGTACCACTTTTCTCACCTTCCACTGCTTTCATACTGAAGGAGTCTGAAGTAAGAAATCACATGCTAAAAGCAGGAGTGAATTCTTATCATTTCCTCACACCTTCAAGGCCCCAGCTGAGCCAGAACAATTTTTGTTACTTTCTGCTATAGTCTCTTCTGCTAAAAGTTGCAAATGACTTTGCAGGCTATTTTACAGGGATTTTACAGGCATCTACTGCACTCCCAATAGTTTTGTTGATGGTTTTTTTTTCCAGTACTGGGTTTCCTTAGCTGTCATTGTTCTAAAGCTATTCCATGGTCGTGCTGATCGCTCTCAGCCTTCTCTAATTCTATTCCTGAAGAAAGTTCAAAGCTTTATAAGTAGGAAAGTGGAGGGCACAGCACAGTTTCAACACCAACCTCAAAAGAGGCAATTCTCTCACTATTTAGGATTGGTTTGGCTTCACCTTAAATACTGTGTGCAGTTCTGGACTCCACAATATGAAAAGGATGTTAAGGTCCTTGAAAGAGCTCAGAGAAGGGCAAGAAAACTGCTAACAGCATGGGAAGGCATACCCTATGAGGAGAGGTTGAGGACATTTGGGTTGCTCAGTCTAGGGAAGAGGAGGTGAAGAGGTGACCTCACTGCTCCCTGCAGCTCCCTGAGGAGGGGAAGCAGAGGGAGATGCCAGGCTCTGCTCCTGGGAACTGATGACAGAACAGGAACAGCACAGAGCTGCACCAGGACAAGGTCAGACTGGGCAATAGGAAACATTTCTGTACCATAAGAGTGGTCAGACACCGTATCTCAATGGTTGATGCCCCAGTCAGTGTTCAAGAGGCTTATGGATAATGCTCTTACTAGTACGTTAACTTTTGGATAGCTGTGAAGCTATCCAAAGCAATTGGACTTTATGATCTGTGTAGGTCCTTTCCATTGGAACCATTTGTTTCTAACCACTGCTTTCAGAAGTCATGCAAAAAGTTACTATATCTTGGGTTCTTCTGCCTGTGTGCAAGATGCCACCAGGCATCAGAGTAGCTTCCACAGTCACCGCAAGTCTCCCACACTGAGTTTCTTTCTGCTAACTGGAATGAAGATGACAACTGATCCCTCGGTTATGTTAGACTTCAGATAAGGGGCACAGTAGGAGCCTCAAGCAGGAGATACTACATATACAGAAGATTGAAATTCAACAGATTTGATTCGCAAGGGATTTCAGATAGTCCAATCCCTATTCAAAGCATTGCTAACCTTGAAGTAAAATCCAGTTTCAAAGTCAGATCAGAGAGAAGTCAACAAAGAAAGTTGCTTTTCCTGACTACCTCCACCTTTGTTATCAAACTTTCACCCCATCCTGGATGTTCTTATTGAGGCAACTGCATATTTAATTATACCTTTCTCCAATGTTTAGAGAAATGATTCCCTTTTGAACGGATGTATATATCTCAGCCTGCAATCTGTATTTATCATACAGTCACAACAGACTGAATATAATGGAAGGATAGAAGAAGAGAGCAGCAGTCTCCATCTGAGACTGGTCCTCTCCATGACCAAGGAAGTTGTTTCCTACCTGAGGGCTTCTGTAGGTGCTATCCTTAGAGGCAGAATCCATTTTCTCAGTTGGATCTAGCACTCTGCCAGGCTGTATGAGAAACATAGAAAGTGGGAGAGGGCTCTCTGATGCTCTTTGCATATCTCAGATGATCGAGCTCTCTATCCTGAGGCTCCATTTCCAGCCAGGCCCAGCTAAAGGAGGGCAGAACTTCCGCAGAAAAACTCAGATGACAACGTTTCCCTTCAAGGTGAGAAAGATTCCCTGGCTACGTGCTAAAATAGGAAGCGGTAAGAATTGTAGTAGTGCTGGGTGCATAAAAAGAGAATTTTGATCTTTGTGTGGGAGCAGTTGCCTAAGTGCATGGTCCGGAGGTGCAGACAGCACTCAGAGCTTGTAGGGGAAAGACAGAAGTGTGATTAAGGCAAAGGGAGACAAACGTTGGCTAACACATAGAAAAAAAAAAATCACATAGGGACAAAGGTACAGGGAGAAAAAAGAACTGGAAGAATTCACATAAACAAAAAGCCACAAGTTAGGTTAAGGGGTAGTTGGAGGAAGAGAAGTACAGCTGTGAGGTAAGTAGTATAAGTTTCTCTCTTTTTTTTTTTTTTTCCCAATAAAAACCCAACAATATGGAGAAGGGATGGTATGGGGGCAAAAAAGGCAAGAATCACTGACATGAAGTAACCACATAGCCTTCTACCCCTAAAACATCATTCCTGTGATGATAATAAAAATCAATCAAATATAGCAGATGCAGTTGCTTTTTCTTTCATGTGTGCTGCAGGATGGTGGTAAGGGCTACAGGTGTATTTTACCACCCTCCTCTTCCTGTTGGCATTTGCCTACAATTCCAGATGCTGAGAGCAGCTAAGCTGAAGACTGTAGATTTCATGGAATGGACAACTGAGAGCAAGGAGCACACAGCAGCAGTCAAGCACAATGCATCTCTCTTCAGTTACAGAGGATCAAGAAAAGAGGGACTGACCCAATATAGCTCTTCTTACATCCATGTTTGGCTTGGCCTCTTAATAAAGCCAAAAACATCCTATGATATGCAGCATTCTGTAAAGCCAGAAGACATACATCAGGAGAAGGCAGAGAGACAATACATCAACTTTCAGATAGTAAAGGAGAAGGGAGCAGACAGAATGATCTGGTAATTTGAGGCTCATACGCAGAGTTTATGCATCATTCCCCACTTCAAAATGATGGAGGTGAGAGGAAGGATGCCACCAGAACTTCATGCTACTGCAAAAGCTTTACTTGGTACAGAAGATGGGAGACATCAAAACTGCATTGACACTGGATCAAACAGACAGAACGTAAGAAAGGCTTAGGAATGGAAAAAAACATCATAACTCAGTTTATCACTGTGTGGGCTACGTACATCTTGAACATGCAATGCTGGCAATTTCCCACCTCAAAAATGTACAGTTAGAAAAGGTTTGGAGAAGGATCAAAGGTGTGGAAAGGTTTCTTTCTGTGCAACTAAACAGTTTTGAATTGTAAAGCTACATGGAGGTCTACAAGACCTGGGAGAGGAGGTAGGGATCCAGTGCTCACAGTTCTGTCCCTGATGTAAAGTCTCTTAAAAAGGGCACTTGCAACTAGCAGGTGGCAAGTTTAGAATAAGCAGAAGGAAGTAGCCTTTCATGCAATAAGCACTTAAACCATGGATCCTTTCTGTCACACGACATGGTGGATGCTAAAGGGTTACATAAGTTCAGGATGAGACAGGACGGGTTGATGAAACACGGATTCACTGAGGATTACAAGAAACAGACATACGTGGATGGGGTGACTCTTAAGCCTCAAAGGTCCCTGATTTTCAAGCTTGGAGAACTTTCTGGAAAAAATGTCACTGAATGTTCATTCTTTTATTATCTTCCAACACCCAGTACTGTTGGAGACATGCTACAAGGCCAGAAAAACATCTCCAATCAAAGCAGTTGGACTTTCACAGAAACTTCTCTCAGAGACTAACTTGGAGACTGACCAGAACTGACCAGCTACAAAACCAAATCTGTCCAGCTATTGGACAGCCTTCAGAATCCTAATCCTTACCTGGTGATTAGTATGTATATCTTAAATTGAAATATATTCAAAAGTTAAGGAGAGAAACAGCAACTTTAAATTATATTCATATACATTTTATTCAGTTTCCTTATTTCTGATCATTCCACATTGTAAATAAACCAAGACTTTATATCTGAATAGACATCTTTGCCTCAGTTCCTTAATTTCTTTGAGAGCCTGCTATTGATATCAAACTCAGATGCCTTCTGATATGCTTTTAAATTTTTCTCAGTAATAAAACCAGATAAAAGAATGTAAAGGACATCTCTGAAGCTGAGATGTTTGGAGAATTTGCTGGCTGGATTATGCTTCAGTCAAGCTAGAAGAATCACTGTTCAGTGCTGAGCCGCAGGTGCCAGATTTTTGTGGAGAGTTCTTTTTGTAGGCTTCCTCCCAGAGCTGCACCTGCAAGAAGCTGAGGGCAAAGAGGCAATTCACAGCTTCAAGACAAATCCCCAACTGAGAAAAAGCTGTTCATGATTTGGAGTGCACTAAAATTGTCTGGAAAAATCCCCTTTCACTTCCATCTCAAGGATGGCTTTTCAATACAGTGCAATTATTTTATACTGGAATAGAATGATAGGAGGATATAGATTCAAAAGGAGCTTTGAAGATCACTAATCCAGCCATCTGCTCAAACCAGGGCTAATTACAAAGTCAGATCTAGTGCCTCAGGGTCTTGGTTCAGTTGACTTTTGGAAATCTCTAAAAATGGAGATTGTCTAGGTATCTGATCCATAACAACTCTCATTCTGATTTTTCCCCTGAACTAACCCCAACACCCAGCAAGTGTAACTTGCACTTGCTGCCTCTCACTGTACACCTCTGAGAAAAGTCTGCCTCTCTGCCTCTCTTCTCCCTGCAGCCCTTGACAATAGTGGAAAATAACAATTACATCTCCTCTTGGCCTTCCTAAAGATCTAAAGAAATCCAGCTTCCTCAGCCTCTTCTCAGTCCACCATTACTGCTTTCCAGCTCCCCACTCGGTTGTGAATGTTACACTTCCACTGTACTATCCAGAAGGTGTCTGTTTTTTATTCCCAAATAAACCTAAAAGAAAAGAGTTGTGGTTGCTATGCTGAACAAGTACATAGCTAACATACAAAAGCACATCTTCCCACTCATCTCAGGCACTGTCAACAGGAGCAGTCACTCACATAAGACCGCATAGGTTTGCAAATAAAATATTGTTTTCATCGCTTTGGCTTTAATCTGGAAAGCAAAGCATTGTGACAAAAAAGGGAAACAGAGTCAAGCTGCTTCAGTTACATTGTGTTAGTTAACTACTGTAATTGATCACGTACAAGCTAATTGCAAAGACTGGACGGGAGAAAAAATGTTAAGATGAATATTGAAGAAAGATCCTTAGAGTTAAGGCCCACATGGATCTGCAAGAAATTAGAAAGGTTGGTGTGAACCATTCAGCTGGTGGCACAGACTCTTTGCAGAGTTTGGCAAGCTGCACTAAAATTCTGCCATCTCACAACCTTTGTGTTTTAATGCAAACTGCTGCTTTGGGAAAAGCTTTCTGTTCTGGAGTAAAAGAATTATTTTGGGCCGAGCGGGCAAGAAGGAGAAGAAACTTTTGAGATGCTGAAGAATGGTACAGAATGTAAGAATCCTTTCTCCTGTTCTAGGAAAGGCCTAGACAGTCAGTTCATCAGTCAGATATAAACATGTGTGGAAAAATTAGAAAAAGCAAATACCAATCCATTGTGTCATGCATTAGTGTGGTAATAAAGACAGGCTCCTACCTGATAGTCTGGCTTGGTGAAGTAGTCTAAGCTTGCAATATGATCCAGAAAAAGGTGGAACTCTGAAGGCATGTGTTTTAACAGCATTCGATGTTCATACTTTTCTTTTATCATGCCAACTTGCTCCTGGAAAACATAAAATACCTCAGAGCCAAGAATCATTGCATCACATTCATACTTCCCCTGTCTTACAATTCCTGAAACACTATCCAGTCTTGTCATTCCCGGAACACAGCTGATTCATAGAAGCAGCATTTTGGCTAGACACTTCTGTTTTGATGTCCCTAGCACAGGAAGGTAGATCACAGCAAGAAAAGGCCAAAGGAGAATCCTAAGTCAGAAACACTCTTCAGAAGCTGTCCCTTTAGCAGAATCTTCTGCACAGGTAACGTATTTTTTTCCAGGGACTTGGTTCTCAAGCATGAATTATTTTCACTGTAACATGAATTTTACTCAATTTTACTCAATTTTCCAGTTGCAATTCCTATTTGGCTTGCATTCCATGCCAGTGTTATCCTTATGCCTTTCAAAGGCTCTGCTTTTTTTGTAAAAAGGACAGCTCATATTCAGCCTTTTCACTTTTGTTATTTGCTTTGCAAGATCAAAATTGCTTGATCCAATACGATTAACAATGTGCATCCCAAATAAAACAAACTCCACACTGGTGTGTGACAGAACACAAAAGCAGGTTAGCATCCAGCAGCAAGATCTGATGAAAAACAGGAATAATAAGAGTGATATTAACAAAAAGGTAGCACCCTGTCTCAAGCATAGATGCTAAATTTTTTACCTTATCTTTGATCTTTCTCCATGGAAGCTGACCAACTGCAAACTCCACCAACATGTAGAAGAGGGACCATAGATCATCGTGCCTACCCATCTCCTGGAGAAAAGAGAGACGAAGACTGAGGAGCAAAGTTCCATGCTGCTCAGTGGTCCAGATGTGCTCTCCAGATGAGCTACCTCATTTTAAAAAGCAGGGAGAGAAGTCATACTTGCCATTACACAATTAAAGAAGCCAGATTAAAGATTTATGATGCAAAATCAAGCTTTTACTAAACTGGGAAATGTCAACACGGTCACCTGAATAACTTATTTGTTTTACTTTTGAATACATCGTGGAACAGTTTTCCATAGGACTCTCCTTCACTTAGCATATAGAATATTTATTAACAGGATACAGAACAAACTAGATAAAGAAAAAAAAAAAAAAGAACAGTGCAGAAAAAGTCTTCTTTATCATTGTTTTTAAGTAAAGTACCATTCCAACTCCTTTCACAAGACAGCATTTACTCAAGGGTTTTTTTAAAAAACTCTCATAATCAAGCACCACAATAGTTTCCAGATTCTCCCCATACCATCCTCCTCCTAGCCTAGCAAATGGGAAATTGAAACATAAAGCACATGAATTTGTTTTTGGCGCTCAACATACAGTATCCAGACTATCATTTCTCAGAATAGCATGCATTAAGCAGCAATTTTTGTGTTTAAATATAACTTCAGCTGATGCCAGCTACAGCTGAAAATTCCACAAATTATACTTAAGTTTTATCAGTATCCATCAGAAAACAGAAGGACTTCGTTATGGCATTCAGCTGCCCACCCTGTATCACACTTTCCACTTCTGGCAATGAATGACATCTTATAGCCAGTAACCTCCTTTCGTAAAACAACCTGAATCTTCCTCATACGTCTCATTTTTAATGAGATATCCTACAGACTCATTTTTAATAAAGCCACATTCAGACAACTGTTGAGGGACAGATGAAAGCATAATTAACACCAATCTGAATTAATACAACTCAGAGCTTTGTTCCTCACCAGAAGGATGATGTTTCAGAAGTAATGTATTTTGAATTTTTAAGTCCTGTTCTCAGAAAAAAAACAACTGTTTTTCCTAAAGCTTTTCTGAAAGTTCAGCTGCTAGCAGATTCCTCCTCCTCATTTTCAAACATAAGGAATTTACAGGTAGCTATGAAGAGACTCTAAGAATAGTGAGCTCTGGGCCACGCTAATTACAGAAGTACTTTGTAAATAAGAATACAATTTTCTGACATAGCAAAGGAATCTGAAGAATCACGTCCCCCAGAAGCCCAGAGTAAACTATTTAGAAAAAAATTTATCTTTATTTTTTTCCTAATTATGGGGAACTTTATTTTCAGTATGGCCCTCTATCACAAATACTTTCCAGCACATACTAAAAAAATTAGAATCAGGAAAGATTACATACCATAAAGACAATATATCTTAGTTTGCACCAGCTCAGGCACTTGTAGGACCCCTTTGCAAGCAGAAAACTAAAGCAGGTGGTTTTTTTTTCCTCCAACCCTGTTTTTATATATACCTCTGTGCTGGTACATGTATATGTAAAACACATACACACATATGTATGTACATATGCTCTGTATAGCAAATACTCTTTCAGATGAAAGTTCAAGTGTCAGGATCACTATGGGAAAAAGTATGGTAATATGGTTCTTGTGACAAGGGCAGAGGATCAGGTGAAAAAAAACATTCTTTCTTTAGGTAACAGCATCCTGCTAGGACTATTTATTATAGGTCTGCAAATGGCTGAGCCACTGACTCAGTCTGTTATAACAAGACTGCAAGCAAAAACTCCAAGATGACTTCCACCATGTATAGAATACTGCAATGATTAGAACTATCAATGCTGAATATTAATGTATTCCATACCAATTTACACTTACAAACACACTGTCTCAAAAGGTGACAGCAGCTAGGATGCTGGAAACCTGGAGATTAGATAGGAGGGCTGATAATTCTCATCTGGCAAGCACTTTGCAGCAGGACCAGAGGACTTACAGTTCACTGTCTATACAGGAAGCATTGCTAACTAGGACAAGAGTGTTTTGAGAAAAATGGTGGATGAGACTTCCGGAAGTGTTCAGAATGAAACATGCCAGATGCTCTGGAAATAATGGCTATCTTCAAGGAAAAAAAGTAAACTTGAGTTCCACTAAGTAACTTTTCACCTGAGGGCATGCTGCTAAAATCCAAAATTCCAGGGGGAAAATGGATGTGAGGACCTGGCACTCGTTGTCTCACAGTCAAGTTGTGCTGGAAATTAGTGAGCAGGCTGTAAGGTAACACTGATAACTGCATTAGTGGGAGTTTTTTCCTTTTAATCAGTGTCCAATAATGAAAATTATGAAGTTTACAAACTTGAGAGGATTCAATAACTGAATCATAATTTTGATTTTACAGAGAACAGCCTTGACATTCTAATGGAATTCAGATGATTTACTTACACAGGCTACAAAGCAGAACTCTCAGCTTTTAAGCTTCTGCTCCTGAGAACAAGTTCCTGGGGAGAAATAAACTTGTGTTTAACCCTTTATAACCCAGAAATACTCACTCGGTTTTTATGTGCATTCACTGAAGCGTAACGGACCGTTCCTCGAAAACCAGCAACGTTGCGAGGCTGAAGGGAGACAAGAGAAACATTTTAGAAAGAGCAGATTACTAAATCCTACATGAAGCTAACTGCTGAGAACTTATATATTCATCTTACAGACCCAAGGGATACAAAGCTCTCATCTGCTCTAGCGGCTGCCTGTGTAGCATTCTCAAATTCTGCATTTCCATAAAAGCTTATTTTACACAGAAGGAAAAGTTACAACAGGAATAGGTTAGAACAGCAGTAGTCTAGGAAGAGATAAGAATATTTTCCGGGATCATAACACCCAATTAATCACCAGGTCAAGGAAAAAGCTAATACAGAAATGCTAGTGCAAAACTGAGTCAGAATAACAACAGCAAAGCAAAGTTTGAGGGCAACCTGCACAGGACAAGAACGAGAATCCCCTGACACGTGTCCAACTTTGCTGACACTGTTTGTCAACATGATTTTTTTTATTTTTATTTTTTTTACTCCTCACCAGTTTCTCCTCAGTACATTCAGTTTTTCTTGCTTTGATTCTCTTGATTTCCATGCCCTCTGGGAGGTGAAAGCTTGATAAAGGTACTCTGGGAAAAAGGCAGACCTCCTCTGACTTTTATTCAGAGCTGGAGGGGCTGAGCAACACCCCCAACTCTTTCCAATGCTGTCTCTACAATGACATTACCTTTCACAGTGTGACTTCCTTTATTCTCTTTATTCTGAAAAAACTGCATTTAAATAATGAAATCTTGCAAATTCTTTCAGCTCAGCTAGAAGAACCAGAGTTAGCAGCAGAGCTTTCAAAATTCATGTGGTAAAACCAGGTTCAGGCACCTTAAAGCTAAGCCTAGGCAAAGCCCTAAGCATTGAAAATGATGCTAAATGAGATGCTATTCTTGCAGGAATCTGAGCACACCAATAACCACTCTGTTAGGATGAGGTGTCCCACTTAGGTCAGTTGATTTCTGTTTGTTTTTCACCTGTGCCTATGCTTTCAGAGTGAAGCCTAAAACTGTACTTTTATTTAGGACACTTATGCCAGTTTTAGTGAATACAACTCAATTATTTCCTTCTGGATATAGGGAAGCTCTACATTTCAATATTCTCACAAAGAGTAAGAATTGGAGCATGTTTTAAACAAGATCAACACCACGCTGCTAATATGCACCTGAACAGCGTGCATAATGCAGCTCTGCAGTTACAGTGACTCCAAACAAAAAGTCACATTTCACAAGCAGAACCCATACGCACGTGCCACACACTTAACACAGCATATAACTTTGTAGTTCAACAGCTTGAGCTATAAACTACTTATGTAGCATCGGTAATATTCAAGATATTATTTTCATGACCATATATGTGTTTCCTCGCAGAGCATACATTTAAGATGCCTACTGACAAATTATTGCAAAATACCTTTCAGTAAACACCGAATTCACCAATACAGGTTTCTGAAAAGCAGAATGCTTGCCACTGGAACAATATGTTGGAATTACTCTTTACCATAGTTGACCTCTACAGGACAGCTGTCCTCAAGAGGACATTCATTCCTCTTCGCCATTGTGAGTGGAAATTTTTCATGAGCCATAAAATAACAGTATATTATGAACAATTTCAATGTATAATCTGTAATGCTTTCAGAACAAATACTGTTCAATCTCTGTAGCACAGGGGAGATTACCTTTTACGTTCTATCTCTACTTAGATGTCCTCAGATATCAAATGCAGATCTATATGCATGGAGCCAAGTATCATGTGCTGATTACAGTATGGCTGGCAATATCTCTGAAAATATTTCTTAGATCAATACTTACTGTTGGTAACAGAGTATTCTCTTTAATTATATGTATTCCAAAACCAGCTCCTAGACAGCTTGCAGGTTTGTTCTCCTTTTCTTTCAGAATGAAAACAAATGCTCACCTATCATTTAACCAAGCTTCTGCCCAGCAACCACTATGAAACAGTTCACAAGCCAGACCTGCAGCTGAATCCAATAAGCTCTCTCCCCAGTCCTCTCTGATTTGCTGCCTGCAGGAGATCACTGCAAGACTTTGCAATTGTTTTGACAGGATGTTCAGAACTTTAAACAAAATAGATAAATGTTATGTATGTTAACAGCTTTTTCCTCCTAAAGGCTTTCCCTCCACATTTAACCCTACCAGTCACGAGACAATTAGTTTTGTCTTTCAACTGGGTCACTAAACACTGCAATCAAATGTTTCCATGACTGGGGACAGCAGGAGATATTTTCCATCCAAACAGTAAGTGCTCCTGCCTACCCAACTGCTGACTTATCTTCTGAATTCATCAATATTAATTCTTCTGATCTCTTTACATACCTCACTTCTTCCTGTTTAAAAAAAAAAAACATCTCACCACTGCATTGCCCAGCAGTGAAGAATGGCCTGGATAAAGCATCCCAGCTGTCCAGAGCTATCCACACCAGACACAAAACTGAAATTCTACACGTTCTGACAGGCTATGGAATTGTGTATAGCATAACTGATAAAAATCCCCCAAATAATAGGAAAATAAAAAGTTAACAAACTGATGTTGTTTTTTTTTTTTAATTTTTATTTTTTCCACATCAGTATTACTATGAAAAACGTTATTCATGATAAAGCATGTCCCCTGAATTCAAATTGTGCACAAAAGTAATTCATTACACAGAGCTGTCAGGGAGATGACAGATATGAAGTACATTGCATTGTCTCAGAAGTTAGGTTTAAAATGAGTTTTAGTTTGGGATAATATATTAGACTGGTTCCACAAGGAAAAAAATTATACTGTGTTCCTTTCAATATATTGGCAGTGTACTACAACACAGACAACTGACAGCAACATGTATGAGGGCTGCTCTAAAAGTAATGGCTCCTATTTTATTACATTGTACCATAACACCAGAGGCAAATGTTGCTGGTATGGCAACAGAGGTTGAACATTCCCACCAATATCCCACTACATTTTGTTGCCATGGGACAGATTGTGTCGACTTGGAAGCGCGTATGAAGCAAAGGGGTGGAACTGAATCCCACCATGTGGAAAAAATGGCACCCACATTCAATTGATGCTTGCTTAGCATTTAAGGAGACCAAACAGTGGATGTGAGCACAGTCAGGTGGTGAGTGGTGTGTTTAAGCAGTGACAACAGTGATTTGAAAAATAAACCACTTTTTGGATGGCTATGCCCAGCTGTCACACACAAAATGAAGGAGGTCTTGATCAGTTCATCCATGTGAACTGATGGATTACTACCAGGGAACTGCATATGGAACTGAATATCAGCTTCAACGTACTAGAAATGATGGTGACAACATAGGAATATCACAAAGTTTGCATCAGGTGGGCATGATGAACACTTACACAGGAACAGAAGCAACACTGTATATGTTTGTCAGAACCTATTGAAACAATGAAGCTGAAGGTGGCAGTTTCATGAATCATATCATTACCCTGGTGAAACATGGTGTCACCACTATGAACCAGAGACAAAACAGCAGTTCACAGAGTGGCAACATGTGAACTCCTCATTGAAGAAAAAATTCAAGGCATAGCCCCCTGCAGCTAAGGTCATGTGCGGTGTCTTTTGTGATAGGGAAGTGACGATCCTCCTGAGTTTCCTGGAACCTTGACAAAGTATTAAGTTGTGATGCTGAGTAAGCTGAAGGCTTGAACTTCCAGGGTCAGGTCAGAAAAGAAAAGAACCTTTCTCTTGCAGCACAGTAATGTCAGGCCCCATACCAATCTAAAGACAAGGGAGAACATCTTGGCTGGACTGTCCTACCACAGCCACCTACAGTACAGTCTGGATTTGGTGCCTTCTGACTTCCGTCTGTTCAGGTCAATGAAAGATAAACTGCATGGACAACATTTTCCTAGCAATGACATTGCCATAGCAGTTGTGAAACAGTGGGCCACCTCTGTTGGTGCAGATCTTTATGAGCATGAATTGCAGGCTCTTGTTCACTTGCAAAGGTACGTAAGTAGTGACCATGTTGAAAAAAAGTGTTTTGTAGAGGAGAGTTTGCGTTATATTTTCCTTTGTATCTGTTCTAGTTTCCATGGAAATAAATAGGAGACATTACTTTCAGAGCAACCAATGTACAAAGTGGGTACATTTTCCCAAATTGTGTCCTGCTTTGCACCCATGAACTTTTCCTCATTCTGCATTTTAAACACTTCTGACCACCTGTACTATGAGGGTCTCCCTTATGATTCATATTAAATTTACCTTTCTCGTAAATTTTCCCTTTAATTTAGGAACGTTCCTATTTCATCATGAATTAGAATCTTTGCTTCTTACACTACCTTTCTTCCTATACATTAAAACTTTTTCTCTCATCTCACTGTTCTCTAGATTGCTAACTTTGAAGGCCCTGATCTCCATCTCCATTCCTAATAAAACATTTGGATGCCAGTACTTTCCTCCTGCTGTTTGTTACTCCTGTGGTGTTCTAATAGAGCATGACTACTGGTTCCTCCCCAGCCTGTGCAAACATCTCATGAGACCCACCACCTTCACCTCTGGCAGGACTGGTGTTATCTAGTACCAGTCATGGAAATAGGAAAGGGATTTCCAGTAGTAAGAAAATGAAAGGAAAGCTAGCACAGACCAGAGAGAAGAGGCTAAGGGGAGGGAGGTAGGGTCACAGATCACAGCAAGCGCTTGCAGATGTATCTTGGACTAAAATAGCTTGTTGGAAAAGTTGGAGTAAAAAGAAAAAGAGGAAACCTTAAATAAACAAAAAGCCAGCATCCTGGTGAGTACAAGGGATTTTCTGCTTCCACCGGTTAGGCCTAAAAGGAGACATGGGGATTTGAACCTCCACATCTACTGTGGAGTCAAATTCTGCATCTTTTGCATACGTTTTGAGATATTAAACTGTAGTACACTGCAGAATCATTAATGACAGCAGCATATTGTCCCAACAGGGAGTTGGAAATGAATACAGAAAAATCTGGAGTCAAAAGCGTCAGATGAGAGAATTCCCCTCCCCTTGCCTCTGAAACCACAAGAGTGACAAAACCACAGTCTCTGGCACCACCCATCTGCCAACCCCTCAAGCAAAACCCCAAGTGCTCTAGGTCTCTGCAGCACGTTTAGATAGGTGTCATGATCCTGCTGAAAAGCAAACATATCGTGAAGGAAAAAAAATAAAACCAGGTGTAATTCAGACTTCCATATACAACAAAAGAGCAAAACAAAATGAAAACCCAGAAGCATGATGATGGCTCACTCACAACTCATAGCAGAGATGGTTACGAGCAGCGGATGGGAAGCCAACGCATCAAACACAGCCTCAAAAGAAGAGCTCAAAAGAACTGTAAAACAGAGAGAAACCCAAAGAAAAACATGATAAAAAAAACAACAAAATGAGGAAAAAAACAAATTAAAAAACAATTCAATATTGCATCCATTCAGAAACCTGGGCATCCTGTTTAGATGTTGTGATCCCCCAGCATCCTTTCATGGCTGCTGCCTCCATGGCGTGTGTGGTTCCAGTTAGACACAGAACTTTGAGTGTGGTTTAAGAGAGCTCTGCAAGTGGAGAGAGGGGTCCCTCTAGAGAGGGACTTCTCCCTGATTATTCCTGATCGTAAGTATAGAATACAAATTCAAGAGCAGAGATGCATACAGCCTAACCACAGGCCAGTCATATGGTCCTACTGTGATTTTTCTTTCTAAAATTATCTGATAACCTAAACCTCCACTCCTCCCACAATCCAGCTGACATAGTAGCCAGCATGGAGGTTGGCCCTTAATGCATCTCCTATCCTTTTCACCCAGTGCAAGTTCTAATATTAGTGTCTAATTTTCTATAAATGAAGAAACATCCCCTTGCCTGATTATTTATGAGTTTCCACCCAAACTTTCTAGTTATTTCTACAACCACTACCTTTCTTTTTTTTTTTCCTTCCTTTACCAGCATTCTTACTAGCACTGCTTTGCCAACATCACAGGTTTTAAAGCTGTCAACTTGAGGCAACTTCCCCTTCCCCAGGCTTGCTGCAGCACCCGATCTAGAACACTAGATCTCTGCTGGTGGTGGTGAGAAGCAGAACAGTGGTTTGTAAAGGGGCAGACTGAATGTCAGTATTGCTTCTAGGCCATGTGAGCAGACACTTTATCTTAAGGTCTGATTTGCATAGTATAAAAATGCAAGGACCACTCTGATCAGAGGCAAGAGCTAACTTGCCTCTGATCAGAGTATATTTAATTTAATAAGAGTAATTTAATAAGAGTATATTAAAACAACTCAGTAAAGTGAAGAAAAACCTTGGCTGAGAGTTGCATATTCCAACAGAAAACAATTAATCAAAAGCCAACACCCCAACAGAGTTTCTTATAATATTATTTCCAAACCAAAATACACAAAGAGATGAGCTAGAAAGACAACATTCTTTCATTCTTGGTAAACTTGAAATTTTCAGTGGATTTTAACATAAAAAAAGAGCAAAGTGATCATTTTGTCTTTTCAAATAATGTGTTAACAGGCTAAGCATATAAAATTCTTGTGCTAGAATTTGTGCAGGAGATGAGGGTGACAATGCCTTTCCTCACATTAGAAAGTGGGGTAAGAGTGACCAACTTTTATTTATTTTTTTAAATCAAAAGCTTACTTCAGCTGTAATCTTATTTATTTATCACTTGATTCTTGAACAGGACAACTTTAGCCTCAAAGCATTTAATTGCTGCACTCGTTTCTTACGCAGGAGAACAGAGTTCAACCTCCCCCCACCTCTACACCGACATGAAACCTCCTTCCTTCCAGAGCACACTCATACCCCTAAGCTACAGGGTGCTTAAGATGCAAGACTAACAACATCTATGTTGGAAAGGATCCATTTTGCACAGACTAATTTAATATTTTATCACAGAGAGTGTTTGACAGACACACTTCTACCTGGCAGCAAATGCGCTTACCTGATGTAGAGAAGACTTGACCTGAAAACCCAACTCAGCATTTCACTTGCCCCTGTTCCCTGACCACTGAACACAGTAATAGCTTTCCATTCCTCCTTCTGTAGACCATTGGGAAGAATATTCAAAACTTCAGGTGGGACAGCACCAATCAGAAGGAATGACACATTCAGAGGTACCACAACTCCTTAGCAGTACAGGCACTCAGAAATGGAAAATGGGATCATAGCTCCCTTCAGGCATATATGAGATTTGAGCCTGAGCTGTATTTCCTTCCTCCCAGCCCTGTAGCACAAGAGTTGTAACTAGAAAGCTGCTACATAAGGAAAAAAAATCATCAGCAACCTGATACAGGTGATCTGAGGTTATAGTTCCCACACCAGGGTTTCCAGGTGAAGAAAGCAAAGAAACAGCCAGTTACAATAGACAAGGTACAAGACTATTTGCGTGCTAATCCACCTGGAAATCTATCAGCTGGTCTGCTTCTGATACATTTAAACCACACTGATTTTCTTTAGTTGTAACGATTTAAAACAACACAATCTCCCTTCTGAACTCTAAGTTTGGTTCTCCAACAACAAGAGCGACAAGAACCTTTACATAATTATCTGAAACATTCTTTAGTTCTAATATTCAATAATGCTCTATAACTAACCCATTTCCACAGAAAGAGCACTTTTATAATACACTAAACGTGCAATATTTTTATTCATAGGTCCACTCTTCTCCTTCCTCCCATCCCTATATGAATTAATGTGACAGCGCTGGGCTGCCAGCCTTTTCTGCAATTATCTTTTTTACAATACAAAGTTGAAGAGAAGCTTTCTCTCTTCCTAGGCTAATGCAGTGCTCTGAATACTACAGGTCTAGAAATCTGTTTTATTCTACCACAAAAATGCTAATCTTACCAGTAACATTACATCTTACATGTTTCAAGAAAAATTAAGTATGAAATCTACTGGGCTTTTATGTTTGAATATTTGGGGTCTTAGGATGTAGGAGTTAATCTCTTTTGTGTTATAAAATAACTCATTTTGTAGAAGGGAGGAAAACCCCTCATTAGAAAAAAGTGCCATACTCTCATCTTCTAAAACCTTGTTCACTGCAGTGAAGTTCATTTTTAACACTGCACAGATATTTGGAAATATCTGCAGCCTTCATCGTGCTCATATAAACAGGCTCCGCGTTGTCCTGCCTACCATCTCTTCTCTCTGCCCACTGAATCACAGAGCCACCCTCACACACACGGTATTTTCGGCAAGGCACTGCAAACTGCTGCAGTGCAGTCTGAGCCATGAGGAGAAAGAGATCTAATCAATGGGCTGCAGCTGACTAAGCTAAAAAAAATCTGCTTGCTGAGCATAACAACCCAGTGTCAGATCCTGCAAACAGGAGAGAGGCTCCTAGAGAAAAACAACACAGCATCTCCTCTCCTGTATTTTCAAATAAATAATGAAGATCAAGTTGCTAAAGCCTCCATCGCTTTCAATTAATGTCTGTGGCACCACAGGTTATATGTTTCTGAAGGCAGGGTGTCACACATAGAGGAAAATTATAATACTGTCCGTACAGCACTGATAAACAAAACAGATCTGAACAATGACCAGTAATAATCAAGAAGTTATTGTCCATGAACTGACCTACATTAGCACAGAAGTCTCTCGTGACTCTGCGTACCTCCACTATATGAGCATATGCTGTTCATCACATCATCTGCATAACAGCATTCATGTTTATAACCCTCCAGGTTAATACTCTGCTCTATTTCTCTATATCAGATACATTCTGCTATGAAAAATGAAGGCAAGATTCTTTTTTTTTTTTCCTTGTACACTTTTGGCAGAAGTGTAAGGAAAAGCAACCTTTCAGTCCACTCTCTAGCTGCTTAGCTTGGTTGTCCTAAGCTATGCATCAGCACTAAGTGCTTACAGTTCACTGCTGCATGGCAAAGGTCGGTTGTACAAATGGGACACTGCAGTAAATAAGACTGCTCTTCTGTCTGTCTCAGCCATGGCAGAAGGCTGTGTTTAGACAAAACAATGGTTAGACTCACATAAAAGGTCTCAGTATCCTGTAATGTCAAATTTGTTACGGATACTCTTGGGATTCATCCCAAAATGCACATCTTCATGGGAGAGTACAAAAAAAAGTCACAAAGGAAAAACTGGATTTGTTTCTCCAAAAAGTATCCTCTGTATCTGAAAGCAGTTATTAACTGGAGCTGATGTAACAGATTCCTTCCATAAATCATCTCTTTTTAAGCAGACTTCCAAGCCTTTTACAACTGAGAAACAAACAGGTTCTGCCCAATTCAAACCATTCCATCCCACCTGGTTAGGAACCTTCATGCTGGTAACAAATCTACAGATCCTGTGGAAAAATTAGATACTGGGGGAGGCTGAAGAGATGAATTTGAAAAGCAAGGGCAGTGGTCTTGAATGAGGTAATGGCATTGCTTTAAATATTAAGAGAAGAAAGAAGTACTTTACATATCAGCAGTCTGGATTAAGTTCTGACTGGCCCAAGATGACACTGTCCTCAGTTACTTATGTTTCCTAATTTTCCTTTCCAAGTAGGCAAAAATGGGGTGTGGAGGTTTCGTAGGAATACTGTCAGTACAGAAGGCAGCAATGTTTTTGCTTTAAAAAAAAAAAAAAATCTCAATTTTTCAAATGTTTAGATGTTTTTTTAAATGTTTGGATTTAATCAGCATTTGTGACCTTTCATACAGGAGAGAATGGCTGTTAAGTCTGGAACAGAAAAGAAGTCATGATCTTCTTGAGCAGATTTGTCAGCTGTCCCTCTTATCCTTCATTCTTCCATCCTCACAACCATTTGAAAAACAAAACCCTCCAGAAGATTTTTTTTTTTGCACTGGCAGTCTGTCCTGCTTATCATAATAGCCGGACTCCCTCCTGCTAACCAGGCTGATGACTGTGATACAGATGCCAGAAATGCTGATGGCAGCCAAAGAAACAGCCTCCAGACAGGCCCTAAGAAGTTCTCAGCACACAGTGGATAACAAATGGCTGATGCACATCTGCTCTACCTGTCCAAAGCAGTAACCATCAAGCAATGACTTCTACAACCGTTAGAGAAATATTAAGCAATGTGGCTGCTGAGAACAAAATTACTCTAATTGCTAACAGGGAAAAAAAAATGTTGCTGATGCTTCCTTACATATCTCCTGGCTCCAACCTTTTGTTGTCTATAATATAATGCAAGTTCCTACAGACTTTGTACTGTAGATTTTGCAAGATCTGGCAAGAGACAACTGATAGAGGTATGAGACCGTTCCCATGAAAGCAAATCCGTGCAATGAGTAGAGATTGTGCTAAAATTAGTATTCCACATAAGGTATTAGAGGGTCTAAAAAGCTAGAGGATGGAGGAACTAACACTCACTGAAGATTATGGAGACCATAAATGATCCTACCTCAAAATTCCAACTAATCGCCCAAAAATCAGAATCAGACATTTTTAGCAACAGCCTATCTTATCTGACTATTGTGGGGCTCCTTGCCTTTTGATACTAAAAAAAAAAAAGTCAGTGTTTGGCAAGCAGTGAATTGCACATACAAAATTAAAAAAACAAAAACAAAACAGTGCCCGTACAATTTTCCAGTGGATTTTGCTCCTTGGAATTGCTGGCTTTTCCCTTCCTCAAAGTCAAGTGTGTTTTTAAAGTAGAAAACTGACCAAAAATAGTAAGGCCAAAGATATAAAAACAAAAAGCTAAACCAAAACAAAACAACAAAATCAGAACCACAATGTCCTAACAGCCAAGTCCATCGTTTATATTACTAGCAAGTCATTCAGTCTTTCTGAATGGCTGACAAGCAAGACTGATGTTATGAATTTCAGAGGACGTAAAAACAGCAAACAATTTTTAAGGTATTATAAAAAAAGAAAAAGATAATTCTTGAAACTTTGGGGAACAACATGAAACCTACCTGAGCAGGAAAAAAAAACCAACAATTAATAAAGATCTTCAAGGTCTCCAGGCATGGGGCACCCGCCACCTCTCTGGGCAACCTGCGCCAGTGCCTCAACCACTTTCATGGTAAAAAAAGAAACAAAAAACAAAAACAAAACTTCTTTATGTGCAATCTAAATCTCCCCTCTTCTAGTTTGAAAAAATTTCTCCTTGACCTATCACAATAGACCCTGTTGAAGAGTCTATCCCCTTTCTCCTTATAGCCCTCATTTAGATACTGAAAGGCTGCTCTCAGATCTCCCTGGGGCCTTCTCCTCTCCAGGCTGAACAGCCCCAGCTCTCTCAACCTGTCCCCACAGGAGACGTGTTCCATCTCTTGGATCATTTTTGTGGCCCTTTTCTGGACACGCTCCAGCAGGTCCATGTCTCTCCTGTACTGAGGACTCCACATCTAGATGCAGTACTCCAGGTGAGGCGTCACAGCAGCACAGAGCAGAGGGGCAGGATCACCTCCCTTGACTTGCTGGCCATATTTCTTTTGAAGCAGCCCAGGATATGGTTGGCATCGTGGGCTGCAAGGGCACATTGCTGGCTCATATCCAGCCTGCCATACATCAGTAACCCCAAATCATTCCCCAGCTTGTACTGATAGCAAGACCTTGCATCTGGATTTGTTGAACCTCATGAAGTTCACCAGGGTCCACTGCTGGAACCTGTCCAGGTCTCTCTGAATGGCATCCCACCCCTTGGTCTCATCAGCTACACCATGTAGCATGGTACCATCTGAAAACTTGCTTAGTGTGCATTCAATCCTCCTGTCAGTATCATTGATAGAGATGTTAAAGAGCACAAGTTCCAGTACTGACCCCTGATGGACGCTGCTAGCTACTGATCTCCATCCAGACACTGAGCCCCTGACCACCGCTCTGGGTACAATCTCTGTCTTTCCTTTCTTCACAGTCCCCAGCCATATCCTGCATTACAGAGTCTCCAAATTTAACTCTCACACTGTTAACAGTTTCCAGAACAACTAATACACATGGAAAAGACAAGGAGACCAAAAGGTATCGGCCTATGATGATAAACACGGAGATTGTCTGAACTCTCCAAGCTTGTACTGTGTTTCAAAATAAGTCTGGGAATGCTCTGATTGCTACTTGTTGGGGCATCTAGAGCATCTGAAGCTTACTGCACATTTGTGAGTGAGCCCGTGCTTTCAAAAGGATCAAAGGTAATATGCACACTAGGTAGTGAAAGTTATGTTCTCTGCTGTTACCTCCTCTTCAGTCAGGCATGCTGAAATATTGCTGCTCAGAAATCTGGACAAGGGGCAATAGACACAAAACCAGAGCCAGACAAGTGTGTCATCAGCATTACAGTCTATAGGAAGCTCAGCCTCAGAGACCATACCAGCCTTTTCTTTTTTTTCTCCATAAAAAGCTCTATGAATCCACCAACCTGGTTCCCCATATCAAAGACCTAAAGCAGGTCAGACCACTGATGCTACAGAAGTTATATGGCCAACATTGGGCTCACCCTCTTTGCTTGGTCAGCAAGTATTCTTAGCCTGTGGAATACACACTTAACCTGAAGAAAAAATAAATAAATAAAAGCCATGCATTTTGTGAGACAATAGCAAACACCCCCTCTTCAACTGCTAACTCATTTGAAGTTGCGTGCTGCTTCTCACCTCGTAGGAAATGAAGTCCAATATTTTCAGTATAACATTCAAGTATATTAACAACAAAACCAACAGACCAACAAAAGTTTTTCCTTGCCTAAACAATAGCAGAAGTGGAAAAAATTGCTTGAAATGTACTTACTGGCCTGACTTCACCAGTGGTGTTGGTATACTGACGGGCCAGGCCGAAGTCTAACATGTAGCATTTCCTGTACGTTGAAGGTAACCGGCCCATGGCAAAATTGGACTAGACAAAAAGAAAGTTTAAAAAACAAAATCACTTTGGTAACAGCAACTTGGCTAAGAGTAGCCATTTGTTGACAAAACTTTGTCATATAGCCCCAAACACTTCAGATGAAACCAGAAGAGAGGAATTTTAAAATACATCTCATGATACATCTTAAATATGTCTGGGGAACCACTGCCATTTATTAAGTTCACTTTGCAGCTAAGTGACTATGGAATCTCAAAATAACTAAAAATCTCATTAGCTTAGCAAAATTACAGCTGCTGTGAAAAAGAGCTAGATTTAGCACCTATAGCTCTGCAGTGAGAGCTCCATCACTTGCATAACAGGCTAGAGCTATCATAGACAAATGCTTAACTTGTCTTCATAGCTCAGGTGGTAATGTGCATTTTCCTGCTCCAACTACAAAACTCCCTATCTACTTTATCACATATTTAAATTTATCTGAATATTAAGACATCTGAGAAACACTAGGTTTGGCTCTTAGTAAACAAATTGACAACAGGGAAGTTCAGCAGTTTCATAAAGTTATGTCCTTAAGCACAGTCAAGAGCTGCTAAAGGACTTCTGGCCAGTTACTAGCAACCAGTCAGCTAACTTTTCAGATGAATCAGATCAGCCAAAACCAGTTTTCAAAGCAGCAAACTGAACAAGATCGTCACACAGATGATATACCAAAAAGCGTTCCGTTCAAGTGTTTATGAGATCAAAAAAAAAACACACTGGCTTGGAATTATTGTGCCTCACCTAGGCACCTCGATGACCAACACTACAGCTGCATTTCCAAAGATTACAAGGTTTATTTAGTCAATGAAATGGCATTTATTTGAGTTACGGGTCATAGTACAAAATATCCTTTCTGAATTTCTTTTGTAGTAGTAATTAGTTGGACTCCAAGAGGACTGTTCAACACCGGATTGCTTCCTTGGGTGATCTTCACTGGAAAAAGTAAGATCAAAAGCTACACCATGGATTAGCCTTTGCCAATGAAAACTAGTTTGCTATGCACTTAAAAGAATAATATAATTTCATTTTGTACTTATGGAAAATAGCCCGCATGTTAGACAGTGCTAGTGCGCAAGGAGGTCTAATTGCTGCCACTGAAATATGACCATGTTCAGTCCATTAGGCTGCCTTTATCGACACAAGCATAACAGATAGACTTATCAGCAAAAGGCAGATTTTCAAAATAACATACAGGTTTGATGTCACGATGTAGAAATCCCACAGAGTGAATGGCTTCTATTGACTCCAGAATCTGTTTGCCTAATCGTAGCGTTGTGCTCAGTGTAAAGGTCCCTCGAGGCTGACTTCTTCTGAGATCTGCAAGATTTCGGCCCTGAAACAATCAATACAACATTTAATGTTTAAACTATCACAATAAAACACAGCATTACACAGCTGAAAGGTCTAACACACATCCCCAAAAAGCAGAAATGCTAACCAGACAAATGCTCACCTCATGCCTCCTTTATTTTCTCAAAGTGGTCTTCAAGTACTTTGTTTTAACTTAAGTGATGTATTTGTTGACAAGAAGATATCAAATCAGTATCTAGGAAGTCAGCTGATTCGTTATTTCAGAAATACAGGGCAGGGACAGAACTGCCTCAAACTGTATAAGCCCAGCATCCCCTTACTGTTAAGAGCAGGCTACATGGAAGTTGAATTAAGAACAATCTTGGACTTATTTTCTGAAAGTCTTTACTACTGAAAGCAGTACATGTATGATAAACAGGTCATGAAGCTATCTGTAACAACTCGGAGAAGTGGTTTCATCACAAATTCCCCAGCACTAACTGGTTGGCTCAAGTTCAAATCAGCATTGTTGTGGCAATGCCACAATGGGAAGGGCTGTCTATCAAAATAATTGTGCTTCAAACCAGGAAGGGATCCACTGACTAAAAGGATACTTGTAAACTATATGATTTTTATTTGAACCTTCTATTAATTAAACTTCTAGGAAAAAAAAATCTACCAGCACAGCTTGAAAATAAAGACAATTCAGAAAAAACATAGGGCGGTCTAAACACCAGAATAACAGGTACTTTGATCCCTGTCATATCAGTTTTGCTTATACTTCTGGTTTACAAAAATAAAGAAGGTTTTAAAATGAGTATCTTCTATGACAGAGTACCCCTGTAATCCACAGAGCTAATGCAGGTATCAACAGCTGAAAGCCACTGGGAATAAACAACTGCTATTTTGGAAAGCACGTATCAAGTATAAGTTATATACCACTGTACTGTAGAGTCAGTTGATTCAATTTCTGCAAAGACATACATGCTTACACTGTAAGTCCAGGTATTCTAACAAAATCCACAACAGAACATAAGATAACAAACATCTGATGAGAAAGCAGATTGCTCTCCATACCAGTGGAATGACATCTATTCATCCACCCATCTGCAATTCCCAAGTAAATAAGCTTAATAAAAAACAAAGGAGTCAACTGCAACTGGCTCTTCATCTTAAGGTTTAGTCTTTCAAACTGGTTTAATCCATCTTGCTTCCAAGTATCCAGTCCCATGACCACTCACTCTTGACAAAGACCAGCTAATATATATACAGCCAAGCAACTGGTCCATGTTTGCTCCTTAGTGTGAATGACAAAAAAAGAAACCACTAAAGTAGTAGCCTAACCTTTTTTTTTTTTTCCTATTGTATAATTTCTGTAGTAGTTCATTAGAGGCAGCACAGATTTGTCATCATTATCCTGAAAGGTCTGAGTTTCTGAACTGACATCAGGTCTTTCTTTTCTCTGTCAAGTTTCTTAGACACTAACTAAAAATAACCTTCCAGGTCATGCAGCAACTTCCTTTGTATTACTAATTCACCTTCCTCATTTCAGCATGCACCATCACCCACATAATACATAAAGAAAAGACAGCAGGATCTGAAAGCTCTTCAGGTGACAGGTGGGCTTTATGGTATAAACATACAGTGCTTTGTATAGCAAAACCCTGGACATACAAACTACAAGAGAGTTAGGACAAGTTCCCTGCCAAATCTTATGTCAGGTGCTGAAATTGGATAGCTTCCAAGGCAACTGTGTCAAAAAAAAAAAAGCAGCTTTAGTTTGAAAGCATTCCCTTTGAACCAGGGACAATCTCTCTCCCATGAAAGACCTTTCTCACGTGTTTTTGATTCAGACATATCTTCCCACTCATTCCCCTCTATCTCCTGTGACTGTATGCTGAAAAAGAAAGCTGCCTTTGTGACAGTACCACCATATTTTGGCGATGAAGATGTGTATGTTTATTTAGTAAATTTTCCTGTAAAAACCATGGAGGAATCCCTTCAGCTCCTGCTTTTATCACAGCTTCTTTAGACAGACCCATGTAAACTGTAGCTGGTTACCTACAAAAGAAGTAACTGGGTGTCTAGCAGCATGGTGATCATATTTATCACACAGGTTGACTCAGTATGAATGCTGCTCAAACAGGAGAAAATACTTCCACAGCAGAAGCCAAGCTACTGCCAATGTTGGTAGAAATGGGAGAGATATCACTCTTTCAATCAGAAGATTGAGCTACTGGTATGAGACCACACCTGAGCTCCAATACAAAACATAGTTTGAATTTTCTATCACAGCTCAGCAGGAGATATTTCAAACAGCTGCTACTGTTGCAAGATTCTGCAGGTAGCTCCAGCAAACATCCTGAATTGAGTGCTTTCCTCAGAAAATTGTCACAAAGCCATATTAGACAGAGAAGTGGACCTATGAAATATCTCAGCACAACTTGACAACTGGAAATCTCTCAAGGGATATCACAGCAACACACCCTTTCACGCTGTCTCCTGTTCCATGCACTTTCCACCAGTGCTTGGCTTTATCCTCCCACTGTAAATCCTTCCCTGTGCCACTTCTGTGGGACAGAAGAAAGAGAGAAGAAGCACAGAACTCACCTGAAGTTGCATGACCACATAATTAAATTTTTCATTTCTTCCACAGCCGATAAATCTGCAAACATGATCCTTCCCTGCAAAGAAACAGAAACATACAGAGTAGAACATGAGACAATAACCACATGATCAAATTTAGACACACGGTTTCTAACAAGTATGGTAACCTGAAGTGGCATCAGGCAGGGAGTTCTGCAGAACAGATTAATTTTGTTTCTACTTCCCAGCCCCTCATCTCAAGAAAGTACTGACACCGCACAGGTAAACTGTGACAAGTGGAAACCAGTGCCACAGATCCCTGAATCCTCAAACTGATGCTGCAGGGCACAGCTAAGAGTGTGCCTAACTGCAGCTCATACCAACGCTAGACGCATGTAGCACCACCAGCCTCTCAACTAAAACATAAGTAGCACGTATAACTGTGTGGTTTCCCAGATTACTGACAGTGTTTAAGCTTGTTACACCAACTTCACTCAGTAAATACTGACTTGCACACAACTGCCCCAATACTTGCCCTATTAGATTGTTTCCCATGAAACAGCTAAACTAACGCTACTTCATGCATAAGCAAACGCTAATTTTATTTGTCAGAAACTCTGGAAAGAGAAAAATGCATGTGAAAAACTATTAAAATGTAGAAGTTGTTAAAGGCAATTTTATAATAAAAAAAGGGAAGAAATACATGTCATGTTCTGGCATACAGTTAAATTACAAATCTCTCTACTCAGGCAAAATCAAAACAAACCAGCCACCACACAATACTTGTTAGACCTCTGAAGTTCATTCCCTGTGGCACAGAAGTGCTGCTGCAGCATTTACTTTTTATCAAGTGACACCAGTCAGGACTCATATTCAAAAAACAACAGTGTGTTCCCAACAGAGCAGATGTTGTGGTTTCAGATCATGTCCCATAATGGATTTGAGATTACATGCTTTCTGTATTAGCAGAAGGGAAGTATGATCATATAATGGCTTGGGTTGGAAGAGATATAAAGGTCATCTAGTTCCAACTCTGTGCCATAAGCAAGGCTGCCCCCTTCCAGCTCAGGCTGCCCATGGCCCCATCCAACCTGGCTGGAGCACCTCCAGGGATGGGACACTGACAGTTTCTCCAGGCAGCTGTGCCAAGGCCTCACCATCCTCTGAATATAAAAAAATTCTCCTCACGCCTAATCTAGATCTCTCCTCTTTTATTTTAAAGCCACTGCCCCTTGTCCTGTCAGAAGAAAGACCATGTAAAAAGTCAGTCCCCTCTTGCTTATAAAGCTCCCTTCAAATACTGGAAGGATGCAATGATGTCTCCCCTTCTCTTCTCCAAGCTGACCAAGCCCAACTCCCTCAGCCTATCTTCACAGAAGAGATGCTCCAGCCATCCAAGCATCTTCGTGGCCCTTCTCTGGATCCGACAGCTCCACATCTTTCTTGTGCTGGGGGGCATGGAGCTGGATGCAGTACTCCAGATGGGGCTTCACGAGAGCAGAGCAGAGGGGGACAATTCCCTCCCTCTCCCTGCTGCCATCCCTCTTTTAATGCAGCCCACGATACTGTTGGCCTCTTGAGCTGCAAGCACACATTGATGGCTCGTGCCCAGCTTTTCATCCACCAGAACCACAAGACCTTCTCTGTAGGACTGTTCCCGGTGAGTTCTTCATATCTGGGATTGCACTGACCCAAGTGCAGGACAATGCACCTGGCCTTGTTGAACCACACTAGGTTCAGGCAATGTATATGTTATGATGTACATATTCTTTTAAAAGCTGACTACTAAAAAATAGAATTAAGAAAGATGCACAATACAGTGATGAGCACTCCCAGCACAGACTCCCACTCACCCCAGCACTGACTCCCCAGCCCAGACTAGCACAATTCAGCCTCATACATTTACACACTGCAAGTCACACTTTGCTTTGGTTTGCCTTTTAGAGCACAATAAGATGGATATTGAGGCAAGAACCAAAACAATGACTATTTTGCTAGCAATGAGAGCTACCGTGTGGTAGAAAGACTAAAAGACTACATTTTTTACTTGTTTTTATTGTTTTAAATGATTGTGTAACACTCCCAGCAAGTGCACTAGGTACTTTTTATTGCTCTAAAATTACAGACGAAGACATAAAAAAACAATCCTCTAACAGTGAGAACTCAGCCACTCAAGTCAGTTATTTCAGAGGAACAGAATGCTACTGTTTGATACACTTGATTGTGACTTTAGATACATCTCTGCTAGCTCCGTACGGCTGCTTCAGATTTCAGCTATATTCCTGAGCATCTCTCTTTCTTATAAATCAGTTTGTTTCATGATATCATTATTTTCTGGATCACAAAATTCTACAGAATACATATTTGCATTTGTAATTGTTTATCATTGAGAACTATATGCATATCTACGTCGATAACACATTTCTGTGCCAATTCCTGCATGAAACAAAAGGAACATAAAAGTGAAGAGAAAGCAGGCCACATTTAGAGGCAGCATATATACAGCCAGCTGGTCACATAGATGGGATAAATGCTTACAGCATAAACCCCTTTGGGTTTCGGATGCCTTTACTCATTTTCCAGCTGGAGAAGACACTAGGATACAACTGTTTGCTCTCTCAGAGGAGTCCATGCCATGCTGAAGTAGCAGATGGGAGAGTCAGCTATGACTTTGGGATTCCTGCAGATCAGTCCTATAGTTGATCAAAATTATGTAGCACACAAAGCCAATCATGTTAAAACACTACTGAGCAATCAAGTTGATGGAGCTGTTATATCTTCCTTTAAGGCAAAAGGAAATAGCCTTCTTCCCTCACACATGCCCTCCACAAGCATGAAGATCATAGCACACCAAAGAACACTTCCACTTAGAAAAGACAAAAAAAAAAGTATAAGCTCCACTGTACTCATTTTACTACACCGTCTGCCAGATAAAAACATGCATTCATTTCCTCTATTTAGTTAATGAAGTGCTTTAATGTACATCCATAAAGAAATGTTTTGGGTTTTTTTCCTGCTATTGCTTTTAAATTAAAGTGAACATACACTTGTACACTATGGGGTAAGAAATACAAATATTTCAGACACTGAAATGGCTTTCACCATCCCTGTTCTGAAAGAACTCAAAAATTATACTCAATAACAATTTCCTAATGTATAAAAATAATGACAAGAGGAAAGCCTTTCTACCATAGGATATATATACATATATCACATTGTAGATACACAAAATAAGAAACAGGTTAATACTGAAACTTTTCAATTTCATGATAAACATTCATTACGCAGCACTTAAACATTAAATGATCATCTTTTTGAGCATATGCATGGAAAAATATGAGTTTCAGAATACTAGAAGCCAGTATTTGAATCTACTAATTTAAATATTTAAATATTCCTAGTGTGTTTTCAAGACAGCAATTAAACTAATCAAATAAATAGTAAGAAAAAAAGTAAAAATATACAACATTACAGTCACAATTTGAAGGGTGGTGTGTGTGTGTGTGTGTGTGTGTGTGTGTGTGTGTGTGTGTGTGTGTGTACGTGATTCTGTGCCTCTACTTTGCTCTTTTGAGACCCCACCCAGAGTACCGTGTCCAGTTCTGGAGCCCCCGACACAAGAAGGAGATGGAGTTGTTGGAGTGGGTCCAGAGGAGGGACAGGAAGATGATGAAAAGGCCCTATGGACAGGCTGAGAGAGCTGGGGCTCTGAAGAAGGTCTGTGTTTACTGAGCAACAGTGTCCTTCCAAGGCATTTTAAGCCTCCCATCCTCAGCAGAAACTCACCAAACTATCAAGAACAATACTACTGTTATATCATCCTTGTTACTCTAAGATACAGAATTTTCTTCAGTTTGAGAAGTGCTGTGGATTTGTTTTAGTTATTGAAAAGGAAAAAAGGATAAACATTGGTACATACATGAACAAACTATAGAACTGCTTGCTCATGATGTAGTCTGGTTTGTTTAGCAATAGAGATCAGTATGTTCGTTTAAGGACTGATACATTAATTTCATAAAAGGAATTAGTGAATGCTAGTTCTGTAGCTTCCCATTTCAACTTTGCTTGGTGTGTAAACTGTCTGGACGTGGTGCTGTGAAAGACAACTGGTTGGTTTTTTTTTTTTAGGGACATGGTTTAGCAGTGGGTTGTTTGAGTTAGGGTAGCATGGTTAGGTTGAGGTTGGACTGGATGATCTTTAAGGTCTTTTCCAACCTGAGCAATTCTATGATTCTAAGGAAGGCTATGGGGGTACCTTAAAGCAGCCTTCCAGTAACTGAAGGGGCCTACAGGAAAGCTGAGGAGGGACTTTTCATAAGGGCAGGTAGGAAAAGAACAAGGGGAAATGGCTTTAAACTAGAAGAAGGTAGATTTAGACCAGATGCTAGGAAGAAATTCTTCGCTGTGAGGGTGGTGAGAGACTGGCACTGGATGCCCAGAGACTGTGGATGCCCCTCCCTGGAGGCATTCAAGGCCAGACTGGATGGGACTGTGAACAACCTGGTCTAGAAGGAGGTGTACCTGCCTATGGCATCACAGGAATGGTGAGTGCTAAGAGAAACATGAGATCCAAATGCCAGTTCAAACACCCATAGGACTTCCTCACTTGGCAAAATGTGCTTGGCAGAGAGGCTAGAGCTACTTCAGGTATATGAATCTGCTTCCCTGAGGAAGGTTAACACCTTCCAAGGGTACTTACCTTGCTTTCCTGCCTTTGCAGATAGCATGGTTATATCAGCCTAGCAAAATGCTGTAGAAACATGAAAAGTGACTATGAAAGTAACAAACTGAATTGCAGGGAGTTAGGATACCGTTTTAACAAGAGCAAGTCACACATAGAAAAAGAAGGGATTAGGACTGGCAAACAAGAAAAAAAAGTGAGATCCCTTCTGTTCCCTTTTTTTTTTTTTTTTTTTTAATTATTGAATTCTTACCTGTCCAATCCCTGGCAGTAAATGGGGAACAAGCAACACAAAATTGCTTCATTGTCTTCTGTAATAAAAATCAAGCACTCAAAAACTACAATGGCTGTGACCAGGCTGCATCTTGCACAGCTATTCAATATGCAGAAGATCTCTGCACTGCAGAATAAAATTAATCAGAGTCCTACGCAATGAGATTGGTTACACTGAGAAGAAGGGTTTTACAAAGAACATGTCACACTGAGCAGAGCTTAGAAATATCTGGCTGACAAGTGAGGTCAAAGGCAAGCACACAGAGCTCTCACACCAGGAAAAAAAAATCCTCTGGTGAGTGAACAGAAATAGTGCTCAGAAAAAACAGACTGACAGTGAAATAGCCTGGGCCCAGCACCTCAAAAGCTGTGCTACAGCTCTTCTAATACAGCCATTACATTCTGATTAACTCCAAAGAGTCAGGTCAGTATTTCAAAGGTGCCCCTTCACTAGTTTAATTTTACTCCACAACAAAGCTCCAATGTGGGGAAAAATATCATACAGAGAGCAGACCAGTTTCTGTCTATCAAAGAATGGTTTGGGTTGAAAGGGAACTTAAAGCCCTCCCTGCTCCAACCCCCAGCCATGGACAGGGCTGTCTGCCACCCCCTCAGGCTGCCCAGGGCCCCATCCAACGTGGCCTGGAGCACCTCCTGGGATGGGGCACTCACAGCCTCTATGGAGAGCAGTGCCAGGGTCTCACCATTCTCTGAGTAAGTAATTCTTTCCTAACATCTCCCACTTCTAATTTAAAACCATTCACTCTTGACCTATCACTATCAGACCATGCAAAACAAACAAACAAACAAAAAAAACTCCCTTCTGCTTATAAGCTCCTTTAAAGTACTGGAAGGCTGCAATGAGTTCTTCCCAAAGCTTTCTCCTTTCCAGGCTGAACAAGCTCCCTCAGCCTTTCTTCATAGCAGAGGTGCTCCAGCCCTCTGATCACCTTCATGACCTTTCACATACATCCCAAAGGGTTAAAAAGTATGGAAGATATGGAAAAACTTCTCTTCTAGAAGGAGCATTTCTAAGTGCTAAGTAACAAAGCAATCCCATTTTTTCCCCCTTATGATTCCAAAGAACAAGAGTCTCAGAATCCTAGTTTGTACCAGTAAGGGTTTTTTAAAGCAAACTCCCATAAGGCCTCAAATAATTGCAACTGCCATGCATCATGTTGTAGAGTGGGTGTGGGTCATGTAAACTTATTTTTGAACAGAAGTATCTAGAAGCTCCATTCCAGATGCATACTAAGTAGCTCCCAAATTGTGAAGGAAAGAGAGTCCACATCAACAACTGGTCCCTCAGAGAGCATCAAATTGCCTCTCTTTGCGGGGGATGAAGAGAGCTTTTCATACCAAGGGACTGGCTGAAGTTAGCCCAAAGCAAAGTTCCCAAACCACACACTATTTATGTGTAGAAGTCCTCAAGTCATATACAGTGAAGATGTATAGGCTCTCAGCAACTGCTATAACTTACTGATCTGCTCATATTATGCTGCTCACTAATGTAGACACAGACAACCCTGCAGAAGCCCTTGCTCTCTGGACAAACAACTTTGAGTTCACTTAGCCGTACAGATCTTACTTCTATTCCTCTTTAACACATATGATCTAAAGTCTTACCTACACAGCCAAACACTTTCAGATGTACCTACATCAACAACCTTCTATACTGGATGCCAGCTCTATCTGCTAGAAGTACTTCGACAATACATTTCAGACTTGGTTTCAAAATACTTGACTGCAAAGTAGACAAAAGCCTAACTGAGGTTAAAGCCATTTGCAAGTGGTACAATTGTATATAATTATCTCACTTGAAAATAATTTAACAATAGTGATTAAAGTAATAAAAGAAGGGCTTGGCACTAAAATATTACTCTTCTGATAGAGAAGTTGTATTTGTGCAGAAATTCCCTTTACAGACGTGCCAAACAGCTCCTGAAACAGCTCCTGAATTTGTTACAGGCAAGATTTTCACCACTAACAGGATAATTCCCTACTGTCTTAAGAAAAATAAGATCTTTTTGTATTTTTTTTTAACTATTACTTTATTATCTCTACAATTACAAGCTACATATTATTTTCTTATTGCTTTACACCACAAAAGTCTATCACTGTAAAAATCTTCCATTGCTGATGTGGCTTCTAACTCTCCATAACACTTACTAGCTCAGAACTGCATGGCAGCCTTCTTCAAGAGAAGTTTTTTGATCTTATGGATAAGCTTAGTCCTGCTTTTTCCTTCAACCATGGAAGGGACAGATCAGCCAGAGGTAATTAAGCCCAACAGAAACAACAAGTGACTCCTGCACTCAGGCCTGGTGCAGATTAACAGCAAAGAACTTTACTTACAGCAGACACAGTGTAATCACACTGCCAATCCGACTAACAAGAAGTCCAGTGTTTTAGTTTTGTGGCCACTGATTCTGCAATTAGCCATGACTGCTGGAATACTACCCTGCAGTGAGGATTCAGATAGTTTTTTAATCATGTTTCATCCAAAGCCTAAAAGGGTACTGTTGCTGGTACCTCCCAGACAATATGAAGACTTGGAAGGCAAGGGTGATCCAGAATCCTTGCAAGTAACAACAAAAGCCAGAAAGACATTTGGCAAAGACATTGTACCTAAACAAATAAAGAAAAAGACCTACGCAGCTAGAAAATTTGAATCAATTAAGATCAGAACAGAATGACTCTACGGGGCTTTCCCCTTGCTTTTCATCTGGAAAAGCACAAACTGACAAACATCTACGGTAGTATCACCATCTTACTCTCTTCCACCAATTGTTTGCCTAAAGTCAGTGTCTCCTTTTCTGAAAGACTTCACATCTCTCCTCAACAGCTCACTATGAAAACATACACAACGCATGATTCCCAAATCTCTCAACCTTATTTCTTATTTTAACTTTATAATTTATTTCAGTAAAGCATTTGGGGATTAACCTTGAACCAAAAAAAGCTACATTCTTCACAGAGCAGTTTGATTTGTACAAACATGGCTGAAATAATTTGTCATTCTTAAATGCTGGATAGCTGATGCATAGTCAGTTGTGCCGCTTCTGTTTTTTTTGTTCCTTAATACTTGCTAATTGCTTTGCCAGGGAACTTTCCTAGTTTTCTCTTCCCACCCTTAGATTACCAAGATCACACTGCATACAATTCTGGCTGCTTTTCAAGCACTTGCTATTTTCAACAACAAATGCTGATGGAAAATTAAATGCGTTAGTCAATTCCCTGAACATTTTAGCTCTGATTTGGTATTTTCAGGTCATGCTTTTCAAGCATTCCCTGCTCTGGATATAGTGTGCATTGACATTAGCCAGCATAATAACATCCTCTTTCATTATTCTAATAACAAGCCGTTCTACACGGTCACACCACTCATTCACTCCAGAGCAGTTCCAAGCATACAACCAAATGCAAAAATCTAAATCTCTGCTCTGTGGGTTCTCATTAGACTGCTTTCAGAACTCAGCCACCTGCTCTGCTGTTCTCCAAGAGCCTCTGCATATCTATATCTTTCACACATCACCAGCAATAATCTCTTAATGATCTGGGTTGATTTCTTCTTTACTTTCATTCCCTTTCCCAAGCACAGAAGTATCTATCATAACACAGTGTATTCCAAAAAGGCTTTTATCGGTCCTCATCCTATAAAAGCTCAACTATGCAAAACTTATGCAAGTCACTACAGAGTCAGTGTGACACAGACATTAACCCATATTTGATAAGACTTGTAAAAGTTTCACCCTCTAATCCAATCAACTCTGGAGATTTTGTACAGGGCAAAGGCACAAGCACTGACATAGGGCCACAATACCTCTGAAGCACGAGACTTAGTGATAAGTACACAGCTCACTGTTTCGTGAGAAGACATTTCTCTGGCTCAAGTGCAAATCCTGCCAAAGAAAATATCCTTTCATAAAAACTGTATCTGCCAGTAGTTGTCTTTGCCTTCACCAAGAAATCAGTACAACTGCACTTCTGCAAACAGGAGTTCTTTTGCAAACAGGAGTTCTCAGCTTCTCAAGGGCAGATTTGGAAATTGTTTCCATCCTCCTCCAGCCATCAGCACAGCCACTTCCTTCTTGAGAACTTGCTTGGGAGAAGAGCCCTCACTATATCCTCAACCAAGAGCAACTGCTTCACTTTTTGCACTTATCTTCTACTGAACCACTTTACACAGAGACTCCTTCATGCTCACAGTGTTTTAGACACAACCACTGTTCCAGTCCTTTAGGAGCAACAACCTAGCCTTATTTCTTAATCAGACATCACTTTAGTAAGTATTACCTAATCAGCATTATCTTATCAGTACCACTAAACAAAATAGACTAGTGTATCAAATACTCAATTACAATTTTAGTCTCCCCATTATTGTTTTAACTTAGTGAACAAAAACAGCTCCTATAGTTGGAACCCATTTGAATAGGACGTTTTGCAGAAGCATTAATTTTCTGAGTTGATTTCTTTAACATAACATTGCAGGTTTGTATGGTATAAGGCAGAGGATATGGCTACCACTGACTAATTTTCAGGTTACTCAAGAAAGGCATTGGTCACAGTCTGGTAGTAAAGGAGGAATAGTTTACCACTTTCTGAGAATAAGTGCTCATTAGAAAACTCCCAAAGGAGGCGATCTCGAAATAGAGATGCTTCCTTTTTGGCTGCCAGTCCTTAAATGAGGTTAGGGTGGGGTGAACCCAGGGTTGACTCCTTCTGGTCACACAGGTGAATTGCTCACACCTGTGCTCCCAGAGCTGGCCAAACTCCCTCACCAGTTGTTCAATCATTAGTTCAGGCCATGACCTAACGGTTCCCATATAAGTTAGATGAAGAGAAACTTCCAAAAAGCATTTGCAAGTCTGGATTATAATAGTTTACATGCACAGTGACCTCTACCTTTGAGTTCAAAGAGCTTTCTTGCCTTACCTTGCAGCTTCTTCAGCACAGCCACTTCCATCTTGAGAACTTGCTTGGGCTGCTGAGCTGATTCCACCTTCAAGGCCACGTTCTCCCGGGTAAGCAGATCCATTGCCTCATAAATCTCCCCAAAGCCTCCACCACCGATCTTCTTCAACTAGAAAAGTACAAGGAGATTTGGTACAATGCACAAGAGAGATGGCAACAAATTGTCTCTCACGGATCTAGGCACTAGCTTCTTTAATGCACAGGCAGGAACAAATTCAGCTCCCAGTCTGTGCTGTGCCTGAATCCTTTCAGTGCACAGTTAGGCAGAAGTCCAGCTGCCCACTTGACTGTGCTATGTATAAACTCTTTGCTGCACAACAAAAAACCAGCTCTGCAAGTGATGACACGTGATACATACAAAAGCAAATGATAACGCCTATTATGCCAATAATGTTCTTGCCAAAAATCAAAGGAAAGACCCTTTAAGGAGATAGCAGAATGATAGATCTCTGCAGTAAAACACAACTACAGTGGCTGGAATTAATGTTTGCAAGTAATAAATAAAATTTGAAGTTTGAATCTCATTCGCAAGATTTTAAATACAGAACTAAATACGACTGGAAGTTTTCAGATGTTTGACCTGCTCTGCTAGCAAGGCTACTTCAGGGTCATGTTTCTGAGAACTGACAACTGCATTAACTCAAAGCAGTTCTGCACAAGCCAAGGTACTTCTCCATTCTGATTCTCAATCTCTCGTTATTATTATTTTTCAAACTACATCAAATGAAGCTTTTTGTGTCTCTAAGCAAAATGAAGCACTGCATCACCATACTACCATCTCCCTACCTGGAAGCTAAAACAAACTGAAAGCTAAAGATGCCCAGGTTTCAGCGTATCTGATCTGCACCTACTTTATGTAAGTTATTTGCTTGTTCTAGAGCAGTCATCCACTCAGAGCACAAACTGAGCTTCTCCTGGAAAGTGATTCCTTGATTTTCCTTCTGCTGAGACTTGAAAGCATATGTACATATAGATATACATATGTATGTAAGACAGACTCCTGAAGTGCTGCAAATGTCAATGTCTTTGCCAGGACAATTCCTTTACTTTTTCAAAAATGTCTGTTTCTCTTCAATGTTTAAAGCATGCTATGTTGCACAGGAACAACTTCAGGTTTACAGCTCAGCTAGTCCACAGCTCCTTTGATCCACTTAGCACTTATTCACTGAACCTAACTGCAACCCTTTACTTCAGCATTCCATGTGCACTGTGTTCGTAGCTGCTCTGGAAGCCCTGAGGACTGCTCATTTCCAAAAGCAACAGTAACACTTGAAGAGAAAAGGCAGCTTAAATCAGCCAGACATATCAAACATCTTACACAGTGTTTGATGAGGTTTGAATGATGTTTTTGGATGTTTTCTGCACCATATAGCCTGTCCTTTGCATCTGTCCAGTTTGATAAACAAAAGTTCCAGACTCTCAAGGGAAGGTTTTTCCTTCATAACATGACCAAAACCATTTGCCTTCTTGGCCCCCAAGTCAAGAAAAACACTTCTGCATGGTAGCTGGTACAAGAGATTGTAGTACGTTCAGGATTAACACCCTAAGTATTGTCTCTGAAGTTATTTCTGGATAACCTTTTGAGAGTTGCAATCCAGAGCCATTCTTCTTCTCTTTTCCCTTGTTATTTTTCTTCACAACATTCTGCTGAGCTACACAGGCATATTCAAACAATAAACATCCCAATAACTCAGTCAGCGCATATTCATAAATTATTATAATGCAGCTCTACTTCTACTTGGAAATTCATACAAAGTGAGCTGGCTATTAAAAATCTTTCAATCAAAACAATGCTACATTCAGCACAGTAACATGTCAGCTATTATCTCAGTATTCAGTACATGGGATCTTCTGTTCCTTGGCATATTAATGACAAAGAAGATGAAGAAAAGGATAGCAAAAGCTGAAGGTGGCAAAAAGTTTATCTGGGACCTGGGAGGACCTTGAAGGAAGATGGAAGAAGTCTCAGTGGGAAAATGCACATCATCATAAACAAAAATCATCGGTAATAAATATAACACAGCAGGATTGAACAGGAGACATAGGCTACTCAAATGTCTTGCCAGGTTGCAAATTCAGTAAATTGATCTTAGAAGAAACATCCCTGAACCAGCACACAAAGATCCTTTTCCATTCACTGGCCCCAACATGGACAGTTCCCATGTCCAACAAGTTGTCAAAATGCAAAGCTATTACAGTGCGAATGGAACAGCACAGTTATACAATTAGGATAGCAACACTGTAAAGATCTGTAGGAAGGTCTTGTGTACAATGCACAGTACTGAGCACTTTGCTGTTAGAGGCTCTTAAAGAGGTAGAAGTGGTTCACTTCGGGACTAAGAGAATAACTGCGAGCCTGGAAAACTAAGGATGGACAAACTAGACAGCCTAGGACTGCTACCTCAGAAGAAACAAAAGAAAGTGTGTATTAGAAAAGCAAGATTCAGGAAGAAGGGTTCAGGTATTAAGACTGCTCACCTGGGAAAACAACTGAATTAGAGGATGCATGTAAGTCTATAGAGCAACAAATGCAAGATGACGTGAGATTAAGACAGAGTTTCTTCTGAATCAGAAAACTGATTTTATACACACATTCTAGTCACTCTCTTATGGAAATTATCCTCTAGCATACTTTTCCATCACCAGATGGTCCTGTTCATCATTACCAGTACTGCCAACTCCTTGGTCTTTCAGCAACATCCAGAGGCAATCAGCAGCCATTTCCTTCTCCCTGTTAGTGAGCAAGTTGTTATATTGCAACTGAAGGTCTTAGCTGAGGTCAGGAGCTTCTGTACAGGCATCTCCTTGTTGCTTGGATAATCTATGGAAGTTCACTGTCTTAAGGTGAATTCTACAAGGCTTTCTGCTGGACACAAATGAGAGATGGCCATATACCATTCAAGAAAATAAATAGGGAAACTGTTAAATGCAAAGTCAAGAAAGAGAAGGGAACATCTAATGAAAAGCACATAATAGGTTATCACGAATCACATAACCCATGCCTTACTTCCTAGGGAATAGTTTCATCTCATCCTTATTCTACCTTTCATCAGACCATCTACTCTTTAGGCTGAGGTCAGTAGCAGAATTATTTCTATCGAAATGCAAGAGCCCGGATGGAAGCTATGTGTCCATGTTTGAGGAGTTGAGTGAACAATTCATATGATCAAATACAGGTATCTATTTTGACTCATACATGGACAGCTAAAGCTAAGTCAGCTTCATTTCAGACATGCTTACAGTCCTTTCAGTATGCTACCAGTGATCACATCACCATATAGAACATTGCAGCACTTCTTCCATTTTCTAGTCTTCATGATACATCAAGCCCTGGGAGTAATCTGTTACCAAAAAACCATTCCACTGGACTGCGTGATGTAGCAAGCTCTGATGAGGGGCTTCCAGGAATTCCTCAGACTGGGCTTTCCCTAGGACAACCAACACAAAACTTCTACATCCCAATGGGACAAGCCAATACCTAAAGCCCTCTGGACATATCAGCAGTTATACAAAACATAGGACTACTCCCTTTGAAGTCTCCTTTATATATCCTTAACATTTTGGATTTATCCAGAAAAGATACTTGCAACAAAATCCTTCAGAACCAAGGGGGGGGGGGGGGGAAGGCCTTCCCACTAAGCAGAAAAAGTACTCTGGCAGGAAGAACGTACAGGTCCATTCAGCCAGGGACAAGGCTGTCACCCATATGCTTCAAATGCTATTAAGGGCAAACAGTAACTACTGCAACTACCTCTTAGGAGTACTTCTGTGGTCAAGTCTGCAACTCTTACAGCCCATCTCAACAGGCCAGCTCATCCAGAAATGGCAAGCAGGCTTCATCTGACTAAACAAGAAGTGAGAAAGAATAGATTGGTATTCACCAAACTATCAGAGTCTATTCACCTAGGAGCTGCACTGATCTCAAGGGGTAACTAACTCAGATAAAGCACAAACTGAGAAGCCACCTAGACACCTAGACCTAATTCAAAGCATATACAGGCCATGTTTTAGTTCCCATCCTTGAGTGTAACAGCACACATCAGAAAGAGCACGTGTGGATCAAATCATCCTGTGGGGCCTCAGCAAGAGTTGCATGGTTCTAGTACCATTCAAATTTCTTCTAGTTAAAACATCTGCAGGTAAAGAACGATGACTCAAAAGACTACTTCTTCAAGTCCCTAAGTTTTGAAAGGCACAAGTACTCTCTGTCCATTCCTTTCTCCTAAAATAACAACAACAAATCATTGTCAGAAAGCCAAGTTTTACTCACTTGGAGCAACAGGGAAATGAACTACTGCCAAGATAACTGCAGAGAACTAACATCTTCATTTGTCAAAATTTGTCACCAAGCATATAGGAAGAGAGGACGAAAGGAATTCAAGGAATACATTAAACTGATCTAAAATAAGAACTTGGCTCAATGCTGGAAGTATGCCAGCGCTAAGACGTACAAGGTTCAAGCAGATGCCCAGCCAGAGATAGTCACAATGGGAGAACAAATTACACAAAAAGCCTTCTGGCATCTCAGCCCCAGTGCCACATAAATAAGCCACACACCTGCTTGAGCAGGATCCACTACTCACAGCAAAGCTCTGCCTGTCCAGGTTGCATGTTATGTGTTAAATTCAGAAATGCCTATGACAAGAAAGAAAAAAAAAAGCTACCAATAAACTACACTCAATTAAGAAGCACCTCCCTTTTTATCTGTAACTTGCTCCTATGGTACCCAATCCCTTGGGCCAACAAAGGTATACTTCTGCCAGACTACTCTGAGTCCCATGCAGCTCCCTGTTCTGACTGATCACACTGAGACACCTGGCACACCAAGGGGACAGCACAAAAGACCTGCCTAATGGGCATATACTCTTGAGGGGACCAGCAATGACCATGCAGTGAGGGCTCACAACACAACTGAGTTAACACAAAGCAAAATACCATGGGTGAATCAGAATTTCTCAGTGCTATTTCTGGCCTTAAGCAAATGATGCAATTTCTCAGAGACTTCAAGCAGAGTGTAATGATCTCATTGCAGTATTTAAGAACAGTGTGAGCTAACACTACAAAACATGAAGGGCAGTTACTCCACTTAGAGTTAGTTGTTGCTGGCAGTACACCTGCATGTTTCTGTATTTTCTGAGGTAGAGTAGTTGGTAGAGCTTCTAGCTGTCTCCAGGCTCACACAATAATAATAAAGCCACTGAGTCCCATGCTTAGTGTCAACACAAATTTAAAATCAGTTTGAAATGTTTCTCTAGGAGCATAACAGGATACATTTTAGGCTTCTAAAGGGTCCTGCAGCATTCATGAACAAAGTTAACTTGTCTTGGAGAGTGAAAGAAAAACAAACAGACACACACACACGCAAAAATATAATAATTTGCAGAAGAAGTTTTAGCACTCCCAGCCAAGAAATAGAACCTTGAGGCTTGATGAAATGTTGGAATGGCACAAGCCCAAATTAGCAAGTATCCAGAGGAAAGGCCAAGAGTGCATCAATATACTCAAAGCAACAGCTAGCATCAGAATTGCATCCAATGTCAGCTTTGCAAAGAACATGTATCAACGGATCAAATTGTAAGGTCTGAGGAAATCTCAGTTTGTGCAGGGACCATTGGCTAAAAGCTGCAAACAGCATTTCCTGAGAAGTCCACAAGCACAGAACAAGTTTCAGATCCTATACGTCAGTTGGCCTGCACATGCATCAGCATTCCAAAACAAATGTATGTGCTCCAGCCAAAAGCTGCAAGAGCACAGCAAGGCTTCCCTGCATTTGCACCGGAAAGCTTTGGGAGGGGATGGGGGGTGTCTCTGTTTTGATACCTAATTGCAAAGAAAATAGAGATCCTCCATCTGCTCTCAGGAAGCACGGAGATTGAGGAGCAGTTTGAATTGCTTAAAAATAAATAGGCTGTTAGGGGATAAGCCAGACAGAAAGGTGAAGAGTGTGGAGAAACCAGAAGCAAAACGCTAGGATGCAGAGAGGTAGGCAATGGGGGAGTAACAGGAACAAAGCAAAGTATAACTTCTTAGGAGCAACAAAGAGATACAGGCAAGATGTAACACTAACAAAGGATGATATCTTGTCTGCAGTGGGTTGTTGAAATAATGTATTCTCAACATGGAGCTGAAGGCCAGTTCTGAGTTTCTTTAGTCATCTGCTATTCACAGCTCACTGCAAAACTCAGGAGGCAGCTGTGCCGCATCTGGTCAGCACAGAGAAACTCCTTAGTGCTGCTACTACAAATCATGTGCAGTTCAAACTAGAGAGTTTTGTGCAGTGAGTTTAATGATTCAAACACTGCCAGTAATTCAAGTCAGAAATGGACACAATGGCACAGATGTGATTTTAATTAACATTTAATCTAACGTTACATTCTCCTTTCTTTATCTGAGGTGATGATATAATGCTGCTTCCCCCCATTCACTCCTAGGGACATCACTCCAGCAATAGAGAGAAAACCTGATGTGTTGAGAGGAAGTACATCCTCTTACATAACCCACCAAAACATTCCTGACACAGATACAACAGTAGTAAGGAACACAAAAAGGTGAGTTTAAATGGCAGACTCATGCCATGGATATTAAGATCTGTGGCCACACAACGTACACACAAGATGAAATGGCTACACCACTCAGCTTGCACACTAGAGAGGACAGCTGACTTACAAAGACCTAGAACTCTTAATATGTGAGGATGTAATTTAAAAAGTGCTAGAATAAATTAACATCAAAGTTTATTAACAAGCTAATTACGGAATTTCTGACTTCTGAAGTAGATTACATTATAACCTCAAGCATTTGCTTCTGAATTATCTTTTTGTAATGTAATTTATTTATAGACACTTTTCTAGTATTCTTTGCCAGAATAACTCGAAATCCAAATTTCTTATTAAAAGATGACTCAGACAACTGCAACAGTTCAATCCTAACTAAAAACCCCTGGCAGCTTTAGTCTTCTAAAAATACCAGACATTCTAAACACCAGAGCAATATTGACTATTTTCTTTCAGTATCTTACTAAAACGTTAAACCATATCATTCCATGGTTGTTTGTTGGAGCCCAGGACTAACCAAGTAAGTTTCTATACTACTACAGAAGGAGGTGAACTTCTGGGGCCACCAAAGGAAGCACAAAGGCAGAGCTACTCACCACTTTCCAGCGATCTTTGACCACATAATTGGCCGGAAGGATGTCGACCTGCTCCCCTCCTCCACTCATGTTTGGTTCGTCCTTGATGACTGCTGCTAGGCACTGCATTTGCCAGCCAGAGAGTATTTTAGTAGCTCCCAATTTAAATGAGCCATTTATCTGAGGAAAAAAAGGAGTGAAGGTAAGGAATGGTAGAATTAATACAGGTTATGGCAGAAGTACATGCTACATTTTCACAGGTTTTGCTTACAACTAATTCAGAACCAGACTCTTAGGAAAGAAGGCTAACTCACCTCACAGATACCTGAGCTCAATCCATGCATACGCTTGGCAGACGCAACCATGCTTCAGGTCAGCAGCACAAACTAAAAAGGTGACAGATACCAGCTATACCATGCAGGAGTCCAGTACTCTTGTGCCCGGCAGCCAAAAAGTCAAGGAGAATCTAATGCCAAATGCTGCAAGAGCTGTTACAGTTACCCGGCAAAAAGGTCTTGTTTTAAGAGAGCAGCTGCAACACGGCAGTTTTTATGGTTTTCATTGGATGACATCCAACACAAATCAGAGGGGTTTGCCAGGAATTGCATTCAATAAGCCTAAAAGCATCTGAATAGGGTTGAAGGGCCTTTAGAGAGCCAGGATTAAAGACACTGTGATGAACAGCCAAGCAAAGAAGATGGGGATGGTTAGAAAGGGCTTCAGCCATCTATAAATTAGTCCTCCTCACAGCATATGCACTGCTAAAAACTACCAAATAAAGATACAGAAAAATATCTTATTGCTATAGTGTTTACATTCTACCTCATGTCTCTTTTCCCTGCTTTTACAGAGATCTCCAGATAGCCTACACCGAAATTAATCTTGTTTCATTTTTTTATTACAATTCTTCTAAAAAATTGATTTTCAGATGCACATTAGCTAGATCTGCCCTAGAAGAAAATTAATTTGAAACAGGACAAATAGAAGATCTTCCTAATGCATTTTGCCTTTTCCTCTAAGATTCTTTGCTTGCTTTAGAAGTAGGCCAGGCTGCACGGATCTTTTATTAAGCTTTCTTTGCTGTTCTACCTTTCTTCCCTAAAGATACTTCATATTTCCCTTCCTAAAAATGAGAGCTACTGCAGCACTCTGACTGCAAAGTTAAATAAGTTCAATATCATAAATACCCAACGAGAATGAAAGACCACCACACTTCTTCAGGCCAGAAAAAAAAAAAAAAAAAAAGAAAGTCCCCATTAAATTATGAGCTCAAGTAGAGAAAATTCCCCAGCAATAAAAGGATCAAGAAGGAAGGACAGGAAGTGACCAGCAATGCAATGTGCACAAGGAAGAGGCAGACAGAAATATGACACAAAGTTCAAGACACAGAGGATGATCAAACATGAAAATATACGCAACACCTCAAAAGAAGATGCTGTTCTAGAAATAGAATATAACTGGAAGAACCAAGCAGCAGAATATAATGCAGTAAGAGGGCTTTTGTGAAGTGTTCATGCAATCCAACACCTGATACGAGTGCAATCAAAATGATAAAAGAGAAATAGGAAGGCAACTGAATTGTAAAGAAATTTCAGAAGAAAAGACACCGTGAAATACTTTGAATTCCCATAGACTCCTGTGTCTGTATGGGGCAGCAGCTCTTTCAGCCTCCAGCTATTGAGGGCAGTAAGAAACTGGAAAAGCTATCCATTGAAAAAAATACACACTATGCTTGGCAGCAGAACTTTTTTTTTTTTCTTACTCCTAATGAGTAATTCTAATGCCATTCCCAAGCCAGAACAGTTGAAGTGATCCAACCCATGATCCCTATGAGCTCTGCATGTGCTGGGAGGCAAGAGCACAATACCTCACTGCAGGCTGTACAGGACAGAGAATCTTCCCAAAATCCTTCCTGGGGCTGTCTGTTCTTTATTACTTAAATAAAAGACATTTAATTACAGACTGTCCTAAACCCTCAGCGTTACAAGAATACAAAAGTGCATTAACGTAGGTGTATAGAGATGCAGGTATATGAAAGTCTCTCGGCATCCCTTAATGAGGGCAAAGCACAGCACAGTGCAGCTCTGGCATGTAGGCAGTACAGAGTCAGCTGGAGCACCACAATGGGTGCTGGCAGTAGCAACGAAGACAGACAGAAAGGACTTTGGGAGTTTTACCCAGTTATTTTTCACTTGTTGGAAGCAATATACCTAAAAACATGGGGCATGATGTATGCACTGATGCCACGTGTGCATGGTAAGTTTTTGGTCTAGTAAGCAGTGGTAGGGTAGAAAGTAATGTGAAAAAAAATTTTAGAAGAGAGACAGAATCCATAGCTAGGCAAGACAGAACTGCTTCCTGAGGTACTGAATATACCATTTGTCAATGTTATACTAAATGCACAAAAAAAACCCAAACCAACAGCATGTTTGTCATTCAAGGAGTCCCAGAAAACTTTAGTGGCTTTGAAATAGAATAAAATTCTCCTGAGGCACTATCATGAGCAGCAGCCATTTGGTGATAAAGAATTACATAACGAAGTTTATTGATATGCTTTGGTACAGCCACAGTGGTGCAGCCAAACAAAAAGACAATTTAATTATAGCTTGAGACAAACTGTTATAGATGGCAGAAGCAGCACAAAGCAGCGATAACATAACAAAAATCTGATCCTGAGGCAGCATTAACACTGCAGAAATAAGCTTAGGCATATTGACTGAGGGTTTATCAGAATAACAATGAAGAACTGCCTACAGCCATGACAAAAATACAACACACGTTGACCAAGATCTCCAAAAGCATCCCAGAGAAATGGCCAAAGAAGGGATGGAAGTTATGTCTTCTATGCAAAGGTAAGTGTATATATGTTATGCAGTACTTTAATTCCACCCAAAAAACAATTAAATACAGTGTAAATATTGTTTGTCCAGCATCTAAGCCTGTTGCCAGCCTCCTAATTGGCCTGAATTTGCTGGTGTAGCTACAGAAGTGAGGTGGTGAAAGATGGTCAGTAGGCAATACCCAACACACAGCACAGAGCACCACCTTTGTATGTTAAATAAGTGGCATCAAGGAGACCTGGAGCAGAGATGGAAGGATAAGAGCTTAAGAGAGCTATTAAGGATGTTTTTGATTCCAGTGGTAACTAAGTAGGTGAAATCTGAAACAACTTTGTCACGTTCAGATTTAAGATGTAGAGACTGCAGAATGCAAAGGCATATAACTTGGAAGACAGTAACTGGGAAGACAAAAACTTTCAGATTGTCTTCTTCCTACAGGAAATGTACTATTTTCCAGGAAACAGTTGTATCCATATCCCAAGAAGAGAAGGAAGAGTGCTGAGGAAGCCTAAAACACTGTGAAAGTGGCTTCCTAGAAATAGCATATGAAGTAGAGTGAAAGCAGGTGTGAAAAAGAAACAGTGACAATAACAGAACTGTCTCTTGGCCAACCTCAGCATCCAAAAGTGTGAAATCAGCTCTTGCATACCGCTGTCTCCTCCAGCCCAGACTGGAGAATCTGTAGTGCTTTACAAATTTAGTCTTGGTCCTTAAATATATATATATATATATATATATATATATAAAATAAAAATCCATGCTTAACAGGCCTTACTAAGTATTCTGACACACTGCTCTGCTATATGTTCCTTCTGTTTGGCATCTAGACAGTTCCAGTGAATAGCACACGTGGTTAAATGGTCTCTTTAATTTTAAGGCAGCTTGCAAGAAAACTGATGTAATATAGCAGCAATTGTTGTACTGACGTGAACATGTAGACCAACAGAAAAGTGTGACTATGGTAGGTAAAATTAGGAGGAAGGTCTACACAAGAACTATTTCAGTGCAGTGCCCAATGTTGTAAACCTATCAGTCAGGCAGAGCCTTACATCAAATGCATCTCCCTGGTTCACATCTGTATTCTTCAAGAAATCAACTCACAGTAAGCAAAAGGAACTTCACAGAAGCTGCGAGCTGAAGAACTCTTCACTGCGGATGCTTGGATGCTTGCAGAGATTCATAAACTGACTTGACAAATTCATTAAAATAAATAACAATTAGAAATCCATTAAAGAGCTGCATACAAACATTTCACCTTTAGTTTAAGAAGCCATCAGTTCACAGACTGCTGAAGGCAGTATAAGCATTCTGGGTAAGACATTTTATATGCTTTCCCTGCTCTTATTCTCAACCCCTGATATCCTCTTGGCTATCTTCCTTGAAGAAAGCTCTACTAATTGTATGACATCTTTCCTATATTAGTTCATTTCTTGGTATGCTTTGTTAGTAGCGTTCAAAATACAGCCAAGCTGAAAAGTCATCAGACTCAGAGGTGTTATTAAACAGCAGAACAGAGGTCTGTCTCTCACCATCTTACTAAAGGTCTTGGGACAGTCTTAAGTGTCTTTATCTCACTGTTGAGAAATCGCAACATGCCACTCTATTTCAGGACACATCCTCACCACTGGAAGCCTACAAATTAAAACAATTAGAACAAGTGTAGATTATTTAGTTCTGCTGTAGCCCAGAACCCTCATCACTTGATCAAAGCGTCGTCATCCATCCTGAACAAGGGATCCACCTTAACTGCAGATCCCAATGGTGTCTTAAGAAGTCGATGTGAACTAAAAGCTTTTTAGGTGAGATAAGGCCAGACATCTGAAAAACAAAAGCAGCAACCCCAGTAAAGTGCAACCTGGAAGTCAGTTCAATCTCTCTTTCCCATATGTGAATAAAAGGAAGAAGAAAAAAAAAAGTTTTAAGTAGAATTTAAGCATAACTTAACTGTTCTCACCATGAATATTGGTTTAAAAGATCCCACAAAGACAAAGGTTTACCAGCATTAGGCCAAAATGAAACCAATGCAGCAGAGAATGCGAATATAAAAAAAGGATTAGGAGTGCTTAGAAGTAAGAAAGAACAGCAGCCAAGGTTCCAAGTGCAACTGAGCAGCAGAAGTTGGGCTCAGTCAACAGCAGGATTAACAGCAGGCACTCATCCTCTCTCACTGTTCTATAAACTTTGTTTCCAGCACACAATACCAATTGTAAAAATGAAACACCTTGTGTTAAAACAACAAAAATACGTATCCTTAAATCTTTGTATAACTAAGCTGCATTACGTACCAGCATTCTATTATCAGGATAGAAATGCATGCAACAATATAAGATAATTGATTAGAAGAAAATACATTGCACTGCACTAACAGTGCTTCAGCCCTGGAACACATCATACCTCCTGCTGAATTTGAAACAGCAATTTGAAACAAGTCATATGTTAGGGTAAGTCTGACAGCAGGAGCTCGAAAGGTTCTGAATTGTTCCTTGCAGACACATCTTCCTTCATCGCCTGCCTCTGCTGTACTGAATCCTGCTCAGAGAGAAGGCTCAACTCCTAGCAGTTGTGGCTTATTGTTCTCCTCTGTGACATGCTCCTCTCATAGGCATGCAAGGACATCAGCCTTAGAAATTCTGGATTTGCTATTCATAGCATGTCATTTCTGTAAAAATAAATAAATAAAGATCTAAAAGCAAGGTTGCAAGATGCTGGGACTATTTTTCACTTTTGAAAAGCTTCTGTTTTATGACCATAAAGGAGTGACGTAAATATGACTGAAAAACAATCTGAAATGCTGCAATCAAAACAGGCAGCTCCAGACTACTGCTAACCCCAGGCTGCACTAAATAGAGTGTAATAAATGTGACAGCAGACACTCCCTGACAGCATTTACTGCTTACCTGCTTACACAGCCAAGTGTAGGTACTGTGGTCTGCACAGTCACTTACAAGTATCAGCATATGACCTAAGGAAAGCAAAGCCCCAAACACACAAGTTCATGCACATCAACTCATGGCTGCACACCACCACAGCAGCAGATCTGCCCCACCAAATGGCCTGGGCATGCACCCATCGCTCCCAACAACCACAGAGTGGTGTGCAATAGGCACAGGCTGAAACCGGCACACAAGGAGGGCACAGTGCAGGGCTGACTCCATTATGGGCAATGGTTGTGTGCACTGTGATACAGTGGCTGAACATGGCCCTGTGAATAGCAAAAAGCATGCAGCTGTGCTTTGCTTTTTGATAAAGGAATTTGAGAATGGGTTTTGAGAGTGCCATAAAAATTATCAATTTCATTTGTTGATTTGCAACTCCATTTCCAGTTGACGTAAAGGTAGATGTTGGTGAGGTGGCAGTAGAGGTTGAACCTTCCCACCAATATCCTGTTCTATTTCGTTGCCACGTGACAGAATGGCATCTCACATGGAAGCGCATATAGAGCAGAAGTGTGGACTTGAATTCCTCCATGCAGAAACAATGGCAGCCACTGACATTCATTGGTGCTTCCTGAATGTTTGTGGAGTCCAAACAGTGCATGTCACACAGTGAGGTGGTGGGTGGTACATTTCAGCAGTGGCAACAGAAACAGTGGGTCATCTCCACTGGTGATGATTGTTATGAGTATGGCATGCAGGCTCTTGTCCATTGCTGGTCCAAATGCATAACTAATGGTGGTGGTTGTGAAGAAAAAATAGTGTTTCATAGCTGAAAATTCACTCAATTAAACAGTGTTTTTGTATTGGTTATATTTTCCATGGAAATAACTAGGAGGCATTACTTTCAGAACAGTCTTCATAGATGTGGCCCAAGACAATTCTTTTCCACTCAGTGTGTCCCAGGCAAGCCAAAAGGTTGAACGTTAGTGCATTAATACATTCTTTCAGAGACTGAATTAGCATACATTACAAAGCAGTCAGATACAGCAGTTATTTCTGTGCCAAAACCAGCCATCTAAAGGAGAATTAGTCTGTTACTTTCTTCCAATCTCCTTGAAACAAATTGCTCCAATTTTTGAACCAAGCAGAAAATTAAATAAATGGAAACCAAGAAGCTCCTCCTGCAACATAATCAACTTAACCTCTTTTAACATAACAAACAAATATCACAGTCTGCTTAAAATGAGCACTAACTGGAGTTCAAGTTTATCTACTACCTGCAGAGCCAGTATTGATAGCTATTTGCAAAGCCTGAGTAGTACACTGGTAGCCAGAACAAATACATCTGAACAAAAGCAAGAGCTACCAGAGGTTATACTTCTTGGAGGCTGGAACCACTTCAAGGTCCCTTCCAATCAGAGCCAGTCTATGATTCTATGGTTCTAGGGTCAAACTCAGCCTGCACCCAACACCTTTAAACATCATGTAGAGATTGGAACAGGCTGCAGAGGCTGGTGGTCACTGTCCCTGGAAGTGTTCAAGAACAGTGAGATGTGGCACTGAGGGACATGGTTAGAGGGCTCAGCGGCGGTGGGTCAGTGGTTGGACATGATGCTCTTGGAGGTCTTTTCTTCATGACTGTATATGTTGTCAGCAGCTGCTCCTGGATTAGTTTGTTTAATCAAGCGTTTTGTACCCTAGAGCATCTAAAGCAATTCCTCTGCTTCCTCCTTGCAGAAGGCTTTTATGCGGTGCTTATTACTCACCATCCTCCATGAGACCACTCCAAGCCTCTCCTCAGAGCTCTGCCCAGCAGTCTCTGCCTGAAGCCACTAGTCTCAAAGCATTTCACTTTGAGCAGCTGGCTCATCTGTACAGCAAACTGGGAACAAGCTGCTTAATGGTCCCAAACATAACCTAATGCAGAGTGACCAAAAGGCCTACAGCTTGAGACCAACCATTTTAAACTTGCATTCTATAATATTCAGCTTCAAACCATATCTCAGATGAAGTCGCTGCAAATATCAAGAAACTCCTCAAAAAGCTATTCATAGAATCATAGAATGGACTGGGTTGAAAAGGACCACAATGATGATGTAGTTTCAACCCCCCCGCTATGTGCAGGGTTGCCAACTACCAGACCAGGCTGCCCAGAGCCACATCCAGCCTGGCCTTGAATGCCTCTAGGGATGGGGCAAGAGGATTCAGAAGATAAGAGCATACAGTAAGTGCCTAAGCAGAGAACACTGTACTTCATATATGGACTCAACTTCTGGAAGAAGGAGGAGGATGAAGAAGGGACTGCATCCAGCATTTTCCTAGCTGGGATCACCTCAGTCTGTACAAAAAGAATATATCCTAAAGAAGTCAGACTGAGGGATTCCACTGAAGTTACATGTAACCTTTGGATGAAACACCACTAACTTCACAAGAACTGTCAAAACTGTATACAAACTAAAACTAGTGAAGTTTAGGGTCCACTTTGAGCACTTGCTGCAGATTGTGAGTGTCCACATCTAACATCTGGATTCTGACGTGTTGGAAAACAAGCCTCCAGCCCAAGGATCACTGCTCATGGCACTGTACACATCAGGAGCCTCTCCTTGGATGCCCTCCTCCAGCTCTGCACCTTGTGTTTGTAATCCTATAAGAAGCTGTTGATGTGGCACTTAGAGATGTGGCTTAGTTAGCATGGTAGTACTGGTTCGATGGTTGGACTAGATGATTGTATAGATGTCTTTTCTAACCCAAATGCTTCTATCTTTCTTAAAAATATATATATATATTTACAGACACGACACTAAGACTTTGTGCTGCCAAGAGCATTCTGAAATTTAACAAAAATTAGAGTAAGTGAGGCAAGTGCCACTTGCTGCACTGTTACATCATACCAGGCTAAATGAGCCTAAGTGGGACATTTTTTTCCCATTTTTCAAGCTCACTGCTGATCACAGCAGAGATTGTTTGTAATTATACAGAAGAGATTTCCTGAGACTGATGGAAACATTTTATCATGCCAGCTGTTAGCCACTTCAACCATCTTTCTGCAGCCCTCCTGCAACTATTTCTACCATGCTTCAGACAAGAAATCTCTCCCTTAGTTGGAGCACACTCAGTGGAACGTTTAACCTTCCTCTACCTCCTGTTTTAAGCAAATCTACAGTAACATTCTCTGAACTGCAGCCTTACAATTTTTTTAGTTTGCAGACAGCTGGTGAATTGCCCAAAGGTGATGTCCTCATGGCTGACCCACTTTTTCTCCTACCCTTGGGAAATCCCAGTACATTCTCAGCCATATTCAGCAGTTCTCTGAGCATTTTTTTCCCCTCAAAGACAAAAGTGCCCAGGGGTGTAAAACTCATTTTTACATTGGAAGCTCAGATTTCATTGTTATCTGAGCAATCTACAATTCCAGAGGAATTTGTTTCCCATGTAGCAGATCTAAAGACAATATTAACGAAGGAAACAATACCATTAATGCCAGTAGCAGCTGTGGCCCACACTGATTTCCCTCTGTGCCTGAGCATCGTAGAAAAGTTTATGAAAATTCTTGTAGATGCAAGTATGATCTGTTTAACTCCTGCACTGCTGCAAGATCCAGTTTCCAAGGAGGAATTGTTTTACCAAGTTCATGGAAGAGTTCTTATTACAGGTTTGTCCTGGTTGCCTTTAGGTTTCCACATGTGCCAACAATGCCATCTAGCCCACAACTGTCACCATGCTCTTCCACCCTCCCAGTCCATGCAAATTATCATTTCTCATCCATAAACCATGAGAATAAGTTTCCTTATCTGTCAAGTTTAACAGCTCTATGACTTGGGCACATGTCTTCTCATTCTGCTACAGATCTCTCAAAACATTACACCACATCATCGTGCCTGCCAGAAGAATTTCTTGAATGTCATTCTTGAAAAAAAAGAAGAAAAACAACACTTCAAAATCTGTTCCTCGGGGCAGATTTGTTGCAATAATCCATACTTATACTTTGATCCTCAATTTGCCAATGCTTTGCCAGCTAACCGGATCCTGAGAATTTCTTATTACAGAACACATAGGGTTGTAAGTCTTATTTTAATGTAAAAATAACTGAAGTCCCATTCATAATTGTATTAAAGAAATGGCATAAGAAATTTATACCTGAGCTGGCAAAAACTCACAACAATTTTTCAAACTGATCTCAATCTGAAATGTATAATTATGCATTCTGTGTTCAATGTACCAGAGTAAGCTGGCTACCAGGAAACACTTCTAATAATACTCCACAGCCACAATTTCTGCTTCCAGTCCAGCAGGGAAAAAATGAACAACAATTTTACCACAACCAGAAAAACAACAGCAAGGTTAAAGAAAATCCATTTGGGGAAAAAAAAAAAAAAAGCAACTATACTAAAAAGACCTACCTTTGAGTTGCTGTCACATTTGGAATAGGTTGCAGACCTAAGTAACCAGCTAGTCTCAAGGCCCAGAACCCAAACGCATTCTGCCATTTCCCTCATACCATCGTGAGAGTGAGAAAATATTTGACTACCTTCCTTCTGAGTGTTTTAGCCTTTTCTCTTTTCCTCCTGTTTTTTTCTCATTTTTCCTTTTTGTTTTTCCTCCCACTTAATATGCAAAGTCTCATCAGCCTCACTTTTGCTTGATGAGTAACCACTCCTCATTCTTTCTAGACGCAGAGGTGAAAGTGTCAAGAAAAGCAAAAGGAAAGTGCATTTCACATAAAACACTTCATTGCATAAGCTCAGGTTCAGACATTTAGGAATAACACATATTCCTGTGCCTGCAGAGCACAACAACAACAACAACAACGGCAATTCATGTTTTGCCTACAACTGGGAGTGAGACATGAGAGTCGCCAATAGGTCAGCATCCACACCTAATTGTCACTAAAAACCTGGAGCTAAAATAAGGCTGCAGAATGCCATCCTGGTCACTTGAAATTTAAACTATTCAAATATGTGCATCTTATCCAAAAGGCAACTGAAAGGCAAATTAATTTAGCACAGAAGCATGTTACTACAAAGCATATTTACAAAACTGAAGGGCTTTCCCTGCCTGGCTTATCTTCTGCTAGAAGCTGAGGTTTTATGACTGAAAATTATTGTTTTTCATGGGAGTTTTTTTTCTTAAGGAAAGTACCAGCACCTGGAACATGGGAGATGGCAGATTTCAGATCTCTTGCTCTTTTCAAACCAAGGCTGGACAGACACCTTTCAAAAAGCATGCTTCAGCTACTGCACATCTTACTAAGGACAAAACATGTTTTTGGGTGCTTAGGCACTATTGAAGGAAGTTGAGAATCAGTGGAAGCTCTGAGTTGGTTATATCGCATTACCTACAGTCCTTCCTCCATAATCTACAAGCATGCTGACCCTGGATCCACAACTTCAGGTTCCTGCTTTGCCAGTCTAAAAAACTACCTTCAATGAAGAGAAGCAGCACCTTCAGCCCTGTCAGCTCTGAACTTCTGCCCACCATGGGCCATCTGAATGACTTGTATCAGCAGAAAAAACTATTATTCACCCTAATAAATGAAGGTAAGTAGCTTAGAGCTACTTGAAGTGGTTGAATGCAGGCTTAGCCAAACACAAACCCCAGCACAATGAAGGAAAGGTATCTCAGATCCATTTCAGCTTCAGCCAAGCTGCTCTCCACAATTGCCTTGAAAGCAAAAGTTCTCAGCCTTCCATGAAAGCATAGGGCTCAGCTACCTCTGCTTAGAAGTAGCCAGCAAATCAGCCTGAAGTTAACATTTTTTTCCAAGGAAAGCAAGATTTAAAGAAACCACTTAGTTTTAATAACTTTGTTGCATCATCCCTAAGTTAACACATTTTAGAGTTCAAACCATCTAGATTCTGTTTAAATAATTTGAGATGTAATTAAAGCACGAAGCTCTGAACCTCATAACGTAACACCACCGCAAAGGCAACTTCTGTTCTCTGATTGAGGTATGTCACGTCACGATGAGCAACTTTCTCTTCTGCATAAAATGAAAGAAAAGCACACAATTTAATGGAGCATCCAATCAAAAAGAGCACTGGGCTAATGCCCATATGAAGGGAGAGCAATACATTCCGCACATTTGAGTGAGAATACATAAAAAGAATGTCTTAAGTTTAGGTTTGTGGAGAGGAAAGAAGGAATTTCAGATACATTCGTATTTTCAGACTACATTCCAACTATCAGTGGTGCCAAGGAGAGAAAAACATCTTGTGGCAATAGGCCTTTACGCTGACTAGCAACAATCTTACTGGTGAAATCTGCTCACTGATAGTATGCCATCAGGAACATCTATTCACAAGAGAGGAAAAGAAAGGCTGCAGAGACAGCTTTGTGCATGTAGCTGAGCTAGTGAGGTGAAAGGACAGCATGGTAACCTGCCAGTCATCAAGTGCAAAAGCAGCAAATGACTGAGAGCTGAGGGAGTCCTCCAGGAAAATGGCACTGCCCACTGGCTGCAGCCTCCAGCTCCTCCCTGGGTGTTCAGCTGTGAGCACAATCACAGGGTGACACTGGGTGCTCTAATCCACTGCAGCCATCCTGCATCGTACCATAAGAAGCTGGTAAGCACGATCTCTTTCAGTGTACGAAGGCCAAGAACAGCAACCTGGGGGAACTATCCAATTGTGTAACAGTAAAGGAAAATAAAGAAACTGTGAGGAAGACAAAAACAAAGAGCACTTTCAGTGGTACGTGATATTTAAGTGGGATCTTTTCGGGTGAAACAGATGAAATAGGTCTCAGAAATAAGCTGGAAAATTGCAATGTATGGATTCAAGGAAGAACTTCTAGGAAGCTGCTAAAAGGGTGGCCTTCTCCAACACGCCAGCATACAAGGTACATAGAAAGAAGGCTGGATCATGTGTCCTCTTCGCCTTTCCTTAAGTATAATCTCTTGATCACTGTTAGAAAAAGGATTGGAGCAATACAGGATATTGGCCTGACCAGTCAGGTTTATAATCCTACAATCAAAACCTTTTCACTAGAGATCAGCTTCCCCTTATCTGGTTTGCAGTCTCTTTATATGAGCCGTATGAAATCAAAGCTTTCTGTACACAGCCTCTGGGCTGATGGTGAGCCTTGTAGCATATCCTACCACATGAATAGCAAAGAATTCACTTCCATCTGTCACAGCTGACACTAAAGTTCTTTCTGTAGGCTAAGCTGCCCCATTTCTCTGGAGAAAAGGAGACTTGTGCCCACAAACACTAATTCTGCTTTCCATAGTGCCTATATGGCTGGAGTCAGCCCATAATCTGCAGTCTGTTTCTTTCATATTGTTCACCAAATTAAAGATGACATGTCTTGACACCAAAAGGAAAGGCTTTCCAAGCACATCTCATTCGATTACATCTTCAGTCCATCACACTGTCAACATCTCCGTACACAAAACTACAAAAAGGACCCTTTCCCATGTAAACAGTTCCTGAGTAATGAAGACTTCATTTAAAACAGTGTGGAAGCAAGAAAAAACAAAAGGAATTGTGGTCTGATGAAAAAGCTACTCTGGTATCACACCCCTCCCCCCCGTCAAGCTCAATATATTGATGTATCTGCTCTTCTCCAAAAATGGAGAAGTTCACATGAAACAGCTTTTAATACACATCAAGTTCCAAATGGTACTGTTGTTGCTACACTATTTCCCACATTTTTGGGGTCTCATCTGTATCATATGCTGTTTATGGCCACCATTATGGAAAAGGCCCAGAGCTGGTCCTGAAGGATGAGGAGGAGTATCACCAACTCTCAGTTTGTATCTGGTGATGCTCATACAGCTGAGGTAGCCTCAACAGAATTCAGACACACAACTGCATAAACTACATCATCTTTCTCACCTCTCCTTCCTAATGCCTCAATGGATGTCCAACAGATTCCCCAATTCTTCTTTCGCCTTAGGGAGGGAGGCCTCATAGCTGGCCTTTCTAATTGCTTTGGGAGACAAAAATCTTAACATTTATCCCAACTGAACAGTGGGAACGGTATCTCAAAATGATATTTCAGGGGATTTCTGCATGTCTTCCTGGGTGTTTTTTGTTGTTGGTGGGGTGTTTTGTTTTGTTTGGCTTTTTTTGGTTTTTGTTTTTTTTTTGTGAAGAAGGAAGGGAGGGAAGCACTACTTGTACCCATTCTTTGTCTTCAAAAAAAGCAGAACTTAAACATTGACATCTGCTTCCACAGTCACACCAGCAAATCTCAGGTATGCCTTTCAATGTCCAAAGAAGGAGATCTTAACAAAGCCAAAAAAGTAGCTGAAAATGAAGGAACAGTTTACAAAGCCCCTAGGGACTCTGTAGAGATATAATGCTCTACAAGACCCTATTTTCTGTCTTCTGCTCTGTTCATTGTTTTCAAAGTGAGCCAATGTTATTGGAAGGTCATCAGGGAGCTCTGGCAAATGAATGTAATCCAGGGCTTTCCCAGGAATGGGAGAAATTCCTGCAGAGTTCATCTGGAAACGGTATGCTAAATAAGATCAACACAGAAAACTGACAGGTCACAACTGAAGAAGTGAACACAGAGCAAGATTTGCCAGAGAGCGCTGAGCTAACAGGCTGTAAAGTGATGTGGCAATCTCTCTGTAACAGAAGGCAAGGAACAGCACAAAGGTATCACAGCACTTAGAGAGGAAAGAGGGAATCAGCTCTCTCAGGATCTGTCTGATAACTCTTGCTCAGGAAAACATCAAGTACCAACAGCTTCTATCAGAGGAGGCTTCATTTTTCTTGTTATGGTGTAGAGCTACTCTTGGGTTCATTGCTTCAGCACCTAACATTGGGGTTGGGATGAAGAGGAAAGGGAAGGAAATCAATACGTGGGCAAGGGTGGGGACCACTTCATTAGCATGAACTGTAAGAGGTGTCAAAATAGAATCATAGAATCATTAAGGTTGGAAAAGATTTCTAAGATCATCCAGTCCAACTGTCAACCCATCCCCCCCATGCCCACTAACCATGTCCCTCAGTGCCACATCTCCACTGTTCTTGAACACCTCCACGGTCAGTGACTCCACCACATTCCTAGGCAGCCTGTTCCAAAAACTCACCACTCTTGCTGAGAATTTTTTTTTTCCTAATATCCAACCTGAACACCTCACAGTGTAACTTGAGGCCATTCCATCTCATCCTATCACTGGTACATGAGAGGAGAGGTCAACCCCCACCTCTCTACAACGTCCCTTTGGCAGTTTTGGAGAGCATAAGGTCTCTCCTGTACCTCCATTTCTCTGGACTGAACAATCTCAGTTCCCTCAGATGCTCTTCATAAGACTTGTGCTCCAGACCCCTCATCAGCTTCATTGCCCTTCTTGAGATTTTCTACACCAGAGGCACTCCTTTTTGCAAGGCCAAGAACACTGATGGGGATCTGACCTGACTCTTGCTAACTATTTCAAGAAGATATTAAAGAAAAAAGAAGAAGAAGAATTAAGCAGGTATCCTTGAGACCAATTCTTACAAAAACTGATCTACAAAGAAACAGTAATTCCAGTGTTTTCCTTCACCAGAGATGAAGCCCTCTCTTGAAAGAATATTATAATAAAGCCTGTAAAAGCACAAAGAACGTAGAAGTTGCAGAAGTGGACACCATATACCCAATGAGAATCTCAAAAGTTTCTGATCTCAAGTGCAACAGCATGAAAATGTTTGTTACAAGTTGGATGATCATACGCACACGAAGAAAACAATTCATGTGTAACAAGGGTTGGAACTCAATCTTTAAGGTCCCTTCCAACCTAACTCATTTTACAATTCTACGAATTCCCAATCTGCACTCACTGTACTGAGAAACAGTCTCAAGAGAAGTTAGAGTGAAATGTGGTCATACTACTGAGTCAGTACTCAGTACTTTAGCCATGGCACCTGTGAGGGCACAGTACCCATTAGCTGTAGTGCTGAGGCATGCGCAACAAGGAGTTAAACTCACTCACATGATGCTGAGAAACCCCTGTTGTGATTCACGGAGAAGTTTGTGGCTAAAGGTAGCATTTCCATTGGCAGTACGAGAAGCATAAAGGAATTGATAAGCTATGATAAAACTAGGAAAGCCTTCCTTCCACCAGTCAAATGACCTCCTCTTTGCAAGCCAACAGAAATTCGGGAACGCAGAAGAAATCGTGGCACAGGGTAGGTTGTGGCTGCTGGGAACAGCACTGGGCTGCCCCCGCCAACACCCGAGAGCAGCAGCAGTCCCACCGGGAGCCACGGCTCACAGAGCCCTGCTGGGTGCCCGATGAGCTCAAGGTCACGGTGCTGCCACGCAGCTGCCGGCGGGTCAGAGCCGGGCGGCGAGGCGGCTCTCAGCGTGCAGGGGATGGGGAAGGGCCGCCTGGCAGGCGGGCACAGGCACCAACTTGGGAACCGCAAGCAATAAGGGCACAGAGACTCCGTGCTGAAAGGCTGCAGAACGCCGGAGCACTGGAACCTCTCTGAGAAACTCTCAGCGCCCACCCGAGCACCAAAGAGTTCAAACACAATGAGAACTCTCCCCGACGAAACACCCCGGCGCAACGGGGCTGCTCGTGCGGCGTTCCGCCAGCCGCGAGGCGGGCACCGCGCGGGCCGCCCATCGCCGAGGCGCAGCACCGCGGTTTCGAGCCGCGCTTCCCGCAGCCGGCTCGGGGCCCGGCCCCCCGCACGACGCCCGTGGCCCCGCCGGGCGCCGCAGCCACCACAGCCACCACCCTCCCTCCCGCCCGCCCTGCCCCTCCCCGGCGGCCCCTCCCGCGCCTCGCCCTAAGCGCAGGCACCTGCTCGCCCGAGACGAGCTCGGCCGCCGGACTCCGGGTTCCGGACCCGCGGAGCCTCTTCCGCCGCCACCCCGCGCCCCCGGCCCGGCCCCTCACCTGGGGCCGCCCCGCCTCCCCCGCTGAGGAGATGGCCGCGTCCGCCTCTGCACTGCAGCTGTCGGCACGCTGCTCCCCCCCTCCCCCGCCCCTCTCGGCAGATGGTTCGCCCCACCCCATCCCGCCTTCTCATTGGCTGCGCTCCGCCGTCATTCCTCGTCGGGCCCGCCCACCGCCCGGGGCACGCCGGGAAGCCGAGTTCTCCGCTCGGGCCCGCTTCCCATCGGCAGGCGGCACCGGGCGGAGGGACGGACTACAGTTCCCACAACGCCCCGCGCGCAGCCCCGGAGCGGCCCGGCCCGGTGCGACCCGTACCCCGCATCTCCCTCAGCGCCGGAGGGGCGCCCCCTCCCCGCACGACGGCCGCGGAGGCCTCCGAGGCCCGGTCCGGCGCGGCTCGGCTCGGCTCACCTGGCCCCGCCGCCTCTTTCTGCGGCCGGCGCGGGCGGCGCATGCCTCGCGTCCTCAGTGCGGCTCGCCGGGCTCGGTGCCGCCGGCGCCGGGCGCTGCGGCTGCGGGGCGGGGGCGGGCCGGCCCAGGGCGCATCCTCCCCCTCGGAGCCGCGGCGGGCGGCGGGATTCGCCCACAATGCACCGCGCGCCGCACCGCCAGCATCAGCCCTGACATCACCCGCGGCCGCCCCCGCCCCGCCTGGCCCGCCCCGCGCCCGCCCCGCGCCGCCGGCAGCAGCGGGCCGGCACCCGGCATCCTGCGGGCCCTGCACCGGAGCAGCCCCGAGCCGAGCCCTCGTGTCCCCAGCTGTGTCCCCGCACCGCGGCCCATTTCCTCTTGTCCGATTGCCGCAGGCCCTACCAAAAAGTCTGCCGCCTTCCTTCTTACAGCCCCGCTTCACATGCTGAGAGGCCGTTCTCAGTCTCCTCAGAGCCTTCTCTTCTCCAGGCTGAGCAGTCCCAGCTCTCTCGGCCCGTCCTCATAGGGGAGTTGTTCCACACCTTGGCTCATTTTTGTGGCCCTCCTCTGGATGTGCTCCAACATGTCCACATCATTCCTGCACTGAGGGTTCCACATCTGGATGCAGTAGTCCAGGTGAGGTCTCACAGCACAGAGCAGAGGGGCAGGATCACCTCCCTCGTCCTGCTGGCCACACTTCTGATGTGGCTCAGGGCACAACTGGCTTTCTAGGCTGCGAGGGCACGGTACTGACTCATATTCAGCTGCCATCCACCAGTACTCCCAGATCATTTTTTGGCAGGCCTGTGTTTATTCATTTCATCCAACCATTACTGCATAGCGCTACTGGCTGTGTCCCTCATTATCACTACAGACCCTCCATACCTGCCAAGGGCTGCTAAAACCTTGTGGCTGGAGCAGGAGGTCATCTGAGGGCACTTGGCTGCTGTAGGGAACAAATTCCTATGCAATGGTGCCATGAGCATTTGGGAGCTGCCATTGAGAAGTGGCGTTTGCAGATCATAGTAAATGGAATTCCCCAGAGCTAGTAACACCTACGTCAGTGCTTATGGAGGATGCAGAGGGAGCTGTTGGTCTCTTCTCCCAGGTATCGAGTGACAAGATTCAAGAAAATGGTCTCACACAGTGCCAGGGGGAGGTTTTAATTAGACACGAAGAATTACTTCATAGAGAAGGTGGTCAGGCATTGGGACGGGCTGCCCACGGCAGTGGTGCAGTCCTCATCTGTAGAGGTGTTTAAGAGACTTGAGAATGTGGACATTGTTCAGGACATTGTTAGGTGATGGAGCTCAGTAAGCTAGACTGATGGTTAGACTTGGTGGTCCTGAAGGTCTTTTCCAATCTGGATAATGATTCTATGAAAGAAGCACTGCAGCATCTCAGAGACTCACCTTCCTCCTACACAGCTCGCTTGGAGGGAAGAAAGGAGACTGGGACTGTTCTTGTCCCACCAAGCAGCCCACTGGATTTTGAGGTTAGGTGTTCTGCTGGCTGGATTATGTCTGAGTTGTGTTGATGGAAATCACAGCTTTCTTGGAGGAAAAAGAGCCTGAATTTGTGGGTGGAGGATGGTCTACTGAAGCATGAGAAAAATAAAACTTTGTGTTGGAAGAAGAAAGTCAGTCTTACATGGAAAATAAGCAGAGAATGGCAGCATTCCCAGAAGATTTCAAGGTCTGTAAATTAAACAGCTACGTTTACAGACCAAATAATTTAATTTCACGCTCTTTCTTTTGGAAAGCACTCCCCTCCACCTCTGTTTGCTTGTTTTGTGGAAAGCATTCATCTGAAAACCTGATTTATTTATCTATTTATTTACTTTCTTTTGCAGATAAGTAGTTTTTGAAGGAAAACTTTGGTGCAATCCTTCAGTCAACCAACTGAAGGGGGAACGACTGCCCATACTACCATCCGACACAAGGTGGCACACGCGCTACGAGTTCTAACTTACCCAAAAAGAAGCAGTGGCATACAAAAGCTGAGGAAATATGCAACTGTTTAAACAGTGTGGTAATACTGACTTTACAAGGAAGTTAAGAGTGTATCAATTCTTACACATCGCTTATAAAACGCAGTTGGAAATGTCAGAAGTGACAGGAATCCAAATCCTAATAAAATTTATATTGTTTACCTAGATAACACCTGATGATATTCTTTGGATAGGAAAAGTCTTGGGAAAACACTGGCTGTCCGTGCCACTGCCAGAACAATCTCAAGCTTAGCATAAAGAATAGATTGAAGTTGCTGCTCCTGAGCATGAAATGTGCTTCGCCCACCCAAATCCTGGGAATTAGTTGAGCTGCCATTTAGGAAAAGCTCAGTAGTTTGGCTCGTCTTAAGGAAGAAGACAAATATTCTTAATACGAGCTTTGCAGCGTTGTGTTGAGAGGCTGGACCAGACTACATAACCTGCAAAGTTCGTGCCATGCACAGAGCAGGTCTGTGTTACCTGCTATGAGATCTCATTGGAAAGGGTCGGGATTTAATGTGATTCACCATCCAAGCCGGCGCTGGGACGGATTAGAGCGAAGAAGCGCTTTGATGCCAAAGCTGGGAGCTACACGGTGCGGAGGAGCTGCGATGTGGAGGGAGGCGATCCTCCCCTCAGCTCAGCGCTGGCAGCCCGCACCTGGAGCACCGGGCCCGGCTCTGTGCTCCCACTACACGGACACGCAGAGAGAGCCCAGCGCAGGGTGACGGAGGGGCCGCGGGGACTCCTCCCGGAGGACCTTCACAGCGCCTGGACGTGGGCCCTCGCGCCCAATTCCGGGCGTAGGGGCCGCCGCAGCGAGCCCAGAGGCGCCGTCCCGCCCCGCCGCCCCGCTGTACGCCCGTACGGCCGGCCGCTGCCGCGCGGTGCTCCCGGCCCGTCCCCTCCCGGAGGCGGGGGTGTTCCGGGGCCGGGGCGGCGCCGCGCCCGGCGGGGCCGGGAGCAGCGGGGCGGGGAGCGGCGCGGCCCCGACGGCGGAGCAGGGCCGTGCCCCATGGCGCTGGCGGCGGTCCGCGCGCGGGTGCTGCGCTCCTTGAGCCGCTCCCCGCTCGCCGCCCGGCGCTGCGGCGGCTCCGCTCATCTCCCCCCCGGCGTCTACGGCGCTTGGCAGGAACGGGCGGCCCGCGACCCCGCCGCTTTTTGGGCGGATGCGGCGCGGGGGGCTCTGCGCTGGGACAGCCCCTTCCACACGGCCCGCGAGGCCGCCCCGGCCGGCGCCGGAGCCCGCTGGTTCCTGGGCGGCCGCCTCAACGTGTCGGGTAAGGATCCCGCGGCCGCGCATCCCTGCCCCGGCGCCGCTGGGGCCGCCCTGGCGGCGGCGGCCGTCGGCCGTTCTCCGCCCGGTCTGTCCAAGTGCCCTCCGTGACGTTGGGCGCTCGAGCCTTTTTTGAGGGAGAAAACGAGGCGTCGGGGTCAGCGGCAGTGTTGATGGAGGGTGGAGTCCGGTGCTGCGTGGAGCGAGTCTTGGCGGCGTTGTGAAACAGTCGGAAATGAGAAAACTGCGTTCCCAGTCGGACGCGGTAACCCAGCGCTGGGCTGAGGGGCTGCAGCGCACCGCCGTTTCGTCAGGAACCCCTCCTGAGAGACCCCACTGCAGCTCATGCTGTGGTGTGAAGGGAACAGAAGGGGACGGTACGGGTCGTGCTGCTGTCACGTTCAAAGAACGCTCCTGAAGTACAAGGGACCAAAGCCAGCACCTAGAAACGGTTAAATTTCTTCAAGACCTGCTTCTTTTCAACCGTTTCAATGGAAGGCTGAATGTGAAGGGAGCTGGAGGCTGGTCTCTTTTTTTTCCTCGCACCTAGCTTGATGGTGGGGTCTTTCCATAGGGATGTGTATTTGTATATATATTTTTTTAACTTCGTTCCCTAGGAGAGTGCTTGAGTGAGTAGACTGTAGTTCAGTGGTGCAGAAAATTTAACACCGTCAGCCAGCCACCTTGCTTTAGAACAAAAGAGCAAACACTGGGCAGGAGGAGTCCACAGGGAGGGTTCTCAGCCATGGATCCCAAAGGAGTGGAGGGGTTGGCACAGCCCTGCTCCCAGCACCCAGTGGTGGAAGGGAAGTGAGTTTTTAGCCAGATATCTTTTCAGTGATTCCTTTTGCAAGGAAGGTCCTGGCTGAGCACTGAGACTTTTGGGGATTCGCTGTTTCCTCTATAGGATGCGGTCAGCAGCTTATTCTGGATCACATGTGAGTCGAGTCTGGTGATCGTACAGGTACAGAACTGGTTGGGCTGGAAAGGACCTTAAAGCCCAACCAGTCCCAACCCCTGCTATGAGTAGGGCTGCCCTCACCAGCTCAGGCTGCCCAGGGCTCCATCCAGTCTGGCCGGGAGCACCTCCAGGGATGGAGCACCATAGCTTCTCTCGGCAGCTGTGCCAGGGCCTCACCACCCTCTGAATGAAAAATTTCCCCCTAATTAAATCTCTCTTCTTTTAGTTTAAAGCCACCCTCCCTTGCTCCATCACTACCCATGTAAAAACTCTGTTCCCCTCCTGTTTATAAACTCCCCTCAAGTACTAGAAGGCCTCAATGTGGTCTCCCCAGAGCCTTCTCCAGGCTGACCAAGCCCAGCTTCCTCAGCCTGCCTTTACAGGAGAGGTGTTCCAGCTCTCTGAGCATCTTTGTGTTGCTCCTCTGGACCTGTTCCAGAAGGTTCACATCTTTCTTGTGCTGGGAGCCCCAGGCCTGAATGCAGTACTTCAAATAGGGGCCTCATGATCTCTTGATTTGAGCTGAGAAAATATGGCAGCACTGCAGGTCCCTGATTCAGAGCATCCTGCATTCCTGTCTCCAGGCATAGCTGGATTGCAGGTGGATACGTGTTCTGCTTTCTACTTGGCGGAGCTTGCAGTGAGAACTGGAAAAGTGTGAGATTCAGCCCTTCTGAGCTGAACTCCTGGCCTCCTGGCCAGGAAAAGACCCCAATAAGCTTTCGGACTCCCAAGCCTTTGTGTTCTCAGGAGCACATCTCATCAAAATGAGATGCTTCTGTGTTCTTTTCCACGCATTGTCAAGGGGGTGAGGAAATGTCTGGAGAAACCGTTAGAGGGTAGCAGCAGGAGGCAGGTCACAAAATTCTGTTTTCCAAAACAAGTGAAAGCACTTGTATGGTCAGGAAGGAAATAATAGCATTTGGCCCTGTTTCACCTGCCAGCTCTCGCTGAGCAAAGAGTTACAGCTCTCACTGGGCTCAGCTGGGGCTTGCTATAACACAAACACTCACTGAAAGCTCATAGTGCTGCTCACAGGTAGGAAATGCTGCTTGGGAAACGAATCCCTGTGAATGCATTTGACTGTAATGTGGTGCAGTACCTATGGGTATTGCTGCCATGGGAATGGAGGTGGGATTTACTAAAGGTCTCAGAACAACCTGCAGCAGAGCTGATTTCCTATGAATGCGTGACAGAGGAAAGCAGTGTATAAGTGCTGAAGGCATTCCTGACGAGAGCTTTTGTCCTCCTGTGTTATGAGCTGACATAAGGAATGATTTTATCTCCTTTGTTTCTTTGATATTGCTGCAGGAATTTATATTGAAAAGCAAAAGACTTCAAACAACGGAAGGGCTTTTTTTTTCATATTTTTGAGATAAGCAGTTGTTCTTGTAGTGAAATGTGCTGAATTCTGACAGCAGTGTATCTTCTGTTCACCTTCGGGGTCTCATTTTTGCAGGGCTGTAGATCAGTTCTGCTCTCAGAACAGCAGAAGCAGACTCCTGGGCTGCAGTTTGCCTATACTTTACAAATGTTGATAGAACAATAGGCAGCTTTCATTGCACGTAGTTCATCTGGAAAAATAAAATCCTTTCCCACCAGTATTAATATCTCCAGGAAATATGCTCTGAAACTCAGCATTTTCTTCAGGGCTTTCTCCGAGTTGCACAGCAGTGCGCCTGAGTGGTTTTTAATAATTGTCTCTTGAAATATCCTAACTGCCTTCATGAGAATATAATGAAGTACATAATTGTCACTTAAGCTTGGAATTAGTACTTTACAAGCCTAATCTGTAAACAGTGGGCATGTTGGTGCTGAACACACGGGCGAGTTTCCTGAGTGGGTTCTGTAGAAGTTTCCTTACGGTGGGTGCTGTCTGTCAGCTCACTCAAACATCTCTCATGAGGTTCAGAAGCCACTCTGCACTTCATATGGTAGCTGGTATAGCACACAGTTGGAGGTTTCCTAGAGGGATGGTGGTTGCCTCCTCCTGGAGACTTTCAAGGCAAGGCTGGCTCAGGCCCTGGGCAACCTGGTCTTCCCTGTTCACTGTAGGGGAATTGGACTAGATGACCCTTATAGCTTCTTTCCAACTCTTAAGGATTCTATGATTCTTAGATGTGTAGATGTCTGTACTCCACGAGTTTACACCAGTTCCTAAAGTTTTAGATACTTTCAGTTAATGGAAAATCAGCTCTTTCAATTATAAATGTTTTGCCTGAATAGTTTATAGAAAATTCAAACAATGCAATGCTACAAAAGGAAGCTGGGGAAGACAAGTCTGTGACGTTGATGCAGTGAATTGCTGCTCTGAGGAGGAAAACCATGAGAAGAGTTTCTTGTCTTTGTGCGTTGTTTAAACCTCTGCTTTCTTACAGTAAATTGCTTGGACCAGCATGTTGAAAAGTCTCCAGACAGAGTGGCTTTGATATGGGAGAGAGATGAACCTGGAACTGCAGTGCATGTCACATACAGGTACGGCACCTTCTCATGATGCTTTACAGTGCCTGGCAGTGTGATGGGATTGGGAGAAGAGTTGATTCTCTGAAACTGGACTTCTGTGAAACTCTGCATTCTTCCAGTATACTCCAGCATGCGGAACATGCAGCCAGGGCACTGCTGCCAGCTTGGTGTATCATGATGGGTTAGCTTATGAAAAAATGAGGCACGTTCCCAGCTAGAAATGATACTCTTCCTTGGTTTCTTCTTGGGAAGTGCTCCCTGTTCTTAGAGTCCTACATACTGAATAAACTTCTGGGAGGCTGAGGGGTACAGCAGATGCACATTAGTGAAAGTTACTGAAAAATTCAGATTCAGATCTGACATCATCTTCTGTTTGTTCTGTTAATCAGATGTAGATTCCCTCTCTCTGAGTGGGAGCTTGTAGAACAGAAAGACTTGTTCTTTTCCTTGGCTTTTGTCTCATCTTCATGTTTTCTTTTCCATGGGAAAAGTTCTGTGAGCAGCTTTCAGTTTCAGAGCAGCAGCAAGTGTGGTGGTGTGAAGAATTTCTTGTGTTGCTGGAGGGGATTTTAAGTTTTCTGTATTCCTCTTCCACATCCCCACGGCAGTTTAGAGTAATCTTGAGACTGCTATGAGTGGTATCGACTTGTAATTGCTGCTATAGTTTGTAAAGTTTGCTGGAAAATGTCAGAGTTGAAGCATATTTCTCTTCTTCCTGCTGTGTGACCTGAATTAGAGGAAATACCTGCCAGCAAAAATGCCTTTTACATCATCTGTCTCTACAGTCAGATGTTTCCCAGACTTGTATGTTGCTCAGTGCCTATTTCAGGCACCTAGATGTTTGATCTGTGGATCAGAAAGCAGAAGCAACATACAAAGTCCTAGCATCTGATTCCTCTACAAGATACTCTGCAGCATGTCAGTAGTTGGGATTTGTGGAACTTTTCAACTATAAATAGCTCCCCTTGTTTGTTTTCCCTTCAGAATTTATCAAAGCTCCTGAAAACATAATGCATTAGAGTGAAGAAGTTGGTCAGCAGAGAGAAACAGGTGTGCAAATAACTTTGAGAGATTAGTGCACCATACAACGTGTTATAACTAACTGGGTAGCTTTCCTAAACATTTGAGTTTTGTTTATGGCATTCTGGTTGTATGAAGTGAGATGGAATCTGGCGTTTCTCCTAGAGTGTGGGGTGGTATATGTACTTCTACAGCTGTCTTCATGTCTCATGTGTGCAAATGGGAGTATACTGGGTGGGAATTGGGTGTGTTGTGTTGTGATTAACTTAGAAGAGTGGCCCATCAGATAGTAGAGCCTCATTCAAGGCAATTCCAGCCTTCCTTCTAAGGCTGTGCTGCTTGAAATGTGTTGAGCTGCTCTAGATCTTCAAATGGTCTTTTCAGGATCCCCAGATGAATGAAAAACATTTTCTGAACAGTAACAGAACCATTTTTCTCTTGGCCCATGGCGTTCAAAAAATGAATTTGAAGGAAAGCATATTTTCAGCCTGTGAATTTGTGACTGCGGTGGCTTGAAGACAAGTATCCCACTTTTTGCAGTAACATCTTGGTTTCAGTAGAAGTTTTTTGAGGGAAAGCATGTCAGAAAATGAGTTGCCACTGTGGTGTCAATTCAGTAACCCCAAGTGAGCCTTCTGCGGCAAAGTGAGCTCTGCACATTAGCCCCAGCATGAAAAGGAAACTAAAGGAGTGCTAGGTATCAGTAGTTCCCAATTGCTCATATCTGTAGCAGAGAAATTATAGCCCTTTTGTTAGGATTTGGATGCACTATTAACGGGAGAACAGCCCTGAAGTCATGCATGGGGAAGGTAAAGACTTTAATTTTGGCCTGTCTTATACACCGGCTTTGGGGAAGGTCTCAGAATCTGAGGTGGGAGGTGCCCAGGAGTAAGTGTTGAAAAATGCAAGGCTCTAGTTTGTTGCTACCTGCTTTGCAAAGCTCGCTGTTATGAGCTTCTCCTCCTTATAGATACACCTTGGGAGGCCTAAGGAGAAGTGCAGCTCCTTGCATGGATGCTCATCCTTTTCTGTGGATGCTGCAGGAGTAAGAAAACAACTGAGTGTTGGCCCTGTTCCCAGCACAGGCAGTAAAGAAAGTAAGCTGCCGTGCAGGAAAAGGTCATGAACAGGCTTCCTCTTCTGCAATTAAGGGAAAGGCCTACACGAGCCAGGCCTTCTACATGCATTGGTGAGAAATGCAGCTAGGCTGCAGGGTGCTGTCCCAGCTCACTTATTATAAGGAGGGATAAAGGCCTCCATTTGCCTGTACATCCCCACGAACTGCCTTACACTCAGTGAGCAAAGAGCTCAAAGACCTGGGGCTGTGCTGTGAGTCACAATACATCTTTATGCATGGTTGTTGGCAAAGTGGGTTGTGTTTATGCAACTGAGTTGAAAGGCTCTTTGCTACAATTGGAATTCAAACATATCCTTATTGGCAAAGATACACAAAGCCTTGGGTAAAACATTGTAGTTTTATTGAAATGGTGATTGCTATTCCTACAAGCTCAGTTGCGATTAATCCATATCTTCTGTTTAAAGCCTCTGCTATAAAACGGAATTACTCCTTTGGAGTGCCCTTCTGACTCCTTGTCGTTTGCCAGATATATACCAGAGTGGCCCCAGAGGGCAAGGCTACCTGCTGGAGGGTTTCTGGCTCCCAGAGCAGCCTCAGCACCTCTCTCCTGCAGCAAGGAGGCTCAGCTAGCAGATTTCACCAACCACCAGTGCTTGATGCATCCCAGATCCCAGATGCTGAAGATGTGATTAAGTGGCATGAGAGCAGCAAGCTGCTTAGGTCACTGGCTCACACCATTATTGTAAATCATCTTTTTCCACTGGTGAGCTTTGCCCTGTCACTCCGGCTGCTGCAACTCAACTGTTTTTTCCTCTGTGGGTTTCATTTTCTACCCACTTGGAATCCATATAAGTTTCAGGTTCTGAATGGGAAGGTGGGAGATGATTTTTACAGCTTTGTGCCAACAGGGCATGTGTCTCTCCTGAGAGTGGTGGCTGCAGTCAGCAAACTGAAGACAAATCATGCCCTTTTTTATCAAGTGGTCTGGCTAACTAACCATAAATGCATTGCTAGGACACTGGCAAAGTAGCACTTAACCCACAGCATTGTGCTGCTGTGAGCAGAGAGCTGAACCGATTGGTGAAGGGTCCAACCTAGCTGGGAGTGTTTTGTCCTGCTCTGGGGATGTTGTCAGCACCCAGTAGCTTTGAAACCTTGCAGAGGAGTTCCTGAAGGCACTTCTGAGCCTGGGTTTTAAAGTGCACTATATTATCAAGTGAGTTATACAAGCAGGCAGAGTTCACTGCTGGAGCTGCTAAGTCATAGCCCCTGTAAGCTCAACATCAGGCAATGTTAAAAGACAGTAGCTGAAGCTATGCCAGGCATAACTTTATCAAGCTGTTCAAGGCAGTGCAGTGAGTTATGGAGGAACTGTAGTAGTGTGCAGAGAGAGATTTGCAGAGTTGGAGTGGGGGCACAGTGGTCTGAGCAAGATTTAACATTATGAGAATGGGTATTCCCAAAGGCAGCTGTGGAAACAAGTGAGCAGCACTATGCATTAGCCAGCCTGTTCTCACAAAGAGTTGCAGGCTGGGTCTCAACAGAAAGGTTCTTATTTACAAAAGGAGTTCACTCTGGTGCCAAAAATGTTGCAGGCAGAGGAAATGTTTGAGAAAGAATCACAGAATGGTTTGTGTTGGAAGGGACCATTAAGACCACCTCATGCTATAGGCAGGGACACCTCCCTCTAGACCAGGTTGCTCACAGCCCCATCCAGCCTGGCCTTGAACGCCTGCAGGGAGGGGCATCCACAGCCTCTGGGCAACAGCCTCTGTGCCAGGGTCTTACCACCCTCACAGTAAAGGATTTCTTCCTAGTATCTAGTCTAAATCTTCCTTCTTTCAGTTTAAAATAATTTCCCTTCATGTTCTCACTACCTGCCCTTATGAAAAGCCCCTCCCAAGCTTTCCTGTAGGCCCCTTCAGGTACGGGAAGGCTGCAATAAGGTCTTCTCAGAGCCTTCTCTTCTCCAGACGGAAGAGCCCCAGCTCTCTCAGCCTGTCCTCATAGAGGAAGTGCTCCAGCCCTTTGATCATCTTCCTATCCCTCCTCTGGACCCACTCCAAAAACTCCATGTTCTTCTTGTGTTGGGACCCCAGAACTGGACACAGTACTCCAGGTGGGGTCTCACAAGAGCAGAGTAGAGGCACAGAATCACCTCCCTTGACCTACTGGTCACACTTCCTTTGATGCATCCCAGGATACGGTTGGCACTGTGGGCTGCTAGTGCACCTTGCCAACTCATGTACAAATACAGAATGTAAAGTAGGGAGAAGAAAGCCAAAGCTGAGGTGCCAGAAATTAGGGTCTCAGGTAGCTTTTCAACATGCGAGAGGGAGGAATGATTGAATGTCTTTATTAGCTACATCCCTGCTATGCCTTTAATAGGCGCCAATATGGGGGTTCCTGAATTAGAGATGAAGTGGTTGAAACTGTATTAGAGATTACAGTGAGGATGGAGGTTGGAAGGCATGTGGGTATTACCAGGCAATGTAGTGCGGGAGGTGTTTCTCACTGGTAGCAAACTTTCCTTTCTTGCCAGTATTTCTTCGGCTTTCCAAGTTGAGCTTTCAGGTGAATCTTTTGGTGAAAAAATAAATATGTGTTTTCACTGTTTACCAAAAAGTGAGGAATATGGAGCATTAAACTGAGGTGCTGTTCACAGAAGTTGAGTGAGCAGTTAGTACACTTGTGTATTATCCTTTTGGCCAGAACACTGACCCAGGAGAAAGAGATGGGATTTTCTTACAGGGGAATTGAACCTACATCTCAAATGGCAGCATCTTTGGCACATGGATCATGAGGTATAGAGGCAGCTTTGAACTCAGCTGTTCCACAGTAATTCATAGAGAGCAATAAAAAAGAGGTGAGATTAGGCTGTTGGGATGAGAGGTATCCAGTTCTCCTTTTAACATTAAAAGCTGAATCTATTTGGTGCATTTGACCTGAGTTTTCATCTGATCAAACTATAGTTCCATGTAATAAACTGGTGACTCAAGAAGTACTCAACCCAGCCTTGGGACTGAGAAGCCAGAGAACGTGGCTTGTGCTAGATTTATTAACTTAAAAAGGCATTGTCAAAGCCCATATACAGCATTGGCTATATTGACTAGGAAGGTGTCTCGCATTATAGAATCACTGAATGGTTTGGGTTGGAACAGACCTTAAAGCCCACCCATTCCCAAGCCATAGGCAGGGCTGCCCCTCACCAGCTCACACTGCCCAGGGCCCCATCCAACCTTGCTTTGAATGCCTCCCGGGAATGGTGACTTACTGCCCTCTGAACAAGCATCTAATATCCTAAACCATCTCACCTAATCTAACCTAAATGTCCTAACATCTAGCCTAAATCTTTCCTCTTTTAGTTTAAAGCCATTCCGCCCTGTTCTATCGCTATCAGACCGTGTAAGAAGTCAGTCTCCCTCCTGTTTATAAGCTCCCTGTAAGTGCTGGAATGCCACAATGAGGACTTCTCAGAGCCTTCTCTTCTCCAGGGTAAACAAGCAGGAAGGCTGCTTCCCAAAGAAGGTCTTGATGCAATATTTTGGACATAAAAAGAACTAGCTTCCTTTGTTTAGAAAGCTGCAGGCTATTTTGCTGTACTGAAAGATACTATCAGAATTGTTGGAAAAAATGTTTCTGCCAGGCAGGCATCTCTAAAATGTGCCAGAGGACTGCCATGTGTCTGTTAGTGAAGGGTTTTTACTGGAGTCTTTGTTCCAGACATTGAGCAATGGGCTTTGGAAATACAGGCGCCACTGTATCTGGGGAAGGATGTAGGAGAAATGTAGTCTGGCATTCTCCAAACAGGGATATCATGAAGATCAGAGAGGAGTGCTGCATCTGTTAGGTGAAGCAGAGCTCCTGGCCTGAGCAGTGCTCTGCTGATGATGCTGGAGGGCCAGTCTTGCAGTCACTGTACTGAGAAGAGATGATGTGACAGCTGAGGAGCAAAATGTGATGAGTCTCTGGAAGAGGACAGTGTTAACACTCAAAATCTTGTCTGTGGACATAAAGAATCCTTATACACAGAGAGCTCAGAGTTTGTTCTTAGAATAATTGAAACAGTAACGGTCTGATTGTATTAGCCCAGAATTAATTACTTCAGAGAAAGATAGTGCTATGTGTTTTTCTGACACCACTTTTGCTCAGCTTCAGGTCTGCGTTTCTGCTGCTGATCATTTTGTTCCCAGCACTGCCAGCCTGCGCTCTGGCTTTTGCCACCCCATGCTTATCACATCAAATGTGCCCACTTCTCAAGGCCTCTGTTACCATACCAGCCCTCTATTTCTCTGCGTTAGTGTCATAAAACCATAAAAAGATAAAGAAACATAAATAAGTCATAGTTGCTTGGTAAACTAGAAGAGTTGCTGTTCAGCTAATTCACATGAAGCAAGGCTGCCAGAGCAGACCTGGCAAGCTTAATTCCTGAGGTCTTGCAAACCATGGGTCAGGAGGAGAGCAGCTCTGCAGCAGCGTGACCATTGCTGAGGGAGTTCTGTGCAACACAGCCTCTTCCTGACCTCATGTCCTGCTGGCACGTGCTCTGCAGAAGTCTTCTGCGTGTGCTTAAAGCCTGCATTGTATCTTCTGCACCTTGAGCATGTGTGTTGCTGAGTTAAGGCAGAATTTCCCTGTGATTTTGACTCATCTCTGTAGAGGCAAAGTAAGACCAGAGTTGATACAGATCTGTTTGACATACTGTTGCTTCCCAGTTTGTTTTGTACATCAGTTTTTTGTCTGGCTGCATTTATGTGACATTCATATTCAGCAGCTATTTACCTTTACACCTGCAGTACAATGAATAGGTTGAATTTGTCCACATTTTTAGGCGAAAAATACATTTTCTTTTTCTGAGAGCAAGCCCAGAATGCCCTCCATTTGTCATTATTTTCACCTTCCCTGCTCATGTTCATTAATGCATCTTCCATCTCCTGGCCTGTTGTCTATGCTTTGTCTTAAAAACTCCCTTTCTTGTTACATGTTCTCCCATGTAAGCAGCTGCCTCAGCTCCTGGCTCCAACTGGTTGCTGATTCCCCTGTCTCAGCTCACGCTGATGCTTTATCAACCAGTATATGCCTGTATATGGAGAGCCCTGTATATGGAAACCTGCTGCCCTTGCTCTTTCATGCAGAGGAGCAGTAGACATTGTGCATTAACTGACTTTACTGTTTCTCAGCTTTCTCTGCTCAAAGAGGCTGAGTACTTCCTTCTGTTGCAGCACATTTCCTTCTTCCAGCTGTTTGCTCTTTTAAGCCCCTCCCTATTGCACCTAGGCCTGTGTTCAGGCAGCTGGCCCTCCATGGGGCCCTGTGTTTGCCCAGCTGCTTGGTCAGCTTCCTGCGTCTCTCCTGTCTGCTCTGTGCAGAGAACTGAAATCCTTTTGAGAGCATTGCTTGGGATGTTGCCGTGCTTGCTTACCTCACGCTTTGAAGAAGTAGCACACATCTGTCCCGAGCTTTCTGACTACCTCTGTCCATCACTGGTGGCAAAGGCTGAGCCTTTTTAGAGTAGATGCTTTCACTCTAGAACTGTATTTGCTCTATCCTTCATTCCTACCCCATAAAATCATAGAATCGTTTGAGTTGGAAGGGACGTTCATCTTTGGTCATCTAGTCCAACTCCTCTGCAATGAACAGGGGCATGTAGCTGAAGCTAAGCAAGGATGCCTTGTTTTGCACTGTGCCATAGTTTCCAAGGTGACAGTGCCTAGCTCTGTTCAGCAGCTGGTGTGTGTTTTGGGTAGATGTCCCGTGCTTCCAACATGGCCATAGGGTTTGAGTGGGAGGCTACTCCTTTCTTGTATGCAGGCTGGCCATTCTGAATGGCATTGCCACTGCTTTTCTGCCAAAGGTGGGGCAGTGCTGGATGTCAGAATTGCTCTTGGCCTTTTGTGCGATGGAGAAATCTCAGCACCAAGTTGGGCAGCAGCAGCATATGAAGAGAATAGAGGCGAAGTTTCCTCCTGCTCAGTTCAGTTCTCTGGAAAAAGATGGGTCTCTTCCACCCAATTCTGCAGAGCACTGTCCATGCAGGGTGCTTGTTCCATCTTGAAATTTGCCTAGGATCAGTGCTGGAAAAGTCTAACCTGCTCACATTTAGTAATTGCCTGCCCTTGGAGAGGAAAAAGTGCATGAAGCAGTGAGGAATTCTAGGGTAGGATTCTTGGCACAGCATTTCTGCTCACTCCCATTGTTGAGCTGGAGGTGAAGTCAGGATTGCTGCTGGAGGAGCCAGAATACACAACTGATGTTCTGGGATTTGTTTCTGTGATGGAGGTTTTTGCTTTGCTGTCTCTTTGCCTTTGTGCCCACTCCTTCATGTGTTGTACCTCCAGAGGAGCAAAGAAAAACGTGACCTTCCTTTGTGCCTTTTAGAGCACAAAGGATGATGCAAAACAGATCTGGGGATAAGCACTTGACAATTATTGTCTATCAGCATGTTCATACACTCTCATTACCCAAATGTTAAATTTGGGTTAATAATTAAAAAATAAAAAGAGTTTCTGCTGTCATGATCACTAAGCCTTGAATAAACAAGTGAACCTCTGACTTGTTCAGAAAGGACAACCTACCCAGAGCTCTTTGGTTTTTCTGTTCATGAGAAAGAGGTTGCAGCTCTGAAAGCACTTCTTCGTGTTCCATTACAGATAAGTGTTTTTTGTTTTGCTTTCTCACAATTTCCTGTCTGGGGCTTATTGCACTTCCTGCTCCCTGCAGCAGAAGTAAATCTGTTCATGAACGTAGTAAAAGAAAGTAAAATAAATGCAGCTTAGCAGGCTGCCTCCTTAGGTAGTTAGTAGGGCTGTGCATGCTCAAGAAGCACTTGGAAAGAGATACTAAATGTGGTACTTCAGAGTTACATTGATCTCTAGTTGTAAAAGATGAGGATGAAACTCAGGGTAAAGCCACTCCATATCACCTTTCTATAGGGTTGCAGTCTCTCTGTTGTGGCAGCTGTTGCTAACTGCTGCCAGAGATCAGGTACTGCGAGGTGTGAACCCTAACATGGAGCATGTCTGCCACCTCTCTGAGATACTGTGCTTCAGGAGGGATCTATTTATGGAATGCTACAAGAATTGTCTTAAAATAAATAACACAAAGTGCTGTGGCTGGGATTCAAGGCTCGTTTTCCTCATCCTCTGAAGGACAATTGTGGGTGGTATCTCTTCAGCTGTCACTGTATCTGTCTTTGTACTTTGTTTATAGCTACGCTGCTTCGCTGCCCCTGCAATGTAACGGAGTTTTATCCTTAAGTTAGTCTCAGCCTTTGTTTTCGTTAATGACACTTCCAAAGTGGATCTCTTGAACTGCGTCCATTTCCTACATGCATTGATTTTAAAAAGGAAACAATTTTTGACTGACCAGAACAACATTTCGTTTTATTTCCAGCTTAGCCACCAGCTGAAAACTGTTTGTTTGCTTGCTTGTTTTTCACAGCTATGACCAGTTCTGGAAGATAAGGATACATTGGGAGGTTCATGCTTTGCTGTTTACTTGGGTGCGATGACCCCCAAATACGTTTACTTGCTACAGTTTGTACAGTCCCTGATGGAATTACTTGCAGACCCCCAAGCATCTGCAGGTGACAGGCTGTAGATGGTTGTGCTTAGGAGTAGAAGTTCTTTCTGTCCTCTGAACCTTAGTGCTCAGTGAGTTTCTAGACCCAGAAGACAGCTTTACCTGGCATACTCTGGGATTCTTCTTGGAGCTCTTGGCTGGCACCAGACAGTGCTCCTCACCTAGCACTGCACCCTGCCCTTCCCTGGCTTCTGGGGGTATTAACACACAGGGCTGTTCAGTTCATGACAGTGACTGCAGGTAAGCCTGCAATTGTGTTATCCTCCATGCAGACATCAGATGAAATGCACAAGAAATTTCTTGTTCACAAACTGCATTTTTGTTGCACAGAGGAATGTTTCTGCTGTTAAGTTAGTGGGCTGCAGTGGCAAACACTGAATTGAGCCTTTGTTCCTGTTCTCAGTGTTCTGAGTTTCTTTTTGTGAGAAGCCACCATGGTTTTACTGTTGAGAGGGCAATATCCAAGCTCTGCTAGGCAGTTCCACTTGGTGGTATGATGGGGTGAGACAACAAACTGGAAAATTCAAATTACTGACAATCCTGCTCTGATGAGTCTTGTGAAATCTACCACACTAAGGCTTATCTCAGGATTTAATTTCACTTCTCTTTTTCTTCCTTAGGCATGTAAAAGGATTGTTTACCCTTGTCGTTAAAAAGCTATGTGCTATGAAGCAATTTCTGGGAGTTCCTTCACACAAAGTAAACAGTGCTGGGAATCTTTTGACAGCATTTTCCATTTTGTCTTGCATTTATGTCAGCAGTACAGTACAAAAATGGCTATTAGGGTGCATCCAAAGGAGGGCTGCAAGGATGGAGAATGGTCTGTAGGACAAGGTGTGTGATGAGCACAGAGGCCAGTGGGGTTGCTCAGCCCAGAGCAGAGGAGCTGAGGGAGGCCTCATGGTGGCTGCAGCAAAAGTTTTGCCCCAGAGGGCAGTGGGCACAGCCCCACTGCTGGAGTCCCACTTTCTTCTTTCCCCAAGGAAGGAACAGTCTGGCTCCAACCAGATCCCAGGTCACTTCAAGGTGCAGAGGTTGGCATGCCTGGTACCACAGAGGTGACAATATTCAGAGGCACAACGCCTCTCTTAGCTCAGGTTCATCCTTTTTTTGTCTGCCTGTATAAAACAGGTGGTGCAGTCATGTAACAACATTGCTTCTGTGCTGCAGGGAACTTCTGGATCTGACGTGCCGTCTTGCCAACACCCTGAAAAAATATGGGATACAGAAGGGGGACAAGGTTGCCATCTATATGTCCGTGTCTCCCCTGTCTGTGGCAGCCATGCTGGCTTGTGCCAGGATTGGTGCTGTTCACACCGTGGTCTTCGCGGGATTCAGCGCAGAGTCCTTAGCTGGAAGGATCATGGACTGTAAGTAGCTGCAGACCAAGGGAAACAAACCCTTTGGTGCTGACGCCCTCCAAAACATACTTTTGTCCGAATTCCATGTTTTCTTGGCAGAAAAGATCAGGTTCTTTCTTAGCTGGCTGGATAGTTCACTTTCCTTTGCAAAGTACTGTGAAGAGCCTTTTCCTTAGTGGCAATATCTTTTGGCCTTACTTTATAATATAGTACTTAATAAATTGCTTAACATTCAGTCTGCTCTGGGTTACTTCCAGACAACAGTGAACCTGGAGGGAAAACCAGAGCTTATGAATGTGGCCTGATTTGTTCTTTTGAAGCATAGTTGAAGTGCTTCTCTGATCCCTGTGCAGAGTGCTAGCTCTGCAGTCTAGATTGTGATACTATGATTTATGTACAGCAAAAAAATGTTGGCAGTCTGCTCCCACTCCTTTAGACATTGTACTGACACAGAGAGCTGTTCTTAACCCAAAGCAATTGTAATGTGATTAAAGGGAATGCTGAAAATACAGCAGAAGAACAAAATTGCAACTGGCTCATGTTCTAGCAGTTACATCAGCTTATGTATGACTAAACAGCCATTTTCATTTTGTTATTGTTGTTGTTTTTTAATTTATAGCAAATCTACTTAGAGTAAGCACATGTTTTGGTTATCCCTCACTTTTGGCCACCTATATGGAGACAGTAGACTAAAGAATTACTTTTCTGTACCTTTCTATGGAGCTCTGTAATTAATGTAGTGTGACAGAGTGTGAAGTGGTCTGTCCGGGTGCTGCTATGTGCTGTGGCTCCTAAGAGGTTTCCCAACAAGATACAGGTGGGTTTCAGAAAGCTGCAAGAAGATAATGCCTCTGAGAGGGTGCTGAGTATAGTGCCATTCAGGTTGGAACAGATAATTCTATGCAGCCCTAAAGAGAGGATGGCAAAGGGATAAGGGAGATGGCTGCTCACTAAGGCCTACTGGAGTTGATGGAAGCTTTGCACTAGTTTTAGCCTAGAGAAGCCATGAGCATTTTTAATATATGTAACTGGGAAGGATGTTCTGCATATTGACTCTGACAAGTAGAAACTGATGCATTTAAATTAGAGTGAATGATACTTAGCCAAGTGTTGGGAAGGACTTTCTCATATTTGTAGCAGACATTGGAGCAAACTGTTGGCAAAGGAGTAGAATACCCCACACTGTGTTTTAGGCAGTTTAGACTGTCAGCAGTGTTTTAACAGGAACCAGCCTTGCTTTGGGGTGGAGAGGATGGGCTAGATAAGCTCTGGAGATTCCTGCTACACCTACTCTTTGTGTGCCAAGTTTTAATGTGCTTTTATCAGTCACTGTTTTTGATTCATGTAAATTCTGAGTACATGCTGAATACGTCATCCCCCAAACGAATGATATCTTATTAATGAAAGTTAATCTGCTCACCATGTACAAACTGGAAAACAGGTGATGTGTCTGCTGTTTCTCTCTCTTTTTAGCTGAATGCAAAGCAGTTATCACCTACAACCAGGGAGTCAGGGGAGGCCGAATCGTAGAGCTGAAGATGACAGTGGATGAAGCTGTAAAGAACTGTCCAAGTGTCAAGCATGTCTTTGTGGCACAGAGGACAGATAACAAAACCCAGATGGGTGACCTTGATGTTCCCCTTGAAGAAGTATGTGGATGCTGGTAAACCTTACCCATTTTCCTGCTTTTTCTCCATGTTATGTTTACTCTCCTGCCTTTATACGTCTTCTGGAGCAGGTTTTGAGTGTGTATTGCTTTTCCTGTGTACCTCATTTGCCTAATGGTACAGCGTGTTACAGTGACAGCATCTGTATATCCCTTCCATCACGGGGATATCCACCTGTATGCTTGCCCACTAGCACTCTGGTTAACTCCTCTTAGGTCTGGGTGTTGGCTCGATCATCATCTTCTCCATTTGTGCCTTTTGGATCTGAGTTCTGCAGACATAAAGGAGATGTCCCTTATAGCGTCTAGATCCTCATCCTTGAATAGGATGATTATTCATCCTAAAATTACAGTCTGCAGGGACTGTGAGTTGAAGCAGCACCATTTCAGCATTTTTTAAAATCGTGCCACAGTTTAAGGAATGAGTGCTTCCTGAGAGCTGGAGTGTGCTGATATCACTGCTGTTACTGTTATTTTGTGTTTTGTGAGCTCTCATATGTGCTCTCAGACTGTTGAAAGACAGTGCAGAAATAATCAAGTTCCTGGTAGCACTTAATACAGTCAATGGACAGTGTTATGGTTACCCCATGATGGAAGGTCAATCATGGCTTGTGTATATTTACAGCCTGTGCTGTAGAAGGAAGAAAGAAGAAAACAGTGGTCATTTTAATGTGTTCAGCTGCCACACATGAGATTGTACAACCTAATGCAGATATAGTTTTATCAATTCGCCAGCAGCTGTAAGCAAAAAGCACTCATCAGTAATACCTGGAAACCACCCTTCTGCAGCCAAGATAATTACTCAGAGGTTGCTGTGCTGGGGACAGGAGATAGGAGCAACTATTAGGATAAGTTAAACAGATAGGGCAGGTTTTTATTCAGAAATTTGTCTTACTTTTTACTCAGCAAAGCACATTTGAATGTTTTTCCTCAGTCTGCAAACAGCCTGAAGTGATTTTGTGACTTAAGAACTGATCTCAGCTCATTGTCAGTTGTAGGATTAACTCTGAAACATAACAAGAATTCAGCCATTAATGCTGTTAACTATCATCACTGATCTTTACAGCAGTCGTGCTTACGAGCCACTATTCAGTCCTATCTCACTTCCCTGCTCACCGACGGAATCCCAGTTGTCCCTCTGTATTGCAGTTTCATGTCCTCCATACAAACCTCTGAGAAACAGTGAGACTTGAGTGATGGGGGGGGAGATGATTGTAAGATGGGAGAAAACCGTGATGCCATGCTAACAGACTCTTATTTAATTGATTCATGTTACCCACTGTTTTAAGTGAATTACAGCTACTGTGCAATAGCTTACTGCACAATTTAAGTTCATGTTTTAATGGAGCTTATGCAAACACCACTCTAGTTTCAGAAATTGGCAAGTCAGCCTAAGTTTAGTGCTGGCAGGTTACCGTAAATACCTGGGAAGTACTGAAAGTCAGCAGATAAGAATTATGTCTGACCTTATCAGTTCTTATTTTATTAAGCTCTACTTGTCAGACACTTGTAAACATTTGGACCCAGATTGGTAGAATTCACTTGTAAGTAGTTTGTTTGCAGTATGTACTTACAAAAACATAGTGCCTAGAAAGCCCTTCGAAGAGCAACATAATAGCCCTTACAGGGATCATCATTCAGCTAAGACAGCATAGAGCCTGAGAGAAGCAAGCCAGTCTGCCTTTTTATAGCTACTTGTTGAGCAACTGCAGTGCACAGTCATTACCACAAGTTTGTGAACAGCAAGAAAAATGGTCAACCTCTTCATCATGAAAAATTTACAATTTGGGCAAAATGTGCTGTAGACAAATTATGTTCTTTAAGAGTGCGTTTGTGTGGTTCACTCTGCTCTGGAAGAAAAGCCTTCTCTGGTATATTTTATACATGAAAGCTTTCTTATGATGGGATTATACTTTTAATTCACATCTTAATTCTAGCATCATCGATGAAATGCATAAGTGCCGTTATCAGTTAAGGACTCCTTGTCTCTTCAGATGGAGAGAGTGAATACAAAGCTCAGAAGCAGCACTGAGCAAACATCCAGAAGGCATTCAGATATCCTGCCTAAAGTTTTCACTGTCTGTTTTGGTCTGAAGATATTTCCCAGAGTTCTGCTTGTTTTTTTTCACAGTTCTGTGCCAGACCTTAGCAACTTATGTTCTGGTCCCGATACGCTTTCATGCAGTGTCTAAATGCTGATGAGAAGCAACATCTTTTGTAAGTTCTTTGAATGGGGCTTGAGCATTCTGACTGCTTACTGTTGAGCTCTGTTTTGGACGTTGGCCATCCACAAGCTGCATTTACCACAAGCCTCTCTTTCAAAGCACAGTATTTCTCCTTCCCCTTCTTCTGTTGGACTGAGCACACCAACTCATCCAAAAATTTGCTGTGAACTGGTAGGACACTACATCCTTTCCTCTAGTGTTTCTGACACCAGGGGTGAGGAGAGGAGCTAGGTTCTTAGCCACATGACCAGTGGTCTATAAAGAAACAGAGGCAGGAGGGTAAAGCACTGTCCTTCTCGTGAGTAGCAGCAATTTGAATTTCAGCATCAAATTAACAAAACTGCCAGCCTCTCCTGTGGCTAAGGAAGAGAAATGAACACACAACTTAACTACACCACTGCAGTTTTAAAGGGATAAGTTCCTCAACAGTATCCAGCCTTGCTGCAGCTGCTGTGTGACTCATAGATACAGTCAAGCTTAGGTTTTCTACCAGCAAATTACAGAGTCTTGGAATGCAAGCTATTACCTACCTTTTTTTTTTTTTTTTCTTTTCTGCAATGTTGTGTTATCTGGCCAGTTCCTCATGACTTCTGAGCCTGGCAGAGGTATTGGTGGAGGGGCTGGGTGCTATTTGTGCACAGGAACCTTTCCACAAGGTAAGCAGCTATAACCTATGATATGAGGGGAAAGCAGCAGAGGTGGTTCTTATCTCTAGATGCTGCTGACATGCTTACAGATGGAGCATGAATTGGTTTCATATAACCAAAGCTTTTCTCTCATCACCGCCTTTTCTTCTTAGGAGATGGCCAAGGCAGCTTCTGTATGCACTCCAGAGAGCATGGACAGTGAAGACATGCTTTTCATGCTGTATACCTCAGGCAGCACAGGGAAACCCAAAGGAATCGTTCACACCCAGGCTGGATATTTGCTGTATGCTGCTCTCACGCATAAGGTAACTCATAGGAATCCTCTAGAGGAGGTTCACTTACCTTATGATATTAATGATAGGGACTTTGATGACTGTGTTCTGTGTGTGCTACCTAAATGGCTTATTGAGTGTAACCAAATTCGAAAGTTCTGAGAATGTGTAAGTAACATTTTGGGCTTTGTTGCTGGGGAATATAATACTGTGAGAACTAGAGCCTATACTGTATTATTGTCTTAGGCCCATACTTAGAGACATTAAAGTGATGCAGCTGAGGAGATTCAGGTAGGTACTTCATTGGCATTGGTAATGTGACTACTGCTGTAACAGTTTGTAGTGGAGTACTGGCCTTTTCCAGAAGAGAGGATCTGGATTCTTAAAAACCTCTTGCATAATCTATATAGTATGAAGATCAAAAATTGCATTCATGTCCTGTGGTTAAACTTTAGCACTGATTTTTGTTGTAATCTAGGCTAAATATTTTAACACTTGAAAGCAAAATCATGAAAAATATCTTTCTCACAAAAAAAAAAAAAAAAAAAAAACAACCAAAAAAGGAACTGCTTCTTGCAGCTTGTGATCTGAGCTCTGTGTATGAAAAGTCAACAATAAAATGGAGATGGGATTTGTGTGAAAGTTCTCCATCTGACTTTAGTGGTATCACCCCATTTGTAATCACATACAATTCTTTCAAAGCTTTTCTTTCTTTCGTCTGACACAGTTGATTTTTAGAAAGATTTGAATGTAAAAGTGTCAGACTTCTCTGCATTCAGAGCATTTGCAATGTCAGCTTTTCTGAGTGACTGTGTAATTACCAAGGCATCTATTTCTCCATTAGTCCAGAAGGTAGATCTGGCACACTGGTGCAGGGAGGCATTGTATGCAGCTGCAGCCCCCTTAGAGCTGCTTTAGAGCCTGATGGGGAAAAGCACTTGCAAAATTAAGGTGAAGATTAGCTCTCCTAAGTAGAGAGATCAGATAATCTGTGCAACACGTGTGCAAAACCACAGTGACTCTCATGGCTGTACGTTCATGGTTTTTGTTGTTGTGTGGTTTATTTTTTGAGTTTCTGATCCTCTTTCTTTGATTTAAACTGTAAAACTGACTCTGCTTTATGAGTCAGGACCTCTTCACTATGTGGTAGAGGAATTGGATTTATAGAGAGAAGCATTTTCTGAAGGCAAAACAAAATAACGTGTTCTCCTAGGTTTTTATTTGAAGTAGACGAGCAGGGAGAAGGAAGCATCTGGAAAGCAATGCACTGATAAAGGTGCTAAGCAGCTAAGAGCATTTCTCAGGAAATGTTTCATGTACACATATCAATTTCTCCAGCTCTCTTACGGAAAAATGTTCATATTCATGAGGGGTTTAAGCTTCTGAGACCTGCAGTCTCCCTGCTGTTTAGGATCAGCTCTCCCATGTGAGCTGTCTGCAGTGAGCAACTGCAGGTATCCAGAGCTCTGGGCTTTGGTTGTAGGTTTCAATTTGGAAACAGTTGGATTCCTTGCTCCCTGTATGTTGGCAGAAACAGGAGGCTGAAGCCCTGGTCCCTTTGGCTTGTTTCCTCACGTTGGGCTGGCCTTGTGCTGCTGTGTCCTGTGTGAGTGGCACGACTCACCCTACGAGCTCTCTTGCTCCTTTTTGTGTGCATCCCATCCAGCATCTTACTCTTCAGCTCTATGCACCTGCCAACAGGAAATCAGCTGGCCTTACATTTATCTTTGCAGTATGTGTTTGACTATCAGCAAGGTGATGTCTTTGGCTGCGTGGCTGACATTGGCTGGATCACAGGACACAGCTATGTTGTGTATGGACCGCTTTGCAATGGAGGCACCACGGTGCTGTTTGAAAGCACTCCAGTGTACCCTGACCCAGGTAAGGAAGTGATGGGCAAACAGTTGGCTAGGCGTGGCAGTGTGACAAGGCAAAAGGAGGTTAGAAACTTGTCAGGTATAACCTGTCTGTGCAGGGGAGGTAAAAGCTCAATTTCTTTGAAACACGCGTGTATAATGCTCAGGAACATCCAATGTTTAAAAAAATGTATGAAATCTTTCCATTGTTTTTGCTCTGTGCTCACAGTAACCTCAGCCTCAGCTTTGACTGCTAAGCTTCATGCTGAGCTTTGTGGTGGAATGTCAGTGTTGATATGTTTGTGATCTTGCAGGCCGTTACTGGGAAATGGTACAAAGGCTGAAAATAAATCAGTTTTATGGAGCACCTACAGCTATACGCTTGTTGTTGAATTATGGAGACAAGTGGGTGAAGAAATATGACAGATCATCCCTGAAGACCCTGGGATCAGGTAGGAAGCATAAAACTTTCCTGTGGTAAAGATACAGGGTTCTAGCTGATGAGAGTGAAGATACCAGAAGAATATGGTTATAAACAGCTGATAAAGTGGATTCCCCATCTGGCTTTTCAGTTATTGTCTCAGCAGAAGGGGAAACAAACTGAAGTTGGAGACACTGAGCCTACATGATTGTCCTTCTCCTAGCTCATATTGCAGGATTGTATTCTTTGCAGAAAAGGTTTATCCAGTGGTAAATTAACTTTAATGGCTTAGGTGACTCAAGAAATATTTTACTGCTTTTAGGATTTTAGGGGTTCTTATACATGAGTTGCTTTGATTAATTACTTTCTGTGATATTTATTGCTTGCCTTCTAGTCTTTCTGGAAAAAGTCCTTTGTTATATAAGTGCATTGCTGTCCTTTGCACCTCTCAGCGAAAAGGTTTTGAGCATTCTGCTTAATCGTGCAATCTCCATATCGTGCACCAAAAGGCAGAATGAACTGTCAGCAACTCCTTGAGTCTTAAGGCGACTTCCTTTCTTATTTTTGATCTAGTGGGAGAGCCTATCAACAACGAGGCTTGGCAGTGGTTCTACCACGTGGTGGGAGAAGGGCGCTGTACCCTTGTGGACACTTGGTGGCAAACAGGTAAAAGGCATCCTCAGGGGGTGTGCATGGCTGTCATGGCTGTTATGAGTCCAGCAATGGGAGGTCTTTTTGCTGGAGTCCAGCAGTGATAGAACAAGTGGAAATGGCTTTAAGCCAAAAGGAGGGGAAATTTAGGTGAGATGTTAGGAAGAAATTCTTTCTTTTGGGAGTAGTGAGGCACTGGCACAGCTCCCCAGAGAACCCCAGAGAACATGCCCCATCCCTGGAGGTGTTCAGGGCCAGGTTGGATGGGGCCCTGGGCAGCCTGAGCTGGTGGATGGGGGTGGCAGCCAGCCCACAACAGGGGGCTGGAACTGGGGGCCTTTAAGTCTCTTCCATCCCAAGCCATTCTATGATTCTGTGATTCTATAAGTGTGGAGGAAAATTTGTACATTTCTGTTCAACCCACGGAGCCTTATGTAAAGAAAGCAACCTCCTGATGTTTTCGTCAGATTTGGGAAGTCTGGGCAGCTTCAGCACAAAATAACAGGGCAACAGCATCTAAAAGCAATAGCGACGTGTTGCACATTTTTCCACTCTAAATGTTCCTTGATATTTTGAAAGCTGAAAAATCTCAATTGGTTCTAGAAACAGAAAGCAGAGATTGAATTTCGGTGCAGTGCTTGGAGTAGGCAGCTTGAATTTGAAACCTGATTTCCAGTTGTTTATCAAACCATACTAACCTTGATGTGGTCTTAATGTGAAAGGATATCATGAAAGAACATTTATAGCAGCATGTAGCCACAAACTGCACTCAGGTGTGTTTTATATTCTTGTCTCAAGAAGGACAGAGGAAGATGGAAAACTAAGCTGTGTAGACAGAGGTATATATTGCTTTTGCTGATTGGAAAGAAATCAGGAGAGGAAGGCTTTCTGGCTGTGAGTGGCATGGGGACAACAACTGCTGCCTGATTCAGATCAGTCCCTCCCAGGAGAGAAGTAGCATGCTGTAGTCCTTTGGCATTCTGATACTTCAAAAAACAAGTGTACTACAGTTTTGGCTACATGCTTGGCCTAATTGTGTGCATCAGTGCAGTAGTTGTCATTTATAGACTATTCACCATCTCTTGCCTGCTGGACAGAGGGGCTGTCACTTCAGAGCAGGAAAATTGTTCCATCTGTTTCCTGCCTCCTGCTTTTCCTGGTGAGCAGTGCGTAGGACTGCACAGCGCAGCCCCCAGCATTTTGTTCACTTTGGTGTCAGACACTCCTCTGTTCTGGTCACCAACATTCAACAGCTGCTAAGTGCATTTTGAATGCTATTTCCCTGAACATTCACAAAAATACGTCCTCAAGTTGCAAGCCACACAGCTTGCTGTGGAGCGTGCACTTAAAGGACACAGCACAGCTGTGAGCTTCCTGCCTCTGCTGGAAAAAAGCCTCCCCTACTCTTAAATTTCTAGTGGCTGTTGAGCAGATTATCCATTCCCGTTCTAAGCATACTGCTCATGATTTCACTCTTATTTCTGCTACCAAACTCTCTATTCAGGATAACTGTCACCCATCTCAGTGTGGTGAGTTAGCTTCTGGCACACAATCAAGTTCCAGTTAATCTGGATCAGACTCACAGACTCTCTTTATTTTTGGATTTGAAATAGAACAGCAGCAATGTTATCTACTCTGTACTTTCTTAATACCTTAAATCATTTGGGTTCTCACCTTCTTAGCAGGAGAAAGTCTGATGGATTAGGTGCTACACGTTTTCCTCCTCCCTGCTCTGAGATAAAATACTGGTGAAAAACAGTTGATGGCTGTACAGTGATGGAGATGAGAAAAAAATGTTTTTTGACCCAATATTTTTGGTTATAGCTTGTCTTCAGTTACTGATGCATGCAGTTTGGTAGGTCGGTTCTCCCTTATACAGGGTAAGATCTTGTAAGAAGATGTATTTTTTGTGGGTTTTTAGAGCAAGAACTCTCAGGAGAGAGGTCAAAGAACATTTACTGGACAATTTGTAAGTGCAAAGTGCTTGATTCTGAATTTGAACCAACTGTAGTTTTGCATGCAGTTACCAGCTCCTGGAAGCATAATATAATGATAAATATTCATTAAATTGATTTTTTTAGAAAGTAGAATCAATCTTTCTCCACAGTTGATGCTTCCATTAAAGAGGAAGCCAAATTAATCATGGATGCACTATATACACAATTATAAATGCAAAGGGAATATGGAAAGCGATCACAGAAACAGTCTGATGGATGCTGGTTGTGATCCTGCAGTGTCACCTCTCACAAACGATTTCATTATAGCTCGGTAATTGCACTGCTGTGTGCAGTGTCCTCTATGGTACATTGCTCTCCAAAGCAGCAACACGTTGCCAGCTAGTAAAGCCTGGTGGGCGTACAGATCAGCAAATGATGATTTAAGAATCCACTTGAAAGTCTTTGGATGAGTGAATAAGTGAGACAGCAATTACAGGAAGCAATTTTAGTAGTGTTATGTGCAGATGAGAGAGACGGAACATTTCTGTGGCTTTTAGTGTTAAAATATTAGGAATTGCTGGGCTGTGATTGACAGTAATGGAATCAAATCTGTGTTTCAGTTCCAGGCATAGTTATTCACAGTGCAGAGGAAACACTTGGTAGTTCCATTTTTGTTTTTCAGTTAAAAAAATACCCACAAAATACAGCTGTTGTATGCAGCTGTGAACAAAAACTGTTTTTGAGAGACATTTCTAAGTAGGTTCTGGAAACCTTGGTTGTTGGTTTCTTACAGTGCCAGTTTAAGACAGGTCTTTCCCATACAAATAAATTTTGAAGCATCCCTGCTACCATTTATTTCTGAAGCATGCATTTCCTCAGAGGCCCTTCCTTGTACCCCCATCAGGGTAACTGATGGATGCAAACTCAAGGTCAGATTCAGCCTTTCCAAACCTTGATTTCAGTTTCCACAACCTCAGCAAAGCTGGTGGAGCTCAGCACTCTCTAAGTGGCAGAACATAGCTTAGTTTCTACAGCTATATTTATTAAAGCTTAATGTTCCTATGTTTTTTGTCTCTCATTTGTGTTTTTGAATTACTTTCAGATTTTATTAAGGTTGGAATCTGATTTAATGTTCATCCCAGCAGGCATGAAAAAAGAATGATTAAAGGGTTCAATTTTGAATAGAAGATGATCTCAAATTGCTTGTAAGGGGTGGGTTATTCTCATTCTCTGTAATAACAGCAATTCAGACTCCTGAAGTGCTTTTCCTACTAACCTTAGACAGCTGTAAAAACAGCACAGGGAGATAAATCCCCTTTCTCTGTAAAATCACTACTAGGGTAGGAAATGGGGCTGATGAGTATTGTCCCTGCTGCCAAGCAGCCCCATTCATGTGAAAAAAAATCTTGGAAGGGTGTGCATATGCATTAGAGCTCCTTGTATTCATTGCTAGCTGGTAGCTAGAGGAATTGGTTTTTCCATGAGCTGATTTAGTGCCAGGCTTCTGGGCAGAGAGCACACGGGCTGAATCAAGACACCTCCTCGTGCCTGGTTTGCTGTGGATATGTCCATGGAAGGGTGCTGGATGCATGCACAGTGTTTTGACACTGCAGGGTCTGCAGGCCTTCGGTGCAAAGCCAGTGCTGCAGCCCATGCAGTGCTTCCTGAGAAGAGCTAAGCGGGACATTAGTGGTCCTGATGCTCAGTGCCATGGAGAACTGCTCTTACCTACCTGAGAAGGCTGTACGGTCCCACTCTGTGCCGTGCTACTTGATGTTGAATAATTCCTTCCCAGTGGCTTTTACTTGAAGGTGGCTTCTGTATTCTCTTTAACAAAGAGGAGCTAGCATTTGCTTTCATCCAGCATTGGATGAATCTCAAATATTTTATTTTTCATTATTTTTCCAGAAACTGGTGGCATCTGCATTGCCCCACGGCCTTCAGAGGAGAAAGCTGATATCATTCCAGCTATGGCTATGAGACCCTTCTTTGGGATTTTCCCTGTTCTGATGGATGAAGATGTGAGTTGTGGCTGTGACGGGTGCTGAGAAGAGAAGCTACTGTGTTTTCCTGCCTTAATCACCTTTCCAATGGGAGAGGAACAGGATCTGGGAGGACGTATGTTCCTCCATTAAAACAGTAGAATAAAAGAGCAATTTATATATCTGAGCATATCTCAAATATCCATACAGACTTCCAGCTGGGCACTGAAAGCTATCTGCAAATCTCTAAAGAGATTATAAGCTGCTTCTTCCATTTCTGAGAGCAGTCAGAAGTCATACATGTCTTGGAAACCAGGGAGATGAACAGCTGGCACAGTGCATACAACATCCAGTGACTTAGCAAGACTGGTGAAGTCAGAGATGAAGTCTTCCAAGGGAAATGCAAGGCATGAGGCCCTGCAGCAGTGCGTGTCTGTAAGAGAACAATGCTGATCTCTGAAGCTATGCTGAGCAGTCCCCATCAGCTCTCCAGTGCCCAGTAAAGCATGTAATCTCCTCATATACAGTTTAATAAGGGAATGTGGCAATTAATGTAAGTGAAAGGAAAAGGTAGCAGTCCAGGCACTTCCCTCTTAGCCTCACCCCAGGCATCCTCTGGCTGCTTAGCATGCCTTTGTTATCATCTTTTCCAGCCTTGCCTTCTGCAGAATCACAGGATTGATTGTTCTTTGAGACTTAAAATTGTTTTATCTGCAGTGCTGCAGGCCTTGAGGAGTAAGGAATGCCCAGCACAGATGGTGTGTTCACTAGAGGATTCATCTTCTCCCCATGTGGCCAACCATTGGCAGTCTGCACTGAGCAACAGGGTGATTCTTACTATATCAGTGAGTCAGAGGCACTTGTTATTCTTATTTTGCTCTTCTGATCATCCTTTTTGTGCTTGAACCTGCAGGGAAAGGTTTTAGAGGGCAATGATGTGTCTGGTGCACTCTGCATCACGCAGCCGTGGCCTGGCCTGGCAAGAACAATCTACAGAGATCACCAGCGATTTGTTGATACATATTTCAAAGCCTATCCAGGTAAGGAGAGTGTCAAGGGAGTGTGGTTTGCACTGCATTATAAGAATGCTGAATATTTTCAGCAGTGCTTTGTGATATTTCTATTCAAGCTAGATCTTGGGGGTTGCTGGAATTTGGTGGGTTGCCTGTTGTAAGCATGCAGTAATGGTTCTAGCTGTCACATGGAAATGCATTTACTTATAAAAATGTAGTGCCTAGAATAAAAATCCAAGGACACTTTCCTGGGGCCATTTTTGTCTCATTTGGAAATAAGCATGTAGGATGAGAAAGTACCTCCTGCATCACTGAATCTTGCCTGGGCTGTCACATGCTGTTACACCTGCCCCTTTTTAAGCATGGTCACGTTGTACCTGGCAAGTAATTGCCAGTGGCGGAGAAAACATTTTATAGGAAATTGGACAACACCACTGTCTTCACTCAAGGCAAAGGGCTTGGGAAGTCACAAGGTAGAGAAAAATTGGAAAAATGGCCCGGCAAGTTGTGCAAAATTGTGTGGAAAATAAGAACGGGAAATTGATGAAGTTGAATGAGCCCCTGTTCCCTTATTATTCATTTCATATCTGCTTCTGAAATCACAGTGATATTTAACATAGGTTGATAACTCCTATCAATAGATAATTGATTGGAAAGGCAAGAAGCATGACTGAAAATCCATGAACTGGACAGTAATGGATCCTGCCAAAAGCTGCCTTCAGAGCTTGCAGCATTAGCTGCCAGCTGCTATGCCGAAGTGCCCCAGGAACAATTCTCTCCTGGACATGGCTTTGTTTGTTTACCTTTCAACTAACCTGGTAGCATAGTTTCTACCATGGTCATATGCTGAAAAGGGATCATTTTCTGGGACCTGAGTCTTTGTTAGTCAAGAAAAGAAGTGGCTTTTTATCAGACCCAACATAAGTGATTAAAAAAATTGGCAGTATTCCCATATACAAAATGTAATAGAACTGTTCACTTTCAGCTGAGCATTTGCAATTTTCATTGAGCACTGAGGTGAAGCTAGCAGCAGACCTGAGTTTGACCAGCAGCCTATGGCATGATGGCACATGGCATTTGAACTATTTTGGGGCTGTATGCATTAGCCTGGGTGAGCAGTTGCTGTGCATCTGTAGGAGCGTAAAGGACATCTGAGTGTAAAGGAGATCTGAGAACCCTTTTTGTTTTTGTAAATCCAACAGAGCATCACTATGTTGTGTTGGTGGGCTTGGTTTTATTGCAGGGACATCAGCTATTGGTTGCTGCTGGTTGCCTACAATGATTGTAGGCAATTATGCCTACTATTGTCTTGCTGCTGCCCAGATGATTTAGCAGCCAATACAGCCTAATGATAGCAGCCAAAGGCTGAGGATAGCAGAAGGAAGTGGAAAATGATGTGTGGCCAATCATGCATCTGTAAGCTTAGTCTGCAAACTGTCTGGTCCACCCTGCCTTACTTGTCATCCTAGAGCATTATCTGTCCTGAACCAGAGTCCCCAGGCAATAGGCTGGCACACTTCCTGCTAACAACCACGCACATCTCTTTCCATTAGGTTACTATTTCACGGGGGATGGTGCTTACAGGACCAAAGAAGGCTATTACCAGATAACAGGGCGCATGGATGATGTCATTAACATCAGCGGACACAGGCTTGGAACAGCAGAGATAGAAGATGCAATGGTAAGCTGCAAGCAGGCACACATCTATGGGGCAGGGTAGCCCTTGAAAGAAGCTGTGTGAATTTAAACAAGTGCAAAATCTGATTTGTTTGTAGTAGCAGTATTGCCTTTGAACCTCTGCCCCTACTTACATACAGCTGTAATTTTAGATGCTGGTAGAGTCTTTGTAAGGGATTGGCTCTCGCATTCCTTCCTTTCCCTCTGCTAACACTTAGCCCTTACTTCCCAAATCAGCGGTTCATGCTCATCTGGACTAGCTGAATATGGCTGAGAATTCAGTAGCACTGAAACAACCTTGATTCACATTAGCTGCAAAGATAGATAGCTTGTCATTCTGAGAGAAAATAGTATTAGCTCAGAGGATTGAAAACAAAAAGTCCTCAAAGCACTTACCTTCAAAGCTTGACCTGGATATTTATTTCTGTGTTATGTGCCTTGCCTGCAAACAGCACTTAAATGTAACATCTGATAAACCTGAATTTATATGGCACACAGGATTCTGTTGTCTCCTCTGTGAGAAAATTTTTTTGTCTGGATGAATTTATGATCATGGATATAGGATCTGGTTCCTCCCCCACTTTTTATATATGTATATGTGTGAATATGCAAATATATTTGTATGCTGTATTGCTCTGTGATGTTTTTTCCTATTTTTAATCTTATTTAAGACATAATCCAGTCTTTGGTGTGAGATTCGGGTACGTGAGTTCTCCCAGCCTATACACCCAAACTGTCTCCTTACTGCCAATGAGAATCACTTTCACCCAAAAAGTGTGGCAGAATAAATCACTGTTCTGGAGCGTAATAAAAATGTGCATTCAGCAAATAACCCTTTAATGCTTCTAGGAAGAAGTGAAGGCCGGATTCTTTCTTCTTTCTGGTGTGCTTTGGTTGCTGATAAACACTGATCAAGTGTTGACTGTGATATTAGCAGCTTCGCATTTGTTCTGCTGGAGACAGACCTCTGGCACAGAGGCACAGAGCAATGCAAAACTACTTTTGTGTGTGACTTGGCTATGGCCAGACATCACTTGGGACTGTAGCCTTACACACACAAAGAGAAAGTGTCACTGAATCACAGACTGGTTGATGTGGAAAGGCACCTATGGGTTTATCTACTCCAGCCCCTGCTCCAGCAGGGACACCCAGAGCTGCTCACCCAGGCCCCTCTCCAGGCAGCTTCTGAAAGTCGCCAAAGAGAAAAACTCCATAACCTCTCTGGGAAACCTGCCAGTGCTCCAGCACCTGCACAGCACAGGACTGCTTCCTGATGTTTAAATAAGGCCTATTGTGTACCTGTTGCCTCTTGCTGGTGCAAATTCAGCTTGGTGTGCTTTGGGTCCAACGGTGTATGTAAAAATGCTTATTAGTGTGTTTGAAAGCAGGACCAATCCAGTGAGTAAATGCTACTCCCAGAAACTGGTGCCTATGGCCACCAGCTGACTATGGAGTAGGGAGGTGGAATCCAGCTTTCCTGTTTTGCATGCAACAAAGAGATGGCAAGATAGTGCAGATACTGCAAAAGTAGCTGGCACAAATGCTGAAGGGCTTTACGCTCTGATTATTTTTGTTTTACTTTTTGTGAAGGCTGATCACCCTGATGTCCCTGAGACAGCTGTGATTGGGTATCCCCATGAAATCAAAGGAGAAGGTATGTGAAAAACAGCATCCTGGCTTGACACATAAATACAATCAGTTTCTAACCTGGACTCTGTGCTAAGTTGTGTCTAGGGAATAGGCTGGTTACTATTGGTTGACTGGCAATACAGTCCTAAGGGGCAAAGGCAACCTTTGAAAATAACTTCCTAAGCTAGGTGCAGGTATTGCTCCCTTGACTGTTTTAATACATGGTGTTTATATATGTGATAGAGCTTTCATAAGTAGGATTGTGCTCAGAAAAATCCTTTGAACAGATTGGTTTGTGTTGATATTGATCCCAATGACTCTGCTAGTCATTGTTGTGCTATCATTGTTACTGAGACCAATCTAGTCTATGGATGCTAAGACAAGGCTGGACCTTTATTCTAGAGGCTTGAATGTGGCTGCTTTTGTAAACATGACTGATGGTTTTCTTGTCAGTCCCTAGATCGTGCCTAGGAATGATTTAAAACCTGCCTTGGCATTCAAATGAGTAGTTCTGCCAGCCAGGACCTAATATGAGGTACTCATATTTCATTTTTCTCATTTTTCTTCTAGGTGCCTTTGCTTTCGTAGTGCTGAAAGAGCAGACAGCTCGTATAGACCATGTCAAAGAAGAACTCAAAACTATTGTGGCTACCAAAATAGCAAAGTATGCTGTGCCTGACCACATTCTGGTAAGTGGGAGACTAAGGGAGACTGGGAGCAGGAACAGCCACATTTAATAAGCCTTGCCTTTCCTATCTGCTGTGTTGCAGTTGTCTCTCTCTAGCAGGACAAAGGAGAGGAAAAGAGAACTTGCTGGAGGGATCTGTGGGTGGAGGAGGCAGGTGCAATGGTCTGAATGTACACATCCATGCACAGAGAGTACTGAGAGTACCTTTCCTGGCAAGAGTTCTGGCAAAGAGGAATTTTAGGCACACCTTGTGCCTTAAGCGGCATTTGTCATCCCTTCTTTGACATGCAGCAGCATTACTATTTTAAACTAAAAGAGGAGAGACTTAGATTATGTATCAGGAGGAGTTTTTTTACTCAGAAGGCAGTGAGGCCCTGGCACAGCTGCCTATAGAAGCTGTGGTGCCCCGTCCGTGGAGGGACTCAAGGCCAGGCTGGATGGGGCCCTGAGCAGCCTCAGTTGGGGGGGGCTGCCTTGTACATGGCAGGGATTAGTACTGGGTGTGCTTTAAGTTCCCTTCCAATCCAAGGCATTCTACTGTTCTATGAGTTTTCAAGTGTTTGTAGTTCAACAGTTAATTCAGCTTATTCAGGGCCTGAGTCTCCAAAAAGCTTCATACTCAGCAGCACCCAGCCTGGAGTTACACAGCAATGAGTGAATGAGGAGCAAAGTCTAGTTAGATAAGAATACATTTTATAGCACAAGATATTGATGCAAGCAATATTCCTTTGTTTGGACACAAACTCCTGTGCTCAATGAGTAGCCCCTAGGAGTCTCCTAGGAGTTGTAGCCATGAGATAGCGCCAGGCTTAGGATAGTTCAGCTAGATTTCCACATGGTTTCCAGCAGGATCCAAGTTCTGATACAGGTGTGTCTTTCTCTTTTCTGCAGGTGGTGAAACGCCTTCCTAAAACCCGATCAGGGAAGATCATGAGGAGGCTGCTGAGGAAAGTAGTCACTGAGCAATCAAGTAACATGGGAGACGTCACCACACTTGACGATCCAAGTGTCGTCACAGAGATACTGGATGCATACCAGAAATACAAAAAGGAGAAGAGTTCCTCATAGCAGATGCCTTTGGAACATCTCTGCTCTGGAAATGTGGAGGGTCTCGAAGGATGAGCCAAACAACATGGTTCTCTCTTGGTGCATTCTGCAAAAAACTCTGTTCCCTTCTAGAGAAATAGGATTTCTTCTCCACAAAGTGTTTTGAGTTGTTCAGAGCTAGGAGCCATCTGCTTGCACAGTCAGGGAGCTCCTTTTCACTGCTTCTAGGGCTGATGTAGAACAGCCATTGGCAGTTTCCATTAGCTGTGGTGAAAATAATATGAGGTAAAACAAGATGAAGATATTAATATTTCTCATTTCAATGGTTTTATACAAGGAAATGTTTTTATACTATACTTTCGCTTTTTTAAGAGCAGCCTTGGAATACATTCCTTCTATTTTTCCTTCAGCTTGGATATCCAGGTTCAAGTTGTTTTTAACTGCAACTGTGGTGCCTTTTCAGCAATGCTGGGTTTTTTAGTAGATATTTCACATGTATTATTAGGGAAATGAGAAGGACATGGCTAATCAGATATTTATCTCATGTTCTGATAATTCCTGTGGCTTTCCTCATAATGACTTGTGCCTTCCACTATATTTCCAGAACTTCCCTGAGATCATGAGCCTGTGTTTCATCATGTCACACCTACACAACCTAGCGTTAGCACTTCCAGCTACAAAACTGAGCCACAAAGCCTATCTCTGAACTCTGCACATCCTCAGTGCATTGCCAGTTGTGTATGAGGGAACTGGCTAGAGGTGTTTTCATTCTGCTTTAAGAAACTGAGATCACCAACTGGGATTTTAGAGCAACTTTCCTCTTCCTCATTGGTGATGATAATTTCTGTAGTTTTCTTTGTTTCTTCAAGTCATTATGAAAAGGAAACCATATTTACTTTGCTGTCTGTTAGAGGAGCATGGAGGAGTAAAATCCCAAAGTGCTCAAGAAACGTTTGAAGCTAAAGAGATGTGCTAGAAGGTTTGTTGTGACTTGCTGAGTTCTATGATTTCTAGTCAGTGAATGGCTATTTTAGCCCACTCCCAAATGATCTATAATCAGACAGGCAATCAACAAAGACAGGCACCCAATTTGAAGGTAGGTTGGTTCTTTCATCAGAAGTTGTCTTAACGCTTGTCATTTCAAGATGTGCCCTGTCATGTCTGTCACTTCCATATGCTGCTGTGCTGATCTTCCAGCACATGCCATGCTGGTACACACAGATTGCACAATCCACAAGAAGGAAGTATGTCTTAGATGCTTTCTGGGAAATGATGGTTGTATTCCAGACTAGCAACCTCAGAATAACAGGAAACAATAGTCTTTGTCTTTCATATGCTTTCCAAAGCAAGGAGTGGTGAGTTTTTGGCCAGCAGAGATTGTTGTTGGATTTTTAAATCTAAATGTTTCCAGGGTCTGGGTAATACAGCAGGGAAGATCATACTTTGTTGTGATTCCCATCCTTCTGACTGCAATCCATTTTTGCCTAAGGGAAGTATACAGCCTGTGGACTTTGTGGGAAGTTGAGGATCAAAAAGTTTGACATAGCTGACAGACTGTTAATATTTCAGGAGACGGCCACTACATACATCCTCTGTTGCCACTGCAGAAATAAAACCCCTCTTCCTTAAGTGATTTTCAAGTGGGAAGCTGACAGTAGTTGATGCTTTTGACAGAAAAAGTAGACTCTCTTGTTTAGACAGGCTGTCTGCACACACACAGTCTCCCCCACACAGTCTGAAATATAGGGTGGAGAAAGAGAAGTGGTCTTTGAACAAAATCATACACTTTATTTTTAATCAAGAAAGCATTTTCTATGTTACAGAATTTCCTTGTCCTTTGGACCTGAAATTTCCATGTGAAGTTCCAGTATTCACTGACATTTGATCTAATTCATCTGAACTGCCTCACAAGGACTGGCTGTGTGAGGAGCTGTGTGCTTTGGTGCACTGAGACACTGTTATCCAATTCATCTGATAAGGGAAAAGGGGAGATAAGAGTACTGCTTCACCTGCATCTGTGTATTCTGAGGCCCCTTTGGATGCTCATAGAGAGCACATGGTACTGTCATAGAATCATAGAGTCGTCATGGTCAGAAGAGATCACTAAGATAATCATGTCCAATCATCACCACTAACCAGGGCTCTCAGTTCCACATCTCTACATCTGTGGAACGTGCATTAAGTTTTCCAGCCTTAGAAGTCCTCCTTTCATCTTTTTTTCTGTAACCTCTAATTGCAGTGGTTGCACTACCGGTGCTAGTCTGAGTTGAGCTGAGCATTTTGCTATTTCCTGGATGTGGTGAGCACCAGCATTGGTGTGTTTGTCAATAGTGCTTTCAGCTTCATGTGCAGCTGTTTCATCCCTCATCCGGACTTTGCTTTGAGGAGGGGCTCAGCCTGTAGAACTGGCACCGAGATCCTCAGTTCTTGCAATACTAGGAGGAAGATGTCACTAGCAAAAGACTTCAGGCCTGTTGTCTTTTGAGCTGATGCACTCTCATCTGTGGAGAAGGTAGCTGTACTTGGAATAGTTCATAGTGGGATCATGGGGATTCTCTTGTGTGTGGTTGCTTCATTTGGGAAAGCAAAACTGATGGACCTTTGTGCATCCACGATTAACGTGGGGGTGATGTGCTAGATTGCATTTGTAACCTCATCAGAAGAGTTTCAGAGTTAGTTTTACCTGCTGCAGTCTGACACAAAGGGCAAATGAAAACATTCAACAAGGGACACAAGGCCTGCTAGGGGAGCGGTGCCTCTATGTCTGTTGTGGCAGCATCTAGTAGTAATATAACCTTGCCGTGCCCGTCCATCATGTTCTTACCTCATTTTCCCACTCAGATGTACCCATGAAACCTGATCTTGGTGTCTTTTTTCCCACCCGAGAGACCAGACCACGATTTTCTTAATTTTAGGAAACAAAAAGGCATCTCCTTGTTGTACAGATTAATGCTTCATTTTGCTGCTGTTGTTGTTTTAATTACCATACTTCGCATTTATTGTCATTGACCGAAATCCGCGATCTCCGTATTCAGATTTTCATTAAAAGAAGCATCCACTTCTCCGTGATGTTGGCTTTGTGCCGCGGGCGTCTGACTCCACGTGTGCGGTTTCGCTCCCAGCAGCCAGAAAACCAACTTCGCACTCCGCACCAAGCTCTGCCCCCCGCCCGTTTCACGCCAGCCCCAGCGCAGCCCCCTGCTGCCACCTGCTGGATGGAGCGGCTCCTTCCCGGAGCATCAGCGGGGATGCGCCGAGCTCCGCTCCTGAGCACGGGGCCGCGGCGGCTCAGCGGCCGTCTGGAGGCGGCGCCCGGACACGGCGGGGCCGAGCAAAGCCCCGTCCCGCAGCCTTCAGCGCGCCGCAGGAGGCCCGCCGAGGGAGCGCGACGCAGTGCGCAGGCGCGGCCGCGCCGCGGGGCGGGGCGGGGGGCGGGCAGAGGCCGGGGCCGGAGCTGCGGAGGATGAATGAGGCCGAGGGGCTGCGGCAGCGCCGGCCGCTCCGCCCGCAGGTCATCACCGAGGACAGCCCGGCGCAGGAGGCCAAGGAGGGCAGGTGGGAGGCCCGTCCGGCGCGGGGCTGCGGGCCGGTAAGGCACCGCTGTGCGCTCGGTGCTGCTCGGGCAGCGCTCGGGCGGCCCCGTGTGTGCCCGGCGCTGGGCTCTGTTCATCTGTCCATCTATCTGATGATGTTGGGGCTGTTTAAACGCAGTTCGCGTGCGGCTCGTGGAGCGGTGCCGCTTATCCCGTTGTGGCTTGCGCGGATCTGCTGTGGGTGTGACTGGCTGTTGTGTAATGCTGTTAGTTTGTTTGGGGCTGGCGGTGGTTCAGAGAGCTGACGGCACGCCTCTGTGTGCCTTATAAACACTGCATCGGTTTGAGGTTCGGTTAAGGACGATCTCCTATACGGCTCCCTGTGTACCGCTTCCATTCAAAAACTGGCTTCTCTGTAGCTGCAGCGGCAGTAAGAAAGCAGTGTTTGCTTTGCCTTCCACCAAAGCACGATCTTCAAGGTCCCTTCTGAACTAAATCACTCTTAGGCTGGCACTGATTTGGTTTGCCATCACTGATGTCTTTTCCTACTTGAGTACCCCTCAGATTTTCCTCCCTGCCCCTCTGTGTCGCCAGGGTGCAAGAGGTGCTTATTGCTGTACTCACAGCCCCGTTAACAAGGGAGACTATCAGCACCTTTCAGTTGTTCTTTCCAGCGTCCACCTCTCTTGCTAATTTTTCTCACATCAGTTGTGTTTCTAGGACTCTGTCAAGATCCGGAATATCCACAGGCCCCGCTCTCTCGAGGCTGTCCTGCATGAAGTACTTCTGAAGGATGCCTGTGTTCCAGATGGGAGCCGTGCAGAAACTCTTGCTGACGGCTGCCCTCCCTGCTGCCACTCCTGCCGTTCCCCTGCTGAGAGTGCTATGCTGGCTGTGCTGACCTCTAGTGTCTTTTTTGCCAGCCTGTCTCCAAGAGCTGTGTGACAGCATCTCGTTTTAGTTCTCAGTGACAACAAACTTAGTGTTGTTATAGCCAGAGGATTGGGAGTTGTTTGATTTTGTTGATGTGCATTTGCTTTTATTTAAAGTCTAGTATTTCAGCAGTATCTAAAGTAGGTCTTGCAGTTTGCAGGCTGGAGCGGGGGTTTGCATGTTGCCTCATTCTTCCTGCCTGTTTCCTTTATTAACAGTACATTGCAAGTTTGATTGATGCTCAGAAGTATGACCTTTACCTATGTTATGCTTTCAGAAGCTTTAATTAAGTTGACTTGGCAAATGAGTTCTCATTCACCTTTATCAGCTTCCTTTTGTGTGAGCTGTTCTCAGCTGTCACAAAGGTGCTTCTGTGGCTGCTGACAGCACTTTCAATTTTAAAGTATTGAGCCAACATTTTCTGAAGGACTGTGGAAGGGTGAGGTTGGCAGCTGAAGTTTTTGCGCAGACTTAGAGACCACCTCATATCTCTGTCGCTCTCTCCATTCCAAGGGCAAGGGGAAAAAGACTGGGATGTTGCTTTCTCGAGACATCTGCTGTTCCAGCAGACAGTGCTGAGATCTGGTGCCTCATCACAAGGGCAGTCTGGCCCCTGGGAATTGCAGAGAGGTTGGTCAGTGCGGATGAGAAAGCTTATTTGAAGCAGCTTCATGATCTGATTACGTCATCTTAGAGATAGGCTTATTGCTGTAACATTGCTGATGTGCCCAGAGAGGACTGTTGTCTGGCAGGAGCTGTGATGGGCAATGAATATTTTAGCATCAGTTTGTTGTTGGTGCAGGCATTGACCAGATCCAGGCCTGGCTGTGTCCTTCCTTTCCCAGCAGATAATCCCAGAGGTTACCTCGAGGCTGATAGCAACATGCTGTTAGCTCCCCAGTTGTACTGTTTGTGCTCTGGGCAGCAGAGCAGGTGCTCTGTCCTGTTGTTTGGATGGCAGGCTGGTGAAGGACAGCACAGTGGAAATGGTCCAGGTTACACAGAGGTGCCATTTGCCTATGTGTAACTGATATTGAGTGGGGCCTGGCTGCCTGTGTCAGTGAGCATTTGGATGTAGCTGAGGTTTGGGAGCTGCTTTTCTAGTTCAGGTCTGGGATTTGTTGGGCATGGCTCCGTGCTTTCCTCTGTAAGCGCCTGATTGAGGCTTATCAGCTTGTTGAGAGGAAAGTATGCTTTTTTTTCCTGTGAAAAAAACAGGTTTTGCTGTTCGTTGTGTGTTTTGCTGGATAAGTAGGAGGTGCTTAATTGCATCTGCATGCTGGGGCTTGAATTTCAACCCAGTCTTCACTGTGTTAAGAAATCATTCAATTAATCTCCTCTAATCTTGTATTCGTTGTATTAGTTGCTGGGACTCTTTCATCTGCAATTAGTACTTGCCTCATTTCTGCTTCTTGAAAAATTCTGGAAGGTGGAGATTTAACTTAGAGCTGGGAAGGAAACTGCTGCCAAAACATTAATTCAATTTAAAAGAACGAAGTGTTGGGTTTTGGTCAACTGTAACTTGCATGAAACCTGTATGTGATGCTACTCTCATAGCCTCATGTGTTGCCATTGTGCAGAGACTGCATACATACCCCTTTGTTTTATATTAACCAGGCCAAAATGGGACCTTAAAAGTATTTGAGAAGTTAATTGAGTAAAAGTATATCTGCCTCTTTTGGTAGAGGAAATGGACTGTTAAGGTTTGTGGATTTCCTTAATTATTACATGCTGAAATGGCATCCCATGTTAATCCTATTTCTTGTGTGTTTCTGACAGTGCTTACAGCAGCAAGGTGTTCCGTGTTACCTTCTTGACTTTGGCTGCGTCTCTGGCTGTGCCCCTGCTCGGAGCAACTGTTCTACTGGACTGTCCTATAGATCCCCAGCCTATAGGGTACGTTGTTGCTTTCTTTTAAAGTAGATATATGGAACTGTGACTTTTGCTATGTACTATTTTTTTGATGAGTGAGGCAACTGTTTAAAGTGATTCCAACTGGATTAGGAAAATGGGGAGTGATTGCATTTTTACCCATTGCCAGGGCTTGCTTTGCATACCCAATCTGAGTCACCTTTGAGTTGTGTCAGCACTGATCAGTGAAGGAGCTGAATTATTTCCTTTGAGCATTAATCTCAAAAATGATTTTGTTTTTTTTTCTGCTGTCCAAGCTGTCAGTAAAGTTTGTGCTTGCTCACATGTGCTCTTGCCTTCAGGGAGACAGGAACTACATTTTCACTAGGGGTCAAGCAGTACAGTTGAACCCAAGCTGTACCCATTTCTGACAAGAGACACTAATCATATGAAGACATAAACTGAATGGATAACCTGACTGGGTTGATTCAGTGCTTTGTACCAGCTGAACCATATGGCGATGTTATATTTAAATGCACATCTTGTGAAATAAATGCATTTACTTGATTTGTGTCTTGAACTGTCTGAATTAATATAAAATACGGGATGTAACAGTGAGCCAACTGCACGAGAAGATATGACCTGCATTGTGTGTGAAACAGTCTGCTAGTGTAGTCAGGTGATTTGGTGCTTCTGGCATTTTGAAGTAAGTGAAAATGCTAACTTTGCTGAAGATTTAGGTTCAACTTGACAATTCTGTAATGAAAAGGAAGAACAACATTGTGAACATCTCTAGGGTTTAAAGAATCTGTTGATGTGGTAGGGTAGTACTTACAAATCTTGCCAAAAAGCTATTAGACCTAAGCCGCTTGCTTGCAAATCTTAATAAAATAATTTCTACTGTGTTGAGTTTAACAAAGTATTCCCTGAAATACATTGCAAATCAATTCTGGAACCTAGTAGGACTTGTCTAAGGAATGTTTCCTATTATATTGTTCTGGTCTATTTCTCATCCAGGACGTAACAGTATTCTGTATGCTTACATCTCTTACCTTAAGTTCCTTTTGCCAGGCCAGGACAACCATTCCTGCCCAAATCAATGACTTGTATTGCTTTAGATTCTTGAACTGAAGCTAAAAAGCTAATTAAGGTGTGGCTTAGGTCTGTACAATATGAAGGATAATTCTGTTGGTGTTTCTGAAGTGTTCTGAAACAGCTGAGGTAGATGGATGCTTTTTGAAGCAGTGACTTCAGTGGAAGAAAGTGTAGAATTTGCATTCATAGCGATATTTCTCTGAAAATAAGGAGGGTTAAGAGGGCAGGGGGAAGGCAGGTGACATCTGAAATTTCACGTGAAACATCTGCAGCTGATTTATTCTGAATTCTTTCTCTATGAGCCTGTATTGCAAGATATTGATCCTGGGAAGGATTTTCTACGGGAAAACATAACCGTCCAAAGTTCTTGGCAAATGATTGAGTTCCTTATCTGAATCTGATGTTATCTTAATCCAGAACTCTCTAGCACTTGAAAAAAGGGATGGAACACTATCTTGTCTTAGCACTGTGAAAACAACTCTGCTGTAAATCTTGTGTGGACAGGACCTAGTACTCAAACTAGAAAGTTTGCTATCTGTAACCAAACAGATAAAATGTGTATCTCTCTCTCTTCTTACATTACTTGTATTGTGGGCTTGTTCTCTTCAGTTCTCGTAGTTCTTACAGTTTGCAGATCCAGCTGACTTTTTTTTTTTTACCCCCAATTGCTAAATACATAGAAATTTCCACAACTTTCACTGTAGGAACAATGTGGTTGCAATGTTGCTGTTCCTGGGGAAGTCCTGGATCCTGTGGCAACCATGGCAAATTTTGGAGTCAAGGCATGTCTTTAGAGATGCTGCAGGTGGAAGGCATTTGCTTGTTGTCTATATATAAAGAGTTCTTTGAATTTAAACATTATTCCAGAGCTTTGCCCTGGGAGCTTTAGTGTGCTCCTGTGACTGAGCAACTAATGAGCTTACCACCTTGAGCAAGAATGCAGCTTCATTAATGGCTTGAAATCATGGAGACTGTAGTGGTTGATGTTTGTGTTTTTAAGAACCTAAGAGTGTGGCTGGGACATATTTGCATTTATTAGCACAGTTGGGGCTGAATTTGGAGCACAGTGCTCTGGAGTGTGGTATTTGATTTGAAGTTGTGTTGTAGACATCTTACTAGTACTTTTCTCCATATTTCTGTACTTCACTAGAACTCCAGTTGACTTTCAGGCTATTATGTGAATAAGGGCTTGCAAAATTGGACCCTATTTTATAGTTTTCAGATTTCAGTGCAATTCCCTTTATGTCCTTTGAGCTTTGTCCTTTGAGTTGGTCTTTCTCTATGGGAATGCATTCAAGTTATGAACAAGAATATACCCTTCAGTATGGTATGAAGATATGCATGTTGAATGCGGGAATGTTTTCTGTCACTAGTAGTATGTTAGTTAATAATTAAAAGTTATTTATTTCCCTTATTGAAGATGTCAAATGGAGTCAGATCTTAGTGTATTGTTATACAATATTGTTATGTCTTTTTGTTTTGTAATATGCATCTGTCTTTCCAGGAAAAATGGTTTGTTAAAAACAGCTCCTTCAGCTGAGTAAGAAAAGAATAATTCTATTATGCACTGGAACAGGTTGCCCAAGGAGGCTGTGGATGCCCCATCCCTGGATGCATTCAAGGCCAGGCTGGATGTGGCTCTGGGCAGCCTGGTCTGGTGGTTGGCGACCCTGCACAGAGCAGGAGGGTTGAAACTAGATGAGCATTGTGGTCCTTTTCAATCCAGGCCATTCTATGATTCTGCTGTGTCGTGGTGCTGAATCCTTTGCTTTTCTTTAAGGAAGATGGACGTGGAATGTGTTGCTGGGCTTAAAGCTGACTTACGGACACAATTTAAGAATACATGATCAGTCTCTTTTCAGATCAGCAAAACAAGAAAATTTTGATATTTGATGAACAAGAGTTACTTTTTCAGCTCTCCAGCTGTGTTTTCTCTTTAGAAATACATTATATATGAAGCATAGGTCAGTTTTCAGGAGTTGGCAAACTAGGAAAAGGTGGATCCAACTCATTGCTCAAGTGTGTTAGCACATTTGTGCGAAGGGTCATGAGTTCTGTGTTCTGTTTTTGCAGTCTGAAGGAACCACCCCTCCTGACGGGTGTGCTAGAGCCCAATAACAAGTTACAGAAAGCTGAACGACTATGGGAGAATCAACTGGTTGGGCCAGAATCCATCGTCAATATTGGCAGTAAGCACTGACAAAAGGCGCTTAGCAGTTGTATCCTTTGTTTTCTTCCTGCTAAATCTTCTCACGAATTATTAGAGTATTAAAAAATATATATGAATCCACAGCAACAAAGCATTCTAAATTCCTTCTTCAGATTAATGTCATGCTGAAGTGACTTCTTGAAGCCACTGATGCTTTTCTGTTACCTAGTTTGGTCAGAATCAACAGAAATTCTTTAGGAAACCTTCCTGTTTGTGACAGCTGAGCTATGGGTGAAATGAATGATGCAACCAGGAGGAAGTTTTGTTATTCCCTTTGAGAAGTATAACTAGCACATGTAAGACTTCCGATAAATTGAAGATAAAGTCCTACATATGGGCTCTACTAGTCCAGTCATCTTTCATTTGCTACTTAATCTGCATGTATGGTGAAGTTTATGTGTTGTTTATATTCAGTTTTGTGATCAAGTTAATCATGCCAGTTATTTTTGCAGATGTGCTATTTACTGGGACAGCTGATGGAAAGATTCTCAGAATTGAAGATGGGGAAGTACAGACAGTAGCCAGAATTGGCCATGGTCCTTGTGGTAAGTGACAGTTTCTGAGCATAGTGTACCCAAAAACAGGTACTTGTGTTGATTGACTTGGCGTTCTGTCTGGATTTCTTATGCGAGTACATATCTTCCCCTATAGTCATCTGTAACAGAAATATTAGTATATGTACGAATGAAATATGAGTGGAAGTAATTCTATAAGTACTGGAAGGAACAGTCGAGCAAAGAGCTAAAAGAATGGGAATGGGTGCTACTAATAACAAAGGACACTGCTGCTAGCAGTAAAATTTGGGAATTTAGTTTCTTTTATGCCACAGCTGCAAGGGCCTGCACTCTGATAATGCTTGCAGCATGGATGACCTGTCAGTAGAAGATCCTGCATCTTAACCCCAGGAAGTTGAGGTTGCATGTATCACAAATAATGTTCCTTTTCCTGTTGGCCCATCCAGAAATAGCATATACCCCAAAAAAGAAAATGGCAACAACCGGAACTAATGTTTATGGAAAGTGAAGTCAGCAAGATTGTGAGGTGAAGGGCCACCCTGTAAAAACTGAAGACCTCAAAGCAAGTGTTAGTGAATGAACTCTGAGATAATGTGTGAATAGTTAAAAATCAACTTGTTTGGAGATGTTGTAAATAAATATAATATCTGCTCTATAGAATTTTACCTTGTGTTTGTTGTACAATTTCCCGTCCTCATTAAGTGTGCTAGAGGATTGTGGTAGCAGTTATTTCTTGTTGAATTCCACACATCTTTTCCAGCCGCTCATTTGCTTCACTTAATGAGTTTTCTGGAAGTGAGTGAGTACAACTGGTAGTGGATTGTTTATTAGTATTTACCAATTATTGAGGTCTGCACCCTTATTTTTGTCACTGGTTAAGCAGAGATTATAGGCTGGTGTTATGTAGCTCTCACTAACATGCTCAGCACTGTAGGTATTTTAAATGGCTGTTGACAAAACCAGGCTCTGATCTGTTTTGGCTGCCTAACAAGTAGGGAAGCCTTGGCACTGACAGCAAACAGTCTGCTGCCAGCTGATACAAAGCTGGACTTTGAGCTTCTGTTCAGGCATGAATGTGGGGGAGGATGGATACAAATCCTCCCCCCCAAATCACCTTTTCCATTGGACTTGCACAGCATGCAATATATTCTTGGAAAAGGTGGCAAAATTATGCTGTCCTGCTTTTTTGGGGCCAAAGGGGCAGTGAGGACCCTAGATTCTTGTCCTTTTGAGGCTGTGGAGGGAAGTGGTGATAGAAGGACTGACTGCTTTCCCCAGCAGAGTGTCTTGATAACATCTCAAATTAGAGATGTTCTAAATGCCACAGTTCCTTAGGATTCAAGTGGACACAAATGTTTCATGTTTATGGTGTTCTTCCTAATATACAAGTTAGTAGTTGTAAGAAAACTATTCTTTCATCAGAACGTTAGCTCTTTCCAGTTAGAGATACTTCCAAGGAGTGTGTACACTTTATTATGAAAATAACCCTGCAGTAAGACTGATTCTTCTTAGGAAAAAAGTGTTCATTGAAATCCAATTTTCTGACATTCAGCCCTAGTTGGGGCAGCTGTTATCATTTGTCAGGCTACTTACTAGCTAAGTTTATCTCTAGACTTGTCATAACATGGAGCGATCTGTATCACTCCCACCCAGGCCAGTAAGAACTGTTTCTTTAATGATGAATGGCATTGGCACTAATGTCTTGTTAAGCTGTAGTTCAATCTAATGCAGCTAGCTTGAATGCCCTGTATTTATTTGTATTTGGAAAACCATTTAAAACATTTTTCCTAAGGAACTCCTGCAGATGAGCCAACTTGTGGACGACCACTTGGTATCAGAGTGGGACCAAATAACACCCTTTTTGTGGCAGATGCTTACTATGGACTCTATGAAGTTAATCCAAGCACAGGTATGACTTTTCTATTCAGCAGTTCTCTTCCACTGACAGATCTGCTCTTCATTTGGAGTTTTGCCAGACACTGTAGGCAATGCCTGTCTTTTCTTTAACGCAGTTTGGAGCTGTCTGGATGAAACGAGGCATGTAAGAACTTTATTTTCTTGTAGCAGTTACTTCTCTGTGTCTGTCTAGATCAGTGTTAACAGTTGCTTATCTTGTGGTAAGCTGTGTTTTCGACCGTCAAAATAGATGCCTTGGGACTCATGAGCTCTGTGCAGCTGTTAATTTTCATAAAGGTAGAAAAATAATCTTGCAGTTACATAAGCCTTTTGCTATGTTTAGTATCTCTTTATTTCTGCCTAAATCTCGCAGTGTGGTAGTGAAGACCTCTTCTCTGTAACCCCAATATATACAAAGTGAAGAAAGGCATAGCTTGGTGTGGCTGAAGATCAAATGGCTTGTTCCTGCTGAGACAGGCACTGCTGCTTTGTGTCCTTCATTGTATGTCCCTGAGCCAGATCTCAGTTTCAGGAGCTGTGTCATCAGAAATCTATGGTTTGTTTTCTTGAAGGGTTCACTTTCTTTACAGTTTGTTTCCAAATTGGCTCTGGGTCAGGGGAAGGAAGCTTGGACAAATGCCATATTGGATCAATTGGAAGGGTTTAGACTGTGTGGCTCTGGGAGAGTGTAATCAAGATCTCACTTACTGATGGTAGACAGCTGCCATATTAATTCAGTCATAAAAAAAAAAAAAAAAAAAAAAAACCCTTGCCCAAATATGACTACAACAGATTTTCATCAGTTGTGTTAGAGGCTTGGCCATAATAATTTACCTCATGATGTCTCAACTGTGCCAGAGCAGTTCAGTGAACCTGCCAGTGCTTTAATGTTTAAAAAGTACTCTTCTTCAATCCTACAAATTGATGGGGAAAGCGAGTGATAATTGGTTTGCTTGAACTCTACAATGCTGGGACCTGCACTCACGTTTGGTTTAATATGAGCTTCAGAAATGTGGCAAATCTGGTGCCTATCAGAAGGAAACATCTTCTGTTTCAGCTTTTATGAAGAGTGTTTTCTCCTTCTCACTTACACTGTGTTGAGTTATTCCATTGCAATCCAAAACCTTCTTACTTAACAGAGGCAAGAATGGAAGAAACGTGAAGTGCTTGCTGATTTTCTGTTAGTATTGAACTTGCTGCCCAGGCAGGACATATAAAAGCTGGCCTTATATGTGTGTCTTTTTTCTAACCAGGTGAAACGAAAATGCTTGTGTCAACCAAAACACTAATTGAAGGTCAGAAGTTGTCATTTCTGAATGACCTTACAGTGACCCGGGATGGCAGGAAAATCTACTTCACAGACTCCAGTAGCAAATGGCAAAGAAGAGACTACTTATTCCTGGTTATGGAAGGCACAGATGATGGGCGGCAAGTATCCCTTCCCCAAAGCATTTAGCTTACTTTAAGCTCACCAGTAGGAATGGACTTGGACACTTTCTTGGTCTCCAAGTTTTTCTAGTTATAAGCCACCTGTGCAAGCACTGCACTGCCCAGGATAGGGTGGAAGATGATGTGGATGAGACCTGCAGCAAAGTAAATGAGATTGCTTTTTTTTTCTCCTTTTAGAAGAATCAAAAGGAATGTGCTTTTTAAGAGGGAGGGTGTTTCTAACTAAAACTTTAATGGATAGACCTCTTGAGATTGGCAGCAGTATTTCTCCTGTCCTCGTAAGCAAGTGCTTCCTTGCTATTCATCCTCTTTAACTTAGGTGAAATGCATGTGCAAGGAGGTGAAAAGTGAAAAATGAAATCACAATGGGTAAATATTTGTCTTTACAAACATGTATAATACTCTCTTTTTAGCCTGCTTGAATATGACACAGTAACAAAAGAAGTGAAAGTCTTAATGGTGGGACTGAGATTTCCCAATGGTGTTCAGCTTTCTCCTGCAGAAGACTTTGTCCTGGTGTTGGAAACAACCATGGCTAGAATCAGAAGGTGAGTGTGACTTCACTGAAACTATTGATTCTGTCTACTTAAAAATTAAATGACTGAGCTGAATGACAAAAGAAATCCTAGACTCTGTGTGGAGTTATCAACATCAAAGAAGACTTTCCATTGGAGTTATCTGCACTGCATAATCTTTCTATCATGGGCTTCTTGAGCACAGTAGAGTAAGCTGACTTTTTCTGACAAAGAAGGATGTCTGTGCTTTATTTCCCTCTGCCAAGCTAAGGAAAAAACATTTTTAAGTAAATTCCTGTTTATACTTTATTAATTAGAGTGCTTGATTTAAGGTATTATAATCCTATTATTTATAACTTTCAGGTATTATGTATCTGGGCTGATGAAGGGTGGAGCAGATATGTTTGTTGAGAATATGCCTGGTCTTCCAGATAATATCAGATTAAGCAGCTCTGGTGGATATTGGGTCGCTATGCCAGTTGTCCGTCCCAATCCTGGATTTTCTCTGTTAGATTTTTTGTCTGAAAAACCATGGATTAAAAGGATGATATTTAAGGTAAGAAAAAAAAGAATGACCTTTAGTATGGGAATGGAAGTGACTAAAAAAAAAAATTGGTTTGTTCTGTTTCTTCCCATTCACAGGAAGATTAAACTAAAAAATAATGCTGTGTTTAAAACTGTTGTGGTTGTCTTTTGTGTGGAGCAGTTTGTGTGATTCATGGATGGAGAAGCAAATGTTAGTTTTAATGAGTAGCAGACAGACATCTCTTTGAATTGCCTTCCACGCTGATCTCAGAAGAAAGAAAGAGGAGTTACCTCTGCCCTAGCCATGCAGCAATACAAGATCTGTATTTGGATATATGGAAGAAGACTCCACCTCTATACCTGAAGTGCCTGAAGTACTTATTGCCAAGTGTTTGGAGAGGTTTTAGAAAATTTCCTCTATTCTATTGGCTTCCCTAGGCATCCTAGGAGACAATGTGTATGCTGCATGTACTGCTACGTGGCACTTTGTTCTAACTCAATATGCACTCCCTTTTGATTAAAGAAATAGCAATAATAACATATTTTGTGAAGGATATCTGATGCTGAGTAAATGGAATAGTTCTCCTTACACAATATGAAGACTTGAAAATGCTTCCCTAAAAAAAACTAATTAAAATCACTGGCAGCATTTAGGATAGAAGTGGCAGTTCAGCTAAATGAACTCTCATCTGTGCTGTGCTGTCTTTGCTGGTGCAGTGCAGATGCCTTAACAGAGCAGTGCTATGGGTAGCAGAGCATGTCTGCAGCTTAGCATTTGCTGTGCCAGAAGAAGCTGCTGCCTCCTGTGAAGACATTTGTTCAGTCCAATTTCAGAGTGCATTTCTGATGGCTAATCTTTAAAAAATTTTTTTTGAGCTGTCACATTTTAAGCCTGTGTAATACTGTTTACTCAAAATGTGTGCTTTTGTTCTTAGATGCTTCAGTGGAGGGGTGTGGAATGGTTTTTGGCTGCATATCTGACTTCCAATCGTGTACAACAGAGTCTTTTGATAATTTTCCTTTTTTTTTTGTCTTCTAGTTACTGAGCCAGGAAACTGTGACAAAGCTTGTGCCCAAGCATAGCCTTGTTGTTGAACTTAGTGAGACAGGATCCTACAGAAGAAGCTTTCATGATCCCACTGGAGCGACAGTACCTTATGTTAGTGAGGCACATGAGCACAAAGGATATCTTTACCTGGGCTCCTTCCGGTCTCCGTTTATTTGCAGACTTAATCTTCAGCATGTTTAACCATCCAGCCATGATAAAGTGTCACAGTCCTGAAATACTCTAGAGGTATGAAGGAAGCATGTGATTGAAGCAGTGTGTGACTGAGGAGGAAAAGTGAAGACAGCCTGTTAACAAGTGCACTTAGCACTGCTCTGTTGCCACAGGAAAATGTACAGCTTGCTGTATCTGCCCTTGGTTTGACTGCTCTTGCTTTGGAGTTGGCATGCATAATACTAATGTCTGAGGAATACGGTGAGGCATCTTTGTACTTGCTTGTTTGCTCAAGCAAAATCCACTGCATTTCCAAACCCAACACTGGAGTTTTCTTAAACAGGCAACATCTGTCACCCATAATGCAACTGTATGTTTATCTTACTATTGAAGCGTATGGAATTTAAACATGTATGATTTGGACTGAAAAGGATATCTTGCATGTGTTTATACTTCAAAGCCAACTGTTTAGGAGTGATTACAGTGCATGTTCTCATTGCATACAGTGGTGCTGTGGTATAGGCAGCAACATCTGGAACATGCCTAGAAATCTAATTATTCCACTTGGGTTTTTTCTTATGTAATCAACATTGGAAACTACAATTAACATCTAATCAACATGCAGAATCTGATTTGATCATTATCTATGGATTCTTGTGTGGTTTTTTTTTGTTTACAGTTGGGTGAAAGTTTTTTTTCTAAGTTACCAAAGACTGGTTCCAGGGGTTTAAGGTGGATCACTTGGAATGTTACCTCCATGTTTATCAGGTCCTGTAAGTTTCCCGTTCACTGTGTAGGTGGCCATTCCTGAGGGTCATGGGAGGGAAGAAGGCCAGCTGCAGGAATCCTCTTCAGCATGTGTGTTATGGAGAACAGGTAAAGGTTTTGGGAAGGGTCTGTGTCTGAGCGTGGATGTGGATTGAAAGAGCCCCTGCAGCACCTGGTAATAGTGGATGAGGAAGACTTTGGTGGAAAATATTGGAATATAGTAATTGCTCATGGGTGCTTCCTGGTATTTCTGGGTGATACAATGTTGTTCCTGCATTGACAGGTACTCTGGTGAATCCAAAATACTTTTCTGTAAACTACTGCAAAGGAAAGGCCGTTCTGTTTACATTTTCACTAAGAATTTTTTTCCACCTTGGATAGGAGCTTAGGGGAGTTATTTCAGCAGTGTGATTTAGTGAGAGGTAGTAGGGATTCCTGCTCTGGCACTGAAGATTGCTGCTTGCTCTCTACTGCCTCTTTCTACCGCTGGGTGATAGTCAAACATAGACTTACTCTGTTGCTCAATTTTCTCACCTTCAAAAAGGAAATAACTATGATTTGCTTCATTATATAATGAAAAACACTGGAGAAAGGAAAGATGATGTTGAAAATGTAATCTGCTTTCACTGTCTATATTTGCATTTCCCTTCAGTAATAAAGACAGGCACAGAAAGTGGTTTTTTTACTGTCGGTGCTCTGTCACCATATGCTGCAGTACTACCTGCAGCAGCCCTGTGGAAGTAGCTGGTGGTTGCTGGATCGGTCTGATTTGCCTCTGCTGTGCCTGTGCTCACAAGGCTTTTTACTTGTTTCAGTGGTGACTAGGTCTGGGAGGAAGATCAGTGAGAGAAGAAAGAAGCCTGGTAGATAACTTGCTGCAGGTTCTGACCTTTGGTCCAGCTGAGCCCTATCTTAATTATTTGTGGGCAGAGACTGAGTGATTCTGTGGTAAGTTTCAAAGACTGAGAAGCTTGACCTGCCTGCCAGACTTGCACTACAGGAATTCTGGAGAAAGGTTGAGAGTGGGACGTTCTTGCAATACATTTTCCTGGCAAAAGGGCTGGCTAAACAAGCAGCATCTGGCTAGTATTGCTGTGGCAGCCCTTGTAGCTGTTTTTCATGGAATTTGAAAACGGAACTTCATGTGACAGGGGTGCAAAAGCAAGTTCTCTATGGGTCTTGCTTCATTAGTGCTTCAGTAGCCTTGAATCAAGCACAGCTTTGCCTGTAGTTGCACAGCTACCTCTAGTGTTTCATTTCCAAAAGTATCTTACTGAATAATTTAATGCTATCTTTCATGGGGAAGTAGACCTCAGATGTTTAGACATGCCAAATGTAATAGCTTCTCTGTGATTAGTTCTCTTCTAAGACTGTATTCCTGAAGCTGGTAAGTGGGAAAGAAAATAGGCTGTGCTGCTAATTCTCAAGAGGATTAAGACACAGAAAGCCTCTCAAGACACTCTTCTTGCATTTATCCTTTCTCTTCTTTTACCTCCACTGTTAGAGCAAAGCCTTGGCCCTCCTTTAATTTTGAGTCTGCTTTGTGGCAGTGACCTTTGCATATGGTGTGGTGAGCTCCTGAACTTCTGGGACTGTCTGCTCAATGATTACAGCAGAGATCTTGTGATGCTGATGTACAGACTTTCTCATCTAGTTTGCTTAGAAAAGCCAGTGCAGTAAGAGAAAAGTCATATGGGACTGCAGCTCATTTTACTGCTTTGTTTGAGGTAGGGACTGAAAAATTTGGCAGTAGGTGATCAAGTGACGTAAATGCAAGCAGCTTCCTCCCAGCCAGCAGAAAGCCACCTCTGCTTATAGAGCTGCTGCCAGCTGAACTTTGTCTTGGCTCTGTGCAACTGCATGCGTGACACCCCAGCCACCAACAGACAGGAACAGATTCCTCTGAAGCACTAGCTTTGGCTGTCCTTGGAGCTCTTAATGCTGCTGCTCAGATTGTTCCTTTTTCTCCAGAGGGTGGATTGACGGGCACAACCTTCCCCTCTCTCCTTAGGACCTAAGTTTTATTGGGTATATTTATTCTTTCAACTGCCTTTTGTGGCCTGGAATAGGTCAGAGTCTCAGCAAGTTCTGCAAAGGTGTGAACTCCTTGGAGTGAACTGGTGAACAAGTTAACCTTGGTGTGAATTTTAGCAATGATGTGTGTTGGGCAGAGACATCAGCTTGACTGCTGTGTGTTATTGTGATTCAGTGGTACTTAGCTGCAGTTCTTTAGGTCAGTGCTAGTAGTGTCCTCTTGACTCAAGGCTGCTTAGTTGCTGAAATCTTTCTCTAGCAAAGTGCTCAAGAATGTACTAAGAGCTCATCTGACTTCTGCTCTGCTCTTTTCAGTGGAGCTCATGGTAACTCTTACCTGTCTGGAGATGATGGATTATCCTACTCTAGCATACCTTGCTTATTGTAATGATACAATTGATACTTTGCAGTTGTAAATTTTAAGATTTATTTGTCTTTTTCAGAAGCTTTTTGTCTGAGTTGGTTGCAATGAGCTCAGCTTTGTTGCAGAAAATGCTGCCTATAGTTTTATGCAAAATGTGTAGCTGTACTTTGCTTCCAGATAAGCCTATTTAGATAGAAATGTCTGAATCTTGCTGCATTTTCCTTAAGACAGCAGCATGAGCATGCTGGCTTTGTTGACCTGCGTGATGCCAGATGTCTGGCTTAACTCTTGCTTTTTAACACATGGGCAATTAATTCAGTGGTGATTCTCCTGTTTGCTAGGAGCTTGCAAGATCATTCACGGGAGATCATTCTGTTTTGTGCTGGCTGGAATATTTACACAGACCTGTGCTGATTGTGTGCCACCTACATGTGGAAAGGCTGATGTTTCTGAGCATCAAGCTGTCCTGTTGGTTGGAGGAAGAAATGTTTGTCTTGCCTGCTCTTTAGATTGTCTGGAGCTACAGCTTGGCTGGGAACCCTGAGCATTGCTGCTATGTGGAACACCCAGCTGAAATGAAAGAACTGAAACCATTGTAACCCCTTTGGGTTTCAGACAGCAACTTCTTTTGGCTCTTCTTTCCTCTAAAAACTTTGCTGTGGCTTGGGTTTTTTTCTGCTTTGTGGACCACTAGGACAGCTGTGGTTAGGTCTCTTCATTGTCTTTGGCATCAGGCTGCCAATGGAGGCTTGTGTGGTGGATTAATGTAGCACCACATCCAACCATGGAACTCCCAGAGGTTTCTTCCGAGCAAGCAGAGACCTCTGCTATGCTCTAACAGATCTGTCAGGTTTAGGAGTTCCTGTACCTTGGCCTAGAGCCTGTCACTGGCTGTTGTAGACAAAATAGACATTATATAAGGCCAAAAGTGAGATGTTGCTGCTAATAGGAGGTACAATAGAGCAGTAGAAAAGCAACAGCTCTCAGAAGGAAGTGTGTTTGTGGAAAAAAAAAATGTTCCTTATAGCTTAGGTCAGGGCCCTAAGCTTTTTTTTAAGTGTATGAATGAATGTGGGCTCAGGCTTTATTGCTATTTTAAGTTAATGGTTACCCAAATCTTTCCAAATGAGAGACTTAGTACAGTGTAAGTGATAATCTGCATGAAGAGAGAAGACTTAAAGTGGTAGGCACACATGTAGACAGGACCATCATTCTGCTAACCTTGACTATAAGTCAACCAGGAACTGAGTACTGAATACTAACCTAAAGGAAACTACATTGTTTAACCTCAGCAAAAATATGCTTTGGGAAATGACTGAGTTTATTTTTCTTAGCATTTGCAATGATGCCCTCTTGGAGTAGAGCTTTTGATTAAAATAGACTCTATTTAAACTGTGCCATTTCTGGGTTGTGGCTGTGTCTTAAGACAGGCTTATCCATCCTCATGTCTTGAGGCAAGAAAAATTCTACCTTATGCATTCCTGGCAAATGTATCTAAGGTTTTATCTGGCACTGCAGACCCTTAAGACTGTGTGTGTATCCCCATGCATACTATCTCGCTGTAAAGCTTTCCACGGTGTTGAAGCTGTGTGTGCTGTGGTTTAGGCTTTTTATATTGTAGTTGTACAAAGATTCATCACAGAACAAAGCAGTCTAGCAGACCTTCCTGGGCCTGTTTGCACTGCTTGGAGATCTCAGCCAAAAAGATAAATTACTCTCTGGTGAACAAATGACAACATGTTCTCATCTGCTGTTTAGTTTTAGAAAAAGAGATACAAAGCTGGATAGCAATACATTCAGTCAAGGCAAGTCTTTTCTTTGTCACTCAGATCTTGAGCATCTTCCTTAAAGGTCCACACCAGCAAGCTTTGAGAGAGAGGTTTTGTGGTGAATTTATGCAGGTGTTCCCGACCTCAGTTTTGGCCCTAAAGTCCAGACGAAGAAGAACTCATGCGTGGTAGATCCTCTGAAAATCATGACAGAATCATGACGGAAGTTGGGTCAGTGACAGAGAGCAACAGGAACATCTGCTTTATGCAACCAAGGTGTTATCCAGACCTCAAAATAGCATTTCAGCATCTGCAGATAGAAAGAAAATGGGTGATAAAGTTCAGCTGCCTGCTTGGTGTTCCCAGCATTATGGGCCATGGTGTGGGAAGAGAGAATGGCATCCTTCTGTGCTCTGTCCCAGCCAGAAAACATTGTTTGTCTAGTGCTCTTATATTAGTGAGAAAGGCCGTGTAAGAATTTTCTCCTCTCAGGAAATTTCTCTATGTAGCATCCATCTACTGTATATGTAGCATCTGGTTCAGCTCCTTTTAGTCAGGAGCTGACCCTGTATTCGGGAGGTAGAAACCTGCCTCACCATAGCTGGCTCTGCACAGAGGAGGCTCGTACATCTGTGGGAACATAACAGAGCTGGTTGGAAGGTGACAGCACAGCTACAGACAGCCAAGGATCACCTGTGATTCCTGGGTACCTCCCAGAGGAAGTATTACGTACCTGTTGCAGAGTTTTCTTCCTCTGGAAGTGACAGTTGTCCAGGTTGGAGTGCCCCCTCTTCTCACACACTGTGCGGCCAATTTCCACTTGGAGCATGTATTTCACACCTCTGACGATCTAGAGAAAGTTTCCTCCTTTAAAGTAGGGTCAGGGAAAGGGATGTTGAAATGAAATTCTGGCTAGGGATCAAGCGCTACATCTGTCTGTTGTGTGTGGTGTTGTAGATAGATGTGTTTTACGGGGATGGGGGGAGTGCCTCATGTGGAGCAGTTAAGTGGGATAGAGGGACTTGTGCTGCTTATGTTAGGGCACTGTAGAGCAGTCCTGAGGAGGATCAAGGCTCCTGTGTCTCAGGTGCTCTGTAGCAAGGGTCGACAGATGAATGCTTGGAGGACCGCCAGAAATGTGTTCTCTTCTTACCTGTACCATAGCTTTGTTTATTTGCCATTCTTTAAACAGAAATAGGTCGTTGGAACTGTTGTTGTATTGGTAAACCCCAAAGCGAGCTGCCTTGCGAACGCCAGGATTGTTGGTGTTCATTGGGACCGGGAAGCCAGGATTCACGGTTGAATGAGGTGGTGGTATGTATGTAGCTGGAAAAGCACAAAATGTAATCACAGAACATATGCAGTGGCTGAAATAGTGGGAGGTTATTCAGGACTCTGAACCAATCCTAAGCCTTCTTACTTGTCCCATGCACTTCACAGAATCATCACAGAGTGGCTTGGGTCAGAAAGGACCTCAAAGATCATCTAGTTCCAACTTCTGTGCTGCAGGCAAGGTTGCCAACAACTAGATGTGCTTTAGGAAGACTTGTCATCTCCATTAAAAAATAATTTTCCTTTAGATGTTTGAAATAGCAAAGCAACCCATGAAATGGTTGCAGAGCTAAGACTGCCTGAGGGAAGCCTGGGTATTGTAAGTACTTAGGAAGTTTCTGGCCCAACACCTATCTCAAAGCAAGGCTGGGTTTGACTCTAGCTATAATCTAGACCAAGTTGCTCAGAGTATGATGTGATTTTGATAAAATATCAAACAGTGACTGGCAGAACCCTACTGGTTTTTGTTGGCATACCAAGACATAAGCATACTTCCCCCTCCACCTCCCAGTAGTTCTGATGTTTTGGTTTTTGTTTAGGGAAATACAGATTAGGATATCTTTCAGTTCCTGAAATACAAGAGGAAGAGATCCTCAGCCTGTACAAGTTGTTGTGCTGCTGCCAATGGAAGACCTGCTACTCCAGGAGTTGCCTGTGTGTGTAGGCAGCAAGCATGTGCACGCAAACTTGCACTCAAAGCTTGTACTAATTTTCTGCAAAGCTCAAGCTCTTTGTCACCTCCAGTGTTTTTTCACAGCTAGATGTCAATAACAGCTGAGCCACGGAGCATAACCTGTGCATGTAAGCCAGTTTCTACTGAGAAACATAATTTAACTTTCTCCACAGTAGAACAGAGCCAATCCAGTGACCCAGTCTGCTTGAAAACAAATGAAACAAAAAACCCCACCACCCAACAAAACAGGGCATTACATGCCATCACCAGTACAGGAGTCATAGAGGCTCATAGGCCTTGCAGCCGAATTCTGGAGGTATTCTTCAGGCAGGGCATCTTATCCTCTGCTCAGCTTGTGGGTAATCTTTTCAAAGCATTTGTTTGTCCTTTTGTCCAAGTGGAGTTCGCTGTAGGGCTAAGATGGTGGAACCAACAGGCAGTGCTAGGGGGAGCAGCTGTACAGACCTACCCAAAAACCAAAAAGAGGCTTGGAGCAGAGCAGGACCTTGATCTGGGCTTTGTCCACATGGCTTTCCTCTTCCTCAGAGATGCAGTGCTCTTTCTTGCATCAGCAATACCTATTAAATAGCTTATTGGATCCTGCTGTTTCTTGAGCCTTCTGAACTAGCAACTGAGACAAGCTGTCCAGTTGAGAGGAGGTCTCTAGCTTGGGTTCTCCTGCCTACTCTCCAGGACCTTGTTTGAATTTATGCCCTTATGTCAGCTGGAAAGGCAGATGTGACAATGGTGGGATTGTTGACAGCACATGCTATCCCTTGTAGATGGAGGAAATAAAATCATTTTTTTCAGTCTTAGCACAAGGTCTCTGTGGCTTAATAGCTCTGAGCACCTGTTGAGTCATAGTGACATCCCTGTTAGGTGTGGGATGGCAGTGTGGGGGCAGCTGAAGTCACACTGCATGTATGGGAAGGAAACAATGAAATGTGTTACTCAAACCAGTGTCCAGAGTGCCCTTGTTCCGATGACTGTGGTGCCTCATAGATACAGCAGTCTCACATGTGGCAAGTACTCTGAAATGCAACATCTGGAGAGGTGAGTTTAGTCTATCAAACTGGACCTGGTGTGGTCTAGGCATGTAGCAGGCTGGTAGGACTTGCACCATGTGTCATAGGCAGATGATAGGCTGCTGTATTTTTGCTCCAGCTTTCATTAAGGGGTACTAGGCATCTTACCTCCTTGACCCAAGGTGATTTTCTATGGAGTACGATTCACACTGCGGTAAAGTGAATATAAAATTGTGCACACAGTGGTCTGAAATAAATTTTGCTGTTCAGAATAATTTGCACCACTTTATTTTTTACAAAATCCTGAAACTCTCTGGTGTGAGGCACCTGTAGTTCTCCTTACTACAAACTTTCCTGACAGGAATCCCAGCCTGGGTGGGGGGAGAGGCACTGTGTGACTTGGCCAGGCGCTTACAGCTCTCTGAGGATGTGGTCTCATGAGGTGGGAAACAAATACTGCCTGTGGGGGGAAGCTTAGGGTCAGAGCACTTGTTTTACAGACTTCTTCGTACTTCTGTGTTTGAATGTGGGGAAATCTAGCTTCCCTCCTCCTACTTCTATAGGAGAGTAGTAGGGTAGACTTTTCTTGCTCTGAGTTAGCAGGCAAGTGCCTGTTATTGAACAAGAGAGGGCTGTTCTTGCAGATGTGAGCCAAATGTTTTATCAAAGAATCTCTCCTGTGCTTTCCTCATTGAGAAATAACTTGGAGGTCCTGTTCCTGCAGTATGAGAACAATCCTATGGATGTTCCCTCCCAGCCTGCAGGGTAGCAAATAGGGACGTTCTTGCAACAGATATTCTTTTCTTTCCCCTTCATGAAGTACTTTCAGAACCTCTTCCCCCATTACTAGGAGCATGGCTGGGTTTTATCTTTACATGTAAGACGCGACAGAGTTCCTGCATGCCTCTGCAACCCCCAGAGGAAACCACAGCCGAAACAAAAAGCTGCTGGCTAACCGAAGGCCTGAGTGCATTCATAGTTTCTGCATGTAGGAACCGAAGTAACACTGTAGTAGAGCTAAAACCTTCAGAGAGAGAAAATGTTCCTGTCTGCTGCTTTCATTCCAAAAATCTAAGGCTAGCTGCCATCAAGAGTGTTTCTTTGCTCAGCAATGAAGGAAGTGATAGGGAATAATGTGACACTAAAGTCATCTAATCAGTACCTATTCAAGTGCCCACCTGTACTTACCAGACAAATTGTTTCCCACAGTCTTTAGATTTAGTAATTAAGGTCATGCAGAGTTTGACAAATACGTTAAAACCATAAGCTGACTTTGACACTGTTAGATGATGTTCCTGGATAAGGTGGCTTGCTACAGGGAGAGAAGGTCTTTTAAGTGGGTAGAGTTTCAGCTGCAGTTGAAGGGCAGCAGATAGAGAAAAGCCAAGCTCACAGGACCTGAAGCACAAGGAAAACAAATGATTTCCAACTCTTACCATCACAAGTGCAGGTGAAGCCCCAGAGTGCTAAACAGCAAAGCGTGGCGAAGCTGCGGGTGAAGTTTGCTGCCATCTCCACTGCATCAGAAGAGGAGCCTGCCAACGTGAGCAGTGACCGCCCTGCTTCCTGCAGGGGAAGATGTCTCTGCAAGAGCTTTTTATTGGCTGGGAGGGAAGAAAAAAAAAAAATCATTCAAAACTCTAAAAAAAATCACCCTGAATGATCACAGCTCTGAGACTGACTGTATCCTGCTCATGACTGCACGTCTCACAGCCCTGCCGAAGGCTCTGCTCTGGCGACTGCAAGTCCCATCTCAGATGGGAACTTTTGCAAAGGGTTCTGCAAGCCTCAGAGGGTTGTGCAGAAACGTGGGCAGATATGTGTGATGTAATACCATTCTGTGCTCTGGGACGTGCTGTGGGGTAATAAGAGTAACGGTCATATGCTTTAAGTTTCATGGGAAAACGTAACCCCTATGAAATGGGTAGTGAGCCCTTGTGATGGGGTTCTTGACTTGTATATGGGTAACTGTGTGTGGGGAAGAGTGACAGAAGATGGGTCTTGCTTCCCACTATATGGATATAGCTAAAATCACCAGCTGCCAGATTCAGGAGAGCAGAAAATGAACTGTCACCGCAAAGAATACGGTGGACCTCAGCCTGCATATGTGTGCTTGTTTCAGGTGAGCTGGAAGGTGCTTATGGCCATTCAGTTGCCCCAGCAGTGAACTGTGCTTTTTTGAGCAAAGCCATCTTATTGCTGGAGAAAAGTCATAAAGCAGTGTGTGCAGCATGTAAGAAGGCAAAACTCATTTTAGTGTTTCTCAGTAGGAAGAGATTAGGTCAAGTCCAGGCTGAAATGTCCCACTGAAAAGGACTGGGGCAAATGTAGTGAGTCACACTTACCATCTGTCCTTCTTGCACGGAGCTTCTGAATCAGACCCCAAAGCCTTTGGGAAATGTTGAGAGAATGAGAGATATTATATTGGTTGTGGTTTTTGTTGTTTCTTTTTGTTTTGACCTCACATGATGGCCTGACCTTGGATGTAAGATGCCAACACATCTCTGGTGTGTAGCTATAACCTGTTTGCCACCCTTCTGCATGATGCACCAGGAAGGAGTTTGAGATTCCCCCATGACTTTTGTCCCTTTCCTTCTCTTTTTGCCTTCTGGTGAGATCATGGCCTTCTAATTTGAGGGGGGCAGGAATGGGTCTGCTCAGCGGTTTGGGGGGAATCTTTTAAAGCATATATTCTTCTTTGTTTAAAACAGGTGCATTGGGACTCCACTGGCAGAGCAGGTTTGGTGTGAGCAGAGGTGACGCTGAACAAAGGCAGGGAGGGTGGTTAGAAGCTCTCAGCCTGGTGGGATGGCAGTGGGGCCAGAGCTGCCAGGCCAGCTCAGCTGTTGGCACTAGAGGGCACCAGAAGGTAAGACACCGTACCAGCAGAGTTATTCCATAGTAAACATAGCATACGCCTTAAGCAAGATCCTGACCAAGGCCAAACGGAGCCTATGGTCTTTCTGCTTTAAGCTGGGTTAAATAGGTCTAAAAGACTTGTATGGCTGAAGAGCTCTTTTCTCTGCGAGGGATTTTGCAGAGTGTATTCATTCTCGCTATTTGATTGTTAGAAACAGTGTGCAACTGCATGTTTTTTTTTTTTTTTGATAAAAATAAAAGCTCACTAATTTTATTATCCATAAATAGAGATGTAGTTGCTTCCTCCTTTTCTGTTAAAGAAGCAAAAACACGGTATCTGAGGTTTAATTTTCGTGATGCTTGGTGCATGATTGGGACTTTCTCAGCACTACTTCTTGCTTCCCTCATTCAAGGCAGAACCTCTGGGTGCACAGCACAGCCGTGGTTCTTTGGAATAATGCTGTGTGAGGGTCATGTTGGAATTACACTCCCATAAATGCAGGCAGCATCTAGGCCTGCAACCCGCAGTTTTCCTCTGCAGTCCTGATTCCCTCTTTGCACTTCACGGATCAGTGGGGGACTGTGACAAAAAATTTGTCTCATTAACTTCGGCAGGGGCTTGGGGGATGACTGGAGTGTGTTTGAGTTGTGCTCTCAAAACTTTTAATTAAGACACGTTTACTGGTGTCAGTAATCTTTCTTTCTTTATTTCTTCTTCTTTTAATCTTTATTACATCTTCCAGGCCTTCATCTGGTCCCCAGGGCAGCTAATTTAGCTGGGTTTGCTTTAATGAAGGATCTGAACGAGAGGATGCTTTTTTGGCTCTCAGAAATCACCACATTTCAGCTTTTGGGAGGAAAAATGCCTGTTACATTGGCGGAGTGGTCAAAACAGACTTCAAACCGTAAAGAAGAAATGTGGATGTGACCTTGTCTCCACATTGGTGACCTGCACTTTGCAGCTGTTGAAATAGGTTGAGGTACAGAGAAAGGACAGTCCTATGAGGAAGGAACAGGATAATGAACCTCACCAGCCCATCTTTTGTAAGTGGGAAACCATACAGCTCACATAGCGTCAGTTTTTAAGTACAGAATCACCTGGGCAAGCCACAGGACACTGGTAGCCTTCAGAGCAGGCATGAGGAAGGACAGGTTTGGGCAGACACAAGGGAAGGAAGGAAGGAACAAATGAAATGGTTCAGAGCACAATCCACTTAAAGAGGATTAAGTTAGTAAGGAACCCACATGAAACAGGTTGGGATTATGAATCTGCATGCTTGGTATCAGTAGGATGTAGAGGAGAAACAGGAAAGTGACACTGGTGGGTTGGTCTCACCTGAGGCATTTGGCTCCCTATGTACCTTTCTGGGAGCTGCTCCTCAGCTCATCAACACCTATCTGAGCCTCTGCTGTGGAGGCAGCTGTGATTTTTCAAAGGGATCAAGGCTCGTGTTACATTTGTGTTTCTACCAGCAGTAACTTTTGAACAGATTAGTCTCAATTAAATATGAAAGGGTGTTGGAAGACTTGAGGATAATTTGGTTTCCATATGTTTCTAGAGAAGAAAAACCCAAATGAATGGCTGGGATGAGAGGAGTGAGCACAACTTTGCCATCATCCAATCTGTCAACAGCACTGTCAGCTGATTTACAGAGACTGCTTACAGATCGCACCATGGGGCATTTATAAGGGATGAATGGATGTAAAGAACCTCTCTGTGTTTTACCTTGAGGCCATGCTTGTATTAGTCTTGAGATGAACAAGCCTCCCATCTCCTCTTTCTCCCAAATAAGATTTTAAAGTACTGTATCTGAGGACAAGCCTTCTCCTTTCTGTAACCACTATAATGATAAAGATGCGCATTTTACTGAGATCCTGGTGCTGTTCTCACTGTGGCATCTAAGGATTGCTACTTCAATTTAAAATCAGCTAGATTCTGAATGTCCTTAGTAAGAGCAAATCCTCTAACAGGAATTTGATATACAGATGCCCACACCAAAGGTCCCTTTAGCCCTGAACCTTCTCACAGAGTGGCTCAAAGGGGAGCCATTCATGTAAGCCACCCTGAAAGTATTTTAAATGCAGCTAAGCACCACATTTCCCAGTTTTGTTGGAGGATGCTGATCAGGAGATGGTGGTGACTCCGCAGTGTTCACTTAACCTTTCTATATTTGGCTTGTTTTGCTAATGATCATCTCTGGTCAGGGCGGCTCACTGCACTTAGCACTGGGCAGATCCTACTTTGTGTCAGAGCATTTTGACAAGACAACAACCTACAGTGAGGAAAGTGCTACCAGTTCAGCTCTTGCCCCTCTGGCACCTTGCTTTCTCAGATGATGGACCACACGTGGTGGCTCCTCCGTCCACCCCATCTCTCTCCAACATGGTGCTGAATATAGTTGACAGATTGCATGCAAGACCTGCAAGCCTCTGAGCAAATGAATTCAGGCTGAGAAGCACTGGGACAACCAGCCAACTGGGGGCCTGTTTGGAGGAGTGCCCACTTAAACAAGTAGATCTTTTTGTTGTACAGTTTGAAAGAGCTCAGAAGTATGTTGTGACTGATGCCACGAGCTAGTGCCAGGACAAGAGGCAATGGGCAGAAACTGGAACACAGAAGGCTCACCCTGACCACCAGGAAGCAGTTCTGTGCTGTGCAGGAGCACTGGCACACGCTGTCCAGAGAATTTGTGAAGTCGTCTTGGAGATCTTCAGATGTCACCTGAGTGTCCCTGCTGGAACAGATAGACCCAGTGGTGCCTTCCTACCTCAACCTGTCTGTGAAAACATCAAAGTCTTCCTGTTAGACATCAGTTACCATGATAGGCAGTTGGAAGTAATTAGCAGTCTAGTTCATTAGTGTGAACATTCACAGCTGCTGGTTCCCACTGCTTTGCAGTCACCATGAAGGAAGTGGGTCAGTGTTCCTCGACAGAGAGAGAAGGGGTTGTCCCAGCAGAGGAGGGGGATGTTGGGTTTTATATCCTGGTGAATCTGAATGGGATCCCACACCAACGCAAATGTGGATTTGTTGTGTCCTGTCCCCAAACCTGTGTTGAGGAGGTGGCTGAGAAGTTTTTCATTCCTTCTGGGGGTGTGATGCAAAGATGGCATTACCTATTTCAGTGCTTTTCTTCCTGAATGTCTTGCAAATGAAATCATCAGGTACTCATCTGGTTTGCACTGGACCTGTGGAAATGATGTGACATGTTTTGGGAACTCAGTACTGGCTGGTCCTTTGTCCAGGCACACTCGTTTCCCATTTGCTTGCTGTTGTATTTAAGAAGTGTCCTTTGACAGGGCAGATGCTGTTGACAAGAGAACAGATGTTTTCAGGCTGAAGAACAGGGTGTTGGGAAGTGATGTGGACATGTGGGTCCCCGGGCTCAGCAGTATGCCTTGTTTGAAAACTTGTTTGGTAGAAAGAACTGCTCTTAAGCAAAGAGTGTGGAGGGGATCACCCAAGCCTGGATGTGCTGTGCTCACTCTGCACTATCATCAGAAGATGATTGCTTCTCTTTCGTGGGGAAAATTGGCTGACCTCTTGGCTCCAGACACATTGAAAGTGTTTTTCATAGCATCCCTTGGGAAAGGACATAGAGAAGCAGCAGAGAGACAGAGCTACTAAAAAGCCATTAAAGTGGCCAAAGTAGGGGTCACAGTGAGGGGCAGTCTCAGACTGACATCCCTGAGTTGCTTTTCAGAGCAACGTTGTGTTTTATCTGTTTAGGATCCAACTTGGCACAAGCAATGAAAAGGAAGTGCTTGACAGAGCAAGGCATATTGGTGCTGCAATGCAAGCCTGTGTCTGCAATGCAGCACACGCTGCAGGTCTCCCTGTGTGAAGGAAGGCAAACCTGTGCTCTCTAGCAGCATTTAAAAATGCCAACCATAACTCCATGGAGCTTCTCTGTCTAGCAGGCACCCAGGTATTCAGCTGAATACCTGGAACTGACAGCCCCAGTTTGCCATGGCTATGCTGTATTCCCTTTTTCTGCTGCTACCAGCTCTTACCCCTTGCTTCAGATCTGTGAGTAGCAACAACAAGCTGACCTGAGGGGAGCTGGACTGTGTTTTTGTATGCAGCTTGCAGCACCACATGTGCAGAACGCTCCCAGTGCTAGGGGGGTGGGGATCAGAGATGTTCTCCCAGAGAGGGGAGAATTGTGTTCTGAATGTTATATAAAAGAAGCAGAGGAATGTCCATTACCCCAATAATGCAGGTAGAGTGGTAACTTTGCAGTGACTTATTCTTGCCACTCTGTTGGTATCCAGATTCTGTGTAACAAATGAAGCCCCCTCCCTTCCCTGCAGTCTGGGCAGAAGCCCCTCTTCAGGTGCAGAATCTAGCACTGTTCCTGTTAAACTTCATGCAGTGGTCATTGCCCAGCTCTCTGATTTGTCTAGATCTCTCTCTGAGGCCTCTCCATCCTTGTGAAATTCAACAGCTCCTCCCAATTTAGTGTCATCTGCAAACTTGCTTAGTTTGCAGGACTTCTAGTCCTACATCCAAGTCATTTATGAAAACATCAAATGAACTGACCCTAAAATGGAGTCCCACAGAACCTCATCAGTGACCACTTACTATCCTGATGTAGCCTCATCTAATGTAACCCTTTGGGCCTGACCCATCAGCCAATTGCTCACCTATCCATTATGTTCCTGTCTACCAATATGCTGGACATTTTGTCCAGGTTACTGTAAGAACTGTAAGAAATGCTATTGAAAGCTTTGCTGAAATCCAAAAGGATTACATCGACTGGCTTCCCTTGGTCAGCTAGGTGAGTAATCTCGTCATAAAAGGAGATTAAGTTCATTAAACAGGACTTTCCCTTCATGGAAGACCAACATGGTGGGAACATGTCAGTAGTAGGAATGTTGTCCTCTGATCCTCCAAACTGGGCTGTGTATGAAGGTGAAAAATGCTAAGAAGTGTGGATCCGGCTTTGGCATTGGGAGCAAAGCTGCAGGAGGGGACCAGGCCTCCCTGAAGCTCACCTTCTCCAGCTCCGAGCACACAGCTCACACTTAGGAGAAGACCTCTGAGCTGAAAGTCTGGAGAGAGGAGAAAACTTCTTCATTGTTCTCAGACTGAAGGTGAGAGACAACAGAGGTGATAAGGGACCTGCTACTGGCAGAACAGCAAGGGGCACTTGCCACAGGACAAGGGGAGCTGGTTTCAAACTAAAGGAGGGAAGATTTAGATTGAATATATGGAATAAGTGTTTTGCAATAACAGTGGTGAGGCAGTGCACGGGTTGCCCAGAGAGATGGTGAATGGCCCATTGCTGGAGACATTCAAGGTCAGGCTGAACAGGGCTCTGAGCACTGATCTAGCTATAGACATCCCTGTTCTTTGTAAAAGGGCTGGGGTAAATGGTCTTTGAAGGTCCTTTCCAAGCCTTCTAACTCAAACAATTCTGTGATTCTATGATAATTTATCCAATAACATTTGTGGGGGTTAAGAGGTTGTGGAACTTGGAGAAGATTGGCAGGGTCAGTTTACAAGCTTTAAGGAGGCTTAAACAAGTAACTTTGGCACGTAGAAATATAAATGTCTTTTGCAGATGTACCCTCATCCTGCAGTATGTGTATCTCTTTCTGTAATGAGGCCTTGCCAATTAACCTGAGCACACACTCTTTTCAAGGGTCACTTGCTTATAGGAAGATATTATTCAGAAAACCAAGGAACCGTGTCATTTTCATGAAAACTCAGCAAAGCAGTTGTGTCACAAAGGGCTGGAGGCATTTATCTTCTTTTCCCGTGTGTGAATATAATTTTTCTTGGTAATATATCAGGGTACAAGAAGGAAAAGGTACAGGAGAGCTGAGCTCATGCAACTATGAAGCAGATTCTTGCTCCATTTGGGGCTAGGAGTCCAGAAACCCATATGCTCTGGGTGGCACTATGGGCAGGATTCCCTCTTGGGGTTGATAAAAGACAACGTATGTTGGTCCTGGAGCATGCTGACCTTTTGGCTGCGATTCAACCAGAAGCAAAGGAGCTTGTTTCTTTCCCTCTTGCTTCCCAGGTATGGTAAGGGAGCAGCACTTTTCATGAAAGAGCTTAATGCACGTCTGAATGTCAGCCTCCTCTCCTCTTGGCACAAATACGGTTTCCATCCTAGAGCTTCCTTGAGATCCAATTAGCATCAAATGGTAAATCATCTCCAATAGCTTGGTGTGTCTGCCTGACTTCAGCATTGGGACTGTGCTGCTAAATTCTGCAGACCTGCAAGAAAGCCGGAGTCAATAACTAAGAGGGCTTTCTCTTGATTAACAGCCTGTGACCTGTAAGTCAACACCTATTTAATTTTATTTTATTATGTCTTCTGTAGCTCTGTTTAAACAAGAGAACCAGCTGAGTACTGACAGCTGATTCACGACGGGCTCTTGTGTATGTGTGTGAATAGGAAAGCTTTTTGCCTTATGTTGGATATATTTCATTTTCTTCTTCAGAAAATGCACCTGTTAATGAGGAGCTTTTGGGAATTGAACAGCTAGCTGTCAAGCTGCTGGGATGTCTTATACGTCAGTCCTGTCACACAAAAACCCTGTACAATGAGCTGAGCTCTGCTATTAGCAGCTGTAGAGAGTGTGGACATGTTGACAACTGCTGATTGCAGTGACACTGGATTAGGCTTGAAAACCTTCTCCCAAGCAATATCCAGCCAGTATAGAAATGCCCAGGGGCACTGGGGCCAGCCTGACCCTGGGACAAGCAGAAGAGCTGTTCCACTGCAATGGAGCTGAGGAGCAGGGATTTGAAAAAATCTGCACTTTTTCCATGAGGCTGTGAATAGGAATGGAGGAGAACTCTGAATGCTGATCTAGGGCAGAAATCAGAGGTTAGGTGCAAAGAGCAGAGGGAAGGTCTTGGGAGATGGACCTGGGTGGGAACACCTTGGGTAGCTGGGGAGCAGAGGGGGAAAGGTTGCAGAGATGCTGTGTGTGTGTTCAGTGTGTATGTGGGACATGTTCCATGCTGAGGCACTGTGGGGGAGCACCCTGGTTGGTAAGGGCACTGCTTGTCTTCTTGTCATGCCAGGGTCCTGGATATCAAGGAGCAGCTTAATCTCACTGGAGGGAAAGTAGTGGAGGACACAAGCACCACTGCATCACTGTCAGATATGTCCACGTGGTAATACAGCTGCCTTCTTGGAAACTGTGGTTCCACTTCCCTTCTCTATCAGCTAAACAGACCCCATGTACACATGACATGTAAGCATCTCTTCCTCCTGCAAAACAAAACACAAAAAATCCAGGACCTTCCTGAGAAGGGTAATGGGGAAGCTTCACGCCATCTCATTGTTTTTCCATTGCAGCAGTGGGTGTTGTTCCCTTATGGATGATTTCTATGCATCCCACAGTAACAGTGTAAGAATGAGTGTTCTTTAGGGAAGTAATGGGCTGATAACAAAGCGTATTTTTGCGGCTCATTTGTAGTTCATGTGGCCTTTTGTGTCCTAGTCCTTGCCAAATGGGAGCTACATAATTTCTCTGAGCTAGATCATTTTGTTCTGGACAAAATGAAGAGTTCTCTTGAATCCACTGAGCAGTGAGGATAAAGCTGTCTCCTACTCAGCTCTCCCAGCTGAAAGCCTGAGCCAGATTCATTGGAAGTCATCATCCAGTGAATGGTTTCTTGTGGGCACTGAGCAGAGTGGGTGGACGCAAGGTCACTCAATGTCCTAGAGTGGTCAAGGGGGAAGATATGAGACCACTTGTGCAGCCTTTCTTTGGTTTTGGGAGGTGTTTGATTTTTCAAGCACATATGCATACTGGAACATCTTTCAAAGCAGCTTTTGCAAATTGCTGCTCTGCTACTGCTAACCAGCTAACCGTTCTCATTTTAAACCAGTATTCTTACTTCTCCAGTAGTTGCATGAGGTTTTCAGAGTGTACAGATTCAAAGGTAACTTGTGGGAAATGTAATTCAAAATTTCCCAGCTTTTTAGATACTTAAAAATATATGCATTTATAGTGTATTTTAGCAATGTTATGTTAAAAGAATCCATGCAGAGTATGAAGCTGGAGTTACCAGTCTGGAAATAGTCCAGGACAGCCTGGGCTGTGCTGTGTGAGTGCATACTTCTGCTTGATTTGCTGCATTGGTTACAGTGCAGTGCCCACAGGTAGAAATGCAGTTATAAGATGTGAGAGTGCTTTACACCAGGACAACTGATTTTGGTTGAGTGACCCATATACACCTGGGCGTACTTTTAGGCTTGGCAACCTCGTCTGCTCTTCATGGGCTGTTTCACATGAATTACACTCCATGGGCAAAGCAGGGAGCTCAGAACTGCAGCAAGGCTTCCAGCCAAAGCCTGGGCACATCAGCGGGAAGAACACTGGTGGATTTGGGATGAAGCCTGATGGCTGTAGAACTTAATGGCAGGCAGCTCTCCAATAGGATCTTCCCCAGCCTGGTGTCCTCATTTAGTGTGTGGTCATCTCTGATTTATTTGCATTGCTGAGCTGCTCTGTTACTGTGCCTGAGCTCTGTTCCCTTCACTTATGGCTTCACATTTCTGTTGTTATTTGAGCTTGGCAAGTTCCTGCCTCCATCATTAAAAAGAAAGAGAAGTTTCTTTTCCTGCTTCTTAAGCTTCTGTACTACTGCATTTTATGCTGTGCACATACAAAGGGTAATAAATTCAGTCATTTTTGGTCTAAATGTAATTCCTTAGTAATTGCCATCTACTTTTTTTTATGGGTAGCAATACCTTAGCTTTGCAAATGCAAGAGCTGGAGTTTTCTGGCAGTGTCCTAGGGAGGCTTTACTTAATGAAAGTAAAAATTCATTGGGAAGGCTTAAATTAGATGACTGCAGAGAATTCTCTCTTTTTCACAGATCATGGCAGAATCCATTCCCCAAAAATCCCATGAGAATCCTCACGGGGATGCAGGGGCTGTAGGGCAGAGGAATCTCTTCTCTCTCTTGAGGTCTGTGGGGTGGACTCCTTGAAAAGTACAGCTGGAATGAGGCTCAGGTCCCAAAGACCAAGCCCAGTGGCTATTTCAGCTTTATCAACAAGCAGCAGCTCTGCTTGAACCCATGGCCTTCCCCTTCCATTCCAGAGCTGGGGGAGCTCTGCAGAGCTGCCAATGGCCTTGGGAGTGGGCTGGTACTGATTTACACACTCCTGGTTCACATTGGCCATGGCACTGCGAACAGCAGTTATTAATGTCATCTTTCTTCCCTCTGGCAGTTTTCTTTTTCATCTTTTCATCTATCCACATTGAGAATAATAACACCCCCCAAATCTCTCTGACACACGCATGTATAAAGCACAGAGCAGCTTTTTGATAGTCACATTGAGCGAACTTCCAAGATAGACTCTGGGTAATTTCCATCTCCATTTCCCCATCAGATCATTAAAACGAGGCAAGTAAAACATCTCAGAATAAAAGTGGCAGGCACGAAAGAAGGCTTTTAAATATTAGCAGCTTTAAAATTAACGTTTGATATAATTTCATGCTGACTTTTGATTACCAACACCTTTTACAAAGATAAGCTATAAGATCTGAATTTTTTATTGTGCATTCCCAGAGAAGTAAAACTCAGCTATTACCAGTGCAGTTTGACCTCTGTACCCTTAGCAAAGTGCTGTTCCTTAGTTGCCATATGCTACCAAAAGGGCTATGATTTTAATTACCAGTCAATAAACCACCTTCACGTTTTTCATGGTAATAGACTTTAAAGGAGTTATTTTTGCTCACTAGTTATATAGTGGCTCTTAAAATGCTATTTGTTGGGTATAGACTGAGGTCACCAAAAGTCAAAGAGGTGTTCATTTGCCAACCTCATTCCCATTGCCTGGGGTTTTCTGGGACTGTTACTTTTTCCATGCCGAAGCACAGGGCAGCACTATCAATTTAGCATTCCAATCTTACGTGTCTGTGCATGCATGATATTGTAGGTATGGTCTCTTCTGCTGGCAGGAGGGCTTCCTGTGGGGTCCCTGCTTTTATTGCTGCCTCTGGCTGTGTCCAGGAAGCCAACAAGTGTAGGAGAATGTAGGAAATGGGGAAGTTAAATGCAGGAAGATTCAGCACTGAGGACATGCTGTTTCACAGAGAGGGACAAATCCTTTTGTCTTCACAAGTTACCTTGCAGGAGATGGGGGGCTGGCACACCTGAATTTGTGCAAGCCTAGACTCAGCTTTTTCCTGCAAGAGCAGTTTGCAAGGTTTCCTACAGACGTGGGCAAGTCAAGTGCTGCTGGAGGTGCAAAAGTGGGTATTATTCCATGCTCACGGCAAGCTGCGGGGAAACGAAATGGCCATGAATAAAAACATCAGCATCTGGCCTAAGGAGACTCCCTTGCAGCTAGAAGGCTGACAGCAGGGAAGCCCAGGGGGATGGCAGTTGTTAGTTTGACTCATCGATCGTGGCACGCAGCTGATCTAAATTCAGCTACGGTGTAAAGCCCTGGGCGAAGGAAGTGTGAGGGCCATGAATGTATCCTAGAAAAGCAAGCAGCATCATTCACCATTCAGTTAGCACCGAGAAAGTGCACGGGATGTATGTGGGCTGTTGGTGCTGAGAGAGCTTTGCCAGAACAGGGAGGATATGTGGCACCTCGGTCCTCAAACAGTGACACAAATGGTGACAACCAATCTGGGCTACCTCCTTCAATTGGTTCATCTGTCTGAGGTCCTGGTCCTGCTGTAGGCTCTGATCTGGGTCAGCATACTGCACGTATGAGGCCACCTAGAGGACAGGAGCTCTATCCTGAATTTAGCACTAATGCTGGTGAGCAGCTGTGATGTGGTCCCTCCCGACAAACCTTGCACCCCATGAACCTGCAGCAAGACTTCCACTGTGCTGCTTTTGTAGAGTTATTAAAGCAGAGCACAGAGAGGGGAGAAATGTTTGAACCTTTCTGGTGCTGACAGCTGCCCCAAGCATCTCTTTGGGGTTCTTGTTGTCCATGGCCTGTGCTGAGGTTCAGGCAGCTTTGCTAGAAGGGCATGCTTGCTAACCCACAGCCAGCCAGGGGTTGTGAGGCTGGCTTGCTTTTAGATGTCTTGAAATGGTTGTTACCCTTGGGAATGAGGGCAGGAGGGAGAAAAAGACTTTTCTCTGCTCATCACCTTGTGTCTGTGTAACAGAGGCAGCCGGTGCTCAGCAGGTTGAGATCCACCACTTCTGCCTTTGCTCAGCCTCTTGGATCCCAGATTGTACAACATCTTGCACCAGCCTCCAGGAAAGGGGACTCCAGCCAAAATCATGCTATGAGACACATATATTGTGCTACAGGGAAAAAGTGGAGCATCCTGGGAATAAGCTGCTGCATCATATTGTCTCATTGACTGTGGGATTGTGAACTCTATTTCTGGTGGCTAATGGCACCAAAACATGCTTTGGCTTTCTGCAGGGATAAGCTGGTAGCCTTCCATGCTATGTGTATCCCAGTTGGCTCAGAGGTGACATCCCAGGCTGCTGTAGGCACAAAGACCATGTAGAAAGAGTAAGAAGTGAGATGGTGCAAGTGTATGCACCCAGGCACTCTCTAGTACTATTCAATTTCTAATGTCTCCAATATGGTTTTTGACCAAGGTCAACCTAGCAGTTTTCTCATCATGGCTTTGTAGTTATCATGGATCTCTGATAATTCCCAACAAGCAACTTGGACAAAAGTTTGAATGCACGTAGCAGCAAGTAGTAAGTATCAAGTAGTAAGCAGTGCTGCTGGGACTATTGGATATCAGAGAATGAGTCTGGCCTCCTCAGTCTGTTGTAGGTATAGATGTAACCCGGATTACCCAGAAATGTGATATATAATGATATATGGCTACCTCAGCTTTTAGGGACATAGTGTAGTGGTCATGGTGGTGATGGGTCAATGATTGGACATGATGATACTAGTGGTCTTTTCTAACCTTAATGACTCTATGATTCTGTGACAGCCTAGAAGTGGCCTAGATATGTTCTTTCCTGTAATGTAATTGTAAATGGATTTTGCTTCTAAAACACTGTGACATTGATTTCCTACAAAGTGACAGTCTTGTCTCATTATCTTGATTCATTTGTTATCTGTTGGATTTTAATAGCAAAGATCTGAAATCTGATGATTAACCCCCACCCCCAAAAGAAAAAAGTTCAGAGCCATGTTACATCTTAACAGGAGCTTCAAAAAGAAGCATGACAGCTGTGTTTGGGAAGAAATTCACACTGTTGGAAGTCTGATGGCAGGGAGTCTCAAAACAAAAGGAAGACACTGAAGGATGAGAGAGACAGAAATCTTGGATAGCAGAGGCACTACCATCAAACAGGCAGATACAGTCCCCCTGACAGGACAAGTCATACAAACTCTATGCATCCAAATACATTTTGCTCACAGAATCATAGAATTGTTTAAGTTGGAAGGGGCCCTTAAAAGTTGTCTAGTCCAACTCCCCTGCAATGAACAGGGACACCTACAGCTGCTGCTTCTGAATTTTTGGGTTGGAGCACAAGTGCCTTCTGCTAAATCCGGAAGAAGGAAGGAGTACAGAACGTGCTCAGAAAATATCAGGTGTAGGAAAAAGATCTTTGAAATGGGCAGGGATTCTGGGGTAAGGCTTGTCTGTTGTGTTATGAGATTTGTAATGCAGACTTACTACCTGGGACCTTTGGGCTAGCTCCCTGAAATGTGGCAGGTAAAAAATGATATGCTTGCTGTGAGTCCCTCAGGATGCCAGCTGAGCTGCTTCATCAGAGTGACAGCTGCTGGTTGAAGAAGCCACTTTAGCTCAAGATTGACTGGCCCATTTGCAGCATGAAAGATCAGCACCATTAGCAGCAGTGAAGGTCTATGCTCCCTGGGGTTACTGCTGGAGTGGGGGTGTCAGGCAGCTGCCTGTGTGGCTGTGCTGGTGAGGAGACCGCTCTCCTGCAGCTGGACATCATGCTGTCTCCTGATCAGCCTAAACTTCTTTGTCACAGCATTTCCCTCATTGGCTCCGTGCACATAAGGATTGTTCATTTTGGAATCATTTGCTGGCAGCAGTACAGTCCTGGTCCAGAATGGATGTTGCTTGCATGGAGCAGCAGTGAGCTGGGAGTAGAGAACTGCCCAGAACTTCCTTGGGAGCAGTGAGTCTCCATCATGGTTGCTTCAATGCAGTGCTGGCCCTGTGCTCAGTGCTAGGACCCAAAGGGTAACCAGGAGAAGAAGGTTATGGAGGTGATCAGTGATAGGGGCAATCACAGCTTCTCTGTACACTGCATTGCCCACAGGGCTGGGGCTTAAACCCTTGGGAAGTGACTTCTCTTGGCTGGTGGGTGTTGAGACAACACTGGCCTGATGTCACCTCTTTCACGATGTGTAAATATCAGGCTGTGGTGGCGGTGAGGCTCAAGTTGACAAAGGTCCAACTTTGCTGAGGAGGAGGTCCAGGCAGTGAGCCAAAAACTGTGCCCTGCTGTGGGGCTGGGCTCTCTGGGAAGAGCTCTTTGTTCAGAACACCAGAGGTTGACAGGCCTAGCAGAACAGTTCCAGAGGCTGAATATGTCTCACAAGAGGCTTCTGGGCTCATGCCAAATGCTCTTGAAGTGTTTTTACTAACTTGGTCCTGGAATAGGAAAGGTTACGTGCAGGAGAACCAATGTGCAGAAGTGCAGGGAGAATATATAACTAAATGAAAAGCCTGTGTTTGGAGTTGTGCTTAATCGAGACCCAGAAAGCCACACAATGTCCTTAGGCTGTGCTTGCCTTTATTTAAGTGGGAAAGTTTTTGGAATCCCTGGGAGAGAGAGAGCTCATGTGACAGCAAATGAAAAATGGGAGGCCTGAAGCAGTGGCCTTATGTTAACTTCAAGCTGGAGGAGACTCAAATTCAGTGCAAAGGCTTCTGTGAGGAATTATGGAGACAGCCTTGCTACCATGCACTGAGATAGGCATCTGGGTTTTTCAGGTCAGAAGAAAATCTGTGTGGTCCTCTGCTAGTAATGACAACAGTCATATTTGCTGGGCTGTATTGTGTTTTACTGCTGGAAACTGCAGATGGATTGAAAGAACGAACAACGGAAGATGTGGTTTCTCTTTTTCAGCATTTCAGGCAATTTTGAGATAAATGAATGATGTTTCTAACTGATCTTCAGTCTTTTAAGAGCCACGTCTGACCATCTGTCTCCAATTAGTTCCCCCAGCCCTGCAGCCTTCTCTCTTTGAAGTTCACACACTTTTCTTTTTGGTACAATAATAATAAGGAAACTTGAAAGTATTATCAAAGTTTCATTCTGCCTATTAAAAGCATTCTAATTTCACCCCTCTGGGAAGAGATGGGGCAAGATAAGTGAGGTGAAATTTTCCTGGGGTTTCATTCACTTAAGAACCATTATTTTTATTCCTGAACAATTTGACTGTGGCAGCAGTGATAGGATGAGAGGGAACAGCCCCAAGTTGTGCCGGGGGAAGTTCAGGTTGGATATTAGGAAACATTTCTTCTCAGACAGAGTGGTGAGGCACTGGCACTGCTGCCCAGGGAGATGGTGGAGGCACTGTCTCTGGAGGTGTTCAAGAACCATGGAGATGTGGCACTGAGGGATATGGTTAGTAGGCATGGTGGGGGTGGGTTGATGGTTGGACATGATGATCTTACAGGTCTCTTTCTACCTTAATGGTTCTGTGAGTCTATGATTCTAGGCAAGGCACAGAGATTAGGATTCAAGAGAATTGGGTTCACTTTCATCTCTGTAGAGCAACTCCTACCTGGTGAGTGCATGTTGTTCATATAGTTTCTTTCTCTTGTTCCTAGTCAGGTCCTGAGCACACAAACTGACTATGCAAACTCTGTACTCCCTCCTGGCAGTTTGGTCACCTGTTCTTATGTCCAGCTCCAATACAGTGCAACTGAGGACTGGAAGAAAGCAAATGTCACTGCTGTTTTCAAGAAGAGCACAAAGAAAGATCAGAGGAACTACAGGAACTACAGGTTCATCAGCCTCATCTTGATGCCTGGAAAGGTGGTGGAGTGATTAATCCTGGAAACCATTTACAGACACTTAGAGGACATGAAGATTATCAGGAGTAGCCAGGAATTTACTTGAATACATTTTTGTTTTTATCTGAACTCCTCTGGAAAGTTAGATTTACTATAACATGCTTCATGCACAATGGAAAGTATGCATAAGGCCAAAAGACAAAATAACAAAGACCAACATTTGAATAACACCTTTGGCCCTTTAGACTCGTATTAACATATGCTAGGCAAGGAATACACTCCCAGAAATATCACAGAAAACACCACCGAAAGTGACTTCCAAAAACTCTTATGTAGAACTGTAGGTGTTTGTGTACCTAATAGACAATATTGTTTGCACATGGCATAGTTATTAAAAATGAGGTATTCAGGCCTCACCTTTGTATTGTGTAACAACATTTTTAGATAGATCAAATTAATTGTACATCATTTGCAGAACACCATGTGATATGCCTAGGTTTGGTTAGTTAATGTGTCCCCCAGAGTCTTCTTTTTCAGCAGGTACAGTTTCGTTCTTTAATTTTTCTCCCTTTCTGAGCAGAGAGGAGTTGAAGAGAAGAAAAAGCCTATGAATAAGGGAAGAAAATATTTACATTTGTACATGCTATATCTGGGGAGAAGCTAAGAATGGTTTTCTGTGTACAGCCTTTCAGTTAGGCAAATAGCCAGCAATTAGTGCTGATGGCTCACAGAAACACAGAAGGTACCTCTGAAGACCATCTAGGCCAATCCCCCAAACAGGGTCAGGTAGAGCAAACAGAGCTTCATGTATTAATGCTTCTTTCTCATATAAAAGGCAACTCCTCACCTGTGCTGTCCCAACTAATCCCGCTTGAAAAGCCTACATCTATCCACTGCAGCCCTCCAGCGTGGGAGCTACAAGCATACAACTCCTGGAGGCAAGAAGATCATCTCTCTTGTTCCAGCCTCCATGAGAAGCCCAGGTCTGTAGCTCTGAATCCTTCCTTGGGAGCACTTGCAGTGGCTGGTGTTGGGCTGTGCTCTGCTACGTGTCACCACCATTGCTGAGTACACATTTCCTAGCTTTTTTCTGTGTACCCTTCTGTGCAAGCTTGTGCATGTCTGCAGATTCTGCTGTAGCAACACAGACCAATTTTTAGTGTGCTATGTGCAAACACCACTTGCTGGAGGTGAAAAACCTTTCTTATTCCTATCCGCAGGAGTGAGGAACTCACTTATGGAGGAAGAGTGCAAAACACACGTTATTTCTCCTCCAACCTCCTGCTGATTATATGTATCCCTCAGTACTGTGCTTCACCATCTTTTCTTTACTTCCATTTTAATGTAGCTGATAATGGCCCAGGACTAAAATGTTCGCTGGCATGCAAGGCCTTGTCCATAACTCATCAGGCCAAATGCTGCATGGCCCTAGCTCTATCAGTATCAGTGAGGTTCTGATTGTAGAGGGGCAGAGGCCTGCATAGACTTCCTCCTTTCAGAATATTTGGCTTCTACAAGTGTAGCACACTTGCAGACACCTGTGCAAAAATGCAGGTGACTGCTAAACCTGAGCTGAACTTTGATGATGAGAGAAGTGGTTCCATCTGAGCAGTCTTCAGAAAGGAGGGGGCATTCTTGGCTGTGGGGGTGTTGAAGTAACTCAATTGTTTGTTTGTGAGGTGTGCAAGTAAGAGCATATTTCATCTGTCTGTGAACATAGATCCTGACGGCTCTTGCGGTTATTTCTCAGGTATTGCAACTTAAACAGTAAAAAAGTTGCTCTTTGAAGGGTTGGACTAGATGATCTCCAGATATCTAGTTCTAACCAGATATCTAACTTCTGTGAAGTTCTTTAATGGTGGAATGAGTGAAAGCTCCTATGCAAAGGCTAGGTTGGATGGAGATATGGGAGCTGGAGGCTCTGAAAATCGCACCAAGCTGTGTTGTCTGCTGGGGTGAGTGGAGAGAGAGGCAGAAGGCTGCCAGGGAAAGGGCTTGGCTGGGAGGGGAGATGGTAGGTTGGGATGGGTAGAGATGATAGGGGTAGGAAGAATCTTTCTGAAAGTAATGAGAGGAGGAAGCCAACAGCACTGTCCATGGATGGAAAAACAGATTTGGAGTTAACAAACAAACAGGTTTTGTTTTTTTTCTCTGATCTGTGCTTCTAAGAAATAAGATGTTGAGAGATGCTCTGTGTAAATAGATTAACATCCAAGGAAATCTGGCTTATGAGTTTGCTTGTTCCTGCTAACATAACAGCCTGAAAGACTCTGAAGATCTCTCTGCTAAGAAAGTCAATAATATCATGCTGGGAATAGCTTCTAGTCAGCCAGGGCTTAATGTAACATGGCATGTGTAAGATTTCAGAGCTTGATGCCATCTGCTCACAGAGAGCATCAGATCACTGGAAAGATGTCAACAAACAGGCTTGAGAAGCTAGTGCAAATGAGGAGGGAAACAGCAAGCTCCAAGGTGTAGGAAAATGATGATTTTTTAGTGTGACTGTTGCATTCATGAGATTGGTTAGTCTGTTTTTTAATCTGCTTCCCACTGCCTCCAGAGAAGTGCCTGCTAAAGGAGAGACGTGAGTCTCTGAGCTAAACTGAGAGAATATGGCAATAAGAATAGCAGATGAATCAGAAGAAGGAAAAAAAACCACAAAAATCAACAAATGTTTCACATAGTATTTGGAGACCTCTCTTGGGGAGCCTCAGAGAATTAGTGTTAGTGAGGGAGAAAGAAGTTAGCAGGCATTGTAACCAGTAGCTATAAGGTCTCTTTAATGTAGTTTCCAATATAATTTATGAGGTACCAAGGTTTTTTCTCTTAAAAAAATAAAAATAAATAAATAAATTTGAACCCCAGATGGTAACCCAGAATAGGAACCTTCTTTGATCCAAGAGTCAAAATAACTGTACTTTGAAAAATATTTTGAGTACAACGTTAATTCTGACCTTCCCATGAAGCATGACATAAACACGTTTAAAATAGATATTCATGCCAAAAACGATTTCCATTGTCAACTGAAAAGATCTGGGTGTTATGTTACGGTTAAGATGTTTGAAATTTACAGTCTCTCCTATGGCACTGTTTTTGTGTGATAAAGGATGTGCTTACCATAGGCTGAACAGATTTCTTTTCTTCCCTTTGTATAGGAAATAAAATTTTGCTCTTTTGCAATAACTGATGCTTGAATACTTATAAAATGCTTAATGTGTATTCACAAGTGTTTAGATACCTTGAATTGTTGCTCACTAAAGACCATTTTCCCATAAACCTCTGTCCTACTTCTACTTGTAACAAGTGAATAGTGGAATATTCATGGCAATAGGGTTTGTTAACATTAATCAGCTTCTGGATGCCAGCTTATTGCCCCTACCAACTATCTGAATGGTAATTCCATGGATGATGGAGAAAAATTGTTCAGTCCATGCCAAACAACATAAAAATGTGCAATGGTCACAGACAACAGTGGCTGCAGATTGAGGTTTGAGAGATCTAGAGCTTATGCCCCATCCCTGGAGGTGTTCAAGGCCAGATTGGATGGGGCCCTGGGCAGTCTGGTCTAGCATTAGGTGGGATGGTTGGTGGCCCTGCGTGTGGCAGGGGGGTTGGAGATTCCTGATCCTTGAGGTCCCTTCCAACCCTGGCAATTCTGTGATTCTGTGATTCTGTGATGTCTTTCCTGGGAGAGAAGTGCTGCCCTAGGGCAGGTCACTGGGGGCATGTGTATGGTTCTCTATCTCCATAATTCCTCAGATGCATTATCTCTACCTTGTGACACCAGAGAGTGTTATTTGCAATGATGCAAACATATACCAAAGCTTAGACTCACCTTTCTTTATCTGCTCCTTGGTGAGTCCTACTGGAAGAATTTATGCCCAGTGTTCTCTAGCAGTCAGAAACAGAAGAGTTTTGTATGAGTCTTAAAGCTGGGTCTCAAGATAAGTCCCACTGACTTCTACTGTTTTAGCTCCCAGGAAAGCATCGCAGAAAAACACGCCTGTCTATCATCTCCTTATAGCTCATTATGTCTTCCTCCATCATAATTTTTGTGAGTTCCTCTGATGTGTGGTTGTCCTTGGAAGCCAACAGGTGGAACAAAAACAGATGAAGCTGAGGCTGTAGTGGGGGTTTTGCTTGATACTAATGGGCTCCAGATCATTGTAATAGTAATGTCACTTGGCAGTTTACCAAAGGCAGGTCTTGCTTGTTGTAGTTGCCCTCTGTTTCACTCCTAAGTCCTTTTTTTTTTTTTTTCCTCAGTACTCATGATGATGTGTCCTAAGAGAAATTCATAAGGTTACTTTAAGGATTAGCCATCAGATCCAGCTGTTTCAGAGTACAGGCCTGGAAGTGGAAAAAAACTTGATTTATGCTCTCAGTGCCTGAGAGTAGCTTGGTTATTTCTGAACTGTGAAGAGAACTTTTCCTTGGGAATCCAAGATATATATTTTTGTGAGAGGAACAAATGTACTGTATTCTCCACTGACTCCAAGAATCACAGAATCATTTGTGTTGGAAGGGACCCTTAAAGATCACCTAGTCCAATTCCCCTGCAGTGTACAGGGACACCAACGGCTCCATCAGGTGCTCACAGCCCTGTCCAGCCTGACCTCGAGTGACTCCAGGGACTTGATTTATTTTGATGAAATACTCTTGTAATGTGCACACACTGCTGAATGACTGAGTTTTACCTGAGGTTCATTACTGTCCTTGGGATGGTGTGAGAGAGAACTTTTGTGAATGTGTTAATTGTTACCCTGTTATTCTCTCCTGCAGCTTGGTATTTGTCACGCATTGTATTAGCGAAGCTATAATTACTCAGAAATCCCCTTACACTGCTTTCTTCTACTTACCACGAATTTCCTAAGAAGACCACAATGCAGAAGTGGAAAGTACCTGAAATGTGTCATGGGGTGTGGAGTAAGAAAAAAATATCTATCTATCTATCTATCTATCTATCTATCTATCTATCTATCTATCTATCTATTTATTTAATGTGGCTACAAAAGGCCACACTTGCTTTGCTGTGTTGGTACTGCACATTAACTGGCACCTTTCTGCTGGCAATTGCTTTTCTCTCAGGTCTTCTTCACCCATCTCCCTTTGAAGGACAAGGCCTGTTCAGAGCCTGTTGCAGTTAACTTTCCACCATAGCTAATTGGATTTTGTGCATTACACAATAGCATTTTAATTGTGGAGCTGAGAGATATGGTAGTGCAGATTCTGATTCTGACAAGAGAAATTGTCTCTGAGCACGTGCTGAAAGCCCTTCTCCTGTTATGTGTCATCCTTTCCACATAATCCCATTAAGTGAGGCAAGCAGGCACTCTTCCCAGTGAATGAATGAAGCAACATGCTTTGGGGCAAGCAAAGAAGAGTCACCTTCCCAGGTTAGCTTTGTGTTCGGGACAGCCTTTGCTTTCATGAAATGAGGTGAGGAGACACTGCTACAACTGTTATGTCCTGGGCTGGATTGCAGACTGAGCTTTTTGGGCAAACAGAGAAGGAAAAGACTGCCTCTGCCTTGAAGACTGCCTCTGAGCCTTCTTCAAGCAGGCTGCAAAATAAAGAACCAGATCAATGGACAATTTGGTAAACCTGGCATTGTGTAGGGTTGGGCATTTGGCTGCTCTGAGCCTTGAGCAGTCAAACAAAGGGACGTGGTAGTTGAGGTTCTGCCTTGGCTGCATGCTGGGCTTGTGCTGCGACCCTGTGTCCCACAGAAAGGACAAAAACAGACATAGACCTCCACAACACCTGGGCAGTGTACCAGAGGTACTTCCTTACTGGGGCAATCCTTCAAATGGTCTCTATGACAGGGGTTAATTTAACAATGATTATCAGCTTTTCACCACGATAATGGGGAACGATAACTCTTCTGAAGTTGGAGCTGAAGTGGGCATTGGGAAAAGCTGACATTTAACTTTCAAAAAAAGCTCACTTCAAGGAGTAATTCACTGTAGTGCTCTTCAGATTAATTTAAAACAAGTAACCTAAGAAGCCTGAGGAAAGTGGGATTTCAGCAGTCTAGAGGCCAGCACAGTAGGAGACTGCAATTCTGGGGAGGTGGCTGGGGCTGCCGAACTGCAGAGGGGATGGCTCACAGGAGCTGGTTTGCTTCTGGTACATAGGCTGAGTTACGTGGGAGGGAGACAAATGTGCTGCAGATTTTTAGAGCAGAAAAGGTTTTTCTGCCTTATTAATGTCCCAGGCTCCATAAATACACAATATCTGCAGAGGAATTTTTTTTTTTTTTTTCCTTCATTTCTTTTCTTTCTTTCTTTCCATTTTTTTTTTTCTTCTTCACTAAAAGGCTGACTGGAACAAATGGTTCATTTCTGAACACTTTGCAGACAGAGCAGCTCTGCAGTCCTGGATCCATTTCTCTGCTGGAGGATTGTTGAGTATTACAGACCAAGACTGCTCTGAATTATTTGTAGAGTTGATGTGCCTCACTTCTTACTGCCCTAGAGGATTTGGAGTCGGTTATTCCTATCTCCAGGTCCCTGAGCTGTGATACTGTGTTTCAGGACATTGTAGCATGCACAATGTGCTGCATTGAGCTATCCAGGAAAAAGGGCCTCTGCTCACATTGCACAGAGAAATCTCAGTGCAGGAGTGGCTGAAGTGGTGGGAGCAGGAGAAAGGAATGGCACTTTTGCAAAGTGAGTAATAAACACCCTCTGGACTGGGCTCTTGGAGTCAGCACTGTGCCAGTGCTCCAGCACCCACACAGCACAGAAATGCTTCTTGATGATGAAAGAGAGCCTCCCGTGTTCCAGTTTGTGCCCTTTGCATCTTGACTTGGCACTGGGCACCACTGGAAAGAACCCAGTTCTGGCTTCTTTACGTGCCCTCTGTACCTGAAGACCTCCAGCACCCATCTGGACAAAGCCATAATCCGGATTGGACCCATTTTGAGCCAGAGGTCCTTCAAAACTTTCGTTTTGGTGGGGTTTTATGATCCTAAGGATTGTGTCTTGAGACCTTTTCAGGGCCAGTGAGGGAACCAAACTATCAATCACCTGACAGCTGCAGCACTGAGGGGAAGAATACAATAATGGGCAATTTTGCCCAGGTTCCTCTTTAGTCAGAGCATACTTCTTTTTACAAGGAGTCTTTAACATTGATTACTGCAAACACTCCAGTCAAAGGCACTCAGCAGGTAGCTATGGCAACCCTTGAGATAAGTGGTCTAAAATATACCAGGTAAAATAACAAGGGGATAATAATATGGTTTTAGTTCAAATAAACTATTAAGTGTGACTAATGGTTTTACATTTAAAAAATATTCATACACTGTATTTCTGGGCTATAAATTAGTAATGGTTCGAGGCCCATTGTTCATCCCATTGCTGTAGGTGGTCCCCAAAGAATACCATTAATATATGCCTCCTGCATTTGTTAACCCAGCACTCAGCAGGAGGAAAAAAAGTCTCGTATCTTCACAAAATAAAACTGGTAAAAAGAGAAGATAGGGGGAAAGACTCAAAGATGCGAGATTACCTATGAGGAGCTCTTAGAGCCCGTTCATAGAGTTTGACTTAACTGATTTAACATGACTATCTTCTCAAACTTGTTTTTCTAAATCATCTCTACTGGACATAAATCAAAACTAGCAGTTAGCAGCTGGGTGCTAAGTGCTCTAAGTGCTGTGCATAGTCAGGCTGGAACTGTCATTACCCAAGGAAAGCTTACGAATTAAAGAAATAATTTGACTTATTTTCCTAACACACAGTGAGAAAACATGGAGCTGGGATTCTCATCCTGAAGATCTGGTATGTCCTGCATATTTTTCCTCCAGCAAGACAAATAGCCAGCAGGGTGGGAGATCTTAAGAAAGCAGAGCTGAAATTTGCCTAAGCTACTCGTGCTGTTTCTAGTGGGTAGTAAGCATTTAGACATCTTGATTTTCAGAATATATCCACAACCAAAACAAGAGAATATCTTCCCTCTTGCTCCCCTTTTCTCCCTATAGGTTTCCTGTCTTCATTCTGCCCTAAGCAAAGCCTGTTTCATCTGTGGTTTCCTCCGCTTCTTGACTGTGGGTCACACTAATGCAAATTGACCTGTCCTAACAAGAGGGGTAAATTCATCCTTAGACCTTGCAACCCCACCATCACCCTGCTTCCCAAAGATTTTGCATTATAAATCCCGTTTAAATTTTTGGATCCTCTCTCATTTCTAGATAGTTACACAACACACAGAAAATATTAGCAAAGGCCAATGGGGTTGCTTTTAAAATGAACTTTGTCATTGATTTTTTTTTTTTCTTCAGATGTTATTTCTGTCCACTTGAAATTCCCTCTCCAGGAGAACTAAGTGTTTGTATACTTGCTTTTGCCAGATGTTACCTCTGGAAGAAGCTCGTTTTGTAGTACAGGAGCAGTTATCCTCGATCACATAGTGTTCAGGTGGCCATTGCCCTCCATTATGAAGAAGGAGCAGAGATGGCAGTCATTCTTCAAGAAGTGAGTCCAAGCAAACAGGTCCTGTACCCTTCCAACCTTCTGCATAACCTGGTGGTGTTTCCCTCCTGCCTTCTATCTTTTTCTGACTTCTGGATTTCCCCAGTAATTCTGCACCACTGTGCCAATGTCTTTGGTTCCAATGTCTTTGGATCCAAGAAGGCTCTGAACCATCCTCCTCCCTCTTATTGCTGCTCTCTGCTCTCTCTAAGACATTTTGTGATGAGGGATAACTTCCTCAGAAAGATGCTCCAGGCAGCAGAGTGTTTTCCCAGTCTTGGCATGAATGTGGAACAGGGTTGTGGCCAGTAGGGTGTGGGAGGAGACTGTCACCTCTATTCTGCCCTCATGAGGCCCCATCCTCATGAGGCTGAGTACTGAATCCAGGCCTGGAATCTCGAGCTCAGGAAAGATGTGGAGCTGTTAGCTGGGTCCAGAGGAGGGCCACAAAGATACTCAGAGAGCTGGAGCACCTCTCCTATGTAGAATGGCTGAGGGAGAGAAAGCTCTGGGAAAAACTTATTGTGGCCTTCCAGTATTTGCAGGAATCGTACAATCAGGAGAGGAACCAACTATTTACACAGACTGATAGTGATAGGACAAGGAGGATTGGTTTAAAGCTAAAAGAAGGGAGATAAGATTTTAAGAGGAAATTTTTCATTGAGAGGATGGAGAGGCGCTGGCACAGGCTGCTCAGAGAAGCTGTGTATGTCCCACCCCTGGAGGCATTCAAGGCCAGGTTGGCTGCCCTGGCTGGCAACTATGCCCACAGGAGGCTGTTGGAACTAGATGATCTTTAATGTTCCTTCCAACCTGAGCCTTTTTGTGACTGTGTGATTCTTTTCTCTTTGCTTACCAAGCCTTTCCCCTCTGGACTAGACACAGCACAGCTTGGATGTTGGGTCAGGGGATGCCCAGGACCACCAGCAGTTTCTTTCCAATCTGTGTGCTCCTTGGTCATTACTGTTTTTCTCTGATTTTTCTATTTCTTCCTACTTCCATCCACACCTTGGACTTCAGTGAGACTTTCTCAGTTTCTTTTGTGGGCTGTTGAAAGGCTGTTTGTACAGTGAAAAAGCTCAGATCTCCTCTTGAATTTTAATTCTCTTGTTGGCTGGTGGCAGGACATTAGCCTGTGAAAGTCAATGGATGCTGACATTTCCCTGCCAGCCAAGTGGTAAACTGAGCATTGTCAGCTTTAGCAAGGACAGCCAAGCCATGCACTTCTGTCCCCCGGATCTCATCCTGCTCCATCCCTGTTGGTCAGTTCTGGGGCCAAAGCTGGCTGGGTGTCCCTGCTGCTGGGTGCAGAAGGCACTGTGCAAACACCACACAGTGTGGTGGTTGCTGAGAAATCCTTGTGCATCTTTGCTCTCTCCTGTAGTTGGCAGGTTCTAAGGAACAGCCTCTCTTAATGGGAGAACAGAGAAAAAGCTATTCTCTAAGTCCTTTATCTTTCTGGGCTACAAAAGCATGCATCAATGTGTGAACAGCACTGAGTAGTACTTTTATCAGGAATGTCCCTGTTCTTATCATTCCCTGTTCTTGTGTCAGAGAAGGATGTAGTCTCAACAAAATCCAGCTTCCTTCCTACTAACCTGTGTTAGTAAACTCAGTAATTCCATGCTTCTGATGAAGACAGGGAAGTGTTATGCTCTCCCAGGACATAATTGTGCCCATCAAAATTAGCAGTCATGGCAAAATGGAGACTTGTGAGAGTGCTCCTTTGCAACGGGCAATTTTTTTCAGCTCCACAATGGCATGTCGTGATGCCCATCTGATCTCAGTCAAGTTCTACTTGAAACAGATTAAAACAGACAAATTTCAAAGCACAGGGAAAAGGGAGGAAAAATCTCCTCCAACTCTGAAAGAGAAACAAGGAAGAACTGTGCTGATGATTTCTGAGGCAGGTGAGGAAGGAGAGGGAGGATGAACAGCTTGGTGGCAGCTTGTGCTGGTGAACAGATGTGAAGGTGCATGCATCTGAGGGCCAGAGGGGAGCAGCACTGCACAGATGTTGGGAGACAGCTTAAATTTTCTGATCTGTGGAGCAAATAGTGTGCTGAGAACATGTCATTACAACTCTAATGTGACACTGTGAGAGAGACCAATGCTAGAGCTGCTTTGAATGTAGACACTGAACTCTGCATGGGACTCTAGTCTGCGTTTTGTAAAGCAGGGAACTGAAAGAGAAGGCATCTTGCATGCTTTGTGATACCTTGCTCTTACAGCATAGCTTATGTGTGCTTGCTGCAGTATGCCCTGCAGATGTTAATAAAATGAAGCCATTTATTATACGCAGTGCTCTTCACTCCACCTCAGAGCTATCTGGCAAGTCCCCATCACCCTGAAATGGGGCAGGGATTGCTCAGTGTGCTGAGGAAAGTTGATAACATTCAATATTTATTCTGAGCTGCTGCTTCTAAAAAACCAAACCTCTGTTTCGATGTAGGAAATAATGAGAAAACGTTCTAAGGATTCTGAAAATTTCCGAAGTATCTCTATGATGTTGACAGTGTGAAATGTGGAGGATCTTTACAACTGTTTTCTGAATCTCCCCAGATCAATTAGCTAAGGAATTGCCCATTAACCTTAATTAAAAAATAGACTTCAATCTATTTGGATTTCAAAACAACCCCAAATCAGAGAAGGATGTAAGGGGAGGAGAAATGAGGATGGCGTATGGCAGTTGTGTTGTCAAAACTGCCTTTTCCCCAAGAATGTTTCTGGTGTGTGATAAGCTCATTTTTTGGCAGAAAGAGTATCAAAATGATTTGACACCTGGCCACTGTTGTTGGTTCTGTGCAGAGAGAATGGGGAGAGGAAGATGGGCAATGTACCTTATGGATGCTCACTCGAAAAGTCGGTTACAGGGCTACACCCCAACAAAAGCTTTATCCTGCCCTTCACTGCTGCTGTTTTCTTCCTTGCTAATGCTATTCTTTGTTTATTTTTACTTTTCTGCACCCTGTGATCACCTCCTGCCTGCTCCCCATACCTGTAGCCACCAATCCCATCAGTGGTAACAATGAATGGGTGCAACTGGTGGTGTCTATGAATGGCCTTCAGCTACTTATATAGTTCCCTGCCTGCTGTGCCACAGCAGGAGCTCTACAGATCAGTCAGTGGAACCAACAGCATCTGCTGTTTCTAAAACTATCCTCCTTCAAGGGACTGTTTCCCATCTCCCAGCAAGTTTTACGTAGAACAAAGGGAATGCTTTATTCAAGTGGAAGATCCCAAAGAGGCCCCTTCTCAATCTCCCCTTAAGGTGCCAATAAATACTCTCAAAAACGTGTTCTGGGTTCCACGGTAAGTGCTTTAATTTTGGGAGGAAGACACATATAAGAATGAGATTGATTCTCTGCTTCCAGTGCAAATTCTTTTGTAATTGAGCTGCTATTAGCAACTCCAGGGGCACTGCACTGTGGGCCAATAATAGAGGTCTACAGTGACTGGAGGCAATCAGCTTTCAGCCTAGAACCTAGCAAAGCCCAGAATTTGTAAAATAAGAGGCCACTGAAGCTTTTCCTGCTGAGACTTGTAAACCCCCATGCGCCAAGAAAGCAGGCCAGCTGCTAGCTAATGGATAACAGGCAAAACACCTGTGGCCATGTTGTTGTGTGGGCCACTGCAGCCTTTATTGGGAAGGTTCTTACGGGGTTAACTGAACCAAATGGAGTGGTATGAGACAAGTGAGTCAGTGGGGGCAGGGGGCTGGCAGTCAAAGGGAACCTTCTTGCTGTGCAAGGAGGTTTTATGGTTTCAAAATGGGTTGGTTTTGTTACAGTAGGCATGCCCTATCACAGCAATAAAGCTCACATGCCCGACTGGGATCCTACAGAAATGCATTTCCCAAACTGTGTTCTGAAGCTGGATGTTACCATCGGCCCTACAATGGAGGTGAGACTGTATGTGATTATGCTCAGTTTTACAGAGAAACTAGTGGGTTCTGTAGCCCACCAGTGTTAGTGGGCACTGTGTGCAGTACCTGGGGCAAGCAGGACTCATGCTGCTGCCCTAATGCTTCCTAGAAGGAATGAACAGGTTCTGTTCTCCAGCAGGTGGTGAGCTTTTTGATTTTGAACCCTATCAAAGTGAAGAAGTAATGGATGCTAAAATAAAAAAGATTTGGCTGATGGAAGGAGCAGAACAGGGAGGCGTTCAGGGCTTCTCAAGTGAGAAATCGCTGGGGAAAATGGAAGCAAGCTGCACTTGAAAATAGTTGCTGACATGTTTAAAGCAATAAGAGAAATGGTGATGAAAGCATTCTCCATTTTGGAAATACAATGAAGACAGATTTCCAACATTTTAATCTATACAGGAGCTAACAGAAGCCTGTTAACCATAGCCCATGCTTACCCAGGGCAGGCAGTTGTGCTGTAGTGGCATGAGATGGATAACTTTGCAGTTTTCCCCTGAATTGATAATGCACAGTATTGCAAGAGAAGTGCAGCACTACTCTGTTCCTTACCCGCCAGTGCTCTGCTTCAGCCAGCAAAGGGCTTGTGTCACTACTCATTGATGTTTTCTTTTGTATTCCTAGCTGATACTATATGAATGCCCAATTCAGGAACAGATCACTGCTCTCCAGTTTCCCCCCACACCCCTGAAGCATCATTTTTCTGATGCATTTCTGCAAAGCCCAGTGTTGTAATTAGCAGAGTAGTGGAAAGCAAAAGTGGCAAAATTTAAGAAGAGGATATAGAGGGAATCAGAAGAGAAGGTGCTGAGTGTGCTCTCTTCCCTGAGGATGCTCAAAGGCTGGTATGGACAAGAACTGGATTTGGCCACTTATCTTCTGACTCCCCATGCTTTTCCCATCTGAAATCCTATGTGTTTATTGGGGCCTACATGGGGAGGGTTTCAGCTGAGCCTCAGTAGATATCAGAACAAGCAGGGGTTCATGGAGGAAGATGGCCATGACAACCCTACCTGGATCAATCGTGGGTTCCTCTTATGTTTATAAGTGCTGGGATTTCTACATGGGCAAAAAAAAAAAAAAAAAAAAAGAAAGAAAGAAAGAAAGAAAAAAACTTCTATGATTTTATGGTTAAAAAGATAACTAACATGCTATTAAGAGTCTGCTTATTTAACATGGCTACCAGATCAGATCTTTAGAGCATTAACATGTAAGGTGGTGGTGATTAAGAGTTTTTCTTTTTTGGCTCTTTGCAAAAGTATTTGTTCAGTATAGCAACACTTTTTTTTTTTTTTTTTTTCCTGTGGCATACTCTGTAGTTGGTGAAGTCAATGTTTGGTTTGAACAGGCTTGTTGCTCATTTTGTTCTGTTGCTACCTGTGTGGCAAGGTATGTTTTGGTTTGCAGGGGGAGGCAATGGGTTGGAAGGAAGCAAAGAAGTGCCTTTCAGTTGAAGAGCAGGAAAGGAGCAAAATGAAACCTGTGCTGGTCCCTTTAAGCCATAAAAATAGATGAAAGCATAAATCTGAGCCCATTATGGATCTGGAATAAATGTGGTGTTAAATCAGAGGCAGCTGATAATGTAACGGTAATGCATGTTTGCAATACAATCACCACATGATATTAAAAGATAAGTGTCCATTTAGGAAGAAATGATGAAGCGGCGCTGGAGGCCAGGAAAGTCACCTTGCAAAACTTCCAGGTGACGGGAAAAGGTCCCCGTGTTGGGTCTGAAGGAGGTAACAGAGATGCTGTGAGGTGTGAAGGAAGGTGGACTGGCTTTGCTTGCCCTGAGGACAGGGGATCTACGCCAGTTTCCTCAGCTCACAGCTCCACTCCTGGTTTCAAGATGGTGTGTTCAGAGATCCTTCCAAATAAGAACAAGGGTTTGCTTGTAGTGCAGCCGGGTTGAAACTGTGCCCAAAAAGCACTGCGAAGCCCTCGTAAAGCATCTAGTAAATATAAACATCAGTTGTGATAAGCTGAAATGAAAGCAGTAACTAACAGCCAGGATTAACAACCCAAAATTTCGTGTTGCTCTATAAACCTTGGGCTAGGCAGTGAAGCAGTGAGCAGGGCTGCGTAATTACAGCCATAAAAGCGCAAGTGTTCTCTGTACACTCAGAGCAGAGGAGTCAGATGAATACTGCTGAGCTTGGGAAGCTGTTAATTTGTTTCATTTCTGTAAATTTCCATCCTGTAAGCTGTCTCCTCAGCTGATATCCTCACTTACTTAACTTCCACCCAGCGTACGCAGCAGAGTGCTGGGGTGTTGCAGGCAAGACAATGGCTCCTGCAAAATGAAAGCAGGGGTAACAGTAATATTCATAGATCTTGAGGCTGAAAGGGGTCATTATGAATCTGTATCCTGCCCTTCCACAATAACTCAAGCCTTGAAACCTCACCCGGCAATTTCTCTATCAGCCCCATAGCTTCTGATTTAAGTAGGATGTATTCTTTAGTGAGACATCTGTAAGACTTTGAGTGACGAGGATGCTGCTGTGTCCAAAGAGAAGTTGTCCAGTGATTTCTTTTCTTCCCTATTACATACATTCAGCTTTCAGCACTGAGAGTATATTTTGCAGGGTTTTTTTGTGTAGTTGGTTTTTGGGGGTGGGGTAGGTTTTTGTTGTTTTTGTTTCATTCGTTTTGTTTTTTGAGATGAAAAAACTCCTATAAATGTTTTGTCTGTGTTTCCATTGAAACAAATTCTTAGCTCTTCCCTGTATTAGAAGCTTGGTCTACCTTTTTCATACAATAGGTATCTTTTTCCAGAATGCCAAAAGGCATTTCTTTTTTTTTGCTCTATTGTGAAACATTCTTTCCTCTTTAACTTCCTTCTGGAAACATAGACTGTGACAGATCTTGCATCTAAAAGCACAGTTTCTATCTGATATTTCCTAGGACTGGACTAGAAATTATTGCCTGCAGTTTCTGTAGCAGCAAATTGTGGAGGTGTGTTTTGTGGGGATTTTTTGTTTGCTTATTAGTATTTTTCTTTTTCTTTTTAGTTTGAACTTATTTCTCCTGTAGTCAAAAAGTCATCTAAAGGAGGATGAATTTTTTGCTGAAAATTGTAAGTCTGTGAAGACTGATTTTTTTCTATAAGTTCTTTATTCTCCTCCCTCCCCTTTCTGTTTCTGCCGTGGTTTGGAAGGTGTTGTCAATTGGAGAAGTGAAATAATCATTGTTTTCCCTGCCTTGGTTCAGTCATGTTGCTGTCTGTCTTTGAGGTGGGCTGGCATAGTCCCAAGCAAAGTGAACTGTTCATTAACAAGAGTGACAAAACTGGCTAATGACCTTTTGGTTCTTCTGAAGCAGGTGGAGTTTGAATTGCTGCATGTGATCACAGCACTGGTTGGTCCTATCTCACATCTTTCTGCTCTTGGACCCCATGGCTGACGGCACTCAAGAGAGATGCCCTGATGCAATCAAATGTTCACACTTGGGTTTACTTCTCCCTTGTCTTCTCCCATCAGTAAGAAGTCTTGGTCCCATCTTGGGTATCATGTCATGATTTGGTGATGGCACAGGAAAGGTTGGAACTGGAAATCATCACCAGTGTTGTTGTATTCAGTCCTCTGCCTCTGCAGATGATTATGTTCCTTCTCCACCTCCCTGGACATGTTGAGCTCTATCCTACATTCAGCAGTCATCTTGGAAGGCTGGTCCAGAACATCCTGATTCTAAGATGATACATAAAAGCAAAGGGAAGATCCTGTGTTTAACTTTCCAGCTCTGATCTGCTAGGTGAACTCTGACAAACTATTTCTCTCAAATTTCCCAGCTTCATCTTATAAACAACAGTGATAGTATCTTTCTTCCTTTTGCCAACACACTTAGAAATTAGAGGGTGGGAAATGCTGAAGAAAATCTAGAATCTCATGCAGATTCACAAGAATTTGACAAGCATCACTGGATCTGATTAGGCCAGTTTTGAGCAGGGAAATGTGGTGGATGATCTCTGGATTCCCTTCCAGCCTAAAACATTCTAAAACTCAGTGAGTATGAATCAGCTGAGGTTATGTTGCTATTTTAATGCATTTGCATAATTTTATGTGGGAGCTTTTGGTTGTATTTGTTGGATTCGCTCAACTAACTGCCTTGTAATTTTATTAGTTTCAATTTACTTTTCTCCACGAGTCTTAGCAAAACAATGAAGAAGCAATTTAAAAAATAATCATATTAATTAAATGATGGAGCCCTGCCTAATGGCAGCAGATAAAATGACCAAGGTGTGCTCCATTTCTGTTACCTGAACAAATGCTACCTCAGACACTGAAATGGAGATCTAAGCTGTTTTTCTTTCTCTTCAACCCATATCACTCAAATCCAGAGACACTCTCTCTTATATGTGTTCTGGTTCTCCAGCCCTTCGTCTTCCTTGATCCTTCTCCTGAGAAGTAGGTTTTGGGAGCCATCTGTCCTCCCTCCATGGGCTGCAGGGCATGCTGACCAAGCCTCTAGTTCCCTCCATCCTTTTTCTTGCTCTTCTTGAAAATAGGAGTGGCATTTACTTTCCTCCAGTCATCCAGATCACGCTTTTGAATCACTTGCTCTCCGTGGCAGCTGGGTACTTATGCAGAATAGAAAGTAGGTATCCTGCTGTTGGTGGGTTACAACAACTAGGACTTATAAATAAATAAATAATAACAGTAAAGGGGCAGCAATGACTTAGTCATGAGAATTTTGTGGAGAGTCATTTTTGCTTTGATGGGCTAAATCCAAGCTCATCTGAACTTACCCTGGTCTTGAAGAGGGCTAAGCCAGTGTTGATCAACTCAGGATGTAGACATCTTCAGACTTCCTTTAACCCCTTCTAAAAAGCCAGAGAAGCAGGTGAGCTGCTTGATGACCCATCCTCACTGCTGTCTGGGTTTATCTGGATTTCAGTTTCTATATAACACTGCAGCGTATTGCTTGGGGATGGAGTACAGCACGAGGGGTGTGTGTTCTCCACGACTGAATTTTCCACTTTGCTCTTTATTGCTGATTGTTTTTCTGGGGGAGCTTACCCAGAAGAAAGTGGCTCAATAATTTAAATGTGGATGATGATGTTTCCTTCTGACAGGTCTGATCTCCCCTGCCTTCTTTTTAAGTTTTCAGGGTATTCTATAGTTCAGATTGTCCAGGGAATTTTTGCCTTAGCTTCATAAAGAAAACTTACTCATCGCACAAAGGAGGCTGTGTAAATAACTTCTCAGCTCTGGCCATTCAGCCACGTGCCTTCTAGCATTCTTGTTTTAGAACCTAATTTGTCCTGCTTTCTCTGCAGGGTCTGCAGACATGCACAGCCATGCCACTGCCTCCCACCTCTCTTCAGTGGTTTGAAGTGCAGTGTTGGCACTGAGCTCAGAGCTTGTGTGCTCCCTTTCATCACTATCTTCATCATGATCAAAAGAGCCCTTATGGTGCACAATGCGACTCCTCTGCATTGTTAATAACAATTCAGACCTGCAGAGATCCCGTTACTTTCTGGCAGGGGAAATCTATCTGCAGTGGCTCAGGAGCAATTGCAGCCCTTTGTGCTTGCAGATGAGCATCACTCAGTTTTACACACGCCACAGTTTTACAGCCCCTGCCACCTCAGCAAGCAACAGCAACACAAAAGGCAGAAATACGTTTTTCAGCTTGGCTGAATCCAGAGCCTTCAGCTGTTCGTGGGCCATTGCAGAAAAAGTCTGCAGTGCAGTTGCGTTGAGTTGTACCTGGCGTTCAGATTGAAGGCACTTAATTAGCACTCGGCTTCCTTTAGCTTCTATGAGCATCATATAAATTACTCTCAAATGGGAAATTTGGGCTGACTCTCGAGCTGATCGACCGGCAAACATCTGAGGAAGATTTGTGGTGTCTTTTCACAAGTAATCGTGCTCCATCTCAATAACCGAAGCATGGAGGTTGTTTGAAATGTGAACTTTGTTCATGTTTCATGAATACAATCTGCTTGCAAAAAAAAATGTGCATTAAAAATATCCTGTAAATCAGAGGTATTTATCATGGCTTCAAGTTCTTTTTCCTTCAAATGCTTTAAAAACATCCCAGGCTGCAGGAGATCGTACTGATGCTGCCTACTGAGTGTGCTAAGCCATGCTGTGCCTTGAGGTTTTTGTGCCTCCTGGGTTGTAGAGGTGGAGATGGCAGAAAAAACAATCATCTTCTTCTTGTGCTTGTTTTGTTGTTGATTTTTCCTGTTAAAATGTTAGATGTTTACTTCTAAGCCGCTTCTGAAGAATGTTTCTAATGTGGGTGTGTTTGGCTAGATTTAAAACTGAGCAAGAAATGAGCAAAATAAGCAGAGACTCCAGTTGCAGTGATGGTTATGTTCAAAATTTTCACTGTAAACATTCCCATAATTTTTTTAATTGGAATTTTGGAACTGGAGGGAATCATCTTGGTGTGGTGAGCATGCTGCAGGTTTCTGAGGGAAGATCTGTAAGGCAGGTTTTTGACTTTGTTCTCATGAGAAGTATGACAGAAGTAATGCTTCATGTCACAGGCATATGGGCATGGCTTACTGCAATATACTGTACTACTGCTTTTTCAAACCTCCTGCCCTGTTTTCCACCCAGATTTGATAAAATTTCCCCGAGACTTCAGGAATCTGGGGACTCTGAGCTGTTCAGTTTCAAGTGGAGTACAGTCCTGCAGGAGAGGGGGAGATCCCAGCTTTGGTCCCAGGCTGGCATATAGAGTTTGGGTGTGCAAAGCTGGGTGATCTGCCTGCCACAGCACTGGGTGCTGGTGCAAGCTTCATTCTCTTTAGCTGGATGAGGGATGGCCCAGTTGCATCCAAGTCTGCAAGGCATGTGGACAGGGGTAATGCAACTTTCTAGGGCTTTTAATGACACTTTGTCCTTGGTCTCCTCCGTAGTTAAGAGTGATTTTGCACACGTGCCCCACTGTGATGAGTTCCTTGTTCACCAACAATGAAGGCCTGATTATAATGAAGATGCAGTCCTCGACACTTATTGCAGGGCAGTGAACACGTTTGTTTCTGCACATCCTGCTGCAATTTAGCCTTGCTTGAGATAGCAACTATTTGGTGTCTGCTGCAATACACTGCCTGCATGAGTAATGCTGATTGCAGAGAGGGTAATGAAGGGAGAAACAAGACAAAGATAAGTATGGGAGACAACTTTGTCCTAGATAAACCACATGCCGCTAAGAGCTCCCAAAATTGGGCATAGTCCTTTTGGTGGTGAAGTTCCTCTGCTCTTTCACCTTTTCTGTTGTCCAGCTCAATGATAACAAGTTAAATCCCAAATACTTGAAAAACAAAAATCACTTGGCTATGCAGTGCCCGTTTTTCTTTTTGCATACCCTGGTTTTATTTCAGTCTCTTTAGGGCCTCCCCAAGTCATTTTGATTATTGGGCCAGACATTGCTTGTGAAGCTGGAGATAGCATTCAGCTTTGCTTGCTGTGTCCATGTTGCAGCTGTTGGGCCCCAAAGGAGAGGGATTATAGGGTTATTGCCACAGTGACAGGACAAGGGTCCAGGAACAGTGAGGTTTGCTTGATGGAGGGGAAGATCCACCATGCATGTGGAGACCCAAAGACTTATCCTCTGTAGCAAATGGAAAAGAAAAGAAGGCTGCTCCTCTGCTAGGGCCATTAATGTGGGAAAATATAAAAACTCACAGCTGAGTTTCTGTGCAGTAGACAGAAGCAAAACCATTCCAAAAAAACAAAACAGGTTGGTTTATGTGTTGGAAGGTGACCCCAGCTCACATCACTCTGCCTGCCCTACAGCCTGTTCTGCCTCATGCAGCAAGAAGATCATGTTTCTACTCTCCTTATGACCTGATGGGTGCATGGATTTGAAGACAGCACTGGAGAAGCAAAGCTGAAAAGCTGAACTGCAGGATGGAGTGGTAGGAGGGTCACCTCATAATTTGCTGGGGCTAAGCTTGTGATGCTGGCGTGCATGCTGTAGAAAGTTGCCTGAGTTTTGGCAAAGAGCTGCAGCTCTTACTGAAGGGCTATAGGATGCTATTTTTCTCCTCTTTCTGTACTGTCTTTCTTATTTTATCGTAGGTTTTTTTTTTCTCTCTTCTCCCGCCTCCACCCCTTTCCCCCCCGCCCCCCCAAAAAAAGCAACAAAAGCAAAGGAACAGCAAAAATCTTCAAAGCAATTCTGTCTGGCAGTTCCAAGATATGGTGTAACTCACCTTAGCAAGCTCCACTGGATTAAAAGGATGTATTTGGCAGCTTCTTGCTGCTTTCCTTAAGGAAAGTCTGCCCTTTTTGGTTTGTTAAGCACCTAAAATGGCTGGATGAGATTACTACACTTTCTTTTAATGATCCCAGAAGAGGTTGATGCCACTTTTGCAAGGCTTATACTACCTGTCTCGTAATTGGTAGCAGACAATTGACAAGCAAGTGTCTCATTTGGGGAAAATTGCAAATTAGAACAGTTACGATGCTGCAAATTAGAGATGTAGCATAGCCCATTATTTCTGGCCCAACTCGTGTGACACAGGGCACTGCTGAGGCTTGAATATTCCTGAGACATTCTGAGTGATGTCTGTATGTGTCCCATAGCAGCAGCTGGAAGCGATGTGTGAAGGGCTGAGCCTGGTTTGCAGATTCCATGTGCCACTGGCCTGTGCTAGCCAGAGGAGCTGGGTTGTGGGTAGACATGTCCTCTGCTTGCCATCAGCTTCATCCTCATCACCCTCTGTCTAACTGCTGGTGTCTGCACCACCTGCCATCAACCTCCAGAGCACGGCCAAAAGCAGCAACTCACCCTGGGCATGTTCTTGCTCCCTAGACCACCCTTCTAGAACCATTCCTGTTTAATGCTAGTTTTCCCTCGCTGGTTGCTGCTTGGTATCTGTCAGGTAGGCAGTTCTTAATCTGCTTAGGGCTTTATTGATGCTATATAGTACTATTTTTTTAAAACAAAATGTCATTTGATACTAAGTCAAAAGCCCTCCAAAGATCTAAGCCTATTACTTCTGGACAGTTCCGTTCATCAACCAAATTTGTAATCTCATCACAAAGTAAAATCAGGTTTGTTTGACAAGGCCCATTTTCCATAAAGCAAATGAATTGGCCTTGCTGTATTCCCATCTTTAATTCTTCAGTGAATGAGCCCTCTATGGAGGTTTCCACAATTTTGACCTGGATTGATGTTATATATCCATTTTACCTTGCCTGTCTTTTTATAGCACTGGCAAGACTTTACTACCCTCTGAGGATGATGGGTGTGGGCTATGCTGCTCTGAGATGCCCAAAGGAATCATGTGTTGAAAGCCAGACTCCCAGCTGTGCATCAGAACAGCAAAGCAAGAGATCCTAATTGGAGGCAGTCTGGAGGGCATAAGAGCTTAGAATAGGTGACAGGGCTGCAAGGACAGGTCTCTAAGGACACCAACCTCTAGCTATAGGCCATCCAACCAGACCTGCTTAGCTAAACAGAGGAATCATTGATCTGACCTGTTTCATGCTCAACAAAAATGGAAAGGAACTGAACTGAAGCCAGTTGTTTTGTAGGAAGTGCAAATTCAGGGCAGTGTTTTTAAAGCATCTGGCACCCAAGAGCTTTGGGTTGGGGTAGAGATGCCAGGTGCTTACTGCAATTAAAACAACTCATGGGACAATTCTTCAGCTGATACCTATGCTTAGTTTTTCTGGTTCACCCTCTCTAGGAGACTGCATTGAAGGTTCTCACTTTGATGGGGGCTATGGCACTTAGCACAGCTTCTTGACATCCTTACTTTTGTTACTGGTCCAGAAAAAAGAAAAATCCAACATATCAGCAGCAACACTGAGAATCTGGCCCTAGTAAGACCCAGTTTTTCTAAGAGCTGTCAATAAATATTACCTTTCATAATGCTCCACAGGTAATCTGCTCCCTGCATGCCTCCAGATATGGCAGCATAGGGAAGATCACAGTGTGTTGGACTATAATATCTTGATCAATGAAGACTGCCCATCCATCTGATTCCAGACGGCTTTGATGAGTGGCATCGGGAAGTTTGGTGAGTCTGCTTATTGTGTTATTGTGCTGAGTTCTTCAAGTTCAGCTGTAACCATATCCTCTTTTTTCCAGCTTTCCCTGGAAATCCTTTGTTAACTTAGCCTATTCCAATGGGTTATCTAGTCCACTTGTTATGATCTGCTTTTGTATTACTCTTCAAGTAGGCTTTGGAATAATGCCTCTCAGAGCTGCTCTGGCACTGCTTCAGTCTGGGCTATGCCTGAGCAGAGATTGCCTTTCACTACTTGAAAAGATGTAGATAGGTGAAGTGCTTGAATGTGGTAGCTCAGGTGCTGATGCTGGGCACAGCTGGTTCTGTGGAGCTCTTTCTTGTTCTTGTATTTCATAACTTGGGTAGCCAGCAGCTGCAAATACCAGGGCCATTATTTGGCTAGAGGACACATGAGGGGAAAACATGGCTCCAAGAAGAGAGAAAATTGGAGCAGTTACCCCAAAGCGCAGGGAGTGTGTGGGTAGCCCCTCTGAAGCCACTTATCTTTCATCTTGGGAGACTGAAACCTTCATCATTGTGACACAGTAAATGTAACTTTCGCTACTTTCCCCAAATTAATTTAGGAAACAGAATTTCAGAAGCATTAAAATTCCTTGACAGTTTTTTTTTCCCCCACTTGAATCCTAATCACCAGTCATCTCTGGAGGTAAAAGCTTCACACCTGATTCCAGTCAGCCTTCACGTCCAGATACACGAAATCTGTGCGCCACTACCAGAGACACTGATTTCTTGTTGAAGGAGACTTGCACCTGCCAAGCTGTGCTTTCTACAGCTATGACTACATCTGTAAATATACCTAGATGTCTACAATATTTCTATCTACCACCATGTGTGAGCAGATCTGGTGACTGTCCTTGCTCGGGAACATTCCTGTGTAGATGGGTTTCATTCCCCCACACAGATCTGTTCCTCACTGTGTTCACACACAGCAGCTGTTCAACTGCTGTGAAAGCCTGGAAGGACTCCAGCTAGCCTGTGTTATCTGACATATTCCCACTACCTTGCCTCATGCCTGAGCCAGCTCCATTTGGCCCCTGTCTTCTCACAAGATTTATTGGCTAAACATTTTTTTTCATGTAGGTAAAATTGCTCTCACAGGTCTTCCTGGAGATGGAAAATTGATATAAATTTCCTCTAAATGAGGCTTAGCTGATTTGCAGTTGTCTCTTGGCATCAGAAAGGCGTGGATTAACCCAAAAAGCTGCAGTTCTGCTTGTTCCCCTGGCAGCAAAGATGAGAACTAGGTAGTAGAGGCAGTCTTGGATTGATTTTGCATGATCAGATCTTTGTGACTTTTCAGCAGAGTCAAAGAAACTTGAAGGGATATAAAGTGCTCTCATGATTTATTTCATTGCTTTTAAAAAGAGAAAGGAAGTTTTTGCAATGTGTTTGTTTGTCTGTTGTATACAAGTGGTAGAACAAAGCATGAAATCTTTAGGGTAGTATCTTCCAGTCTAAGTGACTTTAGTGTCTCTGTTTTCCAGGATCCTGAGACTGAGAACTAGAGACTCAGGGGTGTCTGAGTGTCGAAGTAGGGAACTAGGCACACAGGTGACTTGTTGAAATGCCTATGAGAACCTTTGATGCCCAGATGTGCACCTCATCCAAGTAGACTTTGAGCTCTTGAAGGACTTAGTATCTACAGAGGGAGTTGTAAAAAAGAAGGGGACAGACTCTTTAGCAGAGTCTGTTGTGATAGGACAAGGGGAAATGGTTTCAAACTAAAAGAGGGGAGATTTGGACTGGATAGTAGGAAGAAGTATTTTACAATAACTGTGGTGAGGCACTGGCACAGATTGCCCAGAGATGGTGGAATCCCCATCCCTGGAGACACTCAAACCCAGAGTGGATGGGGCTCTGAGAAACCTGATCTTGCTCTAGGTGTCCCTGTTCATTGCAGGGGAGTTGTACTAGAAGGTCTTTAAGGGTTCCTTCCAACTTTGATTGTGACTATAACATGTTTAGGAAATGCTAAATATACTGCTGGGAATGGGGCAGCACCTGTAAGTCCCCACAGCTGTCAGAAAGCTGTCCGCTCTTCAGTGCAGAATCCAAGACAGGGGTGTCACTGGGTGTCAGGGTGTCATTTTTGAAATAACCTTCTGTTGGAGACGAGGCTTTGGGTTCAAACTTACATATTTCTGAAATATGTCTGCTACTGGTGCCTCCAAGTCTAGTCTACAGTGCTGGGGTGTTATGAATCCTGAAATTGACCACTATTTTCCTAGGAAAGATGGTCACTATTTAACTCATGTATGGTCCCATGTGTTCAAACCTTTGTGGACATTTCTGTCAGCACTCTCACCTTTACTGTTCTGTTACCAAAGGTTTTGCAGACTTTCATGCAGTCTGAATATTTGCAGTGAAAGCCTGGTGAACTGTGTTAATTCAAATACCTACACATTGAAGATTTATGTTATACTGAGAGCAGCATTACTTGGCAGCTCCAAGGGCAGAGAAATCATGATAGAAATTTGGGAGATAGAATATTTTGGCAGGCTTTTGAGAAGTATAACTTTTGCGACACGTAGATGACAGGGAAGCAGATAAGGATGCAAAAACATCAATTTATTTCTTTAGAAGAACTGTAAAAGGAAATTTTGACAGTTCCTTTGCCAAAATGCACTTATTTTGTTCAATATTTACTGTTTGCTGATCTTCACTCCAAACTTTATCCTCAATAACTTCATTTCCCTGTGTCTTTTTGTTTTTCTTTAAGAAGCAAAACACGAAGAATCAAAATAAAACCAAATTTCCCTCCTTTTTCCTGTTTTAGGAGCTTTTACAACTATTAGTTTTGGAAAACTTGATTCATTAGTACTCTTTTACTGTTTTTAAAATAAAATTAAGTAACCCCACAAGAGTATCCCATTTATAGCTTGAAACTAAGAAAATTAAACGCCACTTTTTGGGGGAAGTTTTCAGTTAGCTTAAACTGCCTCATCGCAGCAAAATGAGCAAATTAGCAAGACCTGGAAAGCTCTGTCTCTGCATATAACCATATAACATCATTATGCTGAATTTTTAAACTACTGTCAGTTTCTGTTTCATTAGTTAAAAAATATGTACATATATACACACACATATATACACAGGAAGAGAGATGATTGCAAGAGAATAAATTAATTTCTCTCCAGCTTTATCATTGTTGAGCAAGAACTATGTATCCTAGGAGATAAGAAGATTGTCTCAGATGACTGGAGTTTTACAAAATAGTGTTGAGATGAGTAGCCATTATCTTAGAGTAAAAACGCTTTGCGGAAGTGCATGGAAATAAAACTGAGTATTTCAAAGTCCTCTACAAATGTGGTCTATTTTAGCTTTGGAATTTGCAGCGTTCAGCTCCTTCACAGTCATTAGTATGTTTGTCCTTGAACAGCCCTGGGAGTTAAGGAAACAACTGGCTGGTGTGTGAGTGGGCTGTGGGGCATGGAGAAACAAAACCTATGAATTTTGGATATAAGTCTTCACCTCCCAACCTCCTACGTCTTGGAGAATAGGGCCTTCTTTTGTTACGTAGCTTGTATAAGGGAGAGCTTCTCTTAGACTGTCTTGTGTTGCTCATAAGTGAGCGTTCAGCAAAGTACCCATCCTAAGGGTTTGGGGTTGGCAAATCTTTCTGGAGGGATGATATGGCAAGTGAAGTCAAGGTCATCCTCCTTCCAGGGGTCAGTGAGGGTACCAGGCAGAAACAGCCATAAATAGATTCCTTTTGTCCTGCTGTGCTTGAGTGGCCCGTGTAGCCCAAGAACAGCAGGAAAGACTCAAGCCATTAGCTCTCTGGCTGAAGAGGATGTGCCCATCTAAATGGTTCTCAGTGGCAAACAGCCTTCCAGCTAAGCAGAAGCTGCTTAAGATCATCAGAGAGGAGCACTATTTCTTGTCCGAAGGAAAAGAAACTATAAAGAAAATAAACTGTGAGGAAAAATGTTATTTAAAGAAAACACTGAAAACCAAAGAAAACAAAGTGTCATGGTTGATACGCACACAGAGTCAAGTACTTCTTGCCTGGTACTTGTATTTTACAGGTGACATGATTTGAGTGTTTTGCTGTCAGAGCTCCATGCCAGGGCATTCAAAGCTTTCTTGCTGATGCAGCTCACATCAGCAACAATGGAGGAAGCCAACAGGCACAAAGGAAGAAAGAAAAAATTGGATTTGGAAGAAAGAAAAAGGTGTAGAAAGAGGTAGAAGACGCTGATGTTTTAGGTCCTGCTTGTGTTTGAGCTTTTTGAAATTCATAAGGATTCAAGTGACACTCCGAAGACAAAAGTACCATTCCCTTCACTCAATTTTTAAATTCTCCAGAGGTAAGAGTTGCTGCAAACAGACAGTTCTTGGTATTAGTTCTATTGTACACGGTGAATGCATATAGCACTCCCACGCTTGTGCAGAAAAATTGAACAGTCAAAGCAGAATCTAGTTATACATTCCAGATATATCTGTCTCACAGTTCAATATATTCATTACCTGGTATTGTTCCACCACTGCTTTCATCAACGCGCTTGAACAGCGCAATATACAATAAAAGTAAAATGGTATTCAGATGGTTATGTAAATTTGATAACTCCGCAAGTAAACTCTCAGTGGAAGTCATGTGGAAGGGAGGAATTTCCATGTTCCTCAGCAGATGGGGTCAGAGTGTTCTGAAAACAGGACCCATTATTTGGAGAAACTAGGAATCCGCTTTAGCTGTTGCTTTGACTCATGGGTTTGCATTCAAAAAGTGTGGTTACTTGGAAGGGAGCAACTCTCTCCTTTTCCATTGGACTGGAAGTGATAGCTACTCAGCCAGCCTGTACCACATGTGGGTTTCAATACATACCCAAGAAAATCTGTCTCAGCCTGGAGGCATCACAGATCATCTGCAAGATGGTATAAAGAGCCTCCCACCCACAACTTCATGTTCAGTGTCACTGATTACCTTTGGACAGACTGAGCACCTCTCCCCTGCAGTACTAGGACACTCATTGGACAAGTCTCTTCTAACTGCAGACCTCTGCTTCAGTGTTGGACTTGAGCTGGGACTGCAGAGCAGTCCTTCATCTTGGGGGACATCAACCTCGTTGCCTCCTGGAGAAGAAAACAATTCCACAAGAAATTTGGTGCCCGTAAAAGCTGTGCATGTTTGGAGTTTGGTCATCAAAACTTTTTACAAAAAGTTACTTTTGAATCACTCAACAAGGGAGGAACTCCCAAAGAAGGCTGCTGCCTCTGCCTGGTTTGGTTGAAAGACATGTGGGGAATTGTGGGCTGGCTGGTGTTACATGTTCTAGAGGTAGTTATGTGTTCAGCTTTGATGGCATGGCAGAGGGACACATGATAGCTGTTGGTAGGTGGTAGGTACGGGTGGGACAGGTAAGCTGTTGGATTCATAGCTGGCCTTTCACAGGACAAGAGCAGCAAAAGCAAGCTACAAACCAAGATAGATTGGGAAGAATTTCTCTGAATTTCATAAGTTCCCAGAAGGAAGCAGATAGGATGGGATCTAATATTTTCCTTGCTTACGATACAGCCAAATTCAAGATAAGGTCATGTTGCTCAAATGAGCAAATGAAGCTGAATGTCACCATGAAGGGAGAACCCACAGCCTGTTTGGATCTTGTCCCAGTGCTGCACCTCTCTTTTGAGGAAGAGTTTTCCCTAATATCTAAATGTACCGTGAGTCCACTGTATGAAGAAGTGCACACATCTCACAGTGGGAAGAACAAAGACATCTCACAGACAATGTCTGGCATTTCAATTTCTCCCAATCCAGGTTGCCTGCACTGATCCTTGTTGGACCTGTCCCATAGGGTAATGTTTCATTTTTGTTTTGTAGCGGCTAAAGATAAGAAATAAAAAGGGTAATTTCACAAGGCTTTAAGAAATGAGTTAGGGGAAATAGGTAAAAACCCAGCTGACACTTGGGTAGCCAGCCATCAAGTTTAGGTTGTCTACTGACCTCTATTCATTAAGGAAATATTTCCAGCTAAATAAAGCCACTGATCAGCATTCAGTGAGCTCAGTGCAGAGGAGGTGACACAAGGACTGATGGATAGGAACAGTGCTGGCATATGGCACAACCCTCTACAACAAGAATGGGCAGCTCTTGTTTCTGTTCCTGTCTTGATGACTCCTCCATCTGGAGGAGGTGTTGGTACAGCAGCAGAGTTGGGGCTCCCCAAAATCCATCTGTACTTCAGGAAAGACTGTAGTGACTTTGGATGCCACCTAAAACTGTGATAGTTTCAGCAAAAGCATAGAGATGAGAAGGACAGGATGGCTGCCTCATTCTGGATTCACATCTCGCCCTCACACTTTCTGTCTTTATTTTCTCCTATATCTACTCTTTTCACTACACCCTGGAGTGCCATTTGCAGCCCCAGCCTCCACAACTGTTGCAGTAAAAGTGTTATAGCCCTTCCTGCCATGAATTCGGCCTACTGCAACTCATAGGAAGCCATCAGCAGGCTGCAAGACTGCATCATGTGGGGTGGAAGGGATGAAATGAGGACCTGGCTGAGCACTGAGTGCTGTGCCTATGGTCTGTAGTGCTGTGATAGTGGGAGGACAGCAGAGACAGCAAGAGAGACACCAGCTCCACCATCCACTTGGACAAGAAAAGACTACATCATTCCTGAGTTCATAGGATTTTATGACATCACAAAACAATCCAAAAGGGGCGCCTCCAGCAAACAAAGCTCAGCTCAATAACTACATATGCTCTGTTTGGAGTCTTCTTGCTTTGTCTTTGCTATATCAGTGGCTTGCAGGCACTCTGAAGGAGCCTTTGCACAGTTCTGGGGGAAGCAATCTGCAGGTATTTACATTTTGTTCATGGCAAAACAAACCAGAAATCTGTCTTGCTCCAAAGAAGATGCAAGTGTTATTTTCTTTCTCTTCATAAATTCTGACAAGAACAAGGAGGACAGATCTGCAGTGCCAAGACAGCAAAAGCTCTTGTATTTTTTATCACAACCCTTGTCAGAGGAATGGATTCATGCAATACCATTTTCTGCTCTCCTTACAATCTTTGTCACAAGAATAAGATTTTAATCCATCATGTGTCCTCCTAAGAGATGGTAGAGTTGCTGAAGACTCCTGTTTGCTGTGACCTGTAATTTGTTGGCCCCCTAGCCACCCTGTTGCCTTTCCCCAGGGCTCTCAGCTCTCTGCTCTCTTTGTTCCCTACCTGCATAGACCAGAGAGGAAACCAACTCAGCACTCTTAAAGGGCTGATATAACCACAGGAACTGGGCAATATTTTTTCTTCCTTACTGCTCATGTTGTGGAGGATGCGTTTTTAATTATACTAAAGGCTTCTGTGACAGCAAGATAGATATATACATTATTTTTTAATTTTGAGGAAAATTAATCAAGGCATCCCTGGGTTAGATGCCATCCCAGTAAACAAAAGTTAAGTTCTAGGGGAATTGGAGTGGTCTGGAGAGAGAGCAGCCAGCATTCAAACTAGGTCAGCCCATGTCCTTGGCTCCCACGTGGGAGATGAATCACACTGCATTCCCAAGTAAACCAACCCATAGAAAAATGTTTGCTTAACACAAAGTTGCCCATGGGCATTTAATTGAAATTCAGCCATTGCCAGTTGGATGCAAACATGCTCTGCAAGCATACAATACTTGTTGCTCACCTGTTTGTGGGTCCAGCCCCACATATTGACAGGGATCCTCTGGAAGTTCAGCATGAAAATACAGATGAAGATTTTCTAGTCTGACTATCCAGGAAAGCTATAGTTATAAGCAAGAAGGGCTGGTGGGGACTGCCTGGTATATCCCAAACTCTATGCAGAGAGGAACCAGAGTGGAGGAAACAGGGGCAAGGTCCCATTCTGCAGCACAGGGTCACAGTGCTGTGCCCTAAACATTGCTGGTAGTGAATATCACACCTCTTTGTTCCAGGAGCAGTAAAGCCAGCTGTGCCATCTGGGTGATTACAGCACTGTGCAGAGCTGTTTCCAAGCAAATGTCATTAAGTCAGATGACTTGCTCAGGCCTTTTCCCAGCAGTTTTGATACCACCTGGTGTAGTTTTCTTTTCTCCTGTTGCTGAAATCACATTGGCAGCATGAATTGGCTGACATGAAGGAATGCCTCAGGTATCTAAACATGTCCTTCACTGTTTTCTATAGCTACCTGAGATATTGGCTGGATAAAGGGACATGACAGCAAATCTGTGAGAACCCCAGTATCTGGAGTGGCATCTATAAAACCACCCAGCATAGTGCTTTTACAACACTTCCTCCAGAAGCATTAAATTTCTTTCAAAGCTTAGCCACTGGAACCACACTATCTCTGATCAAGCTGTGGATGTCCCTGTTCACTGCAGGGGGATTGGACAAGACAGGCATTAAGGTCCCTTCCAACTCAAGTGATCCTATAAAACCTTTTCTATAGATCAGGATAAAGAAAGGATGACCAGTCATTGATTACCATTAAGGGCAAAACAGACTCGAGCTGGGGAAGATTAATTTAATTTATTATCCATGGGCAACAGCTTCCCTAGACCTTTCAGCAACAGTGGCTACTCTGAAATTGATGTTCCATGTGCAACCACTCTCCTATACCTGGAAAGGAAATTAGGATTTTGCCTCTGCTAAAGGAGGCAGTAACTAAGGCTTGGGGCTTGCGTTGCCTATGTCCAGCTATTCCCATAGGGTGATAGAGATAGGATCCTCCCTTGGGAAGAGGCACCAGTGAGAAGTAGAGGAGGAAAACTGTTTCCCAAGGGAATCTGCAGTAACCCTGGTTGTGTGGAAAGACAACAAGCATTAGGAAAATTAGCAGTAAGTAGTGTTTGGGAGCAGACCCAGGGAAGTCAGGTCACAATGGCTGGAGATAATCCCCATCTGAACTGTGCAGAAGAGAGTGGATCAACAACCAAGAGGAAGCATCTGGTTGACATACATCAGTTCACTTTCTGGCAATGGTAGTGAGTCATCTCCCAGTGGGAGTGGCTGCAAAAGGCTGAAAGAGATGGGTCCTCTGACTAGGAACAAGCATTTGCCAGTTCTTGTAGAAAAATCAGAAAACTGGAATGCTACTAATACTAATCTTCTGTACTTGAGAAGGTCTGGGGAAGAAAATTCTGCATTCTGAGATGACTCTGTACGATAAGTTCAAAGATAATCACATCACGCAAGTCTACTGTATACTTAGTTCACGCACAATTGGCATGAATTGTGTAATTGGCTCCATGGAGGTACCAACATCCATGGCTTTCCAAGTCACAGAGTGAGAATGGGTTTCAGAAGCACTAGAACTACCTGGGCTGCCCCAGGGCTCACCATCTTGTATGCAACATTTGTGTCCATGCTGTGCCCCATTAGCTTAAGTAGTGCCTGCAAGTTTGCCTCATCTCTGAAAATGGTCTAGAAAGGAGATAAAATTATAGACCAGCTTATACACAAAAATAAGATAATTAGACTAAATTTCTTCAGCTGGGAAAAAGAATAGCTGAAGAAACACAATACAGACATATGAAGAGAAATGGCAAGAAAAGGACATAAAGGCTTGCATTTCTAATTCTGATAAAGACTTTTAGCCATCTGAAGTCAGAGTGAACACAGGGTGGTGGTTCTTCACAGAACAAGTAGTTAAACTAAAAATCATAGAATCACAGAAACTGTTTGTTGCTAGATCTTGTACAGCTCATATGACAAACAGTTGCAGCTTTTCTTGTGAAAAACCCTTCAGAAAGAATTCTTCTGAAAGATAACCACACTTGGGAACTGTGAGTCCCATTCCTCCACCTGATCTGGAACAGTGCCCATACTCCACTGCTGGGCAGCCTGGAGCAATAGCTTTGTTCTCCTCCAAGCCTGGCAGCTCAGACAACTGGAAATAGAAAATGGGCTCATACTGAACGTGAACATTTTAATTTACGCATCTGATTGATATTACACTGTAATTAAATTATATTCCCATGGTGCATATAACATCAGGGTTGTAGTAATACAAATAATTAGTAATTAACTCTAATCAGATCAGTTAGTAAATGGCAGAATCCAGATGAATGTGCTGGCCAAGGGTGTGTGTGGTGGGGAAAGCCGAGGAAGAATGAAGAAAAGCTAATTTATGCTGATGGATAAAGGAAGAAGTGAAAATAACAGGAAATTCAATTTCAAGAGAGCCCTTCTGCCAAAGAAAACAAGGATACAATCCTAAAAGATCCCTCTAGGCAACAATCATTCTGCAGCTCAGCTCCCAGAAGATGCTCCACTTTGGTCTGTCACATCCTGCCTCAAGTTCCTCCCAGATGCTAATCCCTTTCCTTATCACATTTTGTTACTGAAGTAAACGAAGGAACAGCACAACAGCATGTACAGAGCTGTATCTTAAACCAAAGGGATATTCCAGCTGCCTCCCTGCTGACAACTCCCTGGATAAGAAAGCTGTAATGGCACTTCAGTGCCTTCCTCAGCACACTAGCTGCACCTTGGCATGGAAGTTTGGGAACAGGTTACAAAACAAGTGCTCCCACTAAGCTCCAGGAGCAATTCTGAGCCCCAGAAATGGCAGGAATAGGAGAACATGTTGGAAAAAGCTTCTGAAAATGTACTGTAATGCAATGGAAAGCACAGCAACAACAGCAGAGTAGCAAAACTCCAGGCTGAAGCAAGTGAAGACTTGCTCAAATGCAGCAGCTGCAGACATAGAAACAAAAGGAAAAAAAAATCTGCTTACCTTGAGAAGGCCTCAGATATGCAGTGACCTCCAGCAAGGTACCTTTGCCTTCACTGTCAGCGCTTAAATGAGGTCTGGGAAGTGGTAGATCCTGGCTCCAGCCCTTCCACTCATCAGATTCATTGCATGCACCTGAGCTCCCCTGGGTTGGCCCTGCCTTCAATCACTGCTTCAGGCTGTGACTTAGCATTTCCACTATAGACCTAGATGTGGAATTCAAGACTGATTAAAGCACAGCTCATAGGAAATGAATGTAAGTGTCTTAATGGTGCTGTAGGCACACAGAGCCCAACCTGAGCACACTGGAGTATTTTTCCCAAGGCTTCTTCTCTAGCCAGCAAACACAACACCTAATTCAGAGAATTGATCTCTTGCTCTGGATTGCCCTCAGGAGGCACTGTTTTCTCTCCATGAACACTGCAGAAGTCAGCAGAGATGAGCCAAACTAGACTGAAGCTTGTCACCAGAAATCCCTTTCCCTGACTGAGTCCCACAGGATTCCAATATATTATTGCAGTACAGACCCAGAGATAAAGGTGTGATCTTCATCACAGCTCTAAGGATGCTGAACAAGCCCATGAATCTTACAATAGAATCACAGAATCAAAGAATGGTTGGGTCAGAGGGGACCCTAAAGCCCATCCAGCCCCAACCCCCTATTATGAGCAGTGTTGCCCCCCACCAGCTTGGGCTGCCAAGGGCCCCATCCAACTTGGCCTGGAGCACCTCCAAGGATGGGGCACCCACAGCTGCTTAGCAAACTGTTGCAAGTGTTTAGTGAGACCCTGGGGGCAGGGAAAAGCTGCTGTCCATTGACCTTGTAGATTTGGATATGTGGAAGGTGCCATGTTTAACCTTCAGAAGAAGGTTGATTTGAAAACTGAATAGGAGCCAGGGGCCTGGGCAGCATGGGCTGAGCAGCAGGAGTGTGTCTTGGTACCTGCAGCTTCCTCTCACAGAGCCCTTCTCTGAGCTTCTGTTTTCACTCCAGAAATGTGTGAGCAGACTGTGGGGGGAAACCAGGCAACAAGGGAAATAGTAGATGAGGATTTATTAAATTAATTAAAAGGATTTGGCTGAGCTGCCTGAGCAGACACACACAGACCTCCTTCAGGCCCTGATAGCAGGGCGAAATCGTCTGCTTCAAACCTGGCCAACCATTGGGGTAGGAGAAATTTGTGCAGGGAACATGACAGCAGAGGCTATGCCATTGCATGCACTGGGGAATCTTCTGAGCACAAGAAAATGCACCTTGAGATACTGGTGGCAGAAGCCAAATGCTACCACAGCATCACAATCATCACTGCAAAACAAGAGGGTTGTGTGCTTCCAAGGATGCGTTTCTCAGCGAAGAGGGTTTAGGATGGTATTATTGATAAGGTCAGGGAGAATTTTGTATCAGTGAGGAACAAAAGATTTGGGAATGGGACTTCTCAATGTGATAGATAACATCCCAATCTGAACGTCTGTTTCAGATTTGAAACAGAGCAAAACTGCATTTTGGCTGTTCCTTAAAAAAGAAAAAAAGTAAACAAAAGGCTTTTAACAATTTCATTTTGGATCTAACACACAAGGATTCAATGGAATGAAAACTCACCATGCGCTCTTGCCAGCTGGATGGCACTTTGGTCAGTATCAAGCGTTTTTGAGACGAATAATTTCTAAATAGAATAGGCTGTGTTGCATTTCAAAAAGGTCAGCGTGAAGTATTCCACCATTGCAGAGGGCTTGGCTTTTTATTTTCTCAATTATAAAATGTCCTTGAGAACAACATCTCCCCGCAGACAAGCTTTTCCTTTTGATTGAATGGCGTTTTCTCTTGGAAGACGTTCTAAGCAAACATAAAAATGATGAGAAAATGTGACCAGATCTAATTGCTGCTTTGCGCCAAGAGCGTGCTGACAGGTTTTATCTCAGGGGAGCAGAAAAACGAAGGTTGCTTGGTATTCTTTTTCCTGCGATTCAAGTCAGCGGCTGCTCACAGGTTACTGATATGAGTTCAGAAATGATCAAATAAACCAATCAGCACAGTAAGAAAATAAAGGAATGGGGTCAAGTTGCAGTGACAGACTCACAGCCATCCTTTAGAGACCTTTGCAGGAACCTCCTGGAGCTCCAACTGCTTGCTGTGACTATCCAACAGTACTTCTGAATGCATGCTGCTTCCCTTGCGGCAGCACGGCTGTTGTACCTGTGCTCTTTCTGGCCTCCAAGATGGCTCATTTCCTTGATTAGGCTGCTATTCTGTCAGGGCTGGAAGTTGCTCATGACCAAAGCACTTTAGTAGCAATAAAAGCTGTTGATCCAGGTGGCAGAGGGAAAAAGACAGCAGAGCTGGCTCAGAAGCACATAGCAAGTAAGCAGCAAAGCCCAGCTCTCATGATCTGTTCTCTATTTTGTAGATGATTATCAATCAGTCCTTTTTTTATTGTTGTTTTCTGTATTTTTTGATATATATATATATTTTTTTTTTTCCAGTGAAATGTATTGCAGCATTTTCCTTAATGGAGAACAAGTCAATTGATTTCTCCATTTGCAATCTCATATATGTGTGTGTGTGTGTGTGTGTATATATGCATATACAAATACGTATGCATAAACATATATACATATTTATGCATATATAAATATATGAATGTATGCCTGTACAGAATTGTCTCAAAACTGGTACGAGTCTAAAGCAGGGGGAGCACTACTGAGCTTTCTAGATGAACAAGCTGTCTCTGAGAGGCAGGCAAATACCTGATGTGTGGGGAGTGCTGATGTAACCCAGCTGGGGCATCACTTTGGGCTACTTACCTTTGCACAAGCACAGTCTGTTAGTTATCACAAAGGTCTAGAGATGGAGGGCTTTGATCCCAGCAAAATAGCTCACCATGGAGAGATGTCTGCTTTCCAGCACTGTGGCCATGTGTAGAGATTGTAGAGCAGATGTGGTAAATTCCAGCCTCTCTCCTACCAGCCAACTCATAAAGTCTTTTCCCACCCTTCTGCAGCCTTTCACAGACAGCTCTGCCATGGCATGGCTGGAGAATCCTGTCAAAGTACTCTGGGAGGAGTAGTCCTACCTTCTGACCATTGCAGGCAGTGGGAGCAACAGAGCTGGTCCAGAGCAGATAAATATGAAACACGTGTTGGCCTTGCCACATGGCATAAACTACAACAGCGCAAACAGTTCCTACTCTCCCTCCCTTGGTGCAGCTGTGGATCCGATGTCTGTGTCATTGAGTGCTGCCCACGATGTCTCAAGCAAAATGCAATGTTATGTGCCACACCAGAGAAGCGGGACCATGGGCTGCAGTGATTGAACTGCCTGAAGAACTGTACCATCCTGGTAATGTGACAGCTGTGAGCGAAGTCAGGCAGGCAGCAAAGAGCATCCTTTGTGCTCAGCTCCTGCAGGAAGAGCTATCACAGGATGCTAGGAACGGCTGGGCTGGTTTAATCAAGTTAATTGGCTGTCTTGTCATCCTCTCTCCTCAGAGGCCCCACTCATTGGCTGCCTGTGAATTTCCTTTGCAACTCACCAGGTGGCATTCCCCAAGCTGTGGCTGGAGCATGGCAGCATGCCCAGGTGGTTGTCACTGCCATGGGCACCACACTGGTGCCTGCCCCTGTCTGTGCCAGCCTCAGTGTAAGGTAGTGCACACAAGCAGTTTGTGTGCCCTCATCCTGCCTCACCAGGAGCTCTCAGTGCTTTGCCTTATGTTGGGTGTTGTGTCGAAGATGGGAGAAATACATCTCAGACTGACAGCAGTTCCTCAGACAGCAATAAAAAACACTGAGCTCTAGCAAGATTCTGGAGTGAAGGTACCAAGAATCAATGGAGGTTATCAGGGGTTTATGAAATCCCATTGGATGGCAGATGTAATGTGGAATTAGTCTCTGACCCAGCACATTATTAGTGGAGAGTCTCTCTGCTCCCGTGAGCTCTGAGGCTCTCAAAAAGAGGCTTTTTTTTTTCCCCTCTCAGTGAGCCTCCAGCACTCCCCGTGCACCTTTTGAGACTAATCCGCAGTGACATCCTACATTACAAGGTTAAGTTGGAGCCTTCAGACCCTGCACTTTGCAGGTTGATATTTTCCCTTGTAGTAAATCCTACCTATCACTCCAGCCTGTCATCTGGTAAGGATATCAGTGCCACTTCTTTGACACCTCCTGACAGAATGCATATGGGATGAAGCTCTCCCTTCAGAATGGGAGGGAAGCAATGAGGCAGCCGTAGTGTTTGGGGGATTGGCTTCTCTCCTTCCTCTCTGGGATGGCAGAGCTCTTTTGTAAACTAGACAGGAGCTCCGTGCGTCGAAATGCAGGAAGAAAGAGCGCTCTTGGTACTCCAAATGTGTAGTTTATTAGAAACTGCCTCCTTGAAGCCTGGAGAGAGCATAAAAGGAGCAATGGCTTCTGAATAACAGGTAAGTTTAAGGGGTAAGCTCAAGCTGAACAGAATGACAGGTAAGCTAACTCAGTTTCAAAAATCTGCTTTGGAAAAGGAAAGAACCCTGAATCATTTTCTTGATGTTTCTCCACAGAAAATAAATATTTAAGGGCTCTTTACCTGTCAGTACTTTTTCCTGTCTTCTCCCAGTTCATCACTCACAGCAGGTGTATGATCCCTGCTTCCCCTCCTGGGTTGCACAACCTTTCCTTTCCCAAAGGAGGGGGTAGAAACAGGTAATAATATTCAGCAACCAGCAGCCAACAGTGAATAACAATCTTGTGCAGAGGGCTTTTTCAGTTCAGCAGCTGCTGACAAAATTTCATAGCCAGTCTTAAATGGTCTGGCTCTAAACAGCAGGAGTCACCTCTATAGCAATTTATGAAGATATTCCTCTATCTGGTTATGTCTTTGCAGTTCATGGAGGTTTGTACACTCAGAAATACCATCGTCATCTGGGTAAGGCAGATGCACACACTGGTGTTTGTGCCAAATCAGCCTGAGCACACAGTGGGAAGTTTATGCCTGGTTTGTTCTGGCTGGGAGTAGGCAGGTGGTACCTGCTCTGACATAGGGCTTATGGATGGAAAGATGACACTACAACTTATTGTTTTGAATTTATCTTAATGAGCAGAGAGCTTGGCAGCCCATGGACTAGGGTGGTTTGGAGGTGATACTCCTATGGTGTCAGTCACAGCGTGTGTTGTGCAGGCTGCCTGCCTGCAACAGGCTATGCATCTCGTGTGACTGCCTCAATCCAGAGCAGTCCTCCTAGGTTAAGCAACAGGGACTTCTGATTCCATTTGTATGCAGACCCTCCTCCCTTTTGCCACTGAAAGTGGCTAGAAATCCCCCCCGAGGTGTCTGAAAAGCCTTTTCCTGGATTTGCCAGCCTCAAGTTTTCAACAAGAGCAAACAAGGTCATAGACAGTCCAAGGAACCACTTCTACCTTTGGTTCTTGCAGCGATTCTTGCTCTCAGATATCTTATGAGAGTCTGAATCACACACCTCTCAGCTCCTTCTAGCTGAGTCTATCAGGGTGGCAGAGCTTTATGCATTCCCCAGCTTGGGAGCTGGGCCACAACACACTACAGAGGTACAAATGGGAAAGGCTCAAATGGAAATCTCTTTATTTAAGCTAAATAAATAATCAGTATATCCAGTTCTCGTCTTTGCCCCTTAGATAAAGGCTTTCCTAGCCTCAGCCTGGGTCATTACTCCATTATGAACCGAGGCATGGTAAGATCTGTACTGAGATGTGCTTGACAGAAGCTCAGGCCAAGTGTATGTGACCTCGTAATCATACAGGTCCAGAAACACTTCACTATGCCCTCAAAAACAACCAAGAAATAAACTTCCCATTCTTTCTGAATGGGAAAACGGCTCAAAATGTGACAAATGTGAATAAAAGTGGTCATAGCCACCTCCAGGTGGGTGAGTGGAGAACTGCAACACACGCGCCCACTAAGGTTTTAAAGCCATGACGGGCTTTGCAGCCCAACAGATCAATGCAAAAGAAGAACTGTCAGTGACCTCAATGTGATTTTACATGCAGAAACAATATGGGATAGTCCATATTGATATTTTTTCAGGTAGGTGAACTCTGCACTGTGGCAAGTTTCACTCAGTCTAACACTCCACATCCATCCAAAGAAAGTGTCACACGGAGCATCAGAAGCTGTATACCATGTGTTTTAATAAACTTTATAACCAGCAGAAAAATAGTTTTGGATGTGTTTGTTCTCCTCCCACCTAAAAAAAAAAAAAAAGTCAAGTCCAACCCAAAACAATGCCAACCCCCAAACAGAAGGAAAATAATTGTCCTGGAGCAAAACAGACATGAAATACAGATGGACACAAAGGTTTTTGGACAAATAAATGGTATTGGTACAAACATAAGGCAGTGAGCAATAAAATGCTTATTGTCTCAATCAGTTTATCAATTTGTATAGATATATATATATACATACATATATATCTACACACATGAATCTTTTGTGGGAAGATATCATACATCTGTAAGACAACAAAATAAAAGGGTGACTGTGGGGAAGGAGTAAAGAAGAAAAGAGATGCATTGTTTTAGTCAGTGTAAGGACAATGCTCAGTTTCCTTGCAACATACCATTACTTTTCTTATCAAGACATCCATGGTTATTCTGTGTCCTTGGTCCATGGATGAGCCGTGAGCTTGTAATCGAAGCGATCCACTTCTATGCTCTGTGTATGAGCAATACCTCAGAAATATATGAAGCATTCCTTCCTCTGGTTAATTCCCATGCTTTTCCATGTTTTTTAATTTAAAATTGGTTAGTATTCCAGTTTGCATTTTCCCCCCACATTTCTCGCATTTGCTGCTATGCATGTCACCACAAGAGGGTGGAGCAATCCTGATAAGCAATATGCCATGGGCATGTGCTGTTATCACGGTGTGACTGGATGGAGGAATTCATTATACAATGGATTCCATGCTACTTCGACCTCACACTCAGTCTGCGGAATCAAGTCATGCTGTAACCTCAGCTGTTCTGCATTGGGTGGGTCTGTGGGTCACGTCTTAATCCAGAAACAAAGAAAGGAAAGAAAAAATATTTTTTTATTTCCTTTTTATCTCCCATAGAAACCTACCAACACAAGAAGAGTAGGCAACATTGTTCTCTGCTAGGTCTCTGCTTCACTCTTAGGCAAATAAGTCCTGCATTCAAAAACAGAAAATGTATTCTTCCTCCTGTTGTTACATTGCTCTTTCAGAGAGCTAGCCACTGTCCATGCTTTCTCAGATCTCAGTGCCGTGCTCAACAAGCAAGCAAAGCACAAGCTCATGCTGGCTGCAAAGTTCAGGTCACCAAGAAGGTATTAAGAGAACAGCTCAGTTTGCCAGCTTCTTGTAAACACCATATTGCTAAGAAGGCAAAGGCAAAATACCCTTCTCCACACTTCCCCTAATTCCTTTTCCTTTCTTTTCCTTTCTCTTCTTTTTTCCTTTCTTTTTCCTTTCTCTTTTCTCTTCTTTTCTCTTCTCTTCTTTTCTCTTCTCTTCTTTTCTCTTCTTTTCTCTTCTTTTCTTTTCTCTTCTTTCTTTTCTTTTCTTTTCTTTTCTTTTCTTTTCTTTTCTTTTCTTTTCTTTTCTTTTCTTTTCTTTTCTTTTCTTTTCTTTTCTTTTCTTTTCTTTTCTTTTCTTTTCTTTTCTTTTCTTTTCTTTTCTTTTCTTTTCTTTTCTTTTCTTTTCTTTTCTTTTCTTTTCTTTTCTTTTCTTTTCTTTTCTTTTCTTCCTTTATTCCTTTCACAGGGTTTCATGTAGAGAAGCAGGACTTGTGCATCACAAATACAGCAACTATCTCAATCTCAGCCAGCTTCCCACCCTACTGTAATGCACAAGCCCATCATAGCCTGTACCTGCCCCCAGAAGGTGTTTATGTGTCTCTGGATCTTTTTGGAAAACCATGCAGTCTGATCTGCGGTGGAGTTCTGCAGTGCAGGTGCTGGGCGGCTGCTTGTCCCTCTTTCCTGAGGCTCATAAGTGATTGTTTTTGGATAGATAGGCAATAAGAGCCACAGCCACTCCAACATAGATGCCAGTTCCAATTGTGATGGACAGCACAGCAAGGAAGAGTGCTCGCCGGGAGCTGGAGCTTGCGTGGTGGAAGTCTCCCTTGGCTACAGCTTTGTTTGTCTGCAAGATAAAGAACAGCAACAATGCAACACATTTATTTGTTTCATCTGGAAATGAAGGTAAGATACTCTTCTTGGCTGAAACATGTTCTGGGATATGTCAGCAAACTGATTGGAAGTCAGCTACTTTTTTAGTTGAATTAGATTGTTTGTGCAATTAAGATGATGACAGTACCAAAGGCATTTCAAGTACTATTTTTAAGTGCCTTTAAGCTTAAACATATTGTAGGATTTAATACTATGTGTCACATTGATTCCTGAGATGGCTCAGCCTTTCCTGGAAAAGTGGGCAGATGGGCTGTGAGCCAAGGATCTGCTTGTAGGACTGATCCAAACCTCTGGTAATGGCATCATATCTTCTACGTAGCTTTGAGTACTCAAGCAGCTGTCTTGAAATCAACCTGTTCAGCTGGAGTTCCCAAAGTTACATGCCAGGCATTTAGGCTTGAGCACAATAAACACCACAAAGTTGCAGCTTGTTAATACAGCTGAAATAATGAATTTAAAATACAGAACTGTGGTAATCCCATGGTCACACTGACTTCAACTGGACAGCCCCTGCAGAAAGCTACATCTGGAGTTTCAGATGTATTCAAATCTTGGTTCTTCTAACATCCTATTTCCAAGCATTCTCAAGAAAAAGACCCAAAACAAAAGCAAAATCCCTGCTCAAAGCAAGCAATTGAAAATCAGGATTGGGCAGAACTGATCTACTCATTGACAAGACTGCCTGGAGCTTTCTCAGTGTTTCTCAATCTTACAGCCTGATGAAAAGACAATGTCTTTTTATGAGCAGTGGTGTGACATCGACAGGGTTACCCCAGAGGCAGCAGCAGATCTGTTACCTACAAGAAAGATCTCTTAAAAGCATATGAACTTCTTAAGGTCTGAGACAGTCTTTGTTCCCTTGTTACAATGAGTGAGGAATTCTTGATGGTTTAAATGTGTTTCTCCAAAAATGATCGTTTTGCTGGGACACTTTTTGCTTCATTGTCATCTAAGTTTCTGGGCAGTTTTTGCTCTATTTTTATCTTTTTTCTCCTATCTTGCTACTCAGAGTGATTTACGGCAGCCAAATGACATGCTTCCAAGATGACACAAGGCTTCTGGCCTTTCTGTCAATGACTTTATCAGAACTGTCTTTTCTCATTCATCAACCTAATTTTTTAAGCATAATGCCTTATAAATGTTCCAGGAAGAAACAATGTCAAACAATACATTACTGAAAGAAAATGGGACCAGGCTGTAAGCAGGAGGAAAATGACCATTTCCAAACAAGAGCATATAAACAACTCTCAGGTTTACACTTAGCATCATGTCCTTCAGTTCAGATGGGGAAGGCATCCCACCCACTTTGCAAAGGCAAGCCCCTCACCAGGATGACCAATGATTTCAACAGTATCATGCCTGGGACCTTCAAAACTCAAAAGCAGAATCCTTTCTGGAAAAAAGCACTGGTACTTTGAGGATCATGGACACATTTACTAAAGTTGCTTGAAAATCTTGATAACGGAAGCATAGAAAACTTTACAAAGAGTTGGTCATTCAGCTCTCCTCAAAGACTTTTTCCAAGCACTAGCTATTCATTAGAGAGTTAATAAAAATCTTGAACAGAGAGGCTCCTATTCAGTGAAGTTAGGTTGTATTTGTCAGACACAAAAGGAAATTCACAGCACTGAAGGTATTTGTGCCTTTGGATAAACAGAAGTAAACAGTTTCAGCGTCCCCAAAATGCAAGAAAAGTTTGAGAATGTTGGAATGTTTCAATTTGACATTTCTCAAGTGTCACATTATATTGCGGAAAATTCTATAATGTATTGGACAGACCTCTTTTAAAAGAAACTTTGTACAGCTTTCAACCACAGCCGTTTTTTTTTTTTTTTTCCCCCCACTTAAAAATAGACCAAAACTCAAAGGCAAAAGAAACCATTAGCCAAACTGTCAAGTAATCTGAAAACCTGACACTATGTCTTGAATGGATTCAATAAAGCAAGTTGGATCTACCAAAAAATGACATGTAAAGCAACCCAAAGGGATTCAGAAGGCTGATTTGTTGGGCGCTAATAGCCTTTTTTTCTGATAGAATCTTCAGTATAAAGAAAAATCAGCTCAGAAAGAACAGGATTTTTTTTATTGGTAAGTTCTTTGAGGATGGTCCTGACCTTTGTGAAAGGATAGCACCTATGCTGAAAAATTCACCTCCTTGCTAAAATTTTCAGTCCAGCCAAAACCAGATGTCTTGCATTAATTATATGTTGCCATAGAGTGTGAATTTTACAGCTTCTGACATTGTGAAATGGTTTGATTTTACTTGGGGAACAGGACCACACTCCCGCAGAAATTTCAATTTCCAATAAATTACCTATTGCAAATGATTTTTTTCTTTTAATCTAATGCGTATCTTGTGATTTAGTAAAATCAAAGCCCTTCTATATGCAATTCTGGGTGTAGTGAGCATTAGTAAGAACACATGGGAAGGATAATTATACATTCCTCCTTTAGTCCATTCATAAAGATTTCCACTGGGATGCAGAAATCACCAACATCTAAACCACCCTTCTATTAGTGTAAGACCAGTCTGAGGGATACTCATGACTAAGAATATTCTTTGTTGTTATTCTAATTACTAAAATAATCCCTTACTCCCCAGTGTCACTATATGCAAATTACAGCTTTTCTTCATTTCTGGAAAACAGTTACTACACAAAATGCAATTGTGGCCAATTTTATTAGGCTAGCATCTGGCAACCAATAAGCAATTTTATTGAATTCAAAACAAACAAACAAATAAAAAAAAAAACCCCACCCTCAAAAACAATAAAACAAGGACCTTCGGTATCTCTGTGTACTTCAAGAAAGTCCCTTAGTAGTAGTAGCCAGCCAATAGTTTATGGCCTAGCCCATTTGATGCCTGAAGTAAAGAAACAACACTGCATTTGGGAGTATTCATGCCCAGGATGACCATGCTCTAGAAAACGCCAAATAGAATTGGCTGATGTGCCAATGGTACACAGACAATTTTCTTCCAGCCATTATTACCCAGACTGGAAATGGATTTCTGGGAGCTCCTCGTGGCAGAGCCAGCTTTCATCTCACTGAAGCAGATGATAAAATATTTGCTTTCATTTTTTCTTTCTCCTGAAAAGCATGGCCCCAGCTATTAGTATTACCCAGCTGAAAACTTTGCTGGCATTGTCTGGCTCATCGTGCTTGACTGTGGAAGGTAATATAGAACTATAGAATGGCTTGGGTTAGAAGAAACTTCAAAGATCATCTAGTTTCAACCCCCATACCAGGGGCAGGGCTGCCACCCAACTGCTCATGCTGCACAGGAACCCATCCAACCTGGCCCTCAGCATCTCCTGGGATGGGGCATCCACTGCTTCTCTGGACAGTGTGAGCCAGTGCCTCACCACCCTCTCTCTGTAAAACTTCCCTCTGACATGTAATCTAAGTCTCCCCTCTAGTTTAAAACCATTCCTCCTCTATTTCTGTCTATCACTATCTATCTACATACATAAAACGTTGATTTCCCTCCTGTTCATAATCTCCTTTTAAATATGTCAAAAACTGGTGCAGTCATGAAGATCCAAATGCCCTATTAACAAAGGCTTTGATTCACTAAATCATATTCAAGGTAAATGCTTTGATTTAAGTTGTAAGATCTGCAAAACAGCTATTCTAATGGGCTTAAAAGTAGGTGCAGAAGTAAGCATTTTTCCTAATCAGAATTATATCATCTGTGGAGTTTAATGGCATTTCCTCCCTTCCTTGGCAAGACTGCGTCTGACAGCCAGATGATTGATGAACCAATTTAATGCAGTCTTTGGTCAGCAGTGGGACCAACAGGTTTGATAAACAGAGCATGGGATGAGTGCAAGAGACAGGATGAGTTATGAGTGGGGAAAAATTCATCACATCAACACCAGGATCCATCACTGCACAGCCAGAAGATGACATACTTTTCTTGCAAAAGGTTTATATCCCTGGAATAACCCTGGCTCTTGGTTTGTGGACATCCAGATATGACTGCTGACCTGCCAGCTATGAACATAGGCTGCCAGGTGCTCCAAAACCGAAAACAGGGGCTAGAGTCAGCACTGACCCTCAATCAATCCTGCCTCCTGTAGGCTTTGGAAGTCAGTTGGGAAAAGGACAGGGGTGGGAAATGGGAGCTTGGAGAAGGCACAGAGACTTGAAAGTGTTTTCTTTGTTTCACCAGCAAAATGAATATCCTGTTTAGAAACACTTTCAAGGAACTTCCCTGGAGTTCCCACTTGAGCTTCTGCAAAACATATTCATCATTTTTCTGGGCTGCATGTTTTATGGACTGAGGGAAAATGGATACTGTACCTCTACAGATGCAAGGCCAAAACACTCTGCTGCATCCCACAGTGAACCATATATCATACTCACAAAACACCTCATCATAAATTGTATCTGGAGACAAGAAACACATTGATCACATTTATTAATCCTGCTTCACCTCCCTGAGGCTGGAGAGCAGGACTAGCCCTATGTGGTAGGAGAGGGAATCCTGACATATTTGATCAGGTGACGGGAGGATTTATTTTCATTTTGTGGGGTGAAATATCCAGCAGGGAACAGGATGTGCAGGTTACACACAGTTGCTGGCCAGATTGAGGGTCTTACTTCAAGTGCTGTGCAACTATATGCCTCAGAATGAGGAGTGACTCATACAGAAGCTGCTTCTGTTTTCCTCTCCTCTCCTCTCCTCTCCTCTCCTCTCCTCTCCTCTCCTCTCCTCTCCTCTCCTCTCCTCTCCTCTCCTCTCCTCTCTATTTCTAGGAAAGACACTGGTAATTACTTTTTACTTGTCCAACTTGTACTTCTAATCTTACATTTCTGGGCAACAATATCTCCCAACTTACATCACTTATTTTCTCTGAGGGCAAGAAAAGGATTCCAGAACCTTTACTAGAGACTAGATACCTTGGGATTAATAGCTTTCCTTCAGAGAGGGATCAACTCTCTTATAAATGCTACCTTGAGCATTTGGAAGATGGAAAATGTAAGATCTTGACTGTAGCCTGCTCTCAATGTTTGGCAGCATCAAGATTCAGTTGGAATAGCTTATAGGGACAATGTTATATGTGAGGTGATGATGAGATACCACCAGTGGCTGGGGAGTGATGACTAAAGAATGATAAAGGGATGTCAACAGCACTTTCTTGACATCTGGAGAAGGGATAAATTGGTATAAGTAGCAGCTGCTGCTGCTTTGCTCAGAGCTCTGCCAGATGTCCCAAGTGCTCAGAGTAACAAAACAAAAGCTGGTATGAAAACTCATTCTTTGAAGATTCCTCTCTATCATGAATCCTCCTCATTCTAGTAAACAGATTTGTGCCTTCAGTGACCATAGCATAGTACTGTGTGATGTAAGTGCATCACTGTGTGCATTTGCTGCTTTTCTGTGAATTACTAACTTCTTCCTTACCGTGACTGGACAGCAAGGCAACAAAACACACGCTGGAAACAGGAGCAGCTGTCTGTGCAAAGGCAGCAAGAAAGAGTGCAATGAACACCTTGTGTCTGGAGGAGTCTCTTGTATTGCACTTCAACTTCGTGTGCAGTTTAACCAAATCTTTCTCCAGTCAGCCCCTGAAGTGGCATTTCTCATTGGGTGAGCATCATCTTCTTTTCCCTCTTACAGCATAGGAACTTCCAGTTTGAACAAAAGCCCATCAAGCTCTTGAATGGATGATGGCTGATTGAAAACAAGAGAATTGTGCAAAGGGATTTTTACTATCACTTAATTGACTGATGCTGTTTCATAGAAGGGGAAGTATTGGGAACGATGTTTATTCCTGGAAGCTTAAGGAAGGCTTAGAATTGTATGTGAATGGGAAAATGGAGGTGTAACTGAAGACTAGGACAAGTTTGCCTCTTATGTGTATCAGCTTTCGTAACATCTGGGTTTGAGCCATTATATCATTTTGGTATCAGTATTTTCTTCTAGAGTTTGAAAATATGACGTAGGCTAGAACATGATTCAGCCCCCGGCTGGTGCTGCCTGTGGCGTCTGATTGTATATTCAAGTGCAGATAAAACTATAAATGTCCGAGTGAGATTTCGACACTTGGAAAAACAAGAGAATAATAATGAGAACAGCAGGCGTAAAAGGTCTGAATGAGCAGAACGCAGAGAGATGTTTTTAGACTAGCTCCCCAGCAACAACAGTTCATTTGATTGCACTTGAGAGGATGAGATAGTGATACGAGGGCAATTTTGTTTTCCTAGCAGATTCAGGAATTTGAAGCCTTATGGCAAAGATGATCTTCCCCCATCCACTTTGTCTCTAGCCCCCAAGTAGTCTTTGCCATTCTGTAAATGAAAGAGGAGAAGAAAATCTGAGGGAGGACAGCTCCCATGGGTTTGGGCCTAGAGGTTAGGCACACATACTCAGGTACCACCTATGTTTATCAGAAAATTAGTAGTGACAAATTCAGTCCTAAATGGTGACTCTGAATCTCAGACATAAATCACTCTCAGAATCATGAGGATGCAATACAGCTTCACACCAAGCCAAGTGCCTGAAAGTCTCAGATGAAGTGATGGCACCAATCTCCAGCTACAAGGTGAGGGTTCCTATTTGGGATCAATTTGCTATGCGTTGGGGTTTGTTTGGGGTAACCTGTCAGTGTTTCACTCCCTTCTGTCTGCCTCTAGTCTGCTTCCTCACTGCTGATGGGATGAAAACTGTGACAGTGGGTACATCTGCTGCAGTGGCCCTGGTCTCTCCTCGCCAAAAAAACGTCACACGGCAGAAGAAAGGGTAGAAGATGCTGCTCAGTGCTGCCAGAGAGGATCCTAGCCCTTGTCTCCCACCTCCCACCCCGAGAAAAGATAAGAAATGAGGCAATTGGTCTGGGACGGGGATTCTGCCTTGGAAATCATGATCCACATCTTGTGGTAGGAGACAAGAACAGGAAAAAGGGAGCACATTTACTCATCTTTATGATGTGGTACTTCAGCCACATTCAGACAGTCACCAGAGAACAAATGATGAAGACCACATATTTCATGTGACAAGTCTCTTTCTCCACTTCTGCATTTCTTTTACTTTCCTGAAATCTAAAACAAACACAGTGGTGGGAATAAAACTGCACAGCTGCATTTCTTCTTTCATCAGTTCTTAGTTTTCTTCCAATCTTAATACTTTCTCCCTTCCTCTCTTGGAGGTGCAATATACATGATGCAATTGGCTTTAGCAGGCAGATGTGATTGATGTGGAGAGAGAACTCTGCCACTCCAAGATGGACTATGTAGAGTGGGATATGAGGAAAGCATCTGAGAAGGATTCTCCTGGAGAAAGCTCTTCTTGTGTTTTCAAGTATTAAAAAATATTAAAATATAGGCAAGAAAGATCACAGCTATGTGTGGTATAACATGTCATCTCTTCCTGAAGTATGTCGTGCAAAAACAGGGAAAGTGAGGCTGGAAGGGGAAGTGCTGTGATTCTGCAATGAAAAGCAGAAGCTGCAGTATACCCAGGCTCACGAAAGGTATCATGATGCCACTGAAGTTCTTTTACTTTAACATCAACCAGAAAGAAATCTAACTAAATTACAAAGGCTTCAGAGTGTCTACACAGAGTACTCATTGATTTTAATATATTGCTTTAAGAGGAGAATCAGTTTAGACTGCTAGAGCTTTCTCTATCAGCCAGCTCTGCAATAAGTTAATGTCCAGAGTATGAATGAGGCTGCTTCTCCCCATTAAGGACTTGATGTTTGAAAAGAGGCAAGAAGCTTTGTTTAAGAGCCCAAGAGGTAAATGACTCTAAATTAATTTGGGGTGTGACATTAGGAAAGTGCAACTGACACAGCTGGCAATGCTGAATGTCCCCCCCCTGCCTGGAACACCAGCCATCTTGTGTGTCCAGGTGGCTTCTCTGCTAGAAGAGAGCTGTTCTGTATAAGGAATGGGCTTATTTCTGCTTATCTCAACACCGAATGGACCTCATCAATAGACTGGGCATTAGGAAAAAATTCTGTACTGTGAGGGTGGTTAGACACTAGAATAGGCTTGCTAGAGAGGTGGCTGATGGCCCATGGCTGTCAGCGTGCAAGAGGCGTTTGGATAATTTTCTCATTAATGTGTTTAAACTTTAGGTTAGCCCTGAGGTAGTCAGGCAGTTGGACTTGATCTTTGTAAGCTTCCAGTTAAACTATTCCATTCTATTCTGTGTTCTGTCTCTTACAGGAGCTCTGCAACTCTACTAATCTTAGAGCACAAGTTGCTAATAGATTGAAAAGTTATCAGCGAGGGCTGATGGACAGATGTGCAGACAAAGACCACAAATATAAATACAACTTGCAAATTTTACTTTTGGTTCTGTCTGCATCTTTCCAGCAAAGAGATGCCTAACTTTAACTTGCTACTGATTACACCAGGAATTCCCTTGCACATGATGGAATTGTAAGAGGGTTAAAGAGATTGGCTAAAAGGACATAAATTCAGTTCCTGTAAACTTCTGATGGCCCACTTCCCTAAGGATAAGTAGAAAGGGCCAAAAACAACTCTATAGAGCCCAGCAGCTTATGTTAGAGGAAAAAAACAAGATCCATTCTTCAGTCCCTTCTCTTTCTATACTCCAGTGTTGGGTCTCTCGCTTGCAAGTAAGTTATTGAGACCCCGGAGCATGTCCAGAGAAGGACAACAAAGCTGTGAAGGGTCTGGAGCACAAGACTTATGGGTAGTAGCTGAGGGAAATGGGATGGTTCAGTCTGGAGAAGAGGAGGCTCAGGGGAGACCTTATTGCTCTCTACAACTGCCTGAAAGGAGGCTGGGGTGAGGTGGGGATAAGCCTCTTCTCCCAGGTAACAGCAATAGGATAAGAGGGAATGGCCTCAAGTTGTGTCAGGGGAAGCTCAGGTTGGATATTAGGAAAGTAGTGAGGTATTGGGAACAGCCTGCCCAGGGAGGTAGTGGAGTCACCATCTGGAGTTACCATCTCCACCACCAGTGGAGGGATTCAAAAACCATGGATGTGTGGCACTGAGGGAAATAGTGAGCATGGTGGGGATGGGTTGGTTGTTGGGCACGATTATCTTAGAGGCCTTTTCTAACCTTAATGATTCTATTCCCCAACACCTTGACACCAGCTGCTCCCTGCTATAATAGTCAACTCTCTCCAATCTTCTGACATTGTCTCCAACCCCAGGTGACAGTAGCAAACCCAGCAAGCACCATGAAAATCTCTGCTTTAGGATACTTGTCTCAGGTGTCTCAAAGGTCTGGTATTCCTTGCAAGTAGTGGCAGAGATATAAATGGCTCTGGAAAAAGAATCATTTATAGCAGTACTTAGGTGTCTTTTTTTTTTTTTTTTTTTTTTTTTTTTAAGATTTGTTATCCTTTCCTCTGATTAGAATGAATAATCTACTCCAGCTACTCAAAACCAAATGGTTTGATTTGGTCAAGTAACTTCATTTAATCGCACATACTTTTTTGATACTTGATTCCATGCAATTATTGAAATTCACCTCAGATTAACCTAGCAGTCTTTTTCTCCCTTTTTCCTTCTTTTTTTCTTTCATTTCTTTTTCCCCATTTTTCTCTTTTCTATTATTTTGTGGTAATACTTTTTGAATTGTCCAGGTACGGGAGAATCAGATATTCACAAAGATTTGCCCTGGAATCCTTACACTACAGCTTGCTTCCCATCTCACATCTGTGCAATGCCATTTGCAGAATGGCTCATTCCAGGACAGCAAAGAGACTTTTCTCCTAAGACTGAGTAATGAAGCAGAACAAAGTGTTTGGGGGATTCTCTAGCTCAGTTGTTCAGCAAAGTGCATCTTTTAAACATAAGGAAACAAAGAGTCTTGGATGAACTCCCTTTCATTCTGCTTGCATAATAAATAACCAGAGGGGACTAGGTCAGAGCACTGGATGTTGAGCTATATCTTCTATTAACACTATGTTTTTATGCATAAAATAGTGAAAAGAATGATCTGGTATATTATTGCTGTTGAGCATAAAGGATTCTGCCATCTCCATGTACTGCTGTATCTGACACTGAAGATGTGAAACTGTATTTATTTTTCCTTTTGAACTCGGCAGCAAAGTGTTTTCTTTCAAGGGACAGTTTCAAAGAAGATATTTTATTAGAACTTGTATTTCTCAATTCATCACTGAAATTTTAGCAACTGATGTACTCTGGATATTATTTGTGAACAACATCATGAAAGCAATACTGAAGCACGTGCTGCCATTTGTTTAAGGCACCACTGGAGACAGATTCTTGTGTTGGGTGGACATTTGGTTTGACCCAGAATTTTCATTCATTCTCTGAAGGGCTCAGCACTGCAGGTTTATAATGCAGGGTGATACGCTGAGTTAATCCTTCAGGCTAATATTCTACTCCTGTATCTTTTTAACTAAAGACTATTGATTTTGTTGACATAAAAACTGCATATATTTAGGGTAAGAGCTCAAGGCACCACATCTTGATCAAAAACTGTTTACTCTTGCTTAAAGTATTTAGAAAGCACTGTGAACTACTGGATCCCTTAAGTCTCCCACTGTGATTTCTGTTACCATTTACATCAGGAGCTTCTGGGCTAGTAAGCAGTATAAGTTATAATAGCCAGTATAGGATATATAATTAATAATTCTGGCACTACTCAAACTGAATTTAAGATTAACAAAAGATAAAGGCAAAGGATTGAGAATGAAATGTGAAATTCCTTTCTGATGGAGGGGAGAAAACAGTACCCAAAAATATGCTGAATACAAATGTGTGCTGCTGGAATTAAAATACATATTTGTAAGAATTGACTCAAGCATTTTATGTGGGTGATTTTGAAATGTTTTGCTTTGCTTTTCAGCTTTTTTTTTATATATAAATATACACATTAACTAAACCTTTCAGATGAAAATTTTCTTTCTGATTAGAAAAAGGGATTTGGATTGTTTTACCTGAAAACATATTGACATGGGATAATCCAACCTTTTACAAATCTATTTTGAAAACTTTCTGAAATTAAAAATCTCTCAACACAACTATTTTCTGAAATGAACACACACATACATACACATATATGTAATCTTAAGTCGATACATTTTTCCTCTGGCTTTAACATTTGTTATTATGCATTCAGTTTTCAATTCCTTTCCACAACTAACATGTTGTTTCTTCAGAAACGTGACCCTTTTTGAGTCCTACCCTCACCAGGACCAAAACGGCCTCAAGTGAACAAACTCTCGTGGGGCAACGACCATACCAGAAGATATGGCCTGGACCTATGGGATATTTTGTGACTGCTCCTGAATGCAGACCTGAAGCTGCTTCTGGCACTTAGGAGAACACCTACAAGGAGGATAGCGGGGATATTATCCAAGACTAGGTAGCTCATGTTGTAGAGGAGACCTCGGAACTGCACTAGGTGGTGTAATCACTGCAGCACAAAGAAGTCGTTCTTTGTCCTTCATGCTTATCCCCCCAAACCACCCTTGGATGGGAAAAAAATGAACAAGAAAAAAAAAATACACTTAAAGAGAGGCATCTTATCCACACACCCACCAGTATCTGCTAATGCCAGCAACACTTCTGCACTGAGGAATCTAGAGAGCGTGCTCATCTTGACTCAGCTCCGCACTTATCAGAGGAAGACTCAACGAGATCTCATTTCTCACTACAGAGAAAGTTCATCAGCTGCCCTGAAACAACTCATTTGTATTTGTCACTGGTGCTGTTGGCATGGAAATAGAAGGCCTAACCTTGTATTAAGCTGTCAACACCCTGAAATGACTGCTCCATCTTTCCCGTGACTCAGCGTCTGCAAGACAAGAACTCCATGTTCTCCAGCAATGCTGCAGCATGGTCTTGCCAATAGATTCCAGCTCCTAATCTCCTGTGTGCAAAAGTCTTCCCTCGTACAATGCAGTGCCCCATGCGTACAATTCTGTACATCAGTGGTACACAGGGTTGTGTGTGAGATACCTCAACCCTCTCTAGCTTGTTTCTGCTCCTCATGTTGGGTCTCTGTTCATGGCTCACCCTTTCTTTTTTCTACCCCTTGCTGCTGCTAAGGAGTGAGTCACCCGCCAAGCACTTCTAAAAGCTTCTCCCAAATCTGTCTGGCTGCCGGCATCACACAAAGACCAGTAAGACCCTGCACCCGCAGTGCCTTAAGCAAAAGACTGAAAATAACTGTGGGACCCCTGTGAGTCTTGCAGCACAGAACTGCTGATTTTCCTCTCTGTGATGGCAAAAACATCCTGCTAATGCGCCTTGCCTGTGTCTGAGCCAGTTCTTATTGCTAAGCTCAGGAAGAAAGCAAACAGGCTTAAGACGTACCACAAGGATTCTCTAGCTTTGGTACTCCCTCTTCCTCCAGCATCTTACTAATTCCTGCAATAACCACCTTGTAATAATGTTTTCTTGCTGCAGATGTGCTCCCTGAATCTTCTCCTTCTGCACCAAAGAAGGAGCAGAGCTGCAGCAGTTCTTACATTGGTGTACAGAGACCATTATCATTTTGATCCATGGGGGCCCCCAGTCAGAAAACGGTGGAAGGAAGAGGCCATCCCAAAGATCTGTTCCCCCTTTAACAACCTGCTCCACAGGACTAAAGCTCTTCCTCAGTGGAAACCATTAGCACACAAACAGGAGCCATGATTATCTAACAGGGAGAGCCCAGATTGCTAATAAGGATCTCTTTTAGAGGCTCTGAGGGGTCATAAACAACCTGGCAATGTTTTTTAATATCTAATTATTCCAGGGTGTACAAACAAGAAGGTAAAGTCTGCTCCTCTTCTCTTTCCTTCTACCTGCTGCATATGGTAACACCTCGCTGTCTGCCATTTAACTAGCATCATTACATGTACCCAAAGGAATCAAATATGAAAGTCAAGCCAGAAGAATGACCACTGCCTGCAGCGTGCCCTTGGCAGTGGGAGGGCAATGCATCTGCATATATGTCCCCTGTGCCTTGCAATGCTGTCGCAGAGGGTCAGGGCCTGCACAGACACATGGCAGCACGACACAACTCATATGCCCCTGGTGATAAAAGCCTCAGCAGGATGCAAGCTGACAAGGGGCTTTGCTCCGTGAAATGCAGGGCTCAGAAGTCAGAGCAGACTCCCTTTGATTTGAATTTTACTCCTTGCCCTCCAACCCCTTCCCTTTAAGGTAATGGGAGCAGTGTGCAACTTTGTGTGTCTGGCAGGATGAGAACCACTGTGGAGAAGCAAGCCCCCTTCACACATCCATCAGACAACGTGTGGATCGCTTTTCCTGAATGCACTCATGCCAGGGTTTTCCCAAGAGAAAAGATGAGAAACAACAGACCCAGCTCATTCACACAGCAGCAATTCTACAGGGAAGGGTATGGGGGAATGTCCAGAGGTGGCAGCGAGTGACCAGAGAGAAGGTCAGGGTGCAGAGATATGAACTGGGTGAATGCTTGCACATAAAGCACAAGGGAGTAGCTACAGCAAGGCTGCGATAGCGAGGCACAAACCAGTCCTGATCTGGTATCTGTCATTTTTTTATAAATCAGAGGATTTCAGCAGTAAGTCATTCACATAGAGAGGGATTTGATAATTAATCATTTCAGAACTCATCTCCCCCCTTTCCTACCCTCTCCCTTTCTCCCTCTCTCTCTTTCATCTCTTTGCACCACCGGGCTAATACATGTTTCACAATGGAAATACAACCTGTGTGAAAATATTCCAGTAAAATATTCATGAACAACCATTTTCATTATTTGATCAGTGCTAAATGGCTTCGTAATCCTTATGCAGCCAGAGGTCTAAAGGACTGCTGCCATAGTGCTCTGCTCTCCCCCCTGCCTTCTTCTGTTCCCTCTGTACCTCTCTCACTTTTTCTATGCTGTAAATCCTCAGGGAGAGTTTCATGCATTTTTTCTTATCATTCCCAAGGTATTAGCTGTGACCTGTAGATCATGGGTAACATGATGGGTAACGTGGCAAAGAGCCCTGGGCTAGCAAAGGAGGATACTGTGAAGCAATTGGTCTTTGATGCTTGACAGTACCTGGGCTTCTGAGGTCTTCTCCACCTGGGGTCCTGCCTTTTCCCCAAGGTATCATATTCAGTTCTGGCTTTTCTGTGGTCTGACCAGATTAAACAGATGGAACATTCCAGTAGTTAGAGAAACTGTGAATGAGCTCCCTAGAGAAGCCCATAGTGTCTGAATTTCTTTGTAGGTTGGTGCACACTTTGGGGCCAGATCTGTGTACTTCTCCCAGCTTCAGTTCTTGAAAAATCACTATGTAATCCAGCTGGGGCCGGCAGAGCATACAAAGGAAACAATAATCCTCTTGAAGCTGTCTATGTCTGACTTGCTACAGTCCATGATTATACGCTGATGAGGAGAATACTCTTGATCTTCAGCTTTAATGCTAATTCCTTCCCTCATCATTTCAACTGTTCCTTTCTAACACTGGATTTCCTACTTCAGCAACAGGAGGGGAAGTCTGGCTAATTCAATTATAGATGACAGTGGGGCTCATCCTCAGTTTCCTCCTTACTATTAAAGAAAAACTTCCCTTTTCTGGTAGCAAGGGCAGTGTGAAGCTTGGCCTTAGCCGAGCCTTGCTGAAAAGGTTATCACAACTGGATGTCAGCCTCTTCATGTCACATTCACCTAGGGATAGCATTTCTCATGCACAACATTTATCTTTGTTTCCATTAACATTTCTATTGTTATTTACTGTTGTGTTTGGAATTTCCAATAAGAATTCTGAGCAATGACACTCAAGCCTTCAGCCTGGAAAGGAGCTGTACATGGAAGAGGAGACAATTGTCACAAGGCCAGGTATATCCCGCTTTAAGCCCCTATCATCCCAGAAAGCCACACACCTTCTGATGTTGCTTCCTTTTGGAAAATGAGCGGGCAGAGGCAGCGCGAGGTGTTACATACACTATGGGGCACACCAGGACCATGCAAAGAAAGATGTGCTGCCCTTCACAGCACATCAGCTGCCAGATGAAGACCATAACTCAGACAGCATAGGCCTTCTTTAGCAGAAAACTAGGCAAGTCTCAGTCACAAGTACATCTGCACTCAGACCTGATGAGCACTTTATCTGTGGGGTGCAGGAGGATGTTACGGGACATGGAGCTGGTATTGCCTGGGACAGAAAGCAAGGTAGAGCGATGCCTAAAGCAAAGCACAAAAGCTGAAATGCAACTTGAGTATATGCCACAAGGCCCTATTTACACTTAAAGCAGGTATATTTATAAAAAGAATGCAATGGCAAGAGAAAATTGGATATCAACATCACTGAAATAGCTGAATCCATATAAATAAGGGTATGAAGTAAACAAGGGTATGAAGTTCTGTGTGTAAAACCATAAGTGACAACAGTGACAATTATGGCCCTGGGTCCCCATTGCCATCCCTGTTCCTCTTGAACAGATACTCTGCAGAACTAAGAGAGTCTGTTTCCTTGGAGCACATCCTATCAACAGCCATCAACTTAATTTTGCTACAGAAAAAGCCAAGAAAGAGCTCATGCCTGGAATTCCAAGGACAGTCATATCACATTTGAAAGCAAGCTACACATGGGGGTTCTCTAGATCTCACATCCCACGGAGGTGCAAAACAGAGGTGGTTTCTTGGGGATGCAAATGCAGGAGACCCACTAGCACATCCAGCACGACTTAAGAGCAGATAGAAGGTGAACCAGGTTACTGAGATGATTATAGATGCTAATTTTCAAACAACATGCACTGAAGTTTGCTACTCTTGACCTTGAATAAAACATCCATATTCACTTTCTGCATCAGTGCTAGTCTATGTGCTTCTAATGCAATTTGAATGAAGAAAGCTGTACCTCTCCGTGCTGCCATCCTAAATGGCAAACATTTTCCACAGTGGATGATGGGGAAGATTTAGAAAAAATATCAGCTGCACAATAATTTTTTAAAACATTCTGAACAGCCAAAATACTAATACATAGCAATACTTAATTATATAAATGAGCATTTGCAAAATCATGACTTGTTTATGTGTTTTATTAACCGATGGCTACTAGGTCACCATTCTGATAGCAAGAAATTGGTTGGTTGGCTGAAAGCTAAGACTACTCTGCTTTGGCTTGCAGACCGATCACTGCATAGAAGCCACTTTTTTTTTTTTTTTTTGGAGAAAAGAACTCATTTCATTTATGGTGAGTGGCTGGAATTTCAATAATTTATCTCCTTTTTTTTTTTTTTTTCCAAAATACGTGCATTTGCGTAGTTGTGACTTTCAAGTGTGTAAGGCATTTTTAGCCAGCACTTGGAATAACTGCTTGTCAAGGAGTATTGAAATCAGGCCAGCTACACACTGGAGTAAATTTAGGAACATTCCTAGGTTTGCATCTTAATTAAGGGTCTCAGTTTTTGTACTCACTTGCATTATATTGAAATGAATAATGCATCTAGGGAAATAAGGAAGAGCTCAGATCCCTCTAAAGGCAATGCCTGTCTTGAAATGAGACAGTGAGTGGCAGATATGTCATCAGTATAAAACCAGTGTCACTCTAAACACTGGGTCATTGCTTTAATAATACAGTTAGTCAATAATACATACTGGTTTCCATTTTGAAAAGGATATAGTTAAGTTGCATCTGTTGCTAAATATTTTCATTGTTAATTGCCTTATTAATTCCAGGCAAAGCCTTTTCTGGCTTGTAAAGGGCTAGAACATAACATGTATTTTTCTTTATGTGCTACAAAAGCAAAGCCCTCTTCTGTTAGCAGAAGTTCTACTTCTGAAATCAGATGAACAAAGCAATACAGTGGATGGATGATAGCTATTGCACTGGATGATGGTTTTGAGCCTAAAAATGGTTAAAACCTGTCACTTTACAGGCATGTGAAACTCTCTCCTGCATAGGGACACCTATCAACTCTGAAGTAGAGAGGTAGGTGATCAAAGAGCACCTCATTCAGGACAGCATGGATAATCTTTCAGGCTGAAACATCCTTACAGCCAGTCCCTGAGCAGTTCTGAGTTGACCTCTCTCCACATGCCAAACCTGGAAATCATCCCTTGTAAGTAAGGAGGTGAAAGGAGAAAATGGAAGTCTTGCTGACAGACATTCACTACCTTGTTCATTGGCTTGTGCTGCTTACTGCACTCCTCTGGGATAAACAGGGAGTGGAGCTGAGTCCCTAGGAGAAGAGCCACTGAGCAAAAGAATGTCACGGATATTTCCTGAATACTGGGCTGCATTTACACAAGTTACTCAGGTGTGCAATTACACCTGCACAAGCAAATAAGATGCATTGATATTTTCATTTTATATATTGCTGTTTATCTCGTACTTGAACAGTCTCAGATGCAGAGGCTAGAGGTGGCTGATTTCTTACGCCAGTTAAGATTTTAGTGATGGAGATAGAAAGTGAGAGAGATGCAGAGGCAGAAAGAGAGAAATCAATTTATGAAACATAGCACTGAAGAAGTACACTGTAATGGCAAGAGACTGAAAAAAATAAAAAGCCTTGCTGCAATTAGGCATGCATAATAAATAACAGTGGCATCCTGTTACTTCTCTGGAATTTGAAATTTATCGTAATTTGTATGCTATATCCAAAAATATCCTACCAGCATCGTGCAATGGGCTGACAAGGCTTTCATCTAGAAAAGCACAGAACACTTGGTCAGCTCTGATTTCCATCCTGCCCTACAACAGCCTTCTCCAGCCAGAGAGAATGTCAGTGCTGATGATGTCACACCAGTGCCAGTGGCTGGTAGCACAGGTTGTGCCCTCTGCACAAGGAGAGCCATATGTGCAACTAGGCAAGACTCTAGAGAAAAGCATAAGGATCACACAGGTGAACTACCCACTGACTAACAAGGGACTTAGGCATGAAACAAGAACAGCAGCCAGAAACCCAATGGTCTGCCCCTATAATACTTAGAAGTCTTCAATAATGTTCCTGGCATTGGAATTTGACTGTCCACACTTAAAGTTAGAAATGCCCTCCCTTCAGCTCTTCCTCTACTGAACTCCTGAGGCTGAGGCACATGCAACTCTGCTTGAATTAATCATAAGGGTTTTGAGTGTATGCAAACCTATACACAATTGGACACACATAATACCAGTGTAAATAAAATCACTGCAAGTCAGATGGAAAAATAATTCAAAAGCCATTGGATGGAATTTTGAGTGAGGATAATTCTTATTTAGGGGAAGAAGTTGCACTTTTATTATCACTGTCAGGTGATGTGTTGAGCGGAGGTGGCATTCGTGTTTTGCAAATGGGCCTGGACGATCTGCATGGAGCTGCAGCTCTCTTCTCTCTGTTGTTAAGCTTCCTTTGAAACTTTATGAAACAGTTTTTTTACACCCACCCACACAGCAAATGACATGCTCCAGGGCTGTTCAGGGAACTTAGCAACACTTCTGCAGGGAAGCCATCAGCAGCCTGATCTCAGGCACTTCTCAGTGTTTGCACCAGCTCTTCCTCCAGCTTTCCCTTCAACAACTGCAAAGACATCAACACTCCTTAGCAGGGGTCCTGCCTCAAACAAGAAGAGCTATCCTTTGCATCAATAATCAGAATGCAGTACATGGAGTAGGTAGAAAGCAGAATCTTGTGTTGCATAGCAGAGCCTTGAGTCCTTTATCCCAGCCTTGTGATAGGGTGGCCCACCTTGCTCTAGCTGTTATTTAATAAACAGATGGCAGCAGCTCTTCAGGGCAAGGAGTGTTAGTGATAAGGTATAGGCAAGACCAGGAGAGGATGCAAGTGTAGTGCCAGCCTGAACTGCACTACAGTTTGTTCCAGTCTTTGGTGCACAGTGCTACCTCCTCTGCTGTATGGGCACATGGAGGGTTTCCCATGCTCCTTCCATGTCCACACAGGACAGGATTCTACGGAAGAATGGAGGTAGAGGGCCAAAGTGCATGGCTTAGGTAGAGATAGGATTCCCTAGAGTGTAAATGGCATTGGCAGCCACATACAGGAAAGGTGCCAATCACAGCCCTGCTAAGGAAAAAGAACTAGATGAGTCCTTGAGGGAGAACAAAAAATGTGTAAAGGGTTTGGGGCAGACAGAGGCTGGAAAGTCAAGCAGACCTTAATGTACACCAACCATTGCTAACCTGGTTCACCAGCTCTCCTCTGATATCTCCTCATCAGGCTGTGCAGCTGGTGGAATGCATGGAATGCCTCCCTTTTTCAGGCAGCAACTACCCCAGGCCTCCTTACAGAGACATGCCATCTGCAGTGGTGACCTGAGGCGCCCAAGTGCAGGGCACACAAAGTTGGATTCACTGGTTCCATTTTATGAAACAGACCCCAGGTTATGCACAAGCTGATTTTTCAGGAACCCAAGAGCCCAAGTGAGGATTTAATGTAATGCTCTTATCTCGCATTCACCTACCTGAACCCTTGGAAATCTTTTCTCTAACAGTGAGAAGCTTGAAGGTACTTCTTGGAGGCCACCTCTTCAGAACTGAAAAAGCTGAAAATCACTGCTTGCTCCACCAGTAGTACTGCTATCCTCTCATCAACCCTGAACCAGGAAGAACTACAAGCTTACATAACATGAAAAACAAACACACTAAGAGAGGCAAGGCTTCCCTATACTTGATCTCCAGAAACAGGAAACAAAAAATGTTCTAGTAAGTGCAGAAGAGCAGGGCAAGGACAACGTGCTGCTTCCTCTCAACAGCCCCTTAGTCTTTAAAGAATGCTGCTTGAAAAGTTGCTATGGAGTAGAAGCTGTTTAGAGATCTCAGATCCCTTTGTTCATTTTGTTTGTGTCTTTTTGTGGTGAAGATCTCAGCAGAAACATCAGCCTGGCTAAAATAGACACTGACAGACCTTAAATATTAATAAACATATCTGCCTTCCGTAATTTGAAGTAATGTCCCAGATAGGGGTGCTGTGAAAGCAGCTGTTTTCCTGCAAGGTCTCATTGAAGAGGAGAAACACGTCAAAGGAGGGATGTGCAGAATGCAGAATTTGCAAAAGAGGGTGATGGAAATAGCTGTGACTGTTAGCAGAGCACACAGAGAAAGTCCTCCTGCTGTAAGTGCTAAGTTACATTGGAGGAAATAGTTGTCAGCTGGTGTAGATAAACAGCCCCAGCTGTCTACGAATACACGCCTCAAGGGGGAATTCATCATAGCTCTTTCTTCACCAGTAAATTTGCAAGGCAGAAGCCTAGATTTACAGAAGCAAACAGCAGGGTCTGGCTGGCAATTATTCCTGAAAGTGTTTTATGTTTGTTTGCCTGTACATGAAATTTGATAGAAGAGCACCACTCTATGATGATTTTTCTGGGAAAGTGTAAAAAAAAAAAAAAAAGCTGCCAAAAAAACCTTCAGTTCTAATGCTCTACTGCAGTGCTGCTCCAATGGAGCTGCAGTTTCTTTACTGTTCATCTCCATCTCATCTGAGGACTCATGCCCCCATAGGACTGCCTCTCCACAGTGACAAACCACGGTCAGGGAGCCCTGGGATGCTTTTGCATGGAATCCTACTGAAACTCAAGATGAAAACTTAAGGCAAGAGAGCATTTCTGCACGGAGGCATATAGCCTTTGAGCTGAAAACCTGTGTTTTCTCTCATTTTGCTTTGCCTTTGGCATTCTCAAAGTATTTTTTCCTCCTTGTTGAACTCTGTTCTGCAGGGAGCTAAAAAAGCAACTAAACTACTCTGCTTTTGGACTAGCTGTCAAACCCTTTGTGATGGTTGTAAAGGTATCAACACAGCCTGCTGGTACAAACTATTTTTAGTCATTCAGTATGGGTTTACTGAACATGACCAAGCACTTTTCCTCCTGCTTCATTAAAAACAATCTTCTTATTAGGAAATAGGGAGTTAATACAACAAAGCACCAAATAAGTAAATGCTGGCCCCTAAATACAGTCTTGAAGTCAGCAATCCTACAAAACCAGTTATCTCACCCTCTAGGAAAGTTGCCAAAATAGTACATCATATGCAGTTTTTGTATAATATCACACCAAGCAAAAGTGAGTAAGTTGCAAACATTCTAGAGCTCAGTTTGGAGAGATTCCCTTCCCCAGCTGAAGGATAGAGTTGAAGAAAGAAGTGAAATATAGACTGTCCTGGAAAGATGAAGACACTGCCCAAAAGCCAGGGAATCAGACAAAGCCTGGCTGTGTAACATCACAAAGAACACCTCTGATAAAAAGTGCAATTTAGAAGGAGCCATGCCAGCAGCCTGACCTGTCTCATCACTCAGAGCACAGAGGATTAGGCAGAAGTAATCTCATATTATAATGGTAGATTTTCTATATCAGATTGCAGTCACTCTTACTTTCCTCTGTGATGTTCCTAATTTTGTGGGGGCAGTAGTTCTTTAGGAAACTCTGCTATAAGCACTATGAGGAGTCAGGCTTCGCTGCTGCAAAGCAGATGTGGTTGATTGTATTGTTGTCCAAGCAGAATGCTGGAAGTAAACTCTACATTTACGTTAGAAGTAGGTGAAATTCAGACACTCGATGAGTTTTTGTATTGTGATGAAAAATAAAATCTGATTTTTAAATGCACAGTTTATGACAAGTGGAGAAGAGTCACAAGGGAAGACTGAATCTCCAGGTTTATGAGTTGCTTTTTGATTATCAGGCCCACCAATTTATGAAAAGCACTGCATGTTCAGCACTAAATTCCTACTGCAGGTGAAGTTTTGAAGCCTTGAAAGACTTCTCAGGATAGAAAGCTATTCTTTTGCTCAAGCTGATGGAGAGTCTACTGGTGGGAGGAGGCAGGCACCAGGTTTTCACTACAAATTCTACCCTGGTCTGCAAAGAAATGCTGCAGTTTTCAGTCCCATTCACCTGCCTCCAGGGCTTAAAGGGTGCTGCCATTATGCTTGCTAAGTTGATTGGCAACCCCAACAGCAGAGCAAGCAGTAGCAGACTAGAATTTGTAAATGGTCTAGTTCAGGAAAGGCTGCAAACACACCAGTTATCAAGTAGCCAGTAAACTGATTTGAGACTGAGATAGATTGCTACTGTGTGAAATGACACATTGGTATGCTTTTCCTGAGCCATGCTGAAATTACAGAGCCCAGCAGAGAGGAGTGATAATAGATCAGTTCCAGTGTGTATCAAACAGGTATCAAGAGAGGATTGTAGCAAAACCAATGATAATCTTTTAGAAATCCCAAGCTCTGCCTTGAAATATTGCAAAACCATTCCTGACTGTTCATCTCTACTGTTCTCCCTCCCTGCCAAAGCAACAAAATAGAACACCTCCCTCCCTTTTAATTCTGGAAAGCTTTTCCTAAAGTCTAACCCAGACCCACTACACTGCAATCTAGGGCTGAGTTTGACTACCGTGAAGCAGACATGAAGAATAAACTTACTCCCTCCTTTTTTGCACCTGCCTTTCCACACACTTGGAGACCATCTCTGCCTTTTTCCCTAGACACCTTTTCTCCAGACTCTTTCTGCTTTAAGGCAGCAAGGAGCCTTAGCTGGCACAGAGGAGCTGGCAACATTGCCACACTCTGAAAATGCAGGCAACAGCAAGAAGGGAGGGCTGGCACAGGCAGAGATAATAATATGTATTATACTGAATTTTATGTCAGAACCAGAAGGCTCTTTATTAGATGATTTTCTTCTTTACTGCTCCCAATGGAGCAGCAAATGCATATATTAGACTGTAAACCTCTACAATGCAATCTATGTAAATCACAAATATAAAGCCATGTAATGGTCCCTCATGGTGATCCAGCATCAGCACTGTCAAAGCCAAGGGGGAGCCATTATTGCCTACACTAGCAGAGATAACAGAAAGGACTTTTCCCTCACTTGGGTTGGTCCCCTAGCTCAGCTCTGCTTGCTAAGGTGCCAGCAGCTCCTTTTGTCACTGGCATGAAAACTGATGCACAGGGGCTGTGTAAGCAAATCCCCTGCTCAGTTACCCCCTAGAGATACACGGAGGTACATGGGAGCCAGGAGCTGAGCAACCTGAAATGTAGTATCTAGAAATTTCAGTCACAGGGAATTGAGAGGAAATGGCTGTAAGGAATTTTCTGAGGATGAGGCACAGACCTTCCCAACAGCAGAAGACATGGTGTCATCACAAGGAGATGAATCCCGGAAGGGTCAAGACAAGTATTACCCTTGACTTGCTGGGCACTGTAACCCAGCCTTGAGTTCTGTGGGGGGCCTTAAATCAGCCATCAGTCCATTTCTTTCCCATTTTTCTCACCAGGGACTTGAAAGAAAATGTAGAGGAGGCAAAGTACAGCACAAGAATGCTTGCCATCCAGGATGTAGGTGGCATTTTCTGGTGTTGGGGATGCTTGTGCCTCTAGCAGCAACCGCAGGGAACCTGCCCACAGACAGCTCTGTTTAACACTTGCCTCTAGGGAAGCACATTCACTCACTGTGAAAGATGCCATTAGGAAGAAGCTTCACCAGAGGAAAGCTCACTGGTGAAATGATCAGTGGCACCTAATTTCCTGTTAAGAGACATTTGCCTCCTGAGGGCCAAGTTAATGGAGTCCAACCGGGTGTTGATTTGGTTATCATTTGCTGCTAGGTAGATGGATAGCATTGTCCCGAGGCAGGCAGGCTGTGTGCTAATGATCCTTCCATGCAGGCAGAGAGCTATCATGGAGATGCCTGTGACAGACAGCTCATTGGAGAAATTAGCATAGCCCAAGGGGCTGCCAGGCCACTGCCAAGCTGAGAGAGCCTTCAGTGAACTCAGATGATACTGGCTGCAGACTGATTTCTTGGCCTCTTGCTCCTAAGGTTGCAGAGGGCATTCTGAGGCTGCCAGTGGCTCCCTGTGCGATATTCAGAAGCCCAAGAACTGAGCTGATACACCACAGCTCTACAGCCCTGAAGGATGCCACCTGCCCTGCAGAGATCCAGTCAGGGGCAGGGATGCAGCAAGTATTCCTCAGCCTTGTCTGAGGTGGATCTATGTTCTGGACACAAGCACTGTGACAAACACTTGGCTGTTGAGGGATGCTCTAGGACAAGTTATTGTTCCCCACGAATTCCACTAAGGGATCACAAAAGCCAGTAGATCTGGAAGTTAAACCATTAAATCTAATGGAAGTTACCCAAAGAGACATGTGACAAAGCAGCTGTGGAAAGTAACATCAGCAGAAGACATAGGAAATAGAGCGTCTTCCCAATTCTACTCTTTTTTTAATTTTTGGAAAGACTCTTTCAGCTTGAAAAGCCAAGATCTGCTTCAGCCTCATTTGATACCTCATGGTCCCCGCTCTCAGACCTGGGGTGATAACACAAATAACTGAAGAATTTCTTACCCCTTCCTATTCTTTGAGAGAACATTGTGTCTGTCTCTAATATGGTTTTCTTGTTTACCATTCTAAATAACAACCCAGTGGTGGCAGACAAATGGGCAAGATGAACTTAAGGGTCTTTGGCATGCCTAATGTCTATGATTTTATGAGTCATTTCAATCAGAAAAAAAAGAGGAGATGAAATGTTTGAATGGATCTAAAAAGACATGACATCATGGTTCTGTTTCCCTTCTTTGGAATTAGCAATAAACTGAATTATACCCAGCCACTTATCATTAACAAAAAGTCTTTAACTTGTTTTTTTCAAAAATATGTTTCCCCTCACTCCTAAATCAATTCACTAGAGAAAAGTAAGAGGCTTTCTCTTGTATGCACAAAGAAGAGCTATTTGGCCTTTGAGGAAGTAATAGAATTTCAGGCATCACAAGCAAATAAGCAATGTCTCAGTCATATGTACATCCAAACAGCAACTGAAATATTTAACTGCAGCCTTTAGCAGCATTTTTCTGTTCTGGCTGCTTAGCTGAACATCCAATCCTGCTGGGCTGGCTAAAATACCCTAGCAAAATCCTCTTGGCATTGCTGCTTCTGCCTCTCAGAACACTGCTTTTCGTAGATGACCTGACTTTAAGGTGAGAAGTCAGGATTCTCCTCAGTGGACTTTACAGCTATAATGCAATGGAAAGCACAGCAGTGACAGCAAAACAGCAAGGAGTCAGGCTGCAGCCAGTAAGGATTTGCTCAAACACAGCAGCTGTGAGCATAGAAATAAAGGAAGAAAAAAAAAAAAGCTGCTTACCTTCAGAAGATCTCAGGTATGCAGGGAGCTCCAAGAAGCTGCCTCTGCCCCCGCTATCAATTTTTAAATGAGGTCTGGGAAGGGGTGGAGCCAGGATCCAGGATTGCATGCACCTGAGCTCCTCTGAGTTGGCCCTGTCTTCCTACCAGGTGCTCAATCACTGGTTCAAGCCATTTCCACTACAACAGCACAGTGAAACTTCCAGTGACGTATAATTTCATGTATATGGTAGTCACCCTACCAAGGGTCCTGAGCTAGTTCAAGAGACACCATGTCATTCATGAGCCTTACACAGACAGGGGCCCCTCCATTCTGCCCTGCTGTGGAGCACAGGAGCCCTTCATCCCAGCTCAGGGTACTCCCTCGTGCTGTCTCCTAACCCCAGCCCTGCTTCAAGTCTTTGCTGCTGAACAGGAGCCAGGGAAGGAAGGAAGCAGGAACATTGCCTCTCTTCTGTTTCACACACACTCTGATGCTGGCTAAGCAATTTCTGGTTACCAGAAGGGTAAGCAGTTATGAGCTGCAATTTCATCGGTAATGCTTGCTCTGACAGTACAGGTGGTAGTTCACTGCTTCTTGAAAGCCTATCTCTTCACTCCTGACAGCTCAGTAATCCTTGAGACTTTTGCATGAGGAAAGAGGGGAATGAAGCCTCCCAATGCAGGCACAGGTTGCTTTAGTTGACTTGACCATTCTAGAATGGCTAAAATGTTTGCAGGGAGGAAAGAGCTTCCCAAATCACCAACACCACTGGAACTTTCCAGTGGTCAGGGAGTTGCTGCCTGCCCCTACTCCTCCAGAATTTATAACCCCAACTCTCCTGCTCAAGCTAAAACGACAGCTTGTTTTCAGATGCTCACAAGCCCGGGCTGAAGGTGTAATACAGACCCTAAACACTGCAGTCATTTTAATCCACCTCTGTAGCCAAGATGAAGTATGAGAACTTGGCAAAATGGAATATAGCAAGTAGGCATCTTATTTTTAAGGAGTGGATGGCCATTTGCTCCTGCTGCTGAATATCTGTTGTTCTGAACTATTTATGGCCAAGGAGGTTTCAGGTCTCAAGGCGTATGTCATCTTCTGGATGTCCAGACTCAAGAATGCCTTCCCGAGATGTCAGGGGACAATGATCTAGGTCTCCAGGAAACCTCATGCTCCAAATACCAGTTCTGCCTCTTCAAGGGTGAACGCATAAGTGCCTGTTGTTAGGGCTTTTAAGTGATGCAATGGTCCTGGTGTGGAACCAGGAGTTGGACTTGTGATCCTTATGAGTCCGTTACAACTCAGAATATTCTATGAAAGGGCTCAGCAGTTGGCTCCTATGGGACTGCTCCTTGTATGAGGAAGACACTGCCTTACCATCACCTCTGGCTGCCTTTTCCCCTTCCCTTGCACTGTAGCTCCAATCTTGTTGCTTCCTGACACCCCTGAGCAAAGAAGATCACTGAGAAATGGTTTCCATGAGGTGACTGGAAATGTGTGAAAAAACAGTGTAATATCGCCAATTGTAGTTTTACCCTGAGATTTACCTACACTTACGGCATTGATTTGGGGCTATTATCAGAACTGAGATTGGTATAACTCCCCAGACACCTTAAAATGGTATCCCTAAACTTGTTACCCTAGAAAGACCTGAACTAGATCTTTCCATCTCCGTTGAGCAAAAGCAACACCTAACAGAGTCTGGTTGTTACCATTCATAGTAGCACTATTGCCTTCAGTTTCCTGGTTCTTTACTGGCTAATCAAGCAGTCCTGCAGTGCAAAAGCAGTTTTTCCCAGCAACCCATGCAGTCGTACAGAGCCACATCCCTGTAAGAGCAGAGAAAGCACAAATTCTGACAATTACAACAAATCTCCCTAGACTGGAAACCCCACAGGATAAGCAGCTTGCACATCTACCGAGGTTCACAAATGGTGGCATTTCCACATTTTATCCTTGACCCTCAGTGTAGTAATTGCTAGGAACAATGACCTTATTTGCTTTGCTAACAGATGCAGTTACAGATGATGAAGAAGCCAGGTTGGTGAGGTAGGGGCTGGTACATTAAGAGAAGGTGAACATACTGGAAGGCTGATATTGTGCTGATAGTACTGTCACTACCCTGTGCTCATACTGGGAACAACAAATGATACACATTCTGCCAAAGAGATCTCACAGAGGTTGTGATTTTCCTTTGCACTGAGGTACGACAGCAATCTCTCAGCTTAATTAGTAATTGCTGAAATATGTCACACTTGGTAGGAGGTAAATTATTTTGGCCTTATCAAATCATTTTCAAACATGCTGTTTCCTTTGTGGTCACAAAAACATTACAGCCTCAAATCAGCAAGGGACCTGCTACAAGGGGGAAAAAAAAGATGTGATAATAACAGAGATCTGTAACAAAACAGCAAATGCAGGGGAACAGGTATCTTTGCTCCAGATTTCACTGTGATTTGGCTCACTGTGAGGCTGTTCAGGTCTGAACGACTTCCCAAAATGAGGGGAAGCAACTGTTTCGCTCAAATTATATTATGGCAGACAGCAAGTCAATGTTCTCTTCACACATATTCCATTTCAAAAGCAAAACAAAAGCTCCCCGGCTCCAACTGGAGCCCCAAGTATGATCTGCAATGCTGATAGCTCCCATTCTCACCATTTCATCTTTTTTTTCACCAAAGACATCTTGAATTTATAGACTCGGTGCCAAAAAGTGTATTATTAACATGTAAAGCTAGAAACCTCGCATTTGACTGTGAAAAGTACTCATCTCCCCAGCAAAACCCAGGATGGCACAAGAAGAATATAAGTTCAACCTACAGATTGGTGGTGGTATGACTGTACCCAGCAGGACACAATTTCATCTTTCAAGCTAATGGTAACAGAGTGCACTAGCACACTTGCACTTCTTGCATGTCAGATTTCTCCCTTTTGTATGTAGTCTCTTATATTTGAGATCTTTTCTGGTAGAAAGGGCATTGATACTAAGACTGCCTAAAATGTGCTGCTTTAATTGAAACAGTATAACTTCTACTTGTAATTAATCCCTAATGGGTTTTGTAGATTGGCTCATTCTTTTATCCTGGGCCACAGAAGAGGAATTTTCAACTCAAGGTGCACTGAGCCCTAGAGGCAGAGAGATCAACACCAACGTGTACAGAAGCTGACTGCAAAGCTGGCAACACAGGAGGAGAGAGGCTGTGCAAAGGCCAGAGCATCTTGGTTATGGTGCCCTTCCAGCAGTCCCCTGTAGATGTACTCTCAGCAAAGAAAGAAGCAAGACGGGCTCAACTGTACCAAAAATCACTTCCATGCCAAATCCAACAGAGATACAGTCTTCAAATGTACTTATTGCTGCTTTGAGCAATGACAGATAAGAGAAATGAGACAGCAATCTGTGCCACTATGCATGCACTAAGGGCTGAATCACCACATAAATCCAGGAGATTACAGCTGCTTCCAAGAGTAAGTGCTGCTACCATGACTTGCTCCTGTCACCAGAAGAAGCAAGGACCCCCCTCAGTCTGTCAGCAAAACTGCTTGGTGAGGGAAGGAACCTCCAGTATTAACGAACTCTGCAGGAATGTGCTCAGCTCCCTTCTCTTGTGCACTGCTGCTATGATCTGCCCAAACAAAGGGTGTCTGGTGTGCCTGGTGGCTATGAGGGCAGGGCTCCTAGAGTGCATCACCAGCAGAGAGCTGCATCACCAAGCGATGCTGGAACTGCTACTGCCTTCCCATGATGAAGGCCTTTTTGATTTGGAGACTTTGGTTCTCTGAGTGAAGCAGAGCCAAAGTGATGCCCCTTTTAGTGTGTGTGGAGCAAAGGCTGATTTGGGCCTGATGTTCACACAGGAATACAGGAGCTCTGAATTGAGACGCTCTTGATTTCATTCCAAGCCACAGAGAAAAGTTGCTTCTGAAGCCCACCTTGGATTTTTCTTAAATGCCACTTCCTTCTTCTCTGTTTCCAACATTTCTCCTGAATAACTTTAAGAATTGTGAGGAGAACATAAACCTCCACTTGCAGTTTATGATCAAGAAACAGACATGCAATATTATGAATTCCCCAGGCTGAATCCAACACCCTGAAACACTTGGAGATTTCTTGCTGTTAATAAAGAAATGAGGGGGAACTAATGCTGCTCATTCTTCTTCCAGTCAGAATGAGTACATGCACTTGAAATTTCTAAAATGATCTGTTTTCCAATCAGCAGACATGTGAAGTTTGCATTACGGTTTTGTTGTTATTATGCAACACAGAAGTTATTACAAATGGGGGAGAGAGTCATGAAGCGTCATTTCAATGACACAATTAGATTCAGAATATCTAAAGGCTTAAAACAAGGTTGATGAGGGGAAAAATGCTGAGGTGTTGACAGAACAAAGTGAGATACAATGAGAACCAATTCCCGGGTGATTTAAATATTCATTAAAATCATAGAAATTCTGAAAACTCTCTGAGACAAGATTATTTTTCCACCACCATTTAGGAATAGTCGCTATGTCACATGGCAAATGATCTTCAGCAGTTTTAACAGAAAGCTTTCAAATACAGGCAAGACATCCTCAGGACACATCAGGAAAGGACCAGGACCACTCAGGGTCAGTCTTTTTGTCACTTTGTCAGCTTCAAATTGAGACTACACAGATGAAGTGAATTCTTAGCAAAGATAATTTGGACAATCTTTGGACCAGTGCTGTGGCAAAGTCCCATAAGGTCACTTCAGATATTGCTTTACAATAACTCCTGTGTAAGTGCAAGCTCCTAATTAATTGCTTAATTAGTCGTAGTCGGTAGAAACCTGCCTAGAACAATGCCATCTGTGCTACAAGGTCAAGGAATGAGGACATGTTCAGCAAAATTATTGAGTGCAGTGTCTTGAATAAAATCCAGAAATCCCAAGCTGGGACAATTACTATTTAAATTTGCCCAAAGGCCCCCGTCTGGGGACAAATCCCATTTCCTGGGATATCACACCTAGGAGAATTTTGAATGTACTGCCTGCCATTACCAGCACAAGGACTACTTTCAGCTTTTGCAGTTCATCCTTGCTATAGCAAAGGGAAGTGCATGGCTCTGACCCATGAATGGGGCATTCTGCACCAAATTTTGATCCCTACCATGGAGTGAGAGCATGATTCCTTCCCGAGATCCTCCCTTAGATGAGTGAGCAAGAAAACATCCAAATCCCATCCAGGAATGGCTCCCTGAACAGCCCTGAGAAAAGAAGAATCAATCTCTCCCGCTCCTACCATCACATTTCTACACCTTGTCTTAGAGATGAGAGCCTTAAAGAGAGGACCTTCATGCTACACCTTGTGATACAACTCATGATGTTATGATGGGCACTGACAGAAATTGTCCTTTATTTTCAAGGAGAAGATGGCTAGTGACTAGAAAAGGAGATTGTCACAGCCTGATTCTTTTGAATAAAGTCCTTTTGGACAAAGATTTAAGGGTTGCTGCATAACAGCAGCAGATCTACCTATGGAATCGCATCCCATACTACAGCTTGCAAGTACCTAGCTTGCAATGTTTATGAACAAAGTAAGGAAGTGCTATTAATGCCTGGTGCATGTTACAACTAGGGAGTAGCTCAGAGAGGCAACGACATGAACTATAGGAGTTTCTCTGTGCATATGTATAGCATCACCCCATCGCTTATTCTCCATTGGCCATCTATGCAGTGAGGACCAAGAATTTTGAATAATAGCTGTTTTGAATTTTGTTCTTTCTTGCAAACTTTATGATAGCAAAGCACTCACTCTAAGGAAGGCAGGATGAGGAACACAGTGAAGCAGAGATTGTCTATTGCAGCTCTCCTGCTCCATGCCATGATCCCTCTACTTTCATCCATGGCCTCTCCTACTCTACTGGAGGAAGCCATGTTCCTCTGTGAATGAGTGTGGACATCCATTCACTCAAGTGACCCTGATTATTTCACACTTCTTGGGAAATAATACAAGAAATGCCAAAATGTGGAAATGTCATTCATAACTCACTGCTCATTGCTTCCCATAATGACTGTATTTTAATACTACACTGGCACAGGGAAAAGGAGAAGAGTAATTTTCACAATAGGTAAAAAGTTTTTGGTCCCTTATTTTTTGTTTCTGAGCACATAAAATGCTACATTAGTTTTATTTCCAGGAGTACATTAAGATCATGTGTCTAGGTGCATTTTAATGTCCTGCCTACCTCTGTGAAGACAGCTGGAGGCAAAGAATCCACCAAATGCTGCTGTTTAGATTAGGAAATGTTGTTGGGAACAATGCAATAATATTAGATAATGAACTAATCTTTCACTTCCCAGTGAAATATTTCAACCATCTTAGGCACAAGCAAAGCAAGTGCTGAAAGCAGGTACCAAAGAGATTGGTAAGAGGTAGAACCAAATCTCTTCCAGATCTATGCAAGAACAATCAATGCAGGAAAGCACCAGTCTATCTATATTCCTCTGGCAACCCAAATTTCTAGTGGCTGCCTCACAGAAGCTGCTCCTGCTTGGCTCAGTGTTTTGTTCTGGAACCAAGAGCAACCTCCCCATTTACTTTAATAGGATGGATTTATTTCTTAATGCTCTTCTTGACTCTCAAGCTTTTACACTGGCACAGAACTTAACCTTACAGAGGTCCCTCTGAGCACTGCCACTAACATCAGAAGCCTGTATTTTCATAGAATCACAGAATCGTGGAATGGTTTGGGTTGGAAGGGACCTCAAAGACCATTTGGTTCCACCCCCCTGCCCTGGGCACAATTGCCACCCACCAGCTCAGACTGCCCAGGTCCCATCTGTCCTGGCACTGAATGTCTCGTGGGATGGAGCATCTACTGCTTCTCTGGGTAACCTTGTACTCTGCTGCCTAGGAGGACCTGCCATGGTCCCACAACACAATTTTTCATCTAAATTTTCATCTAATTTTTTTTTAATCTAAATTTATGTAAATATGTTAATATAAAATTGATATATACATATATAAATATTTATAAAATACCCGTATAAAAACTTCATTTATTTTCTGCAAATGGGAAGTCAGTTTAGTCAATAAAAATTACAATTGTCTGGCAGGCATCTTTGGATGCCCTGATCATTAGACTCACGTCTTCCTTCTGAGAGTTTTTCTGCAGCCCATTTGAAAAAAAAGATGTAGATTATAATCGGAAGTGATCATTTCACTTTGTTGTGCATTCAAATAAAGTAGTAGTTCAGTAGCACTCACCACAGCAGCTACTGAAAGATAGAACTGTGCATTCAAGATTAGAATGTAGCCCTGAGCCTGGTACACGATGTTTATCTCTGAGAAGAAAAAGAATACCTGAGTATTCTGCAAACTGATAAAAGGTTAACCTTAAATCTTTGCCACTGAAAACATCTACTCATTTTACCTCTGAATATATTACACTTCAAATGTGTATATCTTGTTTCTTTTGTTTTTGTTTTGGAAAAAAAATTTCTGTGAGCTGTCTCAGTGAGAGATGAAAGAAAGATCTATTATATAAACTGTACCCAAAGACCTGCTCTAGAAATACATTCTGTTCTTCTTGCCACTGGAGAATTCAAGGGACATCGTCACGTCACTGGGCTTCTGCTACAGCCACTGAAGAAGGATGTAAAGCTTGACAACAGAGACAGACAGTGGGATAGAATAAAAGGGGAAGACTGCACCATTCCCAGATTTGCAGTGGGTTTCTTCTTTTTTCAAGCCTCTTTCAGCAGGGGGAACTATTATGTACTTTGTCTTCCAGATGGTGATGGCTGACTGCCATTCCACCTTAGCATGGGCATCTTCCTGCTCTCCTGAAGGCGTGCAAAATCATGTGCCCTGTGCTTGGACACTGTCTCCCTCTCTGTCCTCTCCCAGAATATAATTCTTCCTGGACGCTCCACATTTACAGGTGTGAAAAATGAAGCGTTTCACTGGGATACATGTAGTTTGCTAACGAAAATTTCTCATGGTAATGCGAATTTCATCTCTATGCTAACAAAAAACATCCTCACTGCCTAAGAAAAAAAAAAAAAAAAAAAAAAGTAGAAGTAAGATAAGAACACTGCCAAGTGTTCTTCATGAGATTTGATTACATGTCAGGGTGCCTGAACACCCTAATCAGTGGTTGTGTATCACCTACTCTTCGGATGGGCCTCTGAATGACTTTGTGAGTAGCACAGGCACACTGAGCTTAGAGGCAGGAGCACAAGTGACTCGTTGAAGGTAGATTATTCTGCACTTCACTGTCTCATAACCTGTGAAATAATAAGCCAATACATGAGCAACAAAAAATAACAGCAGGACAAAAAGAGGGTGTCAGGTGGGAACAGTTTTATACCCTTGGAGCATGACTACCGACACGTCTCTTGGCTCCTGCTGTCTCAGCATCATGAGTGAGACATAAACGTCTGACAGTGAGTGAACAATTCACATTCAAAGTTTGCCATTGTGCAGGATGTTCTCGTTAATAAAAGAGACCCCTAATCTCCTCAAGCATTTCAGGTTGGTCTCTCTTCTGTCCCAAAACTTTATTGTAATTAAACACTTGCATAATGAATTAAACTGTTCTGGGAATGTTACATGTGAGCTACCTTTCCAATTATTTAAAATTAGCTTAAGGGCTGAAGCAATCAGGCCATTCATTAATCTAATCTCTTTTTGTCATTGCAGTTCGTGACTTGGAAATGTGACCACAAGATCAAACAGACAAAGAGGAATGAAGAGGAAATTACACAAGACATTTATAAAGTTTCCTAGCCCAAGACTTCACCTACAGCACAATGAAATCAACAGTGCTGACATGCTACACTAATGGCCATTCTTTGTGTGCAGAAACATCTCTCTTCTCAGGACACGTCTACCCTGAAGGGAAAAGTCAGCACAAGCAAAGTCTACCCTTGTTCTTATTGCTGGCTGTGAGCCACATCCAGCCCAGAAAGCAGGGAACTGGAGAAGCTGGTAGTCAACAACCCCACTTCGGAGAACCTCTGATTATCTGGGGCAGAGCTGGCTACTGGCAGCCCCAGTTTCCTCATTCAGCACATACTTCCCTCTTGGTAATGTCCTTCCTTCCTTCTTGAAAAGGCTGAGGGACCCTCATATATATATATATGTACATATTCATATATATATATATTCTGATAAACAGCCTGACAGTGAAACACAGAGAGAGCCTCAGCCTAGCTGCTATGGGACTGACTGAGCCCCGTGGCTAAATCTGAAGGGACATGAGCATGTGTGATGACATTTCCTTGCTGTCCCCCTGCTTCTGCAGCACCAGCTCCTGTCCCACGTGGTTTCCAGAGTCTGCATCCTGTCTTCTTGCATCTTCAGTGCATGGTAGGAGATTCTGGTAGACACACCTGAACGAACAGCTTTTTCAAGAAAGAAATTTCCTGAAGATTTTGGCTTTCTTGGATGCACGATAACCACAAACACAAAAGATTTCCAGGTGCTCCAGGGTACCATGGAGTTTTGGTTGAAGTGCCAAACATCCATAAGAACACATCAAGACCCCTGTGGACAGTGCACAGTGGATTTTAGTGGGAAAATGCCTGGTACCTGTCACTTGAGGAAAATAGTGGCTGGTATAGAAATACCGTGCACATAGGTGGCAGGGTCTCTGCTCCTGCCTAAACTGTATGCGTTTTCCAAGCAGCAGAACAGGGCCTGATGCAACAGAGTACCTTACAAACTGAAAGGTGGGACAAGGAGAGAGAGCCACCAGCTAGAATAATCACCAGCACAGACCCTGCTCCTCGGGATTAGGCTAGAGTATAGCTGCAAGTCGAACAACCAGATAAATATATCTGTAGAGCCATATGCAAGTACAAAGTGGCTGTCTTGTGGCAGCTAAAATTATGGTGTCATTTCATGATCTTGAAGTGCTTATCCTTGCAAACACTGTGTTTTACTTAACAGAAGTGCATACATATGCACTTATACAGAGAGACAGTTTGCAAGCAGAGATGTATGGATATTTGCAGAGGATGTTTACCCTACATTTCCTCATATAAAACCTTGTTTTCAGTGGTCTCAAACCCTACCCATCTTCAGGTCTTAAATCTGACTCACAGGTCCTCTCTGGGTATTTGCATTATAGAATCATAGAATGGTTTGGGTTGGAAGGGACCTTTTAGATAGTCTAGTTCCAACCCCCCTGATGAATGTGGCTAAAGAAAACATTATATGTTTCTTCAGATAACTACTGAGAGGAAGTCCCAAAGCTTATGGCTTGTTCCAAGGAGAAGCTCCAACCCTCTGTGACATGAGGATATGAGAGATGTAGACACCTGGAACTAAAGACATGTAAGCATATTCTGTTTTCTGAATAGAGAAATGTGGAGAAGGGAAAAAAGTACACACAGGTCTCACCAGCACCATCGGCATGTTTGGCGGTGTGATCAGTTGTACTGTTGAGTTATCTTACGTTTTTTCAAGATGAGATGGAGTCTATAAGCAGGATTTCTAATGAATAATCAATATAGTATCTGGGTGTTATTTCCCTGTCCTTCTAGTAGTGGCTAGATATTAATAATTGATGCAGAGAAGCAAAGTGAAATACATTCGTTCATGTTGAACAACTGATCTCCGGTCTCTGATAAAGTTTAAGTTCATATTGTCCTCTTCCTCCCTCTGGGGACATGGGCATTATTGCTCTTTTCTAACTGGTGACCACTGTATTGTAAAATACATTTTTTTCAAAGCCACTGTCTCTGAAAATTGGACAGAAAGTAACCAAAAGCTTCAGAATTTATCTTGAAGAGAGATAAGCTGCTCTTTTGCCTTATCCCATTTGCCTTATGTCCACACGAATACAAGAGAAAATCCTTTTACCCAGTGCACATTCAAACACACCCAGTTTACATTACTTTTCTTTGAATGTATCCCAAGTGATGATGTTTGGGGTTGTTTGCTCAAGCAATCCACAGGTTGTGGAATAATTACAGTGCCATGCATTCCTCAATCCCCGTGTGAGAGAATTAATTGCTACACAGGTTAACCACAGCAGACGGGAAGTGACTGCTCTCATGTGCTTGGATCGCAGGCTGCTGCCTGGCAGACTACACGTGCTGCCAAGGAGAAGAGCAGGGATGGGATTTAGAGGCTCTTTAAGCACCTAAGCATGCAGAAAAGTGTCTGGTGGGATTTTTCAGATGTGTTTCTGTGTCTTCTGAAAATCCCTATAAACCTGTCTTGGCATTTCTCAGTCTGAGAAGGCCAGTAAATACCTGGTTCCTACTTCTGGCAGCAGAAGCAGGGAATGAGCAACCCGTGAAGGTTTGCGCTGGCAGACACCGGGAGGCTCAATGGGAAGGATTAGAGCTGACAAAGATATTATGCAGTCCACAGGTTAGGAAGAACTTGCATGTCAGACAGAGATGAATCCAAGGAGGTTATGTGGAAGCTGCATAGAGGAGGTGTTGTACCACTGCTGTTGCTGCTCTGGCCCAGTTGGCACCTCCAGGATGCTTTGGTAAAGACTTCCCAGGTCTAAGGGGAAGTCTTACCACATCCCATTACATCCCACAGGAGAACAGGTACAAAAGCAAAGCTCATTCACAACAACAAAGGCTTAGCTCTCTGATCATGTACTTCATTCTTAGAAAGGGAAAAAGACACGTGCCAAGCTGTTGCCCTCTTTCCTGAAAATAAACCCGTGAAGTAAAAGAGGATTTGAACAAAAAGATCCTGTAGAGGACACCTTGTGCCGAGCAGCAATGGGACACTCATCCTGATATCACCATTCCTCCCAGTCCTGGTCTCACGCAGCAGAAATATCTGCTCTGAGGCATTGCTGGGACCAAAGGAGCAAGTGTGATGGAACACGGGTTGTGCTGACAGTGATTGATTGGGAGCTGAAGGTGAGAGCAGGGCTTGGCAGCCCCAAGCTGTGGGTGTAAACCCTTGTGGGAAGGAAAGCAGCACTCAAAACAAAAGCAAATAAATGAGCAAGCACATAGCGCAGCGATGACTTGGGCTCTCTCTTTTACCAAAAAAAGATGTAAAGCAATGATTCTCAGCTTTGCTTGGGATAGGAAGATCACCAGGCAATGCTCTACTCATTTGCAGCACAAATGTATCTCCGGCAAATCAGACCTAGATCTGTAGATGCATTACCCAGCTGAAGGAACCCTGTTTTATTAAAAAGTTTGCCCCGGGTGCTAAGTCCTGGCACAAAGAATCCAGCCATCACCTCTGACATTCCTACCTGTTGCAGCTTTTTCTTGCAGACTGGGTCTTTTTGTAAAACTACCCAGGAGACTTTTGTACATCTGAAATTGTCAAGAGCTCAAGCAGCTTCAAAAAAGATTGGGATGCAAGCATCAAATTTTGATCATTAGTTACAGTTCTGGCTTTTGACAGAGGATGGGAAATGTTAGTGTACCCTTTTGTATTAACAAGGGAGCTCAAATATTATTCAGGACTTTTAGTTAAAAGATCTCTATAAATAGAAGTCAGATGCTAACAGGACATAATATTTTACTATCTCACATATAAAAGATCATTCTGAACACTACCTCATTCCTCGCCTTGTTTTTTAAAGGAGGAAATTAAATGAAAAGGACTGTCCTAATCCATCATTAATCCCGTCAGTTTCAGAGACATCCATGAACACTTTGCTATACCATAGTCACTGACATCAGAAACCCCAGGGATCAATCAGCAAGCCACTGGTCTTGACACCATGCTGGTAAGAAGCACATACCATAAAGGTGAGCACTCCTCTTCCAAGAGCATTTTATTCCCTGTCTTCATGCAACCTATTCCGACTGTGTATGCTCCTATCGAGGCAGCAGGTTCGTGTTGGCCCCTGGGATCTGCTCATAGCTATTTTGAATGCTTCTCAGCCATACTGCTTTTTAGTACTTTATTACGTTGTTTATTTTGCACTCCGCTTTCATTGCTTGGGTAAAACTAGCTAGCAGTCCCCAGGCCTCCTGAAGGAAAAATAATTACTGAATGCACTGTTTTTCCCAACATAGAGCAAATATTGTGCCTATGATCTCCAATTTGGAACCATTCTTTGGCTGTAGCTTTAGTGAAAAATCCTGCCTGCTCCATCTATATGAGGAGTCGTGGCCATTGAAACTGCTGATAAATAGCTCTGTCTGAAGGACCAAATAGCAGAGTACCAAAGTATATACAGAGCTCTCTCCCAGTGCTTTACTGTGTGCCGTCATCATCATCAGGTAAATCTTTTGACCCAAACTTGAGAAATCAATAGCACTCAGCCAAGGAAACCTGTTAATTTTCACTGGACAAATTTTAATCATCTCAGAGGCTTCAAAGTTCAGTGACAGACACTTCATTTAAATTAAAAAAGGAGTAGTGCTGTATCTCTTTACTTGATATTAAAGAGTAGGATTCTTCAGATCTGAAGTGCCTGCTCTGGCTTGACAAACAGCAAGTGCTGGTAGGTGTTCAGAGGAGGCAGATTAGAAAGGTAGGCAAGAAGATGAATAATTTTGGTGCCATGGAGTACCGAGTAGAGTTTCCAGTGGGCACTTCTACCATCAGCAGATAGAAATATAACTGAATGTTTCCTTGTAGTCAAAGAACAGACTTCTAGCGTCACTCTTCTGTCATGTTACATTATCAGCCATGCTGGGAAACTCAATAATTGCTCTGCAGGCATTACTGAAGACATACTTGTTGAAATAAATGATGGGGCATTAGGTGGTTGTTAGGCACAGGCTGGAAATAAACAAGACTGTCTCATGGAGGAAATAAACTGAAACATCGTTGCTTTTCTGATTAATAAAAAAGTACTTCTGTGTCAAAATTGGACAAGAAGTACAGGTTGAGCAATTTTTCATGGCAAAAGGAAATTTCCCTGGGAAGAAAATCCATTTCCGTGGAACAGAAATGAATTTTCTGCTGTCAGTTTTCTTTTCAAGACGATCGGTTTGGCAACTAATAAATGAATTTTTGCAACGGAAAATCTGAATGTTTGATATAGCAAGGGTGCTTTCCACTCACAAGTCAGACCTAGAGAATACCCTAAGTTGATGTTGCATAATCAGACGTGGAATCTGAATATTGTCAGTTAAACCAAAAATATGTTACAGACTACTTGCTCACTAGAATGCCTCACAAGACAACCACCTCCATCACACAGATTTACGAAGGCAGAGAAATGTCCCACACACAATACTCTGTTTAACCACCTCCCAGCATCCTGAAATAGTGTTCTGCCCACAGGTGGTTCTTGGTGACCTTTCCTTGCTAGTGTGAGATGATGGCTACTTTGTGGATGCAAAACCATAGATTAACAGGATATGTTTTAGCATTACCTCATGAGACAGGTAAAAGGCAGCAATTCCCAATGGCCAGAAGCAGCAGAGCATGGAGAACACAGTGAGGCCGAGATGATCTCTTGGTGGCATCATTAGGAAATTGTCTTCACTTTCAGTGTCACTTGAATAGTCACTCTGGAAAAGCAAGAGAGAAATGTAGAAGTGCTGATTAATGATATTACTTCTCTTTCATGGACCAAGGCTGTGATCATCCACTCATAGTAATACCACCGAGTGCCCCAGGACGTTTCCAAAATAGACCTCTAGCACTCAAGGGGGATAGTTTCTGGTGTGCCATCTCAATCATGCACGTGGTCAGTTCTGGGAGCATTTGTACTCTGATATTCAGGACCCACACAAGTAAGTATCAATGGACTAGAAGATAATGGGCTGTCAAGCAACAGCAGCATGCAAGATTGCGACATGAAAGACATAATCTCAGTGAGGTCCATAATCATTCCCTGTGCCAAATGAGCTGCTCTCCGCAGCCTTCACAAGGCAGAAAGAGGACTGTTGCAAAAACTGTAATTGTGACAGTGAATAAAGAGGAGAAATAAATTTTGCTGGGAGAAGGGAGGGGTCTATTTCCCAGAGATAGAGAAATTCAGAATAAAAAAATCAGGTCCAGGCGTCATGCCACAGAAAATCATTCACAAGGGAAGAAGGTAGAAAGAACAACTTCTCTTGTGAGATAAATTTAAGATGCAATTTCCTCACATTCTTTAAGTGGCTCTGTGAGTAGGCAATTTCTGATCAGACAGCTCTGGTGTTCAGCAGAAAAAAACACAAGAAACCCTAGTAAGTGAAAGCAAAGCAGATGAAGAACTGACATAAGGTGCAGATTTTTAACAGGGATGGTTTTCTGCACGCTTTTTTCTGCAGCTGTAATGGATTTTCTATTATACCAAGCCCTTTTTAAAATTGAAGCTAGCTATCCCTAAAAGCTGTGTGCTTTACCTGAATCAAGAAGTTGTGAGTGAGCAAAGGCTCTCTAGAAAACCTGTCCTGGGTGCCAGTGGCATGCTGGAGGCTGGACTTGGTGGCCACACAGTCCCTTCCAGCAGAAAAATGCAGCTCACGCTAGAGAAGTCAGACAATGAGCTCTGCTGTGAACCACGGCTGCCTGCAGTCTTTGATGGATTTTCAGGAAACAGCCCTTTTGGTATCACTCCTTTTTTCCCTTCAAAGCAATCATTTCAGTCGCACACACGCTGCATACAGAACTAATCTCTGGCATGGCCCTTTGAAATCTGCTTCAAATCCAGATGGTTCAGGAGTCAGTTTTCGACAAGGACCAACACAACGTAACTATAAGACAATATGTGCTCTAGTTCCCTCCCCACAATGCCTGTTTTGGTGACGCGGTGAACACGGTGCCCTATTCTGACCAGCACTCTGCATCCTTTTGCTCTTCTGCAGGCAGTCTGAGTTCACCTAAATGCAGCAGATGGTGATGGCAGTGTGCTGGATGGCAGCTCTCCCACCAGTGGTTGTAGTTTATTACCGCTCGCCTCAGCACACTTACTTCTCACTGAGCAGCATCTGGCTGATGCTTCCTTAGCAGGTTATTATGCATCTAAAACCTGTTGCCATCATGGATTCTTTTGGCCTGGCAATGCTTTATTTATTTGCCTGTTTATTGTTTTTTTATTTTATTTTATTTTTACCATTTGGAATTTTGCAGTTGCTCCCATTCACTTTTAAAGGTATTTAAACAATCCATTGTCCTGACCTGGTCCAAACTCTTGCTTCCCCAGCTCCCAGACTAACATACAGCGTCAGTCAAGCAGCCAGCTGTCCAGAGTGGGCTCACAGGTCTCTTTCCTTGATTGGAAATCTTTTCATGCTTAACTTTACAAAGCCAAAATGTTTCAGGAAGAAAAAAGTCCTTGATGAATATGTCCAAATCCATTCTTTCTCCCGTGCCCCTGGATTTTGATCAACTGCTCATGATGCTCTCTAGACACCCACAGCCAGTCTATCTACAGCTCATCAGCAGCATGCATTCAACACATTGCTTCTGGAAGGGGATTACCACTGACAGCAATAAACAAATCCATACAAGACCAGGCCAGCTGCCATAGTCTCCTAAATCACACTCTTTATCCTGAGGAGCAGTAATAACAGCCATAAAGTAAATATCCCTAATCTGAGCGTGAGTGACAGGGGCTCCCATCCAACAGCCCTCTGCATCCATTGGAAGGTACTCGTGGATCACAGCACTCTTGTGACTGCAGGTGGACCAGCTGCACAACAAGATTAGGGAGATACCTCTATTCCCTGAGGCGCATTAACTGAAAGAGTAACATTACACAGCTCAACCTAGGGGAGTCAGCATCCACCAATGCCCTCTTTTTGTCTTACAGCTGACCCACTCCTGTAGCCTGTTAATAATTTGTCTATGAAGGCAAAGGGACATAAAGTGTGTCCTGTGGAGTTGGGTCAATGGTCCATCAAGCCCTGGGCCCTGCTCTGACAGCAGCAGCAGGACGTACTCTGCAGGGAGCTCGTGTAAACCTGGACACTGCACATCCACCCCTTGTGCTCTTCCAGCATCCACAACTGTTGCTTGAAAGATATTAGCAAGAAAAGCTGTACCAATTTCTTTTAATACCTCTCTATGGGTTCTTTGTCCATGAATCAGTCTAATTGCTGCCTCAGATGTGAAGAAAAATTCTCTGTTATCTGTGTTAGGGACAGGTTCTTTGTTGAAAGGAAGGTTGGGCACTGGAACAATCTACCCAGGGAACTTGCCAGAGTTCGTGAAGCGTCTGGACATCACTCTCAGACACCGGGTTTGGGTGGTGCAATGTGGAGCAGGGAATTGGGTTGAAGTCCTCATGGATGCCTTCCAACTCAGGATATTCTACGATTTTGTTGCTCTTATCTATCTCCGTTATCTCCTTCAGAAGCGGGGACCACAAATACATGTATCACGGAAAGCGGGTTACAGTGAGCTTTCGGACATCAACAAAATGCTGCCAGCACCCTATCTCATCCCTGATAACTTCTTCTTCACCATATCCAATATTTTGCTGACTTATCAGCTTGGCCTCTGCACTCCCTGCTCTGAGACCAGTTTCTTCCCTGAGCTGCAGCTCATAGATACAAGCTCAGCATTGAGTCCACATGAATTTCATTATTTTTCTATAAACATATTTATTTTCATTTATTTACATTGAAACATATCTGCCACTCAGTTTTCGTAGCCTTTACAGAGCTTCTTTCCAGGGGGCAGACACCTCCCAGGGCTGTTCAAACACACTTTCTAGATTTCTGATCCCAGGGAAGGCTGAGGGCACCACAGATGTCAGGGGGAAATTCTTCACTCAGAGGGCAGTGAGGTACTGACACTGCTGCTCAGAGAAGCTGGGCAGTCTGGTGCCTGATTTAATGGTTAGCAGCCCTGCCCATGGTCTTTAAGGTCCCTCCCAAACCAAACATGGCTTCCACTGATTGTATGAGTCTCATCCCAGTGCTGCCTGTCCCGTACATGGAGCTGGTTTTACTTAGGAGGCCAGCATCACTCGTTACTTTCTCTTGATTTGAGTTGGATATAAAACTGGTTGTTCTGCATACCGGCTCAAACATTAAACCTGCCTGTGCAGTCCAGCAGGGTTAAGAGAAAACAGGCATGTCATGGGGTTTAATTCACATAAATCCTATTTGTGGTCTTCTCTTTGTATCGCAAGAGAGATCCAGCCAGGAGGTGCTTGGATATGATGTGAGGAGCAGTTAAATGGAACAAGACATGTCTTAGGATCCACTTTCCATCTCTGTGTTTTTATGCTCATGTCAAAGGGATGAGTTCTTACAGAAGCAGCCAGAAATTCATAGAGGGGGAAAAAAAAAAAGGAATACTTAGCTTGAAAGCCCAACATTTCTTTTCTTCTTTCCATTTATTTCACTTTCCAGAGACTGTTTCAGACATTGTTGGAGAAAAAGAGGTTTAAGAGAGAGCTGAGGTGTATTCTTTTATGTGACACATATGAATAATTCAATTTTCTGCCATCAATAGCTCGGTTTTCTCTAAATAAGCCATTTATCCAGGGGCCAGGAGGAAGAGTAGCCAGTGCGTTAATATGACAAATGATGTTTCTGGATAGCACTGTATTTGCACATGAGCTCTAACAGGAGGATATTTCAGCTAGGAACTATTACATATTACATATTCCACTGCCACTACATTTGACAAGTTGTCTGTCTATTAATTGTGATGTAAAGGACTCATAAGATATTTATAAGAGTTCCAGAGATACTTAAGTACAGAATCGTTTGATTTCAAGGATCGGCAGAGAAAGAAGTTTAAATCTTTGACAGAATGCACAGTATTCTGCTTTCATGCCTGGTGAATGCTGGAGCAAAATGGGGCTATACGTGCTAATAAGAGCTGTTTCAGAGATGGTTTTCTTTGCAGATTATGATTTCCATATGCAGTTTGAATAGCATTACACCAGGACCTGAGGAACACTGATGGTAAGGAAACACAAAAGTTAAGGTGCCCACAGTGCTGCAGCCAGCAAATGGCAGGATCACTCTGTTGCATGCATCCTGCTCCTCTGCCACATCTCCTGGGATTTTTCAGAGTCCCCAGACTTGGGGAGAGGAATAAGATGCCTTCTTGCAGGCAGGTTGTTGAAAACATTGATGATCTGAACAAACCTATTCTGAAGAGGATGGCAGGCAGCAAAGCAGCAAGCCCTGCAGCCTGGCTGGGATGTCACTTCAAACCAGAGCCACACTGCTGTCAGTCAAAACAGCTGGCTTTCTCCAGAGAATGTGTCTGTGGCAAAGTTTCTTGCAGAAAAACAACAATATTCCTGGTTGTCAGAAACCTAACGCTCTTCAAAAAGCAAACACTGGCAGAAACACATTGAGCTGCAGAGTCCATAAAAGCTGCTCCTTGCATGTGTCCATGGACTCCAATTAAGTATTACACAGTGGAGCTCATTACAAAGGGCTGAGTTGGATTTTTCCATATTTCCAAACAACTAAATACCCAGCTGCAACACCCGCTAGGCAGGTGCTTTGCATGAACAAATCAGTGCCAAAAAGGGAACAACTCAGCTCCAAGCTTGTTCTGTCCCCCTGAAAGACTTTCACAGAGATGCCCGACTTGGGAATCCACTCACCTTGCCTGGGTATGCAGGGCAAGGTGGTAGCCCCCAGCTTTCAAGGAGACCAAAACACAACAGCTTTTCTGCATGAAGCTTTCCTCTTTGCTAAGTCTTGAAAAAGGGTGATCTTTTTGTTGTTTCCCCCTCTGAAGGGAATACCAAAGACAAAGAAGCCTTATGAAAACTGAGCTTCAATTTGCTCTTATGCTATGCAGTTCCTATGAACTGTGGCAAGACAGTCAGCGTGGCAAGGTACTCAGCAATATGCTGTATACCCTGGATGAGGGAAACAAATCCTTTGAGTGTCTTGGTGTGGAAGCAAAACCCTACACCTCTTCTGTATTATCCTCTCTTGCTGTTCTCCTAAATTCTGCTCCCAGTCCCTGTACTGAACCTTTTCACTCCATTTTGAGTGCATTAGTAATTTAAACAAGCATTTCCTTCTTGTCAGTAACGGGTGGGGAAAAAAGCATTCTGCTGGACCAGATGCATGCTGTGTGATTCAGATGCTATATTTCTTATTTGAACAGATAGGCAATTTTTTATGTAGTTAATGATCCAGTATGCTTCATTCCCCCGCTCAGTGACTGCTGTCCTCAAACAATGTTTTTCCATTCCTGGAAAAAAAGAAAAGGATGTACAGCTACATCTCTGGTAAACCTCTGTACTATCCAAGCCCAGGTGTCCCTCGTGCATCTGGCCCTGTTGATACAGCATCTGCCTAGGTGGAGACCAGAGGACCACAGCACAACAGTTATCCCTTTCTGCTGGTCTTGTTCTCTTGAGCACATCTCTCCTCCTCTCCTGATCTTCCCATAGTACCAACTGCAGAATCTGGGCCTTCTTGGGTTGCCACCATTTACTCCGCATGCTGAGAACCCTCATGCTGAGCACAGCTACTCAGTAGGTTGCTAATGTGGGTCTGGTTTTGCAGAGGTGTGAAAACCAGAGCACTGCACTGGGCTGGTTATGCAGCACCAAAATACAGACTGAAAGTGGGCTAGAAGGAGAGGCTTCTAGCAATTCTAACAATGCACGTGTTTCCAGTCAAGTAGGTCCTTCCTCAGACATTGCCTCATTTTCTTCTCCTTCCTTCATTCTCCTGGTGGAGGAGAAATCCCAATTCAGAACAGAGGGAGCTGTGTGGATGCACACTGTGTACACACTTGCCTCCCCTGAGCACCTTGTATGGGTAGGTCAGGATGGGCATCCTCTGTATTATTCTCACCGTAAAACAAAAAGAAGGACCCTGGGAACATGATGCACACGCTGTTACAGCATGTTAAAACATTTGCAGAGATGGGGAGATGAACTCTCTTCTTTCCCTGTGGAAATCTGGGAGGGGAAGGGTGATGTCCTTTCCCCAGACCTTCACTTTCATAGGAGTTTTACTAGGAAATCTTTTCTGTGGAAAGCTGATCCAAGTTCTGTGGTTCCAACATATTAAGGGCCCTACACTGTAAAGTCACTTTAAAAATTCCACCAGGAAAGGAGAAGACATTTTTGGTACAAAATATTTCTTCATTGTCCTGCATATTGTCCTGGTCATTTTTAGCCCATTCTCTGACAATTGACTCAAGAAGCTCTTGCTGGATTTGGGTTGACAATAATCATAAAGTCATCAATGCTGGAAAAGATCACTAAGATCATTTATTCTAACCACCAACCCATCTCCACCATGCTCACTAATCACATCCCTCAGTGCAACAACCTACAGCTCTCAAACATCTCCAGGGTCTCCACCACCTCCTTGGGCAGCCTGTGCCAGTACCACAACACCCGAAGAAGAAATTTTTCCTAATTTCAAATTTGAACCTGTCCTGGTGCAACCTAAGGCCATTACCTCTCATCCTATAGAAAACAAAGTATTTTCTTTCTTTCTGCCTCAGAGTTAGGCCAGACGTGACAATACATCATTAGGCAGTTTCGTGCCTGCTGCAGTCACTTGCACCACAACCGCTGCGTGAGGAAAGCTAGGAAAAAAAAAAGGCAGGTTTTGATTTTAAAAATGAGGCTTCCCACAGCCAGCTTTGAAATACTATAGAAGGGCGTGATTTGAGCTAACACCACTACAGGCCTCAAAGAGAAACTTCCTGTCTCCCCGTGGAGGTATTGAATACCGCATTACCAGCGCACACTGTGAAAAGCACCTCTCTCTGCTTACCTGAGCAATACAGAGAGAAGAGAACCAAAGGGAAGCCAGCCTCTTGCTGAGCTGCCCCTGCACAGGGTGAGACACTGATATTAAAGGAGGTGAAAATAGACCTATTAGCTTTCAATGCAGAAAACCCCAAGAGAGAGAAACACAGGAAAATATCTTCCTGAACACCTCTTGGACATTCAGGTAGAAGCAATGTTTTTGCTCCAGTCAGCCAAATGGGCTTTGCTAGCTTAGGAGTCTGTGACTAATGCTGAGAAAGTTTGGAGATCTACAACAGCATGGGCACCCTCCACTCCCACTGGCAAATAAAATGTGTTGTCTTTGGGCAGCTAGCGCAGCCAGGATTTTCTGAAGTAGAAAATGCACCATTTAAGAAAGAATGAAGTTGATTTCCAGTGTACCCCATTTGGAGAACAAAATTTATATTACTTTAGTGCAAGCAATCAATAAAGCACAGGAACCTAAAAGAAAACATTGCATTTGGAGTCTAATGAAGTGTTTCACTGCATCAGAAAAAATCTTATTCAGGCGCATAGGATTCGTTGTAGCTAGAAACCCAAAGATTCCTAGTTTTGTGTTCACAGATGAACAGGTTTAATGTTTGAGCCAGTATGCAAAACAACCAGTTTTATATCCAACTCAAATCAAGAGAAAATAACAAGTGATGCTGGCCTGCTGAGTAAAATCAACTTCATGCACGGGACAGATGCTTCAGGCCTCAACTTTCCCAGTGTTTAAGTGTATGGGTCATCTTTAGTTTGTGACCAGCCTACTCAGATGCATAGCCTCTGTGGAGCCAGGACTCTACCCTGCAACTAAAGTTGAACAATTCTCCCTGTCCTGGCTGGAGGAGAGAGCAATACATCTGATCCCATGAAAACCAGCACCCAGAAGCTGTACACTTCAGCCCAGATACATCCTCCCCCACAGATCCCATGTGACATCTGACCTCTAGCTCCTGGAAATCCTCCTCCTCCTCCACATCATAGGACAGGGTGTGAATCTTGATGTCATCTGCTGAGAGATCGATGAATTTGCTGTCTGGATACTCCAGGCTGTCCTTGGTAGGGGAGCGGTCCTCGATGAACGTGGTTTCGCAGCACTCTGAATTGATGCTCTCACCCCACGAGCGCAGCACATTCTCCGAGTAGAGGATGATGTTGGGACGGTAATGGGACTCCACGGTCTGCTGCAGCATGTTGGGATCCAGGAGCTGCTGCACGGGGTCATTCCTGCCATTCTCCAGGCAGCTCGGGGAACTCCCTGCTCGGTGGCTCTGATACTGTGGGGTTGGGTACACCGACACCAGACCATCTCGGCTCTCTGCTACTAAGTTCCTTGTATTAATTAAACCATTCCTTTTCCCGGCCTCAGCAATCTTATTGTGCATGAGCACATTGTTCTGCTCAACCAAACCATCCATACTGGGAGGTGTCAGAGTGTAGGATGGTGGTCTGTATTATGTTGTGCTGTAGATACAGGTCACACTGGGGCAGTGGCCTCCATTCTCCTGAAGAAAGAAAGAAAATGGACACCAAGGTGAGGATGTAGGTAATGAATAACACATGAAAGCACCCAAATCAGCTTGTCTTTTGTACTACCTCATGAGAAAATATAGCCCGATACATGTGCACACCTTGCCCTAACTATCCAAATATATCCCCATTTGAAAAGTCAAACAACTTATAAAATACCATGAGGTGAATAGGAGCAGGTGGCAACGTGTGGTGACAGAGGGCTTCTCAAGATGTCTTGGTAATGAAGGGCCACGTCAGAGGAGGGCTACGAACTCCCTCCATCTTCACATATACCCTACAGTCATTCTAAGGATAATGTTCCCTTTCTTTGAATGCTCTGATAAGGGAGATGGGGAAAAACAAAACAAAATACAAAGATAAAAGACAAAGAAAGCATTTTCAGTTCTGGAAAAGCTGCAATTACGAAGGGCAGGGCAGCTGATGCGTTCAGCTGTCATTCTCTGCAGCCAACCTCCAACCTTGTCAAGTGCTTTGATGCCCCTTCAAAACTCAATTGCAGGAAAAACAAGGAGGCAGCTCTCTTTAAATTAACTTAAAGAAAGCCACTTCTTCCACAGCCTCAGAGACTGACCTGTGGTGACAGAATTAAGGTCTGTGATGAGACCAGTCAGCAGGCCCAGCCCCAGATTCACCTAGCAGAAATAGAGGCACAATTTCTTGAGCCTCAGGACTTTTTACTTTTCAGCATTTTACAAAGGAACAATGACTGTTGTCTTTCTTCACAGAACCAACCGGGCTTCACTTTGTGTGGACTGCACTAATGTATGAAGATCAAAGGTAGTTCAAGAGGTTAAAAGTACTGTTTCCCAGCCCAAATACTTTCTTACTGTTTTCGGTCAGGTGCAACTGAAAGAAAATGCTTTTTGAAACATGTATCCATCATAGCAACAACGAGCCTCTGGCTTGCAAGAGACATCTAAACCATTAAGAGCTGCTCTTCTGCTCTTAGACCAGGAATGAAGCAAGAAACTCTTTTAATGTACAAAAAAAGCTGACCTAAGTGTGTTGCAACACCTGCATTCATGGCACTTGGTTTAACATGTAGAAAACCTATTTTATTGTATCGGCAAATAGTTTAGAAGTTGTTCTAGGTGAACTGACAGGAAAACTGCACAAGCGAAGATACACTATAGTGGGATCCTGTGGAATTTCCACTGTACTACTCTCAGCCCCAAATGTTGGCAAAATCATACCAATGTGCAAATTAGCCTGCAAACTTAGACTGTTTCCCCAAACGCTTAGTCCTAAAGACTTAAATCCCTCTTAGGAGCAAGTAGCCTGTCTTTCCAAAGAAGCCTCCTTTCCTTGTGTGGCTATGTCTGTGCTAAATAAATGGAGGACTGTCCTTCCCTTCATGGCGGGATTACACTAAATAACTAAGCTTGTGCCAGCACAGACATACTGGTAAGGTGTAGCTGCTTTAGAAGCAAGCAAAGTTTGGCAGGTAAGAGTGAGTGGAGAGATCAATGTGCCACACATTTGGCTCAGGACTGGTGCTCGCAGAAATACCATTCTTCCATTCTGCAAACATAATGACCCCACAGAGCAGTGCCAATGTGCACGGTCTCATGTAGGCTACTGGGCACTCCTGTTTCCATCATTTAGGAGTCTCCAGAGTGGAGACTAGTCACAAACTAAGTTGACAATAGCTGTTGCTTTATCCAGGTTTGGTGGGGTCACTTACTTAGGTGATCCATCTGTCATCTAACAGTTTGCCCACAGTCATTTCTGTTCCTTCCCCTATCAAAGAAACAAAAAGAAAATACTTAACCAAAAATTGCTGATTAAAACTCAGCAAGTAAATTCTCTCAAGTCTTTGCTGGATTCCCCTTGAGACAGTGCAGAAAGCGTGAAAGGCTCCCTGACATGTGGCACAAACTGTTAACCCTGCTAAAGTCAGAGAGACTTCACTTGGTGCTGCCAACCTTCTCAGAAGCATCTCAGCCCCAGCATTTGTTCAAGCAAGCTGAGGTCAGCAGAAAATTTGCTATGGTACTGCCACAGATGTAGTAATGGGAAGATGTACAACCCAAACAGACGCCCTCCCAGAAAAAAAAACAAAAACAAATAAACAGAGCAATAATTTGGTCACTACATCAATGGCTGAAGCAAAGCATGGTTAGGTCTTGAATTCTGATGTGCTCACATAATCCCAACAAATGTGTATGCCTGACTTGAGTAGCACTTGGGAAGATGTCTTTTAAAGCAGCTTTATCTGACAGTGCCTTTGAGCTGCACTGTCAGATTCCCTTCATGTTTTTTCTACATTCACATATCATCCAGATAATGCTTGACTCTGGAAATGCAAGTTTCACCCCAGGCATTTCATTGACAGCTATGCCATCTTCAGGGAAAATTCTCACTCTGGATTGGTGCAAATGAAGATCTGCACACATCACAACACCAGAGCTAGCTGGTGCATTTTCCTCATGTAATTTTGAGTAGTAATCTTGCTCCATCTTGGGAGGGTTGGACTTTGAGGAAAGGTCACTGTCATCTCTTTAAAGATGCATGGGACACTACAAAGTCACTGGAAACAAAAGCCATCCTTTAGTTCTTCTCACACTCCTCAAGAGCAAGAGGAAACAAATAAAGAGAAGACACAGGAAAAAATGCTTCAGCATGTCCAAGTGATATGAGACATGGAAGCACTTCAGGAAGTCAATAGGATTGTCTTGTCAGGATTTAGTACTGTCCCAAGCCACTCCTTGCTTTCCATTGTTCACCGGCCTGTGTGAGACAGGAGTCAAGCCCCTTTTGTAAATGACTAAGTACAAGGAAGATATTTGAAAAGGTAACTTAACTTCAAAGTCACAGAATCACAGAATTGCCAGGGATGGAAGGGACCTCAAGGATCATGAATCTCCAACCCCCCTGCCACATGCAGGGCCACCAACCTTCCCACCTAATGCTAGACCAGGCTGCCCAGGGCCCCATCTAATCTGGCCTTAAAAGCCTTTGGGGTGTTGACAGATAGGATGCCATAAAGTCCTGAGAAAGAACTGTTCATGATGCCTTTGGAACTCTACAACTGATATCTCTACTATTCCAAAGACCTAAGGACAGCTATGTACAGACTCCCTAGTAAAGGGAGTAATAAGTAAACACCAGTAAAGTATTAGCATGGCCAACAGCCTACCCTGGCTTGAGCCTACGCCTTCTCCAAGGCAGTATCTACCCTGAAGTAAATAAGTGCCATGCATGTTCCTCAGAGGCATAAAAGACAAAACCACCTGCTTTGGTAAGTAAGAATTTCACCATATGGAACACAGCCATAGAATCATTAAGGTTGGAGAGACTAGTAAGATCACTGTGACCATCACCCCATCCCCACCACATCCCTCCATACCACATCTCCACAGTTCTTGGACACCTCCAGGGACAGCAACTCCACTCCACCACCTCCCTGAGCAACCTGTGCCAGTGCATCACCACCCTTTCTAAGAAGGAACTTCTCCTAATATACAACCTGAACCTCCCCGGTGCAACTTAAGGACATTATCATCATACCAGTCAATGCTGGACCATTTATCTTGCAAATAACAGGATGGATCTTAATTTGTCTCATTCATAGATAGGAGAGAGCCTGTGGTGTTTGCTTAGTCCTACCAAGGACCTAAACATTTATCTGTCCAGTGCTACCTGATGTGCATTTAAACCAGTCTAGTAAACCAATTTTGCAGATTCTGAATGACACTTTCCCCCTGGGATGGGGGAGGGAGGAAGAAAGCATCTGAAATGAGGAAAGGACAAAACAAGAGACATCCTTCCCACACATAGCTCCTCCAGTAATATGGAGGAGCAAATGCATCACTCAAGACATTCTCTCTGGGGTCCCACATAGCAGCACAGCCTGCATGCCTCGGGGAAGGTCAGGAAAGAGAGATGTGGATGGCAGCATTCAGTCAAGGAAAATTGTTTATCCCTCATGTCATTTTGCTAGTTGGCTACTTTACCACAGCCTGACCCAACGTTCTCAGCCCTGCAACTGTTGGGCTTAATGGTAAGGAGCTGGTGAGACTCTTATACCTTTCCATTATACCACATACAGAGCTAATAATAATAATAAAGTGGTATTGATTTTTCTTTTCCAGGTGAAAATCCTGAGCAGCTGGCCATTAGGTTTAAATCAATAGCACCTTGATTGCAAGTGCATCTTGATGCACAGCTGAGACAAGGTCAATTGCTGTCTGGGGAAACTGAGAAACTGTTGTGGCACCCAGAGATTCTTCATCAATAAAAAAGTGGGATTAAGAGTGCTGTCAGCCAGAAATGAAATCTCACATCCTCACTGATAGAAGTGAACCTCCTCTGAGTTTTTCACTCCCTGGCCACTGGCTGAAGAGAGTAAAATCACATTCCCAAGGCCTTTGTTTCCTGCTGCTATCCTGGTGTTGGTGGAAGAATTAGACTCATAGTCTGGAATTCATTTCATTTAGTGCAGGCACTTGAGGATGTTCTGCAGGAAAAAGTAATAGCAGTTATGCAAGGTGCATGGGACAGGACAACACAGTACACCCATGCATTACAACCAGACAGATTAATGCAGTGGAAGGTTGATACAGAAATGTAACAGCTAAGGGACTAGCATGAATGGAACAGTGTTACAAAAGAAAAGGAAAGATGCTCACCTGTCTCTGAAGATCTAGGCTCACAGGAAAGACTCCACAAGGGAGGGATCTCCAGCAAGAGAACCTTCCCCAGTGGCAGTCAGCCCTTAAATGGGATCTAAGAGAGGTGCAGCCAGGCTCCACCCTTGCCGGTCACACAGCTGAATTGCCTTCACCTGTGCTCCCAGGGCTGACTGGTCCTTTCTCCAGGTGATCAGTCAGTGGTGCAGGCCATAACTCAACAATTCCCATGCACCACACCATCCTTTTGTTAAGGGCTTTTCCTAACCTGGGCCAGACTCGTCTTTGTGACTCAGATGTGTAGGTAGGAGCCTCCTTGAAGACCGTCCCAGTTTCCAGCTCTGGCTGAAGGATTCTGGATGGCAGAATGACTGAGCAGACAATCTGTAATAGGCATCTGAAGGCAATCAAAGGATGCCTTCTCTGCAGGGAGCCAACACTCAGAGCAAAAAGAACCACTCTCGTTGCCTCGGACCACAGAAAGGCTTCAAAATAATGCTGACAGGAAAATGAAACTCATCAGAGCCCTTTAAATAAGAGAGAAGTTCAATTTGCTCCAAGATGCAGAGTTAATTTAACTGGGTTGGTTCAGGTTTCATTTGTCTTCACACAGTTTGAGTTTCTCCCCACAAATCACTCACTGGTGCTCAGGCCAACCAGAAATAACTCTGCACTTTCAGACTTGAGGCTGGAACCAGAAGAGAAAACCAAGTTCAAGATGATGACAAATACTAGGTCAAACTTCAATCTATTTTTTTTTCCTTGGGGATTAGAAATTTTCACCCAGGTCTCCAGCATTAGAAGCAAAGCTATTCATTATTTCAACTTTTTTTTTTTTTTTTAATCCTCTATTTCTTGTTGTGTTTTTTTTTTCCCTCCCCTCTGTCCCTATTTTAATAAGTAGCTGCAGCCAGTGCCAAGATATCTCATCTGCAACACTGTGGTTTATTAAGCTATCACTTGTGTGACGGCAGAGCCCAACTACTGTAGCTGCAGTGAGGGCTGTGCTCTGCTGGGCACTCTGCAGACTCCTCTGCTATGGTGACAGGGACTGACAAACTAATTAAGCAAAGGGTGCGAGACAGAAAGATGCAAGCTGCAAAGAGGGCAAGGAGAGAAGAGCTAAATGCTGTGCCCTAGGCTCTGTCAGACAATGAGCACAAGCCAACTCTGCTACTGTACATTGTCACCAAATTCCTTCCATCTGTGACCCAGTGGGATGTTGTTGCCCTGCCATGGGGGTCTCTCCTTCACATGGCTCTAACGCAGCCTCAGCTTCTCTCAGCCTTCTGGAACACCCTGCCATCTACTTAAAGGTCAGCATGAGCAAGCAGCTTGCTTGGAATCACTGATTAATTGAGGTTGGAAAAGACCCCTACGATCATCTAGTCCAACCATCAGGTTACCTCTGGAGAACTGGACTACAGCTAAAAAGCCTCAGCCCTTTCCCCACAAGAGATCAGAAAGACATTTTTCCATGCAGAACAGCAGCTACAAGGTCTCGCCTGGCCAGGGGGGACCTCATCAACTCCAGCGCTTTCTTTACTGACAGGAAGGCTTGCAGAGGAAGGTAAGCCATGCTGAGGTGGAAAGCAGAGTCCTCACCAACTCCCGAGTCTTACCCCTGTCACTGTCAGCAAATCAGGCCCAGAAAGCTTGTGTTCTTCTGCACGGGACAGTCAAGCGCTGGAAAAGGCTGTCCATAGAGGCTGTGTATCTTTTGAGATTTTTAATACCAAACTGGATGAAGAACAGCTCCTCAGCTGACTCTGCTTGATGCAGGAGATAGGACTGGAGGCTTCCTGAGGTTCCTTCAAATTGAATTACCCTATGATTGAAACCTCCTTGTTCCTAGCAGGTTTCTACCTGCCTCCCATGCTTCCAACAAGACATCCATTGCTCCCACACTTTCTTCCTTGCCCCTCACCTGCCCCACAACTATCAAAGCCAACCAAGTTCTGTGGAGTTTTGTGCTAGTTCCAGCTGCCAGCATGCAAAGCAGTGGGCAGAAAGCTTTCCTAAAGAGCTTCAGCCTAATAAAAAACTACATCTAGAATTTGGAGATCACAGCTCTCCTGGTGCAATTCGTCAGGTGTCAGGGTCTTTTAACACATAATGCAATAAGCTTTAAGGGGTTTCTAACATCTAAAAACTACAGCAACACATAAGGACCTTTTGCTTGAGAGAAATCAGTATGGATCTGGAGAGCTGATTACAAAGTGAAATACTTAGGAAAGGAAGGGAAAATCTTTCCCCTTTGTATTTTCCTTCTTTGATTCAGTAGGGCTCATTATAATAGGTTTTGTTTTAAGGAAGCGCTGCTATTTCAGCAGCTGAAATTCCTTTTGACCTATTAAGTAAACTACAGGGAGTTTTGTTAAGCAGTGCAGCTAACTCACACTGGGAAAGTTCCAAAAGCATGCATTAGTGATACCTAAATGTTTAATTGCTAGCAATAGAAGTAAAAAGACCTCCCTGCTATTTTAGTATCACCAATAAGCAGCAAATCCACCCTCTTGCCCTAAAAAAAAAGAAGGACTTTGGGTGCAAATAAATGCCCAAGGTCACATCAGACACAGGAGCAGAGCTGGAAATAAAATCCAGGTCTCTTGATTGCCCGTCCAGAGGTATATTTAAATATGGACAAAATTACCATATGCATATTAGGTCTGCCTGAATAATTGATTGCTTGATTCAGTGCTGAACCAAGGAATGGGGGGAGAAAGGTGGAATTACCTTACATTGACCTGAAACAAAAAACATTACCCCTGCAACAAAATATTTCCTTTTGAGCAGATGGAAGCACCTCGCACGAGCCAAGATGAATTATAATGTTTCATTTATTTATTTTTAATTGAACAAACTGGCTTTTAGTTCAATTTGCCTCGAGTTGCCTCCAATAAAAGATGACACATCCAGGCTTTTCCAGCCATCCTCCTTCCCAACTGGTTTTGACAGCCTCAACTATTTATTGAGTTCAGTCCAAACTCACAACTTCTTTCATGTGACGATAGAGCTGCACTTTCCAGCTAATAAATAACTGACCTGAATAACGGCACCTGGCTGTAATGTAAATAACCCTCTCTCTTGTGGAAGGCGCCAGTATAAAAATACCTTGCCATCTGCACAACTTACAGCAATTACTTTCAAAGTGAAAGCAGTCAAAAAATCAGGCTCTGGGCCTTTATAAGCAAGAAATTCATTTCACCAAAGTAATCGGGGAATGCTCAGTGTCAGAAAGTTATTATCAGCTCCCTAACTGCGCCTGGACACGTGAATGCTGCGAATCAGCCTTGACCAAATGGTTGGCAAGTCCAGGGCGAGCCTGTTTCAACCAGGCATGGGACCATCTGACAACCCCAAACACAACTCCAAGTGTATCCAAGCTTACAGCAGCCCTCTAACACCCCCACACCCCATCCCATACTGAAAAGACAGAGGCATGAGAAGTGATTCTTACTATAAAAGGCATCTCAACAGATGGCCAAACTAACATTTCCTCTCCCTCCAGCCATCCCAAAAAGTTGTCCTGCAAAACTCTCTAATTACATCCAGCCCACTAAAACAAACCTTCACAAAACAATACGTAGAGGCACATACAATGAAACATCTCCAGTCAGTACCTCGAGCAGAGCAGTCAGGCTGAAAGACCCATACGCAAGTGCAGAAGGTAGTGCTGTCCTTTGTTTTCAAAGCAAGTGAATACAGCTGTGCTCTGGGCTGTGTAATTGCATTCTTCATTGTTTAGAGTGCCTTCACTGACAGAAATTTCATCTACTGTGAGTCGGAGTCACAGTATAGTAGTGGTTGGAGGAAATCATCGAGTCCAACCCCTTGCTGCAGCAGGTTCCCTACAGGAGGTTGCACAGAAAAGTGTCCGGGTAGATTTTAAGTATCTCCAGAAAAAGAGACTCCACCACCTCCCTGGGCAGCCTGTTCCAGTCCTCTGTAACCCTCACAGTAAGGAATTCCTCATGTTTATATGGAAGTTCCATACATGTTTCAATATGTGCCCACTGCCCCTTGTCCTGTTACTGGGTGCCATTGAAAAGAGCCTGGCCCCATCTTTTTGATTCCCCACTTTTAGATAACTATAAGCATTCATAATATCCTCTCTCAGGCTTCTGTTTTCCCTAGACTGAACAGCTCCTGCTCTCTCTATCTCAGCCTTTCCCTATATGGGAGATGCTCCAGGCCCTTCATCATCTCTGTGGTCTCTACTGGATTCTCTCCAGGAGATCCCTGTCTTGATCTGAGGAGCCCAGAACTGGACTCAGCACTCCAGATGTGGCCTCACCACGGCAGAGCAGAGGGGGAGGATCACCTCCCTCAACCTGCTGGCCACACTCTTTGTAATGCACTCCAGGATACCATTGGCCTTCTTGGTCACCAGGGCACACTGCTGGTTCACAGCCAACCCATATGGTCCTTTTCTGCAGAGCTCCTTTCTGGCAGACCAGCCCCTACCCTGTACAGGAGGTTATTTCTCCCCAGCTGTAGTACTGTGCCCAAGAGCTACTCCAGCTCAGAGGGAACTCTTCACCTAAGACCCACACTGATCATGCCAAGCTTGGTGCCAGAGCAATTAATCTCATGGCCTTAACCACAGTCCTTGTTTTGCAGAATAAAAGTTCACACATAGCTGAAGTACTTGTTTCACTGCATGTAATTTTTCACTTGTCAGATAAGCTGTGTCTTCAGGTGAGAAGTTGTAATGCCTCCATCCTCTTGGTTCCTACACTGTGGAGCTTTGATCATTTCTGAGGGTCAATCTAGAATTAGAGGTCAGGAGAGGACTGAGTTACCACAGATCCCCTCTGCCTAATTTCATCAATGCCTGGTGTTGCAACAGAATTAAAATTCTCCAGCTTAGAGTAAACCTGATGCTGTGTCCTGCGGAAGCCTTCAGTGAGGCAAAACCCCTGCAGGACACAATGAAGCTTCTAAGTGTATGCAGGGAATGTGTGTACAGGCAAATATCAACCTCATGACATTGCCTGGCCCTCTGTCTGCCCGTTGGCTGTGTGACCTCAAAGCCCCATAACCATGCTGGCCACAGAAGTCAGCATCAAAGTGTTGCTCCAGCATTGACCCCAGTGACTCATTCAGGTGTCATTCCTGATGGGTCCTCTGTACACCCCATTCTGCAGAACTGTTCCCCTTGCCACACTGTGTTCAGGAAGCAAGGCACAGGACAAGGCAGCTATCTTGTGCTCATTCTGGATGTGACACACCATCACTATGATCTAGGCTGGGATTTAAGGTCTTCCTGAAGCAGGGATAAGAAACATGGAGAGGACAGAGCAAGGAAGCAGCATGGTGGTGCTGCCTTTGTGCAAAACGAAGGTACTTGTTTCTCCTGCCCCAAGCGAAGCACTCCAGGGCTGTAAGTCACTTATAGTAATGCTCCTGTGATGCTATGGAATTGCTAGTGCCAGTTCATCAGGGCGAGGATGATTAGATTAAGCAGCCACTTACATTTGAGGCATTACATTCACTTACATTCAGAGCTTGAAGAAAAGCCCTGCATCGTTCTCCCTCTTCGCCTTTCCCACAGAGAAATAGATTTCCACATGGGAGGCAGCAGTTCTGCCCCACATCACCTCCATCGTCCTCAAGCCACATGCACTGGGGGAGAAGGCAGGTTGTTTTTTTGTTGAGCATGCAGGAATAGGAGAAGAAAGGTGGGTGGGTGGGGTAGGTACCCCATGCACTGAGCAAGAACTGCATCATCTGCTGCACACAGCAGGAGATGCTGAGCACAGCTGTGCTGCAGGACCTGCTGCCAGGCAGAGTATCTCATGGGACGAGCAGGAGACCACTCAGGAGCTCCACTCTTTGATCATCCCATGATTATCTTCCAAGAAAATTATCCAGTTGCAAATGTAATTTGCAGAGATCTCCACTATCCCTGGGGATTTGCCCAGAGAGGCTGTTGAAGTTTTTTTCTATGGAGATATTCAAGAACTCTCAGAACGCTTACCTGTGTGACCTACTGTAGGTTACCTCCTGTAGCAGGAGGTTGGACTCGATGATCTCCCGAGGTTCCTTCCAACCCTTGCAATTCTGTCATCCTGTGATTGACTCTGTGATTTCGAGGGGTCTGAACTCTACTCAATCACAGCACATTAACCCACCTAACCCCACTGAACTCTGCTCATAGTCCAGTGCCCTCATGTGAGCGGTCAGCTCATTCTCATGCCACAGCAACCTGAAGCCTCGGAGCTTAGGGACAGAAATAATTTACAGCATAGATTTGGATGGATGGTTAATGAGGGAATTTTACACATCCCGGTTTTATATAGAGACGTGTACGCAGATACACATTTACAGTGATGCCGTGTTTAAAATTGGGAGTGCTAAAGGCGTGCATGGAGTCATACCTCTCATGTACTGCAGCACTATTTTAAAATGCAGCCTTAGTGGTGCAATGAGAAGAACCAGAGTTCCTCGTTCTTCCAGTGCTGTGACACAAAACTCTCAGCATTAAACCTTTTGTGCCAGATCCAGTGGTGGTAGCAGTCAGTTCACCTGCATCCTTGGGGTCGCTGACATTCACATCAGCTGGGCAGAATTTTGCTGTGATCTCACTGCAGTGGTTTCCAGCTTCTAACAGAGAAAGAGTATTGAGAGGTATTTGATTTGATGGCCAGGCGGTGTGGGCTCAGCCCTGACACGCTTACACACACACAGGATTCATTCTGTTCTGTCAAAACAAAGTCATTGAACATGCAGCGGGTTGTCCTCCTGTTTTTAAATCTCTGCAGCTCTTTTCCTTTTTTTTTATGCCCCCAATAGCACTATATGTTGACCTGTATGAAGTTGAGCCTCCAAAGCAAAGAAAACAAAACAGGGAAGTCCCAGTATGTGATCTGCAATCTTCGTAATCAGACAACTACTCATACAAATCCTCCAGAACAGAGGAATTTATGGCTGACTTGTAAACGTCTACAGACACGAATTCACAGTGCAAAGACAAAAACCTCTGCCCAGTGATGCCGGTGCCTTTTCTCTAACACTGTCCTTAGAAAGCTAAGCGTTTTAAATCCTCACGCAGCATTCACCATGTGAAACATGTCGTGGTGGTGCCCGTGTACACCACTACTGCATTACATCTGCATTTGTATAGCGAAGAGCCTCGCTCAGATTGGTCCCAGAGCTTATGGTACTGGCAGTGCGAGACGTCTGCTTGCCTGCTTCCTAAGGGAAAACTTCATTCCTTCAGATGCCTTCGTGTGCCACACACCCTGACATGACCTGTTGTTACCAAACTGCCAAAAAAACGTCACCTTTGCCAGCAAAATGAGACGTGGCTTATTCTTTGGAGCAAAGTCATTTGGAACTAATATAGAGAGCATCTAAACGCAGCTACTTTGAAGCTGATAGCTCATTAACTCTAATTAAGAACAAGTCATTTAAATACATGAACGTAGAAAAGCGCATTCTCTGCTCTGGCTGCATTCTGTAATACACAGTAATCCTCTGGAAAGTACCAGCTAAGTCATCTTCTCGGCTTTAAGAATATCAAAGCATCTTTTAATTGTTGGTAATGCCCTGTTTACAATGGATTAATGTCTAATTATTTGTGATTTGAATATTTAATCTCTTGGGAAGTTCATATCTTGTTGGTTGGTTTTGGGGTTGGTTTCTTTTTTCTTTTTTTTTTATTTTTGCATCTCTCTCATTACACGCTGAGGCTGCAGCCTCCCCTCCAGTTGTTCTGAAGAGGTTGTTCAACAGATTGCTCTCTGGAGCAACTCCTGCCAAAGGGTAGCTCCGTGATTTTAGGGGAGACAAAGCCAGTCCTGGACAGAGCTTTGCACCTCTCCTGGATCACAGCTCTTGGGGCTGATACCCTACCAGCTCTGCTCCAGGAGGGTTTACACTTCTGCACTGCTAGTTCCAGAAAGGTCTCAAAGCAGTTGCCAACCTGGAGGGGGTCCTTCCCTTGTGGGATGCTTTTGTGGTACCCAGAAGGAAGGAGTGGGCTTCCCCAAGGTCACCCCTCTAAATAGTGGGGACGACTCCTGCCTCCTTGCCTGTACCCACTCCTCTCTCCAACTTGGCTCTCACTGCCCACAGACTAGAGGCTGGAAAGGGAAAGAAATCCAACCCAGTGTCTCTTGAGCGGAGCTCTGAGGGCAGAGGGCAGCTGCGGCTGTGGGCAGCCGGGCTTCCCGCAGTGCCCGGCTCAGGCTGTGCCCCGGGGCCGTGCCCCCCCCCCCGGCTCGGCATGCCTCGGCACGGCACGGTACCTTTCCCTCCTCGGCGGGGTACAGGGCAGGGAGCGAGGGATGCTCCGCCACCCGGAGAGGATTTCAGAGAGAACCGGAGAGGATTTCAGCCGGGAAAGGGAAAAAGGGGGGACCCCACGCACAGTTTCCCTTCCAGAAAACTCGCCAGGTGCTCCCCGGCCCTGGGAAAAACCCGATCCCTCTCCGAGCCCGCGATCTCGGCACGGGGAAGTACCGCCGCGATGCGCCCCGCGCTGCCTTTAGGCAGGATCCCGGCCCGAGGGCGGCCCCGCGTCCCTGCGCTCCCCCGGGGACCCCTCTCCGCAGCGGCAGCCGTCGTTCCTCCCCCCGCCCTTCCCCCGGCCCCAGCTCCGTGCCGCGCTCCGAGTGTTGGCGATGGGAGATGCGGCGCATCGCTCCCCGGAGGAGATGCGGTGACTGGGGAGTAGGGGGGGGGGGGGGGTCACTCACCTCCTCCTCCCTGCAAGGTGACCCGCAGCGCGATCCGCCCGTCCGGGGCTGCGGGAGGGGCGGCGGGGCTGCCCGGGCTCAGCGCCCGGTCGCGGTGCTCGGCAGCATCCCGGCGACGGGGGACAGCGGAGAGCGGGGCCGGTCAGGGCTGAGCCGCCAGCACCGCCGGGCTGCACTGTGCGCGTAACTCGCGGGGAGGTGATGGAGGAGGAGGAGAGGGAGGAGGGAGAGAGGGAGGGAGGAGGGAGGCAGGCGGAGGGAGACTGGAGAAGCAGCCCTGCGTGGCAGCGGGGCCAACTTTCCTCCTGCAGCACGAGCAGCCTCACAGCCCCGGGGGAAAAGACGGAACCCTTCCCTATCTGTCCCTCTTCCTCCTCCTCCGTGGCCTTCCTCGCTGCTGCTCCCCACCCTCCACCTTTCTTCTCCCTCTTCCCCTTCCCTGCGCTGGGCACCTGGACCCCCAGGGAGCTGGGAAGGCTCCAGTAGCTCTGAAGAACTTTATTCCTTTGCTCCAGCTGTTTTCTAGTATGGCAATGAGCACACTGGGCTGCCTGCTGCAGTGTTGGGGGGGGGGGGTGTTCCCTGTTTTCTTATGGATAAGATGGGAAAACAGGGTTCGTTCATTCCTTTTCCCATCTCCAGCAGACTCACTGGCCAAGTAATTTCCTAAAAGCTTCTTTGTCACCACTTTTTGTGATGCTTCAACATCTATGACTTAAAATGCAGTGGGAAGATCGCACGCCCAATTCAGATGATTGCTGCTCTTCCTCACTGCAGGGAGAGACACGAGGCCTTACATCCCCCCCATGCGTTTTTGATGCCTCTATTTGGGGTAAGGCTGTTTTAGCCCTCTGCTTGTGTACTGTTCATTCTTCATACTTCAAAATATCCCATGCCAAATCTTTTCTGAAGGAGAGCATTCAAGATTTATAAGACACGCTAAAGAACTCATGCTTGTCTCGGGGATTTTCAGCAGAAAATCCCTCCAGCCCCATTTTCCCCTCTTTCACAACATTTTAGTTCTCTCCCAATGAGCAATGAGCCTTTTCCATCCTCCTGGACCAGTGGAGCCCATCACTAGGTATCTTTCATTTTCATCTCACAAAAAAAGATGGAAACTGAAAACCTTGTCTCTTCTGGAGAAACAAAATAAAAAAGCTCAGAATAATATCTGAACGTTTGGGAACATTCAAACATTTTTCCTCTTTTTTCTTTTCTTTTCTTTTTTTTTTTTTTTTAACATTCCACAAACAATTAGCATTTTTGCTTTGATAGATTTAATTCCATATATCTATCTCTGAAAGCTTCAGTAAGCAATCCTTTCCTACAGGAGATACCCTTTTCAGCAGAGCTCAGTTCCCCTGATGGAAACTAAAACCATGAGGTCTTGGAATACTTTTTCCAGACAGTCCAACAGAACCCTGCAGGAAGCCTGGTTTGGCTGACACGTGATAGCATCTAGGATCCTCTCTTACACAAGGGACATCCTCATCTGCAGCATTTCCACTAGGTTTAAAAAAAAAAAAAAAACCATAAATAAATCTCTTTGAAGCATGGGTCTGGTTGAGGCAATACCTTCCTCTATCTGCATGGGAAGATCTGCATTAGGGCAAGTATTGCCATCAGGCCTGACCATCCTTTCTTTTATTCCCACACTCCATTGCCTTCAGCCTCTGATCAGACATCTCAGGGCCTGGACACAACTTGGCTCTGTGTTGCAGCCCTGGACACAGTGCAGATGATGGGAGATAAGCTAGGCTAGCTCTGTCATCAGCCTTCCCTGAAGTATGAAAACCCCAGAAATTCACTGTCCATCTGCTATTTCATTGTTGGCAGGGATCAGCATCTGGTAGGTGAGAAAACTCCTTCCTGGTTGACAGGTTGGACTCAGCACTGAAAACAGAGTGCTTCATGTCCCTCCAGTCCCTAACTTTGTTTTCAGTGTCTCCCTTCAATATTCACTCAGTATAATTCCTGACTCCCTCTGGACTTCAGGGAGGCTTTAAGGAAAATAGTCTCTTACTGTAATAGACACTGGGATAGGATAAATACAAAAAAAAAAAAAAAAAAAAAAAAAAAAGTCCCAAATAATGATTACTCTGATTCTACAAAGTGCTTTTCAACTTTCCTTTCTCAGGAATGGAAGCCCGTGAGCTGCATTTATTAAGCCTCAACTGAGTAAGACTTTTAGGAAAAAAACTGTCTTTCTGTTCTGCTCCTACCAGAGCAAAACTGTAGGGGTGCTGGCTTGCAACCAAATGTCTTCTAGCTGCTACAGTGCAAATCCTTATCATCCAGCATTACTATTACTGATTGGAGCTATCAGCTGGCTCGGATGGCTGGCGAATTGCTGGCAAAATACTATTTCTTCTTGACTGGAGGAAATGTGGCAAGATTTCCAAAAGGGTTTGTTAGATTTTAATCTGGAAGAAAAACATTGCATTTACCCAGAAAAGAGCAGGGAAGGGATTTCTGTATTCAATTTTCTGTCTTTCAGGCAACTGCATCCCATAATCCTGTTTGTTTCCCCTCACGCTTCCAAAATGTTTTCCATACTGATATCAAGGCAAGGTTTGGTATCAACATGAGAGTAATCATTTTCTGTAACACTATCCCTTCCACCTTTCCCATTCTTCATGCACCAAAAGTATGCTCTTCATTCATTGCATGGAAACCATGGAAAACCACGATAGGAAAAGCTTCCTGTCAATGAAGAAATTAAGCCTTATTTGCTTCTTGTGAGTTTTGCAGCAGAAGCAACTATTGGAGCAATCACAACCCAACAATAACAAAAGTTGCATCTATCACAGAAGCATAGAATCAGTGTTGTTGGAAAGACTGCTAAGATCATCATGTCCAACCATCCATCCATTCCCACCATGCCCTCTAAACCATATCACTCAGTGAGACATCTAATCTTTTCTTGAAAATCTACAGACTGGAACGTACTTTGCCTGTTGTATTGTCAACATCTTCTCTTGCCAAAAAAAAAAACCACCAAGGAAGGAATTAACCTGTGCTCTAAGAAGTGTTAATCAAGCTACATCCCTATTTGCACTAAGTTTGCCATCAACTGGCTATTCTTGTTGATGTTCTAAAACACTCATGAGAGCTGCTGGGGGAAGTGCCACGCTGTTGTCCCCAGCTATCCAAGCAAAATCACAGGTCTCCTGTGTGGTATACATCCTTGCAGGGAAAGGAAACTCCGAGTAGGAAAGTAGAAAGATAAAGAGCTGCAAGCGCATCGCTGGGCTCTAGGAAGAGCAGCAGCACCACCTATCACCAGTGAAGGAAGGGAGGACAAAGTGCTGCTCCTTTCCACAGTTCTAGTACATGACTGAAGCCCAGACCTTTGAGATGATCAGAGAGAAATCATCTCCTTCAAGCAAAAGAACCTGTCTTAAATATTCCCTTGAAAACCTTCTGCTAAGTCTCCTCCTTACTTTATGGATGGCTCCTTATTTGTCTATAGCCAAATATCCTCCACTGCAGAGGAATCAAAGTGGCACTTATTGCCTTTGAAGAAATAGCAGGGTACCAGCTTGTTCCCCAAGTTCATCACGAGCTCAGAACCCAGTTAATGCAGCAATGCTCATTGGTTTCAGTGAGGTTACACAACTGATAAACTCAGCCTTAATGACTTGGGGGTGTGGTAGTGGAGTGATCTTCCTGTGGTGACAAGGGAGACAGAAAGGAGAACATCTGGGAGACAAGCACTGTGTTCTGGTATCCTGAGCAGCAGTGAGCCACAAAAACACAAAGCAGAGCTACAAGACTGCAAGAATTGTTCATCACTTAAAGGACATGATTGGGCTGCAGGAAACTGAGTTCAGAAGAGTGTAGCTCTTATGGCGTGCAGATCTGCATCCTAAGGGTTTGCCTGTCCAAAATCCCGTTGGTACCATTGATACTGATGGTGTCTGAACTACATGTCACTTGGTTATAACTCGGGATGATGATATGGAGCAGTTGGGAAGCAGACAAAAATGTGTAATCTGATCCTGCCAAAGGAACAAGGATCTTTCCATTTAATTGGATCAGACCCCAAAGATGTAGCCAGGAGTGCTTTTAATTTTCTGAGAAAGAAAAAAGCTGAGGTGAGGGTGCTGAAGTTTGTTTTGTTTGTCCATAGTCCTGGAACCAGCATAAAAATGGAAGTTCTGGTTACCCACAAGCTGGGCATTTTTGTTCTGGTTATGTATTTATGGCAAAAGGAAAAATAAAATGTATTATTTCTTGGTCAAGTGAACAATGTAGCTTAGCTGAAAACAAAGTAGTTCATTGCTTTAAACTGTTGTTTACTCTCTTTAATACTGGACATGCACACTTCCTTGCAGCAGAGGAAAAATCTAACCACAGTTACTGTCAATCTTTGCCTAACCTGAAGCAAGAAAATGTAGCTCCTGTATTCTGTCTAAGAAGATGAAGCAAACAGGGTGTAGGGCTTCACCTCTGTACTAAAATAATCCAGGTGGACCTTTTGGCTCAAGTGAAACAGGACCATCTTCTTACACACACAGGTCTCTGGCAAGGTTGGTCTCTATCTACGTTTCTCTTGGATAGGTTACATAAATTTAGTTGAAGTGCCCCAATTACTCATATGTCCAAGAGCTCAGATGTCCACAGACTTGGATACTCAAAAAAGCACGCTGCTTTTATTTTGCCATCTGTGCCTCGTCCCACTACAGGTAGTTCTCATGTTTGGATTTTTTGGGATTCTTCCAGAAAACCTTACTTCAAGAACTGGCACTAATGCATCCTTATTCATAAGACCACTCCTTGAGCAGGAAGGGCAGCTCCAAGGGAGAGGGGATTGTACCATTTCTGCACTTTCTTGCAATGTCAGTCTTTTGAGATAGCCAGGAAAGGCAGAAGTTAGTGCTGATTGAGACATGGCCATCTGTCAGACAGGAAACATGCCAAGGCCACCTTTTGATTTTTTGTAAGCAAAGGAACCAGTCACTGGTGACAATATTTAGGTGCTATAGACCTTGAACAGAGTCTGACAGATATCTGATGATAATGGTTCCCTTGGATATGATTAGGGAGCTCCTGAGTTGTTCAGCATCTCCCATTAAAATGTCTTCATCCACTGTGAAACTGCAGCATAACTGCCTTATTGTATGTCAGACACCCCTTTGGAGCTGAATGCCACAAAACTGGTCCTATTATTTATCTTATGGATTTCCCATGCTCCTGTATCTAAGGACTTGTACATAAACATGACAAGAGGCAGTCCTTTCCCCAGAGATCTGATACAGTAAGTAGCTGGGACAGAAAAAGAGGGGGCTACTCAGTCCCACTGGATGTGCAACACCTAGATACATGCAGGCACATTTATGTCAAACTGGGCAGATATTAAACTGAATGATAGGACATTATGATTAGTAGATGTTATAGATGTGGAGAGAGAATTGGAATGGTTCTCCAAACATTTCACTATATTCGCTAATCCCTCTGGCTGATGAACACCTACTTGGAATGGACATTGAATTAACTGATGCAACCTTAAAATGCAAGGAGAACTTAAATTTAGCTTGGTCATGAATTTCTATGTACTTACCTGTCTTTTATATATGATGAGAGGATTATCCCTCCTCGGAGTAACTGCTGAAGAGAAAGGACAGGATGTTCACAAAGAAAATGTCCTAACAAAATCTCTAGAGGTATTCCAGCAATGCTAGATTGCCATTGCTCATTACATGGCTTATATGGCACCCTGATCAGACTATGAGGCTGCTTTTGAGGTGGTCATATTCCACTTGTCCTGAGCCAGCCAGAGCTCTGAGGCTCAAAGGGAGCTTAGGAAGTGAACAAGGGAAGCCTGGCTACTTGGAGACTCTTATTCCAGGCAAAGAAGGAACAATCTTAAAAAATGCCAACTTTTGCATCTCTATTCTTCTTGTTCATGGGTGGAGGTCTGAAGTTTGTTCTTTCCACCTTTTTTTTTATATCTATGTCTCAAAATCAGATCTTTTTTTTTCCCACTGACAGTGAGGGGATCACCTATAACTTATGCCTCTCTGCTGATCTCTTTGTACGTTCTTATAGGCAAGTGGAGGTTTGAGATCCCTTCTCACAGAAGAGATCTATAATGGGAAAGAAAGATATTTTCCATTTAAATTCAATTTTAAAGGTAGTCAGGGACAGATCAGGCCTTTGGTGTTCAAGGAAAAACTCCCAACTGAAATCAATGAAGGGTTGAGATTCCAAATTAATTGCACGCTTCTGTCCTTAGCATCTGGGCATGGAATCAAAAGTGATGAGCCAACAAAGCAGCCATGAGCTGCTCCTGTGAACAGTCACCATCAATAATGAGAAATACTAGGATAAGTACTCTTTGAAATTCAAGTCACAAGGAGCATCATTTAAAAGGGAACTCGGGAGAAGCAGAAATACCATGCACTACACATTAATTGTCATGCATGTGACAAAATCCTCTGTATTGCTGTTACTTAGCAGCATTAAATTTATTTCCATATTATTAATGTCATACCTGGGATGAAGTAATTAAACTGGCAGCCCATTTCTTCTCAGCTAGAGGCCAGATTTTCCTCTGGTGTAAATCAGAATAGTTCTACTGCAGAGACCTGGATTTACAACCAGTTGGGGAGCCAAGCCACTGTTTCTAAAAAGGGAAAGCTGAAAATGAAGTCAAAACAATCATCGCTGTATGTTGTTTCTTTTGCCTCAGTATAAGGGTAAGTGGGGTTAAAGTCCCAGCTGACCTGGACCTACTCCCAAAGCGTACTGCAATTGATCTGAAAACTCCTCCCAGGAGATTTAACAAATTAAATTTGGAAAGTTAAATATTTAATAGCCTGCTACTCATTTCTTCCAAATGGCACACTTAGTGGTGGTTATAAAAGGAATAAGATATAACCAAACTCATCAGAAATATCCACATATCCATTTTGACAGAAATGCCACGCAATGTGTTCAGGAAAAGAGCTGATGTAGAGCTCATTACTCTAGCCTTCCTTTTCAAGCCTTCTAGCAACAGCCTGCATTCCAATCGGGCTCTCAACACACTCCTACCTTTGTGACAGCAGGACAACTACATCTGATTTCAAATCATGACTGGCAGATCTGTCCCATGGACAGCAGAAGCAGTCAAGTGGATGGCTGCAATGAGAGCACAGCCCTTTCAAATTGCAGACGTCCTGATGCCAAACACATCATTCATCATGGGATGGCACATTGCAGAGGGCAAGAGATTTGGGAAAAAACAGAATTACACATGGGCAGTGTTAGGCCTGTTTGAAAATCCACTGAAGTTGAAGGGAGGAACTTACTGGGATCACATTTCTTTGTCCCTTCTTCTGTATGAAGAGAATAAAAGATGCATGTAGAAGAAGAGAGGAGCTGTATTGGTCGTGCTCCAAAAGCAACAGAGAAGTAGGAGAAGATAGGTCCTGGTATACAGTTGAGCTGATTTCTAAACATCATGGCTGATATCAAATGAAGATGAGTGGGACCAAGTTCCAAAAAGGGATAAAGAGGGAAGTGGTTCTCCAAGCTACAGGCTGCAGATCTGTGAAGCATCTTGCTAAAAATTGCTGTGTATGTGAGTTTCCACGGGTGGAGGAAGAGAAGAGGTAGGATACGTTTATGGAAGAGGCTCAGTGAGGGATATTTAATAGATAGTGATTATGTCTAGTTTGGAAAAGCCTGGAGCCACGAAGGATTGGTTACGTTTAGGTTGGGTTAGGCCATGGTAGGTTTTAGAAGTATTACCATATTTCCTATATTCTGGTGGGCTTCCCTCAGCACCTGCTTTTGACTACTGTTGTAGAAGAACAAACCTTTGGTCTGATCCAAAGGTTGTTCTTACATCTCCTTGGCACTCAGCTTACAGAAGTACTGGGCATACGCCGACTAACTGTGCAGACACAGAGAATACCAGCTCTACCAGGTGAGTTTTTTGAACCTTCTCATTTCTGAGGTACAAATTTCCAAGAGGTGTGTAATCTTTATTCAAGGCTGTGTTTTAAAAGCACCATCTGGCCCTTAATTAAAAATAAAATTTTCCATTAAAATTGCTTTTCAGCATGAATTGCTTGTGTTTATAAATATTTTTTAAAGTGTTTGTTTTCCTTGAGAACTTTTGGTTATTAAGAGGAAAACTGAACCCCTCTCCACAGTGTGTAGGTGTTCCAACATTTCATGTTTCCATTAATAGAAAACTGAGATGGACAAGGTTTGGAGATTGTTTTTGGAAGAAACATCACAATTTCTGATTAAGAATGCTTCCATCATTCACGGCTCCTCTGTACTTAAGGCTGAACACAAAAAGATACTGATGCAAATTAAAAACATCATTCAACTTAAAGATAAGTTCAGGTAGACTTTTTTTCTGACTAAAACAAGGAAACTGCAGAAATCTCATGTCTTGTTCATACAAAATTTCCTGTTGATGTGAGTACTACTGGCATCCAAACCTCTGTGACACCTTTATATGAATCTCCGGGCATTTGGGCCTAAATACAAACAGTGGAACTGTATTTCTAGAAATAAATGGGAAAAAAAATGCCCTGGATTTGCATTACACACATCTGCTCCAGTATAACAACTACATACATTCATGGGGCCAACCCCAATTAAAGATACTTTTAAAGAACTCCAGATGTCTCACTCTTTCGAGTTAGACCTTTAGAAATCTTTTTATTTCTTCTGCTACTGACAAGATACCAGATATGTTTTACCAGTTTTTATGAGTGCCTTGTAAATTTTGCTTTGCTTGATTAGTGCAGGCTCTTCCTCACAAAATAACTTACCTCCATTAAATGCCTCTTGCTTGCAAGCAGTTAGTCTGCCAGTTTTATCCACCTCCTGTAATCTACCTGTTCCATAAATTGCTGAAATCACTGGGACAATAACACTTTCTTAAATTTCTGTGTCGTGCTTACCAGAAGGAAGACAGGGAGGTTTAAACTTTGTGATATACAACTGCCATGGCTTCATAAATAATGAATAATAATAACATAAAAGCAGACTTATTTTTTTACTCCAAAAAGCTCTTACTCCAGGGAAATGCAGAGCAGGATCCCACAGGGAATTTTTCAGCTTATCAGAAAGAGGAGTACTTACAGCTGAGCATACAAAACGCAGAAATCAGCACAGTCTGCTCAAGACAGTTGACAAAACAGAGCTACTGAATCCAAATTGGTATGTATAGCCACAGCTCTAACCTCAGAGCTGACCTTTCTAGGCTTTCTGGGACTTGTTATTTCTACCATTTCAAGCTATTGAAATTTCCAACTACAACATACCTACAAGCAAATCAAGGAAATGCACACTTGTGCTTCATGTAGAACAGTTTCAGGTGGGTAAAATAGCATGGCTGATGAGATTAGGCTGATTTTCTCCAGGTCTACCCCAGTGTGTTTCTATGACACTATCCTATAGCTATTTTTCTGGAAAAGCATAAGGATTAAGAACAATTGTAGAATCATGTAATCATTAAGGTTGGAAAAGACCTTTAAGATCATCCAGTCCAACCAACCACCTGCCACCAATATTGCCCACTAACCCATGTCCCTAAGTAACACATCTACACATTTCTTGAGAACCTTCAGAGACGCCTCCAAGCTTCTTTACATTTACACCAGAAACAGACACGTAGCTATATTCTCATTGCCCCATATGCCAAAATATTTGGATGTAGGCCACAATTGCAGGTGATTTTAGTAAAGCTTTATCTGTTCCCCATCTTTCTTCTCTGCCTGAACTCTTTCTCTTCCCTGATTTTCCAGACTTTATGTCCTTCAGGAAGCATCTGAGGAATTTCAGTGGAATAATTCTCTGAGATGAGCTGAAAACAAAACTGGCTTTATTTTTGGGCCTGATTAAATAGGTGAGCTGAGAAGGTACTCAACCATCTCTTAAAATCCTGAGGAAATCCTTATCTCTCATACTTGTAAACATGTGAACTTCAAGGAAAACATTCACTGAAAAGTCAATTGTAAAAAATGTTGACATATTCACACTCTGATGAAATGCATGTCTTTACAACATGTGCTTTCTCCTCCCACCACTCCTTTGCAGCTAGAGAATCTCACTCCTCGGCTTCTTCAGACATGAGGTTACCAATACTCAAATACTCAGTGGGATAATCAATCTCTCACTAGTGCTGTATGGATACATTCCTTCTCCCTCTGAGAGGAGTGGCAGAGAAGGATCATTATTTCTGTTAACTCACTTGGATGCTGGGGGTCTGCAACATGTCCCAGTGACTCCTGAGTATAGTTTTGTTCCAAATGTATCATCAGCGGAGATAAACTGTTGGCTCCTCAGTATAACCAAGACAGAGAAGAGTAACCATAAAGCCACAGCTGCTGTAACGCTATAACAGGATGATAATAGCTTTCCTTTAGAAGATGCTAGATAGACAGAGATCTCCAGCAATAGATGCCCTTACCTCCACTGCCAGCCCTTAAATGAGGTCTGGGAAGGGGTGGATCCTGGCTCCTCCCCTTCCAGTCAATCAGGTACACTGCATGCACCTGAGCTCCCCTGGGTTGGCTCTGCTTTCCCACCAGGTGCCCAATCACTGTTTCAGGCTGTGACTTAGCATTTCCACTACAGCTGCTCATTAGAACATCCCTTTGGGTTGATGCTGCTGGTGAGCTTCAGAGATTTGAAAGGCGAGTTGGATGCACATGAATGCACATCATCCAGAAAAGCAAGCTACTATCTGATAGGCACTTCAGGTTCCTCAAGTCTTGCTGTTCAGTTATCACTCTGTGTTAAGCACAGTCAAAGTGCTTTTTAAGCAACTAATAGTACTAGTAGTGTCTATGGTGTATCTCCAGCCTATCCTAGCTGCTCCTCTGGCATTTCTATGTATTGGAAATAATCGTAACATAATCACACTGAGAGGATAACATCTGACAGATCTTCATGTGTGATGCCCCCTGCAGTGTGGGTTCTATATACCTTTCACTGAGAGTGTGGATGCAGCAATCTTTTAGAGTCTGTGTCAGATATTTTCCAGAAAATACAGCTTTGGGCTAATGCAAATAACTTCCCAAATTGAACCTTGGTGAGTTTCCTGTTTATTTGCATGTTCTGCACGAATTTTTCTTGTACATCTAAATCTGATCTTTGGTCCGACTTCAAGAAAAAGACCAAATGAGACAGTTGTGTTAGAAAAACATTTGTGTGTGGATTCCAGATGCTATGTCAACTCATCAGAGAAATCTGTATAATTTACTTCTTTTATCAGATCATGCTGACGTGGGCAATTTTGGGCTACCTTATGCCTTTTCTGAGACCCCGGTCGTTGCTGCAGAGTGTGCCAAAGTCAAATGTACACCCTGTCTGTGTTCTTCTTATGGTAATTAAGAAATTATGTCTCCATCTTGCTATTCTGTCCATGTGAAGGTCATCAATTATATGCAGTAGGTTATTGAAGCTTCCTACCACCTTGTGCACTGCCGCTCTGCTCACAGAATCAAAGGCAAGTTTCATATCTGTGAAAGCAGCACATAAAGGGCAGCCGAGTCACTGGTGTCTCTCTGCCAATAGCTGTAGGACAAACAGCATCCATGGCTGATCAACCGGCAGTGAAAATGAATTGCTCTGGGTGGTGTTTACAAGTCAGCGGTAGCTGAATTTTGGCCAGGAGAAACTGGGCATTGTTTTCCTGGGAGAAAACACGGCAGTGATTGGAGGACAGCTGCTGCAGTCTGAGAGCAGACCTTAAGTGTTGGCAGCGATCTCCTAGCACCCCCCTTTTGCTTCTCTTGGATCTTGCCAGATCCTTGGCCTCTCCAAAGCAGATCACAAAGTGTGAATGTGGCTGATTCAACAGCATAGGCTGGTAGTTGTTCAACAAAACTGAAGCTTTTGTAACCTCTCCCACTAGCGGATACACCTCAATCACTTCTGCAGTGAAGGAGATTTGTTACTCAGAAGATGTATGCAGGCATTTTCAGATGCCCCTTCAACATGAAAGCAGAGATAATCATATCTAGCCCATGGACTGATACAGAGCCACTGCCAGAAACTGGCACAGGTAGCTGTTGCCTGCATCTCAGCTGAAGAGCACGATGAGTTAATGCTGTCCAATAACCTCCTGTAGAAACTGCAGTTCCTCATGTAGCATTTGCTTCATAGTCTTTATGAAAACTTGATTTCAGCTCTACATTTATTATTGTGGTATTTTTTTTTTTAATTCATTGGCCAACCATGCCTATATCATGAGCTTTTAGAGCCTGGTAATTTCATCTGCAGAAGTTCACCTTCTAACTCAGCATCATATTATTGAGAATTACAACATAAACTGGTATATACTTCTTGAATGGGAGAGTTCCAATGTGTTTTGTGCCCACAAGATGAGCAGGATTTTATAACAGCATTTGCTTCATGAAGATGTATTTAAAAGAACCAGTCCATGGCAAATACAAATTTTGTTGAGGTCTCATTGGTAATTATAGCATGAACCTGTTCCTTTACCATGGAACTGTAATTTGGTAGATGTTTCCACAAGGGCAGGTCTACCTTTCTGAGTCAGGAACAAGTGGTAGGAAAGCTGTGCAAGACAGAAAGAGAGCAGATGCTCTGTCCAACTGGCATTCCTGCCTCAAGCTGTTGCCTGATACTTGTATACCTGGGCAAATGTTTAGATTGGATGTCAGGGGAAAGTTCTACACAGAGAGAGTGGTGAGATCAGGCTGCTCAGAGAGGTTCAGGAGGCTTCTCCGTCCATGGAGATGTTCAAGGCCAGGCTGGATGGGGCCCTGGGCAGCCTGGTCTAGTATCAGATCTGGAGATTGGTGGCCCTGACTGTGTCAGGGAGGTTGAAACTTGATGATCTTTGGCATACCATCCAACCCAAGACACTCCACGATTCTATGAAATGTCAAACAGAAGTTCTACCTCCAGGGTAGCAGCTCAGGGCAGGGATGTCCCAGATAAGTCACAGTCTCAACTGCACTATAAAAGCTGTACTTGCTTCCATCAGCTCCGTGAGAAAAATGTACATTACGATGAAGGTAATTGAGTGCAACAGTGAATAAGTGTGTAAATAAGAAGCAATATAAAATGAGGATAAAAATGGCCTGTTCTCTACTAAAGCAGGTGAAAGAAGCATGGCTGCTCCTTTCATGTAGTCTTGCATTCCAAAATGACAAAGTGGGGCACTGACAGCAATGTGGGAGCAATGACCACAAAACAGTACTGAGTTCACCTCTCAGGGTGAGCACTCTTGATGATGAATCAAGACATCGAGGATCTGTTCCAGGGCCACATAGCTCCAGTAAACCGCTGCTGTAGTCAGTAATGCAGAGGCTTTAAAAAAGAAACCAAACACAGCCTTGAATCCTGAGCTGCTGTTGGTTTCATCCCACTGACTCCCCTCTCTGATTTCCAGGCACTACAAGACACATGGGAGATGCTCTTATTGTGCTGCCCAGAGAGGTGGCACTGTTTTTCCCTGAAAGGTGTTATGATTCATGTTCAGTTATGTGAACTTCAGCAAGGGAGGTAAGAAGAATGTGGCTGTTTATTTCAATCTTTCCATCCATTGGCTGAAGTCAAACTTTCTTCAGAGCTAAGGAAGGGAGTGTAAAAATTACCTCTGTGCTACCCTGGACCTGACGTGTGCATTTTGGGTTTTGAGGGAATCCCAGGTTTATCCATGATCACTGTGCTGCTGCATTCTCCCAGCAGACAGCAGGAGGAAAGGCATTGCTCTGTGAATGTCTATGAATCTCAAAACAGCTGCTCCAGACTGAGGTGTTGTTTCCATTGAGCTGAAGCTTTTGGGGACCTTCTGGGCCCAGCAAACATGCAGGAACACAGGAAAGCAGTGGTTACAGCACTGTGTACATTCTGTCACAGGTATGGATTTGTCCTCACTGCTGGAAGAAGTTGAGCTGAATGTTGAGGCTGAGTCCAGTTGGTCCCTGGAGCCAGGACAGTCCAGGCTGAGGAGGGGATGCAGAATCAAAGTGGTGGTTCGCTCTTCCTCACCCTTCCCACAGATCCTATGCCTGTCTCAGGATGGTTGCTGAGCAGGGGCAAGTGGAAATATACAGCCAAGTGCTAAATGCTTTATGCTATCGCCTGATTGATTTTAAACTGTGCTTACTTGGCAACACGCCTCTAAGGACTTGTTACATAAGATTAGAGATGTTTTTTCCTAATGCGGCACTGTGACTTGTAAACCCGTTGTGCACTGCTGAAAGTTTAAGAGTCTGTATTTGAAACTGGAGCTGTAGCAGCATTTCACCGCACCGCAGCCAGCAATGGCTCCATCCCCATGGCCTACGTTGGGATGACAGTGTGACACGTGCTGTCTTCAGCAGTAGATCATCATGCTGTACAGTGATAAAGTCTGAAGTGTTCAGCTGCTGTCCTTCCCCTACAAGACTGGCTTGAGTAAGGAAGGGAAGTTTGTGTTATCCATATGTTAGTGATCTCTCAATGTCTTCTAAGGTATTTATCCACTTTTTGGAGCTGATGCTTGCTCTTTTTTCAAATTGCAGATACTCTATTCCTCTAGAACCACTACTGAGGGAAAAAAAGCACTGCAGAACTCCTCTTAGGATAGAGGAGACCTGCTATTGCAAAATCATATTCACATGTGTGAAAGAATATTTCAAAACTTTGTGTGCTCAAAAAAATCCAAATGCAGAAATTAAAAAAAAAAAAAAAAAAAACCCATACCAGACCACCAGCAGCAAATTTTGCTTAGTTATTGTAAGTGCTTACACATCTTTTCAATTGAAAGGAAAAGGGAGAAATAAAACCATGTAACCATGATGAGGTTGCTGTCTTGCCTACTTTCAGAAGTAATATCTGAAGGGCTCAGAAATGAGAAAGGATGGCATGGCAAACACGGCTGAGTTGTAAACAGCAGCTTTGCTGTGTGTGATGGGAAGACCTCATGTCTTCCAGAAAATAAATGTGCTTTTTGTCCTATGCCTTCACACCTCATTCTTAATGGGAAGGACCAGCCATCACAACCAATAGCATATGCCAGTGAGTCAACTGGGAGGGATGGGGAAATCCCTCAGTAAGGTCTTGGGAAACAGACCTTTGCTCTTTTCAGCATCCAGCCAGAAATACTCAGAGGGCGGTTTTGGCAGCGCCATCCTGAGAATTGTATGGCTGCAAGGAGACAACCCACCCACTCTCAGCCCCTACAGCCTACAGCACTGTCTGCACAGTTCTTTCATGTTTGTATCTCCAGGAAGTCATGCTACCGAAGGCAGAGGAAGATTTGCTGCTGACCTGCCCATCTACCCTTTACCAGTATTAATCTGCCTGTATGTTCACAGTCGCACCATAGAATGAACGTTTCCTGCCGGTGGTGATAGATTGCCTTTAATCGTGCCATGTATAAGGGCTGGAGTTAGATGTTCCCTGGCACATTTTCTATTTGTAATTGGCTGTTAACTCTAAGGGGAATCTAACTGGGAAGCTGAAATATAACAACGTTATCCAAAGTGAAAAGAGGAAGGACAACAATTTCCTTTTGGTAAGATAGGTTGAGATGCTTGGGAAATACAGTAGAACACAAGGAGGGTTCTTAAACTTTTCTCATTAGCTCATTTCAAGCTAATGAAAAGACTAAATCTAGCTGCATGTTTAAGCACAGCATTTTGTATGTCACCAAATTTCTTACAAAAGGTCAGAAGATGGGCTAGGCTGGAGATAGTAAATCTGTCTGGAAACAAAACCAGAGGCTTCCAGTTCTTGTATATACTGAGGCACAGCTAGTGGGTACAACGGGAAGACTTGATGTCTGGTCATAATCTAGGCACACTGATAAGAACTCTTTAATCCTCCTGTGAATGCTGTACCTAGGCAACAAATGCTTTGGGGTCCCTTTTCAGCCTTGGTCTATTACTATTCAATGCAGATGATGTTCAGTGTTCTTGTCCCCAGGAGAACAAGAAGAACTCCCTGCTGTATGGTGCCATTGCCATGTTATCAGGATACCTGACATAGTAATGGAAGCAGTCACAAAAGCAGAGGGGGCAATCATTTAAAAACACATCCCTTCAGAGTCTGGAAAGCAGTGAGAATGAGGTTATTTCTTCTTTCTTTCATCCTCATTCTTTTATTTGCTTGTTTGTTTTTAAGCACTGAAGAGTTTCTTTCTCTACTGCATCGTTAGATTAAGGGTTAGCTTCTTGGGAATGCCATTATAAATCTGGTTAAGAAGCAGCACTCTAAATAAGGAGCACTGGGAAGGAGTCTTATCCATGTCAGGCAGTATTTTCTATGTTATCTCAGTGTGAGAAGTCAGACTGGGCAAAATGTGTCTGTTGAAACTTTTTATTGGGCAGTAAAGTCATTGTTTGGAATGAAAACTCCTTTACTTTCTTTTGTGGGTTTTGTTTTTTGTTTTTTTTTTTTTTCAATATTTGTGGTCTTTTTTATTTAACTTCACAGCAATCAATATTTGCAGTGCAGTTATTTCCAAACCAGTTCCCTGAAACATTTTCTCTTTGTGGAGCTCATTCAGATATCAGTCTCCAGATCATGGCTGAGGGTCAAGAAACAGTAAGTTCAACATGTGTCTCAGAGGTAATTACCCGAGTGAAAAAATCATTGCTTAGAATTGACAAGGCCTCTGTTATAAAAAAACATCAATATTTAAAATAATATTGTACTGACTGGAAGATCTAGCAAGGTCTTCTGCTCCTCAGGGACAAAGATTTGGAAGAGCTGTGTCCATATCTGTGTAGCAGACCACAAGGAGTAACCAGGATATCTATTTTGATCTTCCTGACATGGGGTCAGCAACTTATGCTGTGGAATATCCCCCAGGCATCAAGGAGTACATGGGGGATAGGGGGGGCGGGAAGGTTGGCTTGGCTTCCCTGTTCTCCCAGCTTTTGGAGAGACTTGAAGGAGAAGGAGGATGGAAAACCATTAGCTTATACATTAGCATTAGCAGCCTTTCAGTATGTACAAGGGGGTTGTAAAAAAGGGGACAGACTTCTTAGCAGGGTATGTTGTGATAGGATAAGGGGAAATGGTTTCAAACTAAAAGAGGGGAGATATAGATTGGACATAAGGAAGAAGTGGTTTACAATAAGGATGATGAGGCGCTGGCAGAGGATACTCAGAGAGGTGGTGGATGCCCCATCCCTGGAGACATTCAAGGTCAGGCTAGACAGAGCTCTGAGCACGTTGGAGCTGTATGTGTCCCTGTTTGCTGCAGGGGAGTTGGATGAGATGATCATTAGGAGTTCCTTCCAAATCTGTTCCTGTGATTCTGTGATTCTATCCCTATGAACTCTTTCCTTCACTTTCATTTTTTTTCAGACAGGCACTATCAGGAGTGATGCAGAGTGATAGTAGGGCAGCAGCATGGCTGCACTGCCCACCCAGAATGCCAGCAAGTGGGCACAGAGGTGACAAATAGGCCTGAGGTGGACAGCTGAGTGTCCAACACAAGTGGCTGTCCCAACCAAAGGCTTTGCCCTACCTGAACAAAGACAACGAGTAAAGTAGGGCAGTGCCATGAGGTGAACAACATCCTCTGTGTGTTCTTGTAAGTAACTATTTTCACTGAGCATTTAGAGGTCATCCGCATTTGTTTATTCTTATTATTTTAGATGAAAGTTCTGTGATGAAAAGTAGCCTATGTGCAAAACTATGTGGGTGCAGGCCCAGCCCAGCCATGCAGTCTGCCCTGTGTGTCAACAGCTGCCAGAGTACACGAATGACTGGGGTGAGTGCTTGACATGACTAATGGAAGGAGAAGACAGATGTACCCAACTGGAACAAGCCCCTGAGGACTCAGCGGAGGCAGCTTGTTCCCGCAGCAGCTGCAGTGTCTGATTGATGCCCCTGCCCTGCCTGAATCACAGGGAGACAGCCCAGGGCTACCTCAGCTGAGTGACATGACCCCTCTGCAGGGATGTGGCTGGGGTGACCTAGCTGAAAGGCTGCTTGCATGAATAAATTGACCCCATCAGCCTTGCTGAGCTGGTCACTGACGTCATCTGAAACAATAAGAAAACCCAGAACCATTTTTTACTTCCAAAGATAGATCAAAGCCAAATTCAATGGCCAGCATTGGATATTTTTGAATGCATTGAAAACATAGATTGTTATTTTTATTATTTACTTATAATATTACCAGAACCAGGTGCCAACCACCCAGAAGCTCCAGGGGTTATAAAAATGCTGAACAATTCACTCTATTCTGCTTTGACTGCATGAACCAGATTCACCCTCCAGTAATGGAAGGAGCAAAATATGTTTGCTATAGTACAGAGTCGAAATACTAGACACAAGAATAGATTAGATATGTCAGAGAAAAGTCTACAGAACATCATGTCCTCAAATCTATTAATGGAGAAGGCTGGATAACAGGAAGTCTTATCCAGTCTCTTAAAAAGTGTGCTACACAAGGTCCTTCATAAAACCTGTCAAAGAAAATCTGGATCAAGCATGATACAGATTCACAGACAGCTAAAGGCAGGGAATAGGGTCTGCACAGAGATTACTGAAAATGCCTCGCACTCTTCCTCAATCCCAAGTGCTACCCATCATATTCATAAGGGATGAGTAGAAGAAAATGGGCAACAAAACTGCAAAGACTTCAGGTGATGCAAAACTGTTAGGACAGTGCAGTATGGCAGTTGTGATTGTGAAGAGTGGTAGAAGAAGAATATCATAAGCAAGCTATCTGTAAAATGGTAAAAGAAATTTAATGTCAGTTGCAAAGAAATGCTAACATGGAGATGTAATTCTTACAATACATGCTTATTGGCACTAATGGTGCACTAGCTGTTAACAATTACAATTTAGAGTTACAAACTAGAATTACTCAAGATACAAGAGTGGTATGCTGATACTTCTTATTGCTTTCTTCATGGCCTGGATTAGTATCCTTCCATGCATTTTAGCTCTAAGTAAGGGTGGAGGGCTCTGTACCACCAGTACATGATCTGAGAGTAGGGTAAGTGAGTTCAAATTTGAACATTCTGCTCTAGTTGGTGAGAGTGGTGCCAGTTATTGTCAGTGTTAGTACTTTTTTTAATATTTTTTTTTTTCTCAAAATGTTGAATCAACTCAGCTTTTTATGAGGAAAGATTCTGAGAATAGTGAATCAGACTGCACATCTCTGTTCCGCCCCCTTGGTTCTCTCTGTCTCTCCACTCAGCAGAGATTTCATAAGATACCCTACTCCTGTACTGACCAGAATGTATTACATCTCTCCCCTCTGCACCAATTTGCAGAGAATAAACACCGTCTCATCTTTCCAGTGATGAGACTTGACCTCTTCAGCCTGAGATGCAACCCCATATATTTTAGCTCTGCAAGTTCTTGGCTTGATCTTTGATATGTTGGTAAAGGAAGAAAAGTTCCAAAACAGGGAGTTAACCAGCACGGGAAGCACATTTTGATTGTAACACTGCACAGTGAATAACACTTGGTTTTGAGAAGTTGAGCCAAGAAGCCAGAAAGTTTGAGCATTAGAAAAAAAATCAGAACTTAATCAAGAAATTGCTTTGCACCCTTCTGCTGCTGCTGTGAGGAGACTGATGGCTCATTCCCTTTTCTTCATCATCAGGAGAAATACAGTTGCTAAAACACAGCTGAATTGCACCAAGACAGCAATGGCTTGAGAATACTACTACTGCCTTCCTCAGTATCAAATGGCTTTCCTGCCCATCTATCTTGTGCTTTGAAGGACCTGCGGTCTTAAAATAAAACGAAATTTCAGTTTACATGGTGCTTCTCAGCACAGAATTCCAGGATACTACAGGCTTGCCTTTATGGATTTCTATGGACCTGGTGAAGGTCAGATTTGTCAGTCATTTGCAAACCCATTTGCCCCATGGAACAGATTCTTCAAAAGGCAAAGAAAACCCTAGGGTTGGGCAGCATCCTGCCTTCTATCAAAACCTTTCTTTAATCTGGAGTTCTCATATATACCTCATAAACAGCAAAAAATGAAATATTTCATCCTACAATTTAGCTTTTCCGTTCACTGAATGTACCTGTGATCCTACAGCTTTGTTATTATTTCTGATTCTATTCTTTCAGCATATTTCTGGTCTGTTCTTGCAGAACAACCTGTTTACGTCAGCTTTTCAGTACAGTGTGATCGTGTATCTCAACCTTTGCCAATTATTTTTGCCCTAACAAATCTCATGAGCGCAGCCTGCTTCTTGTAATACCAATAAAACAACTCTTTGAGGAGTAATTCATGATTTTCCATGTTCTTCTTAAGAGTTTTATATATATATATATATGTATATATAGCTTTCCTTGTGGCATTCCCTTTTAATCAAATGTTCTTTTCTATGTATCTCATTTGTTGTTTTTCGAATGTCTCCAGCCAGATTATGTTTCTTCACTGAGGTTTCAGCCTGTTTTCTACTGTTTACAAAGTTATCATTAAATGTTCCTCTCGTATCTTAACTTTGCTGTTTTTTCCTCTACATCTTTCCCAGCAATATGTTGCCCACTCTTGTTTGAGTACATGGTCATTAACATACATGGCACGACTGCTGCTGTTGTTATTCTCATTATTACCATAGTGGCTGGGCCAGAAGAGAGGAGAAGCAGTAGGCGTTGTACAAACACAGACAATCCCTGACATACAGAAAAAGCTCTGGTGTTGCTCAAAATAATTCTGAAATAATTCCTGTGAGTATGCTATTTTCCCTTTAAAATATTCATTTTTATACATTGGAAAGCCTCTACCAAATGAGGTGTGTTCAGCCTTCCTCTTTTTTATTTATTTATTTATTTATTTTAAAGAAGTTTTACATTAGCTTTTCCTTAACAGCTCATTTTCCAGGTGGCCCCCCTGGTGATGACATTTCAGCTCCATCAGGTGAATCCCCACAAGACTGCACTTACTAGAGGTTTCCTATGTACTTTAGGAATCTGGACATAGATTAAATATGGCATTAACAAAATGTATTATTTGATAAACCTAGCCTTCATTTCACAGTCATTCGCTTGTCTGTTTTTGTCCATAGTCATCCCTTCTCCAAACAGCCCTTCTGGGCTGCCTTTTTTTTAAGTCATCATTTTCTCCTTGAGATCAGATCTTCAGACTGGAAATGTGTTTACTTCCAAGCCAGCCATCACTGGCCAGCACTGCATGATAAATCAACGAGTTAAAGTCATGTACTGGTTTTTTCAATCCACTGTCAGCACAGGGACATCATGTTGAGCCCTAGTGAACAGGATATAGTTTGCATTTTGATATAGTGCCAGCACACATCTGCATTGGGGATCAAAGGCAGTGGCTGAAACACAGAAACAGCTTGTAAACAATTGGGCTGTGCTCATTAATGCTGATTGATTACATTGTTTCATTTCTGCTTAATTCGTTTGGGAGATTGTCCCTACTGAGCCATCCTGCAGCAGTGTGGCTGAGCCACTGCACCGTAGAGAAACAAGATTTTGAGTCTTAGATGTTAACATCAGCATAAAAGCCAGGGCAAATGTGAAAACAGCAGCATCAGGCTTCCAGCTTAACTGATAAAACATAAAATACAGATGCTGTAAATTTTCATAGGTTCAATGTTATAGGACAGAAGAGCAGGTAAGAGCTCCCTGGTTGGTCCCCAGAAAGGTGGGTACTGGACCAGGAGGAGATCGTGGTCCTTCTGTCATCAGGAGTTTGGTATCTTTTTGGTATTTGCCCATGGTGGCCTGGGGTACTTTACAAAGAGTGTGGCCAGCAGGCTGAGTGAGGTGATTCTCCCCCTTTGCTCTGTCCCAGTGAGGCCGCATTTAGAATACTGTGTCCAGTCCTGGGCTCCTTAGTTCAGAAAAGATGGGAGTCTCCTAAGGGAGTCCAACGGAGGGTCACAAAGATGATAACAGACCTGGCACATCTCCCATATGGGGTACGGGGAAAGGCTGAGTAACCTGGGTCTGTTCAGCTGGGGGAAAAAAAGACCGAGGGGGGATCTGATTAATGTTTTTACATATCTGAAGGGAGGTGGGAGGCAAGCAGATGAGGCCAGGCTCTTCTTGGTATAGCAAAAGGACAAGGAACAATGGCCTAGAAATTCAACGTAGGAAGTTCTATATACATGTCAAAGAACCTTTTTACTGTGAGGGTGACAGAGCACTGAAACGGGTTGTCCAGAGAGGCTGTGGAGTCTCTTCTATGGAGATATTCAAGACCATCTAAACACCTACCTGTGTGACCTATTGTAGGGAACCTGCTTTAGCAGAGGGGTTGGACTCGATGGTCTCTTGAGGTCCCTTCCAACCCCTGTGATTCTGTGATCTCCATGCCTTCCCAAAACTTGGCCTCATTCTCCCTCTGAAAGGTATCACTCACTTATAGTACAAGCCAAAGAAGTCTTTACATTTTAGGAGCAGGAGAACAAAAGGCACTGAACTGCAGGCAGTCTGGGATGAAAGCAGGACACCAGCCTGCCCTGGCAGATAGCCTAGAGATCTGTAAGTACAGCATAAAAATAAGGTATGCTCATGAGACTGGTGATGGTAGGGGCCATTCAGGAAGGTCCCCAGGCTACTCTACTGCCTGGTAGTCTTCTGTGAGGGGATTGCAGGAATGCTGATTGATTTCATTATTTTATATCATCATGAAGGGAAGGACTATACTGCAGTAGAAACTTAGGATGTGGAGTTTCCAAAAGCTGGGTTCTGTCCCTGGCCCTGCCAGTCGGGAAGGTGTTCTCTGGTCAAGATGCTGCTTTTCACATACATGGAATGGCAGTGATACTTCTATCTGGTGCTGGAAGGCTTAACTGATGGAAGACATCTAATACAATACATGGAAGACACTATATTAATGCAATGCTATCATTACTGGAAAATAAGGAAAGGCTAAAAATAGCGTAGTACATTTTGACAGAGCTTTTGTTATTTTCTTTTTATGTTCAATTCTTTCGAGATGATCTTCTTCCTTGTTAGGAAATCCTAATTAACATTTTCATTATCATTTCATTATAGGGTTCGGGTTTTTGTACTCTGTAGACAGCCACTAATCATTCAGTCCCCAAATGGTTTCTTGGGGCAAGGAAAACTACAGATAAAGGGAAAACCCTCCCTCAGTACACTGAACGGAGGTAGCAGAAGGGCTGCAACTTGGCTACAGTCAGACTGAATACAGGTCAGTAGGTATCGAATCTAGTATATCCTATCCACTGACACTGTACACATGGCTATTTGGTGCAGAAGAAACATGCATGTACACAAACACATGCTCTTATTTGGGACCTGGCATGGTCCCAGATAAGCTAAAAAATCTCTTCTGAAAGCTATTTGTACTCTAGCAAGGGCTGAGCTCCTGTATGGCTTAGTGAGCATGGTGGGGATGGGTTGAGGTTGGACTTGGTTATCTTAGAGATCTTTTCCAGCCTTAATGATTCTGTGATTCTATGATTCCTTGATGTGGAGTGGGCAGGTGCTGAGGGGAAGGAAGCACCTGGGAGAGTGCCCAAGGAGCTTCACCATGCCCTGATAGAACTGGGGTGCTCGGTGGTTCCCCTCGGTGCTTGTGGCCTCTTGGGAACCACAACAGCAAGGAAAAATGTAGGTTCATTATTTGGAGTTGGGGCCTGTGCTCACTGGGGTCTGGGGGTCTTGGTGAGCCTCATGTGTGTCTCTGTTTCTGACATCAAACAGCAGCATCTTAGGACATATGTTAGTGGACATGGTGGTGATGGATTGACAGTTGGACATAATGATTTTAGAATTTTTTCTAACTTTAACAACTCTATGATTCTATGACCCCCTCCATAAAGTAAAGTACAGGCTTTCTCAGGAAGTTCCCCCATCTTTTTAATACTGAAGATGTTCATTAACTTGGACCAAAATTCTTGAACAGTTCTGACTTTCTATTGAAGCAACACTGAAAAAGTACACTGAGCACTGGACCCCTAGACCTCCCAAAGCCCACCTCCATAGGCTCCTATATTGGTGTGGCTGATAGAATGGCTGTAAAGGAGTAGACTGGGCAAAACTGGCATCTGTGTTGTCTTCTCTGAAACATGAAAACAATTAGTTATATGGGGTCGATGTAAACATCAGACCTACCTCCAACAGTGCCAGTATCTGATGTTCATGATACAGAAAGGGCAAATAGAAATCCACGCTTGTCCTTGTATCAAAAGTGTCTGAATGTCTGCTGTGGAGAGAATAAGGGCCTCAGACCATCAGTACCCACTGTGCCATCATGTTCTGTAAGGCTGCACTGGGAGCCTGCCTAGCTGAGTAAGTGCTAACCCAGACCCTCATATTGCAACTCCATTGAGTCAGGGCTTGCTGATGGCTGAGATCCCTCTGCAGACTCTTCCTGATTTCCATGTTCCTTCTCCCCCAGTAGTCTGAAAGCATGGGGCAGGCCTAGCACCTTGCTAATACTGTTAGTGTTCACAACTTGACCACATAAAGGCTGAATGTGTCCTGGCTCCTTTCCGCTAACTGGGAAAGAAAGTCCAGAATGATGGTATGGCAATAATGGTTAAATCTAAATTAATAAGGCTAGAACATAGGCTGAAGCTCTGTACACCAACCAATTAGCACTTCCCCTTGACATGGCTTTGACAAATTTCCAAGTGTCATCATGAAGGATACCACCTTGGTGTGAAAGAAAACAGAGTTTAGCAGTATGGACAAGGGCTGTGCAGTGCCACAGCGTTTGTGCCAGGCCCCTGTCTATTTGCAGAGAAGTTTTAGCCCCAGGCACTCTGGGAAGCACAAGATAGCAAGGCTCAGAAGGCAGCTTGTACTGCAGGAACTGAGATGGCCTCTCCCACATTTATTACAGAAAGTGCCTCCTGATTTTGAGTGCAAGAGCTTTGGGCAAAACCTACAACGAAGCAGACTGGAGAATGTGAGGTTCCTTCTATTCAATTTATTCTTAATGTAACAAAATGATACTGTCAGTGACGAGAGCTGTTAGCACTCGCATGAATGACCTGACTGTCTTCATCAGGCAGACAACAACACAAAAGTTTTAACAATACCACTAATAATTATACGTGGGCTGACTTATATGGGAGCCTCCCACCTTGCACAATCTCTGCCGAAGAAGCTATGTGAAGCAGAATTGTCTGTATATGAATTAATCATAGTGCGAATCTCTGTGGTTGAGCTTTTTTCTTCATGTGGTAGCACACACCAGCTGCATATTGAAAGGCTAAAAACTTTTCTTGCTCCCCTCTAAATCCCAGCAACCCACTTGGTGATAGGAAAGAATATTAATGCAGTGCTCAGCTGTCACCTGGTATTCCTGACACATCTGAGGACTCTTGCACCAAAGTACTGAACTCCTCAGGGAGCGGATGGATGAGTGGGTAGATAAAAAAAAAAAGATCTGTAATTCACATATTTACTTAAGATTGGAAGCAGGGTTTTTACTTTTCTTGCTTTGCTCTCCTCTAGATGTTTGTAAAGATACCGAACACCTGAAAATGGAACCTGCTTTGATGTTTGTGAAAACTCCCTCATCCAGAGCTTCTTTTCCCTAGTTTTTACAGGCAAGCACCGCTAGAATGACACCTTGCTTAGATGCTTAGCTGCCTCTAGCAGCCTGAGCTTTAAGCCTAAAAGCCCTTTGAATTGGGTATCAGTGTTTGTGCTCTGTCCCAAAATCAGCTTCTGTGAGAACAATAGAAAATGAAGGGGTCCATCTAAACCCAGGTGCATCTTACAGCGATGGTATAAATTAGTTCTAGCTTCTAACCCTCACACAGCTCTAAGGACTGCTGAAGTTCAAACTGAAGCTGAGTGCAGTTTATGTCAGTTGGACAGATTATTTCTCAGACTCTGACTCTGCAACGGCAAACAGAAGTGCAGAATTCAGTACCTGTAGCTGTGTAACACCTTGCAGTCAGTTACACAGAGGCAAACAAGCTGGGCATGAGGACAGTTGTTCCAGCCCAGGTCAGGGCTTCCCAGTCAGTCCCCTGGGTTCTTGGAATTTGGCTTGATTCTGATTTTTCCTCCACACAGGGATGAAAAGAGGTAAATCTTTCAGCTCTCCCAGAGCATAAACCTGGTAACAGAGTGAAGAACACCTCTGATAGAAACAATTACACTGTACGTTTTCCAAAAGCAGCAATTATCCTACTGAGTTTTCCTTTTTCTGCTTGTGTGTTTTATTTGTTTATCTGGGTTTTGCTTTATTATCTATTTGCTTCCTATTAGCATAGTTAAGGATTTCCTTTGGGATACTCTGTTGCAGCTGGTGATCACTACGTATGTTATACAGATATATGTATAAATGCTGAAGGCTGGATTTCTGGGATTGCCTTTTAATGTTATTTCCTGTATGACTGCAGCTTCATAGATTTAAGAGCTATGTGGTAAGGGCAGTTCTGACTGAAAAAGCGTGTGAACTGCCTCAGCATGTGGATGAATAGATGCATTAAGCACAAGGCTCTTTGCAAGACAGTAACAGCCATATGCTCTAAAGAGTACATTACTTCTGCTTTAGGCTTGCATTTCAGATAGTTTCTTAGAGCAGTAACAAGATGCTCTTTGAGCCACTGCCCTCAAAATAGAGCCTAGCTTTCCAAAATTGGAGTATGGCCTGGTGTCCACCTGGAGGGTGTCGTCTTTACTCTTGATCATCACAATCAGCTGTTTTTAAGCTCCAGTGGCAATGTTTGGCTTCATTTTGATATGCACGAGTAAGATGAAGTAAAAAAAAAAATTGTTTAGACCATCATTTGCATAGCCTTCTGGCACCTCTCCATTTCAATAGCCTGGGTGCTTTAAGAAAGGAGTGAACTGAAGTAGAACTGAGTGAATTGAAGGTAAATGAACGTGAGTTTTACCACCCTCTGGCAGTGGAGACACCAAGCACTGCATATTTATTGATTACAGTGTGCTTTACATCCTAGGGGGGGATATTCAGAGCTAATGGTGGGTGTATTTGTTATGTCTGGTTCAGAAATCAGAATGAATAAATGATAAGGAGAGGAATGCAACCAGACTGCTAACAAGTTATTTTGATTGCCTAGTAGTGAGGGAAGGAGGGAGGGAGAGCCCTGCTGCCTCAGGCTGTTGGCTGATGGGATGCAGAGCTGGGCAGCACCCAACAATGCCCCACCAGGGTGGCCTCACACCATGCTCAGACATTTCAGACAGTACAAGTTGTGCATCAAAGCCAGTAAGAGAGCAACAAAAAGGAAGAGGGCTTTTGCCTGTTAATTATCTAGGCCATCTCAGCTTAATTCTCATGAATTCACCATTTCCTTGTAAATATTTTTGGGTGTATTTTCTCTGCGATGGCTTCCCACTGAGTACTGCCCCACTTCTGCCTCCAAAAACAGGAAACCTTCACCCCTTCCTTCATTCCTATGAACACCATTGGCATATCTCCTCCCTGCCTCAGTATAGGACCAAGGTCAGCTGAATATTTTACTAACTTCATGTTCTGTACAGTCTTCCTTCAACACGGCTATTTGTCAGTGTATTGAATAAGTAGGACTTCGGACTCACAGGGAGTCTTGATAATTATTTTTCCTAGGTTTTGTTTGGTTGTGTTTTGTTCTGTTTTGTTTTGTTTTGTTCCAGCACCTTTTCCCCAGGAAAAGAAATTGTAAATCATCTGTAAATATAGGAAAGTTGGAAAGGGATCCATTTTTTTTTTTTTTTTCTAACTTGGCTTACATGAAGGGAAAAAAGTCTTTCCATTTGGATTACAGGCACAATTTCTAATCTTTCATTCTGCTTTCATTCTGCTGTGGAAGGATTTGCTTGGGGAATATGAAACATTACATCCCTACTGTTTGTGATAAATTTAATCCTCTCCCCAACAGCAACATTAGGAGCCTAATTTGCATTTTTGACAAAGTCCAGATAGCAATCCTTCTACTGCAGAATCATTAACAGCTCCCTGTGTGAATGAGAATCAGGCCTAGCTTGTTCCTATAGATACTGGTGGACACTTGTGACAACTCAGAATTTAATTCACATACATCTTCATTGTGCTAAGGCAAGCAAGAACATCCAGTCCCACAGCAACGTCCTGAATGAGTGGGATCCTGAGATCTACAACACCTCCTGATCTACAGGTAGGTGAGATGCAATGCACACAGATCTCCAGGTTATGTTTAGGTGGGGGTGGAGCCTTCCTCACAACCAGTTCTCCCTGCTGTTTGCAGCTAGATGAACAAGTGCTACAAAGATGTCCTTGCACATCGTCTCTGAGTTGTATAAACCTCTTCCCCACTGCCAAAACCACATCGTACCTCTCCAGTCCTGCCTGTAGCTGGTTCCGGTGACTGTATGATATCCCTACCTCTCAATCTGGGTTCAAAGAGTCATAGGATTGAGTGAGAGCCATGGATTTCATTTCTTTACAGCAGTACATCTCTAGCTCGTTTGGCTGCAGGCAACAGTTTGACATAAAAGCCCTAAGGAAAAGGAGATTCGTTCTGTCTCTCAAACTTGTGTTTTTAAGCTAATTGAATTTGGGATAGCAGACTTCTGATTTTGCACTCCTGAGAATAGTAACTTCATGAAAGTCTCTGTGCCTTGTTTGTCAGCTGATGCCATTCAGCAGTGCTCCCTCCAAAGCAGTGATAAAAGGCAATGCTGGGTGTCCTGGCAGCTCTCTTTCTCATTGGGGAAAAATCTTGGGAGAAAGAGAGCTCCAAGATACCCAGCAAAAGCACTGTAATATCAACATGGGGTTGGTGCTAAGCTATAGACAGAAAGCAGATCCTCTGTACCCCATTTCATAAATGCTGATGGTTTTACCGGCCGTCAGCATCAGATGTCTCCACTTTCTCAGTCTCTTTGGAAACAAAAAATGAATGACCAACAAAAAACCCTATATCTATCTCCTCCCTGCTCTAACAGCTTCATACAGGATATTTTCTGCCTCACTTTTATAACATTTTTGCCAGTAATACGCAGAAAGTGAATCACTCTCAGCAAGCTGGAAGGAGACCAGGGGCATGCAGAAGGGCTGTGGATACTGTTTTCCCTGCTGTAGCAGACCCCTCGTGCTCTTGGCTCTCATGTGAAGCCATACAGTGGAAAGTAGGTAGGAAAAGCCTTCCCCATCCAAAGAGAGACCCTATTCTGTTGTGTGTGCTCAGGGGATGGTTCCCATGTGCACTGTGGCTTTCCTCTCCCCCCAGGCTGAGACAGAGGTACAGGGTTTGGCTGCAGGGAAGCTTTAAATGGGAGGAAGCTCAGTTTGAAAAGTCCCTGAACAAACTGTGGAGACTTGAAGGCTTGGGATTATACAGCAACCGGTTTCTGCTGATTAACCACATCAATCTTACAGGGCAGCAAGTATAAACTCCCTTCTGTCTGGCTGCAGGCTCAGGAAAGGCCACCTGAACTGCTGGGAAAACAGACAGAGCCCAGCACCCCACTGCATCAATGGGACAGGCCCTTTCCCTGCACCTTCAGAGTAAAAAGGAACTGCTGCAAGCTGTGGATCTCTGTTACAGCTCATTACCCACAGCAAGGCATGGGCAGGGCTGGCAGCCCTCTCCTTGCCCGCTGTGTGCTGGGTTACTGTGTGTATTAGGGCAGAGTGAAGCCCTGAGCTCTGTGCTGCTGCACTAGGAGTAGCTGGGCTCCAAGCAGGTGCTGAAGGCAAGATTTGTCAGGAGAAGAAATATTTTTTATGGGAGCAGTCCACAGAGGTGGATATAAGGGACAAGCTTTAGAGCTCCCAGGTCCTTCTTCATGGCTGAAATAGGAGCAGCATGAGACAAGCTGGCGAACTGAAATTCACAACTCTGGACACTAAACATCACGGGCTCTATAGAGATATTGGTTTTATGGCGCTTTATAATTCTTATCCCCTCCTCTAAACTAACACCTTCGTGTTCCACAGGCAATGAATTACCTGCCACACTTTTTTTCTTCTCTCTCTCTCTCCTTCCCAGAGGACTAAATGACTTTTTTACCTCTCCTTATGCTAAAAACACCCCTCTTCCACTTACTACCTTTTCTCACCTAAGATGTCAACAAGTTAATTAATCAAATTATACTCTGAGTAATTGTTCTCAGTTTGTATTTAGTGCTACAGCTCACACATTTATCTCAGACCTGAAGGCAGGTGTGCGTGCCCAAAAAGAAGCTCTTTTCAACCTGAATGTATCAGTTCCTTTAATAAAAGGGACTGTGCTCAGATTGATTCGGTGCTGCTATATAAAGTAGCTGCAATTCCTGTGGGTATGGTGAATTGGCAGTCACACTGAGAGATTTTTTTGACATTTAGAGCTGCTGTGTGACATTTGGGCTGTGGTCTTCTGGTAGAGGTGATTTCCTTAGTTCTCAAGAGGCTGTGCATTGCTCCTGCATTGTAAACAGCACACATACATGGGCTTGTTTCCAAACTTAGGCAAGTTGAGCCACAAAATATTACACCCACTGCAGGATCCAATCTACATCTAAAGGACTTACCAGCATTAAACACAGAGCATCCCTTATCTCTTCCCAGTGATGGGACCATGAGCAGCATGGTCTCCCTCAGAGGGAAGAGATGATGCTTGAGAAGAGCAGATGGAAGTGAAAGTGAATCATGTTACAAATTGAAAACGTGCATTTTCAGGGCCAAGGGAGATTGAGCAGCCAAAAAAAAAAAACCAAAACACTGCTGCATCTCACAATACCAGTGCCAGCCCAAGGAGAACACCCAGAGCAACTCCCCATACATCCATGACTGCAGCCCCACCAAGGGCCATGGCCATGAGCTGGCTTCAGCCTCTAGGAGTTTCTTGGCCCTGATAATAGCTGTTTTTTCCAAACATGGTAAAGATAAGCTGAGGACAAACTGAGGAATTTCCAGAAAGAATCTGTGGTGTGATTACCGTTAGAATAGTAAAGGTGATTTCTTTGTAAAGAATGGCTTCTGAAGGAATAATGTGCTCTTGGTTTCAGTCCCTCCAAGTCAATTGTTTTATCAAACCTCTTACCCTGGTTCAGCACAGCTCCTGCTTTTGGATCATTCTGGAATGCTTTTGTGAGTGTTTCAGAGAGACATCGTGCACAGTTCAGTGGCAGTTGTTTGGTCATGCTGGCATAGGAGAGATCGTTCTAAGTGTGAATTTGGTGAAAAAGCCAGAAAATGTTGATAAAATAGAAGTCAGAGTTGAATGCTGTGTTTGAACTCTTCTTTTAAGAGATGTTTTGACTTTTCCCTTCAAAACAATGTTTTAAGGACAGAATTATTTTAAACAGAAGTGTTTAAAATAAATAAATAAATAGCAATTAAAGTGAAGAGTCACCATCTCATTTCAATTAAATCAAATATTTCTGTTCACTGAAAATATTTGAGAAAGCATGAAGTTCCATTTCAGACAATTTAGAAATATTTTTACGATTATTATTATTTTGGTTCAGCTACTGAACTGAAAAATGATTTATTTGCACAGCTCTGATTAAGGCAGAGAGAAACTTATTTAAGCACTTTGATTAATTATTCTTGCATTCCCAGCTGAGCAGAAGTGGAAATTCCAAGTCAAGGGAAAACATTGCTTCTCCTTTCTTCATTACTTTAGTAAATGCCTTTGAATATGCATGTATTCCCTTCCACTGAGGTAGGGATTCTTGTGCATGCTGCTAGGAACCACTTCATGACGTAAGCCATTTACTTTTTGCCTGTACCATACCCATGTGCCAGGGACCAAAGTCACTTGTTTCTCATCCTTACTGACACACTGAAATCAAACAGAACCAACAGTATTGCTTTCACCAGTCTGTTTTCCATGCTTCTCATTCATGGTTTTTTTGGTGCTGTAATATCTGGGGGGTTGGAAGGAGGGTGGGAATTAAAGATGTAAATTTGCATTCTAGTAACATTTCAGCTGAAAAAATGGACAGGGTTGTTTTTTTTGTTTGTTTGTTTTTTGACAATTTACTTGTTCCTACTTGGAAATACCTTTTGCGTTTCCATTCCCTCTGCCATGGTTTCAGCTGTTCTGCTGTACCCTCATTTTCTCTCTTCTAAAAGAGCAGCACATCACACACACATGGGCTGGGGAGTCTGGACCCAGGGCACCTGTGAAGAAATCAAATTATGAATCATAATAGGGAAAGAAAAAGAAAAAAGAAAAAAAAAAAAAAGTAATTAGAGATGGGGCAGAGGGAGAGATGAATCAAAATGTTAAATTCCAGGGATGTGGATGGAGGTGCTCTGTTCAGATGTTGGCACTTCTGGCAGTGCTGATGGTCACATTGCCTGGAGGTATCATCAGTGCTCCTACACGAGTCAGGGGTCATTGCAGAAAGAGGTGTTCATTTCCCATACATGAGCAGTAAGGATGTGCTTGTCTCTTCTGCTTTCTTTAAAAGGCATTTTGTATGATAAATGGCCAATCAATATGGCCATGGCTTTCTATTTTTTTTCCCCCACTCAAAACATTGATCAATAGATGTTGCAGCTGTCTGCTGTCAAAGATTTGATTTACTGTGAATCTTACAAAAGCTGAACCATACTGAAGTCATTTCTATTCATCTTAAATTGCATTTGAATTTGCCTTGAAACAGCTGCTCAATGCTGCCCAGGGCTCAACCATTTCTCACAGTCAGAGTTTTCTCCAATAAGAAAGAAATTGTTTTAAAGCCCTGCAGTTCTTTCTGGCCCTGATCTCAGCAGTACTCCCATGTGTGCATAGTTCCACATTTTTAGGGACTGGCTCCAGACAAACCTTGTGTTGTAACAGAGAGCAGAAAGCCAGCAGAGTTGTCATGGGGAGCAGTATATCATCACAGCTTTTGTTTTCAGTGTTGACTATACAAAACAGTTTGGCTGGCATGAAAGAGCATGTGGGGCTCCTTACACACTTCTGTGCCCCTGGGACACCATTAGTAGAGTAAATTCCATGGTAACTGTCAAACAATCTGCTGTTTAATTACATATAGGTGTAGGAATGTGTATTTTTCCTTGAGATTGTTGAAAACAGGCATTGGTAAGTACTCTGCAAGAAAAACACAGCTTTATTTTCTGGGCATGATTGATAGAGAGTGACTATAATATGCCTTAGCTCTTGTCAAAGAGAGATGTCCCACCACTTTGGAAATGCAATGAAACCGTGGCAACAAAGTGATGGAGGTGGATGTTAGCACATCCAATCTTCCAATCTGTTCTTTAAACCTGCCAGCCAAATTACTGTCATAAGGCACCTGGTCAATAATTTCATGACACTGAGACCTTTAAATCCTTATCTCACAGAGGGGCACCAAGAAAGCTGCAGCCTCAAGACAGTTCCTCACATCCATTGCGAAACAGTGACCTTAGAGTCATGCCCTCTCTTCCACCAAGGAGGTGAGGTCATGTTTTTGCAGTTGAGAGTCTGCCCCCCCCTTGGATCTCTTATTTACACTAAAAATTCTCACCACAAGACCCAAGTCATCCTCCTCCACAGCCATCTTACAGTCCAGACAGGGAGACACATGAGGAAATAATGATAGGATCAGCTGGTGGCAGAAATTGGGTATAACAGTCATATGCAAATGCTTCAGGGCAAATGCTTCAGGCTACTGACAGGATGGGTCCATTTGGTCAATTTTTTAATGCATAGCAACCCTGGACAGCACTGGAAGAGCATGTTTTAGAAACACACTTGTAAACTGTAAAGTGTCCAAGAACTGCAGTTGAGGGAGGGCTTATAACATTTTATACCTTTCAAGAGCAGGCTGATTCCAGACAGAGTTGAACATCTTATTTCTGTTGGTCTATTTCATGTCTTAGACCTGGGAAAGTATACAGGCTAAAATGTAAACAGACTTCAATACCTAAAGGGAGCCTACAGAGGGGAGGGGAATCAACTCTTTGAAAGTGTAGATAACTGCAGGATGAGGGGAAATGGTTTTAAGCTGAGGGAGGGGAGATTTAGGTTGGATGTCAGGGGGAAATTCTTTACAGAGAGAGTGGTGAGGTGCTGGAACAGGCTGCCCAGAGAGGCTGTAGATGCCCCATCCCTGGAGGTGTTCAAGGCCAGATTGGATGGGGCCCTGGGCAGCCTGGTCTAGTATTGAATGTGGAGGTTGGTGGCCCTGTATGTAGCAGGGGAGTTGGAGATTCATGATCCTTGAAGTCCTGGCCACTCTGTGATTCATTTTGAATCTTTGCTGATTGTTCTGGGTGTCCATCCTGGAGATGCACAGATGGGCTGACAGATAATGTCAGATGCAGTACTGACCGCTGCAGACTTCCATCACCTAGACTGCTAGCTAAATAATTTCAGTTTCTCTGCTGATCCTTCTGTTAAGCAGATATTTTCAGATTCTGATCCAATTCTTCTAGAAGGCCAGAAGACAAGTGAACAGGGACAACTCAGGTCCCACTTTGAACATTCTTACAGATCTGGATTAATAAATGGTTGCTGGTATCTCTTCCATCTTCCCTGTCTGTCTTCTGGTTTGCATTGCAAGCTCAGGAAAGGTGGTTTTTATCTGAATTCAGGAGGACTGAAACCCAGAGCTGGATGATGGTACATCCTCTGCCCTACCTGGCTGTAACTCAGTGCTACAAAATCCCAGGTTACTCAGCTATGCTGGAGTAAGCAGCAGGGCACAATACCATAGATAACAGCTGCATTCAACTGCAGTTGCCATGGTCTCTCCGTTTGCCCAGATTCACTCTTAAACTCTGTTCTACCTACCAAACAAGTTGTTTTTTTCATAACCCTCCTCCTCCCCATCCAGAACATCCCAGAGGTGCCCACCGACAGCTTTGCCCTCATCCTGCTTTCCACAGCCACCTCTGCAAGGGTGTTGAGGGCTATATCTATACTGCTGGGGTAGCAATATTTTTCCTTTGCCACTATCAGTAAAGTCAAACGGGGAGGTTGAGGTTGATAACACAAAGATCTCTGAAAACAACCCACCCTTCATGGGAGCTACTGAAAAACAGTACCTCACTAGCAATAACGTGCAGAAAATTTAAATGAAGGCCTAGACGCACACAGATCTTGTTCTGCATCCCATCTATTTTCCTTGGTGGGACTCCCTGGCCCTTCCTTTCATGCCAACTTGTCTCCACAGCTTGCCTGAATTTACCTCCTTGCTCCTCTTTAGCTGTTACATATCATTATAGGGAACATCTTCACAAAATACCTTTTCCACACTCCCTGCACAGGAGATGAATGCAGTCATCCTGGCTCCTGGGTCGTCCTGCCCATGGTGAGTTCTGCTAGTTTTGGATTGCTGTTTAGCTGGAGAAATATTACATGGCAAAGAGTGAAATTTGAGATGGAGGGAGAGGGTTTTGATGCTATCATTTCTGCCAGACACAGAAGTCTCAAAAGGATAGGTTTTATTTGCATTCCTTTAGGGCTGGTTGCACAATTTCTGTTTAAAATGTTGGATTGAGACAGCACACACACTTCCTTTTTTCAGGGGATAAATCCACATAAGATTTTTGGCAAAGACCACTGGTAAATGCAGTGCCTCCCAGGAGCTGCAATTTGCTCCTACTGCCCCTTTCTCTTATGTTTTTGTAGATAGTATTTGTCCCCTTTTCAAATAACCATAATGGAAACCTTTTTACAAAAGGAAAATAAAACCACAAGATTATTTTGGCCAAGGACTGTGGGATCCATGGAGGCCAGTGGAAACTGCAATTTGACCTTCATGCTCCTTCTTTCTGGAGGAATTCCCTGCTATGTTACAAGTCTGCATACGTATAACAGCTTCTCCTTTGGGAAGAAGAGCAATGAGCAACATGGAGTGAAAGTACACAGTGCTTTCTGGGCTATTTCCCAAAATCCTGATTCAAAAGTTCTTGATTTGAGAGCCTTTGCAAATTTCAGTTTAGGCCAGACCCTTCAGGTTATTCCAGAGCTTTGGACTGGTCTTGGTGTCAGCACATACTCTGTTTAACTTGGTTTCTATTGTTTGAGTTTAGAGACCTTTCTAAATAAGCACTGAGTTCTCCTAAGCATCCCTAAGCAGGTGATTCCAATAATAACAACACATCAGACCCCTAGGTTAGTGAGGGTAACTTAAACAATCATGAGTTCCAAAATAAATAGATAATAAATGTAGAAAAGTTTAGGTCTTTCTTGAGTTCTCTGGATTTGTGGCATCCAAGGAAACTGTTTCATGCCTGATTGCCAAGTCAAAGGCTGGAAATATATTATTTGGTTAACAAAAGTTGAATTAGTTCTGTCATATCTTGACTCTAGGGATTGGGTCTTTATGAGAAACACTAACAATCAGATGAGTTTATTACATGGCAGTGGTGCAGTGAAATTCAATTAATTTGTTTGTTCTGCTTCCCAGAATGAGAAATAGACATGCCATAAATGTGAACGACGCCATCACTCTGGTTCTGTCAGTAAACAAATGTAATCTGGTGATGTTTAGGAGTCTCACCGTCCTTCCTTGCACACCCTGGCTCCTCTACAGGTCCAGGCAACATGTCAGACTGCTACACAGACACATTTTCCCTGGCACAGTGTTGCAGGCCCCTACTTTAACTCTGTGACCATCTACAGTGACCTTGTGGTGAAAAATAGGTTAGAAGACCTTACTTGTGAAAGAAGTTCTTGACCTCCTCCTTCCCAATTGCTGCATTTCCATGCACACAAGAATCAGTGGAGACATCTGCAAGGAGTCAGGGTAACTTCCCCAAACAAAATATATTCACCTTATAAGCATTAAATGGTGCTATTCTGTCACTGTGCAGGGTTTTCAGGAACATCTCCAAAAAGAAGGACCAGGTAGCCCTCCAGAGAAACAAGGATCTGGATGCATTAACACAAACAGCCATCTGGAGCCCATTTTGGGGCTACATTGCATTGTGCTTTGTTAACAGTGAAATGAGTTCATTTCCTTTCTTCACCTGACATGGACGTGGACCATGTAGCTAGCAAAAAGACAAACTAACAGGGGCGAAGAGAATTCGGCATATTTCTTCTCTGCTCATAGTGGAGGAAGCCTCAAAGTATCCCAAGTCTGATCATTCCAGTTCTGAGCACAGCGTTACATGCGAGACCAGAGAAGTTGTCCACTGAGTCTAGTTCCTTAGCATATGCCTCTGAGGTTTTATTCTGAATTCAAAGGTTCCTAAAATCACCTTGTCCCTTCACACCTGCAAGGCTGCCATCAGGAATAGATGCTCAGTGCATTTTCTAAACCCAGAGCTACAGCATCCTTTCCCGTCAGGCCACCAGATTCAGTAGCTACCCATCAGATGTAGCAAGAGAGGATGTTTCAGGCATCCCTATTGATGGGAATGGAAAGGCTACATACTATCAACACCATTCTCACATTGCTGTCTCATTCCTAAATGTCTGGACTGATAAAAACAGCCAAAATACCAAAAGAGAAGTGTGCTGTCAGAATCCAGGCAGCAGAGAAGTCTAATGCTTTATCTTCATTTGTAGAGTGAAAAAAAAAAACAGAAGCTTACATAGAAAGCTCCACTTGAGAGTTAGGTGCTCATCAGAGAGCTCTGTGCAGGGGAGGCTGCCTCACTCCTCCTCCCTAAATCTAATCTAGGGCTTTACATACTGCTCGCTCTCAGCTTGAGAAAAATACACAGGGAGGTGAGGTTTTTTGGAGGTTTTTGGTTTTGTTTTTTGCTTGGTTTTTTTTTGTTTGGTTGGTTGGTTTTTGGAAGGAAGACACCCACAACTGAAGCAATGAAGAACTGTGTTATCCTACTCCAGGACAATAATAGGATGTGTGGAATTTAAGGAAGGCAACAGGGCCAGGTTTTGGCCACAGACTGAGAGAAGCATCTGCATTCTGTTAACACAGATACTAGGGAACTCATCATAAGAAATTCTGACTCAGGCTGGTAGCCCCTTCAGTGCCTCACATTTAGCTCCTCTGAGTTTTTAGGTCACACCTTCCTGTGGGTTAGGCTGTCCCCAGTGTTCTCTGTACTGCTGTCCTAGTCTCCTTTACAGGTTCTGACCCAGGAATCTCCTCCAGGCCTCTCATATTCTCTGATATGCTTGCTGTTTATTCCAACCTTCCTTTACTTCCTTAGTCCTGCACATCACTGACCTCTCATTGCCTGCAGTGATCTCTCAATTTTGTTCCTGCCCACTAGGCACAATTTCTTCTCCACAGATTAAGCATAACTACTGCAGGTGCTTATGAGACCTTAGCAGCTTCCTTTCCAGACTGTGTCCTATTTGAGGCTTTCAACCCAGAATAAGAAACTGTCAGAACAAGAATTATCCTGAGGTGCACCAGGATTTCTGGTTTCTCCTACCATTCTGTGGAATAGGACTCATTGTTTACAACATATCTCTTTTAAGTAAGGTGTACTTGCAGATCTTGTGAAGCACACCTTCTTCTTCAGACTATGCATGAGAAGTCAGGAGCCCTGATCCCTACCCTTTTTTTTTCTTGAGCCATTATGCCAGCTGTCCAAAAGCCTGTTACAGGCATCCTTCTTCTCCACGCTGGTTTGGGCAAGCAATTACCACTGTCTACTTCCAAATGATAGCATAACACAATGGAAACTGCAGCAATGACAGTGAAGCAGCAAGGTCCTAGGCTATAGGAAGTGAGGATTTGCTCAAATACAACAGCTATTGACACAGAAATAAAGGAAAGAAGATGCTTACCTTCAGAAGGCCTCAGGTACCCAAAGATCACCAGCAAAATCCCCTTGTCTCCACTGCCAACACTTATATGAGGTCTGGGAAGGGGCTGGATCCTGGCTCCACACCTTCCTGTCACTCAGGTATACTGCATGCACCTGAGATCACCTGGGTTGGCCCTGCCTTCCCACTAGGGACTCAATCGCTGCTTCAGTAGCATTTCTGCTACACTTAGGCAAGGACTGCAAGCTGAGCAAGGTTAGGTAGATGCTCAGATAAAGTCTAGCTCATGGATGTGAATTGACTAGACGACCATTTTTTTCACTCTGGTCTGGGAATTCACTTTCCTGTGGTCTGATCTTTCATCCTTTTGTAGCACTTTTTCCTCTAGATGATCTGGGTGCAGAGGTGTGTTAAAATATTCCCAGACATTTCAAAATCACAGATCCCCAAACTTGTACGATTGGTCTGAAACCCATTATGCTGTGAAAAGAATGTTTTTTGTTGTTTCGTTTCCTTCTTTTTCATTTTGTGTTTTGTTTCATTTTTCAGAGAGAACCTGTGCAGTGTGTCTCCTTGTCTTGTAGGATTTGAGCCTTCAGAAATCTTGGTTTTGAGTTTTCAGCCCCAGAAGGATGGAAGTTTATTTGTGGTTTACAGAAGTTGAACTGCTCTGGCAGTTCTTGACAGAAGATTGATAACAAAGCAGCATTGTTTTGAAATTCAGCTATGCACATTCAGTAGCAGCTCAGAGTATTTGAGTGTGTATAAGGATTTCTTTTAGATCCACCCCCCTTTCCCCAAGCCTCGGGGTTGCAAAGGGCTTTTTTTCTTGGGTGATAGCCGTGGGGTGGGGTTTAGTAAAGGGCTCAGAAATCCTGAAGCTTTGTTTTGTCAGGAATAAAGGTTTTGTAGCATAACCCATATCTCAAAGTAGAGACTAGGAATGAAAGTATCTTATTTGATCTAAAGCTGACAACAAAAGACTGAAAAACAGACAAGATACGTAAGATCTCAGACAGTAAACATCCTAAGTGTGAGAAGGACAGACTCTCCCTTTCTCTGAGTACCCTTCATTTAACCTCCAAGACCCACCTGTCTGCACCATCTCCATTAAATGGAAGTCAAGCCCTCAGCAGAGACGTCCAGCACATGCAATTCTCCATAATGTTGGGATGCCTATGCTAAATAAGGTTTCTCAAAAGTCGCGATTGATCCACAACCCAACTTCCAGTTAGCCTCGAGGTACCTGGCAGCAGGAGACAGCCCACCCCAATCTGTACTCCAGGTGTATCACCTCAGTGTCGCACCTCCCCAGTTGGTGCATAGTCTTTATTAGTAGATAGCATAATATTTTTCAAGCTAGAAGACATCTCATGGAGATGGGAGTGGAGGGGAGTTGAGAGTGACAGATGTCTTGCTAGTCTTGGAAATGTGAGCGGGGATTGTTTGATTTTTCCCTTTATTTTTCTGATTAGAAAAGCAGCAATAAATGAAGATGAAAGAAATCAGACTGAAAAACAAGAATGCAATCCTCATCCAATATATGATTTGTTGGTGAAACTCCAGCTGCAAGATGTTGCGAAAGCCAGGTAGCTGCATGGTTTTGAAGGTATATCAAGGAAGTGAACAGAAGATGGAGACCTATGAAGACAAGCCCAACCTGACACTTCTAGTAGTTGTGTCTAGTGAATAATTTCTCAGGGTGAGTAAACATGCAGAAACCATGTATAGCTCAGGAGTGCTGGCAAATGTATGGAGGTTAGCTGCAGCTGCTTGCCCTTCCTAAGCATGTACTTTTGACTGTTGTTGGGAGAAGGAGCATAAGCAGGATGGTCTGTGCACTGATCCAGTCTGGCATCTCTTACATTTTTTCTGCCCACGAGAATCAGCAGAAAGCACTGGCAGAGGTAGGTCTGAGGGTTGAAGCACAGCTCTTCTGAGCTTTGCTTGCTCAGCACCTTCAGGAACCAGGCCAAAACCCTCCTGAGAAGGGTGCCCCAGTACAACCACGGCATTTTGGGATCCAATGGGTGATGTCTGCTGGCAGAGCTCACTTTCTGAGAGATGGAAGATGTACTTTGCAATACACGTTGTTCCTGAAAGACTTGCCAACAATGGCTTCAGACAAGGTTTTTGTGGTTGTTAGAACATATCAAATACTCAACAGGAAAGTGTACTGGGAATGTAATAGACTAGTGAGAGAAAGGACTGAACTGAACTTCTGTGATTTAACTTATCCAAGAAATTAACGTTCTGTAGGTGCTACAGCTGACTGTTCCAGGAAAGTTGCCAGAAAGTAACGAAAGCAAATAGGGATTTTGTGAGTAAGAAAAAAAAAGAAGAAAAGGCAAATTCTCCTCTACCTGAAAGGGGAAACACTATAAGTTTAGAAGGGAATGACAGAAGATCTTTTTATATCTAACCTTTCAAAGCCATGAAGTATATTAGCTAAGGAAGATTTAATTACATGCAAGCAACATTGCTGGTAGAGTTAAGAACTTTCACCTGGAGTTGGGGAAGTTTTATAACATAATAAAGATTAAAGCTTTAAAAGAAATACAGAAAAAAAGTATCAGTCACTATGTCTCTGGAATAGACTTCAACACCATCACAACAGCAACAAAAAAAAAAAAAAAAAAAAAAAAACCACATCCCAAATTTCCTCTGCTTTAATCAAATTACAAGGAATTGTATTAATTATGTAGAGTAAATAGATAAGAATGGGGATCGCCTGAACTGCTGGAGTTAAAAGTTCAGGCTATATTTCACTGCTCAGCAAGAGAGAATAAACTATCAGTGGTGACAATCCAAAGAGCAGCACAGATGATTACATTTGCTTTAATTAGTTTCAAGAAATCTTGATTGAAATTAAAAACCAAAGTGCTGTGAACAAGCTGTTGTGCTAGCTTGGAAAGCAGAATGATTTCAATAGTGCTTTAAAACTGACAGGGCAGGGAGACCCTGCCAGCTGAGCGGGTCTGACAGCTTGGTGTAGACTGCAGCAGGCTTTATGCAAGCTGTAGTCCAAGCAGTGACTCACATTGAATCTCGGGTGTTACTTTAAGTGGGAAATTGGTATGAATTTGTTGACACTGAGATACATCTCAGGGTCTTGTTTTTTCACTAGACATGCATCCAAAGGCTGTCATCAGTGCTCCAGAAGAGCACATGCATCAGTTTCCCATTCAAAGTTCTTGATTTGGGTCAGAAAGTAGTATTTTATTTTTTAAAATAAGCTAAATCTGTCCATAATATATCCCAAATTCAGAGTTTTATTTTAAAAAGTAAAAAAAAAAAAAAAAAAAAGAAATTGAAATCTGTTACTGATGAGGTACAACAATGATCCCCATGGGGAAGAAGCACTTTCTTAAGAATTAAGATCAACACAGAATGGAGACCAGTGTGATGTAGGACTTCCTTGCAAAGGAAGGTGAACCTTAAAGGAAATCTATTCAAGGAGGTGTCATTGGAACTAAAGACAAGCCAACACTGATTCAGTTGGAGGTGCCAAATCACAATTCGGCATGTTAAAAACGCTGATCACACAGGCAGTAAAAGCAGTGATGATAGTACAAATGGGGCAATCCCAACAGAGTATAAAGCATGCATCTGGTGGTCATGGCATTTGTAGTAATGGTTTAAGGTGTCAGACCAAGGAGCAGCACAACTGGTGATGGTATGCAATGAAGACAGCAGAAGAGGCTGGAACCAAGGACAGACATCCCTCTAGCAGAGGCAAACCAAAGCCCAAGCTGAGAGCTTTACAAACACCAAATCTTTTTTATTCTCTCCCTTTTAAATAGGAAACAAGAGTAGATAACTTAGTCGGAAAGAGAAAGTCGGTATTTTCTCAGGAAAACAGAAGCTTAAGATTTTCATAAAGCTCTGGAATGAGGTATTTATGGTCTTTAATCATGATATTCACAAGCTACCAGGAACAGTTACAGGAAAGAAAAAAGAAAAAAAAAAAGTGGATGGTCTTAAAGCTGCCTTTGGAATGCAAATCCCTTGCCAAAGTATGGAGGTAAGCCCAGTTTTAGATAAATGGAAACGGTGACATCTTGAGTGTTCCTGTATCTGTCTGGCCACGTAAAGAACCGGATCATTAGCTATGGCATTATAAAGGAGAGATAAACACTATTGTAGCATTCACTTATCAGGATAGCAGTATCTCACATCATTTAGCAGTGGGATGTGTACTTTCATTAAGCTGCTGTGGCAAAAGTGGAAGTGCTCATTAACTTCGGAGGGAATCAGATGCTCCTGGATAAATATGCCTGTCAGAGCTCTGCCGAATTATGGTATTATAAGTGGATGAACTGTCCTGGCAGATTTGCAGCAGATTTAATTTGAAATTAGTGGATATTCAAGAGAGAAGATCTTCACACGTGAAATCATGGAAAGCAAGACACAATGGTTGAAGGGTCATACAGTGAAGCAGTGCACGGGAAGGTGAACTGTGACCTGCAGGAATGATCTGCACACCCTGGAGCCACAATAACCATTTGTCGGGGACACAGAGGAAGCAGCCTGGCAGACGCACTGCAAGACCCAGAGATGGGGGAAATGAAGAACAGATCTCTTGTCTGCAGCTGCTTCCTACTGAAACAGGCAGCAGCCAACCCAGCCCAAAGTACTGGCATCTCAATATTACAACTTTCATGGACAGAGGAAGATAATTTTTTGGCATTACTCAGCTGGAATTTCTAGCTTTAAAGTGAACAATAATTGGCAGAATAACATGATTAATGCTGTTCAGTGTAATCCTTTGTGTCTTATAGATATTGAAGTGTGTGAACTGGTGTGTTCAGGTCGGCAGAGGAGAATGTCACAACACACTGCAATTAAGTGATGATATTTAAAGTCAATTATCTAAGGAAATGCAAATGGAGGTGGAAGAAATGGAAGCATAAGTTACTTATAATACATCTTTTCAACAAAAACAGCAGAATTAGCTGAACTTGATTAAGCTCAGCTTGTATAGTCTCTGATAGCTTTTAAAAGAGCCAGCAAAGAATTCTGGATAGCAACTGCTGGCCTTAGTCTTTGGTCATGTGGAGATGGAACATCAAGCTCCTTTCCTGACAAGGGACACCCACGTATGATAAAGATCTTATTTTAAAATTTGTTTCAAATGAAGAAAGAGAAAAAAAAGGTTTCTTGTTGCTTGGTTCTTTTTTAATAAGATGCCCGCTCCAGTGCAGTTGTGTTTGTTACAATTTAATAAAAAGGAGAAAAAAGACACACCATCTCATGCTACTCAGAAATGTGCCTATTGAGAGGCATACAAAGAGATGGGAGGTGAAACTGTGTAGGCACATGGGACATTCCAACATCCTGCACTGATTTCTTTTTCAAACTTGCAGCATTGTCCTGTCCGAGCTGCCCAAGCTAGTGCCTGGTTGCTCCAGTAGTGTGTGTATATGTGCTTACCAAACTATCTCATTCTTAAAGAGCAAGTATTTCTTTGAGCCGGGATAGAAAATACAAACCGTTTCTTGAGCAGGGTGGCAGCTTGCTTTTGTTTTTTCTTAGACAAAGCTCACTGATTCTGGGGAAGATGACTTTCTTTTTACAACAGTGTATCTACGAAGTAAATATCTTCTGCTGACTGAATTCCACTGGAGGATTGCTGAAGGATGGAGGATCCATCCTGCATGTTCCTACGGAAACTTGAGCACCTCACACAAGGGCGGGGGGGAGAAAAAAACAATTGGAATAAGCAGCTCAGAAAGTAGGATATTTCTATGCTTTCTGATACTGCTTGTCTTTGAAGACTCACACCTCACCTTGAGCTGTCTTACCAGAGAGTAAGATTGGCAAAAACTCTGATCTCAGGCGTGGCAGAAAAATGAATACATAAGATGTCAGAGGTCTGACTAAGAAGTTTACCCTAACAAAAGGAACATTCCACATTCCTTTTGATTTAGTGACGCTTCTCTCTAACCTGGCTGAAATTGTGTTCATGTTACTATGGACTCAGAGTCCAGATATGCTCAGACAGTAATTAGCTAATTTTCTAGACAGTTGATTTTCAGATCATCAAAAAATAATACAGATGCTGTAAAGTTGTCTTGAGGCGTGCAAAAGGCACTCATAGATTAGATACCCACTGCAACATCTCATCCTTCCAGGAATCCCATTAGACATTAATAGCCACCTACCTGTATCTTTAAGCATTTACAAAACAATATGCAAGTTTGTTTTTAGATCATTTCTGAAAATGAGACTTAGACATCTAGCATCCCATTTAAAAAATGTATTGCCATATCTACAGCAGACAGACTAAGAAAAGCCCCACATTCTTCCTATCTCATAGATGCACACTGCATCTGCCTGCGGGTCTGTGTGATGAAATAAAGCAATCAAAAGCAACATATAATAATGATAGCTGTTTCCAGAATTGTCAGGATTCTGCAGTGCCCAGTCCAAACACCCCAAAAGCCTTTATTCAGCTATTTTTTCCCCGACACTGCACAGATTTATTACCTTTATTGACTTTCCAAATGTTTACACTTGGAACATTCATCTGTCAAAGCTGCTTGCTGCATCTGCAATCAATCTCCATGGTTTCAGTGCCATGGACAGCAATACGAAAGCTTTGTTTTAAAGATCACCTGAACCTTTTGTTAGTTGTTGTTGCTAAGTGAGTGAAGCTGGAGTAATCTACACAGCGTGCGTGACCAAAATTATGTCAGAGAACCTGATTAGTCTAAGTTGTTGTCACACCACTTCAGGTTTCCTAGATAGCCAAATTCTTTGCATCTTTCCTTGGATACAGAAGTTCCCTGACACCAAGGATAAAGCAACTTGAATTTCATTGCACCTCCAATGAGGCACAAAACATTTCAAAATAGGGAAACTGAGACTCAGTTTGCAGAGTACTCATCAAATTCGTCTGAACTGTCAGCAGATTACAAAAAAAAAACAAAAAAAAAAAAAAACAAAAAAAAAAACCAGGTAATTGTCTTTTAGCAGAGAGAAGACTGTACCTTTAAAAATAAACTGGTTTGTGTGCATTCATCTATATTACACACTCCGACCTGGATGTAAGGGCCAGCAGCCACCCTCTTTCCAGTGAGCCACAGAAAAATGCTTCTGTTTTCCTTCTGACATGATTCACTTGAATGAAGGTTGCTTGTTTTCTAAAGGCTCTGAGTTATTTTTGATTTTCACCATGACCAACACTCTCATGCATTTACACCCATTCCAAGAGCGCTCAGGCTGCTCACAACCTCCTACAAATCTTACCTAAGACACCCTCTTGATGACTGGCAATGTAAGCAATCTCAACTTATGCATGGCCCAGGTTCAGCCATCAAACATCTGTCAGCATGACAAGGCCTTGTTTTTCCTCTTGGCTGTTTCTAGCCCAAGACAAATGCGTGGTCCCAGGTAATGAGGCACAGAGCTTTGTGAACATTTTATGTCTTATGGTCTCTTCAACCTTTAATCACAGTTCAGTGTACACTGCTGTGTTTGTATCCTTTATAATCATTTTCCACAGGCTGATATAGATAAGGGTCCTCAACTACAACCACTCCACTAGATGACCAAAAGATAGACAGCATCCTTTAAAAAGCAATGACATTACCAAGTGACGCTTCCCTTCATGTTGCCAAAGGATTTGCTACCCTGGCTCTTATTCGGCTGGACCCTGCCTGGGTAGTTTTGAAGTGAGGTGCTCTTCCAAGTCTTCTGCAAACACCCAGCATCCTAGTGCTACTGTATTCATTATATAAGAGAGATGAGTGGAGATCTACACTTGCAACAATGGCACTCCATGAAAATGTGGGTGCCAAAGTAGTAAATAGGTTTGGAACAGCTCTGCCAGCCCACCCTGCTCCACCCAAGTTTTAGTTCATTTTTCACCTTCAACTTTGCTGCCCTCTGTATATGAACCAAGAAAAAAATTACTTCAGTCAATGCCTAGATTCTTTTGGGAGAATAGAAGTTTTGGTGTTGTTCTTTGTTTTGTTGTGGATTTTATGTTTTGTTGGTTTTTTTTTAATTATTATTTTGGAGGAATTTAAAAAGGAAAAAGTTCCCACATTTTCTTTGTTACCTCTGGATCCTTCAAAAGAACTGACTTCTCCAAGCAAGCTACCCCATCCCAAACACTCAAGAAAATACATTCAGAATCTTTTTCTCAAGTCCCAGGTTGACACAGGCACTGACGTCACTACACTTCGTAGTAATGCTGCAGCTACTTTTCCTTCAGAGAAGAGAAATGAGGTTGGATCTCTTCTTCCATCCACGTGCTGAGGTAGGCATCTTCATGCAGCGAAGGCAGATACACATTTAGCACGGAAGCTGCTGAGGCTAGTGGTACTTCTAGTGAGTAACTGTGCCAGTAGGGAGGGTTCACCTGCTGGCACCAGTGCCAGAACTCCGAACCAAGCAACAGATCTGTTCCCCATATCCCTTGAATGTGTCTTGCCGTGGGGCATTTAGGCAACTGGCACAAAGAGGCTTCTGCTGATGTCTGATGCTGGAAGAGTTGGGATCTGGCTGCTTTCTGGAGCTACAGGAAACTTTTTCTACAGACAGTCTGGCTTGACTTCAGGCTATTTGGTCACTAAACAGACAGAGCCAAAGTAGACCAGTCCTAAATTTATAAAAACTACGGAGTTATTTCTCTTCCTGCTGTGTTCTCAGCAAAGAGTTCTGTAAAACAAGCCACTAAGAGATATTAATGCCAAGAATGTAATAGGATATGAGTCCAGATTGTCTGTTTTTATGTCTGAGGAGAAGGAGTTGATTTGCAACAGTTAAGATTTAGATAGGAGCTTTTGGGAAAGGTTAGAAATCCACCAACTAAGAGCCACCCTAAAGCTAAGAGGATGTGGAAGTCAGGAAATCATTTTGTTTTCAACAGCTTGTTGTTTCCTAGAGGACCTTGCACCTTCCCAGAAGCAGAAAGGTTGTAAGCAATTATTCAATCCTGTCCAGCAATTCTAGACATTAATTATTATTTCATACTCTATACTGATTTTCATATAATGTCCTGGAGACTCATACTTCTTAATTGTTCAACCTTATGATATTCCTATTTGATCATACAAAAGCAGATGTTTCTGATTTTTTTCCAGTACTCCTGCTGATGTCAACACTTTGAGTTGTTCCATCCCCTTTGTTTCTCTTCAGAAGGTAGTTCTTCCACAGGAGCAGCAGCAACTTCTTCAGCTTCCATTCACAGAACGGTCTCCTTGATAGGTGGTTTTGAGAACAGTTAGTCAGGCTTGAACAAATACATATTTGCTTCAGACCCTGTGGGATATGTTTTCAAGGGGAATTTGTTTTGCAATGTAATTAATGTTATTAGTGTTAATGGAGCTCACATCTCTAAATCTGTGCATCTCCTGCTGTCAGCACAGCTCTGTGTGCCTTACCTGGAATACATACTCAAGCGGAACCTAGATCTGAAAAATCTGAAAGAAAAAAAAAACAGAGGTCAGAAGCTGAGAAATCAATGACTGGCTGAAATCTGAGGGCTGTCTGTGCAGAGAAATAGCTGGGGTAATTTGCCAGCAGCCCTAGAGGTTTCTTCCCTAAAATGGATGCTTTCCAGAGAAAGCATCACCCCATGCTTTCCCACGCTGGGAACACGGAGAAGGACAGCCCTTGACAGAGCTCTGCGCACTGTCAGGCTTTCCTCCCCTCAGCACCATGCAGGAAAACAGCCCTGGCATGACAGCTTTGACTTTGGGCTTACTTAACAGCTTTTCAACCCAACTTATTTCTTTTCTGCTCCCTTTCCTCGCAGACAGTTGTAAGCCACAAATGCACTTCAGAAACGATCAGCATTTGACACAGCTGAAATGATACTATTGAATTAACATGTTTCCACAACCTTAAATGTTTTCCTACATTTTCTGCTAAATTCAATTCATAAATAGGTTCTTTTCTTCCAAAGCTCTCATTTTTGGAGCAAACTTACTGTTTTATTTATTTATTTTATAAAGCCCTTCTGGCAGCTCATTTGCTTTTAGATCACAGAGTGTGCTGCTCATTATGAGTGTAAGGAACGTCACAAGTTTGATCATTTGATATTTCTTAAAAATAAATACACAGAGAAGGCAGAAAACTGTAAGTAGATATTTACATAAAAAATTAAGTTTAAATACTAAGAAAAATTAGCTTGCTTAGCAAAACGACATGCCTCATAAACCCAGTATTGGATTCTTCCAGGGGGAAATATATTGGTCTATGAATACGAACCCATATGGGAAAACTTATTTATGTGAATGCAAGAGAAAATTGTTTCTCGATTAAAATCTCCCAATTTACATATTCAAATATTCACTAATCTAAAATTTTACCTTCAGAAAAGTCTTACCAAAGCACTGGAGCAAAAACAGCATTACCAAGTCAGCTGCACTCTGCATTAACCTCTGCAGAGAACATTTGTGTAAGACAAACATTGACTTGGTCTGAGAGGAACTCAACAGCACTCATCAGGAAGAACATGCAGTGTCTTGAAACCCCGGGGCTTTCACTGTAATTTAGAATCATGCAATATCTCGAGTTGCAAGAGACCCACAAGGATCAATGAGCCCAACTCACACCTCTGCACCCGATGTCTGAGAGCGTTGTCACAGTGCTCCCTGTGGGCCATGCCCACAGTCCTCTGGTGCAGACCCTGTCCAGCATCTTGGTCTCATATTCTGGTAAATCATCACAGTCTGGTGATCATCTGGTAAATCCTCCCCCAAAACAGCTCCATGCCATTCCCTCAGGCCCTATTGCTGTCACAGAGAGCAGAGCTCAGTGCTGCCCTCCGTTCCCTGTGAGGAGCTGCAGCCGCCATGAGGCCTCCCCTCAGCTCCTCTGCTCTGTCTTGAGCAAACCCAGGCGCCTCCACACTCCTCAAACATCTCGTCCTACAGACCCTTCTCCATCTTTGCAGCCCTCCTTTGGATACTCTAACAGTTTTACTATCTTTTTGTACTGTTGTGCCCAAACCCGCACCCAGTGCTGGAGATAAGGCGGTGCAGAGCAGAGCAAGACAATCATTTCATGATATCTGCAGTATAGCCTGGAGCAAATCAGCAATCAGTTCACCTCCAAAGGTGTCCCCACCATGCTGAGAGTCCCACAGACGCATTTTAACGTAAGCTACTGGCTCTACTTTTCTCTTTTTTTCTGCAGCTCCTGAAAGGATGCAGCACCCATACCTCCTTTCCTCACCCCCATATCTCACATCAGGATGAAAACTGCAGAATTTACCCCAATATCTCTCATCAGAAAGTTAGCAAAGCAAGATAAATGGTCCCCCCATGCTTGCCCAGCCAGGAGGGAGCTGCGGGTGGAAGATGAAGTCAGATGTGCTGATCAAGCATACAGATCACTCAGAGTTTGTTTTTCAACACACGCCTCTGGGATTTGGTCCGGCAAAAGGCAGTTTTGCCTTCTGAGATCTTCTGTTCAAGCTTGGAGCTATTTTCTTTGTGCAGAAAAAGTGCAAAAATAGCCTGTTTGTTTGTAGCTCTGCACCTAGCCCTTAGCAGGAGCAGAGGAAATGCTCTCAGGAGAGAGAAGCAGCTCACTGCTGTCAGCACAGGCATTTTACATGAGGGGCACACATAAAGAAGTTAATTTGCTACAGTCTTTAAAAAGTAGGCAACTTATCACAGCTAGTGGTGCAGTAAGAACTGGGCAGGGAAGATAAATTTCTTCATTTTTTACAGAGTTAAATCTGGCTAATTAGGGCCACACTGCTGCTTGCTGGAGAGTATTTGCATTGATATCTAATATTTCCCACACGTACTTATCAGAAGAAAACGTTTCAGCCTGTCTGAAATACAAGCATTGACTTCCCCTGCTTCCCAGGAGCACCAGTTTTGAGAAATGGACCTCTTCTTAGTGCTGTGTGAAGGGCTGTGCCTCTGCAGACCTCATTTTTTGGAGTAATTTCCCCAGTGAGGTCATTTATAGAGATACCTAGGAAAGGTAGCACAGCCCTTACTGCTGTGGAAGTTTCACGAAGGCACATGAAAAGTAAGCAGAAGAGGCTGGCCTCCTTTCAAGATGTTGAAATGATACATACGTGGGACTGAAGGTCCTCTGGGAGAGTTTTAATGGCTACAAATTAAGAAAGCCTGAAATTCTCTCAAGTAGTCCACAAGGACAGGAGATACTTTCCAATGCAGAGCACTATAAAAGCTACAGGTAAAATTACAGTTTTCCTTCTGGAGTCACCAGCTGACATCTCCTTTAATTAGTGATTAACAAGAGCTATACAAGTGAAGTTTGTGTTACAGTGAATCTTTCCTGCAAGGCTTAGCCAATGACCCAGCACAGGAAGAAAGGGCTTAGGAAGAAAGAAGAGAAAAAGAAAGGATGATCTCACCTGAATGATTCACTGAGCCAGAAGTCCTTGTACTGCCTACTCCCAGAACACAGGGTACAATGGAGTGTGCCACTTCCCAGCTGATCAGAAGACCTGTAAAATGGGGGTGGGTCCAGGCAGCTGGTGAGGAATGGGTGGAGTGCTCTCATCAGTTTGAAGCAGCTGAAGGAACCATGTTTCTGTAATTAGAGATATGGCATCTTGGTCTCATATTCTGGTAAATCCCCACAGAGGTAAATCCTCCTCATGCTGGCCCCTGCCTAGCCCTAAAAGCATCCTACAAGCCCCAGAAGCAACTACTTGTTCTTGAGTTTCTTATCATGATGGCACTGTTTGCCCTTCCACTCTGAAAGTGGAAAGTAATTTAAGTAGCAGTGAGAAGCAAAGAACCTGAGAGAGGGGATCAAGATGATGGTGGTAAGGCAAAGTCTTGTACAACAGAACAGGTGCAGGCCAGAAAATCTTGTTGAATGAGTATCAACATGCTAATTAATTGAAGACCTTTGAAAGTGAAGTCATTAGTATATGTCTGTATTTGAAAATGAATGGTAGGAAAAAATAGATCTTCCAGAGCATTGCAGGTTCTGAAGACTCCAAACTCCGCTTTAGTTCAAAAATAGAACTGATAGTCAAAAAAAAGTTGAGATTTTAATAAAAAGCTCTTTCTGAAATTTTCAGCCCAACTTAGAGCTGGACAAACATGTCATTTGCAATAATGTTGATTGACATTTACTTCTAGTAATGCCGAAGCAGCAAACAGCAAAGGAGTCAGAACACACTTGGCTTTAAAAATGTTGAATCCAAAATACTAATGCTGCAAATGGCAAGGTCCATTAAAATGAAAATGAATGTTAATTTGTCTGTAATAAAGCTAAAAAGGAATTAAACAAAGTTGTGAAGTAGCATTTTATGTCACCGGAACAAATTATCGGGAGGACTGAAATGTACTGACATGACATTATTGGAGCAAGGTGGAAAGATTTGTTTTGACAGTTATTTGTGGGTGGATAATTCTGTTGAACTGACTTTCTGAGGGGAAACCAATTTTGATTTTTTTCTTTTTGCAACAGTTCTACTTAATGAGCCAGTAAAAAAGACCAGTAAAGGGCACCAGGGCAAACCCTGCCTGCTGAGCCTCCGATACCCTGCTGGCTCTGGCAGCAACACTGCCATTACTGCTATCTCTTGTGATTACTGCTCCTTGTGATTATGAACCCCACAGCTCATCAGAGCTCTTCAGATTTTTTGTTGTTTTTGTCTTCCTGAAATTTTGGTGTCAGGCAATTCAGGTGGCAATCTTGGATTTTTTTCTTTTTTTAAAAAAAAATGTGCTCCTAGATATCATGTTTGAAAAGTCTGAGACATAGGACTTCCTTGATATTCTGGTAGCTAGAAGGGAAATAAGGAAAATCTAAACTGTAATTTGTATGGCTTTCCTCCTGGTACATGGAGATGATCCCACTATTTCTTCAGAAGAATGTCAGCTCTGTCCTATTGCTGGCCAGGACTGATCCAAGATGGTGTTGCAAACAAAGAAATCCATGATTTATGACAGATCAGCTACATGTTTTTCAAAACATTGTGCAAATCACAGCTCTTTCCACAGGAGGTAATTTTTTTATTTTTGGCAACAGCATGTGTAGTTTTCCATCCTCTGGTAGATAACAAGTCCTCTAATTATTAATAGCTTTGCTAATTACAGAGTTGAGCTGGACTCCCACCCAGACAAATGGTTTCCAGTCCAGAGAGAGGTCAGGGAAAACTTCCAGGCACAGAAGTGTATTTCTCCACAAAGCAGGCACATGAGCTCAAAAGAAAAGACAGCCAGAGAAAAGAAGTCATAGAATCATCAAGGTTGGAAAAGACTACTATGATTATCTAGTCCAACCATCAAAAGAAGGAGGAAGCACAAACGTACTCCTTCCAATTGAAATTAGGAGGAGCAAAGGATACTCAAAAAAAAAAAAAAAGACAAAAAAAAAGACAAAAAAAAACGTACAGCTGAACCTAAGAAAATGAAGAAATACATATTCTTCAAGCATACAAAGTTCTGCAATTTGTAAGAAGTCCTCAGGTAGATGAAACTTTCAGCCTTATTCTGTGCAGCCATGGTGAGGAGTGAACCAGTTGTGCTCGTTTAATGATTAACAGGTGACGAGCTGACCTTCTTCTGCAGTAAGCTGGACCATATCTCCTGGGACTCAGGGTGTTACACTTATCTGGAACTGCTAATATGCTTAGCTCCTCAGGGAAAACTAAATCATATACACTTCACCATGGAAGAAACCAGTTCAACTAGGGCTTCAAGCCTGAATAGCAGCAATGACTCCATGGCTGCACAGTTAAGTTACACGTGGGCATGGTGGTGATGGATTGACAGCTGGACTAGATGATCTTAATGGTCTTTTCCAACCTTAATGACTCTGTAATTCACATGTCCCATAGTGATAAGCGGATTCCTGCCAAGCTTGAATCTGGCTTCAACTCCATGCAGTGCAGTGCTAGAGTTCATCACATCCGGGCTTGCAGAATGCCTCTCCTAAGTCTGAAGGAACTGCTGAAGCAATTCTGCTTGCATGGACTGCCTTTGGTGCAGTAAGGAGAGCCAGAAGGTGACTGCAGACCTGGTGTGGTTTAGAGTTGGAGTAATTAATAAAGTGAGTCTGGCACTGGAGTGTATCAGCAGAGCTGAGGGCAGACAAATCTCTGCTGGGCTTTCAGAGACCATTACATCTTGGCAGCTTGCTTGGTGGGAAAGTAGATGGCAACTGATCTCTGAAAGCATGCTTCAGGAAATCTCCTCAGCTCCTCCAGCAAGCTCAGATCCCTGCTGCTTCTGCTTGGCATTTATCAACAGATTTTCCCCGGAAGCCTCCCACCTGCTCTGCTCTTTTGCAAATCTGGCCCCTGTAGGGGAGCTCAACTCTTTCAGAAAATCTGCTATGAATGAGCTGAATGAAAGCTTGTTGACACCCATGGGAAGATCCTTGCTGGTTCCAGCAAGCTTTGTTGCATGTTGATTCATTTCTCTTCTCTATTCTCAGCACACTGGCATGGCCCTAGTGATGAAGATGAAAAACTGTCATGCACTTTGCCACTGTTACTGCACAAAGAAAATACACACAGTTTAAAGAATAATTATAATAACACTCTCAGCTCTTAACTTACTTTAACTGAGGATATCAAAGAAGAATAAATTTCACTATCAGTTTAGCTGGAAAAGCTAAGTTGGAGGGAGGTTGTTCTTTATTCATTCACGACTGTATATCACACATAATGTCTGGCAAAAAAAAAAGGAAAGTGTTTTTACTTGGAGGGAAATACTAATTTTAGCTGAAAAAAAAAAAAAAAGGTGGCTAATATGCCCACCATAACTTTCTTTTTTTCCAGCAGTAAGGCTTAGAATTTGAAGATAAACATTCTAATTGTTAACTTTGAAGTAATTACATCATTACAGTTTCTGAGAAGTATATTTTCAATCACATTTCAGAAGGAAAACTAGATCCCATTGCATCTGGTGTAGTGAGTGAAATGCTGTTGAGCCAGTTAAAATGTGTTAAACAACTCTCCTTTTACTCGTTATCAAACAGAATTGGCCAAGCCTTTTTCTTGGGTCATTAAACACTTGGTCTTCTTCCAATAACCTGTTCTAACACACTGGTAAAAACATGGAAGGTACACCAATCTCAGAATGGAGAAAGAAGTACAAGGCTGAAAGAACAGTCTTATCCTGGCTGTGATGAAGGCTACTGGAGCTGCTGAACTTCAAAGTAAGCCACCAACACCTGTGAAAAAGGAATTGTCCTTTCCTACTTTGATTTCTTTCTCATTTCATTAACTTCTTTACATCTGCTTGCCCCATGTACAAGACTTGCAGCCTCTACCTAAAATGTCACCAGGTACAACATATTAGTTAGGTGACAGAGACAAAATGCTGATTTTTTATTCACTGAGCATCTCCAAAAGAGAAAGTAATCTGGGGGAAGATTGAACATGTGGACAATCCATTAGATGAACATCTTAAAGGAAACTGTACCAGAAACAAGAATCTGATATGTTCCTAGAATACCTAGAATTGATTTGATTTTACTGTGGAAAAATTGTCTTTCACAGTTACGTATTTTGAGAAATTTGCCTTAGACTATGGGAAATTGGGAAATTCCACCTGGTCCAGGTCGCAGTTGATCTGAGGCTCACAGAGATGAGCCTAAAGCCATGTTTCCACAAAGTCATGACATGAAATCTGGAATAAATATTCTAAATGAAAATTAATTGGTGTTATTTTGGACAGTGAAGAACAAGACTGTTAATTCAAATTTTTTTTTTTTCCTTTCTTTCCTTTCTCAAAAATCAAGGATGAATTAAAGTACACATCAGTGTTACTCAGTGAGATGTATTTGCATCTGACTTCAAGAAAAGTTTGACCAGTCTGGGAGCTTTCTCTTCAAGGGTGTTGTACTGCTCCATGTAATAAGCACATCTTTCCTCAGAAGCCAAATTCCACAACAAAACCACAAATACATCACTGCAGGTCGATAGAGGTATTTTGCTTCATGGAATCAAAACACCTCTTTGACATTGATTGGTTAGGCTGTTGGAAAGCACAAGAAGTGCTTGAGAATTTTCAGCTGATTTTTCTGCTTCTCTCCTCCTAGCACCAACAAGCAGAGAGTAACCAGTCTCATTTCTCTTTACTGCTATCTTAGATCTACAAAAAAAAAAAACAAAAAAAAACATTGAAAATCTCTGCTCAATCTCTTCTTTCCTGGGATAAGCATTCTCATGTGCTGCATATTACAGATGTCCCCTCTTTCTTGCTCTTTTGCACTGGTTTCTTTTTCAGTACTTCAACACAGTACTTGAAGCACAGCACAATGCTTGAGTCAGGGCCTTTCCAGACCCATGGTGACCTGACCAACAGTGAAGATTTATAGGGTGCACTTCTGTTTGTTTGCATTTCTGTGAATCAGCTCTGCCCTTTTTGATGAAATGCTCCCACATCCAGCAGTCCATCCTATGCATCCCAACACCAAAGTTTCACTGTCATCTCCATATCCTGCTGAATTCTCTTCTGCCCCCTGTGTCGTACCCAGTGCATCTTTAGGAGCATTACCTGATTCAACCAGGCCAGCCTGACCAAATTCTGTCCCCTCATACAGCCCCAGCCTCTACAACTTTGTCTGGGTCATGTCACTTAGTCATTTCTGTCATTAACATATCTTTTTATTAGAATCAGCCATTGCTACTGCTTACTCCATCTCCTTCAAGTGGGTTACCCAGGCAAAGAAGTGTCATCACTCTGTTCTGGTACGACTTGCTTTCAGTAAATGCAAGTTGACTGCTTTTACTCCTCCAATTAGTCTTCATCAAGGACCTGTTGTGTGAGGAATAAATGCATGACAGTGTCATTGTGGGCACTGTAGCTAGACTGGCAGGTTTATGAGTCCCTACCTCCTTCCTTGCAAAATAAGCACCATGTTCAGCGTTGTGGGCCTGAAGCAATGCTGTAGGAGGTCTCAGAGATAAAAGGTTCAGGAAGGAATTTTTTTTTGTTCCAGCCTTGTTTGAAAAAGAATCTTCCTTTGAAATTAATGCATTCAGATGTAACCTGTTTTGATGAAATAGCATTTTCTAGCAGAAATATGTTCTGTCACAAACTTCTTAATCAGTTTTCCTAACTAATTTGAGGAATAAGGCAATGTTTTTACTCCTTTTGGTCTGCAAAGTTTAGTTGAAGAAGACTGCTCGCATTTCCTTCGCTCTTGATGTCTGGTATATATATGAAGTGCAGGTCTTCAGCTGTGAAAGTGTTCATTCTGTATGAATCTTAAAAGACCACAGGGAGATTAATTGTTCTTGGGTAGAATCAAACTTGTATGATTTCATCAATGTCTTTCCTGAGAGCAGAGTTAGACTAGAAAATGATTGAAATGGGCACAAATGGAGTGATTCGAGACCCTTTCAATAGTTGATGATAAAATCAAAATGCCTGATCAGCTGCAGAAAGTCCCAGCTGTCCTGCCTGCTTCCAAGGTATGGATATAACACATTAAACTAAAACAAAGATTGTTATATGATAATTGTTAGATCAGATGATCAATTTCTTTTAATTGGCATAATTTGCTGATGTTTATCATCCCAGTTTTCATGCTAGTGATCTCTAGGGGACTGGCTGAGACTTCAGTCAGGTGAAGTGTTTGCCTGCCTGCAGATCAGGGTAGTGTTTGTCCCTGACAGATTGTACACCACCAAAGCAAAAGGATGGCTTTGTGCTATAGGTCCTTTGCACATGGCATGCTTCTCCAATAGAGGATAGTTTTACTAAAAAGCAAACCAGTTCTTCTTTCCCATTCTTCTGCTCCAGTTCCCAGCAGAGGAATTCCTGACAGTCTTTCAGTACACCAAGGTGTGCCCATCTCTCTACATCAAGATGTTCCCCAGTTCTCTAAGGCTCTTCTTAATCCTTTGATCATTTGCAAAGACCATCTTCTTTATTTCCATTTCACATTTACAGAGTCCCAGCTCCTGCTGGAGGGCTACGCTGCTGACTGTGTGGAAAAGAGCCTTTAAACCACACTGTCCATCTTTGCACAGTTTTTCAGGACAAGCTCCCTCTGTAATTATTTTCAGATGCAGTTTTCAGGAGAAGGGAGCCCAGCAAGATGAACTCCTGGCTAAGTGTGGTCTGTCTCTCCCCACAAAGCAGGTTCATCACTCTGTACAATTCCCATGTTGAGTTTTTTTGCAAGGACTCCATCTCAGTGTCTGTGTACCCAGCAGACTGGTCAGCCAAGAAAGCAAGATTTTTTCTCAGAAACCAGGCCTAAGAGGCCCCAGGACCTAGACACCATAATATCATTTGTCAGGCACTCTGGTTGTATTGGAAAAATACAGGATGATAGGATATATCATATTAACATGCTACAGCTCTCTGCTTTCCAACTGCATGCAGTTCTAAAAACTAAAAAGGATTCTACATACAAAAATAAAATATTTAATTTTTCCTTCTTTATTGAAGATTATTTGCTATACCATCTCTTCCCCTTATTTTTTTTTTTCTTTTTTTATCTGCTTCACTTCGCTTTACTGCTAACTGTGGCTTAAGTACGATTTATGATTCAAGTCAAGATTCTGATTGCATTTAGTTTGCTGGTGACAGAATCAATTCATCCCGGGTAGGAAGAATGATGCATTGCTTGTCAGCCCCTTACTGGTCCATGGATTATTGAGAAGCCTTGTAAGTATCTTTGTATGTTTTGGAGTCATGGGTTTTTGCTTGAATAGCTTCATAATTACTGAAGTTCAATATCCCTCTGCTTGTTGGAAGTTATAGCAATTCTCACACAGAGGAATAGAGTGAACATATCCCACTTTGCAATGTTCTCATACAGGGACCAGAAGAGGACGTATAAATGTCGGCCTAAAGTGCTGCAGGAGGAATAACACTTCAGCCCAGCAAACAGGGATACTCAGCAGTGGGCTGGAGTTAGGACATCTGTTCTGTCACTGCCCTGTGCACTGCCTGTGATCCCTGACTTCTTGTGACTGCCTGTTGGGTGTAGATGTCCTGAGCTGCACGATGATGTAAGACCACACAAGAACCTTAGCTGGGTGGAAAGCCAGCACTTATGGAAACCATTACCCCCCACTGGCTGCTGCTCCCCTCAAGGCCTCTCTCCCACTCTCTCACTGCAAGCCGCCATGCAGTGAGGGGCCTGGTGGCATGAATTTGAAGTCTCCCCACAGGCAATGATGGGCCTGGGCAGAGACCATGATGGTCACCCAGCAGAAACCCAATGCACTGCCTCTGCACTGAGACAGCAGAAGACAAGATAGAGGATTGACCTCTGCCACGTGGATGAAAGGCAAGGTTGGAGAGATGTCAGAGGGCCAGGACTGATTGGTGGCCAAAGACCTCAACTATAGACCTAGATTAGGGCAGGGTATTTGATGGAGTGCAAATGTGACCAACAGAAGAGAGTAGAGAGGGCTCAGGGCATGGGATGAGGTAATTTTGAGGAAGGTTTTAGAAAAAAGATTGCTTGGAGCTTTTCCAGCAGAACAGCTTTTCTTCAGAATAGATATTTGCCTTTGATTTTCTCAAAAACGTGCAATCCCTGATAAAATTACAGACTAGAACAAAGTGCTGAAAAAAGCTCTTGCTAAGTTTCTCTTGATAGTACCAAAATATCTCATCCTGCTGAGGTAAAGTAAATAAATTCCTCTTTCAACTCATCTATTTCCATTAATTTCACGTGAACTTTTAGGACAATATCAAATATTAATTTTAATATTATATTTCAGTGATGTGTTTAATATTTGCTGGTATAATGATTTGTTATGATAGAAGTAAAATGTGTGTACCTTATGGAAATGGAGATTTTAGGTATTGTTGAAACAAAATGATTTTCACAAGGCAAAACCAGCCAATTTGATTATTCTGATTAGCCGTTTCTGAAGGAGGGAAAGAGAAGAGCATGTTAGGTTGAAATTTGATTTAAAATAAAAACGACTTCTGAAATATTGGAATTTTATCACCAACTAGAAAATTCTGATATCTAGCAAGTATTTCTACCAAGAAACAAAGAAACCAAGAAAACTAGATGGAAAATGAAAAGGGACAAGAATACAGCTAATTGTCCTGTCTAAGGCTGTGGAAGTTGCATTACAAGTCATTAGATGTAGCAGAGCTACTGCAAGAAAGACTGTCAGAAAACCAGTGTATCCAAGTCTACGCATTCGAGGTCTCAGCTTTGTCTTTCAACCTCATGTTGTCTTTTTTTGCTGTAGTTAGATGAAGCTACTGTCTCTACTTCATGCATAGAGTATAGCTTGAGTTCATCTTGCTGCCCTTGAAGCATTGGAGTAGGAGAGTCTCTTCTTCTCTCTTGCTATAAGCCTCTCCAATATTTTGCATGTTGCTGAGCAGGTGGAGGTGAAGGATGGCTTTGTGCAGACTATCATACGTCCCCATAAAGCAATCAAAACAAATGGGCACAGAAGACTGAGCCAATCTGCTGGAATTGAGCAGACCTGAGGATGTGCTCATGAAAATCTGTAAATCCCTATCCGTGAAACTTAAGGTCATTCTTGACTAACTGTGTCTCAAGAACAGTTGGCTCCTGTATTGTCTATCTGGCATAATACACCCCCATTTCCAGAGAAGAGTCAGCCTAGGGCTGAAAGAAAATGTCCTAAACAACAGAGTTGAATGCAGTTGACACACAGATTAAGGGGGCTGTATGTCCTTCATCTCTTAATGGATTCCCTCCCAAGCTAAATGCAACTAAGACTTTGGCTGTAACTGTTCATCAGACTAATGGCATGGTGGTAGTTGTATATATTGGATTAAATCAGCGTGGAGGCATGAACTTATGCTAAGAAGTAGTAAGTCCCCCAAAGTCCTTGATGTATGTGATGTCTGCTGGCTGCTCCTCCAGAAGTCATGGGCACAGTGCCAGAAAACACATTGCAAAGTGTCATAGAGGCATTTCACGTATGAGAAAGAAGTGCAATCAAAGGTCTACTCAATACTGACCCGTGTCCAAGTAAATTAGTGCCTAAGTCTCACACACGTGATGAGTCCTTGCTCTCCAGGAGACCCCACATGACATGGCACTACCCTGGTCTCCTTGGGAGCATAGACAGGATTCTGGTCCTTTGCCATCAGGAGCTCCCAGTCAGACCTTGGTGGAATGACTATTTTTAGCTGCTGATAAGCATTATATGTTGACCTGGTGTCATGGTTTTGGTTTTTGCTTATTCGACTTTCAGTATTCAACTGGTTTTGGTTTTGGTTTTTGCTTATTCGACTTTCAGTATTCAACATCAAAACATCGTGTACTGGAAGTGTTAATATTCTAACTCCACGTACCTATCCCTATACATTGCGGAAGTCACGGGATCTGACCCTTCCGGGGGGGGCGGTCTCTTACTGCCTGGCAGTGGGTGCTGGAGGGTGCTTTCCTAGCCGTTCCAAGCTTTTTCAGGTTTGACTCGGTCTCGGGAACTCTCTCTCATATCTTATTTCATTCATTATTCTCAATTTCAATTAGATTGTATTATATTGTATTATTTTGTATTCCAATATCATAGTTAGTAAAATAAGTTTACCTCCATAGATTGTTGCCGCTGTTTCTTTCCTTTTCCCCCTTCCTTCCCATTTTGTGGGCCCAGGTGGGGGGTGGGGAGGGCAGGGGCATACTGCCCCCTGTCACGGGCATAAACTGATCCAGTTAATTCCGTGACACCTGGGCAAGTCTACCACTTTCTATCCTGTGGTGGGAAATAGGAAAATAAAGTTTTCTATGTACTGGAAAGAAATTGATAAATGATGTGTGACATCTTGATACTTCTGGAAGATTCTTGCCATTAATGACAGTTACTTCAAATTGTACAGTTTAGTGTCCTGAAAGACAGAAAAGCATGGTCATACATGCCTGGTTCTCAGTGCTGCAAAGAACTCCCTGGCTCTGGGTAGGTTTTATGTAAAGTGTCAAAAGCAGACACCTAAGGCTTGAAATGTGAGAGCTAAGATCTTCACCGCCCTTTGTTCTTGACACAAACACTCCTATTTACAGAAGTGGACAAGCAATAGTACCTCTCCTTTAGAAACACATTCTAGCCTGGACTCCCAATTCACTGAAGCACTTGAGTGCCTTTGATGCCACTAAATACTGGGACATCCTTTTAACTTCAATTAAAGCTTTGCTTTAAGCTAAGCATGTGCTTAAATGCCACTCTTTTGCTGACATAGGGCTGGACAGAGACACTCCCAGGGACTGTTTTCAGGAGCAATTTTCCTCCCTAAGTTCCACTTGTTTTCTCTTTCTCATTCGTTATTAGTGACATCTAGTGACCAGCAAGAGTCATGCAGAGAATGAATGGAACCATAATTAATAAGCTAGACTCAACCTACATGACAAGAAGGTATGTGATCTATTAGTTTAGCAAGTATTTCTCACAGCCACCAGTAGAGAAATCAGCCACGCAGGTGTCTGATGTTTAAAATTATCCTCTTTCTGCTCTTTTGCTCTTTGAAGGATGCCAAAGGCTGCCCTAGCTCCTGCAGAAGGTCCTACAAAGAAGGTCCATGGCTAAGATTTTCAGAGTATTTTATAATTCAGATAATAACCTTAGGATTTATGTTTGAGGTATTTTAAAGGGCTTGATTTTCAGGTTCTCACAGATCAGGTTTCTCAAAGAAATCTCAGCTGGGTGTTTGGTAAAACTACTCTCCTGATGAAATAAAATTATTCAGTTGCTCAGTGTATTGCCACCAACAGCTTACACCCCATGTGACAGAGTAGCGAATGTCTCTGAAGTCATCAAGCTTGTTCAAATAGGAAACTACACAGAGCAAGGTCCCAGAGATGTTTTTGTTGAAAGAGAGGCTGCAGCAGCACTGAAACCAGAACTGGATGCTGACACGTTCATCTGGGTGAGAAGGCAAGTAGGAGAGGCATCGTGTTCTTCACACATAGGAAAAACACCACTTGAAGTTCATATCTTCTAGTACCCAAGTCAATCTACTTTGAGATAGAAATTTAGAAAAAAATGGGCCTGGTTTGGCCTTGTACAAAGGCCAATTATTGTACTGCAAGAATAATGTGTACAAATAGCTTGAAAAAGCCTATAAGCTCAGATCACTTATTTAAGGCTGGTACAGTGTGCCATGCAGGACATGAACACTGTCATTCTGTGTGCATACTCTACTCCTGACCATGTCACACTGAAGGCTATGATGTGGGACCAGAAGAAGAGGACGGACCTGCAGCTCTTCAGCCAGTGCTTGTTGCTGGTGTATCTCTTGCTTTGGGAAGTCATTTTCACACTTTTTGGAGTGTGAAATGCTAGAGTAGAAGATGTCCACCAAATACGTGGAACCAGAGAGCCCCACAGAACGTGTGGAGCTGAAATAAGATACAGCAGAGCAATGAGGAACAGTAAGCAGGGCAGGCAAAGACCAGTAGCAAGACTCACGTTTCATTTTTCTCTGTGTCTCTGCTGCCTGACGAGTCCACCCCTGGGTACACACTGACCCCAGGCTGCTGGAGGGTTGCATAAGGACCCTGTTCTACAGACCCTGTAGAACAGCAGCAGATCTGGCCTGCTCCAACCCACAGGCTGGCTGGTTGAATGTCTCAGCATCATTTCCTCTGACAGATGCTGCAAATGATATGACTAGTAACAGACTGAATACAAAAAGTGTTGGAGCCTCGAGCAAACCCAGAGCTAAAATGGCCGCACCATTACACTATTAGTCAGAGCAGATGCTTGCAACAGTCGCAGTGACCTGAAACTGCTAATCTTGTTGCTTAGGGAGGGCCTTCAGCCATGGGGCTGGCAAGCACAGAATAAATAAACCAGGCTCTTTTTCCTTCCCTGAGCCGCCTGCCACATTCAGCTTTCACTTAAAGCAAAGAAAAGAGTGAAACAGTGGTGGCAGCTGACAAGCAGTGCCCTTCACAGCTAGCCCGCTAGTGGAAACAGCTGCTGAGATTTTCAGGCCAAGATGACTTAGCTGGGGCTCCACAGTGAAAGGCTGCATCCTCCTGACAGCTCCAGTTTTGCTTTCTTAACTGAGGCTCTTCCTCTGCCTCTTCGTGAGGTTTCATTCTTCAACACCACCAAGCACTTTGGGGCAGAGACCCCAGGCTGCAACCTGCCTTCTGCTCTCCCAGGCAATTGCACAATAAGAAAAAGCTACTGAAGGTTTTCCAGAGCATGGATGCTCCACAGTTTCTGCACAACTATCTCGTGCAATGGAATTAGGTAGCAGGTTTTGGTGCTGAAGGGAATGAGGTTACTGTTAAGATCCGGTCTAGCAGTAGTTTTCCACATACAGCTGGGGAGGTGTATATCTGCACTGCTGTCACTGTGATGGGAATAAAACAACAATGCCTTTCCTGGTTAATCCCCAGCACTCTGATTCATGGTCTGAGTGCCTAGATGGAAACAGTTGCCTGTATTTTCTCTTTCAGGCCCACGACTGCTCTAGGGCTGATGCATTTACTGAAGTTACATGAAAACATTCAAACCAGTTGCAATTAAAATAGACTCAGCAACCTGAATGTGCCTCTATATCCAGAGAAAGATAAGCTAGAAAGATTATGCTTTCTCTTCTTGGGATGGAGATAGTGGCAGTGCTGTAGTCTACAACTCTGGGAGTAAAGTGGGGTCTGATGCAGAAACTCCCATCTTGTGGTAAGTTAGGAAGTGGTTATCCCCCTCACACTCCTATCCTTCTCAGCAAGTGTCACCGAGGGTAGAATTTGCAAGGCCTCGTATAGTAGGTAGGGAAAGATCCTTCATGCTCAAAAAAAAAAAAAAAAAAAGATAAATAAATATACCTGGGACTAATCCAAACCACATTTTAGCCACACCAATTTCTCTTGAGCATGGAGAGACCTAGCAGGTTGGTTTAAATCAGATGCATCTTGTTTTGACAGATATGCTAACACATCTGTGCTAACACCTATCTGCGTGGATTTCCACAGCATCACTTCCAGATGCCACACGGGATGCATCTACACATGGCTTGCAGGTTGGGCTAAAGAACAACGTGGTTCATCAGCAGAAGTAGACTAGCCCTAATATGGAGACAGACTCTATACAGACAGTTGTCTGTCCTGGTGGACATTTCATTTCAGTGCTGATCTCTCCTGTGTTCCATAGCAGAATAAGAAGTATCAAAGTATGCGATAGCCAAGGAAAGTATCTGGAGGGCTGCATTTCTGAGCATCTTCTTGCCAACTCAATCCCATTCCACTTGGCTTGAGAGTATCTCAGAGCAGCAAAAAAAAAGGCACAAATTAACTGAAGTGGTAGACCTGAGGACTTATTGCTTGCTATTCTCAGGTAGAGGAAATGTGGTGGTGTAAAGCATACGGAAGAGAGTAAGCATCTGTCCAAGCTGTGCAGCTCTAATGCAACATGAGCAATGTCCCAGGAGTTGGGCAGGCAAGAGAACTCAGCATTTCATAACATCTCACAGGGAGAACAAGGAGGGAGACAAAAGAACAAGGCATCTGACATAGCTCTTTGCTGGGTAAAAAATGTGGGATAGATGAAGTTTGAGGATGTGGAAGATCCCAGATAGCCTCAAGCTTTGCTTCCTGCCTTCAAAGATGGCTGAGCAAGAATGGGGCTGTGAAAAGTGCCAGTTTAAAAGCATGCAGTTAAGAAATCAGGCAAGCCATAAGAAAGAAGGGAACAGACTGTCTAGCACGGTCTGTTGTGATATGACAAGGGAAAATGGTTTCAAACTAAAAGAGGGGAGATATAGACTGGATATAAGGAAAATGTTTACAATCAGGGTGGTGAGGCACTGGCCCAGTTTGCCCAGAGATGTGGTGGGTGAACCTGGAGATGCTCAAGGTCAGGCTGGACGGGGCTCTGAGCACCTGATGGAGCTGTAGGTGTGCCTGTTCATTGCAGGGGGGTTGGACCAAATGGCCCTGAAGGATCCCTTCCAACTCAAACAATTCTATGATTCTAAGGAGGGAAGGAAGGGCTTCTTTTTCCATATTCTTTCTTTAAAGGTTTCTCTTTTTCTCAGAGCGTTTCAATTCCTTGGAAAGCAAAAGAGTAACTTTGGAAACTTCCAACTATCCCCAAACCTCTGCTGAGTAAATGGATACAGCTGTGACAACAGTGTGACCTCTGGAAAGTGTATGGACAACTGTTGACATCAAGAAAAATCAACTGGAATGGAAATCGAAATTTTCTTCACCAGTACTTCCCCGTCTCCCCATCCACACTTCAGGCAGTGGCTGAAAGCTCTAAGCAAAGCTATAAATATTTGGCTGCAGTAGGCAGCATAAAAATGCCTTTTTGGTCTTCATTTAAACAATTCCCAGCCATATGACAGAGATGAATCTGCACAGGTATCTGTTTCAGAGGAGCTCTGACATATAGCTCTTGGCATGCATAGACGTTGTTTTCAGACAGCAGACAAGAGGATGTGTGGCTGGGAAGCAGGGGCTGTGGCAGGACCTTGAGCATACCTAAGGCAGCGGATGAATAGATGCTCAACTACACCTCCTTCCAAGGCCAGTGTCTGGACAGAGCCTTGGGGCACTCTGGGAAACACTTGACAGACCTGCCGTGTTGTCATGGATGCCTGCATCCATAACCATGGAGAGAATTCTCAAATTGCCCTCTCCCTGACATCCTGCCTGTAAAACTTGATCCGAGTTTAAAATGCTAATAAAAACAGGCAAGCATTTAAATGCTACCATTGCGACTTTGTCAAATTACATGGTTTATAATTACCTTAATTATTTATAATTGCTTCACATACTACTCATTAACATGGCTGAAAAATCAATCAGACCAAAAAACCTTCTCATATTTTACTGTGTACATCATGAATTTAGCCTTATAATATACACAGACAGCTTTTTACCCTGGTTGACCAAGAAAATGTCTGTGTGTCTGTCAACAGCTACTGCTGTTTTTTTTCCCTTAAAACTTTCCCAGTGCAGTGTCTAAAGCTGGCATGATATGAAAGACACACCAAAAAAATGCTTAACTCCTTCAAATACCATGAAAATTAGACAGGTGGGTAGAAGACAGAAAAACTACTGCTGAAAAGATCAGTTCAACCTTTGACAGATAGCAATGTCCCTGCTAAAGAGGGCACTTCTGTATAAAACATCTCTCCTGGCTTTGCTGTTCCCTCTCTGTTATTACCCTGAGAGGTGGAAATGCCATCTGGCTGATGCCACCAGGGTCTCTTCAAGGGAAAAGGCACTCCTAAGAGCCTAATGTAAAGCAAATAAAGCAGAAATTGCATGCATTTAAGGATATACAACATTCACAGACCACATCCTGGCCCCATGAGCTCTTCAGCTGCAGATCCACTCTGGCACCACATCCTCAGCTGACTGATGGCTTCCCAGGACTCAGTCTCTTGTGGTAAGTTCCTTTTTCCTGGAGGAATAATATTTCCATGCATTACAAACATGCTTTCTTAAATCATCCAGATTGCTATGGATTCCATCCCTCCTTTTTCCATTCTTTACCATCCCGTCACCACTGACAGCAAGGCAAACATTATCAGCAATGATTTCATGTTTGCTTAAAAAGCTGTAGTGAGAATTTTAAAAAGTGTCTTGCACATCAGACTGGTCTCCTCTAAGTTTCATTCTGACTGTGCAACACCACATCCTTCTGAAATGTGCCAGGCCAATATACTTCTTATTTCACGTGATTTCTTCCTTCTGCTTCACTCAGACTCTCAAATGAGGAAAAAACAGCACTTTTGTGACAAGACATATTTTCCGTTAACCTGCAATGTCTGGCATTAATTTTGTTTGCATCCTAAAATTACTTAATAGTTTAATGCTGCATCCTTTTTCCTCTGTACTGCTTGATGCTGACAGCAGACTGGGCAGTTCAGTATTAACTGGATCACCGTACCATCATCCATAGCATCTTTTGGCCAGGCACTGGCACGGGCTGCTCAGGGAGGTGGTGGAGTCACCACGCCAGGAGGTGAAGAACCACGGAGATGTGGCACTGAGGGATATGGTCAGTGGCATGGTAAGAATGGGTTAGTGGTTGGGCATGATGATATTAGAGGTCTTTTTTAAGATCAATAGATTTATTTTCTCTCTCTTCTCCCCTCTCCCCCCGCTCCCCTCGCGCCCCCCCCCCCCCCAGATTTTCTGGATTTTCTCTGCCAACACTGACTCCTCTCTGTTGGAAACCTCACAATCCCTTTCCTATTCTGTTCTGTTTCTCTCCTTGAATGAGTGACAACACCGACAAGAGCCAGGCAGATGCAAAGCCACCCACTTGTGAAGGAAGATGTGAAGAAACCCAAAGAAATGTTGCATTCCTCCTCAGATCAGAGATGCTGAATTCTCTCCCCTTGCCAGAAAAAGGCACAGTTCCCATGGATGGCAGCTGAATGTACACCAGGGAAAATCCATATGGATTTGTATCTCTCCAGGTGCTATCATTTGCACAATGCACGTGAAATTTCAGCTTGACACACTTACCAAAAATTGCAACTACTTTCAGGAGCTACTAGAAAATCTTCTTTCCTCCTTTACCCAAAAGCTACCAGATACAGCTATAAAACACAGGAAGCTCTGAAAAGGCTTTTAGAAACATCTGGCAAAATGAGGCTAATTCTCAGCCTGTTAAGCATTGTGTCTCCATTGGCATGAACAGGCCATGTCTATTGACATCAGCCAGCATCAGGTCTGGCACTAGAAACATATTTAGCTTTATTTTTATGAGAGCTTAAGAGATACTTGTGGTTCATAACAGAGTTCTGTGCCAATGCTGCCAAGCAAAACCTGATGTGTTAGAACATTATTAGAAAATCTTCAGCTCTGCTGCAGCAGCACTTTGTGGTTATTTAATACCTGCAGGGACAACTTTCTTAAAATAATAGGTGAAAGACTTGGACTTGAGAGCGCTGAGTGCAATTCTCTGCTGTTCCAGACTCAAGGCTAGTTAAATGTAAACATGGCGATAAGTCTTAAGTGACTCTAATCTTTCTAGGTAGGTTTGCTGTAGGACACTGTAGGTGGAAAAGGAAAAACAGACCAACTGAAAACAAAAAAAAAGACCCTACATTTGCTAAAATATCTTTTTTTTTTCCTTCCTGCTTCAGCCTGAAAGATCAAAACCTCTTTAACTTCTTCTTAGTGTGTTTCAGAGCCAGTGGCTGTTGAAGGCAATGGAAAGCATTCAAGACAGCCTAGCCATCTCGAAAACCCCCAAAATGGCCTGAAGTTGCCTTAGATTGCAAGTGCTGAGTGGTTATAAAGAGGGCCAGGAATCAAATCCTGAGCAGAAACATCTTTGGGTTGTACTTAGTTCACTTCTTACTGCTTGTTCTTACAGGGTCCCCAGGACACAGCACAGAGACAAACATCCCAGGGTCTGGGCTGGGGAAAGAAGTATTTCCACAGGGTCAGTGTGTCCCTGCTCATCCTGTGAGGGCTTGGTTTGACATCCAGTCTTTAGGGTCTTTACCCCTAAGCAGAGTGAGCGCTGGAACACACCCCAGATGCAAAGCTTTCAGACCTCCCCAGCTATTTATAACAGTGACTTTACTCACTGACTGCTTTTGTCATTCAGCTGTCCATACAGAGCCAATTTCCCTGGCAGGAAGAGGAAAACGTTTCAGAATAAGAATGTGATTAGTTAAGAAGGTAATGTCAGGCAATCTGAAGGTGGGAAAGGCTACAAGATACTCAAGATCACTGTCAGCATTATTATTAAATCCAAAAGACAGCTTCCATAAATTCCTTCGTTGTTTATTTCTCACACAAGGGATAGTGCTAATACTGAGAGGATCTCTCCTTTCACTAATTACTATCAAACAACTTGGCACCAAGCTCTAATTTGAAGATAATTATATACAGCAGACAGTATGAAACAATGTTTACTTTATTTTCCACAGATATCTGAAACGCACAGACGCATGGTGCTAAAAATCCATCTGAATTTGATGGATAGATTCAGAACACACCGGACTTCCTACATACATTTATTTCTCAAATTGGATTTTATGAATACTTTTGTATCGCAGTCTTTCTTTGCCCTTTCTGTAAAATGCTTTCATGATGACAACTTTATTGGTGCTGAAATTATTCCTTTCCTGACTTTCAGATCATAATAACCTTGTTTGCCTTTTGAATATTACCTGTTATTTTTTCCCCTATCATAATGATATTCATTATTTCCCTTTCTTTTTTTATAGTTTTTTCCATAGCGACATCTCCTTGAGAGAAAGAGACACAATAATTAAAAGGATGGGATGTCTTTCAATGTCTCAAGTCTGTGATGTGTGAAATACTCAGAATTATTAAAGAGAACTTTGGCAAGTTAGCAATGTCTTTGAAAATAGAGATGAGAATTTTCTCCTAAGTCTTTTTTACTTCCAGATAGCATTTATACATGCTTTCTAAAATTGCCTGATTTCTAACATATGCCCCATATGTGGCTGTGTTGAGCTGCCTGGCATGAGACAATGGTGAAGCTCAGGCATCTCCCAAGTCAGTCAGTAAAGGCCGCAACTGCAAGAGAACACAGATGCTCAAATTGATACTGTAGAATCATAGAATGATTAAAGTTGGAAGAGACCTTCAAGATCACCAAGTCCAACCCCAGCCCACCCTCACCATGCCCGCTATCCATGTCTCTTAGTGATACATCTCCACCTGAACACCTCCAGGGACGATGACTCCACCACCTCTGTGGGCAGCCTGTGCCAGTGCCTCACCACTCTTTCTGAGAAGAAATTCCTGCTAGCATACAACCAGAATATCTCTATCCCTTCCAAGTGTCCCCATCCCATTCATGGGTACCTGTCACTACAAAATGTCCCTTCCCCCTCCCCTTACTTCCGTCCCTCACCCAATGTCACATTTCTTGCACACTCCTCCTTGCTTAGTCTGGCCATTGGAAGAGCATAGCTGTACTCACTATGCACTAAGAAATACAGAACAAACACAACTCAGAGGCAAAGAGCTACAGAGACCACCATTTCTGAGACCTTTGGCTTTTGTTAGTTGATAGTAAAGGTTTGCTTGCACTGGGGAAGCTCCATGCATAAAACTAGCAATGCAAAGTACATTTTTTCCACAGTACTTGTAGTTTTTTTTTCCCTTCTGATCCTTGCCTTGGAGCCATGGTAGAAGGCAATAACTTTCCTGTTTTTCAGTTTTCTAGCCTTATGGCCACAACTGAAGATCGACAAGATAAATCTCTAAAGGCTTAAAAGCCATTTCGTAGGCAAAAATTAACCTACATGCAGTGTTTTTAAAAATATCTCACAAGTCATTTTGTGGCAGAACTCTGGACTCACATTATAGCTCTGAGAGCTGATTAAATTGTTCCTCTGGCCAGCACGCATCTCTCTATTTAAAGTGACGTGGTTGGAATCACAAAACAGAAACCAAGGAGAGACGATGCTCCAGCCCTTAGCAAAGAGATGGATATGTGTTGCAAAGATAGCTCATGCATTTATAAACAATTAGACATTGCTCATGTTTGGCAAGCAGAAAAGCACTTCCTGACCTATTGTCTGCTGAGTTTTTTGTCACAAAATATCTTTCTGTAGCCACATCTGTAAGTGATTCTGCCATCACTCCCCTGCCTCTGTCACATCTTCTCCAATCACATATTTAAGGCTCCAAAAGGTTTATAAAGGAAATATCCAGTTAGGAAATGTAATTTGGTCTCATCCCAGATTATGGATCTCTTCATGTTCAATTCATCAGCAGAGAGAAGATATTTGGAGCACCCTTGTCACTCCCCTTGCTAGTGATGGTTCAGTCTTCTCCACCTTAATTTGATGTGCCAAGGAGAGCTTTGTTTCCTTCATCCTTCTCAGCAAACATAAACTGCGACTTCCATCTTAATACATTTAAACAAAGAAGTAGGAGTGAAGACCAAAGTAGGAAGAGACCTGGTTAAAGAATATCTAGAGAAGTAACAGTGCCCCAGGGAACAGCTGAAGTTCTCCCTTCCACACTGGGGAGATTCCCCTGAAGGTCTCTTCAGGAACTATCAGTATGGACTCCCTCCACCTGAGCAACTGAGGAGGGCAAGCAAAATTGTTCACCTTTCAGGAGACAAAGAACAACTCAAGAAATCAGGAAATTGAAGTAATGTCATACTCAGAGAGACAAAAAAAAAATTAAACAACACCTTTGTAGTCATCTAGGGAATAACAAGCTGATAAAAAGAGCCAGAATAGATTATTCAAGAACCAGCTCTCTCAAAGCATTTCTAATTTCACTCCTTGTCAGAGTAACCAGCCAAGTGGATAAAGAGGAAGCAGCAGATGTGATATTTCTTGAGTTTATTAAGAATATGACATTGTCTTGCATGACATTCTCTTTGTAAAGAGGGAAATACAGCCAAGAGAGTGAACTCATAAAACTTGTGGATGACTATGCCTCAAGAACAGTACCAAGCACTTTGGAGGACAGGATGGGCTCTGTCTGGATTAGCTGGAGAAATTAAAATAAATAAATAAATAAATAAAAATTAAAAAAAAAACAACATTGATAACTTCAGTGAAGATAAGTGCAAAGAAACATGGGCAGAAATGGACAGCTTCCATCCTCCACAAGATGAGAGTTTCTGCTGCGGCAGTTCTTTCAGAAAATTCTGTCCCATTGCCAAAACAAATTTGGCGTTTTGGGTTTCCTCCCCTCTTCGTTCCCCCATTAAATGTCAGGGGAAAAGCTCAAAACTTCCAGGTTGCATTTCTCCAGAAGAAAACCAAAATTCTCCATGCTGATCTGTCTCTCTCCTCAATTATTTCAGCCCCTACCAACTACAAATTCCTTATCTAAACCTCTAGATCTCATGGAAAACTGCATTGCTAAAAAAACCAAACTCTCCCATGACACCAGAAACAGTGATGTCTTGGGAGAAATATTGTAGAGCATTCAGTGACATTCTCCAGTGCTGAGAACCTCCACTTCTGGTCAAAGAATGGAAGAAGGGGCATTACCATGGAGGTTTTTTTTTGTTTTTTTTTCCTTTTTGTACTGCTGGAGATACTATCTATCCTCTGTTCATTTGTGAAGGATGCTGTTGGACTGTACTACTGAAAGAGAGGATGTAGTGAAAAATAAGTACATCAGCCAGTAAAAAATTCTTTGGCTTCAATAGGATATTATCAAAGAGTTTAAATACTGAAAACACTGATTTGCTAACAAAGCTATATAAACTCTTACTAAAATATGTTACAAGGGCTTAGAACATCTACAGAGAAAAAAAATCTGTAAGAACTAAATCCAATAGCAAGTAGCTTGTCTGGAAGACAATTAAGCATAAGGTGATTTCTACAGTGCTTGGGTTAGCACTGTATAAAGGAGTCAAACCAGCACTGCAGCTGAAGAGGAAAGAATGTGATTCTAATTTATTAACATCCCAGGAAAATGCCTGCAGAATACCCAAGGGTCTGTATCTGTGTGTGTTGAGCTGGAGGTACAGATGCTTAGACAAGCCTATGTTTTCAAAATCATTCCCAACCTGCCTATCATAAAGTAATATTGTATAGAGAAATTAAAGAAAATATAAAGAAGAAAAAAAACACATCTGTAGGAAAAGACAGATTTCAACAACTTGAATGCTTAACCAAAAACTGGCTCCCAGACCAGCACATTCTCTGTCAGTGACTGCAACATTCCTTCTGACCTGCTTGCCCTGTTGCAAGTACAGGAATTACTGCAGTAACAGGTAAACCCAGCATGAGGTACAAGGGCCAGCAACAACAGATGCATCTGAAGAGGAGGGATGGTGCACTGAGTTCTGTAAATGTGGCTTTCTCCAGATCTGTGCCCCTGCATTTGGAGACTGCTGCCTGCAGACCCGGCATGTTTCCAAGCTGGCAGCTATCTATAGTACATGTATCATACTATGTTCTTATGCAAAATTTACACCTCCCTTACTACTGCTGTTTACAAACAGCAACAAATGCAATTGATTGTAGAACTATACTTCTAAGGGAAATATTTAGATAAAAGCCTTCACATTTTTTTACATTTCAGTAGAGCAGGGCAGGGAAGGAATGTTGCAGGGGGAAAATGAAAATCGATTATCTAGTGTTTGATATGCTTTTGATATATCAAAACCACAAGTAAGAAAGCCTAACTAATTCAAAGGTTATGTTCCATTAAAAAAAAAAAAAACACACACACACAAACAGGCACCAACACTATGACTAAGGAATTTTCTTTTGAGCTCTCTAGGGGTCATTTTAACATTAACCAGTGAAGGCATACTTCTTGGTTGTTGGACCACCTATTCTTCATTTTCATTTGTGGAGAAGGTAAGAGCCCTGGAAATCAGTAGTGCAGTGATATAAATAATCCTTCCTATGCAAGGCAGAGGCATTCTAAATTAATCCCTTCCAAACACTTGGAAAAGCATAATAAAATGTTGCACTTCAAGACATTTTTATTATGACATATCTAGACATAAAAGCCAGTAACTCATTTTTAAGTTTCCAGCAACACACACATCCTGGAGCTCAGGTTAAACACAATTAAACACATAGGCTCTGCACGTGACTTCCTGTATGAATTAAGAACTTGTTTTCATCATCTTTTTTCTCTCAGGGTCTTTGAAAAGTTAATCAGACCCAAAGTCATTTTCCCCGGCTTTCTGCCAGTATTACCACTGTAAATACAATAAATAGGCATTGGCAAACACTTTGCACTGTGAACATGCCAATTTTAATAGGTCAATATGTTATTTGCCTGGAATCATCATTCTAAGATACATTCAACAAAATCTGATTGATGTAGATGAGATGCAGGGCCTACAGCTGATCCATCTCTAGTTCAGGGCTATTACAAAAAGCAAGGTATCTACTGAGATTCAGGACGTACCCATGATTTGTCTTGCTAATTTCACATAACACCAAAAGCAGGATAACGTTCCATGACAGGAAGCTGAGAGTAAACCTGTGAGCATCTTCTGCAACTCAACTCCATGTCATGAGAAAGCATTACCATTCAGAGGAAAACATGTCCCATGTTATCTTTCCCCATCTGATTCTATGATACCCGGTGGAAGCTGTCTTGCCCAAAGACCCTTTGCAGGTCTTCAAGAAGGCAGACACTTCAGGAGGTTGATTTGCACCATTTTTCTTCACAGTGTCCCAGGATGGAACAAATCACTCTGTGGAGGAGCCAACATCCCATGATAACTATAAACAGGACAGCCATTTTTCAGCTAGATACCCTTTCTGTGTTAGGCCTATCTGGTAAGACAGGTAACTACCTCTGTCTTCAGGAACCCTGTCCAAGTCAAGGCCAGTTATGCCTAAGGGTGGGCTCCAGAAAGGAAGAAAAAGAGCAACATCATATGCTCACTGCATTTGCTTCCTCTGGATCCTGAGGTCCCACGATATTCCCACCACTCTGTATCCCAGCTCACATACCTGCACATTGCAGGCTTTCAGCCTGTATTGTCGCACTCAACAGCCTGTGGCCCAGGGGCTCATGAATGACTGTCTTTGGGTCACCTAATGCTTTCCTACAGCAGGACATATCAGTAACCTCCTTTCAGTCTTTAATCTCAGCGCATTCATCACCATGGACAAGTTGTCTCCCTGAAGGCTTTCCCCAAAATAAGTCAGATAACAACTTGATCCCTTACAAAATTATGGCTGAGTTAGATGTTCATTTCCCCCCTTTATTTCACTGTATTTTCATTGCTGTTCATACCTATGACAGCTATGCTCTCATTTGTCAACTTTGCAATTTCTTTGTCAAAAGTCTCCTCCACCATCTCAAGGTCAAAAGTGTCCCAGTATCACAGCAGCTTGTATGTCCAACAGAATGAATTGTTCACCCGAAAGATGCCAGAATTCCTGAAGCACGATTAACCCTTGTTGTTTCCTGTGCTGGGCCAGGCTTAACCAGCCCCAGATGAAATTCACCTGCTCTATAAATCCCAGTTATGCTAACATTTGATGTTATAAATGTGTGCAGTCTGACAGATGTATTTCCATTATGCTGGGTACAATCTCCATTTGAATGGTAATGAAACCTTCCAAAGGGTTTCAGCAGACAAGATGAGAGATGACTTCCTTCCATCAGCACCACTACCTGCACATCATGATCAGTGGTATTTGTCAGAAAAAGGAAAAGCTTATTAAAAACAAACAAAACAAACAAACAAAAAATCTGACACCAGCTAGAGTAACAAACTGTTACCATTATGGTACAGAACTCTTCAAAACAAACTGCCTGAGCACAGAGCTAGGACCTGCCACAACCAGAACATGCTGCTGCTGAACCTGCTTGTGGATCACCCAGCCCAAAAAGATCTTATTATACATTACTTTATACTCACTGTTACCATAATAGCGGAGAATTTTGCAGACCTTAGTGGTTTTATGCTCTAGTATGCTGTGTCTTCTGTAGGTGGCTTCAAGTCTTCAAAACAAGAATTTTCCAGTACCAGATATCAGAGTTAAACTCTTTGTAGCAGTGAGGCTCACTGCATGGGCACCACCTAGCATCAGTGCAGAGGGGACTGTTTTAAGGCAAAGCTCAAACCAACAAGAATAAACTTCTACAGCAATACCTACATCCCAGCTGTGATACATCATTTTAAAATAAAGGCAACAGAGAGATCTCGTTAAGTCTATTTTGAACCCACATTGGCACCTCAGTTGATTTGTTGTTAATTGATGCAATCAGGGATGCAGCTGAGGCACATTAGATGCTCAGCAATTGTAATGCAACAATTTCTGACAGCATATCAGTAAGTGGCAAGTTCTGTGTCCTGGATATGGCAATAGGGAGTTTCTCAGGCCTGCGTGAGAGATTCAAGCTGCAAATAGGTAAAGTTACCCACCTGTACGCAGCTTGAGAATCCCCTTTTTGGCTAGATGTGAGAGTAGACATGGGTGAGATACCTGACTCTCCTTGGGTCAGGGCCAAAAACTTCAAAACTGGTGTCTCCAGATTTCTTCCCTTTTTGGCCTGGTGACATAGGAGCAGTCCAGATGACCTCTCCTGGTGCAGGACTCAATATCAGCTGTTCCCTCTTGGCAGAACCACATGAAAACCTATGTCCTTGGGAGCACTACCCACTGGCAGAGCATCCTGGCACTTCTCTGGAAAATGAAACTTTCCAAAAGCTGCTGCTTCTTCCTTTAGGGATTCCCGTTATCCCAGTGCTTTGGAGGACAGATTCGAGGTTTGGCAGAGCAGCTTTTGTGTTGGGAAGAACGTCACTTATTTCCCTGTGAGAAGCCACCTGCATTTGTCAGAAAGTGCCCAGTGAGAAAGCACCATGTTGGCTGTATGATCAGGGGATATTCATGGCTGGAGTTGAACTCATCAAGTGAAGATGAGATCCTCACCAGACATACTGACATGCAGAAATCAAACCTATAGCCTGTAAGGATATAGACAAGGTATGTTTTATTGGCAATTGTGCAAAAGCCCTGGTGCAAGGGGGATAACTCCTCCAAGCTTGCACACCATCTGGAAAAATCGTGCTACAGATATAGGCCATACTAATACAGAATCAATAGTTTTCCCGGAATTCAGATACATATTCATTACACCCCCGAGAGTTTATTAGCATGCAGACCCTCCCTTCTTGCATGTGCATAGTGGGTTGTGGGATGAAGATTTGTCATCTTCCTCACGAAGGCTTCTGACCTTTCTCGCTATAAACTCCTGACCTAAAAGGGGGGCACCTCCCAGACTAGTTTCGTCTCGCTCTGTGGATATCTGCCAGATGTCTCTGGGCTGTTCTCAAACCTTATCGGTGTGGCCTTCATCCCCTTCACTATCCCAGACCCAGTGTCTGCCACCCCCTTTTTCTAATGAGCTCTACATTCCTGCTTCTATCTATCTATATTCTAACCATCTCTAACTATCTCCCTCTACCCCTCCTCCCCCCCCCTTCTCAGTTACTGTGAAACCTTCTCCTTGCCCTTTACTTTCACTTATGGGGCCCCTTTTCACCTTTCAAAACTTTGTGCTGGCATTCAGGCAGCTTGCGTGGATTTTCACTTGGAGGGAGCTCCACTGGGTCCCATCAGGCTGACAGCATGGCCAGGCTGAGGGCACCACCAGGAGCAGTACCCCTGTGTCAGCACATGCAAGTGCCACGTGGCATTTCCTTCTGAAAACGTCCCATTAAAAATGTTTTTCTCCTGAGTAATTGTATTTTAAACATGTAACCACAATAAAAGTAATGATGTTCCGGGCATTCTTTTACTAGACTTTGCATAACCATCCTCCTTCCGTGTTTTGAGATAATTTCCAAATCAACAAAGAGACTATTTTTACACGCTAACCTAGTTTCCAAAGTACCCAGAAATACAGAGGTGTTATTTACCTTGGGTAAAAATTTTATGTTCTCTGATTCTAGCTTGGTTTTTCATCATCCCAAGCAAAGCAACTTAAAAGCCCGTCATAACTTTAATAAGAAGAGTAGGCATGCAACCAGAAATAATAAGGAGCCTATTTAAACTAAGCTCTGGTGGGCTCTAACCCCGCTTTCATAATGAGACAGAGTTTGCACACTGCATACCTTATCTGCCTGTCTGCCTTCTCACAGTTATTACTGAAGCGCTTGCCCAATTTAAAGCTCGTCAGACATAATTTGAGCTCCTGAAGATAATTAAACTCCTCTAAGTTATGTGAAAGTTGCTGGCTGGATAGAAAAATGCAAATTGAATGTGTCCTCTGAGGAAAAATTACCAGGAAGAACTCAGCAGTTATTTTTATTGCTGGCAAGTCCATGGGCACAAAGGCTCCCACTGGCCACCAGCACAAGTAGAGCTCAGGTCAAGCCTCCTATCAGCAGAGGAGGTTATTGCCTATTACTTCCCAGTGCACTGCCCAGCCCCAGAGAGGAGCTGTAGATGGTGTCCAAGGTACAGCCTAGCAGGAACCTCCTCCCAGTGCCATAAAAACAGTATTCTCCAACACCTTCTTCATTCCTTCTCTAGCAACTTCTATCACTAGATTTGTTTTGCCCTGCATAAGTGGCATTTGTCCAGGCATCTTCTAATGCTGTCTGTTGTCACATCTTTCCTGGCACTAGCGCTGGCCACTGGATGTTTTTCCTGATTTGAGATGGTTCAGAAGATTATGTCTCAGCCTCTCTTCACAGTGCATGGAGGTTAGGCCAGACCCATGACTCCCATGCATTCTCACTATTTCATTACGTTATCTTAGAAGTTAAATAAAGATGTAACGTTGCACTGAAATCCCTTTCCCCAGACAGTGATTGAATTTTGCTGATGTCATAAAAGGATTTGTTCCTCCGTTGTTTTCTGTAACATCAAGTAATTCCCATTAAATAGTAAGTAATTTATTTACCATGTTTGCCCGAGGCTTTTTTTTTTTTTTAAGTAATTGATTTATTTAGTCATTGCAATTACGGTAATGCAATTAACTAAAAATAATGCCAAATAATTAATTTACTTAGTATTTAAATATTAGAAATTGCCATGAATGACTACAAATTACTTGCAGACAAGGCAAATTTTCTTATCACTTGCAGGAAATGGGATGATTAATTTTAAAATGTTATTTATATGCGCTGGTTTTGGTGGTTTGCCACTGCTGTTCCACCTACTGAGCAATCCACAGGGAAAACCACTGACAGAGACTGATCTCAAAGCACTGGTCCCACCGCCTCTCCCTTCCCACCCTCTTCTCAGCTGTACAAACCAGAGTTATGTCCCCAGGAAGTATAAAGAGGAGTTAAAAAATTCAAATGACCCTTAAGGGAGAGTACCTTGCTAAAGGGCTTAATCTCTCATCTGCAGAATCCCTGATGCTTAGTAAATTTTAATCCATGAAAGTCCAACGTTTTGGCTTGCCCAGGCCACGCTGAGTGAAGACAAATTGTCTTGAGCCACATATACATAGGGCATTCCAAAATTCCTATTTATTTCCATGGAAATGACAACAGATGCAAAGAACAAAATAACACTATTCAATAGAGCACATTCTCTGTTACACACTCTATTTTTGACCATGGTCATCATCATTAGCCATGAATTTTCACCAGAGATGAACAAGAGTCTGCATGCCACACTCATAACAATCTGCAGCACTGGAGGTGGCCCACTGTCACTGTCACTGCTGCTGAAATGCACCACCACCACCTCACTGTTCATTGTGCTCATGTTCATTGTGTTCATTGTTTGCTCACCAGAAACATTCAGCAAGTATCAGTGAATGTCAATGAGTGCCACTGTTTCTGCATGGGGGAATAAAATTCCACATCTTTGCTCCATACACTAAATCAAACATCATTGTGTCACATTGCCCCTCTGCTGCCATCCATCACACAGAAACAAAATGTAAAGTGATATCGGTGGAAAGGCTTAAACTCTGCTGCCATACCACCAACATCCACCTCTTACACTTCGAGCCAGCATCATAAAATAAGAGGCATTACTTTCGGAGCAGATCTCTTAAAATATGTAACATTGTTCACATGTATAAATAACAAAATTTATTTTAATCTTGGGGTGGCCACAGGTGGGCTGGGCCAGGCCTTGGCTTGGATATGCCTGTCTTCACCCCACATTTCTGTTGTTCCACTGGTGGCTGCTCCTGCAAGGTCTCACTACACGGCCATCTCACTGAAGGGGTAAAACTTTGCTTGAACACTGTGAGATCTCTTCTCTACTCTTAAATCTGGTGAAAACCAGCTAGCAGAGTTAGAAAGTAATGGATAGAAAAGTGAGACAGATGCCACAAAAGCTGCATTATGCCTTGCTGCTGTGAGGAACCGTGTGAATAGAGAGATTTTGTTCCTTTCATTTCCTAAGATGCTGAAGTACCTCAGCACTGGGGAGGATGGGATTAATGGTGTGTGCTGCTCCAAAAGTGCTTCATTCCTAGCAACCTGTCCTTAATTGCCACACCTGCACAGCAGAGATAACAATTCATGCACTTGGCTGTCACAAAGCAACCCTCAGCTGGTATAGCACCAGAAAAGGAGTGACACAGAGAGATCAGTCCTCCCTGTGGGCTGCCTCGGTCTTTTGGAGCAACCAATAACCGTTGGCTATATTTAAGAATATTACTCTGCACACAATATTTCTTGAGGAAAAATCCATGCTTCAGTCCAGATGTGTATTTCTTTAAAGCCAGTAAGGAAATATAATTCCAGGAAATCTCTCTATGAGGAAAATTTGTGCGCTTGCAGATGGAAGCATCTGAGATGCTAATTAGAGGAGAAATATAAGAGATCTAGCACATGGGAGAGTCCTGAGATGGGCAGGGAAAGCAAGCTTCCCTCCCTGTGATTGTTAGGTTATGTTTGTGAGGTATTCAACTGTGATTAGAGGGTAAAGAGCCAAAAAGAGAGAGGTGTGATGAGACAGTGTGGTATGACCTGAGGACAGGCCAACCAGGGGATTTTCCAAAGGCAGACTAAGTAGATTGGAAAGAGCAGACCAATGGGCTATCTGGGGACTCTTCCTCCCTTCTTTTCTATAGTTATTTTGAAGTATTATTGCAGTTCCCTTTGGAAAGATCAGCAGATGCAACCTCACACAGAGGCTTGCTCTTCCCAAGAGGAACAGCAATGCCATGAAACTAACGATAACAACTAAAAAATGATAATGTTCAGTCACCTTTCAGTGTCTTCATCTCAGTTCAGTATGCTCACAGAGTTGGGATCCTCAGCACCAACCATTTCGTACCACAGAACCAATGTCATATTTGTGTCTCATTTTCTTTTTTCTTTGGGATACTTTCCTTGTCATTGTGGTGGTCAAACACTAAAAGAGATGACAAGAAAAGTGAGGAAACTCCACCACTGGAGACATTCAAAACTCAGTGAGACACAGCCCGGAGCAACCTTCTTCATTGGCCCTGTTTTGAGTAGGGGGTGGACTTCCAGAAGTTCTTTCTAACCTAAATTATTCAGTGGTTCACACATGTGCATTACATATTAAACCCTTTCTGCCTGAAAAGGCCCAGTAGTTAGTATATCTTAATGACACCTCTCAAAACTTCCTGCTTATGTGGGTGTTAGAAATCCAGATTCATTACTTCATTTCAGCATGTCTAATTAACTCTAATTGCACCATTCTAATATTCTCACCAGTCTCACTGACTTCTTACTACAGAAAGATGCTTAAGGTGGAACAAAGTGTGTGTAGGGAAAAGCAAACCAGACCAATAGAAACTCTGCATGGATCACTTGTCATTCTCTCCCTGTTCTCTATGTCTTCATAAAAGCTTAAAATAAGAATGCAAGTGGGATTTTGTGGTCAGACCAGCAGTGCACCTGATGCAGCATGTTCTCTGGCACTGAGAATACAGATGACTAGGAAGAAGAAATGCACATGCAGCAACACTTTCCACCAATTTCTCTTGGCCTCCAGGCCTGTAGCAGAACCCTTCCTAAGACAGAAGTGCCACCTCTATGCTTGACCACCCTCAGGATCTTTTCTCCCACTCATTCATCCAATTCCATTTGGAATGCATGCCTACTGCATTTTGCCACAAAACTACCAGCCCACAAAAACTCATCTTAGAAGTTTTGCTTTTGGAAGGATTTCCAGAATGCAAGCAACTGAGGGCCATAGCATTTCCTCCTGCCTTGCTAACAAGGCCTATATGCAACGTTAAGAAGAATGTTCAGATCACTCCCCAACAAGAATGGTCTTAGGATTTCCAGCAAGCATGAAAGTGTTTCTATTATTTCAATGAAACACTGAATCAACAGGGAAAAGATTTTTCTGTTCATCAACTATTTTCTTTCTCCCTTTAAAAAAAAAAAAAAAAAAAAAAAAGAAGGAGGAAAAATTTGAAGATAATGAGGGAACTTTCTTCTTCCTTGCTTTTCTTCTGATATGAATATCATGGCAAAGCCAAGAGGAGGTTACGTGGTGTGGTGGCAATGATGAATTTACTTGGCACTCTGGGGAAAAAAGTTCCAGCTGCAAAATTGTTGCAGAGCTTTACTCCAAGAAGCCTCTCGGGCTGCTGTTGCCTTCCCTTTCTGCTCAGTTCCTTTGTCTCCTACTTCACTTACAATCGGCATTACATTTCTCCAAAAGCTGCCCAGCTTCCATCTGTCTTCTCACCAGGTGGTCATAAATCTGCTGCTGCTGCTTTGCCTTCTCCTCCGTGTTCCAGCCCTGGTGGGTCCCTCCTTTTCATGATCCCTGTCATGTTTTTCTGTCTCTCTTTGGCTTGCCTTCAAGTCATTTTCCCTTCATCTTCATCCAATTTTCAGCCCAGTAGGACAGAAGAAAAAGAAATTTGAGGTGAAAAAAGTACGAGAACTCTACAATAGTAAACATTTGCCAGGCTAGCTGAGGAATATATCATTAATGAAAATGAGGTAAGATGAATGTAAGAATTTCATTAAAGAAAATACCTGTAACAAATGCAGGACATGTTTTTCTTTTTCTTTTTTACTTTCTTTTCTTTTTTTTTTTTTTTTCATTAGAAATTCTTCCCAACTTGAAGCAAAGAATATCCATTTCATTACTTCTGACAAGACCTGGCATGAGTCCAGGCCCAGACTTTGATAATGTGCTGAGAACTGAGACAGGAATAGAAGAGTTACTTCTATCTCAATGACATTTGATGTTCCACTTGAAATCAGCAGATTCTTCACTGAGTCAGTTGGAATCAGGGAACTTGTTACTTTTGGAGCAATTGGAATCTCTATTTCCAGATGCCCCCCCCCCCCCTTTTTTTTTTCCTCTTTCACTTCCGAGGTGAAAAACAAAACACAACAAACTGGTATTACATCTTAAATATGCAAGTCTGGAGTTTACCATTCCAGGATTGCTGCAGTGACCTGTGTGAGCAGGAATTGCTACTGAGGCCCATATTTGCAAAGCATGTAGGAAAGTACTGCAATGAATCTCATGCCTGTTCAAGCGTTTGCTTTCCTAAATGGAGACTGAAGTGTTCCCATCACTCCTGCTAACAAGGCCAGAGAGTAACAGTGATTTTAAATGCTTCCCCACAATGCCCACCCTGCCCAGAGATGGCTGGTGGGTGAAATCTTTTTCTCAAGGGAGACAAAATGAAAGAAGCCTGTTTTTGCAGAGTGGCATATTACTATGGCAACCAGCACACTTCCTCCCCTTCTCTCCCCTTGCAGCACTGCTGCAAGAGGTCAGGGAGAAATTTCAGCTGACTCTGCACATCCCTTTCCCCACATTGCAGTGACCACGCAGGCGATGCTGAAAGTGAAATTAAAGGGAAGTCCAATTAATCAACATGCCGCACAGAGCCACATATCTGGGCAGCTTTGCTAATGAAGCACCTTCTGTGCTACCTGATTGCTGTGGAGTGAGGAGAGCCTGAAACAGGGTCTCTCTGTTCTGCGTGACGATGACAAACAGCAACACTCTGCTGCAAAACCAGAGCTCAGACATGCAGCCCATGGAAACACTTTGCAACAGCACCTTTCACTGTGGGGAGAGGCAGAGGGTTTGAAAGCAAAGGGCTGAGCTTGGAGAACAACGTGTTTGCCAGAAGGATGTGCAGAAGTTTAACTTGCCATGCAAGGGAAAGTAAGCTTCTGCTTGAGACTACTTGCTTTCATAGCTGCTTAAAAAAACTGATTTGTTATTAAGAAGGAAAGGGGTTCCCTTCCTCATTTCTAGCCAAAGCAAACAGAAGACAGAGACGAAGCTTCACTTTGGGCAGTCAAAGCTGCTGCAGCATTTTACTCTAAGGTACTTGCAAAGGATGCTGAAGCTTTAAATGGCTCATCTTCCTGCAAAAACAGCCACAAAAGAACTCTTTCTCACCAGAGAGCTTGGCTTACCCTTTCCTCCTGCTCTCAGATGGCCAGTGTTTGCAGGTCCATCAGCTCTGACCGCTTCTGCAGCCTGATTGCCTGCTTATTTTCTAAGGTTTGCATAGAGCATGCTGGCAGTCCCTTTCCTCCCCATAAAACACGCAACATGGTTTCAGTATGGTTCCAGCACTGGCCACTTCTACAGCTATACCTGAAGTTAATGAAAGGACAGTCCTGAGACAGTGAAGCTTTTATGCACCCCCTATCTGTTCCTGTATAGATCCAGCTGGATTTCAGGTCTTAGAGATATACTCCACATCTGGGCCCCTCAGTACAAGAAAGGCCCTGAGGTGTGTCCAGAGAAGGGCAACAAAGCTATCAAGGGTCTAGAGCAAATCTTACGGGGAGAGGCTGTGGGATCTGGGATGCTTCAGTCTGGAGGAGGCTCAGGGGACACCTTATTGCTCTCTACAACTATCTGACAAGAGCTTGCAGAGAGGTGGGGGTTGTCCTCTTCTCCCAGGCAACAGTGATAGGATGAGAGATAATGTCAGGAAACATTTCTCCTCAGAAAGAAAGGTGATTCACTGGCACAGGCTGCCCAGGGAGGTGAGGGAGCCACCATCCCTGGAGGTGTTCAAGGAATGTGGAGATGTGGCACTGAGGGATGTGAGTTATTGGGCATGCTGGGGAGGGGTTGGTGCTTGCACATGGCGATCTTAAAAGTCTTTTCCAACCTTAATGACTCTATGATTCTATGATACTTGCAGCAGAGCAGATAGGAGCTGTAGGGCTTTAAAAGAAAAAGCAGAGATTTCTGGCATTAGTTGGGAAGCAACGTTGCTCTTTTATATTCTCTTTCATCAGGACATCTGAAACAGGAGACATCCTTCAGAGGGATCATTGGATTTCCCTCTTCAGGTCTGCTGTCTGGCTGCCCATGTCAGTCTGGCTCTGCTCTTGTGCTTTAACCCAGGTTGCCTCTTGGCAGGGCTTGCCAGCTCGCCCCAAGCAGCCATGCCCTTCTTCAACCTGCCAACCAGGCTCTTTCTGCATCCTCCCAAACTTTTGCTACAGTATTTTATCCTCAACAGGCATTAGACTTCGGGAAGTACAACGTTGTGGTTGCACAAAAATCAGTATGCTTGTTCTTAAGTTCAGCCTTGCTGCAGTCACAAGTTTGATTCTCTGCAGTCTCTCTCTGCTTCCCTCAGGACAAAAATTGGAAAGGTGACTTGGGCACACTTTGCACTGAATCCGTCTCCTGAAGTACAAACCCTCTCCCTGGCTCCATGCTGTGGCTGCTTCAACATAAGTGTGAAGCTCTGTGCGTTCTCCCTCTGCACTTGCTTGGCATTGCCAGGTGGCTGAGCGTAACTTTGTTATTTAAACCCAGCTGTAATGAGTAAGGAGACGCCACCAGGGGACTCTCCCTTGCTTTTCAAATGCTGCAGTGACACTGATTTTGTTGCAGTCTTTTATCACTTTCCTTGAGCTTGCAGTCTTCTCAAAAAGCAGGAGCAGACAATGGTCGACTTGCTTGTTGATTCCACCCAGATGTCCCAGATGAGGATTATGCAAAGGAGAGATGAATCCAGCTGTAATTTTAGTACTACTTGACGGCATCCACATCTGGCATGGCTCAGCATGACAGCATCAGCCAGATAATCCTGTCCTCATCACTATGCTCAACTCATCACTATTGAAACACCACATTGAAATAAAGCAAAATAAAAATTCTTGTGTTCAACATCTGTGTGCAGTGATCATTTCAGAAAAGGAAGAGATTAATGAATCAGCTGTCTCCAGGTAGTCAAATGTGTGGCTGCCTGTACCTCCACTGCCTCCCCCTAACTTTGGAGTCCATCAGATGAAGGTCTCAAGGCAGAGGAGGTGCCAGCTGGTGTGTCCGGTTGGGCACTCACATTCCTTATGCCCCTGGTGTGACAGCTATGGCTATTGCAAGCACAGCATATACACATTTGGGTAATGAATCACTGAGGTCCTAGGATTACTACTCAGAAACCTTAAAAGGCACATTTAAATATGTGCCTCCCCTGGCTCCTCTCATGAAATATAAAATATAAAAATAAAAATCTATGCTAACCAATCTGTAAAGATCAATCTCTGAAAAGCAAAGCAGAGACCCCATGGTTCACACTGTATTTCCTTATTGATGACATATTTATTAGTGGAAACACCAAAGAGGAGGCACATAATGTCATTATCATTTGCTTTACTTCTCATGAAAGATATCGCTGTGCTTTGATCTTCAGGCACAGTCAGGCAAGAGGAGGAATGTGTTTCAGGGACCAGTGTTTGGAAAGCCATTGGTTACTACATCCTATGTACTCAGGACTTTATACTATGGTCTGTTAAGGGCTTTGCTGTGGTCCACACAAAAAGTTTTCACTGTTAGAGAATATTTATCCTCTCCTAATGTGCAAAACCATACTCATAGACCACAGTAAGCATAAATCATATCTGCATATGTTCATAATCTTTACTGAGCATCGACTCACTTGGCAACAGCAACCTCTATTCTACTCATGTCAACTGATACATGAAAAATCTATGCCAGCAGGAGACCTGGTTATATTGCCTTTCCAGCCTCAAAGCCCAGAGGACAAATAAGAAGAACCCCTGATTAATCATCTTTTATAAGAGAATGAGGTCTGAGCCTGTCCTACAAATCTGGGGCATTATCGCCTCCTTCTTGAACTCATAAGCTTGACAATGCTAATGTGAAAGAAAGTACATTTTAAGAATTCAGTGGCACAAGTTCTTTCCAGAGTCTGTCATTCATCCTTCCCCCAGAGAGCCAGAAAACTGAAATGAATGTTTCTGCTGGATTCACCCTGCCTGGATTAGTGAAGCTAGACTTTTCTCCCATGTGCTGATTGACTTCGATTCAGCCTGGCTCAGTTTCAATGAGCCCTGTCCAAAGGCAGCCATCAGCTATGCTCTGAGGGCAGAAGGGCTAATTGATGCTTTGGGAATGGTCCTCTAACTAAAAGTATGCTAAATGTGCATAGAGTGAGGATACACAGTGCTCTCATACATGTGCATATTACACAGGTGGGTGTTTTGGCAAACAAAATTCAAAGAATGGCCATTGTAAGTGTTTTACAGAATAACAAATCCTACAGCTGCAACAATCTCTATGAAGCAGATGAGGATAAACAGTTGTCATAGAAAGTTTCTTCCAGACCCAAGTGCGCCCTGTGACAAGTGGATCTGCGTCCTTCCTAAAAGCTTATCCTTTATTCTGAAATTTGTTCAAAAACATGTTCAGGTGGCCTCACTCAAATGTTACAGAAATGAATTGGCTGTACTTTTAAAAGGAGGATAAAAAAATAAATATATATATTTTGAAATATGCCATCTCCTGCTTTTAGTCTCTGCCCATTTTCCCACGCTCTGTGGGACAGGACAGGAACCAGAGCCTGTCTCTCATTCCAATGCTGCTGGAAACTTTCAAATCCTAAATGATATTTGCTTCTCAAGAACCTCTCATGTTTAATTTTTCTTTTCATTGCCACTGTTTCGCAACCAAAGGCAGAAGTTTCCCTCTGCACCACTGGTACCAGGATCTATGCCTTCATGCCACACGTACAGCCAGATTTGAGATGGGACAAAAAATCTGACCTTCTTGGCATTAGACTGCAAAAACTCCATCTGAACATAACAATCAACAACAATCAACATTCCTCTCAAGAAGATTAAGAAGGGACAAGAAGGAACAGCCTCAAGCTGTGCTAGAGGAGGTTAAGTTTGGGTAATAGGAAAAATGTTTTTCTTCAACAGAGCAATGATTCATTGGCACAGGCTGCCCAAGGATGTGGTGGGCTCACCATCCCTGGAGCTGTTTAAGAACCATGGAGATGTAGAACCGAGGGACATGGTCAGTGGGCATGGTGAGGATGGGTTGTGGTTGGACATGATGATCTTAGAGGTCTTTTCTAACTATAATGATTCTGTGATTCTACTTTCTAAAGTACAACATGTACCACATGGGCCAGAGAATGTGACTAAACCTTGAGTCCTCAAGAACTGCTATAGCCCTCACAGAAAATCTGGTGGCCAACAATTTCTCACCCAGATGCTACCATCAGAAGGATAGGAGAAGCAGTGGTTGTGCTATGCTCAGGAAACGGGGCAAACCTCTCTAGTAAGCACATGAATGAAAGGTCAACTCATTCTCCTCCTTCCAGCAGCTCTTTTTGTGGAATGGATCCAAAACTTTAATCTCAAAGTCTGCTCAAGCTTAGCTCTACCAGTGCTAGGGCAGCACGGGATAACACACGCGGGTCCTTTCCAAAACCACAAAGTGTGAGGCAGCACACCAATCTATCCACCAACTAACTGCCATAGCGGGACAGAACACATCCAACCAAACTCAACAAATATTCAACTGTGTTTTTCTGTTTTGGTTTGGTTTTTTTTTTTTTTTTTTAAATCTTCTCCACCACAATTGCATAGATTTATTTCTAGACCCCTTAGCCCACTGCAGGGTCATGTTCCTGACCCTCAAATTTATCACAACCCAGAGTGTTCTTATGGCCCAAGATATTATCTTCTGTTCTGGGTAAAATGTTTTATTTGGCCCAAAATGATTTCATTTGTGTTTGCCTAGCTTTTAGTTTGCCAAGCACGGTGAGAGAAAGTAAGATCATCTGAAATTCTCTCACCTCAAATCTGTTTGTGGGTCTTTATAACAAAATGAATTTCAACAAATAATGGTTGTTCCAGACTTTGCACTTGAAAGTTGAAGGGGCCTCCTTCCAAATCATTTCTTAAGTGCTTCATTTATGTTTGAAAACATAAAAACATCTTGGAAGAATACCATATAAAAAGTTAAAAGACAATTTATATCAGAGACAGCAAAAGAAATATCCCGAGTATTTCATGGCCTTCTTGGATTCTGCTGTCTAAGTAGTGGCACTCAAATGATCTAGGCACACTGAGTGGGCACTCATTTTGAACACACTCCACAGTTAATTGCAAGTAAAAAGGAGAGACACATAAATCATTGCAGCCTCCCAGGCAGTCTTTAACACTGTTAAATCTTGACTTGGCAAAGCATCCTTCAGATGACAAGAGTGCAAAAGACAGCAAAATTGAGAAAAGGACAAACAAGATCTGCAAGATACTTTGACAGATTAACTCTTAAGGGTTTAACCTGTTTCCCAGACAGCTGATTTACAGCCCTAGGTTTTGTATACATTTTTGCCAGCAGCAAAATTGTGCCTCTTCTCCCCATGCTGGACTCTTTTCTTCCCTTGAAAGTCAATTCATGAAAACCAGTGGTAAAAGTGCAGTTGAAGATTATTGGATAACCTTAAATATTTTAAAATGACTGTGTCTCAAAGGAATCCATGCCAGCATTTTGCTCCCTTTTTTTGTTCTGATCTTGTCAAACACTTAAATAGTGAGGCTACATGGCATGGACTGATCAGAAGCCAACATCATTCAAGTACATTGCATTTGTGCTTTATATAAAGCACTTCAGTCAAGAGGAATCTATGTATTCAAATGCAGCATCTAAAACACTGTGCAGAAAGCCATCTGGACACCAATTAAATGCAGTGTGAGTCCAAGACACATCATCTTTTAGCTGGAGATAAGAAAAATGCTAAGGCATTCTGAAAGCGCACAGTTTCTGGTTACAAGTTGGTGCTTTCATTAGGAAAAGATTTCACACGGCCTTTCATTAGAGATATTTTCAGCTTTTGCTGGAAATCCTTGAATCTTTCTCCTGCCTACTGCTGATGGCTCTAAAACTTGATTGACAGCTCATTGTCAATAGCCATTATGCTCCTGCCAGAAAAATGGGAGACACGAAGTAATTTGATTTTCAATAATTCAACTTCTGTTGCTAAATTTGAGAAAACAGACACTGAGATGAATGGGGACAAGATAGAACCTTTCAGCGGAGAATATACGTCTTTTGTCTGAGTTTTAACATGATTGGGAGTGCAGTGATATCAGTAGACTTGTACTCCAGAGGTAACATTATTCCCCTGCTGGTTTGAGTGTGGCAAATAATCCCACAAGGCACGCATATTCTGTTAAGTCTGATAGTTTTTCCACAGGATATTTAGGCATGCTTAGTCCTCTGGTTCACTTCTCTTGCTTCTGAGTCAACTTGGGACTGCAAGGAGCAAAGCAGGTACAGACATCTTACCCGGAACATCAGCCCACGTACACATAAGGTGAAACAAGTGGCCTGCCTTTGTCTGCCCATGTCTGTCACTAGGTGGCAGGTAAATATCAAAATCTTTAATCTGGCCCTAGGACCATCTGAAGCATGTCAAGGGAGGGGAAACAGAGGAATGGAAGCTGACTGACCTCCTGTGCTAGCTCCTTCTATTTGTTGTGGCCACTAACAGGAGGTTGCAAAGTTGGCTGTAACCAACAAGGTTCACCCCAGGGCTGATGCACTCTCTGCAGGGAACCATGCTTCTCTAGTTGAAAGGCAGCAGAAACAGACTTCAGGTTCCAGTTCTCTCTTTGTCCATGAGCAATATTTTACTTCCCAGCTGGCACTTGCTGAGTTCTGTGCTGCAGGGCCAAGGCCAGCCTTTGAATAGACTATTGATTGGTAGTTTAAAACAGTGAAGGCAAGAAATTAACATAACAGATGGAGGAAGCCTGAATTAAAAAACACTATCGTGTCTTTCTCAGGTGGATTTAATAGACTTTTACCAGCTGACACCTCTTCTGGAGGTAGTTACACTCCTTCTGTGGAAATCAGCTTAACTGAAGACGACCCTGTGCTGATTCATTTTGACAATCATTCGTCACTCAGTGGTGCCACCAACCCAGGACTTGTGCCTTTGTTTCTCTCTGTGGGAACAATGCTACCCGGTATCTTGGGGCAACCAATGCCACTGGTAACTGTACCTGAAATGTGACCACTCCGCCCAGGCTCTGTTGACTGGGCACCTTTATAGCACCATTAACGTTAGCCAAGAGGAGCTGAAACTGGGCAGATGAACCACGCTGCCACATAGCCCATTTCCCTCTAAGGACTGAGAGAGAATGCTGTGCTGCATAGCTCCACTGGAGGAAGCTGTAACAGAGATGCTGAGTTCAAGGTACATTATCACCTCTGTGACATGAGTGAGACCTCAAAAACATAACGTTATTATTTTGCTCCCTGCAGGGCCTAAATAGTCCAGAGATTGAACTTGTCATATCAGGAATGATACCACGATGCCCAAGTGCTGTACTCTGAAAGGGCAGTAATTACTTGACTGCTGGCAGCTCTCATGCCATATCATGTTTGTCAGAGCATTAGGGCATAATCAATAATCCTGTAGCCCAAATACCCTAAGTGAACAGGCCGTATATTATCTCCTATCAGATCAAGTCTCAATCCCCTTCTTAGAGGGCAAGAGTGATTCAAATTCTCTGACAAAGGACAAGAGCACGCTTGGTAGCTACAGACACACAAAGAACAGCTTGAGCACCAGCTACCTTGTCTTCACCAGCTGTGTGGCTAGTTTCTAAAGGCATCTGAAAGACCACATGGGAGAATCTACCATGGAGGATTAATTGCTTCAGTTTGGAAGTTTCTTCCCATGGATGCTTTTATAACTACCACTTGAGTGACTTCTTGATTTCCCAATCAGATATTGTATCCTTTCCTTCAGATGGCATTGGCAGGGTTGCTTTACTTTAAACCACCACTGTGAGATTCCCCACTATTTTTTCAAATTCTACTGAAATGAGGCTCAAATGTATAGATCTGAGATGCACAAATCTGCGTGTGCAAGTACACACACACATTATCTGCTAAATGCAATTTCATAGGAAACTAAAAACCTACTCAGAAAGAATTAGTGTTCAGTCCAATCCTTAGGAGGTAGAAGATAAGATATGTAAACATATCATATAAGCTTGATGAGAGTTAGAAGCATAGATTTCTGATCATAGTTTCATTAGAATCATATACACCTACCTGATGTTCAGACATCTAAAGGGATGCCTCAGGGAAGGAAGAAGCAGAAGCCTCCTGCTGACCTGACAGATTCAGGGTTATCCCTGCAGCAGCAGCCCAAACAGCAGCTGCATAACTGGAAGAGAGTTCTCCTCATCTACCACATGGAGCCAAAGCAGGTGCATGATAACTTCTCCATTACCTTTCATGCTCAGATATAGGACAAAAAAAAGTATAATATATTCCCTCTTCATGGCTCTCTGATCCCATTCCATTCTGATGATGGACAGAAGCATCAGCAAGAAAGTGACTAGAATTTTAAATGGCAACAGGAGAATTTTGCCAGCTGTCTCCTCTTCAGATATGCCTTGTCTCCTGCCAAATGTCTTCTACCCATTTTCAGAAGCATTTGAATTCTTACCTTCCTAAATGGGAATTTCTCAGGGGCTCACCAGACCCTCAGACCAGAGGTCAACCTTCTGAGAGACCACCATGGAATGTTCCCAAGGAACACTCTTGCAAGTCAAACTGGCAGCACTGACAAACAATAGGACACTCCAGGTATGAAGCAGGACAGAGCTTAGTTCCTAGCTGCTCAGAAAAGTACAACCTCTCATGGCATATATATCCCTTATCTCTATCGGCAACAAATTTATCAGATCAGTCTTAGAACTGATAATAAGACACAATGCTTCCAAAATAAACTGACCAGGGAAAGAGAGCTTGCCATTTGGTGCACCCCACACCCCGTAACCTCTATCTATAGCAATGAAAGCATCAAAATTTTGAGATAGCCAGCCCCATAACCTGCAGATGGATAGAAATTATAAGGTCAGGACAAACACATTTGTACTCCCCGTCTCCAGCCACTCTCCTCAACGCCCGTGATTTTTGACTCCTAGTTCTGAACCAGAGTACCTCTATGTTTAATTGTCCACAGTTACTTTTTCTGCCTTCAAATTACTGAAGCAGTTTCTGAGCCCAAGCACACGTCTTTGGGCTACCGCATCAAGCAGGAAGAGGTTCCACAGCATAACTGGTTGGAGTCCAGCACCTTCAGTACTTCTGCCCATCCACACAGCCATGTTGCACTTGGGAAAACATTGGAGTGAAATTCTGAGCTTAGCTTTCGCAACATGGAAAGTTTTGAATAAGTTCTGCTTTAACATAGCTGTTAAATAGCATTTGCTTTGGTCTGAGGAGGAAAATCTACATTTTCATGGCAGTGGATTTTTACGCATGCTCAATCTTCCAGATGTTATGGTGCTGTTTCCTTTTAACATCTGTGGAGAAGTCAAGGCCAGAATTTTCAGAAGGAGCACACTGGCATTGTTTAAAGGAAAATGACAAATTAAAAACTACTCACTACAACCTTTCTTCCCATTTTGAACATAATCAAAGTCAACACATTCTCATAAAAGCATTCACTTTCCAAGAATTGTGATGGCAAAAGCTGCTCTCTGGAAAGCTTCCTGTTTTACTACAGTTGGAATGCAGAGTGAGATCCTGTGCTCTGGAAGCATTGTCAGAAAATAAACTCCTATCTGCTCCATTCCTGCTGTAAAAATGTCAAGCACTCCATATACTGATTTGTGTTTGAACCCATGAGATCATTTAGGAGAGAACTGCACAGATTCCTGCCACGACCCTCTTACTGATTTTGCAAAGTTGGGGAGAGGGCCGAGCTATTCATTCAAGAATAGTAAAAGAGAGATGCAATAATACAGTCAGCACTGCTGAGTGGTTTTAGCAGGCACAGTAACACCAGGGCTGCAGTGTTAATGATTTGCAGGAAAGGCTGCAAAGCACATACTGCTTTTCTCTGGGAAGTTCTCTGCCTGGACTTAAGAGGCACAAATATTATTCAAAACATGTACATTTCACTGTTCAGCACATATGTAATTTCCTCACATGCTTGAGCCAAAGATTTGCATTTGCTGCTTGCTGGCTAAGTTTGCACCCAGCTGTGAACACCGCAGGGAGCCACACAAGTTTTAGTTAGGTCTTTAAGGAGAAAACTGTGCATTAAAGAACATATCTTGAGATACTGAACCTGAAGTTCCAGCGCATACACTGAAAGCTTTTCACTCCAGTTCATTCTAGGACATGGTATTACTGAACTAGAGGTATTTTACTGTAGGAATTCCCTATTGTCCACATAGGAAAATTCCAATCTTTCATCACTGTGCGATTCATTGAGTATGTTTTATATCTTTGGGCAGGAGGAAAAGCAATGGGAGGCACTCAGGATGGTTATCTCTGGGTAGGTGAGTGATGCTGGATTAATCAGCTCCCTTCCCAGCCAGCACAGCCACTCCTGGGAGGAAAAGGGTGGATACTGCAGCATAGTGCTTGTTAGAGATCTTGGTTTGGTCCTCACTAGAATTAGTAGTGAGATAATCAAAGGCACCTAAATAATTTAGGAGCCTAAATCATTAAGGATAAGAAATGTCCTTCTAACAAACCTGAGGCACTTCAAAATATCCCACTGAAAATTCGCAGATCTGATGTCCTGGTTAGAGGCTCTATCTCATAAAGAGCCTTTTTTAAGACTGAGAAATCCTAAAGGCTATTCAGTAGGGCTGCCAAATCACTTCTGCCTATCTAAGTGAAGTATTGTCATGGTTTTAACAAACCATCTGCTTTCATAACTGCATGTCTGCACATGTACACAGCAATGTGAGTGTGTGCATAAGATCACAAAAGCTGTAACTGATGAGGAGATGTTTTCCAATGTATTATGACACAGTGTTGAAAGGAATGACCCCTCAACCACCCCAGCAACACTGGAGCCACGGGATGAGGAACACATTTTCCTCAGGCTGCCCAGACCATAGATGGATGAATGCAAGAGCTGAAGAACTGATGCTAGATGCAGCATCTTCATCCTCTCCTCTTTCAGATTTTCTAATTCGGAAGCAATAAGGCACCACCACTTGCTGTCAGAGTGACAGGGCTTTAGGCAGAGTAGCTGGAAAAGGAAACATTCTGGCCGTAGGCAACTGAGCATCTCACAGTGGTAATCAACTTTTGCTGTGTTCTGGGTGATGCTCAGTTCCTGCCTGTACCAATACAGGGAAAGCCCCAGGAAGAATCGATCAGCTTCTTAGCTGAGCATGAAGAGAAACATTAATGTGGCCCAAGGGATGTGAAGGAAAATAAACAGAGATCATAATTGCTGCAAAGGAAGCAATCCCACCTGATGCTAAAACAGTGCTAGTACTAAAGAGGAACCTTACTCCAGTAGGAGACACCTGAATTTCTTCTGAGAGAATCAGTGCTTCCAGGTATCTCTCAGCAGAGGTTATAGATGAAAGGAGCCATCTCTGGCTAGCAGAGTTATTTCCTTCTTACTTGCTTTTCCAACACACAAATCTCATCCCCCTTCTGTGAAGTATGGTTCTCCTCAAAGCAGGGAGCTCTTTGCTTCAACACCAATATTCATTTCTTCCTCATTTCTGCCTGTGGCAGCCCACAACCACAGCCTGCTGCTCCCTGCTCCAGCCCCTGGCCTCTGCCAGCCCCATGTCTGCAGCCCCCTGTCCCTCTGCTGACTTCCTTTCTGCACTGCCACCTCCCTTCAGAGCTCACCCAGCAGTGACCAACCTATTATCTCCACAAAAAGTTGCAGGGAGAAAGCCACAAATTGCACCCCCTAAACCCTCACCTGTCCCATCCACACTGCACAATCTCACTTGCCTGCCTGAGATGAAGGGTATATGCTGAGAGTTATTCCCACTGCAGTGCTACCCAGTGGTAAATCAATGGGCCCTGCTGATGACCAGGGATGAGGACAAAAAAGTCTGTCTGCTAGAATACTGCTCTGGGGAGAAATCAGCTGTGATTTTGCAGAGGTTGCAATCTGGGCACTCCCAGTTGATCAATTGAGCGGCAGCCCTAAGATATTAAATAGCAGAGTCCTTTATAAATAAGTAATGTTGAAGAGACAAGGTTGGATTCTCAATTGATAAAGCTCACATGATCGTTAGATTTCAGGGAGCTTCTGGCTGCTGTGCAGGGAACCAACGCATCCCCACCTGCAGCCTGAGCTCTGCAGCTTCATTTACTACTTGCTCTCCAGCCATCTCAATCTGCCATCTCCTGCACAAAGATCTGCAGAATCCTTACCACCCTTTGTACATCTGTTCATAGAAAGGTAAAGAAATGTAATTTTTATGCAGCTTAGATAACAGAGCTCTTTCAATCCTGTAGAAGACTGAGACTTCCTTGTTACCATGCTTAATACCTGGCACCACTAGCTTCTTAGGGCAAGCTAGCTGGAATGGATTAAAGAGAGCTGATGCTGCCTCGAGACAGTGGAACAGGGAATGACCTCCTGGATTCCTGTCAGCAATATTTCCCGAGACTTATCTCCTGCTGGTAATGATCATCTGTATGATAGTGATCTACCTGGTCCTAAAGGGGACAAGCAGAAGAAAAAGGCAAGGAAAGAAAAATCATGGTTATATTGCCCTTGTCTTTCTTCCTCCCCTGCAAGCGTAGGCATGGAAGGATTTGCCAAAAAGAGTTCTATTAGGTACATCTTTAGTGAATAAAGCATGAACATGGGGAAGGCTACAGAGATGGGGAAAGGTCTGGAGGACAAGGCATGCGAGAAGCGCGGAGGCCCCTGGGGTTGCTCACAGCCCAGAGCAGAGGAGCTGAGGGGAGGCCTGATGGCAGCTGCAGCTCCTCACAGGGAGCAGAGGGCAGCACTGAACTCTGCTCTCTGGGGACAGCATGATGCTTCAGAAGGGTTAGGTGGGAATTAGGGACAGATTCTACCCCAGAGGGTGGTGGGCACAGGCCCAGTGCCAGAGCTCAAGGAGCATTGGGACACCCCTCTCAGACATCAGATTTGGGTGGTGCTGGGCTTGGTGATCCTTGCAGGTCCCTTCCAACTTGGGATATTGTGATTCTATGAACTCATAAGCTGGAGGAGGACTCAGATCCTAGGCAGACCTGATCTCCATCTTGAGGTATTTCTCAGCCACCACTGACCACCAAATGGCCCACAGCTACCATCCTCCACATGTAGCCAATGTAGCTCAGTGTCCTGCTTGCAGGACTCAGGAGGTACAGCTCCATGAAGCTTAGAACCACTACATCCTACTGCTGCTCCAGTGATGCAAGCTGAACACCTTCCCTGCACACAAACCCTTCTTCCCCTTGGAGCAAGGCAAGCAGCTGAGCACATTTAAAGTTCCCTGCAAGAACTCCTGCCTCCCAGCCTCCTTCCTTCTCACTGTCAAGTGTTTTTTGACTGGTGAAGAAAGGAAAGCAGACTAGCTCTGAGAACACCACTACAGCAGAAGCCACCAGGAGTGTATTCATCACAGATCTTTGGACAGTCTTTGCACTTTCACACCTGAAACAACACTGGTCTGCCACAACAATCACCGCAGCCCAGACAAAGGACAGGGACCTCCAACACCACAGGGGTGTCCTGCATTCTGAAGGCAGGACATTTGAAATACATACGGCTGCAAGAACAACCAGCTGACCAAATTACAGACTCTGCAATAAAACTAGGACCATTTTTGTTGTTTATTTCTCCTTAAGCACTGTACTTATTGGTTTTCCAGTGAAAGTCAATTTACATTGCTGCCTGGGGATGGATTTTCCAGTTATTTCAAAGATGCCAGTAGAATATGGAAAAGCAAACTCTCCCCACCATCTTCTTTGTTAAGCTTTTCTAAATTTCAGTGCATATCTTCCTCATACAACTGTATTAGGTGCTTCAGAGTTGCTCCCCCTGGGTGAAAGCAGCTTCCCACTTCATAAAAATCTCTAGCTGGTCTGTGCTATTTGTTCCAAAGGCATAATGCAATGAATGAGTTTTCGTTGCTCTTCCCCAGTGATATGCTGATTGATCATTTCTCTTATAAACTTATTTCTTGTTTCAAATGAACCAAAAATCACATGGGAAATAAGTTGGGATCTATACATTGTTCATAATTTATTTGATACAAATATTTGATGGTTCTGAAACACAGCTCCTGAGCAGATTACAGAGTATTTCTCAACACTTACCCAGAAAATGCTATCCTCCCTGCCCCCCACCCCAGAACTGGCCCACAGGAGTCTCTACTCCTAAACTCAGCAGCAAATAGGCACAAAACTTTCAGGAAGCCAATTAGTTGGTTGCTTTTTTGTGCTGTGTTGTTGGGGTTTTTGTTTTGTTTTTGTCTAGACTCTTTTTCAAGACTTGATTTTCTTACTCATTGGTTTGGGACTTTGCCAACAGCTACTTTCTGAAGAAACGCTTGAACAGTGCCACAAAAAACAGAGCTGACATGCAAGAAAGTCATGTGAAAACCTCCTATGAAAGGCAGAAATTAACAATGCTGTGGAGTCCTGGGTAAGAAGTCATTGCTTTTTTGCTGTTTAAGTTAAATGGAGAAACGATCTCTCTGGAGAACAGTTGCCCAGTGACTATGTAGTCATTGTAAGGTCATAACAACCTACTAAAGAGAACAAAAATACAGGTATTTAGTAAAAGAAGTCTCTATGTATCAGTGTTAAAGAACCCTGTGGCTGAGAGTTTACTTGAAATAAAGCAAAGCTGACAGCTCATATACATAGGTAGCAACTGTGTGCATTACTTCCAAGCTTGGAGTGACTAATAGTTGTTGCAAAGCTACAGGAGATATTCCCCTCTCTGAAGACCTCACAGTTTAACAGGGCATTGAATTAGAAGTATTAATGCATGAAGTGTCACCATTCTTTAGAGATGAAAAGCCATGATACAAGGAGGTGAAGAGACCAGGAGCACATCAAAAGACATGGACAAAATAATGACTGTAGCCCAAAGACAAGAGCAACTTGCAGCAGTCACAGCTTGGCTGTCATCCAGGCTCACTTGGTGGCTTATCAGACTCAATCATCTGAAACTGCTCCATAGGTCTTTAAAGATTATGGAGAACTCAGCAAAGCTACAGACAATTTAAAGAAGAAAATGTGAACCCCGCTTCATTTGGGTTGACTTAATTACAGTTGGTTGGAGCAGAAGGGTGAAATCATTAGTGTGGGAATATTTCTTGCAGTCTAAACTTCTCCTTTGAAGGGTACACTTACTCTTTTCCCTCTTGATGTGGAGAAAGGCAGCTATTCCCAGCACACATTTAAGCAGAGCAGCTCTTCAGCTCACCTGGAAACACACTTCAGCAAAAGGCAGGGATGAACAGTTCCCTAGGTTCTGTAGATCACCTGCTCTCCTCCCTCAAGGCATTAAATTTGAACTCTGAGTTACAGCCTCCCTGTCCAGGGTGATGGATAACCCTTTCAATCTGGAGATCAGAGTTGCATCACTTCAGGCTAGCTCCTGAGCAGTCCTCCTCCCTCCCAGAGATGATGAATGGGTACAGATGCTCTCACCTAGAGGAATTCATGGGAAGCCATGGAAAATGCTAATTGCCACAGCATGGTGAGCAGCTTGGGCACTTCTTTTTTTCCAGCAACACGGAGAAGAGAGAATCAGAGCTGTAGTGAGGACAGACTAGAGGTATGTGCACTCAGTGCAGGGCTGAGTGATGCATTCAGAAGCATCCTGGCAAGAACATGGGAAGCAAGGTAGCAAAATTTGCTGGTAGTTCTGTTTTCAGCTGCAACAGATCCAGGTGCTGAATCCCACATCCCACCTCAATCAATTCACTGATGTGGGTGCAGGAGAAAGGCAGGAGACATATCTAACAGCATACTGAAAGCTTGTGCCCCCAGAGCTGGTGTTGAGGGCTAGCCAACACCAAGAGTTGCCTGCATCTCTTCCACATGTTGGCTTTAGAAGTGATTTTTCCAGAGTGTAGTCAGCATTCTGGTGGCAGTGTACAACCCTCTGTGGAATTTTTCATCCTCTAAAGGAAGACTTCACCTTTAAAACCTCAGGGAAAAAGAGGCAAAAACATGCCATTCTCCCTAGGCCAAGCTTTAGAAAGAAATCTAAGACAATTTCCTTCCCCATTCTCCAGTGTTTCTGAGGAGCAGGCAAGAAGCAGTATTTGTACATTTAAGATCCTCATCACATCTTAACAACAGTTCTGCCTGACTCTAGTTTTATTTATGTATTTAACACCAGTTGTTAGAAGCAAGAAAGCAGCACTGACCCACCACTATGCATGCTGATGGTACTCATTCTCACCATGATTGCAATGCACGTGCATGCAATGTCGTGCCGTACCAGCCCTTTTCTAAATGCATTTATTGATATTTGTCAAAGATCAGTCACATTGCATAATGACTTTCAGCCAGTATATCCACACATGCACAAAATAAGTCATCTTGTTTTCCCCAAGTCAACTCTTAAATCTTTCACATTCAACCAGCAACACAATTATTATTGACCTGTGGAGGTGAGAGAAGTCTGGCTGGGTTTACCAAGGGACAGGCTCAGAAGGGAACTGCAAGTTTAAATATTTGCAGGAAGATTAAACTAAATGGACTGTAAGAAACATAACCAATTCTTAAAGAGTTTAAGTAGTTACAAAAAAAATAAGTGAATAAATAACAAAAACCAAAACCTCACAACTCTCCCCTCTTCCTTAGGGAAAACAGAAATAAATGAACTATTGATTGAAGTAGTAATTCCCTATATCTTTCCCTCTTAAAAAAAAAAACACCTCTCATATTATCTTTAAAGTCTCCACACAGATATTCTTCCCTTTTATTACTGAGCCACCTGAAGTTAATTTATACTGAATTGTTTCTGCCCCCACCTCCGACCTCACACCTCTGCCTCAACACCACCATATGAAATGTAATTTCTACCCCAAACCATTTTTAAAAATCCAGAACCCAGGCTCATTGCCCTGAGGCTGTGTCTGTTGGCACAGTCTACTTTGCTATAATAGTTTAAATGGAAATGAAAGGATGCTAGACTTGCCAGCTCTGTGGCCAGCTGCCCCAAACCATGCAGCAGCTGAGCAGCAGAGCCAAGAGAGAAGGTCAAGGCTGCTGCCTATGCCTTCCCATCAACACTCATGCTGTGCTCTGAAAAAACTTAGTGGCATCATAGAGACAGAATGAACAAAGAGAATCCAAACATCTCAGGCATCAGTGACCTGGAGAGGAAAGAGTAGAGAAGACAAGCTCAGAAGAAATGAACATCAAGAAGAGAAGCAAAAGCATGTGCCAAAGTAGACCTGTGCTATTATCAGAGTCAGGCAGTTAAACCTCAACAAAGCCTGGAACAAGTTTGCAGTAAGGAGCTGCAGACTGCATTCTCCTCTGGTGATCAAGATTGTCTGGGGCTGGAGCACTTGCCCCATGAGAAAACACTGGAGGAGTTGTTTGTTTTCTAAATTGGTGAACAGATGGTTTCAGGAGCACCTAACATCACACCCCTTACCTATAGGGGGGCTGTTACTGAGATGGAACTTACTGAGATGGAACACAACATTTTGCTTCTGTCCATGGGGGCAACATGTGTAAATCGAAATGAGATCTTCGAGTTAAATATAACAAAAGAGACTTTATTATGAAGATAGTCAAGCACTGGAATGAGTCAAGCCCTTAGAGAATTTCAACACCCTACAGGACATGGCCCAAAGCACCTGCTCCACATTTCCTGTTGATTCCTCTTGACCTGCAGACCTCCTGAGGTCTTTGACAGTCTGAGTGATGCTATGATCTTGCACAAGTCTGCTAGCCTCACTGACCTCCTGGACAGAAAACATTTCTCCCATTTTCTGGGAAAACAGGGAAAAGAGACAATAGATTGTCTGCCCTCTTATCTGCCCATTTTCAGACTCCTAGAGAGTGAACGATGCAGGCAAAGAACTAGGCTGGCCACTCTGTGCAGACTGAAGGAGAAATACTTGCTTACTGCTGCTGTAGCTGATACCATGCAGAAACATGCTTCATCTCATTGAGAATTTGGGAACTGGGGCTCCTACACCAGGTATATAAACTTATGAGCTGGTGAGCAAATTGCCTTCAAACGGGTTTGTAGCATCAGAACTCAAATCCTACATCAGCCTGTAGTTGGGGAGGCACAGAGATGTTTAATAGTTAAAGACGTAATTCCAAAGTCAAGCAGAAGAGAAAACACTGATTCTGAGGCACCAAGGAACTACATTGGACTTCAGTGTGAATTAAGAGAGGAGCGTTCCTGAAAGTCACTGCAGTAACTGGCTACTTCTTTTCCCCCAAAATTAATTAGCAGGGCAGCAAGGGGCACTCCACAGCCCTGCTCACAGGCAGTGAGGCACAAGAGAAGCCTCCTAGGGACTGTCACAGCACACTTCTTGTTAAAAAAACTCTCTTCACAGAGAGAAGGAAATAACATTGGAAAGACCTCTCCATCCCAAACTGTCTGCCAGCATCCCCAGCAGCCAGATTCTGTGCTCAGAGACACACAATTGCCCAGTGCAGCATCAGCTTGAATCACACAATGGACTCTCTGTGAAATAGTTCTTCTGAGAGGGGCTTCTCATACACTCACACAACAACTTGGTTTGGAAGGAACTTCAAAGAAGATAGAACTTCTATCCCCTGCTAGGGGCAGGACTGCCACCCACCAAATCAGGCAGCCAGGGGCCCCATCCAACTTGGCCTTGAACACTTGAGGAAACAGCCATTGATCACAACCCTCTAGCTGTGACCATCCAACCAAATCCTTACCCATCGTATAATCCACCACTCAAACCCATAGCACTGCAATTTATGTATAAGGATATTGTAATGCAATGCAAAGGGTAACAAACCAGCAAAGTAACAATATCTTAAGCTACAGAGACAAAAGATTTGCTTAGACATAACAGCAGAAATAAAGGAAAGAGCCTACTTACCTTTAACAGGCCACAAACACACAGGGATCTTCAGTGAGACTTCTCTCCTTCTACTGCCAACCCTCAAATGAAGTCTGGGAAGGGGTGGATCCTGGTTTGGTCACTCAGGTATATTGCATACACCTGAGCTCCCCTAGGCTGGCCTTGCCCTCCCACTAAGTGCTCAATCACTGGTTCAAGCTAGAACTTAGCATTTGGTGTGGTGTGGGACCACATCAAAGGTCTTACACAAGTCCCTGCAGACAACATCAGTTGCACTCCATTTGTCCATTGTTGCCATCAGCTCATCACAGAAGGCCACCAGATTGGTCAGGCACGATCTGCCCTTGGTGAAGCCATGCTGGCTTTTCATGAAGATTCAGCCCTGCATGATGGCAATTCTTGCAGGAAGAGAGTGAAAAAGAATTGCTCAAATGAAACACTGCTTTCTCTGAGCATAGGAAGGAAGCAAAGAAGGCTGAGCTGCTCAGATGCACTCCAGCATGCTTAAAGCCAATCCCTGCAGCTCAGAGCTGAAGGGCTCTTCCTATTTAATGGAGAGAATATCATTCCGAAATTGGCCTTTTGCTCTGCAAGGCTACTAGCTGCTGTAGGATTTCTACCTTCACAGGTGGAAAGCACTGCACTGTTTTCAGCTGCAGCTCCTGGTTTCAGTGCTGCAGACATGCATTAGGCTGTGCAACAACAGGCAGTGCTGTGTATACATCACTATCAGACTGCATACCGCCAGCTGTGAGTGGTGGCTTTGTGATTCAAAGGCCCTGAATAGTTGAAGCAATAAAACATACAGCAGTCTTTTTTTTTTTTTTATCTGAAGAACCATATCTAATCTTAAATCTCCTTTTTAGACATGATCTTTGAGTCCTTTCCAGTTTGGTGCATGTGTTGTGAATGCACTGTACACCTGTGGGGAGAAAATGGAGAAAAACATTTCTGGTTGGGTCTTGGGCCCTTCCTTATGGCAAGCTCAACTGCAGCTACATCTTGGCACCACCATCTTGTGCCTTCATTCAACTGTGGCTGAATCTTTAGTAAGAGTCTGGATGATGCAGTTTGCAGTGTGAGTGTAATGGACGAGCTGTAAGAAGGAAAAAGGATGCATAATAAATTTGCTGGAAATAATGCAGTTTTGAGGGTGCTGACACGAATTACAAACTGGGAGAAATTTGTTCAGTAGAATGAGTGGCTTTTCTTTATGCAAATTTTCCTTTATTCCTTTGGAAAGGAGATTTCTATTTCAGTTCCATATTTTTAAAGGAATGATTGGCAGAGTTAAATAACCTGAAAATGATGTGAGATGTTTTATCACGAGCCAGGTGGTGCAAAAAGAGAAGAGAGGAATTGTCTTTCCATGTGGCTGTTAGCTTTATCCCTGAGCACAGGCACCTTTAGGTCCTTTTCAACTCAAACCATTCTATGGTTCTTTTGAAGGGGCAGTGAGGCCTTGGCAATGCTGCCCAGAGAAACTGTGGTGCTCCATCCCTGGAGACACGCCAGACCAGGTTGGATGGACCCTGGGCAGCTGAGCTGCTGGGGGACAGCCCTGCTCATAGCAGGAGGTTGGGACTGGATGGTATTTAAGGTCCCCTCCAACCCAAGCTATTCTATGATTCTACATGAGGCCAATGACTGACCTTCCATGGGGGTAAACAAAAAGCCCAAAATGTTTCTCAAAATGCAGAGCACCTTTGTAGCCCTGGCACTGACCCCAGCACACCAGTTTCCCCACAGCACTGCAGGGCATTGCCTAAATGTACAGCACAAAGCATAACCCCAACAGACTGTGCTGCAAGAAACCCTTCTGACTTGTGCCGATAAAATGTAAGCATTGATTTGTGCTGATAAAATGTATGCATTGATACATGAAACTTGCAGAGATGGAGAGAAAAAATCCTCAGAAGAATGAATTTCGCATGACTGCCCAAGGCAGAGCAAATTCTCTTTCCCTACTGATCGATGCAGGACTGTTTTGCTGAGCAAATGCTGGTTCAGGTGATGGGGAAAGGCAGAGGGAGGGAAAGCACAGTGAAGAGGTGGTGGGGAGCAGAGCGCTGTGCTGGGACTCAGCTAGCTGTGTGGGGGCATGAGGACACAGAATGTCTGCAGATGTGCTGCCTGGAGCCCAGCACAGGGTGTGGAAGCCCAGGAGGTGCCTGGTTCTGCACTCTGAGTGCAATACATAGCCAGAGCATTACCCAGTGAAAGCAATCCTGGCCTTCTCTATATTTTGTTGTTGTTTAAGAATGGATAGACTTCCAGCTTTTCAATAGATGCACTCTGCCTTCTGCTCTCCTCCTTAGAAATGTATTAGAAGGATTTTTTCACCTCTGCAATACTCAGCACGTATGAAGCCTGAGCATTTGCAGCTCAGGCCAATAGCAGAAGTGAGCAATTGCTGCAGCAGACATTATTGCTTCCTCTGCCATAACCAGAACTGGCCAAAAAGGGATTTTACTCCTTCCTGCCTCTTTCTCTCTTTCTCAAAGTAAAACAATTATGAAGTACATCATACCAGTCTGTAACAAAAGTGGCAGTGTAGGTTTGTGATCACCTGAAATCAATATTTTGAAGAATTACATTGTTTTCATGTTGAAGTCTTATTAACAAAAAGGAAACATTTATACTGCAAATCATTTATTTGCAATTAGAACCTTGATGGTATTTTTTATTTTGGTGTCTCCCTTCAGTCCAACAGCAAAGCAACTGCCTCCCTCCTGCAAGCTCTGGGAATAACCCCCTGGGGGTGAGAGGAGAAATGGCTTCAAACCCATCACCCTCCACACTGGGGAGACCAAAGAGCGCTGTAATCCAAAGGGCCGTGACTGTTATTAAACTGAACATTAATTAATGTGCAACAAATAATGTGCTATCACACTTCTGCCTCCAAGATTGCTGCTGAATCTGCCTGCCCCCTGCCTTTGGGGCTGGCTCCTGTTTGCAGCGAAGAAATGCCTGGCACCAGGTGGGAAGGTATACCCAAGTCCAAGAGCCCTCGATCTGCACTGCTGCCTGCTGGGTGGGGATTTTGGCAGTGCTGCAGATGTGTTGCAGGGGAGAACCTCTAGAATCAGCTTGCCCATGCTGATGTCAGCAGGGTGACAACAGGTCCTGGGACAACAGCAGGATGCAGGGCAGGTCTGGACAGGGATTTGTCAGTTTTAGACACATTTCTTTTAACAGCTGGCTTTTAGACCCATTTCTTTCTCAGTTGGCTTGCCTGAGGCCAGTGGCATTTCCACTTGGATGTAGGTGGCTCCAGCACTAAGCCACAGACTCATGCGCCTTTGCAGGAGCTCAAGCAGAGCAGTACCTTCCTGAAAGCATGCAAGGAAGGACAAGAACAGGCTGTGTTTTCCAACAGCCCTGATGGAAAAGCCGTATTTCCCCACAAAACCAAAACTCAGCTGTTGTGCCAAGGGCACATTTGGAAAGAAGAAGCCAACATCGAAGCACAACAAACAATGCTGCCATTATTCAGTAAGTTCTTTGTTTTAGAATCTCCAGAACCAATGAGGAAACCAGGCGCAGCATGGCTCTGCCCAACACCAGAGTCTGTAAGCTCTTATAAGTGTTGGCACATCTGGTTCCTCAAGGAGACACAGGAAAACTTCTTAAAGAGATCAAGCAATCCAATCCCTGAAACAGTGAACTCCTCTGATGAAACACATGGGGATGATGCTCCGAAGGCTTATTTATCCTGGGGTAAAGCAGGCAATTAAACCCTCAGCATTTCTTCAGGCTGTCATAGAGCTGTCACTCCCGGCACACCTTGGTTGCACGCATTGGTGGCAGCAAAAGGAATGCATAATGAGCCCTCTGACAGCAAGGCAGGGAAGTGTTGTTAGCTGGGGAGGACACAACAGGCCAGCAGCAGGTTATCCTCTGCACCCATTTGCTTGGGGTAGTGAAAAAAAACAGGGGTAGAGTGATACCTTGCTGTCCTCATAGACCCTCCAACAGCATCTCCTGGCTGGAGGGGCACCCCGAGACTGGATCAGCATCCAAAGGGGTCAAGAGGAGGGTGAGCGCTCTCTAGCTCCTCACGTTTCATACCTCTCCAGAACAGGTTTTCAGAGGCACTTTATCTATTTCGGGTAATGAATTGCACAGCCTCATGTAGCTGTTCCATGCAAAACTTTGAAATCAGAAGAAAATTGCTGAACAAAAGAAGCATTTTGACATTCTTGCCTCACTTTGTGCAAAACTTAGACTTTTCCCTGCCTGAAACTATTCATTTCATTTATGAGAATGAAAAAAAGCCTATCTTCTAATCGTTTTTTAATTCACTGAGAATTGGGAATGCTTGAACGGGAAAATAAGGCAAGCAATTTATAGTCAAATATTCATTGAAAATTGTTCAGGCACCCGCAGCACTATCTGAAAAAAAAAAAAGATCCTAAAATTTCAACTCTACAGGTGGGTTCACTACAGAGAAAGTCAATATAATTAATTTTTAATGTTTCTTTACAGAACTTCATACATAATCATAGCATTTTGTATACCAGCTGGAAAGTGCATAACCAGCAAGGCACTGATGCTGCATGGCACAACTCATTTCTCCATGTAGGACATTGACTCATATGCCATGAGGGCCAGACTGAGACAATTAGAAAGTGTTCTTCTCCATAAGCATCCTACTACTACCACCATTTTACACACTGGGGGAAACCAAGGCACAGAAGGATGGAGTAACTCCTCCCAACAAAATGTGAACAGTGATGAACAGGAAGAGCATGTGAATAAACAATATTAAGAAAAGGAATAAAATTAAATCCAAGCAGACCCAAAGCCAAGGAGGAAAGAACCTCCACCGCTACACTCAATCTCCTCCATACCAAGATCTCAGGATCATGCATTGTGAAAGCCCAATTTCTCAATAGGAAGCAGGCTGCAATCCCAGTCATAGGCCCCAGAGGTGGAAGGGTGAATGTGGCAGCAGAAAAAGGCATGAATAGCGAGAAGCTTTAGCATATAATACATTTTCTCTCTCAGTTAGTTCAAAGACCTTTAGTACAAGAGGACATGCACTAACAACAATAATATCTTTTTGTGATATCTGGGTTATTAGGCTTCTGTGAAGCACTACAAACAGCACAGTTCAGGCATCACCGAGCTTGTGTGTCCTTGCAAGAGCAGTGGCAGTCAGCCGGGGAGAACAAGTGGCACTGTCACCCTCACTCTGACCTCTTATAAACTGTTGTGAATGTCCCACAACCCAGCTGCAACCCTCTCCATCTCCCATAGCACAGGAGCAGCATCTGACTGGTAGTCATCCCAAGGCGGCTGTGAGCACCCCTGTATGCAAGAACCAACCCTCCAGTAAGGTGCCATCTGGAATACCTCTCCAGGCAATGTGCTGCAGTCTTAGTCTTTCTCCCATCTTCAGAGGGATGCAAGAAGGTGCTTTCCCTCTGCTCTGGCAGTGGTCCGAGTACAGTGTTGGCTCTGACCATGTGTCAAGCAGCTCCGGTCTGAAGAAGAACTCATCAGTGCCAGGCACAGGACAAACTCAGTTACTGACTTCAGAAACCAGAAGACTTCCTTCAATCTCGCTGCGTTGTTGTCTCCCTGAATTGAAGGGAAGCTAAAATAATCATCTGTCTATCTGTTCTTACTGAAGGTGGTTTTTCACACCCACTAACTTAGGTTTGAGATGGAGCTGACAGCAAGACAACTCCCAGCAGAAACTTTCAGAGCTGTTTAAATGTCTGCTCTGCTTCAGTGGAAGCCAGAAATTCAGCCCTCCACTTCCCAAGCAGCTGCTGGAGAGAGCAGGACCATGGAGCAGCAATCCCTGGGGACTCCAAAAAAACAAATACTTCTTCATATATTCAGGGGAAGGCTTGGAGGGAACATCCTGGCTCCCTCCATAGCCCCAGACTATTCTACCAAGTACCCCTTCTCCCAAACTCAGCTCTCACTCGCTGCCTCCTTAAGCTCCATCTAGTCATCCCCTGTACCAGAGCTGAGGCAATCAGCCATGCCTGACCTGGGCAGTCTCAGCACCACCACAGCCAAGTGCTCCCCTTTAATTGTTGTGCCATCACGACCTTGTCCATTTGACAGAAGGTAATTAGCAGTTTTCCCAGCCTTGCCACAAACAAGGGGCTCTCATCTGGGCATGGAACAAGTCAGCTTCTAATTGATGGTACAAAACCCAGCAACATGGAAGGAAGCAGCAAGCAAACAAAAAACAATTGTGATTTTCATTTCTTCTGCACAATGATCCCAATTATACCACACAGTGCATCATTTGCATGGCCACAGCACAGCCCTGTGTGCCTGCCTGAGCTGCGAGCCATTTAATCTCAGCCTACCTCTAAAAAAGGCCTGCTCAAAAAGAGATACTTGCTTTATGCTGATGGTTTAAGGAAGCTAATTTCAATTCCAAAGCAAACAAGATTTATCTAAGTTAGTAGCCCTGGGGGTCAAGGGGCCAACTAGATCAGAGCTCCTGTTGTTCTATTTTAATAATCCAAGGGACAATCCCAGGTATTTACATAAATCGAATCCTCTGGATCATCCTATTTCCAGACGATGATTTCCTGGAGGGGGGAACACTTCCTGCTAATATCTAAAGTGTGCATATGACTTCTACTGGCTTTGCACAGAGCCCTGGAACGTATCTGGGGCATCAGAAAGGCAGTTTCCCACTTGGCGCTTCTATGCCAGAGTTAAATGTCATTGGTATCAACAGAGGGGGTCCAGAGGCAGTGTGCTCCCCTCCTCCCATTGGCACAAGAAGCTGATACTCAGCAGCTTTGCCATTTACAAGCAATGTGGTGACATGTGTCAGCAGCTCTTCCTGGAAAAACTACATCAACTGCTGCAAGAGCATGAGAGACTACATTTCAATTAGGCCAGGAATCCAGATAATCACTAAATTAATTTAATCTGTCATGAATATGCTATGATTCCTGCAGTTCATTGAGCACACTGGAGAAACATCCAGTTTCCACCTCTTCTTTTAAGGAAACAGTCTGAAAAAGAGAATATCATTTCATTACTGAAGAATTTGAGAGCAAAGCAGGGAGGTCCTGCTTTTATTCCTGGGCTGCTTCTGCAGTCTTACTGCATGGCAGGGGAGGAGTTTGCTGGCTGCACTGGCATTTGTTATTCCTTTGATAAATCATGCCTGGTGAGCATGGTCAGTTGTGCCCACCTGGAACGCAGGTAAGGAGATGTTTCCTCCTGGCTTCAGCCTGAGTCAGTGAACAGGAATGTCCCTGTAACACACCGAGTGTCTTTGGGGCCTGCTGCATGCTAAGCTCCAAATTACATGTTTGTTATAGTTTATTGTTAAATGCTTATTATTAAAATGCAGTACACTAATATTTTAACATATTGTTATATGTTTGGGGGCTCACATAGCATCAGCTGGGGAGAATAAGTGTGTTCACATTCAGTGTTCCTCGAAAGATGTTGAAAGAAGCACTGAAGACAAAACAGCATCAGCTTAGCTTCATTTCTAGGAATATGCCAAACTCTCCCTCTCAACATAGTGGCAGATCCATGTGATTTTGCCCTATGCAATTACAGCCTAACTATGTGGTGAGGCACTGGCAGAGGTTGCCCAGAGCAGTGATGGATGCTCTATCCATGGAGACACTCAAGGTCAGGCTGGATGGGGCTCTGAGCACCTGATTGAGCTGTACGTGTCCCTGTTCATTGCAGAGGAGTTGGACTAGGTGATCTTTAAGAGTCCCATCCAGCTCAAATATTCCTATGAGTCTGTGAGTTCACAGGCTAAGGTCTGCCTGTGAACAAGATGCTGACAGGTATCTTGTAGCACTTTATATGTTGGCAATTGAAATACCCAGGCAAACAGCCACAGAAATGGGTGTCAGCCCTGCAGGAGATGTCCTCAAAACCTTGGTGCTGCAAGCAGAACATACTGAGACAGTATCATTCCCTTTCCTGTCCTTGTGTCCCAGTGATCAAAGAAAAATGCGGCTCTGATTCAGACATTCCAGGAGGCACCTGGGAGGAAGTGGCCATGTATCTGCTGGCATAAGGAACAGGGCTGTGTCAGAGGTCTGGCTTTACCATGCTTTGTGGAAGATGAGAAACCAGCTTGTTTTGTCTCCAGTCAGGTCCTGCATCCTCTGTGAGATGGTGACCCCCTGTGGAAAGCTTTCAGGTTACACGTGAAAGGCTGCAAGGCATGAGAGCTCAGCACAGGAAATACAAAGAGTTTATCACTGGGACCAATTTTTCAGACTGGAAACTCATCCATTCCTTCACTTGCCCTTCCTCCTGACCATGCCATATCACCTTCCTAAGGAGCTCCTGGAGATGACTGGAGAGGGAGAATGGCCTCAAGTTGAGCCAGAGAGGTTCAGGGTGAGTATTAGGAAAAACTACTTCTCTGAAAGAGTGATGATGCACTGGCGCAAATGGCCCAGGGAGATGGTGGAGTTACCATCCCTGGAGGTGTTCAAGAAGTGTGAAGACATGGCACTAAGGGATATGGGTAGCAGGCATGGTGAGGATGGGTTGGGCTTGGACTTCATAATCTTGGATGTCTTTTCCAACCTCCATGACTTACTTGGGGTAGATAACTCAGCAAACAAGGCAGCACCCAATTCCAACCAGGAGAGAGCACAGTCCTGTGTGGGGCAAAGCCCGGATGGAACCACAAAATGGAGTGAGGGGTGATACCTCTGGCTTTTGTATGGCAATGGTGCCCAACATGAATGCTGATGGTAATCCCAGATGTTGGCAATGAGATGTTCTGGTCACATCTAAAGCTTGCAGGTTCATTTAGGCCCACCTCAGGCAGCACTGACTCCACAGATAGCTTAAAAATAAAGATAATAAACTTATTTAACAGAGCCTACTTCAGACCAAGGCCCAGTTTACTCCTTGCTGACTATCAGCTGAACCAGAGTCCTGCAGAACCCATGGGAAGGTTTTGAAGATACATGGGCAACTGCAGAGCTCAGCAGCAAAGCCCACCTGGAGGTGCACAGGCCCTTGCACAGAGCAGCACCTGGCTGGCTGCTGGGCAGGAAAAGCAGGATTAATGAGAGGCCATCACCAAGAAACCCCTCCATGACTCCAGCAGGGTTAAATACCAAAACCGGCTTACAGCATGTAGCACAGGCCCAGAGGCAGGCTCTTTTCCAAGCAAGTCACCTCAGCACACAGCATTGCCTTGTTCCAGCTCGTTTGAGCCATGCAAGTCCCCAGGGAATCCCTCTGAGAAGCTCTGAAAACATACATAATCTGAAGGGCAAAAAAAACCCCGAACAACTTCACTGGCTTTGCCACAAATCTTTGCCACAGATTTTAAGCCCTTCTGAGCTGCTCCTGGCATGAAATGCCCCAGAGGCTGACTTGCCATTGGGCAGGAGGACAATGGAAGCAGGTCCACGCTGTGTCTGCTCCCTGCTTCCATCCCTCGGCCACAACAGTTCATGCCCTGCTGGTCAGTGTAAATATCATTAGTTCACCTGAAATCATGCTTTTCTAACCTTTATATTCAAGGAATGAAACCGATTCCACGGCCAGGCCTCAGGTCCAGCTTCTTCTCCAGCTGGGGGAGTGCCCTTTGTGGTACCTGTACTCACTGGGGACAGAAAGGAGAAAGTTTCAGTTTAAGCACTCATGCTGGTTCCTAACTGCTTATGTGACATTACTATTTATTATTATTGACATAATGTTGAGAGCCCAAGGTTTTATTTTAAGTTTCTTTCTCCTTCTTCATTCCCCAAATTTAGGAAGACAAAGTGATTCTGCCACAGTGTCCCCTACAGACTGCTGCTGCGAATGGCCGGGATTAGGGAACCAGGACACCTATTTATAGGGCAAGAGACCCATCTGCAGGAATGGGCAGGAAATAAATACAGAGAGGAGAAAAATTTGATTGCTTAACAATAGCCTGTGTACTTTAAAAGGTGGAGATGGCACAACATGAGGCACTGAGGGCACTACACAGTGCCATGGGAAATAATCAGAGCATACACCCCAATTCTCATGCCCTGGCTTATCATTGAGATGGGTGCGTGAGCTTCTCCTTTCTCTCTCTGTTACAAAATCCCACAGTCATGGAGGCTCATGCACATTGAGCAATGGGATGGGAGTGACGATATGGAAGAAGTTTAGCAACCATGCCACCTTGAGTCCCCGGATCTGCTGTGGCACTGAGCCATGAGGGCACAGCAGGGAAGGCCTGCTGAAGGACCTGCTGCAGGGAGGGCAGGCTGCCTGCTCCCCTCACCAAAGCCAGCTGAACACCAAAATCACTCCTTAGCCTTCCTTATCCAGCCTGGGGCCACCCAGCTTGGATGCAGGAAGCACCTCATGAAAGAGGTCTCTGCCTTAAGCTAAGAAATAGACATCCACAGTGTATACACATTGTGAATGGTACTGGACACCTCAGCCCTAAGTGTGCAGGGCTCCAGGGTGGCCTGAAATCTTACATGGTCATTTGCCTTCATAGTTGCGGAAAATTGCAATTTAGGCTATGTACAGAATGTCTCTGTAGCTGGTAGGAGCACTGGTGCCTTCAAGGATCTCAGAAAGACCCAAAGAACCGTGTGGCAGATACTAAGAAGGGCTACGCTTCACAGCCTGTCAGCCCTCAATCTCCCCAAGTCTCAGAGCCAGGAAAAAGCCTTGAGTTCATGAGCTGTGGCAGCCTAAAAGCACCTCGCCTAATAGCTCACCAGGAAAACGCTCTGGCCTGATTTTAAGGAAGTGCAACCCCAGAACTGATCCATCACATGGAAGCAAAGCATAGCAAGAGACAAAAAGAAATAAGCATGACTCTGATCACTTGTTCACAGCTGTCATTCACACCTCATACTTGAAAAAGTCAGGCAGTGAATGCAGCTAAAAATGAGGGCTTGGCATTCAGGCAGGTTTTAACAGCTGACCCAGCTAGCACCATCCAGCCAAGCAGAAAGACCTGCCAAGCAGAATGCTCTTGGCAGGGGAACTTCCATTAATGCTCTTAGCCTGCTGCAAACACAAAGTAAAACAGCCCACAGCAGAAGGTGCTTAAATTAGGTCAGGCTTTTTTAGCATTTACTCCAGGTGGAGTGCACACAGGGACAGCCACTGAGACTGACACTCAGTAGCTTGTGAGAATGGGGTAATCTACGCCACTTATTTGTGGCCTTAGTCATTGGAATTTTTCAATGTGAAAACACAACACCTTTGAATGCAGGAGCTTGTCACATCCTAACTCCCATTTTCCCTGGCACATTCACTGTTTTTCCTACATGCTGTTCAGAGCTGCTGTCTAATAAATACAGATAAGGTGATAAAATGCTTAGCTTTCCTCTCAGAAAGAATGGTGAGATATTGGTGCAGGCAGGAGTGAAGTCACTGTCCCTGGAGATGTTCAAGGAATGTGGAGACGTGGCAACGAGAGACATGGTTAGTGGGCATTGTGGGGATGGGTTGTTGGTTGGACAGGATACTTTGGAGGCCTTTTCCAGCCCTAATGATTCTATGATTTGCACCCTGCCTTCTTGCCTCATCTCCTTACCAACAGGACCAGGCCTCAAGCCAGGATAATAAAGCCTGAAACACAGGTAAACACACCAAAAGCAAAAGGATGAATCCCATTACCTAGTCCTTACACAGATAAGCTGGAAAACAGGGACTGGGAACATAGGAATGGAATATAGTCTAAAAAATAACAAGGACATCTGAGCAGCTTGGCACCAGGATTTACTCACTCAGCAGGGACACTGACCCAAATACCATCTGCACAGGCAATAGAAACAGGCTATCTCTGGGCACAGCACTCAGCAGGAACAGGGGGACGATGGAGTGGAATAATTCCTGCTGGATCCGAGCATGTCCTGGATGAAGATCTTCGGTGGCAGGCAGCCAGCTCATTCCCTGTAAGTTCACCAAACTCCAGCGATGAGGGGATGTGGCATTTCCCTTAGGAGAAAGAGCAGCCCACAGGAGATGCACTTCCAAGGAAGTTATGTAATGAGAGATCTTGCAGTTACAACCTCATTTTCACACAGCTCCACTTTGCTGTGAGTACCAGAACATGGAGCGGGCTAAAGCTGATTTTCCTTGAGCTCTCATCTCCATGGAAAGGCAACAAAGCAACAGGAAATTCACTCCTTCATTAGGCAGCTGTATTTCCCATTAGAAACATCCACTCTCTAGTCATACACTCCATTTGTTCTTCATTAGATCCAAGTCACTCCATATACCCAAAAATGTGATAGCTATCGCTCTCACCGAAGTATCATTTTAAGAAAAGACTAACAGCATCTTTACACTTCTCATAAAAATCTGCTTTCTTCAAATTACTTCTACAGCTCCTCTTTACACTCCTTTCAGTTTACTCACCTTCAAGACAGGACCACCAGACCTAGACACACCACTTCTATGATTGAAGGAATAATATAGGGCATGTCAAGACAAAGCTTATTTTGTCTTTGGGTAAGACATACACCAAAGGTTGCGTGTTTACTTCAAAATACAAAGAAACAAAGATAAGACAAATTAAGTCCATTAGGACCATGCAAAACAAGCAGCATTCTCATTGTTTAGCACCTTAACCTGGACATGATAGCTTCCTCTCCCAACTACCAACTAAAGATGAAATTTCTTTCAAGGGGATCCTGCTCCTTCCTTCCAGAGGAAAAAACAAGACTCCCTTAAAATGCTCCTTTCTTACTTACCACCTGCTCAAAGAAGCTTTCTCTTCTACTTCATCATGACATCACATCATAACATAAAGGTGTTGAAAAAGTAGAAATCTCTTCCTGAATCCAGAGCTGTCATTCCCTGTGACACGCACAAAAATCCCAAGTGTTGATGCCACAGGCAACAAAACCAGCAGCAATGTGCTCAACTGGAAGACCCACCAGGCTTGTACACACACTTAGATTTGGAAGGCTGTGTCTGTGGAACACCCACACTTGCAGAACAAAGACAGGTTTTCCAGACTTGATCCATTTGCTGTAAAACCACTGAGGGATGTCTCTTATTTGTCAGAGATTCACTCAACACCAGTAACTTTCCCATTATTTTAGTGCTAGACTATTCTCAAACTAAGGCTATTGGTATAAGTGTTATGTCACCTGCCTTTTCAAAGCAGGTATCCTCAACTGCCCCACAAGGTAATGAATTTAAGAAAACACTTCAGCCAGTTGCCTTAAGAGTTCCTGGGCACAGATCCTCTCCACCTGCTGACTCAATAGCATGTACCCTGATCAGATGTCACTCAAGTTTGCCCTGGATAACATATAGCCAGACTACAGTTCCACCTCCCCACCAGCCAAGCTTGCTGCCGCTGACCATCCTCCAGGCTTTTCTATGCCTGTAACTGTTTGCAAATGGAAGCTATGATGGACCAAGCACAAATGCTGAAGCAGCTGTTCTTTCAGGTCTAGTGGAGATAATTCAGGTTATAAATGAAGTTGGCCATACTATTCCTCAAACTGGAAGGAAAGTCCTTGGGCTTTCTACTCAGAGCTTCCATCTTTGAAACATTACAGAACTAGAGATACAGTAGGATAACCTGTAAAGACAATGCTAGAGGAAGTCAGAGTTTCCCAAACATCTCCAATGCAATACAAAAGAGACATCAAGATGGCCAATTCTTACACAGCACAGCTGCATAAATAAGTGGAGCTCCGCAATACAGCAGCTGATAGGAGCAGAATTCCAGCAGAAACTGATCACACACACTTCACCTAAGTTCTGGTTAACCTTCCCAAAAGATAGCATTGCAAGCTACAGCATTTTCAAAGTCCAAGCACTTCTTCAGTCAAAACAGCTAAACACTTTCACCAAACTTATTCCTGCTGTAATTAGACCCGCATTTCTTCTCACCCCACCCTTTGGGCATGGGAGATTAGCTGATAAATAAACAAAAACCCTCCCTTCAAGACACCAGGCACTCATATAAAGGCAACCACACACAACAGCAACGATGAATTGAGTTTTAATGTTTACAGTAGTCACTTCACAGGGACACCAACTTTATCCTCAATTCTGACACTGGAGTTACTTTATTGGGAAAGCTGTGAGAAGACAAACAGTTACTCCAAAATATAACTACAAAGAGGAAAAATAAAGTTGAGATCAAACTGTGCTTTATAGGAAGATTACATAGTTTTACTTGCATAGCACAAGCATACAGAAATATGAGTTAACAGGCAGTGATACAACCTATCTCAATTCATGTTATTGCTGCTTTTCCTCCATCTGAGTAACTGGTTGCTGGTCACCGCTGGAACCAAGAGAGGCTTACTGGCAGGTACTTTTCAGTAGTTTAATTTGGTTTAGCCAAGGAATATTGTACACTACAAAGGTGCATGTGGTATACTGAGGAGAGAGAAAAAGAAATCAATTATCATATTAAGAACATACAACAGTGTCATTGATCATTGTTCTACACAGATCTATCCCATTTTGTGATCCTTGACTATATGCCGCTCTTATGACTCTGGATTTGCACTCTCCCAGAAGTGTATCCTGGAACCCCAAACTTAGAACCTGCTCAGGACTAATCATTTATGCCAAAGGATAACACAGAAGCCGAGCAGTCAACATTTCACAATATCAAGCTACTTCCCCACACTAGCTCCCAGCGCTGTAGAGCTTTCAGCCTGGGTAATCCTCCAACATAAGCTCTGAGGGCACAGGCAGGCTGGCCCACACAGCTAACCATTTGTTTGTGCTTGTCTGCCTAACAATGGCAGCTGTGTTTATGCACAGGCAAGCTTCTACCCATGTGCTTAGTGGATCATTCCTGTGCCGTGTCAGTTCTCATGCAGGCACAAAGAACATGCAGAGAAGTACAGCCTATTACCAATTAACACTAGTAATGAAATAACAGGCAAGAACTAGACACTGACCAAAGGCAGACAATTTGGTGTTAACCTGAAAAGATAGATGATTTCTTAAGATAACTGCATTCAGCATGATATAGTAAATCTAGAGAACCAGGGTAATCCAGCTGTGATCAGTGCTTAGCCCAAAGTAAGATTCACAGAAATGGGACTGTCTCAAAAGAGGACCGAGTTAGCTTGTTCACATGTGTATGGGAGGAGCTGAGAAGCGTATGACAACTTAAGGCACCAAACTGACAACCAGGAGACCCCTAAGCAATCCCTTCTTCGCAAAGTTTCCTCTGCATATCCCTGAAATCAGAGCCACATGCACTCATAAGATTGAGGCACATGTACTCCTATTGTGTACCACAGCCTGAAGTCTCATGCTGGAAAGTCTCCCCTCCTCTGTGAGTATTATCTGGCAAGACAAGTTCTGCAAGGACAGCATCTTGCCCGGTCTAAAGGCATGACACATCCGATCTTATTACAAGCAGACAGGTGATGCTGCCCATACCTTCCCAGAGGGAAGGAGGCACTAGGAACCCAGGAAGCAGCACATCCTGCTTAGAGCCTACCTTAGCCATCTCTGGCTCATCGTGGAATTCACAGCTCTGGAGATTAGATGATGACTTGGGGCAAGTTGTCCGACCAATCTCAACCTCCAGGATGTACTTGATTCCAGACACGAGCTGCAACAAGATCACAGGCAGTAGCAACTTTATTCACAGCACATACCTAGGAGCTTTCTAAAGAGAAGAATCTTACAGGAGAGAAGCACAACCAGCCAAAAAGTACAGACCAGGCAGTGTGTGGCAACCTTCAGAGAAAACACACTCAGCATCCCTTACCAAACAGGAAACAAGATCCAAGTAAACAAACTAGTGCAGCTTCCTTAGCAGTAAACAAAGCTGCGTTAGCTCATGAAGCAACATTAGCATTCAGAGCCGTAAGCCCCAAGCTTTCATCCACCTTCTGCGGCAGAACAGCCTGAATTAACCTCAGAAATCCCAACTCCCGCAGCACTCCACGCACACGGAGGCAGGCCGTCCCCGCACCCACCTGCCGCTTGGCGCTGATGACCCGCACCACCCGGCTGGAGTACTTGTCATTGCTGGCCCTGTTGTACTCGGCCATGGCGAACTGCAGGGCCCGCTGCAAGCCCTCGTCGTTCTCATCTACGGGCATGGGAGCCCCCAGGAGCCGGGGACGCTCCTCGTCGCCCAGGACAGCTCCGGCGAGCATCAGCGCCGCGGCCAGCAACACCGCACAGCCCCGAGCTCCCGCCATGGCTCCGCACTCCGCGCTGCGCTCCGCCGCCGCCCTTTTAAGGCCTGCCGAGCGAGGTGGGCGGTGGCTTCGGCCCACACGCCCCGCCCCTCTCGGCCGGGGAGGGCAGGACAGACGGAGGGTGGAGCTCAGCCAGGCTGGGAAATGGGGCGGTTTAGGGAGGCAACAAATACGCCCACGGTGACGGCAGTGCTAGGGAGCGTCGTGCATGAAAACGCTAGCCCTCGCACGGCGGGCTTCTAGAGCTGCCCCGCAGGCAGGCTGCGCTCAGGTGCGCTCACGCAGACTTTCTAGGGGACGGGCCGCGGCTGGGGGCTTGGCGCGGCGGGGCTGCGGCTGTCCCGTCCGGAATTGCACCACCCACGGCCCTCTTTGTGGGTTCGGATGGAGGAGGCTGCTTTCCCACATGGGTCCGGGAACTTGGAGACTTTTCCAGGCTCTGCCTCCTCGTGACTTATTCTAGCACTTATTTCCCCCTACTGCGGAGAGGTGGCAAGAAAACCACGGAACATTTTAAGTTACTAATTTGGCTTTTAGCACAAAACACCGTGTGTCATTTCCTATATCTGCCTCCGCAGCATTGGTGTTTCCTCATCCACATTAATTGCTCAAGGTCGGAGGGGTGTCAGTGGCAAGGCTGGCTTCCCAGACAGATGGCTTAACTTCTAGTTTCATCTCGTAACCACAGGGTCTTTTTCTCCTGTCAGGAACACTAAGTTTGGCAAGACAGGACCTATATAGCACTACAGAGCTAGCATGAGTGAGATTTAAGGCCTTACACAGTTATTAGATTAAGAGAGCGTGACATTTTATGCCTGAATATTCTCAACACCTCTCATAATGAGAAGGAAAGGGCTTGTGGACTGACTGGAAAGGCTGTTTGTAGCCTGCTGAGTGCCAGCAGTATCCAGCATGAAAACTGTCACAGGAAACCCCTGCAGGTGGCAACAAGCTGTGCAACTAATGCTGCAACCACAGGACATTATGGTAGCTTTTACTGGTAAGAGAAAGACATGAGCACCACTGCAGCATCAGGTGCTGTCAGTGACACAGGAGAAAATATCAGTGCTGTTGGGATTGAGGGAGCTTTGGCTACTTTTTCAGAGCCAGTCCAAGCTGATGCTGGGCAGAAAAGGCTTTACAATTGCCTATTATGTATCTGAGGGGAAAAGCGGGGAGAAATAGTTCTTGTTAAGAGCTAAATACTTTGCCTGCAGTCCAGGCAAACAAGTCATCTCATTGGAGTTAAGATAAAACAAGCCATAATTGGCCTGTGTCCTTCTCCTGAGCTATAGCAGCACACACTTCAATGCAGAGCTGCCTACCCAGGACCACGTTCAGGTGGCTTTTGAGGAACTCGGAAGAGGAGCCTCCACAACTTCACTGGATAGCCTGTGACAATGCAGTGGCACCCAGACAGCACAGGAGGACTTCCTGATGGTCAGGAGGAACCTGGCCCTCCAGCGCTCACCTAGAATTCCAGTTTCTTCTTAGATGTTAATCTGTCACTGGCCCAGTTTATAACTGACCCCACAAAGCCACTCTAAGAGAAAAGACTGAGGAAGTAGAGGAGGCTTGCATCAGTTATGTTGAGGGATGGTGACACCTTTCGTGAGGGAAAGGCTTGTTGGCCTCCTTAGGCAGGTAATCATTCACATATAATGGAGGGGGTTCAACACTGAGGGTGACCATTTCACCCCCAGACAGACCACAGTCTAGGCACAGGTGATGGAGAGTCTCTGTCTTGAGTTTTAGGGAGCAGAGCCTTCAGCCTGGGTTTTGTTTCTCCCAGAGAAGTTCCTTAAGAACTGCTCCTCATACTGGGGGATTGGCTCCATGGCATTTCAGACAAGTACCTGCAGCTTCCCAAAACAAAAGCAACATCTGAGGTGTGGCTGTCAACCCTTTCCTACACTACATACAGGTTGCCAGAAACACTTCACCCTCCTGCTCACATCACCAACTTTTGAACTTAAAGGAAAAGATCACAAGTGGTTTGAAAGGAAGAAAAATCTCAAACACCAATCTCAGAATTCCTTATTCTTCGCTTGTCCTTCCACATTCCTTCTCCTATTCACAGTAAACTGAGATATATCTGGAGATTTGGTGGTCATCTGAATAGCTTTTTAACTGCCTGAAGGGTGTTGCCTGTTGGTCAACATTGTTGTCCTCTTCCTTAGACACAGACACTATTTTCAGTTGAAGACATATAACTGCAGAAAGCAGAGCTGGTCTTTGGTCAGCAGTGTCAGAAAATGTTTCTGTTTTACCAGGATTTCTCTTTGCCCTCCTAATAGATGCATCAATATTTATTCTGCAAAATAGTGGTTGCCAAAGTCTCTCTTTGACACAGTTGCTGCCTGGCTTCACTGTGCAGAACGACTGCAAGGGAAACACCCTTCGGACTTTGGGAGTTTCCAGCTGGGGCTGAAGGCTTTGTGGATGGCTGTTCTCTTGCCCTTTCCTCACATGTGAGCCAGAAGCAAGCTGCATCTGTTTACTGTTTCAGGACTTGAACTACAGAAATTTTGAGAGGAAGGGAAAAAAAAGAGGGGGGCAAAAAATGATGCGTTACAGCAGGTTAATAAGAGAGACCTGGTTCACGAAATAAAACTGCATTGATCTTTTTGTTTCTGATGGGTGCAACTAATTGTCTATATCACAAGTTTCTTCTTTTAATAAACAAAATAGAAATCCTCAAATAATCAGATGACCCAAGGACTTAGGTAATATACCGAGCAGCATCAGACTCCTGACATAATACTGGAAAAGTCCATGATGCAGTGTGCTGTCAGTATTACCAGAAACAGAAACATAGTTTCAGTGTCTTCTTGTGTCAGACCACATAGTTGGTTCAACATCATTTGTGCAATATCTGATATATTTTCATCTATGTTTCAGTTCCAATCAGGATTGATAAGCTTTTTCAGTCAGCAGGCAGATTCCTTTCTCCAAATAACTGCTGCATTCCTTGTCACTGATGTTAACAACTGCTCTCTTCAATAGCTAACTGAAGAGCTCTGGGATACTGTGACATGTCTTTCAAAGTACAATTAGACAAGGATGTTTGAAAAAGCAGCCGATCCTGTAATCAAGAATAACAGTTTCTCAACAGAACTGAACTCTGAATGACCCTCAATAGAGAGTAATTACTGTGATAGAGGCAGGAAAAATAAGAAAAGCATGTCTGAATGCTGAACATCTGGTTTGAATTTCTCAAAACCAAGAGATCAGCAAAAAAAAAGTGCAGGCCAAGCTTATGCTAGGGCCAGACTTTTGGATCCCACTCAGTGGAACCCAGAGCAGCGATAGGTGGGGTGCTGACATGGCTCCCCTTCTCCTCCTGTGCTGTGTAACCCACACAAGGGGATAGAAGGGAGGTGTTACGTAAAAGGAGAACTTTCAAAAATTGAAAGCCTCTTGTGCAAGATGGTCAGCAATTTATGAGACAGAGCTGAGAGTGATTCAGTGCCAAAAATAAAGCCACTGCTGCTGAAGAGTGTCCTGTGCTTATGGAGATAAGTCCATCCACACTTTTCCCACACCAACTGAATTCAGTGATACTCGGAGAGGCAAAGAGCTTCTGCCTTCCTCAGAGACCATGGCCACTTCTGTCCACACCCTGCTCCTGCATTTTTTTTTTTCAGATAGTAATGGTGGGAATTTTCCACACAAGGAAAACCATGGACCTATATTCTCTGTCAGTTTCCAAAGGTCATCTCTGAAATCTAGGCAGCCAACCTGAAGCCCCAAAGGAGACAGAACCATGGCCACATCTTTTCTGCATCTACATTCCTTCACATGCTGACAAGCTCTCACCACAGACAGCCAAGGGTGGCTTTTCTGGATAGACTGCAAGGCTGAGTAGACTTCAGCTGGTAAATACCATGTGCCAGGACAGGCTTCAAAAACATCTGAACATCTTTCAGTCCTCATAGTATAACTGGCTTAGAAAAGACTGAAGCTGCCATTTCCCACCAGCTGAGGATCATTCTTCCAAGGCACAACCATGCTTTCTTTGCACAATAGCCTGGAAAGATCTAACTATTGTCTTTTTCTAATAAGCCTAGCATTTTGTACCAAAAGCGTCTTTAAGGCAATTCAGTGGGAATAGACTTGCTAGAAAACATAGGCCTAGGTGTTCAATTCAATCAAAAGCACAGCCCTAGATTTCTCATGAACAGCAAGAAAAAAACACCAAAACAATAAACAAACTTATTCAAGCCAAACAGAAAGAAGCAAGTACATGTAGCACAAAGCCCTGTTCACTCATTGGCAGTCACTTTTAAGAATGAAATGCTAAACAGCTAGCAGGACTGATCTAAGTAAGATCAACAATTGGCTCTGTCCCATGCTTAATCACCCTTCAGAGATTGATTCCTAGGAGATGGAAGCAAGGTAGGGGAGCTACACACCTCTCTGCTGAGTCGCTGTTCACATCATTTGAGAGTAAGAGCATTGCATGATATGAATCCCTTTCCCATATGCCAGTGCAGAAGATAATCTGCTTCGAAGAAATGGGTATTTGCCTACAAACATCTGCTTTAGTAATTACTGATGTTAATCTGCTTTTGTGTTCACAAGGAAGTGCATCATTGTTTTACAGCCAAGCAGTAAATAAAGTGATTGCCAACAGAAAAGCTGCATTTAAAATAACTCCAAGCAATCGCTATGGTCAGATTGTGCAAAAGAGGCAGTGAAGCCACACTTTTGGTAGTGAATGCTAATTAAAGGGCAGTACTGGTGTGTTCAGGATGCTAGCAAAAAATAAAAATAAAAACAACACACCAGTATTCTTCTCCATTCTGAGAAACGTAAATGCTGGCACAGTGATTGAAAATTATCACAGATTTTGTGCAAACTGATGTCTTTGGTCACTGTGTTAGTTTATATTTGCTGAGAGTAATTCAGCCATTCTCTTTTCTTCTGTATTTGTTCACCTCAGCCTGCAGGAGAAATAGCTTGCCTGCTTTAGATTTCTAAAAAGTAGTTTACAGTGGATAATTTTTCCTTCCCTAGGAATCACTTGGTTCAGAACTTACCAAGAAAATGAGTTCTCCCCAATCCAACCAAAAATATAAAGCAAATGTTTAAGTTAAGCCTCCGAAGAGAACCAGTGACTTCACAGAGCTAGAAACAAGTCTAAAATTGAGTATGTTTGTATGCTGCACTGAAGCTGGCCCTCCAGCAGCCTGCTGGGTATGTTGTGCTGCCCACTCTCATCTCTTCCAGCAGCAGGCTTTAATGTTGGAGTGATATAGTTGGATGTTTCAATACAAGTTTGCTTAGTGGAGAAGCCAGACTGTACAGAAAGAGTATTTATTCATGTCAGCCACAGTCTGCACACAACAAAGGAACAACGTGTAGCGGAGAAGCCTGCAAAGACCACAGCTCATGCTCTAAGGCTTCACAGGTCCCTGGGATGCAAAAGAGGAAAATTTCCTCTACATCAGCATGGTGGCTGTGGGGAGCTCTGCCAGGCTCTCCAGGAGAAGAGAGCCAAAACACCTCTGTCCTCTGTACAAACTGAATCACGCCTGGTCCTCCCTTGAAAACACCCACAGCGTCACTGCTGCTATGCCCAAGGGCTTTAGGACATACAACAAATGTGGGGATGCAATAAGCATTACATCACTTCTTAAATATACATAGGCGCATTTCTGATGAAGGTCCTTTGTGGGGAGCAAGACTACAACTCCCTAATGCTTGCACAAAGCCACAATTAAAGGGCCATCTGGAACCTAAATTTTGTGTAGGTTGACATGAGCTCCTTCGCCATGTTCCTTCCCAGCAGAGCCAACCAGCTGGGAGCCATAGACCAGACTGTGTTTGGAGCTTCTTTGTTTCTTGCAGGTTATGTTTGTTTGTTTGGTTGGTTGGTTTGGTTTGGTTGGAGGACACACCAGTGGTGTACTGTATTCACACTTCCCTCTGCACTAGGTTTAAACAAGTTATGATTTCTGTTCGCTCAGCATTTCAGAGTAGTAAATTCTGCCTGGTTAAGGCTTTTTTACTGGTATAGTGAAGCAAAACTCTGGTCACTGAAAGAAACATCTGAGAGCAGAGAACAGTCTGTTCTCGAGGGGCTGGCTTGCCAGCATAATGCCTGGCTGCTACTCATTAGAAAAGACTTAAGCTCCCTTCCACATTGTCCTTGTTGGATCTGAAACATTGGGAAAGGGAAGGGATGCATAGAATGTTTCAACAATGGCAAGAGAAACCTCTAGGAAGTCAGGGCAGCTTGCCAACAAAACAAGACAGTCACCCCATACCACACAGAGACACTTGGCCACAGAGATTTTCCCTAGAGAGGAAAGTGAGACTGTGAGCAACCCCAAAACCCACCCCAACAGTCAGCTGTACATACACTGCTCTACACACATGCATTCAGCAATCAGGTTTCAGTAAGCCCAGGTACATAAGCGAAGACTCACATTCAGGGTAACGCTTTTATTCAAGCAAGATGCTGGTTATTTGTGAGCGAGCCAGGCTGCTTCGCATGGGCTGGCCACTGGTTTACTCAGTCATCCAAGAGGGAGGGAGAAAGTCACGTCACTGCATGTCAGCAGCCTATGACACAGCTACAAGATGCCAACAGCACAATTTGAAGAGGAACTCTACAAGGGAGTGGGGAATAGCACAGAACCATTCTCAGCACCTCAGATGTCTACAGTGGTCTGTGACACTGCTCACAAACAAAACCACGCGGAACTTTTGCCCAGCAATCTGCATAATACCTACTACTAAAAAAGGGTCCTAACACACCAGCTGGTTAGCTTAGAAGGATTTGTTTGACTGGAAAAAATAAACTGTGTGAACATATCCCTTCTCAGTTTGCAAGCTGAATACTGATTAGGTTTTAATGAACACAACAGCAGGGCAGGGAGAAGGAAGCTTTGGTTTCATTGTGAGTTACTGAAGGGGTTGAGTGCCCAGCAAACTCATCCTATCCCTGTAGAGGAAGATGATCCTGTACTGCCTATGGGCACTAGAAGCTGCAGGGCCGGCTCCTGTAGGAAGAGCTGCATGAATCAGGCCTTACTTAAAATCAGAATAGCTCAGTCACAACTAGTGCAGCCCAGTTCCAGCATGGTTGATCACTTTGGCCTTCTCACAAACCTCAGTGCACAGACTTGACACAGTCACAGTTCTTTGCTCAGCAAATGCCTGCCACTGAAATAATTAAAGTCAGAATTAAGGGGCTTTGGCATAGCTTTGCAAGGAAACATGCAGAGACCCACCACAGGTCTCCTGCATCGTCTGTGGCACACTGCTGTTTTTTTAGCTATTAAGTCTTTCACAAGCATTCAGTAATAAATTAGGTAACATTTTCTTCATTCTTTACCACTCCAAAATGTATTTCTTGAGCATGAAAGCTTTGTTTGTAAAACTCTATTAGAATATGTTCATATTTTCAGAAAATCTTGCAAATAAATGTTCTTTAGCCACCAGCCAAAGGCTCTTGCCAGTGAATCCTGCAGAATTACACTCCTAGAGACACCAACTATAGAAATGGCAGTGAAAAGTGTCCACCCTTGTGATGGCATACATCAGTGAGTAGTGTTGCTATGGCTCACGTTCCCAAGTTTGCTTAAATAATATGGAAATAAATACTGGGCATTTTTCTTTTTTAAAGGCTGTACTTAAGTGGGGAGGATTTTGTCAATTGCTCTCAGCTTTGGCAATTTCTAACTTGTACATAGAGCTATTCATTGGGCATGGAGTTTAAGATCTTGGCTGCACTTCCCAAAATAATCATCAGTATTGCGGTTGCTTGGAAGTTATCTAGCCAGACCCTGTTCCAGACCCACTATCTGCTTTTATCTAATGAGAATTTCATGTAGCCCAGCCCTGCACTGGTTTCTAAAAGGCTGGAAAGCCAACTTTCACAGTTCTAATCTCTGCAAGGCACTCAGGACGGAAACCAAAGCATGCAAATGGAACAAAAGTTTTTTCTGTCACTTAGCAACATGATAGCAAACCTCAGATGTTGAAAAACGAGTGATTATGCTTCCCAGCGTTAAGTGATTACTTTTGAAATGTGTTTTAAAGACAACACAATCTAAATGCTTTGATTTATCTGCTTTTAAAAAAAATTATTTTTCTTAAAACATATCAATCATAAATCATGGTTAAATTCTCAAGTTTTCCTCTGCAAAACTGGCAGCCAGAAAGAAATGCAATATAACAATTGATAGGATTTGCAAATATTCATATCACTCCAGAGGCTGAAGCTTAAACAAAATGTACAAATTAGTGTGAAATCTCTTGAAGGAATTGAAATCCCCAAGAATTAACGAACTAAACTGCCACGCACATGTTTGAACAGTTACTTCCTGGTCAGAAAAGTAGTCTCATTTGGGGAACACTGACATCGTGACTCAAATCCTTCCTCTTTTCAAATGCCAGGGAACTCTACTAAGGGACAGAATAAAAAGAAGCAAGGCAGCAAGATGAGGAATTAGTTAACCTCACTGATATTTGATATTTTCTTTCCAGTCATCCCATATCATTTTGTGTCAAGTCAAACTATTACATTAGTCACTTGAATTCTGGCCGCTAAACTTCAGGACTCCAACCAGACCTACAGTACTACCAATCACTCTACAACAAGGCCTTATTTACCATGGCTGCACTCCACTACAAAAATAGAGTGGCTGAGCATGCCTTGAGGCAGTCATTACAAGCATGCCACAGCCACTTCAGCATCAAGCAGCGCAATCCACCCAGGAGTCCCTCTGTGCTGAGCACAGTCTGTACACAGCAAGAAGCCTGCAGGCACTACATTCAGCACTCCACCTTTGGATATGAAAACACAGGCAGCCAAATAACATCAATTTGCTGCATGGGGTGATGCTTTCTCTGATGCCAACAGCAGAGACAGGACTTAACTCCTTAGAGCTCCTCATAACTTTCAAATATGAGGATATGTCCCCTCACACACTGTTGGTTCCCTGGGGGAAAAAAAACACTTCTCCAAAAGTATTCACTGAAACTACTCCCAAAGCCAACTCCCTAATTTCCTTCTAATTCCAGGACAAAATGTTGCTTTGCTTTGATAAGGGGGAAAAAGGTGCTGAATAGGTAATTAGTGCATTAATGGTGCTGCTTTCCTGCTGCTTGCCATATTCTCTCTCTCCCTAAGTCTACCTATTCATGTTACACAGCAATTTGAAGCTCTTTGAGTGCTAGAAGTTGCTTCTTTCTCCTCTGCAGTACAGCATTTGCAGACAGGTGATGAGTTCAGTGTCTAGCTGCCACAAACTGCAGATCGCTGAGCTGAAGTCAGCTCGCATTGAGCGAAGACCTGTGTGATCCTTCTGCACCTTTTTTGAAGATTAGATCTTCTCTGAACAAGAAAACTGTGAATTCAGGGAACAATCAACGTTCCTATATATTGAAATTCTAGTTCAACTGATTGCTTGCAAAACCAGCATAAGCAAGGTTGTTATTCAAGAACACACAAAGTAGCTGAACGTATCAAATGATTTTTGAATCAAGACCCAGATCAGGAGAGGGAGATCAGAAATAAGCCTCAATACCACTCATTTAATTCCATTATTATTTCCATTATTATTTCCATTATTATTTCTTTCTTTCTGCCCTCAGCATATTTCCCTTCTTTCCTAGGGAGAAAGTCCCTCCAGTAAGCCATTGCTAATGAAGAAAAAGGCACATTACTTGTAATTCTGATTGATTAACATTAACAACTCATGGCACGCTATGCACTAATCCACCTTCACACATAATTAATGTCCATTTTAATAACATCAGGAATGCAAGCTCTCTTCTTCCCACCTTAAAGGATTTGGACCGTAAAAAGGTCCAACATTTCAAGGTCACTCCTGAAGTCTGTTTTGGAAATTATTTACCCTTTTGCTTACACAGATTTGCAAAAGGAAAATGAGCAGTTCCAACTTTAAGCAAGACGAGGACATCCTCTTCCCAGCGCCAGATGAAGGCACTTGCTATGGTTCCAGAATTGGTTTCCAAGATTACAAGAGAAACTAAAACAGCCTCCTCTTTTCTGTTATGAAGGCTAGTCTGCTGTAGAAAAGGGCAGACCGCAAATCTCTTAACACTGGACAGAAAAGATGGAGACAACATCTACACAGCACCTCAGCTTCTGAAACAGCAAGGTCTCCAAAATCTGAATAACTGCCCCGTTCACCAACCACACCAGTTGTCCTGTTGGGAGTTTCAATAAGGAAAAAGGAAATTGAAGAAAATATTGTAGAATAGGGGTATGCACTTTGCAACAACCCCTAGCTGTGCAGGGAGAAGGAAGAAGTGAGCACAGAAAGAATTGGATCTATGAGAAACTACTTTCAGAAAAGATCACACACAGTTCATAGATAAGGGCTCTAATGACCAAACTGCTACATACAGAGGAATCTGAGGAGAATCTGTGAAAGCCTGTGAAGAAAAATAAAAATTGGGATATTTCATTTGTTCTGCTGCTGAAGGTGCATCTTGCTCCAGCAAGCTCTCCAAGACCCGCCAGCCCCACTCTAGCCGTGCTATCTACTAAGTCCTTGCTTAGGAATTTTAAGCAGCAGTTCAGAAATGAGTGTTCTACTAAGTGGGTAGCAAGTTGCTCTGGAGACCAGCAGTTCCACAGTACCTTCATAGTTTGGCCATGCCACCTCTAGCTCTCTGTGTCTCTTACTGCCCTCTCAATTTTTTCTAATCACTATTTGCCACCAGCAGTTACCTCTGTAATGTGCATGCACAGCACTAAAGGCTGGCAAACACAGATAAGTGAGTCCATGCTATAAGGCATGACTTGAGGTGTGGCTCAAAGGAATGCCTCTCTCCACTCCTTTCCCCACAGCCATTCCACTCTTACTTTTGCTTGTTTGTGAGGCAGATGCTGGCAGGGCTGGGATAGCTCAGCCTACCTTAGGAACTTCCATGGCCTCATGTGGTGTCTGTTTCCACCTCTAGAAAGTGCCTGACAACATAATGCTACTGAATTTATCACAGGATAATACAGGTTTTCAAAGAGATTTCTGGAGGTGATCAAGTCCAGCTCCTTGCCCAAAGCAGATCCAGTCCAATCAGGTTCCTCAGGGTCCTGTTCAACAGCAGCTAAACCCAGGAAGCAATTCTCTCTGTTGGCCTAAAATGGGAGTAAAGCTACCCCTGCCCTGACCCGCTGACAGTTTGTCCTACACACTGCTTAATGCATGGGTTGGGCCCTTGACTCATATTTATACTACCCAGTGCATGCAGGGCCTTTTGAGGTTAATAAACAGGGAAAGGCCTAAACAGAAAAGATTGACTACTAACCATCTATATGGCCTCAAGGTCCTGGACGGCCACAGGTCTACAACTCTGAAGCTCTGAAGATACAGACTCTGACAAATAATCTCTAGCAAGCCTGCTTGCTGCTAAAGACATTTATTTCTATGTCATATATGATGTTTGGAGCTCCAAATCTTAAACTGTGGATATCCAACCATATCAAAATAATAGAAGACATCCGGAAAAGGAAAATCACACCAAAAGTAATATATTTGTCTCATCTTAAAAAGTTTAAGGTCTAAGTCTAAAATCATCATTTTGCCCATGGATGTTTTGTGTATGCAGTTAACTTAATGACATGCAACATCAGCACCATCTTTCATGGCCAAACAGTGTTTCCATATAAATAGATGCAAATAAATTCAAACAAGATTTTTATAAATGCTTCTTACTGAACAGGAACACAAGTACATTATTCATCATGACATGGAAAGGTCTGAGAGCTTAGTTTTGGAAAAGCTCAGAAGAATCATTTCTGGCCCATTTCTAACTGCAAGTAGAAGTAGCTTGCTTTTGCTCTCGAATGCAGCAGCCCAGCAGTTGGCTGTGTTGACCTCTACCTTACGCCGTGCTTGTCTGAGCCAGGCAGCCTCAACTGAGAGCTGCTGGAAGGTACTGGCAGAACTGGCAGAAAGCCTCGTGACACCACATCCTCCCAGGATCCTAAACCATGGCTGCCTGCAGATGCTAGAAGCGATCAGCAAGGGTTGTTGTAGAGTTCAATACTGGCTGGAAACACTATCTACCACGCCTGGTCCTGAGAGAGAAACCATATTCGTTCCAAAACAGACATTCTTAGAGCAGGACAGCAGTCTCTGGACAAGAGCCAGTAGCTGCCTTGATTCCAAAGAAACGATTTCATATGTAGCTGGACTATGTGGAAATAATATGAACTTCACATCATCTTCCCTTTCTTTTGTTCCTTCACTCATAGCAATCATTTGTACCCCAGCATTTTCTTTAGATGGGCTGTTGGCCTTGAACAACACTACATGCTGGTTCCTCACCTTTCCGGAGCCAGAACCTTCCCAGTGCATGCTCCCACCACAAGTTTCCTGAGTATGTCATACTCACTCCACTGTTGTTTCTTAGGACTCCTACAAGCTCTGCAGACCCTTTATTTTCATTCTGCAAATGGAGGATACAGTTCACCACATGAATTCAAGAGTCAGTCAGGATGGTCAGAAACTTGACTTTTTTTCCAAGGTGCTGGAAAGGGAAAAGCCCTGGGACACAACAGGGCTTCTGTTCTCATCACTAGCTGCTAGGGTAGCTGGGGCTCGAAAGGAGGTCTTCTGGAAGGACTTCACTCAGATTAGGTGCTGTACATGGGGCAGTGCCCACTACAGTCAGCTCCCAGGCACAATATCATAAATCTACAACAAATGTGTTTAGACCTTCATCTTCCACATTTCAGAAAGCACCACCGTTTGGATTAAGCTGGCACCTCAATTTGAATTGGCTGTTCCTTTTAGCTCCAGGAACAGTGTGCAAAAAAACCAAACCAGACTACAGACTGCAACACAGGTAACAACATGCAAATATCATTCCCATGTCATACAAGTAGGGGATAGAACAGAGAAGGATCTCCTTGCTTTTCATCCTCCAACTTCTTTCACGCCATCCAACAGTTTCATTGGCAGTATGGCCCCCTACAGGCCCTCAGGTCTCATTGGAGAACACAAAGTCCAGCTCCCTGAATTCCTGCATTATGCATGTCTTTCAACAAAAATTCAGTTATATCCTCTGGAAAAACAGAAAGAGACAGCAACTTCCCCAGTCACGAGATGATGAACTCAAATGTGATTTTGGGTAACTGAGCCACTCGGAAACTCTGTGCGCTCAGCTGATGCAAGGCAAATCTCCAGGTGCACCACTGCCTACCCAAAGTGGAATTTTCCAGCACCAGCTGAAAACAAAGCTGGGAAGCAACAGATCAGATGAAGAAGCTAAAATGAGGAAAGGAAGAAAACAGCAAAGCCAAGGTCTACATCAAAACCTAACCAAACTGAAGTGTTCAGGCAGAATCATTAAAGCCAAAGGAGAAAGAAGTGTGAACCAAAAGAGATTCAGAATGAAATTCTCAACTCAAAAGAAAAGGTGATGAGAAGCAAAACAAGAGGCAAAGTGAGATGGAAGCAATGCTAAAAAAAAAAACAGTTGAAAAAGAGATATTCTAACTAAATATATATATATATCATGAAAATGATGACTTCTGATAAAAATCAGTATTGCCTGACCAAAGAGAAGCTAAACTGATTCCAAAATCATGTGTCCTCATTCCAGCAGTGAGAACCAAAAAGTGAGATATTGATACATTTCCAAATGATGGTCTAAATCAGCCTACGGCTGTTTATTTGCTGTCTAGATTTTAAAGCTGTGAATCAAGTTTTCCATTGTATTTGGGTTTGATTTCAACATCCTATCTGGAACATTCAGCTCATGTTTTCATGTTTTTCTAAGCAACCAGGAGGGTTAGAAATTCACTTTTTTAAAATGAGAAAATGGAGATTCTTATGTAATACTTCCCTTCCAGCAGCTGGGAATTCAAGAAAAGATATATAAAACATCTCAAGACTGCTGACACAACCATAATGCTTAGTAAGAATACACAATAAAAAAATGCTGTCCATTTCCTCTCCACACATAACTCTTATTTTTATAATTCATTCTCTCTGCCAAAGAGTTTACTGCAGTATTTACTGAACCAGTGTACTAAAAGGAACTATCTGTAACTTCTTTAAAGAATTTCCATCAAAGCATGACTTGGATGGCTCAACAAGGAAATATCAGGGATACTACACCTGTCACAGACAAACAACATCTGTGCTTGGATAAGATCAAGACATTGTTTTATGGAGAAGCAGTGCTCCCAAGACCATCACAAATCCACAAGATGCCTGCAAGTGCCAGATTTTATGTTCACATCTCAAAGTCAGCTCAAGCAAGTGGAAAATCACAAGTAGACTCAGAGTCTCTTAATGATTTCATCAATTCCTTAGAAGAGTCCTGGGCTGTGTTTGTTCTGGCAAGTACATGAAATATCTAAGCCTCGGGAAAATGCAACTGTGTTGGAGCTTGTAAATAAATGATGAAGCAAGTTCTCCCCCTGTAGAAGAGCCCTGGCTCTTTTTTTTTTTTTTTTTTTTTTTTTTTTTGCGTGTGAATATTCACACCTGATTGCATGGTGGTATATGCTGATCTTGTGATAGGTATGACCCCAAATGCACTCTAACCTCTGAAACATTTCCCGAGACCCTCTCCAAGTTTACAACTGCAGGTGTTCTACTCTTTGGAATTACCTTTTGGAGCAGAATTCCTTCCAGGCTGTCTATCTCACCAGGGCTTTGGTGCTCTCATGCAGTTACATTGCAGCTTTATTGCAACAGTAGGATTCCTCCAAGGTAAGACCCTGTTCTGGTGATCTCTGAAAGTATACATTCTTTAGGGACAAGTTTCTAGAGAAAATCTGAATAACAACGATGTTTCACAAAAATGCAACCTATTTCAGCTTAATGTGGAACTCATTTAGCTCATAACTGCTGCAGCATTAGGAACAATTCTCATCTATGCTAATGATCTTTTACACTGCTTAGGACCCTTCATGAGGCACCAGCATAATTCACACCCTATGTAAAATCCCAGCACACTGGTGAGAGTCAGGTGCTGCACCCAGAGCAAGGAGATCAGTGGAAAAAAGAGCGCTTTGCCCTAGCAAGTCTGCCCAGCCCTACATTCCCAAGAAGGTACCCATCCCAGAGTCTCCCATAAACTGCTGGAGCTGCTGTCATCTCTCACTGCAAACATAGATGTACGTGACCAAGCAGTACTTAGGACTGTTACTGGGATAGCTTAGGGCCATCAGGTTTATGTGGTGCTCCTCCCCAGAGCAGCTGGAACTGACCAGAGAAGTGATAATGTTGCCAAAATGGCCTGCCTTCCCAGGTTGGGATAATGTTTCTGGACCTTTAACCCAAGCTGGAGTCACAGGGAGCTCACACTGGGATCATAAGTGCCAAAGCTTTGTCCTTGGCTTCCTAGGGACCTCCCTCTCTACTTCCCTGGCACTATGTTACCACTTCCAGCAGACACTGTGCACAACCATTGCATCATGAGCCCAAGAAGGGTGGACTTGCCAGGCAGGTCACTGGGGGTGTTTTCCCTCCTCCACTCTCTTCCTGGGCCACAGAAGCTTTTGCTGCAGACGTCCTCTGCCCTGAGAGATCAGCTGAGAACACAGAAGTTACACCATTCTTGATGGATGCTGCCTCCTGAGAACCTCCAAGAAAGAACATTCAATTCTCAAATAATCTAGTTCACTTGTTTTCTATTCTCACCAGTGGAAACATCTTTCTAATCCCACACGTCCCTTTTTGTATACATCTTGCCTTCAGCTAGCATGAACACAAGAACACACTACTTTTTCTCAGCTGACCTCACATATGTTTTGAGATTGCTATAAACTCTTGAATCCTCCCTTCCTTAAGCTAAGCAACTTTCCAGCTCCCTGCATATTCCCTTGAAGATCGTGCTTTTTAGATTAACACTAGTCTTTATCTTTAACCGCTGTCCCCATTTCCCCCACCATGTGGCTGCAGGCCATCGCTCCATGGAAGATTCAGGCAGCCCACTTCACAAGACCAGATGTGGGATTCCGAGCAAGAAGCATGATGAGCAGTAAAAACAACCCTAAGTCTCCACCAGACTCTTTTGAGAGCATAATCAATAGCTATAAAAACTCCCACAAGATTGAGCGGTAGCACAGTGGTCTGCTTCAGGAAGCAGGGAGTTTGATGGTTCCACACCATTTTCTCCAGGAAAGAGCAGTGATATTGAACAGAATTCCATCTTGGCCACAGCTACAACCAAATGTGGCCCTTCTTCATCTGCAGCCAACAAGGCAAATTGGGAAGCGGTCAGTCTTTGGGCCGCAGTTGCAAAGTTAACACCCAGTGGTTCGAGGCTTTAGAGGTAAAGGCTTTTTCTAAATATTAGGTAGATGCTGCTTCTTTTGAAGCATGGACTCTAGGAACTGCTGGCAGATAGTTCCGAAGTAGACTACAAGAGACTAGCTCTGATAAGATTTGACCTCTATTGACTTGGATTCCCCAAGTTCCAAAGTTCCTTTGGGACTTCTGTCAGGTATAGTATGTCACAGAAAAGAGGTGCCTAACGAAAGATGGTGTTCATTGAGCAAACTGAGAGGAGCTGTAACGGTGGGCTCTTCAATCAGAAAGAGGTAGCTGAGACTATTAGTTTCCAGATTCATTTACCCCAAGATGCCAGGGTGTTCATGTAGGGCAGATGTGCCCTTAAGCTGATGTCTCAGCTGCAAGGGAGCCAGGGCTTCCTCATGCTCTAAGTGTAGAGAAAGCAAGGAAGAGAGGTGCAGAAGGAAGGAAGGCAAGACATCACATCACCTCTCAGGGAAGGAAACACAGCCATTTCCCAATTTTTACATTGTGTTTACACTGTAACATTCAGATTGCTCAGCCAGGTACAGCTTTCAATTATCAGCTTCACATACAAGCCATTCACTGAAATAAACCAATTACCCATTTTTTCATCCAGGTGTGAGGGGGTGATGTGCATGTGAAAGACCCAGACAGAAGTGGGGACAAAGTGCTGGCAGGAAGGAGAGCAAGTAGTAAAGGGAAGAAATAGATTGCCCTGGTGAGTTAACTTAGTAATCAAACAGGAACTGTTATCACATGTGATTACAAAGTCAAATTCGTATCAATCAAAACCTATTTCATGTGATAATACTGTTTTTAGAAGCAGAAGCCACAAACGCAAGTGCCACGTTCTTCTGCTGGATGGCTTACAGTGAGGGTGTGCTTCAGGCAAATCCTCTCATGTTCTGCTATCCCATCAACAAGGCTATGAAAAACAACAGAGAGAAAAACTCTCTGCTGCCACCAGTTTTCCACCAGCTCACTTTGTTACCTCTGATTTGCCAGTCTCAACATTCCCAATTTAATATTTCCCTTTTCATAAGAAGCCTGCATTGAAAGGGGAAAATTCATTCAAGCACTAGAGTCTTATAATAATATGAAGGACATACAATACAATACAAAGTCCAGCCCTTTCTATGAGTGCAGGTTTGTGGTGGAGACTATATTCCCATGGTGGTCAGCATTTGCTCACCCTTGGACTGGTGTGAAGGACGGGAGCTCTCTGGTGGCAACATGTGAATTTGCAAAGATGGATTTTCTGTGGCCCCTCTGTTTTTCCTTGCCCATGTGGAAGGCATGTGAGCACAGTTCACAAAGAGTCCTGTGCTGCCCTCTCCCCAACGAACTCCAACCAAAGCATGTCTGCAGAGAGTAGCTTAACTAAACACAGGACAAGATGCTTTTATCTGCAGGGCTGCCTATTTCAGTGCCTGACACTCACAGCTCATAGCCCATTCCTCACGATGCTGTAGCCCTTTCTCCTCCAGGCACGAGCTATGCTAGGACACATGCTCACAAGCCAGGAAGCACCATGCAGGTACCTACTGGCATTTGATTACCTAACAAAACAACCATAAACAGGTCAGATCAGTGTTTCTAGGGGCTGCAGCAGCTCAAGACCAAGGAAAACAGGGGAAAATGCCGCTCTGGGAATCTGAGCTGCTGATGAGAGAGCGGGAAAGGCTGGTGGAATGTCTCATGGGAAGGCAAGGGCAAAGTGAAAAGGAAGGGGACGAAATCAGTCTGCTCTATAACCTGTCAGCTGAGGGCAAAAATATTCGTCATCCCCATCCAGGTTTTACAGGACCTACAAGACCCAGACAATGATCAAGACAACCTGTACAAGAAACAGCTTGAACTGCCATTACTTCCACAAAACAACAGCCCTCCACTTTTCTCCACCTGACTTTTGACACTGCTTTCTTAAGGAACAGTCAAGCTCAAGTGTTCAGAAGCCCGCAGACTGTTGGGGTCTCACAGGATCTGGAGGAGGCAAACTATCCCATCTTGTACAGATGGCTCACACATAAAGCTCACTGCTGGCAGCCCACATTGACGCCTAGTTCACAACTGTGTACCACTGCTCCTTCTTGGTTGGGATGAGCAGATCCACAAAATGGACATGTCTGAACACTCTCCCTGCAGCCCCTCTGCTTCTGACAATCTGTGTCAGGATCCACCTAGAGCTTGCCAAGTCTGCTTAAGCCTCTCTGGAAGAGGTGGTCCCAGCAGCTGCAGAAACAAGCACATTGTGCAGGCAGGAAAAGCCACAGGGGAGTTAAGGCCACAGAAAAGAAGCCCAGCTGCACAAAAAAAAAGAAAAAAAAAATAAGGACAGTCAGAACTGCTCTCCTACAGATGTGCAGAGGAAATACATTTATGCCACAAGATGGTGCCCTGTCTTCACGGCTGGCCTGCACCTTCTGCTCTGTTCCACCTGTGTTTGGTGTGCACTGTCCTGTGAACTGCAGTGGGAGAAGCCCAGCCCCACTTTGCCTACCCAGCAGGAGGTCTGAGGGTGGTCTGAGGAGGCCTGGGACCCTCCACACCCCAAACAGACTGTGCCGGATTTGGATCTGGGGATGAGAGTCTGGATTAGCTCAGAAGCACCTTTCTGAGCACCATGAAAGTCCCACGTGTTGTAAGAAAGAATTTGGAGACAGGGAGCATGGTCCAAGAATTGGGTTTTGGTTACATTCAATCCTTACGAATCCTGGATCCTGGGGGTGTACTCTCCCTCAGGCAGGTGGGAGCCTGCCTGAGAGAGAAGCTACTCCAGCAGGCCACAGAGCCCACACAGCACCATGGCCTTCCCTGGCCTCCTCTGGCAGTGCAGCTGCAGCCACGCTCCTGCCAGCACCCACATATGGCAGCCATGCCACCTGCCTGAGCACCAAACTGCCTCTCTGGCAATGCTCATGGCTGGCTGATGAAGGCTGGAAACGTGGCATCACTCAGCTGGCCACCTCAGCAGACTAGAGGTCCTCCTCCACCCAGCATGCCAAGCACAGGCCACCACTGCAAGACCAGAACAGACCTAACAGCGGGGTGGGAAAGGCTTGTTCCACTCACAGACCCCCTCTGCCAACGGAGGCCATCCCATAGCCACTTCCTTGGACAAGGCCAGCCACAGCAGGAAGACACAGCTCACCACGGCCCAACCAGCAGCCCAGCTGGCTGGCAGAATAGCTACCAAGCAACTCGTGACCCCGTTCCTGACCTACACACAGACCACATCCTTCAGGCCAAACATACCCACAACACAGAAAAAGAGAGAGCTGAGGGACAGTCAGAGCTCCTACCCAAGGACAGCTGTTCAATGAGGAAGCACAGCTGGATCCTCCTCTTTCCGAGAGCCCATGCGCACAATGTACCCCCACTCCTCTGATTAGCACCACCTTGCCTCCCTCATTCCACATGGCAGGAGCTGTAGGAGTGTTGTCTATGCACACCCAAGGTCGGTTCATCAGGAAGGTAACAGCCTTTTTTACACTACCCAGTGTATCAGAAGCCAAAAGGAATAAGTGAGCACAACTCGTGGGCAGATGTGTCCTGCTGCCCATCCCGCTGTGCTCCACAGGCACTGGCAGTGCTGCACAGCCAGAAGTTAGGGCTGGGCTTTGGAAATGAGTTACTGCCTCTGTGTACCTGCCTCCAGTAACCATCCTGCATTCCCTGAGCAGCCTCCTCACACAACACCTTCCCAAAAATCACATGGTGTTATCACATTATCTTTGAAAGTGGCTTCATTAACCTCCAACAAACCTCCCCCAAGACCTCCCCAGCTCTCAGGCTGCTGTTGATGAATACCCTTCATGCTGACTAATACAGTCTCATTGCTTCCTTTTTCATTACCCCATGTTCTTCTTATCTTACGGTTAGACAGTAAGCAGATTAGGGCAGGGATTTGCCAGTCAGTGACTGTGCAGCACCTCACACGACTAGCGATACGTGTGGTAAGGCTAATTCTCATGCCACCCCATCTTACACTCAGAAACCCTTCTGATAATGAACTCATGGTTTTAACCAACCCTAAGTTCCCCCCATTCCCAGACAGGTTCAACAAGTGGCCTCAGCCCCAAGGAACACAAACAAGATGAAGTTCACAAGTCAGAAGAAACAGCTGTTCTGCAGATGAAACACACCGCCAAGAGGTTTTGTCATTATTCTGATGCAGCCAAGTACAAAGCCTATCAAAAACAACCTACTGCAACAACTTTCTTCCTGGGTTGCAGTATGACAGTAGTAGGAGTTAATTAAGTCAGGAAAAAATATATGTATTAATGACACTGCTGAGAGATGTCAGTGGCAACCACCTCCACGCTGGAACAAAGCCCACATAAGCCACAAGTGCTTATTCTCTAAGAAACTCTTGCAACCATGCTGCTTTCAACAATATTACTACCTTACATGCTCAGAGAAGAAATGACCTAAAGGTTAGGGTGTTACCCCATAAATGGCAACGAAGGCCGCATCAGCCTCACCACGGATTTCCTGCCTGAGGCTGGGAGCCCTGCCCCTCTATAAAATTGGTGACGAACACAGCCCTGTGTCACAGCAAAAGCTCAGGAGCATAACCACACTCAGCACAGCAAATCATTCAGATAGTACAGCCAGAGATTTTGCTTAGACCTTTACCCACTGGCTAAGAACAGTTCAAGGCCTCAGCGTACTTAACATGCACTCCGCATCTCAGACAGAAGGGAATTTAACATGCAGTTCATGCCTGCGCATGGCCAATGCATCGTTTTAAGTTTTGCTTGTTGCTATTTTGATTATTTAAACGAGACTGGAGCGGTGGTTAGTCTTTAAAGTGATTCGGGGGGGCAGGATTTGTTTCATTCTCATCGTACACAGGTACTCTGTTGGCAACAACAGAAAAAAAGAAATAAATAAGCCAGGTAGGACAGTAGCTTGGTGACATTCTTGCATTTTTAAATTAACACAGGGCTGTTCTATTCCCAAGCTGCCTTCTCATTTTATTCCCTCCTTTGTTCTTCTGGTGGCGAGAATGCCACTGAGTGGTAATGAAGGAGCCGAACACCTTCCCCATCACACTCGATCCAGAGTGCTTCTGCTGAGGTTGATAAAACTGGCCAGGATTCAGAGCAGTAAGCAGGGTCAGATTCTGCTCCAATCGTTCATAGCCTGCATTTTCTACCCTATGGAAATTAAAAGGACTGCATCCCGCAGCAATTGTGGAACTCGAGAGCAAATTAAAAATTAATACAAGTTCTGGCATTTATCTGTAGTAACTTGTGACAGCCTTTTAATTACTGTAAAAATAATCAATATGCAGCTCTGATTTCCACTATATCTCACATTGACTTAGAGGAACACCAGCACTTCACAGATGGGAAAACAAGAAGTAAGAAAGCTTGCTAGCCTCACCCCGGAGACCAGGGCAGGGGCTTGGGCTGGACTCCAGGCTCCTGCACACTGCTGGCTGTGCATCATCACCTCCTCACCTCCTCAGAAAAGTACCAGAGCATAGCAGCACTTTTGGAAAACACCTTTAGGAGCACCTCCTCCCCTGAAATTTCCCCATACATTTTGATTCCAATGCATCTACTAAGCTCAGTGTTTCAGCAATGCGCTGCAGTGGGTTTCTCCCTGCTTTATTTCTGCCAGCAAAAGATCTATGACTGTAAGGTTTACAGAGACTTTCTGTTCCTGTCTAAAATTATCTTTGCTGAGCCCTGCGATGCCAAGAGCACAGAGCCAATATTCCATAAACCCTATGAAAAAAATGGACTACTGAATTTCAGGCAGAGCAAATTTGGTTACAGCAGCATCCATCAGGCACGAGCAGAACTCACAGCCCCCACCTCGTACAAACGGGACCACCCTGTTTCTTTGCTTCCTGAGAGCACATAAATGCAGGGCCTGACCCTGCCCACCAGGAGGGCTGTCCAAACCAAGAGGTGTCTCCACGATAGCCGCTGGAAGAGTGGTGAACTGAGGGAGCAGGGCAAAAAGGTAAGAAAAGGCAGCAGGTGGGGACAGACAGATGGGGAAGCAGGGGGCTAAGAATGAGACAATAGTAATTAGCATAAGCAGCAGCAGCCTCAGCTCACCAGCTGCTTTGCCAATTGTACGCCTCCGATTTCCAACAGCAAAGAAGCAAATTGCCTAAGAGTAGCTCAAACTGCCTCACTGAACTGAGAGTATTGGGAGAAAAAAAACTGATCTCTGCGTTACAAAAAGCAAGGTTTGCAGGGCTGCCATGTAGAGGTTTGCCTAAGTAAGGCATGGAACAGGCAGCTCGAAACAGCCACCAAATACTTGAGAGCGAAAGGCTAAAAAAGGAAGGTTTCAGAGGAGGAAATGAGTCAGTAGCTTGGAGACGGGGAGTACACATAGCTGAGGCATACAAAGTAAGCAAGTAGTCACCATCTCAGATGCTAGCAAGACAGTAAGATGGAGATAGTATTGATCATGTCAGACTCCTGTAGATGCGTGGGCAACCATTTACATTGATCATGGTAGGGTTGGAAGCAGTCCTTCACTGAACAGAAAGTGGATGGCTGCAGCTCATGCAGGTGTTTTAGACTGGAGCCAAGGAAGAAGGCAGTAACCAACAGCAATAGCATTGCTGAAACTTCTCAGGCTTGCTCATGGGGAGAGGGGTGGATTTTTTGGAAGGAAGTTTCAGGTAAATTGCAAATGCAGTTTGCCATAAGAGAAGGAGGGGAATTCAGAGGGTATTCACCTTTTGAGGCGGTTTGTCTGAACATCCAGCTTCAGCTTTCAGCCTGGCTTATTCATAGCACTAACACCACAGAAAAAAGGACAAAGCTTATTCAGTGCCTGAAAGACACAAGTTTATTTTTATGAAAACCTGCATTTCCAGAGTGCAGTTGTAGCTATCAGCAGTGTTCATTTCTTTCTTCTTAATAACTTCACATTGCACTTACATCGTAGGGCCAAAGGGGAAAGTCTCAGCAAATGGAAGCCCTGCTCGCTCGTATGCCATCACAGCAGCTGGCTGTAAGAGGCATTAGCAGAGCAGCAAGCCACAGGGGGTTGGTGTTGGTGTGGCAATAAGCCACAACAGGACACAACTTCCTCATCGTTGTCCCAGGTCCCCGTTCCATCAGAAGGCAGGACTGATGATAAGAGGAAGTAAAAAAGAAGCACCAAAATTCCCTGTCGCTCACTTCAAAACAGGGAGCTCCTCCTTGGCTCAGGCAGCCAGAAGACAACTTTAGTTCAAAGCCTGTGAGGAACAGGCTGCTCAGGACTGGAAAAACAGACTCCCTGTCACCTACAGGAAAAGCAGCACAGGATTTCCATGGAGCAGGGGTTCCCAAACCATAACAAACTCAAACAGTGTTGCCGCTCATCAACAGCCAATGGCACACAGCTCCCAGCGCATAGCCAGAGCTCTCTGTGCCTGTGCTGGTACTGCAGGTAGAGCCCGCAGAGCTCAGGTCCCACCACAAGCTAGGCAGCTGCCAGTGCCCCTTGGCTTCTTCAGGGCACCACAGCCACAGGCGCTGTGCCTCCCCAGGCTATGCTGGCCTGTCTTTTGATAAAGAGTCTTTGGTAAAGTCTTTCAGAAAGCCATCATGGTTCTTAGTAATGTGTCCTTCCCAGAGCAAGCACATCTTTCACATTAGACAGAAACAAGTGAGAGTCCTTGCTCAAACTCCTTCATGTTGAGTTTCCTTTAACTTGTTAAGATACCTTCTTGACGCATTGCAGTGTGCCCAGAAACACAAGTCCTATTGAAACAGGCTGAGCCAACAGCTCAGTTTCAATTCATTTTCCCTTGTAAGTATATAACGTGAAACAGCCCTAGCCCTGTTCTCATGGCCTTACATCATCCCTTCCCCTTCTCCCCAGGACGCCTTATTTCTGCACCCTTCTCTCTTCTAGTGAAACCAAGTCATTAAGAGCAAGCTCAGAACAGTGACAGACAAATTACCCACAGCAATTAAAAGCAAGAAGCACAGCTGCCCAGGTTACGTGCTACAGTCCATGCAAAGGCTCCAGCAGTGTGGGGGTGTTCAAGAAAGGTGTAGATGTGGCACACAGGGACATGAGTTAGTGGGCATGGTGGTGACGCTTTGATGGCTGGACGTGATGATATTGAAGGTCTTTTCCAACCATAACAATTCTATAATTCTATCATTTTCCCTCCCATTCTTTGATTAAACACATTAAAAAAAAAAAAAAAAAAAAAAAAGCACTAAGAGGAACAACCCACCCACTCCTAGCAAACTGTTCACCAGTGCCACTTCATTTCAGCCCATCTGGAGCAAATGCTGTGGCCAAAGGGACCCCTGGCAGAGCCTGCTGGAACAGGACTGCTTTTTCAACACACCCACCTTCAGTATGCGACCACCCAGCAACCCGTATCTCATGTGAACAGGTCTGACAGCATCTAAAAAGGGAAGCTGCTAAGGGAGAAAACAGGATGTCACACTGTAGTAGAACAGCGATGTGGATGGAAGCACAAGGTATACCTTCTATCTTTATTACTGGTGCTTTATGCTAGCTGTAAGATTGGAAAAATAGCTGTAACCTCGGAAAAATCGTGCTGCCTTGTAGCTCAGCCCAGAAAACACACCATCAAGCCTCGCTTTGTTTTCTGCTGGCACGGAGACACAACAGATCGGCGTGGTGCTGGGCACTGCCTATCAGTGCACGGCCATGCTAGCTGGAGTACTGCAGTCAGCATCCTGCAACGAAACACGCCCATCTCCACTATTTTTTAACGTAGAAGGCGCTCCTGTAAGCAGCTCAGCCTGATTACAAGAACCCCGACTGCCCAGAATCATGACAAAAACGGTATCTCCGCAGCGTATCGCCTAGCAGCCCTACAGCACAGCGCGGCCCCACGCCCGCAGCGCCGCTTTGTCTGCGAGACGGACGCGTAGTGCCCGCGCCCCCGGCCCGGCGCGCCGCTCCTCTCGCGGGATTTCCCCAGCCCTCCGCGAGAACGACAGCGGCAGCCAATCAGCAGTGGCCGACTGAGATCGCACCAAAGTAGGTATTAAAAAACGCTCAAAAAAAAAAAAAAAAAAAAAAAGCACCATACTTCCTCCTCCTCGGCTGCACTGCCTATCCCCTCCCCTCGGCCTCGTTCACGCCGCCTTCCTCGCAGCTTCCCCGCCCGCTCTCCACACAACCGCCGCTTCCCTCACGACCACCCCCAGCCCTTTCGCCCCCGCCGCCCCCGTTACAGCTCCCCTCGGCCCCCCCCGCGCACACCTTGGGGCAGGTAATCCCGCCCCCCTCGCATATCGCCCGCCGCCATTGGCCGGCCGGCACGCGGCGGCCATCAATCACTCTGCGGCTCGCCCTCCGATTGGACAGCCCAGCCCCCCCCTCGGGCAGGCGAGCGAAAGGAGCGCCCCCCCCTCTGCGGGCGGTGTGTGGGCGGTGTTTGCGGCTGCTCGCATGCGCGAGGCTGGGAAGGGGAGCGGGCTGGGGCGTTGCCACGCAGGGTCCCACCATAACAACCGCTTCCTCCGCCGGGCACGGCGGCCGTGACGTCGGCAGCGTTTCCGCTCGGCTCGCGCCCTCGCCGCTTCCCTTCCTGCCGCCGGAGCCCGCGCCGCGCCCAACACCCGAGGGAAGCAGCCGCCGCTCCGCCGACACCATGGTAGGAGCCGGGAGCTGCGAGCGGGAACGCGGCTCCCCCACCGCCCTCATCCGTGCGGGGAGCTGTGGGGGGGCGGCGAGGGGCGGCTGGAGCCTCGGCATCCAGCGCCGCCGCGATGCCGTCGCGCAGCCGTTCCCGCAGCCGGCGGGCCTCCGGGCTGGAGGCGGCCGCGCCGCGCTTCATCCCTCTCCCTTTCCTTCCCCCCCAACCCCGCCATGAGGCGGTGGGGCGCGGCCCCCCTCCTTTCGAGGCGACGGGCCCGCCCTCTCCTCCTCGCGCGCCCCACCAGCCCCCCCTCTCTCCCCCGCACAGAGCGGTGGTGCGCTCCGCGCCGCACGCGGGCGCGAGGGGCAGCGCGGCCATTGGGGGGATGGGGGGAAGGAGGGCACGGCGGGCAGGGCGCGCGCGCGAGGCGTGGGGGGGAGCGATGCGCGCTCCTTCCCCGTGCCGCAGGGCGCGGCCACGTGGGGGAGGGGCTGCGAGGGGGGAGGGGAGGCGGCGCCCCCTCACGGCCTCGGCGGGGCGGGCGGCAGGAAGCGCGGGGCCGCATCCGGCCGCGGGGCGGGAGCCATCTTCCCGCAGCGCGGGGGGTCGGGCCTGGCCTAGAAAGCGGCGGCGGGAGGGCGGGCCGCGGCTCCGCCGGAGCGGGGCGGTGGCTCCGTTCGGCACGGGCCCGGTGGGGAACAAAAGGAAGGGAGGTGGGGGTGGTTCTACCGCCCGAGCCGCGGAGACGCGTGCGGGAGCGCGGTGCTCCTTCGGCCGGCAGCGCGGGGCCGGGCGCCTCGCGGCGGCTCTGCGCTGTGTGAGCCGGGCCGCGTTGTGCAGCACCGGCTGACAGTTCCCTTGAATTCTCTCACTTTCGCCCCGGTTTTGCTTACATCGCGCACGGACGCTCCTCTCACAACGAACGAGTGTTTCCACACGCCTCGTTTCTTGCGCTTTGCCTTACAGCAGCCCGCCCCGCGCTTATCGTTGCCTTCTCGGACGCAGGGGATGTCTGATAAATGAGCTCCCGTTCGACACAGGCCCTGCACGCAGGAGGTGCTGCTCATCTCGCTTCCCACGAAGCAGCTGGAGCGCTGCGGCCAGCCCTCAGCACGAGGCACAGCCAGGAGAGGTGCAGAGCGAGCTGCCGAAGGTCTGACGAGACCTGCAGCTCCTGTTTTAAAGTAGGCTTGTCTCAACAAGCCAGCTGCTACCTCTGCAGTACGCAAACCTAGTTTAAAATGACTTGCTCCGTGTGCCAGGCTTCCTCTTGCTTCAGAAGCAGGCAGTTCCCAAGTTGGCCGAAACACGTATTTCTCATAGCTATCACCTTTTTGGAACAAGCTTTAGGTTTTTTGTTCCTTTTTATTTGCTTTTAGATGCTTGCTTGTTGCAGCAAATGAACTTGCTTTTAGGCAGCGTAGGCCTTTTGCCAGAGTACAGCAATGCCAGCAGGAGGGCATCACTGGGTATCAAAAGAGCATTGGAATTCCTGCTTTTACATGTCTTGCTGTAAGGCTTAATTTCTTTGGTACTGGATTAAATGGTTCCACAGTCCTCAGAGGACCGTGCAAATTATTTTCCTTGCTTGTTAGTCAATAGTATTCCCGAATCTGTGTAACTAAGAGGTCTGTGTGCCTCATGGACAAGAAGACAGCCTCCCTACGCTTGGTTGGGTGGGTGCCTGGCGTGTTTCTACTCATGCTGCTGGGGTATTACTGGTCCCTGCAGGGAGCAAGGGTTGACCCAGGTATCTCATATGAGAGAGCTATGGGCAGGCAGTCTTTATCTAGAGCTGCTTGGGGGCTTCATGCTTGCCCAACACTCAGCCATCTCCAGGACAGATAACTTGTTAGCAAGTGTCTGAGTTGTCTGGGGAAGACCTTCAAAAGCTCTTTTTAAGGATGAGTGTTACATAGCCATAGGGTTGTGGGGGGCCCCCATGAACATTCCTGCAGACATTTGGCTCATAAGATCTGATTTTGTGCTGAATGTGTTCTTAAGAAGCTTTGCTTTCCTGCAGGAGTCTTGTTGCATTCCAGCTTAGACCCGCATTACCTTAGAAACATGTGTTTCAACACAGGAATGGGCACTTCTCAAAATTTCTGCCCCCCTAGTGGCTGCTGTGCTTCCTGTTCTTTCAAAAGCATGGCTGGGATTGCCTTTCTCAGTGGGGATTGCCTGTTCTGCCTGCCTGGGTAATTACCAGGAGCGAATTTCATGGTGGCTGGGAGAAGGTGGTGATTTCCTTTGGCTGAAAGGTGACGAAGTAACCTTCAAGAATGCAGAAGATGCTTTTTCTTGTCTTTCTATGTCTAGTTGGAACTTTTCTTTTTGTCAGGAAGAAGGAAGAAAAGCCTTTCCCATGTCCTCCCCTCAAAAGAGAGATCACGTAATGCAAAAAAAAAAAAAAACAACCTTGAGTCAGGCTGGCAAGATCTGCCTACAAGTGGCATGCAAATAGCACTGTTCTTGCTGGTTTATGGTGTGTAAATAATGGCCTCTTACACAACAGCAGTAAAAATAAAAAGGCAGTTATGTTTCCTATCATGCTTCAGATCTGAACCAAAGCTTTGGAGTTTTTCAGATGCGTCAACTGCCTTGTGTAAGTGTGGGTGTCTGTCTAGCTGCTCTTAGTGGGGGAAGCAGGCCAGCTTTGGACTTGGGAGGGCTCTGCTATGGTTATGCTGGCCTGGTCTGCAGGGTGAAGTCGCAGCAGCTGCTTCACATGTTGCCTCCTTCCCTACTCTGGAAAGCAGAAGTGCTAGTATCAAATAGGCTTTCTTGAGTGCCCTGCTAACAGATGAGAAGCAAAGCAGCATTCAAGACCCATATGTCTGTAACCACCCATGTTTTCAGGCATCTTGCTGACCACAGCTGGCAGACTTAGCTGACACCTTTTCAAGCCTGCTGTGGAATTGATGTTCTCCCAGCAGGCTGCATGAGCCTCTCTGCCTGCTCGGTGCTAGCTGAGCTTAGTTCTCCCTTCAGGTCTCAGCCCTGGCACCATCCCATGATGCTGCGTGGCAGTGTAAGGAATGGCTTTGCAGAGTCTCCTGTCCTGGAACAGTCAGGTGATAATGGTTCTAACTGAAAACTTGTGCTGTGACACATTGGTGAGTCAGATGAAAGTGCCACACAGCCGCACAAACAGTTCTGGAGTGGAAGGGGAAGGTGGCTGGGAGGAATGGTATGCCAGGACTGGGGGAAATGAGATGCTTGCTCAAGAAACCCAGAACCAAATATGTGGCAGTGATGTGACTGGTAAACATGGGCACACAGTGTTCTCAGATCTCTGCCTTTGCAATTAAACCTGGCGTGCTTCAGTATGTTCTTGGTATCAATTCTGGAAAAATTGATGGTGCTTTTCCAAGAGGGAAAAGTTTCCACTTGAGTAGCTGTGGATAGTCCATGCTGATGTATACAACGTGTGCACATGGTTCCCAGACAAAAAGAGGCAAGAACTGGTTTCTTGAAATGCCTGAGCTGTTATCTACAGAAACACTACAAAGAAAGTCTGCAGCATAAAATTGGTGTGCACTTAAAAACAGGTTTAATCTGCCAAGCTCCTTGTGAGACAAACTAAGTCATTAAAGCTGTCTGTCTTACTGCTGATGTAGGAGCAAAAAGTTCTAGGTGAAGTATTTTAAATAATCAGAGAAGATCACAACAATCTCTAATAAAATCCAATGCAAATTGCATTGGAGATATATTTCTATGCGGGCTTGCTGCAAATCAATCTGTTGAGGATCTGATAGGCGTTTCGCTTGAAATCTTTCTGTACACAGGGATTTCTTGGAGGAAAATTTTGGATTATTCTTTAGCCTTACCCTTCCATTTTATCACCCTATTCAGATGAAATTCCAGCTGCAGAGTACTTTGTGATGAAGGCAAGCTATTGGAAGCTGTTAGCGGAGCCAGCTGGAGCCAGCCTTTGCAGTCCGAGGCCTGTGAGACAGAAGGCTCTCTCTTCAGCTGTGCTATTTGGGGACAGCATTCTGCTCTCACAGGGCTTCTGCAGTGCTTTGCACTTGAGGCAGGAACGATGGCTTTGTGAAGGGAATAAGAGCTGCTGTGTTACTGCAGTGCATGCTGACAAGGCATTTAATGCAACCATTACCTCATGTGCCTACAGCAGTCTATATGAAAATACAATGGGGTACTGGTGTGAGGGCTGTGGAGTAACGTAGGCGGAGGCGCAGCCCACAAGGCATGCTGCTTTGGCCATAGTTGCATGGAAGTATGGGGGGAGAACTCATTTTTTGCTAAATCCCTTGGGGGAAATTTGCACATTTAGGGAGATGTGCAGGCAAGAATATGCAGCCCTGTCATCGTTTTTTCCATCTGATAACGAGGTGGCTTGCCTCCTTGTTGTTGCCTTGATGAGGTTAGCTGGCCCTCACACCCATGGGAACAATCTGGCTATTTGCCTGCCTCTTATGTCCTGAGAATGGTTTTTAATTATTGTTGCATATATTCAGGGGTTGCTCTGTCCTATGCTATAAAATGCAGCCAGCTGATGGGCCTTGTGTCCCACCAGTACCTGCCATGCATGCTGCTCAGCCACCCATGTATGTTGTCCTGAGTTGGATAATTGCTTTCCTATTGAAAAAGGAACAGAAGAAAGCTATGCAGCATTCTGGCCACTGTGCCTGAAAAAATAATGAATGTGCTGTATTGAATCCTCTGAGCGGTGTAATACTGGGCCAGGGAGAATCCAAGCTAACAAATAAATGCTTTTTCTGTCATTACTGGCAGGTGGAGGCTTCTCAGCAGCTGTTTTTCAGGACAAGTCAGCAGAGACATTGTTAAATTACCACTTGTGAACATGTACTTAGGAGTGTGGCATTTCTCTATGTTCCAGTGGCTTTCACAGTCATCCTCTTGCTGCCCTACCCTGAATGGCCGTGGCCAAGTTACAGCAAAAGCTACCTAGGGTTGAGGTTTTTCCTTTTTAGGTATGTTTAGAGAAGCCATCATAACTGGTACAAGCCTGGAGCTGGAGAGGGAGTCCTTTTGGTGCAGGAGTATGCTGCCTTCTTGGAAGCATGGGATTTCATGGGTTCATTTCAATCCAATGCTGTGACACAGCTATAGTGTTTTCTCAGAGTGAAGGAATCTATGCTGTCCCTAGCAGATCAACATCTGCTGGTATCAACATGTGAATGGATTGAGAGGTTCTATAATAGTTATGAAGAAGAGTTGCACCAGCTAATAACACTTTACTTTGGAAAGTTAAGAAAAAAAAAAATCCAGTTCTTATTGTTGCCCCTTCAGCCTCTGGTCAGTCCCAGTGGTCAGCTGCAGATTAACAGTGAATTTGAGTTTCCAGACTGAATACTCTCAACATTTTTGGAATCTGAAGCAACTTGCCAGCCGTGTTCAATTCCTTTATAAGGAAATAACTTGTCTCCCAGCTTGGAGAAATGTTTTTGGCTGTGCATCTGCTCTTAGCTGCACAGTTTGCATGTACTTGCAGCTCCATTGCTGATGCTTTCTTCTGGCTCTGCTGAGTAGTAATGCCTTCTTCCAGAGTTAACTTCTTGGTAACAGGAGTCAATGCAGAGGGACTAGTGATCTTAGAGCAAAGATCAAGAGTTGATAAAGGTGGAGATGGTTGATATCAACTCCTTTTATGGTATTACTAGTCTGCGCTGGGTCAGACTTTGTGCATCTTCTGTGTAAACTCCTAAACTTTTTGCAGGTTTAAAAGGTGAGACTTAAATCTCGTCAGCTGCTGAGGTACCATTAGCTTGAAAGACAAATCTCATAGGAGAGGAAAAAATGGCTGTCTGGAGTTCGCAGTGGATTAGCCCAGCTAATAGTAGTGAATGATGCAGTAGTTCCAATTGCTGTTTGCATTATTAGGGCAGCCGTGCATTATTTCCGGTCCTCCCAGAGAGGTCTTGCCTGCACCAAGCACAGTGATGCAGAGACAGGAAGAAAGACGTTTATTTCTCATTAGTTCCCAGCCACGCTCTCACAGAGGTACAGTCCATTGTATGAAGGAGGTTATGTAGGAATGCGTCAGTTTGCACCGATGTTTGCACTTCTGCTTGTATTTATCGTGGAATAAGCTTTCTCTGCTTACTTTCCTTATGCTGCTGGAGACATGCAAAAGGGTGGCTGCCTGCCAGGCAGCTGAGGCACAGTGACTTCCTCCTGTTTGGTAGGCCTGCTCCTCTCCCAGAGCAAATGCAAGGGATTTGAGGTAGATTACCCCAAACAGACAATCTGTGCATTGTAAATTCTGAGGGTCCATTTCTGTTTGAGTAAGCTCCTAAGGAGCACTGTTCTCTGTGCTGGAGGAAAGCTTCCATGTCAGATTGATAGCTATATAGCATTGGCATCCAGATCTCTGTGATGGGGATAAAAAGAGGAAAAAAATGACATGTGCATTGGTCGGGGCTTTGAAAAGAATATATATGTTAAGTAGTGGCTGTCCAATCCATAATGACTCTTAAGGACAGGAAAGTTAGCGTTATGCAGTTGACCTTCACCACTGATTTCCCTGGCATTCCAGCTGAACTCTGCTATTTGCTTATACCTTGAGAGAGCGCTGTGATTTGGTGTCTTCCTCTCCCTCCCCCCCACAAAATGAATCCATCGGGCACACTTTTGTGGGCTGAGCTGAAGGGAAACCAAAACGAGGAACAACCTTCAGTCTTTTTCAGTTGGTACGTCTCACATGATGCTGTACCTGCCTGCACAGCAGTGCTGACTGTGCTCAAAATGATGACGTGTAGCAGTTTACACAGAGGGAGGAGGGTGACTTTCCTTCTAGTACGTGACTTACTGTATCTGAGGAGAAGGTTGCTTTTGGAAGCCCCAAAAGCAGCAGGGGGAGAGGCAATATTAGGAAGGAATCTCACTGTTTACATGGCATGTTGCAGTTTGAGCAGAATGGGTGTTGGACAGGCTTTGATTTGCTGTTTACTGCTCTGACCATGATGTTTTTCCTACAGTGTGACTCCCTGGATTTGCAGTGTTCTCTATTGTAGAGCTGTCTTTAACCTCTCAAACTTCATTTTGTTCTGAGTGTAAAACTCAGATATAAATACTGTCTGTTACTGCTAAGTAACCAGAATTTCTCACCAAGCTTCTAGGAGGGGGGGAAGATGGGATGGGGTGAAGAAATCCTTTTAAAGGCAGCTTGTTTTAAAAACTGGACGAGGAACTGCTGGGAAGCTGAGAATCTTTACAGTCGGACTTACAAGCTCTGCCTTTAAAACACTGAATTGAGAACACCTTCAGATTGTTCATGTATTCCAGTGCCCCCACTGTATCTCTCCTGACTTCTAAACCAAACCGATTTGATAAATGTAGGTTTGACAGTGTTGTACCTCTGTTCCTAAAGCTGATAGCAAATAGGCTGGAAGTGGCCAGGAGACTGAACAGAAGTGACCCTAGTTAATTTAGTTGTCTGCCTGTCCCGAAATGCTAATGAAGCCAAGCTGCTGTAATGTCGAAGGATTTGCCACAACTGAATCTCAGAGGACAAGGGGTGGACATAAATGTGAAACTACCCTAACAACACTGTTCCAATCTAAGTAGGATTGTGCCTTGTTCAGAATAGTTTTGGTTTGGCAACTTACTGTAGGCGGCATTGAAGCTCCAGATTCTTTACTTGAGAAGGGCCTGCAGCTCTCCTGTCTAGACTCTGAGGCTGTATTGCTTGTCTTCTAGCCTCAGTTTGAAGGCAGCACAGTAATGTAGTTGAGAGTATACTCAGTGGTAACCCTAAGGGTCTTTGTTCTCATCTTTGCAGGCATCTGGAGTACAAGTTGCCGATGAGGTTTGCCGTATCTTCTATGACATGAAAGTGCGGAAATGCTCTACGCCTGAGGAAGTGAAGAAGAGGAAGAAGGCTGTCATCTTCTGCCTCAGTCCAGACAAAAAGTGCATTATCGTGGAAGAAGGCAAAGAGATTCTAGTGGGAGATGTTGGTGTGACGGTTACTGACCCTTTCAAGCACTTTGTGCAGATGCTTCCCGAGAAGGATTGCCGTTATGCCTTGTATGATGCAAGTTTCGAGACCAAGGAATCCAAAAAAGAAGAGCTGATGTTCTTCTTGTGGTAAGCACTCTTCACAACTTGCCTGTTCCTAGCATGAGGCCCAAGCTGTGCTGAGGTCTATGAGCATTTGTTTTGTCTATGGAAGGCTTAAAATGTGCTGGACAGCATGGTACTTGTATTATGAGCCATTAGAATTTCCTTTGTTTATAATCAGTGGGATGCTGTTTGTCTTGTTGCTGGATAACAAATGCTGCTAATTGCACTATCTTCCTGTATTCCATTAGGGCACCAGAACAAGCACCTCTCAAAAGTAAGATGATCTATGCAAGCTCCAAGGATGCAATCAAAAAGAAGTTCCAAGGTATGTAGTGCAGCTAACACTCCTAGATGCCATCTGAAACACACTGCAAGACTTAACCTTTTGCTAATTGGCTTTTTTTTTTTTTGAGATGCTAGTGAGATGAGAATTTTACTAGGTGAAATGCCCTGTGACAGAGCTAAAAAGCTCTGGCTGAAGCCAAACTTAAAATGTCTGACTCCAGGCTCTAGAGGCACTAGAACTGTGCTCAGAACTGAAGCAGGCTTGGCAGTGTACAAGAGTAACTACCATACAGAGTAACTTGTTTACACCATGCAGCCTATAGACATCACATTCTTGTTAACAGTAACCTGTATTTTGTGTCGCACTGTCTCTGTGGCAGAGGACCTTCAGCCCTGTATCTATTGAACTGCAGAATCAAGTAACCGTAACTGTGCTGTACTAGTAAATGATTGGCTTGATTTCGAGATGCAATTGTGATTACTCATTTCAAAGGCATTGCATCTCTGAGTGGAGAAGCAAAGTGATGTTCATCCTGTCAGGCACCAATGACCAAAGAGTTACCCTTGCTGCAGCGTTCTGAAAGTTTGTTCTAAGTAAATGATTGTGATGGCTCCCAGCCTGGTAGCAGTGCCCCCTTCAGCTCTTAGTGCCACGCTGGTCTGGAGTTCTGCACTGTTCTCCCATGAGTAGTACTGATGGGAGCGGTGCACAGCAGTGCCATTCTTCACAGTACAGCTCACCAATGAATTGGAGCTGGTCAGGGATAATGTACTGTGCTGCACATGTGAGAGCTGAAGAAGAAACACTGCTTTCTCTACTTTTCTCAACATAAGGCAGAGCTGGGTCTGGCTCCCTTATCTCCAGAACAGAAACCACTCTTAATTCTGTGTACCAGCTAAGTCTCTACAGTATGTCCCACTTTGATTGTCAGCTGTCTCCAGTGCTTGCATTGCAGCAGCTCCCTCAGTTGACATATTCAGGGTAACAGTAGAAATGGGAGTGTTTCACTTGCAGGTTGATTTGCCATGAGAAGCTGACAGTCTGAGCACTGACAGTAGTGAAAAGCTTTTCCATGATACATGTGTTGATTTGTGATGTGTAGCCAGATGTCTCCTTTGATATATCAGTATGGGGGGGGGGGGGGAATAAACCCAAATTCCTTAGTTTTCCTCACTGAAGGTGGGACTTCAGCTTGAGTGACCAGACTACCTCTTCTAATATTACTACTAACTGTGCTTCTCTGGTTGATTACTAGCATATTGAAATACTGCATTATTGAGTGTTTTGCATCTTTTTTTTAGGCATAAAGCATGAATGCCAAGCAAATGGGCCAGAGGACCTCAATCGAGCTTGTATTGCTGAGAAGCTAGGAGGCTCCCTAGTCGTAGCTTTTGAAGGAAGTCCCGTGTAGATGTCATACAGTGCCACAACTCTACAAGCATTCCATGTTTTAATATATCAGTTATGTAAAGCAACCATTCTAGGCAAGGGTTTCACTAACTGTAGGGAAGCTGTCTTGTAGAATAAAGTAGATTTTGGAGATGTAGCTCGTATGTACAAATGACCTTAAATAAATCAAATTAAGGATTTATCTTGGTGTATTAATATTTGCATTGGTTGTCTATCCCAGTACTATCCCCAATGAATTAACACTAAAGGTCTCCAAAAATTCTGATTCAGCAGTGTATCATGGGATGAAGGGGGGAATGATGAGAACAATCTGGTTCCTGTTCTTTTCTAAATTAAAATGAGCAAAATCATCAGTCTTTCTGAGGCTACTGGCCAAATTGCCAAATGAAAAAAAACTAAAAACTTTCCCCTTGAATCATTTAATGCAAGACTTAAAACCTGTAGTTAAAGTTAGGCACCTAAACAGAGCTAAATTCTTAGTGCTTGCGGTTGCACAGCGTTACTAATAAGGGTTAATTAGGAGGTTAAAATAGAGATTGAAGTAGGCATGCTTTCCTGGAGAAAGTCCTAATCATTCTTGTAAACTCGCAGTGCAGCAGTCTTTAAAGGTTTGCTTGTTCCTACAGGTTAACATTGGTTATGAAGTATCTTGAGATCTCCTCCAAGGCTGAACGATTCTATTAAAATTGCTTTTCCTTTGGCATAGGTTAATTTAGAACTACCATCTTTCTACTAACATGCTTCCTAGCGGATCAGATGCTTCTGAGGCTTTGACAAGTGCAGATTCTTCCATCGGAGCTCTCCAGTTATGGGTAGTACAATGAGAAAGAACCACTTGGAAAAACAGCAAAAGATTGCAAGTGGTGTTCTCAGCCCTAGTCTTTGGTCACTTGGTCCATTTGTCCATAATTATTATTGATTTAACTTAGTAGAACCAATCAGCCTGACTAATATGGCTTGATCTGGGCTTTTTGTCTGTTAGCTTCTTTAATTCTGTAGAAATGCATGGAAATATCACCTACTAGAAAGTCTGACCTGAAATGCCTTTTGTATGGGGGGGGTAGAGAACATTCCTGTGCCAGCTACAGAGATCTTAAAAGCTTCCATGTTTCACCAGTGGTTGATTAAAGCTGTTTCCTTTGTGTAATGTGTACATGGAAGTTGCATAGACTTTTCCTGTATGTCTGTAGAGAAAAAAAAAAGAAAAAAACCCTTAGCCTCCAGTGCGTTACTGTGGTATGTTCTGTGTGTGCCAAACTTGAATAGCTTAAATAAATGGGGTTTCTTTCCCCTGGGTCAGTGACTGATTCCTCTCCAGTTTGCAGTGGGGGGAAAAGAGGCTGGAAGGAGAAGTGGGGGAGAAAGCATGTCCATTTCTCTGCAGCCTGTTGATGTCCTCCTTGGCCTCACACACCTCAACAGCTGAGTGCATAGCAATCTGTGGCAGTCATGAGATCCACCCTGGTGTCTGCTCCCTTCCTTCTGGACCTGTTGGAGGCCTGTGCCAGATACTTGGTGCTGCTTTTCCAGTAAGAACTGAGAGCTTCCTCTAGCCTGTGCCAGAAGTTAAAGGCTGCCCCTTCTGCCAGGTATGTAGGGACACCTGCTTGGTCTGCTGCTTTTCAGGAGAGTACTACCAGGGAAGTGCTGCTCCCTGGCCTAATGCAGTGTCTGTGCTTTTTGGCTGTGCTGTGTATTTGAATATTTAATCAAAGGCAAGCATTGACCGTGTGCTCTAATGTGGTATCCTTGTGTGCTCCACAAGGGTCAACTTCTGATACGATCCACCACAGTGAGATCCTATCAGAAGAGGAAACTGAACTGGCATCAGTGGGTGTTCCTGGCCTGTTTCTTCCTCAACTTTCAACCTGGCACAAGGGAGTAGCCATTCCCATAAAAACAGCTCTTCCATACAAGGCAGTAATCGTCCCCACAAAACAGCTCTTCTGTACCTTGGTGTCTGTCCAAAGTTCAGGCTGAGATAAGAAAACCAGTGACACAGTGGGAGTGGTGCTGCCTGACAAATAAAGGGAACTCCCATTCAGGAGTCAACTGATAACTGACACCCCCGGACTGCAGCTAACTTCAAAGAGCAATCCAGCCCAGGTGAAGCTCCCTGGGATTTCCTTTTTTGGTTAGAGAATGGCCTGAACAAAGGGGAAGGAAGTCAGAAGTCAGATGTCGAGGCAGGGAGGGTGCTTCTCACTATGTGAAAGCATTCAAGTCAGGAACTTGGGCACAGAGTGCTTCAGTCAAGGGACTGAGGCAGAAGGTGGTGCTTTTGGTTGTGGTTAGGTATGGTCCCAGCTTCACTTGGTCAGTTTTTAGGATCCTCAGTGCAAACCCTGAGGTACAAACCTGATCTCTCCCACTGTGTTCCTGTGCTGGCTGTTACTTTGCATTCAGCTTTGTTGATCATAGGATGGAGTTACTTAGCAAGCCAAACTTCATCTTCCAAGGTTGTTGCCCTTCTACAGTTGCAGCTATTGTAAAACTTGGAAAGGTGCTTCCTTTTATGATTTTCCAATCCTTTCATTCGTGGCTTTTCCCAAATCACCCAGACCTTCTTGAAAAGGTGACACAAGCAGAGCCATTGAGCTTTGAAGACCCACCTGGCTGCAGCACTCAGGCTGCTGTTCGCACCTGCCCTGCATCACAACCTGCTAACCCGGTAATGAGCCAGCAATACAGCTTGCCTGAAGGAAGATAGAGCCCTGCAAAGCCCGTGCTGCTCAAGGGGTGGATGCAGCATGAAATCCCACTACTCTGAGGTGAGGGCTTGGCCCTTTGAGAGTTGACTCTGGCCTCTCAGGAGGTTGTTGGCTTTCCCCTTCTCATGGCTCCCTGGAACAGCATAAATCCCAGCAGCACCACACCAGGCACCTGAACTTAAGCTTAAACACCAGCACCCAGTGACCTGTTTCCATCATCTGCCTTACTTAACAACTCCAGTTCTCTCCCTTTCAAACAGCAGCTGGGTGATGTCCTGAAGTACACGTACATCCCTCACGCCAAGGACGCCAAATCTGCACTCCTTTGGCTTCTGGAGCCCATTGAGCATGCATGCTGCTGTCTACCCTTCTTGCTCAGGCTGTGTACTTAAAGAGCTTTCTCACTGCTCCTGTGTGCGCACTCATTAAGCGTGTGCTGTTTTGCACAAGCAAGCACAGTGAAGGAACTGGTTGTTGCAAAAGCAAAACACAAAAACCAAAAAGTTTCATCACTTTGCTGTGCTGGCTGTTTTGGGGCCCTCACCACTGACTGCCATTTGGATGATGGCCACCCCCTTCCACTCAACAGCTCATTCCAACCTATGGTTGGTTTCTACTGGTTTTGCTTTTTTGTTACTGCCTGGGTAAATAGGGCCTCCCAAAGCCAGAAGAGGAAGCTGATGGCTAATCATGACTGCAGAGTGAGGGCTGGGTCAATGAGCACATCCCTCCAGAAGCCTAGTATAGCCAGGTAGAAGCCAGGCACTCAGCCTCCTGCACTCAGAGGGCTGGAAGCAAGGGGAGCAGAGGGCACAGGGCCCAATGTCACCAGCCTGCAGCCATCAGCTCCCCTCCAGCCCATCCCACATCAGAAGTCCACAGTCCCCACCTCAAAAACCCTGTAGTACTGGGGTGGGAGGCACTCAGTCCCATTCTGGGTGCTGTTCTGGTGGGTTACAAAGAGCAGGGCACATCATCAGCCTCCACTGACGAACCACTGACTGCAGCCTTGAGGTCTCGACCACGAGGCTGTGCCTGGGATGCACACCAGCCTCAGCTGTGTGAAGTCTCTGCTGCTCCCAGCAGCAGCAGGGAGAGGCTCCATACCTGTCCCCAGGAGCAGCCATCCCACTGCATCCCCCTGTGGCCTCAGCACCTCTGCACCTCCTTCACACATACTGGAGAAAATACAGTGGGGAGAGCTGCTACAGCACAGCAAGGAGCAAAGGATCCACTTCTGGCCACAGCAGGGTCATCCTTCAGTCACGCCCAAGGCCCAGCAGTCTGCCAACATGAAAAATAACCAGAGAAATAAAGCAGGAAGCAGCTCTCTCCACTACGTCATTTTAATTGCATCAACACCCAGAAAATACACAGAAGGATACATGCCCAGAGCCACCCATCAACAAGTGGCTTCCTTCCATCGTGGGTCTTACTTTCACACTTCTTTCACTCAAAAAAATAATAATATATATATTTATATATATAATAATAATTGCACCAGTTGATGTACAAACACAGCCTTCCCTTTTCACACATTCGTGGGTTCGAGGAGGGTCATGTCCTGGCCTCAGCCCGGCCAGAGCAGCACCCAGGGGAACGAACGGTTGTACAAAACAGTATGAAGATTTTCTTACAAATGTACGCCAGCACTGTTTACCTTTTTTTTTTCTTTTTTTTTTTTCTTTTTCCCTTAAGTTTCAAAACTAGGTTTTGGGTCACTAATGGCTTGTATTGTATCTTATCTACAATAAATTCAGCATATATTTTTGTTTTAGGAATGTGTAAGGCATTTTGGTAAGTTGAACGGTTCATTCTAGGTCACAGACTCATCAAACTGAAGTCCCTTCCTTTGAACTGTCCTCTTCTCCCTGGAGAAGGAGAACAGAGGTGAGTTACTCAGCTCGGTCCCAACCTTATTCTTGCTGTAGGATAAGCAGCAAAGCATTTCCCAAATGGGCCAGACCTCCCCTTGTGGGCAGGGAGAACGGTGACCACCACCCACCACAGCCACAGGCATTGCCCGAAGCCAGCCAGATGGTTTCTGGCAGTAAGATTCCCACTGCATCCCATTTTAAACCACCACATGACACACTCCTGCAACCTCCACCAGTGCAGAAGGGATGGCCAACTGCCACAGCTGGGGTATCTGTCCCAGTCCTGGGAACAAGTACCTTTTCATGAAGTTGTTCTTTCAACTTCTTCACCGTTTCTCTCTCTTTGGCCAGTTGGTCCTGGGTAACCTTCAGTAGCTCCTGTAGTTTGGTTGCTGCCTGGCCCAAGTCCCTTGTTAGCTTTTTTTCTTTTTCAAGTCTTTCCTAGATGGGAATGAAAAGAAGCCATATGCCTCAGCCTCCCTGCTTGCAGGGGACCCAGGAACCCCAGGAGACAGCATGGGCTGCAAACCCCAACAGAGCACAATGACCACAAAACGGGTCATGGCAATGTGCTTGCCAGAGTTCAAAGAGCATACAGACACTGCTTTCAGACACAGGGTCTGAAATGTAGGTGGTGCTGTACAGAGCCAGGAGTCGGACTCAGTGATCCTTACAAGTCCCTTCCAACTCGGGATACCCTATGGTTCTGTGACCTCCCACTCTACAGGAAGCCCAGCCTGAATACGTGCTAAGGCAGTCAGCTCAGAGCATCACCCTACCTTGGCCAATGAGGGGCTGTGACTCATAGCGTGCTGTCCTTCAGCCCTATCAAAACTCACTGATAGCACAGCGGCAAGGAGAATCTTCCTTTGAGAACTATCTTCCTTGCTCCACCATCCCCACTGGGGATATATCATGTCCCAAGTTCTGCCTGGATATAGCTTTGGCCCTCCTGGCTCAGCACCAAGCACAAGGGACCAAGTCAGTGCATCACCTTCAGATGCTGGGCCTCCTCCGTGTCCGAAGTTGCTGCGTTTTCAGCCAGTCTCAACTTCTCCAGCTCTGCTTGTAAGCTGCACGCTGAGCTCTGTGCCTGGAAGGGGGACACACTCGTTAAACACCAGTGCACAGCAGCAGGCACCTCCTGCCCTGGCAGCCAGCACGGCCTGGCCCTGCTGTAGAGTTGGGCTATGGAGCCGCCAGCAGACGGCTGGGTGCACTGCATCCCCCGGGAGGGCAGCGCTTCCTAGCCAGGAGCACGAAGAGCCGGGCCATCAACCCTCCTGGCCCAGAACCCACCTCCTCCAACTCCCGCACCAGCTTGTGCCTTAGCTCTTGCTCCTTCTCCATCAGTGCCTCATTCTGCTCCAGCTGCATTTTCAACTGTGTTGAGAGGGGAGAAACCCGCAGAAAACAAAACAAAGGGAGAGCTGATGAGAATGATGAGCCAATGGGGAGCTGGGTCGTACCAAAGAAATAAAGCCTGGAGCTTTCCCCAGGGCACAGAAGGGCAGTGGGTGAAGAAGCTGGGAGGATGGCCATGGGGAGCCTGGGCACTGCCAAAGTTTGCTTGCTTTTGAGCAGCACAACATGGGACGATGTATGTGGCAGGTCCTCGTGTGTGCCAGAGCAGTGCCCGAGAGAAGGTTCCACAGTTAACAGGATTAAAGGAGAGAGACAGAGCCCAGCATGAGGCAGCCACTGCTGCCAGCAAGAGGTGTTAGCCTGCAAGGGAACAGCCGTGGATAATGCCTTCAGCCTGGCTCCAGCAAGATTTGCAGAGCCTCTGTTCCTACACAGGGCCTATAATCCTAATCCCCAGCCTCCTGCTGGAAAGGGTTCCCATGCAGCGTGTCAGGACGTCCTCTTCTGTAGCCTGTCTTGCTTCAAAGAAGACCTTCAACATGTGGCCAAAGGGAGCGAGGCCCAGCTTCCCACAGCCTCCATTGTCAGACCCCATACACACAGGACAGGAGACAACAGCAAAGCCACGTGCAGTTTTCCATGCAGTTAGAGACAGGGGGACAGGACAAGGGACACAGTTAAGGGTCAGTGACCCTGTGGGCAGCACTCTCACCACCCTAACCTCAAAGGGCGTGGGATTGCCCAGATCAGCTTGTGACCCCGCTACTTCTCCATCCTGCACGTGGCTCTTCATCTCACTCAGTTGCTGCCTGACCTGGAGGAAGGACCAGCAAGCTTGCCTCAGTTACACTGTCCTGTGACAAGATCCACACGGACCGCAGATCAGTTCTGTCAGCCCTTCTGCTTGCACACAAGCTGAGATGTTGGGAAAACCACCTCAGGTTCTGCATCTAACATGGGCAGTTTGAAAGATGAATGTTCGGACTAACAAACAAACCTTGTACAGAAGAAAGGAAAGGCACACAAGCATGTTCAGTGCTTACAGCCACCTGCCCAGATAATGAGATTAAAGCTAATGACCATCCAGCACCAAGCTCCCCAAAGAGCAAAGGCTGCACCAATTTGTTCAGTGAGTCAGATGATAGTAGCCTCCAAACAATGAAGCATTTCTAAAATTAAAATGCAAAGCAGCAACTGCTGTCTCACAACCAAAGTAATGATTTAAAAAACAAAAGCCCTCATGTTTTTGGCAGGTCTGCTGGCTCTCCTGGCCCTTTATCCCAGGCCGCTCCCCCACTCACCTGCAGAAACTCAGCCCCATCTTTTAGTCCTCTAAGCAACCCCTATGCACGTGGCATACGCAAACTAATTCATCCCACCTAGGGCCCCAGGGCAGCACCCAAAGCCCTACTTCAAGTGTTTGTGAGGGGTAATCAGTCTCCACTGTGGGGAAGGCTGGGAGCACCATGTGTGCCCATGTGATGGCTGTGCCTTCCTCCTGTCTCTAAACCTGCAGGAGCAGGGCACCAGCAAGCAGATGAACCCCAGGTTGTAGTTTGTGAGCTGCCCCGAGGCCAGGCAGCAGTCCTGCATGCAGGCAGATGAGTCCCAGTGGTACATCACCCCTTACCAGGGCCAGCTCCTTGCTCTGCTTCTGTGTTTCTGTCTTTGCTGCCTCCAGCTGCTCTTGGGACTCCAATAAGAGCTGTCTCAGCTGGTGAAAAGAAACAGGAAGCAGAGGTGAGGAAGAGCATTAGGGTTTGGGCTTTTATCTCTAGTCACACCTCTGAGAGGCTGTGGCCCACCTCACAATACAGAAGTGCTGTTCTGGCCACTCCCCATCACATTTTGCTGCCCTCTGATCTCCCAGCCCCATCGTCCTGGTGCCCTCAGAGAGGTAAAAAGGCAAACATGCATATATACTTCACGTTGGAGTTCTGCAGCCCAGGGAGGCATTATTAGAATTCAACACCATTTCAGAGAAGCAGTGACAGCATCACTTGCTAGTGGCTGCTCAAAGAGGCAGCTGTGGGACAGCACTGCCTCACCTGAAATCCCACGGGGTACTAAGGTGCAGTGGGCATCTCCATATAGATCTCCATCAGCCTGCCAACTTATCCCAACACCAGATACCCACAACCCAGACTGGAGCAAACGTCTCCAGCTACTTCCTCCTGATTTGCAAACCTGCAAATCCCCGAGGCACTCCTCAAATCCCCAAAAAGTGGAGGGGTGGTTAGTCCAACTTAGAAGAAGCAACATTTAAAGTAACATCTGCCACACTTACACCTTCAACTTCTTTTGTGTAGTTTTGGCGTTCGGAGCTGGCTGTCTGCAAGTGATTTTCCAGTTGCGCTTCCAGGAGAGAGATGTATTCCTTTAGCTGGATTAAAAGGGAAGAATGCAGAGGGGGTTGAGGTGCCAAACACCCCGGACCCATCCCATGCTGCAGCCCACCTTCCCCAGGGTAGGTCAGGAGATGGGTTCCCATTCAGCCCAAGCACAGCACCCATCTGCCCAGTGTCTGTGCCAGGAACACAGAAAGCCAAAAACCTTACCTGGTCAGTGCTCTGCAGCTCTGTTTTCAACTTCTCTATCATGTCTTCAAGGGATTTCAACTGGAGTTGTGACTAAGCCAAGAGAAAGAAAAAATAATCAGTAGAAGGCATTCCCAGATTTATTTTTGAGAAAAGAATTGCATGGTTGCTGAATTCTTTGAACAGAAGAATTCCCCTGTTCTCCACAGAGAGGCAGAGCTGCTCAGGGCCTGCCCCAGCTGCCACGTCCATCCCAACACACACACACCAGCAGCCACGTCATCCTCATGCAGCACAGCTGCAGCCCTCAGTGTCAGACAGCCAGCAGTGGAATTAAAGATCTCCTGTACAAGAGCTCTCCCACTTCTCTGCAGCCCCTTAAGAACCCACAGGATGGGGAGCAACCGGACTATGGGAAGTAGTTTTATTTCAGTTCTGCAATCAAGAGGATACTGAAGTCAGAGATAACTGAAGTCAGATTTGCAGAAAAAGCGTGACAGCCAAGCCCTCCCAGACCCTAGCTAAGTCACAGGAGTTCAGGACACATGCTTTCCCCCAGACAGTTGGAGAGCACTGGCTCTACAGCAGCAGCCAGCTGGCTTTGTAGCCAGTGAGAGAGGTACCCAAAGCTAGACAGACAGCTGGACCAAAAACTATTCACAATACGTGGCTTGGACCTCAGCTTCTTTCTGAAACTTCAACCAAAGCCAAGCTCAACCTAGATACAAAGAGCAAGCCAAGTCCCTGAAAATAGGAGTCCGAGAACACGGCACGTGCCCTGCCTCAGCCAAGCCAGCACCCACCAGGAGGGCTGAGTCTGACTTCCAAGTTTCAGAACTGAGATTACTGAAGCAGTAATGCAGTTTCCCAGTGATCATGCCTGTACCAGAGAGCTGCAACCCATTCCTCCAGTACACAGTGGGCAGGAAGGTGGGAGTAAGAAGGTTTTAAGTGAGTTTCTGTCTGTTAATTTTGTGACAAGAGGTAGAAGAAAAAGGTCTCATTTTCCTGCCAAAGCTGGCAGGAACAGATAGGGTCACCATCCAATCTGCAGCCAACAGCCCCTCTGCTCCACAAACAACACACTCAGATGTCCCAAAGCACACACCTTTTGGAGTTCCTCTTCAGAGACAGTGAGCTTTGCTTTCCACACCTGCTCTTCCTCCTCCACACTCTTCTGCAGGTTTCGCAGCATTCCTTCCTATTGGAAAAGCCACAGCTGAGCCCAGGCCTCCTGCAGCCCTCCCAAATGGAGCGCCATGGCAGTCACCAGGGCTGGGTGCCATGGAACATCCATCTCTTCTCAAAAGATTTGAGCCATTGCAATTTGGGCCAATGCATCAGCAACAAAACCAGGTGCCCCAGGTGGGGCTGGGGGCACCCAATTCCCAAGCTGCCTCAACCACTTTGCTTAATAGGGCCCTTGCACATGCCACTGTGCCTCAAGCAACATCCAGGAAGACTTCCAACTTGATTAGAATGGATAAAATTCAGGCTTATACTCTTCCCCTGTCTCAGTGGAGAATAATCATCTTCATGGCAGCCCCTGCAATATACTGTGCAAAGCCTACCAGCAGCCCATGATCTGGGAAACTGAGCTGTATTTCTAGCAGAAGGCCAACACATTACAAGGAGCTGTAACTTACTGTCTCTGCAAGGATAGCTCTGTACTGCTCGCATTCTGCTTGTAAAGTGCTCTGCGCTTCCTCTGCCTCTTTCAGTTTAAGTGCTAAATCCTGAGAAGGGAGATGGAGAAAGAGAAATGAGGAAAAGAAAAAAGCAACTTACATGCTCCTTGCTCCTCTACTTCCCAGCCCCCTCACTTACCACAGGCTGTGTTGTAGTTGCGTGTTGCTTTAGCACATCCACAGCCTTCTCCTTAAACTCCTGTAGCCATGCCTCATAATCCTGAGTTTGAAAAACAGGACAAGGAGGGGAAAAGAAAAAAAAACGTTTAGATGCCTGTCGTTCCTATATGGCAGAGGCTCTGTAAGGGGGCTGGAATAGTAGGAGCCCACCTGCTGTGACACAGTGACTTCTGGGAGCGCAGAGAGCAGAGTCTCTTTGGTTCGTGTCTGGAGCGCATCAAGCTGATGGGCCAACTCCTCCTGCAAGAGGACACACTGGCATGGGGTGGAGGACTCGGGTGCTTGTGGACGAGGCTGGCAGCACCAGCCTTGCTTTTCTGCGCCTAAACAGATAAGCTGGCACGGGAAAACCAGCAAGCAGAGAACACAGCGTCTGAGATCACTAAAATATCCCTCCCCCTCCATCCACAAACCTGACTCCCCACTGGCAATCTGTAGTGGATACACAGGCCTCAAGACAAGACCTGGGGAAGCTGGCAATAAAGTTAAACCAGCACTGCTACTAAGACAATGCAGGCAGCACAGAGCAAACAACTGGTGGCTCTGGGGAAGCTGAACGCTTCCCCTACAACACTGATACCACTACTGAAGAGAAATACCAGGCTCACCTTTGCTTTTGTAGCAGCAAGTAGCTTTTCCTCGCAAGCCTTCTCCATCGTGGTCAACGCTTCCACTGCTTTCCAGTTCTTCTCACGAAGGTCCTGCCGAGACCACACACACAAGGCTTATTGCCACACACCACGCTGAAGGCCGCCAAGCTGCTTGTTGGCACTGCGGAGGATTTCAAAGCCTCCGTTCAGGAAAATGGGCAGCCTGCCACTTTTGCCGAGGATCCCCCATCCCACCACCCAGATGCACTCCCTTATCCTCCATCCCTGCAGCTGCCCAAAGCACCACGCTCAAATCTTCCTGCAGGAACAGAAGAGAGCAGGATAGAGATGAGCTCCAAAAGCAGCTGCCGGAGCTGCCTGAAGGAGACACAAGGCTAGCGGAAGGCTGCAGTGTTGCCTCCAAATAACTCATGCAGCCTTGCAGTAGAGGGAAAAGGAGCAGAGAGGCAATGAGGAACTGCCTGACCCTGCTGGACAGCATCTCTCTGCTTAATAGGTCCTGAGCCCAGGAGGACAGAGGAGGGACACCTCCAACCACACAGCCCATCAGCTTAAGCACTTGAGTCATGCACCCTGCCAGGGCCCTCCCGATCTCTGGCAGATAAAGTGATACCCAGTGCTCCCTGGGGCTGAAAGAGCCCGTGCTGCCCAGAGAGAAACTGCTAACATTCTGACCCCAAAGATTTGGGTTTTATAGAAAAAAGAATCTGAGCAGCAAATGTTTAGCCCAGTTCATTCCACATACATTGTTTTTTGTCTTCTGTTGCTCCATCGCCTCTCGCAGCTCTTCTGCTTCCCTTTCCAAGCACAAGAGCTGATCCGTTTTCTCCTGGAGCCTGGAATGGTATGATGAATGGCATAATGCAGGAGTGAGCTTCCACCTCCGTCTTCCACCCCAAGCAGTGAGCTCTGAGTATGGGACCACAGCCCTATTTGGGATCTGCTCTTGGATTTACAAGCAGTGGGAAGCTGAACTTGGATGGAGAGATAAAGGGAGCAGACTGCACTTGCTGGGATTAAAACCAGGAAATGAAAGACCATGGCAATGCTGGAGTGGGATCTAGTTTTCTTAACAGCAATAATAAATGAGTAGTCGTCTGGCTGCACATCTAGAACAAGACAACAACTTGAGCCAAAGGCCACAAGCTCTGGATCATACAACTGGAACTACACCCAGCACGCTTCCATTCAGGGCTCATTAGGCTGAGATAGCCCATGGCTCTACATTCTGAAGGCATCATCCTACTATCTCCAGTAACCACAAATCAGCACCACCAGCTAGACATCTCACAGCCTGCAGCTTCCCTCTACACCCTCAGGCCCATCATCTGCCCCGAAAGGCAGATGAGCAGAACAAGAGAGATTTAAGTCCCTGACACAAATCACTCAAATATCTTGGGGTCCCAGGACCTCAGATTGATCAGGTGCCCTCCTTTAGGGGAACTCTGGGTGCTTGCTCGCAGCAAGGGCATCTTAGAATTCCTTCTGCCACAGACAGAGCCTGACCCTTCTCGGAGGTGCCCAGCACATGGGTGAGAGGCAGCAGCCACAACTTGTGGTGTGGGAAACTCCAATCAGATGCTATGAAATCTTTTTTCTCTGATGCAAGTAGATGTCAAAAACAGAAGAACAGGGACCCAGAGAGGTGGTGAACCTCCATCCCTGAAGACATCCCAAACTCACCTGAATTAGCCCACAAATCCTTGATCTGGATAGCCCAGCTTTGAGCACAGGCTTTAATAAGAAACATTGCAGGTCCTCATCCACTTTCAGCCCCAACAACTTCCCCAGCCAGTTGTACATGAACAGTTAGCCTTCACGTGCCAGACAGCAATTAAATTGTCACTTCAGAATGGATTGGCTGTTATTTGGGGTCAGCAGGCCAGCACTGGAACCAATTAATACCTTAAACAGCTGCACTGACCAGGATTCACCTCATCTTTCTGGCTTCACAGTCCCCCTAGGCTGTCTAACAGGGAGAGCAGGAAGTACTCATCCATGCAGCTCAGCACTGGGCAAAGTCTGGGATGCAGAGACAGCAAGTTGGAAGAAGAATCAGTATGCGTATGCTAGAGAGCACCCAGACATACCTTAGCTGCAGCTGCTTCATTTCTGCTTCATTGGCTGCCTAGAAACAGAGAAATCACTTTCATTATCTTCCCTAGTCAAGTGATGCAGATCAGCCATTTCAGTGGCACCCCAGGGGAGATCCGTTAGCAGAGATAACACAGATACTGATATCACAGTGCAAGAACACCTGGTTGGGCCTGGTGCTAAGAGCTGAACCACCCACTGCCAGCTGGGCACAGGCAGATCCCTTCCACATCTGTCACAAAGCAATGCAACCCCCTTTTCTCCTCTCACCCAAATTAAAAATGCACAGGACCTGCAGGTCTCTGTCTTTTTCTGCCTCCCTCATCTGGCCTGCTTCCAGCAGAGCTTCGATGGATTTGATTCTCTCCAGAAGCCTCGTGTTCTCTGAACTGGCATCCTGCAGTTTCCCCTTCAAGCTGTCCAGCTCCAGCAATTTGCTTTTGACCTCTGTTTCAGAGCTCAGCAGCTTGGCCTGCAGTTCTGCCAGAGGAAGGGGAGAGAAATACACTAAGGTAGGTGCAACAAACTTAGAGACTCCCCAACCTGCCCTGCCCTAGCAACAACCCTTGGCCAAAGAAGCCTTGGCCACAGATGCTTTCCAGGGGCACAGAATAGGCAGGAAGGGATTTGAGACAGCACAAGCTGACACAGGACAGAGGCACTGCAGTGGCAACCCAGGAGAGGATCACAGCCTCTTTCTGCACCACCAGCCATGTACCAGCCCCTTGTCTTGCTTGTATTGATGCTAGAAAGCCAAACTCATCCCCAGGTCTACCCATCCTGCCCTCAACAGTCCCATCCAACACTCAGCCCCAAAAGCTCAGTCTGCTTTGTTTTCCAGCTGCCCCACAGCTATCCCTGTGCTGTTTCCTCACCAGCAATGCTCTGCTGCTGCCCTTTGGCCTTTTCTGCATCTGCTACTAGGCTCCTGTAGCTGCTCTGGGTTTTGCGAAGCTCATCGCTTACTTCATCCAATCTCTTCTGCAGTGTCACCTCCATTTCTCTGTGTGTAGCCTGCATGGCAGAAAAAGAAGGCTTTAAAGAGTGTACCAGGCAACCTGGCCATCATGCTAACTTCCACCCCAGTCTGCAAGGAAGCTGAGTGCTGAAAACCTTCTGAAAGCCCTGGTCATAGAAGCATAGAGTCATTAAGATTGAAAAAGATAAGATCATCATGTCCAACCATCAACCCATCCTCACCACTATCCACGTGACTCAGTGCCACATCTCCATGGTTCTTGAGCCCCCTCAGGGACGTTGATTCCACCACCTCCCTAGGCAGCCTGTGCCACTGCCTCGCCACTCTTCCGAGAAGAAATGTTTCCTAATACCCAACCCAAAAGCATTGTTACACACTGCATTGCAGGAAGCCTCCCCTCTGCAAAGCCCCAGTAGATGCTCAGAGCCCAAACACCCCATGCTTGGCAGTACACACTGATGTCTCTGAACTTCTCTGATGCAGGTTTACTCTGGCAGGCACTGCACTGCTCTATTTACTGACCACACTCACAGCTGCTGCCGTGCAGCGGGGAGATGAGGAGAATGTCCTGCCAGCAGCACACAGGATATCACAGGAGCTCCTTACACCAAGGAGGTCATCCTCAACATTTTTAGCTCCCAGAAAGCAGATGCCATGCAGGCAGCTGATGCCTCAGCCCAGCATATAGAGGTCTGACACTGCCGTCAGAGAGACTCAGACATCCAGCCACGTGTTTCCACAGACAGTGGAATTTTTTACGTGGTTTGGGCCAGAGAAGACTTTTTTTCCATCTTAGAAAGCAGCAGAGGAGAGGCCAAAATGTGTGCTTGGAGGGGGAAGGCAGAAAGAGGAGCATGAGGCACGTGCTAAAAATCAGCAGCTCCGCACATCACACCACTGCAATGCTTTGTGTGGAGAGGACAGGAAAAGGCAAGCAGCAGCCCAGAGCTCATGTGCTTCCAGAACTGCTCTGAGGATTTAACACCATGTCCTCAGCTAAGAACTCCAGGCAGCACTGGAAAGCATATTCTCCCCATCACCATAGGCACTTAAACACATAACTGGCTTTGAAGCCTTGCAGTTAGTATGATGGCTTATGAGACCAGTATAAAGGCATGCAACAAGCTGACAGCCTTTGAGAAGTTCTCCTAAAAGCATGCCTAGAAGTTGGTGCTTTAAGGCAGCTTCTGCCCTCACACCAGTACCATGCTTTCATCACCAACCAGGCTCCTTACTGTCTCTGTTGCTTGACTGCAAAAGCAACAGGGGCTCAAAAATGGCCCACTGAAAGGAGGACTGCACCCTCAGGCGTGCAGAAAATGAAGAGGTAGGATACTGAGTGCGTACACTGCTCCCAGATCCTGGCTTAGCCAAGCCCCAACACAAGCACTGCCCTGCCAGAAGATGCTTCCCCCTGCATGCTGGCAACACACTCCAACCACAGCCTGCTCCAAGTCTGTGCTTGGGAGGTGGCCTTTGAACACCCAAAGAAACAAACAACCCAGCCACACCCTGGTGACAACAAAAAAGCCACAGTTCTATCTCCTGTGCTAGCATTAACAGGCCTGAAAACAGAGTTGTGGGTTCACTCCCTCGCTCTCTCATCTGCATAAGCACAGACACAAGCTGGTGCGAGCCAGCAGTTTTCCCATCACATCTCAGGGGGTTTCTACAGAAGGGGAAAGAACACTGCTGCAGAAAAAGCCCTCCTTCTCCCAGGTGCTCCTCTCCCTGCTGCCTCCAAAGTTCCAGCCACCACCAGGAGGTGGTGCCTGCCCATGTCTGGTCCTGCAGGGACCAGGACACTAGGCCAGTTGCTCCCTGCCCAGTCAACACCAGGTACACCCAGCAGTATATATAGTCTGAGTTTCTCCAACACCTTCACGTCAGCCCCACAGATGTGTGAGAAGAATGGTTTTAACTAAGTCTCATGCTGCCTGGGCTTTGCTGGTTATGCTACAAGAAAGCCACAATGCATGTGACAAACTAACACAGGGAAGACTATTAAGAGATCTGCAAAGCAGTTTGCTTTCCAGCTGTGAATAGTCATCTCTCCACAAGCTCCTTTGATGCCCCCACATCCCACGCAATTCAGTTACTCTTAATGATATCTGAGCCACTTAGCCCCTAACCAACCTGGAAAGAGACAATTTTACTGAGTAGGGTAAGGTGTGTGCGTGCACATGGGCACAGAGCATGTCTGCACATCGGCAGCAGCATGCACACAGCCTCATCCCCCAACAGCTGACTTCAGTTTCTTACAGCCAGTGTCCCTCACAATCATCCTTCCTGCAGAAAGGGGGGTGAGAAGTCAATGTCTGACATGAGCACTTTCCCTTTTGAAGGCTGGCACAGGGGAAGAGCTGTCTGTATATGACGCTTTGCTCAAAGAGGCTGCCCATTTCCACTGGGAAAAAAAAAAGACCTCCTAAGGTCACAAACCCAGAACACTGCAGGACTTGGCTCTCGCAGCAAATCCTCTCTCTCTGTCCAACCCTCTACAGTTTGCAGAGAGAATGACCAGAAACACATGGAGATTAAGCAACCCAGACAAGATCAGAGGGAAAACATTTGGCAAAGCCCCACACTCCTGGTTAGCTCAAGCCAGCTGTCCCCCACCCCAGGCTGGAGCTGCAGCTAGCACAGACCCTCCTGCAGGGCACCAAGCCCAAGCTGGTGGAGCAGGCTGGCAGTGCCTGCCTGACCTGTAGCTGCTCAATCTGCTTCTCTGACGCTGCTGCTTTGATCTCCCAGCTCTTTTTCTGCTGCTCCTCTTGTTGTAGCACCTCCGATTTTTCAGACAGTTCTTTCATCAGCTTGTTGCATTCTTGCCGTAACTTGGCCAGCTCAGCATTTTGCCTGGAAAAAGCAGGGTTCTCTTAGCCTGCAGGACAGTCAAGTATCCTTGGTGTTACTTACAGAGGCATACAATTGCTTGTGGGCCTGATATAGGACTCGAAGCATTTTAGTGGTTGCATTTTCCTATCTCTAGGGCCCGCCTGGTCCTTCAGGGAGGGGGTGGAAAGTTGACAAATCACTTTTTAAAAGCTGTATTTCAATCACAAGAGACATTCCTTTCTTATGAAGTAGAAGACATGAGGATCTGTGTTCCCAGACACAAGAGGAAGTTCTCTAAGCATCTGGAGTCCAGTCTGTAATTATTTTACTGCTGTTAATCACCAGCTATTTCAAATTTTCTATAAAAAGGAGTGTGAAATTCTTCTATCTAGCTCATATTTGTTCTACAGGCATCAGGCACGTCTCGGCTCCCTGCATCATCACTCATTTCAAAGAGCCAGCTGAATTTCTTCTTGGGTCAGGAAGTATGAGCTCACCTAAGCAGGGAAGGGCCCCAGCGCCTCCTGCTCCCTTCTCTCTCCCGCTGCCTGCAGCACAGGTAGCCCTGGGCTCACAGCAGAGGGGGTTTCCCCTGTCCTCCCACAATATCGCAAGCCACAGCATGGGAAAGACATCTTCATTTCCCCTGCCCGACCCCAGAAGCCATTTGCAAACACTTCCTCACTCCCACCCCTACCTCCAGCCAGCAATAGGCTTTGCAGGGGGAGGTCCCTTCAGTAAGTGAGAAAGGCCAAGCCCAAAGGAGAGCTAATCCCTACTGCCCAAAGGCAGTCTTAGCCTCTGCCCCCACCCCAGCCATGGGCTTACTTGCTCTCTGTCTGGCTGGTGGCCTGGTTGAGTGCATCCCTCAGGATGGAGTTCTCCTGCTGCAGGCGAGCGAGCTGTGTGTTGGGGCCATTCTCCAGCTGCTCCTGCAGGGCCCGAATCTAGAGGAGCCCAACAGAGGTTATGCTGCTTTGTGGAGTGCATGCAACATCCCAGTTCAGCCTGGGACATACACACGAAGGATGTGCCACGGAGCTTCGCACTTCATCAGTCTACAGACACCAACAGCCCCCAGAACATGACGTCTCATTAAGATGCTCCCATACACTCACTCCCCCTTGAGCAACACAGTTCAGTAAAGCCCACACTGAAGAACTGAGCATCAGAGACTCACTCCCACCTCCTCAAGCCTCAGATCTCTCCTTGTACCACTCTGCATCTCCATGAACCCCAGAAAAGTCATTAGGCAGCAAGAAGAGGACATCCTGTAGCCTACCTTTCCCTGGAGCTGCTGTGTTTCATTAACGTGGTCCTGGTAGCTTGCCTGCATCCGTGCCTGAACAGCAGTGATCTCCCGCTCGCGGGTGACCAGTTGTTCCTTCAGCTTGCTTTCACTGGCTGCCGCCTTGGTCCTCTCAGCTGCCAGTTCCTGCATGGAGAAAAGCCGCCTGCTTAGCCCTCAGGGCTCCAGTTTCCTCCTTACAAGGGAACACAAAACTTGGCCACCTAACTCAGAAGATGCAGAAGTTCAGTCATTCCAGCGCTCCCTACACCAAGGCAGCAAGCTAAGTCATTCAGCACTTACATTTCTACCCGCATCTTTTTTTGGGCTCTGTGGCCACTGGATGCCACTGTTGTTCCACAGTGGGCCAGCTGTGAGGAAGCAGTAAAACAGCATGGATTTTTTCTCCTGCTCATCAGACAAAATTTGGGCACAAAGCAGGAATAAAATAAAAAAAAAAAACAACAAGAGCACCCACCACTCCTTGCAGAGACAGAATTAGTGCTCAATCCAGCGGTTGGCAACCCTGCCCGCAGCAGGGGGTTGCGACTAGACTATCTTTAAGGTCCCCTCCAACCCAAGCAATTCTGTGATTCTATAACTACAGCTGGGCGGCTGGGCTGCTGGGCTAGGTTGTATGGGCTGTGTGGGACAGTGACACAATTGTGCTGGATGGCTTTGCCCTTTCCTTACCCACCTGCTGCCACCTAGTCCTGCTGGCAGCAAGGTAGAGGCAAATGGACAAAGACTGAGGCCATCTCAAAGGGATGAGATGTGGGGACTAAGAGGACATCACGGCCCGGATGCTTTGTCAAAGTGGGGTGAGCCACCGTGACGCTGGGCAGACCGCACATTGCTTACCTTGTTCAACTCCCGCAGTTTGTTTCTGGCAGCAGCTGCATCCTCCTGCTCAGCAGTGAGCTGCTTCTCCTTCTCTTCCAGCTGGCGCTTCAGAACAGCAACTGGGTCACCCTTCTGTGTAGCCTGCAAGAGTGAGGTGGCACATGAGTGGGGACATCATATCTCCAAACCCACTGTCTTGCTCCACAGGCAGAAGCCACCCAAAGTGCTTCACACAGGACTTCCAACAAAGCTCCAGCCTCCAGAACTGAACCATGGGGTCAGTAGGACACCCAGCCCACCCAAAGACTTGGAGCTCCCCCTGCTGAGGCTCAACAGAGGCAGAAGCAACAGCAGTGGGTGGCCATGAGATGCCCACAGCCCTACCGTGTGCCAGGTGTCCTGCACGATGCCTGCTCTCTCTGTCAGGATTTCGATGAGCTGCTGAGCCTCCCCCTCACTGAATGCCATGCTGCTGATGGTGGACACCAGCGTCTTGTAAGGCAGGTAGAGGGGTCCATCCGAGTCAGCAGGTGCTAGGGAGAAAAAAGACGGAACTGAGACCACTTCAGGATGTTGGCAGAGCATCCAAATCCCTCAGCAAGTTTCAACCCCAAAACTGATGTTTCAAATTAGCAACCAGCCCCACGTGTGCAGTCCAGAAGTGACTCATGACCTCAACCACTTCGAGATTCTAGAATTCCCTACTGCTCTGCTAACACGAAGTATGAGCTTGGGAGTTGGGCAACAAGTGGGCATCAAGGCCCCCCGCTCCAGCACAACCCCTGTTGGGGACACAGGGGCCTCTGCCAGGCTGTCCGGTTTTGGTTCTACTACAGGGCCCAACTGGGCCCAGCAGCCACCTCATGGAAAACACATTTAAGAAGGGGCAAAACACTGCATTGCTCAGGAGCCAGGCTCACATTTCACTCACACAGGTAATAGTATGGATGCAGGACAGCACATCACCTCCCTCAACCCAGTTCTGTTGGGTGGAGGAACCCATCAGCAAAACGTCACCCATCTCCGGCCAGCACTGCACAAGCAATCTTTGCACAAACACCACCTCACAGCTGGCAAACGGGCCTGGGGCAACCTGCCAAACCACGGCACAGCACAGCAGCCTGCTTCAGCCCAGCTCTGCTCTGCAAAGAGAAGTCTACACCATGTCGAGCTGATAACCGATTGATTTTGAGGTGGAAACCTCACGCCTCGCCTTCAAACAGCACTGCCCTGGCAGAGCTGCTATGGGGAAGCACAGCAAGGTTTGAGCCACTTCTTAAACCCAAGGAGACACGTGGCACTGCAGACACAAATCATTCATTGCCTGGATCCCCAGGAACAGAGCTCATTCAGCACTACCACATCAGGTACCCTCACGTGTGTCAAGGGGAGCAGCTCCTACTATCAAAGCTCATGACCTGGGATCCAAGTACACATCAACCACTTGTAAACAAGCTTTCCTGCAATGCAGGAGGCTGAAAAAAAAAACACATAAGAGAAAAATACCTCAATCCCCCTTTGTCAGGTTTGGCATCTGTTTCAGTGCCGAGGACATGCCTTCGAACATTTCAGTTTTTTATTTGCAACAGGATAATTTGTTGCTTCTGCCTCCAATAAAGTGGGAGACCACAGCAGCACCAAAAGGCTGTCCATGATGCTTTGGTCCAGCTATAAACAATGTCGTGGTACGGACACTGACAAGAGCTCTCTTTTGGAAAACCCTACAGAGCGTCTAAGACATCAGACCTGGCTTTTAAGACATGCAGGACCCGTACTTCACACCCAAAGGTACAGATGTTCAGTGCAACCCAAAAACTGCCTAAGTAAACAAGTGATAAGAGCTCATCTCCCATTCACATTGCCTCAGCCGCAAGAATCATTTACCCAAAAAGTAACAAAATCAAAAAAAAAAAAAAAAAAAGCAAACCAAACCAAACCTCTTCAAATTGGTGCAAAGACTGGCAGCAATCCAGCTACAGAACTATTAATACCCCAGTGAGTATGGGAGCTCCTTATCCTTGTTTTCCACCCTGCTGACCAGCACCCTGGCAGCTGCTCTTCTCCCAGAAGTACCTGGAGCTCCTATTCGTTCCTGGTATACAGAACTGCTAAGAGATCCCCAATACAACAGTGAATCCTAGAGGAACCTATAGGTTGCTAATGCCTGTGTGCTGAGCCAAGGAGATAAGCACCAACATGCAGGACGCCCAAAAGCAAGAGGCAACACATTACAGAGTGAAAATAAATCAGTAAGTTGTTAACTTCAATTCTCCTTCTCTTAGAGAGAATGGCAGTACAGAACAAGTTCCTCCTAACCAACTTCAACACACACAGTCCATCTCACCAGATGCAGCCATTTTACCAGTCACCCTGTTACCAACTGGGAAGAAAAAAAATTAAAAATCTCAGAACAGGACAGCTCTGTTTTAGCAGTACTAAGATGCTGTGTTTGCTTACTCAGTGGGAATACACACACAGGAATTTGGCCCTACCTGGTTCAGCCTTCTTCTTGGATCCTGCCTTCTTCTTGACAGGCCCATCATGCTTCTGCTCCTCATGAGTTGGAAGAGCCTCAGGCTTTTTAATGGGGATGGAGCTGACAACCGGAGCACTTTGCTGCGTGCCGACTGGTGGCACAGCCACAACAGGCACCTCCTTAGGGGTCACCTCCAAGACAGGAGAGCCTTTGGGAACACTGGCAGGAGGAGACGCCAGTGCTGGGCTAGGAGCAGGTTCTACCTTTGCCACCTTCTTCTCTTTCTTCCTCTTTTCCTTAGGAGACGGAGCAGGTTTCTCCTTTTCCTGGGGGGGCACTGACACCGCTGGGATCGGAGACTCAACTGTCACAGGCTCTGGCACCACAGCAGGCTCAAGAACCACATCCTTGGAAGAGTCAGTCACTTCCTGAGTAACTTGCTGCTCCGGTATCTTTCCATTAGGTTTTTCTTCCTTTTTCTTTGCTTTTCCTTTTTTCTCAACAGGTTTCTCCTTCTTCTTTTTCTCTGTTTTGTGCTGGTTGGTTTTCTCAAGCTCCTTACGTTGCTTTGCCAAGGCTTCTTCATAAGAAGTCTCCTTCATTGAGAAGGTGGACACCAAGAAGATCCCAATGGCTGATATCACCATAAAGCCTCCAAAGACCACAACACCCAGCGTCTGAGGGTCGTACACATCCATCCTGCCTTATTCTTCTGTGCCTGCAAGACATCAGAGCAACAGTGAGGGGAAAACCAAAAAAACGCAATCACTTCTGCAAGGGAATTAAAAGAATCATTTGTGTTTCCAAATACCACCGTGCACCGAGAAGACAAACGCTCATGATTCACACACATCTGGGGAGGGCTACCAAGCTGCACATCATTACACTTGTGCTCTTCCACTATGTTGCCTATTCACAGTGATCCAGTTATACTGCTACAACTAATTTCACTGGTAGCAATCTCCAGTAGAACAAAAAAGTTGGAAAGAGGAGGGATGCAATCACAGACACTAGCAACCGCTTGTTGCACGCCCACTGGGATGGCTTTAGCATGACTGTAGAGCAATACCTGTGGCACTTCTAACAAACAGGATGAAAGCATGTGCAGGGCAGCTTTCCTTATTTGCTTCCAAATGCAGAAACAACCATTCTGCAACAGCTCTTGCAGCATGGATGTGCCGTGATCACATTCTGCCAGATCGCTGCTCTTAGGGAGAAAACCCAGCACCGAGGCTGTGTGCACGTACGCCATGTAGAGAACCAAGTCCCAACCATTTCCTTGAAATGCAAATAGCAATAAAAGTCAGAAGTTCATGCTAAAAAAAAAAAAAAAAAAAAAAAAAAAGAGTCACAGTCATAAATTATCTCATCTCCCCAACAGACGCCAGCAGGAAGAAGTGAGTGGGACTTGTGGAAGGAGCACTGGATGTGGCACTTCTCCTTCCACCTCTGCTAGAGCTGGCAGGCAAGAGGGGCTCAGTTTGTCCACTCAGACACAACGAGCAGCATTGGATGCTGAGACTGGGCAAGCAGAGAACAGCCACTACAAGGTGCTGCCATCTCCACTCTGCTCAATTCCTAATCAAACCTTGTCCCAAACTCCTTGTCCCACTCAGGTTCCTCCTATCAGGGCACAACCAACCTCCACATGGCCCTGAGCTGGCTCATTAACCCTGACTGGGATGCTGAACTGGGCCATTCATCTGCAAAGGAGTGCTTTCCAGGATGTGCCAAGATGTGGTTTCTGGTCATCCTGTCTCAAAATATAATCAGAAAAATGCAGAAAGCCCCCAGCTATCAGGAGTTCCCATCCCCACACTTAACTGTAAACATTATCGAATTTCCTCTGTATAAGGGGTTGTGGGTTGAGGAGGAGGGAGGGAAGGAGGTGCTGGGGGGGAGGAGGCAAAAAGACTAATAAAACTAAGGAGATCAGCATCTCTGCAAAACCTCAGCGCCTGAAGGCAGAGACCTGGGAGGCTCTTCCTTTCCAACAGCTGGAGCAGGGAACTCACAGCCCTGTCTGAAGTGAATGGGAGGCTTTGCATGCCAGCTGCACCCAGCCACCCTGCACAGAACAAGCACTGCCTGAGCGGATAACAGACCATGCCCCAGTGTGCTACTGTCTCTGCTGCAGGGAGAGTGCCTTGGGATCTTCACCACCAAGATGGGCGGCCTCATAGAATAGCACAGGTAGTAGGAGACCTTGAAAATCATCCAGTTCCAATCCTCTGCCACAGGAAAGACTGCTTCCCACCAGCTCAGGTTACCCAGGGTCCCATCCAACCTGACCTTGAACGTCACCAGGAATGGGGTACCACAGCTTCTCTGAGCAACATGTTCCAACCTGCTGGGGAAAAGGGAGGACTTCCCCACAGAAAATAGAAAGTAAGGCTGAAGAACACATATCCATGATCTAATGCTGGTTTTAGAGTTACACCAAAGCATCCATCAGCTGTCAGAAGATGGAACAAAGTGACCTATGTTGGTAAGAATAAATCCTCCTGAACCCCACACTATAACATATACACATTTAGAGCAAATTTGGTACTCCAGCTTAGGGAAGGCTCACTGCCAACTCCTGGCAACCACCACCCAACCCCACCAGCTGCTGTCACCATGTCCAAAAGCAGCTGCGTGAAGCCAAGGAGGGAAAAAGAAGAAACAGTGCAAACCCCAGTCTGGCACCAGAACACCTTTCCAGAGCCTGGCCAAAACCTCACACCCAAGATGACGCAGGTCCTGGCAGCCCCATTCTGCACTTGGGCCATCCCACCGGCTGTGCCCACAGCAGTCCCCTATACCTGTCCTTACACACAGTGCAGATGAGAGAGGCACACCGTTTTCTCCTGCAAGGGCCCTTTACAGCCCACTGCCCACACCGTGGTGCACAGACACAATCAGCCTTCCACGTCCAAAAAACAGAGCTCACATTCCGTAAACCCATATGAATCCACATTTTAACTCTTCAGCGTGCCTTTTGCTCGTTAGCCAAACTTCCCCAAATCTCAGACAACAGCCCAGGAAACCCTCCTCACACAGCCACTCCTGCTTGCCCCGAGCATGAGTCCATGGAAGCAGAGCTGGGAACACTCGGCCCTGCTGGATGTAAGCACAGAGCAGTGCCCAGCTCCGACATCCCACACACAGAGCTCAGTAGGTCACACAGGAGCCACAGAGATCTCATTTCCCCACGCAGCCAAAGGAGAACGCGTTGGCTGCCCTGCCTTAGGAGAGTGCAGCAGACAGGGAAAGATGCTCCCTGCAGCTCCAGCGCTGCGACCCAAGGGCTGTGCTTGGCCGTGGCATCGCAGCAGCACCTCCCGCCGGAGTCAGGAGGTGCAGAGGTGCGTGGGGTCGCAGGGCAGCGAGCCGGGCTCCGTGCAGCCCGCAGAGCGGTGCTCTCCCTCTGCTTTCCCCCAGCAGCCGACCGGCCCGGGACACCAGGCTCCGAGCTGAGATTGCATCTTCTTCCCAAGCACGAAATCGCCAGCGGCTTCTGAAGTTTCTCCCCGCACCCCGCTGCAACAGGGGACATCCCGAGGTCTTTTTTTCTAGCGCGATGAACGGAAAAGGCACGATCATCTCATAGCCGTGACCTTCTGTAACCGCGGGTAATCAGCTTACGGGATCCCATCGGGCTGCGGGCACAGGAATGCAGCCGGGACAGCCGGGGCCGCGGCACGGAGCCCCGGGGGTGTCCGGGGAGCGCAGGAGGGGTCGGTCGGGGGAGGAAGAGGCGGCGTAGCCGCGTCCATCATCCGGCGGTGCGGGCCCCTCCCCGGCCGCCTGCACACGTCGCCATTCCGCACCGCCCTGCACGCCGCGGGCCATTCATCCCGGCCGGACACCCCCCCGGCGGGACGGAGGGGCGCGGGCCGGGACCCCTCGCAGCGGGACCCCCCAGCACGCGGGGGCGCGGGGAGGGTCCCCCCGGAGCGCTGACAGCCGGCCGGGGGCCGCCGAGCCGGGAGCGGGGTCCCCCGGCAGCGCCGCGGGGGAGTGCGAGAATCCCTCCCGCCGCGCCCCGGGGACCCCGCCGGCAGCCGGGGGTGCGTGCAGAGGGGGGGGTCCCCGGCTGCGCCCCCGCGGCTCCGTGCGACGCCGCCCGCCCCGGCCCCGCCGCCGCCTACCCGTCCGGGTCGCTCCCCGCTCGCCGCACGCCCGTCTGGAGTCGTGGCACTTTCTGCCGCTCGCTCGCCGGGCGCGCCGGGCCCGCCCCGCTCCGCACCGCGGGGCCACTCAGAGCGGGGGGCGGGCCGGGCGCGCCGCCTCCTGGGGGCTGTAGGCCCCGGCCCGCGGAAAGCCGGGCTCGGAGCTGGCGGTGTTGGCGAGGAAAAAAAAGCTTCCGAGAGGCTGGCTGGCTCCGACTCAGAAGGCTTGCGAGCCGGTCCTGAGCAGGTCGGCCCGCGGTGTGCAGCTCTGCAGACCTTTGGCCGAGTGCTGTTTGCGGGGAAGAAAGAGGGTTTGATTGCCCGGGAAGCTGCTGGGATCAGCATGATGCGCTCCGTGCTATTAGAGCAGAGCCTGATAAGCCGGATCCGGAGCTGGGGCAGAACCTTGCCCAGAGCTGCTCATGGTGTGCAGTGACGCCCGGCATGGTGAGCACAGGGGCATGTATGCCTCCTGGCCTGACTGGGAGGGACAAAAGGGAAATGGGGTGTACTACTCAAGTGTTCATTTGCACCAGAGAGGGTTAACTAGCTGGAAATGCTTCAATAACTTACAAAGGACTTGAAGGGACTCCATTCACAATGGAACAGAGCAACCATGGCTGAAGTGATGGAGAGGAGCCAGGACACCCTTTGGGAGATGCTGTCACCTGGCAATCTGTACCATTAGAATGTGACCTGTCCTGAGTATGACCAAAGGCCAAACTACATGAGGCTGTATCTCCAAAACCACCCAACAAATCAACCACCTGCTCACAGTCACCCAGCAAACCACCCAATTAACTATCCATCCAAAAAAAAACAAACAACAAATGAACCAACAAATAACCTAACCAGCCACCTGAAAAAAAAACCAACCAACCAACCAACCACCCAACCGAGCAGGAACCATCAGCCAAAGAGTAACAAAAGGGTAAGAATAGAGGTTTGCTGCTTACTGTGTAACCCAAGATTGCATGAGCTACCCTTTTCTCCCAAAGTTGCACCCAAAGTCTGGGCTCTGGTGGGGACAACTCCTGTGTCTCCGCACCTTCAACCAAGCCCAAAGCCATCTCTCTCCCTTTTCTGCTCTACTCTGGCCCTGTTATGAAGCACTCCGTGACTTCTGAGCTCATTAGGCATTGATCATAAATAGAAGTCCATTTGTTAGAGAAGTAGCTGGGAAGGAGGGATAATCTGACCTTTTCATAGGGGCTTGTGGTCATGGAGGCAGCAGAGCTGGGTCCCAGGGAACATCAAGCATTCGAGCAGAATGATACTTCATGTGATTGAAGAGAAAAGAGCTTAAAAACATGTTAATGCATTTCAGTGGCCAGAGCCTCTCATGGAGTGGCCATTGGGGCTGCTCTTAGCGGTGTCACTAGGACTCACACCAGCTGCTGCTGTACCATCACCATCAATAGCACAGAACAAGCTGTGCTATTGAGGCCAACTGAGATCAGCAGCAGGTCCCGTCCACAGCCTGGTACATCTCAACACAATGGCAAGGACAATAAGTGACTGTTTCATGCAGACAAATGTGATGAAATTAGAGGGGAAAAAAATGCTAGTGAAGAAACATTCCGGCTAATTATGACAACATGGCTTCTGCAGAGGGACCTGAAATAGACAGATCAGGCATGTGGACCACACTGACACAGACATGCCCTCAGGCTCCCTGTGTGTTAATTCCTCGGCTGCCTGAAGGAATCCTCTCACTCATCCTCTGCTCACCAACACCTACGTGATTCAAACCTCATCCCAGTGCCTATGGTTTGTCTATCCTCCCCTTTTTAAGGCATCACAGTTGTGTAGGAATAGGGCTGGGGGGGCTGAACTCAGCCCAGCCCTCGTCCCAAGGCAGCATCCAACCCCAGCCCAACCCCCTCCAGAGTGCTCTGTACCCTGGTGTTAAAACAACCAAAGTGCTGGCAATCATCCATGGTCATCTCACTGCTAGAAAGTTTTTCTTGGGTTCAGTCTGAAAATCCCCTGCTCCAACTCAAGTTTTTTAGTCCCTAGTTATTTTTGTGTCCACAAGCCTTTGGCTGTTGGGGAAGAAAATGTTTGGCCCTGGAGCAGCTCCAAATCTTTCCACTAGATGTATTAGTTATCCTAAATCCATAGCCATGGCTGGGATATATTTAGCTCCTCAAACAAGCCCTGCTGCGGGTGAGGAGACTCTGCATGGGGCTCCCCAGGTCCTGAAGGAGCCAAGAGCTGAAATCTTCAGCCGAGCAAAATGCAGGCTGAGAGGGAGCAGGATGGGAAACATGCTAGGAAGAGCAAAGTGTTAAGTCAGGAGTTAAGAGGCCATGCTTGCAAAGAAACAAGTGTGTACTACACCACAGCTTTTCAGCCTATAAGAAAAGGCTCCTGGCAGGGCTTGCTCACAGGGAGCATGAGCACACAGTCCCAAAACACAGTTGTGATAGAGCAAGGGGCTTTATGACAAGGATATCCCAGTGCAGCTGTCCCTGCTGAGGTGACTCCTCAGCTCTTGGCCAGCTCCTGCTCATCTGTAGTGCATCTGTATGGGCACCTACACCCAATCACAAGGAGCACATCTGTACTTTAGCTTCTCTTTCCATCACCTTTCCAACCACTCCAGCATGCAAAAATGGCAACTAGAAGCCAAAAGTTCAATGACTTTATCCTTGGAATAAGTGACAGTTAACACAGAAGCAGATAGCACTGATGAGGATCTGGGAGTTAAATTAGCTGACACAGTTTTTGAGAAGATAATCTCTTTCTTTCCTCCCCAGCTACTTCTCACTTTGCCCACTGATCTCATCAAAAACATCACATCCCTGTGGCATCCTTTCTTTTCCCCCTGGCCAGACTGGGGCTCCCACTGTGTAAGTCCGGCTGAAATCTGGTGTCAGATTGCTTCAGGCCATCCAAAGGCATGACAGCACGTGCTTTAGCAGCGAGCAAGGTCAAATATCTGTATGGTTCATCAGTTTCTCCTTCCTCTTTGGAGATGTTTTAAGCAGACCGTTCATAAGCTTGTTCTGTCACAGAATTTACTTGAAAGCTTAGCAGAGGGAGAGCTGTGCAACTGCAACATCCCATGGTGAGCAAGTGTTCTCCCATCTCCAGTACCAGTGGCATGTCTGTGAGCAGACATAGTCCTGCAGATCATAGAATCATTGAGTTGGGAGGGACGTATAAAGGTCATCTTGTCCAACTCCCATGCAGTGTACAGGGACATCTACAGTTCCACCAGGTGATGCCCCCCTCCTTCTCTCAAGAGATATGGGAAAGCCTGGTTGCAGCCTATGGAAGGGACTCGTAAGCCAATACACATTCTCCTGCTTCATTTTCCAGCCATGCATCCTGCTAGGCCCACTCCTCCTCCTTGGTCTTCTGTGGGCTTAAGGGAAGCCTTTCCCGCACCAACACTGTTACCCAAGTGACTCATTTCAGTCACACAGCCTCTAGCTGAGGAGATAGGGGTGCCAAGGCTTCAGGAACAGTGAATCTCATATGGGAAATATTTCTTAGAATCACTAAGGTTGGAAAAGACCTCCAAGATCATTATATATTCAACTGTCAACCCATCCCCACCATGCCCACTAACCACGTCCCTCAGTGCCACATTTCCATATTTCTTGAATATCTCCAGGGATGGTGACTCCACCACCTCCCTGGGCAGCCTGTGCCAATGCTTCACCACTTCTGACTCAAAAAAAGATTCCTAATATCCTGTTTTGCCCCAGAGAAACACTAAATACTCTGGAGGAAATTCATATATCTGTAACAGCTACTTCCTTATTAAAAAAAAAAAAAAAACAGCAACTTAGCAACAGCTGTATATTGCAAAAATAAAGAACCATCTCACCTTTACTCCAGTCCAACAGCAGCCCAACAAGCATTGGGGCTGACTCGCTGCCTTTCCACCAGGCTAACATGAGGTCTCAGTGAATGATCAAGGCAACACAGGCACAAGCCCTGCCTAAGCAGAGGGTGGACCAGGTAAACTCCAGAGGTCCCTTCCCACTCTGGCCATCTGGTGGTCCTATGATAAGCACCAAGCTGATCCTATCTCCATGTCAATCATCTTCAGTGCTCAGATTTATCAAGGTTAGGACCTTGCCTTGCTCTGGTGCATTTCTGGTGCCACCTGGGTGGCTGGGACATAGGCAACACGCTGGCACGTAGAAAACTGTGTCACTGTGCCAGAGCACACTTGTGACACGAAAATCCAGCCAAAAGGCAAAGCCAGGAACACAAGCTAATTTGGGAACACAATGGTTATGCTAATCAAAACACCTTCCAGAGGAGGAGGGAAGGAAATTACCTAATGCTTTACCAGGCAGCATGGTTAGGGCTTTGTACAGCTTGGAAGGAAGGGCATTCACATCCAGGCAAGGAAAAGGTGTCTGGAAAAGGCACAGGGCCCTCTGCATCCTCATGGTGGGACATTCAGTGTGGGAGAGCACTCTCTCTCCCTATTCCCAGACTGGTTTCTGGTCCACTTGACTGTATGGCCCTCTTGAAAGTCTGTCTGGACAGAAGTCCATGAGACTTTAGGAGATGGTGCTTAATAAGAAGCACCAAATGCTTCAGGACATACAAAATCTAGTGAGAAGGTACAGAGCCACGCAAACTGCTCTTCCTCCACTGACACCAGGTTGTAATGGGGCAACCAGAGTTTTTCCTCAATTCCCACGTTATAAGAAGTTGTGTCCATTAATTGACTCAACATCTAGAAATTGTAATCAAGCTGAAAAGAACCCAGCAAGGATCCAAACAAGCCTGCAATACATCTCCCAACTATGAGAACTCCCATTGCATGGTCCCATATACAGAGAATGGCTGTCTGGGTGGTGACACCAAGAAATTGTGGGCATAGGCGCTCTGCAGAGGTGATCACAGAATCAAAACATCATAGGATCTTTAAAGTTGGAAAAGGTTGGAATCATCATGTCCAACTGTCAGCCCAGCACCACCGTGCCCACTAAACCATGTCCCTCAATGCCACATCCACATGCATGTTGTATGCACTATTTCCAGTATGTCACTCCAAGTGACTGTAAAGTACTTGGGAGAGAAAGGCAGCAGCATCAACCCCACCTTTCAGGGAAGCTCAGGCAGGAAGAGGATAGCCTCTCCTGGGTCTCTGCTGCATGGTGGAAACATCTCCCATGTCCTAAAATGTGCTGGTTCCATTCTGAGCACGAGGTCATCCCTCCATTTGTAACTGTTTATGCAGAATGCTTCCTTCCAGAAAACCATGTTCCTCACTCATACAAAACAAATACATCCTATAAGGGGCATATTTTTTCTAGGGAAGGAAAATTTCTGCTTTGAATATGGAGCTCTCCTCTCCACACACACCATCTTTGGATATTTAAGGCATCCAATGTGTGCACTATTGCGATGCGTGCTTTGTATAAGAGTGAGCCTCTTTTGCCTCTGCAGGAAAAACTTTCTGGAGAGGTCCTGGAATCTGCCACATCAGCACAGAAATGCATCCAAACCTCCCTGAAATGGGCACACCTCGGAGTAGTTATTTATGCAGAGAAGCAGAGCAGGCATCAGAGGAATGCTCTCAGCACGCTGCCTTCGTAACAGCACCCATTAATCAAATCCTGCATAGTATCATAGAATCATTAAGGTTGGAGAGACCACTAAGATCATCACGTCCAACCATCAACCTGTCCTCACCATGCCCACTAACCATGTCCCTCAGTGCCACATCTCCATGTTCCTTGAACACCTCTAAGGATGGTGACTCCACCACCTCCCTGGCAGGCTGTTCCATGTAGAAGACAAAGAAGTAGAAGAAGAAAAAGAGAGAGAAAAGAGAATGAAAGAGAGAAGGAAAAAAAAAAAGAAAGAAAATGAATGTTAAGCAGTTTTCCTTCCAAAAAATACAGTAGAGAACCTCAGGCCTTGGGAGAAGTTAGACCTGCGTGCGAGGTGGCACCGAGTAATGCCAAGGTAAATCCCAGCCCTGAATTGCTCCTCTTAGGGCAGCAGCATGTACCTGCATGCCGCCGTCCGAGAACATGCTGTACTCACCATTCAGCCTTAAAACAACACCTTGTGCTCAGGGGTTTTACAGCAGCAAACAAACCAGAGCTCTCTGAGTACGCACCCAGACTGCAGGGCTTGGGCCAGCTATGGGTGAGCGGTGAGTAGAGCCGCAACACTGTGGGTTTCTGGCCAGCAATCGCCTTGGACAAAGGGAAGCAGCGTTCGGTCTTTGTCCAGAGTCCTAGAAATAAAAGCAGGCCACACAAATGCTGGACATGGGGAAGCCGGGGAGTAAGGTCATCACGACATTAGTCAGTTTGAAGAGCTTTGACACATCACCCATCAACCTGCACTCCCCCAGCACCCAGCAGAAGCACCCTGAGGCATCACAGGGGGCTCAGCAGTGGGAAAACCCCTGTCTAAAGCCTGCCCTGTCTGCTGGAGCTGGGCACACTGTGCAGCACAGTCTAAGTGCCTGCTTGCTGCATCTGCACGCCCCAGGCTCGTGTGCTGCCAGGGAGGAGGGATTTGCCCAGCCAAAGGCTTTGTGCAGGATCAGTGTGGATCCAGCCCAGCCAGCAGAAGCGGTTCCTGTTTCCACTGCCAGAGGCTGTGACTCTCGTAAAGTTAATTAATCTCTTCACACGACATAATTGAGCTGTGGAAGTCGCTTGTAAAGAATGTGTTGTAAATCTCAAGCATCACAATGCAGCATATGTGCCAACGTAGTAAAAAAAAAAAAAAAAAAAAAAAAAAAAGGCAACACTGAATCCCTTCAAACAATACATTTTGGATCCTATTGACTCAGCACCACAGGCTTAAATCTTAGCACAGGGAAAGGGGTCACAGTTTCCAAGCTTTTTCCCAGCCACCCAGGTGAGGGATAGGCACACACCTGGTTCTGATTGCGGCTGTCTCACATCCACATGATGCCAAAGGAGCAGCTTTGAGCAGAGGGCTAAGGAAGGTCCCGACACCCTGTCAGCAGAGGACAGGGTAGCACTGACCCAGAACAGAGCACACGCACTGTAGTTTGTCCCTGGTTTTATATACGTGCAAGCTGTACTTTGACTCTGTGTGCTCAAGGGAAATATTTACCTTGAGAGCAACAATGTAAAGGTTGTCTGCAAATCTACCTCTGCGCCTTATTGTAGACTAACTCATCAACCTTTGAAATGCAAATCACAAGTTAAAAATAAATGAATGAAGCTCAAATTAGACTCCAAGCCCAGCAAAAATGGTAGTGTAGGACCAGACAGTCAGGCGTTAAAGCCTTCTTCAAGAAATAGATGTCATACACGCAAAGGCTGTCACCGCCTAGGAGTCCAGGTCTACCCAGAAGGCTCATAGATGCTCATCTCATGAACATGGGGTGGGGGGCTGGTTTAAAAGCAGTTCTTTTTTTTTTTTTTTTTTTTTTCCCCAGTTTCCAAAATGGAAGGACTATCTTGACCCCTGGATGAAAAACAAACATATTTTCCTGAAAGAGTCAGATTTTCATCAGCACCTAAAAAATGGATAACAAACATCTGCAGACCTGCCCTAATCCAAGTGGGAAAACAAGTTACACACTGTCTGTGAGCCCATAGCTGTTACTGAGGGCGCTTTGTTCCAGAGAACAGACCAAAGGTTTTGGGACACTGCCTGGATTAAATGTGTGTTGGTAGTGATTCAGGTAGGGTTCTCAAAGCTTTGCTCAACCATCAGCATCTCCCAGCTGAGAGGTTCAGTCACAGCCTCTGCTCCCCAGCCCCGTGGCTCCTTGTTTATCCATGTACAGTCCTACACAAGCTCAAGGAGGGCCTATAAGGAACCTGTCTCCAGCAGGGCCCATAAGAGGGTGCAAGCTCACATGGGCACAGCAGGCAGGCAATGGCATAGACGAAGGTTGGATGGATGAATGATGGCACAGGGGATGAGCTCAGAGCAAGCAGAGCCTCATCATGGGGAAAGAGGGTAAAAAGAAAAACAACAATTATTTCTAATACTCCTGAATTTTGTTTAGCTGCTCCAAATGCTTCAGACCCCCTACAAGTGGCACACTCATCACAGGTGTGACTTTGTAAGAGGTGTACAAAGCTAGACAGGGAAGAAGACATCCACGGCCTATTGCATGACAGCAGCACAGCCCCCACAACTGGCCACTGCTGGGAACTTTTTGCAATCCGACATCAGGAGTGAAAGAAAAAAGGAGTCTGGCAGTAAATATACTTAGCAAATTCAAACAGAGAATGGGTTCCAGGAAACTGAGATAACCCTGTAGGCACAAAGATCCCATTCCAAAGCCCATGGAAGTCAGTGGAAAAAATCACGTTAGCTTTAGCAGGCTTTGGATAAAGCCCAAGGAAAGTCAAATAAGCGATGCAGTCTCAGTGACTCACTAATTCTGCCCAGTTAAATACCCACCCAGATTCCCCACACCTTCTCTGGCAGCTCCTGACCCATAGCTTCACCCCACACTGGCCGTTTGCACTCAGGATTACACGCGTACCCATTTTTTCCTTTGTAAACTGCTCATCTGTCTTGCTCTCCTGGCAGCTCTCTGGTGTCAGTGCCTTTATTACAGGTCTCTTGGCATTCCTCCTTGACTTGTCCCTGGGGACAGATGAAGATTTTGAAAGGTGCCAAGCACAACCAGACAGGCAGCCATCAACTTCCCCAATTAATGGCTGCACAGCTTTTGGGGGGAACCCTGCCATCAGGTTTGCAATAAATCATAGGATCATGGTTTAGGTTGGAAGGGACCTCAAAGATCATTTGTTTCAACCTCTGCTGCAGACAGGGTTGTCAACCATTAAACCAGGCACCAGACCAGGTTGTCCAGGTCTCCAACTGAGGCCCAAGCTGGCCTCAAACACCTCCAAGGATGGGACATCCACAGCTTCTCTGATCAAAATCACAGGATCACAGAATGGCTTGGGTAGGAAAGGACCTCAAAGATGGTGATCCAACACCCCTGCCTTGGGCTGGTAGCCTCCCACCAGGATCAAATTGCTCCCATTTTCCATCCACATGGCCATGAGATTCAGCATGGGGTTGCAAAGCAAGAGTTTAGGTCTGGCAGGAGAAATGTCCTTTGGAAAGTTCTGCAGATCTGACCTACACTGCCCACCTTCAGACAGCAGGCAGCAAAGGCTTAAAGAAAGGGGACATCTGCATGCTGAAAGCCAGTTGCTAAAGGCCCCAGAAATAAGAATGTGGTTTGGGAGGGATCCCGGATGCTTGTGTGTTAGGGAGAATTCAGAAGAATCACACCTCATTTATTTACTTTCTAAATGAAATGTGTGCTTTTTCCCTTCACTTCCCTCAGAGATGATTGTCTATATAAAAAAATACCAGTGGCGCAGTGTCTGCTCCAGAGACCACTGACATCAGCAGCAAATTGCTGCTGCCTTCAGTGGGCTTTGAATCAGATCCCAAATATGCAGCCCAGCCCATCCACATCAGCAATACCACAGTCAGCAATGAGTCCAAGCACCCTGGAAATCCAGAGGAGTTGGGGCAAAGCCCAGCATGACATCTAGGAAAGAAATGTGCTTCAATCCAGCAGCTGCACTGAGCTGGCTCCCAGGTGGGACCACTCAGCACCAGGACATGGCTGGCATGGAGACTTTGGAAAACTTTTCCTGGAAACAACTCTTTTTCCTTAATGTGGTTTAAGCATAGTTTCCTAAGGCCCTAAAATTTAAGCAAGAGTTGCATCTGCTCAGCACTCCCCTTCTCTAAGCCACTTTTAACAAGTGTTGCAGAGAGTGTGAGCTCCTGAAAATAACAAGTGCCCACGAGTTTTCTGAGGACAGGAGAGAGGTAGAGAAGAGCTCCCACAAAACAAGGCTGGAAATGAGCTCAGCCATCATCAGATATCAAAGAAGCCATGCCAGGCACAGATCCATGCACCAGGCATGAGGCTGGCACAACCACTGGGGATGGCCCAGAAGAAACAGACATTAGAAATAAGAAGACAGATGATCACCTTGTCAGGCCAGCTGTCTCCCCCATTCAATCCAGTTCACTATTACCCAGCCAGAGACAGCTCTGTATCAATCCAGGTGGGCAAATGCAAGGCTCTTTGAGTCTCACATCTCTGCAGAGGGTCAGATCAAGTGCCTGCTAAAACTTCCTTTCTCTGAAAATCAAGAGCCAGAGGCTCTATCCCTCTCCCCTTCAAGGAGGTTACTGCAACTACTTGGAAGAAGAGGTGAGCATAGTATTTTCTTTGCCTCCTTCGCCATCCTTGCTGGATGTCTGGTCTAGCAGGAGAGGTAAGGAATGACGCCGCCCACTTTCTAAAGCTTGCTTTTTGAGAATATTTGTACTTAAAAACAAAGATTTTTTTTTTTTTCTTTCTTTTTTTTTTCAGACAGCCACACCAGCAGCTTATGGAAGGTCTTAAGCTAGATCACCTGCAGATACACCTCTGTCTCTCTGAAAGCTGATGTGCTTCTGCTCGTCAACCAGGTCACCTCATACCAGAGGAAGACCTGGTTGCCTTATTTTCTTACTCTTCAACATAGTGCTTGGAAGCATCAAGTAGCTTTCCCTATATACAAATGCTTGTTCCCCATTATTGGGCAGCTCAAAACCTAGGAGTGTCCATTTACACTGAGAGGAAGATCAGAAGGAAAATCTGTATAACAGGAAAAGGTATCTGGTGAGGAAGGTTCACTACATCCCTGTCAGACACACAGGACATGAAGGACAGACTTCAAAACAGCAATAACAAGTCACCTTCCCTGCCCACACCACTGCCTGGGGGTTTTGCCAAGAGCCCATGCATTAAGAGCCTCTGTTTTTGCAGGTCTTTAGCAGGAACCAGGACAAATGCACCAAGCCTGACATCACACGGATAATTATTCCTGCAAGGCAAAACTCAGCAAATCTCACTCAGTATAATTTAAAACGAAGACAGAGGGATGCCAGGCAAATCCACATTTGGCAAGTATCTATCTTTTAGATACAAGACAGGGTATGCAACAGAAGCTGGGCCAGCTCCCAGAGCCTCTGTCGCTTGAGGAGCATCAGGCAACATGAGTGCTCTGTCGCACTCAGATTTTCCCAAGATATTTTAGGGCTTATTCCAGTTGAGAAAGACACCACCTCCTTCCAGCATGAATAGCTCAGACCAGCTCTGCTGCTGTGATGGACAGTGGATAGGGTGGCTCCAGAGGTTCCCATTCCACAGGTCTCTACTTGCCTCATGAATTTCCCACTGAACAAAAAAAATGATAGCAGTGTAAAGTAGGTCTTGGGAAACTCCTGACTAGCCAAGAAGAGCTGGCAGTAAAACACTGATTCTGCCTGCTCCCTGGTGTTTTATTTGCTTTTCCAACACATTTCAACCAGGAGAACAGCAAGGGACTCTTTGAGCCTACTATTCCTCCAGGTGATGGACTCAATAGTCAAGAAACTTCCAGTTAGCACCATCTCTGTTCCATTCTGGGCAGTAGATTGAATGTTAGCATGTAATATAGAGCTAAATATGAAGTAATGACATGGTGTCAGGGGCCACAGAAGCAAAAAAACAGTAGTAATGGGTTTTTAGCCCAAGAATAGATTCTACTGAAAATAACTCAGCCCTTTATCACTACAGGTTATAGAAGCAGAGATGAGCCTATCCGTCTCCCTTATTGTGTCAAAAATTCAGCAACAGGACAGAGGGAAAACTCAGGAGTGAACCCAGCACCATGGGGAAGGGGACATCTGTATCCTGCTTCTGGCTAATGACTCTCTGGGAAGAGCAGTGTTGTGTGCAGGGTGAAACATGCAGGGCCTCAACCCCAGAAAAGTGTAGCCATAGAAGGCACTTGGAAAAGCAAACAAAAAGCAGAGAAGGTTTGCCAGACAATATAGTGCCAGAGCTGTGTGCAGGACAGGTGCAGCAACACCCTGTTTCTCACAGGCTTTTTCCAGACTCCATTCTTTTTGTATCACCCTGAACACTACCAAGTTCATTTTTTACCTTGGATTGGATTTCACTTCACAAGCTGACACTGAAACTGAAAATGCAGCACCAATCCTGAAAGCAGAATCCTCTGCAATATGTTCTGGGTGAGAACAGTCAGAGAGCTGAGCGAGAACCACCCTGACCTGCAGGTGTGGTAGGACACAGCTGCACAAGGCTCAGAGCACATCCTGCCACACAGGAGAACAGGTCCGTGCTTCTGCCCACAAAACAGTGGCCAGGAGGTCTGCAGAAAGAGCAACATAGACATGATGATGCAAGACTTAAGGCAGGACTTGATGTTGTAGAGAAAGTCTAATTCTATCTCACTGCTAATGTACTGTGCCAATAGCACTCCCTCATGGTTTGAGAGACACAAGATAGCAAGCTACAACCTGCTTGATGGAGAACAGGAAAATGATACAGGTAATGGCAGCAGATCACAAGATCACATTGCCCTGCTGCTCCTCAAGGCCCTGGTGCAAGAAATGTTCTGGTGGTGCCAGCAGAAAGCAGGGCTTGCTGTGTCTTCAGATGCTGATGCCACCTGGTCTCCCCACAACACCACACACTGGATGGATGGGCAGGGATCTACCAAATGCCTGGCCTTTCAGTGGGGTTGTGGGCAAAGCCAAAGATTCCTGGAGCAACTTTGTAAGGAGCTGTTTCTCTGCCAGTCTTCCTGCTCATTTCTTTCACAGACTTTTCTGTAAAATGCTGAGGACATGGAGGTACAGCTAGACATCGGCCGGTCCCTTAGCTCAGTGTGGTCTGAAGAGTGTGAAGTTCACATTGCCTTTTATCAGGTAAAGCCTGTCATGAGTGACTTCTAACAGGGCACAGTCTGTAACCCACTGGAACTGTCCAAAACTGCTATGCAGACTAGAAAAAGTGAATTTTATACCAAATTTACACTTTGTATATGCTTTTATGAAAACTATCATTTTGTAGTGTTTTTGGTGTTTTTTTGATGGGAAAAGAATAATCTCAAAACCCATTTTAGCTGAAGCGCCAAAGTAGATAGTTTTAAAACATACCACAAAAGTGACTTACAAGATACATGTTTTGATGCTTGCAAATCTCAGTTCTTCACAAAGAAACCTCACATCCCTGGCTGGACTCCTGCAAATGACTTTATGGTCATGTTTCATCTTTTCTAGAGACAAAAGCAAAGTACGCCATGGAAGATGTTGTCCAAAGGGATTCAGCCATCTGGAGAAGACACCTACCATGCAACTCCTAAAAGGTATGATATAATTGAATCAAAAATGCTTTCATAAAATTTTTTGTAAGGCGCTTGCACTATCCAGGGATCTGCTTCAACTCTTTGCCTCTGCCTATACTCACTGACAGCCTAGTAACAGCAACTTGCCTTTCTAGAAAGAGGAAACAGCACCCGAAACAAGAACCACATCACTCTTGTTACCTGCAGCCATGGAATCATAGAATGTCATGGGTTGGGAGGGATCTTAAAGCCCACACAGCCCAACCCGCTGCCTTGGGAAGGGCTGCCTCCCACCAGCTCATTCTGCCCAGGGCCCCATCCAACTCTGCCTGGAGCACCTCCAGGGATGGGGCACCTACAGGCTCTGTGGGCAACCATCATGAGGTACAGAGCTTTTTCCCTTCCTGTGTCACAAGAGAGTCCAAGACAGACGTGGCCGAGCTCAGGCAAGCCAGTAGGTCACTATATCAACATCCTATAAAAGAGCTGAGATATCCTCCAAGAGCAAGAGCAAGGCAGGAAGGAGAAGGGAGTCCTGAGAAAGAATGGAGAAAGGTCTAGGATGAGGGGAAGCTTCCTCAGAAACCTGGAAAAAGTGTTCATAATTGCATAATTAGCAACATAGCTAATAAAAAGTGCAGAAATGGTTCTGCCCATACACAGGATGTATCTATGAGCAGGAGGAAATATTGCACAATTAATAATAATTGCAGGTTAATAAATACCACAGATCACATCTGGTAAATACAAAACACTGGGCACACTCACACTAAAAGCAATCAACTCCTAAGAGAAATCACTGCCGAGAAAAGCCTGTCCTGTACCTCACTGCTGAGGACATATCTCTGAAACGTGAAAGTCTGAAGCTTGATTTCTAAAGGCACAAATGACTTGGCAAGGAGAAGACAGCCTTTTTCCTAGGTGTAACTGAGAGGACCTTTACTATAACAGCTGAACGCTGCTTAGCCCAAATCCTCCCTCAGGGCATAATCTCCAAAGGGAGGAGATGTGTTCACCTGCCCATACAGCAACACAGGAATGCTGTTCCCACACTGGGAAGCCTGCCCTCTCCTTGCATGGAGAAAACAAAATCTGCACCTGCTGCAGGTGCTTTCCACCAATGTCTGGAGGAGCAGTGATTTCCACTGGACAGCACTGTGTGGATGGCCAAGATTGGAACACATAGACATCATGGCACCATCTTTGCTCAGAAGAACCTTTCTGAAAAGAGTGTTTGTGAGAGCCTTGCCCCAGGGCACCAGTGAACTTCACCAAGGCCCAGCACTGAGAACTGCTGTTCTTTCTTTCCAGAGGAACTTCACCTGTGGGGATCTCCAGTGTGCTGCCCTGCTCCCAGGCCCCTTCTGCCACTCAAAGTCACCACTGGTGTACCTGCAGCTGAAATTACCCCTGTTATGGGAATGTCAGAAGGTTGCAGATGCAAGCAAATATTTGACAAATCGATAGAAGGCAGCCTTGAACACTCCAGCTCCAGAATCAGGAGGACCCCCTCCCTTGTGCCTGTGTGTGAATGCCCTCCAGCATACCACCCACGCTGTGTTTGAGCTGCTCCACTGTGTGCACACCACTTGTTTTGTTAATGTTTAGACTTTCCCTGAAAAACCTATCTGGGCTCAGCAAGTAGGAATTAGCACCATCAATTAGCTAGAGACAAAGCAATTTATCTACAGTGCTGCTATCATATCTCTCTTCCGCAGACAGAAGACCCAGGTTCCTCCTGGGCTCTTCTACACAGCCTTCCCTCCCCAGCCCACCTTCTGCTGAGGGCTCAAGTCTTACCTCTTGAGTCTGTAAGATTTACCACTGTGGAGATGGCTACCAGAAACATAACTGCCCATCTTCCTCCTAACCCTCCTTCCACACCTGATGAGGCTCAGCCCAACTCCTTAAAACATCTGAAGGACATTGAGGGCCATCCTCTGATATCCTCCCAGCAGAGCAGGGTAACCTGCTGTGAGCTTCAGGCCCCAGCTCTGGGTGAAAGCTCTGGTCCACATGGTAGAGGGACAGGAGTTTGCTCGTGAGACAATGGCCCTGCTCCGCTGATGCATGTGACTTTGCTCACAGGATGTCAGGAACAAGGTTTTGACGTGCTTGCTAACTTTCAGTTACAGTGATCATTTCAATCAGCCTCTCCAGGTAGCCAGTTCACTGCCTTTCTCCATTTTTTCTTTCTCTTCCCTCCCTATTTCCTTCCAAGTCCCATGTGACCTCCAGCTATATCCCATTTCCATGAAAAACGACCAGTTTCAGACCCTAACACAGGAATACCAGCCCTGTGGCTTTACTAGACCTTTGGGTTTAAACCTTTTACTCCATCATGATCCTAGAAACTTTTTTTTTTTTTTCCCCAAATCTGCAAATTGCACAATATAGGTTCCCCATTGAAGTAAATGCTTTTCATGACATGAAAAAGATGAAATCTGAGACTTGGTGGGACATAGTGTGTGTCTCCTCTCCAGACTCAGCAAATCTAAATCTAGATGGACCACCTTCCTAAGCTCCAAGTGACTGCTTTACTTGGACTTATGTTCCTTATTGTTTCTATAGAAAGATGAGCAGTGGAAGAAGCTTTAGGATTGCTTTCCCCTCCCCTCCCCCCCCCCCCCCCCTTATGTTTTTATATACAAAGATAAGCTCAGCCATCCCACAGGTCCTCCAGACAAACATACTGCTCCACCAAAGTATGGCAGGAGAGTGTGAGCTCCACCAGCCCTCCCAGCTCCCTGCCCAGCATCTCAGCTCATCCAAGCTGCGATTCCAAGCCTGAACACAGCCTGTACTGATTCAGGGCTCTGCTGTGGTTATCCTGAGGAAAGTCTGGTTTAGAGGGAATTAAGAGGATGTTGCAGCATTTTTACAGGATTAGTTCAGCTGAAATCTGTGCCACAGACAGAGGCAGCACAGAAAGCCAAGAGCCCCAGAAAGAGAAATCTACAGGGCAGATCTTTTTACAAATCTCCCTCTTACTCAAAAATCAGCTATTTCCCCCAAATGGTTTAGCAAAGGCAAGCCATTTCACACTATCTCATTAAAACTCCCCTCCTTTCTCAAGGGCTCAGGTTTCAACATCCAACCACCTGTCTGACCCCTGAGCTCTTCGATACAACAAGACAGCACTGACAGTGGTGGGCTGCAACCCCTGTTGCTACAGGAACTGGGTGTTTACTGTCATTAAATCCCCCTAAGCCGCAAGCTGTGAGTTGAAGGAGCAGCAACATGTCTCAGCGACCGTTTTCTCTCTGGTCATGCTCACGTCCCCATCTCTACCAGAAAGCCAGGGCTCACAGCAGATTTGGTTTGAATTCTCCACCTACGTGTCCTTTCTTTTTTCAAACAGCTGCGCAGGTTGGCAGAGCAGGCTTGACTTTCAGCCTCCAAGGTGGTTTCAGACCTAAAACACTTAAAACCCTGTTGCTAAAAATATGCTCTTCTACTTTCAAGAACTAAAAGGGTGGCTTAGTAGTGGTGTTAATTCACTGTCAGCCTGACTTCACTGTCCCTATTTGCTAGCAAGCTATTTCCCACATTAAAGAGATGTTATCTTTTTTTTTTTTTTTTCAGTTTAAATCTTAGTTTGTAACGTGTGGTGAAGGTTGCACTTAGAAAATAGCATCATGCCCTCCTGCAGCAGTTTCAGGTGCTCTGGTTCCTCCTTGCACTGCAGCTGTGCAGGTTTCTGGACAGAGACACATCCCAGGGAGTTCCCCTCAAGGTTACAGCCCATGTAGTGGGTGGCCACAGATAGCAAGATGGCAGAGGTGGGAAGGCACCTCTACACATGTCCATCTGCTGCAGGCCCTGCCCAGCAGAGATACCCAGAGCAGGGTACCCAGGCCCACATCCAGGTGGCTTCTGAAGGTCCCCATGGAGGAGCATCCACTATCTCCCTGAACAGCTTGCACCTGTACTCCAGCACCTGCATAGTACAGAATTACTTCCTTGGGATAGTTTCCTCATGCACAGAGACACGTCCAGAAAAACCACACAACACTCAAGGGAAGTGTTGCTGTTGGTTTGTGACCATTTACCTTCCCTTTCTTCAACATCCTGGGGTCCTGGTGATGGCAAAGGCTGCACCCTTAGAAGAAAGAAAAACACGTGGACGCAGCACTGATGGACGTGGCTTAGTGAAGCAGAGTAGGTTAGCTGATGGTAGGACACCATTATCTTGAAAGTATTTTCCAATGTAGACTGTTCCACAACTCCACAGGGGATTGGAAGGAAAAGGGCTGGAAATCCAACTTTTGGGGGAAAGCGCAGGCTCAGGAAGGTGCTGCAAGGACCACTGTGCCCAACCCCAGGCGTGGTAAGGACAAGAGACCTGCTTGCAGCACTGGGACTTTAGAGCAGGACTGACACAGCCTATAGACCACCAGAGTTTGGTAGCAAACCTCAGTGTGGCTTCTTAAGAGTTGCCTGCTAGCAACACTGAGATTATTGCAATTTGACAGTTCCCTCTTCAGGCTTGGCAGCACACCTATAAGAAAAACTGCCCAACCTTAATTGTTTCTATTATGTATGCTTAAGGCCAGGTTCACCTTGTGTTATTCCAGGCTTTCTGCTGCACAAATGCCCAGCAGCTGATGAGGTAACACTGCAGAAGTGACTGAGTTCTAAAACTTCAATAATACAATGGCCTCAAGTTTGCCAAGGAAGGTTCAGATTGAACATCAGAAAGAAATTCCTTTTGGAGAAGGTGGTCAGACCTTGGAATGGGCTGCCCAGGGCAGTGGTGCAGTGCCCAGCCCTAGAGGTATTCAAGAGATGTGTGGACATAGCACTGAGGACCTGGTTTAATGACAGGATTTCGTAGGTCAGGTTGATGGTGGGACATGATGATCTTGCAAATCTTTTCCAAACTAAATGATTTCTTGATTCTGAAAGCTGTTTGCAAAACAGTTCTTTAAAATCCTTGCCTTCCACATTCCTGAATATGAGTTCTTGCAGAGCTTGATGGAATTCAAGCAAAACTAGACATAAGCTGCAGCCACACTGCAAGAAGAGATGTTTCCAGCAGAACTGCAATAACCCCAAGAGGAGCCAGCCAAGATTGCGCAACACAAGCAGCAGCACAGATCCCAGCTTTTACAACTTCTGTAGCACTCTGCAGTGGCAGAGATTTTTACAAGAAACGTGACTTGGTTTCATGGGAGACACGACACAATACCAGCAGGCAGGAGGAGGTGGTGGGAGAACCCTCACTGCCCACCCATTACCTGCAGTAAGTCAGTGGGTGAAAGAAGGAGAAGCATCCCCAGAAACTGTGCTGGAACACTCAAGCAGGTGGGACACACTGGGCAAGAACAGCAAACAGAGCTGGTGCAATTATTCAGGTGACTAATTCCTGTTGCCAAAACATGCAGCTCCAGCTGAAGGAGAAGTGTTTGCAGATTCATGCCACAACCAATGAACCATTTTGACAAAAATAAATAAATAAATAAAAACCTTTTGATATCAAAGCTTTTTACTTAAAAATCAAGGTGTCAGAACTTTTTTCATTTCAAAACAACATTAAGATTTAATTCCATTTGAGAATATTAGAAGGAGCTTTAAAAGGATCCTTCCACACTTGGACAGGTTTGTGGTAATTTATCAAACACCTGTTACATCCTAGCACATAAAAAAAAAAATCACTATTTTGGTCTTAGAATCAAACCATACCATTGCCCCTACAACTGAGACTGCAGCTGCAGAGGGGGTTTCAACATGAAACGGAGCAGCAGAAGCATGAACAAAAAGCTTCACAGAGCTGAGATTTTATATGTTTACACATGATTAGGAGACCCTTGGCAAGGAGATTGTTACTAAACACTCCCTAGTTGGTTATGAGACCCACAATGCTGGCTTGGGGCTGCTGAGACACAGCCTTCAGGACAGCACAAGCTCAGTAGAGCCATGTGAGCACAGCCCTGCCCCACAGCACCCCACAAAGCAGGTCCTGTGAGGGGCCTGGAGGAGCCATAAAGCTCCTTTAAGCCAGCCAACACAAAGCCAGGTCTGTTTGGGCACGGGCTGGGGGCTGCTGGCCCTCCCTGCCTCCGCCAGGCACTGAATCATCCCACAGACACAGGGCTGCTGGCCCAGGAGATGCTTCAGCAGCTGAGAGCAAGAGGAAGCCACTGAGAAGCATACAGGCCTCACCCACAGCACCGCCAAACCACCTGCAGCCCATAGCTCCAAGAAGTGCTGCAGAAGGCAGAATGTTTGCCTCCAGATGTTTTTCTGTGCCAGAGCCACAGGTGCTCTACCAAACAGGAAACCCTGTGGAAGATACCCATGTCTGCAGCCATGTGGAAAGGCCATGTGCAAGCTGCCTGGGTTTTCTTCTGCTGCCACAAAGCCCTTTCAAATCTCTTTTCCTGACACAAAGGAAGAAGCAAGATTTTCAATCTGCCTCCCTTTACAAGGTCAGGGAGAGAAAGTGGAAGACAATTTCCAGCAAGCAGTGCTTGTGGCTCTTATGGTATCTGGTGGAGGCTTCTCCCTTAAACAAAAGTCAGGACAGCAAAGGAATGTCAGCTTTCACCCAAGCAGCACACATTACAGCAGACACAAACTTCTACCCTGTTAGGTCACAGAGGGGAAAAAGAACTATAAAAAGCAGGTTTCAGCACTTTTCCATTTCTTGAAGCATTTTTATACTTTCAATTCCCTCTTTATTTGACATCAATCTGGCAGCAAAGAGATGCTGACGGAACAGAGGCTTTAATTGGATCAAAGTGATGGTTCTCTTCAGCTGCTTGGAAAAGTGCAGCCCCATTCCCTAATGACAGATGGAGACATGAGCCTACTCCAGGTATCTGATCCATGTTAGTAGCTTAGTAGCAGGCAGAGAGAACAGCTGGAGATACACCTCATGATTTCAGCCTACCAGCTCTTGATACTTACCAGTAAGAAAAAGAAATGATAAAAATGCAGAACATGCTGAGGAAGGGGCCCTATTCAGAAGACAGGAATATGGTGGGGGCTGCTAAGCATGGTGCTGACCCCTTAACCCTGTTTATGTCTGCAGTGCTGGTACGTATGCTACTAAGGGAATGGGTGCCAGCAGCAGAGAACAATGGTGAATTTAAAGTTGAGGGAAATAGAAGACTTTAGGAAGAAAAAAAAAAAAGCCCTCAAGCACCTCACCTGCACTTGGTCATATGCAAGTTGAATAGCTGGGAGCAAGGGCACTCACTTTTGTGAAGTCCAAGTCATGTTCCTAAATGCCCCCAGCCAGTCTAGTTTGACTTAGAAATTGCCATTTTAGGTTGAAGAAGAAAACAACTTGTGCTCCCACAAAAAAAAAAAAAAGAACTGATACACGCAGGAATTCATTCTCTCAGTGTACTTTGTCTTGTCAACCTTTCTTTTTCCTTTTTCTTTCAGGTTATTCAAGGCATCCTGGGTACAGAGGCTCAGCCAGCATCACCTCAGCATCATTCTAAGAGCTTAAATCAAGTAGACAGCTGGTTGCGCAGAGCTGGATAGGAATGAGCTTTAGCAAATGAACTGTTTTCAACCAGACTTTCCTTTGATTTCCAAGGGCCAGAGCCCCCCCCCCCTCCCAGCAGGACACTGCCCATACAGTACACAATGCACCAGGGCAGTGAAGCACAATGGGAAGGAAGCATGGTGAAGTAGCTTGGCTCAGTAGCCCCAACTGTCCCTGGGGGTTTTGCCGAGAGCTCTGTGGACAGGGCTCAAGCTGGGAACGCACATCCCGTCACTGCATGATGGGATAAAGCATGGGGTTAGCCCCTCCATCTACACCAGGCAGAAACAAATCCCACACATCCATACTGGAGAGCTTCAGACAGCAGATGCAGCTGGGATTTGACATTGAAATGTCTTTGGCAAAACAGCATTGCATGTGTTGTGCGCATTTGGGCAAGGGAAGAATGAGCTGAATCCTCACCTATGCTAAGCTACCTTGTTGAAGTGCTCACCTCTGCACAAGATCTCAGCACTCCACTGCACTCAGGGCTCCCCTTAAATGGAATTTCCTTGTAAAGAAAAGCTCAGCTAGGGGGAGGACCTGCAACTCAGAAGCCCTGGGTTTGGCTTCCTCTACATGTGATCAACTTTTACAGGGTAAAAACCACCAACTGATGTGAGCTCGATACTGAGAAACAGCAACATTTCTGTCCAGGCACAATAAGAACACTTCCAATGAGTTGTCCAGGCTTGGTATTTGCAGATGCCACTGAAGAGAGCTGAATCCTTATCCCATAGAAGAGATTATCAGTTATGGAGGGAAAAATCTCCATCTTCAATCAGGATACCCAGCCAGGATCTCTCTACCAGACAAGCCACAAAGCAAAGTCCACCCGGACACTGGAGATGAAGTAACTGTTCTCCTCTATCCCAGAATGTCATTCTGCCCAGGAACAACAACAATTCTCATCCAATGACCGAAACACCCTGAAGAAACCTCTTCTGCCTCCTCCTTCCTTCTTCCTTTATTTTCTCTCACAATTCTTATAGTTCTAAACCATTCTCACCAAGGACATTCTGGCCAACCAAGACCTCTTTGGCAGGTCAGGCATCCTCACAGGAGTGGGAAAACCCACCTCAAGAAGAAACAGTCTTTGAATGCAAACTTGCAGGGTCAGGAGGTCTTAGGAAACACATCCAACATTCATCCCGCAGCACTCAGTAGAACTTGCACTGCTGACACAAGCAGCCTGGCTGAGGTGCTCTTGGGACCTCTCCCCCTGGTGTTTCTCTCACACAACCCCACCACAAGGACCTACGCACATGGAGTCTGCTAGAACAGTCCTGTAGCGGACATGCACTAGGACAGGCAGATGGCACAGCCCCAGCAGGTCTCTCTAGGGTTGGCACAGACTTGCTTTTTCCCCAAAGACAGAAACTGAGAAGAGACCTGGAGATCTTTCCACTTACTCAGGACAAAGGTGGGCCCATTCATAGCCCAAGCCTCTATGAAACCCTACTTTTGAACAGCAAGGCAGATATCTCTCCATCTCTGGGCCAGAGAGAAGGTGACAGCAATTCCCCCACACCAAAGCCTTGCCCAGTGCTGTCAGCATCTCCAGCTGGCTGGAGGCAGGAAGGATGGGCTGTGACACAGATAAGCTAATCTTCCTCCTTTTCTCTTCATTTCCCTCTCTTTTTAAGCTTTGCTTTCCCCCCCTCATCATACAGGCCTCAGATGAACAGTCTCCAAACCCTCATAAGGCAGAAGAGGGGCCTTGGGAGGTCTGGAGGCAGAGACGGTATTTCTCTGCACAGAGGTGTTTGCTGCAGACCAGTCCTCACGTGTGCTTCAGCACAGGCAGACTGCCACCAGCAAACGATGTAGTAAGTGCCTGCAATCCTGCTCCAGAGAAGACAACACAAGCTGTTTGGCTGCAGGAGGATCACAGGATATATATCAAAAGAGCCTATTAAGCTAACTTTGGTTATGCTCCAAATCACATCAAAAGTTGGAGGAAAGACTCCTGTTGACATGAATGGGTTTTGGATGGGGTTGATACCATTAACCTGTGCGCTCAGAAGCAAACCCAGTCAAGTCCTGTGGTTATTGCTGCATGTCAGCCATCCCTAATAAAATAAAGACGACAGACTGACCTCCTGTGTTTAATAATCCATGCTGACTAACAGACTGCTCGTTAACGTCCATCTCTGACAGCCTTGTTTTTCCCCAGCCAGTGCCCAGCCTGCTCTGTACTACCCAAGACACAGCAGCCTTACTGCAGAATTCCTGCCAGACTCGTATTTAATTTGCTGCAAGCTACCCCTTTAAGTACAGGCTTTTAAATCTAATTACTCCAGAGAATATGAGGAATGCCTCCTTGCTTTTTTCACTGAGCCCATTTAGCCATTTTTGGACAGAGGGAAACATCTGAGAGGGAGGGCACATTTTTCCCTCTGACTCACAAAAGGAGCACCGCAGCTCATTCCTTGCATCCACACTGCTTAACCCTTCAATACCAAAGTATCCCTCAGTGGTTCCTCCCACAGCAGTGGATCAAGAGCCAGGAACCCATGCTCATTGCCACCCAGATGCAAAGGCATGGGCTCAACCACCCTTTCTGGGCTGCAGCTGAGGCCATTTTTCCCATCTGGACCCAAAACCTCAACGTGCAGCCCCACAGCAGAAAAGAGATTTTTCTGTCTCTGAAACAGGGAAATAGTGTTTTTTGCTTCCTGGTCATTTATCCACTGCCACAACAGCTGTCTCCCAGGCTTATTGCACAACCCTCCGGCTTAGTTCAGTTTTCAAGTGCACTAAAAATCTGCATCCACACCACATGACCTATGCATTGAGCCTGCCCACACAGCTGGCAAGCAGCTTGCTGCTGTAAGCTTGGCTGCAGGGAGTGCCTTCCTGACAGCCAGAACAGCATGAAGAGATGCCCCAGCCTCTTTCTCACACCCCCACTGGGCTGCAGGGCACAGCTGGTGTCAGCTTTGGGACTCCAGTTTTGAGCATGCACAGGAGGTGGCTGGAGTCACTTTTTCTAGGGTTTGAAAGCAGGTTAAGTGATCCTGATCCATGTAGGCACAGACAAGAACGATGAATGCAAACCACAGCTTCTCAACTGCCACCATTCAGTGAGGAAAAGCAATCACATTTTTACTATCACATACACTGATTTTTTTTTTTTTTAATGCTTTTTTAAATTAAAATGTTCCCCCAAATGATTTTAAGCAAGCTGACCTTTAGGTGTAATTTTTAACCGCATCCCAGCTGAGCCACACAGCTACCTGCACCCTGAGCAGCGGAGAAGAGCAAGTGATGGAGCAGCACTGCGCACCCCAAGGCAGGATGACAGCCAGGCTTCTGTCCTGCAGGCTGCACAGTGACACAAGGAGAATACCTGAGTGTTCCAGCTGCACTTCCATGCTCAGTAACATAGCATCTGTACACCAGACCTCTGAGCAGCACACATTTGGTCTAGGTTTTGCATGAGCAGAACATCTAATTTCTACCTCATTAGTCATGGTTGTGGATTTTATACTATCTCAGTGCAGGAAAAACAGGCAGTATATAGTCCAACATGCAGCACTTGGACACCAGCAGCTCCTGATGTGGCACAAGGCTCTCCAGTCAGCCTGCCAAAAATCTTTAACAAATCTGAACCATAAAAGTGAGTTTGCATTGGTAATTAGAGCCTTGGCTCAGTCACAGGGTCAGGCCCGTTTTGATGTGGTTATCAGGAGCCCTGAGGACACAGTCTCCAGCCCAGGGCAGAAGCATCACAAAGGGCAGGAGACAGCACAGGATGCCACGTGCTCAGCAGCACCCTTGTCCTGCTGAGCTCCAGAGCACAAGCCTGGAGATCTAGCAAAGATAAGACCACAGAGACAAAGCTCAGCTCCTCCACCAGCTTCTAGAAAAACAAAACTTGGAATAAAATAGCATGAAAGAAAGATCTGGGAGAAAAACATGGCTTAGTAGTACCCACAACATTAAAGAAGCAGCTGCGCAAGGGGATAGTAAAAATCTCCAGAGCAAGCAGATGCACTTCTGTATTCATGATGGTTTCTGCACATGGCCAAGAAAACAAAAATATGGCATTTCCTTTGACAACTTCATCAGCCTAGGGCTGTGCCAGAACACACAGCCACTTCACACAAAGTTTAATGTTCTGCTTGTCACCGCGCCCAAGGCCAGGACCCCTTTCTGCGCACTGTTCTAATACACACAGAAAAGACAGCCCCTATCTCAAGCAGCCTGCAGGCTGAGAACAGATGGGTTGTGTTTTAAAGAATTAATTGGGAGTCTTTAGAGGAGAGCAGAGCACAGCAGCTGTTGACATGAGGTTTCTCTGCCCAGCACTGGAATAGCGCTGTGGGGATCTCAGACACAGTTGGAAGGACTGGGGGCAGTCTGCAACATCCTGAGGAGCCAAGGGCAGACACTGTGTCCCTAATTCCCTGCTGTTCCTTGGGAAGTCCCAGCCCCTTCTGGAAGTATACTCTAAGACTACCTCCTCTGGAAAAAGAAAACCTGCCAGCAAATGATGACAGCACTCCCAGCTCTGCCCAAGAGTTCTCATGCTTCCTTTGATCCTTGTAACGTGACAGAAAGCACAGCAATGACAGCAGAACAGCAAGGTCCTAGGCTGTAGCAAGTGAAGATTTGCTCACATGCAACAGCCACAGGCACAGAAATAACAGAAAGAAGCTGCTTACATTTAGAAGGCCTCAGGTATGCAGAGGTGTCCAGCAAGATACCGTTGCCTCCACTATGAACCATTAAACAAGGTCTGACAAAGGGTGGATCCTGGCTCCACCTCTTCCAGTCATTCAGGTACACTGCAGGCACCTGAGCATCCCAGGCCTGGCCCTGCCTTCCCACCAGGTGCTCAATCACTGGCTCAAGCCATGACTTAGCATTTCTGCTACAATCCTAAATAAAGTGAGGCTGGGGACCAACCAGTCTCCAGCCAAGGCAAAGCTGTGGCTCAGCTGCACCACATTACTGCAGGCTGGTGTCCCTCTGAGCCCCTCACAGGACTGCCATGGCCTTAACTCCTTCTTGAAGAGAAGGGCCCTTCCTAGAGAATATGCAGCATGAGAGCAGGCAGGTGGGCTGGCAGGGACTTACCCACAGAAGCACCAGCTGCCTCCTGCCTTGACAGGTGCTAACACTGGCTAATTGCCCTCTTCATTCACTTCCCTTCTGACAGATCAAAGCAGAGTTTTGACTCCATGCAAATGTTATCACTCTAACAAAGGCAAACAACTCCAGAACTCAGAATGAGACACAGGCCAGTGCATCATCCACACTCACTTCAGCATCTTCTGGGTGAGACTGAGAGTTTGGGACTTTCTTCCTCTGAAAGATGCCGTCATCCCCTGAATGAACATGGAACAGAGAAATAAACATGCCAACAGAGAAAACATTCCTAAAAACCATTCTCCAATATCAGCAAAACATGCCTTTACCAGAAGATCTACTGCAGACCTCTAAAGTCCACTGAACTTCTGACCATGAGCACGATTTCTCAGCTCATGTTAGCAGCAGCACCCAAGCCATCATTTCTGCTGGGTTATTTCCAGCCTGGGTCAGTCCCCTGCTGTTTTACTTCCAGTCCCACAGAGCAGCATTGTAAATAAGCAGGGAGGCAAGAATTGAGAGCATTGCTTCAACCTGGATTGCTTCAAAGACAAACATTTGGCAAACGCTTCCCAAAGGTTTCTTCTGCAGTGACTGCAGCAGGTGAAGAGATGAAGGAATGAGCCTAAGCACTTTCCATGTCTGGCTTTTCTCTAGCTGGCAGTGAAGCGATACACCCTATTAAATACCACCCACAGTGCCAAAGCAGATACTGCTCCAGGTCAGTGCGGAGATGTTGATGGATTACGTTGGGCAGGATTCCAGCAGGTGATGTCCCTGAGGAGGTAAAGCAGCACTGATCAATCCATGCCCACGACAGAGAGAGTCTGGGGACCCTGGGAAGGCATTGCCCTCATGAGACTATGTCCTGCCTCTGGAAAAGCTAACATGAACCCCCTTCAAGTCTCAGGAAGAAGAAACAGTAAATCAGTAACCACTGAACTGGCTGACTCAGGAAAGCATTAAAAGATGAGAGATTAGACATGCAGGTTTACCAACAGCTCTCTTCTTTCTCCTTTAATACAGCCACCTGCCAAACACCAGTGCTCCAAGCGAGAATGCCTCCTGCTTTGCAGGCAGTAGCTAGATATGCACAGTGCTCCACAAATCACAAGGAGAACATTGTTGAGACCATGCCCTGCAGCAGACGGAAGCACTGCTGCTTTGCTGCACCATGGTTCCCCACACACACACCAAGAAGCCTTTCTACACAGCTTCCATGGCCTGGCCATCCAGAAAATGACTTCTCTGAACATCTGTTACCTTTTCTCTGAGCAAATGCCAGACTACTGATGGCAAGGAAAGGATGCAAATATTTACAGACAAGGCAAAGGCAGGAGGTCTGCCAGACATTGTGCCTGTGGGTGCTACTGAGCAGCACACAGATCTGCCAGGGTGCCTGCCACAGGCACAGATGCATCAAATCCAAGTTCAGCAACAAAGCACTTTCTTTGGGCTTACTTCAAGGCATTGGGTTTAAAGCTGGCTTGCTGATCAGAGCACAGCTGTGGACTCACCTGCCTGGATCCACAGGCAGGATCCATCACCACAACACCCAGTGCCATACATCAGCAGGAAAAGCTAGCACCATCATGGGAGGGAAAGGCAACCACAAGAATCCCACCATTACCCTCCCATCCACTGCAAAATGCCAAAGCAGCCCTCTTGAAATACATTCAGCCTCAAGTTCTAGAGCTGAAGCATCACCATCCTGGTGTGCACCAGCAAGGACCAATCAGCATGGTGCCATAACAAAAGCAGGAGGCAGCAGCAGCTTCAGTGCTCTCAGAATAATGTATTTAAACACACCAGGAAACATTGCTAGGAATTGGAAATGCGGCTGTTAGGATAGTCCTTGTAACTTCAGTCTGCAGATATTCCACATTTAGGACACAGCGGGTCATACAGCTTTCCCAGCAGGCAGCATGGATGTGTCTGCCCTGCTTTGGAGGCAATTTAATAACACAGGACTCGGCCAAGCCCTGCCTGCTGGGCCACAAAACACTCCTGTATGCTTACTTATGGAAACGTGCTCCCTGCATTCTTGTTCCTCCACTTGGAGACCTAAGGACAGGCACCTTGGCGCAGGCAGATGCCTTTTCATTCCATTTTTCCTGCATGAATTCCTTTTTGATCTGACCTTTGCAGACATCCCAAGCCTCAAGCCACTTTCTTGGGGTTTTTCCTTTTTTCCAAGGCTGGAAAGCAAGTTGTGGGACAAGAGGAATGATGGCCAGGGAAGCAGAGCCTGCTTTTGATGTTTAACAGGGAGAATCATACCCAGCCTCCTCTCAGCAAAGGAGCACTTTTTTCCTGAATTTACAGCAGGACCCTGAAATACAGAAGCACTCCTGTTATAAAAGCTTCACCCACCTGCTGTTTGTCCTTGTCACAGCTGATCAACCTCTGTTTTCTGCCTTTCATTCCCCAGCCTAGTGCTATGCTACAAGAAGCACCTCTCTGAAACATGCCAAAGTGTTTTTATAATTCCTGTACTTACCAGCCCCAGGAAATCAGCCGTGATATTGCTTTCACATATCAGATTTCTGGCTTCACTCGCTTGTGGCAACAAAAACCATATGGCGAGAACACATCTCACACAGCCTAGCAGGAGCAACGCAGAGGCCTGGCTGAGCAGCCACAAAGGGACAAAGGCTGTGCTGAAGCCACAGGGGACACTCAGATCAGAGAAAAGGCTCCCTCCACCCCCCTGCTCCCATCAGGCAACACAAGCTTGGGCTCCAAATGGGCAGCAAGCATCTGGCACAAGGATGCTCTCAGTGACCAACAGTCACAGATACTGAGACATTCACCTCTAAATACTTTGATGCAGGGGCAGAGACACTCCAATTCTGCAATCAGGAGCCCTCAGCTCATTCCAGTGGTGTGGACTGCCTTCTTCAATCTGTCTTCGTTCACTATACCATGCAATTCTTCTCCTTTAAGCCTCACTGTGAGTCTAGGCCAAGGAAATAAACCTGTTTTCTCTGGCCCATCTCCACAGAAGTCTGTCCCACTACCAGCACAGAGACTGTCTGCAGGCAGCTGGAACCCTGCCGCAGCCTCCTCTGTTCTCTGCCACTCAGCACATACCTGGCCACAGGACCCTGCAGCAAGGAAGGTGCAGAGGGCTGGGAATCACCTACTTCCAGACAATAGCTGAGGGCTGGGATCATGACTTCTCTGCACAAGGTGTTACACTAACACAGTAAAGACTGTGGCCTACCTCGAGCAGCTCACAGCTGACACTGCTGGGAGAGAAAGAGCTTTTTGTGACACCAGGGTAGTCATGATGCATGCTTGCTATAGTACAACACACACTGCAACGCTGCTGGAGAGCACAACCACAAACCTGGGAGGAACCAAAACCCAGTGCTGCACATTAGCCCCCTCGGTCCACAGCTTACAGAGGGCAGCGGCTGCCCTCTACCCTCTTATCTTCCCCTCTTTGTTGTGCTCAAGAGAAGTGATCCCATTGTGAAGGTCCTGTGCGCTCCCCAAAGGTGTTACATCTCTCCAGCCCACAGGGGAGCTGACAGGAGACCTGGGCCCATTGCTCCACATTGCCTTGGACAGAGCGCTAAGAAGCAAGGAGACAGCCCATCTACTTCATTCTCCGTGCCTATGCTGCACAATCCACCCCACAGCAGGTCAGCAGACACAAAGGAGTTCTCAGCAGCACGACACTCACATGACAACAAGATTCCTACATCCTTTCTGCCATGGATAAAGATCAGGGAGGAAGCTGTCCCCACCTCCATCTCTCACTCAACTGATCTATGTCATCAGTCACCAGTCAGGGAGCCACTCAGTGTCCTTGCTCCTTTTTTAGCTCTGCTGTAACCAAACATGGCCAGATGGTTTATTTACAAAGATTTCCCCATTGAGACACAGAGTTGCTTGTCTCCCACAGAGGGCTCCCTGTTTTCACTGCACCTCCCTCTGGTTGTTGTGTGCACCAAGGGAGTTCTTGGTGGCTGAAAGTTTGCATACTCACATACCACACGGCTTCTACAATTAAACCATTTTTGTAAACCAAGTTATCCTGCCTGAGGAAAGCTTTTCAGCTAACTGTCCCCTTTCTTCCTTCAGCATACATCCTCCAGCTTACAATTTCACTTGAGTAAACATTACACGCGCAGTTTCAAGGACAGCAGGTCAGCGCTGCGTTTTCCCTCTTCCCCTCTCTGCAAGACTGAGCCACTTGCAACATCCAGGCCCCATGCTACACTTTGTGCTTGATGAATCACAGAACTGGGAGGGTTGGAAGGGACCTCAAAGCCCACCCAGTTCCAACCCCCACTGTGGGCAAGGCTGCCCCCCCCCCCCCCCCCCCCCACCAGCTTAAGCTGCCCAGGGCTCCCCATCCAACCTGGCCTTGAGTGCCTCCAGGAATGGGACACCACAGCTTCTACGGACAGCAGTTCCAAGGCCTCAGTGCCCTTTGCTGTAATGCAAGCCAAGGGATTTTGTGGAAGTCACTCTCTCCAGAACCCCTGGAAGTGTCTAATTGGAGGGGGCTCATAGGTGTGTGCACCCATACAAACAATGGGGCAGAAGCACACCCATCAGCCTTGCTTTGCACCATTAGTGATACCTCCCCACACCTTCCTGTGCAAGTGCTCACTCTAGCTGCATTCTTACCAATCCTTGCCACAGAGCATGGATACACTGCCCTGGGGTCTGATGTGAATGAGACGTGATTCCTTCACCCTCCCTACAGCCACGCTTCTTCCCCTTTCCTTCTAACCAAGGGGTGGCCTCTAGAAAAATAAAAGGAGAGCTCCATTACTACACACAGTTGCCAGAAAGGCTGTCATTGACAAACTAAGTTGAAGATAAGCTATATCATCTCCATTTATTGCCTTGAATTCCTACCTTTTGTTTCTCTCCATGCACACAGGTAAAGGTAGAGGTAGGGCTTTTCCCATGTTATTTCGTGTCCAGTGACCAACTTCTCTATTTCCTGGCATGTTTTATAAGGCACAGGGCTGAGACTCCACAAGGATCAGATAGCCTTAAAGAAACTGAGCTAGGCCATGCAAAAAATGGTGCCAGCCCCAACCTAGAAGGCCATGCCAGGATTGAAAGAAAAACTCTCAAATAGACAGAGCTATTCAGCTAAGCCTAAAAAGCCTGGTCTCCCATCAGAGCAGAGGAACTACATCAAAGTGCAGACATCTGTGTCACTTATCAATGGGAAAATAAGGTAACACAGAGAGTAGGGCTTGACTTGTGCAAATATACCTAGGGAGGGCTGATATGGAAAAGAGGTGGTGGTGCTTTGCAGTCAGTCATAAAGGAAAACATGGATCAGGTCACTGCATATTGACTCCAGACAGACGTCAAAACCAACTGTGTTCAGAACTAGGCAAACATGGCTGTGGAGCTCTAGTAGCATAAATCAGCCTTGCATTCATGCAAGTCAGCCTCCTCTCCCAGTATGAGAAGAAACCATGCAAGAGGACTGCTTGTACTAGGATTACATCATCCTGAACTGAAAAAAAAAAAAAAAAAAAAAAGCTGAGGCAGGTCCAAAAACAGTTGCCAGGGAAATCCTGGAGTCCCTTTAAGGAAGAGGGGAGTTTCACCCCTCAACCAGCCCTCTGATGTTGTTCCCACCACACTGCTTGTCAGAAGTGCCACAGCCTCCCCACACCATCCCTGTCAGCAACTCCCAAGAGGTATCCCATAGGCTTGCTGCCACTTCAACAATGCACAACATTAGGAACCACACAGCTCATTGAGACGCAACATGTTAAAAGCAGTATCCACCCGCACATACTGAGAAGCTGAAAAGCACAAGTTCCCTTTCCTCTGCAACCAAGACACCTCCTATAACACTGTGGTCTACAATGCAGGAACATCCTCCAGAGTCTTGCAACAGTAAGTTCAGCTTCATGAGTGTTAGCACAAGCACTTGGCCCAGAAAACATTAAGTAGAGGCTAAAGCTCAATGAGTCAGACAGGATTTTCTCTACCTGCTTCTGTTCAGCACCTAGCACAGCTCAGGACTGCACCAGCATGGGCAAACAGGACAGCAATGGGACAGAACCTGAGCTGAACTAGAAAACTGACAAACCTCTTTCTGAAGGCAGGGAAAACCCTGATCCAGACATCCACCTACAGACCACCAATAACTGCTAGTGCACATCAATGATAACCTGCATGTCTGACCTCTGGAAAAGACCACGGAGAAGACAGACAAGCATTACCCAGCAGTTGCCAAGCATCCCAACCTTTATGCAACTTGATGGCATTAAAAAGCTTGACAGAACTAATTAGCCTCTCCACATGCTTAACTGATTTCAGCTCTTACAGGAACCAAGTCTTCCTGCAGAGCCTGCAGTGGAAAGGTGAGGGTCAACATATCCTGGAAGATCATCCTCAAATCTCACTTCTTCCCCATCCTACAGGGATAGGGCAGCTCTCCCCATCCAGGCATTTGCAGCAGAAAGGCCTCCTGGTTTTGGAGGTCCAATGGAAGAAAAGGCAGAGACCTTCCTCTGCAAAGAGTAGAAGAAAGAGGAAGAAGAGGAGCTGGGGATTTAAACAATGAAGCAGATACTGTAAATTTGTTAAGTATCTTACTCCCAAGCGAAAATCCCTTCTGCTTCTCATGATAATCAGGGCACTTAAAGCTAGTCCCAGCCAGCTGCTCCCACTTCCTTTGTCCATCGCCTCTTCAAACACGCAAAAAGCGTGCTAAGAAACAGAGCAAAGGCGTAAAGATCTGCGGACAAAAAGGAGACCTTTGGAAAACACCCTGCACAAGCAAGCACCCCTCTCCCAGCACAGAGGCAGCTGCTCTTTACAGTAGGACAGTTTCCAATGTTTTCCTTCTCTGTGCAGACGAGGGATTTCCTGTCCTCCATGGCAACAACCTTGCATTTACTGAAGGAGGCCGTGCCAGTAATCTCCACAGCAGAATGAAAAATTTTAAAGTGGCACTGCCTGTTAGCTGAGAGCTTCAGCTCGCTGACCTTTTCCACACCCACAGTCCAGCACCACTTGTGAGTGGGGGGGAGCCCAATGCTGTGCTGCCCCATCTCAAATGCCTACACCTTTGCATAGAAGGCACCAACCACCATCACCTCCAGCAACCCCCTCCGCCAGCCCCGCACAGGCCCATGTGTCTCTGCTCCAAGAGCACAGATTCAGTACACTGACTTGGCAAAAAGCCTGACTTTGGTCTGGCCCATCTCCATTTTGGCCCATCTCATGCCATTTTAGTGAGTTACATCAGCTTGGCACAAGGCCACAAGAACATCAGGACCAGCCCAAGGGAAGCAGTAGAAACAAAACAGGAGGGGAAGCAAGGCCATCCCCTTCCAGCAGCAGCAAGCTGGTGATGAAACAACACCTTTCACTGTCCAAGTTTAATTTAAACTACTTCATTAGCATATCTCTGCTCACCTGCTCAACTTTTTTTTTTTTTTAAACCTAGAGACAAGGTTTTTGAGCAACACCTTCAAAGAACATTACAAGAAAGAGCTTGAGACTGACTAAATTATGCTAAACCTGAGTAAGATTTGGGCTAAGCCATGGGTGCATACTAAACCTGTGCTGCCTTTTAAGAGTCTTTTTTCCCCCCCTCCTCTGAGGATGGAAACAAACTTGATCCAAACTTAGACAGACACAAAGTGGTGAACTGTTTTCTAAGAAGGCAGTAGGCTCTTACTGACAAGGAACCTTAAACTATCTTTCACTGCTCTTCTTTTACCAGTGAATTGGACTCTCAAAAGACATGTTCCATAAAGAATAGGCTTAGGAAAGTTGTTAAATAACAGAAAAGCAACTTGAAACAAAAGAAACAGAAAAGGAACAAGAAACCCTTTAGCTAATAGGGAAACCTTCTGCAGCCATACCCGAAAGTTAAAGGGCTGTAAGCACTAAGTGCACATGGTCTGACCACAACACTCTCCCTCTTAGTGTTAACATGCAGCTAAAGCATCACCAGAGCAGCGCTCACAATGCTTTTCCAAGTAGCAAGTACTCCTCCACCCTCTCTGCAAAAAGTGACCTCGCAATTCCACTGCCAGTAAAACAGACCCACAAAAGAGAACCATTTAAACTGACACATTTCACTGCACTGGAGTGGACACAGAACAGCCACAGCAGCAGTTACCACATTTCCACAGAAGAGCAGTAAATTGCAGCCAAGGGACAGTCAAACCAAAAACACAAACACTCATTTGACTGCTTCCAGCAGCAGCAAGAGTCCTGAAGTAGAATTTCAGATCCAAGTTAAATTTCTGTCTCTGCCACAAATTCCCTGTGGAAAAACAGGCAAGTCACCTTTTCCATACTTTGCTTGAATCCCCTCTCCTGCAAAAGGGGTACTGTTCTTGTTTGTCTGTTCAAATTATAAAGCTGTCCTAGCAGGGATTATTTTTAGCACACCATCACAAAAACCCAGCCGAGCTGGACTCTGATCTCAGCTGGGCCTTCTCTTTGGCTTTGTAATGTAAGAAGTAAACAAAAAGCAAGGCTGAACCCACACCAGAGCCCAGCTACTGGACAGCATTTGATAGCAGATGAAGCACATTTCCCGAAAACAGCAAGCTGCTGGTCTACAGCTAGAACCAGTCAATGACCTGGGGGATTAAAATGGATGACCAGTGCCTGTAATCATTCACTGGTGACCACTGAGATGCAAATGGACAAATTTCAAATCCAATTCATATTTGAACTGTCACCATGCAGTGACAGAGGTGTTTCTCAAGAGCACAAGTTGAAATAACTCATTCAGCACTGAGATAGCTGCAAATTACTGAAAGCTACACTCAAGAATGGGAACTCTGAAGTATTCTTTGCTTTATAGAATAAACAAACTGTTGCATCAAGTCCATGCATAGTCAGGGCTTTCTGTATTCCAGAGGCACAGGAACTGTTCTCTACCCGGATTACCACCCTCAGCATCAGTAACACACCTCCCTGGAATCATTAGTGTTGCATAAATCACAACAAAATAGTTCTCTCTCCTACAAGCACACTTGACCCTTAATCATTCCCTTTCTACAGCTACAAAACTCTATTTTATTGAATCCTTTGTTTCTTGGTATTTTAACTGGTGCAATCTCACACAACAGGACATATTTATCAGCTTATCATATTTGACCAGGTTGGTTCTCATCTGCAGTTTTCCAGTACCCAGATGCTGCATACTCCCTAAGCACAATTGCCACCTGTTTCATCCAGCCCTAAAATGCTCTTATTTTATTATGCCTGACTCACTGCAAACTCACCATACCAGGACTACAGCCTTCCGCATCCAGCTACCCTACTACTAGTCTGTTTTGGGTTTGCACTCTCAATCAGACACACTGTTCCATGCTTGTCTTATTGTAACCACAACGGTGGTGAAGCTTGTGCCTCTCCTGCAAAGTCCTCTCACAACTCCTAGATCAGAGCAACAAGGCTGTGAAAGTAAGCTGATGTGATGAATAAGTATACACTGGAAAGCCAATCGCGTTTCAGGCATCTGTGAAATTCTGCTTTTGCCCTCTGCAGACAGCCTTTCAAACTGAGTCTCAGCAATATTTTTAAACACTTGATATCATATTGATGATCAACTGTCTTATCACACCAACTTGCACGTGCTTTTCTTTGTTCCAAGGCTCTATTCAAGGCCATGCTACATGCCAAGTCATATTACATTAAACTCTTATTGATCCTTATTAGCAGAATGCTCACATACACAGTCAATTTCTCATAAATCTCAACATATGTCTAGCTGTTAGGAAACTAGGGTATGCAGCAGTTTTCCAGCAGTTTTTCCATCACAACTCTGTCTGAAAGCAAACGTGGTGTTACTAGTTACCGGCTGTCCCAGACTGCCACCTACTGGTCGCCAGGAACATAATCTGTGCTGTGAGTGGTATTTTTCCAAGTAAACGTGTTTCAGACATTGGAGCAGACTGACGCACTCTACTGGCAGCTTACTGCAAAGTAACCGTGTCACTGACAAAGACTGCTTTATAGCTGCCCTGCGTGCAGTTATTGTGAATTTGCTGACTACAACGTTTGTATAAGTCTGTAATTACAAAGTCTTCTGAATGTTTAAATCTGATCAAATCAACTTTACTTAAAATACTGTGTCAAATTTCCCTAAAACTCAATGAAAAGTTATTAAAAAAATACAGACAACCCAAATACTACAGTTGGGTTCAGAAGATCCTTTATATAAACAGCATTTTGCTGTCAAGCACTATAAGCAAGGCAATATTACGTTTCCCATAAAACATGCAATAGGTACAAATAGGTACAAGAGGACACAAAGCAACCACAGTTGCTGTGAGTCACAGCCACGTTAATCATGACAAAGCTAGCATACCAACTAACCCCAGGAACCTCAGCCTGCTCTTTCCTCTGAATATGAAGGAGCCAAAGTAATGGCAGAAGGTGCAGCACAGTTTTTAAAAGTTTGCCTGCTTGAACACCCCAGGACAAGCAGGCAGAGCTTCCTTGTTACAGACAATGCTACCTACCTAACAACTCTAAGATGTGGTTGCTAAGAGCAGCACAGTGGAGTCTAAATAAATAAGCAGTAGGCTATGGAAGAGTAAGCAATTGAACAAGCTTGTCTAGCTGGAACTGCTTCAAACAGTCTGATCAGAGCATAGCTATGTAGTCTGCTTTCAGCACAATTAGAAGTTCAAACAAAAAAAAATGCTCAAGTTTCTCTCTTACTCTACAGAAAGCTGTCTCTAGAAGGACACGGGTAGCTGACCCATATCTTCACACGCCAAATGACAGCCACACTGTCATGCCACACTGGAGTACCTAGATCATGGTAGTGAATGCCCAGTTGGCCACACAAAGTTTAAAGACTTACAGCTTGCATAGAAAACTGACAAGGGCTGTGTTTGCACCACAGCAGGAGGTATCAAGATCAATAAAACAAAATGAAGTGCTGTAAAGCAGTTTGAAGGAATCCAAGCCATCCAGACCTAACAATAGTTTAAGAAAGGTTTGGTTTCATTGGTGTATAGCATATAGCAACCAACAGTTTAAGAATGCTTCAAGCAACAGCACGATCTCAACTCCCCGTATTTCACATCAACATCCATTTCAAGATCAATCCTACTGAGCCAAATATACATCTCTAGTGCACAGAATGAAAAGCTCCAGGTGATGAGTAATGTCATAATTCTGTACCTGGAAGCCCCATTATGTCACTTAGATCCCACACAAAGTCTTGCCATAGAGCAACAGCTTGTTTAGTCAGATATCTTTATTTGCTGTATCACCCAAGTGTACAAATACTGAACGTAGTTATACAAATTCAAAATATACTGTAGTAGAAATCCATCTGGGAAATGGAATGTTAAAGATATTTGCTTTATAAAATTTCTACACATAAGTCATTCCCACTTGCAACTTTCAAATATCAAGTCTACAACAACAGATTGCTTCGCGATCCTGGAAAATAGGAATTCTTCTCCAAGATTTTCTGCTAGATGAAGAATCAGTCAACAGCAAATTAATTCTTTTTTTCCCCCAACATTTGACTCATTTTGAGTTATCAGTCAACAGGATGTTAGCTACATCCAGGCAACTCATATGCAGTTCTGCTCTCATTTATACCAAGGAAGTCAGTACATATTAAGTATTAGTCAAATAACCTCAGTGACAGTATTTATTTTAAGATTATGAAATTGAGCCAATAAGTTACCCCAGCCATTGAGTGCAATTGATTTTTTTTTTTTTTTTAATTCCTTCACATTTTCAGAATAAGGCTCCTTAGTTCTTGAGCAAGTCAATACAGCTTTGCAGGAGAGAGACGTTATTCTGGAAAGGAAGATAATTAGTTTCAGGTGAGTCAGACTGATTGTGTAAATCAGGTTTTCAACAATGAAGGAGCTTTCAAAATGTCAGGTCCATCCCCAGATTTTGTCACATGTGACAGCAATTAAGAGATTGTACTGCAGAAACAAGTATTCAAGCACTGTCAAAAACAGCCAGTGGTCTGCTCCTCTCTGTAAACCTGCAACTGTGACCTTGTCTGTGGGAAGAAGGAAAAGGACAGGAGACAAGGAATTTTTTTTTTTTTTTTAAGTGGGCTAAACAGCGCCTTTCTTATATCTAATTTAAGCACAGCACTGAAGTAGCTACCCATAATGAAGTCCAAGGAATGGAAAATTAGATTCTTTAGACTTCCCAAAAGAGGCTAGAGTTGCTTCTTCAGGCTTCCCACTTTGTTCTCTAAACTAGCAGACTCTACAATTAGTATTCCTACATTCAGATTACAGCACATAACTTGGCCTCCCCATCTGCCATCAAGTTTGCTCAGCACAGAGCCTCCCTTCACAAAGCCAAACAAGAAGAGTCGACAGCTAGATCACAAGCTGCAGAATGTGCCCACAGCTCTCATTAATGCATCCACAGCTGCCCACTATCAGGCATATTCGGGAGGGGTCAAATCCCATAGATGAAGAGGCTTCACAGGAAGTTTAAATGAAAGGGCAGCCTGCTACATGCTAAACTGAGAATTCTTACTCTCAGGACAACAGGCCAGTGTCCTAGGAGTGACAGGCTGAAAACCTTTGTCCCATAAGACAGTCAGAGACTGCCAGCACTTGTTCATTGTATATACAAATACCTACAGACTTTCAATTCCTTTTTCTCCTCTTCTCTAGATCTCAGTTAAAACAGTCAGGTTCTCTATTTTACAATTACTTGTCTTAAGAGGAAACCCAGCAAGTTGTAGGTTACACATTATTCACTTATCTCAAGCTACCTCTGTTAAATTCTAAAGAACACACCTTTGCATGTTTTATTTCCAGTTCTGCCATTTCAATTAGGTTTTTGCGGAAGGCTGTTATTCTCTTCTGTTTGAAGCTTATCAATTCTGTAGGAAGAAAGCATAAGCACAGGTGAAAGATGTACAAAGTAGTGACTGAAGTTTCAGTAATGCCCTTTGTGTTTTGTATTGTGCAACTCTAGTACAGCGTTGACCACAAGAAGATTTAAGAGCTAAGTCTCGCTGTTTCTAGCCAGAATATGCAATAAATCACATAACAGTGCTATCTTAGTAGACAAGTTGCCTATCTGCTCTGAAACAGAAGGGTTTCATAGGAAAACAACACAAAATAGTGAGCCACATAAGCTCTGGGAGAAGCTGGAGCATTTGGAAACCAGGAGTAGGAAGGAAGTTGTGTGCAACCTGAAGGTACGTTTCTTTTTAATACTGGCTAAAAGCATACAACTAAGAAGCAGCATTTGAGATTTGGTATCAGGCACTCAGCAGCACCAGGACAGAGGAAAAAAGTCTGTTTCCACAGTCGTTTGGTGTGGAAGCTAAGAACAAGAGTTCAGTCTAGAAAGCAAATGAGGGCTTCTATTTAAGGTTGGTCTAGTACAGACCCAGCTCAGCTTCAGACAATCATTCTTCTGAAGATACAGTTGCATTAATTTTTTTACATGCATTTACACAGTCCCTAAAAATTTCAGGCTACTTGCTACAGGAGAGTGTTCAGAAGACCACAGCTGTTCAAGGTCACATTAAAACCACAACTGCATTAAAATCTCCCTTGAGGATAAGTACAGCAAAGTCTTTTTCACCTTGTTTGGCAGATTCTGAAATCTTTTCAAACTTCTGGTAACAATCCTGTTGATGTGCCTCAGCCAGATTGACATCCTTGCTCTTTAGCCTGGCTTTGTCTAGAGCTTTGTTTGAATTTTCATAACCAACAAGAGCCCTTGCACGTCTGTACAGAAGATCCTGAAAGCAGACAGGAATAACATGTAGAAATCTTAAGAGGACCACAGTCCAAATTGAGTTACAACTACTTTAGCAGGTGGTTTCACTTCTTCCAGCACTAGATTATGCTTTTTGTAAAAAGCTGTTCTAACACTCTTTACTCTTAGCAAAGCAGTAGAAGTGTTTCACCAGTACAGTATCACATGCTCAAGACAGTAATTTATGTCTTAATCAAGGAAGTTTGAGGGCTATTTTAGTCATAATCACTCCCTTTAATACAGTTTCATCCTTCTGTAAGGTGGGCCTTCCCACCAAGTAGTATTAACACTACCTGTTGGAAATCCAGACTCCAGTAGCTGTCACATGTTTACCACATAACCATGTGAAAGGGCTCCAGTACTTGGGATTTATTTAGGATTTTTAATTTGTCATCAGCATTTTTAATGGGTTATAAATACTGGAAGTATCAGAATACTGGGAACTGAAACTCAATTGACTCTAACTCACAAGAATCCGTTGAGCTGTGGCCAAAGAAGGCCAACAGCATCCTGAGGTATATTAAAAAAGAACATGGCCAGCAAATGGAAGGAGGTTCCCCTCTACTCTATCCTAGGTGAGGACACACTGGAGTACTGTCTCCAATTCTGGGCTCCCCAGTTCAAAAAAGACAGATCTCCTAGAAGGAGTCTAGTGGAGAGTGACAAAGACAATTAAGGGCCTGAAGCATCTCCCATAGAGCTTCTTTACTGTCAGAGTGACAAAGCAGTAAAAGCGGCTGCCTAGAGAGGTTGTCAAGTCTTCTCTGGAGATATTCAAGACTTGTCTGGACACTTACCTGTCCAACATACTATAGGGAACCTGCTTTAGCAAGTAGGTAGGACTCAATCTCTAGACCTCCCTTCCAACTCCTACAATTCTGTGATTCTGAGTTCTTTACCTCTACATGCCAAAGAAACTGGCCAGATATCTTAACCCTTTCATAAGCAGACTAGACAGTAGTTGCATACATAGTTTCTATATTCTGCTGTCATTCAAAAGTGCCAGGTTTCTTAAGTGAGACAAGGGTCCACTTTCCTATCTTCTCAAAGCAGAAATAACTTAGTCACAATTCCCATAAAAACAAGCTTCAAAAAGAAAACAGTTCTCACCTTAGCAGCATCTATATTGAGCATGTAGTACCTCAACAGTTCAGAGAGCTTTAAGTCTTCATCAGATGAAACTCTACTCTCCACCTTCTGCAGAAGAGATTATAGAATCTGCATGTAACAGGACAGCGTCATCTAGACTTACAGATTTGTGTTATTTTTACTTTTCCCAAAACTTCTCTTACCCTGAGTTTCTCAAAGAGCTCAGCAACTTTCAGCAAGTACCTCAGGGAAGAAAATGCATAAGCATTAGATATAGATGTAGACAAGAGATTCAAAAAGATGGTCTAGGTAGAAACATAGACAAAAGGTTTAATGCAAGAGGTGCTGGATTCCTTTTTTAACAGACTAGTGGAGTCGAGCAACTGGACACCATTTAAAATAACAATGAACAAGTAGCATTAACAATCTTGTAAAGAATTTCCCACTGCTACTCTCCAAGAGTGATAGACTATTTTGTCAGGGTTTTTTTTTCCAGCTGTAAACTGCATTAACAAGGCTCAGTACATTGTTATCAAGATAATTTATCTATTTATCTTAGAATCACCAGGCTTCCACAAGGTGAAAAAAACTATTTTGGAACTTGAGAGGTTCTAATGTAAGTTGTAAATGTATTTAATACATCAGAATACAGGGGTGTAATTCTTCCTATATTCTCTGAGTTCGTGACATGAATAAAATTCAGGGCTTCTACACTGAAGCAGCTTTGAGCAGTACAGTTCAGCTCTGCCGCACAAGTGGCAAAAGATCAGTTAGGTAACTAACCAATGGAGCTGATATTCTTTCCTCTGATGCACCAGGTGAAAGAAAGTTTCATTGCCATTCGTATGCAATTCAAGAAACCCAAACTAGCTATGACTCAATCCCCTGGATTTTCTGAAAGCTTAGAATACCCAGACTCAGAATGTTATGAGCAATTAGCATTGCTTACTTTTTGATAACTGTAGGTTCTTCTAATGCCAGGCTGTTCAAGCAAGCTGAAGTATAAATATAGTCATCTGCAATATCTGCAAGAACAAGAGAAGGTGTTCAGGGTACAGAAATCACTAAATCCAGTGAGACTGCAGGTCTTTAGAAAGGTCTTTGAAAAGATTCACTTTTACGAGATCTTGTCATCTTATCTGCTTTTGCACATGCATCCTTGATCCTGTTGTGGTAGTTTACAAGAAAAGTCTTCTCTTGCTCAAAAAAGTCATCTACTTCCTGAAAGAGAATATAACCTGTTAAGTTACTTTACCACAGAGCACAGGCACTTTTCTATTTAAGGATGGGTCTAAACAAACACCATTAGCTACCTGAGTTTTATGCCTGTCAACCTCTACTGAAAAGCAGACTTCAAGAAAAGACCCTGAGAATTTCTAAATATTTGATAAGATTTTTTTTTATTTTTACACATTGAAGCAAAGATGGATTTGACACACAACTACTCAGCACTGCAGGCTGTCTGAAGTAACCAGAGAGCTCTTAAGGCTAACAGCTGTTACAATTTCATTTCCCAGACCTTTAACAGCACAGTAGCAGTTTACAAGCTTATTTCAAATCCATACAACATATATGTACTGTAATATCAGCTTCATGACATGGTGTTTAGGATAGCAAGTCTATTAAAGAGAGCTACCATGGCAACAAGGTAGAAAAGCTGAAGTTGAACCACTTACAGGAGTCTCTGATATTTTAACCAGTAGAAGCAGAAATCATAACTTATGTTTTATTCAGACCTCTAAAGTAGACAAAAGCATGTTTGCTGAAGGGAAGATTCCCTCTTCCCCAGCAGGATCAGGTGTTAGGGCAACTCTTGCACATAAGATTCTTGAAATATACTCAGGTTTTTAGCAGTCTATACCCTCAGTGTCTTTTTTTATTTAAATAAAGTCAAAAGGTTACTCTGCACACCTTGGAACAGCAGCAAGGTTTGCAGTAGTAACTCTAAGCCTCACATACATTAAGCCTAAAGCACATAAGTAATGTCCCTTAAGAAATAAGAAGCAATCAAGAATAAAGCAAGCAGGAGGTAAACCAACTACCTTACCTTGACTCCAGACAAGAGGATTTCATCTGCACTCTTTACCACACTTTTTAGAAGGAAACCAAGCATCTCTTTCGTGTTTTTCCTCCGAACACTCAGCTAGAAGAGAGGCCAAGACAGCTTCAAATTAATCCAGGATGGATGCAGGGAGAAGATGACTACTTTAACGTTAACAGAATATTAACATCACTTATATCTAACACATGACAGAGCAGCCTGATTTACAAGCTCTCCTTAACACCCCTGTAAGTTCTATTTGTTACCTTTACCATCTTTTATAGCTTTATTAGCAGTTCAACTACTCCACAACAGGACAGCTCAGCTTCTCCCTAGGTAACATTGATCAGCATCCACCACTTATGAGGTACAAAACAGATGCAGTACTAATTTCAGGACACCAATATTCTTCATTTTAGAGGGTCATGAAAGAGACAGCAGAAACACACCTGCATAATATTTGTTCCTAAGATCCAAGGACATATCAAGTTGGCTTCCTAACTTGAAAACAATTAAGAAATGCAACAAAGTGACCTAAAGACAGGCCTTTATTTTTCAGTTATTTCCAGAACTACTACTGGCAACATCTTGCTGACACTGTGGGTAGATTTATATAATATTCTAACCTAACCACACAGAAGAGTGGCAGCTCTTCTAACACCCTGCCTCACGTGCAAAGTAGAAAGTGTCTTACATCCTGGTCATACTCCAGGAAAACACAAAAATTGTGATCTTTGCTGAGCACAGGGTGAGAAGAAATCCGCTGAAGGAAGATTTCATGTGATGACACAGTCTTCTTGAAGACAGCGAGGTATTCACTGAAAGGAAAAAAAAACAGACTGAGATCCATCTGCAATTCCATTGTACAAAGAATTGCTTCAAGTTTTCCAGTAAAACTATTCAGTGTGCCTCTGAAATAGCCAGCTAGCAATTGAGAAGCTACTTTCAGTCTGTAACCAGGAAATTTTCCACTTTGAGAGAAGCTTAATCTACTCCCAAATTCCAGGATTTTACAGAATATCAGGCAGCAGCACCTTCAACATCAGTTACCACTAAGTATATTGCTCTCCCAGAAGGCTTCTTTACATTCAGCCCTTAGCAGCAGACTCATTCTACTTACGCTTCTAGCTCTTGCTTCATTTTGGCAAACTCTTCTTTGGTCATAGATACTTCTCCTTCCCCTAGTTTCTGCATCTTCTCTCTGGGACCATCAAAGTCAGGCTTCGAAGGGGCTGGAGGTATCTAGCAAAGGGATAATTGGTTAGGAATAAACAGTAACAATCTTAAACTTTACAAAGTTACTTCCAGCAATCTGTAGGAGGCAGTCTTTTTGCATGGGCACCTCAAGTCAGCCAGGCTCTGCAACAAGGAAGCTTAAATGCCAAAGTCTCATCTCCCCTCCAGCTCTGTGCTACTCCTGCACTTAGAAGCCAAACAAGAGAAAAAAATATCTCTACTATCCAAACCATAGCCAGCTGCCTGCTGTAGCAGTTGAATAACCTTACGACAAGAAAGACAACTTAATGGATCAGTCTACTGTATCACCTTCAGGCACATACTAGCCCCACTGTGGTGTCAGGGACTGAGGCCTGTGGCTGTTTTGCTGCTCCCAGCCAGTCTATAAGGAAAGTTACACTAGAGCTATACCACTCAAGTGAGTAACTAAAGCAGAAGAAAGCATAAGGAATACCCATGTTATGAAACACTAACAGCAATAGTAAAAACAGACTTCGTGTCTTTACTAATTTCCACATTAAATTACCACAGAATTCTGTTTAGAATCACATTTTCAGGAACTACTTACAATGAGTCCTGCATACTCCTCAGTTTCACTGAGTGTGTCATGCAGCCACACAAAATCTTCATGCTGCCTTGTAACTGAAAACTCAGGACTTTGAAAAGCTGGCAGTGTAGTCTGGAAGGGAAGATAAGGAAGCTTCACTGTTTTGTAAATGAGTGCTTTTAGAAACAGTTCTATTTTCAAAGGAAGCTATTTTGCCTAGTAAGAGCCTCGCCTACTCCTTTTTAGCTGAGCTGGCACTCAAATGAGAGCCTTACTAAGAACATTATTTGAAGAAAAGGCACTGCTGTAGAACAGCATTCATACAGTTTATTTTGTGACATCTCTGCCTTCCCCCCAACCCCCAGCCTTCCTAGGCTCAAGCTACTTTATTTATTTATTTATTTATTTATTTTTAAGTAAAGCCAACCTAGTGTATCAATTACCTTGTCTCTAAAGGGAGCGTTCAAGTCTTAAGTGTAAAGGTTTCTGTCTTTATACCCTCAGGCCACCTTTAAGTGGAAAAGCTCCATTTAATTAGATTTTCCTCATTGCCAAACCCATCTTTGCAGGTATGCTCATTACAAATACATAGATTACTTGCATCATATCTACAAAGAGCACTTCCTAGTCCTGTTATCTTACCTTAGTATGTACCGTGAACTTCACTCTGTCCTTTTCACTCAGTGCATCAGGTATATCAATTTGAAGAGAAGGATCAACATTCAGGTCTACAGATACAGACCTCAGCTGCAACAGAATTCACAAAACAAGCTCTGGTCAAGCATTGAGTAGGTTTAATGAAGCTAAATTGGTCAATGGCATTGTCAACAGGAACCACATCGCAGCAGACTGCTGTCTCAAGGAGCAGCACACACAGAGGTCTAACAGCCTCAACACAATCCTCTCTTCCAAGTGCATAAAATAAGAAGAGTGTTACTTAAGAGCCCACAGACCTAACTGTTAGGGAACACACTAAGGGTATTAGTAAAATATTCCTAGAAAGAAGCATCTTCCCTCCAGCACTTCTCCAGCTAATTTACTTAAGCACATCAAGCCAAAGTCTATTAAATCATTTTGAAGGGAGTAACAACACTAACAGTTCTCCTCATTCTTTATCTCCACAATATATGGAAGAACAGCTCTTAAGAGCCTAGTCTTGTGATCTGTTTCCTTATCTTTACATCAGAGAGCTGCTTTGGCACAATTGATTTTTATCCACCATAAAGGGCAACCCATAAACAAAAAACTGGGCGCTTCCTCCTCTGGCTCAGATTGGTCACTGCTGCCACTCTGATCTCCCAAGACTACTATACACGAAGTTAGGTTCCACAGTGGCACTTCTAACTGCTCTAACAGCTGTGAAGGCTTCTTTGCCCCCAGGGAAAAATGGAGCAGATGCCTAAAACCTCCTTAGACTCCCACAAGTCTAAGATCCAAGTGTTTGCCAGAAACAGGACGAGAACCCAAGAATACTGGAGTACTAACCCTGCATCAGTATAATCTTATTTTCAAAGTACCTGGCATCAAGTTAATAGCTGCTGGAATGCACACATGCTATTTAAAGAAAGCCCCCGTGAGCTAGAATGAGAACTAGTTTCAGAGATACCTGAACTTTGCTTTATGAAAGCTATTTATACTTGTAACTACAAGTCTCCACCTCTCCTGAGTTCAAGTCTTACCTTACCTAGACAGAGTCTTTGCCTGGCAACCCTTTAGTGCTATTTGCTTCTACTTGGAGCACCTATGAAGAGGTTTCTGAGCATGCTATGTGGATGAGCTCCAAATAAACCCTTAACAGGAGATTGCAGAGCATATCAGGTTCAAAGACCAGACTTGCCCTCCCACTGATTCAGACAGGGACTTTAAACAGATCCAGCATCTTCCTCAGCAGGAGACACTTCTTTCCAACAGCTTAAGTCAAAATACCATTTCAACTGTGCTTAATTTTTTCTAGAGCAATGGAGTAGCCTTCTCATTCAAAGATGTAAGGGGTGAAGGAGCTCTGAGCTCAAGTCACAGCCTTGCAGATATTCCTTATGAGGACAATGCTTTTGGTCTCACAGCAGATGAGGCTGAGGCAATCATCACTATGCTCTGGGATACCAGGGAAGCGGCCAAGTTATGCTGAACCTTACTGCTCTAGAGCACAAGCATTAGTCATTTTCTCCCTCTTGTTTATGAATTGAGCATCCTTCAATTAGTTGTACTACAGTGCTTGTACCTAAATGTTCAGGGCAAACAGCCACAGACAGCTACATGACCTCAGCAGGAAGCAAAGGCATATCCAGCATAGATAACTGATGATTTTCAATACATGCATCCAGTTCCTACACCAAGTAGATGTAGTGATCTAGATATCAAGAAATACAAGCTATTGGTAACAAGAACACAAGTTGCTGCCAGCCCCAGCCTACATTATGGTGGTTCTTGCATTACAAATCTTGTCTCATAAGAGGCTCTTCCCCCAGCACTGCAGTATAACAAATCATTCTTATTTCCTGCGTAAGGGAGAAACTGCTGATCAAGGTCACAGCACAGGAAGTTTGCTGAAGAGCAACTGTCAGAGCTGGGCCAAATCCCGAAACTATCCTTTAGAGATTATTTTGAATGCATTACCAGGAAAGCAAGCTCAAGAGCTGGGCTGAGGCAATGCCGCTTCACCACCCTGCAGCATATTGGCTAACAGAAGCCAGGAGCCTGCACACACCACCTGCTAACCACAAGATCCAGCAGCAAACTCACAAGGAAACAGCATTAGACAGCATCGGAGCAAAGCCATCACACTACAGATTGCTTGAATGCTGCTTTTTAAGCTTCTGTGTAGAGCAGCATAAGAACTGATGAGGGGTTGTCCTTTTTAAGGTGAAAGCTTCACTTCCAGGAGCTTTGGAAACCTCCCTCCCCCTCATCTGGCCATCTGTGAACTGAAATCCAGACCTGGCAAACAGCAAGTCTCCCCACTAGCCTGCAGAGGACACAGCTGCCAGGGTGGCAAGCACTGCCTCTAGCCAGGCTTCTGCTGGCTAGACTCCAGCTATCACTAATAGTTACTGTTAGCAAATACACTCAGGTCCCCACACCTAAGAGAGGGATACCCCAAACACTGTGTTTACAGAGCATATCCTGTAAGGGCAGCCCTAGCAGCTCAGACACTGCTCAGCTCTGAATGTATGAGACTCCCGGCACCATGGGGACCCCAGCCATAGAGTGAGGCTACTAATCACACACCCCTACCTGCACACAGCTCTCCCTAAGAAGGAATAGATGAAGCATCACAACACAGAGGTGTGGTTCAAACATCACCAACAGCAGCCACACCACTCCACTCAAGTACTAGAGGAAGACTAGGTAGAAGGCCACCATTCAGGGAATAGTTTCACAAGGAGCAGAGCTTTAAGTTTGTTGCCATCTGAATGAAAGGCAACTTTCCGAATTTCCCAGCAGCTATAACGCCAGATAACACCAGCAGCCAAAGCAGTGAGATGCAGCCCCTCTTACTGTGTTTTGCATCCTGCTTACTTATCTCCACTGTCCAAACAGGATCAGCAGAACTAACAATACAAACTGCTGAGTCTGTGAAAAGCATGATAAGCTAAAGGAAACTGCCTCCTCTCAGCTAAACTACAGGAAAGGTTACACAAACCAGCCAGTCCTCAACTTGGGAGCTTTCTTAAGCATCACAGAGGAAGTAACCTGTGATTAGATGCTGTCCTCAGCTCTCCATGCCTAGTAGTTGCCTGCACAGGAGGTAGAGATGAATGTATGGATGTAAGATTGGTTGGATGGTACTGTTTTGTCAGGTTAAAACAATTTGGCAAGAACATGCAATCTACAACTTCAGAACTCCCCAGTAATGCTACTTAAACAGAGCTTAGTGCTCCAACAGGGCCTCATTTACTAAGAACAACTAGGAGTCATCAGCAGTACACCTCAGAGCAGTACATACAGACACACGGCCCACAACAGGAGGGTCCAAAAACCAAAACAATAATCAAGAACTAACTGCTGAAGAAGTCTTGCACCTTCTCCTGCCATAAACATCTACTGTAAACACATGACTATCTAGCCTATGCATAAAGATCACTGCAGGCTGAAACATCAAGCATTTCACTGTTGGAGCATAGCACAGGATTATCAACTCTATCCAGAGCCTTAGCATCAGGCCTTTCAGGAATATGAAACTGAGGATCAGAAAGCCACCAGTCTATTCTAGCCCTGTGAAGGTCACTGTGGCTTCAAACTCCAGGCCAGAGACCTTTCAGATAACACAATCATGGCAGAAAGGCTCACACTACAAAGAGAGCATTCACACAGCTGAGCTTTGTGCAGAGTGCTGTTTCCCTATAGCATTTCTCCACTCAACTGGAACCAAGGAGCTTCTTCCCCCCCCCACCTCCTCCTCCACCCAAACTTATCAGCTCTACAAGGCACTAACTCAGTGAGCACCCAGAGCAGATGCTCTACACTAATGCCTGATCTCAACACAATTACCTGCCCCGGCAGCACCAGCAGTTCATCTTTCAAGATATGTTTGCTATCACTCCTCTTACACCCATCCCATATGCAGCAATGAGAAAAAACTTGCTTACAGTCACAAGCAGGCTGTGCAGAGCCTTCTTTCATCTCCAGGCCCCAAGGCTTGTTCCTTTACTATATTAGGCACCCAGCCCAAGATCTCCCTGGGAAACTACCCTAGTCGAGCCCCCCAGCCTGCCATGCCTAACAGCTCTTCTCCATCAGGATGCATTTCACAGCTAGAACATCATTGCTTCCTCCCTACAATCAGCAGGACCAAGATTCCCCATCTCAGCAACCAGAATCTGATCTGTTCTCCCTCACATCCTCAGTGCCAGGGGAATAAGACCAGAGCTCAGCAGCTCGTGAACACATGCCTCACTTATAGCAGAGAGGTGCTAAGGATGGTAGCTCCTGAAGCAGCGCAGCAGGGAAGCAGCTGAATTGGGTTGGAAACTTCAACACTCCAACTAGCAGGGCACAGCATCCCTACTTTCACCTCTTATTTCCCTTTCTCAGAAAGATTTTAGAAGTTTATGGTTTGCAGCAACTACAGCAACTTTTACAGTACTGATGCCTTCAGCTTCTCATGCCTCTTTACCAACTTATACTGGGACCCTCAGGACTTCATGCAGATTCAAGAAAGTCTGATCCCTGTTCAGTAAAGATACAATCCACAATAGCTCCTACTTAGCCTGACTTGGCAATTAGAGCAGGACATCACACGAAGCTCTCCAGAAAAACAGATAATCATCACATTGATTGCTTCAAGCTTCAGAACACATATTATGGTACTAATGAATAAATAACCTAATCTCAACACTAAAGAGAAAATATAACAAGGAGAATATCACTGACCAATCCAGGCAGAATTTTACAGCAGTTTTTCTACTGCTTAAAGGAGGAAGTTGGACCACCTAAGTACAATCCAGTGCTGATCATCACCTGCTCAGGCTTCAACTTGACAAACAAGTTTCTGATCAGGTCTCACTCAACACAAGCACATCTTCATACTTGCAAGCTTCCAGTGGAAAGAAACATCCTCAGCCACAGAAGCTGCCTGGTTCTGGCAAGTATCCCAAGCTGCAGCTTTTAGTCTCACATTCTTTGCAATTTAGCATTAGTTTTGCTGAAATGACTCAAGTCACTTCTCCATTCTAACAAAAGAATCTGCCAGTGCAAGCAACTGCATACAACATTTGACTGGTAGTGAAAATAAGTATTCATATTCATTCTCAGTGTCAGATTAATCAAGCAGAAAGGCAGGACAAGGAAAATGGTTTTAAGCTGAAGATTTACGTTGGATGTCAGGGGGAAGATCTTTACATAGACAGTGGTGAAGTACAGGAACAGGCTGCCCAGAGAGACTGTGGATGCCCCACACCTGGAGGTGTTCAAGGCCAGTTTGGATGGGGCCCTGGACTGCCTGGTCTTGTATTAGATATGGAGACTGGTGACCCTGCCAGCAGCAGGCGGCTTGGAGATTGATGATCCTTGAGATCCCTTCCAACCCAAGCCATTCTGTGATCCTGTGAAAGCAGGTTCTATGGCTAGAGCACCTGTTGCCACTGGCTGTGCAATAAGCTCCCTGATCATTCTGCTCTCCTGTCAAAGGGATCCCAGACTCGCTCTTCTCTCAAGTGGTCAAACAGCCCTCTATAGAGGAAAGGAGTTGTGGGCAGGATACTGCCAGCATTCAGGGCTCCCATATTTCAAGCCAAAGCCTCTAACTCACCTTGCTCCAGCTAGCAGCACACAGGAACTCCCCCCACTCCAGGAATCAAGCACCAGCTTCCGCAACACAAGCCAAATCCACCCTGCCATAGCAATTGGCCTGCAGAGCACAGCCTGAGGCGAAGTACTTCCAGTCTGTATTTCATCTATAACATGAAGCATGCCAAGCTAAGATGGAAATTGTGCAACAGAAGCAAGCCCCTAATCTATACTCAGCATTTCCAAGAATGCTTTGCCAACCTCCCATAGCGAGGCCAGAAAAAGAGACTCTGCAACACATGCAATCTTCATCTCCCATGGATCAGATTTTCTGTCAGTCCAAACCACTAGGCCAACTTTATAGACTCTTACAGACTGGATAGCACACTATTCATATACAGTAACTATCACCTTGCTACTAGGTCATCTCCCTATAAAGTGTTTTCTTGCAGAGCAAGAGACCTAGTAGGCAACTCTTTTCCAGAGCATCTAGCAGAAGTTAGCTAGAACAGAGAACTGCCATTCAGAAGTGCTAGCAGCAGGTCCCCAGCAAAAGCCTAGAAACATAATATTTCATCTTCCAATGACCATCGTGAAGAAGAGCAGCCACAACACTCACTTTCACTATTTTGAGATATAACAGTATTTTGAACACCTAAGTCCGCAGAATAATCAAGCATTTGAACAATTTCAGTATATTCACACAAGTTTTGCTTGGCAGTCCCACTGCTTGCTTCACTTTCTGAAGTGCCTTTTCCTCTCCATTATACTATCTTTTCCACTGCACTTCCAATCCCCTTTATCCTACCAACCCTCCCTTCCTCTTCCTATATATCTTCACACTCTTCTGCTTTACCCACTCAGGGTCAGTTTTTAGTTTATACACACTAACAATTCCTACTCAAGGTTAGCACACAATGATGTTTCCTTCACAGACAGAAACTTAATCTACTGCCCACATACCTAAACAGGAACAGACAAGATAGCTGTGTTTCTATCTTCACTGCAGCTGCTGGAATCCCAAGACAGCCTTACTGCCTGAATAGCTAGTTAATCTTTGGTCATTTACTTCTGGAGTTTAAAGCTACTTGAACCCTTAGTGGGAACATTTTCCCCTCCCTTCAGCATTCCTGCCCACTATGTTAGAAAGGCAGATTAATACACAGTTACTCATCGCTGCAAGACAGCTGATGTTTTACCTTCTCACCTGCAGGTTCTGCAGCCTACAAAAGCTTTCACTCACTACTCTCAAGTGACAGATACTTCATTTAATGCTTGTCATTTAACGCGTAGCAGAAAGAAGTAGAAGTAGCAGCTGATTCACAATTCAAAGCGAAGAACTAGAAGACACGATACTTAAGATTCTGTCAATTCAATAGGTCAAGTTTGTTTTAAAAGTTTCATGTTTTAGGGAAGCAGATGGAAAGAAAGAGGTTATTTAACAAGATTGTTCAAGGCAGATGTATTTTTTACATCTGGAAGAGACCTTAAATTCAATCCAATTCCAACCCTCAGCCATGGACAGGGCTGCCCCCCAACGGCTCAGGCTGCCCAGGGCTCATCCAACCTGGCCTTGAGCATCTCCAGGGATGGGGCACCCACAACCTCCGTGGGCAGCTGTGCCAGAGCCTCACTACCACCAAGTAAAAAATTCCCTCTTTATATCTAAGTCTCTCCTCTTTTAGAGAAGGCATTTCTAGCCTTTCAAGTCCTTCAAGGTACCTCCTAGAAGGTTGGAAAGGACACTGAGAAGACAACCCTTAAGCAGCATAAACAGCTTAAAGCACAGTTCATCTTCCAGTGAGTTCAGTTTAGGCATAATGCAAACTATGGTCAGATCCAACATTACAGAGGCTGGCCAGGCAGCTGGAAGGCTGCCTTCCCTTCCACCCGGCGCGTTGGAGGCAGCTATTAAGGCACGCAGACTAAACTAGGCAGACCACTCGGTAAAAGAGGCATCTCTAAGCACTGCCTGCACGCACTCCCATTAAACACCTCACGAAGTTCCCGTCTCAGCCCTTAAGCTGCACTTCCTCTGAAACAGCGCCCGAACCCAGCAAACCATCCCACACACGTTCAGGGCTTCGACGTCCCAAGGCAGCACCTCACGGAACGCAAAACCAAGGCAGTGCCCGACACGACAGCCGGAGCGGGAGGGAGTGAGGGAGGCACAGCCCAGTGACAGCTGACAGCCCCCCAGCGCAGGCCACCGCCTGGGACCGCACCTCGCAACGCCGGCAGCCCGGCGGGGCAGGCCCAGCGCAAGACGGCCCAGCTCCCAGCACCGCCCGGCGCTGCCCCCCTCACCTTGCTTTGCGCGCCGTCCCGAAGCAGAGCCATGTCTCGCTACCGCCTGCCGCCTCACGGCCGCCGCCGCCCCTCATATAGAGCGGGGCGGGGCCGCTGCGCCCGGCCCCTCGGCGCGGCGGCCATCTTAGGTGAGGGCAGTGTGCTGTTTGCCTTCATCTAAGATGGCGGCGGAGCGCTTAACTTTTTTTTTCTCTTCACGATTTGGGGAGCTTTACAAAAGCAACAAAAACCAAACCGAGAGGAAGGTAGAACAGATACCGTGGGATTTAGCGCCGAGTTTTCCCGGTGCGGTGGAAAGGGGCCGCGGGGCTGGCGGCGGGGAGGAACTACGAATGCCGGACGAGCCGCGAAGCGCAGACGCATGGGTGCTGAGGGCGGCTGCTGTCGCGCATGCGCGCAGGCGGCGGCGGGAAGCGTGGCGCGCGGGTAGCGGCGGTTGGCGCTTCGTTCTGAGGAAACGAGGACGGACCGGGGGCCTTAGCGGGCGCGCACCGCGCTCCGCAGCGCGGGGGAAGCGGGGTGAGGCTGTGCGGGGGTCGGTTCGGTAGTGAGGGGAGAAGGCTCTTGTGGGGTTCGCTGAGGGAGAGCGGTTGAGCGGCTGCGGGGCTGCTGTGCTGCTGCGCCATCCTGCCGGGGCTTCGGTGCTGTAAATGGGGCTGCTGAAGGGAGTTTTTTTCTTTACTTTAAGCCGTTTTTTTTTTTTTTTTTTTCTTCTCCCTATGCTTTGTATTTCCAGACTGGTAAATTATTTATGCCTTGACTAGCATAGCAAATACGCAGTGGTTGACCCATTGTTTATTCTGTTCTGATTGATAGGCTTGGGTGAGCAGAGTAATGGTCGTCAAACAATATTTTGAGAAGCTACAAGCTTAGATACTGTTGTGCTGGTTTGTTTTTTATTGTCTTGAGTTGAGTTTGTACTGCAAAGCTAGCTGTAGTGCTCCTGGTACTGGGTCAGAAATGCCACTAGGTGACACAAAGTTCTGATCTAATCTGATGGAATTGTCCAGGTTTTAATTTGCTTTTGACAGGTGAATTTTGTGTCAGGTCACGTGCTGTTTGCAACCTTGATGTTTTATGTTAGCTTTTTGTTAGATCAGTTATTATTTGCCTAAACCATGCAGAATCAGTGTGAAAAAGTGAAGCCTGGGAAGAAAAACTACAGTGTGTCTGCTTACTCCTGATTAAGCTTCTGCAGCTGGAAGGTCTTGTCCTTCATAGATGAACAACAGTATGGGAATGGAGTCCAAGGTCTCACCCTTTTGTTACAAGATTCTTTGATCTAAACAGCTGCAGCTGGTATAGCTCCATTTTTTTTTGCAAGCTGTTCTGTGCAACAGATTCCTGCACCCACACTTTGCTGCCCCTGCAGTTTCACATGAGTTCAGGATCTGTGCATGCAAAACAACTCCTCCTGTCACATTTTTGCTTTCTGTGGTGCCCACGGTTTGGGTGCTTTATGAAGTGCTGTGTAAGAAGTGTGGTGGAAAAAAAAGAGTTTTAAAGCAAGATGCTAATATTGCTTGGTGATGTGTTGCTTGTATTCTTTGTTTGCAGAGGATGGAAGAGATCTTTGTGGTGGTAAGCACATAACTTTGGGAGAATAGGGCCTCAATTCTGCAATTATGTAGTATTGATTTAAATTACATGATTCAAGTGTTTGTTTTAGCTATGTTCATAGGCATATTTATGTTATTTTCCTCTCCCCCTTTTAGGGCTGTTTGTTACAAATCATTGTTGAGTTTCATGATATTGTTGCTGTAAGAGCATCCTCTACTGCTCCTTTTGCTACTGGTAACATCTTTATGTTTGCTGATTCCAGTTCTGCACTGGTTCTTTTCAGAATTGTTTCTTGTTTCATTGCTAATGTGTTCTTTCTGATTCTGTGTTAGTAATCTAACGGAATTTTGATTGCATTAAGTGTATGAAGGCACCATAGCAGTTTTTTGTTTGGCAAAGGGCAAAAATAGGTTGTATAAATAAAAGTCATAAAAATGACTTTGGAAATAACTAATTTATTTTTCTACAGGGAGAAATTATGACAGCCTACAGACCAGTCCTAACGGAAGGAAGAAAACTATAGCTGTTCACAAATGCTTCTCATCAGAATGAAACTCCTACAGCTACTGGCTGGGAAATCTGAGAAACTGGAAATGCTTTTTCAGCCACGTTTTTACCAAAAGCAGTTCCCATATATGTGTCTGGCTACCTCCGCTTGTCTTTATAGCAAGAAGAAAAAAGTGAACAGTTATGAACAAGTTGACCAAGAAAAATACAAAAGCTTGGTGTGCTCTGTTACATCTTACAAAGCCAGCGCTCAAACACCAGAGACAATATTTGAAGAAGACAATTTGTTATATGGACAACCGCTTAAACATACACCTTCAAACAAAGTTGAAACAAAAACTCCTAAGAATTGGGTTTCTCTAGTAAATCCCAGAAAGACAGTTCCACTTGTGAGCAGCAATTCAAACCGCCCCATGAAAATTGCTTTACAAAAAAACAAACTACCCAGTGTTACCCGTATTCTTCAACAGACTATCCCTCCGCAGCAGGCCTTTTATCTAGAAAGATGGAAGCAAAAAATGATACTGGAACTTGGGAAAGATGGTTTTGAAGAATACACTAAAAGTAAGTTTTATCACAATGTGGTGACAAAGCAGAAGCAATGGCGTGTCCCAGGCAACTCTCCAGACTAGCATAGCAGCAATGTCGGGTTCTAGAAGTTGAGTGTTTTGGAAATCCATTAAGTTGTTTCAATTTCAGAGGTCAGAGTGTATTATGAGGGCACATGTTGTCAATGTAAGCTCTCACCTTTGTTCGAGGACCGTGAAAACTGATCCAGAAATGAGTGGGGAAAATAGAATTACACTGTAGGCTACTTTGCTCTATCCTGTCTGCCTCTGCTGTTTCTCTGTTTGCTACTTTCTCTTTACAAATATATGTTTTCCATCTCTTTGGAGATACAAAGGTATTTTGTAACTGGGTGAAAAGAAGGATTCTGAAATTATATCATCCTGATTATTCAGAAGACCACACACATTGCTCTATATGCTGAAGTTCATCAGAAACCGTGTATATAGTATATACAGCTTCTTCCATGAAGTTCAGAGGTTTTAGAGGTTTTCATTTAATAAAGTCACATACAAAAATGACTTCCCTCAAGCTGTAGGGCTGAAGACAGTCTGAGGAGACATGGAGGATAATGCCTTTTGCAGAAAGGCTGGTAAATACCCTCTAGTGCTCCTTACATGAACAGTTATTCTTTGGAAAACTGTATATCCTTTTTTATGCTCTTTCTGAGTTACTAAGCACTTGACTGAATAAGCGTACTGGGGAAAACAGACACAAACCTGATACAGGTATTTAAAATTATTCTTCTCTGAAACATTTCTGAGATAAGCCCTTTCTTTACAGAACTATGCCCACCCACTTCAAATTTGTTCAATTCAAATGAACCTGTACAACATAGAAAGCAAATGTGACTAGAAGCCTAGAATAATGTTTTTAAGCTTACAGAAATTCTCATTTGGAATACACAGTAAAATAATGTCGTTGACTAAACAGTTAAGTTCTTACTTTCTTTCTGCAGAATTAGTGAAACCAAAACAAAGCAAAGTAAGCATTAATCTGAGAGAGAATTTCTCTTTATAGTTATTTGCTGTCTTATTGTATTCCCTGCCCTACATCCTTAAGCCTTCGGCATTAAAGGTGGCTGGTTTAAGAGTTACTTTGTATAATATCTACTATGCATGCTTGCCACATATTACGTGTAATGCCTAAAGTGTTGCATCTTTCCTAGATCTTTTCCTCCAAGGAGAACTTTTTCATACAGCTTTGGAATCTATATTTCTGCCTGAAGAGATGGCAACTAAGGAGCAAGGAGAAGACTCTGCTGTTTCTGGCTACTTATCAAGCGTGCAACATGTCCTGAAAGATATCAGTGAAGTTAAAGCTCTGGAAAGTGCAGTTCAGCATGAAACTCTTAAGTACCTGGGCCTGGTAGACTGCGTGGCTAAGTATCGGTGAGGTACTGATTCTTTAAGAAGCCAAATAAAGTCCAGCTGCTGTGTGGTGTTATGTGGCATGTGGGAGCACGTGTGTTGGTGAGCTGCAGAGGGGAAGCTAGAAGGACATTCAAGAAGGGTGAAATGGAAGGACTCAGAGGTGAATCTGTTGACAGAATTGTTACTGTGCCTGTGGAGGATTTGTTTTTGAGCAGAGTGTGAGCAGTGCAGTTACCAGGAATTGCAGCAGGTATTAGGAAGTCTTTTTTTGAGATCTAAACTGCCAGCAAGGGGAAGATTTTTTTAGATTGGAAGTAATAACGAGCAACATGACTTTGGGTGGAAATGGGCTGAAAGTGATATGCCTTCTTTTGCTGTGCTATGCCTTGTTTCCTGCTGTGAGTGAATTTAAGCTGAAACGTTTTCTGTTGTCTTATGCAGAGGACAGTTATGTGTGATTGATTGGAAGACATCAGAGAAACCAAAGCCATTTCTGCAGAATACTTTTGACAACCCACTGCAAGTTGCAGCATATATTGGAGCCATAAATCATGATGCCAATTATGACTTCCAGGTCAGTAAGTCTGCTGCCAGCCAAGACAAGCAGCAGTGCCTGCGTTACTTTCCTTTCTCCCCTCTTACAGCCTTTAGCATGGAACTGTTGGTAGGATTTGTAACAAAACAGTCCAGTCCTAAGTCAGGCTAAACTGACGTACAACTTTACTGCAAAATTATTCTACTATTCTTCCTGCTGCCATTGCTTGTCCATAGTATATTGTCTGATTTTAAGGAAAGCCCTATTCAGTGGGAACAATTGTGTCCTAGAAGGTCTAGTAAAGCTGTAGTGATTGGTATTTGGTGAGTCCCTGGTGCTTTGTTCTATGTAGTTTTATCTTGTGTCAGGACTAGGAAAAGAAAGAAGAAATAAAGCAAAAGAGCATGCAAACAGGGAAATTGGATGGGAATATATCGCTCATGTCATGTGATGCTCTTAAGACTCCAAAGGTAATTGTAGCCAGGCCTGCTTGACTTGAAGAATTGCAAAGCTTTGAAGAAAATTCTTTACATTTGGGAAAATGTGAAGCAGATCTGTAAAGTACAGTATAGGAAGTAAATCAAGGGTTCTGTTATTCTGATTCCTACCACTTTCTCTTCATCTTTCTTAAGGTTTGGATATTACAGCTGTTGGTGGCTTCCAACTCTAACCGTTCTGAGATGTTAAGATCTAAGCTGGTATTTTGCATATTAATGTTCAATCTCTAACAGCCCTCTGCTTTTAACCGTAGGTTAGTTGTGGACTCATTGTGGTTGCCTATAAGGACGGCTGCCCCGCACATCCACATTTCATGGATCCAGATCTTTGCTCACAGTATTGGAATAAGTGGCTTTTGCGTCTTGAAGAATACATGGACAAAAACTGACCCAAACTAAGCTATGCAGAGGCAAGTGATCTGAGCACACAGAGCCAAAGCACAAATCTTTTGTTTAAGTCTTTATTTAGTAATTCTGTTCTTAGTAACTTGAGCTAACTTCTATCATTTTTTCTGCTTAAAAAAAGAAAAAAAAGAAGAAAAATCAAATGGGGAATGCACATTTGCCTAAGTTGTAGGAGACTTCAGTGGACCTGGCAAGACAGAGTAGAACCTGTAACATTCCTATATTTTTCCCTCCCAGTCTATACAATTTGAAGTTGATAGGAAGGTTTCTACAATCAGCCAGCTAGATGAAGTAAAAACTGTTCAATCATCCTCCTTTTGTTTTCGAGAAAAAGCTGAGACTGAAAATGAAAAATAAATGAATATTGTTGACTGGGTTTCAGTCAAGTTAGTTCTTGCCCATTTCAAAGATATCTATTAACAGGCCTGTTACTATTTGTGTTTTTTCTTACAGCAACAAATGCAAAACTTGCACTATGAACTACAACGTAAGCTCACATAAGTACTTATTTAAAATACTATGAAAAAGTTGATTGTTTAACAGAAGTGGCTTAGGAGCAGAGGAGCAGAATTGTAACTGATACACTTAGAAATTTCTAGCAGGTGTTTTAGAAGACAGGAAGTTCTACTACTTCTGGTAGCTTCTCCTGCAGATTCAAAATGGGGTGTGTAGCCCAAGTAAAAAAAAAATGTGAAAATGTAAATGGCCTACGTGCCTTTGGTGGTGGTCTTATAATGGACACTGCACAGGGCAAGTCTGCAACTATTTTCAGCTCTCCTGACTTTCCTGTGAGTCTGAGCAGATGAGGAGCCTACCTGTGCAGAACTATTTCCAGTGTCAGGTGTTAGCATTTTCCAGTACAAGTGGATTTCTTTACAAAGTCACAGATTTCTGTGACTTTGAAGCTGGGCATTCTAAAGAGCAGTTGGGTTTTTTTGAGATTGCTTTTGTTTTGTTGCTTAAAATAACATGAGGAATAAATGTTCTAAAACAGAAGAGTTAATTTGAAGCTTGTTCCATACAGTCAAGTTTACAGACATAGAATAAGTCATGATGTCAGGTGATACCTATCGTGTGTTACCTATCTGGAAAAACTTTTTCCTCATTCTCTTTATTTTCTCTGATTGACATGCATGAATTTTCATAATATCACTGCACATTACATATAGAAATATAACTGACTTACAGGCTTCAAGAGAGTCAGCCAGAACCATACCTAAAAAAAGTAAAAATAATGAGCAAGCTTGCTGCAGAAAAAATGTAAGCCTGTGTTGTGTTTGATACTCGACTCTTGTAGAGTACTGAACTGTGAAAACTTGCACAATAAAACTTTGGTTGTGCCGGTCTGTGCTTATTCAAACCACGATGTGGTAACGGTGTGATTACTCTGAGCTGAATTAGATTTCTAAGGAGACAAACATGGAGACTGAGAAACTAGGTTCATAGATGACTAATTGTAACGAAGCTGTGTGAATACTCAGTTCTACCTGTTTGGCAAGTACATCTCCACATCACAGAATTTTAGCAAGTGGGTAGGCCAGTGTCATTGAAGATGGTCAATTAGACAGCTCTGTGGATGCAAAGAAGGGTGACATAAGCAAGAGAGACGATGCTTCGGGCTGAAGTAGGTGGTGATAAAATGTTCTGAACTCTTCATGTTGATTAGGATTGGATAAATAAAATTGAGCAACATTGGGATGGGATTGCCTCCTGCATCAGTGCATCATACAGCCATTAGATGTCTCTGAGCTTTGTAAGTTTTCATCCTCACCCTGCTTCCTTCTGAATGAGGCCTAGTTGAGCCTGGGCAGCATAGGCATCTGTTGGCTTCATCTGTGTTCATTTGTTTATTACAAAAGCCTTTCTGAGGAAGGTTGCCAACTTCATTAGCAGTGCCAGTTTGTAAACCTATTTTTAAGTCTTGGATTAATTTGTAACATCAGAGAGCCAGGGGAAGGTAGACAGTATCAGTGGAAGTTACTCGTGTCTAGCACTTCTGAAAGCCTGGCTGCCTCAGGCATCCCTATACCAGTTCTCAAACTACTAAAGAGGTAAAGGTGTTGCCAGTTTTGTCCCATAACATGCTATTGCCAGTCCCATGCAAACTCATACCCGCTTTGTCACCAGTTTAAAATAGCTTGTCAGACTGTTAAATTGACATGCCCAAGGTGTCTGCTACAGGGAGTATCTGTCCTCTGTAGAAAAACCTGTCAGACAGTTCAGGGCAGTTACTGCAACTGTAGTGTCAAGTTTGTTGGAACTTTGCTCTCCATCCAGGGCAGTTTTGTTTCTGTGTACTGTTACACGCTACTTTATTCTTTTGCTGTGAATGCTTTCTTTGTCTGAAATCACATAGATGATCCACCTTGACGTGTCTCGTTCTTTGGCGAAGGCATCGTTTGGCAGTGGTAACAGAAGGCAGTCAAAAGCATTGTGTCCTACAGGGGGAAGAACACCTACCACCTCCTCACACACATAGCCATCACAAATTCCCCATCCAGTTAAAATAGGCGGGAAGGATTTCAGCTGCCACACCACTGCTCCAAGGGCTGCTGTTTCAGCAGAGCTAAGCATATGGATCCTTGGTTAGCTGAATTCTACTCACTTGCTCAAATGGCCTCTGCTGACACTCCCTCCTGATAGCTGAACTCAAGTCATGTCTGGGACTGTACTGTGAGGGTTAAGGGAAGTGACATCTGCATTATTACACTGTTCAGTTATAATGGTACCATCTCAGAAGAGCTGAGACTAGCACAGGAGTCTTAGCTGTTTTTGCAGAGTATCTTCTAATTACTTCAGATGCTTTTTCTTCTATAGGTTTACTGTTTACTAAAGTATTTTGCAAACTTTTCTGTTACATAGCAGTAAAGTTTGTTCTTAACATAGTAACATCACTTTATTATCATCATCATTTTCAGTATCTCAAGCACATAGATTTGTGCTGGATAAAATATTAATGCTGCTAGGAATGCCTTAAAACTGCTGAAAGCTCTTCCCTGTGAGAACCCAAGGAGATGTCTGTGCAAGACTGAGGTATCTTGAGGTTTGATTTATTTATTTTATTTTATTTTATTTTATTTTTTTTATTTTTTATTCCTACGTAGGTACTCAGAACCAATTTAAGTGGTAATGGTTATGAAGGTCCTGGCCAGGTGAGTTACAGTTCATTGCTCATACAGAGCATTTGTTTCAATGTGAACAGAGTGGGATATATTTTTCCAAAAGTATACTTTTATTTTGAGCCCAAAATGAATATTGAAAAAATTACCAATGAAAACCATTAATTATTTAGCATTTAAATTAATCTAAACTGTGTTTAGCAGTGGCCATTAAGATATGAGACAGATGAATAACATGTGCTTGGATTGGTGTAACTCAGATTATCGCTGAGAAAGTTACCACCCTACCCTGTCTTTCCTAACTTGGACACCTGAGTGCCCAGTAAGGGCTGCAGCAGCTTCTGAAGAGATTTACAGTGTTGGATTTAAGGGGAGTCCTAAAAGCAAGGACATAGTACTGGTCCCTCATGAGCACCACCACCACCTTCTTCTCTTGTAGCATCGGTCTTACTAGGAGCCATCTAAACTGACAGTGATTAGGGAGCAGAGTTATGCATACAGTTTTGCACTGGTCTCATAAGACAGACAGCCTAAGTCACACTCTTATCTGCTTTGCACAGCTTTGTTGTACTAATGAACAGGCACCTGATTTTTAAAAATTTAAAAAAATCCATGTGCACGCACACACCATAAAATACACACAAAGTTACACTTCATCATGACAGAAAATACATATCTTTCAATTGTTAAAATGATTTCTTTGGGTTTCTGGCTTGATATTGATTTCCATTAAAAGGATGTGGTAAGAATCCCCGAGTGAGCACGAGGAGTCCAGAAAAGTCAGAGTTAAGGTTACACTTATATCTAAATAGGATGAAATGATTTCACAGCTTGAAGTCCCTAGAATGCAAGTCTCTGTCCTGGAAGGGAAAATTTGGGAGGGAAAAAGCTCTGCTTTGTTTTAAATAAAGTTTCAGCTCATCTTGGATAACGGTTCTGCAAATTGTTCATTTACTGCACAGGGGGCAGAGTTAAGGTTATTTGCACATTTAAACTTAAGTACCAAAATCACGTACTGTTTGTAAGCCAATTTTAATTAACTTTGCACATCAGAACAGTGTACTAGGAGCCGCTCTTACATGGCCCCTTTCACCCAAGCCCCTCAAAAGTAATTTTGGCAGGAGGTAACTGTTACTGTCTTGAAGAAATGTGCTGGGGAAAGGTGAGCTTGTTTGTCAGCACCATTCAGATGTGTAGAAGAGCTGAAATGGCAGTCAGGTTACCTGAATGCCAGGGTCAGTAAATAACTCCATCTTAGGGTTAGGGTTTCCATTTTTTTGACCAGATAAAGTCTGGTGTTTGTATGATTTGTGGGAATATTTCTTTCAAGTTGAGGTTCTACCAATATCAAGAGAGTCCCGTTAACAAAAAATATCCCTTTTCTTTCAGGGATTTATTTAGGTTTTTTAAAAAAATAACATATGTAGTCCTCCATGTAAACTTCATTCCTGCAGACCATTGTAATCCACTGCGTCACTCATCTTTGTCATCATCTTTGGAGTTCCTCTGCAGGACAGGGCTCAGTTTGTTTTGCAAGACCGCTGCGAGTTTTTTTGAGGTTTTTTTCAGGAAAGCACTGCTGGGGTGGACGCTGCTGACATGCAGGTACAGGTCCTCCTGCGTGGGGCCGGTGTAGCCACAATCCTCGCACACGTACAGTTTGTCTCGCCTCTGTTTGTAGGCATATTGCTGCTGCACTCCGTGAATCTTCTTGAGGTGGGATTCCAGGGAACACCGCTGGGTAAATGCTTTGTTGCAAACCTCACATTTGTAAGGACGAATTCCTACAACGCCAAAAAAGGGTCATTATTGTTCTAGTTTATATTTATTATAGCCAATAAATCGTCTGAAAGCAAGGCTGTCTTCCTAGATAGCAAGCAAACACCTAGCACTAAGTAGCTGCTAGACCAAGAAACTGTGAATAGAACATTTTACTTTTAGGCCAAAATCTTCACCAGTTGTTTGATACATTTAGGATCTTATAAAAGTTTTGAGGAGATTGAAGCAGGAGCTGAAGCTGAACTGGTGCCCATCACAGCTTTGGACCTAAGGAAGAAACAGTTATCTACTCTTGCAACACTTACCCCTTTAAAGACCTGACATAAAATTTTAGTTCTGTGATTAGCTAGAGCTTTTGGTTTTAGCTAACTGCTCATTTTGGTGCTTGTAGTGAATGAAATCTTGTGTCTTGGTAAGTAATTTTCCTCTTTCAGTAACTCTTCAGTGGATGGCTGCCAAACATGGATGTACAGAGATCACAGCACTTCCAATGAGCAAGAGTGTTTTCATAAGATACAGTATTAATTATTGTGATTACAGGCTTGGGTTCTACAAAATAGTGTACTGAGATGAAAAAATGTGTCTGAGTCTCTGGAGGAGGAAAAACACAAGTGGCTTGTGATTTGAATGCCTGAATACTTTCATTATAAAAGGCAGAGAAGAGTATCCACTTTATCACCAATCAACTCTGATTTAACAACAATAGCTCCTCAGTGCTCAGTGGATGAACACCTGGGAGTTTATCAACATTTGAAAAACCCAAACATGGTCGTGATTTTTCTTACTACAGAGTAGCTCAGTACTAAGGCCAGCCTTAAAGCTGATACAGCATGCTATCCCAAGCCCACTCTGATGAAAGTATATATCAGTGAGCAATAGGCAAGGAACAGTGAAGAGCAAAGCTGCCACGTTCCTATAGATGGTTTTAAATTAGTCATTGAACTGTGTTAAGTTTGCCATTTACTTGCTGGAAACTTTTTACCAGAAATCCAAACTAATTGGGAGTTTCAGTCAGAAGCATCTTGATTGCATTTTTGCAAGTCTTGGGCAAGGAGTTTATTCCAAAGTGTTAGAACTAGCAAACCTGAAGTGTTTATTTCCTAACACCTATTGCTACGAGACTGCACCAATGACTTCAGTTATACTGAACTGCAGTTGGAGAGAAACTCCATATCTTCCTCAGAATTCACAAACAGAAAACACATCCGTTACAAATAGCATTTTGGGCGTGGTTTTATGCTCACCCAGCATCAGCGTGGGTCTGCACTTAAGGCAGCTGACCAGGGTCTGTGCTTCTCCATTACTTTTGAATCATTTGACAATTTCATTTTACTGTGCATGTGAGTTACTTTTTAACATTCAACTCTGTATGTGCCATGCACCTGGGTTGGCACATTTGGCTTTCCTACTGTTACATCTGGCTGCAAGCAATTTCCACTGGAACACCAAAATTTGGGAAAGCAAACCCTAGAGGAAAAAGCACAGCCTGTGCTCAGCCTGGATTTATGCTGGAGAGGAGAAATGGTAACACTGGATTTCTCCGATTAAATTTGGGGTCAGTTTTAACTGTAAGTCACCCGATCTGGACGGTAGTGTTTCAATTCTGTTCAGTACAGATCCTTCTTCCTCCACAATCTTACAAAATCAGTTCAATCCTGACTGTTGAGTTCAACTGTCCCAGCCACAGCATAGACGCTTATGGCTTCTGGTCAGAGACCTTGCTCTAAGCAAAGTGAGTTTCTGAATCCCAAAGAAGAGGACATGGGTAGAAAACACCACCTCTTCCTGAAGCATTGGCTCTGCCCTTCAGGCACAGCCCATTGGTCTCAGCTAGAAGATTTCCTGGCCACTTGGCAAACCCAAACTAGCCCAAAACACTGGCCCTGGCCAATGTTCTCTCATCAAAACGGGCAGCATTGTTTTCGTGAGATCTACTGATAAGGAACAGATCCTGTCTACCAACAGACTTGTGCTGCTAGCCATGCACCTGCTTAATTCTGCCTAATCCTATATGCCAAAGAAAAGGGCATTGCAGAGCAGTCCTGGAGGGAGAAGCAAATACAGAAAGGTGGAACACGCCTGGGAGAGGCAGAGACTGCATCTCCTGGGTGCCCAATGGTGGGGATGAAAAGGCTCCTGGTGCGAGCAGCCTGGCTTGCTGGAGTGCCCTGCATGGTGGAGGTGGGCTTGATGTGTGTTTGAGCCATTGCTTTCACTTAACAACGAAAAAAAGAAGAAGAAGAAGGAGGAAAGGAAAGGAAAGCAAAAGAGCAGCCTTCTCCCTGCTCCAGGTTAGCAAAAGGCTCTGAAATGCTTTGCTTCCTCCTGAATGCAGCTGGGCCCCAGCCCCGATGTTTGAATGGCTGCAGCCTTGGAACTCCCAGTTGGCTCAAGCTCCATTCTGCAGCAGAAGCCGTGCGCGTTGCTTGCTGGGCTCAGGAGGCACCAAATGCATCGCAATGGTCTCCCAAAAGAATCCAGAAGCACAGCATACACCACTGTACCTCCTCCAAATGCCAAAATTGACCCCCACGTGCCCCGTTTCTACAGAAAAGCCTGTGGCGGTGCAACGCGATGGAAGAAACTGCTTCTCGTTTCCTCTAGAGGGCAAAACGCCTTCACTCAGCGCCCGCGCAGCTCCCACCCCGCCTGTTACCCTCAGCCCGTCCTTCTCGCACCCATCCCGCCGCCGTCTCACCGGTGTGGGTCCGGACGTGGCGTTTCAGATCAAAGGTGTCGTTGAAGCCCTTCCCGCAGAAGGTGCACAGGTGCCTCTTCACCTGGCTGTGGCACTTGACGTGCCGGTTCAGCATGCGCTGCAGGCGGAAGCCCTTGCCGCACAGCTCGCAGGAGTGCACGGCAGCGTCGGTGCAGGTGCCCGTGGTGAACTGGGAACGGGAGAGACCGGGTGAGTGGATTGCGGGCATGGCAAAGACCGAACGGAACCAAGAGCGAAAGGGGAGGGCTGGCTCGTCGTGGCACCGAGGGACGTGGCTTAGCGGGCGAGGTGGTGGTGGGTTGAGGGCTGGACTTGATGATCTTAGTGGTCTTTCCTAACCTTAACGATTCTGTGACGTGCCGGGACACGGCACAGCGTCCCATTCAGAGTAGCTCCCATGCGCTGACGTCTCCCTGCAAACATCGCAATTTCCCACCGAAGCGCCCGGGGTTAGCGGTGTTTCTGCCCACAGAGGTGATGCGGTGAGACAAAGCCAGGCTGTGCTGACTCAGCGGAGCCTACAACAATGGCCCTGATCTCCTGTCAGTCCCCCTTGCTCGTTAATTCATTTGAGGGTGTCATTACAGGTTAATCGTCTTTCTACTATTAAAATTGTTGTGCCAGCTCCACAACCCAACCTGACGGAGGGAGACACGGATGATTCAGCTCTGAGAAAGAGCATTCCTCACGAGGAAGGTTTCTATGCAAATGCCCGGCCATTATTTTAATTATGCTCAGCGCAGCTGCCGCCAGCCCTTCCAGCCAGCAGCACCGCACGCACACGCTGTCAGCGCTCAGGGGCTCCCGGCAAGTTTCTGTGGCATCTGCAGAAAACCCAGCGCTGCAGAAACAGAGCTGAGCACAGAGATGTTCCCGTGGACTGGGCTATTTTGCTATTCGTGCAGGTTACGTTGTAAGACATGAGCTCAAGTCAAAGCGAGAGGAACAGTTCGGGGTTTCTGTGAAATAGCATTTGGGGTTTCTATGAAACAAGAGGGGCAGCGGAGGGGAAAGTGTGTGCTGGCAACAGGTGGGGCTCCCCCTCATCCTAGCTGTACATAAAGGGAGAAAAAACAACGTGATGGCTGAACCGCGCCAGCCCCACCACTGACTGTGGGAATGTTTACAGCCCCGTCCGCAGAGCAGTGCTCAGCGCTTAACGAGGTGAGAACCGGTCCCTGGGTAACGCAGCTCCGCCCCAGCACGGGGGTGGCCAGGGTGCTCCTGGATGGACAGCGCTCAGCACAGCGCATCCCATTGCATCCTGCATCCCACTATGTCCTCTATCCCATATTCTGCATCCCTCCATACGGACTATCCCACCGCACCCTGCATCCTCCCCGTGCCCTACATCCCACCAGCTCTCTTGAGACTGAAAGCACAGCCTCGCCTCGCCGGCTCTGCCCACGGGACCGAGCCTATCATCGCTCGCGCCTGCAGCAGCGAAGCTAAATGGGAGATAAGCGCTTCCTTCTCTCCGAGCCGCAGGTCCGCTCCAAGGTGCGGACGACGGCCCGGGTCAGGGCCCGTCTCTCGGTAAGCCGAGAAGGCAGTGGGGCGACCCACGCAGCGCCCCGTGTCCGCACCCTGAGCGGGGCTCTGCGGGAGGCCCCGTGCCGAGGAGCGGGGCCCACCCGTGCGGAACCGGAGCCAGGAGCGGCGCGGCGGGGCAGGGCTCGGGAAGGCAAAGTGCGCGGGGCCGTTACCTTGATTTTCGACCTGACGGCGGGGCGCCTGACGGCCAGGTCCAGCAGCATCCCCCCGGGCGCGCCCAGCTCCGCGGGGGCCGCCTGCGGCGTTGGAGGGTCTCCGACCTCGGGGTCCCGCGTCCCGCTGCTGCCGCTGCTCTCCAAGCTGCAGCTGTCTTCGTAGCCCGGGGCGCAGCCGAGGCCGCCTACGGCGAGTGGGGATGGGGAGACAAATGGAGCGGGCCGGGGGCGGCCGGCAGCGCTGAACCCGCGGGCGAGCCCTCGGGTTGAGGGGGTGGGGGAGGTTCTCTCCGCGATCGGAAACTCAAACAACGAACGGTCCCAAAGTTCAAACGGGCGCAGCTCCGCCGCCTTCCCGTTATACCCAGGGCAAGGGCAGGCGGCGGGGAGGAGGAGGAGGAGGAGTAGGGAAGAGGGGGCCGTGAGGACACCCCCGGCCTTTCCCTCCCCCCGCCGCCCACCTCCCCCGCCGCCCTCCCCACCCGCGGTGTCCCGGCGGTGAAACGGGGCCGCCCTCCTCCGTTATTTGGGGTCCCGCGGCCCCGAGGGGCTCAGAGCGGAGCGGCGGATCCTTACCTGGGATGTAGGTGTCGGCGCGTTCGTCGTCGGGCAGCCCAGCCCAGCTGCGCACGGCGGGCTGCGGGCTGCGCCGCTTCACCAGGAAGGCTCTGGGCATGGCGAGGGCGGGGGGCGCGGCGCGGCGCGGAGCTGAGCAGTGTGGCACACGCGGATCGGTGCGGCGCACACGGAGCGCTGCCGGGGCCGGGCCGGCCGCAGCCCGGCGGGGCGCAACGCTGCCGTGCGCGGGGCGCGGGACCGCACGCACCGGGGCAGAGCCGCCCGAGGAGCGGGGAGGGGAAGGGGAGGGGTAGCTGGAAAGGGTGGGGGGGCGGAGGGGGGGGGAAAGTTTCATAAGGTGGAATAGAAAAATGCACCAGGAAACTTGGGAAGGAGCATGCGTGCTGCAAACATAACGGTGTCAACAAGTCTGCTTACCTGTCCGACCGGTTGGAGCAGCTGAGCTTTGTTCCAGCCCTTCCTAAGGCATGAATGTTTGCAAAAGAATTTAACGTCTGAAAATTAAGAAAGAAAAAAAAAAAAAAAAAGCTCACGAGGAGTCGGGGGGAACCGCTCTCCGCTGCCCTCCCGTAGCCCGGAGCGGCGGTGCCCCCGGCCCCGTATGCGGGGCTGCTCGGGGCGGTGCGGGGCAGAGCGTGCAAAGCGGGCTGTGCGGGGCAGCCGTGCCCTCGGGGCGGCAGCGGGCAGGAGAGCGGCTCTCGGCGTTACTCAGCTTCACCACCGGCTTTCCTTCTGCGAGCGAGAAGGAAACAACAACAAAAGATGGAAAAGCTTTATTCTGTTTTATTCGTTTATTTAAAGTAAAAAACGTGTCAAGGCCTCCGACTTTTCACTTCTCGGCCCCCCCTCTCCTTTTTTTTTTTTTAATTGTCTCTTGTCCTCTCTCCTCTTCCCGAAGTGGAAACGAAACAAAAGAAGAGAGGATGGGTTGGGGGGGAAGGAAGCAAAAGAAACAGAAGAAAACCCACAAAACAGCGCTGAAGAGCCTCCGAGCGCAGCAAAGCCCCGCGCGTGGCGTGTCCTTGAGCACCGAACAGCGTTCTGGGTGCTCCCTGCCCTGCGCCTGGCACCGCGCAGTCCTTCCTCCCCGCACATCCCCACGGCACTGCCCTGTGCCAAGGGGCCTCCGAGCATCGCTCTCCTTCAAGGTTGCCGTGTTCCTCCCTAAGCAAAACGCCACAGAGAGATGACTGGGGGGGGAGGGGGGGAAGGGGAATTGGCGGGGGAGGGGGGTCGGGGTGGGTTTGCTCCTGATTCCACCAGGGTAAGAATTTGGTGTCGAGAGCCAATCCTGGAGGTTCTGGAAAGGACGTGCCTCCAAATGAAACATCCAAATTGAAGATCTGTGTTTAACTCATGTCCCCAGTGCTGCCATCTGGGATGAGGAGCACCAGTGCAGGGCTGTTGGTGACTTTGTCCTACTCATGTGGGACTGAAGCCCCTGGTGGGCTAAGGATTGAGCAAAGCCGCCCACCAGGCACCCAGCTGGGAGCTGCTTTTCGGGATGGTTCAGTCTGGATGAGACTCAGGGGAGACCTTATTGCTCCCTACAGCTGCCTGACAGGAGGTTGTGGCCAGGTGGGGGTTGGCCTCCGCTCCCAGGTATCAGTGATAGAACGAGAGGTGATGGCCTTCAGTTGCACCAGAGGAGGTTCAGATTGGATATTAGGAAATATTTATTCTCTGAAAGAGTGATCGAGCACAAGCAGAGGATGCCCAGGCAGGTGTTGGAGTCACCATCCCTGGAGGTGCTCAAGAAATGTGGAGATGTCGCACTGAAGGACGTGGTTAGTGGTGGTGATGAGCTGACTGTCAGACTTGATGATCTTAGTAATCTTTTCTAACCTGAACAATTCTGTGATTCTGTGGTTTGGTAGGAGTGAGGCAGGAGAGCATCACCACCAGTCCTCACAGCCTCCATTGCTGGGAGCACCCAGAAGAAAGAGCTGAGAAGTCCTCTCCAAGGAGTTGCTCTTGAGGGACAGCGCCTGGCTTTGCTCTCCTCATTGCCACCATCACCTCCCAGCCACCCAGGGCAGCTCAGCACACAGGGACAGCACACCTCCCAGTGGAGGTGGAACCCAGGGTGCCCCAGGGCACCTCAGCAATACCATGCTGAGGAACGCTCTTCCTTTCCTTCTCTTTAAGGCTAAGTGATTTCTCTGTTATGTCTGAGATTTTGCTCCAGGTCAGGATAAAACTACATGGGTTTTAATTGATTTTTGCAAGGCTTTCAACTTGAGGTTTCTTTTATTTTAACCACTCCTTGTCTTTTAAGCCAAAAGAGGCAACAAATGTCATTAATCACAGCACTCCTGCACCAAGAGTTCTCTGGGACTGCTTCATCATGCTCTCACCTTTTTCAAACCCTGCTTTGAGGTTCCCACTCAGTAAGGTACAGGAGAACATACTCAGCTCCCATTGGGTGTTCCACACCAGGTATGCACTCACTCACATGGCTGAATCAGGAATTATAATTATGGTCAGCTCCGTAGCCCTAATGAGTGGCCAGGGTGCAGTGTGTCCAGCATTGATGGTCTTGCAGCTTCTGGCAAGGCAAGAGGACCAGGGCAGCATGGTGGTGATGGACTAGCTTCTTCATGCTGTTATTCAACCCAGAGGAGCCTGGGGAGCAGGCTCACAGCATAGCCCCACAAACACCATTGTAGGGAAATGCATGTGGTGCCATAAGCAGTACCCTGGGGCTGTGCCTCCCCCAGCAAAGCAGCCCATGGATGTGGCACCAGGCAGCCGCCGTCCTTCCCCATTGGCATTGGAGAAAAGCTGTGCACAGCCCGAGCACTGTAACTGCTTAACAAATAGCAGTGCTAACAAGACTGCGTGGTACCAACCTTTCTGTGGGACCTTGCTTAATTTTCAGCCTTAGCTGGGTGTGGAAGAAAATCCGGTACATCATATTAACATTTTGGGTGTAAATCAAATTAAATGTACAAAATGCCCCGTAGGGTCAAAGCACAATGGGACCCACCCTTACATATTTGACTACTAAAATGGGCTTCATTTGACTCAAATCATTTGGGAATGAGAAGGGAGAGATGGGATCAAACATTGCACAGCAGCCATGAGATGCTGTCGCAATCACATCCCTCCCGCACGCAGCCCTGCATGGGGATGGGCCCATGTCCCTGGCGGAAGCCTGCCCTCACTGCCAGCCCCGTGCTGGTCCATATAATGCCAAAAGGAAGTGGGAAAGACAAGGTCAAGAGTGGAGGCCTGGGTCTGGAGAGTAAGGTGAGGGACTGAGTTGGAGGGGGCAGAGAGGAAAGGAGTGGAGGGAGAAATACATGGGAAAGGAAGTAAATGAGTGTAAGCAAAGGCATTTGTCTGCTGTTAAGGGAGTGGCGAGGGTGCAGGTCTATCTGCAGACAGAAGGTTTGAGCGTGGCCATCACCATGCCACCTAGAAATAGAGACACCAGCCTGAGCAGATGAGCTCCACGCCAGTGATGCACAGTGCTTTCTGGTGATTTCTTTAGATTTTGATCCAAACGGGCTGGATGGAGAATGTGTGGATGCGACATGTCACCCAAAGCACAGGTGGTCCTCTGTTTGGGCGCAGGAGATGTGAGCAGCACCAGCAGCTGTGATGTCCCCAGCAGCATCCTGCTCACAGGGATGGCCCAGCTGCCAGGCAGCACCGCTCCCAGACCACATTGTCACATCTGCCCCAGTTAGGTGTGCCACACACTCAGGAGGAGGCCACAGCATTTCCCCAGCCAGGAGAGCGATCTGCTCACCTTGGCTGAGCCATGAAGGAGGGCAGCAGTGGGTGCCAGCCAGGAGAATGTGGCTCAAGGCCTGCAGCAGGCCTGGCTCTGTGTGCTTCCAAGCACCCTGCCGTGCTTCCAAGCGCCCCGCCGCGCTGACTCACTGGCTCCCAGCCTCCCACAGCCCCTGCCACTCCCAGCATCTCCCTGTCTTTCCGCACCGATCTGTCCGCTCCTCTCCCAGCTCAGTGCTGTCTCCCTGCCACCCACTCGCCGTGGCTGTGCTCCCTCAGGCACCCAGAGCAGCCGCAGCCGCTCCCAGTGTCGCCTCCAAGTGCCCCCGGAGCAGTGTGCGTGTGGCTGCCAAGCGTCACACAGCCATGAGCTCCTCACACACGCATGCTAAAGAGAGAAAACCACTCCTGTTCATGTTCCCACCATGCTTGGGCGAGGATTCACCACGAGCATAGCTTTCATCAGACACCAGAGAACCCACCAAGGTGTCAGGAGATGGTTGCCTGCTCCGTAGACAGGACATCCATCTATATGGCTTCTCAGGTGGGGTATTGTCTCTTCTCTCCTCTTGCTTGGTACAGGGCCTTGCTGGTTTGATCACAGGAACAGTGCTGGTGGCCTTTGGGTGGTCCCCTTGGGCACAGAGGTGCCAGTACCCATGAGGACAAAGAGCTGAGTGCTTCTGCTGAAGGGGCAGCTCAAGGCAGGGTAGCACATGGAAACCTTGTACTCCTTATTTCCTTTCAAGCACAACGCTTTCCCTCATCACATCCTGCTCAGCTCTCCACACCACCACAGTTCTGTTTCTCTGTGTCTCTGCTTGGATGGTGCATGCTGCAGCGAAGTGACCCATGTGAACGCCAGGAAATATCCCCCAAAAGCCACATTTTCCCTGCATTGCTTGCCTGAAGCTCTCCCCAAGAAGGCTGCTGCCAGTGGAAGAAGGCTGGGGTATGACCTAGCCAACCCCTTCCTAAAAATAATGAGCCCCACTTCCTGCAGCTGGCACAGCTGATAACGGGGCAGGCACCAGGCTGCGCTCCCTGCTGACCGCATCTAACATCCCCCTCCAGCTCAGGGAGAAAATCCCCATCCCTTAAGGACAAATGGCATCTCTGGGGCTCGGGGGATACTTCCTCATTCCTGCAGGACGACTGGCTGTAATAAAACCCATTGTATGCATATGGGCCTGTCACACTTCTTTACCATTTCAAATGGGTGGGAGTTGACCTTTGGGAGTGGGCAGCTGGGCGGTGGGTGCCATTCCCTTCACAAGCGGGTAGACACAAAGGAGCAACAGGGAGAGATGAGGATGAAATGGAGAGAGAAATAACTGTCTTGGGCTGGGCTCAGGTGCTCAGGAAACATCCAGAGGTGTTTGCAGTAGTGGAAAGAAAAGAGGTTGTCTGAGAACCACAGATCTCCACTGCGTGGTCTCCCCCAGCTGGGCCAGGGGCTGTTGGGGTGCCTGATCCCCAGGTCAGGGCCAGAACCTTCCCTCTCCTGAGGCACAGCATCTCTTCCAACACGCCTAGAGCTGTTCCCCATCAGCACGGGCACCCGCTACCTGAAAATGGCCCCAGCTGCCGCTCCCAGCAGGGCTGCTCTCAGCCAGGGCTCAGGGAAACCAGGGTCACCTTTGCCCTCTCTCCAGCTGCCCACTTAAGACAGTTTGTTTGGGTGGCCCCAAACAGCTCCACAGCCCCAGCAGCCATCCCTGTCCTCAGGGAACCGCAGAGCTGGGGATGCCTCAGAGGGGGACGGGATCTTTTTCCAGCAGGGCCACCTTTGTCATGCAAGCTCTGGAGTGATTCCTTTCAGAATTACTTTGCCAACGTTTTTCTTTCTTTCTTTTCTTTTCTTCCTTTTTTTTTTTTTTTTTTTTTTTTTTCCTTTTTGCACAAGGGTTTTATTACCAATACCTTTTATAACGTTTACCAGACCAAAAATAAAAAATAGTAAAAAAAAAAAAAAAAAACAAAAAACCAAACACGCCTTTTGGCATCCCTGCCCATAGCAGCCTCCCAGCAGCGCTGCCTGCCTCGCTCCATCTGTGGACAAGGGTCTGTGAAATTGCCACCAATATAATTATAAAGAGCTGTTTTCACATCCTCCTCCTGCCGCCTCGCTGCTAGACTTTGGCCTCGACCTGCATTTCACCCGCCCTTCCCCACACCGCCAGGAGCTGGGGGGAGCTCCCTATCCAGACACCCACTCCAGCACCCCAAAGCCCCCTGACACTGCGATCAGTGGGGTAGGGAGCAGGCGAGCCGTACCCTGGGCAAAGCAGGGAGACACGTCGGCCCAGCCCATGCCACGGGTTACCTGGGGCGCAGCAGGGCTTGCTGGCCAACCTGTAACCGAGCACCGGTGGCTGTAAATCCGGCAGCGCTCACAGCAGCGCCTGCCCTGCCTGCCCTCCCTGCGAAGGAGGAAACACGCAGGCAAATTAAAATCAGAAGTAACTGTTTTACAGAGAGCCCTGCGAAGGGAAAGGGAGGTTTGGAAGAGCGCTGCTTTCTGCTGCAATCGAGAGAGTGGGCTGCTTTCTGCCCGGGTGTTCTCTTTTTTCTCATCATTCAGATCTTAGCGGCGTCAGACTGTGGGATGAGCAGCCCAACCTATCCACGCTGCTGTGGGAGGGGTGCAGGGGCTCTGGAACCCCCTCACGGACACTCTGGTAGCATTCACTTCATTGGTGCCTGGCGGAAAGTAAAACCAGCCCACGTTCTGCACACGTTCGTCTGTTTGGAGAGGAGCTCACCCAGCTGAAATAACACACTTTCACCGCGTGCATTTCATTCATTCAAATTGCTTGTGGAGTCTGCATGCAGAGAAGCCCTTGTCTGCCCTCCCTCTTAATTACAGAGCAGGGACAGAAAACCCTTAATATATTGACATCTCCCTCCTCTGTTTTTGAAAATTTTGCATATTGACAATGCAACACTCCCTGCCCTGCATATCCAATGGGAAAAAGGGCTGCCTGGCCAGGTAGGCTGCACCTGAGCAATGTCCACATTGCAGCAATTGGGTCTGAAGCTGTTGTGGGGGAGATCATTACATTTCTTAGTAGAGAAACAGTATTATGATGAGAGAAAAATGCCTACAACACAGTAATGATCATCTTTGTCACTGTTATTAGTGCTGTTGTAATAAGAAAATCAGTGCTAACAGCAGTAGGAGAGGCTCTCTGCCTTTCAGCCATCTCTGCTCACTCAGCTCCATCCTCCTGAGCCTTCTTGCCGGCTGCATGCACACAGGATAGCAGTTGGGGGGTGCATTCCTGCCTGCAGCACTGGAAAGCCCTGTTGGGCTCCACCAAGTGGAGGGGACCATACTTTGGGTGGGGTCTGAACCTTCTGCCTTCTTTCTGGCTGTTTGGTGGGGTGCTGAGGGCGTGCACAAATGCTGCGTAAGGAGGAAGAGCTGGCTCTGCAAAGAAGGAAACACGTCTTTGGGGTTTTCACTCATGGTGCTTTGTGTGCTTGTAGATTGGTTGTCCCTTGGTGTGAGAGGTGGAACAGTTGGGGCTGCATTCAGGCTGCAAATCGAACCTGGAAATAGATTCAGCTCATATTTTGTATCCACCTCTGTCACATCTCATGGGGTTTTCCTGGGGATTTGTAGCAGCTGATGACCCGCTAGGTGAGCTGCAAGTGAGAGCCCCATGGGCTGGATTCTCTGGTGGATGGATTAAGGTGATGCACCCCTTACCTTCACCCTGCTCTCCTGCTTCGGTGTAACCACACCTTTACACACAGCGCAGCAAGAGCTCCTCCACACCTATGGAAATGGCTGGAACTGGCAGATGAACATAGAAACCTTCCTGACACAGAAACTCCAATGCGGCCTCATCTGGGAGACTGGCAGACGCCTGTGCATGAACAGAGGGGAAGGGAGGGGGTGAATGAGGCACAGAGGTTGCACAAGCTTCGTTTTCTTAGGAAACCGGGATAAAAATGCCCTCTAAGCATTGACTTCAGACGCTTATTCAAGATAACTGTAGAGATCTGAGCTGTTTGCCCAGGAGGGAAATGGCCTCTAGCTTTTCACAGCCTCCTTCACATGCGAATAAACCCTTTCCTGGCTGAATTGCAAGCCCTTCTCTGGGAGATGATGCATACTGCTATGCCCAGGCTAGCAAAGGAGGAACAGAGGCACAGGAAATAGGACATCAAAGAATAGTGCAGACGCAACACGCCAGGAACCCTCTATTAGCAAACCAAGGTGTTTATTCGAGGAAACCCTAAGTGGAGAGAAACTAGGTGAGCCAGCAAAAAAAAAAAAAAAAAAAAAAAAAAAAAAAAAAAAAGGCTCTTCTGATCCAAGTTCCCTCTGCACAAGCTCAGTCTCTCATCTCACTCTCTGCTCCAGTGCAGTGTGGCTTGACTCCTTGCAATAAGCTACCACCAATGGCACCACAAGTCCTGTGAGATGTCTCTGCAATGGCTCATGAGTGGTTAAGGTTGTATTTGTTGTGGGTAACCCTGAAATCTCCTTTTTTCCCCTTGTGCTAATCTCCAGCTGAAAGGCTTCCCCAACAGTATCACTGCAGGGCACTTCAGTCTCCCTCCCTCCCATGCCGTTCCTGCTCTCCATCCCTGCATCATGCCCCTGGCTGTGTGCACACTGCCTGCCCACACCATCCAGCTTGGAGAACAGCTTCACACAAAAAGAATGGCGGACTTTTCCATGCAGTTGCTGTGGGGTTTTAAGCCAGACCTAGTTGCCAGTCTGGCCCACAGCTTGGTTTTCCATCAGCTCATCTCCTCAATGAGTTTACCTTGAGCATGGAAAGACAACAACTACCCAGAATGGTGGACCACAGCAGACTGAACCTGGGGAAGGTGAGCACTGCAGCAACCCTTGGCCCTCAGGAGGGATGAGAGGAAAATGGAAACACCTTGAGCCAGAACTCCCCACTGTGAAACCACAGCCTGAACATTCCCTGTCTGGGGTTTTGGGCCCTGAAGTGATTAATGCCAGGCTCATGCAAAGGCACTTGGCCCCAGCTGGGCAAGCTGTGCCCTTCCATGGTGCCAAAGGCACTGTGCCTTGGCTCACACCCGCTCTACATCTGGCCCAACCCTGTTCTTGGCACCCGGTGGCCTTGGCTGTGCTACAAGCACTTATGCGCGTCTTAATAACAGTAAACATACAAACGTGAGCAAAACTATTATACTAAATTGAAATGCTATCATTTTCACTAATTTTACCCTTCATTTTAATCACATTTGTCCAGCAGACAGATGAAGAAGATTACAACAAGCAAGCTTTATGCATTCAGTTTTCCTGTTCTGCTCAGGGGATGTGCCCTGGCCACCTCCTCACAGCAAAGGTTCCCATTAGTGTCACCAAAGCTGACTACAGTGCAGCACCTCCATGCTCTACTTGGAAATAGCTGAGACTGTTTTAGAGGAGCTGAAAATCCCTGTGTTCCACCTGACAGACAGCAGTGGCAAATACCTGGACAAAAAGCATAGGAAGGAGTTAGGGATATGACCACCTCTGACAATAAACCTCCCATCTGGTGGTGGTAAGGAATTTGTGAGCTGAAAGCAGCAACTTGATACAGAATCATGGAATCATAGAATCACAGAATGGCTCAGGTTGGAAGGGACCTTAAAGCCCCTTCACCATCTCTCAGCCATGGGTAGGGCTGCCCCCCACCAGCTCAGGCTGCCCAGGACCCCATCCAACCTGGCCTGGAGTGCCTCCAGGGATGAGGTACCCACAGTTTCTCTGGGCAGCACTGCCAGTGCCTCACTGTAAAGAATTTCCCCCTAATAGCGAATCTAAATCTCCCCTCTTTTAGTTTAGAGCTCACTGTTAAAGATGCTGAAGAGCACAGGTCCTAAGACAGACCCCTGGGGGACACCACTCATCACCAGCCTCTACCTGGACATAAAGCCATTGACCACAACCCTCTAGCTGTGATCATAGAATCATAAAATAACGAAGCTCCAACCATCCACCTCCCACCCATTAAAGCATGTCCCTCAGTACCACATCTACCCTTTCCTCAAACACCTCCAGGGTCGGCGACTCCATCCACCCCTCCCTGGGCAGCCCGTGCCTATGCCTCACCACTCACGTTTCCTACATCCAGCCTGAACTTTCCTTGGTGCAACTTGAGGGAATTCCCTCTCATCCTATCACTGTTACCTGAGAGAAGAGGCCAACTCCCACTTCAGCACACCCTTCTTTCAGGCAGTTGTAGAAAGCAATAAGGTCTCCCTTGAGCCCCCTCTCTTCCAGACTGAACCGTCCCAGCTCCCTCAGCTGCTCCCCCTAAGACTCGTGCTTCAGATCGCTCACAGCTTTATTGCCCTTCTCTGGACACTGGACACTGGTCTGGACACTGAAGCTCCAAAGGACTTCAATGTCTTTCCTGCAGTGAGGGGCCCAGCACTGAACACAGCACTCGAGGCACAGCCTCACCAAAGCTGAGTACAGGCGGACGATGCCCTCCCTGCTGCTGCTGCTGGCTGCACTACTGCTGATACAAGTCAGGATGCCATTGACCTTCTCGGCCCTCCGCTTCTCAGGGCTGGCGGCGGCGGTTCGACACGCTCGACGCTCGGCAGGGCGGGGCGCGCTTCCCCACACCCCCCCCCCCACCTCGCGGTCCCGCCTTTTCCCCCGCGGCGGGCAGGCGGTTGTGGCGCGCGCTGCTAACGGCCGTCCGGCCGTGCGCGTGCCCGGCGATGTCGAGGAGCTCCCGGGCGGTGCTGGTCGTCACCGCGCTCCTCTCCGCCGCCACCATAGCGGCCGTGCACGTCCAGCAGCGGCGGGAGCGTGAGGTGAGCGGGGGCGGGGAGGCAGGCGGGCAGGCCCGGAGCGGTGTGATGCCGTCTCGTCGGTTCGCATATTTCTACCGCTGTCAGGACAGGGCTCGCAGCCCTTTGCGCCTTCTGTGTGCTGTAGTTGTGTCTCGGTTTGCTAACCGGTGGCAGGTGCCTTTGGTTGGGGCACCTGATGAGGCCGCTGCTGTGAGCTTCTCCCTCCCAAAATGCGCTTCTCACTCACGGCTTCAAGAGGTGCCTGGCAAAAACCTCCCGGGGGCCTTCCAGGCACCGGCACAGGTTGCCCAGAGGCTGTGGATGCCCCTCCCTGCAGGCGTTCAAGGCCAGGCTGGATGGGGCTGTGAGCAGCCTGGTCTGGAGGGGGGTGTCCCTGCCTATAGCAGGGTTGGAACGAGGTGGTCTTAATGGTCCCTTCCAACACAAACCACTCCGTGATTCTGGGTAGCAGAGACAGAAAAGTGTAAGGAGGAAACAAAAGAGTAGCTGGAATCTTCTTCAGGCTGTTTACATCTGCTTGGTGACTTAGCTGTCAGTGTGCAAACTGCTCATCAGTGCCGTGTGTCTCGTGTATAACAAATGTTCTGGATGAAGGGTTCAGCCTGCGAATGAAGTGCCCTGCTGTTTCAAAAGCATGGCGTAAGCAGGCTGTGGATCTTCTGCCAGCCTTACAGTGAGAGTTTACTAGCTTTTTTTTTTTAAATAATAATTAAAAAAAAAAAAAGTAAGACATAAGCAAATCAAGATAAAATGGCAGTTTTTTCTTAAAATTATTTTTCCACCAAAATCTCTCCAAGCAGAATAGCACTTTTGGAGGAATTGCCTGGCTTTGAATAGAGGCTTAGGGCAGAGATACCTGGCTGTTACAGGTTGTCCATCCTGCACGGTGTGGGAGCTACCAGTGCACAGCAGGGCGTAATGGCTGTAGGAGTTTTGCAGAGGCAGTATGGCACGGTGAGCAGCCCTGCAAGGTGGACTGGAGCCCAGGTGGGGTTGGTCACGCTCACAGTCAAACAGGCTGTGGTAAAAACCCTGTCCTTTGTGCTTTCAGAGGCTGCACAGTGGTGTTCTCAGAGATCTGGAGCGACAAAATCAGAAAAGAGAAAACATTCGCCTGCTGGAAGAGCAGATTGCTTTGACAAAGCGGCTTACAGAAGAAAGAGAGAAGATGCTCATGGAAAAGGGATCCCAGCAGTCCTAGGTGGGACCTGACTTGTTAGAGGTTTGATTCAAGGCACTTGGAATGATTGCATTCTAACTACTTTCAAGTATTTAACAGTGATCACCTGTGAAAGGCTGTTTCTTTCAGACACATTATATTCCTGTACCAAAAGCCGTAGGGCACGCACAAAATATTTCTTCTATCCCTAGTACTTTGGAGACTTGGCACGTTCAGTGTGGATGGACTTGTGAATGCAGGGAGGACGGGCAGCTTGTCATGCAAACACCATCCTGCTGTAGGCCATGAAGGATGGCTAATAACGTTCACATGAGCGGGCTGCTGAGCCGCCATGATGATGAAGCCACGAGGACTTCGACTTCGGAGGGTCTGGAGGAGGGTGAGGTGGAAGGGGAAACCCTCCTAATTGTAGAGTCTGAGGACCAGGCCTCAGTGGATTTATCCCATGACCAGAGCGGAGACTCGCTGAACAGTGATGAAGGTGATGCGTCCTGGATGGAGGAGATGTCCTACTACTGCGAGAAGTGCCAGAAGTGGATTCCAGCAAGTAAGAGGGCTGGCTTTGCTGTTTCTTGTAGCCTTCCCCACATGCAATTGGCATCACCAGGGTTGCGATCTACAAGGTGTCTGTGCTGTTCTGTATGCTCTTTGTGACTTTTGGTTAGGTATGTCCTGGTGGTGGGAGGAAAATGCTGACTAGGTGTAGCACAGAGCCCAGCTGCCTAATGCTGCTCGTTCTGTGTGTTGGGCATCTCAACCAATGAGCTGTGTGGGTGTTGTTAGCTGGTGTTCCCTGCGAGAAGGGGGTTTGTCTGCTCTAATTAGTGCCAAACAAGGATAGGACATCAGAAATGTGCATGCTGTCCTGAGGCCTGTCACTGGCATGCCAAAGGACTTTGGCCAAGTGAGTTGTCCTCTCACTGCTCTCAAATAAAGAACAACTCTTTCTACAAAGGTCTGTGGAGGAACATGGCTTTGTATGTGGAGACAATTTTTTTATTGTTTTCTTCCCTAGTTAGCTTGCTGCATCTGTGCAGCATATGGATAAATCTTAGCACTAATGATTTTCTGATAATGTGAATTTAATTTAGCTTTTGCACAAGTGTGTCCAGCCTGTAATAGCTAGCTTTGGGGGGTGCTTGGAGCAAGCTAGATAACTAGATCCCTTTGCTGTTGCTGCTTAACATAAGGTGTATGATGCTAGCAAAATAGCAGGCTTTACTTTTGGAATTCTAAAGAGTTTTGCAGCTGTATCAGAACTGCCCTTATTACCATCCTAAAACTTGCCACAAGTCTAATGTAGAACTCCCTCAAGGCATAGTGTGAGCATTGCTAATAACATGGTGGAGCCAGCATAGTACTGTTAAAATGATGCTGTGTAGACAGTGGGACAAACAAGCTTGATATGTATTAATAATAGATAATAATAAAAAGGAACAGAGTTAAAGGTAGCATGAGATATTAGGGCACTCAATTTAACATTCAGTTTGTTCTGTTTTACAAAGATAAATGTTCCTCTCTTGTTGCTGTGGAACAAATCCAAAGAGCAGTAAAGAAAGAGATGGAATGCTTTTAGAGGCAGACTTTTCCTGTGCGTTTTCAGAAATGCTGTAATCCTCTGTTTCCCTCTCTTCTGATTTTGCTTTCTTTCATCTCTGTTGAGTTTAGGGATCCTGACAGATTTTTTTTTTTTTTTTTTGCCCATTGTTTGATGCAGAAACAGAATTAGAACATTTAGCTTTTAATGTGTGCTGCTTTATATTTGGCTCTACCCCAGTAGATCACATTTTTTCAAACTTTTTGCAGGGTTAGCAGATTAGCTGTTTTTTTTTTTTTTTTGTTATTGGTGGTTGTTTGTTTCAGGTAGAATGGGGAAAATGGTTATTTATTGCAGTATATAGATTATTCTTGGGAAGCAAAAACTAATGAAAAATGTGGAGGAAATCCTTTGGCTGTGTTCAGCTGCTCAGTAGAATAAGACTTTCTAATGCCTGTGCTTTTTGATAGTGGGTGCTGACTGCTGCAACTGTAACATGAGCCAATACCTTACGTTACAGCTTGTGCCAGCTCTTCTTGGGAGCTGCTTGGGTCTTTAGACTCTAGGAAATAGCAAAAGTGCTTTTCTGCCTGAAAAAGGGATTCCTGTAGGAAATCCAGATCTTTGCAACTTTTCTTTGTATGAAAGGACTGAAAGTTTGATCTTTTGCCTATTGATTTTAGGTCAACTGAGAGAACAGCTCAGCTATCTCAAAGGAGATAACTTTTTCAGGTTTACTTGCTCTGATTGCTCAGAAGATGGGAAAGAACAATTTGAACGGCTGAGATTAACTTGGCAACAAGTAAGTACAATGCCTGTGCCAGGAGAACGACCACAGCACTTCAGAGGATTGTTGTTTGTTGTGTGTGTATTACCTAGAAAAGGAGGATTGGGTACAGATGACAAACATATGAGTGAACTTCAGAAATTAATTAGTAGAGGATTGCCTGCAGATTAGAACTTGAGTATTTGGCAAGTAAGTTGCAAGATAATCACACAAACCACATTCCTCTTCTTTTTCCCTCCTCATTCGTGTTGCTCATGAATTTCATGGCTTCAGGCAAATTTGGAAAAGCAAAATGCAATTTGGCTTCTAGGCATGAACAGTTTTTTGTATATATGAGCAAATATAAAACTAGTGAGGTAGCAGCACACAAACAGAAAGCTTGCCAGTTCCCTGAATGCAAAGCTCTAACTTGGCTGCTTGCTTACTAACAGTTCTTGCTGGATTCTGCAAGTTCAGTCACTTACACACCTGAGCGATCAAAATATTCTGCATTATATAGCAACCACTGTGTGGGTAGGGTGATGCATGTCTTGCTCCCAGTAGGGTGCAGGTTTACTTTGAGGGGCAGGCAGGAAGTGCCAATTGCTTTTGCATAAATGGATTTGATCAAGCAGTAGCTACTGCTCATCATTAAGTGCTTCCAAATGCCAAGCATTGGGAGGTATATACAAGACATCTTTTTGCACTTTGTGACAGAAGTAGTGCTGTCTCATAATAGATCATTTCAAACATCAGTTGTAACTTCTGCAGTGCTTTCTGCTGGTGCCCTGTGTAGGGCTGCAGGGTGAAAAAGTCATTGTTGCCACCTGTGCACCAGAGAACAAAGTCAGTAGCATTATGCTCTGCCCTCTTCAGCAGAATGGAAGAAGGGTGGCATGCCAAAGGGAAAGATGAAATCAGAACTGGTGAAGAGAAAAGTCTCCCTAGGCTTCAAGCAGCTGCTGCTCCTTTGGGGTACATTAAATTGAGAGAAGTGATCAAATCTGTCTGAAGTATGGAATTGATTCCACGTAATTAACAGTTGGTCATCTGAGATTTACTCACAAAGAGATGTGCTTCTTTCCAAACCTTTCTGATAGTTGGTCGGGCTGAATTAGGCTGTGAAGCATGTAAAAGTGCTGTAATGGATTGTTTAATGAAGATCACTTGTAAGAACATCATTTGGAGGCCAGTAATGAGTGGTGTCCCCCAGATGTCTGTCTTGGGACTGGTGCTCTTTAACATCTTTATCAGTGACATAGTTGATAGGATTGAGTGTGCCCTCAGCAACTTTGCTGATGACACCAAGCTGAGCAGTGCAGTTGGTGAAGCGGAAGGAGGAGATGCCACCCAGAGGGACCTTGATTAAACTCAAGAGATGTTGAACCTAAGGAGGTTCAGCAAAGCAAAGTGCAAGGTGTTGCTCTTGGGTCGAGGTAATCCCAGATATGTATACAAACGCAGAGAAGAACTCCTTGAGAGTAGCCCTGCTGAGAAGGACTTAGGGGTCCTGATAGATGAAAAACTGAACATGAACCAGCAGTGTGCTCTTGCAACCTGGGAGGCTGATGGTATCCTGGGCTTCATCAGAAGAGGGGTGGTCAACAGGGACAGGGAGGTGATTGTCCCCATCTATTCTGCCCTTGGGAGGCTCCATCTGGAGTACTGTGTCCAGTCTGTTGTCCCCAGCACGGGAAAGAAGTGCAGCTTTTGGAGATGGTCCAGAGGAAGGCCACAAAGATGCTCAGAGGGCTGGAGAACCTGTCCTATGGAGACAGGCTGAAGGAACTGAACTCATTCAATTTGAAGAAGAGAAAGCTGAGAAGAGAGACCTCACTGTGGCCTTCCAGCATTTAAAGGGAGTTTATAAATGTGATGGAAATCAACTTTACGTGGGTAGATAGTGATAGGAAAAGGGGGGAGTGGTTTTAAACTAAAGGAGGGGAGGTTTATATTAGATGCCAGGGGGAAGTTTTTTCCTGAGAGTTTGGTGAGGTGCTGGAACAGGCTGCCTAGAGATGATGTGGATGCCCCGTCTCTGTAGGTGGGACCTGGGCAACCTGATCTAGTATTTGATCTAGTGGCTGGCAACCCTGCCTATGACAGGGTACTTGGAACTTCGAGATCCTTGGGGTCCCTTCCGACCCAAGCCGTTCTGTGATTTGGAGACAAACTTAATTCTTGCATACCAAGAAATATTAGTAGATGTTATGTGATTTTTTTAACATAGTTTAACCTGCATTCAGTTTAGTATGCAACAGTAAATATCTGGGAAGACTCTGATTGCTATGTTTCTGATGAATAAGGTAGTGGGATTCTTTGTCACAATTCTTTTTGTGTTTTTCAAAAGACTTCATACTTCCACACTGCATTCAGATCCCAGTTGCAATATGACTGATTTATCCCACTCTGCAGAAATTTGTGTTTTTTCACAAACCTGCATAATTAAGCAGCTTTTATTCTCCTAGGGTGGTGAAATCTCTGGGAGGGGAGGAAAAGACAGAAGAATGTTCATCTAACAATAGAGAGATGAGAAAAGGCAGCATGAAAGAAAGAGAAAGATTGCGGAAATTGCCTAAGAGTTGTTGCAAAAATAAGATATTTATGAGGCTGCAAAGATTTGTGTGTGCGTAGCATCACATGGCGGGGTGGCAGCTCACCAGGAGAAGCAGAAAAGGTGCACTGGTTTCCACTGCTTTATGTTCCAGGTTGTCATGCTGGCAATGTACAATTTATCTCTGGAAGGAACTGGCCGTCAGGGGTACTTCAGATGGAAAGAAGATATCTGTGCTTTTATTGAGAAACACTGGACTTTCTTATTAGGAAACAGGTAAAGACATGCTGTGTCCTGGAAACTTTGGTTGGTGAACTGAGTGAACTAAAAACTGGTATACAGGTGGGCAACGTGAGCCCTGGTTAGTTAGGGATGTCTCTGTTGAGTCTAGCTAGCCAGAAAATTGAAGTACTAAGAACCTGAATGTAGGCATGAGGGGCAATCTTGAGAAAGAATAAGCATTTCTCAATGTGAGGGAGGGAAAAAAAAGCAAAATAAAAGAAGTAGCAATGTAGCTGCATATGTTTTGGATGTATTTCTTATCTTCATCTAGATAATGTATGAATCCACAAAGCTTTTCAGTCTGACTAAATTTTCACAGTGGATGAGCTTAATCCTGATGTCATCTGTCTGGACTTGAAAGAAAAAAAGAGCCTTAGCAAAGTACCTTGTTCCTCAGCTCCAAAGTTTTGTATAATCATGTTAACGACAAAGGCAAACTGGGCTTTGTCTTTTAGCTTGTTTTGGATCTCAATAAAATAGCTCTTACTTAGTAGGTATTGCACAGTATGGTAAATTCTTTCACAATCAGTTAGCTGTTAGAATGAGAACCCTTCTCATAAATGGTAACCTTCTGTGACAGTGTCTTGTGCCTTGCATAAGTGAATGTTGTATTATTTTCTAAGCATACTGTCACTGTCAAAATCAAATGTCACTGTTAATGCATGTGCTATGGAGGCAGAAAAAGAAAGTGAGCAAGCCTATGAAGTTGTATATTTATTGGCTTTGCAGACTTCCTTCTGGCTCCAAGGATTTCTGTGTTGTGAGATCTGGTCTTTCTCCCTACCCAGATTTGCTGTTTGGCTTTGCTTTCATTGCATGCCTGTGCGTCCTTGCTCTGTACCCAACAATGTTAGTCCCCTCTGGAAACCAACAGGACCCTGGCAGGAGGGCAGCTGATGGCCAGTTGTCCCTCTCTCAGGAAGCCTTGCCTCTCAGTGTTTGCTGCTGCCTCCTGAGATCTGCCCTATGGGCAGGGTAGTCCCTGCTCTGATTTCAGCTGAAGTGCGTACTAGCTTGCCCTCCTTGCCTGGACTAGCCACTGGTGGAGCAGGGACAGCTAAACTGTATGTGTAACAGTTCAGCAACTGCTGTGGTGTTCATGCTTGCCAGATCTAGTCGCTCCAGACTCCGAACTGGGACATTTGATGTTAATCTTCCAGATTTAAAGGGCATTGCAGGGGGGCTAGTGGCAGAATTAGCCTGTCCTCCATCAGATAAGTGTATTGCAACTCATCGCCACAAGAAGAAAAATAGCATCTCACCATGCTCAATTTGTCTGGTGTTTATGGAACATAGGTATGCAGCACTTTGTATGTCAGGGCCCATTGATACAGTGTAGGTTGTCCTTTAGAATGGTTTTCTCTGTTTGGGAAGAAATTCTTTAATCCTTTACCTCATGGAGGGCTGGAATTTAGGGAGTACATAATCCTGCTGTGTCAGTCAGCACCTGAAGCCCTCTGCCCTTACCATCTCTGAGGAGTGGGGAGGCTTTGGGGTGAAGACACAGCTAGTGAGTAGGTACCTAACGCTTGTTTTCACATCTCCCACTATAGGAAAAAGACCTCAACATGGTGGAGCACAGTTGCTGGCTGTCTCTCTGTGGGGAGCCCTTTATATTTCCGCTCAGGAGCCCAGGAGTTTGGAGAACCAGGGTGGTGGAAACTGGTTCATAATAAACCTCCAACAATGAAACCTGAAGGAGAAAAGCTGTCTGCATCTGCACTAAAGGCGAAAGGTAACCGTTTCCCAGATGGAATATAAGTTCCTAACTGGGCCTGAGCTGAGAAAGCTGGAAAACATGATGAAAGTTTGCTTAAAAGAAAAGCCTTTTATATTTTGTTTCATTTTGCAGTGTGCTAACTGATTTAAAGGCTTTTGAGGTCTGTGTGGGCTTTTTTGGTGGTGCTTTTTTTTTTTCTTTGCAGCTGAAATTCTTCTGTTCTTTACCCTAGGGAGTGTATTATTTTGTTTTCATTTTGTCCACACTAAATGCAAATTCCCTTCAGTTTAGAGGAGCAAGAACAGGGTTTAAGTGAGGTTTTAATGATCCACTGACTTTGCTACATGCCTTGGAGTGAATTTCTTGTATATTTTGAAAGTAGATCCTCTCAAATTTCAAGGCAGTGTGTTCTTATCACTATATAGTACATATACAGTGATTGCAGGAGCTAAGTGTATGTTAGAATAAGCAAGCTACTTCTTTAGCAGCTTCAAAGCCACCTCTGGATCCCATCATTACTGTAGAAGGTCTCAGGAAACGGGTAAGCCGCAATCCAGTCGAATCGGCCATGGAGCTGAAGGAGAAGAGGTCTCGCACTCAAGAAGCCAAGGATATTCGGAGAGCCCAGAAGGAGGCAGCTGGTTTCCTGGACCGTAGTACTTCCTCCACTCCTGTTAAATTCTCCAGTCGAGGCCGTCGTCCCGATATTGTCCTTGAGAAAGGAGAGGTGATTGACTTTTCTTCTTTGAGCTCTTCAGATCGTACTCCTCTGACAAGCCCTTCTCCTTCCCCATCTCTGGACTTCTCTGCTCCTGGCACGCCAGCCTCACATTCAGCTACTCCTAGCCTTCTCTCAGAAGCAGATCTCATCCCTGATGTCATGCCACCACAGGCCTTGTTTCACGGTAAGAGCTGCTATGTTTTTCTCTTAATAATAAGCTGCACGTAGTTGTCAAGAAGGAGACATTAAAAAAAGGAGCTCTCAAAACTGCAGGATTTTTTCAAGTTAAGATGGTTGCGAAGTAGTAATACATAATGAATGCTGGCTGTTCCCTGGGGATCCAGACATCATTCTAATCTAGAGGATAGAGAGTAAATCACTCATTGTTGAAAGGAAGGTAGTCATAGAATCATAGAATCACCAAGCTTGGAAAAGACCCCCAAGATAATCTATTCCAACCATCCATCTACCTCCAATACTTCCCCACTACATCATGTCCCTTAGTACAATACCTAAACTTTTCTTGAATGCCTCCAAGGATGGTGACTCCACCACCTCCCTTGGTAGCCAGTTCTAGTGCTTGACCACTCTTTTAGAGAATAAATTTTTCCTTATATCCAACCTGAACCTCCCCTGGATCAACTTCAGGTGATTCCCTCATGACTCATTGAATCACGTTCTGCAGAGCAACAGATGCTCTTTGTCTGTGACTTGTAATTGTTACATCACTTTAAACAAAGCTTCTCCAGGGTATGCTAGCTAAAGATAGAGCTCATCAGCTTTACCATTTGATTCCCAGTGTTCAGGAATTTTCAGCAATTTAATGTTTGAGCTTTACAGCTCAGTGTGTGATGTTTTTGGATGTCAAATTGCAAGATACCTTAGAAGGATCAATTCTGTGTCCAGAAGTTGGACTCCTTAATGCGCTCTCTGTCCCAAATCTGGAAGTGTACAAGTATACAGAAAGTTGAGTCTGTCGGGTAACCCACAGTATTTTTCATTAGGAGAATAGTTCTGCAAGAACCCTTTTTGCAATGGGACTTGTATGTTTATGTTTTTCTTTCTGGATTATTTTGGTCTTTTGGGCAGATGATGAGGAGATGGAAGGCGATGGAGTCATAGATCCAGGAATAGAGTATGTGCCCCCCCCGAGTGGGACTGCTGGTGCTGGGACCATGATAGCAAGTAGAAAAAAAGTGAAGACAGTTGAGCAGATCAAGCAAGAAGTGGAGAGTGAAGAAGAAAAAACAGAAAGAATGGAAGGTGACAGTGAAGATCCTGAAGAGTCAAACACGTCTCTGCAGTTGAGGGGACGAGACAAGAGGAAACCACAGCTGGAGAAGGATGCCAAACCCAGAGCTCCCAAGCATACCTCTGTTAGTATCTATGAGGAGAAGCTGCTGCTGAAGAGACTGGAAGCCTGTCCCAATGCCCTGAGCATGACCCCAGAGGCCCGGAGACTGAGGCGCAAGCTAATAGTCAGGCAAGCCAAGAGGGAAAGGGGGCTGCCACTTTTTGACTTGGACCAGGTTGTGAATGCTGCACTGCTCTTGGTTGATGGGATTTATGGAGCCAAAGAAGGTGTTTCCAGGTCCCCAGTAGGGCAAGCGACCTACAGAACTACAAGTCAAGACTTCAGGATCTTGGACAGATACCAAGTGAGTGCCATTAAATCTAAGCGATCCTTTGACTCTGGTTGTTTTAGAGTTTTTGCTGCAAACAGCAGCATCACCTTTAGAATATCTGGCCTGGGAAGTTGAAAGATTTATGTGAAGAAGGCTTACTATGACTTGGAGCTATGTACCCACTGATTATTTCACAAGCTCCGTTTTTTTTCTCAGGAAATGCTCAGTCAGCACAGCTGTCTGTCAGTATAAATACCACAGATTTCTATGCATTTGTACTCCAGTCCTGCCCAAAAAACCATGGTGGTACCCAACTATTCTTTCATGCCATGTAGGAAAGAGGTTACCTGGAGTGCTTTGCTGAGCAGTAAGTGCAGCTTGTAGCTACGGCGGCTGAATCAGTGAGTGCATTGCAGTCTTCTGAGGTGGGATAGTCATCCTGGGACCCAGATCATCCCGTTGTAATGAAAGGCCCTTATTCTTTCTGTTGTTATGATTCCCTTGTGTTAAGTCATTGACTAGTTTTCCTGAAGTGTTCTGGATTTTTTTTTTTGTATGTGCAGACAGTGCTGCCTGCCATGAAGGGATATCGACAGCATACAACAAAGTTTCTGTATCGACTGGTAGGCTCAGAAGACCTGCTGCCAGACCACAGCATTGTCAGTCCTTACACGTCTCGTGTCCTGAAACCGTACATCAGGTACCGAGGTTGAATTTGCTCTTCACTTTGAAAACAACAGCCCATCTTTCATGGCCTCTGAGCAAGAGGTGTCCGTGTGGGAGAGGATGCTTTTATTCTGGGCAGCCATCCTCGCTCATTGCTGCTGTACAATTCACTATCCTATGGTAACTCTGGAAAGATAGTTTTGTTTAGCTGAATAATTAAACTGGCATTAGAAAGGGGAGTCTCCGAGGGAACTGGGGGCAGGGCAGAGTAGGAATCACTTTGGTCCGTAGATGCAAGTTGTGCCTGTTCTTGGGTCAGACCCATAATATCCTTGGTGCTGCCATAAAGATAGTCTGCCTTGAGGTGCTTTGGATCCAAGTGTTCTGATCTCTGACACAACAGTGTTATTACTGAGCAATATGCTGTGTTCCCACGTGAATGGAAGACTGTTCTTTTGTTCCAAGTTGAGCATGTCAGAAAATATTTTATGGGCTGCAGTGGCATTGTTCCTCACTTGCCTTCTGTGTTTGCTTTTCATATTAATTGGCAGGCGTGATTATGAGACAAAGCCCCCCAAACTCAAGCTGCTGGCAGAAATCTGGGCGTATCCACACAGGAATGATCTCAATTGGAAGGCTGAGCCAGAAGCACCCATTGATTACTGCTACGTTCGCCCTAATCACATCCCTACTATAAACTCTATGTGCCACGAATTCTTCTGGCCTGGTAAGATTCCTTCGATGCTTGGTTTTCTAAGAAGGAAGTGGTTTTGTTCAGAAAAGAAAGCATTCTGGGGCCAAACTTTTCTTCAGTTGGTGTCTGGCTCAGTTCTTAGAAAACCATTATCTGACATCATAGGAATGTGGTTGAGATGGAGACATGGGTTTGGTGTCTTTGTCTTTTGAGATCATTTAGAACTAGGCAATTAGGCCCTAATTAGCACAGCACTTAAAGGAATAGGTTATTTTGAGTAACAACATTGATGCCAATAGAAATAGTCAGTTACTAAAATTAAGGAACCAGTTGAACCTTTTGCTGTGGAGGTTTGGGAGTGGGCTGAGTGTAAACAATTTTATACCATAGGTCTAATGCTCATTGGAGTGAAATCTAGGAACCACACTAACTACTGCAAGTTTCAGTGTGGTGGTCTTTATTTCTTCAAGGCTTGATATTTGCAATGTATGAGAGAGTTTGAATATTGATTTTTATGTATCATCTCTTTAATTGTAAGATCCCTGGGGCAGTGGCTGTCCTTTATAGGATGGAGTTGGGGCAATAGTTAAGACTGTAGCCTCTAACTCTTATGAAATAACAGAAGTGAAGCTTCTGATTAGAAGTCAACACTGCAGAGTAATTTAGAAAAACCCAGTGTAAACAGCCCACGCCTTTATTCCAAATAACTGCTTGCTTTACATTTTGATTTGCAGATAATGATTCAACGTTGCTTGTAGTTCAGCTGTGCTCTTAAGCTGCAGTCAGGATCAGAGCTCTTTGTGCTACTTATTGTTCAAATTGTACATTCCAGGGGAAGATGGCTTGTGAAAGGCAAGATATGCCAAGTTGGGAGCTCATAAGATACTGCAATCCTGACAGAGACAGAACCCTTCTGTCATAGTCTATCCTCTTTTATATTGCATTTGAAGTTCTGGCCAACTTGGGTTGCACATTCATCAAGCTTTTCAGGACTCACCTTGTTTTATTTAACATAAGGAGCGTGGGTGTGTTCCACCCTACTAGGGACTGTGCATCATTAAATCAAAGCTGACACTCCCATCAGTCTCTAAACTTCAAAATCTTTTCCACGCTCTAAATTTTCTGAGGTTGGGGCTCTAAGATTATTGCGCCTTGATCTATTTTAGCAGGAGATATAAAGCACAGTATCTGTGTGGGCACCAGAGGTTCAGTTTACGCTGGGCTGGTGCAGCTGCTGATAAGCTGGGGATGGGATGCACAGCTGGGGGGGGGTGTCATAGCAGTGGTGTTCAGAGAAATAGAATCATTTAGATTGGAAAAGACTTTACAAGATCATAAGTCCAGCTGTCAACCTGACCTATCAAATGCACTGTCACTGAACTGTGTTTAGTGCACTTAAGTGCACTCAGTGCCTTCTAGTAGTGACACTGTCTCGCTGACTCAGTTCTTAAGTCATAGGAACTTCCCCCGATGGGGTGAGTCCAGACCTTAGTTCTTACACATCTCTAAGTCCTTCCTGTCAAAACTTTTCTTGTTTATCTCAAGGCAGAAACAAGCCGGTGGGTAGTTACCCCAAATGAGGTGTTGTGAAGAAAGATTCCTCCTTGTTGTCTCTCATGGTATCTTGTGCCTTCATGCCCTAACGGGAAACATCTCCAGAGCAGACAAGTGGTAAACTGTACTGAGCTAAGCGTCTTCCTGCGGGTACGGCACTGCTTCACCACCACCAGAGCACTCAGGGCAGTGTAGCGTTCCTGTGCAGACATGCTCTGAGGCACTTCACAGTCAATTGCAGCCTTGAGATAATTAACGCTGCTCCCTATTGCCAATCAATTCCTCCTACGCCTTACTCCACCCATCTTACTCTCGAGCAAGAAAATAATTCACCCCCTTTTTTAAGCCTAGTGCTTTCTGAAGTTTCACATCTCATTATGAGTGATAAACATTACTGGAAAACATACTCTACTGTTTTGTTACCTCGTGTTCCAGGGATATTTGAGATTGCTAATTTGAGGCTGAAATAGACAGTGTGATCCTGCACCTTGTGTAGGGCCTGTCTACATAGACAAATTACCAAGCACTCGTCTGTGCTGTGAGCTTGGCCCTAGCATGCTTTGTAGATGCTCTTAGGCTGCACCAGCAATGTGATTGGGTAAGGTTACAAACTCCACTTGAAAGCCACTGACTTCAAGTGTTTCTGTCCAGCCTCTGATTCAAAGAAGGCAGACACCAGTTTGGATAATTTGCATGCTAAAAGTAAATGTTTTCACTGTGTTGAATGCTGTGGTCAGCTTCACAGGTTAACTCCACAAACAGCTGAGTACAGATAGTGGAGGAAGCAGTAGGAGGTGAAGGCTGGGTGGAAGAAAGAGACAGGAACTGTAGGCAGGTAATGCTACTAAACATGAAACCCAGTTTCAGGTGTGCTGCATCTGGAGGGAGTTTGCAGGAGGGAGAGGATGGAGTAGCTGATGCACTCTGTGTTGCTCCCCTTTGCTTGCAGACAGGTCTTTTGGCATTTGCAGGTTGCAGTAGTAATGGTGTATGCCTGCCTGGTGCTGGCAAGGCACAGATGGGTGAAGAAGCCCTTATCCTTCACTGTTACTGCGGCTCCAAGAGCCGTAGGCAAAGGGCGTCCCAGATTTACTGGGACCTGATCCAGAAAATATTTGCGTATGTGCAAGTGTCTTAATCCATGTTCGTGTTTAGGACTGGGTCCAAAAGTCTGCTGATATGGCTCAGAATACAAACCAAGGAAAGATTAATTGGGTGCTGAGATTGTTACTAATTTTATTAAGATTTTTTAAACCATTCCTTTTTTGATTTTGAGTTTCAACTTTAGCTAATTTGCTTTTAGTTTATTTCTCCAGAACAGGTAAGCAGGCTTTTCCCCTTTGTGCATGCTAACTGCTGCATCTGTTGTCATCGGTGGCAAAAGTCTCATCTTGTTTCAATCAAACACTTAAACATCTGTCAATCACAGGGCTTGGAAATGGATAAGAGGAAAAAATCAAGTAACTGGGCTTAAAAATCTAAACTTCCATGTGAGTGTGACAGTATGGCCCTGCTTTCCATTTGATTTGTAGTGCTTTCAACTGTTTGTTTATTTTTTCATAGGAATTGACTTGTCAGAATGCCTACAGTATCCAGACTTCAGTGTTGTTGTCCTTTACAAAAAAGTTATCATTGCCTTTGGCTTTATGGTGCCAGATGTGAAATACAATGAAGCTTACATCTCTTTTCTGTTTGTTCACCCTGAGTGGAGGAGAGCTGGAATTGCAACGTTCATGATTTATCATCTTATCCAGGTAACAAAAAAAAAAAAGAACCCCATGTCTTTGCTAAAGCACCAGCTCTCCCTTCTTCCTGGTATCTTCGTGTGCACATGTTCAAGAGTAGGTAGTGCTGTGTTACCCCTTTCCCCTTGCCTTTTATTTGCTCACATAGCCACACAGATTGTCAGCATATAGGAAGATTTATGGGGGGAAGTTGCTTGAAAAGCAGAAATCGAAATGTTCTTAGACTGTGTTGCTAAGGTCCTCAGAATTAGTGAGGTGATGGGATCTTTTGGGATTAACTGTGCTTATTCCGGTGGTCAGTAGTTCACATAACAGCAATCTTGTAAATTTGGGAACGGAAGAGAAAAATATTAACAGTGCTAATACTGCAGTTGGCATATATGGCATTTTTTATCTACACCTGGAAACTTATTCCATGACCAGTGCAGTTGTATTAAATCACTTAACTGATCCTAATTATTCTCCTTCACTTCTAATATGCTGGATAAAATCCAGCGGAGTTGAAGATAAAGAATAAGTGTTTGCAACCTCATTCATATTTGTTCAGACTGGCTTGTACCAGGCTTTGTTGCACAAGGACACTTGGGAAAATTAATCTGAGCTAACTAAAGGACAACTCCTTAAAAGTTAAAGTAGTTAAGCTTCATGAAACCACTGAATGAATACTCTTATTAAGTTGTCCTTAATTCCGTTACTTTCTTGAATTGAATTGCTTGAAAGCCAGTGTAATTTTGAGTAAGGATACAGACAGATGTCCTTATTAGAGCCCAGCTGTACTTCCTCAGGACCCAGGTTTAGCACTCACTGAGCTCTCTTGGCAGAGCTGCTGATGTGAAGTGTTCCTTACCTTGGTTTAGTTGAGATAAGTTGCACTAGCAAGAGCTCACCATTGAAACTGCTTTTACTAATATTTATTTGGTTAAAGAGAGAATGAGTTCTAGCAGATCTGTGGAAACAGTGATTTTACCTTAGAAAAGCAGTTTCTACTGCAAGTAGCTCTTCTTGTCCTCCCATGGGTAATTCTACCAACAAAGCTTTCTGCAGTGCCCACCTCTCACTGGTTGTTAGCCTGTGTCAGCACACAGAGCAATCTATTTTAAATTCACCCCTTGCCTTTCCTGAACATCTCCACCTTAAAGCATTTAACTGAATTGCTGTGAACTGTAGCCAGCTGATGTGAGATGTCAACTCCCCGTGGGAACAGGCATGGGAGGTGAGCTGAGGTTTGCAGGGATCCAGCAGCAGGACTCTTTCCTGGCTGGGATGTGTTTGCAAGTTGGTTGTGCAAAATCACCACAAATTTTTGTAGGACCCATCAGCCAATTAACCTAATTCTACTTTCAGGTAAACTAGCAAAAAAGCTTATTGTGTTGAGGAGAGCCAAGTAGAGCTGAGGCTAATTGGACTCACTAGCAATGAGACATCACCACTGTGTGTTCAGCTCATGTTGGATTTATTTTTGCATTGCTGTGCATGTGTCAGTGGTAGACAGCTTGGGCTGATACCAGGGGCTGCTCTCTGTAGCTTAGGCCACCTTCATACCTTCATGCACTGTTTTGATGGAGGGTAGCACTTTCATTCTCTGTTGAAGGTAAAGATCAATGTGCTTATTTTGGGGATGAATTATTGGGAACAGCATAATCTAACAAAAAATGCTTTGAAGCAAATAGTGCTTTGATGATGGACTTTTTTTCAGAAATTACCTTCTAATGCATCTGGCCCAGAGTACCAAAGTATATCTTCTTGATGATCTCAGCCTCTTTCTCCCCAAAGTGGTTCCTGAGTATTTCAGTTTGTTGTTTTCTTTTTTTTCCTTAAATCCTGGTGAGAGCTTTTCACTTTGAATGATACGTTGTGTAGAGTTCCTTGAGTGCTGTTACCACTTAAAGTTACCATTTGTTCAATGTACATAGGATGCTATTAAAGCACTAAAGGAAAGCAGGAAATGATGTGATATTATTAGTTTATCAGAGAGAAAGGTGCCCAATATAATCTTGGATCTTTAAGGTAACTTCAGCAATGCCAATTGCTGTCAGAACTGAATTCTCTTGCCTTCTCAGGAGATGAGTGCCATGCCCTGCAGGATGGGAGAGAAGCTGGGTGTTATGTAGAGGAATTCCAGTGTGACAGCCCAGAGGTGCACTGGTATTAAAGCACAGTCCCAGAGAGTTCAGCCCTGTTTGCTGATGGGGAGGAGCACAGCACTTGATCCTTTGGCATGTTTTGTCTTTTCTTCAGGCTGTTGCCATTAAGTATTTGAGATTAGTGCAGTACACTGAGATTATTTTTAATTAACAGTTACTTAGAAATTGACAATGGGAAGCTTACAGATTAGAATCCAAAGCTTTGATTTCATTGTCAGAGTCCATGTTTCCCAGAAACAAAGGCTTTGAGGAAGAGCAGTATTGCCTTCGTGTTTCAGCTAGTGCTATGTGTGGTAACATCTGTGTTGAGGCCTACAATTTTTCTCACATTTTTCTCAGTAACTTAAATATCAAAGCTGATGAATCTCTTCACCTCCGCATTTCCCCAGAGGCTTTTCATTCTCTTGCTGTGATACCTTTTTTTTTTCTCCTCCCCTGGCAGACCTGCATGGGCAAAGATGTAACCCTTCACGTCTCTGCAAGCAACCCCGCTATGCTGCTTTACCAAAAATTTGGATTTAAGACTGAAGAATACATTTTGGATTTTTATGACAAATACTATCCCTTGGACAGTAAGGAGTGCAAGCATGCGTTCTTTCTCAGACTGCGGCGCTGATCTGCCAGAGCTACCGGGGATCTGTGAAAAGCCCATGCTGTCAAGCAAGGTATTACCATGGCTTTCGGCAGAGGATGCTGGCTGTCACGTGAGAGCTGGAATGCACATTGGCCTTTTTTGGTAAGACTTCTAATATCAACAGTGCTATGTTGTGTGCTGTAAGTACAGTCCAAGAGGATTGATTCATACTCTCTGAGGGAGAGGCCCAGAAATGCCAACAGAAACATGCTGAAGCCACTGAAAGACTGAGATTCTTATGGAGTTTCCTGACACTTTGGAGATTGCCACTGAAAAAAAAACAAACCAAAAACCACCGAAACTTGTCACTTCAGAGGAGCCCCATGGATTTCAAATTTTGAAACTATCCCAAGTTACTGGATTTTTGTTTATGTTTTGTTTATGGAAAATGAACATCTAAACTTAAGTCATCTACAGTGTTTCTGTGATTTGATTGCTTTGTTAGGAGCCACGTCTTGAATCCATGAAGGGGAATCCAATATCTGTGATGTAGTTGGATTCTGACTTTAGTAAAGCTCTACACAAGCCAGAATAGCAATAGTGAGGCTGTGTTTTAGAATAACGAAGTGTATGTGAACTTGTGTGATCCTAAGTAGAAGACCCAGAGGAGATGTCTTTGTTCTGTTCCTTCCCTGTGGCCTTCTTCACCCTTGTTGACTCTGTGCTCATTGTGAAAATTCTTGTAGCACGCAGTGTTTTGAGTTCAGGAACAGGACGTCAGGTGGGTTTGTAGCTAGGTGAGATAGAATACAGCAGCTGCCAAATGAGCTCTTTAAGATCTTACAGCCTATCTGCCAGTTCTTGATACTGCAGATCAGCCCTTTGGGCTCACCTCTAACCACAGAGCCAGCCTCACAGGTTCCAGCCAGCATCTACCTCCTCCTGCTGTAGACACTCTGGCTAGAAGAAAGCAGGAGCAAAAGTCAGTGGTTAAGTTTGAAATGCAGGCTCTGGTTTGTAGAAGCAACCTCCTTGCAGCTTGGAGAGAGCAGAGGTGAGCTTGTTCCAGTTCAATGAAATGTTTAGACTCTGTTTTCACGGCTTGAAGTAAAGAGGAGAGCAAAGAATAAAAAATAGTAGCCAAGGATTTAAGGAAAAACAAAATACAGCAGTTAGTCTGATACCAGGGTGTAGCCCTTTTATACAGTTTAGCAGCTTCTTTCTCTATGATTTTTTTTTTTAACTGCAGAAGAGCAGGAAGTTGGTACTTCGCTCTGCTTTCTAACTGAAGGCTGTCAGTGTGTTTTAAGTATGAATCATATCCACTCTCTTGTTCCTTTTGCACCAAGGCCCACAGAGAGCTACACAACAAATATAATATATATGTTTTAAGTCTATTGTGTATACCTTTTAGGTATTTGGCTATTGTATTGCCTTAATGGACTTTTCATGTTGGTAACAGCAGGAAGGTGGACATGTAGTATGCTTTTGTGTAGCTGATGTATATCTTCATCCAGTCAAAACCAGTGTTAGTGGGAGGAAATAAGAACCCATCCAAGAACTGTGACCTAACATCCATGCACATTTCAGCCTGCTTTATGACTATGTGAAAATTTTCCATGTTACTGGTGTTAGGAATTAGCTGTACTTGGAAAGGAAAAAAATGTCTTTTTGAATGGAATTAAAGCCCTTCCCTTGAAAGAGCCTATCTGTAGTCATCCTGTTTGCTAAGCTGACTTTCCGTTGTCTTTCTGCACTTGGCAAATCAAAGTATGGCCAATAGAGGGATGCTTCCTGCTTCTGTGAGATGAAATTCCACAGGAGCACTGACAGGATTCCCCTGCAGCTACATCTCTACAGGGCATCCACTTGGAGGCCACATGCATTCAGGACCTAGCAGGCTCTATCCTTGCCAGCCAGAGCAGGCATAAAAGATAATCTGTAGAAGAAGAGTAGTTCTGCACCACATTCTCAAAGGAGGCTGTTAAGAGTTTGAGGAGCTTCTGGAATGAACTCAGTAAGGGTTATGGGGGCCAGAGATCACTACTGCTGTTCCGTAGGCTGCAGGAGCAAGAAATTGCTCTGCAACTTTGAAGGGGGAGATGACTTGTTTCATGCTTATTTGCCTCTTATTCTTGGAAAATCAGCCAGTTAGCTGTTGTATCTGTTGCATTCCACACCTGTAGGACTGTAGCCTTTAGTTTTGATCCTTAAGTATTATTTTAATGTGCTCCGGGAAACTGTACCCTGTTCCTTAGTGTTGCCTGTGAAAGTCTCAAATGGCTTTGAACTGTTCCCTATGTAGTCCTTTCCTGTTGATCCTAATGGCTTTAGTGAGAAGAAAGTGCAGCTGTCTTGAAGATCGTGTTGCTGATAGTTTGGGCAAAAACAAATGGTCATGACTAAAAAGGCATTTGTGACTCTTGAAGGGATCCCAGCAAACCAGATCTGAAGGGCACTGATGAAGCTGGCGGTACCTGTTCAGAATGCAGTGCTAAAGATGTCTGTTAGAGATGATATCTTCTTCTCTGCTGCCTGCGTGAGCACAGCACGCTAAGGAGACACTATTTGAGCAGAAATTCACCCCTTGCCTTCAACATGAGTCTTCTCAGTGTGGGAGGATGAGGCCGGACTCCTAACAGGCACTGTGTGAGATCAGGTGTGTGCTCTGATACGGGCTGGCAGCCCTGGGGAAACACACCAGGGTTGCCAGAGAGCTCTGCCTGCCCTGGCTTGGTGAGCAGCAGGATGAGGGAGCTTTTGGAGCAGCCACAGGGAAGCTGAGCACCAGATGTCATTTGTGCCTCCTGACCTATTGCTGTTACGTGGGAACAGGGGCTGAGCACAACGAAGCCCAGATCTCTCCAAGTGCCTGTGTGTACTTTGATGCTTCACAATCAGGGAACTGCTTGCGATCAGCTTGTCCTGCCCGTTCATCGACGCTGGGTGGGCGTAAAGGTTCGCTCCGCCCTAAGCCACGCCAGCAAGATGGCTGCCGCCCCGGGGCGGACTACATCTCCCGGCAGCTCCCGCGCCGCTCCGTTCCCGTCCTGCCCCGCGCGCCCAACAGTCGCCGTTTGAAAAATGGCGGCCTACGCTGAAGCGCTGCCCGAGGAATGGCTGGTCTACCTCGTGTCCACCCGCGCCGCCACCTTCCGCAACTGGCCCTTCACCGAGGGCTGCGCCTGCACGCCCGAGCGGGTGAGCCTTCCCGGGGGGAGGCGGAGGGATGGGGAGGGGGGGTGCGGCGGGGTCCGGCGGCGCTGACGGCCTTGGCTGTGCCCGCAGATGGCGGCGGCGGGCTTCGTGCACTGCCCCAGCGAGAACAGCCCCGACGTGGTGCAGTGCTTCTTCTGCCTCAAGGAGCTGGAGGGCTGGGAGCCCGACGACGACCCGCTGTGAGTGAGGGGGGCCGGGCCGGGAACGGGAAGAGAAGGGAGCGGGCGCCGTTACGACCCGTTGGGCGTTGTTTGTTTTAGGGAGGAACACAAAAAGCACTCCGCGGGCTGCGCTTTTGCCTCGCTTCAGAAAGATCCCACTAAGCTGACGGTGCAGGAGTTCTTGAGGCTGGATAAAAAGCGGACCAAAAACGTAATTGTACGTACCCCTCGGCAGCGCGCTGTTTCCCTTACCGCCGAGGCTGGGAGAGCTGTTTGCTTTCCGGCTCCCTGCTGCCGCACTGCCCTGCCCTGCTGCCGGCCCTTACGGGGCCTTGACACCGACCGGTGCTCCGTGCAGTAAGGCAGCAGTAAGGCTTTGTTTTTATTTGCAGAAAAAAGCAATTTCTCAGAAGGAGACTGATATCGAAGATGTAGCCAAGGGCGTGCGGCACGCAATAGAGAACATGGGTCCTTAGGCTCCTCTGCCGGGTGTATGTGCTGTGACACTGCCGTGCTGTCTGAACAGCTGCTTCCTGGGACCACTTCTGCAATGGCCTTGCCTGTGAGAAGCAAAACAGTGCTGAATTCTTCTTTACTTATCTGAGTCTGTCTGAGAAGTACCTGTGGTTTGGTGCATTGCATAGATTGTCTTTTTCAGCAGGGATTCTTTTATTCTCCCCGTTACTGTTGTTTTTATTTGTTCTTTTTTAAATTCTGTTTTGTAAACTCTGTTCTTCCCATTTTGGAAGTGCTGGTAGCCCTGCTGCAAAAACTTGTGAGGGCTAGCAGACCTTTCCATTTTTGTACTGAATGCTACCGGTACTTATGGATACTTTTAGAAATAAAAAGGACTAAAACTCCAGGGACATAAAGTTGTGGTGGCTAATAACATCTAGTAATACCAAACTGTAGTGTGCTTAGTATCCTTACAAGCTTTTGTTAGAGTTGGCTGTTGTCTCGTGTAGATGCATTTATAAGTAAAAGTGGAAGGCAATGCAGCAAACTGAATGCAGTGGAAAAATAACAGTATAAAAGCCCAGCTTGCAGTGCTATTGCTCAGCTATCAGACTGTCTTTAGGAGCGTTCACCAGGTCACCTTGAAATGTTGCTGTGCCTTGTAAGACAAGGTTGGTCATTCTCCTTGTGCAAGTTAGGGAAGGAAAAGAAACTTCACCAGAGCACAGACAGTGAAGAATTATGCTCTGAACCACTGGAAATAAGCAGGAGAATGTTTTACAAAATAATGAGTTTATTGTATGATTCAGCGAAGTCTGCAGGCCGAACTGAACTGGATGTGAGAGTTTAAGTTCTCTTGAATTCAGAGAACCTTGAGCTCCATCTTGGAGAAAAGGCAGTTGTAATCAAATGCTGACAAGACCAATGTCCCTTGGTTTTGTGAGGCTGTCCAACACTCCCTGTCCAAGCTCACTTGCAAACAATGAAATAATTTCATTACTTCCAGCTGTAACAGCCAAATCATATGCTGATTGTCCTTTTGTATTCTTCTTTTTGATACTTGCATTGCAGCTGTAAGTAAAGAATAGATTGTTTTAAACTATTTAAATTCATTCCGAGTTACTGAAATTAGCTGAGTTGCTTCTATGTAAGCACTTAGACTTTCTGGATGCCTCTTCCTGCAAGGCCAGCTGTGAGGGAGGAGTATTGAGTGTTAGGCAGGCTCTCGTCCATCCCCATTGCTGGCTAGATCTGTGTAGGTACACTGGGTGGATGCCCAGCTGCAGCACTTACCGTAACAGGGCTCGGATACATTTCTCTCCCTCCAGTCCAAGCAGAACTGCCTCATGGAGAGCGGTGTTGTTGTGCCTGCACAGAAGGAGTCAGCAATGTACTTATTTGCTAAGGAAACCCTGATATGTAGGGAAATGTTACAACAGACTAAACTAAGGAAAATTAATAGGAAGATATAGAATATACAAGAAGTTGCACTGATTTCTTTTGTGTGCTTTGATGTGGTTTAGTGTATTAAGTTGAAGTTGATAGGAAAGAAATTAAATAGAACAGTAAATTTTCTAACTGAAACGATACAGGTACCTTTTTGGTAAAGACACGAGGCAGAGAACCACAGCTCACTTACAGTCCTGACTGCTGGTCAATGTCAGCACCTTTCTGTACAAGAAGAGAGATCACTTCTGCATGCCCGTTAAGGACAGCCACCGTCAGAGCAGGTCGGTCCTCATTGTTAGTGCAGTTTGGGTCAGCTCCCTAGAATGTGCAGGAGAAAGGTAAGCTGTTACAAGCCCTGTTTTTCCACTGTGCTTTAACGTTAATGTCAATTTATACTGGCAAGTGGTCTCTATTTTCAGGACAGAAATATCCAAATTGTATTATTGATTATTCATGTTCCGTCTGAAAACTGTTGTCTCCTAGCTGAGAAAGTATGTGTATGTAACAAGGGCAGTCAAAACAGATTCCTGCAGTTAAGCTGCACTTACTACACAGGCAAAAAGCAGAGGATGTGTGCTTTGTTTTTTTTCTGTGTAAAGGACTCTACCTTCAACACTCGTTTTTTCTTTCTATGTGGCCTTGTGAAACCTAGAGGAGAATGCCTTATGAACCTGCTGAATAGAAATCTGGGGACAAATAATATAAATGTAAAGTAGACTTTTCTCATTTAAAATGTTCCTTCCACCTGAAGATGGTTGTACTGTGAGGAGGCTACCTCTTAAGTGTGAAGTTGAAATCACATGCCAGGATAATATTCATGCAGTAAGTGGTCAAAGATTTGAAAGGTGAAATGGTAACTTACTTCACTAAGCAACTGTTCTATCAAGGTGATTCTTCCTTTCCCATTTGGACCCAATTCATCCACTAGTTGCTTGGACTCTGGCTGTGGAAACACAGGAAACTGTTGCTAATGTTTCACATAGTGGAAATATGTGGGATATCTGCATTTGGGTGATGGCTGGAAAACACACACAGAATGTTGAGGGAAGATTGCAGTATATCTGAGCCTGCATTACCTCAGACCCTTCTGTGGGAATTTCTTTCTGAATCTGAGCAAATGTTGTATAACCCATGCTAATATCTCACTACTTGATTCTGTAAACAGATCTACAAATGATTAGCTTTACATCAATACACCTATCCAGGGCTGGACAGAGATTTTCTCACAGCAGTAAAATTAAACACAGCATTAGTTCTTTCCTATAGAATCAAAGTCTGAAGCTTCCAGAACTTGTGGGAGCATGTTACTTAAAAAATGAATAATAATTGCCTTACAGAACTTATTTAACTAAATATTTAACAACACCAACACCCTTTTTGTTTTTATTTCTTCCCACCCTTTCACTTCCCCCCTTTTCAAAAACCCACTCACTTGACAAACCATTTTTATCTCTGAACTCACATCACAAAGCTTTACATCTTCTTCCACCTATTGAGTAGGCTGAGTGATCCAAGCACAGATAATTGCACATTTCCCTCTTGAAATAATGAATAAACAGCAGTGCTTCCTGAATGCTTGGTCTCTAGTGGAAATAGAGGTTTGCTTCTTGCATTAGAGAATGCCTTAGCTGTCTGACATCTCAGTTTGATGAGAAAACTGAGCTAATTTAAAACTTGTTGCATAGGTCACGTAACCTGTCTTGTTTGCAGTCAGACTTTACACAGCAGCTACAGCACAGCGAAGGGGATGTTCTGTGGGGTCAGAACCAGGAAGCAACATCAAGGGAAGATAGTAATGCCTCCATCAGATGTTGCTTTTTAGAAAAACCTATAGGAAATCATTCTGCAACAGTATTTAGGCTTAACGCTGGGTCATTAAGACAGAACCAGGTATAGTCTCATTAAGCATTTGGGTAGGAGGACAGCTTGACCATTTTCAGTTTTGAAATAAATGTCAGCCATCAATTTTCAGGTTTTGAATTAAGTTAGACTTCTGTCTCTTTCCTCCCAACTCCATTTCCCCATGCCAGCTTTCTATTTTTATCCTTGGGTGCCCTTTTTCTTGTTAGTGCTGCTCTATATCTAGTTTTTCCTGTACCAGCAGAAGATACGTACCAGGAGATTATCTTCTTTTTCTGTGAGTGTTCTTGATTTTGTTCTCTTTATTTTGCCTCTTGAATATGAAAGATTATGATCATCTTTGCCTACCAGAAAGGGAAATGAGCAAACAATTCAAAACAGAGTCAGTATCCTAACAAGAACTCGGGGAAAAAATCTGGAAATAATTGATCCAAAAATATTTCATTTTGTGCTGAAATGAAAGTGATATTTATCAGTTTTCTACAAGAGAAAGTGATGAAACATTTGTTGCAGATCAGACTGGTTTTAACAAAAGGTTTGCAGTCAAGCAGACTTAAAAACTTGCTATTTTGAAATGAAGATTCAGTGAAATATGGAGTTGGAGTGTTTGAGTCTCTTAGCTAGCTGCAGCTATTCATTGAGTTTGACTCGGATTCATTAACTGTTTTGACTAAAAACCTTAACAATTCTTTCAATGCTTTTTAGTTCCCAAATACTTGAGAACAAGACTAGAGGACATTGGAAATATATATGTACATCCAGCATTTTTAAAATATATATACCACTGTGCAGGAGGGCATTGGGAGATAGAAGTTAAGTGTTTCTGAAAACTAGGTCTATAATGTATTTCATCATTTCTTATGTTTGCCAAACATACTAACACTGAAGTCCCTGGCAGAGCTCAAATGTAGAGATAATTTTGGCTCCTATTGGAAAACAACATGCAAAGCAGCTGCAGTTTTCATCACTAGAATAAAAACATTGCTGTGGCCACAGTTCATTGGCCTTTCCAGCTATTCTCTGGGTATGAGGCAGACCTGTGAGCTTTTGACAGTCTACATTGCTGAAATCACAACTCAAACAGAATTTGACACTTAAAGATCAACTTAAGGTACAGAATGTGCACCTTATATTTGTTTGCCTGTACCAGCATCTAACATTCTAAGCAGCAGTTCCTTATGCTTGATTGCAATATTTATATCTCAATGACAGAAGTAAAGACTCTTACCAGAACTAGGCTGACTGCCATCCTGTTCATCTCTGCCCTCTGTTACGCTGTTCAGGTAATGATTACTGAACTTAACTGGTTTGGTATGAACACCCTGTAGAATGATCAAATGCAGGAAGTTAATCAGATTATGCTGTTACAACCTTTGTAGCACAAAAACAGTGGTGTTGCACAAAAAAAAAAAAACAACAAACAACTAGGCTTTTAATATCAGTCTCAGATTACATGTTTATCTGTAATTGAACTCTGTTTTCAGGCAAGATAATGCATCGTTTCCTTCTAAACTATGTGATAGTGTCTTCTGATTAAAAAAAAAAGAAAAAGTGATACAACTTCACTTATTCACTTATTGAAATGAAGGTTCTAGTCCAAATGAAAGTGCCTCTGCCAGCTGAAAGATCTGATGCCTCACTTGTGAAATGCTGTGATACAGCTTCTCAGGCACCATTTGGCAAGGAGAGCTCTTCAAGATTCTACGCAGGAGACAGAGTCTGAATTTTGAATCTTTGAGACAGCATATTTCCATCTTTGAAAAGCTGAAAATGAATCTGTAGGTGGTTTTTGTAACATGGTGATTCTGGAAGTAGGCATTTTGAGTGTTTGAATAGTATTACAGGAGATCTGGTAAAAGTGATCTCCAAACTACTGAACGTTATTAACTGTGTTGCTTAAGAACACAATGTGCAGATGGAAGGATGTTCTAGGATAAGGTGCTAAGGGGTGCTAGAATGACTGAATATCATCACTAGAAAGAAAAATGTAAATATTAATAGTAAACTAATGAAATGCAAAATGATAGCAACATGATTGTGAAGTCTGGCTTTATCAGATAAAAGACACCTGTTGAACCAGCTCCAAAAGAAAACAAAAAAGATTCCTTTCTCTGAGGTGAAGAATTAACACCCTCTGAACAAAATAACACCTTGTTTAGACCTGAATTTAAAATATCAGTGTTACCCTGATAGCAACGATTTTAAACGAGCTGCCTGACAACAGGCCTCATCCCCCAACCTGACCTTGTTAATAGCAAGAGCGTAATTTAACGTAATAGTGACTTGGTGGTCGTTCTCATGGATGGCAGCAGAAGTAATCTGCAAGGAAAGAGCAACCAAGCAACTGTTAATATCTCTTCTCTTACCAAAAATACATAACAATGAGTCATGCCAATGGGCTGTCAGTATCTATTGCAGAGCCAATACATAAAATCACACATTACTTTTATCTGTTAGTAATACCAATGCTTCCCATTTAACTGAGCAAAGAAAAAGGTGGTATTTTGAGTAGCTGGGAACATCAGAATGACTGAAATGCCAAATGCCTGTATTCCAGAAGAGTACAGTCAATTTCAACCTAGATTTTGCAGTTGGATGGAAGGTTGTGTTGTTAAGATTCCTTGTGCCAAGAGAAATGACTGCTGCTTTAGTTGTATCAGTCTGTAAAAGTGCCATCTGTCACAAAACATGGGCAACCTTCTGTATCATTGAGAGAGTACTGCTTACAAGAAGGTCTTGAAGTTATTTATATGTAAGCTCACAGGGGATTATAAAGAATTGAAATGAATCTGATATGGTAATATTGCAGCAGACTGAGAATTTTAAGATAAGGTTGGTTATGTTTCCAATCTGCATTACAACTGAGAAAGTGGCATTACACTCAGATAGTTGGCATCCACTTTGAATAACTTCTGTTATTTTTGGGGACAGTGGTTTCAACATATTAGAATGACAAAAGCCCAGGAAAGCAGCACTAGGCAACTCAGGCTTTCCAACGTCTCTAGCAAATGAAACACCTGCTGTACCACCTTTATCAAGCAGATATCTTTTATATTTATAGTTGCATTACAGTTTCTGAACATATTGGTCTACCAAATATGTCTCAGTGGGTATACAGCTCAGGTACAAAATATCTGATGGATTGTTAAACCTTCCAAAATAAGGTTTGCCAAATAACAGATTTCTTACTTCAGTATTCATGAGCTTTTCTATAGCGATTTCTATGTGCTATACTTGCTTTCTTCATTTTTGTGTCATATCAGGACAGGATAAGATGCATTGAGTTTGCAATGGAACGAGGTCAGACACAGAAAAGTTTTCCAGTAGGTGTGCCAGTTTAAGGAATTCCTAACCATACCTCTGCCTTCATCCCACCTCCATCTGCTTGCTGCCAACTTTATTTTATATTAGTACTGATGTTTTTTCTTCCCAGATATTCTTAGCCTAGGTCACTTTGTTGATCCAGTCCACAGGACAGTGTCATAACCACTTGTGCTGGCATCACCTAGGAAAGCCTTCATTCAGGGAGGAAGCAACTCCTTAATCCAGCAGGACTGCCAAAGAAAGCAATACAGTACCACAGCTGAACTGCAAAGGATAATTGAGTGCAGAAAAGCACTGCCTCGGGCAATTGTGAAATCTCCATTGTTGGTAAGTTTTAAAAGCTTCAAAACAAACATCTGTCAGGCAAAGTTTAGGCAGAGTTGAACCTCCCTCAGGACAGGGACTGAATGATCTCTGTCATTCAAGCTGTGTCTTCTAGGGCTCTTTAGAAGAGCCTCCAATTTCTACTTTCTTGCTGTTACAATGTAATCATTTTAATGCACTTTGGTGCACTGAAGACCCTATCTCTGGTATGAAAAGAATTCACTGTTCCACTGTTGATATAGTTTATCCTCAAAATGGGCTATATAACCACAGAGAATTACTGCTATCTGCTGGTGTAATGCAGCTCTGAGCAGGGACAAGCATATCACCTAAATGCTATTTCTAGTAGGGCGTATTTAACTGAACAACTACATAGATGTCAGTGGCTTCTTCTTGATTGCATGCTGTGGGATTCTGTAAAAGCAGCTGATCAAGAGACTTCTGGCTTCTGTCACTTCTCTAACTGAGGTGAGAGAAGAAAAGAAACTGCTAGAGGCAGAAATAAACATTCATTGACAGACTAAGTGAAAAATGGAACAACAAAACCAAAAATCTTCACATAGAAATGGGTCAAGATCTAAAGAAAACTGAGATGCTTACTCCAGTGTTTTCCTAGCAGCAAGAATAATCTTTTCATGATGCTTTGGATTGGAAGATATTACTCCTACCTTTCCCATTCGAGGTTCTCCAACCAGTGCTCTGAATTCAAGGTTGTTCTGAGCATAGCTTCTAAGGTGAGCACAAACGTGATCCAGCTGTTTTCTCCAGTAGCCTGATCAGAGAGAGTTAAGCAGGAGAAAAATCTCTGACGTTACGATTAGTATTTCTTCTACTCATCTGATAATTTATTTTAAAAATAGAAGATTTTCACAGAGACATAGAAAAAGAAAAAAAGGACTGAATTTTTCTTCAGAAAATGTAACTGATCAAGTAAGTTATACTCTAAAAAAAAAACACAAAAAAAGGTGGAATACTGTCTCATCCATGAGATGTAATTCATTCTTAGGGCAGCTCTATTCACAACAAAATCATGTCTCAGTGTTCTTTGGAATCAAGACTGGCCCTGTGCAAAGAAGAAACTTTTGATTTCAGGTTAAAAGTACAATAGTACAACTAGCAACTGTACATTTTTGAATGGATTTTTAGTTGATCTGAGGTTACTGACAGGTAACAATAAGACAAATCTGAAAGCTGCAGACATAGAGCAGAATGCCATATAGGCTCAGTTACTATGTAACTCAGTCTCCAAATACATGCATTTCAGTTACATATGGGAGAGTGTATGAAAAGCTTAAGCATTCCCTTTTCTTTTGCCTCTCCAAATCTCTGGAACATATTTGGCCTATATAACAAAGCTTTTCACTGGGTGACAGCATATAGTCCTGTTGATGCATTTACTTTCAAGCCCTTCATTAAGCTTACCATCAAGGTAAGAGAACAGCATAAAGAACTTGATGTGGCAGACATTGATTTTTTTCAGAATGAAATACTGCCCTTGGCAGACTCTAATGGAGAATGTAGCTTCGACACAGCTAACTGTTCTAAAGTCAGATAAAAATTAGCAAATCTGGAGTTGCTCAAAAGCAGTTCAGAATTTCTTCTCAATCTTTCCTAGTGAAAGTTGTTCTCTCACAAGTCAAAAGCTGCACCACGATGGGCCAATTCTTTATTATCTTTGATTAAATTAAGCTCTCTGACATGCTGAGTTAAGTCAAATGCTGTCTTTCCTACAGTAATGTCTCTAAGAGAAAATGTCACGTTTTAGAGTCAAGGAGTAAGGAAACTGCAGTATTGATACAGCAGTGTCTGTATGGACAGTCTCTGGAGTGAATGATGTACTGATACCTCTGGGGGCTGTAAGATGGAGACTACCAGAGCTCTCAATGTTTTTACCAACCCTATCTTTGTAATGCTTTTAAGAATCTCTTTCCCTAGTTTAGTTTATTTTTCTTCCAAAATGTCTGTTTATTTCACAATACCATTCCACACAAATTCTTCACATACAAGCCTCATATCATATTTTTCAAGAGCTACGATCCTCAGTGCCTCAGAATTCTGTTTAATAACATTCCCAACAGGCTCTGTTGCTGTACACCTTGAACCTATCTTTCACTGTGGAACAGGAGTTGTTCACTGGTTTCCAGTTCAGATGTAGGACACATTTGTCCCTGATCTTTTAGGATCTGAGGTAATCAAACTATTAGCACTCTAGGAAGACTGCTCAGGACTCGTTAGCCACAATTTTATTATTGCTGACACGCTTTCTTTTAGCTATTATGGTGATTGGTGATTGGATTTCTAAGGCACTTCATTTACAAGAGACTGGTTGGAAGACAGACTTGTAAGGAATGTCAGTCAGTGATGGCCCATGGCATAGACTGTAATCTATTGAATTAAAACAAGGTCATATGTCAGGGCTTTGTTTTGAATAAGAGTTGTCATTCATGATTGCATAAAATCAAAGCTCTTCCTAACCTTTCCCAGGACTTATAGCTGTCAGGAGAGGCTTATGATCACTCATCTTTTGCAGCTTTTCTTTGTGTAAAACCAGCTCAAGTTCCTTCTTTTCCAGCAGTTTGCTAGATGGGTAAAAAAGTCCAACGGTTTGGGTTCCTTTATCTTCTGTTTCTTTTAGTTCTGTTCTTGATTTGGACAAGGAAATAGGAAGAGGCTGCCAGGCAATTTGAGCTTGAAGTGATTTAGCCTGTAGAAGGTGGAGAGGAAGAAAAAGTAATATAATTAGATGACTTACAGCTAAAACAGTATAAAAATTGTAAAAGAATGACAAAGCTAGAAGGGAGAGTCATTAACAATTGTTGGTTATAGTTATCAGTCAGTAACAGTGATGCAATTTATCACAAATAATCAAGAAAGAAAAACTCTTTGTGACTATCAGCAGAATCAGGCCACTTAGTTGGCCTTGCTAAGTATCACAGCTTTTTCTTAAAACAGAATTTGCAAAGCAGTGTCACACATGCATGAAGCAGTGCCATATATTAGCAGGACACAAATTATTTACAAGTACTAAGATAAAATTACTTAAAGAACAAAGACTTTCGAAAAGCTGCTTGTTTCTCATTTTGATATTTAAATAAGACTGGATTAAAGCCTTTGGCTAAGGCTACATTTGTGAAGAAGATAGTTATCAGAGTGGAAATATGGTTGGTTTTGCTCTCAGTGTGCTGACAGAGCACAACATCTCAAAAAGGAAATGGATGGAATTAGGTTAGTTCGTTGTTGGTATAGATCAGTACGTCTTTTAGCTGTATTCAAACCTGGCTTTGAATTTCTGTGTGTCTTACCTCAGAAAACCTCAGCGAGTCTCCAGAATCCATGAGAGCTCCATTTTGAGAACTCAACCTTGATGGGGGCTCTATGTAAACACCACAGGACCCACAGAACCGAGCATATGGACGAGTTTTTGTTCCACACTTGAAACAAGTAAAGTAGCATGGAGGAGGGTCAGGCTGGAAAGTTCAATGAGACACTTGTGACTACAGAAACACAATGCACAGTTTGGGAGAGGAAAGCTATTACATGAGTTAAAAGGCAGTAAAATAACATTATCTAAAGCTATTAGATTAGAAACATTAACCAAGATACCAGATGACTAACACTGGTTGATACAAGATTGACTCTTCAGCAATCTCAGCATCACGATATGGAGAGAAATGTTTTCTGACAGATCTAGTCCAACTTCCCTACAATGAATAGACACACCTACAGGTAGATCAGATTGCTCAGGGCCCTGTACACCCTGACCTTGAATGTTTGCAGGGACAGACTTCCACCACCTCTCTGGGCAACTTGTTCTACTGCCTCACCACCCTTATTGTAAAAAAACTTCTTTCTCATATCCAATCTCCCTTCTTTTAGTTTGAAACCTTCTCCTATCACAACAGACTCTGCTAAAAAGCCTGGCCCCTTCTTTCTTACAGCCCTCCTTGAGTACTGAAAGGCTGCCCTCAGGTCTACCTGGAGCCTTTTCTTTCTTCCTCAGGCTGAACAGCCCCAGCTCTCAGCCCATCCTTGTAGTTGAGGTGTTCCATTTCTTGGATTATTTTTGTGGCCCACTTGTGGATGTGCTCCAACAGGTCCACATCTCTCCTGTACTGAGGACTTGACATCTGGATGCAGCACTCCAGGTGAGGTCTCAGAGCAGAGGGGCAGGATCACCGCCCTCACCCTGCTGGTCTCAATTCTTTTGATGCAGCCCAGGATACAGTTGGCTTTCTGGGCTGTGTGGGCACATTGCTGGCTTATGATCAGCTGCCATCCACCAGAATGCCACAGGTCCTTTTCAACAGATCTATGCTCTATCCTTACATCCCTCAGCTTGCACTGATAGTGGGGGTTGCCATGGCCCAGGTGCAAGACCTTGCACTTGACCTTGTTGAACCTCATGAGGTTTTCCTGGGCCCACTGCTGGAACCTGTCTGAGTTTCTCTGAAAGGCATCTCATTCTCTGGGTATGTCAGCTATACCACACAGCTTGGTGTCATACACAAACTTGCTGAGGATGCACTTGATCCCACTATTGATGTCATTGATGAACATATTAAAGAGTAGTGGTCCCAGTACTGACCCCCTATGTTTGCATATAGGGGAATGTTTTCAGTTTTATGTAGACTCAGCTCACAGAAGCAAACAAAAAAAGTATTATACTCTGGGAAAATAACCTTACCTTGAAATTCTATATTAATAAAATACATGCTGAAAGAAACTGTTCATATTGACTGTACCATGCAAAAATGTTACTGAGCATTCATTGAGAATATACTTCTCTTTACTTAACAAGGCCTTCAGCCAAAACAGTTGCATGCATCATCTCATCTCTGGTAGCTGCCTGAATAGACAGATGATCATAGCCCAGGATGTAGGAATGTAGGAAAACTTGAGTTATGTTAGCCTATGCTTTAACTCTTAATGAGTAAGTTACTTTGGCAGAATGCATGGCTATTGCATCTCAACAGATGGAGTAAGGGGGTGCTCACTGATCCATGGCAATTTATTTACATCTCTAAACCCTTAAGTCATTGACTAAAGATGTAACCTCAGCCTTTATTTTTTCTTTATCCCGTGTGCTTTAAGCAAGTGTTTTGATAGTAGTAACTGTGTACTATCTGACAAGAGTTTTGCAAAGAGAAAATTGTAATTGCTGCAGCTCACATATGAGTGAAAACAGATTTGTCAACACAAGACCAGCATACCTTGGCTCCACACCAGTCACAGAAACGTGCTTCACAGTGGTTCACACGATTGCATTTTGAGCAGAATACTGTCTTCCCTTGCTGACTGGTGTAAGGTGGGGGGGGATCTCTTCCCAACATGGGCTAATAAAACAAGGTAGAAAACAGTTCTTACAAGAAAAGTTCAATGGCTAAATAAGGTGAAACAGGAAAGCAAGCTGCATAACATAAAGTTCAGCCTAAAGGAATTATTTCAACATAGAATAAGCAACAGACTGACACTGTTCTAACTTGCAACTTTTTTATTTGCAAAGCCACAATAAAATGTGGTACTAATTAGTTTACTGTTTGTTTTAGTACAAAATAGAGCAAAAAAAAATCTTTTGCAATCCTGTTCTTTTACAGTGAGTGCTTATTCATATGGCCCCATGTAGAAGTATATTTGGAATCAACAGGGAGGTTTATCTCATGGTACACGTGTACTTTTAAATCCAAAACACAAGAGGTATTTTTCTCAGTTCCTTTTAAAGCCTTTCTTGCAGTATGTTAGGAAAGTGTGTTCAGACAGTGAGTTTTCACTCAGCTGATATCTGCCCTGTGGATATTTTTTTTGCACACATTTACCTCATACAAGTTATATATTACCTAGTTTTTCAACTACAATTTACTTACACGGATATGCAAAAGAAAGATTTTTTTTCAGCTGAAACTTCCAGAGGTTGAACATAGATCCTAACTAGGACAAACAGGCATAAAATGTTTTAGTAGGTTTTGCTTCAGGAAACTAACAAGTCTAAACATGTTCTACATCTAAATTATTCAATAATCATAAATAGCAATATCAGTATTATTATTAATGATCAGTTAATCAGTTATTCAGGAATTACTCTTGGTTATCACCAGTCAATATTATCAGTAAAGTTTGTAGAGCATTGATAATTAAATGAGCATTTAACTTTCTTTCTTAGCTATTATAGAGCTCACCGTTCAAGTCACATGCCCAACATTATGCAGTTACATATTAATGCTTACATTCAGTGAAGCAGTTAAACACATGATCATCTTAGGTAAGTAAGTACAGATTCCTACTGAAGTTCACTTTGAAATGACAGCTCAGTGGCTATACCAGAGACCTTTGCATCTAGCTACTGATGGTTTTAAAACTCAGGACGTTGCCATAATGATTAGATTTCTACTTGCAAATTGTTATTCTTCTCTTGTTTCTATGTGAGAATCTGAAGAAGTGAAATGTATCCTAAGCTTTTAGTACAAGATTTCTCTCTTCAGAAGTGAAACTAAAATTCTTCCAAGGTACTCAGTAAGCAATCTAAAATGAGACCTGAAGCAAACATCAATTTTAGAGAGAACGGTTACTTTTTTTTTGTGCAGAGTCAGTGCCAAATACAAACATGGTAACTTCATCTGCATAGGGGCAGCAGCAAATGGAGATAACAAAAATAATGTAGAAGATGATTTTGTTTTCACAAAGTAATTTAAATCAATGAGAACGATCTTCTAGTTCTCTATTGCAATTAAAAATAATTTGAATACCACCAGAACTCCCTAGGAGTCACAGCTACCTGTTTTTAAAGAGCATTCTGAGTTTTGACAATGGCATTTCCAGTCCTGATTTCCACAGGAGAAATTTGAAAGTATAGGATACAGTTATATAATGTTTAGCTTGTCCTTTGTGATGATGCATCTGTGGGAGAACTGATCCAGGATATGGCATGTGGGCAGGATTCTCTGCTTTTGTAACAAAGGCACACAGGGACATGACTTCTGCTTTGAAAAGCAAATAACTTTATGGTTTGATTTCAGTAATGCTACCGCAGTCGATACAAGCCTTACCATCTGTGTTTCAGGCAGTTTGCTTTCACAGGTCACACATTGTTTATGGTGAAGAGGATTTCCTGTGCCACATGCCTGACAAATTACTTTGCCCTTTTAAATAAAGAAAGAATACATTTCAAACAGTGTTTGAAAACAGTGAACAACAATCATAGCAAGAGAGAGAACTTTATCTTAGAAATTGCTGTGCTTAGTCAGCTCTGCAAGTAGAAGAGATACTTTAAGTCTGTGCTGTTGGCTTCAGATTTTTGTTAAGCTGTATTGCCTGACTGTCACACATCTACATATTGTATCTTTGTGCCAGTCTTTAATAATTATTCCTACTCAAGCTTTTTTAACCCTACTAACTCTTAATGCTGCTTTAAGGTATTTAACATTAGATCAAAATTTTCACAGAGTTGTCACTTGTTAAAGAAATGCATGCTAGGAGTTAAATTACTAAGTTGTTATATTTATTCTCAGTTACCTTAAAGCAGGTGTTGGTTTGGGGCTGCAGTTGTGGGTCTATTGGTGATTCACACACAATGCAAGTGGGCGTATTCATTGGCACGAGATGTTTGCATTCAAGACATGGTGCCATCTGAAAGAAAAAATGTATCACATCTTATTAAGGAGATCATTAATGATATTGTGACACTTTGTCACAATATTGTCATTAATATCACAATATTGTATTTTCTATATCTTGCTGAATAGAGTTTACATCAGTAGCAAAGTCAGTGGACTGACAGCAAAAGATAAAAGCTGACATTGATCAAAGAGAATGCCTTACTGATACGTGTGCCAGAAAGGTGCTAAGTTACTTTACAGTAAATGTTAATGCTACCATAACATGTGTAGGTAGTTCAAGTCATTGTAACTATGAACCTTAACTACAGAGGTGCCGAATATTTTCAGTTATCTCTTGAAACTACAGCACTGTCTCAGACAAGACATCTTTCTGAGGATACAGGGAAAAAAAAACAAACACCACTGACTCGTTAGATAGGGTTCTTATCTCCTGGGAAGAGCTTATGGAAGACAGTTATAGACATACCTGCAAAAACTCAGGATGTTCTGACATACACACATACCACTGTTGAAATCTTTAGGCATACTGGATGGATCATCTACAGCTATGGCATAGGTACTAGTTACTAACTAACTAACCTCACTAGTTAGCACTGAAATAAGATGCATATGCAGCTCCTGAAGATGCAGTCGTTGTTGCAGGATGAGGAGGAATCTGAATTTGGTGATGTTTCCTGGCACAAGTGAATAAAATACAATTTACTTTTATAAAGTTGTCCTTATTAAAATATGTGGCACCTGCAGCAATCCAGTTAATTTTGCCCTCCATTGAATAACTACTTTGGTCCCACTGCTGAAATTTCCAAACAAAATAAAAAGAATAAGAACTTCTCAAATGAAAGAGTGACTAAACAATGAATATGCAATTTGCTGAGGAAGTTCCTCCAAAGAGGATTCATTGTGTTACGATTTTTTGCTGACCTCTGCTCCTTCAGGGGATGGGAAGCGATGCACTGGCACGGGTGGGATAGGAGAGCCACATTCCTGGCAGAAGTGAGCCAAGGGGTCAGACAGGCGAGGTGCTGAGCAGTATGCACATCTGAAAACAACAGCAAGATGGCTGATCTTGTTTTGGTGATGTCCTGGTGCATAACAATGAAAATCTGGAACCATTTGTGTCTGGACTTAGGCCACTGATTTGTTAATTGTGGTTCCTAGTCTATGGTGGCTCACCAGGCCATTCCCCAGTGTCTTTTGCGGGAGACTGAACAATGAAGAGCTTTGCAAGGTGGAAGCTCTGTGGCTGCTGCTACAAAGTTTCATGATTTTTACTCACCATATTAGGTCTACTGATACCGGAGCTGTGTCACCTTCTACTGTATCTGTTTTGCTTTTCTTTTTTATAGCATTATCAACTTGGTTGTTGGAAGCAATTGCTCTATTTCTTCCTAAGGACAAAGATGTCAATAAGACCCATTTACCTGAGGAAATCTCTCTCCCTCTGGATCCTTGCCACCTGTGTGCTTGCTAGGCTCTTCCGGCTGGTCACTGCAGAGCTGGCAAACTGAAATAAAGATAATTCTTTTGCATTAATTAATGTTTGCCAAATGCATACAAAATGCACATAAATGCATCTAGTTAATTCAACTAAAGATGTGATTTGAGACAAAGTGCATTGAAATGTATCACTTTAAGGAATATCTAATACATTTCCCATTAGCTGTATTCGTGACCCAGCGATTCTTAAAAAAAAAAAAAAATTGTCTCATCCAAGACAGGATGTTTAAATCTTAGGTTTTAAATATTTGTTAATTGCAGTTTCAGTAATGTATTAGAAAGGGATTTGTAACAGTGCAGGCATTGGTAATTTGTTGTGCTTGGTTTTGTCTTTACTGATAACTGCTTTCCTACTGAAGTGTGTCTTTACCCATAACCTTAAATCAGTGCTGTACAGTACAGCCAAAGGCACTAGTTTCTGAGAGATTGTATAAAAATGATCACAAATTTTCACATCTTTCTCTTTTCTGGACAGACTTGTACAGTTTTCCTCCATGCTCCTTCCCTTGCCTGTAAGGACTCTGTTGGTAGTGCTGAGGATTCCTCTCCATAACCTGCTGTTCCCAAAGGGCTGCTCAGGAGCTGTGGTCCTTGCAGGGGCTTATGGTCAGTCTTTCTTTCTGTTTCCATGTCTAAAATCAAAAACTTGTTATTCTACTGGTATTCACTTCATACAGTTATTATATGTGTCAATATGACTATTTCATACTCTCAAATTTTAAATTTCAATAAGCAAGCATATTTCTAGCCATTCATAACTGATTTTCATATCCATATTCTGGGTTAAAACAAACAGTGTGGAATTACAGGAAATTAAACTAGAAGAAACCTCTTTCCTTTCCAAAAGAGCTTCCTTTTATATTTTGCTCAATTTATTTTTTTTTTTCCTTCCTGCACTTTCAAAAACCAAGAGTAAAATGCACAAACATTAATATGATTCCCTGCTCTTGAACACTCCCATTGCTGTTACCATGGGCTAACAGCCTTTATGTATAAAAATCCATCAAGCTTTCGTTTCTGCTTTGTGGATTTATTTAAAATCTTACTGCAAATAAATTTGCAATCCTATCAGTTCAATGTCATTTTCTTGTACAAGACTGAGCCTTCTTATGTTGCTCAGAAATTTTTTTGTTTTTAATAAGCAACCTGGTATGTACAGAAGGCAATTTTTGTTCTCTATTTGCAGTGTTGAGAAATGGAAATTGGACTTCTCAGAAGATGTTTTGTCCACTAAGATGTTTTTTAGAATTATCTATATCTTAACGATGACATAAGATGAAACCCTTGCACTGTATTTTCAGCTAAGAGAGAAAACAAGTCGATTCTGATTTCCTGCAGTAGTACCATACCGTGAAATTCCTGGGGTGTTTCACTCCAGGCAGGCTTGATTTCCACATCCATTCCATTTTTCTTTGGTTTTGTAGTAAACATTTCATCATCCTTCTCCTAAGAAGTGATTTCATGTGGATTACTTGGGATTGGTTGTTTCTTGCTCTAATCCTTCCTTGCTATAGTTATTTGTTATGATTTTAAAGGCATATAATTAAGGTATTTATTTTCATTGTAAGCATTTGAAAGCTTAGAGGATAAATATATTTTAACTATATTTAACCAGAATTGGTCATGACAGAACAGTGAGAAAAGAAAAAAAACATTTCATTTTATAAAAAGGATTGAGGCTGCAAAGATGAGCAACAGGGAAAATAAAATATGTAAAAAATACAGGCAGTCAATGTTTAATCTCTAAGCACTATCATATATCAAACTTTCTATATTCAGACAAGAGATTACAATTGATAAAACTTGCCTGTGTTGTGACATCTTTTAGGAACTTCTTGTCATCGTCTTCCATAGAGAAGAGGATGTTTGGTTGCTTGTACTCTACTAGAAACACCTTTGTTACAACAGCACTCTCCCTGCAGTCCCTGAAAGTCAATGATCACAAAGCTCTAAACATGCCATAAAACCATGTGCAGTGAAAAGGAAACCACTGGTGAACACAGCTGATCTTCTGAAACATCTCTTCCAAGTTTGCAAGTCATTACTTCAGTTAGTAAGCACAATCCTGGGCAATACTCTCAAAAACTTCTGCTCTGTTTTGTTATTATTATTATTTTCAAGTTAACGTGCACACTGAGAAGTTAACAGTAAAACACATGGATACTTTAATTCCTCAACATATTTTACCTATAAAACCCCTGATGCTGCTTTGTCTGCTTTCTGGAGTAACTACTGTTTGCCAGCATTGCAGGCAACAAAAGACAGACTTTTCTTCTGTTCAGAATCCCATATTCATTTTCCCAGTCAAGCAGCAGATAGCACGCTATTAATTTGATAACTGTCCATCTCTATCTGCCTTCTCTACCTTCTCACTTGTTAAATTACAGCAGTAACATTAAAATGTCATACATGTACAAGCTATCAATTTAGAATTTGCTTTCATTCCAGAGCATCTATTTAGTGCACCTGAAAATATCTTAATAAAACACTGGAAAGAACTGTTAATTCACATAGTGATATGTGAAAATACATACAGACCTAGGGTTTGCACGTCCTGCACAGGGAATATAATGCTGTCATATGCCAGTGCAGATACAAGCAAAGGCTACCTGCTCCTGCTAATAGTGGGGAACAGCAAGCCCAGGTTCCCAGCTGGACTGGGAAAAAAAAAGATAAAAATACAACAGAGAATGCATGTATTCCTTGTGTGTCACTAACCATGAAGTTAGGAGAAAGTCAAAGATGGTGCAGCAAAATCCCATTCTCTGAACTGTTTTATTTTTACTTTACTCTTGCACATGCAGCATTGTACTTACAATGTGAGGTCTGGCACCGTATGCTCCTCCCACAGAAGCTACACCTGGTGCTTTCTGACCCCAGAAAACACCATAATAGTTTTTCTTCTGGCAGTTCTGACCACACTGTACAATGTATGTGATTAGTCTCAGCCATAGCCTCTGGGGATCATTGGCCTACATCCACAGCCCAGAAGGTAAACATCCCAGAGATAATCCATCCCCATAAACTATTAACAAATAAAAAGCATTATGAGAAAGCAACCCAGAAAGATCACTTGGATTGCAAACTGGCTGGGGAGATTGCTGCCCCTAGTTTGCTAAGTACAGACTGCATTAAACGGCACGGCTCCAAGCCACTGCTGCTTTTTGTCCCCTCCAAAACAGAAATAAATTAAACCAGGATACTTACTTGGTAACTGCAAGAGCCTTGACTGTTATTTTCCCAACTGGTAATGTGATAGGACTCTTATACTTAAAAGTGTTATGCTCTCCATAGCCAGGTTTCCTAAAAAGTTCTGGTTTACTTCCATCTAACGTGTAATAAATGGAGACCTCAGGTGTATCTGAACAACACAGGGAAAGTAATTAGCCAAACTGTGCAGGAGCTGAAAAAAAAAACAAACACCATCTCTACAACCCTGGAAATACTCAGTACTCTGCTTGATTTTCTCACACAATGAAGCAATTAGATAAAAGTCCAGAACAAAACTGTTTCTCCCACGAAAATCTGTTCACTAAATGACTGCAATTTCATTATTAGCAATATTTCTCTTCATAAAGTAGCCTTACAGTGGTTTTGCAGGAAAACACTGCAGCAACTTGTCTGTTCTAGCAACAGACAAAAACATTTCCTCCTCTGATGCCAAGTGGAGTTTCGGGAATATAGGGATGGCATTTAGGGTGAGCCTGGCACAGGGTGCCTTCCTACACTGGCTTTGCAGTCACAGAAAATGCAACCACTCGCAGAGCCTTGGAAGCAGTTGAGAGCACCAATATACTGAAATAACCCTGGGTCAATAATATGGTTTGCATAAAAAAAAAATGCCAGTGCAAGTATATTTGGTGTATCCAAATAGGTAATATTCCAGGTTAGTTAAGGAAGACCATAAACTGGAACAGGTTGCCTAAGGAGGTTGTGGATGCCCCGTCCCTGCAGGCATTCAAGGCCAGGCTGGATGTGGCTCTGGGCAGCCTGGTCTGCTGGTTGGCGACCCTGCACAAAGCGGGGAGCTGAAACTGGATGATCACTGTGGTTCTTTTCAATACAGGCCATTCTGTGATTCTGTGATAAAGATCACGAAGACCATAATTATCTGCAAACAACGGTATGAAGGCTAAAAGGTTCTACGGAGCCAACGCTGCAGTTCGTACCTGACTTTATTTCTACCCGAGTGCCGGTGTCAATCCGGTGCTTGGCCTTCCCTGGAAGAGGGATCCGAAGGGGTATGACCTGCGGCACTGACACAGAGCCCGCCGTCATCCTGCTCAGCGGCGATCTCTAAAACAGAACAACAACAGAAAAGCAGACGATGATTTTCTTGACAAAAGTACGGTCTGAGCGTACGCGTCCCGCTGCTCAGCAACCGGCACCGTCGCGCGAAAATGACGTCATCTCAATGCGCCGCAGCGATCCGCTGCTCGGCAACCGCTCCTCGACGCGCCCCGATGACGTCATCTCCCCGCGCAGCCGAGCCCGCCGTCATGGCGGAGGTGAAGGTGAAGCCGGAGGTTCCCGACCCCGTGGACATAGAGAGCAGGTGCGCTAGGTCGGGCCGGGCCCCGGTCCTCTGTCCTCGGGAGAGGCTTCGTGGTGCTGGGGAAGCGGGGAGCGGCGGGGCTCGGTGCGTTGCTGTTGAGAACAGCCTAAAAATTAAGTGGAGCAGCAGCGCTGTCAGGAAGAGCTGAGGCCCTTTCTCCATGCGGTGGAGAGGCGTCTTTGTAGGAAGCGGGGCCGGGCGCTGTGTCTCCTCAGCAGCGGTGGCCGAGAAGCGGTTTGTCCTTACTTCTTCCTGCGCCGTTCTTTTCCTTCCCTTCTGTCCCGGCTCTGATAATCTTTCAAGGGATTGGTTTGAGGCGCCACAGCCTTTTGTTCCCACACTGCTTCTCTCCTCCCCCAGGATCATCGAGCTGTGTCACCAGTTCCCTCACGGCATCACAGACCAGGTGATCCAAAATGACATGCCCCACATGGAGGCCCAGCAGCGAGCCATGGCCATCAACAGGCTGCTCTCCATGGTAGGGTGCTCCCCACTCCCTCTCGTTGCTTCAGCCTGAGGCTCTCTCGATGTGAATGGGCTGCATGGTAGCACTCAGCTGGGCAGGGCTAGGAAGTTTGCCTTGGATTTAGTGTCATCTGCCAAAATTGGCAGTCTTCATTGCTTAATTTTGGTTCTCATAACCACTTGTGACCACCACGACCACTTATAGCGGTCACCATAACCTATTAGAACATATCTCAAAATGTACTGATTCCATTCTGTAATACAGAGTTAACATCTGCTGTGTGAATAATTGACCTCTGCGAGGCATTCTCAAACCTGGCTGGCAGTTTTCCGGCGATCTCTACAAAACTGAGAACATAACCAACAAAATAAGAACCCCCATCTCTTCCACTGGAAATCAGAATTGTTTAATATTCTTGTCCAGTAGAGCTCTCACTTGATATCTGGATGTGAATGAGCACTTTGGTGGGAAGTATACAAGAGCTCAATGTCTCTTGTACAAGGTGAAAGTTAGGAGAAACAATGGGAAGTGCACCAATGTTGTGAGAAGAGGCTGGAACTGTATTTGTTATTTCTGATAGCTAATGATAAATGGATGGTCATAGGGGAAAAACAATATCCTCAAGGATATTGTTGTGTCTAACAGTTAGAAGTATTGTTTTTCTCTTTTCTTTATTCAGCTGATAGAAAGTAAATTTATTTTCTTTACAAGTTGAGATTTTCTGCCATGTTCTGAAAACAAGCTGTTAGAAGGAAAGTTAATGTGCTGTGCCTATTTCCCACAGGGGCAACTGGACCTTCTCAGGAGCAATTCAGGTCTCCTATATAGAATCAAAGAGTCTCAAAATGCAAGGTAAGCCTTCTGCTTATGGAATAAATATTTGAACACAGTTCTGCAACTGACATGCAACATTGTTAAGAATGCAGTAAGGAATTTAATATGGGTTCTATGAGAAGGATGTTACAGAATTTAATTGCTTGATATGCCTAACCTCCCAGAGCCAATCCTGAAAACTGTTCTATGATTTCTGCTGCACAGAGTCTGCCATAGGGCTCCAGCTGTAACTTACTAGAAGAATTCTTCATCTGGCAAAGTGATCTGTGTGAGCAGATGTAGATGCTGTGGCCAAGCTTCAGCTGGTTTTCATCTGAGCATACACAACTGTAGTTCTGTGGTCCTCCTCAGCACTTACAGCAGTTCCAGAAGACCACTTGATCTGCTGTTGATGCTCTTCATTTGATTTTTTAAAATGTACCTTCAAAAAAGTCATGTTTTGTGATGCCTATGTGAACCTGAGTAGGAGATGCCAGGATTTACTTCTAGAAAGAAACATCCTTCAAAATTATCTTCCATGCACACATCTCAACTTCTCTTTCCAATGCATTAGAAAAAAGATTCCTAAGTTCAGGCTTTCTCAGAGCAGTGAAAAGGCACGTTGTAGAGCTTGGAGCACTCTGCTGTCCCCTTGTTGGGACAGTTGATCCTGAATTATGTGCTGAGTGTTTGATCTTATGCAGTTGTGTTAATATATGACTCCAAACTTCTCATTGTTAAGAGAAGTTGAGTGATTCCTGCTTACCCTCATTTTTAATTACTAATATTATTATTTTTTTCAACTGTGCTGTTTTCTCTTTATTGTGGCTTCTCACTGGCAAGCTCAGAATGATCCAGAGAGATTTGGTGTCATGTATTTTATTTGCCAGTGGCTGGCTTATTGTGTAGGGCTTCTTTCTTCCTTTCTGTGTTGTGTTTTTTTTTCATACTATTTGTTTTCGGTTTAAAATAAATCCACCCTCTTTCAAACTTCAAACTTAAAAAAAAATGTTGTCTGTTGTACTCCACAGTAAAATGAAAGGCTCCGACAATCAAGAGAAGCTGGTTTACCAAATTATAGAAGATGCAGGCAACAAAGGTAATTTAAATAAATTATAATAACTTTGTTTATGGAACTTCTTCCATCCAAACTTTTAAATTCTTGTCCAGGCAGTACAGATATAAAATAAAGAGTACACTTAACAACTCTGTAGCTAATGTTCCACGTGTCCGCTTATTAAAAACAAAGGAAGACATATTTTTCTATTAAAATAACAAATTCTCTGGTCTGACCTTTTGCGACCTCTTTCAAAATATGAAGTTTCAGAGTATGAATTATGGCTTCTTTGTGGGACTGTGAAACTGAGGAGTCTATACAAAACACTCACTACTTAAAAGACAACATTATATCTCTACTGGATTTAGTAACTGCACTAACAGCAGAAACCACTGCTGGTAACAAGGCTTTCTTAGGAATCTTTGCACACCAGTTGAGAGAGAGCTGGTAGAACTGGCTGTAATGTTTAAAGCAAACACTGGTTACTTAAACATGCAAGAACAATTCTGTGAGGCCAAATGACATGTATGTATAAAAGCTCCTAGAGAGGGAGATGGTGACTGTGGTGTGAGTTTTTTCTTCTGTTTTATCATGTGATTTTTATTTCATCCTCTTTTTCCCCTTCCCTCCCTTTTGCTGAGGGTGGTAGGATTGGAGATGCATCCTTTGGCTGGCAAGCAACATTGTGACTTTTGATTTGTGAGTCATTACAGAAAAAAATACCTGCTTCTCGTAATTCATTTCTGTTCATTTCTGTGCTTTTTAAACAGGTATTTGGAGCAGGGACATTAGATACAAAAGTAATTTGCCTTTAACGGAGATCAACAAGATATTGAAAAACTTGGAAAGCAAGAAACTAATTAAAGCAGTTAAATCTGTGGCAGTGAGTAGTTTGTGACTTGTATTTTTTTAACATTTTCAAATGTTTGCAACATGCTGTATTTGTTTGAACATGGAACAGGGAGCGGAGAAACCTTGCTCTGCTTCCAGCTTTGTCACTGCATGGGTACCAACACCTCCCTCTTAACATTTATAATGTATGTTTGAGGTGTGCCAGATCCAAGAGGCTTTAATGTTTAATAAATAATTAACATACTACTAGCAAATGAATTAATAATATAAGTAATAAATACATCACTATTAATATACTGTTCCATTACTGTTCACACTACTGTTGATGACATACCATTATTCTCAAATCACAGTTTTAGTGCTCTTAATTCTTAATTACACAAAACTGTTGTCATGTTTCTGTTTCCTTTTCTCTGCTGTTCCATATGCGTTCTTGAGGACATAAAACCTACTCAGACTGAATTGTTTAAACAACTGAGTTGTTTAAAACTTTTGCTTCCAGTGTGCCAGTGGGCTTTTAGGTTTATAGGTCAGTGTCTCTGCTGTCTGTAGGCACCCACATTCCTGCCATCTGCACATCCTCCCCTCTGTTGATTGCTGACTTGTCTTTATACTAAGTTCTTTTTTGTTTCTTGATTCAATTTTCCACCATCCATGTGCCATCTTCATCCACTGTTGCCATCTAGATCAACAACCGGGTTATGAGTACTTTGTCTCCCTCAGTCCCAGTTTTGCTAAGTTTGTACCACAAGGTGGTATCTCTTAAACCAATACTTAAACATTTGTAACTGTGTGTGGTAGCAGTGATACAGTTACATACCTGCAGGTGCCTTTGTAAGATTGTTCTTCTCTGAAGATCCCGGAATAGCCTTCAGTTATCTGATTCATACTGGATATCTATTGTCTTAAATGTGTTAAAACATTTGATTCTTAGTCTTGGTTATTCTATTTTGTTCCAGTTGCTCAAGCACTTTCATATCTTACATGCAAATAGTCCACGTACCAGAATAGGGCTATTCTTTTCAGTACTTTTGTCATTCTGTTGTAATGTCTATGCAGCATCCTGCTCTGCCTTACCTGCTTAATTGCAAATCATTGGCATGTGCATGTTATTTGGGCACTCTCCTAGTTTCCAGCTCAGATCCTGTCTTGTTGCAGGGCCTGTTGCATACTAACAATGTATAAATCTTCTTTGTATGTCCGTCTTATCTAGGAGTTGTACACATCAATTCAGCTGACTTGAGCTATCATTACTGTGCCTTGGATTTTACTTTCATCTATTCAGAGCTGTGTGCTTTCTCTACCAGGCATCCAAGAAGAAGGTGTATATGCTGTATAACCTGCAGCCTGACCGATCAGTGACCGGTGGGGCCTGGTACAGTGACCAGGACTTTGAGTCTGAATTTGTGGAGGTGTTAAATCAACAGTGTTTTAAATTTCTACAGAGTAAGGTAAGCACCACTGTTAAATCTATCCTCCATTTGTATTTGCAAGTAATTCTTTTATTTCTAAAGCCAGTGACAGACGAGGCTTAAGTTTTCCATAGTGCTTTCTGTAAGTGTTACACTTTTTTGTACCCTTCACAGTGAGTGAAATCTTCCTTCTCCAAACTGCAATGACAAGCTAAGCAGCAAAGGCACAGGACCAAAAAAAAAAAAAAAAAACAGCAGTAAAAGTCACTGTTATTTTTTTAAATTTTTTATTTTTTCTCAAAGCTCTTATTTCTGAGAGGGTAAAAGGCACCAGGCAGTCAGCTCTGCCTGGAAGACAATTTCCTCTAGTCTGGCTGAGGAAAAAGCCTGTTCTACACTAAACAGATTGCAGATTAAGCAACACCAGCTACAGCAGAAATACTTTTTTTTTTGCCAACAGAACAGAAATGTAGATATTCCTTCATATCAATATAAATTACTATGTAAATTTTGTGTCATATTCAGTGTAAAATTATGTTTGGATGTGCACTTCATTATCTCACATACATCAGTCCTGAGGACATAATTTTAAATGATTTAGCAAAAAAAAAAAAAAAAAACATGTCTGAGAAATGGTTTGTAAAACAACACTTTGCACTCTGCCCAAAACTGAGCTATGAAGAAAGCTCTGGCAGTGAGTGCTGACTACAACTTGTCTTTGTGCTTTTTTTTCCTCAGGCAGAAGCAGCTCGAGAGAGCAAACAGAACCCTATGATACAGAGGAACAGCTCATTCGCCTCCTCCCATGAGGTGTGGAAATACATCTGTGAGCTGGGTATCAGTAAGGTCAGCATAAATTAATCTTTCTGCCCAGAATTGTCAGTACATGACTAGCTACAGGAGTTAAGTCCTGCAAGTTTGGTGAGTGCTCTAGTTCCCTGCAGTTACTGCAGTGGAGGTGGACTTTGCTGCTTTGTTGCTTCTTGAGGATTGCCAGTGGTGCTGCATGGGATTTCAGGACTTTGTACATGTGGGTTTTCAAAGACTTGTCAAAGTGTTCACAGCCTGAGGCCGTTGTTGGTCATCACCAACAGGCTTCAGTATTCTTGTCCTTTTCTTCCACAACTTTTTTGTTGTAGGACGAGAAATATATCATGCTAAGATAATGTAGATGCCTGAGGTGCATAGGAAAATTCTTTTGGGCCAGTCAAGGCTAATGTAACCCAAAAAGTCTTGGGAGAAAAGGCATTTATTTGCTTTTTTTTTTTTTTTTGTATTTACAAAACCTTATCAAGTGCCCAGTAAGAGCTGTACCTGTATCTGGGACAAATTAGAAGGGCTCCTCTAAGCATTTATTACTCATGGGGGTTGTCACGGAGTTAACTAGATCAATTTATGCCTGTGACAGGGGGCAGTAGGCCCATGTCCCCCCACCCCCCGCCTGGCCCCACAAAATGGAAAGGAAGGAAGGGAGGAAAAAAAAAACAGTGGCAACAATCTATGGAGGAAAACTTATTTTACTAACTAAGATATTGGAATGCAAGATAACACAATATAATACAATCTAATTGAAATTGAGACTAATAAATCAAATAAGATAGGAGAGAGAGTTCCTGAGACTGAGTCAAACCTGAAAAGCTTGGAACAGCTAGGAAAGCACCCTCCAGCACCCACTGCCAGGCAGTAAGAGACCGCCCCACCCAGAAGGGTCAGATCCCGTGACTTCCGTAATGTATAGGGATAGGTACGTAGAATTGGAGCATTAACACTTTAATTCCAGTACATGATGTTTTGATGTGGAATACTGAAAGTCAAAAAAACATAAAACCATGACAGGGGTATCCTCTTGTTTCCCCATTGCAGAACTTAGTGGTATACGTCTTTCCTATATTTATTTTACAAATTGTTTCTTAGGTGGAATTGTCTATGGAAGACATTGAAACCATTTTAAATACACTAATATACGATGGAAAAGTGGAGATGACTATTATTGCTGCAAAGGAAGGGACAGTAGGCAGTGTGGATGGACAGATGAAGTTGTACAGAGCTGTTAGTCCTCTCATACAACCCACTGGATTAGTCAGGACACCCTGTGGACTCTGTCCAGTAAGTAACAAATTCTGTACATGAATAGGTGGTGCATGACCATTTGAAGGACTGTATCAAAAATGTGCAGCTGGTGTGAATGAAGGTTATGCCTGTGAGTGATTCTTGTGGGTTTCTAAGCCAAGTATGCTCATGATGCTCATGAACATCATTAGTGATGTTTTAACTGTGGTGTACGGGGCAGAGCCTTTAGCCCAGGCCATTTCTATGATTTCCCACTTATATGCTGACTCTTTCCTTTACTGTGTGTTACAGAGTGCTTTCAAGTTCAGCCTCTTCTAAAATATAACTTTTTATTATCTGACCTTGTGTTCTTTGCCTATTTATATCTTTTTTAAAAAGCTAACACACATCTGTCTAGCATTTGGCCTCTTTTGCAAGGATCATGAGTTGATTCATAGGTAAAATTTGCCAGATGTGTCTGTTGCATCATTTATTACAGTGAGATCTGTTTTGCTTTGTTGTGCTCACGTTGCTCTTCCTCAGAACTGGCACTGAACTTCCTAGACTTTGTTCTTTGCTAGACTACTGCTTTTCTAGTTAGAATGGAGAAGGAATCACGAGGTGTGCTACTTCTAGTGAACTCATGCTTGCTGTGTACAGTTACTCTACTGACACAGGTCTTTCTTTCCTAGGTTTTTGATGACTGCCATGAAGGTGGTGAGATTTCTCCATCTAACTGTATTTATATGACAGAATGGCTGGAGTTTTAAGGTGAAAGACGTTTGTATACTCGATCGATTCTTCACAGCTAAGATGACAAAGCAGCTTCTAAATCTGTGAGCAACTTCAAGATGTGAAGTTCCTTTGCCTTTTTTTAAGTAAACCTAAAGCTGCAACATCAGTTTTGTGAGCAGTCCTGTAAGTGGACTGAAAATCAAACCAGCACTGAAGATCAAGGCTGAAGTGAAAACACAGATCCCATCTTGTACAAAATGCGGGTGCGTGACTTGAGAAGTGCCACAGAACAGCTGTGTGGTGATGCATCACACTCGAGGATTGTGTTGAGTACTCAACAGGCACTTACTTTGAAAGAAAATAAGTCATCAGCTGATCAGAAAAACTTGCTAATGAGCATTGCCAAGAATTAAATCCTAAACTTTGCTTTCAGACTTGCAGTCCTGGTGCAAGCTTAAGTCCTAAAGCTGACACTTTTTTTCACTGTGTAAAATAGAAATCAGTGATTCTTTACCACCATTCCTACCTGCTATAATTTATGATTAAAACCGTATTTGATTTTTTTTTCTTATCTATTTTTGTGCTTCATTTTCTCTGCTGTCAGGGTCTGGTGATATTTTTGTTGCATTTATTGTGTGGCAACTACAGGATTATCTAATCTGTGCTTCTGTGTTCTGGCAGCTGCATCGTGCACATAAATGTCAGCTGAAATTCTGAATGTAAGTATTCTGTGAAGATGTGTTTTCCAGATGAGAAACAGCTCTTCTGTCCTGGTAATACAGGTACAATGAAAAATTTTATAGGCTGTCTTTATGCCCTGAGGATTACAAAAAGTACCAGTGACAGCTGTTTGTACATAAATATGGTTTGTGATCTGAAGAAGGCATTATACTGGCATACCATCAAAAAGAATGGTTTTATCTTCCTGTGATGTAGAGCCAATTTCATAGAATCATAGAATCACAAGATTGGAAAGGACTTACAAGATCATCTAGTCCAACCGTCATCCCATTACCATTGCTACTAAACCATATCTCATAGCTCCTCATCCAGATGCCTCTTGAACACTGCCAGGGATGGTGACTCCACCACCTGCCTTGTAAGGCCATTCCAGTGCCTGACCACTCTCTGAGAGAGAAATTTTTTCCTTATGTCTAACCTAAACCTCCTCTGGCACAACTTGCAGCCATTTTCTCGGGTCCTGTTCGTTGCCTGGGAGAAGAGGCCAAACCCCTCCTCACCACAACCTTCCTTCAGGAAGTTGTAGAGTGCAATGAGGTCTCCCCTGAGCCACCTCTTCTTCAGACTAAACAATCTCAGCTCCCTCAGCCACTCCTCATAAGACTTGTGCTCCAGACCCCTCACCAGTTTCGTTGCCCTTCTCTGGACACGTTCCAGTGCTTCAATGTCTTTCTTGCAGTGATGGGGCCAAAACTGAATACAGCACTCAAGGTGCAGCCTCAGCAGTACTGAGTACAGGGGGTGATTAGCACTCTGTTCCTGCTGGTCACACTATTTCTAATGCAGGCAAATTTGTGCTTCTTTTGAGCATAGCCTCTCATGCTCCTTCTCTGTGCATCTCTAGACTCATGAATTGGCAATAATGTATTAACTGTGTTTTCATAAGCCTATTGCCCTTTCATGATGGCCAAAGACATGTTGGAACATGGACCTGTTCTTTGAGGCAACTAGATACAGCTTTCTGACTGTTATCTGGCAGCATTAGATGTGTGATACTGTCTTTGGAAATGTGTGTTCAAATCCTGCTTTGGAAGTAAACAGGCTTTTGTACCAACAGTTATGGAAATTAATTACGTCACCTCTCCCTTGTCCTGTAACATCTTGAAAAGTCAGCTCATTTTCATAAGTGAGAATACTGTGCATATACGGTATGGTCCTCTCTACCATCCACAATAACAGAGGGCTGAGCTGAAGTACTAGTGGGCAGAGCAGTGTAGATAAATACATGAACTCTGTGAAGAGAGCCAGGTCTCAGTACAACTTGCTGCCTCTGGCTTAGCTTTGTAGGATGTCTGCACAACCACTTTATCTTTGTGATATCCTCCCAGCACTGGGAAACCATCAGTGGGGTTGATCACAATAGTGGACCTGTTGCGTCTGTCTGTTTTCAGAACTCTGTCGGAAAATAAGCCCTCCAGGGCATTTTTTGGGAGAGTGATGGCCAAGCGCTTCTGCAACTGAATTTTCAGCAAGCAAGGAATTCTGACTCCAAGTAGTAAGCAGTTGGCTAATATAGACAGAATTCTGGAGGACAGGCTACTAGAATGGAATGGGAACAAGTTCGATGGTGTTAGCTAATGTGTGCACTCACAGCTGGCTCTTTCTTGGCAGCATTATCTCTTGAGGTGACAGGGATACATCTCTCTTTCTACAGAGGAAGAAATGTTGTCACAAAGTGGGGGGTGAAATTATGAGATGTTTGTTCTTTCTCTGCTGCCTTTATCCATGTAGCACACTGAAGCTTTGAGAAAACCGCTGCTCCCTTCACTGATATTTACCTCAGCTTCAGCCATCTGTTATGTGGCCAAAGATAATTTCACTGAGGTGTGAGGCTGGGAATGCCTCTTAGGAAGGAAATCTAACACAACAGAGTCTGCGTCCTGCTGCATCAGAGATAATGCAAATTAATTGAGCTCTGCTTCAGCTAGAAGACAGCTTTCATAGAAATGATACATCATGCAAGTATGTCATTTCATGCAGTATGGCCATATTTACTGGCAGTGAGAAAAAGGAGAAAAAGCCTGTTCTCAGAAAATGGCTGTGAGGAGTGGAGAGCTGGTCTATTAAGCCCTCTCAATCCTGCTTCATTTGTACTGGATTTATCTGGTTTAGATGGCCTTACCTTTGTGGTCCACAAAGCTATTTCATAGTGTTGCAGCTGTAAAAAGACATCTCAAATTTAGAAAAAAAAAAAAAAAAGTACCTATTGGGGAAAGTAAAGCAATTTCTCTTTGCTATTTGTAAAATAGGAGTTTGTATGATCTATTTAATTGAGAGGGATGATCTTTCTGTCATTCTGGATCTTCATGAACCTCTGTGGCCTATCGCCTTCAAAAAGGGAATAAATATTAAAAAGTAACATTAATAAATTCAATCTTTTTTTCCTTCCTGACTTCCTTCAGTTTTCTTTTCTACCTGGCAAAGCTGTCCCCTTTACAATGTGGTATGAAATGTAAATGTTTAATGTTTCCAGAAGCATTAACTGCAGTGTCAGGCTGTAGTGTGAATGGAGAGAAAGTACAGCTCGCGGGTACTGTTTAACGTGCCTAGCCTTTGCAGTCCAAAGTTTAAGACGTTAATGGCAAACTTAAAGCTTTGATAGCGAAAACTCTGGTTGATTGGCTATTTAGATTTCCCTTTTTTCTTTTTTTCAGTTTAGTCTGCTTACAACTCTCACCTCTGTGGGACCGGTGGAGCAATGGTTGTTTACCTGGTGTTGTTTGAGTGCCATCTTCTGCCTCACCCGGGTATGGCTGTTCTGAGACTCTGAAAGAGAGCTCTTAGGCCATGGGTGTCCAACGAGCTAGCTTGCCTGGGCCTCATGGAGTGAAGAGGAGTTGTCTTGGGCTGCATATAAAAAATGAGGACTGCTCTGAATGTAATGCCTCCTGTCTTATATTGTTGGCCCACAGCATCAGAGGCAGATGATGTTATGGCAGTAGAGGTTGAACCTTCCCATCAGTATCCCGTTACATGTTGTTGCTGTGTGATGGCAGCATGAGGGCAGACTGACAGGATGGCGTCTGTTATGGAAGTGCATATGGAGCAAAGGTGTGGAACTGAATGCCTGCACGTGGAGAAAATGGTACCCACTGATATTCATTGATCCTTGCTGAGCGTTTCAGAGGATGTGAGCACAGTGAGGCGGTGCATTTCAGCAGTGGTGACAGTGACATCGGCTCATCTTTGTGATGCAGCTAACGTTGGTGACTATGTTGAAAAATAATGTTTTGTAGCTGAGGATTTACTCTATGAAATAGTGTTATTGTGCTCTTTGTTGTAGTTTTCATGGACTATGGGAGGCACTACTTTCAGTGCTTATATACTTATGTATATAAGTAACAAAACTTTTAAGTATATATATTTTTATAAGGACATGAAAAAAAAAAAAAGAGCACCAGTGAGATACGTGACTTTTTTTGTGACACTGACACAGCAGTGGGGTTTGGCGGCAGGGATTGCAGTTCTCAGTGAGTTCTGACTCAGGTGCTGGTCAGAGATTTTGGATGAAATGACTCCTGTGCTTCATCCCTGACAGCTGTTCACAGTTGTGCTCACTGCCAAAAAGCGGTGACTGATACGGTGTGACTGTGAAGGGAGGGGTTAGGAAGGCGTGGTAGAGAGCCACGCTCAGATTTTTGAGGTGAATGTCTGACTGCTAACCCACCACGTTCCATTTGAGAATTTGCAAGTGATGTATTTATGTCGAAAGTATACTGCCAAACCATCAATTTTTTGGAAGCCCTGAAACCTGTTCTCAAATCCCTTCATCCAAACGGGAAGCACCGCCTGTCTGTCGCTGTTCGCAGGGCCGTGCTTAGCTAACGCACCGCACCGCACACACACCGTTACGTGAGCTAATAGGAACCCTGTGTGAGCACGCTTGGCGCCGCGGCGCCATTGCACGCAGCCGCAATGGCGGATACGTCATCCCCACCTCCATCCGCTTCCATTTCCTCACGCTGACGCCTCCCCGCCATATTTGTTAGGGGCGCTTTTTCTCTGCGTTCGATCTCGCACTGTGCCTTTAGCTAACGTGGCTTCCCTGACGCAGCAGCGTCCGCCACGTTTGTTAGCGTCACGCGGGACGCCCTTAACCAAGATGGCGGTGGAACAGCGGCGCGGGAGGCGGGTCGTGCGGGTGCCGCCATCTTGTGTGAGGGCAGTCCGTACCGCTGAGCTGGCGTTGCTGGCCGCGCGGGGCCTGCCGGGAGAGAGCGGCGGCAGGTGGGCGCTGCCGGGAGCCGGGGCTGGGGCGCGGGCCGCGAGCTGCCCCTGACGGAAAGAGCGGAAAGTGGCTGCGGCACGGCGCCGTTCGCAGACGGACCTGAGGTCGCCGGAGCCTTTTGTCGGCCTTTCGTTCCGTGAGGAGGGCGGGCTGGTTTTTGCGGCGCGTCTGAGGTCGGCTTCCCTTCTGCGCTCGGAGCTGCCGCGGCCCCATGGCGACCTACCTGGAGTTCATTCAGCAGAACGAGGAGCGCGACGGCGTGCGCTTCAGCTGGAACGTGTGGCCGTCCAGCAGGCTGGAGGCTACGCGGATGGTCGTGCCGCTGGCCTGCCTGCTGACCCCGCTGCGGGAGCGCCCGGACCTGCCGCCCGTGCAGTACGAGCCCGTGCTCTGCAGCAGGCCCACCTGCAAGGCCGTGCTCAACCCGCTCTGGTATGCAGCTCTGAGCTGGGAGGGGAGGCTGCGGAGCGTCTGCTTCGTATCTCGGTGTGCCTGATGTCTCTAGGCTGGGCGGATGGGCTGAGGACGATTGGATGATGTTCAGCGTGACCGGGTGCCTGCGTTTTGGCCTCAGCAACTCCAGGCATCGCTACAGGCTCGGGGCAGAGTGGCTGGAGGCTGCGTGGAGGAAAAGGATGTGGGGATGTGAGCTGGCGGCTGGCTGAACGCGAGCCGGCAGTGTGCCCAGGTGGCCGAGGAGGCCGATGGCATCCTGACTTGTGTCAGCAACAGCGCAGCCAGCGGCAGGGAGGGCATCGTTCCCCTGTACTCAGCTCTGGGGAGGCTGTGCCTCGAGTGCTGTGTTTGGTGCTGGGCCCCTCACTGCAAGAAAGGTATTAAGGCCATGGAGTGTGTCCAGAGAAAGGTAATAAAGTTGTGAAGGGTCTGGAGCACGAGTCTTATGGGGAGCAGCTGAGGGAACTGGGGTTGTTCAGTCTGAAGAAGAGGCAGCTCAGGGAAGACGTTATTGCACTCTGTAACTACCTGAAAGGAGGGTGTGCTGAATTGGGGGTCGCCCTCTTTTCCCAGGTAACAGCGGTAGGATGAGAGGGAATGGACTCAGGTGCATCAGGGAAAGTTCTGGTTGGATATAGGAAAAAAATTCTCAGAAAGAGCAGTGAGGCACTGGCATGGGCTGCCCAGGGAGGTGGTAGAATCACCATCCCTAGAGATGTTCGAGACTGTGGAGAGGCACTGAGAGACATGGTTAGTGGGCATGGGAGAGGTGGGTTGACGGTTGGACATGATGATTGTAGAGATCTTTTCCAACTTTAATAATTATTGTTATTCCTAATTCCCCTTTTTTCTCAGCATAGTGCTTGGTAGCTTCTTTTAGATATAGTGAGTATGTTGAAAGCCTTGCATGCCTGGTGAGGTGTGTTGAATGCCACCTTCTGCTGAGCTGCCAGAGCCTGAGATGAGAGGTGTGTCCTCAGGGAGGCTGTTAAGCTGGAGATAATATGGAAATGGGCAATCCTGTTATCATCCTAGAGAATGTTACGGTGAATGGTGAAACTTAAACAAATATGCTGTTTATACTGGTGTTATCCTTTGGGCTGTGGTGTTCATTTGATTTCCTGCTTTCTATGCGTCCCCTTGTTTATAGGCCAGCTCCAGTATGAGTATCGGTTTCCTTTGGAGTTTTGCTGAGAAAGTAAGAGGAATAATCTTTGTCACAAAGTCATGTTACTATCATACTTCCTTAGAGCATAGCTTTGGGCTGCAAAAAAAAACCCAGAAAGACTAGCAAGAGGAAGTAGGAAGAGGTCAAACCCATGAAGGAACAATAAGGTCAGGCTTCACTGCACTAGCAGTCAATGTAGTATGGGTTGAGGAGAGCAAACTCCTTGGGGCAGAGAACAGCTAATTTGTTCTGTGTTTGTACAAGATGTGAGTGAATGGCTTCTGCTGCTCTATGACTGTAGTTATAGGAACAGTAAGGTGACTGAGATAAGCCTCAGCATAGTGAAAGAGTGATTAGATGCAAACCTTTGCATACTGCATCCTAAGCTTTGATGATCTGTTGGTAATTGCTCACAGTAACAAGCCTGGAAGCAGCAGGACTGCCTGAGTTAATAGGCTTTCTGGCACTGGAACAGGAGTCTGAATCCCTGAAACTATCCTTAAAGTTGAAGTGTCTGGTTTTCTGTTTCTTCCTCATCATCATAGACAACTGTGAAGCTAGGTTGTGAAATTGTTCCTGTACTTATACTAACACCTCACCTTTCCCTTGCAGCCAAGTTGACTATCGGGCCAAGCTCTGGGCTTGTAATTTCTGTTTTCAGAGAAATCAGGTACGTTGAATCAGCATTTTCATCTTTTCACTAAGCATTTTATTGATGACCTTACTGTGCAAAGGATGTTAAAAGAAACAGAAATTCCGCCTCTCTAGATTTCATCTCGTGGCATTTTCTCTTGCTGAACTCAGGCCAGAGTGCTTGCTATGTATGAAATCTTGCTTAATTTCAGTTGCTTTGCCAGTGATTTTAATAGCATGGAGAACATAGAACATAGATAAAAAGCCATTTTATCACATGTGCTTCCAGTGTGGTTTTTGATATGTGACATTTACTGTTCTTCCTGAGTATGAAATTTATTAGATTTGGGTAGATTTTTACCATCAGAAACAGTCACGCAGCTAAATGAGTTTTGGCTAATGTGGTTGCTGCTTTAGGCCTATTCTTAACTTACACTGGGCTGAGTAACTGTCAGTAGTTCTGGCCACTATTGTGTGTGCTTAGCAAAGCAGCAGTACAGGTCTCTGATGAGTTAATCAGGTCGGTGCAGTTGGTAGTAAATAAAGAATTGAATAAACACATCATAAGACTCTGTCCTGCAGAGGAGAGTCCTATATTTCTGCCCTGAAGCTTGTCCTAATTTTTGGTCCTGTTTTTCAGTTTCCTCCAGCATATGCAGGCATATCTGAAGTCAACCAACCAGCTGAACTTATGCCTCAGTTTTCAACAATTGAATATATAGTGCAGGTAATGATTCATAGTTTGTGTTCTCCAGAATTATATTCTGTGATATCTTTATGTATTTGTTGTACTTAAGATAATAGAAATAAGTAACGCTCATGTTAGATGCTTGAGATAGGGCTCATTTTATTCTTTGTCTGGAGTCATTGGACAGGGTGTCACCTAGCTTATGTACAAGCCTAGTAAATCCATCTCTCTCCATATTAGCGAGGCCCGCAGACCCCATTGATCTTCCTGTATGTTGTCGACACGTGCTTGGAAGAGGAGGACTTGCAGGCACTGAAGGAGTCCCTCCAGATGTCCCTAAGTCTGCTGCCTGCTGACGCTCTAGTGGGGCTTATCACATTTGGCAGAATGATCCAGGTTCACGAGCTGAGCTGTGAAGGGATTTCTAAGAGCTACGTGTTTAGAGGCACTAAAGACCTGACAGCTAAGCAAATACAGGTATGTCCTGCCATCTGTTAGGCCAGTGGCTTGTTCCTCTTAGCTCTGTTGCCACCACTGCTGGTATTTCAAGCACCAGGCTTTCGGGGAAGAAAGGAGGTTCAGTGCTCTTAATTATTTTTATGCTATTTCACTCTCAACACCTCTCCTGTCTTTTTGCTGCTGTAAATTCTTTGAAAACATGCCCAAGATAGTTTTATATATCTCACATAATAGAACAGTAGAGAAACATCTCTCTTCCTAATGAGAGTGCAGATATTAATTATTTCACGTTTTTTAATTTCTTTAATGCTACAGGGTTGCAGGCTTTTGGCTATATTGCTTAAAAGCAAACAATGTCTAGTATTTGATTTTGAAGTCTCATCTGCCTCCTTTTCTTTTGCTTTTCTGTAGGATATGCTTGGTCTTTCAAGGCCAGCTGTCCCTATTCAACAGGGAAGGCCTCTTCAAGCTCCAGAGCAGCCTGTTATTTCAAGCAGGTAAGTGCTACATAAACGCAAGCAGCAGAAGAGCAGGGTGGGTGTTTTATACCCTTCGGGATCACACTTCTAAACCTAGGTTTTCCAAGAGGCATTTTTGTAAGAAAACACAAATGGTGTTGTCTTGTCAGAGTTATTTCCCTGCATCAAGTGATACCAGTGGGTGAGATTTACTAGAGCAATATTTTAGCCTTCTGTAGTGTCTTGATTTTGCAGGAACATAATTGTCATTCAGACTGGATTTCTCCTTGAAAAGTATAGCGTAGCTGTCTTTAGAAAGCATGTTGTTCAGGGGTCGAACGTGTTTAGAGCAGGAGCCTTTTTAGTTGACCATCTATTGGGGCCCTTGTTTATGAGTAACAATCCTTCAAGCCCTTGCTTGAATGAGTCAAAAGAAAAACCAAAAAAAAAACACCAACAAACAAACACAAAACACAACAGTTGGTAGGCAGGCAGTGACCCCTGAACTGTGAAGCCATATTTGTCTCTGTTGAATACAGTTGTTTGTTTTTATTCTCAGCTCCTCTTTTTTCCATGGCAGCTCATTTACCTTTTGGTAGACTAAATCAATACTAAAATCCTCTTCTGTGCTTTGAGTGATTTTGCCTTCTTGTCAGTTCCTAATGGCTTCCTTTGATCAATTTTGTTACTTTGCACAGGCCTTTTAGCTTGGGAAGTCTGGACATAAAGGAATGTGCTGTGTAACGTTTTGCTTCTGATAACTCTTCCAGTGTAATTAAAGTGTGCTAGGAACAGAGGCACACTTAAAGTGGGAAAACATTTCATTCCAATTTTTCAGGTTCCTGCAGCCAGTACATAAGATTGACATGAATTTAACAGATCTCCTTGGAGAACTTCAAAGGGACCCGTGGCCAGTGACCCAGGGAAAGAGGCCTTTACGTTCCACTGGAGTAGCTCTTTCGATTGCTGTTGGCTTGCTAGAGGTACTTTTATTGCAGTTGTTTGTTAGGGATGAGCTGGGCAAAGCAAGCACCTGGCAGTATTTGCTGAGATGTACAGGTTTCAGTGCAGATTGGTTTGCAGCCAGTCACACTGAGGTGCAGCAGGGCATTTTGACTTTGCTGATGTGTGGCATGAGTTAGCACCAGCTGGTGTAGAGCAGGCTAGGAATTTATATTTAGTTGTAAACAGTGTAAATGGTGCAGGTGTTTAAAGGCTTCTGCTTCTTATGTATATTGCCATGTGAGGGTGGTTGTATGTACTCTGATTCTTTTTGTTTGTTTGTTTGTTTTCAAGGGTCATCTAAGGTAGAAGTAAAAAGCATACTACTTCCTGTAGTGAAGATTGCTGTAGTTTGAGTCTAAACTAGAGGGTACCTGTCAAGAAAAGTGTTGCTGTTTTTCAGGTCTTCCTGTAACAGAGACAGGTCCCTGATGGTATTGCAGAATAACGTACAGATTCCTCTCTAAAGAAAGCTTTGTCCTTTTAAACATCTTTTCCCTGAGTTCTAATATAAGACCATATTTTTATTTTAGGGCACATTTCCAAACACAGGAGCGAGAATAATGCTATTTACAGGTGGTCCACCAACACAAGGACCAGGCATGGTGGTGGGAGATGAATTGAAAACACCCATTCGTTCTTGGCATGACATAGAGAAGGACAATGCAAGGTTCATGAAGAAGGCCACCAAGGTAAGTGCTGTGTCAGCTGGGGGAGAAAGCACACATAGGAGCTTAGGTTTGTTGTGTGGCAGGGGGTGTTTAAACGAATGTGAGTGTTGGAATACAGAATGGGATTGGGAGGAAGGAGGTGACCGAACTTATGTAGGCAGCTTCCAGTATCCTTCTGTAGGTAACAGAAGTCTTATTTTCTTGGTATGAAATCAGTATGTCCAGACATTTGCATAGCTGTTTGTGAAATGCATGAGCCTTTCTGTGTGTTAAGCTACGAAAATGGTCAAAGGACGAACGAGAGTCTTACTTTTAGTTACTTGTCCAAGTGTGGTCATGTGCCTTCTCAGAGAAGGAAGTATTTCAGAGTTCTTGTCTAGCTGATGGTGAGTGGAGGTCCTTTTATCTCCTTCAGGAGAGGGGAAAAAACAAGCCTGTACTCCAAGAACTGGTGATTTCCAAAAAGTCTCCTTTTTCTCTTGACATGTGAAAGAATAGTTAGATTATTAGGTATGGAATGTGCCTGTCAGCTTAGAGGAAGCAGTATGATACCTGTCCTCTTAACTATCACCTAGAAACCCTTAGGTTTTCTATCACAGAGAGCCCATGCTTGTATGATGGTAGCAATTCATGTCTTCTCTGCACTTGCAACTTCCAGCTCAAGTTTATCCAAGGGCAAACATCCTAGGAGGAAGAACTGTGTTTAAACAAGCAGCTCTTTACCTTTACAGCTTCATTTGTGCTTTGTGCATTAGTGTGTTGACTTCAGCTGGAGAGCAGAGGAAAAATTGCCTGATGCAGCATCCTAAATATTCCTAAATATTGTGTGTGTTGTCTGTTCTCCCCAGCACTACGAGACTCTGGCCAATCGCACTGCCACCAATGGTCATTGCATTGATATCTACGCCTGCGCCCTGGATCAGACTGGATTGCTAGAGATGAAATGTTGTGCAAACCTCACTGGGTATGTATGTAACAGGAAACACAAAGGTGGTTTTGTTTTTTCTTTTTTTTTTTTTTTTGGAGGGGGAGAACAGTTCGAAAAGCAGTTAGTTTTCTATGACTGCAAAAGGGTGAGATTTTTGTCATTTATTCTAAATTGTGGTTTGAATTTGCCAGGAGTTACATGGCAAACCTCCCCTGATCCCAGTCTGCATTTCTGAAGCCTCAAAGTAGCGTAAGAGTTAACACTCCTGGTAGAAAACTCAATGTCCTGCTTTGGAGAAAGGTATTCTAAAGCATGATGCAACATGTCTTGCAAATGCCTTCTGTCACCTTCAAATGCCCTGGGAGGTAGCAAGTACCCTTTGCAGAACTGGTGGGACATAGATCCCCTCTGTTGTGATGTGTGTGTGACTGAAGTGCCATCAGAATAGCAGAGCTTCAGTCATGGTGGGTAGACGCTTTCATTATGTTGGCCAGATTTTCTCGTGCTTAACAGCTCATTTTGCTTTCTTAGGGGAAGTAGGCTGAGCAAGGCTCTTTTCTGGGTAGAGATGTTTGTAACCAGTGGAAACAGGAGCATTTTTAAGGCAGCTGAAGGGATGACAAGAAATATAGTTGAGAAAGCAAGCTGGCAGAAATGGAGCACTAACTTGTCTGGCTTTGGAGACATCTATGAATCTACATTCCCTAATGCAAATTCTACCTTTGCAAAGGCATGCTTTAAAACAGTTTCTGCCTGTATTTGCATGCATGAGAGTTGGAGGGGTTGTATCCTTGCTGATATACTTCTAGTTCTCAACTGTTTCAGTTACCTTGTGTGGGTTTTTTTTCCTTCTCAGAGGACACATGGTGATGGGAGATTCCTTCAACACTTCTCTCTTCAAGCAGACCTTCCAGCGGGTATTCAACAAAGGGCTCAATGGGGAATTTCGGATGGCTTTTGGTGCAAATTTGGAAGTGAAGGTGAGAGATTAGTTTAATTAGTTGACATTAACTTAGAAGTGCAAGTGCTGTTGATTGGAAAAGTTTTCTAGGTATCTGTGTGTATAAAATTCTATGTCTTTGAGGTCAGCTGTAGTGCCTTCTTTGGAAAAAGCATCACATTGGAATGAGTAAAGGTATTTTTTATTTGAAAGTTTATTAAATTTGTGGTTTAAAAAAAACCAACAACTGAGCTTACATTCACCAGCTGAGGCAGGGAGGGACCTTGGGAATGTACTCAAGGATGCTTTCCTTGTAATTCACCTTCTGATCAAAGCTGAGCACCTGATTTAGTCTGTGTTCTATTTGACTAACTTGATTTTTTTTTAAGAACTTTTTTTTGTCTCATTCTAGACATCCAGAGAGCTGAAAATCGCAGGTGCTATTGGACCATGTGTATCCCTGAACGTGAAAGGACCATGTGTTTCTGAAAATGTACGTTTTCAACACGAAAAAACCAACTATATTTAGTAGGAAACAAAGGGTGCAAAATTTCTATCGAAACTGGAGCTTAGACAGAATGTGAGAAAAGGCAGTGCTTGTTGGACTGAATTCTTGTCCCATAAAGCTGCCTTCTAACTGTATTACCCTCAGTAACTTAATCCACATCCTAAAGATAAGAAATGCAGAAAGATTGCCTCGTGTCTCTGATCAGAATTTAACATGAGCTGACCTTAACTACTGCTAAATACTAAAAGGCTTTTCAATTCTATGCAGGAACTTGGAATTGGAGGAACATCTCAGTGGAAAATTTGTGGTCTGGATCCCTGCACAACTCTGGCCATTTACTTTGAAGTGGTAAATCAGGTCAGCCCTAGCTTTTCTTTTTTTGTCTTCATTTTTATATGCCAACTGCTTGTAACAGGATCAGGAAGTCCAATGGCATTTCTTCTGTTGTGAATGAATGGTTGCAGAGTAGAAAAGTGTTTTGTGCCAAAGTAATATTCATAGGGGTTGTTTCCATATTTGTAAATGGCATCATATTTTTACTTCATACAAAAACTGCATTCTTTCTTCTTGTCTTCTGATGGCATTCATTTCACAAAGAAGAAAATGTCTTTTTGCTATTAGGTGCTGTGGAGAATGAAAGCACAAAAGTCTCACTTCTTGGAGAATTTGTCCTCCAATTTGTTATGAGATAGCTGAGAAGCAACTTCAGGCTGGGAAAGCTTCTGAGCACATGGTAACTAGGAGTACTAAACCAAAGGAATTCTTTTTCACTCCCACTCTGCTGCATGGGCTCCCTGTTGTTGGGAATAGGGCCCAAAGGACCTTTAGTCAGACCTTGCACTGCCACACTAATGTTCAGTGTTACGGGGATGATAAATAAGTTGCTGCATCCTTTAAAGGACAAGCTGATAAGTGTCAGGTATGGAATTAAAAATGCACCCAAAACCACTTGGCTTGTAGGGCTCTTACAAAACAGAACATTAACAGATGTGTGTCTCTTCTGTGGTTTATCTCAAGCTTGAACTTAACTGTGTTCGGCAGATGCCTTGGATTTGTCTCTGTAGTATGCCAAGTCAGCCTATCTTGAAGGCTTTCCTTGTTTACTTTGCAGCACAATGCACCAATACCTCAGGGAGGCCGAGGGGCAGTGCAGTTTGTCACTCAGTATCAACACTCCAGCACACAGAAACGCATTCGTGTCACCACCATAGCTAGAAAGTAAGTACCTCATGCTGGTTCTTTGGCAGAATTGCAGAAATGTAAGCCACTGTCTATGCTGGTATTGTTTTAGCTTTTTATTACATTAATTGGCCACAGAGTATTTGGCATGGGGGAAAAAATGTGGGTTGGGTTTTGCTGATGACAGATTTTACACTAACCCTTTACTAATCCTTTAGTTGGGCAGATGCACAAAGTCAGCTCCAGCACATAGAAGCTGCGTTTGACCAGGAAGCAGCTGCTGTGCTGATGGCACGGCTGGGAGTGTACAGAGCTGAGTCTGAGGAGGGACCTGATGTACTGCGATGGCTGGACAGACAGCTGATCAGACTGGTAAGACTGATGGAGTGCACTCAGCAGCAGTCTTATTTTCAGTTAAAATGATCTCTTGGGATGAAAACACCGTTCTTTTTGCAGACTGACTTGCTTCGTTTGTGCTCTAATTGTGGTCTCAAAGTATGTGATAACTACAAAGGCTGTATGATCAGTAGTTAGTGATGGGATAGGTAAGCATCCCATCGTGATGGAAGAGTTAGCCCTTGAGATTAAAGAAGTAATAGTGAAATGATAATGCAGGTGGGAAGGGACCTCTACAGGTCTCAACACTCTGCTTAAGCAGGGCTAGTTTCATGTTACAGTTAGATGCTGTGGCTCTTGTTCAGGTGAGTTTTTATGATCTCCAAGGATGGAATTCGTCTTGTTTCTTGGTAGCCTGTTCCAGTATTTGATAACAGTGTGATTTACTATTATTATTTTTTATATCCAGTCAGAATTCCAGTTTCTTCAGTTATGTGCTAGGTAGCTATACAGAGCATAATGCCAGATTCCAGACTGAGCAAACCCAGCTTTTTAGGCCACTGTTCCTTTGCCAGCATGCTGGCGTCTGCTGGCCTTGCTTTGGGATATCCATGTCTGTATTGAACTAGGAAGCCTCAAACTGGATACAGCATTCAGATAGGATTAGGATCTCACCAGGATGAAGTTCAGGGGAGTTATCACTTCCCATCTAGTGGCATTGTTCTGCGCCTTCATACTGTCTCTTTCTTCAGACTTCACAGGCCTGAATTGCCAGAATCTCAATCAGTTCTGTCTTAATCTAAACACTCATGAATTTCACACTAACAGTTAGGGCACATCAGATGCTGGAAAAAAAGAGACAATATCAAATAAAAATTTGAGCACCAGAACACATATGCGTATACTGTGTGCTGAAATGATTGTGGACTCATTTGTGGTTGATAAATTTTTTTAAAATTTATAAGGAAATTGATAAAGATCACCCTGCTAGTCATGGAACCAGGCCAAACCAGCCCATAAACCATTGACAAACTACTTGTTTTTAGTGAAGCATCTAGTGAAATTTTAGTCTGCTGTTGCTTTAGAAGGAAGTAGGAGATGCTGCAGTAGTGTTTCATACTGTACAAATTACATTGTGTGATAATGATCCAGTGGAAAAAAATGGGTGGTACTAGAAGCACTATTTATTTCATTCTTAAATAACTTTGAATCTGGATTCAAAATAGAAGATTTTTATATACATAAAATGATAAGATGATTGAATTGTCATTGTCACTCCAGTAAGATACAGAAGCTACTGACGATTAAGTTCTTGCTGCCACATTCATGACTTGTTTGCTCTGTTTAAAAACATACAAAAATCATTCCAAAAAAACGTTGATTCTTAGAGAGAGATAAACAAAGTATGCATTTTGTTTCCAACAGTGTCAGAAATTTGGACAGTACAACAAAGATGATCCCAACTCCTTCAGATTGTCGGAATCATTTTCTTTGTATCCCCAGGTAAGAACCTTCTTGCAACTATGGGAAAAGTTTGCAAGGGTGAGTGATGGTAAAGCATCTTGTACCGTTAATCAGATTTGTGAGGGAAGGAGCAGATGCTTTTTGAATTTGTTGGGTGGTCTTGTAGTTCAGTGTTGGAAAAAAATGGTAAGTTAAGAACTCTGAGGAGTTCACTGGGAGACTTTTTTCAGGGGATTTGCTGTTTACAAGGTGCAGAAGCTTTGGCAACTCACACTTCTCACTCATCTTTCTGATGCAGTTCATGTTCCATTTGCGACGCTCCCCATTCCTGCAGGTCTTCAATAACAGTCCAGATGAATCTTCTTATTACCGTCACCACTTTGCTAGGCAAGATCTCACCCAGTCTCTCATTATGATTCAGCCCATCCTTTATGCTTATTCTTTCCATGGACCTCCTGAGGTAAGTCTGTGTTTAACAGAGAGAGGTGAATCAATCCAAAGTAAAGAGCATTCAGTCAGGATAACATTAGTACATTAAAAAGGTCCTTACTTTGTTTTTCTTAGTTAAAGTAATTACTAAGGGATGAGATGGGGCATTGTACAACACAAGCTATATTTTCAGTAGGCTTACTCTTAGTATGTAAATTATACTTTCAGTGGGCTTTTAAAATACACATACGTGCCCCAAAAAAGAAGCCCCCAAAAGCTAATGCCATATCTGGCGTCTTGGCAGCTCAGTAGTGCTACTGCTTCTCTGCTGGAGGCTGCCATCTCCACCATGTAAGTCAGCAAGCCTCTGCCCTTCCAGGTCACTAGTACAGAATTGTAGGGGTTGGAAGGGGCCTCTAGAGATCGAGCGAGTCCAGCTGCTTGCTTTCAGCTGTTTAAGCAGCAACATTCAACTGCTATGCAGACTTTATTAATTTAAGTTGACTGCAGCGTATCTGGCAGGAAAGAAACACAGAAGCTGCTGCAGAAACACTGTAAAACCTTTTTGGCAGCATTTGCCTGAGTATGTGTGTTAAATCTCTTGTTTTTCTTGGCTTCTCAAGATCATTAAACTTGATAGCCATAGAAATTGCTTTCTCACATACTGCATTTCATACAGCAGCTGAGGACCTGCTGCTTGGTTCAGTGATGCCACAGGGGGCTGATGGTACTCTGAAACATTCACATGAACAGCAGCCCTTGACCGACACAACACCCCTCTGTACATGGAAGGCTGAACAAGTTGTTCAGCTTACAGTTCAGCTGAACTGTAAGGTTAATACAGTTTTGAGGTTTTAATGATGACTGACCTTTATTTTCCATAGCCAGTGCTTTTGGACAGCAGCAGCATTCTTCCTGACAGAATCCTACTGATGGATACTTTCTTCCAGATAGTAATCTACCTTGGTGAGGTACGGTGAGATGTATTCTCTGAACTCTCCTCCTCCTGCTACACATGCAAACAATGCTACTGTTAGTATAAAATGAACCACTTGCAAAGCTTATCCCTGGCATAATGACATCATATGCCTGTTCCCAGTTGTAATGCATAAAAATCCTACTGGAGTAGTTAAGCATATGTTCTGCTGTGAGAAATAGCCATTGAGTTAGATTGCTAACTAAAAAAGTTTAAAAAAATAAAATAAAAGCTTTTGCTTTTTAAATACTGGCTGTTCTTTACAGCTGTTCCTGTACTGAGGTGTAGGCTCCTTCTGAACCTCCAGATTTAGATCAATATCTAAAGCCTTGGCTTTCCAGTGTCTTTTCAGTATGAAGACCTATAGATCTGTGTTGGAATACTGTCAGGTTTTATAAGGGAGCACTAAGCTACTGCAGCTGGATGATAGAAACATCTCACACTCTAAAGAAGTTGTGATGTAGAGAGTGAAGCTGGTTTGTTTCTCTCTTCTTTCTCTGGAAATATCCCTTTTATTTGATGTTTTTTTTCCCTCTCAGATTCTTTTCAGTCTTGTTTGGGGAGTACCTTTCATGCAATTTTTTCTACCTAAACATGACATCAAATCAGAATTTAAATAAGCTCAGCTTGGCTTATGGCCTTCCTGTTAGTAAATTTTTTGGAGAGGTGTTTTAACTCTTCTCTTTGTTTTTGAACTGAGCTACTGACTTTTTATGACTGTTACTAGAACGCTTAAAGTTTGGTGTGGTGGCCTGCAGCTGCTCTATTATAATCTCCCCACATTCTTCCATGTAGTATTTGTCCTCTCTGAAAAGTGAGTGGTGATACACAGTCCACACAGGCAGGAGTTGGATGGTTGAATCAATAGTGACAATAAGCCTTTACAGGTTACTTTAAACAGTGCCTACCTGCCTCAAATCTTGGGAAGCAAGAGACTCAACTGGGACCTTGAAAAGAATGTAAGGCAATGACTGTTCCACTTAAGACCAAATCAGATTTGGAATGTCACTGATTTATAAATGCTTTACTCGTTTAAGTTGAGGTAGGCAGAAGCATAATGGCTTGAAGTTCACTTTGAACAATTGGCTCTTGTACTGCACAGACTGCTACCCAATTCTGTGTTTAGTGCATGTTCTTAAGGAACAGGCAGAAACTAAACAATACTATTGACAGAATAGTGAAAGCATGTGTTTGTCCTGCTCTGTGTAAGCAGAAATAATGTTCTGCTACCTTCAGATGTCGACAGGCCTCCCCTTCTTAACCAGCACATCTTTGCTATCTCTTCATTTCCTCCCTGTCCCTGTGAACAGACTATTGCACAGTGGCAAAAAGCTGGTTACCAAGACATGCCTGAATATGAAAACTTCAAGCATCTACTGCAAGCTCCACTGGATGATGCCCAGGAAATCTTGCAGACCAGATTCCCAATGCCACGTTATGTCCACACTGAACATGGGGGCAGCCAGGTAAGGAGGTTTATCCAAAAACCCTCTCTGTTGAACAATGCAAATCTGTCTTTTCTTGCTTTACTAAGTAAACTGTTCTGTAAGTTAAACACAGTGGTTATTTAGCTCTTAAAAGTAAGAGCCTGTATATTTTCCCATGAGCTCTTAATTCATCCATGTCTTCTAATAAGCCAATTGCCCCTTGCATGTGTTTTTGACTTCTGAGGATGGAAAGAGAAGGGGAAAAAAAAGGCCAGTGTAAATATCTTTTTATTCTTTGAGTGGTGGGAAGTGTGTACCTAAACTTCCTGAGACAGGGAGTGCAGTTAGTTGGCTAGGACAAACATTCAGTCACTCTGAATGTTTGATCATCTGCTCTTTTATTCTCAGATGCCAGATGAGAATATAAAATGGTCTCTATTTTGACTCTTCCTGGAATTACAGTAGTTCAGTGTGTCTATTGCTAGCCTGTTGTTTGTAGAAGTGAAGAGGCAGGAATTGGTGCTCCAAAACAAAACTTTATTAATTTCTGATGTAAGCATGTTGCCCTGATTCTCCTCTAACCTCTTTTCTGTTGTATGGAAAAGAGCTTATTATAAAAGTGAAATTGCTGATGCCATGTCCATGTTGCATGAAACTAGAGCTGCCCTGCTTGACAAGCATCGCTTGCTATAGGAGAGCACTTGGAGAATCTTAAAGGTGATGTTACCATTTTGAAATGGAGGGCAGAGAGTTTTCTCACAGAAATCTGCCACCACCAACTAACTCCAGAATAACAGTACGGAAAGGAATGCAATCAGATTCTTTCTCTCTTTACAGCAGCATACCCTGACTTTTAACTTGATTCCTCCTTTTCCTCTCCCCAGGTTTCTTCCTCAATCTTACTCTGTTATGTGATGTTCCTTAGCATTATTTCTTTCAAAACAATTTGTAAAACTGTAACACGTTGTAGGAGTACTGTTGTCTGTTCCATGGGAGTCACAGCTGTGTGGTAAAATCTTTCCCAAACATTTATCCTTTCAGAGCACTGCCATTAAAAGTAAGCAGATTCTTATTTTTAAGTCCAGTGAAATTGGTTATGAAACAAAGCTATTTCTGAACTCAGAAACTTGTTTCAGTTCAACAAGTACTTTCCTTGTAAAAGAAGGCGAGCATTGCCAGTCACGTATCTGAGGAGATAAGTCTTAGGGGAGCTGACATTTCTGTCATACTGCAAAAATGTTTTTCCCACGTTTTGTCTTTATAGGCTCGATTCCTGTTGTCTAAAGTGAACCCTTCTCAGACCCACAATAACCTCTATGCATGGGGACAGGTAAGCAATGGAAGAGCCACTTGTATTTGGGAATACTGTAAAATGTACATTCAAATAATTGTCTGCATAGTTGCTGTCCTATTTTATCTCATAGTATTTGGCCTCAGGCTGGGAGCAGGTTGTATTTGTCCTGCTCTTCTTATCTAACAGCTTTTTGCAAGATGTACATGGTTGGCTTTGAAAAACTTTGAAATAGTGTTTTGGAATACAAGGAAACAAGGGTATTCTGTGCACCAAATGATCTGTGATGTAATTACTGTCTGACATTGTAATAGTTGTAGCATTTTAAAAGACAATCGAGTGAATAGGTTTGTCTCTTACGCAGCTTAGATTCTTACTCATCCTGATAATTGAAGTCCATGTTTGTCGAGATAAAGAGTTCTAGTGGTGAGCACTAGATTACACTACGTTCAGAATAAAGTTTTCAAGCCTGGATATGATGAAACGTCTGCTTCTGTTCTTGGATGGAATTTCCTCCAGATTTTCAGCATATTGTGGGTTTTTTTTTTTGCTTTTTCTAAAGGGTGGCTGTCCTAGTAGAGGTGCTGCAGAACAGGCCAGTACCTCAGCAGCCTGATGACAGCAGGAGATCAGTGGTTTCCAGCAGCAGTGCTTTTGTCCCTGTCATCTTTCCTGTAACCAAGTTACCTAAGTAGTGCACAGGCAGATAAGGAGAATGTATTTTGTGGCTGCTACTGATGGAAGCAGCTGATAGAGATACTCTTACGGGTTTTAGATGAGCTGATGTAGAAATTGATATTTGCCTTCTGTTACAAATCTGATGTAAAATCCTTAGTCCATAGTTAGTGTATGTAGCGTACAGATACGTACAGATACGATTTTTCTATGAATAATTAGTTTTTAATGTCTTCTGCCTTGTTTCTGTAGAGCCTTGAGCAGAAACCTTCCTAATGCATTAGAAGGAAGAAACATTTCTGCAGTAGTGCAGGTGGCACTGAAAGATACTGTCAAATACTAGACTACCCTTCAAGTGGAAAAGGTTTAGCAGGCAATGAGCTTAGTGCTGACATTTGCTTTGCTTTTGCTTAGTTCCCAGGGCCAGCAGCGCTATTTCATGCTCGTTATTTATTTCCTTAATTTCTCTGCAGGAATCAGGAGCCCCTATCCTGACGGATGATGTCAGTCTGCAGGTGTTCATGGACCACCTCAAGAAGCTGGCGGTCTCCAGTGCAGCGTGACTTGATTGAACCCAGCAGCACAAATGGGAGAGAGATGTACATTGCGGGGATGATAGAAGCGGAACGATTTATTTACATTTCCTTTTAGACTAAGGTTTTTAAGTATTAAGTGAAATAAATATTTGGGGAGAGCTTAGTACTTTGCCCTTCTAGATATTAATTTATTTGTATTCCTTTTTATCTCTATTGTTTACGCTACTTTTCTCATACTGTATTGGGAGCCAAAGTATGTTTTATCTGGTGTAGATCTTTGCAGCCTTAGCTTAATACGTAATGATCTCTGGTCTGAAGTGGTGGCTTTAGGCAACCAGGGGCTGAATTAATGGAAAATAAAACTGGATAAGAAAAGCATTAATGCTGAGTGCTGTCCCCCATTGAGCTGTACGTGCGTTTTTGAAAACACACCACCAGAGGAGGTACCAACAAATAATGCCACTCGCTGCTTCTAACACACGGTTTCAGTCGCGGATCTGAAGTTTTATGTGGAAACAAAGAGAGACGTGAAGAATATACAGTGCGGAACACTTCTGAGGCAGAGCAGACGGGCTGGAGGTCGGCGTGCAGCACCGTGCCGGAGGACACCTTCTGGCTCCGGTAAGGCCGACGTTCCCGCGCGCGCCGCCATCTTCCGCTCCCGCCCCTCAGTTTTAGCGCATGCGCGGCTCCGCGCACGGCCCGCCGCCATCTTTCCGCCACTCCCCGAGCCGGGGCGCATGCGCGTAGCGGCAGCCCCGCGCACGGGAGTTGCTGGGGGCGATGCGGGCGGCGGTGTGGAACACGCGCTCGGCGCTGCTGTACTCGATAGGCGGCTGGACCGTGCTGGGGGGCGTGCTGCACTACAGCTACAAGAGCGGCGGCGGGAACGGTACGGGGCCGGTGCGGCCCTCTAGGCCCCAGCACGGCGCCTCAAATCCCACCGCGGGGCGGCGGCGGGGCCGGGGCGGGAGGGGAGGGCCGGGCTGAGGAGCCGGCAGGGGGCGGGGCCTGGCCCAGGCGGGCGGCGCACCGGGCGGAGAAGGAGGCGGGGAGTCTGATCGTATCTGTGGCTGCTGCCACGGCTGGTGGGAAGGATGGCACGTTTTAATGCGAAGTTCTTTCGTTTCGTTTTGTTTTCTCTCCCCGTTCGTTAGAGGACGAAAGCGATGATAAGGCGAACGAAGAGCTCTCCAGAGATGTGGTTACAAGTAAACCCATGGGGTTACACGTCACCACCGTAGTGACGTACCACAAGGAATTGCCTCCTCTCACGCGGCTGCTCCGGCGTATGACAGCCTACTTTACTGCCAGCAGTAGCCCTCCCCCTTCTGAGAACTGAGCAGGCGGAACGTTGTGCTGTGCAGGAGAGCCTGAGGACGTGGTCCTGCCGTCTGGCACCACGCTGTCGGTTGGAGAGGTTCTGTCGCGTTGTTGAAACAAAACAACAGATCCCTGTCCGAAATTCCTTTGCCAGACTCGCAGGCTTTCCTGCCTGTTCACATCAATGCTGTTCTTTGCACATGTACTCAAATTATTAAATGTGAACTAGGTTCTGTGGAGTCTCGTGAGATGCTGGTGAGCTGGAGTGCTGCCCAGGGGGCTGGCCAGCTGCCTCAGCAGCTATTTTGTGAAGGTTTCCCAGCATAGGGGCTGCTGTGCATGAGCTGCTCTCTCAACCCGTTGGGTCCAAAATAAAATGTTAAAGAATTTTTAAGCGGAAAGGAATGCAGTTTAATCTTTGGGGTGTAAGAGCTGTGGTCATCCTTCAAAAAGAAGCAGACAGGGTGTACAGCTTTGTCCCCTGATGCATGGCTACCTGACCTTATACCCCCTTTCCCTCAGTTTGCTAAATCTTTCCGTAGCTCCTCTTAGAGCTGCTGTTGCTTCATAGGATCTTAATCCTATGCTGTTGCTTCATAGATCATAGGATCTACATGCTTCCTCCCCTTCTAGGGTGCTGTCTGCCTGCTGTGACTGTAATCTTCCTTTCTATACGGTTTCCCCCAGTCCTTGTGGACATGCTTCCTTTTCAGGGGCTTCTCCCAGTCCCTGCAGGCGCTGCCTCCCTTCAGAAGGAAGCTGCCGGTTTCCATGGGTACCTCTGGACGCCTCATTCCTGCAGAAGCGAACGGTATGGGTGCGCTGCTACCTCCAGTTGTTTTTTCTATAGGCGCTGCTGAAAAAATAACGAAAAAAAAAATTGAAAGGCCCCACCTTCAGAGGAAAGGAGCCCCTCCGCACCGTTCTGTAGGCATTCGGTCTGTACGCAGCCCCGTTTCCATAGGGGCAGCCTCTCCGTAGGCTCCGCCCGCACTGCGGCGGTACCTCCCATCCGCCAGGGGGCGCTGCGAGCGGCGCGGGCCAGCAGGGGGCGGCCGCCGTTGCCTAGCGCCGCCACCTCCCCGCGCCGGGCCTGCGCCGCGCCGCCATGAAGGCCATCGTCCAGCGGGTGGCCCAGGCCAGTGTCACAGGTCAGTGCGCGGCACCGGGAGGGATACCGGAGCCGGAGGGGCGGGGGGAGAGGAGGCGGGGGCGGGCGGAGCGTTGCTGAAGCGTTGCTCCGCCCGCCCCCGCCTCCTTCCCCCCGCCCCGCGGCCGGGCCCCCATCCGCGCTCCTCTCAGAGCCCCCCTCGCTTCGCCTTTGTTGGCGCGTGGCTTTCGGTTGCCCCGGCGCTGCTGGCGTGTGCTACCAGCGCTGCCCCGGCCGCCTTTCTGTGCCGCCCGCGGCCGCTTGCCTTCTGTTTTCACCGCCGTTGAGGAGCTCTGTGCTCAGCGGGAGGGTCGGAGCCGTGCGTCGTTCAAAGTCTTATTTTAGAACGAGGACTAAGAGGCCCGAATAGACGTGACTTTCTCGCAGCTGCTGCGGGGTGCTGCGGCGCGGAAATGGGGAATGCCCACTGAGTTCAGTCGGGTCATTTTTCCTAAGGTTGGAGAGTGTTGTGCTGCTGCTGTGCTTAGCGCTGCTGGTCCAATTGTAGGCAGAAATCTTCATATCGAATGCAGAGAGTGGGGAGTGGAGATCAGTGACAAGTGGTGTCTCTCAGGGGGCACTGCTGGGCCTGGTGCTCTGAAATATTATCAGACATCAGCAGTGGGTTTGAGTGCCCCTTCAGCGAGTTTGTGGATGATGCCAAGCTGTGTGGTGTGGTTGACGTGCCCAAGGAATGAGATGCCATCTAGAGGGACCTAGGCTCCAACAGTGGTCATGGGTGAACCTCATGAGGTTCAACAAATTCGTGTGCCAAGGTCTTGTAACTGGGTGATGGCAATTCCCGCTATCAGTACAAGTGGGGGGTGTATGCATAGAGCACAGCCTTGCTGAAAGGGACCTGGGGGCACAGGTGGATGGCAAGCTGGACATGAGCCAGCAATGTGCCCCTGCAGCCTAGAAAGCCAACTGTATCCTGGGCTGCATCAAAAGAAGCGTAGCCAGGAGGGCAAGGGAGGTGATCCCACCCCTCTGCTCTCTGTTGTGAGACCTCATCTGGAGTACTGCGTCCAGATGTGGAGTCCTCAGTACAGGAGAGGTGTAGACCTGCTGGAGCATTCTCTAGAGGAGGGCCACAAAAATGATCCAAGAAATGGAACACCTCTCCTACAAGGACAGACTGAGAGCTGTTCAGCCTGGAGAAGACAAGGCTCTGGGGAGACCTGAGTGCGGCCTTTCAGTATCCAGAGGAGGGCTGTAAGAAAGAAGGGGCCAGGCTCTTTAGCAGAGACTGTTGTGATAGGACAGGGAGAAATGGTTTCAAACTAAAAGGGGAGATTTATTTCAATATAAGTACGAAGTTTTTCTAGTAAGAATGGTGAGACATTGGCACAGGTTGCTCAGGGAGGTGGTGGATGCCCCATCCTTGGAGACATTCAAGGTCAGGCTGGATGGTGCTCGGAGCACCTGATCTGGTTACGATTCTATGATCTCATCTTACTTGTTTTTTTTTTTCCCTTTCCCAGTGGGTGGTGAACAGATAAGTTCAATAGGACGAGGCCTCTGTGTGCTGCTGGGCATTTCTCTAGAAGATACGCAAAGAGAGCTGGAGCACATGTAAGTCACGTATTTCCTTTCACTTTCTCTTCTTTTACTTGTGCATTTTTGATTTGGTGATACCTATTCTGTAGCTAAGGAAATGAGGCACTCTTTCTTTTGGAATATGCAGGTTTGCCTGTGTTAGTTCCTGTTCAGACTTTACTTGGAGTGCTAATATTTAATTAGAGTTTGCTTTTTATGCCCTATTCATAAAAGCAGTTTTCCATTTCCTGTCTATGTGGCTTTTATCACAAAAAGACTTAGAGAGGAAGAATCAACACATTGTTTTTATTTCTAATCTCCATTATTTGAATATCTGCCCTTTTTCTATAAGATTTTACCCTGAAGACCTTCACTCTTCATGTTTGAGATACATCAGAAACCTCAGACTTCTCACATTAGTTTGCATGTGAGAAGTTCTGTTCTTTCCAAAGACTGGGCAATCTCATCAGTTACTTTTCTGTAAAGATTAACTAATTTTGGCAGCCCAGAGGTCTGACTCTGCTATCCCTTCTATGGCCACAAAGTATCGCAGTTCTACCACCCAACACCTGCAGGGGAGAGCTCTCCAGGCAGATATTCTATTTCTTCAGGCTTTTTATCATTCAGGGACTAATCTCAGTTCTTATGAAGGCAAAGAAGAAACAGGTAATAGAGATAAAGACCTATTCAAAAAGAGGAAATGCTTCTTCAAGCAGTGAAGAGACAAGAATGTGAATGAGGGTGAAACATCTCCAGGATGAGGAAGAGAAAGTAGAAAGTGAGGGTGCGAACTAAAGGTCTATTATGGATCTCACATGTGAAACTTGTAGAAAATGCTGATGACAAAGCTGAAGACACTTTTATTAAGACATTCTCCTATGCCTTGTCTTACTGTTTGTCTCTTCAGTGTGTAACATTTGCTCTCTTGTTTCTCATTACTACTTTGTCATATGAAAGATGCTTCTGAATATTCCAAGGGTGTGATCAATAACAACTGTGCTCACAGCACCAGGATGTTTGGAAAACTGGGAAAAATGGGAAGCTGATGTCTGAAAACAACAAATAAGAAGAAATCAGCTTAACCAGTCTCTTCACATGCTATTAAAGGAAACTTCAGTAATCTTGTAAATGAAACAACAGACAACTTTGTCATTAAAACACAGCAGTGATAATTAATTAAGTCTGTGTACCAGGCCTATCAAAGCTTTTAACCACCCACTTACTTCATTTCTGTTTGTCCTTGGCATGCAGTAATTGGGAGGGATATATATGTATATAATCTGACTGTACCTTAGTGATGGGAAAGCTTGAAGCTGGTTCATAGTGAAGTCGCAGCTTTGTTTTAAGCAAAATGCCTCACTTCTGGTGCAGCGTAAAAGATCTGGCTGATGGCTGCAATTGAATTGCTTTGCACTCGTTGCACTTAATTGTTGCTAGATGCTGAAGGTGTGAAGCTAAAAGAATAAACAGAAGTCTGGAGAGTGATATGCATGCACTCATGGTATCAGAGTTGAACCATAGGTGAGATTGCAAGACTGCTTTCGTGAAAGTCCCCTGATCCTTGTCGTCTTAGTTCAAGCCAGTCATTTCCAGCCTCTACCTCCAGGAACCAGCCCTAAGGACAAGTTCCAGTCCCTGCTTCGCTGCCACCTGTAGTTCTGCACTGCTGACTGCCTTCCTCATCATCCTAATGAAGAAGTGCTGTCATCATCTGGGCTGTAGGGTCGGTCTGTGAAGAGTGCGAGGAGGAGACAGAGGAGGAGATGTGAATCGTGTTTGGAAACAAATATCATTTAAGATGATCTCATTTCATTTCAGTCATGCTGAGTGTGATTTGCCTGTGCAGTAGGAGGATTAAAATTTCCAAATTTGTGCATGTTAAGTAATGTTGTGACATATAAAATCAGAGAGTGAAGAGTAAGCTTTTTTACTTACAGCACCATCTTTATGACACTCTGTAATGTGCAGTTGTTCTGTCCTGGTCTTGTGCTCTATAAAAACATGAAGTACAACCAATGGCTTTCTTAGTTATGGCTCTGCCAAATGTGAGGAGATCTCTGTGATTTAGGAAGGAAGGGACAAAAGAAATATGTTATGTGGTGGCAGAATGAATGTGTGTCTGCCATCCTTTTATCTCTTCCAGTGGCAGGTATTATCTGTACCTGTTGATCCTTAATGGGACAACTGAGAAACTTCAGAAATCTTTTTCTTCTCCCAGGGTTCGAAAGATCTTAAACTTGCGAGTGTTTGAAGATGAAAGTGGGAAGCACTGGTCCAAAAGTGTGATGGATAAACAGTATGAAGTGTTGTGTGTGAGCCAATTTACTCTTCAGTGCATCCTTAAAGGAAACAAACCTGACTATCACATGGCAATGCCTACAGAGCAGGCGGAGAGTTTTTATAACAACTTCCTAGAGCAGCTAAGAAAAGCCTACAAACCAGAGCTTATTAAAGGTAAGGGCAAAAGATTGGTAAGGTCCTTGCTGTGACCAGTGGACTGTGTGTGTATGTGCTTTTCTGTGATCGATACTTTGTTTTGTGAGTTTTTGTCTGTGCTGCAAAGCAGCTGTCTTTATGCAGCAGTAAGGGAGGGGATGTTAGGTGATCCACCTCGCCTTTCTCTAGGCACACCATTTCCTGGCATTCCTCTAGAACGCCTTGACATTTAGATGTTCTCGTGTTGTCAGCAATTGTTCAACAGGAATGATGATGTAACTCAGAGAGGCTGTGACTATGAGAATAAACTGCGATGCCAGGCTTGCTAGAATTTGTGCTAGGCTTTGTGCTAGAATAACCCAGAACATTTCTTCTGAGACTTAGGTGGTTAGTCAGGCGCAAAGGCATCACCAGTGTGTGATGAACAGTGCATCTCAATCTGGCACTTTATTTTTACATTTTGATAAGTGGCAATGATGATAGTGGGAGGTGTAATGTAGTACTTGAAAACAGCATTTCATTTAGAGTATCTTTTCTCAAATATATGCCATTTATGCAACAATTTTCTCTTCACCAGAAAACGCCTGGCTTCTCTTTGCTTTTGTTCTCTATCCACCTTTTCTGCTTGATTTCTGGCCATTTGCAGATTTAAACTTGAATTTTTGGTACAGTTGTCCAAAAGACAAGAATCTAGAAGTGTATGTGTGTGTATGTTTGTTTAAATGAATTATTAACAGACTGAAGTGGAAAAATTGAGAGAGAGAGGCAGAAAACTAGCTAGAGAAAGCTTTGGGTACTCAGCTTCACTTTGACTGTTGTTGATACCCAGCCTTGTCATGCAGTGCTTTCCATTGAGGCACAGTGAAATGCATGCGTCAAATGCTTGTCTGGTGTCAACCTTCCAATGGCCTGATATATTCCTCCAGTCAACATTTGTTGATGACAAGGAATGCGCTTCTCATATCCCTTCTATGCATCCCTTTTGGTTCATAACATACAACTTATGCTCTGAATTCATTAGACCAAGTTCTTTTTGAATTTTAACTTTCCTGAGAAGTCATTGGGAATAAGATTTGCTCTGCTAAGATTTGATTGATTTGGATGTTTATGTCCAAGTTTTTCACTGAAAAAAAAAGTTTTTCACAGGCAAGCATTTCACTGAAAAGAGGGCCATAAAAATGGATATATATCTCTACGTATCTACATCTTTCTTGAGATTTGGAAAATGCTCAGTTTCTGCTATGCTTTCAAACATTTTGTATTTTGATAGCAGCTTTTTAATCTTCTCTTTTTAGGCTCAAACAAGCCTTCTTCTTTTTTACTTTTAAGTAAATACTAGACTTCTGGCAGACTTATAGGACATGGTTGGGTCTGGAATATCTCCCTATGTTACCAAATTCTGCAGACAGGAACACAGGAGTTACTCTGTCAGATTGGGATCAACCTGCAAACCAGTGTTCCCTGTTCTAGGGTAGTCAATGTCAAGTGTTTAAAAAGGCTTCTTTCAGTCCCTTGTCCATACATAAGATTTCTACAAACCATCAGTGTGGCTAGCTGGACTAGAGCCCTAGACTTAACTGCTACATCCTTTACAATTTTAGCTCCTACCTGAGAGAGCTGTCCTACCTATCCTAAACTGTGAACAGCATGATTATCTAGTAGACTAGTTCTGTTTTGTGAGCAAATGGACATCTTTGTACTTAGCTGTGCATTTATTGTCACTGAATCAGAGCACAGAGCTAAGTGCATGTAGACTTTTTTTTTTAGTGTTTTTTTGCACTTTGTTAGTTGGCTGTTATTTCCTCTGTCTTTCCTCTTCCTTTCCTCCAGTAGCACATTTGGGAAAGATTTTGGTAAATCACCATTTCCTTTTCTTCCCTTTTCAGATGGCAAGTTTGGCGCCTACATGCAGGTACACATCCAGAATGATGGGCCTGTAACAATAGAGCTGGAGTCCCCAGCTGCTGCTGTTGACCCTAAACAGGTAAGCAAAACAGAGAGACTGTCTGCAAGAAATGGGTGTCCAGGTTATGCCTTCACTGCAGAGGTGTACATCTGCCTTTATGTGACACAAATGTGTGAAAGCATTGCATCATCCCAGGGAAGCCTTCCTGATATGAAGCAATACAGCTTCCCTTGGGCATGACAATTTTATGCTTTCCACGCAGCCTCTGAAAAGTAAAATAATTGCATAGTTGCTAAGGTATCTTGGTTTGGAGTTGGTTTTGTTTTACCTTCAAATTCTATTCTGCATCCTTTTGTGATGTTTTACCCAGAAGAGGAACTCGCCTGTTCCCTGTCTGAAATCTCACAGCTTAGCACAAAGTGTTATCAGTCCAAGCTGTACATAATTAGCAGCAGCAGCAGCTCTGTGTGTGGATTAACAGCTGCTTGTGGCAGCACTCACATCCCCTCTCAGAGGAGTTGAGCTGTTGCTGATTTACCCAGGAAATAGTGTGTAAAAATCTGGATGGCAGAGAAGAAAGCTCCACTTTGAGCTCAAGAGCTGTCAAATATAAATGTTCAACTCTATCAAAACTATTACTCTATGTTTTGGGCAACTCATTCAGAGCAAAGCAATGTCGACATAGTTTGAAATTTGTTTATATTTATCAGCAGTGTCTCAGCAATATAAAATATCCACGGTACAGTGGCAGGAAAGAAAAGTGACTTTCTGTGGTCTAAGGACTGTAGCATTTTTGTGTATTGTCACAAGGAATATAATCAGAAACACTTGAAATATTCCAAGACATTTCTGCCTTCTTCCATGCTTCAGAAATTCAGAAAGTGGGTCAGATGAGATACTGATCCCCAGAGAAGGATAGCACAGGTACTGACTGCTGGCAGTGGCAGGGGGTCAGTCAGAACAACTGATCTCAGTTGGTGTTTTTTAGATAAAAGAGTCAGCATTTGCAGGTTTCCACGTTAGTCCTGCTACGTCTGCAGTTAAGACTGTCATAAGAGGGTGAGAACTGCTGATTCTAATCGTGTGCACATTTTTTGTCTGTAGTGTAACTGCATGTCAAAGCTCAAGATAGAGAATGTCTGATCTTATGTTACAATTTTGAACTTTTGCTTATGCAGACATAACTACACTGCACATAGAATCACAGAATCATTTAGATTGAGAAAGGCAATAGAGACTGTCAAGCCTAACCATCACATAATGCTATGAAATCCATCACTAAACCATGTCTATAAGTGCCATATCCACACATTGCTTAAGTATCTCCTGGGATGGGTACTCCACTACCTCTCTGCACAGCCCATTCCAATACTTAACCAGTCTTTCCCTGAAAAAATTCTTCCTGATATTCATTCTAAACCTCCCCTGACACAACTTGAGGCTGTTTCCTCACATCATGTCATTTTTAACCTCAGAACAGAGACCAGCAGCATCCTCACTGCAGCCTCTTTTCAGGTAATTGTGGAGAGAGATGAGTCTTTGTTCAGGCTCCTCTTCTTTAGACTAACCATTTCCCTCAGTCTCTCCTCACGTGTTCTGTTTTCTGGTCCCTTCACCGGCTTGACTGCTCTTCTCTGACTGCATTTCAGCAACTCAATAGACACAAGCAGTTCATGATAGTTCTTCAGATGAGATGGATGTCAGCATGCTCTGTATTTGTGTGAAAAGCATTGGTTTCATTGAACCAGAATTGTCTGCCTGAAGTTTTCTTCATTGTAATACCAAAAAGTTAGTTGCCCTGATTTTTTTTTTCAGTCTGCTCTTTTCTGACAGAGTGCTTTTACAGTGTCCTCTTAAATTACACAAGCTCTCCATAAGCAAGGAAATGAAAAAAATTAAGAGATGTGTAATTCTTTTATTGCCTGCATAATAAAGATGAGTCTGTATTTTGTGAGTACAAAGAAATGTATATTTAATCTTTGTGTCTGAACTCTAGTTCATAGACTGATTGTGCTGCCTGGACAGATTGGAGAATGCACATGGAGATGCGTACGAATCTTTACTCATTTCAGTATTATTTGAGTTTCAGATGGATGAAACTACACTTACAGATTTTACCTTTGTTATAATTTAACAGAAGGCATTAGATCCATTCATGATAAGACAAGGATTAATACAGCTTATCAAATGATCTTCTTCTCTCATATAAATGAACTTGTGTCATTTTTCTGTGGTCAGCTCATGCTCATGTGGGTGTTGTCTTAAATATTCAATGTTACAGCTCCTGTTTTTTCTCTTCCACTGTTAAAGATGTTTCCCTCTGTGGGAGAGATTGAGTAGTCATGCCTAGAGCCTTGGGGATGCTACAGGGCATGGATCTGGATTTATGTCTGAACATCTGCTGTTCTGTTTGCCATCTGTGTTTCTGCACTGCACTGTTCTCAAACTAGTTACAGAACTATGTAATTTCTGAGGTCCCCTGTAGTAACCTTAGAGACCATCTGTTGCATACTCTTTACTCTAGAATATGAATACTACAGAGATTTCAACAGAGCATACGGTCACTTTGCACATAAGAAAATATGTACATATATAATTGCATATATTTCAGCAGTTGTATTGTGCTATTTGCCCTCAAGATCATCTTGGAAGATGGCCAGTATAGGGATGTTTGAATTGGTAATACATGTTATCGATACTGGCATGCTATTGGGAAAGCTCTCATATATTGATCCCTTTCTGCCTCTCTGCAATATGTATGAACAAATGTATATCATGTATGTGGTTTCTGTGTCCTATAATGTGAGGCTTTTTGGTTTTTCTTTCAATTGATAAGAGAGAGAAGGATACTATTTAAAGAACAGTGGATTTCTATGTTAATTAGTAATCATGTAGTTTACAGAAACTATGAAATTTAATATAGAGATAAATTACAGACCAACATTCTACTCAGACATTATTTTCTGCACTACTGTTAGTGAAGATCACTGCTAGGAGCCTGGTGCTGCAGTGAAAATATGGGGTAGACACTGCAATGGCTGTTTCTAGGTTTGAGGCAGCAGGTTTGACTTGATTTGGCTTTGTGCTGGGGGATACTCAGTAATTACTGATAAAACTAATTAAAGATACTCTGTGTCTGCTTGGAAGTACATGTGTACAGGTGTGTAAGGATGGTGTGTATGTGGAATAAGCTACAAGGGGATGCTGTACATCCTCTTGAGGCTTCTTGTTCTGTCTTCAAAGTTCATACTGACTCACAGCTCCGATTTACATCTTATGCATCTTCCATAAGCCAGTCTAATACATAATCAGCACACATACCTAACTTACTTGATTCTATGACTAGTACGCTTTATCTTGGGGGAGTTGTCATGGAAGCACCTGAGAAAATCAGAAAATGATGGAAATTAACCAAACTGATGAACTACACAAAGTGTCCATAGTGATTTAAGTGACTCTCAGTTTGTAGTGTCCCCAAAACTTACTGTAGCCTGCTTCTCTGAAAAATGGGAAAGAGATGTAAAAATAATACCAGCTTAGTTTGACTCTATTAGGAGCACTGAAAACATTAATAAGGGAGGTAGCAAGGCAGTGCTAGCTGAAGGTTTTGTCCAAGCTGATTTGAAATGGTTATTCTATATCCTGTGTGATGCTAAGGTTTGGATATCTCTTTTTTCTGCAAAAATATAAGTATTCTTGTGTACTGGATGGCTGAACTTGAGCTATTCTGTTATTAGAAACCTGGCAACTTCAAAACTGCCACCCAAACAGAACAGGAGCTTGGTGGAATTCAGCTCCCCCTTTTGGTCCTTGTGTTTTATTCTTTCCCATGTTGGCAGGATATGGTGAGCAGTAAAGGAGCTCTGGAAAGCAGAGGAAAGTCGATCCACTTAGGGGGGTGATTATGTTGTTGCATGGTAATTCACTGTTTTCTCTAAATATTTGGCAATCCAAGCCTTGTTGGGTTGTTTGTTTCTTGTTTTTTATTATTGTTTTTTCTTTTCTGTCTTACTGATCCATGCATACATATTATGAATTGAGATACAAGTTTGCTGCAAATACTCATTTACAATTTTTTAGAAATACTGTCTTCTGAAATCAGATTATTTCAGAAGTGTTTCCTCACTGTCCTTGCTTTGTGAGTAGCTGGCAAAACTTGAAAAGCAACAACAAAGAAAAGAGAAGACCAGAACCAAGGTACCTTCTGAGTCAAGTAGAGAAAGAAATGCCCCCCGTAACAAAGATGACCCCAGTGCAAGCAGTGGAGCTGAAGGAGATGTGTCTTCGGAAAGAGAGCCGTAGCTCATCCAAAGCAGGCCTCAGGTATGGCTTTTTGTCCTCCCATTTGGCAGTCTCAAACCCTGGGTGCTTTACCAAAGCAGTACCTGGATTCTGCTGAGAGCTGCATTAGAAATGTTGAAAGGTGAAATTCCAGTAATGCTACTGGTGGGTAACCTCCTTTTCGATCTGCAGTTGGCCTACCAGAATGGAGATGTGGGTGAAGACCCCTTCCCAGCTGTGTGTTTGGTGGAAGTGTGCATCCTGAGTCTGGCCTAGCTGTGACTGTTTTCAGGCTGAGACTGCAATTCTAAATGTTAGTCTTACAGCACAGCAGTGACTTAACTTAGAATCCCACTTTGTATTCTTCAGAGCTGAGATGCATGATTTCTTTTGTCTATACCTAACAGCCTTGTCACTGTGGAACAACCCCCACTATTTGTAATACCCTAATAAATAAATAATCTCCAGTAATGAAAGTGGAAAATTGGAAATAGGCCAGATCTGGAAGCTGCAGCTTTCCTTTTTAAAATTATTTTTATCTTTATTTTTCTAAAATAAATGTGCTGTTGTTGCTGATTTTGAGCTTCCAAGAACCCAGGAAAGTATTATTTCCCTCATCTGCACAATGGAGCCCTCACTTGGCAGTTTAAGTAGGAACAGCATTGCAAAGTTTAGATCTAGCCTTTCCCTCATTTTCCTATCCCTAGGGTGCAGTCCAGCCATATGATTTATACTCTTCAATATCACACATCACTCAGATCTTTCCTCTTCCCTCCCCTCCCCTCTCTCCTCTTCTCAAACTTCCTGAGTGGTAAGACTGAGGCGTGATGTCTGCTTTATAGAAGTCCATATTATTACCTGTACGATAATAATTTGAATTAATTTGAATAAGGCATGTTGAGTAGATTTCTGGAAATACACTGTATTATTTTGGATTGACCTGGAAAAAGAATCAGAGAAACTTTCAAATCCACAATTATTTTTTTTTTCCTCTGGCCTCATGGAGAACAGTTAAAGAGTGCTGTGAAATGGTTTTGTTCATTAGATTGCAGATAATACTGGGTTGTCATGTGAATACAATAACTGAAATCACATGAATTTTGCTCTCTTAGGCTTTATGCTCGGTGTACCTGTTTCAGTATTGGAGATGAGTAGTCACATTGGAAAGGAGAAAAGGAGAAAATTTTCTTAAGAAATTAAGCAGAAATGTACTGTTTCTCAGCAGCTGTTGGCCTTACTGCTGTGCTACAGGAATACAAGCTTTTGCCCACTGTTTCTGGGTTTTATGTTGATATAGGAACATTTTAGAGAGCAGGAATTTGCATTCTAGAGTGCTCTAATCAGACTGACCTTTCCAATAGCACTTGAAAATCCAGATTGCTGAACATTCCTAAAATGTTATAGCATTAAATATGTGCTGTGACAGTAAGTCAAGATACTTTTCTCTACGTAAGTTGAAGGAATCCTGTACTTTTATGCTGAGTCTCCAGTAGTATTTCTGTTTGTTTGCCTTCCACAGTTTCTCATACAAAAGCTGCACTGGATCCTTGAAGAGAGACCTAACAGACATTCACCTCAGCACCACTCTTTGAGGACTTTGGATAAAAATGGAAAATGAAAAAGCAGAGCTAAGACAATAGAAACTTACATCATTCTGTATTGAAACAACCAAAGCAATGCTATCAGATTCAGTTGTTAGTGTGTAGTACCAGTAGTAAAAAGGACTTGTAACATTTCTGTGTATGTGTTTTCACATGACTGCCAAATAAAGGATGGCTGTAGGCAGATTGTAGATTCACTCTTGGTACATAAGCTACATTTCGAAAACAAATCAGGGTTTTTCCTTAAACTTACACTTGAATTCTAAAAATCATTTGAGCAAGCTTGTACTTTGATTGCAGCTCTATGATGTCATGTGCTATCTGTTTCCATCTCAGCATGAAGGTCTGTGTATATTTTGGCATATTGTTTAACTGCTATGTAACACCAAGTTAGGCAGTCTAGTCTTTCTGCATGGATTAAGTTATTAAAAGGAAAGATCAGACGCTAGTTGTTTATCATAAGAAACACATCTGTCTTGTAACTTTTTTAAAAACAGAAAAGACTTTATTAAACAAATGATGCTAGCTGAGTGCCTGTTGGTCTTTGTATATTACAATGTGTGACATGAATGACGCAGCAAAAGTAACACCTGTTAGTGCAACTCATTCACCTGTCATTTGGAAGCTTGGAAGTCAGGTTGCTGCCCTAAAACGTTTGCTCTTTACAACACAGTAAGTCCTTTAGATCCTTCATGGTGATCATGAAAATCCGTCAGCAGGCTGCTCCGTATGCTGCACTGTGCAATTGTTCACATTTATGTCAAGTTAATCAGGGGCAGAACAGCTTTTGGAAGCTGTCAGCAAATGAGTCAGGATGCAGTAGGCTGTGAAGTTACTCTCCTTCAGGTATTAAAAGTCAAGGGAGTTACCAAACTGAGGCAGAGGATACAAGAGTCTGTGAAGAGGAATATCTTTGTCATCTTTCAGAGGTTGTAGTACCTTTTATAAAGTGCATTCTCTAGGGCTGTCTTAGTCCTATTATCTTCCCAAGCCACCTGCCGTGAGCAGGATGCTTACTGTACAGCTCTTTACAAGATTTTGAGGTCAGCACACTGATAATAGCTGATTGGAGAAGCGCAAGGAGACCACGTAGTCTCTTCATTCAGAGAATGTGTGTTTGAGCAGGGAGCCAAGCAGCAGGTCCTCACATCTTTGGCTAACAGCCATCACCTTCTCTCTGCTTTAACAAAGCTGGAGCTTGCCTCCCTTGAGAAGTATTTGTGATGCTATATTATGTGGCTTAGAAACTCACTATGTTCCATTTTTTTTTCTTGCATATAGTAAGCTTCAAGCAAAAAACAGACATTCCTGTGGTCTGGGGGCTTGGTTGGTTTCTAGTGCCGTAGCGAGCTTTTGTTGGCTGTTTGTGAAATAGATTAAGATCTTAGTTGGAAGGAATATTTTTTGTTCCTCCCCCTCCGCCCCCCCCCAAAATGCTGAAAATGACCTGATTAACAAAAAGGCATGTTTATTTCATATAAATGTTAAGGGACAAAGTCATGAACGATAAGTTTCTGCTTGTTCCCTTTTCTACAGATTTAGACTTATGGTCTTCATTTTCCTGTTCCGATTCACAAAGCAGGGAGTTTTGCCGATGTTCGCTTTCATGTGATTTACGGGCTAAAGTCAGAAGATGATCATCAAAGAGGTCTGTAGACAGTTTTTGCTAATTATAATAAAGCAGCTCTTCTTCCAGGGACCCTGCAATGTCTGATCTCCAGCTGTATGCTGGCTGCCCTCTGGCCAAAGTCCTGCAGGGAGAGCCTGGATATTTTGGGGAGAACCCCGTAATCAAGTGGCCTACAGCTATTTGTTCTGGTGATAATACTTCACAGGTGTTGATGGAGTCTTACAGATTCTTTTCTGCTTTCACCTGTGCTGGTGCTGCTTTCTTTGCCTTGCACTGTATTGTGATGTGAGGTCAGGTGAAAAACATAATAATCAGTGTGGAACCTCAGAGTGCTGTGAAAATTATGAAGATGCCAAACAAGGGTCAGTCAGTATTACAGACTTCACACACAGGATCCACCTCATTCTAGTGTGGCTTTAGTTATTTACAGTTTGATGTGTTTTTTACAGCTTCTATACACATACGAGCTGGTCATACTTTAGTAAGCAATTTTGCCTTCACAACAAATACACGTGTGAAAGTACATGAAATATCCTTGGTATGATTTCTGCAAACACCTGGTAGTGTTTCTGTGCGAGAGAGGTCTGCAAGAATATTGCATTGTTTTTTTAATTTGAAATTGAAAATTTGAATTTCCCAGCAGGTACCTGGGAGAGAATATAAATCTGGATACAAATATTCTCTGTAACTTCTGTTTTAAAGAACTAGCTAACAGGGAATGCCTGCAGATCATTCTCTGTTGAAATCAAAGTAGTTACTCTGTATGCTGTTGGTCTTGTTTTCCTTTTGAGAGCATATTCTCAATAGAAAACCCCCAGTGATAACTGGAATTTATGCTGTGAGTCCTTTGAAAATGTACTGCTAATTTTTATTGTCTGCTTGTGTGGAACTGCTGAGTCACAGCCTGAGCCACTGATTGAGCACCTGGAGAAAGGACCTGGCAGCACAGGTGAAGGCAATTCAGCTGTGTGAGCAGAAGGGGTGGAGCCTGGCTGCACCTCTCTTAGATCCCATTTAAGGGCTGACTGCTACCTGGGGAAGGTTCTCTTGCTAGAAATTCCGCCTCTGTGGAGTCCTTCCTGTGAACCTAGATCTTCAGGTACAGGTGAGCATTCCTTCCTTGTTTGTTTCTTTTCCTATTTTCACCATGATAACCTTTCCAGCTGTAACACCAAGTGTAATACTGCTGTAACCAGAGAGGAGAATTACTATGATAATATCCTATTTCAGAAGGCATTTTGCAAATGTTCAATTTCAATACCAAATAGACACAGTATATTGCTTGTTTGAGAAAGTGTGCAGGAAGCAAGAAGATCAACTCTGAACCTTATGATTCAACATGAAAGCTTCCTGGATAAGTCCTTAATGCTACTTTCTGTGCAGTAAATAATCAAATGCGCTTTGCCATTTCAGATCTCATTAAGTCTTTGTTAAATTGCTGTATTAGATCGGTAGATTTATTCCTGCTTCTCCTTTACAAGCATATAGTTTTCATTTGTGGTGCTCTGGCTCTGCATCCCCTGACACTTCTCCAGCTGTGTCTCCTGGAGTAGGCCTGCAGTAGGCGCCAGGTGTCTGCTGCTTCCTTGGCTCTGGTCAGTGTGCCCCTGGGAAGGGACACCTAAGCTCTCCATGCCTCTTTGCCTCCTCTCTGATCCCCAGACCCTGATGACAGGCAGTAAAATTGATCTTGTCTTTTCCTACGGCTTGAGTAACTGCTAATTCATGAGTACTGTTTTTCTTTTACAGTGGTATTTATTTTAATTAAGATCTATTGATAGCAGATTGTTCAATACACCTTGAAAACTTAGGGTAAAGCATCTCAGCTGGATCACGTTTGATTACATAGTTCTGCTTGGCTGCTTTAGTAATGCTAGGAAAACTGAGGTGTAACCTTCAAAACTGTGCTGACTCTTTCTTGTAATCCCATTTATCTGTGTATTCTTCAAATCTACTCATAAAGTTGTTCTTTCTACCTCCTAGTTCAAGGAAGGCTTTTGGTAGTGTTTCTTATACTCTATCCTAATGGCTTGATTATATAGTTATACTCTTTAGAAAACTCAAAATTTATGTGCTATCAGGTTTTAAAAACTGATTTGAATGTCTTGGATTTGAAATAGTCTCTGTATGAGAAAACACAATCTAAAGCTTTTCTGCCTTCTTTCAAAACAACTCAAAAACTGGTTCAATAAAGAGACTGCAGCAGTATTGTGCGATTGTGTGTCAGTAATACCTGACTCAGTAGTTTATTGTACAACTTTTCAGAACTAAAGTCTAAACTTCCACAAGCAAACAAACCTCGAGTTGTGTTGTGGGGCTGTCAAGTATGGCAAGATTGTCAACTATGATTTTCATTTTGAGGCAGTGATTCTTATTTTAATAAGACAGATGTGGAATGGAGATTTTGAGTTAAAAAAAAAAAATTCAAATTTGTATTAGTTATGCCACACATGAAAAATAAATTAAAAAGAAAATCTAAACAATGAGACACAGATTTTCAAAGTCAGGAGGAATAAATAATAACAGGTATAGTGTGGAAGGAAACCTGAGTAGAGCAAACACAGAAACACCAAATGTGTATCCTTAGTCGTTGTAGCTGTTTGTGCAGGTGTGGTCACTTCAACAAATATTGCATTTTCTACGTAATGAATGTGTTTTTAGAGCCTGTGTGATGCCAGTTATGCTCTGCTCTCTACTGTTTGTTATGGAAGTTTTGTTTTCTCTCCTAATGTGTTTGTGTTCTTTGTTGAGTAGTAGCTGAAGCCCTGAGTAGGGGTGCGTGTTTACCTGAAGTTATAAAGTTCTCTTTTCACGGTATCCCTTGACTGTCTCTATAAGGAGGTGTGAAGGTTAATGTCAGCACTTATTATGTTAATGGTAGTTTTATGTGATCGCAAAAGAGCTCTTCTGAACAAAACAGAGGTGAAAGAGCACAACTTTCTATTTCAGTTGGGTAGTAATCTGCAGAATGATGCTTTTTTTTTCCCTTGAGCTATTCTACTGACTTTATTCTTCTGCCTCACTTGTCTGTCATTGCTAGAGCTCAGTGGAAACTAAAAATGATGGTTCTCAATATATTCCAGTGCATTTTTTTCTCCTCTATGTGCCAAGCCTTCAGTAACAGTAATACTATTCCTATATTAGCTGCACAAAACATTCACGTTGACCCATCTAACAGCTTGTTTCTTCCAAAAGCAGTCACCACCTACTTTTCTGACCCTGGTGCTCTCCTGGACCATTGCTGAGCCAATCCAGCTTGTTGGTGGGAGTGAACAGGAGGGAGGAGCCAAGCAGATGAACTTGGCTATTTTGTCTGACTGTGGTTGTCTTTATTGTAGCTGCTGTACTAAACACAACCTGAGGTCTTGCACAACAAACCCTTGTTCCTTCATTGCCATCCTTGATGATACCATAGGAACAGAGCCTGAAAGGGCCCTGGTGTTTGAAACTGGGAGGCAAGAGCAAGTTACTGCTGGATGTACTGAGACCTCAGTACTTAACAACACAGTACACAAGACATTTTTAAACACTGGTTGCTGTTCATTTTAGGAACAGAAGTGCATGAGTGTCACTGAAGTCCAGAATAAAGAAGAGGAATGTAAAACAACTGATTTTTTTTTTTTTCTTGGTAGCAATGAATAACTTAATTTCATATTGGAAAATCAACATAGCTTCTGTGCTGGAAAGACAGTTAAGCTAAGTTTTAAATTCACAGTTTTTAATGTTAGTAGCAAAAAAACATGGTTTTGGTGTCTATTTCAATGCCAGCAATGAAATAGGGCAGCCTGGTGCTGTGGAATCTATCTGCCCTCCCTTCAGTCAGCCTCATCGTCATTGGGCTTCTCTTCAGAATCATCGCTTTCATATTCCTCGTCCTCATATTGGAAAGCACCCTCAGCTTCAGGGTCTGACTGACTCTCCTCTTGCTGCTCATGGGATCGATCAGACTGAGAGCTGGGTCTTGACCCATCCTCTTCTTCACTCTCTTCCTCTAGGGAATGTCTAGGCAGAAGGCCTGCCTTTGCTTCCTCCTCCTCCTTTTCCTCTTTCTGCTCCTCTTCTTCACAGTGCTGGTTGGAGGTGGGGCTGGACCTGGCCTCCCCTGCACAGTGAGGCTGCTGAACTTGAGGGCTGGCTTGTGTCTCTTCCTTCCTCTCAGTGGATTCACCATCTGAGCTGGAGGTTCTGATGCCTATTCTCTTCTCTTCCTCAAAGGATTGCTCAGATTGAGGACTGATGCTGTCTCCTTCCTCAAAGAATTCCCTTTCTTTCACTTTATACTTGACTCTGTAAAGACAATTTGTATGTGATTTTTATTCTCAGATGAAATGCTTTTCAGTAGGTTTTAAAAGACTTACACACTCAGGTAACCTAGGGCCAATCCTGGCAGTCTTGGCTGGGGTAGAACTGGGAAAGAGGGAATGCTGGACTCTGCTTTTATGATAGAAAGTAACAGTACTGCTTATGTATTTCTTTTTTCTGTTGCCTTCCTGTCATAATACCAAATGGATATTGAGAAGTATTTTCTAAGGCTTGTATTAAAAAAAAGTAAAGGTAATGAAAAATGAAATGATTTCTCAGCAACCTTCCTGAAATCTTGGTTAAAGGAACAAATTAAAAATATTACTCTTAATTGTTCTTTCAAGTGCATGGTGTATAACATATCCAGTGCACTTCTCTGACTTGTGAAACAATAGTTAATTCAGGAAAAAAGCAGTACAGGAAAACTAACTACACACACTAAAATATTTACTTGGGAATACTGCAAATAATTTTCTCAGCATTAAAAATGGCTCTAATTACTATGTATGCAGCGGCAAAAACAAAAACCTTCTGTGATCTCTACCTTTCTTTGGCATCAAAATCTTCAGCACTGTAGCACTCTAGCAATTTAGATGTTTGTCCTTTCTTTGAAACAAAGTCTGGGCATACCCCCAGAGCTCTCAGTCTGTTAGAATAATATTTTTCTGCAGCTATTCTGGCATTATTCTGTAGGAAAAACACAAGGGTTAAGTATGAGCTAAATGCCTATCTTCAGATACTTTTGCTTATATTAATACTGTTTTATTATTTGCATGTGAGAAGTTAAATTATTCACTGCAGTTAAGAATGGCAAAACTACTTGAGAACTTCATAGCATCTTCCTCCCTTTTCTGTACTGGTTCAAATACAATTTGCTCCCTACATCCACTGATAACAAAGAACTCCAGATACTGTATACTGCTATTGAGGGAGCGGGGAGAAGGTGCAGACCTGAAATATCAGCTGTGTCCTTCCTAGGGCTGCTTCTCTCTGTGGGAGCTGCTGCTCTGAAACATGACATTGATTTACTCTTACAGCACTGTTTGATGCACTGCACAAATCTGAATCTCACTGTGAAGCTGAGCGGTAAGCTCTGTTCCTCGAGTAATAGCTGGGTGAGGAGGCCTCATCCTCCAGCCTTCATGCCTGCTCCTGCCCTGCAGCAGTGCTGAGCCAGGAAATCCACCCAGAAGGGATGAGAGAACTGGTGGGAATGGGCCACCTATGTCCCGCTGCCTCTCTATTCCAAAAGCAGTCAGGGACTGTGCTACCTACCAGTGCTTTGTTGTACTGAGACACAAAGATGAAAATTCTGTCTCAACTTTACAGTAGACATGAGGAATGCTCAAGTTCTCCTAGCATTTCTCTCAATTTAAACCTCTCATTTTTGCTGTAGATTTGTTTGACTCAGTGCTGTGTGTGCTATAATTGAATCAGAGGATGTCCTTAAAACATCTCACTTCCCTGTGCAAATATGCTATGAATGCTTAGACACAAATTAATTTATAGGAAGATGAAGCAGTAGAAATTAAAATGGGCAAATACTAGTCTAAGTAACTTCAAATAACTTCTAACAGTGTTTGACTAAAAGTTCCCTATGCAGTAATTGGAGATGAGATTAAGAAACAGACAAACAAGACAACCTGAGTTACTCTTTCCAAGAGCAATGGCCTTTGGTTTACTCTTTCTTCCATTTCTTGTAACTCTTGCAAATACTCCTGCATTCTCTGCTTTGAGGAGTTCCTAAAGTAAACACAGTACAACAGAAATCAATTGTTTATAGTACAAGAAGTACTTTCTTACAGCCAAAAGTTGAATTGCTCATGACAAGTATGGTCCTGGTTAAAAATGCATAAGATATATTATCTTATGGTGGAATTAGGTTTACTGCCTCATTTTTATGGAATGATAGAATGATTTGGAAGGGGCTTAAAGCCCACCCAGCCCCAGCCATGGGCAGGGCTGTTCTCCCCCAGCTCAGGCTGACTGGGGCCCCATCCAACCTGGCCTTGAGTGCCTTCAGGGATGGGGCACCACAGCCTCTATGGGCAGCTGTGCCAGGGCCTCACCACCAGAACATCAGCTTGGAATGCTGATGGACAAAGCTATTTCTGAAGTAGTCTTCTTGGATAAGCAGAGAGAAGTCCTGCCCATTGAAGCCAACAGGGGCTGCCTGAGTTTAGTTTCTTAACTTATATTCTTAATATTCACACTTCTGCCTTCCCCACCTCTTTCCACATTGTCTCTGAGCTTCTGCAGTAGGGCTGTGCATTAAGGCAGTTGCCATTTTGAGGGAGCAAACTTCACTGTTTGCTTGTTCTCTCAGAAGAGCCCTTACATTCACGTACCTCATTACCCAGCCTGTGCTGCAGTAAGCATTGTCAAGTTGAGCACTTGTGCCAACCTTAAACCATCAGCACTAGGGAAGTAGTTGTGCTTTGTAATAGTGTAATACTATATGCAGAGAATAATTAATTGCAAGTTTTACTATGCTCCTAAAATCTGATGAAATACTGTAATGTGAGGTTTGCTGTTGAATGAACTTAAATCAAACTCAGATGATTCTATGGAAGAAGAAAGTTGTGTGAAGCCATACCAACATCTACTAATCCCACCCTGCAAAGATGTTTGGTAATTCCTCTATCCTTCTTCCAGGCTGTTTTTTAATCTTATTTTCCTCCTCAGTTCATTTGTCAATTGGAGGCCCCTCATGCTCCTGACATGTAACATGGAATCCTGTACTGAGAGGTGTTAGAATGGGCAACAGTTTCCCAGCTGAGATCTCGCCACATTTATTTGTAACTAGCTGTTTGCCCAGTGTACAGTTTATCAGGGATGTTAATTATATAAACTCAGACTTTGGGTTTTTTCTTCATTGTATGCTAAGCATGCAATGAAGCCAGAGAGGTTCAGGATTCAGGGAATGCAATGAAATACCTGAATGCCTTTAGTTTGGATTCAGAGACCTGAGCAAGGCTCTGATGGGGGTCATTGGCCTCAGCCCGAGTCATTACAATTTTCTGCAGTTTTTTTGTTCTTTGTTTCTGCTTTGTTCTATTTCTTTTCTGTTGTTCTTCCAGCCTTCTCTTTTCCTCATGTGAATTCCTGGGTGGAAAAATAAACTAAGGCTGAATTTGTTTGAAATCAAGTACAGGACTTCAAAGGAAGTTTTGGCAAAGGGAATTTGAAGTATTTAAAAAAAAAAAAAAAAAAAAAAAAAAGAGGAAGGGGGGGATGAAAATGGGATTGGTATAAATGGGTATGTGCCATTGTAAGGGACTGGGACGTATCCTGAGAAACTGCGGCCATTTCTCCCTTTCCTATGGATGGGTGCAGAAATGTGCATTACTGCTTCTAGGAAAATCCAATAGTAGTAAAGTCCCGCATTTAGTCTAAGGACTTAACAGTAGTATACAACTGTATGTATTAAGTCCCATATTCACTGCATGAAAGAATTAACTACACCTGTAGAAGGACAAAAGAATTCTCTCTAGGTATTTATAGAACACAAAGCATCACTGCAGCAGTCACCTTAGGGCCTGCAGCCTTCGTTGTGAGGACTGTGTGACTTTTGGCGACTTGGATTCTCCAGACCCTGAGAGAGGTGAATTTGCACTTGACTGTCTGGTTTGGGGTTTGCGTCTCGGAGAGGCGTATGGCCAGCGTGTTTCTTTTAGCCTTTCTTCATCCTCCTGAATGTCTCTCAAAACCTTCCCCTTGTTTGAAGGAATGTATGGAGTGCGGAGATGGAACGGCTCACAGACTGTGAGGTGTTTCACCTGCTGCTTCTGCCGGAGCCGTTTCTGAAACTTCTGGTGTAGTCGGTCAAAATCTGGAACTCTGGGTTGGATCTTGGGTTTGTGCTCCATTTCCTTTGGTTCAGCACACTTGTGTTTCTTCTTCTTGTTGACATCCTTGGGAGCCAGCCTGCTGGTGGGCAGAGATGCATTTCGCAGCAGCTCCTCAGCTCTCATTCTAATCCGGATCTCTCTGTAGAGCTCTTCCTCCTGTAGCCTGTCTCTGACAGACGGGCTATAAATGTATCTGGGAACTGGTTTTGCTTTGAATGGTTTTGTTTTCTTTGCAGGTGTGGAAAGGTCTCTTAATTGCATTTTTCTAATTTCATCCCTTTGCTTCTCTCTTTCAATGAATTTAAATGGTTTCTGAGAAGCCAAGAGCCTGAGTTTGCTCCTCTCCTTCACAGACTTCCTGCGCTCCTCATTCCTTTGCACAATTTCACGGTAGAGCGGCAGGAAGACGGCAGCGGGCACTGGAGTGGCTCGGAACTTTTTCTGACACTCTGCCTCTTCCTCCAGCTGCTTCTTCAGTAGGTTATTTTCCATTTCGATCTGTGACTTGGATTTGACATTCTGTTCTTTTTTTCTGGCTTCTCTAATTGTCATCTGGAAGGGCTTGGGCACGGTGATTTTTGGTGACCATGCCTTCTGCTTCCATGTTGTCCTGGCAGCCGCTGCGCTGGGCAGGCTGTGCTTCCTGGGGGGGATGTAGTCATCCACTGAGAAGCCATCCCACATCCTTGCAATCCGTTCCTTAGCAAATAATGATGATCCAGTTTCACTACAGCTGTCCTCAGATGCTAGTTCTTTGTCAGACCCACCGGATGCACCTGAGCCTAAGGAATTGCTTATGCTGGAGTCAGAGAAGGATCTGGGCAAATTTAGAGGCTGATATGCGCTCTTCTCCCAGGTTGGCCTTTAAAAAGGGGGGAAAGAGAAGTTGGTTTGAATCCATTCCAGCATTGATTCAAAGGCAGTAATCTGTTTTCAATGCCCTCACTAGAGGGAGAAAGATGAAGAGCACTTGGAGGGTAAGGAGAGAAGGAAGGGAGAAGGGATAACTTTGGTACGGACACCAGATCACAGTTACAAAGGAAATCCAGGCAGGGAACAAGAGAAAGCACTGTGCTTTACTGAACACATTGCCCAATTTCTGCTGTGTGCACACTTGTTAGTCTGACAGCATACTAGCAAGGTGAATAAACGTTTTAATAACTGAAGCTAACTTTGTTGTAATTATCTGTTTACAGGAAAGGAGGAGAGCAGCAGTTCCCAGCTGCAGTACATACCTGTACTGCCATCTGCAAAGATCCTCCAGACCAAAGGTACCATATAACTTACCTACAGCAGACCTTGGAAGTAGCACTGTTAGCATTGCTCCTCTCCAAGGGCTGTACTCCTTGTAAATACAGCTTGTTCCGATACATGCTTTCTAATTTTGCCATTGTCTCCAAGTGGGCATTCTTCAGCTCTTCCAGCTTCAGGTAATACTCCTGGTTTGAGGTGCCCAGCTTGGAGCAGCCTGTCTGTGTGTCACAGCCTGGGGCGAGGGGCTGCTCTCTGCCAGGGCCCGGCTCTGCACCCAGCTCCCCCTAGGATAGAGGAGGGATTTCTCTGTCAAGCTTTCTGACTCGGAAGAAAGGGGAATGAGGTTTTTAGTGCTGCTTCATTTAATTGTCTCATGAATGAAGCACTACTGCCGAATTTCATACCTGTTACCTACATGCAGACTTTAATGCACGTTGCATGGAACAATCTTCCTGCACAGTGACTTACGGCTTGAGGCTGCTGTTTAAAGAGAGTTAAATAACGAAGTTTGTCCCTGTGACCCCTTATCCTTGTATTGGGAATTAAGATCCAAAAGGATTTTTTGGAAGGAAAAAACCCTTATCTTGCTTAGAACGCAGCTCTAAAACAGCCTTAACCGCCCCCCCTCCGCTACGGTTCTCCGCCGCCCGTTTCCATAGCCACTGTAAAATGAAGCCTTAGCTGCTCAGCGTAAGCTCCTTACAGCTCTGCGGCCGGCCCATCTGCTCCGTTACCCACCGGGCCCGGCCCGACCCCGCCGCTCCCTCCGTACCTGCGCGCTGTACGGCGGCCCCCGCTGGGCTCGGGCAGCAGGCAGCCGGCAGTGCGGCTGCACGGCAGCGCGGAGGCGGGCGGAGGGCAGCGGCCCCGCGCCGTGCGGTGCCTCCATGGCTGCGCGCTGCCGCCGGCGGAGGGTGGAGAGGCGGGGCCGCACCGCGTCGGGCGGGGAGAGGCGGGGCCGATCGGCCCGGAGCCTCAGGGCCCGGGACCGCAGCACGCCGGAGGGGGCGGTGAGAAGGGGCGCGGCTGGTTCCGTTCATTGGTCACCTCCCTTTCTAAAGCGTTCGTGCTCGAGGTAAACGGGGGATTACTGAGTAGGGGTAAATTAGGGTCGCGAATAGTCTTTCACCTCTCCGAGGAGGCATCATTGAGCACTGGGTCCGGTTAGCGTCATGGGACGGCGTGCACGTGGAACGAAACAGCGGGAGGGCAGCAGGCAGGGCTGGGCCACAGCCCAAAGGGGGGAATGAACACACTGTAACTGCAAGGAAAGCTTGGATCAGCTAACAGCTGGGGGCTGAGGCACGTTAAAAGATGGAGCACTGCTGTAGTAAACTGCTGTACGAAGTGTCAGTCATATTGACCACTAATCAAAATGCTAGTTTAATTCAAACCATAGAAGTTGACCTACTTTCTAGTGACTCATAAAGCAAAGACTCAAGTAGAGTAGTGCCTGTTTATTGATAAACAGCATTTTCTTTTTGAAACCAGGAACTGTATTAAATTAACGTGAGAAAAGTACATAAGCCTTTGTGGACTTTTTAAGACAATTCACACAGGCGCTTTTGGTGAGGAAGCTGCAGCTCAGACTACAGCTGAGGAGCTCCAGAGCACAGTCCCAGCTTCCTTTATTCAGCTTACCAAGTATTCACCTGCAAGAGCACAACAGCACATGTAAGAGGTCCACACAGTACATTAACAATTACTTTTTTGCTTATATATTGTTTTAGTCACTGTAACATCTTGCTTTAAAGTACTGCTTATGCCAACAGCAGTTTCATTTTCTCCTAAGCTCTATTATTAGATGACCAAATGGTATAAATAGCATGTAGAATGAGACAGCTGATCATGTAATTTGTGTTTCCATGTATTCTGGCATTCATAAAAAAAAAAAGACGATACAAGCACTACTCACCACATCATCAATCTTAAGGATACTGCGCACAGTTTCTGTTGCCAGAGTCAGTGCACTCACAGACACAAGCAGTGGCTGGACTACCAATTCCTCCAGGATGTTGGAGATGCCACCCTGCAAGATAAAGTTGCTTTCACTTTGTGCAAGTGAACCTACAACTACATTTAACAACTTTTAACAGAATCCTGAAAGTGATGTTGTGCTAAGTTAGACTACCACCTACTAGTTTGCACTCCTCAGTTCCTAACAGGAATATTACTGTAAAGGTCTTCTGCTGCTGAGTATTTGACATAGGCACTCAAAATGAGCCAAGAGAAAAACCAGACATAGCTATTATTTCTCTTAGCACTAGTTCCTGGAAGAATTTTGTTCTCTGTGTTTTAGACTGAGGTAGTATGTTTTTCTTTTAATATCCTATTTATTTAAGTTACAGAGTTCTATATACAGCTTCTTTATTACCTTTCTGACATTAATGCCAGCTGTTTTCTCTCCTTGAGCGTGTCTGTTCCTCAGCTCTGTTACTGTTGAGATAGGATTGAGACCTGCATTTTCAGCCAGTGTAGATGGTATGACTTCCAGTGCGTCCCCATAGGCACGCACGCAGTACGAGTCCATGCCCCTCAAAGTGCGGGCGTACTCATTGAGGCGCAGTGCCAGCTCTATCTCTGGTGCTCCACCTCCTGCAATTAAAGCTCTGGAGACAGAAATTGAAGTCAAATTTCAAGTGACTTAAGTCCGTAAAGAGCTTTTTACATTAATATACTAAATTATTCTGGTCAAATGAACACGTTACCTCTTCTTAACTAAGCATCTAATGACACACAGGGCATCGTGAATTGAACGCTCAGCTTCTTCTAAAACAAGTTTGTTGGATCCACGTACCACAATGGTTACTGTTTTTCCAGGGTTTGTGCAGCCCGTAATCTAGAACAGAGCCAAACAACAGAAATAAGAGAATAGCCTTCATCTGGTATATGCAACTTCAGTAACAGTATTGAGGTCTGCTGAGCAAAACCACTATGCTTCACAAGCCAGAGGCTAGGCAGGGATGACGATCAGGTACTTCACAGCCTCTTAGTACTTACATTATTACTTTTAAGTTAGTAGTTGTTATTAATTCCTTCTTAACCCTTGCCAATTGTTTTAATCTTCTGTCATTCACTCACCTTTATTAGTTTTCCAGAACCATTCAAGTTGACTTCTTCTGCCAGCTCAGCAGAGCCCAGCATGTCAGGAGTAAACTGGTCAATATGAGCAACAGGCTTAGTACCAATGGTCTGGAAAAATAACAGTAGAAAAAAAATATATAAATAAACTTAATCTGAACTGCAGTGTCAGCAGGCATGCTCTACACTTATACTTCAGTAAAATGCAGTTACAACTACTGCTCTTACATCCACCCCTTATCTTTCTAAAACTGGGACAGCTCAACAGAAGTGGAACATCTTTCAGAGAAACGTCTTGTCTGCCTATACACTACATTCAGAATGTGAGATTTGTTAAAGTGTGTAAAAACTGGCACTGGCTGGGTACTCAAGTTTTGGTGCTGTCTTTATACATGACTTAGTTTAGTGAACATTTATGTAACTCACTTTACCTTACATATAAACTCAATGTCTTCTCTTTCTATGTCTTTAACCACCATGATCTTCATTTTGTTCAGAAAGTGTAGGGCGAGGTCACTAAGAGCATCCCTAAAAACAAGAGGTGAGTACTCAGTCCAAACTTATTTTAATAACTGGGTGAACATGAGCCACTTGCATGCTTCTTAGCAGTAATGCTGAAATTCTTCAGTCTATCTCATAAGGATATCATTAAATCCATAATATATTAGTGACAGCACTAGCATTGGTTGTGAGAGTGACAAATTGTGTCTGCAAATATCAGCAAATACATTTGCTGATATTTGACTTTCACTTTCCAGGACTGCAAACAATTCCAGCTATTCCCCAAATGACCACAGCAGGTGAGCAAACCAGCACTGACATACCGCAGAATAGACTTCTGAATCAGCAGCACATTACATCCAGCCTTCTTAATTTGCTTAACTAAGTTTAGAATATAAGCTCTTTCTTCACGCAGTACTCTGTCCATTTGAGCGTAATCAGAAACAACAATTTGGTTGTCCATCTATTAAAAAAGAAACATCAAGTATCATGAACAACTGCTCGTTTTAAAAGCATCAGGATGCTGTATGTTCTTTAATAGCCTGTGATTTAAAGTACAAACAGATTACAGTAAAATGTACTATTAGAAGTTGTTTTATGAGACATACTGGACTTCTGATCTATTCTTTCTTATGTCAACTACAAATTCTTTATATTTAAGAGTTATGAGTAATGTGAGTTCTTTACTAGCAGGCCTTCATTATAGCTGTGATATAGAGCTGACATTACCATATCTTAAACAAGGTTTTGTCCTTACATTTACATTTTCCAAGAACTACAGCAAAAGTTCTCACTTTAGTTGCAGTTAAACTTACATCTGTCTTTGGAGCAGAGAGGCAGAACTGAATTAGGCCAATTTTGGCTTTTTCCACTCTAGTTACACCTGTGTTTGCCACCTTCTGAGTCAGGACTAGTCCTTCCACCAGTTCACAATCATCAATTGTTCCTCTGCAAGCAAAAAGAATCCATGACTCCAGCACTTTATGGAATCTGCTTCTCAAAGACATAGGCCTATAGTTGCAAATTGTTTCTTACCCCAACTTCTTCACAATTTTAATATCTCTGAGGTCCACACTGCTTGCTGTAGATGGGTCAATCACCTTCATCACTGCATCCACACTCATGGGAGAAAGTAAACTGGAATACTGACACACAACCTAAAAGATTTAATGATGAAAGGGGAAAAAAAAAAATAGTCAGTGATGTGTGACTTAGCACTGATCATCAACAGGTAGGAGTTTCTCACTGTATTTTAGCTTGACTTGATAATTTTAGTAGAACAAAATTCCCCTCCCTGTCCATCAGCCAGGTACCTCAACATGGTATCTTCTGTCCTCTAAATGGAAACACCATTAAGAACAGCTCCACTGGTGAAAAGAAATAAGCTCAGGGACTTTGGGAAACAAATTTTACTTTACTTCTGGAACTTTTAAAATAAGCCTGCTGAGAGTTCTGCCAGAATGAAAACGCACTTGTAAAGAAAGGACTGTATGGAGAAGAGGACAATTTCTGCTTGTTTCACAGCTATTGCCTCTGTAGGGAAAAATCAAGAGCTCAGAAATGCAGCCATTCCAGAACAAAGCTTGTGCAAGCAATTCATCTCCACTTTTTGATGCTGCTTTAGGAATTTTTGTCTCACAATTAAAAACTGCTTACATGAAAAGCTGGCAAAAGCTCTCCCTATCCCATCTTTTCTTTCTGTTACTGTTTTCATCTTAAATCTGTGTATGTAGTTTATACTTGGCAGTTAATGTTTGGGATCACCAATTGTTTCAAACTGAAATTCAAATCAATCAGCTACAGCTTTTTGAAAAGTCAGTTTAACATAATGCAGCCACTGCCTCAAAAGCAAGTAGATTTGTGATGTGCAGGATTCTTAGTAAGTAAACAGCAGCACAAACTGGGAAAAGCTGAAAGGGTCAGCTTGTCTGGAGGCATCAAGTTCACATATCAGCCATACCTTTGAGTTCAGTGAAGTAGTTGCACTGTTTAGCAGGGTTTCCCTGTCGCTCAGTTCAACTGGCTGTGCCATGTTGGTCAATACTTCAATACCTTTCTCCAAAGCTTTCTGGAATGACTCTGAAATGATGGTGGGGTGAATTCCTGTGAATAATATAGAAGGTTGTTAGCTCATCATTGCAAACCAATGGTCTTTCCCCCTCTCCCTAAACCAGTCTTATTACTCAACTAAAGAATCACCAGCTTCAAGCTTAGTTTATCATCTTCTTAATTCTCTGTTCATAAGAAATATAATCTAGGTGAGTTTTTATATGGCAATATTTACCATCTCATTTAGTTACTATTTTCAGTATTAATGGTGATGCAATCAGCTCAAAATGAAAGGCTAAGCAGTGACAATCTTAATCAGAAGTGGGACACGAGCAAAGCCTCAAGTTACCTTTTCATGTTTAGGTACTTACCAGCTACTTACCAGCTTTTGTAGCTAAGACTTTCATATATAATAGGTATCATATATAGATATAAATAAATAATAAATACGCTTGCCTTTCTGAAGAAGTCTGGAACAGGCATCCAGAAGAGCTCCAGCAATGACAACAACAGATGTAGTACCATCTCCAGCTTCAATATCTTGTGCTTTTGACAACTCTACCAACTAAATGATGAGTTATAAAAGAGTTTAAATATAATGCTACTTAACTGAAAACTCTGACCATTACAAAAAAAAAAAAAAAAAGAAAGAGAGAGAGAGCAAAGAACACAGCAATACCAGAAGTACCCACAGTACCAGGACTTATCTTTTCTAATTTGCAGCTTCTCATACATTGGCTGAAGAAATAACAAAAGCCTCCAGCAAAACAAAAGCCACAGAAATCAAGCAGCTTTTCTCCCAAGCTAAGAGGGAGCTGATCTCACCTATCTAACAGTTGAATCTTTCCCCTTTCCTTTAGAAGGGTCTCAGAATGCTCATTTCTATCTCCAGCCACAACCAAATCAAAGAGGGCTACATTTAACTTCTCACAAGACTGGACTACTGTATCCTACAGCCAACAAACCATAATGTCATTCATTTTATTCTTTGACTCTCTTTTGTCCTACTAGTTTGAGACATCACCAACTTTTCTTTCTCAGATAAGAGAAGATTTGGGCTAAAATCTTTTGTATCTTCAAACATATCCAGAAAAGATTATTTCTAAGCAGTAAGAAACAAAGACCTGGAATTCTTTAACACATCCTACAGTCAATGTGAGTAGGACTGCAGCACTCAGCAGAAAGTCTCTTGCTCTATCACTAATGAGTTACACTCCTCAAATCCACGTAAGACATTACAATCAATGTTCTTCTGTCCCAGAAATGAATCTGTAACACGTATTATTGTGCAAGCAATGGAAGAAGACTTTACCATTTTGGCTGCAGGGTGCAAAACCTGCATTTGTTTCAGGATAGTAGCACCATCATTAGTGATTGTCACATCTCCTTTAGCATCCTGAATCTGAGAGGGAAAAGAAGAAACAACATTGATTGGTAACTACAAATGTTTATCTTGATGTTCAGTGTCAGATGGTGACAAATAACCCTGTCAGGAAAACTTAGATAAGCATTTAATCTACACTTTACTACAAATAAATAACATTAGATCATAAAAACAAAGAGTATTTTAAGCCTGGAAAAGCAGCTTAAGACAAAAGAGCACGTCGACTTGATTTACACAGGACATTGCAGTCTCATCAGCAATCTCACTGCCTTCGTATTTTCAGTAAAAGGTTTACCATTTTATCCATTCCTTTTGGTCCAAGGCTTGTTCTGATAGCATCGGCGACAGCTGGAAAGAGAAGAACGGCATTTGCAAGCTGACCTCAAGAGCCACAGCCACTCATACACGATTCTGAGCAGCGTCTCCCACTCCGAAGCAGCCCCCGCCCCGTTTTTCCAGCATCGAGTCATTCTCAACAGCAGCACAGCAATAAGAAAACACGCCAATTTCGCCGCTTTCCTCTGAAGCGGGTACAGCCTCCCGCTTTAGCGCAGCAGGACCGAACAGCCGTGCCTTAACCCGCCCAGGGCTCGCATCGGCCGCCCCACAGCCCCCACCGCGCGGGTTCGTCCCCCGAGGCGCCACGGCCCCGGGAGCAGCTCAGTCGCTCCCGCACGCAGCGCCGGGGCCCCGCCGGCCCTCACCTCACCTTTGCCGGCGGAGATGTTGCTGAAACGGATCTGCGAGGGCTTGTCCCGGTCCTGGTACGTGCCCTTGGCCCGATTCCCGGTGCCGCCGTGGGTTTTGGGTCCCGCGTTCTCCGGCATCGTCGCTCGCCGCCGACAGACGCCCGGTAACGGCGGATGGAGGCGGATGAGCCCCACTCACAGAACCCGCGAAGCTTCCAGAAGACGCCGCCCCAACCCGCTGGGCGCGCCCGGGTCCTGCCGGCCGGCCGGCGCCGCGCGTGACGTCACGCCGATAGGTGACTGCGCCGCGCCTGCGCGCGGGGGGCGAAGAATTGCCGTTCTGCAGGCGAGCTGCGCGGACACCTAACGGCGCTCTGGCGCTTCTAGAGCGGGCCGCGCGGGGGCCTGGCGGCCCTGATGTTCGCTGTGTGGTGAAAACGGCTGGGCGTGCGGGGTGGTGTCTTTTTGTGTCCTTTTTTGATGGCTAGGAAGGCAGTGTAAGAGCAGAGGGTATCGTTTGTGCATACAGTGAGTGGTATAGCTGCAAGTAGAGGTATGGTATACATTTGGAAATTCATAATCCTTGAGGTCCCTTCCAACCCTGGCCATTTTGTGATTCTGTGATTTGGGCAGGTGTTTCTTCTCATGTGCTGGACTGGGCTTTGGGTTGAGTAATGCTACAGTATGGCACAATGCACCTGGTTTTCTGGTAGGAAACACTGCTAGCAGCGAGCACAGTGCTCAGCACCGCACTTATGGCACTAGGGTTAGCAGCGATGGTGGTGACTGGGTGTTTTTTCCTCAGGATTCTAGAGGAAATAAAGGCTAAAACTTGCTCTAACAGTCACCTTGTTATACTTAACTGTGTTTGGTTAAAACAAAAGCCTCTTAATATTAAGGTAACTTAGGGTTGAGACTTGCTGCCTGCTCCATTGCAAGGTGGAGAACCCGTGTTTTTACTGGATATGAAACAAGCTGCTGATCTAAGTTTAGGGTTTCTGTGGCTGCCATCTTACTGGCAATTTTGGTTTGGCAGGGTTGCTTCTCTAGAGCTGGTCTTCAGAGCAGTGCTAGGATTGAGGGCTTAGTGAGTGTTGGTATGTGTGACTGTGGAATTTAAAGAGTTGTTGGGCTTGTGTAAAGGTTGTTAAAGTTGGTCCAGACAGAGGGCTGTATATAGACGTTTCATAGATGCCCATTATAGTAGAAATGCTAAGTCATGGCTTGAAGCAGTGATTGAGCACCTGGTGGGAAGGCAGGGCCAACCCAGGGGAGCTCAGGTGCATGCAAGGTACCTGAGTGACTGGAAGGGCTGGAGCCAGGATCCACCCCCTCCCAGACCTCATTTAAGGGTTGGCAGTGGAACTGAGGGCATCTCATTGGAGTTCCCTGTGCATCTGAGGCCTTCTAAGGGTAATCAGACTCTTTCCTTTGTTTCTGTGCCTACAGCTGTTGCATTTGAGCATATCCCCACTTGCTGCAGCCTAGGACTTTGTTACTATGCTGTCTTTGCTATGCTTTCAGTTGCATTACAGTGTTAAACCTGTGATTTAATATTGCTTGTGGAAGATTTATCTGAGCTGACTTAACATAAAACCTTGCTGTTAAAGTTTTAGTTTCCTGTTGGAGTGGAGGGTAAAGTTTGAAGTAGGATGGACTTGTGAGCAGGTGTAGATGGAGGGGCTGGGAGGATGCAGCGAGTAGGTTTAGGGTCTCCATACTCTTCAGGAGACTACCTACAAGAAGTCCTTCTTAGGTTTCCTGAAGTTTGGATGGGGTTTATGGCTAATTTTGAGTTTTGCATTAGGATTCCCACTAACTGTTGCTAGCATGCCTGGGTTTATCTTAGGTTCATCAGCACTTGCCTCAGTAATTGTAGGCTGATACTACTGAGATCTGTCTCCTCGTGTTTGGTTTCACATCTGGTAGAAGTTGTACTTGGTCTGAGTTATAAATTGTTAGTGTGTATTTAATGCAGTTGTTACATGTGAGGGTAGGATCTGCGGTGGATGAATAAAACTGGTCAGGCCCAAAGCACAATGTTTGTGTTAGGTTGTGCTTAGAGCCAGCATGTACGGAAGCTTTCCAGATTTGTTTGAGAGCTGGATTTAGACCAGGGGGTGCCTGCATGTTATCTTGTTCTTCTTTCTCTCTTATCATCATTTCTGACCTGTCCTCCAGAATTTCCAAGGAGTGGTGAGGAAGGATATGATAAATCATACAGTAAACATGTATACACATGATCCTGGTCTTGTTTTTTTTTCCACTCATTTTTTTGAAGAAGTACTCTGTCCTTCAGGTGGGACTTGGACCTGTCACCAGTTTTGACTGAATGTGGTAGAAGTGTTACACTGTCTGTGTGTATATTGAGCTGTACAGAGGAGGGTGTTCAGTTAGTGGCATGCTGAGAACGAAGCTCAGCCCTTTGTGGATACCTGAGGACATGGGAGTGGGACAGACAACAAGGTGTGGGTATGTGGGAAGGAGGAAGACAACTGCTTTCTCCACCTTCAAGTGCACTGAATGCTCCTTCCACCTGGGCAAGCACAGCTGAGTGATGCACAGGGAAGAGCAGAACAACTCCTGCTTGTCCATGGCGCGTTTCTGTGACTTTCAAGGTTTTATTTTGGTCAGTCAGAGGCAACAAAGTTTAAGTGCAGTGAATGTGCTCTGATCTCTGTTTCCAAAATCTATGAATTCAAGAAATCTTACTGTTCTTTTAGCCTGATTTACCAGTTGTGATTTTCCCAGACAGCAGTCCCCTATTGATCTTTAGAAGTCAATGGTTTTTTTTCTACTCTTGTCAGATTGGCAGACCTCTTCCTGGTCATAATGCTACAAAAAGAGTTAAGAGCAGATAAACTGCTGAAAGGCAGTGCAGGACAGGAGCTGTGCCTGCTAATAATCCTCATCACTTCTACTTACTCAACTGAAAACAGATGAGCACCTCAATACAAAACAAAGAATTGGGTGAACAGCAACATAAAGGACATCTATTTTTTTTTTGTGTGTGTGTGTATCTAGAAACTGAAGTTGCAGTTGCACTTGCTCAAACTGAAGTTCTTCCTTTCCTTTATCAACTCTCTGGAGGGGTTTGTTGCCTCTAGGGAGGGTTAAAGTGGATAAAAGCAATTGCCGGAGGCTGAATCCTGACAGAATGTTGGGATAAATGTTACTGAGCCTATGAAGAATTGCAGTTTCTTTAAGGGGTCCAGTAGCACCAGTGCAGGCTCTAGTTCTTTGGTAAAGTATTTCCATTTGGAATAGTACCCAGGATGATGCCATCCTCTCCCTCTAGGTGACAGCAGAACACCAGTCTTGCTCTAAGGGGTTATTCCCTGAATATATTAAAATAAATAAATAAAAGCTGCTTTTTATTATCTTGCTTGATTATGTTTGAAAGAGGTTGAAATAGCTCTTGATATGCTGCCCTGCTTCAGAATAAACTACGTCCTTTGGACAGCTGATAAAAAGTACCAGGAGTTTAAACATTGTTTTCTTTAATGAATGTTTGTTTCTGTGGACACGAAGCGTGTTCTCACCTGTGATAAATATCTCTGTATTTCACAGGTAAAGCGTGAACCAGATCCTTCTTGGCAAGCAAGATTGAGCCCTCAGAGGCGTCCTCATTTCTACTTCCAGATGCATTTTTTTTGGAGATGACTGTGAAGGAGCACCTCTGTGCCAGTGCAGTGCTTGCTGAGCAAGTGTGGTTTGAGTTTTGCATCCTGTGCAGAAGAGGCTGATCAAGGCAGCAGCACGACGTGGACTCCCTGCCTTCAGTTGCAGTGATTCCAGGGGCAGCTTTCCAAAGCAGGCTGCCCTTTGTAGTAGAGTGGTGCAGGGCAACGTACCTTGTCCTGCTGCTCTGCTGGGCTTCCTCACTCTCCTGCTTGTGCCAGCACAAGGGCTCTGAGGAACTGCTGCTCAAAATGGCATCTGTTGCACTGAAAACGATGTGGTCTCTCAGTTCCTGTGCAGCACGCAAAGCTGTGTGGTGTCTGAGCCTCAAAGAGAACGGCTTTTCTTCTGAGTGGAGGCCTTTTCAGGGATCATCTCTCTTTTTTCAGAGAGTTTCTTCTGTGTAAATGACTCTGTGAGACTTGGTGACTGATTCTGAAATACTGAGCGAGGAGAGGAAACAGCACGCACCTCTGCTGCAATGCCCAGGGGATGCACCCACACACACTGCTGGTTGTTCTGGCCTTCCTTTGTTTGAACTTGGACCTCTAGAAAGAACAAAAGCCTTGCCAAGTGAGTGGAAAAGGATCTTAGGAACGCATGCAACGTTTTTGTTTTTTTCTCAGAGAGAAAAGCCAGGGAAAAAATTGAAACAAGCTTTTGGGAAAGCATGTTTAGTGCTCAGTGTGCTTCCCCCAGGTGATCGTCCTTTCATGAGAGGGATGGGATAAACAGTACAGCAAGTTGAGCTGCTACATGGTAAGTGGATTTACTACTGATCACTTTTTGGTAGCCAGTTGGCTTTTGTTAGCCTTTAAGATTCTTTCAGAGATGTATGGGTGTACCTTTGTCATACATCCAAAAGTTTGTTTTAGCATTTGGAGCTACAAAGCAGGATTGGACCGAAACAGGAATTTGGGGAGAAACAACCAGGCGGAGCAGAGCTGGGAGAACAGCAGCTGTCTGACTCCACCCGCAGATGGAAAAGTTGGTGTTTTGCTCTCCTTGCTGCCCTGGCCCCAGCCAGCACTGGGGGAGGTCACTCAGCTGCTTGTGTCCATCCGCAGCACTGAAATCAAAAGGAAACGTCCAAGCTGGTTACTGCTCCTGTTTACAGGAATGACAGCTCTGCTTTTGGGAGCTGGGGAGTGGGGATGGTACTGAGTAATGTTTTTCTGCAATTGTATGTACTTGGATTGTGTAGAAGTTATAAAATAAGCTTCAAGAAAACATTCAACCTTGCTTTTTAGGGTTTACTTTTGAAATCGGTAGGTGCAGCTACAATTAAACTTTTAGAATGGATCTTGTAGTGATTTACGTTTTCTGGAAGTATTTAGTAATTTGAAACGATAGCAATATCAGTGTTTTTCAAAGAAATGCTTTGTAAATGTTGTGGCTTGCTCAAGTGAGTTTTGAACAGTTGACATTTTATCTGCTCTTGCGGTGCAGCAGTTACTGAAAACACATATACTGGGAATATGGGGCAAACTGCTTGTACACAGGTTGGAATTTTTTGCAGTACAGCAGAATAAAGCCATTAGCTTCCCTAACTTGAAAATGATTTCAGGCTGTAGGATTATGATATGAAGACAGAGAGAAGGCCTGTGAAAAGGCACAAGAGGCTGGAGTGAGAACTGGCTGGAGGAGTTGGTTGTGATAAACCTGGATCTTGTGCTGGATAAGATGTGAGGGACTGAGGTTGAAGAGAAATTATGAGGTAGCACCTGGCTTAAAGGAGAGCAGTTTGCATAGGCAGCAGAGCACTGTTGTGTGTTGGTGGGGAATGAGGCTTCTGTAGTCTGAAAACCGAGCCTGCTTTACCTGGCTCTGCAAGATGCTGCTGCTTTTATCAGCCTCATCGTGGCTGTGACCTATGTGATGGAAGGCTTTTCCATCACATGTACCCCCCTGTATTTGTGAGGCTTTGAGTACTTGTCTTGGTTCTGCTTGCAGTTTACATTTCTGCTCAGCCCGTTACTGCAGAATCATGGGGTTGGAAGGGACCTCTGGAGATCATGCAGCCCAACCTTGTGCTAAAGCTAGGTAGTTTGTAACCTAGAGTAGGTTGTGCAGGAAAGTGTGCTGGTTTTTTTCTGCTTTTTGTAATGAGAGGAGAAATAGTGAGGTTACAACAGATACAGAAATATACAGGTAAAGCAGGGTAGATGTGGTATTGCAAAAGAGGAAGCTAGAGAGGAAATTTTTCCTTGTTTTACATATATACATCATTATAATAATGCTAGCTATGCAAAAAATGCTAGCTTGTACAAAAAATGAAGAGTATATCATGTGCTGCAACATCAACTCTATCAATATGTTTTTAATCTGTGACCTTCAGGTCTTTGATAATGCAAATCAGAAGATCCAATTCATTAGGACTATCTGGTGTAGCTCCACCAACACAATATGACAACATCTTTATTTCAGGTTGTTACTAGTAAAGCTGATGATAAGCAAGGTCAGGTTTGCATGGGGAAATAATGGCCTTTACTACAACATGTAATATAGAACTTCATCACAAGGAGTCTATTTAAATAATATTGTCTCTCTGAACAACTGTATCTTCCTGGTTTGTAAGGAATTAAGACAAACTGGGCTCAGTGAGCACTGTAAGATTCCAATTCTTCTGTCCTGTACTTTTGCATCCTACTTCCTTTAACAGAGATCTCCCTTGGATGATCATAACTAGTGGCTTTGGGTCTTTAAACAAGTCCAAGATACTTTTTCAGAAATTCTTAGGAGGAAGTGGTTAGTTTCCCTGAAGGGAAAGGAATCTGAATTACCAGTGATATACAATAACTTTTGCAAGTGGTACGGATGGGTTTTAGAAGAACCTCTATTACTGTACGATTCACATATTTCTCCTGTAAACTTAGTTTGCTCTTTGCAACATATTTTCCTAGAAGGGTGCAGAGGGGAAGAGTTTAAGCATTTTGTTTGTTGCGAGAGGTCTTGAAGTGTTGTGCAAATCTTTGATGCTTTGGTTGCTGAAACCAATGAAGCTCTCGCTGCTGTCTGCAAAACATTCCAGAGGAAGGTGGGTATTTTTTGGCAGCAGGTGGGAGAGGCCTTGGGTGTGTGCCTGCCTCTGTGCCCCTGTGGGGTCAGGGAGCAGGAATTGAGGGGTGTGCAGGTCTGCAGCCAGGACTTTCTGGCACAAGGGCATCTCCTACCCGAGTGCTGTGTGCTGGAAAAAACTGGTCAGGCCCAAAGGACAGTTTTTGTGTTAGATGTTGCCTTTTCAGGGCTACGAAAACAAAAGGAGAAGGTGAAAAAGTAGCCTGCTAAGTGTCTAGGTATGAGAAGTAATCAATCTTCTGGGAAAGCCATAGGGTATGTTTACACTGATGTGCTTAGATGGAAGATGATAGCTTGGGCTTCTCTGAACTCTGGGTGTGATTTGCTCTCTGAGGGGTTTCAGGAGGGCTATATAATGAACACTGACTCGGTCCTTGTGCACAGCTTAGGGTAGCATCTGCAATGAGAAATGGCTGCTGTGCTCAGTTATGACAACATGTAAAGCTTGCAGGTGCTCTCATGTCTCAGCACAAGGCTGCTGTGAGTGGCCAGGGTGGATGTCAGTGCCAGCCCTTCTGCCTGCTGTGGCTAAAGGCTGTTTTGCTTTTGGATGGCTGCAGGTTGGCGTGTCCCCTGGTCACTGACCCTCAACAAGGTCAAATTTTGCTGCCTGGAGACCTTCCACTGTTGAACTTTGCCATAGGTGTTGCAGTAATTTTTGATTTGTAATGTGGGAAAGGATAGTTAAGTTGCATCCTCTCAATCTCATTTTATGCATCGTGTTCCTTTGGGCTTACGCATAGTTGAAGTGGAACAACCGATTTTTGTTTCCAGTTACAGTATTTTTTCTGTTCTTCCCCTCCACAACTATCTTCAAGAATACATGTGTGGCTATTCACAAATCTCTCACTTTGTTCCAGTTTGTTTCTGGTAATACCAAAGACCCCCAGTGAAAGTCTTTTCAAGTGGTATTTTATGTGCACAGGGGAGTATGTGATCTCTGCCCCAGTGTGGGGTAATGTGAATCAAAGGCGGAAGGCTCTCGCTCATTTCAAATGAAGAATCATCTGCTCCTATTTACTAGACCTTCCAGAAAACACAGGAAAAATCAGGCCTGAAATAAATATGAGAAACTACGTCAAAAAGTCTGAACTACCAGAATGGGAAAGCAGTTGAGGTTTTCCCAAGTGATGCCAGCCTGGTTTCTTCATCTGCACTTCCCCTCTGTTTTGAGTCACGAAGCTCAGCAGCTCAGGACGGATGCAGGGAGCAGCTGTCCAAAGCTGCTGTCATCTCCAGTGCTGGCATAGGGGGAAGAGTAAATTTGCATGGAAGTGTTGCAGGCCTTCAGGGGTGAGGAAGCTGCGGCCTGTTTCATGTGGCACATACAAAATGAACATTCTCTTGACATCAGACAGCACGGATTTATCTTAATGAATTGTTCTGTAACTGTATACGTGAAGGTTCCAAAATAATGAAATATTGGTGTTCACTCTTCTGGCTAAACACTGTAGACGGTAAACACAACTCAGAGATCTGTCTTTAACAAAGAACCAGTCTGTAGCTTTTATTTCCATTAATACAAGGAACATTAAAAAAATATGGAGAGAAAAGAGACTCTTGCAGCATATAGCACTCTTCATTCTCTGAGCCTGGGGGGATTTGATATGCTGTATCTATACAACAGCAGAAACATACCTTGCTCTCTGAACAGTGGTCGTTAGAGGGAAATGTTTGACATTTGTAGGGCAAATGCTGCCTCTTATTAAAAGAAACTTCTAATGAAAAGATCTCTCTAAGCTGTTGGAGAAAGGGAATTGTCAGCATCTGTTGTTATTAGTGTAGCAGAAATGAGTACCCTGAAGTACATGTGAAAAATGTCTGCATAAATCTCTGCTGTTGCTAGTGTACAGGATTTCAGTTTTTCAAGTCTCAGCAACATATGCATTCAATTCTTTCTTTGCTTGGCTCTGTGCCTCTGTATGAGGTAAGTCATCAGCCTGCTCAATCTGCAGATGGAACTGAGCAGTAATCTCTTGTTTAAAGTTAATTGTAAAAAGTAAAGTAAAACGCTGATGTGCTCCCTCCCACCCTTTCTGTGAGGAACTGTATTCCAAACTCCACACTGCCTGTGGTTGCTATTGTGGTAGCACTCGGAAGCTTCAGTTGCAGAAGATGTCACACAAAGTCAGAACAAGACAATTGTCCTGGCTGTGATGATCCCGCAGTGTCTTGCTCTTCCTTTTGGCAGTTCGCCTTCGTGTTTCTTTTTCCTGACCAGAAGTAGAGCTGAGCAGTTTTGGTCACCAGAGTTATTTACTGGAGTTGGATGCACATAGCACCCTGCCACTGAGCCCAAGGAGGTCTGTCTCATGCTCTGTCCAGTAATGCTTTTTTGAAAATGAAAACTCAGCCTCACTCATGTGAGTAAAAGCAGTATGTGTTGTGCTTGGTGAAATGCATTCTAGATTCTCGCTCTGCATGGACTGTATTGACTGAAAGCTGACAAGGATCCATCTCACGGTGTGAAATCTATATTAGTATATTTGTAGGTGAGCATAAAGCTAATTCTCAAGGTTAATGTCCACACTTAGCATGTGAACAAGAACCAAAGGCATTTTTTTTTGTTTGGATGCCTCTTTAAAATTTTTTTTTTCTTCTCTAGAAACACAGTGGCAATGATGTCAGATATCTCCTTTTTTTTTTTTTTGCTGAAGGACTTTTTGATAAAGGAAAACACACCAAAGTGATAGAGATAGCGACCTTGGAATGTGCAGAACAACCACCTAGCGCTAATCTGTAGTCTGTAACTTTAATGGGTAATCAAATGCTGGGTTCTTGTAGGAGACTAGATGCGTACCGTACTGCTCGCTGTGAGGCTTTTTACGTGCCTTGCACAGACAGATGGACAAAATAATTGTGGAAATGAGAAAGAGTCCACTTGCTGCAGACAGAGCAGCAAAGACAGACTTGTAACTGGGCTTTGTTCTGAACCTGGCGCACGAATTGCCTGCAGTTCCCTGGTTTACTGTGCGGCTTAACCCTGCGCTGTTGGAAGCAGTCACACAAATCTGGTAAGTGGTGTATGGTGAGAGGTTATACAGAGTGTACTGCCTCGCTGTGGAGTAAATGTTCTCCAGGACAAGCTGTCCCTCCTCATCGCCTTGGTCACGGAGCATCAGCTGATAGGTACGAACAACGGAGTTTGGAGCGCACCAGTGTATCTGAGCAGAGCTGTCCGTGACTTCAGACACCTCTTTGAGCCTCGGTGGGTCTGGAATTTCATTTTCTGTTGACATGCCGGGACATAAGCATGGGGACGCTCTCTGAAGTTCGCTGCACGGCTTCTGAAGGTGTCTGCAAGGGTTGTAGTCACAGGAGGTGTACACTTGTTGCACAGGGGGTTCCGTTGTCTCCTCGCTGTATTCATAGTCATCTACGTAGTGGATCCGTGGTCGGGTGGGCGTGGATGCTGACTGAGTGCTGGTCTTTGTTTGGCTGGAGTTTGGCTGCCGTAGATTTGTTTGTGGTGTCCTTTCCACAGCAAAGGAGTGATTGTAATGGGGAATGGCATCTAGTTTTCCTGTTGCTGGAGTAGAATGCTTGCTAGTGGGCTGGCTGAATAGGCGTTCCTGGGGAAATGCCATGTGAGTTTTTCTGAGCTCTCCCTGGAGCTGCTTCAGTGTTTCAGTTTGACTCACAGAGCCATAATCCGTGGTCTGGCTGTAGAGCTCTCTGAGAAAACCGGGGGAGGTGGTTAGAGATGCAAGGAAAGGGGGATGGCTCATGGATTCGGAAACTGCCTCGTCCTCAGGGGAGGAACTGTTGGCTTTTGTGAGCATCAGCTCAGCTGGGTTGGCTGCAGTTGTGCTCATTACACTGGCTTCCTCATTCAGACGAATGTAAGCGTCTTTGGTTAGCGGAGCAGAGTCTGCTGTCATTGCTGCAGTCGTGGTGTAGTAGCTGGCAAGGCTGAAAGCATCTCCTTGGCTGGAGGGTGTGTTTGAATCCGGCAGTGAGATATCCTTCTCAGCCTGGCATTTATTGTAGAGATCTTGCAGTGAAAAAGAAACTGAAGGCCTGTCCCCATTTTCTTGGGATGTGGTGCAAAAAGTGTCCAAAACCCTGCAGAGAGGACAAGTCAGAACAGACCAGTTCCACAAGAGCATTACAGGCTCCTGTGAGACTTTTTATCCCAAACCATTCTTCATATTAAAGAGGCGAGGCCTGGACTAGAGTTAGGTTGTTTTAATGATAGTCCTGTGCTAAATAGATGACTTTCCACAGCACTTGTGAACATAGCTGACTAGCTCTTGGCTTTTGTAAGGTGCCTGAGACAAAGCATCCTTTGGTACTCTGTGGGCCTTGGCAAGAGTGTCTGGGTTCAAGGCAGCCTGTGTTAAAGATTCAGACTTAATTGCTGCACTTAAGAAGGAAACACATACAGAGAGTTGTAAAGGGGTCCCCAGGATCCTTAAACTTGGCTGTCTCAGACTGCCAGAGCCATGCTAAAGCACATCCAGCATTTAAGTGACTGAGCTCAGTTTCTTTCTTTACTCAGTCCCTGCAGGCTTTTTTAAAGAATGCAAATGCTAAGTCCTTCCTGAAGAGAGGCAATCTGATTTTAACAGTATACTTCCCTGCTTTCTTAGTTGTGGGTGGTGAAATCTTGGTGGCCCCTCCAAAGGAAGACAGATCATGCATATGCAAAGTACTTCTGTAAAACTCTTGGGAAGCATGAAAACAATTGAAGATAAATGGTACTTTTTTGCAAGTTTGTTCACTGCCTCTGGCTTTGGGAATGCCAGAGCAAGGAGGAAACTGTGATTGAAAGTACTTGTAAAGTCTTCCAGCCATGCTCCCAGTGCTTGCCCATCAAAGCCACCTAGCTAGCTCATTTTTTATCTCCAGCAAATAGAGAAATGTGAACCAAGAGGGAAAATGAACTATTCTCAGAATCCACAGCTAATATTACTTCATGCTTTTCTATGTATGCCTACTCTATTTGTCTACTTCCAAATGTAATTCAGCCATAGCTTCTCCCTAAAAAAAGACTTTATTTTACATTTCTACCTCTTGTGGAAATGAGGAACATTCAAGGAATGTGAGTAACTTGTAAGGTAGTGACTGTTTGGTCTTCAAATAACTTGCATATTTAAGTTGTGTATAAAGAGGATTACTTCATCTCCTCGAACACACTTACTTTTGCAGCACAATCTTGGGCGTGGAGAGCAGCCAGGAGAGCCTACAGTCACATAGCAGAGGATTTCCATGCAAGTTGATGATGATACTGTCTGAAGAATTGGTATTCCAAGAATTAAAGGAACTCAGGTTACAGCTAAAAAGATGACAAATAAAGTAATCAGTTAGTGCTGAGCTCACCTTTGAAGAATTGGAGCAGGCTTTAGTATCCCATCCCGTGTAAGATACAATGCAAAATTGCCAGTTGCCTTGGAAGTACCATATTACCAACACTCCCATTCTGCATCTGAAAGTCCAGGTTGATATCTGCCCATCTCTCTAAATTGCACAATGTGGCTGCTGTCTGCTAGCATATAGCTGAAGTGCTGTAAGTGGATAGCACCCTTAGAGATTGCAGCTGGAAAGGAGAAGGTTATCTCTGCCATCATGCATTCACCTGCACTTTTATGTTATGTCATTTCTCTGGCTTCTTTCTCAGTGTGCTTCTAGTGGCTTGACTTCTTTTATGCCAGTCGTCCCTTCATGTCACCTCTCTTAGATCATATCCTTCATCTACTAAATCAAATAACTGATCTAGGAAGACCTTGCTTGCCTTTACTGTTAAACTGCCCTAGCCACAGAAAAAGTGCTCAACCTGAGTGCTCAGAAGGTGCTGTCTTTTCTCTGCGACTTTGTTATTCCTTTCTTCTCTTTGAGTTTGGGTCCTGATTTTTAGCACTTAGAAATGATATTTCTGCGTATGTTGTAAAATGTTGTGTAAATTCAGTGTGGCAGTCTAGTGGGGGGTTTATTTTATATTTTGCTTGAAGAGGTCTATTTGTCTTTCTGAAACTGGCACCTTGAGCACAGCCACTGCTGTAGTGATTGCTTATAATCTGGGCCAGTAATATGAAAGTCTTCTAAGGTGTTCTCCAAATGTTTTCCCTTGTGTTGACTCTTCTGTGTGCAGTTTACCTACCCCCCCATCTTGATAGATCACCTTTGGATTTTTGTTTCCCGTGGTGTTTCAACAGGTGTGTGGCACAATGAGTAAGCCACTCCAATGTATTATTCCTGAGTTCTAAACCATTACTTTTACTAATGCTGAATGAGGGATTTTTATTCTTTTGCACTGAAAGAAGCAGAAGGAATTTTTGATTGCTTCCAAGGTGCAGATTTTAGGAAACTATTAGCTTTCACCCTTTGTAAAGCAATGTAGACTTTAGAAGCATGATCAGCTATCAAAAGCAGGCTTCAGAGCATCTGTGCTGATCTCATCAATGCTGGGTGAAGCCTGCTAGTGGAGTGGCAGCAGGATGGATGTTATGTCAGACAAATGGTAACTGTGCTATTGCTCTTAAGTCTCACACCAGCTTTTTGGGCTTTATCAGTTCTCCTGCTGTATTAGTCCTGCTGCTACAGCACAGGCTTCATGTGGTGTACCTGGGTGCATATACTGTTTCTCCACGACACACAAACCCATAACTCTTCTCCACATATGTGATGACAAACAACCTTTGCATAAAAGTCAGCTCCTCGCACAGTTGTTCTGGGAGACAAAGGCAATGACTGATGAAGAACAACAGAAAAGAAAACAACTCACTTCTGAAAGGAGAGATGGCTTAGGTTGGGTGTGCTTTCAAACATCTCTGTCCTCACAAAACCCAGAGAGTGGGAGTCACGGCAGTTCAGCTCTCTGAGACGAGGCATAGACCTGAAGTCAGTATCAAGACTTCGTAATTTTGGCATCTTGGTCAGGTGAAGAAATCCAAGATTGGGTAAGTCTCTGGTCCACTCAACTTGAACTGAAGCAGAAAAGAGATTTTTACTTGTTGCATAAATATTGCATTGCTGTGGATTTCTGCCTAGGAAAAAAGAAGCAGACTGAACTGTTGGCCCAATGACAGATGTTAGTGAGATTTTGCCAAGCAGCACATGGAAAAGATGGAACCCTCTCTTTGTGAAGCACATGGATTTATTAGTAACTTAGCTAGGGAACTACCAGATAAAAGTTCTAAATTCATAGTGATGGAAAATCTCTCTGTGGTTTTCTGCAGCTATTCCCTGTGGGAAAGGAATATAAACAAAAATCTGTGCGCAGGCATATAAACACTGGAGCAATTATTTTTATACTGTTACAGATCTGACCATGCCATTGTGGGGCAGAAGAGAAGAAGGGAACATAGAGAGAAAGGTAATAAAGGCAACCAGAGAGATGGAACGGTTTTCCTATTAGGTGAGGTTAAATGGATTCTCAGAGAAGTGATGGCTGGAGGGCAATGAGAGAGATCTACAAAGTCCTGAGTGGTGTGAGAAAGGCAAATAACATCCCATTTCTCCTAGCACAGGAAGGAGCTGAGACATGAAGCCATGGAGGAACTTATACCAAAGTGCTTTTCCATCCCAGGACTGAATCATGTAACTCACTACAAAAGGTATTAGAAATTTAGCGGTATATCTGGTCAGTGCTTGGTGAGGTGACCTAGGGAAGTCTCCACTGCTGCCTGCTGGAACTGGGGCCAGTACAGAAGAAGTGCTGTCTTCTTCTCGCTCCCTGCCCTAGGGTAGAGCTATTGCTGCCCTGTTCTGGGGGAAATCACTGCTGTGACTCCATGCTGTGCATCTTGTACCAGTGCTGACCAATAGTGCATGGTGGCACCTCAGTGAGAGCCCCTGTGAGAGTAGGATTGTTTTAGATGAATAAAACTCCTATGAAGCGAGACGGAAATGCGTAGTGTGGCTGTGTAGCGAGGCCAGGGAAGCAGTGGCCTGGTATGTGGGAGAACTGGGGCCAGGCCTTGGCTCTGCCCCAGCTGGGCAAAGCATTCAGCACCTCAGTTACAAGTAAGCTGACAGAGGAGATGTACAAAAGGAAAAGTTGTGCTGCCAGTTGCTCCAGGCTGGGAAGTCTCACTGTGCAGAAGTGTTGGGCTGGTTTTAGCTGCCATGCTCTCTGTGTTACTTCAGTGCAGCAGTGTAAAGCAGGGTATAAGTGTGGGGATAGACAATGAAAGATTTTGGCCATTTGTCCTGAAAGAGAAATGAATTTCCTTCTGTGCTTTCCAGAGCTAATCCTGGGGCTGGCAGTGGCATGCTGCGGGATTAGGAGGGAGGCAGGGTGCTGCAATGAGATGGGCAGTTCTGCTTGGTCCTGTCCTCTCTGCCCTCTCTCAGGGAATCTGCTCTGTGCTAGGGCCTCTCCAGGGTTATGTGACACTGGAGAATGCCTCACACACTCACACTGGCTATGGATAAGGTCAGGCCCCCTCTTTACTATGAGAAATCTGTAAACTTACTTCTCTCGAGAAAGGTCCCGCTCAGATCAAGCACACTGATGGTGTTCTCAGGCTTGTGCAGAGCATCACCAGGGGAGAGACTGATGGCAAAAGCAGACTCCTGAATTCCCCTGCTGCCTTCCTGCCCAAGCAGAGTTCTGGAGAGATTCAGGAACTGTAGCTGGGGGTAACAGGAAAAAGCCAATGGCTGGATTTCAATCAGTGGATTTCCAGCCAAGGACAGCCACCTCAGGTTAGGCATTGAAGAGGTGTGGCATGGTGGCACAGACGACAGCTTGTTAAAGCTTAAGTCCAGTAAATGAAGACTGCTGAAGGTTTCTGACCCCCACCTGACTGCCTGGAGAAGGTTCTGCCTCAGTATGAGGACGCGCAGCTGCGGGAGGTTTGCTATTTCTGTGCCATTCACCTCTTCTAAGAAGTTGTTGCTGAGATCCAAGGTCTGCAGGGCCTCTGGGAGGCAGATGGGGAAAGCCGTCAGGCTGCTGTTGGTCAGCTGCAGGGTGATCCATGTCCTGTTCTTCCAATCCTCACAGGACATGCTGGTGAGATTAACGTTCTCCCAACGGTCTCCCTGAGCCAGCTGGAAAATGGTGGTGACATCCCTGGATGCTGCAGGCTCTGCTCTGCTCACTGGGCCTGATGTTGTGTTCCTTGCCAGCAGACAAAGGATGACCAAGAGGGAGAACATCTTCCTGCTGGATGGCTTATGGTTAGTTGCAAGATCTGTTTCATTTTTGTTTCAGGGAAAGGAAAACATAACGTCAGCATTACAGACCAAATTAAAATACTTCCAGGTAACTACGAGCTATTTAAAAGTGAAACACTTATAATTGTTTTCCTGTTGCATCCAGACAGTGTAAGGGATAATTAATGTCTCTTCTATAATTAAGCCTAAACAAAAAGAAGCCCCCTGGGACAGAAGGGGCTACAGTTTTTGCCTACAGTTTTTCATGCAGAAAGCAACCAAGCAGTATCGCACATCGGAGCAGCAGCTGCATGGGAAGTGAGCTAATTGACTGGTCGACATTGCAGCAATATGTGTTGGTACAGCACAACCTGCAGGAGAGGGATACTGCCATGTTATATGACTTTCCTTTTGTACCTGGTTGTGCACTGCAGCAGGACAACCCCACAGAGTGCAGTGTCTTTTCTGGGAAGACCTGCCTGCTGGGGAGGTAGCCAGGCAATGGGGCTGGGGGCAGGTGTGGCTGGGGCACTGCTGTGGGCGAGATGTTATGTGCTCTAGTTCCAGAGGCAAAGGGAGGTGCTGGTAGTGTAGCTGCTGACCCATGTTATTGTTCAAGTGGCCAGACCTGAGTGCATGCTGGATCAGGGCCCCAAAAGCTTGGGTTCTGAGATGCACTTTATTCAGCGTTATAGTTCCCTCTATGTTCCCTCCTTGTCCCACCCCAGCTGGGTTTGTGTGAGTATCACAGCCTCCGGTTCACTCGTCCCAGTCCTCTATGAGATGGGTGACATTTTTGATAGACAAACACTTTGAAAAATACACAACATCCATGAGACTCCTACCAAAGTTGACTGCATCACTCCTCTGAGAACTTCAAAAGCTCAGCAGGAACCTGAAGACCCCTTTGAAAAATACAAGTCCTAAGTGACTTGCCCAAAGCCGTGCAGGTAGTTCTGTGTCAGAGGAACGAATTAACCATAGCCCTGAACTAGTGTTACTTATTAACCTATTGTTTCGGGCTCTTTTTTCACCTTAATAGCTACTTGCTGTTCCCTGAGAGATGCCAGGTATTGGACAGAGCATCGTCTATTGCTCCCATCTCAGGTTTGAGGTGGGACCAGCCAGTGTGCTTTGGTCACCTGAGTCCTTTCCGGCGTCTGGAGCTGCACAAGAGTAGAGCAGCCTCAGGATCTCCCGGTCCCCGGGGCTGCTGGCTTCCCTGCTCCGTGGCACATGGCAGCGGGAGGATGGGAGCAGCGGGACGGCTGGATCCTGCTCTACATTCACCCGTAGCCCCCAGATCTAAACCGCGGCCGCTCGCACGTACCTGCCCGAGAGTCCCGATGCCTTGTGCCTCCCCTTTCGCGCAGCATGAGCTGCCGGGCTCTGTTTTATACACTCTGGTGACTCAGCCGAGGAGCGTGTAAGGTCTGTGTTCTGTTCCCGGCTTCCCCTGCTCGCGGCTCTGCCCACAAGCGCAGGCGACGTTCGTTCCAGGCTCGCTCCCCCTGCCTGGGGAGGGGGTGGCTCCGCAGCGTTCCCCCCTCGCAGGAGGGTGGGAGGGCTGCCGTTTCTCAGCGCCGCTCCCCGGGCAGGCCTGCTGCCTCCGTCTTCTGCTGAGCACGCGGGTAAAGGCAGTGGAGCAGTGCCTCCAGTCCCACCCATCGCATCTTCCTCGGGCGGAGGGAGCTTGGGAAGGGAGAGGAATTCTTCTGGATTTTTTTTTTTTGTGGACGGACTGTAAAGATGTGGAGCTCTGCTCCATCTGCTGACAGGGGTGTTGATAACTCTGCATACCAATAAGAGGCTTAAAGCATTTACATTTCTCTGTAAGACACTTGCACTTGGGAGTAACTCTCAGGACTGCTCTCCCAGGACAGATGGCATCTCTCAGAGCTGAGGAGGCTCCTGGGACGTGCCTCAGGAAAGCTCCCACCCACCTGCTGCTCCTGCAAAATCCCTTCAGCTGGGGGAGAGGCCCGCAGCATCACTCGGCAGTGTGACCAGCTCTCAGACCTGCTGTGTGGGGCTTCTCTTCTATGTGCTGCATCTGCTGTGGTGTGCAGCTGGGGAAGGTTCCCTTCCTGCTACTTTGCTCTTCCTTTGCTGGTGTAAGTAAGAGCAGTGATGTAAAGCTAAGGGACTGCTCTGAGCTAGGGCTATTGGCTGTCACAGTTGAAACCATCAGGTCAAGGGCCAAGATGAACAGCAGGAACTTGAAAGGAATGTATTAACAGAGGTGGTTCCAAAGCTAAAGCGAGAATGTGGCTGCTTAGTTGCTGCTATAAGACAGTTGTTAACATTTTCAGGGAGAACAGTAGTCAGTGCTTTTCATTTGTCAAGGTGACAAAGGAGATTGTGATGTAGAAGAGAGAACAGGCCTGCGAGCTTTGGTGCTAAAGTGCAGATAAAGGTCTTGCTTTCACAAAATCCTTGACTCTGCATGTATGCAGACCTTATCTTCCAACTATGTCATTCATTATCTGTGTGGGGAGAGGACCTTGAAAAACACCAGAACATCTCCGGATCAAGATACAGGCTTTGAGTAGGACTCTCTGGAGCCCTTGTGGTTCCTTTAGAGGCTGGGTGCAACGTACATGTTGTTCTGTGCGGAATGGCTGTCGGGCAAGACAAATAGTTTCCTAAATGAAGGGCTAATCCCATGGATTAACATTGGTGGAACAGATGTCAGGCCTGCGCTTTGGGGAGCACGCAGGCCAGGTGCTCTTAGGCCTACAGGTAGCTCTGGGGATCCGCCAGGTTCAAAGGGCAAATTGGAACAGGTTAAAAAGATTCTGAAGTATTTGCTACAGGAGTGATAGGAGCAAAGTCTGGTCTCAACCACACTAGAGGGAGCCCTGCCTTCTCTTTGCCTTTGCAGCTTCTTAGCCGTAAAGCTCCTTTTTGAGAAGCTGAGAAGCTTGATTCTGATTGACTATGAGAAGCTCTTATACAAAGTAGAACAGCCAAGGAAAATGAGCTTTTGTTACATTTCTTTTTCACATTTGTCTCTGGTTTTTGGATGCACAGTTTTGGGGCAGGCATTACATTTTTTCCCACTCTTAGCCAAGCTGCAAACTCTAATCATTTGGAATACTATTGCTATGGTATATCTCAGAGAGCTGCCCAGGTGTGGTGGAGCTTTCCTAAGGCAGACAGCAGCCTTCTCTCACCAGTTTCTTGGAAATAATCTGATGCAGCAGGTGGAGATTTCCTTTCTCCCTGTGTGTTACTTCGACCTGTTCTCAAGTTGCTCCTTATTCTGCTTTTCTGGGAGTTTTGGTGTCAATCTGAAGTAATGCTCGGTAAAGGCAGGTATTTTTGTTAGTTTCTTTTTCATGTGGATGATCTATGAGGCGCAAAGAGCTAAACCAGACGCCCCCTCCTTAGGGCTGATTCAGTGCTGCACAAAACCTCCTTGCCTGCAGGAATGCTAGGGATGGGCCTTGCATTCCTCAGTGACACAGCGATAAGCAGAGCCATGGGGAGAAAAGGAGAAGGTGAGAATGGTACCAGGCTGTTAAGTTTAAGAGATGAGTGTTTTTTACTGGCTTTGGTCCAAGTGATGGCTAAGAATGAAAATATCCTGAAAAATTTGGAGAATGGCTCTTAAAGCCGACAGAAGAAATACTTTATTGGTCACTCCACTAGCAAGCACTAGCACTAGCAAGACATTTTCCTACAGCCATTAGGGAGAGAGGATTATCTAGCCCAAGGTTTCAGAAAACTATGGGGCGTGTGTATTGTCTCTTACAGTAGTGCAGTCTGAAGGCAGCAGTGAAATGCCCTACGGAATCTTGTGGATAAGGACAGATAGCAGCCATCTGACATTGGTAGCATTTTACCCTGATCTGACATTAGTTTAATTAAGCATGACATAGAATATGGTCACACCCTTGGGCCAATGTATTAGTTTGCTAAAGGTTTTTGATTTAATGAAAATAACGTCCCTGTCTGGGACTTCATGTATTGCACAGACAGAAGATGCTTTATTTCTAGGGTAGATGCTTTCCCTGTAAAGTATTTCTCACGCAGTCCTAGGACTGTGCAGTTAGTAACTTTCTTACTATAGAGTGCTGCGTTGGTGGTACAAACAGCAAAAGCCAAGTTAAATCAGGCTATTGCGTGAGTAAGGGTGTGGTATCTGGTGTGCATGAAGGGAAAGGTCTGAGTCTGGCTATGACATGCTTGGTGCCAAGGGTGGGATGGAAGTTGAGCAGCTGGCCCTGAGCAGGGCTGTGTGCAGGCCCAGGCACAGCAGGCTGCTCAGCCTGGGGTTGCAAGGTACAGAGTGCCCTGTGCCCTGCGCAACCCCTGGGCTGCCTACAGCAGCTGCAGCCACTGCCCCATGCAGTACTGAAGGCAAATGGGTAAGAACAGATTGCTCTCTGTGTTCTTTTCCTCTCATCCAAGATCCTTGTAAGTTAGGTGGTACAAGAAGAAACAGTGATCTCAAAATCCATGGAGACAGGGCAGGGGCAAGGAAGCATGGCAGATGGTGGGGCTTACATGCCAGCCTGAATGAACTGACAAAGCTTCTGCTTGCATAGCAGCAGGAAGGCTTTCTGAGAAAGGCAGTGACACACCAGAGTGAGACGGAGGGAGGGGTGGTAAAGAACGGAAAGATTTGGTAGTTTCACTTCAGCCAAGGCATCCTTGACTGGAAGAACGCCTGTTAGCTAAGCACTGTAGGAGTCAAGTGCTGTGCCAGTGGGAACTGTGTTCAAAGTGTCTGGATTTTCATATTCAGATAATTTAAACAACAGGGGGCAATTACAGGTGTTCCATGCGATGGTTGTGTGACAAGCTCTGTGCTGAGCGGCAAGCACAGAGCTGTGCTTCCTGGTGATCAATGTGACAGAGCCTGCTGTCGCCAAATGCAGGGTTTCAGCACAGACATGGCCATGATCCTGACTGAAAGCCAGTAGCTGACATGGAGGCTGTCTGGCAGAGGGCACCTGTGGCACTGACATCTGTGTTCAGCTCTCCCATAGCTCCCTAGGGCAGGTTTTAAATCCTGCAAGTGTTTGGACTTGGATTATCTGTTACTATCTGTGGTTCTTAGACTCTGAGGAAAATACCTGGCTTGTGTCAAGCAAGTGAGAAACAAGTCAGTCCTCAGCTGAAGTAAAACTGGATGGTTCCTTTGCCCCTGTATAGAAAGTGCTGAGGAGAAAGGTCACAGTGGGCTGGGAAATAGGCTGTATCTGCTCACTCTTTAGCAAAATATAAAGTCACAGTTTGTTTAAATTGAGAGTGATTCTTCAACAGCCTTCTGGCAGGCACAGGAGAAAAGCACAGGATATGACAGAAGAATGAGGGCTGTCCAGCCTGTGACATTTGGAAATTATACAGTCATTTCTGCAACATCTTCTAGTGACATGGCAACACTTGTCTCTTCAATTTCTTTAGATACCTGAAACCAGTTTTGGTTTGTCCAGCAGTTTTATGAATCCTCCTAACTTTCTACATATTATAGGGCAGAACCAAAGTTCTTTCAGAACAAGTGGATGTGCGTGACTCTCTCCAACAGGCTGCTATAGATGCGGTTCCTTAGGCACAGTGTTTCTGAGTAAACTTCTATTCTTCATTACATTTATAAGCAAGGTAATTTCTGTTGGCTCCTAACTCCTGAACAAACTTAGAGTTAGATGTTACCACAAAACAGAGTAACAAGGACAGAAGACAGAAAGAAGGCCTATGCTCAAAGGTCTTTTTAACAAGTAAATTTAAATTAATAAATTAATTTAAAATAATACCTAAAGCATTTTTTCAATCTGGAAACTGACAGAATTCCTCAAAAGATTAACATCCCGAATCCAATTCTGTCGAGATAAATGCTTTGTTCTTGGTATGTGGTAGCTCCACTGGTTTTATGGGAGCTATTTATATGGGTGAACGTAGACACAGCACCACGGTATTTCTGAACTGTGTAATCACTACTTGGGTCATGACAGCTCAGCCTCTAGGGCTTTGGAATGCTGCCTGAGTGTTTTCTGTTCCCAGCACAAGTGTTAGACAGGTGATATAGCTTTAAAACATATTTATTCAGTACTCATTCTATTAAAGGATGGCCTGTTTAACAGGGGCTGATTTGACAGTGGGAATTACACGGCTGTAACAGAAGAAATTCGCTGCACAATGTTCTCGAATTCCTGTACAAATTATTTATTATTCAGTAATTAACGATCAGAGATATATATTTTTTCATCTCTTGTTCTCTTAAGCAGTGGGGAGAAGCAGGCAGAGCTTACTTCACCTCATTCCTGACCTCCAGTTAGTTTGTGGAACAGTTCTTCATCCAGAGATTCATTGTGGTCTTTGGAGCGGGTTGACAAGAAGATGTAGCCCCCAATATGCTCATGGATGATTTTGCAGTCTGCGCTCAGACATGTGAAAGCAATAGACACGTTCTGATCAAACTCAATTCCAACCTAGAGAAAACAGATACAGAAAATGAAGGAATGGAGATAAACTGCATCATTTTTCTGCTTCAGTGTCAGAGAAAGAGTGAGTGTGAGAGCACAGCTGGACCAGAAATATGGTGACAAAGCAGCACCTGTCTCTGCTAACCAAGAGCTATAAAGATTTCTGGGTCTGCGTACGTTGAAGGTCTTTGGTTTCTTGTTTGTTAATGTTCTGTTCTGTCAGGGCCCTCTTGTGGTCAAAGGCCTTTCTGGCAGGCAACAAAAAGTTTCAAATGATTTTTTTTCTACTGGCGTATTAAGTGAGAACACTGAGAAGAGCAGAAGTGGCACTCCTGACTCCCTGCACGTTTAACCAACTATGTTTAATACCATTTGTTGTTATGTGCTGACTTCAAATCCGATTTGGGGGCCAGGTTTTGATTTCCACTACTGTCAGTTCTAAAATCCAACAAAGTGGGGTTCGTTGCGAACTGGCTTTTGCTTTTGTGAGAGGCATTATTTGCTCCAGCAGGGGTTTGCAGCAACGGGGAGAGCAACAGACATTGTATTTGATCTCTCCTGGCTCTTGCAGATGGATATGGAAAACAGTATAAGCAGGAAAAATTTGAAGTTGTATTTATGTCAGCTTGTATTTGCTTGTATTTATATCAGCTTACACTTGTTCCACACCAGTAATCTGCAATTTCAAAGGTGGCTTCAAAGTTTGAAATCGAAATGCTTCAGTAGGCTGCTGGGCAACAGCTGGTTGCCCAGAGCATCCAGGAGCAGAAGCACCTTGCTAGAAATTGCGCAACGGAGCATCTGTATGGACGTGTGGGAGTTTGCAACCTCAGTACAGGATTTGAAAAACAAGCTGGGTTCTTGCATCCTCAGTCTGTAACAGGGACTGAACTACTGTAATTTAGAGGATGACACATGAATAAGAGGTATTCTTAGAGACAAAGATAACGAGGAGAAATTTACCTTCAAGTCTCTGTATTTCATCCCACTAAAATCAAAAGCAACTTGAATAATCTTGGTAGGTAGACTTTAAACTTGGAGACCTTACAGTTTTCTGAACTTTCACTACAGACTCAATTAAGAAAAAAAACCCTGTGTTATTTAGTAACACATCAGATCACATTTAAAATTTCCTCACTGTAAGGTTTAAAAAGATTTCCATTGCCTGAAATGTAATGGCTAAATACTGTGAGCTGTTCCTGTTTTACCTGGCGTATTTCCCAGTTCACATTCCACTGCTTCATGGTAGAGAACCTCCATGTTGTGATAGGGTCTCCTGTGGCTATATCTATTCTTATCAGCCTGTTGTAGGACACCCCAAGCACATCTTCTTTCTTGCTTCCTTTAAACCTGAAAAGAAAACCACAGCCAACTTTTGAGCAGATTTAGTCTGCAGTGATTCTTGTCTAAAGATGCATTTCATGTGCCTTCCGCAAAAGTGCAAAAAAAGGGTGGGAAAATTCACAACAGTCTGGGCTGGAGTAGAGTTTGGACTCTTCTTTAAAACAGCATTTGTAAGAAAGCAAAGATGCGGCCTGGTGAACCAGGTAAAATAACAGGGCAGGTAGATGTGGCTGAAGTCTTTCCAATTTGTTGTTGTCTGTTTAAAAAGTACTGTTCTGCCAAAATGCATGAATTTGATTATATTTGTTCTTAGAAAAGTGTCAACAATATTTTTCCTTGCTTCAATACTGCTGAAATATATTCTTGCACATATTTTCATTTAAATTATGTAAGCATATAAAAAACCTATTTTTTGTATCACTATTAACTTATCAAAACAACTCTGAGTTAGCAAAATATGCACATCTTTGAGTAGTGATAACCTCACAAAATATTGAGACGTCTCAACTTTCTTCTAACTTGAGGTGAAAATGAAGTACAATAGTATCAGAATTTCTTGCAAACAGAAACTTCTGAGCTGAACAAAACAAGGGAAAGACTAAGCAGATAAAAATACCATTCACAAAAGCTGGAAGAAGTCTAACCTGGCTGCTGTTTATATTTTCTATTATTTTGATCCTGCTTTTGAATTTTCTGTCTTTAGATTAAACTGGTCCTGAGGAGATAATGTGACCAGGACCACAAATAGCATCTTAATTAGCTCTTCCACTCAGATACTGTCCATCAGCTTGCAGAAATAAAGCACAAGATGTTTTGCCCATCCTATAAAATTTAAGGTTTTTGTTGTTGTTGTTACAGAATTAGTGTTGACAGATGGGGCAAAACATCTCTATGTTAGTTAATTAAAAACTGACAGGGAACATTTCTGGGCACTGAACTCAAGTGTCTGTTCTGTTCAACTGCTAGAGGAGTCCCGGGCACAATTCTGGCTGCAAGCAAGCAGCACTCTCCCATGTGTGGCTCCCAGGGATGACTAAGGAGCTGGAACATCCAGACTTAACTTATGTTTACCAGCTCTGTGTTCATTACTAGTTCATGCTTTACTGGTGGTTCACACCCTACTACTGGGTTTGGGGAAACGGGAGAGTTTAATAGTATGGATGTTTGCTCTTCTATGCCAGCTGGCCTCTGTGCCAAAGTATGGTTACCAGCTTGCTCAGTTTATACTAAAGATGATTCTTAAGTAGCACTAGGAGAAGTAGTAAGAAATTAAGGAGTGTACCTCCGAGTATGACTGTGTCAGTACTCTTCATTCTTTTGGTGTTTTCTCAAGAGAAGAGGATGCAGGTCAGATACTTTTGCAGACCTATGTCATATTCAAAGGAAGCATCTGGGGAAATTGCTGTGAAGACAGCAGGACCTTTCTTGTGCTGACTGCTCTTCCAGATTAACTTAAAAGTGGGATTTTGTTTGCTATTTTCTTAAAGAAATGCCAAAGAAATTATGCAATATATGGCAAACCTGAGAACACCAACAAGATTACCCTTTTTTTTTTTTTTTTTTTTAACATTTTAGAGACTTTATGTCAGGAAGGGTTTAATCTTACTGATGTTATTTCAGGCAAAACCCAACAGGTTTGTATAAAAGCAAGCATAGTGGAGACTCTCATTTCAGGAATGGAGTTACTGAGTGCTACTGCTATAGAAAAATCAGTAGCATGGAAGTTACTGCAATTAATAAAGGTCTGTAGGGAAAAAAAAAAAATACTAAGAGAATGTTTCCTTAACAAGGAATCAAATAAATTCCTGAAAATCAGTGACTTTGAACAGCCTGACATTGCTGCAGCAGTGTGATTACCTTACAATGTAGTAGGATAAGCCAAACTCGGGGAGGGACTGCCATGCTTGAATAAAACGCAGCTTTGCCTCCACTAGGGGCATCTGGGATACATTCTGGTGAGCTTCCAGAATACGAGCTGCCAACTGGGAAACACAGCAAGAGAGAAAGATTTCAATGGAACAAAAGTATACACGTTTTCAGTAAATCAAACAGCATTAGCTCTGATGCCAAATTCAGCTATTTAGTGGGCACTGTTCATGCAGTCGTACTGCAGAGAGAACCTGGGGATAGACTTAGAGTATAAGGGCAGAACAGCACAGGAAGATCTCAGTATTTGTGTCTGTGCTGCACTCAGGCTATTTCCACCATGCCATAAAATGATCTTGTCCTTGTTTGCTGCCCAAGGCCCATTCTGTACTGGGAGCCTGCTGGTAAACAGGGAGGAAGCCTCTGTTCAGTTCCCGCTGCTGTCTTTGTCTTCTCCACTGGGCAAAAGTATGAGATGGTATTATTAGGGCAAGGACTCCCCTTGGGAAGGTGATTCATAGTGTCAAAACAGACTGCTACAGGGTAGCTTGCATTACTAGTGAAATTCTGGCCCTTGGCTCCCTGCTGGCCAAGGCAGTTGCAGAAGGCGAACACATGAATTGCATGTTCATTTTTAATAGGTTCTCCAAATCCAGCTATTTTGGAGCAACAGTTTGTTCTCATTCAGAACCTGCAGTGTCCCAGAATTTTTTTTAGCCAGTTTTTTCATGATTCTTGCCTTGTATTTCTTCTCTGGCAACATGTATTTGCTCTGGATTCACTCCATCAGCTGCAGCTGACCTGGAATACCTCTGGAAAACAGTCTTGCTGGAATGTTAAAGGCACTGCTAAGGAGCAGTTCCACACACCACTCTCCAGGTGCCCAGTACACACTCATAACTGAAGGCTGTGAGGGAGGGAAGGAGCTCAGCAAACCCCTCAGGATTTTTTACTGATGTACCATTTGTTACTCATTTAGGCATCTTATAAGCTCAAGATGCCAGACACAAGCTAAATACAAATATATTCACAGTAACAGAAGACCCCTTCCTTATGTAGCTGCTCTAACTAATGTGCAATTTATCTAGTCCTGAAAGCAGACTGTGAAATATGCAGTCAGCCCCTCTGATTAGGTGATGGGATTTTATGGACAGTGCTGAGTAGCACATACACTATTACTCTGCTTGGAGACTGTATCCTGTGCTCAGGTGGGCTGAACTCTTGATTCAAAAACACAAATAAATGGAGAGGAAGGAGGGGTACTTGGTTTAAAATGCAGGCAGAATCTTCCCTTCCTTTCTCACTCTGAAGAGACTTTCAGGGACAGCACCATCAAGAGTATGTGATGAGTGACTTAGGAGGCAGTGCAGATGTAGGAATACTTGGAGGAAGAGCTGAGAGAGCTGTCCCCATGTTCAATTTAAAAAAAAAAAGAGGCCTCTTGCTAAGTATCAAAGTGACAAATGAGTAATGCAAGATGATTCTAGTGCATAGCCACAAGGTTTCCAAACACTGCTTGGAAACAGTCTCATCCTTAAGCAGTCATCTGCCTGGTGTTTGGAACAACCCATTCCCAACTGTAAAGCCATGCTCAGTATACCTGCTTAGACTTGTATTTTTTTGTGTAACGTAGTGAGACAAAGCATTCTGGTTTCATATCTATGCTTTCTGGATCAGAGGCAGCCTGGGGAGACATAGTCCAGTTCTTCATCTTGAGAAATGAAAGGATCTTGTGAACCTCAGGATGATAAGAGCTGTCAGCCATTGTTTTGCCTTTTGAGGCTAAAACAGAAGCAGCCATCCACCGGGCATACTGATTCTCCTGCAACAAATACAAGGGTTGGTATTTCTGAACAAACCATTTATGAAGATGGCTCACACATTTTTGTACAGCAAAGCCACTGTACTTGGTACATATGGATATGTAGTTACAATAGTACTGCTGTTCTTCCCTGACTGGGTGAGTTCTGTCTACAGAATCAACGTGCAGAACAGTTAGGTTTTAAATTTTGAAAGCCCTTTATCTTATATAACCCCTTATATTCTCAAAAAAAGAGACGCTTTCTCATGCTAAGGAATGTACCATGTAAAACAGTCTTTGCTGTGTCCACAGCTACTGCTGGTAGTAGCTGCAATTGCAGCTATATGCTATCACTGCTATTCACTGCTATGAGTACTAGAAAAATTTGGGTATTTCATCATGCGAATATATCTGGAAAATGGGCTAATGCATGAAGCTACTAGCTGGCAGAAAAAAATTCAGTATTTCTGAATATACGTAATCGGAAATTTTGTGGCATGACTGTTTTCCACATAATGATTTTTTTTTTTTTTTTTACACAATTTGCATTGATGCATTCCAATGCAAACCAAATACATTTAAATTGAACCAAATACGAGATCCCAATCTTTATCCATATGTAGGGAGTTCTAATTAAAAAACAAAAACTTGTTCTGAAAAAAATGAAACAAAATGTTGTAACTTTTTGGGTATTTTTGATAGCACAGTCTTTTATTTTTCCCAGCAACTCTACCTGGAAATAGATGATAAAGGCAGAATTAGCGTCCTTTTCTCTCATCAGCCATTAGATTTTTGTTAGACCACCACATCACTCCTAAATTTACTGAACATGTAGATAATGAACTCACCAGAGCATTCTTATTTCTCTACACAAATTCTAAAACTGCACTGTGGGTCTTCTAGACATCTCCTAATAAGTTCTGGAATACAAACTTTTCCTCATCTTATTACTCACGTTATCACATCTTAAGTATACTTCATTCATGCCAGCAGCAACAGGAATTAGCAATTTGATTCCAAACTTCTTTGCTGCAACATTTACGTCTGGTACAACTTCACATCCTAGATCACAGAAATTGAGAAAGAAATGGATTTATTTAATTACTACCTCACTAACTTTAAGTACTACTTAATACTGAAAAACTGCAGTTTTTTTTTTCTTTCTTTTTTTTTTTTTTTCCTGCAATGGTTGTTTTGCTTTAAAATTGAGGGCCAAGACTTTCAAAAATCAGGCCTGATGAAAGCTTTGTGTTCTAGTTCACTGCCTGGCCTGCCATGGATATGAATGCTCTGAGCTCAAAGAGCATGTTATTCACTATGGAAGAGAACAGATGTGGTGCTTTTAAGCTTCAGCCTGGTCTTAGGAAATGCTCAACATTTAAAATGGAGCGGAGCTGATGAGACAGATCATTTTACCTTAAGAGACTTTTTTTCCCCTATTTTACCCTAAGCGACTTATTTTCAGAAGCAGTTTAGTAGTGAAAGTGGGACACAGGTGACATCTGCAATAGAGCTGGTCATTCTAAGGATCGCAGAGATCTCTAGGACTCAGTATTTCATGTTGATGGTGCTACTACAGGCTTTCTGGAAGCAGCTGCAGTCAAGGATGACTAGAGTTACCTTTGTGTCAAGGGACACCAGAGCTGTGGACTACTTGGTGGGGTCCCAGTCACCCTGACTAGTTTAACCATGCATTTATCTGACCTACGGAGAACGTGCAGATTGGTATGTTGGCATGCAGAGCTATCTTCCTTCTTTTTCAGAAGTTTCTTTTAGGAGCAATCTTGGGCATCACCCATTCCCTGCTGATGATTATATGGTGTTCCTGCAGGAGTACATGTTGATGGAAGCTACATATAATGTTGGTGTGTGCCCTGTGTACATGCAGTGTTTCTCTTCCAGAAGCACTAAAGCTGGCTGCAGCTATGGAAATCCCCATGTGTAAAACAAACAAGGCCCAGAGATCTTCTTGGAGGTGTTGCTGCACAGAGGTGTACAAGTACAGCATTCTGCATTATCGCATCATCCATAATCCTCTACTACCACAGACAGAGGTGAGTACTGCCACTTAACACAGAAGAGAACTGTTTGGTAATAAAAGTATCACTCAGAGATCACATTCTCTCTGTGATTCACCTTTAAGTGAACTCAGGGGTATGTGCAATTTTACAAGCCAGGTCCAGATAATCTTGTGCTAAACTACTGAATCCTTTCTGTTCAGCCTTCTGAAGATTCAGTCTGCTTGCTTAGGAGTGTCAGTAACTGAAGAAGTAGTTTCAGGACTAAACACAGCTGTGCATGCCTTGAGTCTTGCAGAGATCTCTTGATGTTTTCAGTTCATTAATGCAATACAAAACAGGAAAGAAAAGAGAAGAAAATCCCTACCTTTTAGGTTTAGTTTCTCTATAGGCTCTCCCTGTCCAGATTCTTTGTTTTTAAAGTAAGATATGGAAGTGTCTTTAAAAACAAACCAATATGGCTTGATAGTTTTGATTGACAGTCTCCTGGGCCTAGAAGAAAAAAGCAATCATGCTTGTTAATACTGAAAGGTACAGAGTGCTAGTTCACTCACAAATACTGCTGTACAGCTCAGACTGCCTTGAGGTTACCTACACGTGGCTTCAGTTGGGCAACCTACACTTGTGTCATTGAGGGGGAAAGCACATGCCTGGAACGAGCACAACACTCAGGTTATCCCAGCTGTGTATGTGTTTTTTATCCTAGACTCCACATGAATCTTATCTGTAATTTCTTTCCCTCCTTTTATTCCCCCATTCCTATGTGATTTCTCTTATTTTTTCTTCCTTTCCTAAGTGAAGCCATTCCCTTCCAACAAAGAATATATATGTGTGTATGTATGTATGTATGTATGTATAGTTTGTTCTTATACAAGAGAAACTTTCCAGCTTTTCCTTAGCTAGGAAATTTGCACCCATCAAACTAACTTGTGTGCACTGAATTGTAATGGAGTAGAAACTATCTTTTTGGCTTTATCTGAATAATATCTAGCACAACAAAATTTTATTCCTTATTTAAGTTTCAGAGGTTCTGTAGCACTCCAAGAAGTGGTAATAGTTGAAACAATCTTATTCAACTCTTCACGCATGAATATACATGAATTATTTTACTTCACTTTGGTACTTTGCTAAAGCAAACTAATTTCTTTCTAACAGTAGGCAGAAAAATATCAACTTTGGAACTGTGAATTAACTGATGGATACTAACAAACTTAATTGTTATGCCAGTTCCAGGAGGAGATAAAAATCATAATCTCACTAAGAATATTCCAACAAAACCGTGGGGAAAAAGAAAAATCTTAGATTCAGTATAGTGCAAGAGAGAAAAACTGAAGTCTTAGCACTATCTTTGTGAAATTCTGCTCTCTATTTAGTACTCGCCTTTACATCTGAGATGATGGTATAAATACTGCACAATAGCGATTTATCACCTACTGTATAATCAATGAATATACAGATATTATAATTAAGAAATATACAAGAGTTTGGCTAAGCAGGTTATTACACCAAAAAAGAATAAATAGAGAGCTTAACCTTGTCCTGGGCTCATTAGAAAACTCCAAAAGGAGAGATCTCCAGAAAGAGATCCTTCCCCACTGGTAGTTAGCTCTTAAATGGGATCTAGGAGAGGTGGAGACAAGCTCCACCCCTTCTGGCAACACGGGTGAACTGCCTTCACCTACGCTCCCAGGGCTCCTTATTGCTCACCTCCGGTGATCAATCAGAGGTTCAGGCCGTGATTCATACACCTATTAGGTGTTCCCATACACCTACTCCTGCCTTCTCTAGCGCCTTTCTAGAAATGCTACTTCAGTCCTTTTTAGAAAATTCAGATCTTTAAGTTTCAATTCCAAACATAATTTTCAAAACTGCCAACTATTTTGGTTTTCAGTTTTCCAATACAGGGTCATTTTTTTTTTCCCCCGAAAATAAGACTATGATATTTTCTTAGACTAACAGAATTCTATCACAAGAAGTTAATGAGCAGTTTTTTGAAAGCTGTTATCATTTTTCTTTTTGAAATAATGTTGTACTTCTCCACAATATCATCACCCACATAAAAGCTGTATTTACTAGTGTGCTAACATGGTGTGTATTCTGAATAATTTTGAGTAAAAGTTGACTTCTGCTTTATTGTATTATATTATAAATCATGTATGTATTATAGTTACATTTGTGTGAATACATATATATATGACATGCAGAAGTTTGCATTTAGATTTATAATTAAGTGAATAATTTTACTCCCAAAATGCTGTTGTTTCTTGAAAAAATGTTCTACAACTTACTGAATTTCTATAATGCATTAGATTTAGTAGGTGATTAACTATACCTATAGGAAATATTTAATGATGAAAAATAACTACTGAATGTTTTTAAAGCAAACCATTCAACTGCTGAGAAAAAATAATCTATTGTTAGAGGCAAGTAGCTGATGGCCCTTACAAGGCTTAAATTCCCTTTAATCCTAAGCCACCTTAGTAATGTGCATGTCAAACACATTTTCTTAATTGGAAATTAATAATATTTAGCAGTTAACAACAGTTAAGCATTTTCAAGTGCAATTTTCAGTTTGCTGATTACAAATATGACTTGTAAACAGAATGAATCTAACAGATATTCCTGTAACAGAAATCTTTATCTTTCTAAAACCTAAAGCCAGCTTTGATGAAAGATATTGTAGACTTGAGGTCAGCGTAGTCATTTGTATAACCTTTAAATCAAGATATTATAATGGGATCTCAGAACTATCTTTCCTCCTTCCTTTACTTCCTAAGTAAAATAAGTTTACTTATTCAGGTGAGGTATTACTGAGTTGGTTTACTATACTTTTACTCCAACTTGAAATTCATTTTGATATTAAAAGAAACAGACTCCACATCTGGTGAGAAAGGGGTAATATGTTTGTTTTGTTTGAAAAGTAAAAAATCTGCAAGGTTGCCTTCAGAAACCCTTCTCAGGGAAAGCCAAAAGTTCTTTTCCATGTTTCTCATTGGCAGAAATGAATCACAGTGAAGTGTGATTGAAAACAAAATTGTAAATTATTTAGAGACAATGATTGTTAAATGCTAGGAAATTACAGAGAAATATAAAGAGCCTAGACTTTTAACAAGCATAAATACAGATGCCATAGCACCCCAGAAGTTAGACAGGTTTGATGAGAATCTGGCTCAGAAGCAGTAAGAGAAAGATTTGAATAGGGCAACATTAGGCTAGTTAGAGCTATCTGGTGTATTTGCTCATTTATAACCTCAGGATTTACTTTAAGATTAGAATGCAATATTCAAGGGATCTTTTGTATGGTAAGCTTTTTGTTATTATTAGTTTTAATAACTCACCTAACTAGCCTGAGATAATCAGCAAGTTTCGGGATGTCTGTGATGTCCTCCTATCAGGAATAATCAGGAATAATTTTAGTACAATACACTTTGTCATTGTCTGTTAATTCTGTTAAGAAATCGGGAACCGGAAAGGCTCATCAGAACCAATACATTTGATTTGGTGAAAGCAATTCTGGGATGCAAAAAGACATACCAAAATGTTACTTGATTTTCCACCTTCCAGCGTCACCTCTAGATTAGAAAGTGCAGCTTCTACTTCATCTACTTCTGATTCATTGGTGAAATCTTGTGTCTCTGATGATGATGATAACTTGCTTATGTGATACTAAAATAAATCATCAAGAATCAGAGTTGAATGGGCAAATTTATTTCAAATAGTGATTAGCAACATAGAATCACAGCATATGAAAACGCCCTTTGGTCTTCTGGGTCAACTGTGTAAAGTACTGCAATGCAGAACCTCTTAAAGGGAAATTGTAAGTCCTGTGTCATTTCCACTGCAATTGCTGATAAAACTTTCCCATTTTAACTGTCAAGATTTGTATTACTTCACTGTATAATCATCCCATTCTGCATTCTGTGAGGTTCACTCTGCTAACATTTACATTTGTAGTATTGTGACCTGTAAGTGCCATCCACACCAGATGGAAATTTGACAGATAAGTTCTGTGGTATTCCATAGTGGCAGGCTGTGAATTTTTGGCAATTTCATTTAAATTTAAAAGGAATTTATTGCTAATGAATTGTTGTACTTTATTACTCACAGTAAAGGACCAGGCCATGATAAATCATGTTAAATTTATATGTACTCCGTAGCATTTCTGTCTTCACACTGTGTTATAAGGTTTCCTTATTTTTGGCTGTTGTGAACATATTCAATTTCGTATTAAATTTTCATGAAGAACAAGTGAAAGGATGGTAACTGGTATGAGAAGCAACACTTCATAGTAATCCCCTTCAGAATAGATTGGTATCAAAGTAATATCTTGTGTATGGTTAGTGCTAGTAAATGGTTCCATGAAGTGTATGTGTCAATCTGAGTAATGGTATGCTGCCACCAAATTTATTTGTCTTACTTAGTTGATGTTCCTTACTGTTTCTCACTCAAATAGGAGGCCCCCAGACCAAGGAGACCTATTGGTCTGAGCTCTGCTAAAGTTCTGTCCTAGCTTGTGCCTGCTTCAAAAAACAGGTTTTGCAGCTTGGATCAAGTACTTGCCTGTAGTGCAGCAAAGATCAACATTTCTTCCTCTGTGCAGTCAATTTCTTCTAAGAGGATGGCCCAGCGGGCTTGTTCATATATTTGGTTTATTCGCACAGCATCGTACTGTAGCAGAAAAAGAACAACACTGGTCATTGATAGCAATCAAGGTACAGATTCATGATCAGCTTCAGCTGATCTAACATTGGACTGAAGCCATAAAAGTTGTTTCCTTCCTCTCCCCAACTTCTGCCCTGCTGTATGTTCCCATCCTTCTCTTATACAAGCTCGCATGACTGTAATTTCACAGTGACTTGCTGATCCAACAGAAATTTAATGAGGACTTTCTGGCTGAATTAGAAGGAAAGACTGAGACTTCCCTTTTTGTGGTAGTAGGTTTTGGACTGGCTTTCGCCAAATGTGGAGCCACACTGATAGTGAAAATAACACCACATGGCTGACAGGAATATGACATTCAATAGCTTGCTACTGCCAAAAGACAGAAATTCTTAGTCCTTACTTCCTCTCTTTTGCTTTGGCTTTTTTGGTTTCTGCTCTCCTCTTTCACTGGCTTGACATTTGTCACATCCTGCTGTGAACTGCTTTAATTCACTATCCATTTTTTCAACGTGTATTAGTTTAAATTTGTTTGGTTAGTAAGCTGAAGTGAGTCATGGATACTCAAGCTCCAGAGCTGGTGGAAGGCAGCTGACGGGAGGGTGAACCTGGGAGCATGACCTCTCTCTTTCAATAGCTTCAGGCTACCTAATAGCTCATTGCTATCTTAGGTTATTTCATAGCTATGGCAAAGAATGGAAATGTCAGGGCTGCTGAAGCTGAGGCTTCTATTTGATTTTTAGTGGGAATGGCATTTCACCTAAAACATATGACCTGAACTAAAAAATAGCCTTCTATTTAGCTGAGGTACCTGAAAGAAAAGAGGTTTACAGAATTTACGGAAAATAATGATATAAATGCCAAACCCATTTCACATTTAACTCTTGATTTACACTGGCCAATAATCATAGTTTAATTTCTCTAAATGTACCACCCAGGCCCTTAAAAACCTTGGCTTAATGAAACCACAGAGTCTGACTGACTTTTAGTGGAAATAAACACAGTAAGAGGCAAAAAACATATAAGTGATTTTTGAAGACTAAGTCTTGCTTTCAAATGGGACTCAAATACTTTTACTGAGCTTTCCAGAAGTTTTTAATCATCCAGATACATTGAAACTAAATGCCTTGGAGCTTCAGAAGGCTTGAGTCCAGAAAAGCTGAATATTCATTGAAGGGCACTAGAACATTAATGTCACTTTCTCTCCTATTTTCAAAAATAGGGCTTATGCTTCTAGATCATTTAGGTTTAGTTTTTCCCTTAGTTTTTCTTGTTAGAAGTGAAATGGAAAGTAAACTGTCCTCTATGGATACTGTTTCTTGTGCTCTTCAGATCTCATCTCTACATCTTATCATAATGATCATTATTATCTTATCATAAAGATCATTATGATCTTATCATAATGGTAATTCTGTGTCTAGAGGGGAAAAGTGCAGCCATAGCTGAGGGGCAGAATTAGAATCTGATCTCTGAAAGGCCTGTAACAAATCCTAGCTAGAATTCAGTATCTTTGTGCTACAGCTTCTTGACATGAAAGCAGTCAAATAGTGAGCAACAATAAAAACAAAGCTCTTACTTTTGGATTCAAATCAAAGAAAGTGTAATATTTAAAGCGTAGAAGAAGCTGATCATCCTCCAGAACGCCTTGTTCCATAAGTGATCGAGATGAGTCTAGCCAGCTGTGGAGGAAAACAACTCTCAAATTCATTTGTGCGGGAAAACTGTCACACCTGCAAAGCTGCAGTGTAGTTATGAAACAGAAATGGTAATGAACAGCTCTAAGTCTTGCAAGTCAGGGAAAAATTCACATTTCAAGTCAGAACTTGAGTAAGTGGAATATTCATATAGATTTCCAACTTTCATTGTATGAACACAGTACCTAAAATCTTCCTCTTTTTTTTTTCTCAACTACTTCTCACATACTACTACATCAGGACTAGATGCCAGAAACTGGGCAGTAAGTAATCATAGACTTAGCTATGCCAGTAAGATTGTTGCTAATTGACCTCCAGAAATGAGAATTTAATTCAAGCCATATTATCTTTAGAACTCTTGCTTTTAATTTCAGTATTTGCTGTTTTATAATTCCAGCTACTTTTGTCCTTCAGTAAAATCCAGTTACAATATTAAAGTTCTGTTAAACGCCCCACAGATCTCAAACAGGACAATCTAAGGCTAGAGAGACAATCTTCCCATACACGTACATCACTAAACCCCCTAGCATGCTTATTCTTCTGTCCTGTCCAATAAGCAATGCTTGCTTTTGCAAAATTCAAGAACTCACATAGTCTTAATTCATCAGAACTTACTGATTTTATCAACGTGTATCTCCACTGTTCCTTTAAAGTCTTTAGAGTTTGCTAACCAGTCTTTTGCTATATCCAGTGCTACTCACTTTACCTTCATCTAACAGAATTTAGTCTGAAGCCTGCACAGTTGTATCATTCATCACTTTAAAACAAGATCATCTGATCTTGAATAAGGGAAGAACATAAAAAATAGTCTAAGTATTTTCAAAACAAAATCTTGATCAAAGCACATTTATAAGTATAAATACAGTCATTTATCAAGGTTTTATTTTCAAGGTCTAGTTTGCCTTTAGTAAGCTGGGTTAATGCCATTAATGCCATCTCTGTTCAGCCAGGTTATAAAGAAGTCAGAGAGCCGTCTTACCCTGCATTGAGTTTGGCTTTGTCAGCTAAAGTCCGAGGCTGATACATCTCTGCTAGTGTTTCTGGAGAACAGTTGTGATGACTGAAGGCAAGGATGCTGCAGTTCTGCTCAGTCAAGGGACTATCGCTGAACCAGGTGATTGTAGAAGAAGCTGGTGTCCCACTGATGGGATCGTAAGTGGGCGTCATGGTTTTACTGTATAAACCTGGACTTGCTGCAAGTTAAAGCAGTAAAGTATTATTCCAAGGAAAACTGCCTTCAGACTTAGGTAGTCTACCATTTTCCACTGCAAAAGACTAGCTAACCTTTGTCTTTTGAGACACTACTATCTCTGCTGTTTGCAGAACCCTTGTCTTTTTACAGGCCAAGTGCCCTAAGGGATAGAAGTGCTTTTCCTTCTTCAGTGAGGTATATCTCATTTGTGTTAGATACAGGAAACACTCATATTTTTATTTCTCTTTTTCCTTGCAGACTGCCAAAACTATCCGTTTTTTTAAAGTCTGGTCTCACATTTTTAAAGAGCAGCAGCACATCCTGTGTGCAGGGCCACAGCTGATCACCTCTTTTTGTGGTACTGCCTTTCAGACACCTTTTGGGGTGACCTCATTGCAGCATTTCAGTACCTAAAGGGAGTCTACAAACAGGAGGGGAATCAACTCTTTGAAAAGGTTGATAACTGCAGGATAAGGGGAAATGGTTTTAAGTTAAGGGAGGGGAGATTTAGGTTGAATGTCAGGGGGAAATTCTTTACAGAGAGAGTGGTGAGGTGCTGGAACAGGCTGCCCAGAGAGGTTGTGGATACCCCATCCCTGCAAGTGTTCAAGGCCAGATTGGATGGGGCCCTGGGCAGCTTGGTCTATTATTGAATGTGGAGGTTGGTGGCCCTGCATGTAGCAAGGGTGTTGGAGATTGACGATCCTTGAGGTCCCTTCCAACCCTGTCCATTCTGTGATTCTGTGATTCTGTGAAACAACAATGGAAAGTAAAACATTTACACAACAGAAGAATATAAATATACTGGGGATTTCTTGAAGCTACTAATTTAAATTCAGCTATGTCTCTGTGACTACAACTCTACACTGAACTGCTCTCCTTGGGTTTGATTGCATAACAGAATTCCTTCCTCTTTTTTCTTACAGTCAGAAGAAGAAAATTTTACTAGCTTCTCATTACCTGATAATCCAGAACTTGTGGGAGAGTTGCACAAGTTTAAAATGTCCTCAGTATCCACTTCTTTGTTATTCTTATCTTTTTTCTTCTTTTTTCGGAGTGTATCTTCTGACTGTTTCAACAAAGAGAGTTCTTCTGACCGTCTGATATCTACAATGGCAATTTGGAAAATGAAGGAACATGAAACATAGGAAACTTAGAAGACTACGTCCAAAAAAAACCCCATGATTAGTAACAATATTTGGAGAAGCTCCATATTTCTCTCTGAATCTTAATTTTGGCAGTTTGAAATGAGTACCCATAGAAAATCTAGTAATTCAGCAGCAAGGCCAGAGAAAGGGCAGCAAGGGTGAGTTTTGCTAGCATTTAGTCCTGCTTTCTTAGCAAGTGTCACTATGGTTTAGAATATGAGGGAAGAAACTCTGTCCCTGAAGTAACCTTTGAGCATAACCTCAATTAAATGTATAATTTAGGAATAAGCAAGAACAAAAATGGAAACGCTGTGTTTGAAATTTGAAAAAACCTTTGGTTTTTTTTTTTTTGTTTGTTTGTTTATTTACAAATTTCTTATTTTACCTACAAGACTGTCTTGTTGATATTCTATTCCCTACTGCAGTACTGAGTCAGACATGTATTATCAGTTGCAGATCTGAAAAATGTGCAAAATACTTTCATGTTGGGTAAGCGAAGAAATTTTAAACTCTGTTCATGTATGAGAAGAGTTAGAAGATTTAATCTGGAAGAAAAACGTGGATAGGAATATTTAATTAAGCCAAATGTCAGTTAAGCAATTATGGCATTTTTATCAGAGTTGTTAGATGTAATAAATGCACAATCCACTGCTAGAAGATGAAATTGAAAGTTATATTGTAGTCAGTGTATCATAGAATAGCTTAGGTTGGAGGGGACCTTCAAGATCATCTAGTTCCAAACCCCTGCCAGGGTTGCCAGCTGCTAGATCAGGCTGCTCAGGGCCCCATCCAACCTGGCCCTGAGTGCCTCCTGGATTGGCATATCCACAACCTCTCTGGGCAATCTGCTGTTCCAGTACTTCACCATACTCCAAGTAAAAAATTTCTAACATCTAACCTAAATCTCCCCTCTTTTAGTTTAAAGCCATCCCCCACTGTCCAATCACTATCAGATCGTGTAAAAACTCAGATCCCCTCCTGCTTATAAGCTCCTTCAAGTACTGGAAGGCTACAAAGAGGTCTCCCCGGAGCCTTCCCAAGGTGCTCCAGCCCTTTGATAATCTTTGTTGCCTCCTCTAGACCCTCTCCAACAGCTCTGCATCCTTCTTGTACTCAGGGCCCCAGTCCTGGATGCAGTAATCCAGGTGGGGCCTCACAAGGGGAGAGCAGAGGGGGACAATCCTCTCACTCTCCCTGCTGCCACCCCTCTGTTGATGCAGCCCAGGATACCGTTGGCCATCCAGGCTGCAAGCCCATGCTGCTGACTCACGTACAGCTTTTTGTCCATCAGGACCCCAAAGTTCTTCTCTGCAGGGCTGCTTTCAATGAGTTCTTCTCCCAGACTACACTTATATTTGGGACTGCCTCGATCTAAGTTCAACACCATGCACTTGACCTAGTTAAACCTCATTAGGTTTTCATGTACCCACTTTCTGAGCGCACCATCACCAGGACTTCAACTATCTGGTACTTTTGCAGGTCATTTCTGACGCTGTTTTCTCATCACAGTGGGAACCACCGGAATGCAATGGATATTAAAAGCAGAACACCTGTCTTTTCATCCTACCTCAACTCAATGAAACTTCTCCTTGAGCTAGCAGGGAGTTAGGATTTTAAACAAAAACAAAGCCGCTCAATGAAATGCTCCAGTTTAGCTGCCAGAGGAGATTTAGCTTTACTTACTGAGAATTTTGCAGATGTCACTGACAGCTTTGAATACCACAGAAGAAAAGCTGACTTTCAGTCTCACTGTCTTCATGTTTGGCAAGCGAAGCCGCAGCATTTTGTGCTGAGTAGTAAAGAGCAGCTTAGCATCTGCCTGTACCCCGCATTTATCAAGAGTCCAGTGGGTTTTCAGTAGCCAGCACTTCTTTTGCTCCCACCAAAGGGCATAGTCTGACCAATCTTGTGACACTTCTAGAAAAAAAAACAAAAACGATATGGTTCTTAGTAAGTTCAGTAACTAATAAACTAACAAATCAGCTTTGGAAACAGTACTCTGCATATGGGAGAATTTACATTAGAATTATAGTTCCAGTTCCTCAGACCTAGACCTCATTTGCTGAATACTTGTTTCAGGTGCTGGGATTTAACTTTCTTTTCCCTGAAGAGTAAACCTAGATGCTGACTGTGGCACTGCCTTAATCTTGCAGATATCCACAGGGAAAGCACATCTCCTGAATGTGGTGCTATGCATGGTCCAACACTACTTGGATTGTGCTGGAATATGGAATAAGAACAAGGGGACTCACTTTGCAACTCAACAGCATGAGCTCAAAATACCTCATGCACACCCAGATGGGCACAAGTTCTTCCATGGTCTCCTGCAAAGCACTGCTGAACAGATAATCTCTTTAGCCTTAAGAACTAGCAGTAAGTTCCTTGAGGTTTTGGAGACATGCAGCAAAAGTCTCTGTCAGTCATACAGCTGTCCTCTTTACATAGTTAAAGTTAATAAGGATGCTCACAAGAACAAGATTTACTGTGTTAGCAGTAAGTTCTATGCCAATCAGGAGAACGTTAACAAGCTCTAACAAATAAGATGACCTCTACCACATAGGATAAAGAAACTTACAGAGAAGTGGAAACTTCTAAGGGAGGTAGAGTCAATATGCTGTGATATGGTACAAATAAATCTTTCAATGGTCTGTGCAGAAGAGCAGGCTGATTGAGGTTGACCAAGGACAGCCAAGGGTTGACTACAAAAGGTTCTCAGTGAAAAGACAGCTGCCAAAAGATAACTGTCTTGTTTCATTAATATGGACTTCATGTGTTTTGATTAAATAAAAACGTTGGGGTCCTTTCTACTTTGAAAACATGCAGACCAAGAAAAGCTCTGAATCAAGAACAAATAGAAGACTTTGTTCATGAGTTCCATGGAGAATTTTGGAGGGTGGACAATGGCTTTAGTCTAATCAGTTTTGAGCCCTTAGCTATCCTGACGTGAAAGATGACAAAACCTTGAGTAAATGAGATTGAAAGGCACACACATAAGGAAAGAGGCAAAATGTTGCTGCTCTTAGTTCCACGAGGAATTCTGAGATTAAATGGATTAAAGGAAAGCTTCACATATTATTTTAATGACACTATACAAATGAAACAGTTTTTACTCACTGATTTGTTCCACTAATTTCAACATCACTCCTCCAATATGAAGGTCCCCTGTGACCCGCAATGTAAATTCCTTTTGCTCTCCTTCACACTGATGATCAACTATCACCAAGAGCTCCCAGGTGTTGGATCCGTAAGCACTTGAGGAAATCATTTTCCAAAGATCTGTGTAAGCTCTGCAAAAACCAAAACAAAAAGGATATTTTTTTCCTCTACTCTTTGAAACTAATGCATATCTTCACAGTCTCAAAACATGTCCATATTGCCAAGATTTCACACCAGCCTTAGTAGGAAATTCAGATGTGTTATCTTGTTACCCCTGAACTGAACTCTGTTCTTCTGATTACTCTTGCAAGATGAAGTGGGATTTTTTTAAATTCAGGATGTATTTTTTTCCCTAACTCAAGTGTCCCCTATAGGATAGAAAGAGCCCAGTTTCATTCTGGTTTCCCCACTGCCAGTCAGAACACTGCAAAGCCTGTAGTTGTATGTGGAATCTGTTCTGGCAATCTATCCAGTGAACAGAGGAATTTTGTTGACTTTTACACTCACAGCTGTAATTTTCACTGCAAATAAAAGTTTACATTTAGAGCAAAAGGCAGAAGAGTTCTACCAGAGTATTTTACCTATTAGGGTAGGTGTGTGTGGGAGTGTACAAACAACTTTAATGGCTCTTTGCCAGCAACATCAAGGCACGTAGCAGCAGTTCCAGCTGACTGTCTGCTTCTGCAGGGATGAAAGCACGTATCCTGTCTCAGCATGGTGAATCACCTGAGATTCCACCAGGCTCCTGCCAGGACAGGTACATAGTAATCATGCCAAGCCAGACTAGAAGAGATGCTCACAGTAGAAGCAAAGCAGGTTATCATCAGTAGAGTTCTGCTAATTAGCGAAGAAGGAGCTTGTAGGCACACAGTGTCTGATGCTGCAAGAAGCATTTGGGATATTTACCCAGTGAAAGAAGACAGCAGATTATCACTCAGTGTCCCATCAAACTGAACCTTAAGAAACAAACCTTTACAGTGAAAGTTTAGGCAATAGAGTGGATGACTTCTGTTTATCACAGACATTCAGCAATGTCTGAGAATTCATGTCACAAAGACTTTGGCCTATGGTGCTGTACACAGACTGCTTGAACATATAAATTAACTAGTACTTGTTTACAAAGAAGGCTAGAAGGGACACAGCAATGCAATGGACTTCTGAAGATCCTTAAAAAAAAACATTTAGTAGTTAAATCATTTAGCCTAAGTTAGGTCAAAACATAAAATCAAGGCCCATTCCCACAGGCGAGGAGTGGCAGAAGGAATGAACAAGGGCTGATCACAGGACAAAAGCAGACCTGTTTAGGTTATGTGAATGTAAAATGAAGCTAGGGGTTAAACCTAGAAACAGGGTTTTCTAGTTTTATTCTACCTCTGCACCAAATTCATAATAATAAAGCTTTATGTTACTGATTAGATAACAAAGGAGGGTTTATGTGCCAAAAGATACGATTTGAAGGCAGAGCCGAGTTCAATGTTCAGAGGTTCCTTTCCAAAGGCACAAAGAGGCTCAGCAGCAACCTGTTACTGCTTAATCTTCCCCAGACTTTCAAATGTGCTTCCTAACTTCTTACAGCTTAAAAATTTCAATAGGAAGACTTCTGATTTTTTGTTAAATTACATAATATGTAGTATTTGTACTATGGAGTATAGTATAAAGTCATCTAACCATTTCAATCAAGTTCTTTGAAAATCTGTTCTCAGAATACCACTGTTTGTGGTTTCTTGAACTCCTCTGGGTTGAGGCCATACTTTGTGGCCTGATATAAAATTGGATATCTAAGGGATAATACAAATATGGTGGCAATGACAAATCAACTACTAAGAAAGAATAATTCCAAATGTAAAGGCAATGAAAACATATGTGTTAAGATTTGATTTATGCCAAAAGAAAATGAATGATAACATAAAGGAAATGACCTGTCCGGCTCAAAGCCATCATTGATGCAGTGGTTTTCCCCTAGAAGGAGTTTCACTGGAACAGTGCTGGGAGTCTGCCCTGAATGGCTAAAATTGTGACTTAGAACAGAGAGCTCTAACTCAGAACATCAAAAGGCCAATTTACACTGAGGAACAAATGCTGTTATGTTCCTGCATGTGCCAGCCTACACCTTTTCACCAAATAGTTACTAAAGCAAAAACTAACAAGGGCTGGTACTTAACCAAGAAGTCTGTTTTGTCTTGGTAGATAAAGGCATCATGCTGTACACTGGAGAACACTATAGCTGTACTGCTTCTGGGATAGAGCTGGGATTTTGAATTTGTGCTGCTGTGCACTACACAGATTTATTAGCTTAGGTATGTTTTAGAGCAGGGCACTGTTCCTCTCATGGAGGCAATGTTCAAGGGCTCCTGAACCCCGGTGCACCAGGATTCAGCAGAAGGGGAATACAGCGTGCAGGAGATCAGTTGTTACCATTATACTTTATTCACAGCAATAGGAAAGTCAGAACGCCACCAATCACACTCCTGAGCATCCGTAACAGCATTAAAATACATAAAAATCGACAGCTGACTAAGCATGAGGAACATGTGATTTCAGTTCAAGAGTGCAGGTATGAAATCTGGCAGAGCCGTAACTTCTGCCTACACTTCAGTCTATCGTGAGGCAGTATTATTACTGAATAATCCTCATCCGTTCAGCAAAACCGTACAGGTAACTTCTTTTTAAATTCACGTTGGCTTGCCAATCCAAAACTGAGTACAAACGCTTGTGCTGATGTGGGCGAAAATGAGCAGCCCGAGGGCTGGGAGAGCCTCGCTCACACTGCGGCTTGCAGGGCCTGGAAAACCATGGCCTGAGAGCAGCTAATTCTGGCACCCCGTCATTCCCTGAAGCTGCTCTCCTCCCCACTTCCTCCTCGAGAGGTTTTAGTTTGATGATAAGAAAACACAACCGCCAGTAAATCCATCACAGAACAAAGCCCGGCCTCAAAAAAGCGGCAAACCACGCAACGTGGACAACTGACTGCTGCGCACTAAAAACAAAGGAAACGGCCCAAACTGCCAAGAGGGGCCGCGCACGTCCCGCGTCTGAGACTTCAGGTGGGCTGTGGATGTGCCGGCGGGGCGGCGTCACGGCACAGCCCGTCGGCCAACGCAAACCGCCGGTGCGGCCGCGACAGCCGCGTGGAGCTCGGCGCAGACTGTAGCCCCCAGCTCCGAACTTCGTGTGGAAACACAGAAGGACGTGACCTTGTCTGCGCAGCTCCGCGTTCGCCTGCAGGCTAAGCGGGCAAAACACGCCGCGTGCCGCCGACCGCCCCGCACGCTCGCGGGCCGGGCAGCCGTCCTGACAGGGCGATGCCGAGGAGCGCATTCCGCACGGAGCCCAGGCCTTTGAGGAAGTGCCCGGCTGCCGACACCCCAGCGAGGAGATTTCCCGGACGGGCCTCGGTTCACTCCGCAGCGATTAAAACAGCTCCCCACACAACAACAACGAACTTAGCCGGCCGACCCCACGCTCCGCGCCCCTCGGCCCCGGCACGGCTTGCCCCGCCGCCCGCGCCGCTCCCCGCTGTCGCTCGCTCACTCACTCGGGCCCGGCCCGGCCGTCCCTCGCCTCCCCGCCCGGCTCCTGCTCCCTTCGCCCGCACCTGGCGTCTCAGCGCCGGGAGGCGGAGCGGCGCCCTGCCCGGCCCTACCCGCGCCGCGGCGGGGCCCCGGGGGCTGCACCGCTCAGGGAGCGGCCCCGCTCCCGCCCCCTCTCCGCGACAGCCAGCCGGCGGCACCCCGGGGCCGGGCAGCGCGTCCCTGCCCCGGCCTGCCCTGCCCTCCGCCCCCATCCCGGCGCCTGGCGGGCAGCGACAAGCCGGAGCGCGGCTCTCGCGCTGCCCTGGCGGGGGGCCGCCGTGCTCCGCGCGGGGCTGTGCCATGCTCGGGTCGCGCCGCGAGTGCCGAGGGGCCGCCTCTCTCGTGCAGAGAACGCTGGGCAAGCAGCCGACGTGCCCGCATTAACTCTTCGCTCTTCGAAATACCGAGCACCGGCAAGTCCGAGCGACAGCCGGGGACGTAACCTGGCTCTGCGTACTGTACTGTCGGTGTCCAGGAGCGGTTGGCTTTGCGGTCGAGGCGGCTGGGCCGTGAGGAAGGCTGCCACGGGGAAGTGGAGAGCCGCCCTCGTGAGCGCGGAGCTGGAAGCCATATCGGGAATGCTCCCTATCTCACCATTAGGAAGTGAAAGCTGCTGCGAAGAAACCATAAATATGATGTAGAAGTTAATATTTAACGTCAGAGTAACTTTTCAAAAGCTATGACTCCGTATCCAATTACTGTTTGCGAATGTAGCGACGCAGATAAAAGCTGCTTTGAAGTGACTGCAGATAAAGGCTTTCCTTTTGTCCTGGAAGGCTTCCTGTGTGAGCTGGGTGCTGGGTGTGGAGCGGGCGGTGGGACAGCCCAGCGCCCCCAGGGCCAAACCCGGGGCTGTGTGCGTCGGGGAGAGCAGAGTTGTTGCTTTCAGGATGCTGTTGTTGAGGAGCCTGACACCACTGGAAAGGAAAGTTCAGTTCTGAGGGTGAAATGCCAGAGAATAGAAAGATGTGTTTGCAGTGTAGGGATGCGTTATGATGAGCAAAGCGAGTTTGATTGACTGGAAGTGGATGAGTGCTTCTCTAAAAGGCAAATCCCCACAGAAAACCTTTCTCCCCTCCAACTCTTGACCTGCTTAGCGTGTAGTGACTAGGTACAACAGAACAGGGAAAATCAACAGGAGATAACAGAGAAAATCAAGAAAAATGTTCTTTCTTATTGAACTCTTATCCTGGAAAATGAGTCCCCAAAGGCTAGAGAGGTAGAAGGGATGCATCTCTCCATTGGGAGCAAACAGTTACTCTAATTGGAACAAAGCAGATGGAAAGTAACTGAACCACAGATAAAATCACACAACCTTTGGTCCCTTTATTGCTGCCATAGATTCAGCCACTGAACTGTTCTGGCAACACTGATCTTTTCAGATTGTGAGCACACCAGAAATGTGTAAGCATCAAACATCCTTTAACTCAAAAACTTGAAAACAAATGCCTTTCTGGACTCAGTCACTTGGAAGCACTGATGGACCTTTAATTACCCTGACCAGCCTCACCTGAGCCCTCCTGGCTCCTACTTGTGAACCCAGTAGCAGCTGTTGAGCTCAGATTTAGATCTTCAGTCCCTGTGTGAGTGACGCTGGTGGTGCCTTAGGTGATCCTGGCACTGAAGGGGCCACTTTGCATTCTTCTTCCTTGTACTTTTGTTGCTTCTTGGGAGTGGCTTAGTTCGGCAGTCGGCTGGCTGTTAGATCTTCACGGTGCAGTTGGGTAAGTTATTTATTTGTTTTTTGAATACAGATATGGATACAGTTGAGCAAACAACTTTTCACAGAAAATGCCTGAGAGATTTGAAACTCAAGGCTGAGTTATTTTCGGTAGTTAGACTTGGTTCCCTTGGCTGCTCCCCATAAGACATGTGCTCCAGACCCTTTGTAGCTTCATTGCCCTTTTCTAGACTTGTTGTAGAGCCTCAGTGTCTTGTAGTGAGGGGCTCAGCAGTGAATGCAGTGTTGAAGGTGTGGCGTCACCAAGGTTGACTACAAAGAGATAAGATGCAGAGATCTAAGGAAACTTGTAAGGTGCTGGGTTGTGGCTGCTTGGCTTGGAAGAAACATGTTCTATTGTTTAAAAAAAAAATAACAAAGTTCTTCTCTCGGGGATAGAACTACAAGCCCTTAATTAAAGAAGGCAAAAAAAAAAAAAAAAAAAGCTCAGTTAATAAATATAATTAATGAGATATAAACAATGGTGACTGCTAAGCCCAGAGTATTAATGAACACTGAATTTAATCTCCAGGCCAGTGTGAGTCTTGATGTCTTTTAAGTTCAAGTGCTATTTATTTTGTTTGTTTGTTTTTCAGTTCTTTGTGAATAACTGAGCTGAGGGAAGAGAATGTAGAGGCTGGTATCAGCTATGTAGCCGTGTCCTGCTGTGCAAGGTGCTGTGAGGCATGTTCTTCCTGGACTGAAGGATTGCTGAAGATAATTCTGTAACCCATCCACCAGATTGATTTAAAAAGAAAATGTATTTACTGTACATTGGAGAAGATGGATGAAGAAGAGATCTGAAAAAAGCCAGAAGACAACTAAGTCTGGGTAAGTTCTATTTGAGTCTAATATGAACTTTTACAAGATGTAGGTATAAGGAAAAAAGTGTTGTTGTTTTTTTTTTTTTCTGTCAGCATTGAACAATACCTGCACTACAGAAGGTAGTGATGTTTTACTTCTGAAAAGTTGCGGAGTTAAAGTATATTTCATTTTTCAGCTGTCTCATAGGAGGCTGAGGAAATCAGTTTTGGAGAAGTGTGATTTGTCCTTACAGAACTGTGAATGGGGAGAACTGTAATTGAGCAACAGTTGTTCTCTGCTGTAGTTTTTGTAGAAAATCCCAGGAAGCCTCAGTTTGTGCCCTCTATCTTCTGTATCATGCTAAAATCCCCAGCAGTCGGGATCGAGGCTTACTAGAGGCAGTACCATGCATCTTCACCTGCTGGTTAAGAGTCAGCTCATTTGGTTTAGAGTTTGAACTCTTTTCCTTTAGGATCTACTAATGTCTGTAGTAAAGTCTCTTAGTAGCTAAATGTATATTTTGAGAGCATGGGAAAGTAATGTGAGAAATACAGAAAAATGTATATTGTAGTTTTTTTTAAGTGCATTTCTTCTTTTGGTATACTTCTTGCAGCTCGTTTTTACTTTTATTAGGCCAGTGTTGTAAGTTACCACCAAGCAGGCATATAAGACTTGCTCTTTTATCTCCTAGAATCATTATTTCTTGTGTTTATGCTCCCCTTAACGAGCACAAGGCACAGAGCAACCTTTTCTCTTGGTGGGCCTCTGTGTATTCATCATGATTTTACCTTAATTACGGGAAGAAAACTTGCTCAGTATTAAGTGTTGGGGACACTTCTACTCACGGATGCATCTGGTCTTCAAATTCATGTTGCTTTCCAGCTAGCTGTGCTCTAAATCATTTTTGCATCCTCCATTTAAGCGCCTAAGGATGCAAAAGAATTGCTGTGGAGGTGAGCGAGCTAGCATGTTGCCTGATGCTTCCAAAAGTACTTGGAGCTCAGTTATTTTTCTGTGTTGTTCATTTTGTGAATCTCTGTAATTACATGAAGCTTTGTGTAGTAGGATGTGTGTGTGGTGGCAGTGTTTGCACACAGCTAGTGTGGGATCTATTTTCCCGTCAGTGTTAGTGACCTGTGATTAACTTCAGTAGTGAACTTGGTGCAATTGAAGCTAATGAGTGGCAGAGCTTCTGTTAGCTATAAGAGGGTCAGGTTTTTTTTTTTCCCACAGTGACTATTTAATTGTAATGTACTCTAAGCTATGTTAGCTGTTTGAGGTTGATTGTTAGTATGTTAGCATGAATGTGCAGTGCTGTGAGTGAGTGATCACAGCTAATGCTGCAGTTTGTTACTGGTAGGTATGTGGATGAGTACCAAGTTAGAAAGTTGTGAATAGCAGAAGCATGACTTGTAGGTGAAGAGAAAATAGTATCTCTTTCTCATTGACATGCTCACTGCGCTTGCTTTGGTCAAGAAAAGTTTAGTCTGCAGTGATGCCACAGATCTAATACTTCCTTCCTCTCCATAAACAAACTTTCCCAATAGGAGTGTGTCAGGCTGAGTCAAATGTGGATCCGGAGAACCACAGGGGCCAGGGTGTGGGAAATTGTCAGCTCATTGCAAGCGTGGATTTTCCTCACTTCTTCTTAGATGTTTACTCACTTCAGCTTTTTTCAAGTGACGAGAGAGTTCCCTGAATTTGGAAGGCAGGAGATGAATGCTGAATGTAGCCTTTGAGGTGGAAGTTGCGTAAGACTTTTGTAAAATACTGACAGGTGGCCTGTAGGTATCTGCAACCTTTGGTCTTAATGAAGTCTTGAAGGTAAGATTGATATGGATGCTCACTATGCAGAGTTTAAAAAGGAGGAAAAAAAATAAATTGCTTGTCTTGCTCTTTGCTTAGAAGAGTTCAAGTTTCTATTGCTGATCTAAACTGGAACTTGAAGTTGATGTGACTTGGGTTTCCTAGGGTGCAGAGCAGACAGCTGTAATCCATAATGAATCAAGCTTGCTACCCTCTGAGCATAGGTGTTTCTGAAGGATTTAACGTTGACCCTCTATCTCTGGCTGTCTCATGCTTGAAAAGTAGATTGTGATGGTGCACTGACATGTCTAGCACAAAGGCTGAATCATTGAACAGTGCTATCAGGAATCCTTGAATATGAGGAACAGTGAGGGGTGAGCGGGGGCAGTTGTTACACAGAACAGATCAAGGATGACAAAGTCTGAAGTGGACCATAACAATGCATGTTTTCCCCAGGCAGCTGATTTAATGAGTCAGACATGTGTCATACTGCTTTTAGCTGAAGCTGTGAAGATTTACAAAGCTTTAGTCAGATGTAGGACTTTTTGGTGACTGAAAATGAACTAATCCTTTAAGCCGACCATTCAGTCTTTTACCTCACACTCCCTTGCCTCTCACCACCTCCCTGCCAACTGTAGATGGCCTGGTTTTCAAATGTGCTAGGTGTTGTCAGGCTTCCAGAAATTCTTGGTGTTGCCTCTTTTATGCTTTCATGAAGTCAGGGCTACAAAGAGATGGTGCCTAGTATATGTGGATTGATTTTCACAGTTCTGCCTTTAAAGTAATTATCTGCGTTGTTAATGAAAAGAAATACCATCTCCTCCTCTACCCTTAGAGTCTGGAGAACTACTGTAGAGTAGTTAAAGTTACTGTGCCTGACTATGTGTACATAAATATTATAGGTTACAGGATAGAACCTTATACAAGATGTTGGCAAGAGGATTTAGTCTGCATTCCAGCTGTGTTGTGTTTTTTGTAGATTTCATATCAGCTTTTAACAGCTACAAGTCTGTACTAAATTATATGGCTTTTAGAGAATGGAACTGAGGCTAAAATGCTGATGTCAAGTTTAGAGCTTTAGCTGAAAGGCTACAGTCTTTAGTACTTGTATACAAAACTAATGCTTCAAGTCCTTTTGTTTGTAATGGCCATTCAGTAACATGGCTATTTGCAATAAAAATGGACTGTATCCTACAAAGCTGTGCGTGGGATTGGTTTACATGTGCTGGTTTGGAGACTATGGCTTATCAAACAAATAACTGAATCTTCCTTCCATCCTGCAGTTTTGGATTATACTATTCATTAATATCTAAAAATTATTTTGAGATCCTAGGGTAAGCAAAACCATGCTGTATCATCCTGTGGTCTGCTGCTGGACTGTGTTGTCAATGTACTGTGTCATGTCTGCTGTTCTACTCTTAGCTCTAGGAGCAGGTGAAGAAACAGTTCCGCAGGCAAACACAGGATTTGGTACTACTCCTACCAAAGTTAAAACATGAAAGACTGGGTTCAAAATAATTGTTTGGTTGCATAGTCTTGTTATAACTGTTTTCTTTAGTATACTGTTTCTCAGTTGGAGTGACGTTTTGAGATGTTATCTGGAGCTGCACTGGGGCTGTTTGGATGAAGGCTTTTAAGATAAATAGGCTTACCTTTGTTTGACCTTTATTTTAAAATTGTTCGTATTAATACTACCTTAAGTCATTCTTCGTTCTTTCAAAACACTAAATATTACAGCTGTACTTACAAGATCAGAATGAAATTGAACTCCATATGTCTATCCAGATTGACTAAAGACTGTCTTTTGCCTCAAGGAGATCGGAGCTGCAACAGGGGGACCTCAGTTGTCCTTGCTCCTTTTGTACAAAGAAAAAAATGCCTGGAGGATGCGGAGTGGTTCAGCTGTAAGTCAGGTTTCTGAGCCACAGGTGGTAGAGGCAGGGTTGTACGCATGTTTCCTGCCTGCAGTCTGGGAGGTCTCGCAGAGCTTCGGCTTCAGGTCATGCTTGTGGGAGCCGAGCACTGCTGGCTCAGGCAGCAGAGACTTGTGGTGATGGGATGCCAAGGAGCTCCTGTCCTGTGAGCTGCTCCTGTTTATTGCCTGGCCAAGTCTCTGGAGAGAGTAAAATTGTACCAACTCAGCCTCTTCTCAGGGCCACGGAGCTGTGCTCACTTGGCTGGCTTAGGCTCACAGGCCTTCACTGGAAGATCTCAAGTCATGAGATTTTTTTCCCTGGCCATAGTACTTGGCATGGAATAGTGCGGTGCACTTTGACAAATAATTCCTGATGAAGGCATTGTGAATACTGTGTTGCTTGACTTGGTTTTCCCATCCAAATATGCAACTCTTTTTTTTAATGCTAAGTCCAGACTTCAAAAATAAAAGGTTTAATTAAGACTTACCTTTCTGTATTCTGGCACCTAAATCAGCACTGGGATTTTCCAGAGGGCTGAGCGACATGCAGGGTTCTCTGCAGGGTTAAGATTGACCCTTGAAAGCATGTTTTAGTTAAAACTCTTTGAAATTCATACCATGGGTTTATTCACCTGAGGAAGGAGATATATATGTATAATATGAATATATATAGCCCCATCTTCCCAGTCTGTCTGAATTACCAACTCGTTGATTTTACTGTTACCCTTGTGTTAATTTATGTTTCTCAGAGCTTCATCTGGGAGAGTAAGATAGACTTAGAGAACAGCAGAGAAAGTTTGAAAAGATAATTTAAATACGTTTAAAACTAAAGAGCAAGTAGTGTATTTCTTATTTAAAAACTGATTAAGAAACTATCTCACTGGGGGTCCGGCTCTCTAAAAACTGGCCAAGATTTCAAATCTTGAAGTGCTGCTTTAAATATTTCTTTCAAAAGGAATCACCTTTGAAGATGACTAAAGCAGCGGTTGTCATGATGGTTGGGTTACTTGCATCTCTTCTGTTTTCTGGCCCTAACCCAAAGTTTACTTTCTTGCCTGTGCTTGTACTTAGGGTTGGACCAGTTACTATTTTTATTCCAGGTGACAGAAGGAAACTGATTTCTTTGTAAGATCAAGTGAGTGTTGGATAATTGAATTTCCAAACAGAGAGCTGTGGTACAGTGTGTAACCGCATTCTTAAAACTTGGCCCTTATTTAGTTTCTCTCTGCAGCTAGAGTGGGTACTGATTGAAGAGAAACTCTGTAATGGTGAACTGCTCTCTTGCACACGTGCACCAGGCATGCTTGTACACAATCTCATTTCATCGTTCATTCCAGTCAAGCCTGAGTTCTGCTTTTCATATTACCTGTAGCCAAATCTCATCCTCTCTCTCGTGCTGATCGTTCTTAGTGCCTGAAGAAATGCAAATATTGCAGTCTGTTAAGGGTAAATGCTAAGGGAGTCCAAATGTCCTAGTTTAGGTGCTGAAAATGATCGGCCCTGTTGGCCTTCTCAGCAGTGCTGCTAACCCAGACACTAAACAGCCCTGACCCCTGTTGTACTGCTGGTGGGATACACACTAGCTGTGGGTTGGTTGGAGTGGTACATTCATGTGGAGTTTCTCTCCTTGTCAGCAACAGTCAGCAGGAAAACAGCTGTGTGCTGACTTTTCCCTCGTCTTGCAGGTCCACAGAATTTGACTCAGTTTGTTGAACTGGCTTTTTTTCCCCTTTCTATGAAAGCCCAGGAAGGTTTTTCACACTGATTGGAGCTCAGCTCTAAATTAACTTTTCTAAATACATGTCCAACCCATACAACACAACATGGCAAGACCATTCATATGGTGTACATATTTTAAATATAGGCGGGGCTCTTTGGTAGGGGGTTGGTGCCATATCTCCACTAATATTCTGTGCTCAACCTCAACATGAGAAAGTGTGATGGGATCGAGTGAATACTGGTTGTGATGCAGCACTGTATGTGCACCTTGCCTAGGGAAATGAGGTTTGTAGAAAGCAAGGAGAAGAATGGAAAATCATACTACAGCTATGGTTCCCATCAGAAGGGTTAGTATAAGAGTCGAAGTAATTTGTCGCTGGAGAAGCTAGGTGTCTGTATTTTTGTGAACATATAAAAATGCACGCACTCGGACAAGCCAGAAACAAATTGTTAAACCTTTGACCTGGGGGGAGTGGGGACTGACTACTTGATGACCTAAGAATTTCTGTGACTGTTTTTTTTTTTTAAATTTTTGCCAAATTTGCTGCCTGGGGCTGAATATACTTGGAATTGCCTCCCCTGTGGAGGATGGAAGAACTGAGGGTGAGCTGGTAACTTTTTTCTGTTCTAATGGAGGCTCTTAAGAATTAAAGTCACTTTGAACTTTGGATAAGCATCAGAATATGTTATGTGAATTATTGTGACACTGCACTTGAATATGTTATGTGAATTACTGTGACACTGCACTTGGTTGCTTATCTGTACTTTAAAAAAAAAAAATCTCCAAAGCAACTTAACAGAAGCAAAGATAAATAAGGAAAACTGTGTAAGGATCCTGTACAATTCATGCTATTCTGTCATACAGAAAAACTTCTCAAGCTGAGAAAAGCACCACTTGCCTCGCTGGGCTGTGACCAGTAGATGCCACTGCAGGCTTGGAAACAGGGGGCACCGCGATGGGGAATGTAACTGCAGTGTGGGAAGAGCTGAGGATAGCATCTGAAGGGAACATCAAATGGCTGCCATCACAGAATTATAGAATGGCCAGGGTTGGAAGGGACCTCAAGGATCATCAGTCTCCAACCCCCCTGCCACATGCAGGGCCACCAACCTCCCCATTTAAGGCTAGACCAGTTAATACTAGACCAGGCTGCCCAGGGCCCCATCTAGTCTGGCCTTGAACACTTCCAGGGACGGGGTATCCACAACCTCTCTGGGCAGCCTGTTCCAGCACCTCATTACTCTCTCTGTAAAGAATTTCCCCCTGACATTCAACCTAAATCTCCCCTCCCTCATCTTAAAACCATTTACCCTTGTCCTGCTGTTATCTACCCCTTCAAAGAGTTGATTTCCCTCCCTTTAGGTACTGAAATGCTGCACTGAGGTCACCCACAACCTTCTTTTCTCCAGGCTGAACAAGTCCAGCTCCCTCAGCCTGTCTTCATAGGGGAGGTGCTCCAGTCCCCTGATCATCTTTGTGGCCCTCCTCTGGACCCTCTCCAACAGCTCCCTGTCTTTTTTGTACTGGGAGCTCCACACTTGGATGCAGTACTCCAGATGGGGCCTCACAAGAGCAGAGTAGAGGGGAACAATCACCTCCCTGTCCCTGCTGGCCACCCCTCTTTTGATGGAGCCCAGGATACCATTTGCGTTCCAAGCCACAGGGGCACACTGCTGGCTCATGTTAAGTTTTTCATCTGTCAAGACCCCCAGGTCCTTCTCCACAGGGCTGCTCTCAAGGACCGCTCCTTCCAGTCTGTAGGGATGCCTGGGATTCCTCCGGCCCAAGTGCAGAACTCTGCACTTTGATGTGTTGAACCTCATCAGGTTCAGCCGGGCCCACCTTTCTAGCCTCTCGAGGTCCCTCTGAATGGCATCCCTTCCTTCAACTGTGTCGACCACACCACTCAGCTTGGTGTCATCAGCAGACTTGCTGAGGGTGCACTCAATTCCGTCATCGATGTCATTGATAAAGATGTTAAGGAGCACCGGTCCCAAGACAGACCCCTGGGGGATGCCACTTATTACCGGTCTCCACCTGGACATAGAGCCATTGATGACCACCCTCTGTCTGCAGCCTTTCAACCAGTTTCTTATCCATCAAGTGGTCCACCCATCAAATCCACATCCCTCCAATTTGGAGATAAGGATGTGGTGGGGCACCATGTCAAAGGCCTTGCTCAAGTCCAGGTAAATGACATCAGTTGCCTTTCCCTTGTCCAGCGATGCCGTCACTCCATCATAAAAGGCCACCAGATTGGTCAAGCATGACCTTCCCCTGGTGAAGCCGTGCTGGCTGTCACGGATCACATGCCCTTTCCTCATGTGATCAAGCATGTCATCCAGGATGATCTGTTCCATGATCTTCCCAGGCACAGAGGTAAGACTCACCGGCCTGTAGTTCCCGGGGTCCTCCTTGCTCCCTTTCTTGTAGATGGGAGTGACGTGACCCTTCCTCCAGTCATCCGGGACCTCACCTGACAGCCACGACTTTTCAAATATGATGGAGAGCGGCTCATGTTAGCCGATGACAGCATGTGCCATGCCACTTGATGCTAAAGGAGTATGGGACAGGCATGGGGTAAAACAGCCTTAGGTATATGTGTGTGTGATGAATTCTTAAGGCAGATAGCATGTTTCCTATTTTTGGATTCTGTAGAAAGTTTGCTTGTCCTGTTCGGGTTTCCTGCTTGCACTTGCCCTCTGCTGGAAGTGAAATCCATGATGGTATGTCTGCTTCCCCCCACCAGAGGCATAGAAATGATGATAATGCTTTCCAGATAACTAGAGCTTTGTGCTCAGCAAGCACAGAAGGTTTTTACTTGACATGGCGTTCAGGATTTGGTAAACACTGGCTAGTATGTTTGTGAAATAATGTGAGCTGTCTCACAGAGGAAATAAAGCATGCATAGGGAGAAGAACCCCATTCTTCAGAAACCTACAGAAGTGTATTTAGCTTTTTTTTTTTTTTTTGAAGTGTAATTGTATTAGGGAGAAAAGATCTTACATTGAAATATTTAATTGGAAATAGGTTATAAACAATAATATTTTTCCATACTTGTTTTTATCTGTAAAGAAAAGCAAATAGTGAAAGCTGCACAGCTTTTGTTGCAGCTCCATTTTACATATGTGTATGTATGTGTATAAAATCCATTTGACTGTGAAATTTGTATGGGACATTATCTATTTAAAAGGTATCTCTGAAGTTGAAATGTAGAACTTTCTGCTGATGCAAAACCTATCCCCAGGACAGATCTTTGGTTGCTGGGAGAAGGCCATGCAGTGAGGGTGTCTAGAATAAGCACTAGTGCAGCTGTATATTACAGATGGCAGGAGAACTTGAGGGCTGAAAGATGTGGGTGCAGGAAGGATGTGGTGGTGTCACATCTATGTCATATGTGCTGTTGTGTGGAGTTCATTAAGGGCTGTGACAAGCTTGCAAATGCTAGTGTAGCAATCCAGAGTAATTCTGTTGCTGTAAATGGAAAGTACCTCCTTCCTGTTGTGTCCTGTCACCCATCCATGCAGGAATGTGGAGAGCTTTTGTGGCTGCTCTTAGAGGTGCTCTGAACACCTGTAGCTGGTGTTTGGGTAGACCTTGAGGAGGACACCATCAGTGGATGCACTTTTCCTTGCCTGAGCTCCTCCTGATGCAAACTTTATTTTTCTGAAGGGTATGATCGTGGTATTTTGGATCAGTTTTGCACTTCAGCAAATACTTAACGATACAAACTGTCCCATTGAGGCTGTTCTGTTGTACTTTGGCCTGATAGGAACTCTTTGCTGGAAGTTCACTAATCAAACTACGAGTTTTTACTGTGACTGGCACTGCAATTCAAGCTGTGCAGATCTGTCCTGATTTGATAAAGATAAGCTAATCCTAATAAATATGTTAACTTTTGAAGCGATTGGGAAAGCACCTGTTATAAAGCCCTGAAGATCTCAAATCATAAATTGTATCCTTCTGAAAATTAACTTGCACACCACTATCCTGGCTGTAACAAAACGAGGCAGAGCTAGTTTGTTATTCTGTTTGCTTGCTTATTTGACATTTTGAGCCCTCATTATGCGTTCAGGTCATGTTGTTAGTCTTTATTGCCTAGCTGAACAGCCAGATGGGTAGGAGACATACCTGGCAGAAGTGAAAGGTGAGATTCCTGAGTAATTGCATAAATATAAGAACAATGATCTGAGAAAATATCTGAAGATTGGGTCAGAAGTTGTTGTAGCCTTTCAAGGATTTGATTAAACTGGACAGGAGTCAGGATCTTCTTTCCTTTAAAAAGAAGCGTGAGCACATGTGAAAAAGAAAGAATGAAAGCAGTTTAAATGAAGTGTTTTTTTCCTTTGTCTCTGTTTGTGGGTTCTTCTAAACTGATTACGCTGATGTGGTTGTTTCTGTAATTTAATTATGTCTGCACTCAATGAGAACAAGTTAATTAAAAGTCATCTTTCGTTAGTTGAAATGTATTAGCTTTGCCTGTGTGGAACTTCATGGCTTTTGTTTGCTCCTCTTTTTGTGGATTGGTGTTCAGTGCAGCGGTGCTTTCTATTGCATAACAACTTAATATAACTGGCTTTATAGCTCTTCCTTTTTGTGGACTGATCTAAATTACCTCCAGTGATTTGCAACTGTAGATCAGTAGTGTAAAAGTCTCAATTGTATATTAAAGCTTGCTCCTAAGTGGCCAGTCAGCTTTCCTTTTAGTCCCTTCAGCAGTTTGTGTTGCTGGCTCTTGATGTCAGAAGACTGAATGTGTGTGCAGGGAAGTTGCTGGGCTTTCAAACGTGGTCCCTGTAGCCTGGGTTTGGAAATCATGTTTCGTTTATAACCAGAAGGATTTTTATTTTAGAAAGCTCTTGGGAGATGAGCTTAACCTTGGGCTACAGTAATGTCAGGATTGAACAGGGCAGGGCATAGTTTGTATTTAGGTTGGCAGGAGCCAATCCTTCAGAGCTGCATGACTCAATAGCTGACACACTTCCTTCAGGGTATGAATGCTGCAGCATGTTGGTAGGAGGTGCTGCACTGCTCCATGAGTCATGAAAACCGAAGTATTGAATTTTTCCTGGTCGTTACAGATCGCTTGGCTCACTTAACAAGAGTATGGCTTTGCCTTGCTGTTCCGACTAACCCCTGACTCCAGTATGTTTCTGCCCCATCTAGTCTACTCCCTGGCAATTCAGTTTCATCATTTTCTCTTTGCATTTTTGCTGCAGTGCTGTAGTTTCATTAACTTGGAATAAAATAGCCTATCCTTGATATTTCTGAGGACATCCATGTATTTCTTCATCTTTGAATCTAGAAGGCTAAATCCTCAGGTAGTATAAACTGGATAATTCCCTTTGATTGTTAGCGTACAGAAACAGGCCAGGAATCTTGGTAAAGATCCTTGGAGTGACATCCATGGACCTGAAACAGAAATTTTTCTTGTCCATTTCAGAATCAAGTACAAGCTTCTCTTTTCCTGCAGTGGGGCTTTGCAGTTTCTTGTGGACCTGCTTGATTCTGTGGTAACAGCACATGCGTATGTTTCCTTGCGTATCTATTGCACTGTGACCTCCTCTTAACGTCCCAGTGAAAGACAGCTGGTACCCTACCGTAAGAAGAGAATGAAATGTTGGTGACATAGCCAGCAGCTGTGTACCAAGGCTGCCATGACTTGGAGATGGTTTAGCAGCTTAATGCTGAAATACTATTCATACCAAACTACTATGAGCTTAGCTAGAGATGTTGGTGATCAGTTGGGTTTTCCTTGTTTTAGAGACTGGATGAGGATGGAAGAGGAAAATGCAAAAATGGCTGATGCTGCCAAGACTCTGGAGAGCTTTCTGTATTTGTCTGTTTTAACTTGATGGTGGATTCTTTGCGGGTCTTGGATGTTCTCTGCAGCAAAACTCATGTGTTAATCCTGAAGCTTTTTAATGAGAATTTCTTACTCATTGCATAAAGCAACTTGTCAGCTCTGACCTGTGTTTGATCTAGAGTTGTTTTAGGAATATCCAAGCATGAGGGCAGCTTCTGATCTTTAGGCAGGAATAGAGGCTCCATTTCTAAGTCAGTGTTCGTAGTCCTTATGAATATCTTACTTTGTTCTATCCATATATATTGTGTTACATTCCCAAGAGCTCTAGTTCTATGCAGACCGACACCTTGACTTATTGAGCTGACGGCCCATTTTGCCTGGTGTGTGACGTAAGGGTCTTAGTTAAGTTTCCAGTCCAGAGATGAAGAGGAACTTCTATTTTATGAGCCGTTTTTTCAACTTTTTAATAATAAAAAACAAAACCCCCAACATGAAAAAGCAACCTCCCTACTCCCCCACCTAGATGCAAAGGAAGTACCTGCATGGACGAAGTACGCTGTGGTGTTTTAGCTCCCCTTTTATTTTACTGGAAATTAAGGTGAGTGTCATTCCAGTGCTTGAAGTCTTCTATCAAAATGGTTCTTAACGTGTTTTGAGAAGCTATTTGGTAGCCATCTAGTATATAAACACTTAATCAGAGTTTTTAAGGTCTCGGTTACATTTCTAGGATGAGGGGCTAACAGTTAATGGATCTTAGATAGCGACAAGGAGTCTTATCTTAGCCCACTTACTAATTCAGTACCTGGAAAACTCAAATGTCTCAGAATCAGTGTTGCTTTTAAGTGGATACTTGCAATAATATTTGTACCTCACATACTGATACCATGCTGTGCTTGTTCTGTCCTCCCTTTAAGGACCTGATCCAAAACCAATTTTGAAATAAGTGGAAAGTCTTCCATTGATGTTGTGTTTTAGAACAGATCCTAGAAGAAACTGCAGAGGAAGCGATAACATAGTGGTGGGTCATGTGTCTTGTGTCTGCAGTACTGGGGAGCTGATGTCATGTTTATTAGAAGCCAAGATCAGAGTTCACAGGCTCAGGAAATGTCTGCAGAGTTTAGAAATGGTTTGTAACTTCTATCCCAATGACAGGTTTATTTGGCACTTTTTGATAAGTGGCCTGTTTGAAATTTCCTCTCCAAGTAAGCAATTTGTAATTCCCACTTGAAAGGGCTACTGTGGGGGATGGTGATGGGGCCATATTTGAAAACCATTTATGGTTACTAACATCCTGGCATCTGTCATCCAGGAGTTTTGTGCCTTCATGGTTTTGATCTGTCCAAAATGACTACTTTATATAGAAACTGGAAAATGCTTTTTTTGTGTGTGTGTCCTGAGAGCAGATAACAAAAATTTGCTGACCCTTAAAGTGTATAAATAGAAAGGTAAAGGATCATTAGAAACAGCTCTGCTTTTATTTTCTATGAAATTCACTCACTTTATTTTGATCCCCTTGTCTTCTACAAACTTACAGCATGGTTTTCTGTTCCTCACCAAAATAGTGTCATTGTGACACTTAAAATCTTCCAATTCTGAACCATTGCACTGATTCACAATCCTCTTATCCTAAGCCCAGTCTTCTTAAGTAACAAAGTAGTCATTTTGCAGGTGTTGGAGGTTCCTTTCGTTGTTTTCTTCCATTGGCTGCTGAAGGAAGTTGGAAAAACCCTTGCAGTCCTGGTGCTGTTACTGCAGTACTCCAAGGATATCAAGGAAACAAAATTTACTGGGAGAGGTAATAGCTTTTTCTTAGATCAGCTTGCATTGCTGGGAAGAAAGAGCAAACAAATGTAGAATTTCGAGGGATGTGACAAAGTGGGCCTGAGCCCAAAAGTCTTTTTGTCATTCTAAATATGTTGGATAATTTTTTTTTTTTTTTTTACCTTTCCTGATTTCAACAGGATTGTCAAGCTCCACGAATGGCAAAAATATGTGATGTGCTGTTAAGATTACGGGTGAATTCTGTAACTAACAAGAATGAAAAAACACTGCTTTTTTTATGATGGTAATTAGGATACTAGAGGTTTGTTTCATATATGATTGGTGTGATTCCTCTTTTGAGGCATAAAAGGAGTATAAGGGACAACAATCAGTTGTTTGCTAAGAATGGAAATAGAGACTCTTTCCAGAAGCAGTCTAGTATGGTAGATATGAACTTACCCACACTGGTCTTTATGTTAAGAATTGAGCAGGTGTTTAGGGAAGTGTTACTGAAACATAGGCTCCTCATAACCAGCATTTGGGGGCATGGTGGAGCCCAACAAATTAACCCTCGACTCCTTGAGGATTAATTGGAGTTGTGTTGTTACCAGAGCTCTGGAGGATAACCCAGATCGGAAAGGGCTCTGTTGGAACCTGGATGCTCTGAGAATTGAGTCTTTAGCATGTGTAACTCTTGTAAATAAATCCTGCATTCTCCAGTCACTTGCCGTATAATTGACAAGTATACAGAGAAGTTAGGCTGGTCTTTAGAGAGCATATAGCTGGAAAGATTATCACGTTGGAAAGGGATAATTGGAAATGAATGGAGAAGCTTACCCGCGTCCTGGACTGTCAGAAAAAGACTGCAAGAGAAGTGGTCTCCAGATTGCTCAGTCAGCCCTTAAATGGGGTCTAGGAGAGGTGGAGCCAGGTTCCACCCCCTTCTGGTCATACAGGTGAATTGTCTTCACTTGTGCTCTCACAGCTGACTCATTGCTTGCCTCAGGTGATCAATCAGAGGTTCAGGCTGTGATTCAATAGTTCCCATACACTTGCATATGGGAACTATTGAGTCACAGCCTGAACCTCTGATTTTTTTTCTGTGATAAGACCTAGTTGGACACACATTTACTCTTCTGATGCTTCCAAGTTTCAGTAGGTGGAGGAGACCTCATTTTCCTGAAGACATACAGAGGACTAGTGGTAAGGCTGAAGGGAACAGATGGATCCCACTTCCAAGTTGCTGCCCCATTCTGAGACATACAGTTATATAGTCTGATCTTTAATCATATTCAGATTTATTTTCTGTCATCAGTAGTTTGTGTCAAATGTACCCTGACCTCTGTCCTCATCTAAGGGAAACGAAGGGTATTGAAATAGGACTTTATCACAGTGTTGATTTTTTTTCTTCTATTTTTGACTTCCCATTAAAACAATTCAGTGACTTATTTGTGATCGTGTCCTAGCAGTCATGAAAAAGGTAATTCAAATTCAGTGTTACAAATTGAGGCTGGTTCCTACCAGCAGAGGACACTGCTGCTCAAGAAATTTGGCTTTGCAGTCTAAATCCCCAGAGACAAGAAGTGGATGAGAAAAGTGGGAGAAAAATTCAGGCAAAGCATTAAGTATAAATCTTAGCCACCCACTGCACTGATTACCGGGATGGAGCTGATAGCAGTAGCCATATTTTGTTAGAAGCTGGCTTGTGGGGTGGCCGGATTGAGAAAAGTGGAGAAGACTTCAAACCAAGTGTGGCAGCAAGGTAGCTGTAGGGTAGGTGATGCAGGCCTGGCTGTTTTGTGTGTGTGCGTGTGCCAGGGTTGAGGATGGGGTGGCCTGACCTCCTTTATTTGAGCACTTCTGCTGGTAACCTGTGCTGGTGTTGTAGAGGACAGCCCTGGTGTATGCGCTCTGCAAGCAGCTGATAAAGGCTGCTTAGGAAAGTTTACAGAAGGGTGATTGTCAGTCAGTTTGTGGGGGGGAAGGAGAATGCAACAAAATACATGTGCTGTGGCAGCCAAAGTCAAATTGGAGGGTTTTTCTCCCTCTGCTCAACTTAAGGGAGACATTAGGGGCAAACAAATTTTGTCAGGAATTGAAATTAAGGAGGAATTTAAAACTGATGGCTTTCAAGAAAGATGAATTAATATGTACCTTGTCTGAGGTTACTGCCCAATGGCAGCACTGCACAAATGCTGCCACAGAATAAGTTTGCATTTGTTCAGCCATTCACCTATGTGTGGTGTGGAGGCACAATCTAGGGAACGTTTAAAGAGAATCAGCTTTTTAATGTGAAGGAATCCTTTATTGGGCCAGCAGCAGAAGTGGGAGTCCTGGCGGACAGAATATCTTTAAGTCATGCATACAGTTTAGTGTAGGTGCTCCAAAGTGTTGATGAACCTGGAGAGTAGTTCTTAATGATGTGCAGGTAGCTGTGCTCTGAACTGGTAACATCTGACCAGTCAAGTGTCTTCTCTAGGAGGTGGCTCACTTAATTTAGGAAGCACTTTAAAAGGCATAAGTCTCTTATTTCTCAAAAGTAAAGCAACTCTCTAGAACCCCAAGCCACTTCTGAGCGTAAAAATGAAGCAACCTATATGTATATATACACACGTATATATGTATATACGTATATGTATATACACGTATGACCCACTTCTGTGTCAGATGCTGTTTAGTCAGACTGTCCCTGTGCTGCCATCTGTTGTAAAGCAACAACACATAAGAGGATATTGGTGGGAAGGTTCAGCCTCTGCTGCCGTACTGTCACTGTCTGCACCTGACATTGTGGGCCAGCATTACAAAAGAAGAGGTGTTACCTTCCGAGCAGCCCTTGTGTGTGTTTATATATATTTTTATTGTTGTTCACTTTATTTTTTAAAAAATTACTTGCTTATTGAAAATAACAAAATAAACACTTGATGTTTTATACATTTCTAATGCGCAGGATAGTAGAACAATTCTTTGAGTTGCTCTTAAGTTGCAAAGTTATGATGGGAGAAGGATTTAAGCTGACTTCAGTTGAAATGCTTAACTTCTGAGGCTGTGTTGGACTAACAGTGAGAATTGAGCTCTTTGATTGTGAGCCAAGGAGCATACTCCTTGTGCTTCTCTCTCAGCACTTCTAATGCCTGCCATCCACTGTTACTTTGTTTCTGATGAGTACTCAAATGCAAACACCCTGCTGCCGCTGCAGATCCTGAACTGTGGCCTCCTGTCCCGTGTGTGCAAACAGAGCGCTACTTTTCTCTTCTTTGGTACGTTTGGAAAGTTGATTTGCGTCAGTGCTGTTGAAAAGGATTACAGAGGGACTGGGAAGTATTCAACAGGCCTTGCTCTATCCAGCCTTAGTTGTGCCATGCTTGTGTTAGCTGAGAATGTGACTTAGGGTTTTGATTTCAGTTGCTGGTGAAGTCAGGAAACCTAAATTTCTCGCCTGTAATGCCACTTTGTTTTTTTTTTTTCTCCTCAATTTGCATGAAATCTGCTTTTAAATGAGGAGTGTAGCTGACGTGCACAAACCTGGTGATGCTCAAGGAATAAAGAAGGCAGTCCAGATTACTTAAAGCCAAGAACTGGCAGTTGCTGCTTTGCTGATCTTTAAGGTGGGAGCTGCTGGGTTCGTGACTTCATGCGTTCTATGGGTAGCAGAGCTGATCTGTCTCTTGAGCAGCACCCTGTTTACTCCCAGGAGATCTCAGGTGACTAGGGACAAGTTTGGGTCCTGGTGGATGGAAAGCTGGACATGAGCCAGCAGTGCGTGCTTGCAGCCCAGAAGGCCTACGTTATCCTGGGCTGTATCAAAAGAGGGGTGGCCAGGGGGGAGAGGAAAGGGATTGACCCTCTTTGTTCTGCCCTCTCTGGAGTACTGAATCCAGGCTTAGGGCCTCCAAGCACAAGAAATCTGTGGGAGCTCTTGGACCAGGACCAGAGGAGGATCACAAAAATCATCAAAAGGCTGCAGCATCACTCCTGTGAAGACAGGTTGAGAGAGCTGGGCTTGCTCAGTCTGGAGGAGAGGAGACCTCATTGCGACCTTTCAGTACTTGAAGGGAGCTTATGAACAGGAGGGTGACTGACTTTCTACATGGTCTGATAGTAATAGGACAAGGGGGAATAGCTTTAAAATGAAGGAGGGGAAACTTAAGTTAGATGTTGAGGGAAGTTCTTTACTCAGAGGGTGGTGAGGCTTTGGCACAGCTGCCCAGAGCTGTGATGCCCCATCCCTGGAAGTGCTCCAGGCCAGGTTGGATGAGATCCTGGGCAGCCTGAGCTGGTGGGGAGCAGCCCTGCCTGTGGCTGGGGATTGAAGCTTGGTGATCTTTAAGGTCTCTTCCAACTTAAGCCATTCTATGATCCTGTTAAGTTTTAAGAGGTTGATATGGATGTTATAATCCAGTGATGAAGAATCGAAACTCCAGTGATTCATTTTCTTAGTGAATTTTATTATGTCACGAAGATTGAGTTGTGGCCAGCTTCGCACAGTTAAGAAGGGAGGATGCAAGTTTTTGAAATCACATTGTCAAGCTTTCCTGGCTGAGTGCTTTAAAAGTGTCACAGGCTGGCTCATTCTGATATTGTTGAGAAGTGGCAAGTTACAGCTGAGACATTTTGTGTAATGATTGATGGTAAAGGTATGTTTGCCCTGTTCACTAGAAAGAGGTAGGAGACATTTTGGTTATTGATAGAACAAAGAGCTTGGCTTATGTATGACTGATTGATGGGTACTTAAGTACTTATGCCCTGAGTAAGCAAGTACTTGCTATGCTGTATTTCAGATGTCTAAAAACAGCTGCAGAGGAGGCAGGAAAAATATTCACGCCTTTCATATTTCTGAGTATGTATCTCAAGACAGTGGCTCATAACTGAATGATTGTTTATTTTCTTTAGCTTTCTCTTGCAGGTTTGTGTAGTCTTTTTGTGTGAGACTTGCACATCTGGCCCTTCTGCCCTGCTCTCCTATCATGCACAGCAGCACATACTGGCAGCACATACATTTGAAGCATCTCAGCTTTCCTCTGAATTTCCCAGCTGTGCTGCACCCTCCAGCCAGCCACATCTGGCATTTGTTAGTGGCAAGCTATGGCATCACAGATCTTGAGCTCTCCACTAAAATTGTCTTGTGTTACACCTGTGTCCTATTGTGCGATTTTTTTTTTGCTTGCAGGGTACACTACTGATATGGTCCAAGGTGCTGGATCCTAATGCAAAAAGCTCAATGCCCACTTTTGCTGTTACATTTGTTTTGGGTATGAGGTAAACCAGCCAAATGGAAGCTTAACAAAACAATCTCAATATTTTGGTGTTCTTTCTCGTAAATTTAAGTTATGTAAAACTTCAGAGGTTGGGTCCTTAAAATGGCAGATGGCAAAACTTGAAATGGAACCTAATTGAAGTGATTTGTTTCTAAAAGTGAAGGACTAGTAGTAACTTCCATCAGCTCAGTGAAAGTTGTGGAGAGCTCAGCACTGTTGGTTTTGATTCTGGTTCATCAAGTTCTTTTAAACATATGCTTATCTTTAATCCTGTTGGTAATGATATGTGATCTTCAAATAGAAGTGGAGCAAGTGTTGTATGTTTTTCCAATGACATTCTATCACTGAATTATGTACAGGTGATTTTTCGTACTTCTGTGTGGCCATCATGCGTTAGAAGATTCGATTTTGGAGTTGCTACATTGCTCATGTGAACTAATAACTTGTCTGTTTATGTGCCAGTGCTGTCATAGTGCAAAAGTAAGATAGACAAAGATGACTTTGTACAACTTCAGAAATCTTTGCTTGAAAATCAGCCCCTTTGTGCAAACTACTTGGGAATTCCCTTTAGGAAATGACATGAAGTAGCTTCATCTCCAGTACTGCTAAACTTCAGTCTCCTGAGAACACTTTCTTCCAATGTGGTTGTCTTCTTATTTTCTTTACACAGCAAAATTTAATGTATTTGTTCTTGCTCTTTAAAACAGAACAACGGAATTATTTGGGTATTAGTGTGTATGTGTAGTAAAAAAAAAAAAAAAAAGTATGCCTCTGTAAAATGTGAATGTGTATGTATGTGTCAGTTTTCAGAAGGTTATTGGAAGCAGCTGTGGGTGGAAGAGAAACAAAGCCGTGGATTTGAGAGCCAAACAATTAACATCGGAGTGGAATACTGTAGTTACATCAGTCTTTCTTTAAAAAGCCAGAATTTCTCCCTTATTCCCAAAGGTATATTATTAATTCTCTTGGCATGTAACATAGCAAAATGACTGCGTTTATGAACTTGACTACTTCTTTTAACAAGTTCCAATAACTGCTTCCTAAACCTTGTGTTTTTATATCAATTACATACAGTAAGCATTGAAATCTACCAAAGAGAACTGCTGAGGCCAAGAAGGGTTATTTATGTTAAATGGGGATTGCCAACTGCCAGAAGTAAAATGTGGTTATAATTTTATAACACCATTTTATAATTAAAGTCATAAGTGAGGTTTCCTGCTATTGTTTAAAAATGTGTCATGATAAATTTAAATCAAGGAAAAAGGCACAGAATAAGCTAGTAAAGAACGTATCAGTACAACAAAGATGGTACAGCAAACATGTCTGTCTTCTGCAACAGACATGTGCTAACAATTTCAGTGAAATAATTATATTTATTGCATATAGATTCTGTTTTAGGAACTATAACCACTTAGGAACTGTTTTCATTCATGTCAGATTGAGGTTAATTTGTTGTTACTGTATGTCTATAGATAAATTTTACTGTCAGAGAAATTTAATATGTTGGTTTAGTGATAAGACAGTCTTCTAGCCAGACCAGTTTTTTAAAAAGGTTAAGAAATCCAGAAGTTGTTAATAATTTTGGCTAATATTTGTGTCCACAGCATAGTGAAGTTAATACTTTATCAATAAAGAAAATAGAACCTTAGCAAGTAAGGACCCACTGGCCAGATTCAGTAAAACATTTGAGCACGTGCTTAACCAGTTTCAGTGGGATGTTGATTTTAATAGGAGTTAGGCATATGCCTAACAACTTTTATAGGGATTCTTTTTTCAGTCTTAGCCTAAATTTGAAGAAGAAACTTCAAATCGTGGATGTGAGCAGGAATAATAATACCTCCTTTTTTTGTTTTTAAGTTTATTGGTTGTCAGAGTATGTAATTTTGCTGCTGTATCATCAATGCCATTTACTTATTAGATTTCAGGGTTGACTCATTACAGCCTGTTGGTATTTGATAGTGCTGCCATATTCCCAGAAAGAAGTGGTTTAGTTCACATGCATTTATAAGAGTTAATCACTAGAACATTCCTGACTTTGGTAAGTCATGTTCATGGAATAGGTAAGTAATTTCCAATGTATCATTTCATACATTGCTTTGCTAATATAACCCATGTGTTTCATATCAGCACTGAAAGGACATTAATCAGTACACACCACTTCTGCCAGACGTATTCTACATAAAGTCCCAGGTTACATCTCAAATGTCAATATGTGGATAAAGATGAATAATAAAATGCAATAGATATCATTTGATACACGTGCTGTTTGTAGGTTTGTTGTAAAAAACAAAAACAAAAACAAACAAACAAAAAAACAAACAAAAAAATAAACATAACAAGAGCTGATGGTAATACAGCATTAGAGATATGGCTAGGCACTGTGAGGCAAAAAATGCCACATTCAGACCTACACTTTATTCTCCTGCCTTGTACACACACATTGTTATCATATACGTTCTAAGTAAAGGATTGTCTCAGCGATGCTATTTTTTGGTCAAAGTGGAAACAAAGCATGGAAACTGCACAGTGCAGGAGCTGTTATGTCCCCAAGAATTCTACCTCATGCCTAGGACGTTACAGACAAAATGTATGCTTTAAGGTATTCATGACTCTTGCAAACAGATGTTGGAATGGAAGCAAATGAATACCCCTAGTGCAGGAGATCATCACTGCACAGATAAAAACTGAAAAACATGAAGTCAGAGATAAGTGAAGTCAGTGGGAATCTTCCATCGGCTTCAGAGCTCTCGGCTGCTTAGGGTGGTACGCGTCGTCTTACTTCGTGCTACTGTGAGGTGCTGAATGCAAGAGATTTCTGCTTTATTTGGACTAACAAGTGAGTTTTGTGGACGTAGAGAAGCAAAACCAGTGGCAGTGGAATGGCATTACCTTTGCTGGATTGTAGGCTAAGTCCTTATCCTTTTGCATGGCTTTGCCCAGGTGAGGCAAGAACATGGTGTTAAAAAGGGTTGGTTGTATTGGAGATGTTCAGAACTGAAAAAATCACAAACTTCTGAAAAAACAAATATGAAATGAACTCATTAGCAGCCAGCAAATGCACATGCTACTGAAATCTGTATGGTCTGTTTTGCCTTAAAACAAAATGAGGTCATAGTGGAAATACCACATAAGGCAACCAGAATGACTATTAGTAGGTCTTTAATGATGATAGATTTGATTCAGTGGGGTAATGTTTGGAGTTATTTCTAGTGTCAATAAGCAGTACCTGTTTTCCTTTGAATGCTTGCTATATTTTGGGATATTTGCAAAAACCCTTTCCGCTATATATCCAGTTCCTGCTATGACTTCTGTGCAGTCCTTCTAATTATTTTCCTATGCAGGAATTTTGGAGAATCTTCATAGGTATCTAATCTCACTGGAATTCTGTTTGGAATTTTAGTTCCTTTAACAATTCCAGGTAAACGTTTGCAGTTATTATAAATGTGCCTTATATTTTAGAGTCACAGATATGTCTGGAAGGAAGCCCCATCATCTGATTTCTGTCTTTTGTAAAATAGGGGGAGGCAGTGGAGTGAAGTGGAGATTGTGAGTCAAGGAGGAAACAGAAATGGGATGTCAGGGGCAGTAGGGGTAAGAAGAGATGCTAAAGCACGTGGATGTACTAGGGGCTAGAGGGTAAACAAAAAAACAGACTGAACCACTGTACCTGAATTTCTGTAAATCTGTGGTGGATGATTTCACAGTCTCTCTGAGAAACTTAATGTTTTTTAAAACAAAGAAAATCTTTTTGACTTCTCAATTTAATTCTACTTCTTTTTAAGTCCCTTACTCTTGTCCTGTCCATGGGGAAAAAATCATTTATCTCCCTCTCATCCATATTTGGTGTCCTGAAGGATGTCCTTTGTTCTTTCTCTCTACTATCTGAATGTTCTTATTTGCTAGAATTTGCCGTTATTCCTGTTGATTTATTGTTTTCCAAATGTCTGCCAAAAGCACTTAAAATTCAGGATACCATTGCACCCACTGTAGATGTGGGAAGATGCAGATCCTGGTGAATACTGTCTCTTGTTGTCACAATGAAGGATTAACATGGTTCACAAAGACCATGTTTTTCCTTTTTCTTTTTAAGAAGAGCTGTGTTGTGAGGGCAGTACTCAAAGCCTTGCTTGGCTGTGACATCTCTTTACATACTGTACACTGCTACTCATGTAAAGGGAAGATTGTTGTTTGTTCAGCTGCACGTATATAAGTTATTTTGTACTGTAGGGGTTATAATCAGTTTTATAGGATGGGCTAAATGTTTCTGAAATGTTCTCTGTCTCTTAAAAATGAAGTAAAATTATGCTTGCTCTTCTCTGGTCTCCTAAATGCCATGTGTGTCTTCGGGGAGCACTCTAATGGCAATTGGAATTGGTTTGATCCTCCTTCATTTTGTTTAAGTGCACTGAAGTTATCATGTAGATGCATCTAACTATTCCAAATATTTTGTAACATGCTTTTTTTCCCATAGCCTGGACTGTGTGTTTACTCTGTTGTTAAGTTCAGCTTTAAGTATCTGATCTCAATTAACCTTCCTAAAAACTGAAGCAGGCAAGACTATATTTAAGCCTTCTAGATGTTATCAGTAATCAGGAGAAGCATTAGAGATGCCCTCTCTTACAGTTTATTGCCAATAGCTGGCAAATGCAAACATGAAAATGTCTTGGACTACTTAGAGAAAAAGCCTCTGTTACTGCTGGGGGGTTTATGCTACCAGAACACTCAAATACTTGTGGAGTGCGGATGAATGAGCTGCAATCACAGCCTCCTGCATTTAACAGCAGCAGGAAGCATTTTGTTTGCTACTTCCCTGGGTGTTTTCCAATGACAAAAAAGAAAATTGCACTCTTCTGTCTAGTGAAATTCAGTTAGAATGCTTGGTAGCTGGACAAAAATCAGACTAGACGTAGCTGCTTAGCATGGTTTGCATTACATACTAGCTGTGGACGTTGCCTTGAGGAGAGAGTGCACACAGAATATTTTGTCTTAATTGACTCCAGTCTGCTTCACCAAAATACTTCTAATCTTTGTCCTCTCTATTCCTTTTAACATGTACCAATGTAAGACTTCACTCTTTTTTATATCTGTTATATAGATGGCTGTTTCTTTAAAAATTCTTCTAAAAATGAATACAGGTTAGATTGGTTGATCTAAAAAGAGAGGATAAGGTCAGTTCTGATTTGAGTAGTGAGGAGGAACTGGGCTTTGGTGGAGTTGTTGTGTCAATAATCAGAAGAGCTAAGCTAATGCTGTTACTGTTCAGAGCTACAGCAAATTTTTATTTGCACCCAAGGCAAATGGTAACACTTTTTTAGCAGGTCTTCTGCCAAACTGACCTCTCCAAGTTCTGTTGCAGAAGTATCTGTATTCAAATCTTTTTTGTTTACTTTGAAACAGAAATGATTGTTCTTTCACTGCTGGGATGTAGCTTCCACAAGTAGCTGATGCGTATTCTGGAGTCAAAATGAACGTAAAGCTATCTTCACTCTGCTCATATTTCCCATCTTTATGGGATGGAGTACAGGACTAAACTAAAACCTGATTTCAAATTGATCAAGCCTTCAACTTCTCTCAGGGCACATGTGATGACCGGTGGCCAGCAGTATGTTTTTTGATAGCCTTGGTGAGACTCATTTGGATTTTATAGTGTCTCTTTAATATAGAAGGTGTCAGCTGCCTTGAAAATGAAAAAAAATCAAGCTTGGAGAGACTAAGTTGTGTAGGAACAATGTGGCAGAGTGCACTGATCCTCTATTTCAATAGCTGAATTATTTTCTATCACCTTCAATTCTTCTGAAATAGGTGAGCTTAAAAGATAGTTTAGAAGCATGACGGAGAATAGATGACAACTTTGAGTTTCTCTCTTCACCCAGAGCATCCTATCCTGAATCTAAAAAAGGCTCAAATGGTTGTTAATATTAATGAATCATCAATATGCAACGAAAAAACTGTTTAAAATAGAAAAAAATTCTTATTTGTTACAGGAGATGAAGTATTGCTCTGAACAGTACCCATCTTGCTCTCTGTGTTGCACTTGAGGCTCAGGTTTACAAGATGGAGAACAACTTCTAGACTCTTTGGGCCTGCTGTATATTTTACTATATGTTGCTTTTGTCAGCAGCTTGTACAGCTCTCCCTTGGGTCTTGTGCATCATGAGCTTGGTGGCAAAATTGTTAGATAATGTGAACCTAGAATTAAGGAAAGAGTTCTCAGAAAGCTCCTGTGAAAGTTCCCTGGTTTCATGGTTCATTAGGAACTTTAAACTCCTGGCCTTCATGTTGAAAGATTTGCTGAAGTCAATGAAGTCCTGTGAGTGAACCTCGTCAGGCAAAATTGGTGGCTCCTCTGAGATTCAGGAAAGTGTTACCAGTTTCAAACAGCTTTTGCTCTGAGATTTCTTTGATTCATTTGGACCTGACGTAGTAGAGCTGCAGAGCAACTTGAGACAAAATACTTAAGTGATCTACAAAGAGAAGCCACAGAGTTTTTGAAGTTACCATTAGAGCTGTGTTGAAAACTAGATTTTTTTTTTTTAATAGAGGGGAAATATGAAACTGAGGTTTGCAAAATTGCCTCACTATGATTGCAACAGTAAGAAGCTTAAGCCTGGAAATGTCACCAACTGCTAAGCTTCATCAGAGAACTCAGACAGGCCATCATTACTGCAGCAACAGGTACAACACCGCAATCAAAGTGCTGTCTGCTGGGCTGGACCTTATGTGGAGAAACACGGGATCTGTTAGTCCTCGTGTCAGGAAACTGAACAAAGATGGAAGAGATTTTTTTAAAACAACTTGAGGGAACTCTGTCACAAATTTTATTGGAACACTTTCATAATTTTAAGCTGCTCTGAAAATCTTAACAGCAGAAGTCTGTTACCATCCAGTAGGTAAAAATAAGAGCAGTCTGAGAAAATGGGGGATCAAAGTGTAATTTTGATACAAGTGTATATGATCAAGGATTTGCTTTAGACCATGCCTTCTAAGCTGTGCTTGCAATACTCTCCATACTGTATTTTCTTTATATAATCAAAACCTTCTGAAGAATTTCTGTAAATGTGAACACTGGTGCATCTGTACTATTTAGATTTTTGCTAATCCTCTTAAGCACCTGAAGAATTGGTTTCACTCCTCCTGAGGTCCCATTGGGCAAGTTTGTCTAACCAAATGTTTGTAGCGAACCATGCTTGAAGATCCCCAAGTTGACTGTCCTGTACCCTGCGGAGAAAGTGGTGGAACCTCTTGGGAACTGTCATCAATTTAGAGATAGCTGCATATAAGGGAATATGAGAATGCGAGGCAACTGAATTACAAGACCTGGAATACGGAAGCAGTGTTTTCAAATGGGTTTATTGCTAGTTTTAGTCGTTGTCTTTTTTCCTCATCCAGTAATAAAAAATAAGCTTTTCTGTGGAAATGACACAGCTTTCAGCCTCTTGCATTCCCCCCAGTGGACACATTTGAAAAGCTGTCTAACTCAGATTTTTACAGAGTCATAGAAGCTTCCTTGTTTCTTTTTCTTCTCAGAACTGTCTTGGATCATGCCTTTCCCTGAGCTCGTGAGCAGCGATTTGTGAAGCTTCCTACTGTTCTGTGCCTTTGTAAAGGAAACTAGGAAAAAAGTAACTGCACCACTTAGGATTCTATTTAGAATTCCCTTCTCTATCCTGCAGGATTTAATCCACTGGTCACACGTTTTCATCTGACCAATTTCTCCCTTGAATTATTTATTATGCACTCAGGCAATCAAATCAAGGCATATCTTGGCTCAGCATATCTTACTCTATTCTAAGGTGACTGCTTTTACCATTGCTAGGCATTGTGGAAGCACAACTTCTAAATACAAAGCTCTTTCTGATATCAGTAGAGCAAGGGGAACGTAGCCTTAAAATCCATATTAAATGAACCTAATTTCCTCTGAGATGTTAACGTGCTGTGCTGATTTCAAGTTAAGCAAAACAGATGCTTTCTAAACTGCATCTAACAGGATGTAGAAAATTTGCTATTTAATGCAGATTCAAAAGCAAATTCCTTACAACCACCACGGAAACTATGGCAGTTTGCTAAGTACTGTGAATTATGCTGCACTTTTTAAGTACTACTTGCTGACTTATGCGTGCTGTTGCCTACATAGTGCAGACTGCTTACAGCATAGTTATACAGAGGTAGTGAAGACAATTGACCAAACCTTGTTTTTGGGGAAATAGTTACTATATCCTGCCAATTTCTTAAATAGATGTAGAATCAAATTTAGTTCTTACACAGCAGTAAGATGCTTTTACATATATTAAATGTTCTACTCTAAAAGCTTTGCCGTGAAATTCAGGCATTTTGCACAAAAGAATTATATGAATGGAATTAAATGGTGGAGTTCATTTCAGTATTTGATGCTTTCCTCTACTGAGAACTACTTGAATCTGTATTTGATCAGATCAGTTTTCTGACCTTTAAATTCAATGCTATTCAAAATTGAGCGGTAGTTGTCTTGTTCCTTCTGACTTAGAGGTAATAGCAACTGTTTTTAGCCTACAGTATCTATTTGTCTGAGTACCTGCAATTGCAATAGGTATGTCCAGTTTCTGCAGTGACATTTTAGTTGGGGATTATTCAATTTGAATCTCTTCTTTTAAAAAGTTTATTCTGTATGTACTAAGGGATCAGGTAAAGAGCTGTCTCAAGCAGATAAGCTGTCAGGTACTTCACCAGATACATCTACTGTGCAGTTTTGTGTTTATATTGATCTTCATTATAGATTAATCGTTCTGACAGCTAATTGAGTAGAATTTGGTCTCTCTTGGCACTTTTAGGAAAAACTTGAGCAATCTGAAGAGATTCAGAAATTCTGGGTTCAGGAATGGTCCTTTTCCTTCTTAGTATTTTATGAATTACTTATTTGCCACTCTGCAGATGTTCATTAACAGTGGAACCTTATCTCGAGCTAAATAAGAGAACTTGTTTCCTGTTTTTTTTTTTTTTTTTTTTTTAATGAATCTCCTTCTCCCTAAATTATTTTCATGTTTTGACAAAAAGAAAAAACACAGGAAAGTAAAAAGTAATCAACTTAAGTCAATCAAAACACTTTCTTTAGTTTGTTTCAAAATGTTTATGTAACTTCTTACTATGAATTTACATTTAAAAATCGATAACTACAAACATTTCTTTTTCTTTCTTCAAAACTATTTTGTAGTAGAAGTTACGTCTCTGAGTATTGCTGTTTTACTGAATCAAGAGAGCATGAGGATGTCTAAAACATGTTCATCAGGGATTTCTCATCACAATCATTGGAAAAGAAGGTCTTGGTCATTTAGTATGACATGATTGTTTTGGCATAGAGGTTTTAACATTCTCATTGTAAGAAACTATTTTCCTCTGGTCAGATAGAGGTTTCATGTGATTCAGTTTGTTTCCGTTGCTTCTTATCCTGACAGTGGACAACAGTGGGAAGAACCTGTCTCTCTTGTGTATTGTTTCCTGTCAGGTATTTGTACCAGCTTATAAGATTCCTGTGAACCTTCTCTGGAGAACACTTCCTGTAAGCCGCAGAGAAAATCCCTTTAATCTGTGTAGGAGGACTCTTGTATGCGGTGCGAAGGGGAATTGGGTCAGATTTACAGAATATCGATATGCTATAATCAAGCTAGTGACTCTCTGTAAACTAGCTGTTAAAGTTTCCTCCAGTAGAGTTAACCCGTCTTTGATGAAAAGTGTGTTATGGCAGCTAGGAGCTTGCCAGCCATCATGAGGTTATGTCATTTGTGGTGTTCTATGCGCTAGGTGGCTGAGAACTCCAGCTCATTACACTGAGGCTGCAGTGAGTTTGGTTGAACTCTATTGATAGGTCTATAGTTTGGAAGCTTGTACAAGACCTCATCCAATTCCTGCCTTCTCTCACTATGTAGGAACTCAGGTCCTACTGATGTTGTTGCAGTTTCTCACTTAAATACTTCTCAGGATGTCGACTGAGGTCTCCTAATATCTGTTGCATGAAGCATTCTTAGTATGAACTCTGTCAAGTCCTAGTCAGAACTGGGAAGTAATGGTCCCAGGCCATTTGCTAGTTGTCCATCTCTGAACTTGTCAGTGCTTGAACGCAGAACAGTTTAGATTGGAAAGGGTCCCTGTAGGTCCTCTAGTCCAACCTTTAACTTCATCTTTGAAGAGGAAGAATAATCACTTGTTTTAACTTCCAATGATAACCGCTTGCAGTTGTTTAACTATATATGCCTTTAGGCACCTGTATTTAATGTGCACATTTAATTTGCCTTTAAGGAACTGATATATCAAGGACCAAACTAATGGATTCTATACTGGACTAGTCACACATACAGGCATTGTAGGTGCTTGGTTGTATAATTGAGACCAAATTTATAAGTGTATGAAAATATTTTCTATGGTGATTTTGATAATGTGCTGGTAGCAAATTCTACTTTTGACACGTACTGTTAACCAGAGAAGAGCAACCTTTCCCTTGTATTTTTTGATATTTTGTTTTCTGGTCTGTGATTTGTAATCCAGGAGAAACAGATGATGCTATATAGAAAACAAATTCTGTGAGTTTGTCTTTAGGAAAGTTGAAATGTATTCAAGGATCAGTCATGTTTGAGTAGGCAGTTCAAGATAAATACAAGACAAGTTTTAGATTTCTTAGTTTCTTTTTAAATTCTTTGTAAATGATTGGGAAGCTACAAACCTAGTGGCAGTTCACACATAATACCTGACAAGGTTTTGTGCTGCTAAGATGGGATTAGCTGTTTAGTTTTATTTTGGTAGTGTTCATGTATCTTTTGAGGGACCTGGTCTGAATTGTCAGGTTGGAGGTGAGTGTCTGAGTTTGGTTTACTCCACGGTGGCATCTCTCATTTTTTTTTTTTTTTTAATCAGAAGTTAAAGTCAACAGTGAAACAGTAGGTGGCACTACAGACCCTCTGTTAGTAGGGAACTTAGCACAGTGATTCAGCTTACCCTGAGCTTGTCAAAGTGTTTTCAAATCCAACAAAGTTGTTCCCAAGTTTTCTTGAAATATACATACGGCTGGTTAGTTATTCATAATCACTTCCTTGCAAACGCTGCAGATATTTCACACAATGTCAGAGATGGGAGTTTTGAAGGAATTCCCAGTGTCATGGAAAGGAGTCCCTGAAATGGTTCTTTCTGGCAGCATCTTTCCGATGTTGACCTCCATCAGTGACAGAGCTGCACCCTACTTCTCCTCTGTAAGCTTTCTCTGAGTTTACAGAATGCAGCCTGTGTTTCTCCAAATGAAGATGGATAGAACCTTGCTGGAGGACTGCTTTTATTGTTGGAGGGTCCTGGTGTTCTCTTGCTCTTTTCTGTGTAACCAGCCTCTTGTATGTGTGGGAGGGAGAGTTGTGGTGAATCAATATAGACTAACTTGGTGGCTTTTGTTACTAGTCTTGAAATGAGAATTTGGCCTTTGAGCTCATAAATCATTACTGCCATTTTAACCTATACTTCTGTTTTATTTTTACTAGAATTACACAATTTAATTATGTAACAGGTATCTGTAGAGGGACCAGTGCAATGGAGCTGTATACTGTTGGATGAGGGGGAAAAAAATTCCATAGAGTCTTTGAGGTGAGCGTTGTAGAACATGGGCAGATGTAGCAGGAAGTCATTCTTTAAATTGTATGTGTGACAGCTTGGTGCATAGCTGACTCTGTAGGGCTGGCCTCGAATGTTTCAGAAGCAAAGAAAAGCTCCTGTAACAATGAGGATGACATACTTTTCCATACATTGTAGAAACAAATGGTGTTAGCCAAACCCCAAAATTTTGCACTAACAAATATTTGAGGTTTTGCATAACAGTTTAGTGAACATATATATTCTGGGTTTTTTTGGGTTTTTTTTTTGAGGAAAATAAGATGCTGGATTATGAAGCGTGCAGTTTTGAAGAATAGCTTCATAATTAGCACAGGTTATTCTTCCATATTCAAAAACGTGAACGTTTTTGATTTATGAAATAAGTCTGTGCTTCCATTTGAATAAGCAGAAAAGGGCTTTCATAGGGTTTTGGATTAATTAGCCTCTTTCTCAGAGGCTTACAGTGGTAGCTGTTTCCCTCTGAGCAAGCCTTACAACCTCAAGTGCCAGGTGACCTGAGTACTGCTGGCCATCCGTGCCTGTGCTGCTGTAAGCCCATGAGCAAGGGGTTAGTGTTGGTAGCCTGATCACACGGTTGTGGGGTTGAAGCAGTGAGAGGCTAAGTGATTAGAGCCAAGCTCAGGAAAGCTTGTGGCAAATAAAACACATGAACCGAGATTGTCACACATCCTTCCTCTGACTACGCTGATGACTTTACTCAAGTCCTACAGACTGGAGTTCTGTTGAAAATTTTACGTCTGCATGTTGTGATTTGGAGCTGCTGCTACTGAGAATTGTTGGTTGGAGTCTTCCATGTGACAAGTGTATACTTAATATTCCTCTAACTTTGAACTTTGGCCTTGCATCTTTTCTCTGTCGTCCCCTCCTGTCTGGCCATCACACCTTGACTCTTGCACCCTGATTCAGCAAGCACATAATACATCTGTTATTTGAGGATTTATATAAGCACCTGCTTTGGGCAGGTGATTAGAAGCAGCTGGTAATAAAGGAACCAGTGGGACATGTGCTTATGCTTAAAGCTTCAGCACCTGAATATACTGGCCAGGTATGCTTTCCATATGCCCATGATAGCTGTTTCCTTTCCATTTGATGTGCTGGCTTAGCAGAGCTGTGAGCTACTTGATACCTGATGCGAAGCCACAATATAAATAACGATACTGGTGATTATTATTTTAGCTGACTGTGCTGCTGCAAATACAATCAGTGGTTTTAATTTGATTTCTCAGCCAACCTTTGATCTTGAAATGAGCTGGTTTTCTTTGCTATCCTAGAACCCATGATGGGGAAGGAAGAGCAGTTCATCTCTGAGGGAGCAACACAGCTAAGCTATAGGGCAAGAAATGGAGTCATGTCATGATTTTTTTTTTTTTTTTCCTGCTGAAAAAGTGGGTATTTGATTGTTTATTTAGATTCTGTATCATGACATCAGGCTAAGGAAGCCTAAATCAATTAGAAATATTGTCAAAAGTTTGTAGTGAATTTTGGTTTGGAATAGGCTCAGTACCAGCAGATTACTTTCAGGTTGGGTGAAAGGTGCAGCCCCTGGCCCTCAGGTGCCCTCTTGTGTCCCTGTACTTGCTGTGCCATCAGTGCATAGGTGTGGGGCTCCAGCTCTGAATCATCTTCAGAGGAATTCCTCACTTCTAGAACTGCTTAGAAAGACTATCTTGAATAAGGTACTAAATTGCAGTATTTGAAATATTTCTCTTTTCCCCCTCATTGAGAAAAATACTAAGCTACTAAGTTTTATCTTTTTTTTTTAATTTATGAGCCTGGGGCTTTGATCTCTTATTTTCCATTCTTACCTTATGGATTCATAGGGTTATTAAGGTTGGAAAAGACCACTAAGATCTTATGTGCTGTTATCCTGTTTCCTTCCAGCACGTCTGTCATGGCAGTGATCCCAATAAAAGAAGAGGTACCTAGGGTTGTCTAATCTCAGAAGAACGTGTTCTACTACAGTGTTAATGTTTCCTGCTAGTGAGTTGAGATTTAGGTGCAAAATCATCCCCGTGCTTACTAAGCAGGAGGCAGAAGTCAGTTACCCCCCTGGGTGGGCTTTGGAGGGGAGCTTAAGTTCCCACAATGCCATTCTGTACACGTGGGTTAAAGCATCTCAGCAGAGGCTGCTGTGTCGTGTGGTGTGTGTACCTTCCCCTTAAGCACGCTTTCCCTTTTAGACTATAACATAAATACAGCTGCTGTCACAGGTCGATACTGTCTGTCAGATCTTTGTTACTGTAAAATTCCAGTTGTTCACCACGAGGGTGATGGTCTCTCTTTCACATGCTTGTGTGTTCTCCCTCTGCTTCACAAAAAAAGGGGGAAAAAAAAAAGGGAAAAAAAAGGAGTTTGGGTGGTCTTAAGCCTATATTCATATAATTCTAAAGACCAAGAGTCAGAATAGCCAGGAGGCCCTGGGAATCTTTTTAATCTACAGCTGTGGTGTCACAAAGGCGTTTCCTTCCTTGAGCTTACAACTTAAGGGACTTAGAATAGAGGCTTCAGGAACTTCTTGAAATTGTTATTTCTTGACTTTTGTGATGAAAATGCTTTTTAGCAAAGACAGCAGATGCTCTGAAAGCACTACACAGATGTCAGGCTGATTTTTGCCATGGCCAAATGTAGCAGATGATACAGGCTGGGAGCATTTTTGATTCACAAAACTGAATTTTGGGAAAATGTGGAAAAGAAGTTGCAATGTGATAATATTGGGTAGTAATGTTGAGAGCAAGTTCTGGACATACATGCTAATTAGTTTACTTTCTCAATTATCAGCTTGAATAAGGCTTGAGTCTGGGGTCAGTTAAGATGGGGGAAAAAAAAAAAAGACAACAATCCTTTCTATTGCCTCCCTTAAAAATACACCCTTGGTCATGAAAACTTTTACACATCTCTAAAGGCCAAGCTGAAACTTAAGACTTGTTTTTAAAGGTTTATATGAAAAAGAATCAGTATACTGTGTACAGAAACTACCCAGTCAAATGTTAGAGTTCAGCAAGTGAATCAGTGTTGTGGAGAAAAAGAAGTTGTAGGAAGTTATCCTTAGACCAAGGATTGAAAACATAAGCAATCAGAGATGCTAGCATCCTGAAAAAACTTCCGACTTGGCAGTATGAGTAATTGTGGAATCTAAATATTCTCTATACAAGGTGACCCTATTAGAACTTATAGGGCTCCTTCATTTCTAAGCAGGGGTGTTAGAAAGTGCAGATAGATACGCAGTACTCTCAAAAATCAGGCTCAAAAGATTGTTTGTTCTCCTGCAGTCCCTGTTTCTTCTTCAGGAGAGGTTTTAGTACAGTAGCTAAGCAGGAAGGCCAGGGTTATGATGAGGTTATCTGCTAACCTCTTGAGGTTCACCTCTGTTCAGAGGTTAGGAGAGTTAAAGCTTGCCAGCCTGTGGGGAAGGTATTTCATTGTGCCCTGAAGCAATTCTCACAAGGTTTTTATAACTTGTGTCCTAGGATATGGGTACATGGCACAGAACTCTGTTTCTGTGAACACATACCCATAAGGTGCATGTATTTAGAAATGGGGATGTAAATAGCAGATTTTCATAGTGCTCAGTACTTGGTAATTCTTAGTGAGATGTCTGTGAGATGATGTTCAAAAGTCTCCTTCATTTTCTATGCCGGGCTTTTTTGAGAACCTGCTTCTGTGTATGCAGGGCTAGGCACAGCAGAGAGTGGTTCCACAATCCTGTCTTTATTTGCTGTGCAGTGAGCAAGGAATTTTCATTACTACATCATTCATGACCTGATGTGGTGGCTCCAAGAATCACATAACCTTATCCTGCACTCATGTTAGCATGAATAGCATAAATCAACATTTCTTTTTGAGAAAATTGTTGCTTGGGAAATGGGGAGCATCCAGTAGGCATGTCTGTTGATATGTTTTTCCTGCTGAGACTCTGTGGACTCAAATAGCTAACACTAGCTAGGCTGTTTCCTTGGGGTGGGCAGTGAGCTCTGATCACTACATCACAACATACAGTACCAACTTTGTTGTACATGTAGATTTTCTTCAGCAGGAGAGCTTTTGTCTGCTTGTGCAGTGGTACCACTTTAACTAAAGGTGAGATTTATTTCATCATAATTTAAAGGCTCAATTTCAGTGTGAGTGAAGTTCCTAAACGTATGAGAAACATAGCCTTAGTTTGCCTTCCCTATGGAGGTCCTTACTGCCTTTCTGTTGGCTTTGTAGGACACTGGGATATTATAAGAAATGAGGCTTTGAGAGAAACAATGTTGATGATGCAGTACCTCACAAAGGTGGTTTTTGTACAGGAGTAATGACATTTGCAAATGTAGTCTTGTGGAAGCATCAGTATATAGTATATCCCAGTATTTTGCATATTGAGATAATAAAGATGCTTAGTGAAGTGCTGGCTGTGTGTGACACTGGCAACTACTGTTTTTGAAATGATGATAATAAAGAACTCTTTTGGGTAATTCTGTCTATGAATTTGACTGATAAAGCTGCATCACTCAATTCACATCAAGCATTTAGATAGTGGTAGAACTTGATTTGTATATACCAACCTTTGCTAGCAACATGATAAAGAATATAGATCATTTTGATCATTCTAAATGCAATTTGTTCTGTTCTTTTCAAGCATATAATCCTGATACAAAGCAAGGATTTTTGTTAGGGTATTTTTCAATTCAAATGGAACAAAAGCACAGACCACTTGGAGGTTGAATTATCACTTGCAGCTGCACTGATAAAAGAGCAAACACTAAATGCCTCTACAGTTCTGAATGCTTTAGAAGCAATGAAGTTTCTCTAAAGCAGCTGCTTTCTTCCCTGTTATCTGGTTTCTCATTGAAAGCAGTATCTCCCTCCTTGCTAGGGCATTCCTACATCTGTCTTATGCACGTAACACAGGCAAGTATCAACAATGGAGAGAAGATCAGTTTAGTGTTCTGCTATCTGTTTTGAGAGAGATGTCATGCTATTATCATTAGGCTATAGCTTCTGGCTCAAGTGTATTCAAAACAAATCAAATTATCAGCTGTGATTTGTTATACTGTCTGGGGTTATGGACTTTAATCTAGGGTTATGGACTTTCAGTATCTTCATTCTGGGTAGTAAATAGAGCAACTTTGCTCATACAAATATATTTATCTTATGGAAGAAGGGGCCAATTGCGTGAAAACGGGAACGTCTCTGCTTTTACTACAACTTGGAACACGTACTGCATCCTCAAATTCTGCTGTGTTTCTGGGATCCAAGTTGTTATGAAAACTGTCAGTTTTTATTTACCATTGACCAGGTTTTGGTATGGCCACTGACAGTCAATGAACTAAAAAAGCGTATATGAACTCAGCTTCTGTGGAGTCTCTGTAGAGAAGATCTTGACAGCCAGGGTATCGGAAGAGAAAGGACTCTTCAGCAATCTCAGATGCTGCTTTCCTAAAAGAAGCAGTAGGGTCTCTTCTCTTGTTCTACTCGTTTGTTTTCACCTCACTGCTGACAGTTGCTATCTACAGCCTTGGAGGTAAGCCAACACCAGTGCCACTTTGTGAGTCAAGTGTCAGGACATGGCATGGAGCAGTAGTGCCTGAAATCTTCCTGTGTCCTTAGAGATAACAAAGCCAGGTGCTCTTGAGAGCTGAAGTTCAGTTCCCATCACCTTATGTTAGGCCTGGAATCTCAAAAGGGCAAGCGGTGAGGCAGTGTGTGTTGACAAGTCAGAGGACAGGCTTGCTCTGAACATTGACTTTCTGAGGAGTGGGAGAAGGTTAGCTGTATGCACACACTTGCTAGATACTATTCTTACATATGTAACTGGTTTGAAGAGTCCACTTCTGCAGTATCTGGGCACTGTAAGTGACAGTCATAAAAAATAGCTAAGAGCTGGGGCCTGGGGCTCCTGCTGATATAAATCAGCACAAAGCTGGGCAGAGAGAGGCTGACTGCACCCCAGGCTGTGGCATGTGCTTTAGGGGATAAATACAAGTACAACACTGGGGAGGGGGTTAATAAGCATTTGGACCTCTCATTAGCACTGTTCAACATGCAGTCCCATCTGACTAAGGCCCTTGTCAAAGCAAGGCTGTGTCCATTGTGTCTCTACATATGTTGTATCTTATCATCTATTGACAAAAAGTTTGTTGAAATTGCCAATGTTATTTTTACAGATAGACAAGACAAATAGTTGCTCATCTAGTTTATTTGCTGAGAAATCAGACTCGGTTCAGCTGAAACTGTTTGCAGTCAAACTTGGCAAACAATTTGAGCCAAATCTTTCCACACTGGGAAAAATGAGTGAAGTGAAAGCTGTCATTTAACATTTTCTACAAGAAATGTTTAGGCTTTGTTTCTAAATGGGGCTCCAAAATTAGATTCAATTGCATTTTAATGACTCTGAAAGTAAAGAATTATTGTCTCTGTCCTCTCTGTCCTCAAACAGAAGGGAAACAACTTGCTTGCTGTAGAATGTAGTGAAACGCTTATTTCAGTCCAAAATGCATTTTCTCCCAAATTTACCTTCTAGCAAGAAAACTGAGACATTTTGTGCTTTTACCCTGAAGAACTGCAGTGAATAATGTGGAGGGTTATTTCCTCACCCGTTCCTGATTCAGGCTCGCTTTGTGCTGAGGAAGCAGTGTTATCTAGTCCGAACTATCTCAGTGTCACCAGCTTAGCGCTGTAAATCACTATCAGGACTCCAACCAGTTGTCATGGTGGTGCTGGAACAGCGATATGGTGGTAAATTTTCTTGATGTTCCAGTTGTTTATGTTTTATATGAGGGAGTGAGATCGTCCACAGCATTTTTATCAGATAATGCCATGAAACAGGATAAATGAGGGGATATGGAAGAAAGAAACATTTACAGCCCATCACCACAGCAGAAATTTGCTTCAGTGAGAAAGTGACTGGGAGAGAAACATAAAAATAACTTAGGATGTGTTTAGTTAAAATACAACTAAATCTCAGCATTTTGGCTAAACCAAGTGGAGGAATCAGATCTAACTGTATATCTGCAGCCAGAAATACTATGGATGTGGACCTGTTAAATGATCAAATGCGTGTTATGTGTGGAACCTTGTTTAAATTTGAATGTTAATACCACTCAGAAGATTTACAGAAACTGTTTGATTCTTAATACCTCTTCTAAAGATATATCTCTACACTTAAAGTGTGTTTATTGCTCAATAATAAACAGTGTCGACAGGAAACTCATAGAGAATAAACATCATCTGTATGTTTTACTTCTGTGTTTTCATAAGAGGTCAATGTCCTGTTACAGCTTTCTTCTCCAAATTCTTAGTAGTTCAGTTTAGATGTTTCTTCAATGATACGTGTTATCAAAGAGTAGGAAGAGTTTAATCTAGTAATACACATTTGAGGAATAGTTGACTTGCAAATAATTCTGTAGAAAGACCTTGTACAAACAGGTAGCTTACTTTAATTATTTTTAAATACTTTGAAGCGGATAGCACTCGTTTAATTCCACCAACACTGATAATTCCTGTGTGAATAGTTTTATCTAATATGTTAAACGTGATGCTAACTAAAGCTAGATAAGGTGAATTCAAACATTGTCAGTGTATCTTGTTCGTGTTTCCTGTTCAAAACATTCCTGTGGTGAAAAATAGCCTTTTTACTAGATTAGAAGCAATATAGTTTGCTTTTTAACTAAAAGTAGAAATGTTAAAATTGTGGGATTTTGATATTTTAATTCTGTCTCTGTACGTGTTGTCCCATACTGTTACTGAATGCAGTTGTCAAAGAAGGGCATCGAAAAAGTTTCAGAATACAAAGGAAAGCCCAGGAAACTTAAATGGTAAGGGAAAGGTGGAAAACAAACCAGAAAAAAATATAGGCAGGAATATTGATGTTAGACATCCTTTCAAAAAGTAAGAAGGGGGGGGGGGGGGGGGAAGAAAAAAAATAGTAATCTCAAAAAAATCATATTTAGAAGTGTTGTTTTGTAGATATTTTAAACATGAAATAATTTCATTATGGAATAAAAAATGCCAGGGAATCTACAGTTTCAGTATACCATAGATGTTCCAAAATCTTTTGTGCAGGTCTGGGGATATCAAAGGGATATTAGAGAAGAATCTCTAATGCTTTTATCTCTTTGTTAACCAAGATTATTTTCTTTTCCATTTTTATTTATAGCACAGCTTAATTATAAACTCTGTAGATTCTGTGAGTTCTTGGAACCTCACAAGACTCATGTCTATACCATGTCATACTACAAGTCTTTGAATTCTGATGAGCAACAATGTAAGTTGTGGGAGCCACTGTAATATTCACAGGTCAGAGTCTTTAGTAATAATCTCTAAGATCTGAGAAACAGATGGTTCCTTTTTTTTCCACAGAATATGGGGTAGATGAATGTGTATCAAATTAATAATTTTTACTACCTTTCAGTTTTACAGAATTAAAGTTGATGCGGACTGTCTTGATTGGACATTAGTAGAGCCAGTTGCAAGACTGTCTAAAGAAGAAAAAACAAATAAAGTGGAACTTTGGCTTATAAAATCCTTATGTAAATTTATGTGAGGAGAGGGTCTCGCCCTGCTTATTTTCTGATGTTTAAGCTACAACACACGTGTCTCTTAACCGTAAGAGCTATGTTGAGGGCTGCAGCAAGGACAAGTGCATCTATGAAGAAAGATGATGCTGAGAAACTGCTGTCTACACTGCATGTGGCTTAAAGGTTTCATTGCAGATGTAGTCTGGGCTCACTGACTTAATATCCTTTAATAGTTGGGGCACATCTTTTGGTTTTGATTTGTGAGAAAGAATTCAGTTCCTGTGCCCTGAGCTGTTTTTGTGATGGGAATCAAAGCAGAACAAGTGAAAATGAATGAAAGATCTGTTTCTGGAAGATACTTGCTGATGAGAATTAAAATGTTAATATAGATGCACACCCAAATTAGTCGGAAACAGCAAAGAAATTTCCTTTCAGCCTTCCCTATAATTTTCTAGGTTTCTTTCAACTGTAGACTGGTGGATTTAGGATAAAATTGAAACTACTTAGGATGAGCATTGATTTTTCTCTGGCAGTCTCTGCTGATCTTTCTTGCATTTGAAAGTTGATGGTCTGTCGTTCCACTGTTGGAGCTGCTGACTGACTGCTGGGGGAACAAGCTGCAGGGGGCTGAGAAAGGGAGATGAAAGAAATGGAGAACAACCAGACCTGAGATCTGAACCTTTCGGTGCTGAATGTTTTCTTTTGCTGGAATCTACCTGTAATAGCTGAACTGCTGTATAGCTGAGGCTCTCTGCTTCAGGCGAAGGCATCGGAGTTCTGTAATCAGGTACTTCACGAGGCTTTAATTTTTCCTTTCAGTCCATTACTAATGTGTGGGGGTGATTCTGAGCACCCTGTTCCTACATATCTTTGAAGCAGCAAAACTGCCTTTTCTGTGTGAACTGAATACCTGGAACTCGTTCCCTATTAGATTTTTTTCTTCTTCTAGTAGGAAGTGGTTTACTTGGTTAGTGATGTGTACTGGGGGTGTTTTGGTACTGTTGAACTTGAAGCTTGTGGGTAGCTGTCTCTTTGGGGGTGTTGTGATCTCAACTGGTGCTACGCTATGAGGGGAAAAAAGCAACCACAACCAACAAAAAACTTTGTGCAGATATTGAAATCTCATGCTTTGCAAGTGCCTTTTGTGATTCTTCAAGCTGAAATAGCTGTTTGACCTCTGAAGTCAGTGATATGTGCGAATAAAAGTGCTCTTCTCCAAAGTGCCTGGGAGCTTGTGCCGTCTGTAGAATGTCCTCAGCACAGGAGTTTTCAAAGATCTGACTAGATTGTACTTGAAGGACTGTGATGGATATTTTTTTGGGCATGAGCCAACAAGCGGTGAATTCTCACACTCATTTTTTCATTTAACTGCTATAATGTTGCAGTCAAGACCTTTTGTCTGTGTGGTATTTAGTAGCACCCTTTTTTTTTTTTTTTTCTATATTTGGAGAAGTGGTGTGTATAGATCTTGTGTCCTTATTTGCTCACTTGCCAATAAGTGCACCATTAGGTCATCACTACCGTTAAAATTTACTCCATTTTCTACTATTTATGCTGATGTGGTACAAGATAGCTGTAATCTGGGCCTTGCAGGTCTTCTGCCAGGAGAGATCACTGGTACACAGACAAGCCAGACAAGGCATGTAGCTGTCGTGTAATTTGATGCATATCTGTGCTTTAGTCAGCAAGTGCTGTGGGGACCTAAGGATCAGGGAGCTGCAGTTCCTTTGGTGTCTCTGAGTTGATGAAATAGGGGAGTATGTTTAAAATTACTTATTTATTTGGGATGCAAAACCTGAGACTTGTCATCAAGTGAAAAGTATGGCTTTTGAGATTCTTGGGGCTGCCTGGAGGGATTCACACACCCTGTTCCTGTTAAAATGACAAGGTTAGCTTTGAAAATCGCTTCTGCATGAATATTTTGGAAGGTGAGACCATTTTGAAGATGACAATAATAAAATTAAATTGAAAGGGGGGAGAAAATTTCACATGACAAGATGGTTCTGTATGGTCAATTTGCACAAGAATTAGCTGGTAAAGAGGGAAGAGTGAGTTTGGTGACTTGGCTACAGTTGCTGTTTACCTTATCTCATCCTTGCCCTGGGAAAACCTGTCTGATATTTTTTGAGGGGAAGGAGAGGGAGAGCATGGTCAAAATGTGATAACTCTAAACTTTATGAATGCTTTGCCCTTGACTTCTTTAGAGAGGAGCTCTCTGTAGTTTACTTGGCCAGACAACTTGCTTGTGGCTATATTCTTGTTCAATTGAGTGTATTTTACTTTTTTTTTTTTTTTTAAAGATTGTGCAAATGAAATACAGGGGTAGTTTAAATTAGGAGAAGCAAGAAGGAGGAGAAAACAGTTTGCCTGAAGTCAGACAACCAGACTGTGTCCTGGTGTGTACTTGCCTCTGTTGTGTTCATGGCCCTTTTTGATGTTTCTTGAATACCAAGGTGGAATTCAGCTCTGTTTTTTGAGCTGTTTTAATTCAGAAAATGGGTATGAAGACAACAGTTCATTGTCAGTGTTGGTAACTGATTGCCTGGATTTATCTGAAGTAGGACTAATTGATATTCCCCATGTATTCAAAGAAGTAGTTCAGTGGGCAAAACCTGTACTGGGTGGTCTCAAGTCACTGAATCCCAGTGCAGAAAAAATGCTTCTTGGAAGACTTCTTTGATCTCCTTTTTCATTGCCTCAGAGTTGTGAAGTAATCACAACTCTTCCCTCCTGTCTCATTTTTTTTATATGCATTTTTACTCTTCATCTTTCTAGTTCCATTCTTGCCCGATCCTGACTTTCTAGAGATCATGAGAGGTAGCATTATCAGGAGCTTGGTTCCTCTTTGTTCTTTTCACTGACAAAACAGCAGTTAGTGAGGCCTTTGAAGGGGAGAGCTCACTCTTGGCATCTACTGGGTGTTCTTCTGGCACCTCTTCACTTGGTGCTGTTGGTCAGTAAGCATTCAGCAGAGGTGGTCTTTCCTTTGAAGAAATAAAGAAAACCTTGTTCTGGATTATGGATGTGAAATGAGGATATTAAGTGCTGAACGTGGCATTTACCTACCCCATTAGATTGCTTCCAGCAGGGCACTGTGGTCCAGAGCATCAGTGCAACATATGTTGTGGCAAGATGTAGAAGGAGAACCTTTGAGATTGGTGTTTAAGGGATTTGCAAAAAAAAAAAAAAAAAAAAGTGTGTTTAAATGTACTATTTGGGCAATATATCCTTTACCTTGTTTATTTTAGGCTCCAGTGCATAATTGCATAGTTTTTGAATTGCTTAAACAATTATTTGTTGGTCACCTTTAACGTGCTTACTGTTCTTTTGCAGTTGAGAGACCAAATATCATTACCTTTCACTGGTACTTAATTTTTCCCCACATGAAATGCTAAAAACATTTCTACAAAAGGGAGCCTGGGAACACTTAAAGGCATTTATTATTCAGATCTATTTTTAACCAACTAATACCCTCTTAAAAGGAAAATAGGAAAATAAAAGAGCTCCACTTAACTCTTTCAAACTATCCATCTTGAAATAGCTTGATTTTCTTGATTTTCTTAATTTTTTATTTTTTTTTTATTTTTTTATTTTTTTACATCAAGTATTTAACTTATTTTGGGAGAAGTTTTAACAGCTTCTGGACATCCAGCCAAACAATCAGCTAATTCCTTGAACTATCTTAGGTGGTTGCAGTTTCCAACATAGCCGCCTTCTGAGATATTATGATTTCTGCTGGGAGGTAAATGGTTCAAACATGCTGTATTTTGCAAAGGATTTGAGTTTTAGTATTTCTGTCATTCTGCTGGAGTAAAATAAATGGAAGGTGTCTCACTGTCAGTCTGTAGATTATTTTCAAAAGCGAAGAAGATGGAAAAACTCATCTTTCCTTGTGAAATGGTGTCTTGTGCTGGAATTTGGAGTGCTGAGGTCAGTCCTGGTCTTATTAAAATCATTGGGAATGTTTCCATCGACTTCAATGGAGCCACAATTTCACCCTTTATTTTTATAATTTGTTAAGGAGATTTCTGGGGACAGGAGGGGAGGCAGGAATGTGTGGCTTTAATGCTGGTGGAAGGAGCCTGGAGTCAAGCACAGGACTCAGCAGATGGTAAGAATCTGGCCTGTTGAAAATATGGTGTCTGTAGTTGGGGCATAGAACCAACTTATTTGCTGAGAGGGATCCATGCAGAGAACTATGAAGGGGAGATGCCCTAAGGAAAACAGGACAGTGGTGTGTGTGGTGGGGGAGGAATATTCAGAACAGGTTTTTGCTGTGGAGAACAGGAGCAAAATCAAGAGCCATCAAACAGAAAATTCAGTGAAGTTATAATGTTCTAAAAAGGAAGAAAAACTTGGAGTGAATGTGACATTTGGTTATAACTTTTTTAAAAAGTTATTTTAAAACTGCAAGGAAAATGCAAAAAAAAAAAAAAAAAAAAAAAGCACAGAAAGCTATGGAAGAAAGCTGGCAGCTTGGTGCTGCTTGTAGGTGTGTTGATGATGCTGCAGAGCCGGTCTGCTTGATACTTAGAAATACCTGAGCTGAAATTCTCCAAACACAGAACTATATGCAAATCCTTAATTCACTGTGTGAGTTCGTTGTCTTCTTCAGGTAGCGCAGTATGAAGCCTTTTTATTCACTGAAATCCCAGACAAGGCTATGCAAACACATAAATGGGATTAATGAATGCAACTCATTACCGGCTCTTGATTGAGACCACACATGATGCTAATCAATCACTTTGGAGTGCTAATGGCTTTGGGTGACTGACCCCTAACCTAGTCTTTGATGGCCATCTTGTCAGGGACACTGAGCAGAGAGCTCTGGACAGCGTCCACTGCTCTGTAAAGCAGTCCATGAAACCCTGGCCAGATGAGTGTGTTAGCTAGAGAAATGATGTATGCTGTGCAGTACAGATTGCCTCTGCACTTAGCTTTTCCTTCCTGCAGCATGAGAGGACCAACGTGGGTTGTGCCAAGATTTTGCTGAGGAGTCCCTGTGAATAAAGAGATAGGAGCTGAGTAAAGGGAGGGCTCTTGGGGTAAATGCCCAGCTGAGTTTCCCTTGGCAGCAGAGTCTGGCAGAGGTGTTAGTGAATTACTTCAGATGGCAGCTCCCTAGTGTCATGCTGCAAATGGATGGCAAACACAACTACTGGATGTCATAGACTCATTTTCCCAGGGCCTTCTTTGTGAGTGCTGGGGCAGCTCATTTGCACTGTGTGTAAGGAAATGCTGAGACATGACACGGATCTGTCAAGCTTTGCTGAACAGACAGCCTGGCTGTAGGCAGGTTTGGGTCACACTATCTCCATCTTTAGTAGTTTTTTAGGAGAATGGTATATGTTCCCATGTTGTCCTGTTACTGTATCTTCTGCTTCCCAAGGACAATTCATTTTCAGTTACATCAAGACTACCAATAGAGAAACTTCCTAAAAGTTTGCATTTGATAGATCCTAATGACTGGTTTCAATTGGCTTTAATAAAAAATCAGCAGATGGAGTATTTTCATTGTCCCAGACAATCTAATGTTATTTAAGTAAGATTATTTGGATGGTACCTCATTTTAAGCAGAGTAATGCTGGACTTGAAGAGTTAGGAAAAGTAACTGTGGAAGGAAGATTGCAATGGAAATGTGTGGAGGTCCATCACATCCTGGGAAGAGGGTGGTGAGCAACGAATACATGTGTTACAGACCTTGCTGCTCACTGAGGTTCCCTGTTTGCTGCTGCATGCTAACCCTGATTTCTGTGCTTGTCAACTCAGCAGTAGCTGAGGGTGAGCCAGCCTTCCCCTCCTCTCTCCACCTTGGCCCCAAAATGTAGAGCCTTTTGTTAGGACTAAAAGTTTCAAATTCAAGCAGTTCATTTTGAACAGTGAAGTAAATTAAGAACAGCTGGAATGGCTGAAGCGAGTCAGGTTTCTACAGTGTTTGTATTCATAGCTGAAAGGAGGTTTTCGGAGATTCCTCTGAACATGGGTCTGTCCTGTGCAGAAGGGAGGTCTTTGGAATATGACCAAGTGTTTTGTAGCGGTTGTCTGTTTCTTGCTGAGATATTGTTGTCATTTAGTTAAATCACTTACCTCTGATTATTTATCCATTTGCCTCTATTCGCTGCTTTGTTATAAGAATAATCGCAAGTGATCAGAGACCAGGTTGGAATAGAGTCCAATTGCTGGCATGTCAGCACAGGAAGGCCTGAATCTCACCCCACAACTTTTGAGTCTGATGGTATGATTGCAGGCAAAAAAAAAAAAACATCCTGTAAAATTCGAGGCTATAAATGAATTTACCCTTTGAGGTATGCTGATCTCCAGAACTAAATACAGCAATGCTCACATAGCATGACTTTCAAATGATAACTGATTCTCATTGGCATCAGTCTTCAGGAAGAGATTTCTGCTCTGTGAGGTGTGTGGTGTCCAGGGCTGTGGATCCTTGCAGTATGGAATGCTTATCATTGAGATACGGGTTGAAGCCCATCAGCTGCTCTGGACTCTGAGAGCAACACAGGCAATGACGAGCATCTGGTTTTGGAAAGCTGACAGCAGCATGCTCTGAGTCTAGTTCTCAGAGCAGATAGCTTGCCTCTGCTCTTAAAGCATTGATGTTACTGGCACCATGTCACAAAAATACAGAAATTTGGTCTGCGATGACTACAAACCCTGCATTTGTTCCCTAGTCCTGTTCTTCTGATGAACCTATGACATCTGTTGTCTTTAGCTGTCTCTTGTCTCTGGGTATTCCTCCAGAGCTGTTTGTACCATTGATCCACTCTAGATACCAGATTAAAGTGTCCTGTTGCTTTCAGAGGCTGAATATATTGAATAATGTGCATGAGTGTCCAACCTTTTGGCTTGCCTGGCCTGCACTGAGTGAAAGAGAAGTTGTCTTGGCCACATATAAAATAATGTAGTTAATGTATACACGGTAACAAAATGTCATTTATTTTTTATTAAAACATAAAAGGGCAACAAAAGTATCAAACAAATGGTTTGAACACAGCTGAAAACAGACTTGTGCTGCTGAGAAAGACTATGAAAACTGGTCCAAAAGGCTTTAGGAGCTAGAATTTGATGTCTTTGCTTGCATTCAATAGCATGAAGTAATTTTGGGGCCTGGAGGTTGTATATATACTACAGAGAGAAGCAAGAGTGGGATTGATGGAAGAACTGCTTTGTCTTTTGTGTTGGCAGTTCTATCCCAATCCCTTTGGTGCCTCTTGTGATACTTTTTTTGAGATTTTGGATTGTTTTTAGCCCATTAGAAGATCTCCTAAAGGAGATGTTAAGGTTGTGTGTTCAAGGCAGTAAATATTGTGATGTCATGTTTGGAGCAAAACAGGAACTAGTGTATCTGCATATAATTTTGAAGCAGTATGGAACATGCAGCGTAGAAAATTCTATTCCCAAAACAATCATATCAATTGCATCTCATGGATTTTTCTGCCTTTGATATTGCTTTGGCTATCTTTTATTATGGGTTTCCTTCAGCAATTGGATTGGACGTTCAGTTTTGACAAGTGGCCAGGCATTTCTGGTTCTCTCAGAAAGGTCATGGAAAGTTGGACTGGCTATCTAACTGGAGATCTCACAACTCTAGGTCCTCTCAGGAGATTTCTTCAGCTTTTCACTTGGGCTGGTTGCAAATGTTAACAGCTGCCTTTGTTTCACTATTTCTGGGCCTAGATCAGACGTAGAAACAGAGGCATGTGCACTGAAGATGACTGCAGATGTACTGTATGATCCATAAAGCAAATGACTGTGAGAAAAAGATTGTAGCTTGCTAATTTTATCTACTAGTATCAGGTGCTTTGCTGATGTGTTTTGCAACTGTGAAAGATGCATGAATATGAGAAAACCTGAGTGTCTAGTAAGGAAGAAAAAGTGTGATGTGGAGTTCACAGTCCTCCCGTTGAGGACCAAAGAAAATAAAGCCAAATGGCAAGACGCTTTAAAGCAATTGAGGTGTAGAATCAATTCTATGTAAAAGATCTGTATTAATGGCTTCATCAGTTAGGTTCTGCAGACTGATCAGTCAGTAATGTACAAGAACAGCAGAAGGTCAAGATACAAACTGAAAGTAGAGCTTTATTTTTGCTGTTGGGTGGTTTGTGTTTTTGTTTTTTGTTTTTTTTTTTTTTTTTTGCAAGAAGAGAAAAAAGCTGTGAACACCAGTAAAAATGTTTTATATCTGGAATGAGAATTGAAGATGGGATTTAGGGCTTCACTGCCTGCATCTGTTAAAATAGCATCACAAAGGTGAATGTGTAAGACTTTGTAAATTTCTGTGAAAGACTACGTTTTTGTAGTTGCAGATTTCATTGAAAAGAAGGCAGTGGAAATATGTAAGAGTCTCTTCGTGAATGTTGAAAACTGAGAAATAATCCCAACTCCTGATTTGGATTAAAGTTTTTGTTAGAAACCAGGTTTTCCAGCAAAATTGCGGATGTGGCTGTGGCAACAGTTTCACAAACACCTGCCACTTTATCCAAATACTACTTCTAACAAAACTCAAAAATCATCTACATCAAGCAGACCTCACAATCTTAGTGTTTCCAGGAGGTGTTTGTACTTCAGAGTTACCTTTTTAAAACATTTCAAAATCAAAATGAAACAATCTCTTCAGATCTAGTTAATGTTAGTTCAGAGCCAAAGTTAACTAATTACACTTTTTTTTTTTTTTTTTTTTTGCTTTGCTGGAACTTTTGAAAGACATTTGGAATAGACAGACTCACAACAATGTTCTCCAATTTTCAGAGACTCCTGGAAAGTCAAAATCAGTTATTTACATAGTTCAGCTTCCAGATACGATCCTGCTCTTATTCAAAACAACAGAAATCCTTTCTCTGAACAGGCTGATGTAATCTGTACTATTTCTGCCTTAACAGTATTTTGTGTAAGTACATAAGTAAATGTCTTGTGCCAGAAATAGGCAGAGCCATAAAGTGGAATGCATACAAGCTTGCCCATTTTTATGGGGAATGCCCTTGTTTATTTCATTAAATTAATTAATTTTTTTGCCTGGGTCCATGGTTCTGATGTATTTTCTTATACTTTGACTATTTTCTTTATTCAGGAAGATTAGCATTTGTGATGCTCAAAGTAGTCAGATGTACCTACTTGTGCTTTTCCTGCATTGATATTCCTTTTTTTTCATATTAGCCAATGTTGATTTAAATTTGGACCATCAGGTTCAGTGGAGTGAGAACTGGTTTATGTATGACTTTAGCCATTCACTGTCTTGCAGAGAACAATGGTCACTGCTCAAGCACTTTCCACCCCTATGGGGTAGCAAATGAATAAAAATCCCCTTGTCGGAATGTACGTATCCCCCATTGGGGGGGGCGGATGTCTTCTGAGGCCTTCTGGAGGCAATGAGTTATCATAGGCAGCAATTGGAGGTAATTTCTGCCATATTTGTCTTGCCAGTAAATGTCATTAAGACTTTTTAATGAAACTGCTTTATTAATTCACTTGAATTTAATGGCCGTGTCGCAATAGTCCCATTTACGGTGTAATTTCTTGGATATACGCAGCTCTTTTTAAAGATGAGAGCTGGCTTTGCTAGATCAAGCTGTCATTACATTTAAGTAGGTCTTTAATTATAACCAGATGGATGAATTATTTTAATCACTACTATATATCTTAACAGTAGTTTGTACATTGACACAAAGTTGAGAACATCAAACAGAAATTAAATGCTAGAGCAGGAAAGCTGCCAACCTCTAAGGGAAGCAGTTGATCAGAACCTGTCATCTTAAAAGGTTCAAAGAATGCAAAACAAACATTCAGGATTAGTGTACTAAATATGGTTTATCGGCTCCACTCTTCTCTGATAATTCATCTATATCATTTATTTTAATACTTTGCTGTGCATATCTTAGACTCTGTAATTAGAGAGCTTCACCTCTTCCTGCCTTTGAAATAGTTCCCTTTGAGCCTCTTCAGAGAGAAAGATACAATTATTACAAGGCTATTTGATGCATAGTACAAAAGAATCTTCTCATAAAACTGTCCCTTTGTATATAATAATTGACTGGAGTTAATATTGACACCTACAGTGATTTTTTTTTTTTTGGCTTTTCTAATCAGCCTGCCTTCCTGGCTGAGATTGTATTCATCTCAAGAATAAGACCACAGGTAAAAGCTGGCTCTGAATCTGTGGTTAGGGTTAAGATACACCGATGGGAATGGCATTAAGTTGGCACATTTGCATTTCTGGTACCATTGCAGAGAGCAGCAGTGTGCTGTGGTCTCTTCTGCCACACGCTGATGCCAGTTCTTGGTCAGAAGCTGACACTGGGTGTCTGCATCTCCACTGTTCCTTTAAGGAAAGAATTAGGAAGAGGGTTCAGGAAGTCTCAGGACTGTCAGCTATTGAGTAAAAACTCCAAATGGAGTGGAACTGAACTGGCACAAAGTGGTTTTGTTAGAAACAGCCAGGGTGATTTTGTATTTGATGTCTGATTATACAGCAATTGCTTTCTAATTACGGTGTTGATTTGAATTAGATTATTGTGCTCTTGATCAAATGCAAGTGCTGTGGTAAATCTGCTGCATGTGTTTGTTTTCTTGCCAAATAATGATGATGTGTTAAGAAGGATTATCTCCTGAGTGTTTTACACACATCAGCAATGGTCCAACTATAATTTTTGTTCAATGCAGTGAGCACATCTGTAATAATAATTTATGCTACAATATTTTGAAGTTTCACATTCTGCTGGTTGTGAATTATCCTTTACTTTACTGAACAATAGCAATAACTTATGCTTTACATGAAGCGGCATTTTATGTTTGACTGCATTTTTTGTTTTGATAACATTTGACCCTAATGTGCTTTTCACTGAGATCTTCTTTCCACACAGAGCCAAAATGATGCCTTCTGCAGAAGTGCTCTGAAGCTATTTTCACAAACAGCCTTTCCCTTAAGAATTTTTCCTCTAGAAATTAAGGCAGTTTAGAAAATGTTGATGCTCTGGAGCTTCTTCACCAACCCAAGAAACTAAAATAGCTCCCACATCTGATGGTCAGGCTCTGTGCCTGGCCTGACTTCCCCGACTGGATAAGCTTATGAGGTGATAGAGTAGTATAAGTTTTGCAGATGGGAATCATAATTATATCTAAGGTAGGCAAAATGCTCTTACTTTTTGTTTATTTCCCAGGTTTTCGAGCGTAAAGATTGCTGCCTTTCTTATAAGCTTTACTTGTATTTGTTGCTTGCAAAAGTAAGATTTCAAGTCTCAAATAACCATTCCTTCAAAAAATTTGTTTATTTCCTAATAACTGTTGGAAAAAAGAAGGCAAGCATCATTCTCTCAGAGCGTTTAAATAATTGCAATTACCTAGCTCAACAGATCTCCTCCCAGAACTCTGCCTTTCTGTGGAAGCAGAGTATGTGGAAATATAAAACTGTGTAAGGAACACTGATTTATTCAGATACTCGTGCTCTACAAATCGTATGGGTTTTTTTGCAAGCCATGCAAGTTTGAGCTGTTGAAGATTTCAATCCAAAACTAGGACTTCCTGAATGACCTCCCGAAGAATCTGTTAGAAGTTGTGTAACTACTGGAAAAGGCTTGTGCCTGCTGTTTTTATCTGAAATGAAGTTAGAAAAATCACAATCCAGCAATAGAGGTGATCCAAATTCTGGATGTGCACTACTGGTGATGGCAATGATGGTTTCTGTGGTGTTCATCGGGTACCAGGAGTGACGCTGTGCTGTGCAAATCGCAATGAAAAACAGCAGCAGAGTTTACTTGGAGGGAAGCAGAGCACGTGCAGGCAGAAGAGGCTGAGTGAGTGGAGGGCTGGAACACCCAAGCAGAATGACCAGTATGAACCTTGCAAATGTCATGTTAAGTTATCTAAAAATTCATCTCTCTAATGGGTGGTTTAGAAAAGCCCAGAGCTCAGCATGCAGGAACTTGTATTTTTGACAGCTAATTCCTGACAACTGAGAGCTGTTTGCCAGCTGAACACTTGCCTTCCCATTGTAAATGCTTTCTCTTGTTCACTTGCTCTTTTTCTGTTCCTGTGGTTTGTCCACACTTGAAGTCTGAGCCTGTTCTGCTTTCCTTTCCTAATGCTCAAACACTGAAACAAATGTCAGCTTGTTAGTGGATATCTAAAGGGAGAGGAGAGCTTAATGTACTTTTATCTGCTGCCTCCCAGAAGCCAGCAGGGAAAAATGAGCAGAATTGGGATTTCCATTTGGGACGTTTCAGGATTTACTTTGCCATTTACTTTCATGGAATTGTAGAACTGTAGTTAGGAAGATGCGTCTGTGTGCCTCTGTGCTGAAAGAAGGGCTGCTTTCACCGTGGGGTCTGTTTCATTCTGAACCCGAGTGAAGAGTAAAAGTTTATATACCTTTACATCTATGTTTTACATCTCTAATAGGCAAGGAATAAAAGGTTAGGGGAGGAAAAACTTTGATTCAGGAATGGTGAAATTCTTTATCAAAGCAGAGTATTGTTGACATATCTGAATGGAAACACTTCGTTAGTGTCTGTTTGACAATAAAACCCATCTGCTTGATATACCATGGCCTCTTGTGGAGGTTGTAGCTCTGGTTGCTGATGCTTCTATTTCCCTGTGTGTGCCATGCTTCCCGAATTGCACTTCCAATAGCCTTCTTTCTTCTCGTTATGTCTCCCACTCATAGTTGTCCTGTTTTACAGCATTAAGTGTCCTCTTGCCAGTCTCTAGCCATGCTTTTGTCTTTTGATCTTTCATGGCTTTTCTAAAATTTTTCTGAAATCATTCAGGAGGTTCAGTCTCCTTTCTCATATGTGATTGTGTATATTGACGTTTCCAGGCAATTGAGGAGTTGCCCTTTGCCTAAAGACACAGTTATTGTTTTAGATGACTTCTCTTCTCCAAGGCAGAGATTTTCGTAAGCTGTTCTGTACTTTCTGTTGGATGGTTGTTAGGTGGAAAGTTAGTTGAGGAGTGCTCATTGTTCCCATAGAAATGTCCAACGAAGAGTGCCTGAGTTGGATGGCTCTGCTAGATCCTTGCAGGAACAGAACAGGTGCAGACATTTTCTGCATCGAGCTTGAAAGCTGCTGCTGTCTGTGATGTTACTGATGTCACTGGGAAATAAAACCAGATTTGAGATTCCTTGTTTTCTCAAGGATTTACTCTTGCTATGATGAAGAAATGCTTGCTGGAATCACCTGGCGGGGGAGCCCCATCTTCTTTGCACTGCATTGTATGTGGTGGCCAGTGTATTGCAGTGTCCCAAAGGGCAGTCTGTGTGTTAGCTCACCTCCGGAGTACGTGTGAATTTACACCTCCAGGCCTCAGTGTGGCTATTGAACAACGATGGCTTCCTTGTGTCTTCTGTTTTTCATTTAGTAGTTCCTGGAGCTGGCCAGATTTGCACACTCACTGCATTAGGGCAGTGGGACAAAGGAGCTCCTCCTGTGAGCTGGGCCAAAAAAAGAAAGTCAAATAAAACCTCCATTCATGGGATGAAGGACGATGAAAGGCAGAGAGGAAAGATGACACAAAGCTGACAGCTGTGGCACACGTCTCCTCTCTTAGCCAGGAAAGTTGACAAGTAGATTGCTCAGGACAGGCACTTACAGGTTGCCCTGTCAGCTACTTGAATGCCTTGTCTTTTATCTGCCACCTTCATAGGAAAGAACAGAGAGCTTGTGCCCATCTGATGAGCCGGTTCATACTGGCACATCATCAGCCTTAGCAGTGCATGAACACAATATAGTCCAAAAGCAGCATTTTGGTTTCTGAAATCTTTTTTTCTTGATGCATGCATGAAGACACGTACCTGCCCAAGCAGCTGTATGCATTGAAAAGTCCTATTCATAGAAGGAAAATTCTCTCTCTTTCTCTCTCTCTTCAAAACTAATTATTATTTTTTTTTGTATTCTAAAGCCTCGCTCCTTTACTCATGGGATAATAGTCTGACTTTTGTGTAGGGTAACTCTTGCAAGTACAGAGCTAATTCAGGCTGTAATTTCTGTTATTTTGCTTTACTTTTCACTTAACTGGAGACTAGGACTTCTTGCTCCTTAGGAGCTGGGTGAATGCTTGATGTTCTTGAAAAGTTGGGAGTGTATGCAGAGCTTCAGGCAGACAAGGAAAATGTCTCATATACTTGAGCAATGTCAAACAGCCAGCTGTGGTTCAGCCTCTGTGTGGCTTGTAAAAGAGGTGATTATGGCTGCTGCTTCTTAATATTTATTTAGAGCTTAGTATAAGAGAAAGAACTCAGTTATGTCTAACTTCAGAATCAGGGAGTAAGAAATTAAGCTTTTTTTTTGCCTATACCTCTGCAACAACTTAATAGTGAGAAAATAGGGAGAAAAACGTGTGTGTCATAAAAAGTATCCTAGTGAAAACTGACATTGCAAATGAAGAGCTTGCCCAAACAACCTGAATTTCTCCTAACTTCAGTTGTTTGGCATTTCCATCTTAAACGTTGACTTAAGATAGGGTGTACGTTGGAGGTGACACAGATACCTGAAAATTTAATTTCCAGTGGTAGTAATTCCAATGTTTTGTAACTCGGCCATATTCAAATTTCCCCAGAAAGAACATTGCTTCTTTTGTTCAAGTTCCATTTATTTTTTCATTGTGTGTGGTAGAGCGAAGTTGCTTCATTCTCTGTCTTCATCTACAGATTACTTAATTTATAAGTCTGTGAGAAAAATCAGTGTGAGATCAACATAAAACTTGGAAATAATCAGCCTTAACAGTTGCTGCTGTTGATTCCTGATCTAAACTAGGATGTGCCAGGTAACATTAAGATAGAGTTGCCTTTAAAGTCTTCCTGCATTTCCTATTGATATCTGTTTGTAATGAGAGCAAGAAGAATTTTAGGACTGCTCAAGAGAGAACTTATGCATCGTTGAATCCTGACCCCAGTCAGAACAGCACATAACTGGAAGTTTTTTGCCTAAGCGGAACCTAGTAAGGTAGGCACTATTTCTGCTTTAGGTACATTAAAGTGTTTTCTGGGACTTGACTGTAAATCAGGACCTTAGTTCTGTGAACAGACTAACACAGGTCCTTGCTGACTCTTAGGACCCTACAGATGTTAATGAAAGACAAACACTAAGTCCTGAATCTTTCAATAAACATTGTGATTTCATTAGCACATCATCCTCTCCTTATTTCCTTCCTCAGAACTGTGTAGTCAGTGGTTATGGAAGGCTAAATTTGCTCTGTGATACAAGAACTTAATGATAAATCAGTAAACAATTATAACATACTTTGAAGAGAAGAGTTGAGTGTGGTTATGATAGAGATGCATCTGAAGAGGCTATAAGCCATTCCAAGTATTGCAATTAGTTAAAGATATATTCTGTACTGCTTCAGTAACGATCTTTTAATTAGCTTGTATAAATGCATTTATCTGCAGTGTCATCGAGCAGTGTTCTTGAGCATACAGGTTTTGTTGTTTTAGATGGCAGTGATTGCATACAATGTTGTTTTGTGGTTGCTTTTTAAATGAGTTTAACTGCCTACATTTGCATTTCTCAATTGCTATAAATTGTTGTCACTCCAGGCTTGTGATCTGTGCTGATCACACCAGGGGAACGCTCCCTTTGGAGGGGTTTTCTGGGTGTTGTGATCATTAGTGAGTCAGTGGAGTGCAGTCGAGCCGATGTTCTGTAAGCCTCTCAGAACAGAAAGGAAAAGGCATTGATGTTCTTTGCGGTCTCAGTACTGTGTGTTTTGGGTGCCAATCATACTGATGAGGAATAACATTTATTTGCTCATTAAAGCATTGAAGAACAAAATAAATGCTCTGCATTTCAGGAAATCTTGGTTTACTGCCCAGGTTGAGGAAATTGTTCAGTTCTAGGGAAGATCTGTGTTTTGGAGGGCTTTAATTGGACAGGAGTGCTGATGAATAGATGCAGCAAAGCTGCAGCTTGCAGTGCTTGAGGAAATCAGCACGGAAAGCTAAAAGGGAAGAAGTGATCTTTTGTTAAGAAGTCAGTGGCTCCTGCTGGCAGGACACTGCCTCAGAGAAGCCTGGCTTCACTGGTTGAGGTCTGTGGGGTGGACACCTCCTGTTTAGGAGGAGGAAGTAAGACCCATATATTAATGTATTCAATAGAAAAAACATGGCGAGTCTCTGCCAAGGGACAAGAATTTAGATGACCTTGGCTTCAAGATGAATATATTGTTCACATTTAACAGAGAACAGAAACTAGGAGCTGTGCTTATTTTAGTGTCAGAAGAAAAAAACATGTTTCTGTTCAGTGTAGTGTGTTGGAGAAATGTCCAGAAATAGTTCACCTTAGTGAAAATATTACTTCTGGAATATTACCAAGGTCAGCAAGACCCTGACTTATCAATCCTGTTAATGGTCACATAAATTAAAGCTGTCAAACACTGGTTTGTCCAACCAAGATATTATAAGAGACTTTCATTTATGTTTCCCTTTTCTGTATTTCTTTCCCTTTTTTGCATGCTTCCATCTTCCTCCCATTGCAGTTTAGAGGTTGGGTCTGTTTGTAGCAGAGCAGAAATTCAAGACTCTGGATTTTCTAGGCATTAAATGAGGCAGAAAAGCTTGATTTTTATTTTTTTAAACCTCTTAAAGTAACATGGTTTTCCCAGAATGTTCTCTGAGTGTAGCCATGTTTATGAGAAGAATATCAGTGTACTAACAATGAACAGTTGGCTGTAGTTGTTATTCAAATGAATAACTGTAATAGATGATGGCTTAGCATAGGAGGTGTAATCCTCTGTTGGAGTTTGGTTCTGCAAGGGTCTGGATGCTTTGGCCTTGAGTAAGCAAAGCAAGTTAGGAGTTGTTCAAAATGAGGCAGGACCCATGCAGATAAAGGTAACTTGTCACACCACAAATAGTGGTGACACCTGGTGACTACACCTGGCGAGGGTGCAGTTGTGACACCCTTGGGGTTTCCAAATGACTGAGTTCATACCTTTAGAAGCACAGCACCATCCCACTAATGCTGTTACCCTGGCTGGCCACTGAAGCTTGACAAGTGTCCTTGGCCTGTGGGAGGAAAGAAGGACCATTGTTTAAGCTCTTTAGCCTTGGTTTAGGATTTTGGACCTTGACCCTTTGGTCTCAGTGCCAACTCCACTGCAGCAGGAGCCTTCAACTGCCTATCTGCCAAGAGGCTGAACAGCATTTCGTGGCTGAAGAGAAAAACATAGGTATAAGTTCCTTGTAAAAGTGCAGTGCACAAATCTAACACAGTCTGTTCTATTTTTAAAAGCTTGTAAACTGTTTAAAAGTTTATTAACGGAAGAGAAAGTAAAGGACTTGTGCTCTTTCTTCTTTGTTTCTCTCTTTCTCCATTTCATACTGCCTTAAAACAGTAACGACATGTATCTGAAAGATTGATAAGAAATGAGAAGCCTGGGGGTACTGGTGACATTTCACAGGATGAAGTTAAGAGATAGATGACCTAATGTGACAAGTGTCTTTTTTCAAGTCTTTGCTAATAGCAGTAACCACTTAGACTCCTTAGGTGCATGTCAAATGCCACGGGCAGTCAACTGAATCATGTCAAAAGGCTGCCTCTCCTGACTAAATAGTCTCGTATCTGCACAAAGCCCTGTAAATCCACTGGGTGGACTTTAATCATTTTGCTTTCAATGGATTTTGGTTAGCAAGAGTTGACTGAGAAGATAAAATTTTACCCACTGTGACTGTGAATTGTATGACTGTCCTTTTTAGCTGCACAACCTCTCCTGGTTTTCTGTTTTGTTTTTTTTTGAGGAGTGGAGCTGATAACAAAACTGAGGGGTTTGCCATTGATTTCCCTGGATGTTGGTCATACTTGAGCAGTATGGATTTCTGATGCACTTAGTAGTCGAAATACTGTTTGGAAGAATCTGATGCTGGAATTATCAAGCACAGGGCTGGGATTTGCCATGGGGTATAGCTGGGGTCCCAGTCAGTACTCATCTAGTGACCTTACAGCGAGATTACAGCACTAATGAATTTATGCTTGTATTTCAATAACTCTCTGGGATGTAAATTTCAGGTAGGTCAGCAGGCAGTTTATGCCTGAGTATGATGTCTGAGCATTGTATTGTCACTTTTTTCTGTGCTCAGATGCAAGTAGACAGTCCTAGACCAGGCCTACGTTTTTCTTGGTGCTCTACAAACATACAGCACCAAGAGGCAAGTCTGTTTGTGTAGCAAGAAACACACGAGCTTACTCTAGGAACAGAAGGAACTGTCATAATGGAACTGTAAAGTGAGATTTCAGACTGCTGTGCAGAGTCGTGCTTAGAAATGAATATATAAAAATAATTGTGAAAACTTGGAAATAAGTTTTTAAAAAAGTAGTGTAAGCATTCATATATTTCCAATATTAATAGAATTCTGCTATGAAAAATCATTCCTTTAGCCCTTTTCCTCCTCCTCCTCACTGTTTCCACTCTTTTACATATTACCCTCCAATTCTTGCAACTTCCCTTAAAAGAGCTCTTTCCTTAGAAGAGCTCTTTCTGATAATACTCAGAGTGGGAAAATTCAGAACTGATTTCATTTGTTCCCCATAAGAGGTTAAGTCATAAAAAGTGGCAAGAAAAACCAAGATATATTCCCGCTTGGACTCTGGTGTATCTACTTGTAGCCTGGGAGCTTTACTAGACAGTGACACTCCTCATGTCACTCCCCACTGTGGAAGCTGAAACCATTAGGAGTGGTGGTGGTGGATACTGCAGAGGAAGGGATGTTCATCATTTGCCATTTGCCAAGTGCTCCCATCTACAGCCTGGGGCCGTGAACTGCCTAGTCAAAATCAAATGCATCTGTAGTCACTGGAGCAGAAGAGGACTTGAAGGGAGGGATTTGAAAGCTGGTAGGAGAATGGATTTGTCTTACTTACAGTGAATCCCTTCCATGTTTAAGAAGCGCTGTGCAAGGAAGCATGAAGGCGCTCCTGTGGAGCAGTAATCAGTAGGCGTGGGGCTGTTGGGATTGGAAGCTAACTTGAAGTCTGTGATACACAATAATGCAGGTAAGAATAGGACAAGAAGAATGTAAAAATGAAGATAAATAGTCTGATGCAGTGTGAGAAGAAGAACAAAGAGTTTGTCCATAGTGACTATTTGCATCTTATTTTCTTACTGCAACTTATGGGGATTTCAGGCATTTTTGCTGTTTGGTCAATGCAGGTTTTTTAATAACCATCGCTTTTTTTTTTAAGTCTACTTTCTCTTAATGTTTTAAGGTTCACTGTTAGAAAAGCTTAACAACTACATGGACAGGAGAAAAAAAACCCAACACCTTCCGTTGACAAATTAGACATCTCCAAAGACTTATAAGCCAGCATAAAAGATTGACTTAATGGAGCAGTATATTTTTTGATACAGTGAGGAGCCCCCAATCCTCTGATTAGACCGATATATAGACTTTCTAGAGATTAGCAAAATCTGAAGTGCATTAAAAAAATCCAGTGTGACAAAACAGTTTTGACAGCATAAATGAAACCTAAAGCAATGTAAAATGTAATTACTGCAGCTATCCCTGTGACCCGTCCTATATGCTGCTTTTGCTCTGGCCTCCAGAGAGCTGGGCTTATTTTCCATCTATTTATTTTTGTGCGTGTTTGACAAGAGTATTTTTAGTTTATTCATTTGCTCTGCTTGAATACTCCTTCTCTGGTTCCTGTCTCTTCCAGCATGGGTTTTGGTGAAAAGATTAGAAAGCAAATAAGAGAGAGGATAGTTTTGAGAAGAGCACAGGAAGTTGGGCAACAAACCAGAAGCAGTTCCTTACTGCTTTTTCACGTGCATTGGTGCTAAGGCTGCGTGATTACTTCAGTTAGCTTACAGATGTCCAGAAGAAGTGATGGGTTTTATTTCCATTCTAGTGGAATGAAGAGGCTATCAATGGTACTAGGAATGTGTTGTACTGAAGGTTGTAAGAGAAGATTTAATGTAATTATGTATTATGTAAGATTATTTCTAGTTAAAGGGTACTAAGTGACTCAAGGGCTGGGGTATAACAGATCTGGATATCCCAAGGTCTAATAGAAGATATAGGGCCACTGGGCCAGTGCTTTATGCTGCTTAACAGCTTTCCCTTCAAAAATGAGGTCTCCTGGCCTCAGCTGTGCAAACCTTGGGAGCTTTCCTCTATCTGCTTCCATCTCTAATTGTGTCCAAGGAAGTTCATTTTACATATGAATTAGGCTGCCCGAGGAACATTGCTAGCTGGTTTATATGGGTGACAGCACGCTTCTCCACATGGCCCTACCTGCAGAGTCTGGGACAGGCCTGCAGCTGGCTTGGGTTCTGTCTCCACTTTCTACGTCTTGGGTTCTCATGTTGAATGTCTGCCACCAGTGCCAGATTAGGTGGACCTTAGAAGCATTGCAGCTTCAGACAGGAGGGAGCTTCCATTTTTTTTCTTTCCTCTGGAAGCTAGCATATGATAGTGGTGTGAATGAAGGTGGTGTATCTTACCCTAGGGATGGCACAGAGATCACAACTGTGTTATGAGATAACTACCTTATATCTGATTTTGATCTGGCAGGCTTGAGGAATGAGTTTTTGATCGTCATGTCGCCTTGTCATCCTAGACATTGTCACAGTACTAACTAAATCAGTCAGCAGATAGCTCCAGATGGAAAAACGTATCTCTCAAAAATGACCTTGGGGTCAGTTATTTGGCATTTTGGGGAGTGATCATAGATGTAAACGTTATCTGGCTCTTGGACGGCATCTATCTTAAGTATTTGTGTGGTTTCCATTACCATGGGATCCAAGCAACCTTGTAATCATCAGTACACTTATCCTTGTGCTGCTGCTTTTGTGTCGGTGGGAACGAGCTGCAGGGTCATTTGCCCCAAGGTACGTGGGAAGTGTGTCAGGGAGCAGCAGCCTGGCAGCTGGGCACTGGCTTGTGTTGAGGCACACAGAGCACCCTCCAGCAATATGGCCAGCACTGCTTGGGGCTCTTCACTGGTCTGCTGGTTCTCTTGGCTGTTTGATATCAAGTCTTATGGAAACTCCAAACTGCTCCAATGGTACCAGGTGTGAACTAAAGCTCAGGCTCCCCAGACTTCTTAGATTTCTAGAAAGCTGGCAGCCCTCCAGGTGTCACAGGCCTTTCTTCCGTTTCTGTCCTCTACTGAACAACCTGCAGCTAAAACTACTGCTCTTTGTGGTTTGGTGGTGGCAGATCGCATGCTCTGACCTTGTGGACCACAGCCTAGCTCAGGCAAAGGAGGGACCTTTCTTCTAAGTTGCACCTAAGGCTTTCCTTTTCATGACCCTGAGTGACCTGACCTGACTTTGAGGCTGTTTCTACTTTGAGCTGCAGGCTGGAGCAGACGTTCCCATCTGAAGTAAATTACTGTACAATTCTGTAGTTCAGTGATAATGGAAAAGGCATAATCAGACACAGAAAGCAAGATCCAGAATTCTTATGAACCTGCCAAATAGGAAACTAAGCTCAAGGTCTGTGTTTACCCAGAGCCTTACTGTGCAGGTGGCAGCATTGTATAGAGAGAAGATCATGAACTGAGCAACAGAACCAGAGGCACTGAAGGCAGCTTATTTCATGCTGGTTAGAGTGTACCTTTGGGATGGCATTCAGTTCAGGGAAGTGACAGAAAGTATGGAGGTTTGTGAAACTGCCTTAGGAGCAGGTACTGTTTTCAGCTGCAGAGGTCAGCAGAAGTATGTGTCTATTGAATGCATTAGTCCAACACCCAAGATATTTGCCCTCAGCTGCAGGTTGGTTTCAGAGCTGCTTTCCATGAACTCTGCCCTAAAGCACTTAAACACAGACCTGCTAAAAGAGTGGAGAGGAAAGGAAGAATGCAAAACTCATTTTGGATTTGTTCCTCCAGAGTGAAGTTGTTGGTAAATAAGTAGCACAGCTGGTCTTCGGTAACATCAATAGGTTAATGATTGTTTCTGTAAGTACGATACTGTGATGTATAACATCTAGACTAAATTCATGATACTGCATTCATTGTAATAGAGAACCCAGTCAATAACTGGCTACCCTAGCTGCGTTTTGGATTTACATTTACATATGTTGTCAATACAGTCAGAATGGTTTTATTGCCCTGGAATTTAATGCGTTTTAGATTTGCTAATCTCTCTAAAAACTATACATCAGTTTAGTCAAAGGATTAATGCTTCTTTAGTAAATCAAAAATATACTGCTCAATTAAGTCAATCTTTCACGTCAGCTTATAAGTCTTTGGAGATTTTGAACTTGTAAAAAGGGATTTCTCAAGTAGGATTTACACTCTTACAGCAATGCAGGAAAACAGAAACATAAAATAAATAGGCTTTACACTTAAATGAAGAATGGAGAATAGCATGAGTTTTCTGACCAAAGTGTGTAACTTTAGAGATGCTGATGCTATAGGTGAGGGACTCGTGGACCTTTTCCATAGTTTTCTACAGCATGGGTTCAGCCAAGTGAGGTTGGAGATAAAAATTAACCCCAAATTTGATGACTTCCTAAACAGTTTTTCATTATTTATGATATATTTTTGCATCTGATACTTTCTGACCCTCCAGTAAGTAAGAGGAAGGAGTAAAACCTCAAGCTTTGGATAATAAATCTTCAGGCCACAGGGTGGAAAGTCAATGTCTGAATAATGGAGAGTGGGCAAAAATTTTCTTTGCAGTAACCTGTGATGAGTTTTATCTGTGTGAGGATTAATGAGAACTCAGTGTATTTATTTCCTTAAGCCTTTCAAATATAGGGCAAATATGATTTTGTAGCTTAGAGGAAAAGAGCTAAGACACAAGTCTCCATACATTCATGTGTACTTATACACTTGAAAGTAGTTGTGCAGATGTGACTTGCCCAGGGCTGTGTAGGACTGTGGTAAGGTAGGGTACTGAAATCAGTTCTTCTGAGCCCCCACGTAACAGTCGGACCTCTGGACCACTCATTGCATCTAATGGATGTAATTCCTCTAAGGGAGTTGTTCCAGGCTGTTTCTTGATCTAGACTGAAGCCCGAGATTCTTGGACAACATGATCAAAGTCAGTGGGGAACCCTTTTCAGGGACATCTGTGAATGTGGCAGCTTTTTCTTGAATTCTAAGCAGCATTGCTACCATTCAGTACACTGTATACATCAGTGTTGTGTGATTGTGTTTGTGCTCCAAAACAGATAATGCCAATTAGAAACAGAAAACCTGCTGTAAACTGCCTTAGAGCTAAATTTATTTATTGCACATGTATCTGGGAAGGAGAACAAAGAGCTAAGCCCCATGAATAGCAGCCCACATAAGAGTTTTTTACTCATGTTATATGCCAAAGCAGGACTGTATTAGATGGGGATGAGGTGGCTGTAATCACATAGGTCCCTGTAGGTCCCTGTTCATTGCAGTGAAGTTGGATGAGATTTGACCTTTCAGGGTTCATTCCAACTCAGAAGATTCTGCGACTATATGAATATAAAAGCATGGGAATCCAAAAGTTGCGTAGATTGACTGTATGCCTTAGGAAAATTAATTTGCTGCACAGCCCTGTGTAAAAGTAATTATACTTGTTGCAATAGCAAAGGCAGTTGTTAAGGCAGAGGTCTAATCTTCACTCTCTGCTAATGGGTTTTACTAATAACTTTCTGTAACTGGCTACTTCTGTAGTCCTGACAGAAAATGGAGCCACATCGATTGGCTTTAAGCCTTTTGAGTCAGAGTTGCAAAGCATCTTAAATGTGATGGGAAAGTAAAATAGACCAAAAAATCTCTTACAAGCAAATCCTTATGTTATGATCTACTTTTGTCCTTTAGTCTTTGTGTGTATAGTTAAACACAATTTGGTTTTAATTTCAGTGATATCTTAAATGGTTTTAACTGAACTCTTATTGATCTTGTCTGCGAAAGCCCTTAGATGCCAGCAATACCAGAAGCACAGCAAGTGCTACTGCAGTGGCTCCTGCTGATTTCCCATGGCTGTAGGCAAGGTTGAAAAGTCTTGTCCATGTTGCAAAAATAGATCTGTGACTAAGTAGATTTACTGCCTATACCTTCTGCTGTCCTATTCTCAATTAATCTGTAAGTGCTTTTCTATTAAAGGGCATATTGGTGACTGTTCTTAGCAGAGCTGGATTTCCCCTGGTGTCCAGAAGAACTTGGCAACAAAATGGAAGAAGCTTTGGTCTGTTGACACTCAGGTGAAGGCTGCTAGAATTAAAGATGCTTTGTTAATTGGTAGTTCTGCTTTTACTAATAACTTTTCTAAAAGCTGCGTTAGGTGCTGATTCCTAAAACATTTACAAGGAGTGAAAGAAGCCATTGAGTTATTAAAATCCTCTTATGCTTGAAATAGTTGCAAAAATGAATTCTAGAACAATATATGCTCTTTAGCATCTTCATCAATGACATTGACAGTAGGATCGAGTGCACCCTCAGCAAATTTTTGAATGATGCCAAGCTGTGTGGTGCAGTCAACATGCCTGAGGGACAGGATGCCATCCAGAGAGACCCAGACAGGCTCCAGCAGTGGGTCCAGGAGAACCTTATGAGGTTCAATAAATCCAATGCAAGGTCTTGCACCTTAGTTGTGGCAATCCTTGCTGTCACTACCAGCTGAGGGATGTAAGGATAGAGCACAGTTCTGCCAAAAAGGATCTGGGGGTACTGGTAGATGGCAGCTGGATATGGGGCAGCAATGTGCCCTTGCAGCCCAGAAAGCCAACTGTATCCTGGCCTGCATCCAAAGAAGTGTGGCTAGCAGGGTTAAGGAGGCGATCCTGCCCCTCTGCTCTGAGCTGTGAGACTTTACCTGGAATTCTGCGGCCAGATGTGGAGTCCTCAGTACAGGAGAGATGTGGACCTGTTGGAGCGTTCTCTAGAGGAGGGCCACAAAAGTGAAGGAATGGAAAACCTTCTGTACAAGGTCAGGCTGAGAGAACTGGGGCTGTTCAACCTGGAGAAAGGAAGGCTCTGGGGAGACCTGATTGCTGCCTTTCAGTATCTAAAGGAAGGCTGTAAGAAGGAAGAGGAGAGACTCTGTATGTAGCAGGATCTGTTGTGATAGGATAAGGGGAAATGGTTTCAAACTATACGAGGGGAGATATGGACTGGATGTGAGGAAGAAGTTTTTTCTGGTAAGGGTAGTGAGGCACTGGAACAGAGAGGTAGTAGGTGCCTCATCCTTGGTGACATTGAAGGTCAGACTAGATGGGCTCTGGGCAACCTGATCAAGCTGTAGGTCCCTGTTCATCACAGGGAAGTTGGATGACATTTGACCTTTCAGGGTCCCTTCCAACTCAAAAGATTCCGACTATATGAATATAGAAGCATGTGAATCCAAAATTCAGAGCAAAGAGAGTATAAAAATATGTGTTTTGAATCACTGACTTAGTCACATGGTGTGAGACTAGAAGGCATTTTCCAGTTCAGTTTTCCTTGTTAAATGTAATGTGTTACTGTTTATTATTTAATCTATGCTTTACAGTATACAGGATGTAAAATGTGGCTAAGCTAATACTGTGGCTGGAAAGTTCATTTTTTTTTGAATTTTTGGCCCTTCTGAACTTTTGTTTTCAACCAATTTAATGACAACTTTTGTGTTTCCATCTGTATCATGTTCAGAAGCACAATTGAATGGCTTGAATGTGTATTGGAGTGCCTACCTTGGGACCAGCAGGAAATAATTTTCTTCTCAAGCCCCTCCCGGCAACTACTGCTAGCAGAATTAACTGAGCGAGCCTTTATATTCACTTATTTTGCTTTCCCCCTCATTTTCAGGGTGGCTAGGGCCAGCTTTGTTTCACTCGCTAGAAGCAAGTTATACATGTAGGCTTTGGTACTGGTTACCTCAGTCCAAAATGGTTGTTGATATGCATCTCTCTTAAATTGGTCTGGTATCCGCTCCCTGGATGATGGGAAGTTTCCTTTCAGTTTTGGTGGGTTTTGGTCAAAACCTTCATTTGAATTGGCTTACAAGGATCTGAAATATAACTTTTAGAAAGGGATTCCCACATTAGTTGACTGACTTGTGTATAATACAAGCAAAAATTCTCATCTGAAACCTTGGGACAATAAAAATTGTTTTTTAAAATGAGCTCTAACAGAACATACAATGGTAAGCCACTGAGAGACACAAAACCCACAGAGTCAGTGGACTGACTTTAAAAAAAAAAAAAAAAAAAAAAAAGTAAGCAGCTGTATGGCTTTCATTTCAGCAGATCTGTTCCTTTAAAGTTTAAGTATGTAGTGCCTTCCTTTCCTTGCATTCAAGAACCCTGCATGCTTTTGCTTTTAAATCCTGCTTTCTTTAATTTTTATTCTTAAGATTTTTATTTCCCTTAGGACAACTTCCTCTGCTAGGAATTCAGTATGATTCAGAGCTGCCATGTGCTAAGCAGCTAAATTGCATTACCAACGAGGGGAATAATTATCAGCCTCAGATTATGGCTTTATTAACGCCTTAATACTGATAACTCTTAGCAGTTCACAAGACCATCAAATGTTTTCTTTTTAATGCTGCCATGGACTTTTCAGTGAGCATTGGAGATAACATGACAGCCCAATAGAGTTTGATGTATGTGTCTGGAAAGAGAGGAGGGGAAAAAAGAAAATTGAGATCCTCCAGTCAAACCAATGTCTTTAATGGCTTCCCTAGATTAAAATAATCCCTATGGGAAATCCACAATGACAACAGTTCTTACACAGATTTTCCAGTCACTGCTTCTGTGCCACAACCATTCTTTGAAACTGTTTGTGTTAGTGAAAGGCCATATTCTCAGAGACTTCAAGAAAAAAAAGAAGAACTGTTCAAACTCTTCTTAATGGAGTTAAAAGTTTCACTTTCTTCCTTGAGCATTAGTGTGCCTACTAGTTCTGTACCTTCTGAATGTTTGACAACGTGAAGAAATGTAGGGGTCAGCTTGGACTCCTGTATTAAAGGTCATCTCAATGTTTGCGCTTTAGTACAGTCTTTATAATGTAGAATGATTTAATTAATGTATGAGCCCTTTAGTGTTGTGATGAATTAGATTGCATGGCAGGAGGCAAAGCAGTAACTAGTACTGATTTAAAATCAAAATAAAACAAAAGATTTGCACTCTGGAAATTTCTCTCTTTTAGTCCTGTTTAGATGCAACTGCAGTACAAGTTAGTGCTGTATGGTCGCTGTCTCAATCTCTAGACCAGACTCATGAACTGGAGAGAATTTTAAAGAGGTCAGATTAAGCCATCTGTTTTACTGGAGGGAACATGTTTTACTTGTCATTTTTAACAAGAATTTAAAGTTACTGGGTGAGTGCAAAGCGACAGGGGAAGTAACCAAGAGAGCAAAATGCTGGAGTAGTTTGGTGGGTATCTCTTGGGAGCTGTGATCATATGTTTGTAGCATCATTGCTCTTAACCCCTGCACTTTGCTTTGGATTGTACAGTAAGGCAGAAGAACCTGTGAGTGGGAAGAATGTCACAGTATTTGTGTGTCTGCCACTAGAGAGCTATTGGAATGTATTGCTGTGCCCACATTTTATAGACTGTCAAATCAAAAAGTAGGATTAGATCAATAGCCATTTAAGCAGCAGTTTTATCTTGCTCCTGGTTTCATTTGGTTGTTGCAGGAATCAGGTTGAATCACTGGTGTTCAGGGCCTGTGCTTTTTTTGTACTGTAAACTGAAATGTATTACAGTGTTCCTGTAGTGTACATTGTTACTGCAGCATCCTCCGCTGGCTCTTTTACCTGCTTTGCTTTTAAAAGATAAGTCCTTAGTGTGTTATGTGAAAAGCATCAATTTATTCCCAATCTATAAAGTAAAGGTAAAACCGTTATCTTGGGCACTGTGCAAATGTTGGTTTCCTACTGAAGGTTAACTCCATTTTGCTAGCTTAACCAGGTTGTTAATGGTGATTCATGGGGAATCATTCATGATCAGTCATTCGAAATCATCATTAAAAGGCTACATTGCATGAAATAATTTAGGTACTTAATGAAAACTGTAGCTCAGCCAAAGCACAGAGAAAGTATTAAAACAAGATAATGATACCATGGAGCAAGCAGAGGAGTAAAAGAGCATGGAGGTAATGAGAATGGGGCAGTATCAGTAAGGCTGCTCAAACCCTGCTAGTAGTGCCATGCTGCCTCTAACCAAGGAAAGGAGCTGGAGTGATACTTTCAATGCTCTTCTTGCATTTGATGCTGCCTGTTGGGCATGATGCTCCCAAGACATCTTTCCATGGCTTTGAAGGTCAGCTTTTGAGGGGAGAGTATGATCACGTTTCTTATGCTACCTGCTTTGGTTAAACACTTCTACCAATCTGGAGTCGGCTGGGCATTTGCTGTCTGTGCATGGTTACATCAGGCTGACCTGGATTATCTGTCACTGCGAAATCTGTCTCATAGGAGAGCTGCCAGGGAAAATCGATCTCCCTTGCTAGGCATTTGTCTCTCATCCTTCTAATGAGCTTTCCACAGCAGCCCAGGGCCTCTACACTTTGCTTGCTGCCAGAAAGCAGCAGGGCTGGCAGCCAGCAGGAGCCAAGCTGCCCATTGCTGGGGCTATCCTAGCCCTGCTGCACTGCGCCCGTGGAGTCACGGCCTCACACTCGGTGGCTTGCTGGGGGACAGAATGTGAAATCAAACCAACTTCAAGGGATCAAACTGTAATCTGTTGTAATGCTTTGGAAAGAGAAAGTTCAAGTTACCAAAATAGGGGAAGTCCTGGTTGGGGTCAGCATTGTGGGCAATGACCTCTGGTTAAATTGCAGCTGTACTGATACGACCTAAGGCCTGTTTATGTGATTGATTGTAAAAACAATGTTACCAAAGTGAACTTTCACAATTCAATTTGGTTTAAGAGCTAGGAAAACAAAATATAAAAATTTCACTAATTTTTCTTGCAAACAGGTCTGCTTGAATGAAACGAGCAGTCCCACAACTTTATTTTAAGCTTTCCAGCTGCCTTTCCTGTTTCCCACACGTTGCAGTCAGTAACCTTTGCCCAGGGTGAGGTGACCACTGATTAATATGTAAGACCTAGACCCTGCCTGGAGTGGTAGTAATGCTGCAGCAAATCGGGTGTTTGTTCCACTTGCAGGCCAAGGAAAAAGGAATTTCTGGAATGATCTGGGTAAAAAAAGATAATTGTTTCTTTTGGCAACCTCACTGGGATAGTTGTTGAGCTGTTGTTCGGTGGTTTTGTTTGCACCACAGAAATTCAAGCAAACAAGGCTGCCCTCGGCTATCAGGGTGGCTCAAGTTCCTGACATCTTTCCTCCATATCAAAAGTTTGGACACTTGCTACTCAGTCATTTTATAGTGATATGAGTGGAAAGCATTTAGCTTGGCACTCTGGTTGTAGTCAGTCTGTTTCTAAGGTCTCCTGTCACTGCTGCTCCAGGACTGATCACTGCAGTCCCTTCTCAAAGTGTACAGGTTAAGGGCTGGCATGGGGGTAGAAAAGCAAGCAGCTGGCTTGGCTTCTCCTCCAGGCTGGCTTGAGCTCATTGGAATACTTCTATCCCCATGTCAGTCCAGCAAGATGAAATTTCTGAATCTATTTGGCACTTCCCAGCCTGGCAGATTCTGCTGTTTTTTCTGAGCACTGTTTTTAGAGCTGTAACCCTTCTGTTGTAATGGAGTAAATTATAAAATTTTACACCCTATCTGTTTGTGTACATAAGATACAGCTGCACTTGCACTTGAATTTCTTTCTCATTTTTACCCCAAGGTTCTGTGTAGCTAACCAAGGTCACCTAACAGTTAACCGAGGTCAGCTGGTAGTTTTTAGTAGACTGACAGTTTGGAGTCGTGAATCTTCCAGAAGCAGTGTTTTGGAAGATGCTGTTAGCAATTATTCCTTGTTTCATTCTAATTTGCATTTGTGATCAGAAAGATACCCAACTGTGTTTGTGCTTAAAACAAATCTTGTCTATTTGTTGTTGAATTGTATGCCTCTACATTTCTACTTTGTTGATCCTTCCAAACAATTTTGAGTGTGTACAGTGCTATTGCATTCATTTAATCTTTGCCACCATTTGTATAGTTCTATGACAACGGCAAGGGAACGTATTACAATGGTATTAGCAATTTGGATTATCCTCAGTATTGTTTAGTTGAAATGCATGCATCCTGTCATGCCATTCTTCCAGCATCTTGCTGTCATCATCTGCCCTTCCAGTTACTGCATGGGGGTTTGCTGACTTGTCCTGAAATTAGGAATTCTGGAGAATATTTCTTGAAGAATAACATCCCCAGGGTTATGAATGGGCATTGAGTGAGAATACTGCAGTGTTTCCTTTGCTGTAAAACACATTGTATCCAGGAGGGTGACAGGGATTGAAATAAAAGTAGCTAAAATGTGGGAAGAGCAGAGCACTTTGCAGAGATCTTCCTTCCACTGTAACCCAGAGAAAAAAAACTGAAGTCTGCAGCTTTTCTCTCGTATCATTAGGCACGTGGACTGGTGAAAAAGAAAAATCAACATTATGGGACCCTATAATGCCATCAGTATATGTACAATGGTTCATGCTTTGGAGAGTTGAATTATTTATGGGCAAAGATGTATGCTTTGCATTATCTCACCCTGTTCTCCTTTCTGCTATGAGTTTAGTGCTGGTATGTTGAAGACACAGTTGGGGAAAATGTCATTAGGATATCTTCACATCGTGTGAGTGCTTGGAGTATTTTCACAACATTTTAGCTTGCAAGCCTTGTTGTTTCTGAAGTTTAAAAATGAAAGGCCCAGTTCCAGCTTGTGTGGGCTGTGGCAGGTTAAGCAGCTCTTCCTGAGCAAGTCTTCCCTTGCTGCCTTGCCCATTCCAGCCCTGTGTACTGTGCTTGGTCCTGGGACAGTCCAAGGTTTCTGCTTTAGTTCATTGTATTAAGCTGATCAAGATTTCTGCCTCTGACCATTTGTGCATTGAAGTGTCATTACCATGGGCCAAAGAGTGAAAGAGTGATTAAAAAAAAAAATAAAAATAAGGAAGTCTGAAAAAAATCCCAATCTATTAGCTAGCTTCTATGGAAAGAGAAAATATTACTACTTTTTTAAAAAAAGTTTTACCCTCTGATATTCTTTTGTAGCATATATGGAGAGACTGTAGTTTTAGGAGCCATCTCCAAGCTTTATTTATAAGGGAAATAGCAGAAGAGTTGCACACATTGCCCATAAACAGGCTTTCAAGACTTCAAACTGATTTCTATTTGTTCTGTTTACACCACAGTTAAAACAAAAATGAAAGTCTCTAATGTCAGTCAGCTGATGACTTGGTCTCACTTATTGTGCTTGGATGTGGACAGCAGGATGAGAGGATACAGAGCAGTGCTTTGGACTTGTGCCTGCTGCTCCCAGTGCTATGACCCAAAGGGATGACCTTAATAGAGGCATACTTCCCTGTGCCTCCGTTTCCCTGTTTGTAAGAAGTTAGTTATGATCCTGATTTTTTTTTTTTTTTTTTGAAAGCATTTCCACCCCTGCTGCTGAAAAGAGCCAGATGCTCTGTGATTGACCCAGGTGCATGGGATAAAAGCAGGCTGCCTTGGAGGAACAGGCTGCTTTCGTTGGGGAGCACTGAGAGCTGGTGTTGCTGGTGCACGACTGTCTGAAGTGTTTACATCCTGGACTTCTGAAGTAATATCTGTAGGCCATCACTTTGGGTTGAAAATTGATTTTATTAGGTGAAAATGAAAATGAACTGAAGAAATGAACTGCAAGCCACATTGCTGCGCTTACAAAGCTCTTTCTCCTGCCTTGCATGCCCGGATGTAATGAATGCACAGAGACCACCTACTTTGAATGCTCCTCTGATTTTTCCACTTTCTTTAAAGTCTAATAATATTGGTGATGCAGGATGAAAGCAATTGTGAAAAGTGAAAAAGTCCTTGTTTGCCTATCCTGTCATCTGGGGTCTGTTTCACTGAAGCTGAAAATGAAGGTAACTTGCCTTAATGCTACAGGACAGCTTTTAGTCTAATTGAACCATGCATTGGCAAGAACCCCGTATTGAGCCTTCGGTCTCGGGTTAATCCCTTTTATTGGCCTGGGTGTGGGTTATCATCCCTTCTTATCAAACAAGGATCCCTTTCTTCTTGCTGAGGATCAGAACTAAAAGCCAGTTGAGAAAGAAATGACAAGTGCACAACACTAAGCTTCCCCCATCTTTAAGCGCCTCGTGCACCCACCAGGTGCAGTGTGCCATGCACCCTCCAGCTGCAGAGCTCGGGTGCCTCTTACTGCTGGGCTGCTCTCTCCCTTCCTCCTCTTTCACCTGTGATTTCTGTAGCAGCAGCTTCAAAATGTATAGACTTGGTTCATTTGTTTTGCCCAGCATTCTGTGATCAGTATGTCAGATGAAATTTATAGGCAGTTGAGCAGCACTTAATATTTGAACACCTGCTTCAACCTCCTCTTCTGGCACAGCTGTGTGAGCAGAGGTGTGTGTTACTGAGAGTGACTGCGTGGAGGTAAGGCTTCTCTGAGGAAAATAAAGATGGCTTTGGGGAAAAAATGATGAGCAGTCCTTTTGAGAGAGGCAGCTACTCAGTCTCCAGGATTGCTTTTGTCCTTTCTGACCATAAACTCCAGGAATCCACTCAAATCACTTTGGCCCAGAATCCCCTATGTTTTTAGGGAACAGTTTTACCATGATTGTGATTATAAGTCAAATCACGGAGAAGTAAATAAAGGGACATATGCTGTCTATTTTAACCGCAGTCAAAAAGCTTAAAATGAATGATTATGACATGTGTACAGAACAGTCTTCGTGGACACTTCTCATTTAGCCCGTGCTGGCTTTTGAAAGTCACTTATTGTGACACTCTATTCTTTGAATACAGCTTAAAACTACCAAAAAAATCCCACTTTGTTCCCCTCCCTATTTGATGCCTGTCTTGGCCTTTGGAAGAAGCTTCTGTGATGGGATGAATATCTTCACAGGTTTTATGACAGTGACAGGAGGAAAAATCTTTTATGGATTGGAACGGTCTAATGGGAGACAAAATAAAAGCTTTCTAAAGGCCTGAAAACTTCATGCTTTCACATTTTCCTCCAGAACATCTGGTCTGTGACTCCCTGAAACAGGATCCTGAGCAAGATGGACTGTGGGGCTGATCTCGTTTGCATTTTGGTTTCCCCTCACACAGTCCAAGCTCCAGCAGTCAACAACAATTTGAGGTGTGTGAGAAGAGTACGACCCAGCAAAATTTGGATGCCTCTGGAATGTTCAGCCAAAAATTCTTCCCATCATCAATTGCATTGCCTTCGCAACACTTCTCCTGCACGCACCCTGAAAGAAACAGCTTGAAAAACTTTAATTCCCTCTGTATTGTGCTCTGGAAGAAGCTTAGTGTGACTGGGATTGCTTTTTCTCATACAGAACAACACAATGCCTGCTAGCCTATTTATCCAAAATATAGCTTTACTGTTGTGGAAAGACCTTAATGAGGAAGAAAAAAAACTATTTAATAAAGTGCATCAAGTGCCCTTGGGAAAAATTAGCACACAATGACTTCTTGTGCCGCCAATTGAAACAGCAGATTGGTGTAGAGATAGGCTTCACAGGAAATATTAAAAAAGCACAGATGGCTCAAGTTTACATGTTTACAGTGGAGTTGGAACAGCAGCTAAAACCTTCCAGCGCAGTATAATTTACTACGCGGTCATAGACCTAATGGTTGAGAATGAACCTGAAGACTATTGTAAACACACTCTTAGGGTTTGTAGAGGTTTAATCCCAGCGTTTTTCATTCTTTTCTGCAGTATGGTATTTGAAGCAGCAGGCTGCAGCATTAGTGAGAAGAGCTACTTCAAGTGTGGAAAAATGTGACATTCTGCTGGTGTGTGTGGGGCTGAGCTGTGTCAGGAGCTGGAAGAGTGTTATGCAATTGCTACTGTTTCTATGTAATTAGAAGCTTTTTGGCCCTAAGCTGTGATTCAGTTTGCAATGTGAACTGTGACTAGAGATGAGCTGCTTCAGCAATTATGGGAGTATCTGCTGTGGGTGTAGGAGCAGTGGTTCACAACTCCCTGAGGAAGGCTGGCTGGAGGCAGAGATTCCCCTGGGCTCTGCTGTGAGCTTCCTTTGGGGCCTAGGTTCAACAGCATGGATGTTTGCTTATTTAGGTATCTGAAAGAAATGCTGATACGTTTGTTCACGTTTTTGAAAGTTTGGTGGTGGGATCTAGTAGACATATAGCTATGGTTTAGAGCAGGGCACTTGACAAGGATGCTTTGAGCTTTCCAGGTACACTTGTCATCATCTGTGGCTTCTTTTTGTTTAGACTGTCAGCTCTTCAGGACAGGAACAGTAGCATCCAAAACCCAAACAGAAGATGGGTTTTGATAACATCTGTTACAGGTTGTAGCATAAGGTGATAACATGGGGTCACTGAACAGATGGTTGAGCAGCCCCTGCTAGCAGAGGACTAACTGCATTTGGTGACAGCCTTACAGCATCTGATTTTCGTGGTTTGTTTCCTATGGAAGTTAGCAGCCTGGATTAATGGAGCATCTCTTTAACTTAATGACAGTTTAATGTGGAGCCATTTTCTGGCTCCTTTGCAGATTGAACTATTTTGTTTACTTAAAATAATCCCCAACCTGTAGAAATAGTTCTAGCAGCTCTTCTGGCTCAGGCAATGAGCATAAGTCTGAAGCTGTAGAAAGCCCTAAACAAATATATAATGAAATCCAGCTCATTTATTTCCCTTTGTGAAGGAGGATTTTTAGAGCACAATGCAAAGCAGCTCGGTATTATCTCCTTCCATCAGAAAGATGAACTGAGACACAGAGGTGAAGTGATTTGCCAGACATGCATTAAACTTTGCAGATCAGCAATAAGTTACTGATTTCTCAGTCAAACATTCTATCCTTTGGACCACAACCACTGGGTTGCACTCAGTGGGGTGCTCATTTGATGCATCTAAATGTCACCAATTCAAACATAAGATATAGTTCCATTTGCTGTCAGCCTGGGAGCAGCTGGTTTTTTTCTCCTTGCACATGTTCATGTAAATTTGGACAGCATTAGTTTCATTTAACAAGCTCCTGTAGTATCATTGAAATCACTTGATAGTTAAATCATGTTAAATTAAAACTGACTGCTGCTGCCATGTCATCAAATCAGCAATACAATAGGTCCATTATTAACTGAATATTTACTTTGCAGAAGATTATCTTCCTCATCATATAGTTGACTTCACCTGGGATTGTTAAAATAGTGAGTTGAAGCTGGAGTTCTTGGCTAATCTGGTGCTGATCTAGGTGGCAATATCTCCATGTGAATTTTACCAAATGAAACCTACGTGACTCACGGTACAAAAATCTCAACCAATAACATGAGCTCATTAAGCACAAATCAATCACTATAGTGACTAACACCACAATGTGTCAGGGAGCACTACAAAAATCAGGAAATCTAGGTGAAAGTGCCCATCGTGTGTAACTTTTCAAGCAGAGCTTGTTGCTGGAGGTGGTGAAGGCCTAGAGCAGATGGTGAGGGCTGTTCCAGGACAGGATCCATGATGAGTTAAGTGATTTTTGGACAAACTCACATTTAATTTACTTGGCAATCTCTTCTCACCCCTTGCAGCATGGGCCAGAAGCACGGTAGTCAGATCACTTATGAATTGATGTGTTTGTTAGTCTTATGATATCTGGAGTTATTTTAATCTCTCTGCATCTCTACTGGAGATTGTGTGTACCTGCCATATGCCATATCACAGTGTGAAAATACTTGTGTCTATATGCAGGAGGGAGACGTGAAGTATAATGTATGGTTACCCTTACCCAAATCAGAAGGAAGAAGCGGTCCAGCTTCCTCAAACTATGGTCAAGAACCAAACACCCTCTGATGATTAGTTCTCTTTAAACAGCTAGGTTGGAATCTGTGGTGATGTTGAGCACGCACAAAAGCGAGACTGTAGGGTCGAGCTCAGCATTGCTTTGGCCTCGTGCAGCCTTTCCGGGCCTGCCTTCAGCTTGTTCTGGGAATGCTGCCAACCAAAATTCCCAATTCCCTGTGTGAGTAGCTTTTGAAACATCTCGGACTAATCTGCGGGGTGTACTATGCCACCATTTCAATTAATGATCTTCTATGAATCCTGAATTCAGGAGGCATTTCAAGGTGAGTGTCTCATTGTTGAACAGGTTTTCTGTGGATGCTCATTGTCTTGACTGTGAGAACTGCAGGGCATGTGCTGAAGAATGCTATAAGGTAGAGGTGGACACGTTTTGTGTCCTAGAGTCAGCATCATCAACCCTGATTATTTTGGTGACTTTGTTTTGCACACCAGTTCAGTGCCACAGAGCATCATGAGCTTCAGATAATCTGCACGGGTTTTATTTAGTCTGTATGTGTGGGTGTATGCGAGAGGAGAAACAGATTGAAGGCCTGCTGTGATTCTCCTACTCGTTTCTGACCTGGGGATAGAAGGGTTTAATACCAAATTCATGTTGTGGTGGCCCGTGTGTGGCAGCATGTCTTGCTGTGTCTCTCAGCGAGTCATTCCCCAAGTAATTTGAGCTTGGTTAACAGTGACTACTGTTCATGTTGGCAGTGTGAGCGCTTCCGCACTGATGAACGCATTCCTAATGACCACAAGGGAAGGAATACAGAGACACAATTTCTGTTCTCCGTTATGGAGAACAATATATCTCCTATTAATTGTAGTGGATCATTAATTGTAGGCTGGATCATGCTGTGGCTGCTGTTAATCACTTACGAATTGATATGTCTGATAATAATGCAGTCTACTAGATCTTCATCTTCATTAGACGCATAATGAACATGTATATTTATACACAGGCACAGAGTTATGTAAGTTCATAACCTTCTTTTGCTTGTTAGCAGTAGCTTTGGTTTATAGAAAGGATAGCATTGTATTGGACGCCATCAGGCTCTCGATGTGTGTTTGTACGGGCCAGGGTTCCACACCTGTAAATCAGCGATAGCCCTTAAGTTCAGTGATGAATATCGGTTGAGGGTAGACTGCTGCTATTTACAGTACAAACCCTGCTGTGTTTTATGTTTTGTTAAAAACCTAAAATAAATTATAGGGAAAAAATGTTAAAGCTCCTCAGCTTAGAGACTTTTTAAGCAGAAAATGCCAGTGTTAAAAACACTTTAATTTCTGAGAAGAAAGTGTAACAGAGACCTCTGGGATGACTTCAGTGAATTCAAATGAGAAGTAACTTATTGTTAAAATATCATTAGTTAGCTAGGGGGATGTGTAGCAAACCACCAAGGGAAGCAGAGGTCTCTGCGTTTCCTCTTTAAGAATGAATTATTTTTGGGGGAAAATATTTTCAATCCAGACTAAGTTAGCAGAATTCATGTAGAAAAACTGGCCTTTGTTAAACAAAGATTGGGACTAGATGATCTAGATCATCTCTTCTGGCCTTTAACCCTATGAGTCTTACAATGTGTTTACATAAATCCTGGCACGATGAATTCTTGAACTCTGCTGTGTCTTTGTGGTGTAATTACTAGTAATTGCAAAAATACACTGTAATAAATTTGGAAAGTGAAAGTTTGTCTCTATCCCTAAGAATGCAGAGATATTTTTTTTTTTGCATTAGCTGTAGGTATGAGTTAAAAATGAGGCAGTGAACCTGCTTTAGACTATTAGTGAATGACATGTTTTGGAAATAAAATTCATTTTAATTTAATTAATTTTGGAAGTGGAATAAGAAAAATCCCATTGAGGTCACAAGTTCTCCCAGCAGTATGTTCTCCCAGGAGTTTAACACGGTTGAAGAAACTTCTCCTGGGTTAACTCCTGTTAATTTCCTCAAGTGTCCCCATTTAGTCTGTGGTTATGTTGCTCCTGCTTGTTCATTTCAGTGTCTCCACACTGAAGCTAATGTTTCCTCAGCCCTTTTTGGTGATTATAGCTGTCCTTTATCTCCTAGATGACTGTTATGTTAAATGCAGAATACATTAAATTGGATACCTATCATTTTGGATGAAATTTGTTACTTCAGGGTTTAACATTTCATCTTGGCTTATGATTAGGAGGATGAACACTGCTAGGATGTTGTCTTCGTTCTCCAGAAATGCCAAAAAGGTAAATACAGTGTCTTATTGAACATAGGTTAGACCACACATGTTGTTGGTCTTGCTATATGTATGTATTACATATACTTAGAGAAAGAAGTTATCCAGGGAGTGCCCTTATCAAATAAGGGACAGAAGCATGAGACTGTTATTGGGCTAAAGAGCATAGGACTGAATGGTCTATGCCAGGCATGTTCACCCTGTGGCTTGTGGGCTACATGCAGCCCGGGACAGCTAGTAATGCAACCCCTTGAGATCATAAATTTATAATGTTATTATGTGATTTTTAGTGATATTTTTCATGAGTTGATTGTGTGTAGCTTAAGTGTGGGTGCTGTAGGGAGAGAGAGCAGTGTGGTGGTAACTCTGCCACATGCACACAGTCAAACTGAACTCTGTGTGTATTACATGTTAGGGGTGCTTGTGCTGTGTGCTGCTGTGTTTTTTCTTATTAAGCAAACATGTACATTTTCTTATTATTAAAGTTGAACTTGTGTTATTTTGTAAAATAAATTAATATGGAAGACTTCCCTTTCGTCAGGGAAGAGGCAGTCCGAGAGCACCTAGGCAGCACCAATGTTCATAACTCCATGGGACCCAATGGGATGCATCCATGGGTGCTAAGGGAGCTGGCGGAGGTGATTGCTGAACAGCTCTCTGTCATCTTTGAGAAGTCTGGGAGAATGGCGGAGGTGCCTGAAGACTGGAGGATAGTCAGTGTCACTCCGGTCTTTAAAAAGGGCAAGAAGGAAGATCCAGGTAATTACAGGCCAGTCAGCCTCACCTCTGTCCCTGGAAAGGTGATGGAACAGCTTGTGCTGGATGCCATCTCCAGACAACTGGAAGAAAAGGAGGTTATCAGGAGCAGTCAGCATGGGTTCACCAAAGGGAGGTCGTGCTTGACCAGCCTGGTAGCCTTCTACGATGTTGTCACTGGCTGGGTGGGTGGGGAGAGAGCAGTGGATGTAGTCTACCTTGATTTCAGCAAGGCGTTTGATACTGTCTCCCACAACATCCTTATAACAAAGCTGAGGAAGTGTGGGATAGATGAGTGGATAGTGAAGTGGGTTGAGAATTGGCCAACTGGCAGAGCACAGTGGTTGTGGTGGAATCAGAGGTTAGATGGACTTTTTCTTGGACTTGTTACACTGTTCTTATGTAGAAATCTGATTTAGCAAACTTGAATATGAGTGGACACTCTTAGTACTATTTGCCAGTGAATACTTGTATATTGATGGTGATGATGGTGTTACAGACATCATTTTTATTTTTACGATCTCCCACTGCAGTCCCCACTGAGGTCCATACCAGGTACTGTACAAGTCTCTGCATCCACCGGCTTTAAGCCAAAGGTTTTCATCTTTATTTGAAGATTTGAGAGGAGAAGTGCTTGCACCACTAAATCCCTAAGACTGTCATAAATCTCCTTCCTAAGAGCCAAGGCAGATGTACAGTGGGAAAGGAAAACATGAAAACAGGAGTGAAGGGATTTGCCCACTGTCAGAAAGCAGTTTTTGACACAGCTAAGCACAGAATTCAAGTTTCTTAAGCCTTAACGTGCTATCCAGTGCACTGGGCAATTCCTTCCTTCACACCCATCCATTCATGAAGACGTTATTGTAAAACAAAAACATTTTAAAACTTTGATTCAAATACTTCCTCTCTGCAAGCACCTTGTGATGAATCAGGATAGTAAGCTGTTATTTCCCTAAATCTGCATGTTCTGGCAATTACACAATGAAAGACAATAGTTTAGGACAAGTAGTTGCAGTGATTTCTGTTCTTGACCACTTTTCATCACTCTGATGATCAGAGATGCTCTCTTTAACCCTGCCTCAGCTGCTGAATATTCCCTGTTCTTCATAGCAGTATTCGCAGCTTGCTGAACCTTCTTTGAAGGCATGATTGAGTTATATCACAGGTAAATTCTACCTGACGCAGTATCTGTTTCAAGGTAGTGCAGTATACACTAATGATCATTGAGTCATTAGCTGGTGCTGGGGAAGAGGAAGTATTTCAATCAAAGCTTACAAACATTTTGTCTTACATTAGGTTTTTTGACAAGACCCCAAGGGGCTGACTTTTGTCTTGGTAGTGTCAGGTACATCACACGATACTCAGAAGTCAAGATGAAAAATTCACTCCTAAAGAAAAGTTTATCAGAAATCATAGATGTGATGGGATCTATGGAATTGGAGGCACTTAGCATAGGTAAGCAGTGTATAGCTTTGGGGAAGAAGACATTGGTCCACACAGACTGACCATGTATCTTAGAAATAGACTGTAGTTTCTTCAGTAATTCGTGAGAGTGACCAGCCTTCAGACCTGTAGTGAGGGAAAGTGTATTTCTGTTTTTACTTTATACATCATTTAAAGCTATTTGATAGCCTGCTGTGAATATCTAAATAACAATGGGGGACAATTGTTCCCTGGTGATTCTATTATGAAACCAGTAACTCCTCCTTGTAATTGAACATATTTAAAAAAGAATCATTTGTGAAGATGTCATCAGAGGGTTTGCCAACAAATCGCTGTTTCTGTGTGTAGGGTTTTTGCAGGTCAGAACCTATATTTCTGTGTACAGTACAGTGCTGAGCCCTCTGGCGGTGTTTAGCAAACAAAGAAATGCAGTGCAGACTCTTTGTTGCAGTCAGCCAAATTCATCTCTGGTATAATGGCCTTGGGGCTATGTGGGATGTATTGGGAACGAATTGTCCCTTTTAAAGAGAAGTGAAAACCTACCCTTCTCTTGTGCCTGAAAGCACTTGGGTGTGCTATTTCTGTAAAACGCAAACAATAGTGGGGTGTAGAAAAGCTGTGGTGAGGGACAGAAGATGGGCCCATTGTTCCCCTTTTCTTAATCATGTTCCATGCTCAGTATTTCTTAAAATATAAAAAAGCTTTACAGTTGTCACGCAGCTGTCATATAGTTGGTCTGAAGTCGCTTCTTAATCCTGAACATTGGACGTGCTGTCATTGTTTCACTCTCTCAGAGCAAAACCACCCTTCTTTTTGGTAAGATACAGTAAGTAATCCTCATCTGATCTTTTCTGGGAGCACTTTCCAACCTCTTTTTCTGTCTTGTGATGCACAACCAATTTAAGCGTGACTGCTATAGATCAGTATGTGCAAGTATCAGTGTGTTATCATCCAGTGGAGTCTCTACGTGCTGCTGCTTATAGATTTGTTTGTTTGTGATAGAGATAAATGAAGGTTGAAAAAGGGGAAATGATAGGCGGGGGAATGCTGATGAGAGATGGTTTAAAAAAAAAACAACAAACCTGCATTGACATTTCTTACATGCAGCTTTGTGTTGAGGTTGCAGATTTGGAAGCTTCACTGCTCATAATATTGGATACTTCTGTCAAATAAGGGCAAGAAGATTTATCTTAAAGGGCCTGCGTTGTGTAGCTGCCTCCAGGAATCAAAGGACGATAATCTGTGCTACCTAAGTGTTCAGTACAATGCTTACCATAGTGGGGTCTGGTCACTGAATGGGCTTAGAGCTTCTCTGTTTATTAGCAGCCCTGACAGTAAAATCTGTCTTCTCAGTGCCACATTTCAACGTAGTTACCAAGAATTTGGGTTATATTCCAGGGAAGCTGTTATGTGAGACACCTCTGTGCACCTGTCCACTTAGAAGGCTGATCTTATATTGGTCTTAACTTCAGGAAGTGGCTGTTAATAATAATTTATTGAGTGCTGACAGCCTGTTCTTTTCTGTCCAAAATACCTCCTCCCAACCAAGACTGCGTACTGAGTAAGGCAGACAGTGCCCTATAAATCATGATCAAATACAGTCATGCTGCAGTGATTCAATATGTGATTCATTTAAGATTGGAGGGGAGGAGGAGAGATGGGAAAAGATGGGATGAAAGCACTCTCCTGAAGAATGCTAACTGTAGATCACAGATTATTTTCAATTAGGTTTGCTGGCGTGCAGCTTCTGCATGCAGGCAGGAACTGGTAGTCATGTGAACTGTCAGCTTTATTCATGGGAGCAATGCTTAGATGTCCTTCTTGGGAGCTACTTAAAAAACAGTTCTGTTTATCTGTAAAGGAAAAAAATTATAGATGTTGCTCTGCTTTTCAGCCCTTAGGTTACATCTATTTTCACCAAGTTCTTGCTAAGCATTTGTTCTTGAATCAAAAGATACTTTCGATTGATGAAAGCAATTAAACAATTTGGAGATAGTTGTCTGTCTTAAGTCTGTCTTCAAGGATTTTGATGTCTCAGAAATTCTACACTGAGAGGTTTCTGATGTGTGTCAAAGAATTCAAACTCAGATTCTGGGGCAGGGTGTGTGTGTATGTGTAATGACACAGGAAAGGAAGTCTGTCTTTCAGTTTTGCTGTCTGAAGAGGTGTTCAGAAGGCTCTGCAGCTTTTGTCAGATTTGCTTTCTTGTGTGAATGACTTAAAAGTTCAAAGGGACTGCTATACAGACCTACGTGCGAGATACTGCTCTCCCTTGGGGGTGTCAACCATCAGCCTTTGTGGATGATGGCTGAGTTATTCTGGCTAGTACAGAAGTCAGTGGAACTGCTGTAAAAATAAAAGCACGACAGAGAGAATGGAAGGTTTGTGGGCTGGCTCCAAGTTGTGTTATGGGAAGATTTTAACTCTGAAGCGTCCAGTTCTGGACAGACATGGAAACAAGGTACAACATTATCAAAAGGGCTGTTCTCCATGGAAGCACTATTTTTCTAGAGGGTGGGCTTCCTTTGCACTCTGTGCTGGCATAGGCACTGGAGGTCAAGTTTGTTAAAGCATCTACGTGAGCTGGGAGTCTATGGGTTTGGGATGACATATGGTAGTCTGGTTAAAACTAGACTGGTGTGTTAGATAGTGACACATTCATTTCCTGCCTGGGCCTGAGTGCCTATTGTCTCTGTCGTCACTAGGCAGTGAGGCAGTGCATTGCTACATCTCCAGAGATACGGCTGAGCAACCTTTCTGGACTCAGGACTTTGGGTCTAGGAACGACTTTTGCTTTTTGACTATGTGGGTGCCTTGCAGGTAATCTGCTAATGTGCTTGGCTGGACAAATGGGACTCTGCCTCCTGGACAGGTTCTGTGAAGGAATCTGCATTCACACTTCTCTTTGGATCGTGGCTGAGCTTTTGAAGTGGATCTTTGTACCGCTGCACTTCAGTTAACCTCATAGAGTGGTCCTGAGTAGCTTTTGGATGACACTGGGCCACAAGCTGTGCAGATAACACACTCCAATTGCTGAAGAGCACTCTGCTCGTGGGTTAGGGTTTGGGCTAGAATAGAACTTAACGCTGCTTTTCTGTAGATTCTCTTGTATTATTCCACAGTATTTACTAAAGCAATATTAGGCTTACACAAATTGCACGGATGACTCTTGGATGTGATATACCCTAATGCCTGGGGTACTTTTCAAAATTTTCAAACTTATATTTTCAAATGTATTCCAAATCAACATCATCTATCACAGATTGTGAGAAGTCTTCACAAAACCAGAAAGAAAGAAGGAGAAAAAAAACCCAAGAATTTTCAAATTCTGCTTTGTTAAATCAGGGTGCAGCCTTGAATTACTTGGAGATGCTGAATTTATCCCTCACGTCTTCTGCACTGTGCTTGGTATTTTATACCAGTGCACATGTGGCAGTTCTCAGATTACCAAGCCCCAGCTGCTGCACGTGCCCCTGGGCTTGTAGAGTTATGCTGAATTTCAGTTGATATCAAGGAGGTGGTGTAGAGAAATTTTTCCTTGGGGGACACAAGGCACCACAAACATTTAAGCAAGAGGTTTTCACAAATGAATGAAGGTCCAGCTAATGCATCACAGATCTATGTCAGAGTCATCTCTATATTCACATCAGGAATTTTACCAAATTTCACTGTGGCATTCTGTGCAAAAGGTGTTGGCCATCTGCTCAACTGGATGGACCAGAACCCCTAGTACAAAGATGTCCCAAGATTTTCAGCAAGGGAGAGTGCTCCTTTAAATTGAAGGCACCAAGAAGAACTCGGAAATGGGTAGTTTTCATCGGAGAGTCACTGGCCCATGTCAGCTTGGTTTCCTCCCTCATTTTCAAAAACTTCCTGCTAATGGTTTCTAACATCCTATCATATGCTGCAGCAAACCAATGAAAGGTTAGTTGCTACTTGTATTGTTAACCTAGACGTGTATCAACATATCTCAAACTTCAATTAGACATCTTGTCAATTCCCAGTACTCAATGTATTTGTCAATATTTGTCAATATATTCTCACTAGACTTTGAACTTATGGTTTAATTGGGATTTATTAGAAGCTACATGGTAGTCTGACAGAAAATGTAAGTTAAACTAATGAGGGTTTTGTATAAACACACACACATCTGTGTAAGGCTCTCATTCAAATTGTCAACCTCTTCTGTACAAGCCAATATCATTATTTTTTCTAGTGAGCTGGAGAAAGGAATGCATTGTTTTTCTTAGTCAAAGTATATTTAGAATAAATAATTTGAGTGCTGCTGGTTTTGTGCCTGAAGGCAATGACCATTAGAAAACCATGTGATCTGTTTGTAGTCAGCAGTCTCAAGATATACTTCACGGACCAGTTTTTGTCTTTTGAAGACCTGCTCAGGCATGGAGACAGATGGCCCAGCCCATCCATAACCCCAAGAGCATGAGGCAGCTTGTGTTGGAGAGTGCTGCTGGTGTTTGTACTTACTGACTGAATAGTCATGAGTAGCCCTGGATACCTTGGTGCGGTCAGGTCCCTGCGTGGACACGAGGTGGGACATGTTTGGAAGCACACATCATGCTCTTATCCTTGTGCACAACTGTTTCTTCCTCCTGCTGTGGATATGCCCTACAGCACTCTCTGTGAAGCAGATAGGAGGCAGTTCAAGTCAGACCGTTCCCGTTGCTTTTACCAGCCCTGCCCACATATACTTTGCGTGTGGGAACACGAGGGGAGATGGTTGGGGGTGGGAGAAGGGGTGGATCAGTGAAAAATGCTACTAAAATACGTCCTGTACAAGAGAAATACTTCACCTAGACAAGGAGGGGAAAGGAGGGAGCTAGATATATCACTGCTAATAAATTAAACAATGCACAGGAATGTTCCTGGGCTGGGAGCATGACTGCCCGCCCTGGTGAACTGTTAGAACAGTCCCTGGTGAGGTTTTGGCATGCACCAACCAGTGTTGCCCCGGGTAGTTTTTCAGCGTGATTTGGCAGCAGATGTTCTTGGGACCATCCTCCGTCGACTGTTTGCATGCAGCCTCCCTGTTTTGAAGGTTAAGAGTGTTTACTGGCGGAGACTTGGGCCGCTCTGTGCCAGCTGGCCTCCGTGCCTAGGAATGTTCCCAAGCACACTTAATTTACTTGTGTAGATATAACCTAATGTTAACAGTTATCATCTCTTCCTGAATCTCACATCACTGTGCTGAACTCATACTGTGCTGCTTGTACGCATGCTTTTTTCAGTGATGCCTTCAGCTGCGTAGGGCATTAAGCCTCCACATATAAAATCCAGGCAAGGTGTCTTCACTGGAGAGCAGCGGGCATCAACTTTGTTCCAGATATGCTCCTACTGTAAGGGCTCACCTCTTCCTTCATGGTAATTCCTTTCAGTTCATCAGCAGCTTAGGCTGCCATGCCGCTTTTAGTTATTTACTTCACGTTGAATTTACTTTGGCACTGTTGTTTTGTAATGGAGGAATCCCAACCCAAATGAATTAAGTAGGAAATTCTCTCTGATTCTGTAGGGATAGGATGTTGCTGAAGTTTCCTGTACCCATCATGTATTACTACTTATTTTTGATTTTTGTTGTATTTCTTGTATGCTTCCTACTTATTTTCTTCCCATATTTTTCAGCCTTTTTAGTCCCATTGTATTATTTCTCTTCCTTTTTTTTGTTGTTTGCTGTTGTATTCTTCCGTGCATCACCAATCCATTTCATTATGTAAAAGGCTTTGGTGTATTCATGATGTCGTAGATGAAAATGGTTTTGCAGTCATCATTTAGGTCAGTACAGATCACAAAAAACAACAGGTCTATTGGAAAAACACAAGTTTTGCATGGCAGGTTTTCCTCTCGGATTGATAACAGTGGCCATGTGCTTGGGTGCCTAGATGGTATGATTTCTTCATTAGTGATCTGGAAGAGACTAAAATATATTTTAGGATTGGCACATGCTTTATATTCAGAGACCAAGGAGATTAGTACACGCTTCAATGGTGCGGTATCAAATTTAGGAGAAAGCTGTAAATGTATAGCTAATACAGTCACCAGATTTTGTGATGTGATGTGAGAGCAATGGTGTATGTTCTTTATTAGGCGTCCACACTTATTCTTTGCTGGAGATCCCAGTTTCTAAGCCAAGCCAAGCCAGGTAATTTGGTTCATTATACTCCAATTTTATTTTATTTTTTGTAACTCGCATAATGATTCACAGGTAGATAGTGCTGTGGGTTGCCACTTTCTAAAAATGCAGAGAGCTGTAATGAAGGATGCTTATGCTAAAGCTTTGTTTTGTATTTTTAGCTCAGAATACAGTAGTTGCTCTTTGAGACAATACTGATATCTGTCATACAGTTCCTACGAATAATTCTGGCTTTAATACTTAATGTCATTATTTAATCACATGTGTTTATACTCAGTCACTGAAATGCTTGCTGTAGGTCTTTTCTCACTTGTAGCGTAAGCAGGCTTATTTCAAGAAATCTGCATTGTTTTACCTGGGGGTTTCTCCAAGGCTGTACTGATCACTACGCTTTCTTCTAAAAGGTTGTATTCATTGAAGCTTTTGGCTCTAAATACAGGAGAAAAAAAACCAAAAACAAACGTTTTATAGACTTGCATCAAAGAGCAGAAGGTAGTGAACTACATTTTATTAAAACTAAGCAGGGTGTGATGGCAAGCTCCTTGGGCAGAAAGCTACCACCTTATCATCCCATAATCCAAATCTGTTAGAGCAGTTGTATTCCTGTATCCTCCCTCTTGATTTACTTTGTCTATTTAGAAAATAATCACATTGACTTTTATTCACAGAAGAATAGCTCTAAATGATGCACGTGACAGATAGGTAAATAAATGGTCTGGAGAGATTCTGCAGTAGATAAAGAAGCAAGTAGTCCTCCAATGTCTTTAATGCTATTATTTCTGTTCATGGCAGACGACTCTATTTAAAAGTAAAGCTGTTTTTTCACTGGGTGCTGAACATCTGAAATGCTTATGTTATTAGAAACTAGGGGGAACAGTTTCATTTGGATCCAAAATGATGATAGTTCAGAACACATGCATTATTGTTGCTTTAATTTTTTGTTGTACGTTCCATCATGACACGTATCTGTAGATAATCCATTTTGATCCAGTCTCCTTATAGGCTTTGGTGGATACATCTCAGTAAAGACAGAAGCATTGAGAAAGCATGTTGCAATGCGTATCTCCCATATCTTCTTACGAAGTGCATTTTATTCTCCTCTGGACCACCAGCTTCATGGCCAAATTAGCCACTGCTTTTAGAAGAAAAGGCTAATGACCTGAAGGAAAGTTTTATGGCTTAATGAAATAGTAAGAAAACAAATACTAAATTATTAATGAAAGAATGAAAATGAAGAGCACAAAGTAATCAGTGCTTCATGATCTCTGAATTCTTTTCTCTTGCCCTGTAGAAAGCACGTGTTCTGCAGTAGTTGAACTGATCCTACTGGAACTAGTGGCAAATCCTTTACTCAGTGTAATGGTGCAGGATCAGGGATTTGGAAGGAATGCAGAAAAAGGAGTGGATAGGTCCTACTGAGACGGAAATTGAGCCTTCTGCTGTCGTCATGGGTTCTGCACTTGTAAAATCATAAACTTTTCAAACCTCCATCACTGATTGTTGGAGTTCTCTGTCCAAACAGCTCCCCAGGCTGTCCAGGTGACTCATCTTGTAATTGTTTTGCCCAAATTCTTTCATGGCTGTAGATGCTGCTTTGTTCTTGAGCCAGTATTCTCCTTTACTTTGAATGAATCTTCTCTCTGCTGTGCACTGCTCTGACATACATGGTGATGGCAGCTATACTCCCTCTGCATTTCCTTTGGCAGCCATAACAGTCAAACTGTTTTAGTGATCTGCCGTGGGACAGTGCTCTGATCATACTAGAAACGTCACCCTGTCCCAGGTATGCTACATATTACCAGGACCAGAAAGTGACTTAAGGTGCCAATGGTAGTGCCATTTTGGACATCAGCTCCAACAAACTATTCATGTCAGTAAGTGAGAAGTGAACTATGATGTCCCACCAATATCAAACCAGACCCACTGACAGATTTCTTGAGATAATTTTTGTGTCTAGCACTAAAATTTCTGGGGAAACCCTGCAGTACAGACATTGTGAAGCACATTGCTGCTACACGTGAGTGTGTCTCCCAGCTAGCAAGAAGGATGACGTGAGTCACACAACTGATGTGGGGTTTGGGATCTGATTTGAGTGGAATCTGTGAGTGGATGGATAATTACTGTGGTTTTTGGTCTCTGTATTTCAGTGCGTTCAGTTTTTCATCACTGATGTCACCTTTCTCTGTGTTTTCAAGATAATTATGATTCCTTTATAAGGTTTGTAAAGTCTTCAAGGCAAGGTCTGCTGGTTTCTGTGGCCAAAATCACTGAACACAAAAGAATCATGACAGCCAAAGGTTTCTTAGGGAACAGCAATGTAAATAACTGTCACTAGATGAGCCCTTTCGAAGGAGCCATTTTCAAATGACTTCATGGTTTTGCTAGCTAAGTAGCATTGCACCTAGGCAGGCTCAGCACAAATCAAAATCTCTCAACCTGAGTATGTTTGAGCGAAGCCTTTACTGACGGAAATTTTCATGGAACACATTTTCTTGTGGAAATTTAATTTTCTACATTTAAAGCTGTATTTCTTGCAGATGAAGTGAGTGTGCTTGTTCATTGTGAAGATGACAATACAGCCAATGAATTGCATATGCCTGAGTAAACTCTAAACACACCAACCCAACATGGAATATAAATCTAAATGTCTTGCACATGCTATGCAAATTCAGGAGTCTTCAATAGGGCCCTTTTTCACCAAGGAGCTGATTCCAGAAAAGTCTGAAAAAGTAGTGGAATAACTTTAACATTATTAACCCACATAAAGACTCCTGAATATAGTACAAAATCACTCATGTTGATATTGGCTCCCCCCCGGAAAGAAAAAGAGATCAAAGTTTTTTTTTTCCCCTGAAAATATTAGCCTTGAGTTTGTTTTCAGATCTTTAATGTAAAATTGCATTTGCTTTCTGTGTTTTCAAGACTGAGGCATTATTGTTACTCCAGTTCAGTAGGCCTTTTATAATCAGTTCATATACTCACATTTATTTAGCTACTTCTGAATTTTCCCTACAGAAATGGAGAGTCTTTTTAAACATGGAAATATCTTGAAGAATTGCACCTTTACGATTATTCATTGACTTATTTTATAAGGTTAGAACCCCATAAAATATTTAGACAGAATTTAATTGGTAAACTAACACTGGGTTGAAATGATTTGTCTGTTTTCTCTTCCAACATATTGTATTTTTATTGCATTGTAATATTGGATTGTTCAAATAAACAAGAAGAGAGTACTCATTTCAACCATAGCAGAACTAAACCTGTTTAAAAAAAAAAAAAAATTAAAAAAAACTACATATCATCTGTTAATGTTACAATTTTAAAATGCTGCCTTGTCTTACCATGTCTTAATGGACATATATTTTAACATGTGCAGAATGAATTCAGCAAGTAACCTCCTGCAGCATCTCTTGAGTTTCTGCTTTGGATCTTGCTTCTTGCTTCACCAGGAACCACACTGACCCTGGGATTTTGTACAGCCTTGGAGATGTACTGTAGCTGATTAATGTACTACAGCTTAGTGTATTGTTAACTTCATAGGCAGGCCCTTAGCATGAGGCAAAGGGACATAAAAAGAAAAAACAACAACCTAGAAATTCTCAAGTTTTTTAGCTCTACTTTCTACCTTCTCTACCTGCCAGGACTGACCTTTATCATAAAATGCTGGCAAAATGAGGATACACATTAGAAGCAGCCTGGACCCCAGGTGAGAGTATGCTTTTGTTCACCTCTGCTAAGAAGAAATGCAGTAAGTTATCCTGGCTCCCCAGAGACTTATGAAACAGCTAGAAAAACACTGGACAGTCCATTTTTCATGTGACTTGAGAACTGAGGGCAAGCAGCTCTGTCCAACCTTTGACTGTTTGTTCCTGCCTAAAAGAATGAAAATAGCTAATGTGGAGGCAATGACAAGAGTCATGGTTCTTTCTTTCCTTCAAAATTAAGACCATCTCTGGAAACCATGATGTTAGGAGGGAGATCTTGCCTGATCAAGGAATGTAGCACCAAATGAGTTCCTTACACTAGGATGTTAATTGCTGTTGAAAATATTTATGAAGGGGTTTCTTTAATGAAGTGATTTGTTGGTCCTAAGTAACTGCTTTATCTCATCAATTCCACAGCACAGGAAATCTACTGTGAAAGTTTGGTCCCAGCAAAGTATGCTTGGCTTGAAGAAAAGAATCACACTTCGGAAAAAAGGAATAACGGAATGTTGAGTTAGTAATGTCTTTTGCAGCTTATTTGTAGTTTGATCTTTCTGTGCTGTGAAATGATTTTAGAATTTAAATTCTGGGGTTGAATTTGTGCCTTTGCTTGGATAGTTTTTTAAAGTATTTCTTCTGCTTGTTTTTTACACAGAAGAATAATATTACAGTAGATGGTTTGCATTTAACTGCCAGAAGCCTGACTGCTGGGAGGAGGATATTCTGGCAAGTGTGCAAATAATATTAAGACTGACTAGCTTCCTTGATTCTCCAGGAAAACACAGCTTACTTCTCCCAGGTCTTCCATCCAGGAAAGCAATTATGTTTGTATTACCTTGACTTTTATAGTCCTGTTCGTATGCTCAAGAGTTAGATAAATGCTCATCTGCTTGGCTGGATTGGAGTCGAACAGCCATGTCTTTTAAGATGGATACAGGAACGTGGATCTCAACAGAACCTGCCAGCATGCATTGACCTCTGTGGTGTGTTAGCCATCCATTTCAATGGCTGAAGGGAACTAGGATACAGGTTGAACACTCACTGTAGTACTGGGTTGCAGGGGAACAGACCTTATTAGGTCCATAGCAGGAGAGCCATACCCACTGGGATGGTGCTGGTGAGTCTCTCCATGAAATTGTTTCCTCTCACAGATGTCCCTAAATTTCTGCATGCTTAAGCTGATTGGATGAGATACCTACAGTGTGAAAGGGAAGCTGATTTCCAGAGGGATTGAATTATTTGCAAAGGGTCAGGAGTGGTGGAGCTGAACACTGAACGGAAGTCTCTTGAAACCATGCCACTACTTCAGCCACAAGGCCACTGTTCCTTCATAGCACATTTTCCTTTGACTGTAGCAGCTTTTGCAGCTGGCTGGCTTTGTAGAACAGATCCAAAGCTCACTGAAGTCAGCAGGAGTCTACTTACTGACTTCCAGTGGACTTTGGGTCAGCCTCCATTAAATGCTTTTTTCTTATACTCTAGAAAGTTCTGTCCTTTAATACTCCCTTTACCTGTCCCAGCCATGTATTAAGGAAGCTACTTGAGTTTCGAGTTGTTTACTTTACCTGGTAAGGACTCCTGGCAGCTGTTTGGAAACAACGATAGAAAACAAGGTTATTGCTCCCATCTCCTCACTGGAAATTTCTGCTCCCTCAGAGCACAGCTACATAAACAGCTGATTTGGCATTTAGCACAAGAAGGAGCGGAAACGCCTGGCAGGGTGGTGGGAATGAGTTATGGGAGGTGATGGGGGCAGGGCCACAGGCTCTGAGCAGAGCTGGTGCTGGTGGAAGAAGCTGTGCTGGATCCTCAATCCCTGGCTTGTATAGCGGCAGTCTCTTTGAAGGGATGGGAACTATCAGAAGTGGGTGGAATCTCTTCAAGTGCTAATAAAATCCTAAAATCAGCGTGATTGCTGATAACCCACTTAGTACTTAACAGCTGTATGCGAAGATTTCCTTTAGTTCCCCACGGTTGCTACTATTCACTGCCATCTCCCCGGACTCAGAAAGTGATGGATGGGAATTCACTGCTTTTTTTTTTTCTAATGTTCCCAATGTTCCCAAATAGAAAATAGATTTGTCTCTACTCAGGAAGGATTCAGTTACTGTCTCTGTGAAATCAGTGGTTAAGCTACCTGTGGCTTCTGTGGTGTGGTTTCATGATTTTCTTTGTAAGGAAGAGACGAGACTGAGCAGAGCTATATGCAAAACTGATGTGCAGCAAAGCCTACCAAAGCTGTAGCTGCTTTTCTGTTTACTTCATTTGACTTTTGATCTTACCTAAAGACCACTTGAACTGTACTTTAGATGAGGTCATTTATGGTAACCACAGTAGTGTTACTATCTTGATTTAAACTTGATTTAAGCTAATATACATGGGCTTGAAATGTTCTCTCAGCAGGTTCTCTGCTTGTTTACTGATAGTACTGAGGACCCCCAGAGTCTGGATTCATCCCAGTTTTTGTTTGATCCTTTGATAACTGCTTATCTTAAGTCCTTCTGCAGCTGTAGGATCCCTTTTTTGGTGGAGAATTAGTGGAGAAAAATAGTTACTTCTACAGTACAATTCAGAATTCAGAATTTAGGTGGGATGAAAGCACTTACAGTCTTCATGGTCCTGTAGTCCCTTTCACTGTCTAATGGGTTAGTTCATTGCAGGTTAATTCCTGTTTAAGCAGTTTGAAGTGCCTTGAAGTTAGATGAGATGGATCCGTGGGCTGGTGAGCAGTGATTTCTTGTGGACCTCGCTAAGCTTTCATGGAGTTGCTTAAATAGAGATATGTTGTTTAATAAGGAAATGAAAAACCTGTGGGAAAACAAAGAATATCAATAATCACAAGTACTTACATCTGGCAATAAAGTTTTTGGAAAAAAAATCAGTACAGCAGCTTGTTGCCTTTGAAACTTATTGCTATTAAAACGTTCAACATGAAGTTTCTATTTTTAAAATAACAGTTGAAAGAAATGCCCAAGATTAATAAGAAACTAAATTGAAACCATGTTCATAGGTAATGCAGTCAAACACTGAGTTAATGGGGAAGCATTTGCGGGGCGAGCTGTGTGCACACTCCGGTTTGTAGTACTGCTTGTTTGTTTTTTATTTTGTCTTTCTTAGAAAGCAGAAGGGGGTAGAAATACCAGCCTGTTAAATGTTTTATTTCCTTTTTTAGACTGTTGTTCAGTCCAGTTTATTAAGCTTTCTGAAACAGCACGCTGTGATAAGTTAAGACATCATTTACCACCCCGATACACAGGGAATTGCTAACTTAAACCATTCTATAGAAGAACTGGGCAACAGACCTGCCCAACAAAAACCTCTAGGACACATGAGAAGACGTAGCAATTATGTGGAAACTGATGGAAGGGAGATTTGAGCACTGTGCCATTTACCTGATAGGGAGAAGGCACCTGACCCAGGCGTCCAACAGAGCTCTGTCTGTCTCTGTTGCTGTCAGAGCTGATGCTGTTTAGAACAGGCATCTCTCTTTCATCTGGCAACCCCAGAAAAAACAACCAGAAGAAAGGTGTTGCTCCTCTATGGAAAAGTTTGCAAAGTTACAGATAGATGTCTTTTTCCAAGATAACCACAGCTTTGTGGTTATCTAAATATTATATCTTAATAATATCTTAATCACAGTAATTACTAGCTCAGAGGATGGGATAGATTCATGTACTTGCTATTAGATGAAAAGAATGAGCTTGAGCAGTGAAGTAGGGTGTTGGTTAGTTGGTCCCTGGAGAACAGCTTTGGTTTCCTTGGCACTGTGACCATTCGCACCATGTAAAGATCTGGCCCACTGACTGAGTTTGGATGATTCATGCCAGCTGCAAGAGCTGTCTCGTATGGTTTTTATTTTCTCTCAGATTATTATTATTATTTTTTTTAAGTCCAAAAGGAACTGACTGTGTGGTAATAATAGCAAAATGAGCACTGGAGGACCTTATTAGCAGCCTGAAGGAGAATGTGCAGATAGTTATTTGCTTCGTGAATTGTTAGCAGAAGCAGTGAATGTTACCAGCCTGCACTGCGTGGAGCTGTGTATGGAATAACCTGCAGTGAATCAACTACACGGAGCGACGAGTGTATATTTACATAAGGGAGATGTCTGTAAAATATTGTAGTCATAAATGTATTTATGAACATTTATACGTTCATTATTTCCCTACACTAATACTTGAATGTGGGGCTTGTATTTCATTACGAGTTTGATTCAAAATGTACCTTTATGGGGTTGAATTAACACATGGTATTAGGGCCTCATCAACAGCATACTAAAGATGGCAGGATGCTTTCCAGTATCTGTGGTTTGTATTAATGAAGTGCCCCAAGTTACTCATTGTGTTCCTAAAGTCAACTAGAGATGGTTCCTGCCTTGCCATGTTGCCTCCAGGGTGTAAGGCATGGACACCGAGAAGCAGACTTGTCCATGCAGTGAGGTGACAAACATAAGAAAACCAAGAACTTGATGAGACAGGAGGACAGGATAAAGCCAGGGCAATTTCTGCTGTGTGATGCGTTAAAACAGCGCTCAGGCAACTCTAGCAATGACCTCGGCATCCTTCCATGCCAAAATGACCTCTAGAAGTGCTTTGCAAAACTAGGTTTCTGGATTACTGCTCTCGAAATGTTTGATTTTCAGGTGGACGTTGCATTTGTCATATAAGCTTTAGGTCTTATGTTTGTGCTCACAATTGATGTTTGGTGAACCCTATTGTTTAGGTAATGTTGCCTAGGTTTGTTGATGGGGGAGGATACAGGCAGTGATAAAAGAACACTGGGGAAGGCCACAGATATCTGGGGAGGGACCTGCTAATCTTTAACAACAAAACGTGAAAAATTTTCAGCTTAGTGTTAGCATTGTTCTGCTTTTGTATATAAGCAAGTCATGTAAGTTGAAAGGCTTCAATCAATTAAGCCCTGCAAAAAGCCCAGGTGAATAACAGGGAGACAGGTATGAACTGTCTGATGATAGCATTCCTAATTAAATCTTATTTTGTGTGTGTGTGTGTCCCAAGTTGTTTGATATTAAAAAGCAAACAAACAAAAACCCTCACAATTTTGAATGTTAACTCCCATTTTTTTCTCATTGACTTGCTTATTTTCACAGATACTGAGCTATTTTTTTGAGCACTTCAGTGACCCAGAGTAGTTATCTATATGTTACAGTTGGTGGCATTGGTTGGAAAGTAGAACTTTGTTGAAACTTAAATTTTAAGTTTCAAAGTGAGTTTGCAAACCCCATCAGCATATCAGGCACCAGTTTGGCACTCACAGTGAGGTTGGTATTCTGAGAAGTTCTGCTTTGGAAGCATCAAAACATTTTGATTTGAAATTTGAAATTTGATTTCACATTTGAAATGTGAAAATGTGACACCTGATAGTACTGATTTTATATTAATGCAGGGTATAATAATACAGAGTAAGGTATGAGAGTGCGCACACGTGGTATATATCAACATTTTTTTAATGTAATATATATGTATGAGTTGAAACAATGAAATACAGCAATACTGTGAGAATAAAAATATATGAGTCAAGATTAACTCAGGCAAAATATTTAGCTGAAGTCAGTTTCTGTAAAACAATTTGGTACTGAAAAAAGGGTGTTTATTATGTAAAGCTAATGCACCAAACTACTCCTAACTTTCAACTGAGTTTCATTATTATAAATGAAACCAGTGATGCCCAACAGTTTCCATTGTAGTAGCCTCTAATGTTGTTAAACTTTTACCATGCGTGCTGAAATCATACATGCTGAGGTCTGCTTCAGGCTAAATTATTTGGAAATGATCAGCAGAAACTGTTCAGCATTTCTGAGCGTAAGGAAGAATACATTATTTTCCTTACAGAAAATACATTGCAGCTGTTTCAGAGAAGAGCCTTAGGGAGAAAGACTCTGGGATTGGCTTCCCTTGTGATTGTCCACCCTGATTTGGCCAAGGTGTGAGCTTGTTTGATGCTCATATTGACATGTTCTCTGTGTTGGAGCTCAGCTAAACCCTGTTGGCCCAAGGAGGGTTGTGTGGAAGCAGGGACTGGGAAATGCTGTGCCCCTCCAGCAGCTTGGGGAGGAAGAGCTGCCCAGAGCCATATCAAAAAAATCAGCCCTGGGCAGGCAAGTGACAGTGCCTGAACTGCTGGCTTTGCCAGGAGTCTTGTGGAGTGCCATCAGCAAATAGAAAGAAAAGCACCTTCTGAAAGGCTGTATGTCCACCAGCAGACACAACTGCTTTCTCCTTCAGCCCTTGTTCTGCCTCCTGGTGCTGGTGGGAGAGGAGAAGCTGGGAACTGGCAGCATCAGCAGAAGAAGGCAGATACAGGCAGGGAATGCCAGTGTGTGTTTGGGGAAGAGCTGTTACTTGTTGTAAACGTCACTGTTTTGCTAAATTGGATGTGAACTGTCACCCGTTTCTCCTTCTACACACATCCTTGTCCCATCAACTGTGTTATTTTTTTAATCGCTTTGTTAAATATGTAGGCAAAGTTCAGAAGAGAACAGTAGCTGCAGGTACCTGCAGTTCTTGCTGATCTCGGTAGTCCTTTTCACCAAGGGGAGATCAGCTGGTCTGTAGCAAAGCAAGCTTGCTTTGTGGGACATCAGCCATTCTGTTCTGCCCCAAACCTCCAATCCAGGTTTTAATGCAGACTCACATTGTGGTGAAACGGCCATGTCCTTGTTGACAGAGAGGAGCCTACGGTGCCAGATGTGGTGGAGCAGTGGAAACGTTTGTGAACACAAAGAAGGCAGATCTTGTGGCTCGCAGAGCCAAATGGTCGGCCAGAAGTGAGGCTTCATTAGAAGCAAAGCTGAAGAACGCTTTCTCTAATGACAGGTCTGCTGGCTGACGTGCAGGTACTCTTGAATGTGTATGTAGTGGGATTGCATGCTGCTAATTCATTGCACATAGCTGCTTGCTTGAGGTTGCTAGTTAAGACAGATCATCTGTACTGACTGAAAAATGGCACCGTTGAAATTAGATTTCTGCTGAAAGTTTAGAATTGAGGCATTTCCTCACCTACGTTAGACTGAGCATTACAACTGAGGGGCTGGATTGACAGGAGTCAGTGTCATGACTGGGAATCAACACTTATGCAAAGGGAGCAATTTGCTGATGCCTGGGAATGGAGCTTCTCTGAAAATTGTCAGAAACAGCAGGATTTGTGGTTAATTTCTTCAAAATCTGCGGGATTTGTGGCTAATTTCTCCCATTCCTAATGGAGATGGGTGCTCCCTGTGCGGGTGCTGGGAAGAGAGGCCAGGGCTGCCCATGCTGCGTGGCTCCATTCGGCCCCAGCAACTCCCAAGCCACCTCATGCTGCAGGCAGTGTGCTTGCATGGCGAGATGGCTTCATTTGGGGGGAAAGGAGCCCAGCAAGCACCAGCAGGAGGACCTGAATCAAACTGCAGCAGTCTGTGTGTGTCAGGATCCATGTTTCCCCTGCAGTCCAGAAAAGCTTCACAGGCAGGCAGTGTCACGCAGAGGTGGCCAGGAGGGGTTCCACACTATGGGCGCAAACAGCGGAGCTGTCAGATGGCTGTGTGTGAAGTCGGGGTTTGCATGCACAAACTTCTTTTTGTAAGCCTGCCTCCTGAAGGTAGAGTGCCTTGAGCTCTCTCATTCCTCTATAGCATTGCTCCAGAGCCTTGGGGTTCACCTTCCCTTGGGCCACATGCTATCCCCGTGGCCGTCACTCCAACGCTGGCTCTAGATGTGGAATGCAGCCTGGCTGTCCGGAGCAGGCAGCTAATTACAGCTTTAATTTTATTGTGTTTAGCAGGAGACAGAGCTCCAGCCTCTGCTAACTACAGATCTGAAGACAGGCATGAGAGCAGATAAGAGGCGTTGACAGAGCGCATGGGCCTGTGGCACGCTGCCCGTCAGGTGAGTAAAGCCCACTATTGATGAGCCGTGTGAAAGGGCGACTATTGCTGGAACAGTGTATGTAGATAGATGCAGGTATACATTTACATACACATACCGGCATTACACGCAGAAAAACAGTTGTTTCTATGTGTTGTTAAAAGAATTGATTAAAAAAAGAAAAAAGGATGGAGTAAGAAAGGTGTGCTTTATATTGCGTTTGTTGACAGACATCCTTATGTAATATAAGCTTCATTTCTTCTGGGAGCTCCTCAAATAAGTTACAAATATCTAAGCAGTGAAACTTAAAACCAACTGGCACCTAAATAGTGTCTTGTGATGCTTGCAGTTTTGTAACAAGTATAAAAAAAATGCGCTTGAAGCAACAGAAACAAGCTATTATTAAGTAAGAGTAAGAGTAAGAAAGTAAAAGCAAGGGTCTTCTCTTAGCTGTAGATGTTGTAAAATGTTTTCATTTTGAAAATGACAAGCTGTAGTTTTCTTGCAAATTACAGCCCCTTCGCTTTAAAATATGGCCAGCTGATTTATATCAGTTGAAGATCTGTTTTTGCATTACTGATTTTTTTTAATGCAGAATTCTTGGATTGCACTACATTAGAAATTGCTGTGGTAGATTTTACCATAAATATTCAGTTTTAGTGGTAAATTATTCCTTGAGTAATTCCATTTATTTCAGAGCTTTAACAGTGCTCAGGAGACCGGATTGCTCTGGAAAGAGGAAAAGTTGATGAATTTTGAAATATGGTTAGTGGGACTGTTACCACTGCTTGAGGTGAACTTAATTGCTGTAGTGTCAGTTCTGTTCCTTGTTCCACGCACAATATATTGGTTGGTGATCATGTTAGGCCTTGTACAGCACCTCTTGAAATCGATAGGAGCCTTTCCTCTGACTTCATTAGGTATTGGGTGTTTAGAAATCTTAAACCAGATCAAATAGCAACTATTAATGTAGCCTGGCCTTCTTCCAGCTTTAGTTACTGCCTGTGGTGCTTATGCTTGGTGTTTACTTATTATGTTTGGTGTATAATTTTCTTTCATTTCATAAAAGAAAGAGAATGACTCAGAGCCATGCTTTGCCACTTGGTATTTTTGTTGGTATATTGTCACTTGCCTCTTTTCCATGAAGATAAATCCATAAATCAATCTACTGACCCTTTCTGTAAGTGTTGACATTGCTGAAGACTCGTGTTACATTTATATGATTAAAAAAATGATTAGGAAAGTTCAGAGTGATTTTCATGCTCTCTTTAAATAGTTATGTCTCAAAACTGGGGTAGTGTTTGGTGCTATTGGAAGAATAAATGCAAAGCATTTGTCCACACCTCAGCAGTATACTGGAGGCTTCAATGGAAAGATCCTGTCTTGGTGCTGAAGGAATATCAGAAATGAAGCTGGTTGATACAGCTCCAATTTAAGACAGTGTTGGCCCTTCTAATTTAAATTCCAGACAAAGGAAAATAGAATAGAGAAAATAACTTCAGACAATGTTTCAAGTAAATAGTTCGCAGGCTTCTGTACTCTGTTAAGAGCTGAAGAGCAGGCACACAGTGTCAGGAGCCTACCAGTGTTGCAGGCATGTGAATTTGCTGTTGTAGATGCTGTGTGCGTTTTCTGCAGTACTGACTGAAGAGGGTAAGAAAAGCAGCATCCAGAGTTTGGTAGCTCTCCTCACAGTAGGAGTTTGCTCACAGCTCCATTTCCACCAGCAGTTTGTTCAATTCTCTGCTTTTTTCCTCTGGTTGTTTGAATGAAACAGGTGTTTCACAGTGAGACTGAGTGCTTACAGCTCTAATCTCTCTCTCTCTAACAAATGAGTCTTTTGTACTGTCTGGTGGATTAATAGGGGGGTGAGGTGCTTAAAAAAATAAACAGTGAGTGCAAACAGTAGGAAGGAAGGGGGAAGGAGTAAAGCTGCATGTGGTTGATTGAGCGAGGTGATGTCATTTATTTAGCAGAAGTGATACAGGAGTCAAGAGATGCTGTAAGAGGAAGGGCTCCTTTGAAGGAATCAGTGCAGCATACAACTGAGGGTTAGTATACCACCAAGTGTGAGGCAAACCACAGCCTATCTGTTAGTGCCCAACGAGAAAAGTTCATTGGTTTTGAAGCCTTGGAGCTCAGGTGCAGTGAAAGGAAATAGGGGCTCATTGTTAAGGAAGGGATCAGCGCTCCCTTTTGTTCCTTTCCCTGCCTCCTCGTCCTTTGGCACTACAGTAGTAATATCTTATCACTCCTAATACATGTTGGCATAGATCACGTACACTGATGGATGTTCAGTCAATGAATGTACTAAAATGGTTTGTTTCTGTTGATATATGCCTTTGTAGGCTTCTCTAATAGGAACGTAAATAAATGAACCCTTCACAAGTGATTTCTTTCACTGTAGTCCAGTTTAACCCCTGAGTGCATCCTTGCTAAGAGGGAGGCAAAAGGTTTACTCTATTATATTGTTTCTGCCTTTTTCTTTTTGTTAAGTTTCAGTTAAGTCAGTTTGCTGTCTGAGTGTTCAGGTAGCTTTCTACCTGCAAAGGCAAGTTGCTTTTAAAAGTATTCAGCATTCAGTAAAATAAGGTTGAGAAGTTACAGGTGTGCAGTCAAGAAAGGTAAGAGCCCAACGTCTTCTGAGAGTACTGAGAAGATTTCTCGTGGCCTCACTGGGAAACATAGGGGTGAAGACAAGCTTTTCAGATTCACTTATTTTAAGCTTTGTGGGAAACCAGGTTTGTATGGATTTGTGAATTGTGGAACTGGAATTTTTTTTTCATTGGTATGTAAACACTGCAGTGGTACTTGTCTTCAAGACACTGAAACTCCAAAGCATCTTCAGAAAATACCCGGAACAAATGATTTATCATTAATGATTAACCATAAACAGCTTTTATGGAGAAGGTAGGTCCTGATGTATTTATTCACAAGAGATTTTCTCCTCAAATGTATTGAGAGTTTTGAGAGATTTGTATAGCTTGCAGAGCTTTATTCTGGACTTTAAAATGTTCATAGCTGCTCATGCTTTATCTGCAACACTGGAAATACCATCTTCTATAATCACGCATTTAAAGAATGGTTTAGTAACCATTGGCCAAACCTCTGTTTTCTTGAAGTCCACTCTTAAATTTAAGAAGCCTGTTTTTCAGAGAAATTTGTACACCAGCAGTAATAAGCTTCTGGTGAAGACAGAAATGGAAGGCAACAGAGCTGATGCCGTCAGCATAATTTCAATTGTGTTTGGATAAATTGCAGAACTGATTACAGTTTCCCTCCCATCAGACAAATCAATCACAGAGTAGGGTGTGCTTGCTCAGCAGAGACCGAGAACTGGAATATCAAGTGCTTGTGCAGAAATGCTCAGTAGGTACAGAGCACTGTACATATCAGATCAGTGTACATATAACTTATAACAAGTTCATGTATTGGGACAATATATGGTCCTTTCATCTTATGTATGGAACAAAGGCAATTAAAAACAGCCTTCTCTCTCTTCATCTTCTTGTATATGGAAGCCGCAAATGCCAGATTTTGAGAGACCAAAAATTATCAGAAGTCATCCCTTCATAAGGTATTATTTTAAAATCTTATCTCCTCTGTAGTTTTAAATGCAATCATACTCACTGAAGGAGGAAATATTTTTAAAATGTGCTGTTTAGCTTAGTTTTTAGCCTACGTGCTTGGTGCCCTGCTAATTATGTACTAGTTAGAAGCTGTATTTCAGAATGGAGAACTTTGTACTGCCATCATCTTCTCGTGTACATTTGTGGTGGTGGCCACATGGACTTGAATGTGAGGACACTGGGACTGAGCATTCAATATCTCCGTATGATTTGTTATTTATGGTTGCAGTATAGTAACACGCAGCACCAGATGTGAGAAAGAAGAAGGAGGGGTGCAAAAGAACTTCAAATGATCATGATGAATAGCTGAAAGTGAACAGAGGGGCTTTTAAATAGCTTTAAGGAAAGCCTAATGCTCTGCTTCCCTAAGCGGCAGGCTGCTGATGATGGAAAAGTCACAGACATACCTGCAGAGATTTGGGAAGCTCTTGTTTCAGTGGGTCTTTATGGCAGCTAAAAAAATGTTTTCTGTGTTTTTGCCAACTTGGTTGGTGTGTAGAAGTTACATCTCTTCTTTGCATTTTGTGTTAGGGACAGCGTGCAATGATTTGGACAGTGTCAACTTTCAAATTGCATTTATTTTTTGTGCCTCACTGTGAACAGTTAGCTACCCCCATCAAGGCCAGGCTTGACTTGTGCCTGGTACTTCACCATGTGGTGTCAGGATGGATATATTGTAATATAAGTGATGTCAAACAGAACAAAGAGTTTGCTGGAGGAATAATTATTTGTCATCAGAACCATTGCCAATGAGACTGAATTCAAGTTTCATGTAATAATCTTCTTGTCCAGTGCATCATCAAGTTGTGAAACATGAAGGACTCAAGCAGAGCTTTCTTGAGGACTCTTGACCCCTGGCTGCTTTTAATTTCTGATGGCAGCAAAGAACACCATTCCCATAAAGCCCCAAATCTTCTTTGTCTCATTAACAGCAGTATACATTAGTGGCTTTATTTGACAGGTACCATCTATACTTCGCTGACAGCATCCTTGAAATCCCACATCAGTATAAATTATGAACTAATTAAGCATTTATGCACTATCCCCACAGGCTTTCTCCCTTCTTCTTCCTATCATAGTGTGCACATGTTCTGCAGGGCTTGTGCAGGTGTGCTATGGGTGTCTGGGTTCTGGAGGAGAGGACAATTTGCTGCATGGAAGTGATGTCACTGAGTGGCTGTAGGAACAGTGGTATGTGGGCAGCCGGGTGTGTAAAATGTGGCACATAAAGCTGTTCTGAGTGCTGCCTTCACCCATTGTTTCTTTGGTTTATGCTGGTTGTGTCGATAAGGAGAATGCATGCCAGGAGCCTTAGCTGTGAAGTTAACACAGCTTTTGTGTGGGTGAGCTAATTGGCATAGCAGGCCACACCTCCTCATGCAGACATTTAGGAAATGGTAAAGCAAATAATCCCAGTGGTGCCAAAATTGGAGCGATAGCTGATGAAGCCCTGGTGGGGAGAACAGCCAAGTAGCATGAATGGAATGTCAGTAAGCGCAGAAGTTAAAAATATACATCTCAAACCTTGAGGACACTCTGGGGACTAAGAAGCTATATTGATACTAGACTTCAAAAGATCCAAATAAACAGCAGGTTTTTCTCAACGCGCAGAACTACATACTTGTGATGTCAGAGAGATGTTATTTCTGTGCTGCAAATCTCAAGACAGATGCCTAAAAAAGCAGTCCAGACATGTTGCTTCCTATTTAATTTATATTTTATCTTATTTCCATTTATCTTAGAAACTTAGTTTTAGATTGATATTATGACTCCATATTTATGTTAAGAACATTATGCTAATGCTTATTTAAGGGAGAGTGCATGGTCTACAAGGTTCTGAGCAGCATTTTGGAGCACTGCAGTTCAGCTTGTATCTGTGCTTGATGACCTTGGGCAAGTAAATTAGGAGTAATAACATTGATCTGCTCTGTGAGACACTTTGAGATTCACAGATAAAAAAGGGCAGAGAAAAATGAGGTATAAATCTGAAGCCAGATTTCTCCTGGATACTCCTCAGTATTTGAAAGACCAGCACGTCACTTTTCTTGGTGCAGGTGGCTTCCCAGTTCTCAAACCCTGTGTAGATATGGTTGTCTCTTTATTCCAAATGAACAAAGGTATATACAATGCTTGGGTGGAAGCTGCTGAAAGTAGCTACAGTTCTGGTATTTCCATCTGTGCTTGCTTACTCTGTGAAGCAACTAGGATTTGCTTTTGCAGTCATACTTTAACTCAACTTTGAGTTGTGTCTAAGTCAAAATGGAAAAGAGTAAGATAGGAAGAAAATGTTGGTCATGGTGCACTAGTTGGTCTAAGGGAGAGCCTATATAAAAGCTGAGGCAAGACAAATATGGACCACAAAAGAGAGCAAGTCATACTAATTTCTTTTAGTAGAGAGAATCTCTGGAATAATCACTGATATAAAATCTTTGAATGAGTTGAAGACTGGATTAACTGATGATTTTGCTCTTGTGGATGGTTCTGCCTACGTGAATTTCAGCATTGAAGAGAAGACCATTTCTGTGCATTTCCTCTCTTTCTATTTTAGAGAACACCATAGCCTTCAGACTATGAAGAAAAGTAATCTTTATAACCTGTTCTGTGTTTTTAATACGTCCAGACTATTTGTATGAAAATGAAGTTGAAATTGCTGAGCTTTTCCTTATGCATCCCACCTTGCAAATGCCTTAATTAATCTCATAACTTCTGTGCTTCAGTAGTGCTGATGACTCTTTAATACTGAGCAAGCTTTGGGCAGGAGCTGCTTTTAGAGCTGGATTTGAGCTCTATTATTGAGAACTCACTGGAGGGCAGCGCACTACAAAGTGGGACACTTGAAAGCTAGGAGCTGGGGAGAGGGAAAGTGCTGCATGAGCAAGAAGGGAGATTATGAAACAGAATTCAGCTCAGCGTGTTTGGAGCCACATAAATAGATTAGAGGGTTGTAAAAGAACACCCTCAAGGATTCAGAATTGCAGCCAAAGAGGAGGGGAAATGTAATGCTTTCGTACCCTGTGATTTATGTACCAAATAAGTTCGAATTAGTCACTAATGTGAAGTGGGTTTGGAAGGATTAATAAGCCTTACCCAGCACTTATTGTATGATGATCAGCTATAAATCTTCTTTAGGCAAAACAGGAAGTAGCCAAATCCCTTCTGTCTAGAGATGGGAGATATTTGTGCTATTGTTCAAGGGGAGCAGTTTGAAATCTGCTTTACTTCTCAGATTGAGGCTACGGCTTGCTCACGGCAACTTGGCTGTTTCCAGTTTGCTCAGAAGATATATGCTGCCTGATGAGTCTGTTAAGGGATGAGACAACATGAATTCCCATTTGCTGGGCTTGTGCAATTAGCAGCATACGGTTCACTTCTAGGAATGGGTATATTTGTCTGGAGTGAATAGATAAAGTTTGAAAATGCTGTAGGTTGCAAAGTTTTGTTTTGCAGAGCTTTCTTTGCTCTGTTTCAGTCCCATACAACTTTTAAGCTCATTTTACCTACTTGTTGTGGTAGTTTGAAGTGGAAAACTTTACATTAAAGACAAAAAATCTCATTCTAGTTGATGCTTTGCCCATTTGGATTTGTGCCAATAACAGTATGACTTTTGATTTCTTCTGATCATAAGTCAGCTGGTGACCCACCACACCTTCTCTTGTGTGGTCTATATAAACTGATGCCGACCAAAGCTTCAAAGAGCAGCTTTCCTCCCTGTAGTACTCTACCTCACACTTATTTCCAATAAACTGCCATCCTCTTGATTTTCCACAAGCAATGTTATAATTGAACAGTAATCTCAGTGTATGAAAATCTGTGTGGCAGATGAAAACAACATCATCAGCTAGAGGCAGCTGGAGCACAGTCATGAAGCACACAGGGCTCAGCTCCTGTATGAATATTTAGAATTGAAGAGAAAAACCTATTCAGCTGTTTGGTTGAAGTGAAGTTCTTAATGAACCAGGAAAGTGGCAGCATGAGCTGTTTGGCTAAAGGAATTGTTGCTCATCCAAAGAGAAAGGAAAGGCAGAATTACCTTGTGAGGAAGGCTGGCTGGGTCAGGCAACAGGTATTGCTATCTGGCAGACAAATTTGTTTGGGCTTATGAGGGACAGGTACCAGAAGATGCACTTTTCGTGAGTCCTAGGGAGTCCTCTGTATGCTAGAACAGACTACTGCTATGTTACAAAAGGCATCTTTTGTTTATTGCTGAATTATTTTAGTCTTTGATGCTTTTCTGTTAAATTTACCTGAACTCACTTAGCTGATATTTATAGCAACTTGGCTGCTGCAAACTGATTGCACAGCATATAACCGATCTGCTTAAGGCACTGTGGTGGACTGAAGCACAAGAACACAATGGACCCACAACTGACACTTGCTCTTGAATCCATCCGTAGAAATTTTCAAGACTTCATTTCCCTGAGGGTACACCACAAAGGTCTTCACAGCTGCTGACAAGATGTGTGTAGCAGAAGCAATACCTGCTCTTTTCAGCTTAGCTGAGCAGTCCTAGAGAAGAGCCAAAGTAGTTCCAAGGCCAAGAGTCACATATATGTGTCACCACAACTGTTGACCACAGTAGTTCCAGCTGACTCTTTCCCATTTTCCAGTGAGGGGGCATTGCCTCTTTGCTTTTAAAGTGGATCTTGGCACAAACTGGAATGCCCAAATGAAAACCAAGTGAAAATTGCCTTGGAATCAACTTGACTTTTCAAAGTCAGTGAAGTCCGTATGAAAATACAAAGCTGATCAGTAGAGCTTTCAAGATTAGGCTCCTGGTAATACTCATGTGAATAATGATGGTGGAACCAGGACCATAAAAGGCATTAAAATATTCTTCCTGAGCACACTTGCCCCTGTGCACAGCTATGGAATGTGATTTTGAAATGCCTCAAATTCACACTCACACAGAATCTGTCACCATTCCCTGTGACCTTGATCAGGAGCATTTCTTTTAATGCTTCCAGATAAGCCGAGCACCACCCATTGACCCAGGCTGGTCATTATCCTCTTCCTCTTTATCAGGAATCCTTCAGCCAATTAATCACGCACTGCTCTGCAATCTTGAGGCTCAATTATGCCTGGACAAGTGTTGCTCAGCTGTTCCTCCTGCTACAGATGTGACATATCCTGAGATTAGCTCTGATTCGCAGAGGGTCACTGATTCATTATCAGGCGCTAAGAAAAGCTGGGCTGTCTGGGAGGGAAGTGACACCATCTTAGAAGCATTTTATCACAGAGTAAGTGTAGATGTCTAAAAAATCCTGCTTGCCACCACCACATCACAGCAAGTCCTTTTCGCTCACTGCTACCTCTCATCTTGAGACAATTTACCAGTTTTTTTTCTAGATGGAGATGTCAGCAGACTAATAAACTGTTAGTAGTGCACTGATGACAGACAGTAGCTTGTTCTCCTTTGGGGTAGAAGATAGCTTAACTTGAATTCCTTGGAGAAACCTGTTTGTCCCTGATCTGCAAAAACCTGTTTTATGTGCATCAAATAGCTTATGTTTTCCTTTTCATTTTCATCCTGTTAGCAGTTGCTTGGAATGCACTATGTTTTGCGGCCCATGCAGGTACAGGGAGCACCCACTGAAGCTAAGACCAGGCTGGGCCTGGTTTTGACATCATGATTCTGCCTTTGTGAGGATGTTCCTTTGCAGCCTTTTTCTTTCAGTTACACAAACATAGGCAAATGTGGACTAGAAATAGTTGCAGTTCTATAAAACAGTGATATGCTTTTAGAAAAAATGGCAAATTTTTGTTTAAAAATCCTGAATTTTGAATCTTTGAGTATGGTTCTTGCTGTGGTTTTCTTTTTCTTTTTTTTTTTTTTAAATATATGTATTTTAAACCAGATAAGAAGATGCTGAATAAATAATTGTTTACCATATAAAATTATTTTCTATGCAGAATAACTACTCTGTCTTACTTTCAAACTTAAGGTAAATTTTATTGGAAACCCCTGCAGAATGGAAGCTGTATGTGTATTGCAGGTGCAGTTGGTGCTGTAGAGCATTGCAAGCAGATAGAGTCTGCTTCTGCACTCTAGTCCTGGCTGGGGTGCTTTATGTGCTTGTATGAATACTGAAGTATAGAAGGAAATTAAATAAGGTATGCATCTAAATGTGAACAATGTGATTTAGCTGGGGCTGGAGCAGCTGGAAGCACACAGCAGGGCTATGTTCTTGCTCAAAGAGCTGAGCCTGCCAGTTTGAGAGATGAAATACTTGTACCTTGAAACACACACATCTTCTGCACCTTATTTTCTGCAGATGAAGCTATTGCTACTGCATGTTGCATTGGCATCAAGATGTTAAAAATGACTCTTGCTTCAGTGAGCCTGAGTACAGGGCTGCATGAGTCTGATCTGCAGCATTTGTTGCTGAAAAACTTGTATTTGTATCTTGTATAACTATTTGTATCTCTGAGATACACGGAGTGGAGACTGGAAAGAGGTGAATACAAAAGGGGTGTTTCACTTCAGAGCTGCTTTGCTTTGTTCTGTTTCTCTTAGCGACTAGGCAGTATTTGGCTTAGCTGTTTGTTCACCATCAAATAGTGCAGATGTGCTATACGTAGAGCAGTTATTTGAATTACAATATTTACATTGTTTTTGCAGTCAGGGGAGTTGCTGGGAAGCAAGCCAGACTGAACTCAAAATAGTTGCCTAATTGAGACATTTTATCTGGAAAGTCACACAGCTAAAGAGATGTTCAAGAGATGTGCTGGGCACAACTAGTGTGAGTGTTCTTTATGGCCAACATATCTATATTTATCTGTATTATTATTCTATAATAAAATACAGTGGTAAAACACCTCAGTGTTTGATATATAGCAGTGGAGATGATGTAGGACCCTAAACATTGAGTGCTATGGCCAGAGCAAGTCACTGTGAATGTATCTGTCAGTTTAAGGACTATTGAGTTCTGTAAGTGATCCTGTAAATGTCTTTGCTGTGTTCTTCCTCAAAATCCTCTAATTCCTGTATCCTACTTTTCTTCTCCCCTCAGAAATTCAGGACTCTATCAGAGATGACTGTGCTTTGCCTTTTCTGAGTTCCTTGGTTCTGAGAGTTTGCATTAAGGTCCTGTGAGCAAAAGCCAGTATGCATTTGAACACTGCTGTATGCCTCTCTGCTTTAATTTATTACTTTACAGCAACTGAATACAGAGGAAATTAGAGATCCAGATTTGTACCTTCTCAGAAAAAAAAGAAAAAGAAAAAGAAAGAAAAAGAAAAGAAAAAAAAAAAAAGAAAAAGAAAGGAAGGATCCCACCAAAATTGCTTTGTGATTCACTTGAGGGTCGTGACCCCATCCCGCTGAGACTTGCGTTGGAAAGTAGTAACTCGGTAGCCAGAGGTTTTTAAAGTGGTTGTTGATTGGCTTAGCTGTAAGAAAATCACATTTCCCTGAAACTCTTAGAGATGCTTTAAATGGGTGGATTATCCAGCTGCCTGATTAGAAGTTTGGGTTATGTAAACATGGAGTGTTTAGATTTAGGCTTTTCAGTTGAAGTCCAGGCAGCTGTTTGCACTTAACTCCATCAAGAAGCCCAGTTAATCAAAGAGCAGGAAGGATTTTTTACCTCCTTAAACCTGCGTCATTATTTTTGCTGTCCAAACTCTTTGGAGTTAAGCTTGTTGCAGTGTAGAACAAGGTATTTTGGATGTTCTGCTGAGGAAACAAGAAAAATGGATGGAGTTTTGGTTAGTGAGATACGCTGTGTGGATTTTTCCCTTTTTGCAGCGATGTAATCATTTCTGCAGTCAAAACTTTGTCAAGCCTCACAAAACTGTGGCTGGCTTGTAACTTCTAAGCTGTGGCACAGCAATGACCTGTACTGCTGTACAGTCTCATTTCATAGCTTCTCTGCACATTTGTGTATTGAAGGATCATCTTGTTCTTGTAACCTTAGTGGCTGTGCAGACTCTGAAATTCAGTCCATTTCTGTTGGAGTGGATAAGGAGCAGGCAGAGACCTGTGTGAGACACCTTCCCAGTGCTTAGACCTTTATGTCCAAGTTGTGTAGTTGGAGAACGGCACGTGGCAATGGTCTTTTTCATGGCCCTAGTGCTTATAAATCACAAGGATACTGCACCTTGCACCTTCTTGTAGCTTTTCTTTCAATAGCTGAAGCAAGTCTACTTGCAGCACTCATAACCTAGAGTTGTCCGTGTGCTGTTGTGTTTCATTTGCTTCTGGTACAAGCTCAGAGAGAGAAACTTTAGAAGAGGACAAGGTGGGAGAACAGTGGATACTCTGGGTAGCAGGGAGCTGCCACCAGTGGGGGCAGAGGGCTGCAGGGAGTTTCTGAAGTCATCAGGCTACAATTGTCCTGAGCTGCGAGCAGCTGAAGCCAAGGAAGAAGAAAGAGACTGGAAGCCATATGCTCTTTCTTGTCATTTTCTATTTCCCTTGAGTTATCAGTAGGGAAAAAAAAAATCAAATAGATTGCTGTTTAAGTCAAACGTGAATTTTTGACTCTTTTTTGGGGAGCTTAGTAGAACAAGAGATTGAGGCAGATCCACCACAATGCTCTGTCTTGCTCATGTTGCTCTTGTACACGCGTCCCATTTCCAAACAGAAGGACCCGTGTACCCTCTTTACACTACATTTCTTTAAGGGAACTCTTGACTTTGTGAATAGATAGGACAGCAGAATAACTAGCGTAACAGTTAAGGATCCAGGCAAAAGAAAGAGTTTGTGTAACAAAGAAACAGAGGTTTTCTTCAGGTTCTGAAGACAGAATCTTCAAAAGAAAAGAAGATGAAACTTGTAAAACAATTGTCCTATTTTGTGTATTCTGTTTTAATCCCTACCAATTTGGAAATTTCAGAAGAAATTTCCAAGCAGGTGTCTCTTTACATCCACTTTTGATTTCTGTAATTATAACTTTGCTTTTTAGTTAGAAATCACTAATACTGGTTTTCAACTTTCTCAATTTTCAACATTTTAATTTCTTTTCTAAATCTAGAGCAAGCCTTAAGCTAGCACTTCAGTAAGCACTTCAGTGTGCATCTTGGATAGCATGTATACTTGTCATTCACTTAAAATAATTGATGCTGACTTGATATCAGTAGATGTTTCCTCATGTTTTCACTTACTGTTCAGCTGTGTGCTAGAGTTAAAATTTGTAAAGAACTAAGCAAAGTTAGGCTTTGTCAAGCAAAATGTGAATTTCTGCCTCAGTCACTAATCTGTATCATACTTTAATGACAGAGGGTTATTTTGTGAATTTTATTGTTAAATGTTGCTTTGCTTTTAATTTATAAAACAAACCATAATTTACACTTACAGGGTACGTGCCTTTCCCTGTCAATTGTAGCTAATATTTATGATCTTGTTAACAAAGAAAGTGTGCGTCAAATTAGTGTGTGGAAACCCTCATTAACATGGGGATCACTTTACCTTGTGCACTGTATGATTATTCCTGGAGACAAAGGCATTCCTGTAAGAATTAAATAAAAAATAGTCAAATAATGAGCATAAGGATACAAAATAGCACTCTGGTGAAAAATCGGCACATCTCTGCTGGCTTTTTATAATGTCATCTAATACTGAGATATTGATTCATAGTTGTGGTTTGCAGACAGTTTCAGTTGGTGTGATGGTCCTGACAGGAAAGTCAGACTATTGAATGATCATTTTCTATCTTCCTTCCCTTTGGTTTCCCTTTGGTTGCTGTGAAGATACTTTTAGATGTACTGATCTCATAAGGTTTCAGTTGGCTATCAGGTTGTACTGAAGACTTGATGGCAAATGTGATATGATACTGTGCTTTTTTTGTTATTATTGCTGATATTGTTTGTTTTCAGAGTACCAGACATCTGGATGGAATATAACTTTGTCATAACCTTTGACTTTTTTTGCATTTTATACCTGTTCTTTCCTACTTGCCTCTCTTATTTTTCCATCTTTTCCCATGACAAGGAACAGGCAGATATCTCCTCCCAGGTAATGCTGTGCTGTTTACTGTTACCAGATGTAGAATGCTCTGGTGGCCCTTCTGTAAAGAGCAAGGTGGTACATAGGGTTTGTTTTTGTTACGGCATGCCAGACTGGAATAACAGCATAAGGTATCAGTCTCCAAGGAAATGTTTTCACTTTCTACCTGTGATTAACCCGACAGGCCACTTTATGTCACTATTGCTCCACATTCAGATGTGGCTGAGGCGGCATTTATTGAGCAGCGGAGCAGAGGAGGCACTTTCCAGTTTCCTCTGTACTTCAGAAATCCACCCTTCCAGAAGTGGGATCTCAGCATTCCTTTGGCTGGCTGTGCACATCCCATCAGCTGTGTACCAGCCAGATGGCTCTGACTTCCAACACAGGAGACACCTGGACACTAGGCTTCCATGGCTAATTATTTCATTTTAGACTGTGCTCCCCTGTGACTTCAGCTGGAGGTCGATGGGCTGAGGCATGACCTCATGAACTTTTTGTCTTTGCTCTTCAGCTTTTGAGACAGCTGGTTACATATTGAGGTGGGAATTACTGGCTTAGCCACTGGGTTGGAGCGGTAGAAAGGCAGCCTTCCTTCCATGCACTAAGGTTGTGGCCAATAAGTAAATGTTGTGCTTGCCAAGATAAGAGTAATAAAATCTTTTGCCTGAGGGCATAAGACAATCACTGCAGCAGTCTAGCTAAATTCCTCCCCAGACATGCTGCAGCATTACACAGTTGCCTCAGCCAACGGTTGTCATGAGTTTTCCATAGCATAGCTTCTCTTTACAAGGAAGATACCCTCAGACAGTCTCTTTCCCAGTTCTACATGCTGAATCTTCCTTGTAGCTCTTCCAGTGCTTACTTGTACAAAAAAAACTAAGGTGGGAAAAGCTGGTGTGAGAGGAAGGCAGAACCTCACCTTGATGCCAGTTGTTCTGTTGCTGCTTGCTGGTATCTGTTTACCATCGATATACGTGCTGCTGGTTTTTCCCTCCCTTTGGGGACATATCTATATTGGAGCAGTTTATGCAAGCCTCCTGCTGTTGCTGTGGTATTGGTACAGCTGCAAGGGTGGAAGTGAGGGTTTAAACCAGCTGGGGGTGTCTTCAGGTCTGTATGTTCTAGACTCTGCATTATATCTGGGTTTGGTGGAAAAGAATCATGTGCAAGAGAGAATGTCTAGAGGTTTAATTCATCAGCTGATATAAATGGGCAGCATTCCATTGACCTCAGTGGAATGATACTGGCCTTTGCCAGCTCAGGAGTCTCTGTGGTGAGGAGAGAAACTGAAGAAAAGCAACTGTGAGGCACGTTCATTCACTTGATTTAGGTTGTGAAGTAATGGGAAACTTTCCTTGAGCAACTTAATGCTCAGTCTGGAAAATGCTGTGAGCATCCCCAGCCTCAGATCAGGAGGATGCTCCCTGCATCGTGCCCAGGAAAAGTGATTGCTAGTGCATGGAGCTCCTGGTGCTGGGCACTGCAAGCTTGGCCTTCTGCAAAGTGCCCCTCCATGGACCTCTTCCTGGCAGTAGCTGTTTAGAAGCTAAAAGAAATGGATGCGAAATGGGGCTCTAGTCACTGGTATTCACTGTCTAGCGACAGTATGAGGGTAGTATCCTCTTGTTCACACAGCTTCTGTAGGAATCAGCATGTGAGAGATTTCTGCTGACACCTGCTGTGCCACCATGGTGAGAGCAAATCTGATGTGTCTGTGTCTGTGGTGGTAGCCCCGACATGGAGTTTTGTGCATCTCAGCCCAGGCCCCTGGTGCTGCAAGCTCACATGTGCCTGGGTAATAGAATGTTCTATTAAGACATGAAACACTTTGAGGTCTTGTGAATGCTGTGTCTGCACAGTGAATCAAATTCATTGCAGAGTTACATAGTAGAGACAGTAAAAGAGAATCTATAATTATGATTCAGTGGGAAAGTATACAGTGGTCAATAACCCACATAATTCTGACTTCTATTTATGTTGTGCAGCAACGTAGTGTCAGTGCCCTGAGCTGTAATGTGAAAGATCTGTGTATATTGGGTTTGCCCAGTACCCTTTGTTTAGTAATCTTAAGGGTACAGCTGCTGTGAACTTCAGATTTTCTGTTTCTGATGGGAGAGGTGCCACCATACCCATCTATGTGACAGACCAGGGTAGGAAAGGCAATTGCTAAAGTTGAGTGGAGGCTCTCAACTGGGGAAAGGTGATCTTGCCCTTTTAAATTTTGTTGAATTTTAGCAGCTAATTCACTGGTAACATCCGTTGGCATTCAGTGATTTTCAGGATAAATACTTGTGTCAATGATAAAATTGGTTGGAATAATTAGACTAAAATAAATAGTATTATGCAAAGGTGTCACTTTGCCCTCTAAGCAGTTTTGATGTCTTCTCTGTGGACCAGGCTCTCCAGTTGGTACGCTGTTGTGTGCTGCACTTGAGGAGAGAGTGGGACAGCTGTGGGCACTGGGTCCTGCAAAATTCTGGTTAGTGCAGCCCAGAGAGGAGAAAGAGATCTAAGGCAACTTGTTTTAAGACAGAAGGAGTTGTAATTTAGGCCAAAATATTCCCATCAAAATTGAAAGCCAGTTCAACAGCCAATGGCAAGCATATTGTGTTTTATAAAGCTCCTCCTGCAAAAAATGAGTTATGTTGTTTTTGTTTCTAAGTGGTCTTCAGAGATAGCTAGAAAGATTACTTTCAAGTACGTGCTTTGTTTTTCTTTATATTATAGACATTTAATTCTTATATTCTCCAGCTTTGAAACGTAGGCAAGAGATAAATTTTATATGTATGTATGTGTACTTAGACATATATTGATAAATATTTTTACATGTATATATCAAGAGCTCTTGATAAAATCACGAATTTTTAACACATCTCCTTTGTCAGAAGTACTAGCTATCAATGTCAATGGATTAAGAAAATCCAGAACTTCCTTTTCCTCTTGCTCGTTACTTCATAGGCACTTCAGCACTCTTAGAGTTGTTAGTCTTTTGGTTTAGAGTGCACTAACTTTAATGATGGAAAAAATCACACAATTTTGTAAGTATATGAAGCAAATTCAAAAATGCAGAAGAGCATTTTTGCTATTATTTGCAGATTTTATCTCAGATTTTAATCAAAAGGAAAGCTTTCTAGTGAATCCAATTCTTCACCAACTTTTTTTTTCTACAGTGTTCATTTGTTCCTCGTGATGCTGGAACTTACTGGTAGGTCACACCCAGCCTTGTTGCAAATTGAGGGTTTTAAGGTTTTAACCTCTTGGATGACATAAGGCACAACTTGGTGCCTCTGAATCTAGGAGGAGTTTAAAGTGACTGGAATTATATATAGTTCCATGACATTTTGTCCCCACAAACCATTAAAGCAGAAAAGCTAGCAATAGACAGTAGCACAGTGTAAGAAGGTTAATTTGCGGGTCAGAGTTGTATGGTGATGGTGATCATATACTAATTACATGGTTACTTTATTAAGAGTTAGTAAAGTAACCTCTCTTTCCTTCTTCATTCTATCTATCTGTCTATTTATTTCTGAGTTGCTGAGTCCATCTGTAGCATTTCAAAGTCAGACTCTACCAGAAGAGCAGACCGGGAAACCTCCACTGTTGCTGCAGTGCCCCTGCTGCTCCTGTTTATAAAGCAGCGTCTGTGTGGCAGTAATTATGAGTTGTAATGGAATAGGCCACGTTGCAAAAGGAGCTTGGCCAGACTAGTGTGGCCCAGCATTTTCTTACAGGCATTACCTGTTTCAGTTAAATTGCAGATTGGAGTTTATCTCTAGGGGAATGAAGTCTATCATTTTTCATGCTTCAAACATAAGAAATAAACAAGACTGGGAGTACTACAAGGTGCAGAACACCTGAAGCCTCCCAAAACTGAGGTAACCAGGTCTTTTTTTTATCCCATTGCTCAACCTGTCTAGTCCAGCTATAGAAAAAACAAACACGACTCAATTTTTTAATATCTATTTTTCAGTACATTTGCCAACAGCAGTAAAACCAAGAAAGCTTGTTCTTTGAGTTGCTGATTCAGTATTAGATGTCTGTGTCATTTTGCCAATGTATCCAGTGCCATATATTTATTCTAGAGAAGCCTACTAATAATAAATAATTCCATACCATCTTTTTTTTTTTTTTCCCCGTGGCAAAACTAGTGAGATAACCAGCTGTTAACAGAAGAGGTGTGGAGCAGCAAATGTCCCAGTATGCTCAGAATATAAAGACATTGGTGTTAGTGCAGAGAAAATAGCCCTTTGCACTGTTTGCTACCTTACATTTTCAGTGCCAGTGCCTGGCATTAGCTGCTTCCATTTCTGACAGCCAGTTTCTGACCTTTTACTCTCTATGATCATTTCTTGTTTTTGCAAGAAACTTCCTTTCTTGTCCAAAAGTTTTAAGCAAATACAGTTGTTATTATAATTGCTTCTGCAGTATTGGCTTCTAGGAACACGAAAAATCTCACATCACCACTGTGTACAATTACATCATCTCAACATCACTGCTGCCAACTCTTACTCTTTGCTGGAGACCCATTATTTTTGCTTTAAAGACATGGAGTGACCTCATGAGCTTCTGAAGAAACCCCACAGCTGACTGCTTGCCATACCAACATAATAAAACAGTCATATGGGACTTTGATTAATATTTCAACACAGAAGCACCTGTGCTCTTTGCAAGAGATCAAGTCCTCTCTGTTAGACCAGATCCTAAACTGAAGTTCTTTTTCTGTGCCTTTTTAAAGGTAGTAGTCTGAGAATGGAAAAGAGTAAACTGGTGTTCATAGCTAATCGGGAATGTGTTAGGATTTAAAAATAGTCTGGCCTCAGTTCCAGCTTCTTATTAAAGCTGAAGCAAATCTAAGTATAATTGAAAACAAGAGCATGCATAGAAATTGTGAACCTGATTTTTATTTACACTGCACACCCCTTGCACCTCTCCAGCAATGTGAAAGGTCTTGAAACATGGCTTGGTTATTTTTATATTCTCATGAAGGGCCTGTTTATTGAGTCGGAGCTTAGAAGTATTTGTAAGAGTGCAGAATTTGCCTTTCAGAGGAGTGGAAAGTCAGCGCTGTATGACTACAAGGCACTGTACTTTAACTTATTTAGGGTTTCCATTGGACAGTTGTAAGGAAAAATAGGAATTGAACAATGGATGGGTCAGAGGTTCCATAAAGAATGTGCAGTACCTCATCTGTAGGTGATTTGCGGGAATCAAGTAGACCTTGTTATTGGCTGGAAGTATATGTAGCCTTTGTAGTCTAGGTGAAAGTAAATGGTGTCTGAGCTGTCTCATTGGCCAAATGATTTCATCCCAACTGGCAGTATTTGACAGATACACCCTTGTTTGACACCGTAGCTCTCACTGAGTGACCTAATGGTGCTGCAAGAGAAAGAAGTGTCCTCATATCCTTATGGGAGAACATCTACAGGTCAGGGTACTCAGCATCCTGTGTGGGGCACTGCATGGAAAAGCTTCCATTGCTGTTGCCTTTTCTGTGCCCATTCAGAGGGCAAGTAGAGATGTTCAGGTCCCTGGTTGACTCTATGGTGCCTATTGTAAGGTCTAAATTGGTTGTTGTAAGGTCTAAATTGGGATGTTAGAAAATGGAGAGGCAAAATGAGAAAGTAAAGGAGTTGTCTTGGAGGAACATAGTCGTCATAAAACTAGCAAGAAAACAAGGGTTTGATTATGTAGCTCCAGGAGGGCCCTGCCAAATTCCAGCGCAGCGGGAAGAACCTGAGCTGGTGGCAGTTGTTCCTTAGAGCACTGACATCCTGTATAAGGGAGGTGCCTTCTATGCTACACCGAGTGTGGTGTGTTTTCAAGCAACTCCTGTCATGCCCCACAACCAGGAATTGTGATTCTGCAATGCTGCAAGTTCCCTCTTGGTCAGCTGCCTCCCACTGGTTAGGACTGAAGTGATTCTTCAGTGGGTGGAGAGTGTAAAATGAGGATGCATCTGTCTTGCGTTTATTTTTCATGTTTTACCAATTCTTTCTTAACATATAAATTCCAGGAGTTACTGAATAATTTCACCTTCCAATTTTAAATGACTGTAGAGGAAACCTGGAAAACACAAGACTTACTAAAGCTCACTCAGATGGAAATAAAAAGATACAAAGTCAACATCTTAAAAAGTTCTGAGCTACTTAGGGAACGTGGAAGAAGACAGAAGATGGAGATGTGTACATTATTGCCAACAGAAAGGACTCAGCACCATTAAGCACCATCTGACACAGTAGATCCTTGACGAGTATTTTTTCAGGGAACTTTTGCTGCGTCTTTTGAGGTCCCTTCCAGCTCCTGGCATTCTGTGATCAAGGTTTGAATCCGTGCTGCCCCGAGAAGGTCAAACACAAGTTCTTCCCCTCCCTCCAAATGCCAAGCTGCAAATCACAGCTTCAAATGTATTTGACTAAAGCAGTATTTTTATGAATTAACATTCAAAATAGACCTCAAGAAGTACACCTTAAAAAACTACAAGAAGAAACAGCTGACTTGAGTTTCCTGTCACTTATGGATGTATTAGGTTTTGATATGAAGTGTGTTTTCCTGAATTGGAATTTGTCCTTAAATTACTCATAAACAATGACCTCTTTCAAGAAAAATAACTACATGCTTATCATAAGTGCTGTGGTTTTTGTAATTGGATTTCCTTGGCTTATTAAATCCTTTCTTTACTCTTAGTTGAAGAGGAACTTAAGAATGCCTATCAGTTAATTCTTTTCAATTTCATGGTTTTAAATCAGGTAATATTCCATATTTTGCCTTGCTATTCATTCTTGTTCTTCATTGTAATATGCTTAGCTGAAAGAAATTCAGTTTTTTCACTCATTTTACAACTGTTTTGACTAAGGAACCATATTAACACCCGTATAAGTACATATTTTCTTTTATTACTAATTTTACTCTGCAAGATCCCAGTGGGAATATCATGTGATTGTGTTTGCCACTGAAGCACTGCCATCTGTGGGTGAATTTGAGTTGTTATCCTTCATTGGAAGGTAAGAGGGGATGGAAGAGTTTATATTCAGAATCATAGGGTGGTGTATATTGGAAAGGACGTCTAGAGGTCATCTGATTCAACTTACCTACTCAAGCAAGGTCACCTAGAGCTTTGCCCAGACCATATCCTACAGCTGGTCTGATTCCAATTAATCGATATGTCTGTCTTTTTGCTGTTCTGGAGCTCATTCATCCTTCTTTAGGAATGTCATAGTAGTTGTATGTGTGGTAGTGGCATTCCAATCCTTTGACCTTCAGGTTGATGCTGCACTGATGTTAATAATCCTGGTTCAAGTTATAGTATAAAAACCATACTGCAAACTCCATGAATGAAAGTTGCAACCTCTCTCCTTGACGTCTGGTATTCTTTGAAGGCCAGAGTTTGAGAGCCTTCTGTGTCAAGGGGATATATTACAGATGTTCCCAGCAGTGTCTTGCAGTGGACCAAGCTTGGGTCTTGACATTTGTAGCAAGAGCACTAATTTCTGCACCTGTGGCAGTATAGGAAGATAAATCGGACTTAAGATTTGATCCAAACCCAGTGAGAATCAAGAGGACATTTTTCTCTGGAAAAATTTCTTTGGAAGTCCTCCAAAGCACCAATTCCCAACCAACACTGAATTTTTAAAGTTAGAGCTTGATTACACAAATCATCACACAAGGAATCTAGGAGTGCAGTGTAGTACATAGGTATCATGGCATTTTATAGTGCAGCATAAAAGTATTATGCCAGGATCCTTGTTGTGCAGGTGAAGCAGTAGAAGTATGGAAAGGTGAAGACACTTGATCAGTTAACCTACAAGCCTGAAAATAGGATATACTTGTCTTTCTCTATACATTATGACATCTGCAACAGCATTCTTGTACAGCCAGATCTGAATGGTATTGCTGGGGTTCTTTGCTCTTACAATTTTGTCTGGGCTTTGGCTGCTGCCTTAGCAAGCCAGCCAGCGCTCATGGCAGTTAACACACATCCTGATGAATGGTCTGTGTTGGCTGCTGAACTAATGTTGAGCGGACTTCAAAGTCTCTTGCTGTCAGAACTCAGTGAGGAGGTGAGCAAGGAATGAACATAAAACGGGTAAACCTTCAATAGGTGGGCAATATCAGCAGATATAATTCAAGCTAGAGCAGTCGTCATGTTGAATCTTGCCTTTTAAGGCAAGTAGTTTTGTTACAACAGTCTGTTGGCAAGTAGAAGAACATGAAAATGCATTGCTATCAAGTGATGAGGAGTTACCTAATTTGGAAGGCTGTCAGTATTTAATAACCACCAAATTTCTTAAGAGTATCAATAACTACAAAAAAAAAAAAATCACAATGTGAAGATTAGATGAGCTTCAGTTTGCAGTTCAGATGATCACTTAAGCGTGTGCATAGAGCTAGGTTGAAAAATTTAAATTTCACTGACTTTAGTTACAGCAAACATATACCTGAAGTTAAGTGTTTTCCAGGAAAGCAGTAGTTTCTTGCACTGGTGCTAACAGCTGTAACTTGTAGCAGCATGATGTAACTGCATAATTGTCATTATTTCTGGGACACTGAGAAATACAGGTACAGGATCAAGATAAGCTATTTCTACATAGTACTATGTTCTTTGTATTTGTATTCATTCAAAAAGTTCTTGATTTACCCTTAATGCTGTTGAATTGTGTGCCTGAATGCAGTGTCATTTGTAAAGCTGAAAGCAGATATCTTCAACAAGTATTACCAATGAAAAATTGGACTTTCTAATTTGTATAAAAGGGAAATCCATGGCAAGGGAGCAGAGCATAATGCTCAATTATGTTTCAAATAATAAAAGACTTTCATGATCCTATTATGAAGAGCCCATCTAGCAGACAATAAACATTGTGATTCTGTGGGATGGAAATTCTGAGCATTGTAAAAAACTCTGCACGTGGCAGTCATGAGGCATCCCACCCAAAAATATCTGTTGTTTGTTGGCTTTATGCTTTCCACAAGGCAACATGTCCCTAGTATGAAACAGACCTATGTGAGCATTCAGTGTTAAATGCCTGCCACTGAAGTGGCATGGATTGTGCCATATTGAACTGCCATAAGGGCTGTGCTTCTGTGCATGGCCGGGCATTTTTTGACAGTGGATCAGGTTAATGAATTAGCTCTAGCTAGTGTTGTTTGATCTCTTTGGAAAAGATTTTCCTTGGAAAGAGCTACTTAAGCTGGGGGATTGCAGAAGCTGGAGTGCCAGCAGTTACGTCAGCTTGACCTTCTATCAGGTGGTTTGTGTTTGTGATTCTGTGGTGAAAGAGGAAATTCAGAAGATGACTCCTCAAACCATGGAATGTTTTAGTGTCAGAAAACACGTGCATTATTGTTACTAGAGCACAGCTTAACCATTGGAAGTTTTGTATATCAGATCAATGAATGCAGTTGTCTTCCAAGGCTATACAAGTCCTTCATAAGGACTTCATTTTCCTCAATCAGGTTGCTGTCATCAAAGATAAGTCCGCTGCCACGAGGCATCTGGGAATAATGCTTGGTCAGTAAGATAAATACTAACCCCGGTTTGAAATGTCTGTGACAATTAGCTTCCCCCATTCCCACTTTTTCTCACATGCTTAGTTCTGGAGCACTCCATAGCTAAGGGCTGGAACCATTGTTCAGCATTAGTTCACGTCAGTTAAGGGTGTGACATAAGGTAGCAGTCCATAACTGCTACTGGCCTCCCAAAACATCTGGATCACGTTGGAGGCAGTCTTTGCTATTAATTTTTCTGGATACTGGAAGGAGAACGTGCGACTCTTTTCAGGATCCTTTACAGGATGAGGTATTTCACGTAGTTGGTACTGATATGTAGAAGTATCAAGTTCTGTTACTAACATTTTTGATCTCCTATTACTGATGCCACCAAACTCCATCTCTAGGGTGAGCAAAGAGGAAGTATATGCAACAATGTTGTGTCCAGACCTTGAAGAGTTAGAAAACCTGGGGATTAGCTGAGGAGATTATGAAAGTAGCAGGAAAACTGAGTGGTGTTGTGTTGATGGGTTTTCTATCCATGTATTGACTCATTCAACTCCTGGGGCTGTGTGACAACCAACAGAACAGACAGTGCCAAAAAGAAACACATTTCTACATGCAGCTGCCTTTATATGATTAGCATTACCTGTTACAGCATCATTGCAGTAAGATCGCATTATTTGGTTTTACCAATGCCATTCTTGAACTAATAGTGAAAAAAAGTGCTACCTCCCCCCCTCCCCATCTTTTCCTCCCTCCTGATTTTGTTCTCTGAATATTTATGAGTGTTGCAGCCCTACAATAGCTGAACCTTCATGCACCACAAGATTCCTTTGAGATGGAGGATTACCAGTCCATTTTGTAGATGAACAACTGAGACAGAGCAAGGTTGTCCATGACCTCATCAGGATTACACAGGTATCCTGAGACAAAACCAAAACATGCATTTGCATCTCTTAAGTCCTATCTCATTCATTGACTCAGATCTCCTGAGATGCTCTTTTTCTTCTACACATTTGGACAGCAGTAGAAGTGCTCCCTGTAGCAAACGAAACCTAGTGAATCTCAGTAACCAGCAAATGAGCCTTAGTAACTGTACATGGGTATGTATTTGCTTGAGCTGAGAGAAGAGTATCCCAAGATGGTGAAACTGGTGTGCTCATGAAAGCAGCAGAGATCATTTTATAATTAGGAAATTATTTAAAGCTATGCTTTAATGGAGGAGTTTCAAAACATTTTCATGAAAGAGTAGGAAACGTTATTTCCTGCTTTTGTAATTTTGTTCTTCATAGTTGATTAAAAGTTGAAGAGAGATCTGAGAAGCTTGTTGGAGCTTCGTTTTTGTGGAGATCCACAGTTGCTTGTTTGCTTGTAGGATATCCATTCGCAGCTGCATTCTCAGTGATGTTGCTCTTGGAAAGTTGATACACTTTTGTCTCATTTAACTTCCTAAGAAATTCAAGTGTCACTTTGCAAGCTCTGAAATACTCAGATTCTGTTTTATTGTGACATTGTTGATCTCCAGCCGGTGCCTTCACTGGAGTCAGGTTGAACTTTTAGGAGGTTGTTGTATTGTTTTTACAGCTCCCAACTGTCTAAAGGTAAATTCCCTGTGATTCTGTGAGGGAGAGCTGTAGGCTGCCATGGGAAGCCATGAGATGCACTCCTTGAAGACTCAACATTTGTTGGGAGATGTGGGATCCTTGCTTTGTGGTGTGGCTGCTCATATCCAGGCTTAACAAACTCAGGTCTACCTCATTCACCACAAGTAGTGATTATTTATTCTAAGCTCCCATCTTCATTAGGAGCTTATATATATGTTTCTGGTAAGGCAAGGCTATCTCATATTTGAAGAAAAAACCTGTCTCGTTTCAACAAGTCAGTAGGTGGGAAAAATCTTCTGTGAACATTTAAATGAAAAATAGAGGAATTTTTACTTTTCAAGGTTCACAGGTAGATGCTATCTCTGATTGCAAGCCTGAACATTAAAAGCTATAAGCAGCTATTAAACGCGGTCCCATATTACATAGATCTCTCCAAAAGTAATGCCTCCTATTTACTGCAGTAGATGGAAAGAGCAGATGTTTTCTGCCTCTAGATGAGCACAAAACACATCCCTTTTTCCTCAGGATTCAAATTGTCAAAATATCTAAACAAATATCTGTAAAAGGCTGTTTTCTCCTATTTGCAGACAATAGGAGACAGAATGAGAATGGCAAATACTGCCTTACAGGAGATCACGTGCAAATGTTCTCTTATTTGATTTAAAGTGAGTTTCACATACAGGGAGCAGCTAAGTACACAACTGCTGTTAACTCAGAAGAGCCCTAAAGAACTAAGGGAAGTGGCATTAAAATGAGGTTTGTAGTCTTATGACTGCAGAAGAACAAATTCTCTTTCCAAATTATTTTTCTAATTCAAATCTACTGAAAGAAGGGAATGGCTCTCATTGAAATTTTTTGTTTTGTGAACGAGGGATGCCTTACTGTGTAAGAGTGTCCTGGCTTTGCAAATCAAATATGCAGAAGTGCTCTTTCTGCACTGCATCTTCAAAAGGGCTGAAACATCAGATTGTCCAGACCCAGCTCTAAAAGGGAGTCCCCCTGGAGCTGCTCATGGGCTGGAAGTCCAACTACCCTGACTTTGGGTTTTCTACTGCAGTATTCCCAAAGTGTTGTTGTGGTTTGCAATGATTTCCGTAACAGGAGAAATCCTGGGATCTAGAGCAGCGCCTTTCAACCTGCTGCCAACATGTCCTGGGGAAGAGCCTATTTCTAGCTGAGAAAGCTTACAAAACTCCATTGTGAGAAAGCTCATTCTCCACTTGGTGCTGCCAGGTATTTTATGTGTCACCGTGTCTTGCTGCAGTGGCCATTCCTTGTTTGTGTAAGCTCTTCAGGGCAGGGGTTGTCTTTTGCTGCATGCTTCTTCAGTGCTCTGTCTTGCCTGGTACCTGTAGGACCTATCACAGTATTGGTCACATCAGTTGTAACTGATAGGAATGATTTTTGATGAGGGTGCACAAACAACCAGAAGAATGGAGCTGGCTCCTTCATACACATGTGCCTTCTCTACTACTAACAGCTGTAGAGATTAGGCAGTTAGAAAGGCAGAAGCTTGTAAAGACTTTGATTTTCACAAGAAGCAAAAGGAAATCTTGAAGTCAGGAAGAAACTTGCAATCATTGGGAATAATCTGTGAGTAGGTAAGTGGTGCTGGTTTTGGTTTGTTGATTACAAACATTTTAGAGAGTACCTGTAGGGATCAATAATGATACTCAGGTAGCGTTTGTGGTTAATACTAGCAGGGGTTTGGATCAGTGGCTGTCGATGACTAAGGCAGTAGCTGACTTTAAAAGGCCATAGACTTCAGTTGGAAGTAGTGCAGCTGGCAGGTACATGTTGTACCTTACAGATGTTTACAGCCCTGCCTGTGGTTTTCCTGGCATTAATTTAAAGCTCTGACCTTGTCATTGTGGTGGGGGATCTGATATGCAAGAACAGCATTTACAAAAAGCAGTTCCCTTTATTTTCTAAGGTGACTTAGAGATGTAGGAATTTTAGACTGATTGGCAAGATGTAGAGTTCTATGCAAAGTAGATCAGACATCTTTTGAGAGGTGTTTTTCTGAAAACTATGAGATGCTTACTTGAACTGAAAGTCTCTTGCAGTAATGAATCAGTTTTGTTGTATAGTTTGATGTATTTTTAAAATACTACTGAATTAAGTCAGCTATAAACACAACAGTTACTTCAGCAAGGACAGGGGAAAGGATGGGAGGGCATTTGTCTTCATTTTCATTTCTTTTAAGGACCAGTTTAAGGTTTGAGTGTGCTTGGGCATCTTACTTGAGGTCTGTCCAGAAAATTAATGCAGGACAGAGGGAGATGTTCTTCACCTGGTTGTTCTGGTCAGGTACTTTTCAAATGTATTTGCTCATCTGTCAGAGTGAGGGTTGAATTTATGTTATGAGCCTTAGTTTCATCACCTTATACACGCAACGTGTGCGATGGAAGTCTGGAGTGCCCTCCGTGGTACTGGTGCTGGTGATTTGGGATGGAACACTTTTCTTCTTCATCGTCTTCTTTTTTTTTTAATTTTGTTGGAGAGAGAGGTCTCTTTGGTTTGGATTTTTTAAGTGGCTAATTCGTGTGAAATTGAGGAGTTTGGGTCTGCAGAGCAATGCCGACAGATTTGTACCCAGAAAAACTAGATGACTTTTGCTTTCCTTTGTGCAGGTGTAAGCTTGAAGGAAATTCAGTTTGAAATAAAATGTATCTCACTGCTAAGTATTTGAGTTATTTAGTAAACATTTTTCCACCTGTGCCTCAAGGTAAGCCTGAACAATGCAGTGAAAAACAGTAGTTTCTTTGTTTCTTATTAAAAGGTACTCAGTCTAGCGCCATTTGCAACTTGACCACTTTTCCATTTTACTTGATTGAGATTATCTTCAGAGCAAATCGTGCTGCATTACGCACTGTTTTCTCTTTCCCTGTTTGGAGTGGGCGTGCAGGTAGTGTTCTTCATTTGGAGGAATCAGGAACCACAAGGACTATTCATGCTGTGGCCATGTGGCATGTTAGGAGAGAGTAGGCATCTTTTTTCCCAGTTAAACAAGGGAATCTGGGCTGGCCTGCACTTTGCTGCTGGCCAAATGTATGTATTAAAGGGTACCTTTGCCAAATGACTTGACTGCCTGTCAATAATTGTTACTAACTTACGGGTAGCATAAGCATCAAGGAGAAGAATTGTAACTGTAGTAAAAGAAAAAAGTGAATAACAAGAAAATATAAGGTGAAAGATCAGAATATTTCTGTTTGGAAAAGCTGCCATAGTACCTGGCTTTAAACTTCTTAAAGCTTTTTAAAACCTGTCTTCTATTTGGACTGATCTTCTGTGGCCTCCTCCCTTAAAGATGATAGATATATGACATTTGAAATGTAATTTGCTTAAGGAGTTTGGCTTAGATGAACACCAAAGAACAAAATCCAGCTCCATGGAACATTGCAAAGGCATGCAAAAATGTCTTTCTGCATGGTTGGAATATTTCAATATTTTGAACAATCAGTTTCTTCAGGAGGAAAAGGATCCTTTTCATGCAGAATGAGCATTTTTCAGAAGAATTGTGTTACGAAAAATACCATTCTTCATCAGAACATCTGTGATTCATTTTCAGACCACTATTTATAATGATAGCTAATTTGATTCATATTTTCCTCTTTTTCTTCACAAGTCATATGTGAAAAGATGGTGATTTTCACATATGGCTTTACATTTCATCCATGCTTGTCAAACAGTCTTTGCCTATAGATCATTAACAGCTAGTTTGTTGAAAAGACTCAAGATCCAAAATTTGATTGGTGTTGAGTTGCTGTGACTTGATATAGAGGGTGAGATTTTCAAAATAATTGGTTGATGATCTACCTTTACTGCTGCTGAACTCAGAATATGTGGGAAGGAAGATGTGACTTCCTTTGGAGAGATATTTCTTCCAGCAAAATATTAAATGATTGGAGCTGTTCAGAGAGGTAATAGCATGGCATTATAGGGATTTTTTTTTTTTTTAAAGGAACTCAACTCCAAACTGACTTAAGGAAAGAAATGCTGAATTCTCTAGAGAAGAATGGCTGAGTGTACTCGGCATTCTTGAAAATCTGGGCATTTCTTGGAGGTGTCAGCCAGAAAACTGGTTGCATGTGAGAATGTATCCTCGAAATGGTGAACTGTTTCAAAATCAGTCTTTTTGGTGCTTATTGCTTATTACAGTATTTGGAAGACTAGGATTTTCCAAAAGTGTCTGTAGCACTTAGAATCATAAAAGGACAAGTTTAACTGGAAATTGATAGATAATGAATTGAGGAATGGTTATGTAAGTACAGTTTAGAGATGTAAATATCTGTAAACATCCGGCACTAAGGTACCTTTGAAATTAGTACCTTAGGTGTTTTGGGAGAGAACAAGTGCCATAGACTTTTCGTGGAGGAATTGTAGGTACTTGTAGAATAGTATACACAGCTGCCAAAGTTCTTAAGTTTTCTTGGACGTGTCCAGACCAACCTGTAAGTGCTGAGAGAGAAGGACAGGACTTTCCCATCCGGCCTTGCCAAAATGAGGGAAGTTGTCTATCTCTCATGGACCCATTAATCCTCTCCTAGAAATAAAGGGTAGCTCCATTGTCATTTGAAATCAAAGCAAACTGGTAAGAAAACCAGAAAAGGTCTGGTGCAGTTTAGTCTCCCATGACATTCTTTAAGTTTCAAGGTTGCACTCTGAAAACAGTTTTCCACCTTTGAGGTGATGTTGATCACTAGGCTACGGAATCATTCTGAGCTTCTTCTCAGCTGCAGTCAATCTTTCAATATTTTACACAAAACAAAGACACTACAGCAAGAAAAACAAGACAAGACCCAGTGGGGACTCTTGCAGCCAGGGGTAAAATGTTGTCTTTAAACAGGAGAATCCACATTGGAATCTTTGGTAGATGATGCAGTTTGAATGGTTGAAGGGACAACAACTTGGTACTGCTAAGCTGGGTCCAGGGAGGCTACACTAAACACGTGATAGATATGATGAAGTTGATGTGACTTTGTGGTGTACCAAACTGATCTAGGGGGCAGTCTCACTGGATTTCTGAGTCAGCCTAGGATTTGGGCACAGGATTGGAACTGAGCTACTCGCTTCTGCCAAGGCACATATGGTACCTTCCCGCTGGGTAGGTTCACTCCTGGGGGCTTCCCCACTGAAAATTAGGTGGTGGCAAAATTAGAATCTATGAATTTCAGTCTGACTTGTAGAATTAAGTCATATTTCAGAAGAGAGTTTTGGTCTGAACTTTTCTTGAAAATAGGACTTTAACTCTTAAGTCAGTAAAGAGCTTTTAAAAGCCTTACCTCTTGTCCTTTTAAAAATCTCAGCCTTGATCCTTACCACCAGTAATATACAGCGTGAATGAAATTACCCTGGTATGTTTCCTGGCATTACTTGCTTATTCAGAAAGTCTGAGTATCTAGTCTTCTCTGTATCTGAATTCTTCTTTTCTTGTCTCCAAACCATCAAAACCATCTGGGGCAAATGTGGTTTAATTCTGTGCAGACCTTTGGGGTGGGGTTTTCTTTCTTTTTTTTTTTTTTTCTTTCTTTTTCTTTTCAGCCATCAGATCTGAGGCATTTGGCTTACAGCCCAGAGCAAAGAAAGAGAAATAAGGAGAGAGAGAGAGTGTGACTGAAGTGGGGAAAACAGAGAGAGAGATGAGCATAGAGAGTTGAAGGACAGAAAGTTGGCTACTGTGGAGGTGGAGGAGTAGCAGCCATGAAAGAGTAGAGGTTGTGATGACACAGACTGAAGGTCATATTCCATCCTGAAACTTGGTAGAGGAGAAGGGAAAGTCTGCAGCAGGTTCTGGTGAGGTCTGATGTTACTGTGAAGAAGTAATTGAACAGTGAGATGCTATCTCTTCTTGTATTGCTGTGAGGACAGCACAGGGCAGATTGAAAAAAATGAGGTAGAAATGAGTGAGAGAGACACAGGAAGAGAAAGGAAGAATGGGCCAGTCTAGGAAAAAGGAATGTGCTGCTTGGATGAATGAGGAAAGATAAAATAACAGAGAGAGAGGGGAAAGGGTCAGAGCATTTTCCTAGTTCAAGTGGAACATGATTTACTTAATGCTACAACCTTTTTCATATAGAGGAAGAAAACTCAGCAATATTTGCAGAGAAACCAGATGGAATCACTGATTTTTATGGCTGATTCCTTTCCTTGCACAGGGTGTTGTAAGACAGGGATTTGATATATCTAGTTTTTAATTTAGCTGTTGTATTTTGTGGCCTTTTGTAGCATAAAAGGGTAGGCTGCCAGGCCTGATTGCGGTCTAGAAGGGGAATAGATCGTGGGGTAGTTAGGGCTGAGAAGAAAAGGGAAAGTCTGTCCTATAGCCTTTATGACCTGAATGTGATGGGAAAGATTAGGGCTGATGGATATTTCCATAGCACAAAGTGCGGGTGTGTTCTTAATTTGGATTTGCTAACCTGAGCTAGATAATTCAGATTAAATCAGATAAACCAAAGCAATTTGAGAGCCCTCACTGTTATTTTAACCCGAATTGGCCTGCCCCAATTAAAAGCACATACTTGTAGATTTGCTGTGTGCTGGGGAGCTGTACCCATGTTCTTACTGGCTCTGAGAAGCATAGTCATGGAATGGCTTGGGTTGGAAGGGACCCCAATAATCATCAAGTTCCAACTCCCTTGCCACAGCCAGGGCCACCAACCAATCCCTGCACAGTCTCCATTGGTGGCCTAGGCTTTGGCTTTGCCATGAGCCCCGAGCTCTTGTATAGCTGTGCTGGCCAGGAGCAGATAGAGCAGGATTTCTTGCTTGCCTTGCCCAGCACTAAGCAGGAGCCTGGCAGAGACAGGGACTGAGTGGAGACCTCTTGAACTGCAGCCCAGCACGTGGGATTGGTTCAGAACAACATTTAATATTGGGTTTCTGCTGAGATTACTCAAAATTATGAACACTGAATTTCTTTCCCAGGAGCATTCTTCAATACTGATTTAAAACGTACCGTTTCCACAAATATTCCTGCCAGAAAATTAATTTGTTAAAGTATTCTTTGAAAGCAAATATGGAAAGAAGGCTGGCACACAGCTGAAGCAAATTAATGTAAGAATTCAAATGGATATTAAATCTCTATTGCAGTAGTACATTCCTCTCTAATTATGACTCTGGGTGAGTAGATGAATCTGTAAAGTCTCTCCTGGAAGGTGTACATAGAGCAATCAGGGTGATAACAGCTTTGCAGATCGAAGTGGGTGGATGACTTGAGCAGTATGCTAATGACATCTGGAGCCTTCGTTGTCCTAGAGACAAATTCCTATCTGGTTCAGATCAATAGTGGGGCAAGCATTATTGCTTGTGGAGAAGCTCTTTAACACGAAGACATCCAGAGGCTGTGATATTGTCAGGAGCTGCTGGCCACAGGCCTGCTAGCTCCAGGAGTAGCCCAGGGCAGGAAGCCAAACCCAAGCAGACAGACTGAGCAATCACATCACAGCTGAAATACTGCAGGGATAGGAATGGTGAGGGAGAGGTCACCCATTCAGACTCCAGACTTCTGTTGGTGGCTTCTATTTACAGCTGGAGACTCTTCTAGGTACCAGAAACAGAAGATTTTGGTCTGAATGAAGGATTTTGAGATGTACTGGTTTATGATACACAGGACATGTAAGGGTCTGTATGCTGTAGAGAAGCTGGCCTCCCATACCTGGTGCAGTAGAGTGATGTTAGCTCCCAGTAGCTGGGTGCTGGTGCTGCATTCCCAGCCTTCTGTCCAGTGCTCATAGCCAGCTGTGTGATGCACTTTATAAGGAAAGTTGCTCCCACTATCTTTTGATTTTTATTTTTTGCCTGTTGCTCCTTTGATATTCATACGAATGATCTTTCGTATTATGTGAATAGCAAGTTCTGACTTATCTTCCCGTGGCTGTTATTTTTACTTCAGCCACTCTTCTCGATTCTCTACTTGACCCACCCTTTTCTCCTTTCCCCTTTCCCCTTATTTTATGCCAGTAGATGGTAGTATTCAGTAAGTTCTTTGAGTGCCAATATAACTTCTTCTGTCACTAGCTGGCAGTCCAGATCAGTAGCAGGTAGAGCTGTTAGTATGTGCAGGAATTTGTTTGTGGCTGCACTGGTGGTGATCTACATGAGCAAGATATGCAAGTTCTGTTTGAGTTGCTCTTTATTTTCTTTCTTGTAAGGCAAATGCAAGAGCTGCCTGGTTGACAAAGAGTCCTATACATCACCAGATTGTTTGCTGTGGTGTATGCAATTGAGGAGAACCCAAAACAACCAAATCCTGTACACATTTCTGTGGGGTTACTCAGTCAGCTGACAGAGGCTGCTATTGGCTTTGTAGCCTGCTTTCTGACAAAAATAAGGGCTAGAAATGAGGAAACATATATCTGAACCAGATTTATCACTGATGAAACAGTAGGGCTCAGGTCTGCATATCTAATACATGATAACAGGAATAGAAAAGCTCAGCCACCTTTAGAAATCACAGAAGAATTGAAGCTTCATCCCTATTTAGGGGCAGGATTTGCACAAGATTTTGGCTGAGGGTTTTCCTCTTATCATGGGTAGTGTAACAGGGCTGTAAGTGCCTTACATTAGTGAAGAAGCTTAACCCAGTACCATAACTCCCTGCTTTGGAGTAAAGGTGCAGAAAGCATTTTCTTCCACATCTTCATTTTGTATGCTTTATTATTTCATGTGACATCCATATTCTTCTGTACCACCACTGTGGTGCTTATAAGACTCAGTGGGAAAGTTCTACAGAAGAAGTGTGAAAATGGATGGGAAATGAGCTCCATGTGCTTTCTAGATGCTGTCAGAGTTCCTGTTCTGCTCCATGGTACCTCCTGAGGAGTGTAACTAGCACTGGCCAAAGCCTTTTTTGACAAAAAAAGAAAAAAATGCTTTGGATGTGAAACTCTCCTTGCTTTGCTTAACATCTCCTTGTAATTTTTGCTTTTTGTACCTACTTTGCAGGTTGTTTTTTTCCATCCCAAACTCCTTTTGAGTATTCTCAGTTGAGAACAGAGCTTACTCCATCCCTGAGACTGGAATTTGGACTCCTTTCCTATGGAGAGATTACCTTCAGCAGCAGATCTGAGAACAATTTGCTTGTTTGGATTTGAGGTCATCTTTAGTAACCAGAAAATATGAACTAAACTGTTGAGGTGTGATGCCTTGATAGGCTTCTGGCTGGAAAATCACTGATTTGATTGTGTGGAAAAAGCTGGCAGAAATCTGAAGTGGTGTGTGGTTTTGGGTGTCTATTTTAAGAGATTTTGCAGGCCTCTGGTATTCAAAAGGTGCTGAGTATTTTCTTTTTACAACAAGTTGTTTTAAATGTTTTTACCTGAGAAACGAAGACTTTTCTGATCTGAAGTAGGAGTCACTTTAGAAACTTTAAATATTTAAACCTTAGAGAGACCTTGTGTCTCACTGCAAGAATTCTGCTGTGTTTTCAGTGTTCCAACCTGTCACTGAAAATACACTTATCTCTTTTTAGTATCATACCTGTGCAAAGTATCTTGTCCCAGGAACTGTCTTCTTTCTTTCTTTTTTTTTTTTTCCTCCCAGTTGCAGCACACTATTGTTTCTTGTTCTAGCAAGGAGTGTTTCATAGCCAACATGTCTCCTTCCCGTTCTTTCTCCCCTTTGTCATTCCCTGGGGCTTTACCAGCCCAGTTGATAAACCTTCATCAACATAATGCAGATTACCTCATCCTAAGATAAGAACTCAATACACAATTACAATTCTATTTCTAAATAACAGTGGGCCAGGCTGCAATGCCTTCACTCTTCCTAAATAGACTCCGCAGTTCAGTGCTGGAGTGGCTTGAAATCAAAATGCCATTCCATGTGGGTAAGAATATCTGGATTGAGTCCTGGAGTCAAGACCAATGGATTTTAATACAGTATTACTTTTTCAGCACTTCACATCTCTAATTTTCATCTAGTTCTCATGGATATAGTCCAAAGGTTGCTGGTCTGTATCTAAAGTCCTTTGATTCTCTGTAAAAAGCATGTTCTCTGGGATGAATGGTACCCACCTCCCTTGAACGTTAGCAGTGTTAATAACATTGCTTTGTGTCTGCATATATTAGCAGTAAGGCTGATTTAAAGATTACTTTTTCATATGAGAAAATGTTGAAAAATCCTTCATTGTAGATTTTTTAAATGTGTATTTTATCCAACTTTTTAATCATGAGGGAGGGTTTCAAGAACAAAAGCAAGAACTAATGTGAACAGAAATTTCGACATCTGAAATAATGTTTTTTGTTTTTTTTTTTTAAACTAAAGATACAGTGTTTAGTTTGGGATTTTTATTGAAATCGAGTTTTCAGTGAAAATTCCAAAATGTTGTCAACAGTTGAATTGCATTGGTTGAAGAAGCCACCATCCTTGCCCACTTGTAATCAGCAGCGCTGGAAAGATTGGTGGCTTCTGCAGAAGTCCCCTTTCATAAATGGAAAGATGTTATTGGCTCTGGACTTGCTCTTGTTCGAGTAGCTGTGGTCAACATTGCTGCTGCTTTATCAAATGATTCTGCTGAGGACAAACCTTCCTCAATGTGGGGTTGAAATTGCCAGTAGTGCTTTATGACATTGATGGAGCTGAGTCAAGTTTGTCATTGTTGCATACGTGAGATTGATTTCCCCCAAAGAATTTCAGGACAACTGCAAAACGTTTCACAAATGACAAATCTAGTCTCCTTTGGATGAGGCAGCTGTAGCATGAGTAGGACCCATTTCTAACTTCATGTGCCCACTGACATGCTGCTGTTCACCCTGCTGGAAGCAGCAGAGCCTTTTGTGGAAGCATGTGCGTCAGACATTGGTCCTCTCCCTTGTTCCCTCTGCAGGCTTAAGAAAGATTGCTCCTGTACAAAGGAGTCCATGTGAATAATGTCACTGGCGGATTTCTAATGAGCTGTTAATTTTAGGATTCCTGGCTAATTGCCATGTAGACACATGATTGACTTTAATAAGCACAGCTCACTTCAGCCACTAGAACTGTAATCTAGCATTACTAACCCAAAGCACTAAGAAATCATGAGTCAAGCTTCTCAAATCATACCACTGGTTAAAAATGATGAGATTTTGTAAATAATGCCTTCTGGGGTTTTATTTGACTGGTAATTGCTCAGGTTCATGTTTCTGTATTTCATTTGCTGCAGCTGTGAGAATTAGAATTCTACTGTTCTGCTTTTTCTAGTGGCAGCACCCCGTAGATTGTCACACCAATGCCTGCACTTTATATAATGTAAATAACACTGGCATAGAGACTTCTGTCTTCTGGCCCCTCAAATTTTATTCCAAAACATGAACGTGATTTTGCCCTGAAAACTTTAAAGACAAACATCTCAGATAATTTGGAAGAGACTTGATTTAGACATTTCCAGGCTATGGAGCTGGCGATTCCGTATCATTTTAATTTGGTTCACATGGGATGAGATAGAGATTATGATCTAGGAAATTATATAATCTTATTGGTCCTGTGTAAGTATCATCAATGTTAAATGTGCCAATAAAGCCTGTCACGCTTTTTAAAATAATGTGCCAGATACCAGCACTTACAGCCAGATCCCACTCTTACTGAAGGCAATGAGGAAAACAAGAATCCTCACAGGGCACAAATTTGCATCCAACTTCGCTGTGAGATAATTGGCTGCATATCTACGAATATATGTTAGATGAGTAACTAAGCAATCTGTGTTAAGAAGATACTTGCTATTTTATTATATTCTCTCTTAGAGCCCATCCCTGTAAAATTTCTGTCACTTCTTAGACCACATAAATAGAGGCTTTGACTGAGAGAGGAGTGCAGAAAGGATTTCTTGATAGGCTTGGAGGTTTTCCTGAGGATGAGCACATCTGTGTGTGAGCGCATCCTGCAGTGAGTGCATTATGAATCACACATGTTTCTATTCAAGGGGCTGACTTTGTCCCAAAGGGTGTCTGAATAGGCTTGATCTTCATAATATTCTGAGCTCATCAAATGTGGGTTCTGGTGACTGTCAGATGAGGAACAGCAAGTGTTGACGTCTGTGGGAGAACATCCTGTGAGATAACAGACACTACAGTGGTACTCCTAAAAGGGATTTTTTACTTTCTTTGATGCTTGAATGAAAGATTTCCTTTTGAGAAAGTATCATTACTTGTTATTTAGAAAAGGCTGTGTTGGAATGGTGCTCCCATCAAGTCCCAGCTTTCCTGGTTGTGTGCCTTAGCACAACGTGAAGAGCCTGCATATAGCAAAGGAAGCTGCAAGCTCTCTTTCCAGTTTGAGCAAGGCAACAGAGAAAGGTACTTAGCTTCTCCTGATTTATTGGTGAAATACCAGCTTATGAAGATCCCCAGACTTGCTCTGGGAACTTCTTTGGTAACCAAAGATATTCAGGTGGCTTCTTTTATATTCCAGAACTCTCCAGGTAGGTGTGAAGTGTAAAACAGACTGATGCTGAAGAGAGATTCACTCCAGCTTCCCTTTCATCTGAAGCTGGTAAGGAACTTCCTTTGAAAAGGTTTTTACTAGAAGGAATGAGTCTCTCTCAAGGATCAGTGCCACCACGGGGAAAGGAAATGGTTCACAAGTGCAGTGCCTCTCACATCTCCTTTGCTTCATTCCCAACTAGAAATTCTACTGTGCTTCAGTACCTGAAGTATTTTTTCTTAGGGAGCTTCAGGAGCTTTGAACTGAAGTAGATAGTGGTTAGATGGTGGATTTCATACCCCAAATCCATTGGACCTGTGTGTAAAAAAAATGCCTGTTTTGCTACCACATCTGAGAATGGCAGCAGATGTAAATTTTGGGTCAAAAGCTTTTTACAGAGAAGTGAAGTAGGAATGCTTTCTCTCAATTCAGCCCTCCGAGAAAGCTCTGACATCCCATCAAAACACATTGCGCTTTTGAAGACAAGACTTCTGATTGTTTCATAGGTCTGTCTTACCTGAGGTTTCTTTTGCCTTTTGTGGAAAAATCCCTGCCCTATCAGTAGGACTTTACTGAATTTAAAAACAAGGGAAATGTTTTTGTTTCTTTGAACCTTTTGGCAGAAGATATTTCTCACTTTCCTTCTAGCTGTGTCCAGAATCTCATCTGCACTTCTCAGGTGTTATCCATATCTAATCTGAACAGGCACAAAGAGATACTTGCAGCTGTCACACCAGCAGATGTGGAACAAACTCAGAGCAAGTCACTGGTGGGGGAAGGGAGGGTAAGACTTAATTTTAAGCTGGCTGGGAGAGGCACTGTCATTATGTTCTGTGTGCATTAAATGCAAACATGGAACAGGTTCAAGACTGTGGCCGATGCTCTTAGGTGTGACAGCAGTACAAATGAAATAATAATATCAAGTAATCTCGGTTAGTTATTAACCCTGCAATAAATGCCTGTTCTAGTTGCCAGGTAGGAGCACTCAGGGACCTCAGCTAAAATTGGCACCCTATTGTGCTAAGCATACGAAGACACCTAATTAAAGGCAGTCTTCTTCAATAAAGTGTTTTTTGTATAGATGGGCAAGACAGATAAAGGATGGAAGTAAAAAAGCGTAATTATCCCTGTTTCACAGATGGGGAGCTGAGGAACTCTGGTCTCACAGGGATTCTGCCTTGGCTGTTTCAGTGCTGTGCAGGAGGCATACTGTGGGTTAGCTGAGGCTTACACCGTAGCCCAGTACGTCAGCCACAAGACCTCCTTCCTCAGCAGAAAGATGTGATGAATCTCTTGTTGATTAAATAGAATGCTCAATTTACTTTTTCCTTTTTCCTCTTAAAAGCAAAACAAAACAAAGAACTCCCTGAACATTTTGGTTTTTCTCATCCTCTCAGAGTGTTAGTCATCATTTAAAATACACACAATGATTAAAATGAGTCTGATCATGTTCAGGTACAATATTTCAGGGAGGCTACTTGGTATGACTTGCATGAGGACATGAAATGCCAGAAGGACCAGTGCAATCAGCAGCAAACTTCTCTGCCAAACAGAGTGGGTGGGGCCATGTGCCATATACAAGGGATTAATAAATGTTAACTATAATTTGCTGCCTGGTTATATTTGACCTCTGTGGGCTGGCACATGGACTGATTTATTGCATCTATGCTATCTTAATTACTAAGGACACAGCTGAGAGCTTTTCAAAATTAAAGGTGACATATTTACCTCAATTACTTAAATGTGGAGGCTCAAACACATGCAGTTGTATTTTTCTAGCAAGAGAATATGTGATTCATATGGCCAGTTACCTTTGTTTGTGGTTCTCTCTGATACCGGCCTTCAGGTATGTGCAGATGCAGGCACTTGACCCTGGCTCACATGGGATATGTTTACCAAGACTTAGCAAACTTTTCTTTTCCCCACTGCTGGTCCTACTTAAAAATGTTGCTCTTCTGGGTCTCAGTTGGAGCTGGAAGGCAAAATGAGGAGAGTCTCTGAAAGGTTGTTCCGAGTGTTTTTCTAGCCCAGCTGGACACAGGTATTACTTGAGTCCTCATGAGAAGGATTATTCCAACAAAATGTTCACCCTGGCTTCATGAACTAAGAGACACAAACAAGTTTTAAGTAAGTATCCAAACTTGTGCTCACTTAGCCAAACTCAGACACTGAAGCTTTTGATGCAGCACTACTAACGCGTACATTGTTGGACAAGTGAGAATGTATGACACTAAGCAGTTATGTGGCAGGTCAGCAGGAATTCACAAGTGCTTGGATTTAATTTTTTCATCGTTCTCATTTTGGAAATGTGTCTAAATAAGGAAGTCTAGCTTTAGAAGAGCTGTTTTTTGTTTGTTTGTTTGTTTGTTTTTTACCAGCTATAGCCCTGTCTTGACTTTTGCAAATTTAAGCAAAGATAATGAAAAGTAGCTTGCAATTTGGAGTTGTCTGTCTGGGACTTGAGACTTGCCCAAAGGGTATAGCTTCCAGGAGCCCCTTGAGTATACTTTTTTTTATTAGCCCCTGTAAACTGTAGCATCTGAATTATTCTTGTCCTTCTCTTATTTATTATTGCATTTCTGTGTACAGATCAGGTACTCAGCTGTATTTATGGATCTGAATGTGAAGACGCTCCATCTGCGCGTAGGTGCAGAATCATGTACTAATGGGCCTTGTTCTTACTTCACATTAGTTATGCTTGTACATGACTTGGCTGCAGCTGGTGGCATTTTTCCTGATGTCAGATAGCATTGCACTGCACTGCAGTGATTTTCAGCATCTGGTCCTGGGACCCCAAGCATCAGAAGGTGTAAAGTCACTCTAAAGATGTCCACATCTCTTCTGTAAGTGAAAACAAGCTGTCAAACCTGAACTGGCATAAGAAAGGTGGTAATTTAATTTCTGCAAATCTCCATGGTGGCTTATTTTGCACTTGTTCCTTGTTCATTACTTTATGGATTTAAAATACGTAATGTAAATAGTAATTTCATACAAAAGTGTTTCTCTCCCTTTAACTTGTTCACTTGTTGAAAAGCAGCTAAAATAAATTCAGGCTATTCCAGTCCTAAGTCCAACTTCTCTTTCAGACCTTTGGGAGGAGAGGGTGACATTGGAATGTCACAATTTTTCTGAGCTGCTAACAAATCTTGGGCTGAAATGGAACAAAGCAGGCAGGCAGCAGACAAGGAGGACTGCAAAATGCCAGCCTGCCAGCCTCATTGCTTCCTGCACAGCTGTGGTGTACTTCGGACAGGACAACAGGGACAGAGGAACGAGTCCCTGGTCACCAATTGTGCCTCTGCGTTTTAACTAGGAGCTGTGATTGCAGTGCAGGTAGTCAAATAACAACCAGCTTTAATCTTCACAGGGCTTGTCCAGCCTGCCCAGGATGTGACATGCATATGCAAGAGCTGCTGTCTGAACACTGTGTTTCCACTGTGTAAGATATCCAAACTAGCTAAATTGAAGCTGGTCAATATGTTGTCCTGCCTTTAGCTGCAAGGCGGACAAAGTCCTGGATGCAAATTAAGATGTTGTAAGCTATCTTGCGCAATAGTTTTCCATCCGGAGTTACTACAGAGATGTTTCTGGTTCTGCACAAACTCCAGGTCCCATCTCTCTTGCAGCTGTGCAAATAGACATCAGAACCAGCTCTGAAGGACTTACAGGATGTCTCTCTGTACAGGCAGAGATGGATCTGAAAATGAAATGGTTTCTTAATGGTTACATCAGAAGGCCAAGATGATCTGGAAGCATAGACCAAATCCTCAGTCCAGACCCTTAATAATAGCAAATGTTTTTTCCTAGATTTTTCACTGATTGTGAGGGTCTGTTTATAGATCTGTGTTACAAAAAGTTGTTAAATATGGAAGACCCAATCGTGGAGAAGAGAAAAACAGAAGAAAAGCGAAAAACAGAAGAAAAGCAAAAAACATCTGAAACATGAGACAACAGAGCATAGAAAACCCAAGTGTTGAGGTGTAAATACAGATATGCCTGGAATAGAGAAGTGTGTCTGTAGTTGCAAAATACCAAAGGAAGGGAAGCGTAAGGAACACAAAGCTTTCAAACAGACCCCTGTAACAAGTCAGAACTAACCCTTGGAGCAAGACTGAAGGGAAATCGGCACCACAGAAACCCAGAGCCAGTTAATAAAGAGTCATCTAATTAAATCATGAGTCCAATGGCAGCCGAGTCCCATTTCAAATCATAACTCTGCTGAAATCAGTGGCAAAACTCCCAGTGATGTCAGTAAAGAAACTCTCAGCATCTGTAGCAATCTCTCCTGGTTCTTCTCAGGAGATGTGGGACTCTGCACGGTACTGCAGTCTGCATGAAAAGCAAAGGGCAGTAACAGATACACTGGATGTATACAGAGACTGTATCTGATCCATACATGGCTTTTTGACAAGGTGCATTTCTTCTGAAGAGTGCTCACTTGCTTTCTGTGGGAAATGCCATTGTCCTGTCAAAAAATGAAACTCCTAAAACAGCGGTAAGTTTTCAGCTGAAGTAGATGACCTGACTGAAAAATATCCATCTCAGCGACCTGACCCATGGAATCAAAGGGAGGCGTGATTTCATTTCCAATGGGACACCACCTCAAGTCACAATACTAAGGAATTGGCTGAAATACTGTAGTGATGTTTTACTTCCACGTCACATTTTTCAGCACAAACCCCTGTTCTGTTTTGTGAGCGGGGCAGAAGCCGAACTCAGAGGCCCACTTGGACAAAACCCTGTTTGTCCAGCTGCTACACAGGAAAAATCAGCTTCTTCCAAGGATAAGCCAGCATCTTGCAGCCTCTCAGATGGTGCGCTGTCACCTCTCCAAAGGTAACAGCACCCCAGGCTGAGGCTCTGGATGTGAGAATTGGCCCTGGGACCACCTGTTGTAGTCAGTAGAGGGGGACAGAGAGCCACTCTAAGAAAGCAGTGTGTTTTACAGCTTTGTTAGCAGTTGGATAAGAAATTGAGAATTGTGGTGCCAGTGGGTCTTTGGCATAGGGTCTGCATTTTGTTCTGTGTTTTTACAGTGACTGATCTGCTGAAGTGTCGGTCTGTGAGCAGAGCCCCCGTATGCTTTGGTATTACAGATGGAGAATAATAGTTCAACAAAGGAGCATTGTTAGATATATCTAACTTAAAATAAAGGTTGGTTTTGCAAAGCAAATTCAACGTCGCAGCAAGCAGCACTTTTCATTTTATCTGCTGGTGAAAAGAATATGCTTAAGGGCCCGTCTCCAAAGGGAAAATATGTTCTCACTTAATTGCACCTTTTCTGGCAGAGGGAGAGTGTATTATTATTATTATTAATTATTATTATTATTGTTAGACATATTAGAAAGAGCTATATACTGCAATATCCTGCATTGCAACCACATTGATTAGTGCTAACTGAGAATCTGGTATAATATTAACACGAGGTGCAGAGGACTCGTTTGGCTTGTCCTGTTTGTTACTTAATTACACATGTTTAAAGTCAGAGGCACAGTACCTGTAGATTCCCAGCACCTCCTGTTAAGCTGAGGCAGGAGCTGTAGTACATGAGAGCAGTAACCAAATCCTGCAAGCATGTTTACATTTTGAACTTACCAAATCTTCCCAAGTGGAATGCAGGGTCCGGTTTCAGCCAAGGAACTGTTAGCAGTGAGTGAGAGTTAATGGATCAATCTGCTGTCTCTTGTCAGTGCTTTTACTGTTGACTTCTGGAATGTGTTTGATGAAAAGAAAGCAACTTCTTGAGACAGAAGATACAGATGTAGCATGTTAAGGTTGGGACCTACATGAACAATAAAGCAATGTTATCAGTGTTTCGCTTCCCCAGTGCTGCTTGCCAAAACTGACAATAGAACAGCAGCAAAGCATTTCTTTTTTTAACTATTTGCTCTGATTCTTTTTGGCGGCAGTCAGATGCAGTGCTGGCACTGCAAATGCAGGATGCCAGATATTTCAGCGATAGCATGTTGCACAGCCCCCTGCTGCCTTTCTGAAAAGCTGCATTAAAATGGAATTTGCTGAATTGTTTGTCCAACCCAAGCCTGCTTGCTCCCAGTGCTTTACATGCTGCATGTCCACCAGCAAAGTTCCTGGGCGCGGTGCAGATCCGACTGGCCATAGTAATTCTCCCAGTACCCTTCCAGGCCGGCCCTCAGCCGAATTGCAGTGTGTTCTGAGGTGTGTGGGCTATACTACCCAGCAGCATGCCGTGCTGTGTGGTGATACCCAGGCTGTGTGCGTGCTGCACAGATACACAGTGGTGAGAGCTATCCCTGAGCAAATTATGTTGCACTCGTGGGCAGCACCAGGAGCTTGCCCTTCTCCTGAAACTAGGCTGCTCAGTTAGCTCTGCCACGCCTGGCCTGGTACTATGGATACTTGTGCTCTGTAGACATAACTACAGAGGCTAAAACCCCGATCCATGGAGGTATTTAGGCTTTTAACTCTCCTTGAAATGAACAGGAGTTAAAAGCCTAAATACCTTTGGGGATTTGGGCCTAAGTGGCTTATGGAAAGCCCGTGGCACAGCAGAGACTCAGATATTCTGACTCGGAGGCTAGCAGCTCCGATATGAAATCATTCTTCCTCTCTACATCTGGTAGCAGTTTTCATTCACGTTTCCCAGCTAGGGCCATCAAAAATATGCCCATGCTTAGGACAGGAGGTGAAGAATAATTTAGGTAATTGAAGCTACAGCAGGAATGTGGTTCTGTCAGAGGGCTGCAGCCTGACCTGGAATTTAACCAGACAAGTAGGGCTTGGGGAAACTGCGAGCCAGCTCTCGCCTTTCAGGTGCACTGCAGGCAGTTAGTTTCTCTGCTAGAAGTGGGGTAAACAGTTGAGCTTATGTGTGTGCTGAAAAGGAAGCCATATTGCTGAGAATGAAAGCAGGAGGCTTGCCAAACACTTGCCTTGTTATCCGCATGACTGTTTATCAGTTATAACTAGAGCTGAGCCAATAATTCTTAATGGGTAACTCATATGATGAATATCTCCCCCCACTGTAATGCTATGTTTGAATGGTTTGTGAACCAGCCATTACTTTCAAATATTTATTTACTAGTCACAATTATTTGTTTAATACTGTGAATAATTCATGGTTTGTGGAATGTTTTCAGGCAGTTCTCTGAAAGTAGCCAATATTCAGGCTATTTTGATTGGGCAGAGAAGTAAATGTCGCCTTTTTCTGATTACACCAGTGTTAGCTGAGGATAACTTGAAGTCAAAAGGCTGGGTCCATCTCTGATGTAATTTGGCATAGCTCCATTTTTTTTTTCAGTTGACTTCAAATGACTAGTGTTAATTCACACCATCTTACTAGATGGTCCTGAAAAGAAGAATTGTATGAGGCAAGAATGACTCTCATCATATTGTCCCAAAACTGGCTAAATGTACTATATTTTACAGTCACATTTTCTTCATGCAAATTCTAGTATAAATTCAAAATTTGCTTTCTAAATATTATTAAATATTAATATCTTGGTTGCCTTGTTAATGAGTAGCTTTGTGATTGGGCTCACAAAGTGGCAGTTTTTGCAGAAATAGACTGAGTTCAATTTAAATTTGCAGGGCGAGGGGAAAACTGTTTTAAGGACAAATCTGTGGCTTGTGTTAAGCTTTACCTGGGAACCATCCATGTTCAGTGTGCGAGACTTTTCATTTCCACTGTTACTCTTACCATTACAAAACCTTGCCTTTATAAGTCTCACTGACGTCAGTGAAGCTTTGCCACGTTTATTTGCTTTATCAGATTTCCAGTCCTTAAAGCTGTTTTAGAAGACATTTCTTACTGTGTTCTCTGTGGTACCCTACTGATGATGGGAAAATCAGAGCAAGGGGCTGTTGAGCTGTGTCTCTGATTCTTGACCAGTCACCTGCAGTCTCCAAGGGTTTTTCTATGCCAAGACAATTTCACTGGAATATCTCAGACCTTGTCTGTGTCCTGTATCTGTCTCTTTCTGCCCCAGTTCCCTTTATTACAATTACAAATTGTGAGTAGTGCTTACTCCAAGAGCACAAGGGAGCTGTTGGTCCCAAGAAGATTTCAAGATGATTTCCATTTCTGGATCTCCAGATGCCAGGCTTGCACTCCCAACATTGCTTCAGATTTCCTAGCTGAATCTCTAAACGTCCTTAATGTTCCTCCATAGGAACCTCTGTAGGTCTTCCAGCCATGCAGCAAAAACTTAAGTTCTGTCATTTAGGTAGTCCTAAAATGTGGCTGTGGACTTCGGTTCAGGATCCTTGTGTTCATAGCAGACTGATTATTGACAACACTTTATAAGGAACTCTTGGGATTTTTGTTCTTGTCTTGTTCTTGCTTTGTGGTATTTCTGCTCTATTTATGATACAGCCCCTAGAAATACAAAAGCAGAAGGGAAAAACACATTTCAGAAAGATCTGTTGTCTTTCTTTGCTGAAGTAGCACAACCTATTTGAATGGTAAAGAGCCTACCTCAGACTAAATGTCCAGGTGCATATCGTTGCTCATGACATGTCATTTACTAATGAGTGAATCCAAACAAGCAGACTGAACATCCATCTGCCCTCTGGCTGCCTATAAAAATCAGAAAAAATAACAAAGTGATGTGAATCAGGATCTTTCTTTAGCAGCTGGGCACGAAAAGGAACCTAGAATACAACAGCTTTTGCTGCTGAGTACCAAACATCATCTCAACAATCCTGCAACCAACCAGGGGAGCAAATCAGTTTCATAAACCTTACTAGATTAGGGTTGGCTGATAAATACTTTTCATGTCTCAGATTTCATGTTTATGGATATCAATGAAAGTTTCTGATGTGAAATCTATATACGTTTGGTTTTTTGACTGTGCAAAGTTAAGTGTGGTTCTCATAAAGGTATAGCTACTGAACTTTCTTTAATTACAAACAAATGCAGGGGGTTGATGGATATTACCATGCTGTTGGTCTCTTCTGTTGACTGAGCATTACTGAACAGCCTTCTGAAAAAACAGTGATGTCTTTGTACTGCAGGCTGCAGTTTGCTAAGAACACACCTGATTACACCAAGCCCTTTTTAAGCAGAGCCCTGCACAGTGTCAAAGGAAAATGCTTTATTGTAATGGTAAGGAAGAACAGATGCATAAAAGAAAGGTCAAAGAAGAACAGAACCAAATGACCTGCTAAAACAGAATGTCTGTGGGGATTTTTAGCAGAAAACCTCTTTGACTTCCAACCACTGTGGTGATGCAACTGTCAATCATAAAGAACTGCTGCACCCTGAAGATATGATGCCTTTCTGTGTGAAGTCCTTCTAACCACCAGTTCAAAGGCAGTAGTTCTCCTTCAGTCGTATACTGTCATTACAACTGCATCCTGGACTGTGATGCGGGACTTGGTCTTGCAAACACTAGGTTTCCGATTTATATTTATGTTTGTGTGACTCTTACTTCCTGAAGCACGGTCCTCTGAGACTCAGGCTTGTAAAATTGTCCCTATTGACAGAGGGAGTGATGAAGAGCACACACACATGCGTCCCACAGAGCTGGCTGCCCAAGTGTAGGTACACTCACAGGGAACTGGAGTGCTACTCATTGGAAGAAAAACCTGAGCAGAATGGAAATGTATGAAGTGTGGGTGTCATTCTTTGGTACCAATTGTTTCTTTCTACATGTTTGTTCCTATTGTTTAGCAGTACTTGCTGATGCACTCGCTGCTCTTGTTGATGCAAGTGCATCGGTGTCATCAGAGATGCCCCAAGTCCCTTCTCAGTGCACTGATCCTTCTTTCCCCACACTGGGATGTGCCACTTGGGATGTTTTTTTTACGTCACTTTAAGACTGGGAAATCAGTTTTACTTCAGTATGACCGCCCTGCCCATAGACAAGTGGTGATTTCTGCATATAAATACTTTGCCAAGGAACAAATGTGTCACATCTGGAAGCACAAAACCTAGACCTCTTGTCCCAGTGCAAAGCTGTGAGGTGTGTAAGGGGCAAAGGGTGAATTTCTTTGTTTTGCCTTGTTGGATAGTATCTGATCGCATCTCATGATAGTCCCCTTCCCCTTACTTGCACTCATGTAATTACTAAACATTGCTGCCATTGCTGCTTTTTCGTGCTGCCTCTGGAGGCTGACACTGTTGAAGCATGTAGGTTAGCTCTCCTATTGACCCTCTGGGGGAAAGATAGGAAGAATCACTGAAATTAAATGTAGGTGGGGTAGCAATTATAATTATGTTGGATCATAACTTCCACTGATCTAATTAATGCCACCTAGGTTGTGGCTTGTGCAACTACCTTGATTTATTGGTTATCTTCACAGTAGGCAAGAGGTTCTTAGAATGACGTTTTTGCACAAGGCCTGTGGCTCTGATATGTGGTGTGATAGAAGTGGTATTTGATGAACATCAAGTAGTATAGTTACAGTACGTGTAACAGTTTGAAAGATGCCTGTTCTGTGATGCTCTGTAGAGGCACTGTAAGTCGGTCATCCATGCAGGATTAATGATGTAGTCTGTACAGCCCAGTGAATTTGTTTCTAGCCAGAATCCCTTCGTGCTTCTCTCAAAATTACACTTTCCTACTGAATCTGGTATAGCAAGCTCTAGGTGTTCCCAGCATTAAGTGACACTAAAAGATGACTCTCTCTCCTAAGTTCCAGTTTATGTATTTATTTTATTACTCAGGATATGTCTGGATTTTACAGCTGAGTATGTTAGGAATTTAGTTACAAGTTGAAACCACTTTATAATGCGTGGCTATAAAGATCAAAGGTTGCAAAACCAACTCTGGAGAGCCAGGTCCTGCTCTTCCAAGGCTCATCAATCATGACTTAGTTCTGGCCCATCTCACATAATTTTACACTGTGTGCTGTCATTTGGACAAATGTTTACCCATAGCAGTAGACCAGAGACTCCCACAACTTTTATGCTAAGTATTGCCATCAGTTCCTGACAGCACTTCTCTTTTCCTATTTACCTTGTATCTCTTTTCCTTCCTTAGGGTTTTTTTTCTTCTTTGGTTCACAGCTGATAATTTTCAGTACTGGTGGCGTGCTGGGAGATCTTCTTTCTGCCAGGTGGGCAAAGATCTTTCTTGATTTCCCCTGGACATCTGCTGGAGACCACAATATTCATACTTGTTGAAGTTCTATAACCCTCTGCCAGCCCACCAAGCAGAAATAAGGCAGGAGAAACCAAAATAAAAGCTTTTTCCAGTGAGTCTGACCATATGCTCCTGTCAGCCTGGTCAGTCAAGTAAGAGGCGAGGTGAACTGCTGTCAGTTTGCTCCATGACACTGAGCAAGTCCCTTTGTTTTTGTTTTCCCATCTTTCTCCTTCAATTGTGAGCCCCTCAGGGAAGGGGCAGCCTTTTGAATAATTGGGCAGCTGTGAACCATGGTCACTGGAGGCTTCTTGGTGCACTGCAGTAAGAAAAAAAATGATTGTTATGCAATGAATCGTCCCAGCTTTGTCTGGAAAAGCTGGAATGCACATTATGAATTTTCTTGTGAAAGATTCCCCAGTGGAGGTATAAGAACTGGTAGATACTGGGATCTCTTGCAGTTCTGGCTTATTAGGTCTTCCAAATGAATTTTACCTCGCTATATTCGATCTGTCGAAGAGAAGATTCATTTTGTCTCAGGGAAAGTGTTTTATGCAATCTGAAACAAATTGTTTCATGATTATTTTTGACACATTTAGATTTATTTATTTTAAATAATCAAGTGGATTTAAATGAACTCTCTAATTGGAGGAATTCAAACTTGTCTCCAGAAATGTTTAAATCAAATATGAAAATGAGCATCTGTGTATTAAATTTAGCATCAAAATCTAACATCTGTTAACTTCAGTTTTTAGTTTACCTACTTTGATGACAGAGCTTGAGGAAGTCAGCACTATAAAATCTGTTGATTGGTATTTCTGAGGTCTGGAATAGTTTTGATCTGAAGTTTTCACTCTCTTCTGTTCCTGGACAAACTTCTTGTGGTACTGCAAGGTGTGTGTTGAGTTCTTAGTTAATTATCGTGTATGTTACAGGGCTGGAAATGAGAATTAACGTGAACAGCTTTTCAAATAACTAATTTGTTTTCTTTCTAAGACGTCTATTTTTGTAGATCTATCTTCAGTTTTCTCACTCTTGGCTGCCCATTGCTTGTAAGCATTGCTATAAAGAATAGTGGTGAATTTGACTGGTGTGTCATCGTGTCTGGCTGTGTCCCAGGTGGAGGGTCAGATATGCTTTTGCCAATGAAGAGGCTGATTTTTAGAAATGATTGGTGCTTGGCTTTTTTAATGTCTTTTCTTTGGATATCTTGAAGAAACTCAATACAAAAAACTGAGCCTTATGTTTACAAGCTACTTGAGAAAAGAGTTGTAAGCAGAACTGTTTGCTGTTCTGCTTCATACTTTGAGGGCACAAGAAAGTTGTGAAAAGAGAAATAGCAAAAAAATGGAACGTGGAAGTAAGGCTGTATCATTGTTTTAAAGAAACATTTTAATGCAAATGAATGTAACAGTTAAAATAAAGTACATGTTATCTTGTCTTTGACTTTTGTAACTGTTGGGGTGTGACAGGATTCAAACTTTTCACAGCATGCTAAAAATATTTCTTAACATAAAGTTACTTTGACTAGCTAATATAATTACTCACAGGGGTTCCACTTTGTCCTGTACTTTGTCTTATTAATGTATTTACTGCTAGTGGGAGCTGAGGCTGATGGTGGTACCAGGATTCAGTGTTCCTCACCACTGCTGCTCAGCCCTGGAGAGTCTGATGGAGGTTTGTACAGGAGGAGGTTACAGCGGGCTCTCCTCAAGGCTGGGAGCAAGCAGAGCTCCAGGGGTGGGGTCCAGCCAGGCAGAGGTAGGGTTTGAGCCCCTCTGCCTGGGTTTCTGCCTGGGGCCAGCAGGGATTTTGGTTATGGTCTGGCTGATCTGGCTGAAGGTTAGGTTGCGTAACGTGGGGGATTTGTAGGGATGGTGGGATTTGTAAAGATGCTTAGCTAAATGCCCTGAAACTTGTGGGTGGGCAAATTTAGGCAGGTCATGGTAACCTATGGAGTTACATACGGGATCAGATCTGAAGCTGTTTCTCCATTAGTTCCCATACGTTCTGAGGAAACTGTTTTTCTGTCTGTCTTCTGAAGATGGAGATGTCCAAGACAGACATCCCCTGTGAGCACATGACCATGTGGGTGCATCTCTCCATGCCCTCCTGGGCAGTGACAGGGACAGAAGCACAGACCTAGAGTCTCAAACTGATTTAATCTGTACCTGCCTCAGTAACTATGCCTGACGTCCTCTGACCCAAATTACCTAACTCAGCTGGTATTTCCTTCCTCATATTCCTGCCCTTACATCTACGCATCTCACCTGCTATAGTTTAACTGGCTGCAGTGAGGGAGTTGGGGAAACTGTGTGCTAATGCTGTGCCCACCTCTGCCCTTCTCCCCGCCTGGCTTAGAGACACACTGTGTAAATGGAATTTTTAACATCAAAAGTTTCAATTACAGCAGGAAATGTCAGACCGACAGAGTGCGACTGTTCCAGGTTTCCCATAAGGAATACTCCCACCCCTACTATTTACCCATATGGAAAAAACAACCTCTGACGGTATTTTTTTAAGTTCTCAGGTAAATGGAGCTGAATGGTATCATCACATGTATGGCAGGCTTTCTACAGGAGATGAATAAGTGTAAATCATAGCACAGGGTCCAGAGTCTTTACAGTGCCTTTTTCATGAAAGAAAATTCTGGGATACAGGCTAAGTGGGAAGGGGCTGCTTGAGAGAGAGCTTAACCTCTAGCAAGTTAGCAGTCTGGGGGAAAGAGGAACAGGATGGAAACGTTGATCTCAGAGTGGAACATTACAGGGAGAGCAGTGTCAAGTGTGGCACGTATGCACACGGCTGGAGAAGACAGCCTTCAGGAGGAGAGCCTTATGGGGTTCTTTGTGGGAGCTGTGAGTTGTCAATGCAGTGACCAGCAGAACCATGTGGGAGAGGAGACTGCAGTGCAGTAGGCTGAACTAAGAGGTGCAGCACCTTTTTCTGAAATAGATGCAACATTATAAGTGCAAAGGTATAGAGAATAGGTGTGACTGGTGATGCAGGTAAGCAGTAGTAGTAAAGAATAGCTACCTTTGCTCTGATATCTTTTTATTTAAATAATACTGGTGGCTGAGAAGCTGAATGAGATGCTCCTGCAACACTTCCCAAACATCCAGATCATGTTCACAAAAACCACAATAGTTTTAGGGTGGAAGGCACCTCTGGAGATCATCTAGCAGCAGGTCTTCCTGCTCAAAGCAGGTTGCTGAGGGCCTTACCTCAAGTTAAAAATGTCTCCAAGGTGGTGACAATCTTTCTCAAATTCTGCTTCAGTGTTTTACCACTCATGGTAAATAAGTTTGTCCTTATGTTGGAATTTTCTCTGTTCCAATGTCCATCTGTTGCCTCTTGCCCAGACTCCAGAAGATTCTGGTTCTGTCTGTAGTGTCTCAGAGGTAGCAGTAGACAGGAATAACATCTCCCATTTGTCTTCATCTTTAAAGGCTGAACAAATCTAATTCTCCATCTCCTGATGATCTTGTTTGCTCCCTCAGTTCATCCAGAAAATACATGCAGAAACACATCTTGCAGGTTACTGGGTCATATCAAGCTCAGCTTAAGTGCAAGAGATATAAGTCTTATACCATGGCCTCAGAGACCTCCAGTGGTCTTGAGAGCCACTGCTGTGGTGGATGCTACAGCCAGTCAATTTAATGTCACACTTAAAGGGACTGCATCATTTGCCTCAAACAGGGACAGATTGTGCTTTTAATGACAGTGTTCAACCTGTGGGATTGTTGTGGTCATAGTGGTTCCTGCACAACCAAGTCACAACCAAGGATTCTAAAAGCCTGTGACCTTCCATGGTCACAATGGATAGGTAAATGTGGCTAGAGTATGGTGCTTAAGCCAGCTGAGTCTTTTGTATTATCCTGTGTAACCCAAAATCAGGTGCTCAGCTCATTGTCCAGCAGAAATATTGTTGCTGTTGAGTTTTTAGAGGCATTTAAGCTCTGTAACCTGCTCAGCAAACTGTTTCCTAGTGGGAAGTGTCTGGCTTCATGTGTGCTTTATGTAAAGATCGGTACTTATTTACAAGGAAGGGGTTTTGAATGAGGTCAGTTTGTAATGTCATGCAAAGCCTTGTTGCATTTCTCTGTAGAAAGGCACAAAATCATAGCACAATCCAATATATTGTGCAGATGTGGTGGTACAGTACTCCTGGTTAGGGTGAGCGGGAACACAAGAATTTCATTTAATAGAAAAGGGTGAGGTTTCAAAATATGTTTTTATTTCGTGGGAAGATGAAAGCAAGACCTCTTGAAATGTTTCATGACATAAAATGAAGGGGAAGGAGAATTGTTAAAAAATAGCTGTTAGCTTGGTGGTTAAGGAATCCACTTGGGCAGAGGGACCTGTGCATCCAGCTCGCAGCCCTCTATCAAGCACAGCGGGAGTTTTTACCTTGGTCCCCTTTGTGACCCTGGGTGCTGGTGAAAAGGATGTGTCCTCAGCAGGACTCAGGGGCCCTTGAGATGTGTGGCACTTGGGGAGATAGAGAGGGAACAGAGCTCCATGTCAACAAAGAGGTCTAGTTATGGGTGCAACGCAGGCACCATCCTCCTCAGTATCTTGGCCCTTATTCACAGGGCCATGACCCTTTAATCAACTGAAGAACAGCGTGAAGAACTTGAGAAATGATGGGGGAAGACATCCACAAAAATCTTTGTCCCCAAATAAAAGTTTAATAGATGTCAAGAGTCTTTCTACTTATTTAGTTATTTTAAAGCAACATATGAGCTATGGAAAAAAAAATATATAGCAGTATTTCCCATGATGTAAATCTGTATAGATTTAAATTGATGGCAGAAATTTGCAACTTGTGTAAATAGGCGCAGCTCTGTGAAGCTGGTGGAGTCACACCAAATTATATTAGCTAAGGGTATAACCCATCATCATTTTTAATGGTATCATTCTTCCATGCAAAAAAAAGCAAGGAAATGGGAGTATGAAAAAAAAAAAAAACCCAACGGGACAAGATTTACAAAATCTTGTTCATCGCTTTTCTCAGCCTCTGTGTGGAAAACATCTGCACATTACAAAACACTTTCATGTCTAACATCCAAACTCTGGGCTCTCTTCTGTGCTGAATGGCACATTCACGGGGCACTGCTTCTCTGATGTCAGCTGCCCTCGCTGGGAACAGGCAAGCCGAATGTTGCTCTGAGCAGCTGTACATACACCACCTGCTGATTTCAGTGAGTTCATTCCGCTTGTCTGCAAAGATAAAATATTGAAAGGGTTGCAGTTATTGTTCCTTTGGACATATTAAAGTTTAGAAGCTGCCTCTAATGACTGATGCATGGTAGACCATGATCTTTCCATGGAAAGTTGATGGCTGCTACAAGATAAACTTTGTGTGGGTAAAATAAATAACGTCTTTCTCTTAGAAGTTAATGCATGACGTTTGGGTAACCAGTGGTGCCAAATCTGTTGGGAATATATCTGTAATTATACCAGGGAATCACGTAGCTTTCTAAGTTTGGGAATCTCCTAGGTGAAAGGCTGACTGATAAGGCAGGAGACCTGCTGGGATGTTTGCAGAGGTCTCTTTTGGAACTTTATGTTTACATGTAATAGCTTGGCTAACCAGTTCTGCTTCAAGCATGTGTGTTAGAGCAGCACTGCCTGTGCATAAGTGGCGGTCTTCAAGTTCTCATTGCCTACTGGAGGTGTAGGGATGACAGCAGGTTGCCTGTGTTAGAGTCAGTCATAAAAGACTGCTTAGAAGCAGGCCAAATCAGTGGGCAAGGAGCAAGGGACGTGCATAGGGCCAGATGTGTGACAAAACGACCATGCTTTTGATCTGTCTCAGCAGCAGCTTTGCATTTGACCTCTCACATGGGATGCTATTCCTCTGATTGCGTGGACATCTACAGCTGGTCCAGAGCTAAATGCTCTTCGCAGCTGCCAGGAAACAGTACTGATCTTATCCTAAGGTGGGCATCAGCTGTAGGCCAGGTGAGTTACTCCCCAGGAGTGCCTATCTCACTTCATTACCTATGATAACAGGTAAACATAGCTGAGAAGATGTAGAGTTTGGTGAGAAAAGCCCATTCCTTGTTCCAAGATAAGTGGTTATCAGGCTGGCTGCTAGGGAAAAACAGCCAGTCAGTGAGAGAAGGGTCAGTGAGACAAATCTGCTCAAAGCCCTGCTGACCTCTCTTCAGCCAGCACAGTAAGTAACAGGGAATTGTGCATTTGGAGGACAGGTCCTGAAAGACAGTTAGCTTTTACTGCCCGCCAAGCTGTTGCCAGGTGTAGACACTGGTTCTAAGTTATACTTAGAGACAGTTGTTTTGGAAAAGAGCCTCTTCATATTGCTGGACATGGTCAGCACTGGGTTGTTGTGAGCAATCATGCTTGCTGCTCACTGCCAAACTCCATCTCTCCTGTGGGACCATATTTAGCAATGACATCAGTGATGATGTACATTACAGCTAGCACTATGGATAGATTTGTCCCAGAGGGGGAACGCTCCCTTTTGATCTGCTCTGCAGATCCTTTGCCCTCGATGTGTGGATCTGTACACCTCGCTTGTTCCACACACTGACATCAGTGGAAACTCCACATTTAAGCAGGTGCAAAATACATGGTTCTCAGATGCGTCACAGCGATAAGGGCTCTAAACTGCTAGCCTTGGAGAAAAATTCCCTGTCCTACTCCTGCATCACTGTTTAATTCTGTGTTACTTAGCAGTAAAGGATGATTCTGTGATGTTTCCTCTTCTGAAATCGCTGAATTTCTATATGGTGAGGCTCACTATACCAATATGAGTCATTTAAAGAGTTCAATTAGCAATTTATAAAACTTATTAGCAAGTTTTAAAGGCGTGGTGCAATGACGTGCTACTCGAGTGGTCTGCTGGAGGACTTGTAAAGCAAGCTATCATATCAGATAGGCTAATAATAAAGCAAACTGGTTTGTTTGAAAGAAAATAGTAATTCCAAGGTCACTGTCCTCTGCTTTAAGTACAACAGTGTAACAGGGCTAGTGCTGTGTGATAGCAATGAGCAAAGGAGAAGGGTTTTTATACTGGAATGGCAATAGCCTGTAGGTTGCAATTAGGGATATATGAGGAAGGTTGCTATTTTTCTGTAGCTCATGAAATTTTGTAGCACTTATAAAATGGCATCTGGACTGAGTTGGATCAGAGGATCCCAGAATGAGCTGATGTGGCTGGGGGCTGAGTTAGCTTTAAATTACAGGCTTTGGATTCAGGTGAAGTTTTACCATTAAACATGGGAATGCTCACGTTGTCCAGCAGATAAGACCACTCCACTGCTCATTACAAATGTTGCACTACATGTTGAGGGTGCTCCTCAACCTGAGTTTTGGACACAGGCAGCAAAGACACAGAACAAGAGGGGAAATGCAGTTGATCTTCTATTTGGCCAAAGCTTTCCTTCCTCCAGGCTGCCTAATTTGTATAACAGTGCAGTCTAGCTTGCACTTCAATCTAAGACAGTCTTCCAAAAAAGTTGTTGAGGTTTAGCTCTTCCTCAGTGGTTCCTCTAAAAATATAGAGACTTTGAGCCCAGGAAACAGCCAGGCTAGCAGCCGGAGATGTGGACAGAAAGCAGGTAAGTTAGAGGACTGGACACACTGGAATTGATTTGAATCCCACTCATCACACAGCAATGCAGAAATAGCCTTGGATTATATTTTAAAACTGTTTAACCCACATCCCAGTGAAGTCAATGAAATGTTTGCCAGTGACTTAAATGGGTTCTGGAACAGGCCTGCAATGTTACTCATGCCTTCAAATACTTCCTTCACCTGTAGGATGAAAGTACTTCTCCTAATTCAATGGGCCTCCTTACTTCTTCCTCCCCTCTCAGTTTCCATGGGCCCCTAGCATGGGAAACTCAGCCTTATTCATCTTTGTATTTCCATGTCTCTGAATTGGGCAGGTTCTGGGTATGTTCCACATAGAAGCCTGTTATCTTTTCAAGTGGCAAAAAAGAGGGGATTTTTCCATAGTCACATAGTTTTTCCACAGAAATGTATTCATGAGAGTTAAACTTGCCCAAACTATGTTAATGTATGTGGTTGGCTTCTGTGCCAATTTTCATTGTGAATAAGACGCAAAATAAAAGGGCTCTTGTGCCTCCCTTTCCTCCTCCCTGAATCCCTCCCATAATTTTTGAGTTCATAAGCCCATTTTGTATGCGAATCAGATCAGGAGAGGAAAGGCAGGGGGATTACTTTTTCTTATAAACTGCTCCCTTGCTTTAAACTACTGATAGACACGTGGAAGTTATGAGTGAACCAAGGAGCAGGTAATACAGTGGAGCTGGAACAGAGGTTGGTGCAGATCACGATAACTCTATTTGCCCTGACTGAGTCTTGCTGATTAACACCAAAGGGAGGACACATCCTAAGCTTATTAGAGGCTCTGTTCACTGGTGTGTTGTTACTCTCAGGCATTTTTGACTGACAAGAGGAATGGTGTCTGTCTTGAATATAAATGTTAGGACTTTCGCTTTATGGTAAGCCATGAGCCATGTCTTACAACGGCGTATACAAAACACCAGCTGAGCTTAGGCAGCTCTCATAGCCAGATGGCTATGAAACATTCATAATACAAGCTGTAGCTATTATGAGCCATTTCTCTTTTGTGCATGTCCTGACAAGCTGCTGTTATTAAGTTTCAGTGTATTTCTGTTAATGTTACCTACCTATTTTCATTCCTGCATGCTGTCACACCGAGCTGGTTGGCGTGGCCTTGGGAACTGGTCTTCAAGGTTCCTCCCTGTGAAAGTTGCCAGCTCATTTATTTGTTTCTTTTCAGTGGTTCAAGCCAGTGCGTTATTCAGAAACTTCTGAAAGAGCGGTGTTGGGTAAACCTCTGATTCAGTTCATTTGAAAGCACCCTTGAAGTCCTCCTCCACATCTTGCCCTCCTGTGGCTCTTACATCTGAGGCGTGATGAGGCTGATTTGGAGCCTGTTTCTGAGAAACCAGCAGAGCTTCTGCTGGAAGCGTCCCTCAGCTGGAAGATCCATGTTCTTCCTATGGCAGCTCTTGTTTGGGCTCTTCCTGATCTTTGTATCAGATGCAGAAGTGCAAGAGAAGAGAAGGGCAACTGTGGTATGAGATGTGGAGGTGAGCTGGCAGGAAGATCACTCGTTTTTTATCCTCATCCCCACATTACTCTGAAGGGGCGGTGGTCACTGCTCCAAACTGTGTTCTCCCAATGGCCATTCAGTTTTTCAAAGCCCTTTAACTTTACAAATGGTTGCAAGTGTTGTCTCCCCATGCAACAGGAAGAACAGTAGTGCAGGAGATTCGTTAGGCTATCAACCAGTAGTGTAATCCCTCTTGAATGGATTGTGCTGGATGAAGTGGTTAGACTGATAGCCGTAGGCTCTCTTCAACCCACCTTTGCCTTGTGGAAAAGCTGCAGCTGCAGTGTCTACACAGGAATCTGCGCACAGTCAGCAGCATGAGCATGAGCTGGAAGACAGTGACAGCATTGTATGTAGTGGGTACATGCAACTGGAAGTTCTTGGGATCCAAGTGTCATTTATGACAAAGCATTTAAGTTTTGGATGTAATGCATACTATGTAGGATTAATAGATGACTGTTTGTAGAACGTATTTTCAGCAATCCAGTTCAGTTGGCTTGCCACTTTATAGCACTTCTTATGTTTAACTACTTGCATTCTGAGAGCTGCTTCTCTCTTGTAAGACAGCAGTCGTGTTAGCCTTCAGAAACATGTAATCACAAGATTGGCTTTAGACATCCTGAGATTTTAGTACTTAGAACTGGAGAGATGTTGCCTTCTGGTTTTTGCATCTGAGGCACTCAATTCCCTGCATTCACAGGGGATACAAATTGACTCTAGGTCAGACACAAGATTCTTATGTACATTAAAATTATTGCAGCGGAAACCATTAGATGTGTAACCAGCAGTGCAAGAGGGGCGAGGGAGGTGATTGTCCCCTGCTGCTCTGCCCTTGTGAGGCCCCATCTGGAGTACTGCGTCCAGGCACAGGGCCCCCAGCACATGAAAGATGTGGAGCTGTTGGATCAGGTCCAGAGGAGGGCTGTGAAGGTGATCAGAGGGCTGGAGCACCTCTCCTATGAAGAAAGGCTGAAGGAGGTGTGCTTGTTCAGCCTGGAGAAGGCTCTGAAGAAACTTCATTGCAGCCTTCCAGTACTTAAGAGGCTTGTCATCAAGAGGGGACTCATTTTTTACGTGGTCTGATAGTGACAGGACCAGGGGAATGATCTTAAACTAAAAGAAGGGAGATTTAGGTGAGGTGTGAGAAGAAAATTATTTACTCAGATGGTGGTGAGGCCCTGGCTCAGCTGCCTGGAGAAGCTGTGGGTTCCCCATGCCTAGAGGTGCTCCAGGCCAGGCTGGAAGGGGCACTGGGCAGCCTGAGCTGGTGGGGGGCAGCCCTGCCCATGGCTGGGGGTTGGAACTGGCTGAGCTTTTGAGCATTCTGTGATGCTACGATATGATTCTGTGTGTTACTACTCTACTATAAAATTGCCAGTGACCACTCTGGAGAAATCAAGGAGCAATTGATATTTGAAATGATGATTCACACGGACAGATTTTTGTTCATGGACAGCTGAATGTATAGCAGGCATCTGAATTACTATTTTCAAATGTTGCGTTGCAGTGCAAGTCTCTGAGAGAATGGGTGCTACAGGAGACAGGTTGCACAGGGGTGGCAGAAGCTGCATCAGCCTTTTGCAGCAGGCTCAGGGTCCCTCTGTGCTGTGACCATGTCAGCCAAGGTGCAGGCCACAAAGGGCAAGCTCTCCTTCTGGTATGTCTTGGTAGCTCTTGTTTCAGCTGCTGCCTTTTGGAGAAGGAGTACACACAGTAATTGCTTTGTGTTGGATAGCATAAGAAATTTCCATCACAGTTACCATCTGCTTGGGTGAATCCATGTTCTCTCTCCCCAGCCTGAAAAAGAAGCAAATCTGTGGCAGGCAGCACCCACTCCCAGGTGCTCAGGTACTACAGCCAGGCGGCGGGGAGCATGGTTAGGGCACATTACCCAGCTGTGAAGGGAGAATGCTTTTCTCTGCAGCCACAAGTAAATTTTTATGGAAATAGAGAGTTATAACATTCTTGTTTCAAGAATTGTCACGAATGCTTGGTTTTGAGGCCAGCCATTCAGCTCCTGTTATCTCTAGGAATCAAGATGTTTATCTGTCTAAATGATTGCAGTGTGCCTCTGGTATTTGAAGGTGGTTCTTCCTATTTGTGAAAAAAAAAAAAAGAAGAAAAAAAAAAGAATCAATCTTTGTTTCCCAAACTATAAAAAGCTCAATAGCCTCAGGCAGATCTTTTTATCTGTAAGGAATAAAGCAGATTTGTCCAGATCCTCAGCCAGTATAAATCAATGTAATGCCCCTGGCCCATTATTTTTCCTTGTGTAGTTTCTCTTGAGTAGGATTTAGGCTGTGGATAAGCATCTCCTTGTGTTGTTGTGGATGTCTGGGTACATTTTGAAGCTTGGCAGAATGAGCATCAGTCACAGCTCTTGGAGAGTTTGCACCAGGTTCCGCCCTGCTCTCCACTGTTCGTAGAGTCAATGGTGTGAGGCTGAGGCATTGGACAAGCAGCCAAGCAAGGTGATTGCTTTGAAGGGGCCGAGGGAGGAATATGAGCTTGGGAGGGTGAGGGAGGTGGAACCAAGTTCAGGTGACCCCAGGTACAAGCAGTGTGTACTTCTGCCTCTCCATTCATTGTGAAGTGATGCCTAGGCTGAACTTCACCAAAGGCCCTGGAGGCTGCTGGAGGTTTTGGCTTCCAGGCTGAGTTGGCTGCTGCTCTGGTGAACTGGAGCATATCTCTGGAAAATCTGGTTGCCACAGGAAATCAGCAGTGTTCTCCTTGCCTGATGAAAATCTACAGCTCCCATTCGAAATTGGTTGGAGTGAATAAGGGGCATGGAGCTGAAGATGATGTTCATAGGGATACGCAGCATCAGCTCAAGAAGAGGATGAGAGCAGGACATGAGGCTAGCTCAGATGTTATTGGCAAAGCAGGGCCCTCTTCCCAGACAGGGGGACAGGGTTACTCACTGTGAGCACTGCGAGCAGCGATAACACCAGGGAAGGGCTCTGGACTGCAGTGGGTGCCTGCACTCCCCACTGTCCAGGAGCAAACCTGCATGGGTCAGCTCACATAGATCGTTTGGTTAGGTTGTGGTTGGACTCGATGATCTTTAAGGTCTTTTCCAATCTGAGCAATTCTATGATTCTATGATTCGAATCCTCCTGGCAGCCACCAGCCATGGGGAGGCCCTTTGTGCTCCCCTGTGCAGGATCCTGTCCCAAGAATAAGGCAAGCCCTCTTATAGCCACGGGTGATTTCTTTGGGGGCCCTTTCAGCCAAGACATTTGGGTTATTGCAGGTTCTCCCCCTACTTCTTCCTTTCTTATTTTTAGGGTGTGGTGTATTTTGTAAGTATTATGTTTATCAAGAAGTTGATTGTGTAAATAAAATTGTGGCCTTGTGTGCCAAATAGCTGGGTTATGATTTCCTGGAGGAGAGCCAAGGCGGTGTGTGGGAGCATGCCAGTGTTAGTATGTTCACTTTGGGAAGAAATACAGCGTGTGCAAAGCGGGAGGGAGGACGCGCTCTGGGCCCAGCGCTGGTTAACCCTTCCTGGGCACTGCCGTATCCCCACCAGACTCTCCCAATCACAGCCTTACAGCCTGCCTGGATCCTAGGCAGATCAATGTGGGACTGCGTGAGATGTGGGATGCCAGCCTGCTTCACCTCCCAAGGTGGGAGCCCGGTGTCCTCCAGGGCTGGTGTGAGGAGACTGCATCCCACCAACCTCCAAGGGGCCTCTGAGGGAGGCCGCGCCAGGCACGTGCCTGGGTATGCCAGGGCAGTGAAAATGGCCTTGGGGTAAATGAGAATCAACTACGCGACTAATGACTTGATTCCCTATTTCCTACCGAGTGTTATCCAAAGTTTACAGTTTCTATCAGTGTTTGTCTCCAATTACTGTTTGAATAACAGCTGAATCACTGAGGAGCTGGAAAGAATTTTCTGCACAGGATTGAGGAGAAGCCTTTTGCCGTGGAAGCATCGCTACCAGGGTTTGCACAAGCACCATCCTCCAATTGTTTGCTTTGTCCTATTTCCCCTAGAAATCATACAATCCCAGAACTGCTCGTATCTCCTTCCACTCATCCTTAGGTCATTACGTTGTGAAAGTATTTAAAATGCATGAATGAAGAAAATGTAAGTTCCTGCTTTCCACCAAAGAGGAAATCATGAGTCGGCTGCTTCTGCAGACAAAGCAAAGTCCCGAGGATGCATGAAAGAACCTCATTTTGCCAAGCAGCAGGGAGCGGGGTTAGACGTGGTACAGTGGGGAGGAGGGGAGATGTGTTCATGGGGAATTCTTGCAACTCAGACAAAAATAGTGACTTCTATTATTTACCTACCTAAGCCGGAAACCTGCTTGCATTTCAGGCATTTATTGTAATTCCTCGCATAGCTGGGGATGATAAGCCCTGTTAACTAGTCATTGCATGCTGACTGAAAATGATAGTTAACGTTCATCATCTACCCAAATAACTTTCTTCTTTAACCCCTTCAAACCTGCTGGTATGGAGGGTTTTTTGCAGCTAATACTGCTGCCGGTCAGCCTCACCTCAAACCTCTGTCTTCATAAAATTCACTTTGATCGCAGCCTAATCTATATGGGAGCCTTCTCAGAGCAGTTCACACGTCTGAGATACAGTGACGGTTATGGCTCAGATTTCAAAGGAATCAAAGGGAGCCATTTGGCCGACTTCCACTGAATGTCACTGAAATTTGGATGCATAATTCCTATGTGTTCCTGAGTAGGCTGGGTGCTGTGGCTTGAGCCTATTAATGATCCTGAGCCATAGTCCGGTGCGGTTGGTGGAATTCTTTTCTTTGTGCCCTGCTTTGTATTATCTGGGCCCAAAAGCTCAGGAGGAGAAAGAGCTTCACTCAGCAGAGAGCATATGGGAAAGCAGTAAGGCTGAGCAAGAAAGTGCCCATTGAGAGATTGGCTCTAGGTGAGGGTATTGTACTTTTCCCAGCCATGTTTGCACACGTGCCCATGTCTCTCTCTGCAGGCTTCCTGTCTCCTGTAGCCCTCATGGCTTTCCTGTGTCTAGGAGCACTGCTGTGGGGCTGGGCACCCTGTCCCATGTAGGCTGGCTTCGGCTATGCCTGTGGGCTTTGCACCATGTGCCAAGCTGTGATCCTGAGGTCACCATTGAAATGCCTGATGGAACTGTTGGCATGGGGGAACAGAGAAGGACTCGATGTTGGGCTCCTGCTCAAAGATGTTTACAGAGATGGATGCATCTCATGACTTCCAGCAGGATGTCGTGCAGAGGACATCCAGGATTTGGCAGCCACAAAGGAACAAGGTGCATATGGATGTTTGGTACCAAAGTTATATAAACGCTCCTTGCGCAAGCCCAGCAGCTGATCTGACAAGACGTGGAGAGAGACGCATCTTTTTCTAGGGGCGGGATTGAGCCCTACCTGCAGTGTCTTCCCAGCCATGATATAATAACAATACTTAGCAGGCATGTAGTTCTTAAGATCATCAAAGTGATGTACAAGCAGTAACTAATTAATCCTCACAACAGCCCTGTGAGGCAAGTATTACTATCCCCATTTCACAGATGGGATGATGTGACTTGGGAAGGTCGAGTGACTTGTCCAGAGCTAAGGAGTCTGCAATAGAGCTCATTAACTCTTGGCTCACTGCCACTGCTCGCTCTACATGCCCAGCCTATTACTATATTTTATTATGCAAATCCCCATGGAAATTAGAAGCCCAAAGCAACCCACAGATCTAACCATGTTGCCTGATGTAAATGCTAGATACATTTTGTTGGAGATCAGAATTGGGTTTAGGATGGCAATGGAAAAAAACAGAGTGACTGTCGTGCCTGGAAGTCTCCAAGAAAAGCAGAGATCATGAAGATGTTTGCTGGTGGCTGTCCAGCTCTGGTGTTGTTTGCACAGCCTCTTCCGTTGCTGCCAAACAGCACCAACAGACAGACTGCCACTGAAATCAGTAAAATGGCAGAGAGAAGTTTGACCTCTGTTCCTGCAGGTGTATTTCAGGCAGTGCCTGGAGGTTGATCTGCAGAGCCCCTGGAAGACTCCACAGCCACCATGGTAAAGCTGGCTGCAGAAGCAACCTGGGGAAGCCAGCTATCTGCATGGAACTGGGGTCTAATTCAGGCGTAAAGCTTTTTTTCAGAATTGGCAAGCTTTGCTCAAAAGCTGATGTTGTCCATGCAAACTGGCACTATTTTGATGATTCAGAAAATAAGCCAAGCCCTGTTTGGCTTGCACAACCGCAACTCTTCCGGAAATTGCTGGGGATTTTGCGTGTGCAAGGAAAGGAAAAGGCATTCAGCATGTTAAGTTGGATTGGGACTGGTTTTTGGCTCCAAGCTTCACAAACTGACAAGTGCACTGCTCGATTTCAGGAGGGTGTCATCAGGCCACCGAAAGTTATTTACACTAGGTCACCCTCCAGGAACTGGGTCACAACTTTTTCTTTCATGAGACTTGGCAGCAATCTCTAGGTTTACTAGAAGCTGAAGAGAGGATGCCTATGTGCAACGCCAAAACCAACTGAGATGTAAGGGGAACTGGGCCCCGTGCCAGTGCTCGGTGCGTGGCAAGTCGGGCAGCAAAGGCGATGGGACGGAACTTCGGTGCTCTGTAGCTCTGAGCGGTTGCTGCTGGTCGCCATGCGCACCGCAAACAGGTGTAAATGACTGCCCAGAGGCGAGGCAGGGCAGAATCAGGGCCAGATCTTCAGCTGGTGTCAATCAGTGCCTCAGCTTCAATGGGGCTGCATCAATTTGCCTTAGGAAAGGGTGTAATGTGGGAAACAGAGATAAGGGAACTCATGTTCTAGCACCCTATATCCTATATAATTGCTTAAATAAGAGCACAGCCCAAAATGGGTTTGCCGGATGCTGGGGTGGTGCAGAATCGGTCCCGAGTTTTCATGGCAGGTTTATGCACCTGACTGCAGAGAGCTTGTGGCAAGATGGGGCAGCTTGGGTGCATCAGTTGGACAAGTGTGGAGCGCAGACCTCAGCACAGAGCCCAGCATGGAGCTTTCTCTGGGCACTAGGCTGTGCTCAGGCCGTGTCTCTGTATTCGTGCTGCTCCTGTGACCCATGGGAGCTGGAGTGAAGCCAGCGCAGGTCTGTCAGCTGGAGCCACAATCATACCTTTGTCTTGCTGGGAAGATGAATAGATAGATAACAGTGAGTTAATGGATGGCAGCCCCTTCCCCCCACAAACGTCATCCTATCACTCACCTCCTCCCCCAGCAAAAACGAGGCCTCGAGGACAGAGAAAGAGCGCAAAGATTAAAACTAACCCGTTGCTTTGGAACTCGTCAGTGAAAGGGGCTGATAAGAGGAGGCTGAGATTGGGAATCAGATTTCAGGGGCAACAAATGAATAACCAGAAAACGGAAGGATGCCGAAAGGGTTATCAGAAAAGAGCGAGATGGTGAGCACGTCTCAACAGCTTCTCTATGAGGAAAAAAAAAAAAAGAGGAAAAAGAGGAAAGATATTTCTCTAGTAGCAGCTACAGACACAAAGAGCCGTTCAGACCACTTTGCACCAACCAAGACCTGGAAAGATGGAAGAGAGTCTCCAAGCTCTGGTGGATGCTTGTGAGCTGTTAGTCATCCCTGTTTCCGTGCTGGCAGGTTCCCGGGAGCTGTAAGCCCCACTGTTCTTGCTGGGAAGCAATCAGCACTGGAAAGACTTGGGGAGCAGACAGAGCTCATGCAACAGGCTCTGGCTCAGACTGGGCAATGTGGTTTCAGTTTAGGATCTCTCCTCTCAGGAACCACCTGAGAGCAGCCTGAATGTAAAAACCTGTGTTCCTACAGTGCAGGAGCACTGGGAGGATGTCCCCTGCTCTAGAGAGGAGCGAGATGTGGATTCCCCTTTCATGTGCTGTATTTCACCTCAGTGGTGATCGGGGGGGGTTGTTTAGTTTGGAGGAGGAAGGCAGACAGCAATGGCAAGGTTGCAGAGTTACTCCAGCAAGTGCAGTTAGTGGGTTTCAGCCCATTGTCTGAGTGATTTGGGCAAAGCTATGAAAAGCAGGCAAGGAGGATTCTGGGGCCGTTTCCCTCCTGCCTGGCATGGGCCGGCCTGGCCTCATTTTGGTTCTGCTTTCAAAAACAAATGTGAGCCTGAGGAAAGGGAGGAGGAGTTATTGGCCTTTAAGATGTTGTTTTCCCGTTCCCTGTGGGTGAGCCTGTCTACTTACTCACTTGGGCACGTAGCAGTTAATACAGTTTTCTCAATAATAATAGTTTGGGGGCTCCAAAGAGCCAGCAGGTGGAAGCTAGGTAAACCAGTTGCAAAGGTAAACATCAACAGCTCCTGGTGTGGCTCCAGCTATCCCACAGCAGCCTTGGCCATGGAGCTGCAGACCCCCCTTCCAGCTGCTCTCTGGAGTGCAGAGCTCCACGTGAACGGTATTGGAATGACAGTGAGGTTGTCAGCCCTAATGGGTGTCCTTTAACTCCATCTGAAAGGTGGACAGGTTGTGCTTGTGGTGTTATCCTTCTTTTGAAATACTGGCTTTCCTGGGTTTTGAGCATCTCTGGGCAGATCCTGAGGCTAGTGGGCACCATCACAAGGACAGAGGTCCATACCTAGTCTTAGATTTTCAGAGATGGAGGTTAAAAGACCTACTGGGTACTGTGAGTCTTGGGGAAGCCTTGGAAAGGTAGAAAGTTTTCCTGGCAGCTATTCTAAGAACTATTTTGAAGCCTGGTTTACATGAAAAATTGCATTGATAGAATTTTTTGGTTAGGGAATCCTTTTTTTTTTTTTTTTAAACCACTGGTTACAGTTGGATATACACATGAATGCAGTTGATTTGGTGTCTAAGTGACCTGTACCACTTGGCTTTTCTTTTTAGTGAGGGCCTTAGAACATTCACTCTTCTTGATATGCTCCAAGATGCACCTTTGCACGTAGATGAGACATGAACAGAAGAGACTTCACTGCAGCACTGTAAGGGTTGAGCAGGAAGATAATTACAGTCTTGCTTTATATTGTTCCTACACTGTGCTGCTGAAGTTATTTCCCATCTTCTCTTATTCCGAGTCATACAGGATTCAAGACTATATATGGCAAGATGCTGTGGGATAGCTCATCTTCACCTCCTTGACTACAGAGGAGCAGAGGAAGACCTGTGCTTGCAGATTGTGGCTGCGTGTGAAGGGATACCATCAAGTTTTCTTTTTATAGTCAGTTTTCTAGAACCAGGGAATGGCCTGACCCTAAGGCTGAGTTCTTAAAGCAGGAGCTGTTTAAGGTCACTTAAAATCAGAATCTGGATTTTATATCAAATCTTGTAAGTGATATTTACACTTAGGATAAATCAGATCAAAATAGTGAGATCATAACTCTTGACTGCGTTATGCAGGCATCTTGCCTTCGCAGAATACAAACACCATGTGTCTGCACCTCAGGCAGAGCTCAGCTCTAGGTCACCATGCTTTTGATGGGCTCTGTGGGTTTGCTGGCTGTGTGGAAATGCCAGCTGAGCCTGGTGGGAAAACCAGACCTTGCCTCAGCATCAGGGGAACTGCATGTGTGGAAGTCCCAAACAAAGAGATCAATTTCTCCAAAACCTTTTAAGTGATATATCCAAGTAGGGAAATGTTGGGTAGAAAACCAGGCATGCAGCAGCTTTTCTTATGCTGTGTGTATTTCCTCCCCAGTAGTTCTTGACAGGATCTGTGAAATGACTTCATAAAGCCTTTCCCTGAGGTAAGAGTATTCCTGCAGTGCAGAGAAACAGAAAGCTCTCCAGGAGCCCAGCATGTCCTGCATCGGCGTTTTGTGGCTGACTGCACAATAGCAGAAACATTTGAGAAATATGAAAAAAACATTCTCTAGGGCTTCATCCCATTGTCCAACAAAGATACCGTCAGGGATCTCACACCTGAACAGTCCTTATGATCACACATTTAGATTTTCTGTGATTCCTCAGGGAGATAAGAAGAAACGATACAAGGAGATAATGAGGTAGTAACAGACATCCCATGAAGCCTTACCAGGTAAGGCTGTCAAACTTACTTTCTTCCCCTCTCTGTGGTACCGGGTCACAAAACCTTCTGTTCTACGCATATAGAAGAACTAGCATGTTCAAACCTGTTAGCACTGCCATGACATTATTAGCAGTATTACTACTATTAACACCGCTACTACTACTAATATGTTAATGAGACACATCATTAATAGATTAAGAATGAATTATGTACTGAGGTAAGGCATGTTCCACTTTGATTTCAGACAGGGGTCATTTGGAAATGTCACGCATGTCTTACTGCAGGGATATATTTCCCTGCTTAGGAACTCTGGTGCTAGAGAAGTGTTTGGCATTGCTTCTGTTTTCCTAGAAGTTTTCCACAGAATTGCAGTTTGTTAAATAGTGCTGCTTATTTTGCTCATGTTTTCATTAATGAAATAAGGAAGGACCTAATTCCGTATTTTTGGAGGCCAGGAAATTTCTCTTTAGTTTTGGAAGGATCAATGAAGAACACAAAAAGTACAGGGCTAGTACGTGCTTTTTTAGGTAGCAGGTAAGAGACAGCAGAGAACGTTTCTTTCCAACTCCTGCAATTTGAGAGAGTATTCCCTAGAAGCTCCTTTGGCCTGGTGATGGCCGTGGTGTACCTGCTGTGGCACGGACAGCGCTTCCGCAGCATGTCGTGTGCGCTGCGGTATTCCTCCGTGTCAGAGGAACAGGAGTTGATTTATATTTGTAGATCTGAAATTTGATGCTGCGATTTAATTTGGGGGGGAAATGTGTTCCCTTCCAGGGGAAATTCTTGCTTAAGAAAGAAAAAAGGGGGGAGGGGGAAGAAAAAGGAAGAGTGAGAATCACAGAGGTTACGATAGTATTATGTTACCAATTGGATAAACTGACAGAGCAGCCTACTGTGAACTCGGAGAGTTTAATTTTGTACATTTTGGCAACTTCTTAAAGCAGAAAATGAGAGCAGTACTGTCAACAGGGCTTTTGATATGTCTTGGTGTTTATTCTAGAGATGAAAGTGCATTCTGAATTAGGGTGGAAGGCAGCAGGCCAGGTTCTGACTTTGGAGACAAGAGGTGATAAACGCTGCAGATTTACCCCCCATAGCAGTGGGTAGGAAATGGTTCTCCTGTTGCACAAGATGTTGCAAGATTTCAAGTTTTTTCCATCCTGCCTGAAAGACACAGGATCCATAAAGGTTTTGTTTTTTTTCTCATTACCGCAGTAAACCAGTTGATAGCCAAGTCACTGACTTGGCATATGGGAGACCCAGCATCATGTTCCTGCTCTTTCTGGCTCAGTGTTCTGGCCTCTGGGCTGCTGAACTGGTCTCACTGTTACCAACAAATATTTTATTACTTACATCCAATCTCAAATGACTCCGACAGGAAAGCAACATCCAAGAGTGGCCTCTTGCCTAGGGGTTAAGATATCCCTCTTGGGTTTAGCAGATCCAAGCTCAGCTCCCTGATGTGTATCAGGCCTCGAAATGTAGGGCTTCTGCACTCCAGCAGAATGCTGAAACCATTGGCTGCTCTGAGTGGCCAGTGTTTATGTGTGTTTTGACCAGAAGCATCCTGGACCAAAGAAATCTTTTCCCAGTGGAAGTTCTCTGAAGCCAATAAGTATAAACAACCAAAAAACATTGGGAGAGGCAAGGTGACAGACTATCAGAAGCAGCTCTCTGAACAAGGATGGGCTAAGGCTTACTTCTGCCAGCAATTCAGTTCAGTTTCTGCGCTGTTGTGTCATTTTGCTAAGATTTAATGGAAACAGCTATAAATTGTGGTTATGGTTAGCCAGCAAGAATGGTATCTGTCAGGCAAGTTCTGCCACCCTTACTCATGTGCAGTATTTCATTTCACAGGTTGTCTTGGCTATTTTGCTGGACCATCCCTGTAAGGCTGCTCTGCCCTGCTCCTCTCTGCCTCCAGCAGTGCTATTAAGGAAAGGAGGGAGCTCTGAATTCCTGCAGTCTCTGGTAAGGTACAACTTCCTTTCTAGCTCGCAACTAATGAGAAAGGCTTCACCTCTTCTCCAAACCTTCTTGCATGTTTATTTATAGAGGCTAGTATCCAGACAGTATGGGTTATGCTTCAAACCAGACTTGGACCTAGGATGGAGGTTGGTCCAGCTCAGCTACATAGTAGAGTTTTTGTTGGGTGGAGGCATCTTAGTGTCCTGCCTGGGACATAATATCTTGCCTCTAAATAAATGGTCTGCCCTGCAGGATAAGGTGATTCTCAGCCTGTGTGAGGCTGGTGGAACTGGGCTTATAAAAATATCTGAGCGGGGGAAGAAAATAACTAATGTTTTCCAAGAAGATGCGTTTTTCTATTTTAATTTTTGTAAGGCCGTGATAAAATAAATGTTGTCTATGATGTAAAGCTGAAGGGTTGACCAGAACTTCCTTTGTGGTCAAGTTCTTTTTTTATTGATTGATTTTAAGTCCTCTAAATTTGTCAGGCTCACAAGTGCAGCGGTGACTTCAGTTATAAGAGAATGTTTGTGTCCTTAAGGAAAAATACTGCACCCCTTCCTCCCCCTTGCCCTTCTCAAGCTCGCAAAAAAACCTACGCTTGGCCAGAATATTTTTTTCACCCTCAGTGGAAAATATAAATTAAATATTCAGGAAAAAAAAAAAAAAGCAATTTAAATTCCCATGCTCCTAAATCCAAAGGAATTCTTAATGGGCTGAAAATACACAGTGGCATTTTGGTGGTGGGTTCTTTTTTTTGTTGTTGTTGTTTTTTGTTTTTTGTTCTTTGTTTTTTGTTTTTTTGGTAAAAGCTTAGATCATCAGAAGAAATATATTAAAAAAAAACCTTTTTTATTGATAAAAAGAGGCAAATTTTTAAGAATTTCTATATGAACTGTCCTGCAGTCGAGCTGGATAAGTAAAACCATAGGTACATGGCTGCGTTTTTCTTTGCTAATCTTTTCTTCCTGAGCCAGAAATGATTTTGGTTCAGCTTTTCAGCCATTCTCTACACTAGGACAGACACCAAGGTTTGATCTGGGATTTTTTGAGTGGTTGAGTGCAGCCCTGTCACACTGTATGGATACTGCTGCTCCTGTCAGCCTAAGGGGTCTGGTGTCAGGATCTCTCTGCACTTTTGGAATATCTCTCTGCTATTTCAACCGACTAAACTTCCTCCTGCTTATTGCTGCTGTACTGATTTTTGCTGCTGACTCAGGTTTGTTCTGCACTGAGCAAGTGTGTTGTGTGCAGAAGTACAAAATATGAAATGGTCAGGTGAGATGACCAGATTATGGCAAGTCAGTGACCTGAACAGCAAAGCTCAGCTGAACTGCATGGGATGAGGCTGCAAAGTGTTCAGCCCTCAAACAAAATGAAATTACTCACCTAGCTTCAGAATCCACGTGTACTTGCATAGCTAGCTTTTGAATATAGAAATAAATGGAATCTAGGGTTATGAAGGTACAGGTAAGAGAAAAACATGATGGACGTGGAAGAGCTTTGCAGATCAGCGCAAGCCTTAAATATCATTTCTTTTATTTCTTGGTCATACTGACTGCTTCTCTAGCGCGTTCAGTACTCAGTGCCTCTCAGAGTTTTCTGTTAGGGGACTGATCCCTTCCCCATCTGATTGTGCCTCACTTCTGGCTGAAGACTTAAAGAAGCTGTCAATCTTTGAAAGATGCTATCAGTCTTTGCAGAAGTGGAGAAAAAGAAGATGGAGTCAGGTTTTGGTATCATTTAGACCATATAGGATGAAGACTTCTCTGCTTTGTTTTCCCTCAAGGAAAAGAGATACAGAGAAGTTGAAGGTGCTCTCGTGTATGATTGTACAGTCAGTCAGCAGCAGAATCAGCCATCTAGGTTGCCTGTGGGTGTATCTTGTGGTGTTGGCTCAATGTAACTGTTTTTGAGGTCAGTTCATTCCAGTGCCCTCTATTATGGGAGCTGAGGTTGCCCATTCCTCATCCACATTCCAGTTGTCAAGGGTCCCTTATGATGGCCAGCAGTACAGCTCCAGAATAAACTAGAAGCTTGAACCTTTCATTGGGTCTCTTGCCAGCAGGTGGGAACCTTTCAAAGTTGTCCTTTTACTGAGAAGGGCTGAATCGTCCGCCCTAAAGCATCCCTTAATGCAATTAAAACCAGCACTACTGCTTCTCCAACACTGGGGCCTCCGATACTGGGAGGGGAAGCGGTGGCTCCTCTTTGAAGTCCCACCTACGTGAACATCAGTGGCAGGACTTCAAAGGGAAGCTGCTATTTCCTGTTGGAGCTCAGCCCTGGTGCTCAGCACTGCTAACAAAGCAGTCGGACTGGTTGCAAAGGAACTGATCCAGCAGAGCCCTTAAGCACATGCTGAAGTCCCTTGGGACTTAACCATGTGGTCTGCTGGGCTGGGACTCAGCTGGGCTGGAGACGGGACTGGCCAGGGTTACATCTCCCAGATCCACTTTTCAGGGTGAAGAGACAGGCTCAAAATCTTTCACAAATGGATAGGTGCTGCAAAGCTTGGCTCTGTGTTCATAAACAATGATTTGTGGTACCTGTGCAGCAGCAGCAGGTGGGAAATACCATGAGAAATCAATACTACTGAATCTAGCAAAGGTCCTGGCGACAGACAACAGGTTGTAGTAACTAGCAGCAAATGCTTGAAAATCATGAATTCCTGCTACATGAAATCAGCTTTGTTGAGTTCACCTGTAAGAGGCTGGCCAGATGAGGATCCAACCCAAAAAACAGAGTTGTAAAGACAGGGTCTATATGCAAGCAGGTAAGAAATGCTAAAGACACAATCACTCAGCTTCTCCTTTCGATGAGTAGTACTTTATTTTAGAGTTACTCTGCTGTCTTAGGAGCTACTTGCAGGCTAACGGTAGAATGGGGATGTAATTTTCTAGCAAGCATTATTTAAGTAATTCCCGTAATTTGCACCAACTTCTGCTCTCATTTCTTGTCCTCAGGCTAGAGGTAGACCTTATGGTCATGATACACAACGGATGGCACAGCTGCCACCTCCAGCCTCGTTCTGAGTATCACTTAACCACCTGTCCAGTAGCAGTGCTGCATGACAGCTTCTCCCTTATCACAACCTGCATGAACCCCCACAGCTGCTTCATGTGTAGAAATTAAAAGTTGTCTGGGAAACATTTCATGTGTGGCTCTTTGTAACTGGAAAGGCTTGCAGAACTGTATCAGGCTTGAGTGCAGTGCTTTTTGTAGGCTTTGGAAATAAACAGGTCATGAATCCTAAAAAAGCCCAATCATTTCCAGGTCTTGCTCCCAGAATTCCTCTCATGCTTGAGATACCCCAGCTTGCCAAGCCCCATGATAGACAGCAGTTTTCCTCTATGTTGCTATTCTTCTTACAGGTTTGGAGTCCCAGGGGGCAACTTGTGCCTATTTGTTAATCCCCCACCCCAAGACACTCTGCTGAGAATAGTGTCATTCCTCAAGATTGTTGTCTCAGACAAACTGGAAATGACTTCATTTAGATCATGAAAATACCCAACTGTCAGGACACTGGATTTGGATGTCACTGCAGACATATATGCCCAGCCATTCAGGTTCTCAGAGGAAATTTCTGACACACCTTTGCTGTGCAAATGAACACCGCGTAGTTAGTGCTGACCAAGGCAGCAAGATTTACTCAATTCCATGACACTTAAGTCTCTGCTCTGTGATTTTATGTGGAGGTCTGGTTTGGAAGTACCCACACACAAAGCATAGACATGTATTGGATGGGGCAGTTGTTGACAAACAGACATGACTCATTGCTCATGCCTGAATGCTCTTTGTTCCTGAAGGTGAGTGTGGTCACTTCACTTGGGAGTGAAGCTGGTGACCTCAGGGACTTGGAAAAGTGCAAACTCAGCTTTTCTGCACCTTGAGAATTCACAAGAAGGTTCTGAAGCAATTTCTTAGGAACAGAGTCTTACGTTGTCTGTGAAGCTTGGGGCTAGTGTGTGGGGAAATTGTTCAGTGCTTGGTTCTAATGTAGATGTTATAGGTGGCCATGAGAAGTTCATTCACTCTATTTCTTTGATTTCCCAGCTGTAAAAGCATGCGGTAACGCACTGGCACAGGCTGCCCAGGGAGTTGGTGGAGTCACCGTCCCTGGAGGCATCGAACAACCGTGGAGATGTGGCACTAAGCAATATGGGGTAGTGGGCATAGTGGGGTTGGGTTGACGGTCAGACATGATGATCTTAGAGAGCTTTTCCAACCTTAATAATTTTTTGATTCTGTAAAATGGATTAATAGCTTCTTACTCATGTGGCTACTAGCTAGCAAGTTCTTCAGGTAAGGAGTCAGGCTTGTACAGGTACTGGCTTTGCTCTTCAGCGGGATTCTCCTACAAAATGAATATATAATATCAACAACTAATTGGGGTAGGATGGATTTTTGGAAGAACTTCTTCCAGAAGCTGCTTGGATTCAAAGAAAGTACATTTTGTTAATCTTCATTTGTGTGGTTTCTACCCATGGGTTAATACTGAAAAGGTTTTATCCAATTCAGGGTATACAGGGTGCAAATATTTCTATTTGAATAATACTGGAGAATAAATTTAGAAATGTTTAAAGAGGGTATGAATACCTCAATCTGCTAGGTGGAAAAATTACTACTTCTTGTGGGTAACCCAAACTGTTTAAGTTGCTAAAAACATACCTGCCTTAAAAAGAAAGAAAGAAAGAAAGAAAAAGAAATAGCTGAAAAGAGAGCTTTTTTTAAAAAAAACAACTCTCTCCAGATTTCTAGTTTAATATTTCAGTATGCAACAGTATTTTCATAACTGCAGCTTTTTTGGGCAGAGGTGGGGGAAATTAGAATATATTAAAGAACTCTGGAAACCACTTTCTATTTGTAAAACATGTTGCGTGTGTATCATAACACCTACAGTACTTGTAGCCCTGCCAGATTGTGCATTGACTGCCAGAATTTTCCTCGCTAAATGACATTATACTACTTTGTGGGTATCAAAACAAATATTTTGAGGGGAGGGAGCATTCTCATCCACAAAACATTCGTCATGCTTGCAGTATTCAGTAGTAGCGTTTTACTTGAAGGCTGCTGTGCTTTTCAGCTGCTTAACATAAGCCAAAGGATAGGTGTGATGAATGTTTAGTGCTTTCCAGCTGTCCATTGGCATAATATTTTTTGCAGTCTAGCAGCCCTTAGGATCTCTTAAGGATTTTAGGGCTTTGTGATGCTAGGCACTGTATGAACACAATGGAAGGCAGGAGTAGAGATAATAGAATCACAGAATCATAGAACTGGTTGGGCTGGAAGGGACCTCAAAGCCCCTCCAATTCCAACCCCCAGCCGTGGGCAGGACTGCCCCCCAGCAGCTCAGGCTGTCCAGGGTCCCATCCAACCTGGCCTTGAGCACCAACATGGGGCACCACAGCTCTCATCACTGCAAGGAAGGAGAAAATAGGTGTAGAGGTTGCTGAGGTCTCCTCAGTTCAGCCACTAGAACAGCCTCAAGTGAGCTCTTCCAGCTTCTAAAATAAAGCTGCCATAAGCTGGCTGTAGCTGACACCGAGAGCCATGCCCCTGCTGCAGCCTGCTGGAGCTGCTGCTGTGCCAAAGCTTGAGAGGAGCAGGGAGCATTGCCCAATGCCTTTGGTACACTCATGGCATCAGTGTGCTGCAAGCTGCATCAGCCAAGCAGGGAAGTGAAGATATTTGCTGACATTTTATATTATGTTTCAGTGGCACTCCTTTTTTTGTTTGGGATAAAAGCTGCGATTAAAATGTAAGCTAATTAGTAGTTAGTTATTAACATCTATTTGCTTTTTAATCATAATGGACAGTTGTGATCAGTTTTCACAGGTGTAAAGAACCAGTGTCCTGCTAAGAGCAGTAATGTGCTTTAAGCTGCAGCTCTGCAGTTTCCTGACCGGAGAGGCCTGTTGGATTTTGGGATTTGTTATTAGAGATGAATGATTAAAATAGAAAAGAAATGGAAAGCTGCATTGGAGCCAATTAGGAAAAAGTCTTCAGGAATAGGCTGTTCTGCTTTTTACACTGTCCTTCTAGAATTGTTATTGTCTGGGATTGATGGGGTTGCTCCAGAGGCTTCAGGGCACATTAAAGGGTAATAAGGAGGGCATGGGGTGAGAAAAAGGTTCCTGCTGGGTTAAAGAGAGACACATGATAGCTCATCTGGGAGCAGAGAGTCAGGTTTAATAATGTCCTTGCTAAACGCGGTTAATAATTGAGGTCAGGGCCCTGGGTGAGGGTAATAAGGGGATAGGCTCCCATGTGTGGAGTGATGGGAAAGGACGAGCCGTTCGCAGCTCTAGTGATGCTGATAGGAGCGCTCAGCGGGCTGGGCTGGCTCACTGGGGACCGGGATGGCCTCAGCTAGTTCGCAGAGCACTCGGTTTTGGTTCTTTTTTTCCCGTCTTGTCTTTTGAAATGTTTGGTAATCACATGACTTACAGAACAGAGGGGCAGCAGAGAAGTAAGCATGCTGGCTTAGTGCGGTCAGAATGGCAGCTAATCGGCTGGTGGAGATCCAGTTAAGACAACAGGCTTATCTCGCTCCATCTTGCTGATGTGGTAATGTACAGCTGGAAGTAGAGGGCTCTACATTTCCCTCAGAAGGATTGCATTTAGGTAGCTGCATGCTGTACATCTGAGTCCCTCCCAAGTCCCACTGTGGTCATCCTCAGAGTGCTATGCTGAAGGCAGCATTGCCTTCTCACTGTGCAGAGGAGGAATAAAACTCAAACAGCCTAGAGACTTGGTTCAGGTCAGGCTGGGAATCTCTGCTGAAACAATTACTGATCAGACTTTTAGGTTTTTGTTCTAATGGGGTTCTGAGCAGTGTCCATACAGCATTCACATTTACACTGCTGGTGTTGCCACAGACCTGAGGGTATTCTCACAAGTATGCTGGGAGAGGGCCTTATACTTGCTACAGGGGCTGACATACAGGGCAGTTGTGTTCAAGGCATAGTTTCTGGGTTACAAATGAAAGTTACTCTTCATTGTCATCACTCTGAGAAGCCCCAGTCTCCTTGTATCAAGGAGATAGTGAAGAATAGCCTTCAAATGAAGAACCCAAACTGGAGAAATGTACTGTTTGCTTTGTGTGCTGCACTTCCTGGCCCTGCTCCTGCTGCTGGGTGCAGGTGGGGTGATGCTGCCTGGTGCTGGAGGCCCATGGGCTGCTCCCCAGGGCTGTCTCTGCACCAGGTCTGAGCTGCAGCCTGGCATAGCAAAGGGAAGCAAGCACAGCCCATCAGCTTCTTCCACCTCATGGCAAAATTGGAGGGAGGATGGGAAAAAAAAAACACACTCTTTGATTACAACCCATGTATGTGCTTTGGCAGAGAGAACACAGTGTAATTGTGGGCCAGAATTTTGCGATTAAGCAGTAAATCCTTGAAAAGTGTAGTTCTGCAGGCTTTAGGTGAGGGAAAAGCATGTGTCTCAGGTTTGCCCTCAGGGCTAGGGGAATGGTAATGTGCTGGCTGGTCAGAGGCACTATGGTGCTGTGTGGGTCTGAGTTCCGCTCCAGACACTTGCACAGTATCTGTTGCAGATTCCCCCACCAGACACTCCATCATCCCAACCTTTGTTGGCCTTCCTATTTGTTAGGAAGGGGGAAAGCCACCCTTGCCCAGGTAAAAGGTGTGGGAAAAGGGCAGCCCTGTGCTAGTCATTGCTTTGCCCAGCACAGCATCACCTCACTGCCTCATGTAGAGAGGATGACCCGCAGGGACTCTGTGCCGGCAATTAATAATAAATCACAAATATCACCCAGGTTCTCTGACAGACCCTTCCTTCCTTCCACAGGCTTGCACTCAAGGTATGGGGTAAGAAAAACAAAAAAGGAAAGAAATAGCTTACTCCGTGGCCAGATTACATTAGTTTGGCAGCGTTTGCCTGAAAAAGGCCTGGTAGCACATGAAAAATTAATCAGTATGGGAAGGACTGGAACGCTAGCACGAGATCTAGCAGGCTGATGAAGCACTGAAAACACGGCATGAATAAGTCATTCATAGCTTATCAACCCAGTAATCATTTCCTCGGTGATAACCACTTTTTAGAAAGTATTAAACTGAACATGGCATGGACTTAAAATGTAAGATAAATCCGGGTTGTGCTTTGCCTGGTGGTGTGGCTGAATGATGGAGGGGGCCGGCAGGAACGCAGCACTTTCTTTGGGCTCTTTGTGCAGGGCCATGTGACAGGCACGTCCCTGGGGACGGCAGTGCCCAAAGGGACACACCTCTGCAGGGATGCAGCAACATACTGCTCCTCTCACATCCCAGTGCTCCTGGGTCAGCAGAATACCTGGCATAGTTTGTGGCTACCCAGACTTTTCGTGCTCCCCACTCCGAGCTTGGGTCCTGTGCAAAAAAACAGCATGCTGTCTGCAGAAAAATATTCGACTGTGAGACATAAGTTAATCTTAATTGTTGCATTTCCTCACTTTTTGGCTTGGTTTTGTCGCTGCCGTGATGTTCTCTTAATGCCGTTGTTGTTTCTTACATTAAGTGTTCTACAGATGATGGATGGTCAGGGCTCTCTGATGTTTCCTTGCAACAGCTCAAGTATGCGTGCTGCTAAAATATTGGCCAAAGGAGATGATTAAGAGCATGTGATGGAGTTGGGGCTTCTGATCCTCTGTCTGGGTGCCATCCTCACAGGTATTTCCAGCTGAGATTATGCCGCTGTGCCCCTGCTGTGCCTTCATCTGCGTTACTCCACTGTTCCCAAAAGAGAATCCATCCCTGCTGGTGGTGACAGGTCTCCCAAAGTCACAGAGTCCCAATTGTCTTCTCTGTGCGATTCATTTGCCACATGTTTAAAAATGAATGTAGCTATGTGAATAAGAGGAAAAGTTCAGGCGGAGGAATAATTTATAATTCCCAATAATATTGCTTCTAGCTACTGTTCTATAGTGCCAATTCCTGCCCGCTGTGGTTTGAGCAGCTAACAGCTATAAAAGTTTGTTGACCCGAGAGGCTTAGTATCAACCATAGGTACAGTCAAAGTCAATATGGAGGCTGAAAATCTAGTGCTAACAGAAAAATAGAAGTCAATATTTAGGATGTGAGTCAGGAACTTAAAATAGGAAAGTGAAACAGATGAGGGCTGTAGCTGCAACAGTGTTGGAGGTGAAATGTTTAGATCCGAGGACCACTGCTGATTACTATCTTCCCCTCTAACAAGGTTGCTCAGTCTGCTTCAGAAATTCATTTCCAGTGGCCAGGCCACCTCCCTGACCTATATTCCTCAGACTGCCATTACGTCAGAGCCTGCCTATTTGGGGCTATAAGTGAAATCCTCTGTCTTCTAGGTGAAATCCACAGGTAATTATACATGGGGCAAATATGGGCTGGGGCACAGAGAGGCCAGCAGAAGAGTTTGGCTTAGGTCTGTTTATACTGGAAAATCCCCTTCTAAGGCTGTACTGTTAATTCTTCAAGGGGAGGGGAGGGGTCATGGGGAAACTCCCCTTGTTGGAGGCAGTAGCTGACGGGAACAGTGATTTCACAGTGAGGCTTTTCCAGCTAAGCATCAGGTGGAAAAGTAACCAGCCTTAAGTGGGGGTTTTCAGACTGGACAGGGGCACGATGAACTGAGAGCTTTTACCCACAAATGAAAATGATGTGGCCTTATTTACACAGTGAGGTATGGGGAGCAATGCCCGAGCACACTGATGATGAATTTATATGCCCTTCAGTGACATGGTATTTTCATTTTATACAACTTTCCTCAGTTTGGCTGCATTGGACCAGACCTCCAGGAGATGTGAATCTGTCCAACCCCATTCAAGTGGAGCCCATTTACTCCAGCTAAGGTTCTAGCCCACATCTTCTGGGATTTAAAGAATTTGGCCCCCAACCACGTTCTCCCATTGCAGTAGCTTGGTAGCTCAGAAGGTTTCTTGGGAGTCACCCTGACATTATTTTGCTTCTGTAATAGAACTCCATGGCATCCCCCTCTGACACATGTGATGACATTCCTTTGTTTTGGCTTTGATATCATAACATTGTTTTCACAGACTTGCCCTGATCTTATTGTGACAAGGTCAAATCCCATTCAATTCAAGAGGAAAGTATTAATACTGAGGTGAAAAACCTCTGGTATTAATTAAGCTCTGAATAGTAACTTCAGGCGTATGCTGCTGTCCTTATTTGTTGCATGTAAAATACTTCAGCCAACACAATTGGTCTGTGCTAATGATCCACACAGTGCTAATTTTAGTTTTAAAAAATATGTGTACTTGAATGATTGCTGGGCTGGGTAAAAGAAAAAAAAAAAACAGATGCAAAATCTGAACCGTGCTCAAAAGTAAGACCAGAAGTAGAAGAGAAAGATGTCCAACAAGCAACCTTGCAATACAACACAGTTGAATGGGAAAATACGTTGCTGAAATTATTATGGGGGGTGAAAAGTAAGTTTTTAACTAAGCTATATATTTATGTAAATTTGAACTTTTTATTCTGAAACCCAAATCTCAAGTATTTCAGCTGAAACACAGTTTGATTGTAATATGGTTCCTGTTTCTTGGAACCCAATCAGACTATCATGAATCTTGCCAGCTTTTAATGTAACATAATTGCTGACTTGCACAATTCGCTAGTGTTATTGTAATATCAAACAATTGTTATTTTGTATTGTACTCAGGCAACAGGGACAGTGAGTGGGTCCTGAAGTATATACATGGGGATGTACAGTGCCTGGTAGCTATTTCCCTTAGTATTTAGTGTAACAGAGTATACAAACTGCAGTACAGGGTGAGGAAAGACATGCCCATGCTCCTAAATGAGGCCTGCTGTGCAGTCAGAATGTAACAGGATCCCAGGCTGATGGGGTGTTTCCCTGAGCTGGAGAACCCCTGGTCATCTCATGGTCCCATTTACTGCAGCCTTTTTTCTCCCTAAGGAAGAAGTAAACCAATCTCTGTATTTTCTCCCCTTGGGGACTAATATTAATATGGATGTCACACCTTTCATCCAGGCTTTTCCAGCCGGAGAGTTCTCAGAGATAAGGAATCCATAATCTGTCTGTAAGGGTATGTGTAACGAGCTTTCTTAAGGCTGATAGAAATCCAGAGTTTCTGGTTCTCAAGAAACCAGAGGAAACTACTTTTTCTTTCCTTTTTTAGTGTCAGGTAAAGCGGCAGCTCTGGGTCTGGCAACTGCTCCATTTCCCTTCTGCTGCGTTTCTGCCGAGGCCTGTTCTTTCATGCCATGCTGACTCTGGTGGCAGAGTGAGCATAATTCTGGTCCACCAGAGCTTTCTGTAGTGAGCGTCTCAGCTGGGAGCACTTATCATCTTCAAACCTCTGGGCTAGTCCTGGGACTTCTGAAAGGCAAACTGTGATTTAGTTTGAAACAAAACTGCTAACAGGGGACTAAACAAGGCCGTTGTCTAAAGCACTGGATATGTGTCAAATGCTTTGAAGGTTTTGTTTTAAACATAGTAGGTATTGTAAAATGTTCTTGTTACTTACTGCTATCAGATGCAGCAGTACAGATTTTAGAGGCACTGAATGTCCTAAATTGACCTAAAATTGTTTTATTCTGCATAAACATGTCATGATTTTTGAAGAACTTAGGCTCTTTCATGGACAGAAACTTGGAATTTCTCCTCTCAAACAGTACAAAGCTTTCTATTGTGAGCTCTGACACGTCAGGAAATATTGGATCTCAGACTTACCATTCTTCAAGACTGAATATTGTGTATTCTGTTGCTCTGAAGATTGTAGTTTTACAGAGATGTTACCACTAAGGAAGAAAGTGTGAATCACTGTCACTTGGGCACATGTCTAGAGATACATCTTCGTGGAGGTCTAAAGGAGGAATATTGAAATCTGTTTCCTTACTCCACTTGCCATAAGGAGGATGAAAATTACCTTGACAAGAGGATATGAAGAACTTTGTAAGGCTGGTCTAACAATGAGCTGCAAGACAAAGCAACAACTCCTTTAGTGAACCTATGCCATCTCCAGATAGCAAAAGACAAAATTCTTTACTGTTGCCCCAACACAAAGAAGCATGTGTCTGGACGTATTAAACACCAGCTACATCTTCCTGCAAAACTGACTGTGGGAAGGAGAAAAGAAAGAAATGGAAAACCCAGTGCTGCTTTCAAAGTAGCTATTTGACAATGATACACAAAAATTTAAAGGAGAGGTAAAAAGCCCTCAGAGCATTGTATGCCTCTGGGTGAGACTGGGAAACAAGCACAGGCTCCTGGGCTAGCCTGCTGCAGGTACATTGACCCTTTTGCCTAAGATGTATTTCATTAGTATATCTCAAGGAGGATGGGCTGTTAAATAATTCAAGCTGGATAAGATTTGCTGCAATGGAAAACTTGTATGCCTCTATGCCTCTCTAGCTGAAAAACCATTAGCAAAAAGAGATCAGCACAACATTGTTGAAAACTGGACTGTAAACCTAAGAGGAGAAAATATAGCTGGATTTGAAACTACATTTTAATTTGCCACACTTCTAAATATTTATTGTACATCTCACAATATATTGAAATTAAAACCTGAAGTATGACGTACAGTAAATAATTCAGAAAGGCTCTTTCATCAAGTGTGAGCTAGGTTATTGATACTTCATTTTAGTTAAATAGACAGTAATGTCAGCTCCTGCAGGGATCTCTCTGCTGACGGGTTTTGCTGGAGTTGGTACTGGTGAATCCTTCGTAGACCTCAGCCTTGCAGCTGCCCGTGTGCATGCTCAGCAGTAGGCTGCAGGGCAAGTCGTGACCCAGACTGTGCTGACATGCAGCACTGTGGCTCTGGCAGAGGGCAGGCACTTGTGTGGTGCTACCCCTCAACTTGTCCCTGCAGCTTTGGGATGTGGCTGCCTGCAGAAGATGGGCCATGCTTGGAAGTGTCCAGAGCAGTGCTTTGGGTGGATGTGCAATCTGCTTTGAAGCTAGAGTGCTCCTCTATGTTCCTGGGATAATTGCTCTGGGGGGAAGAAAGTCTTTCAAAAGCAGGAGAAAGGAGGCCTTAATTACTTGACGAAACCAAATATTGACATTTCCTGCATGTTAAAACTTTCATTCTCAAACCATTGATAAGGAAAAATATTTTCAAGCTTAAAACAAATTCTGAAGGTAGAGCACACATGGGAGTCAGGGGAGGCTGTCTTCGAAGAATAGATTCTGAGTTTTCTTGTCATGTTTTATCAGGGGCTAGTCCCAGAAATGCCAAGGTCTTGTAACAGATGTATTTAGGATGGTCTTCAGCTGCTTTGAGTCAGCACAGTTTCAGCTGAGCTCTGTAGGTTCTCCAGACTGACTTCCTATTTCTCTCCAAGACTTAAAACAGAAGCTCTAAAATGTTATCAGCAAAAGTGGTACTAAAACAGAAAGTGTTCTGTATTATACTGATGCACAGTCAGACCAGAAAGAAGCTCTACATTGCCATAGAAAAATCTAGGTCTGTATTTATGATCTGATTGCAATTATTAGCAAACTTCACTCCAGATATAAAAACCATCCATAGAGGCAGTAAAGAACATTTGTAGACCTTCAGGTTGGCACAGGAAATTAAGCTTCTAATACGGTGACACCTGGGCAATAAAAAGAAGAAGTGAATGTCTTGAAATCTGAAACAGTCCATCTTCCTTCCCTCACTCAGAACTCCTTGATTGCTCTCAGGTCTTAATGGGACATAATGTGCTGAGGACAAATGTGCAGCAAGAGCCATGTAATACAGGGGTGATGACACCATGCCCAGCGAAATGTCTGCATGAGGTCTGTGTGTGGCTGATGTTCATGGAGTGTGGAAGTACTGTCTTACCTCATCTTTTACTTTCTGCATCCATATGTCCATGGGTTGAAGGTGTTTCTTGCAGCACAGGAAGCAGTGGCTTCAGCCCCTCCTCATGTTGGGAAATTGTTTCAGGGTGTTTCAAATCATTCTGATTAATGCTTCTCTTGGCAGGGAGGGCTGGAAACTGTTTTAAGACACATCTACTGGTTCTGTTATCCTGGTGTGAGGGACTGTCTGGGATAAGGGTTGTTTTGGCATGGGAATGTGAGTGGGTTTCTTCTGATCATGCCTGTGCTTCATCTTAACTAACTGCATTTTGTTCAGCATGGGAGGGAACTGTGCATGATCCTTTGCCGTGACCCCTAGCACAAGCCAGATTCCTATAGCTTAAGTATCACACAAATCTCCATGGAATCATAGAATCACCAAGGTTGGAAAAGACCTCTAAGATCATTCAGTCCAACTGTCCACCTACCACCGATATTTCCCACTAAACCATGTCCCTCGGTACAATGTCTAAACACTTCTCGAACACCTCCAGAGATGCTGACTCCACCACCCCCCTGAGCAGCCCATTCCAGCACCTCACCACTTTCTCAGAGAAGTATTTTCTAACATCCAATCTGAACCTCCCCTGGCGCAACTCGAGGCCATGATGTTTAGGATCTCCTCTGGAGGACTTCACATGGGTGCTATGGTTCATGAAGATGTAGCCTGCCAGCATGCAATGAGAGAGAGTCACAGCTCTGGGTGTAACAACTTCTGTGAGATCAGGTAGGGAATCTGGGCTGGAGGTGGCCACTGAACCGGTGTGTCTATGGCAATGCCCATCAGGTCACTGGCGCAGGAGAATCCCATCTCTTTGCTGAGCCCGTGGTGGCAGGCTGACCTTATCCAGCGACGGGACTTGTTCTGTGCAATTCTCAGCTGATACGATACAACTAGAAAAGCTGTCTGTGGGAGACACAGCACAGCATGAAAGGTGTGCAGGGCCAAGGATCCAGCTCTAAGTTAGGTTCCTACAACTCGGCATCAAGAGGCACTGAAGCACTTTCTGCTCTGTGGTGACTCTCAGTAGCCCCTCAGAAGTGCCTCCATCTACACACAGATTTTTCTCTCTGGTTGACTCACTTGGCTGCTGCAGGGATCCAGCTGGCACTGCTCTGAAACTGTTTTCACCTTCCATGCGCTCTGTCATTGCTCAGAAGCCTGCTGCTGCAGGAGAAGACCTCAACTTCAGGAGAATTTCAGTGAGATCATCAAACTTGTGCTTTATAGGCTTTTCTCCACTTTGCTTACTTTAATGGTGCTGCTGCTGCTGCAGTTGGTGCAGATTACACGGGTAGCACTTGCAGGGAGACTGAGGCACCCAGTGAGAAACATCAGCTTGGAAAAAACACTCCTGTCCATACATCTGTGGTCCTCCTCCCCCCATCCTCCCTTGAGCATGTCATTCTTACTTTAAAAAAAAGGGGGGGGGGGGGGGGAGGGAGAAGGGGAAAGCTTTGAAGGCTTAAATCTCAGATGTGAGCTTAATTGAGCTTTTATTGCCTTTTTTCATCCCCAAAAGCTCATGTTCACTCAAAATGGCAATTACTTGAATCTAATTGGAACCATTTTCTGTAGCTCCAGACTCATTGCTTGATCTCAATAATAAATGAACTTACCAAATATTTCTGTTACTAAAGGAATTGTAGTTGGGCAGGCCACATTATCAATCACAATTTCTTTTTGTAGGCTTAATATGAACCTCATTTGATTTTGAACAAAACAACGTTAGCTAAAATGTTAGCTACTGTACCTTTGGCTGTGGCAGGGAAGGGATTGTGGCTCTTCCAGATTTGGAAATTTGTTTACAAATAAAGGATTTGAACTGAGATTTTAATTACTCAAAGAATTTACATTTAATTCAAATATAAATGCAAAGAATTTGTTTGTAATGTGGCAGTTCCAACCAAAATCAGGCTGCTGTTACCCAAAGTGTTGTGTGCACACCCTGAGAAGGGATTTCTGCTCAGCCAAGCCTGCTGTGGGAACCCGCTCACTGCAGGAGCATTGGTTTTGGCAGAGGAGCTGCAGTGAGGTGCTGGAGCCCAGGAGGAAAAGGAGGGAAAGGTCCTTCATTTCTTGAGCGGATTGGCCACTGGAAATGAAAAGCCTGCATCTAGGCAAAGTATTATTGAGCTGAGGTAGGGATGGGAGAAGTGCTTCACCTTGGTTATGCAGAAGCCCCAGGAACAGTGATTAAGGCAGTGATTAAGCAAAGACCACTGATATCTCAGCTCAATTTTTCCAGTGCAGAGCTCCACAGGCTTTAGCAAAGCTGTGCACAATTTGCAGCACTGCTTTAAATATTCTCTCTCTTGAACAGTCTCCAGGCACAGTTGGTTCAAGCAGTCCTGGGACCTGTTTTTATTCCATCATTTAGATTGAAGGAATGGCATTAAAAATGCCTTTGTCAGTAGTGGGACTAATGCAGGGATTGCCAGCAGTAATCACACTGCTCTTTAGGGACACTGAAAAACCCAAATTCTCTGAACACAATGGAGATGTTCCTACTGATGTTCTATGGCTCTGCTTAGAAGTGTTTGATGCGGATGATCACCATGTTGCAGTTGAGGTGTCTGCTCTTCCTGTTGTGCTCTGGGATGGCCACAGATCAAGTAAGAGGTTAGACTTTAAACTGTCTGCTGCAACAGCTGACATCTCTTGTGTTGGGACCAACAACACAGCAATATCAGTGCATCTTCTGGAGTTACTCAGGCACCCTGCACATGTAATTTACCTGCAGGATGCAGAATTCAGACAGCTTACTGCACCAGCATGGTTTCCCATTGGCAAGGAAACCAAACACTGCAGTGAAGTCTCATGCAGATGGCTTCTTGCAGCTTCAACAAATGGTAAGCACAATGTGACTGAGATGCACACAGGAGGCCAGCATAGGGCCCATGTGCAGCTTGGGCAAAATCTCACCCAGTTCCATGCTGCCTGTAAGCTGCCCTAGCTCTTCTGTAGAGAGACTTCAATCCATTAACCTACAGGTCTTGTTAAATGCGGGAGAGACATTCCAGGTAGAAGCCATCACTGTAATTCAGTCTAGAGGATTTTTTTTATTTCTAATGAAATTAGAATTCATTATTTCTAGTGTAAGCAAACATGTAAAATAATGTGTACAGCTGCCTGGACACACATGGCAATGAGGTGCAGATGACATTTCCACAGGCCAGCTGTGGAATCACTTTGGTTTAAGGGAAGACCTCTATTTTATCTGATCTCTTTATGCTTTCGTTTGGAGAATTTTTGCTTTTTTGTAGCTTTGACCTGTCTAAATCCAGCTTGTTTTATCGGAATGTGTCCAGTGTTGTAAATGAATGGAAAAAAGGAAAAAATAATATTTACATATTATTGCAGAGGTGTGTTTCTTTAATCTATTAAAGTTCCTTATTATTAACATCTGATTCTAGAAGTTGTTTAGAGAAAAAATGGATACAAAACACTCCAGTTTTTATTTTGCAGGGAAGCTGTTTTCCTACTAGCCGCAGAAGTCAGTGTCACATTTAACTTCGTAACTTGCAATTTCAGCCTTCCATTGGTATGGAGAGAGTGGCCCTAATTTTACAATGATTTATTCATCAGATTAATTTTTTGGTCATTAGAGTTCTTCCCCGGCTGTGTGAGCATCTAAACCAGCACTTACAGAATTTATTCTGTCTGTGTAAAATCAACGGAGTTGTTCTCAGTGTTGTTCTCACAATGATCCCCGCTCTGCTGGCTGTCTGTCCTGAGCACAAAGAGGGGTAGGAGAAATCTGGAGCAGGTTCTTCTCCTTCCTGAAAGCCCAGGGGCTGTTGGGGCTGCACTCAGGGCCATGGGATGCATGCAGGAAAGCAGGTGAGAAGCTCAGAGGTGCAAAATAAGTGGAGTTTTATCCATGGTTCCCCAGCTGAGCCGCACTGTTCTGGCTCCCGAGAGGTGATGGCACACTGTGCAAGGGAATTTGCTGTGCCCCTCTGCTGTGGTGGCTGACCCAGCAGGGGAACAAACCAGTATGTCAGTACTGTGACAGGTATCTTCATTGTCCCAGCTGAGGTTGCAGAACACACTCTCCCCAGCACAGGTGGTCTCACAATGTCAGAGCTTATCTCCGTTGCCAAACGAGGTGATTTTATTCCTTCTAGAATTTATGGTTTTCAGTACAAACGACAAACAAGGCATGGCAAGAATTCATCAGGAAACTGTTGCATAGATTTGGTATTGGGATTTTCAGAAATGTCTGCATGAGCCGACTGCTTACGTCTCTCTGAAGTTTTAGGAATTTGTGTCTCTAACCTGATTATGCATCCTCGAAAATCTTAGTGTGACCTATATAGGTCTTTGGGCTTCTGTATACCTCTTAAAAAACAGCCTTTCACTGAAACTGCTTTTCCCCTTCTGTAAAACATGAGGGGTTGTTGATCTTCCTCCTTTTGGAGAACAGTGGGAAGAAAAAGTACTGTGATGTCCAGGCTGTAGCTGTGCCAGGGATAGACATAAAAACAATTCAACATGTGCTGCTTATTATTAGTTTCTGCAGTTTGGAATATTCTTTCAGGATGGCTGCAAAGGGAGTGATGCAGCACCAGAGCAGACAAGGGCCTGTGGACAATCCAAGGATGTTCTCCAAAGATCCTCCACTGGTAACTCCTGTAACACACAATCCAACCGAGTACAAGTTAAGGGTTGATGTCTGAATGAAGATCTGTTGCTGTCAGAGCTTCTCTGAAAATTGGGCAGAGCTGGAAACAAGGGAAGTGATTGAAAGCAACTCGCAAATAGCTTTACTCCCAGCATGAAGCAGGTGCAGGAGCTGATTGCTTGTGCTGAGCACATGCCACAGGGCAGGCACAAAGCTTTACTATTGCTTTCTGTAGTTCTGTCTAGTTCTAAGAGGATATTTAAAATTGGAATGATAATGACCTGAGAAAACATGACTTTAGACTAGAAAATAAAATTGCAAGCATTCATTATCAAAAGCATACTGGCGAAGAAGTGTTAGAGAACAAGAATGCCTGATGATGCAATGTTTTTCATCCTGCGACTGAGCACAGAAAACCTTTTCATATGCCCTAAATCTGCAGCTACAATAAAGCCTTCATACAGACAATCTGCTTAAACAGAACGTCACGCTTGCCTTTATTTTATTTTAATTGCAAAACATTATCCAATTTCACTGCTCAAGTATGCACTTCTTAAGGCAATATGCGTAGCTTTATATTATCCTCCATTTTACTTGACGTCAATATCTGTTCAGTGATGAAATCATAAGCTCCTGAAGTGGCCCATCTATGACGCAACCATTTCTCTTTTATGTGGTGGAATGCCCTCACCTCCTTTTCTTCCTACCAGGACTTATGTAATTTAAAAAGCCCTCTTTGCTCTGAGTCTTCTGGCTGGAATAGTCAGCATCATGGTCTCTTCAAACGTGTGAACTTGTTCCACCAAAACCAAAAGGAATTTTGCCACTAGGTGAGATGGAGCCGTGGGATTCTGGATATTTCAGATTTCTTATTGGCATTCACATACTATTTAGCCCCAAACAGTAGCACCACTCAAGTCATAGGCTGTTTCCTAACAGGGCTTGTGGTGATCTGTAAGTGGGGGTCTGCAGAATCATCCCCATTTCAAAGGAGGGAAAAGTGAGGCAGGAAGGGGGAGAAAGGGGTACTCAGTGCTGAGACAAGGACTGAGGTGTCCTGAATCCTTGTCAGTTCACCACCTACTGCACCTCCCCATTCTGACAATCCACATACTGAAGGTAATTAAATGCATATAAATCATAGAATCATAGAATGGCTTGGGTTGAAAAGGACCACAATGATCATCTCATTTCAACCCCCTGCTATGTGCGGGGTCACCATGCACTAGACCAGGCTGCCCAGAGAGACCCCTGTCTCAGTTTGAAACCATTCCCCCTTGTCCTATCACTATAAATGATGACGGTGCCCAGGAATCTCTCAGGTAATGGCACAGTTATTCTCCAGGCTGCCCAGAGGTGTTACAGCATTTTTCCACTTCTTCGGGATAATAAGAGGAAAACAGGGAAAAAAAGGTTATCCTTTTTTTCCTCTTTCCCCAAAAATCATATGAGTTACAAACAGTAGGAATTGATTTTACAGTATGAAAGTTGCACAGCCATGGGAGCTCTAACAGTGTTAGAAGCAACTGCTATCATTCATTAGCACTAGAAACATCTTTGAAATGTAGAAAACACGGGCTCTGCGCTGCAGTTCCTGATAAGTTTCAATTTTCTTGCTACTATGATGGAAAGAGAGCCAAGATTTGATGAATGAAATTGAGACTCACCATGAAACAGAGCAATAGCTTTGATGAGCTGCCAGATTCCAGCAAAGGTGAATAAGAAAGAAAAAGGCATTTCTGAATAAAATGCCTTTCTCCTCTTCAGAAACAAATAATCGTCTTATAAATTACCTTCTTGAGTGAGAATCCATCCTTCGTGGAACAGGAGACGGACTGCAGAGCAGAGACAGTTGATGGATGTTAAAGACAAACTACCAGAAGACAAATGCATCTTGAGAAAACAGCATGAAGTTGTATTTTCAAGAATGACCACACATCATATTCGCACAGATGCCACCGGGGAGCCGAGTTGAGAAATGGAAGAGCTTTCAGATAATCTCTATCCTTTATGAAGCCAAAACCTCAACATCACTAACGCATCTTAACTCATTTTCAGAAGCCACACCCCTCACATTTGATGCTGTATCATGCGGATTGTTCATGCTTCACCAGAGGTTTCTCTTAAGAGGTTTAGTCACTGCAATGTACAGAATACATAAAAAACCCTCAGTACAATTAATATGTCAGGTCAAAAGCTCACTATATTTGTGGAAATTGGCCTAAGAGAGGAATTTTAGAAGTGCTTGGTGTTGGTCTAACAGGTCTGCAGAAGTCAGTGGTAGAATGTTGAACAGCAGTGTGCACAGAGCAATATGTGTGCCTCTGCAGACCTGCCCTCCAACTAGACCAGGAACTGGAGTGTTTTGTTAGTGACTGTGAGTTCCAACTCGAGGTCCCAGCAGCATTTTTCTTTGAAATCTTCCAGCTGGCTTCTGCCCACTGCAACATTGGTGCTGGTCACAATTAAAGCAGGACAGAATAAAGACACTACCTGGTGGCACTACAGAAATGCAATTTGATGTAGTATTAGTAGGAAGAAAGCGCTGTGGGGCAGAAGACTTTCTTCTTGCCTCCCCAGGCTTGAAAAACAGATCTCACTGGGTTGTAAAAATAGATGTCTGTGGGTACTTTATTTTACTAAGAAAATCCAACAGTGCATAAAGTTGACATCTATCAGCTGCAATTGGGCACCTGCAAAGGAGCACCTGGATCTGAAACCCTAGAAGCAGGTGCCTTTAGCTGAATACTCAGTGGCACAGAAAAAGCCCACACCAAACCACAACAACACTGAAGCAAGAAAAAAAAAAAAAAAAAAAAAAGGAAGAAAGAAAGAAAAGTAATAGGGTGTGGATGTGCAGAAATTAATCCAGTCCACTATACAAAGTTCAGGAGTATGGAAATGAAGTTTCACAATTGCAGATCTGTACGGTCCAGTTTCCTAAAGCCCAATGTCTATATCAGATCTCTTCAGCACGAGTGCTGGTTTCTCTGTCAGGAGTGGAGCTGTTGCACCAGCTCTATCTGATGGTAGCTCTGTAAGAGAGGTGAGGTGAACCTTCTGCAGATGTGCTGCTTGCCTCCTCGTGTTCATGGAACCCTGGAGGGATTGTGGACCAGGAACTACCATTTGCCTTCAGTTTTGTTAGCTCAGGCTCATGGTGCACAGCTGTAGGGATGGGAATGGGCCAAGGGCATTGTGCCTGCTTCAGAGGCTCCTTCTCCAGGCTCATCACCCGATAGAGGATCTCCTGCAGACAGTGCTGCGCTGGGCACTCAGCACAGCCTCTGCTTCAGGCACAAACACAGGCAAAGAAGCAAGAAATGACTTTTTCCTGGCATGACCCACTACAGAATTGGACTGGGATGGCAATTAGAAGTTGAAGTGCACATTTAATGCCAGTGATGTGTAAACTACATTGCCATTGTTATTTTAGTGCTGATTTACATAATTGGCATAGTGGCACCCTGCTTGCACCTTGCTTGTGCCGAAGACTCACAGGAAGTCATAAAACTAAACATTATGTGCACTGAAATGCAATGGAAAAGTTACAAAACTTTTGAGGGCCTTTACCATGCCGTGTGTGCCCTGCAGCAGTGACGGTCAGGTGAAGAAGGCTGGGGAGCAGCTGGGCCAAAGCAGCTCTCCCGGCTCCACAGTGATGCTGGCACAGTGCTGGGAGTCCCGACTGGGCACGTCCCAGGGCACAGCTGCAGCTGAGGAGAAGGCAGGAGAAGGGACCTGTCCCAGTGCAGATGTTGTGTCGTGCCCTAAGTCAAGACGGAGGGAGAAGGCCACTCCCAAAGGAGGAGCTGGGAATGGAGGTGTCAGGGTTGTTACTGCTTTAGATTCTCATCCGCAGTATTTTAGGTTCGGCTATGGCTCCTCTGCAAACGAAGTCCCCGAGAGGCGTTTGTGACCTCACGGGCAGCAACCCGCACGGGGCCCCACACGCTGCGACGGCCCCGGCGGTAGGTGCCGCACAGCCGCGCGGAGGGGCCGCGTCCCACGCAGGCGGATGAAAGCCGGGGCAGAAGCCGCCCCCGAGCGCGGTGCCGCGCCGAGGCGCAGAGCGGCAGCGGGGAGCGGGCAGGTGCGGAGCGGGGCCGCGGGAGGGGAGCGCCGCGCCGCCGCCACTGGGGGGCAGCCACGGCTCAGGAACGCGCCGCGGCCGCGCGGGCCGGGGCCGGGGCACGGGGCAGCGTCCCGGGTGCTCCCGCCGCGCCCCGACGGCGGCAGAGCGGGGAGCGCGGCTCCCAACCCGGGGCCGGGCACCGCGGCGGTGCGGCTCGGGACGGGCGCGGCTCCTCGCTTCGGGAGCGCCGCCGTGGGGCTCGGGGTCGGGTCGCCTCGCGCGACCCAGCGCTCGGCCCCCGCGCGGGCGGGCGGACGAACGCACGCACGCACAGACGGACGGGCTGGAGGCCGCCGCGGCGCTGCCGGGCGAGGCAGGGAACGGGCGAGGGAGGAGGGAGAGAAGCGGCGAGGGAGGGAGAGAGGGAGGCGGCGTCTCCTTTAAAAGCCGTGCGGGGCCGCGGCCCGCTCCCACAGGGCGGCTGTGATTGGCGCGGGCCCGCGAGCCTCCGGGGTCGTGACATCGGCGCGCAACAAAAAGCCGCGGCGGCGTTCGGCCGCCCCCGTGCATGGTGCGGCGCGGGCGGGACGGGCGCGCGCTCACAGCGCTGTCCCCGGCGCTCCTCCGCGGTGCTCCACGCCCTCCGGAGGGTTGTGTTGTTTTTTAGTTTTTTTTTTTTGTTTTGTTTTGTTTTTTTTTTTTGTATTGTAGGTTTTTATTTCGTTCTCCTCCTTTCTTTTTTTTAAGGGAGCGGAGCAAAGCGAAGCCGAACTCCCCTCTTCATGTCGCTGCGGGACTCCCGGTAAATATCCGTCCGTCCGCTGCGGGTGATGCGAAGGACGCTCGCGAAAGGCGCCGTTCCGCTCCGTAACACATAGCACCCACTCTCGGGCGGGCACGCGCGCACCGAGAGGAGGACGAAAAGGAAACGCCGACTTTTCGACCGCCGCTTTCCGAAAGGAGAAGCCTTCCCCCGGCAGAAACCTTCCTTCTGCCTCCCGCCCCGCCGCCGAAGGCATGTTCCCGAGGCGCTCCGCACCGCGGGGAGCTCCCGCTTTCCGCACGGCAGCCGCAGAGGAGCAGCAGCAGCGCGGTTCGGAGTAACTCCAAGTGATGCGGGGACCACAGCCCGAGAGCAGCACGCGCTCCCGCAGACGCCAGCCCCGCCGCACTCAGGTACGGCCCCGCGGCCGCTGAACGCCGTCTCCGCAGGATGACTCCGTGCGCTCCGCAAGAGAGGGGGCACGGGACGCTGAGCGTGTAGCGATCCTTATCCCGCGCGGAGTTTCGCGGGGGAGAAGAGCGTCCCGCGGCTCTTGCTCGGGACGGAGCGCGATCGGCTCTTTTTTTTTTTTTCCTTTTTTTTTTTTTTTTTCCTCCTCCTCTTTCCACGCCGGGAGAGAGGGGCCCTCCTTCTCCCTGCGCCCGGGGAAGCCGCGGCTGGAAAGCCGGCTCCGGGCCCCGCGCCGTGCACGGCCGGGAGGTCCCTCTCCCACCGCCCCGTCCCTCTCCACTCCCGTCCCCTCGGCGGGAGGCCGCCGCGGCGCACACCTGCGCCCGCCGAGGGCAGCGCTCCGGCCGCCCGCGCCCCTTCCCCTCGGCCCCCCGCGGCCCGGCTCGGCCCGCCCGGCTGCCTTTGATCCCCCGCCGCGGGGTTTTCGTGCCGCCGCGCACCTGAGCCCCGACGGGGCCCCCTCCGCGCCGTCCCGCGCGCCATGCGCCGGCAGCCACCTGCGGAGCGGCCCCGGCCGCCCCCCGCCTCGCGGCGCGCTCCCCCGGCGCGGTGCCCGCGCTGACCGCCTCCCATCGCCTCCTCCTCCGCGCAGGTCGACCATGGTTGCCGCCACCCGCTCCCTCCTGGCGCTGCTGCTCTGCCGGGTGCTGCTGGGCGGCGCGGCCGGCCTCATGCCGGAGGTGGGACGGCGGCGCTTCAGCGAGCCGGGCCGCGCCGCCTCGGCCGCGCAGCGCCCCGAGGACCTCCTGGGCGAGTTCGAGCTGCGCCTGCTCCACATGTTCGGGCTGAAGCGGCGGCCCAGCCCCGGCAAGGACGTCGTCATCCCTCCCTACATGTTGGACCTCTACCGCCTGCACGCCGGCCAGCAGCTGGGCTACCCGCTGGAGAGGGCCGCCAGCCGCGCCAACACCGTGCGCAGCTTCCACCACGAAGGTAGGGGCCGAGGGACGGGCGGAGGGAGCGAGAGGAGAGCGAGGGAGGGCCGGAGGAGGGGCGGCGGGGCGGGCTCCGCGCTTCGGAGGGGGTCGCGGGTGCGTTTCCAGAGCCCCCCGCGGGCTCCGGCGCTGCCGGCGGGAGGCTCTCGCCGCGCTCTGCCGGCCGCGAACGGGCTTTCTTCGGGCGAGGCGGAACGCCGAGGAAAGCGTCCCCCGAGCCGCAGCGAAGGTTCCTAATCCCTTATCTAAATCCCCGTGGGAGATGGGCGAAGCGGTCCGGCGCGGCCTTTCTCCGGCCGCCGTCGAGCGGGGGAGCGGCGGAGCCCGGAGCCGCGCCGCGCGCCCGGAGGTAACGCTCCGGCATGGGGCTCCGCCGCTGGCTGCCCGTCCGGGGAGCCGTTCCCGGCGAGCGGCTTCCACGGCCCAGATCGCTGCCGCGTGGAGCCCGCGGAGCCGTCGGTGCGCGCCGCTGCTGCGCTCTGCAGGAAACGTTTCCCCGGGATGTAACCTTCGCTGGCCGTAGTCTCTGGCGCTGGCACACGGCGGCTCTGCTTTAAAGGGAATGAAAAGGCGGTCGCCCTGCGCTCTTCAGGTGGAACTATGCTAAGAAATGCGCTTGGACCTAATGGTTCTGCTGGACGGAGGTGGCCCCGGTGCCGTTTAGTGGGAAGTGAGATCAGTGGTGAAATGTAACTCTTGCTGTAGTGGGGAAATAAACAGTAGCGACGCGTGGCTCCTTCCCTGTAAGCCCGTTTGTGGCAAGCAAGGCGCTGAGCGGGACAGGAGCTGAGGGGCACAGAGTGTAACTTGTAGGCAGAGGGAACGGTGTTGGAAGCAGTGGTGTTGCAACAAAGTCTTTGACATAGAAGCTGTCCTCCAGTTTTCACAAACTTGAGACGAAAATCACCGTGACTCCGTTTTTCCATTGAGTTCTCACTGTTGGTTCGTGACTTCATTAAAGCAGGAGGCTGTGCTGGGAGCGCTCACACATCTGCATATTTACAAACGCCGGGCTGGTCCCAAAGCGTTGCAAAGCTGAGCCCTGCCTGATGCGGGAAGTTGTGCTGGAGCCAGTAGGGAATGGCACAAGGCTAAGAACTGCTCACATCGGTGGCAGCTTCCCTTCAGAAAGTGAATGGATCCTCAGGATGCTGAGTAGCAAAAAAGAAAAACCAGGATTTCAGAGAGATTTCTGTGGGCAAACAGTATTCTACGCCTGCAGCAAAAACATACAGCCCTAGATATGTAGTACTTCCCCTGAAGTTCCATTCCCGTGTCTGTTGGCTGAAAGGGGAAGATGGTACGGGGCTTAGGGGTTGGGTTGGTTGTTAAAAACGCGTTGTTCCCTTATCCCTTCAGCATCCATCCATTCTAGCAGCTAGACCCATTCTCACAGTCCTTTGGATCGCATACTGAGGTGTGCTTGTAAAGTGCCCTTACAGATGTTGAGATCGCTGCCTCTAGTTAACATATGCAAATCCCTGCATTAAGATTCAGTAAGTTGCTGAAATTATGGAGTACTGTATTTCAGAGTGGAGCTTAAGAGATTGATGCTCGAGCCATATTCTTGAAAAATGCAGAAATGCAGCAATTCCCCTTAAATCCTCAGTCGGTTTTAATGATTCTCATCGGACCTCTGCTAACTGTAGTGCTCGAGTTTTCTCACTGGTCTCCTCGAATTCCAACGTGATGCTTCATGTTTCTCAGCACTCGTAATGACTACCTGGAATGCAGAGAGCACCGGTATTCCATCAAAGTGCATGACAATGAATGAAGCGTTCTTAACTTCATGCTATACGTGCTTGCGTAAATAAACAGAAGGATGAGGGCGGCTGTGCTTTCTGCCTGGAAGTCTTTCAGGTCTTGTTTGTCGCATGCCAGCAGCACGTATCTGAGGGGTTTGGTTGCTTGTCTCAGTTCCTAACTTTTTTTTCTCTCTCCCTCTGCTCCCTGCCCCCTTCCCTGCCCCCCCTCCTGTTTAATCAAATTAGAAGTTTTGGAAGAACTGCCAGAAACAAGTGGGAAAACAGCACGACGTTTCTTCTTTAATTTAACTTCCATCCCTAATGAGGAGTCTATCACCTCAGCTGAACTCCAGATTTTTCGGGAGCAGGTGCACGAAGCCTTTGAGAGCAACAGCAGCTACCATCACCGTATTAATATTTATGAAATTATAAAACCAGCCACAGCCACCTCTAAGGACCCTGTCACAAGACTTTTGGACACCAGGTTGGTGCATCATAATGCGAGTAAATGGGAAAGTTTTGATGTAACGCCAGCTGTTTTGAGGTGGATTGCACACGGACAACCTAATCATGGGTTTGTGGTGGAGGTGGTTCACTTGGACAAAGAGAACAGTGCCTCCAAGAGGCACGTTAGGATTAGCAGGTCTTTACATCAGGACGAAGATAGCTGGTCTCAGCTCAGGCCGTTGTTAGTGACGTTTGGGCATGATGGCAAGGGACACCCGCTTCATAAAAGAGAAAAGCGTCAAGCGAAACACAAACAGCGTAAACGCCACAAATACAGTTGCAAAAGGCATCCGTTGTATGTGGACTTCAATGACGTGGGGTGGAATGACTGGATTGTTGCCCCGCCGGGGTATAGTGCCTTTTACTGCCATGGGGAATGTCCTTTTCCGCTGGCAGATCACCTAAACTCAACAAACCATGCCATTGTTCAGACTTTGGTCAATTCAGTGAATTCCAAAATCCCCAAGGCTTGCTGTGTGCCGACAGAACTGAGTGCTATTTCAATGCTCTACCTTGACGAGAATGAAAAAGTTGTACTAAAGAACTATCAAGATATGGTTGTGGAGGGTTGTGGGTGCCGCTAACACAGCGAATATATCGGACAAATGCAAAAAAAAAAAAAAAAAAAAAAAAAGCTGACACTTTAATATTTCCCAATGAAGACTTTATTTATGTAATGAAATGGAAAGAAAAAAAAAACACAACTATTTTGAAAATATATTTATGTCTACGGAAAGGTTGGGAAAACAAATATTTTAATCAGAGAAATATTCCTTTAAAGATTTTAAATGTATTTTAGTTGTACATTTTATATGGGTTTAACCCCCAGCACATGAAGTATAATGGTCAGATTCTTATTTTGTATTTATTTACTATTATAACCACTTTTTAGAAGAATAGCTAATTTGTATTTATATGTAATCAAAAAGAAAAAAAAATATAGGGTTTGTACATAATTTTTCAAAATTGTAGCTGTTTCAATCGCGTGTATTTAAGTTGAAGAGAAGACACGGAAGGTTACCATGGCAAAGTGCATAGCACATTTGCTTTCTGCAGTGCTACTGTTAAGGTCACAAGTTCAAGTCCAGAAAAAAGTGGATAATCCACTCTGCTGACTTTCAAGATTATTATATTGTACAATTCTCAGGAATGCTGCAGGGTGGGCTGTCCAATCCATGAGAACTGGCATCCTCCTTAGGTGGAACATTTGGATAAGAACCAGACGTTGCTGATCTAGTATAAATACTACTATTCCTGACTAATTTGCAGAGTGAATATAAGAAGGGCCAATAGAAATCCCAGGGGAGGTGGGGGTGGGGGAAGAGCAAATCCTTTCTAGACCTACAGAAAAGCGAATGTTTGATGTTTCCTTTAAAAGTCCTTCCTTTAAAAGTTCTGGCCAAATATAAAATAATAAAAACTCAAATGTCATCTTTTTTTTTTTTTTTGTGATTATATATGCTGAAGAGGAATAATTATCTTATTTGTACTGGCCCTTGTCTTTAACAGTTGGATAAGTGTTGGGTACTTCTTCACCTCCGGTGGGAGCTCACTTCTTGGAGTGTAACAGTGAAATTGTCAATTTTTCGTGCTTCATACAGCAAGTTGTTACTTGAGCAGCCTCCCATCTAACCTTGGATGGTGGTTTTGTAGTTTTACAGATTAGCTTCTCTTCCTTCGTGGGGTTTTGTTTGAAAGCTTTTTCTCTTCTTTCCCAAGATGTTTAGATCTCTTTCAGATAATAAATCATGGAACTCTGCTATTTCTCTCTGGAAAAATCCAGTCTGTAAGAAAACACGGTTCACTCATCCAGCCATCACAGGAGCAGCAACCTGTGCTTACATCATTTAACTTTCTAAATTTATTGTGTAAGGGACAAGAGCGTGACTTGCAGTTGGTAATCTCAGCATTACAGCTGATGCTTCTCATGCTGTTGTATGTTAGAAGACTGGTGTGGCAGTCAGCGTATGGGTTGTGGAACATGAGGTGAGCCTACAGAGGCTGGGTTGCTTGTTACATGAAAGCTATGCTGAAATAGTATGGCAGGAAAGTGGCTTCTTTTGGCTTCTTAGTAATCCACTGCAAAGCTAGGAGCAGAGGGAAGTTGTGTTAGACCACCTGTAGTCTTAGGAGCTCCCTGCTGTATTTGATGAAGATAGGGTGGCTCTGTGCTGATGCATTGGAGATGTCTGAGCCCCCTTGCACTCCTTTGTGCCCCATTGAATGGAACAATTTGGATAAGTGAGGCAGCATGTCCTAAAGCCACACGTACAGTTATCCCATTAGAGACCTCCCCAGGTCCGCTCAGGAAATCTGATTCTGGCCTGCTGTTAGTATAACGCATTACTAACAACAATCTTCTGTTTTGCATGGCCTTCCCCAAGCTCCTGCTTGTTGCCAGCATCTTCTGGGTTACAGCTGCTCAGGAAAACTGACCTAATGATATCTTACAGGTAGTCTTACAGAGAAGTATGCTTCCTCTGTGCTTATTGTAAAAAGCAATGGGGGAGAGGATGGGAGAGAAAAACTGATCTAACTTCTTGTTGGCTGTTTCCATTTTCATCTTGTGAGCTAAAAATGTATTAGGCAAGCTGTAAGCTTCTGTGGTGAGATTAAAACCTTGGTATGTTCTTTGTACCACTGATATTCTTAATAACCAGGAGAGAACAATCTACTGCTCTGCAGTTTGGCTCTGTTATTTTTGCGTTATACTGGTCATGCTGGTATTACATAGTAGTCTGCAGTTTTGCTGGGTGGACAACCCCTCATTCTTTTTTCAAGAGACGAGTGCTGTTTTGTTGGCCTTTTTCTCGTTTTTGAGGCTGGGAATCTTTGCAGAATTGTGGTTCGCCTTTCCTCTGCTTGGAAGGGCATGCCTGTTTTACTGAGAGGTGACGGTGGTTGTTTTGGAAAGGTTATCAGTCAGCATGTGCCACAGTGCTGCAAGAACTCAGCAATCACTTGAGATGGATGGCGGTGCCAGTTAGGTCACGGTAGCACTAGCATGTTCTGTAACTTAGGTTTGCAAAAGCTGAACATAAAGTGCTGAAAAATGGATTGCACCACTTCTATGAGCAGAAAAGATGATCCCAAACCTGCTGCAATCAGTGAAGACCCTACGGCACGTCTAACCAGATCCTAAGCTCCAGTATTGCCAGGCTTAAGTTTCACAGCTCCTAGCCCATTGTGTGTAACTAGATTTAGGGAGGCTTTTTCCAGAGAGGTGACTGCTTTAGATCTCCTCTAGGGCACGAGAATGCATTGATGCTAATCTTTAAAAAAAAAAAAACAACAAACAAACAAAACTTGGCTTTGGTGCTTGTCTATGCAAGAGCAGTAGTGGTTCGTGGCATGGTGCTGCATTCCTTGTGAAGGCAAACTTCTAGTTGCTTGACAAAGAACTGCATAGTTAATAAAACTCATGGTGAGGTCAATGTGTAGTTGTAAACACAGCAAGAACCACTCCTGGAAGAGCTTGCTTCTCTGTCACAGAACTTCCTTACTGATTTTGAGGAGGAAATATGCATGCACCAAGCTCAACAAGTCAATGCATTTCTATAGAATTGGTTTCAAAGTGTGTCTTCTTAAGTTCTTGATCTTAAATTCTCTGAATTGGATACGTGTGAGTGCTGTGCTGAGTAATTTGTTTAGGATTTTTATAAAGAAGGAAACAAAACAGAGACTGTCCTATGTGAATAGTAGAAAAATCTTACAGAACAGTCGTGTTCCTAAACTCTTAAGTGTTGGTAATCAGACAGCCCTTCTGAAACATGGGTTTTCTGACGTGTTCTCAATCCAGTAATGACTTCTAAATAATCCTAAATACTGGAAGTATGCTGTTACCACCATATTTTAGTACTTATTGTAGTTCATTAGTACTAATTAGTGTTATAGTGCTCTACAAGAAGAAATTAGCTTCCCCCCACTTCCCTTTGCTTGAGAAAAAGCAGAAGATGAAGAAGGTGAATTTCTCTTTGTCACCCTAAAGTCTATTTCCCCTCAACATAATGCTTCTAGGTGCTTGCATATAATCTATATAGGGAGAGATTGTGATAGATAATGTCACCATTTGTGCATTTCAGATAAGCATCTCTCTAAACACAAATGTGATCAGCATCTCTCCTTGTCCTTTTGAGAATCAGTAACAGCTTTGTCGAGTGGCTCGATAATTTTTGCGCAAAATTCGGTTGGACTTCTGTGCTCAGCAACGTGTAAAAATGATATGGGAAGGCCTTCAGTTGAGATAAGCTCTCCAGAGAGCATTGGCTGTTTTCATCCAGCAGGGATCTGTTCTGCTGTGCTAACCTGGGCTCACTGTAATCAGACACTGAGACCTGTCTTTTCCTATGACCGTGAGGTTTGGGTGTCTGCAGGCTGTCACCTGCTCTCTCCCTTGCTGGGCAGTGAGGGGTCTTCCATTGGTGCAGTCGGCAGTGATGGGGCATAGAGAGGAACACTGCTTGCTGTGCTCTTGGCTTTGAAGATGGAGTCTATCTGGATGGCATTTATAGTAGGCCCACTTTGCTACCCTATTCGAAGAGGATAATTATTGAACTATTTTATTATATAGCTATTCCCAAATTGTTGATTTTTTTTTATTGATTTCAGGAGGCAGCTAATTGCCATATGGCAGCTTGATGTTAATGTTTTATGAAGATCAGGAAACAAAAGTTTATGAAAAGCTTTTGTATAGTAACTGCAGAGTTTCAAGAACTGTTTTATACTTCCTGACAGTGCAGGTCTGGCTTAATGGTTTGTTTTTATTGCTTAAGAGTGTAAACTTTTCTTTAGCCAATGTGTGGAAATTATATCCTCATCCCGCATTACACATTTCTCATTACTCATTCCCTGCTTTCATTTCTGCCATCTGTAATCAGAGCTTTACTGTTTCAACTGCATGCGAAATGCTCCTATCCTGTGCACAGCAAGTTACTTTCCTTCACTTGCACCCACCCCTACAAAAGAAGGAAGAAAAAAAAGTAAAAAAAAAAAAAAAAAAAAAGTGGGGGAAAGGCCTACTTGGTCTATATTGTTTTTCTCTGTTTTGGGTGGAGTCTGTCTTAGATTCTGGTTGCTAGATGGTTTCTGTAGTAACCAGCAGAAAAAAAAATTCAAGACTGAAAAGGCACTTTTAAAGGTGCCATATCTTGCCTGGAGTATTATTTATCTCATTATGGGCATGGAATATTTCTCTTCTCCTTTATGTTAAGGCTTCCTTTCCCTTCTTGGTAGGATGCACTGCTGCCATGGAGAACTTGATTTGTTGTGATCTTGCCATACGAGAATGTGAGGATTGCAAGTCCTATTCCCAGTTGACTTAAGCTGCTCAAAATAAGGATGAGAAGCCAAAGGCATTAAAAAGTATTTTAAATGTTATAAGTGATTGTTACTGGCACAAACCACTTTATTCTTTAGTTATATGGGGAGGAAAAAAAGCAGCTATGTTCAGAAGGACCCTTAGAGTTTACATGGCTGCTGCGAGAGGGTGTTGCGTAGGAGCGGTCTTCTATTTTGCCAAGCTACTGTGTAGAAAGAAAAAAACACAGCTCCTTCAGAATATATTTTTACTCTGCTGTACTTCAAAGGTGGTTTTTGTTGTTGTTGTAAAATTTCTGGGGAGAAGTAAACAGGTGTATGAGAAAGTAACCATTTGCATCTACTACGTTGGACTTGCTTGGGCACAAAAAGGATGCAAAAAATTATGGTGAGATTGGATCTTTCCTGCCTCAGCAGCGCTAATCCTTCATCAGCTGTACTGCTGACAGCTTTGTCTGCAGCAACCAGGGTTTCCTGAGGTGGAATTCCTCTTCTCTTTGAGATCTAGTCTCCTGTCAGTGCCCTCTGGGATCTAGCAACATCCAGGCCACAAGCCTTGTGCCAGGGCTGCTCAGCAAAGTGGGTGCACTGGTTTTTGTCCTGTTTCCATGTTCTTTGCAGCGGCAAATTTGTCCCTGCCTTCAGCAAGAATCCTGGTTCAGGAAGTCTTCAGGTTCACACCTGTTGTGTGCAGCAGGAGACACCTTGGAGCGCTGGGGACCATGTTTGTGACTTGCCAGAAGTCTGAGGGCCAAAGGCCATTTACACCTGTATTTACATAGTGCTCCAAAGGCACACAGCTCTCATACCTGCCCAGGCTTGCATTTCCCTCAGTAGAGGAACGGAGGCTGGGAGCTGTTGGACTTCTCCAGAGGCATGGAGCTTGCAGTGGGTCAGCTGGGTTCTCTCATCATGCAGGGTACTGACAAGCAAGCTGTAGTTCTGCTCTTCAAATTTCATATTCTGCATATTTGGCTGCTAGCAGAAAAACCAGAGTAGGTTAGGGCAGCAGTTGGCGTAACTCCAGGAAAGAACAGATTTCTGACTTCTTAGTTTGCAAAAAGGCAAAGGTTTTTTTCTGGAAAGTAGTGATGAGCAAGGGAAGTGGGGAAGGACCTACAGATTTTTTGAAGCTGAAAGTGTTAAAAGTTTGTATGTGACTTCAGGTAGAGAGATCAGAGCAGTGAATTGATAACATTCTGAAAGTTCAGGTTCCCACAACAAATGGACTGTGGCAGACTTACAATTTAATGAGGCTGATAATCCCATTAGAGATTAAATTAAGAAGGTCTTTTTGGGAGATCACCAAGGAAATGATGAATACTGTACTGTAGCTTGGGTTGCAGTGCCAAGCGATGGAGAGCTGACATGTACTTCTTGCACTGCAAGGTACTGTTTTGTTCGGCGTGTCTCATTAAAACAAAGCATTCAACTCCAGCTCTACAAACAGAGGCAAATATACTATTACTAGCATCATCCTGGAAATAACATGCAGATTAAAAGATGGAAATATAAGCAGATCTGCACATTAGCAAAGCTCTGAGTTCATTCTCAGGCAATCTGGTCCTTTTTATTAAAGCAAAGCTTCAGAAGACAGGGAGAGCACATATGAAAAAGAATACATTTCAGGTAACTATTGTAACTCCATTAGCTTGGAACTTCCACAAAAACCATTTTTTTTTTTTAGCAACCTGCACACCCCAGTGATGGGAAAGAGTTGTACAGAATAATGACGCTGTAACCACAGACTTCAAAAGTATAGAATGTCTGCGGCATGATGGAAATAGCTGTTTCCACATCAATAATATACACGCAGAGTATTGAAGCTTAATTGTGAGGCTGGTGGTGATGGGAGGGGGAAGGAGAGAGGATATCTGACTGACCGCACCAAACACGTGGGCTGAGCAGAATGCCTCTGCTTTGCAGCCAGAAACAATGATTCATTTCATTATAATCTTGACTTCTGCATTTTTCTCATGACTTATTGATAACTTCGTATGGGACTTAATGGAATTATTGACTTAGGAATTAGGTCCCATTGACTTAGGAGTTAGGAAGAGAGACAGGGTGTATACTATTTCTTATAAACATCACTCACTGGCAGTTGTTTCACACTATTCTATTTTAAGGGCAATTTTGGCAGATTTTTTTTTCTGATTGTATTCTCTCTCTTTTGTTCAATGAAAAGATCTTGTGCTTAAAACCAGGCTTGCACTTCTAATAGTCCATCTTCTTTGTCACTTTCACAGGAAGTCCTGATTCTCTAGTTGAGACTGTAGTATTGACATGAAAGTAGTTCTGATGTCATGAACTGCTGCTGTTGAACTGGGTCCTAATGCACACAAAGGCCCTTTGCCCTGCCCTGGCACTGTAAACTAGAGGTACACCTAATAGCTTTCAGTGAAAGATGAACAGCTTTTGCTCTGCAAAACATTATTGGCATTACTGATACTCTGTTATATTTACTGTTAAAGACCCAGGTATTGCAATGGCAGATGTCTTTTTTTTTAGGTACCTCTTTCACTGTACAGGTACTGGCATCTTGCAGGCTTACTTTAAAACTTTCAGTGCTCGAGTCTCAGGTACGCCATGGAACTTGAGTTCCTTAAAAAGAAAATTTCCTCATCCTCTGGGGAAAAAGTTTCAAAATATCACCTTGAGATTTAAAAATCGGAAGAAAATGGAATTGGTGCTTTCCCTTTCTTAACCACTGGTATTTTTAAAATACATCAACATTGTTTATTATTTAAGATTTGCAATAACGTGTGTTCTAGATGGTGTTCTTTTAACTGATTCATTCTTCTGATTCATTTTTCCTATTCTGATGAGTTTTTCATTTTTATTCTTTAAGGAAAGAATTTGCTAACTACTTCTTGACGGGTTGTGTAAAGAATTGTCCTAGGTTCGCAAATGAAAAAGTTTATATCTTTTGAAAATATAACCTAAATGTACCCTAGAGGGCAGAGTCATTTAAAGAGAGATCCCACACACCTGCTGGGCTACTGATCCATGCCCACTGCAGAGCTCCTTGGTATGAAGGATCAACACCTGGGAAAGCGAAGCTGGGAGCATGGGTAGAGCCTTGTGATTTTTGTCAGTGGCAAAGTTTGGGAATGTGGTCTGTGACTCTCCTGTGTGCAGGTTCTGACAAAAAACAACAACAACAATGAAATCCTTATTTAAAACAAACACAAACCCAGTAGACTGTATAACCCAGCAGGCCATTCTGCTGGCAGGGAGCTCTTGCAGTTCTTGCCTGCTGGAGATTCTTAGCCTGTTTTTGAGGGTTAGATTTATTTTTCAAATAGAAGCAGACCAGCTTATATTTTCTAACAAAGACATTAAACCAGGTGCAGCCTTTTCCAAAAGCCTCCTCCTCTTCAGACCTGAGCCATGCAATGGGTTACTGCCAGTGTTTCCATCTAACTGGTGAGGAAAGTCAAAGCTTCCTCTGTGAGCCTGAGTATCCGGGAAGCATCTGGAATGTCTTTTCAGCTTCTTTTGTGAGTACATCCTTCAGGGTTTCAGGTTCCAGTCATCCCTGTTCTCCCCCCTTCCCCCCACTTTTTTTTTTTTTTTTACCCCATTCATCTAAAGGGGAGGGGGAAAAAAGGGTCAGATGCTGGGACACTTTGAAGAATGTGCCTTTCCAAGCTTTGGCTTTTCTCTCTTCCTGGAACTCTCATTATATGATCCTGGTTTTCTGAGCCAATTGTTAGCCCAAGGCCAAATCCTTAACCTTGGGCTAGATAACAAAAGCACAGCTGAGGTGATCTTGACTACTTTAAAAAGGCTGTCTACTCTTTGATGCACTCAGAATGAGACGCATAATTCATTTTAGTTCCAAAGGTTGTTCTTAGCATGGGAAATTAGCAACCTTCCCGATAAAGAGTCAGCATGTTAAGTGTGTGTGTGCATGTTTTATGTTGGTCTCTGTATTGGATTGCATTCTACGTTCTGCAGGGTGTTGGTGTGCCTGAGGAGAACTCAAGGCTGAGTCCTACCTGGGATGCTTTGCCTTATGTGATTGCAGCTGGCTCATAGGATAGAAATTGGTATTTGTTAAGTGTGGCTTTGTGATTTGCAGCTCTGAGTGAGAAGAATGCATAAGCAGAACGTGCACCCAGGAAAAATTGAGCTGGGATCAAGTTTATTAGTGGATATCAAAACTAGCTTACTAAGTACAGCCTCCTTCTGTGCGAAGACTGCAGTGACATGGGGAAGGCTGGTAAGAGTCATACAGTGTTAATATCTGACAGTGCTGCATGCAGATGTTCTTCCATCTGTGCGGCGTGGAGGCTCTGATGGGTCCTTCCTGAGTTTTCCTGTGGGAGAAGTGTCTTCCATTGTATGCTCTGCTGCTGAAGTCTTGGTTCTGTGCTGAATATCTCAGAGGGTTTATTTTGTGCTGTAGTCTAGCACACCTGATGGCAAGTAGCATGACATCACTGTTGGCTGTTGTGTCAAGGGAGCGTAATAAGAGCTAGTGGAATTCATAGCAGAGCTGATACCAACAGGACTGGCTTTGGCAGCCAAACCTTTCAAAAGGAAATGCTCGTAGTGAGATAAAAAGGGGCAGTGTTAGCAGCAGGACCATCAGGCTGAGTGCTGGAGAGACCTCAAACCTTACTCTGCTGCAGAATTGCATTGGAAAAGTTCCTCACTGTCTTCCTCTGTTAATCCTCAAGTATCTTTTCCCTGCCTCTTATTTTCTACTGGTACGTACCTTAAAGAATTTAGAGATGCCCAGATGTACTGCTGTTTATCCTGTAAGCTATCTACCTCTAGCCACATTAAATGGCATAATGACAGGTTTTTGTCCACTGGTGACCACTTTGCATGTGGACCAGGTCTGGCCAGTATTAAATTGGAAAGCAAAGATGGCTTTGTGATTAACGTGCTGGAGAGGGACGCTGGATACCTGAGTTCAAGTTGTAGGTCAGCCATAAACTCCCTGTGTGACCTTGAGCAATATAATTATTCTGAGACTTCAAAGGTATTTAAACAATTTGGACACCCATTTTCGAGTCATTTTAATTAACCAGGGTGCTTTGAAATGCTTAGCTTTAATCTCGCTGTGCCTAGAATTCTCATTTGTTAAACCAGGATAATAGTATTCTCTTGCTCATGAAGAGGATATGCATGATAATGATTGGGAAGTGTGCAGCTGGTCCAAGTGCAGCAGATACGGAGCTTGCAGAGAGCTCAGTGAAGAGCAAAGCCTGTTACGTTTTGTAGGCGTGGGGCTGAAAAATGTACGGATGCTTGGTACAGGGCAAGCAGCCTATTTCAGTGAGAGTTGTTTACACTTAGGCATAAACTGGGGGATAGTTGCTTCCCATGATATATTACCGTCATATTGGGTTCACAGGGAGATAAATACAGCTGCAAATAAACTCCAACCAAAATATTTACTGGGGGGAACAGCTCACTTATTCAGTATTTCATTTAGCTCCATAACAACATCTTGCCATTTCTTTAGTATCCTGCCATTCTATAATAGTGAGTATTAAACTTTTACAAGATAAAATGACTAGTTATTAACACTTTCATTTCTGTAGCTTTTAGTTCAGAACAAGCCATGCTCACACTAAACCATCACCAATGGTTCTGTCGCTTTGCCTGGTGTTACATGACTGTGCAATGAAAAGCCTGTAATGCACACAGGCAGAGGGAAGGGTTAAAAGAGCCAAGGGAATATTTAATTCCTTCATTTCTTCACTTTTATGGGTTTAATATACAATCTTAACATTCTATTAATAATTGTTTTGCTGTTTTTTCTCCTTTTTACTTAAGATTAAAGGTTCCTTCAGGTTTTTTCTTCTTTCCTTTTTTCCTTTTTTTTTTTTTTCTTCCCTACTCTCTTTGGTCATAGCAGTTTTGTGTGCTGGGCTGGCAGGAAGTGAAAAGTTCAGTAATCACTGATGCTACTCCCAGGGCTAAGCAATGGATATCCAGGAGACATCTGCCCACAGGGTTTGCTTTTCCCAGAGAGATACCAGTCAGGGTAGAGAAATGTTTGGAAGAGCCAAGAATCTGGGTTCTTTGCTGGCCCTTGAGATGACCACCATCTCTCAGTGCCCTTGTTAGTAAAGTACTTTGCAAACTGCATGTAAAAGGCTATGCAGTACATGCTGTCAGAAGATCTGATTCTGCTTGTTGCAATATGTCGATAGGTAAGTGATAAATATAAATTAAAATGGGGCTTTACTACTTAAATATGAAGGAAAAAGACAGTTGATACTCAGACAGCTTCCAGTGAATCCATTGTACAGCTCTCTGAGACTTAGTAGCTTGGTGCATGATATTATGTTATGGAATACTGATAAAACCGGGACAGTTGGTGACTTCAGTATGAAATTAGAATCCCTTTCGTTGCTTTGTGTATTGGCATATTATGATGACTGACTGTCTCACTTCTTGTTATGTGAGTAACTAGGATGGTAACAGAGAAACCTGCTGTTTATCATAAGGAAGTCTGAAATCTGGCTGTTTGAGATTTGCTTTTCTCTTGAGTTTGCTTTCAAAACAACCATGAACCAAACACTTCTTTAAGAAATCAGCACATTTGTTTGCTTGCAGGATAGATGACCAAAAATTTCTCAGTTTTACTCTAAAGTCAATACAGTAGACATCCTGAATTTTGACTGGCAAACTGCCCCCTATAGAACTTCACCCAAAGAAGATAATGCAAACTATTATAATAGTTTTCACTGAAAACCAAAATTAGAATGGTGAGGCCCTGGCACTGCTGTTCAGAGAAGCTGTGGGTGCCCCATCCCTGGAGGTGCTCCAGGCCAGGTTGGATTGGGACCTGGGCAGCCTGAGCTGGGTGGGCTTTAAGGTCCCTTTGAACCCAAACAGTTCTGTGATTCTATAATTGTATGATTATTGGAGTTACACAATGAATTTGGGGTGGCAGCTGTTATTATCTAAGACTTTTCTGTTTGTTTCAGTTTTTTGTTTTTTGTTTTTTTTTTACTAAAGTAAACAAATAACGAATACTGGCCAAAGTTACTACATGTTGTACTTGAGTGAATGTCCTGTACGCATTTTTTTAGAAGAGTGATTATTTTCTGATTAGGCCAAGTAAACAGTTTAATATAGTCTCATCTTGTAGAATGTGGTTCTCTCTCTCTCTGGTAGATGCCTACTTTAAAAACAAAATAGGAAAACACTATGTCTACATGGTACCAAAAGTTAAAATGACCTTAGGTAAAGAAGACTGCCTGTGTACTTTCCAGGGGAAAAAGCAATGCAGTGAATTAACTGAAAAAGATAAAGCTAGTAATTAAATATAACAATGATGTGGGGTTACTTTGTTTATTTGTGATTTTTTTTGCCAGTGACCCAATTCTGCAAAACCTTAGAATGTTCTTATTAGCTATTTTGTCGGCTAAGCCCATGAAAAACTTTTGGACAGAACTTAATTTAGTATGTTGTTACAAACTCTGATATCTGCCCAACTTTATCCAAGTTCATGAACCTTTCAAACAACAGCCCCTCGTGCCCCTGGGGTTCTGGAGAGGGATTTATGGTTTCATGTGCAAAACAGTGTGAAACTTGGCACTTCTGCATTGCCTGAAACCTTACAAATCCAGAGCACTAAGCAAATCCGAGGTTGAGCTCACCCAGCTCCAAGGCAAAATAAAGGTTTATTGAAACTCACATGAACTTGAACTAAATTCTGTTTTAAAAAAAAATCTGTATCTTTGTGTCCCGTGGTTACTTTATCCTTATCATGGGGGAAATCCATCCTGCAGAGCTCTTATGAAGATAAATTTAGCAAAAATTGAGATGCTCAAATAAGGATGGTGGCAGCAGTGGCGTTGGGTGTGTGTAGATTCAGGGATTGCTGGTATGTAGGAAGGAGGTTGATGACCATGAGATGTGAATGTCTTCATAGTCAGTGTATGGATAATAGAAGTTCCTTTGAATTCATACCTGCCAAAGAGTCAGGACAGATCACTCAGAGTTGTCTCATAGAGCAAATGAGTCACAATCAATCAGACACTCATTTACATCACCAGGTTTTTTTAGAATTTGTGCAAACTGCAAATTCAAGCTCAAACCAAAGGCTGAGTTTGCCTTTCACTTTTTCTGCTCAATGCTACTTCAGTAGCGTTGAAAGATGGAGAGCCAGAATTTGGCTGAAAGTCCAGAGAACTACCTACTGCCGATTTGTAACTAGCAAAGGTGCTCCCTGCAGCCAGGAACTGAGTCCAGAGTGCCAGGCTCCTAATGTTGCTCAACTGAAATTCTGCAGATCCTGCCTTTTTGATAAGAAATGCAGCCCCTGAAAATCGTTGACTGAGGGGATTGGTTTAAGCTCACAAGGTACAGAAATATTTCTTCATTTTCTGGCCTTGCACTTTGAACAGCTGCTATGGGTAGACTGTCTGCTTGGGATCTTTCATTATGCCTCTTCTTACCAGGTTCTGAAACAAACTGGTGTTGTTCACCCGCAGGCCAAAATTGGCTACAGACGAACAGTAAAGGAAATTAGTTGTTTCATTGCTTCTACTTCTGTGCTGTATAAAGAACTCCAGGGATCCTCTGCAAGTCAGAGTGTGGGTAGATTTGTCTGAGTGGACTCTTTCAAAGATGCTTATAACTATGGCATTTATGTTATACAGGTATTAGTTGGGATCCTACAGGGTACACGCAATAATATCTTGGCTTAGGAAGTCATAATAGAACTGTTCTGCTTTTAACACAAGCAAAATTCCATTATCAGGAAGTGGATTCATTTTTCTGACACTAAGCAAAGCTGCTCAGATCTGTTGCCTTCCCATCATTTGCTGGGTATGTGATGGGGCACAAGCACTTCAGGAGACTTATGGAGTGAGTACATCAGGGACAACTTTTTGATGCTGATGTTGGACGAGCTGACTGATGGAGGAACGGTGCTGAAACTGCTGCGCATGAATAAGGAAGAACTATTCGAGGATGACTTGACTGCAGTATCACAGGATGGTGGCTTAAGAATCTGAGGGAAATGGGAAAGGCAAGTAATACAATAATCACTCAAAACTTCAAAAGTATGGACTCCGGCTTCTTCAGGGAACTGGTGGGGAGAATCTCATGCCTGGAGAGTGTAGAGAGACTGTGGAAGTTGCTTAATCTTAAAGGGCAGTCTCCTCAAAGCACAAGAACAATCCGTCCTGATGTGCAGGAAGCTGAGCAGGTATTGCAGGAGGCCATGTTGGCTGAATGGGGAACTCCGGACTAATTTCAAATGCAAAAAGGAAGAGTATGGAGTAGAAAGAGGGACAGGCTACCAAAGAAGACCATATAAATGTGGCCTGGGCATGTAGGAACAAAATTAGGAAAGTAAAAGCTTAGCTGGAGTTGGAACCGATAGAGCTTGTGTAGGGTCAGCAGATCATTTCTACAGTGTCATCCATCAGTACAGGATAGTAAATGATTTCAGTGGAAAAATAAATGGAGCTATTTACTCAGTCATTGAACTATGGATGAGATGACAATACAGGGGCATCCTCAACTGATAACAATAAATTAAAAAAAAAAAAAGGGCAATGAGCTGTTTGCAGCCACTGACACCTGTTAGAATTTAATTCCGTGCTAGTATATCCAGGTTACGGTGAAATATGTACGAGTGTATTTTTTGTTATAAAGGTGACTTCCTTTCCTGGTATTTGCAGGTGCATTATACTGAAGTGAACACGATCATTTTGTTAATTGCAGTTCAAGCTCATTAGGGAACTATAAAGGCAGAAGAATGAATGTAACCGTGCATTAAATGGTAAATGATTTTGGGGTGGGAAGCAGTCAGGTGTGTTGCCCTAGGCTATGATTTTCCCCAAATTAACATACATAGCAAAGAAAGAAAGAATGAGGCGGGAGGGAAGAAAGAAAGGCCACAGGTCACCAAAGCAAACCTCCCAACTTTCAGTGGCGCTAAAGGGAAACCATCGCTGCCGAAGTGTTGAGAATCTAGCTGGCACTGGCTCACACTGGGTAACTTTTGTGTTGGTTTAGGTTCATTCAGGCCAAATATGGTGAAATCCAAACCAGCTCAACATTTAGTCAATGTGTAACTGAGCAGGTTTTGGGAAGGTTACTCTGCAACCTGCAAGACCTCTCAAATGTGCAATGTTAATGACGTTTGTTACAAAACCATCTTGGAGTAGTGTATGCTTGAGCAGACTGCCAAATGTTTCCCCTCAGAGTTTTGATGGAAGGTCTGTAATCTTGAAAACTTGTTCTCGCAAAGGTTGGTTGCTTCCACTTCCCTCCGGGACTCTCAAGCCAGGCAAGAAACTGTGTTTCCAGACCAGGTTGTATGAACATGTTTTGCTGCCTCAGAGTAGTAATCATCCAGTGAAATAAAAACCTTGACCAGCTCTTCAGATCTGAATGGCAATACCAAATGTCTTAATGTTTGGGTGTCTAGATGGGGGTGGTTCAAAGGGTAATGATGTCTTGGGACTGCTGACTGACTGCTGTGATTTGGATATTCTGGAAAATCAGGCTTCTTTTTGTTGTCTGTTTTCCACTTTACCTTTGTTGAAGCAGAATTACTTGTTTTGAGAAAGAAGGAAGGTGATAGGAGAACTGAATGGAAAAATCTCCACTGGAATTTTTGCATTTGGTTCAATTTCTTTGTTCTGTAAATGCATCCCAAAGAGAAAAGTAGACGGCTGTGTCCAGTGTTCTTTCAGAGTGTAAACAATTATGAAAAGCAATTAGTCTGAATTAACAGAAGTGTGTTTTAGTCTTGAATTTTACTGGGGAAAATAATTACACTTGGGTATCACAACAAAAACAAAAAACATTCTCTTCCCCTCCTGCTTATCTGGTGCTATGGGAGGGATCAGGGAAGAGATTTTTGGGTGGATTTCATTGAATCTTCTACAAATCCTCAGTTCTTTGAAGTCTCAGCTTTGGCAGCTGCTGCCAAGTTGACTGTCCAATGTGAGACCAGTAGAACCAGATCTTGCTGGTAGGCCCAGTCTCCAAGAGGGCTTCCTTTTGTTGTACCAAATATGGGCAGTTAATTTGCTTTTGGATGTATATTGTACTTAACCAAATGGTTATTTGTTCCTAGCAGTTTAAGTGTAAAGGTGCACACCCTTGTCTACTGTGCTTTTCTTATTGCCCCTTCATCTGCTTGCATGTTATTGTGGCAGGTGGTTTATTTGCCCCTGATACTTCAGAGGGAAATGTAAGGGGAGAGAAAAAGCTCTTGCTTGATTGTAAAAGGGGATGGCTGTAAAACCAAAACAAAAACAACTGTGGCCATACTGGTACAGAATGCCTCCCTATTGGGCAAACATAGTGGAAATACACTTTAAAATATTACAGGAAGGAGTTTCGGTCATAGTGGGCTGTTCTGTAATTATGGTCGGTGGATCAGAAATACAAAAGTTCCCAGAAGTTTGCAGAAAATCAGAACACACCCATCTCTCCCCTCAACAGTGTAGAAATGGCAGTGACAGTGCTGCTCTGTGTGTGTTTATGCACGTAAGCATCCACAACGTGTGGATTGATGTGGCAATGATGCCGATAGCTTTTGGGGAGAAAAAAAAAGGAATAAGCATTTTTGCTTGCCTTGAAATGTTAAGATATCCATCCTATTTGAGCAGCTCTAGCACCACCGTGCTGTTGAGATTTGGCAGGAGAGTGACTTTCACTTAATTTTCCTGCCAAACTCGGCTGCTTTACGAACATTTCAAACCTCTCAGCTTGCATGTGTCCCGCTGATATTCAAGTGGAGCATACCAACTGTGCAGAGCCTGTGTGGGCTTCTCCCTACGGTGCGGGATCCGCTCTCCTGGAGCCTCAACCTGTGGTGGGCACCTTGGCAGAGGTAAAGTAGAACAGGAAAAGTTGTTCAGTAATTGCAGCTCTATTTCCAAGATAGGAGTAATCTCAGGGAAAACGTTTCTAGTGGAGCATTTCCCTCTGTGAACTCAGAGGAGAGGATTAGGTGTTTGCAGCGAGCTCCTCTGTCCCCTTGGTGAATAGATGCATAAGGAACAGAGTAGAAAAGAGTGCAGAATTCTCTTCCCAGGCCTGCTCCTGTCTTCTGTGTTGTGATACAGTCTTTAATTAGCCCACTACAATTAGAGACCTGCGTGGGGAATGAATCAGGCTTGTGCAGTAAGAGATGCTATTGTCCAAGGATCACTGCCCCATTTAGACAGGAGTGGGAAGATGAACAGTGAATGAGGTGGAAGTTAGTGGAAAGACAACAAACATTTAAGGCTGTTCAGATGTACAGTAGGAATTAGAGGTTTCAGTGCCCCTGCCAGGGTGATCCCAGGCAAGTTACTTACCACAGAACCCGCTGTGGGTGGTCACCAGTGAAGTGTTCCTCATGTTCTGGCTGTCTGACTTGAGACCCAGGGATCTGACCCGTGGTGTTGAGCAGTCAGAGTTGCAATAGAGACTCAGGAGAGCTGGAGCATGGGAAATACCTCAGCTCTCTGGAAACTGAGAATTTTTGACAGTCACCAGTTGCACCATCACTCATAGCCATGGCTCCTTTGGCTCTGCTTTCTCCTCTCTGCAGAATTGGGGAAAAGGTGATCCCCCAATACATTTAAACTTCTAATAGTGTCAAAAGCACTGTAGCAAAACAGGTGGGTGTGCTGCTAATTCTGCCACTGTTGCTGGGTTTGAGTCAGGGGCAGCAAAGCACGCACTGAGGTTCACATGGGTTATTGGACTGCTGTGCAGGGTCAGGCAGCACCTTGCTTGCCCTGGTGAAACAGGAGCGTGCTCATCTCTCTACAGAATGCACAGTCATACACATGCACAGAGGGGATGTGAAACTGCTCCATTTGCCACAGCGCTGGCTTTTCCTCGCTTTTGAGTGCTTGAATGCAAGAATATTGTCTGTTCTTATCTGGTCAGGGAGAAACTAACATCCCTATCGGTCCCCCAGCAAAGCAATGTTTTCCTGATGGTCCTTTAAGGCAGAACGTGCTGTTAGTGGCTTGTTATTAGGAAGAAAACTTGGAGACGCAAATGTTGATCTTCTACTCCACAGCAGTTTATGGCTGGATAAAAGGTTTCTGAAAATAGGTTTGATTTAAATAAAACAACCATCTCCACTTTAATTTTTCATGTGTGAACGCTTCAGACAGTGCCTCTGTAAACTTCATTACAACGCATGCCATTGCGTGCCAGATCATAACTTTCAGCATCTTTGAAATTAGGCATCTGTTATCTCTTGCCTGGGGTTTACTTAAGGAAAACAGGAATTCAAAACATGAATGCACACAATCTTTACAAAAATACTGATGTTTACAGTCTGACCTTTACTTTCTAGTGTTTACCTAAAGACTAAGTATTTGGAATTATGCTTTGACTTATAAATGTTTACCATCTACAAGGAATGATATCAGAGTTCTTACAAAAATAAAGGTTCCCTGGAATAACTTGATCAAAAAATAGCCACAGTGAAGGGAAGGAAGGCAAAAACAACAGCAGAAAGCACGATAGAAGGGATTAGGACTTTCTGGCATCACAGTGGATTTGGTTGAGAACAGTTTCCCCAGGGCAGGTGTCCTTGCTGGACCAGTCTGCTCCCTGGGAGTGGTGAAGGACTGGTAGTGTCCAGGGCCTGCAGGGACACCCTCAAACTGGCAGCCGTGCTCCAGCTCAGGAGAACAGGGAGAAGGTGTGAAGCTGAGCTGAGGACTGGCAAAACTGCAGGCAGCAACTTGAGGAGTTGCTGTAGACAGAGTATGGTGATCTGTGCGAGGTGCAAGGCTTTGCCCAAAGAGGTGCAAAAGTGCTATGGGTAAAGGTGTAAGCTTGTCTTGTGCCACAAGCCTTTTGATAGTTGTCTGGTGATGGTGGGGCTGTCCCACAGCTACTGTGTGTTTTAAGAAAGCATCCACTGCTTTCTTTTGCTGCTGGCTTTTGTTGTTTTTCTACAAAATTATGTAGAAGACTGTGGGCCCTCTCTCATCCTAGAACTGAAACAGGTAGAATTTCTGACCAGTGCTTTTGGAGAATGGAAATAAGGTGATAGTGATAGGGCAGTGGGATGGAGCCAGGTGTGGTGTAGGAGGAATACATATGGAAACATGCTCTTCCCTGGGCACCTCAGGTTGCTTCTGGTGGGGGCCCCAGACTTAACTGCATAGCTCCAGTCGGGGAAAAATGTGGTTTAAGGAGATGCCACTCCTGGGGGGAGGAGAGTGGCAAAGCTGAGCTACAGAGAGCTGCGGTCAGTGGGAGCACCCACAGTGGAAAGCACATGGATGCCAGATGATGGAGATGCTGGGGGCGAAAAGCCATCGTGACAGTTGAGGTAAGAGCGGAGATGAGGCTTCGCCTTCCCTTTTGTGCCAGTCAGGGGGATGTTTCTCCTTTGTCATACCTCATTCCTCCCTCTAGTTTCTCTGTGTGGTTTCATTTGCCAGCTGGAGTAAGTGGGTGGCTGTCAGACTCTGCTCCCTGGGATCACGGCCTTGTCGCTGCCCCGAGGAGCAGCAGTTGCCAAGGGAGCGCCCATCCTGCTGGCCGTGGAGGTCTCCATGCTCTCTGAGAGAGAGGTGACACCAGGGCACCTCTCAGTGACAGTCCCAGGGGTGAACCTGCAAGAGAAAACTTTGCTGCTGGTGAAGTCACTGAGGATTTGTCGAAAAAACTTTTGTTGAGCTTCTGCAGACCTGACTGAGTAAGCAGCGTGTTTGAATTTCTTAAACCTTGGACCTTTGCATGCACTGTTCCTTTTTTTTTTTTTTTTTTTTTTTTTCTTTCCCTGAATTTATGGCAAAAGAACAGAATGAGAAGCAGGTCGCTAAGTTTGCTGCCAGGGCCTCTGACATTAGCTATGATTCATTAGCCCAGCCCTGAAGAGATGTTCAGAGGTCCAATAAAACCTATTCAATATCTTGTTTGGAAAGCTGTGCAGGAATAGGGAGCAAGAGGTTCTTTACAATGTAACGCCTTCCCTTTCTCTTCAGGAACGGAGTTGATTAATTCTGTTTCCTGCCTGCTTTTGAAGCTAGGTTTTAATGTATATGAAATCATGCTTAGCCACGTATTTTGATGTGGATGGGCTTGCAGGACTGGCGCCTCTGTCCCTGTCCTCCTCCCACTGTAAAGAGAAAAGTGATGTGCAAAATACAACTTTTCAGATGGCAATTTTTACATCTGTTCCCAGAGCATCTATGATAAAGAGCCACTGTAATTGAGGAAAAAAATAAATAAATACTAGAAATATCATTTTTAGGTATGTCTCAATGTAATCTTCCAGCCTCTGTTGGGAAACGGAACTGTGTGTATGCTTAAAGTCAAACTCACCATTTTGATCCAACAGATGCAGAATAGGTAGAAATACAGGTCTATTTCTTTAGGCTACACGCTTCTCAGAGTTTTACAAGAGCAAAGCCACTTGTTAGCTCATGCAAAGTGTTGAGTCACAGAAAAATCTTAAGCGGTATCAAGTTAGATTCTAATCTCAATTACAAGAGATGCAACTCCACTGGCTTCAGTATAGCTGTTCCTCATGGATACCAATCAATTAGAGCAGAATGAGGCCTATCCTGTTTTACAAGTATTCAATCCTGGGTCGTATGTATTAGCAGATGGTGACAATGCTAATTTGGCCTGAGTGCTTGAGGCAGCGTGTGGACGCTCCAGAGTCATTTGACCACAGAAAAACCATGCAGGAAAGCCTGCATGCAGCCTGTTAGGTGGGACTCGTGCGTTTATCCTAGGAATTATTGTCTCTACGTTGCATGAGAACTCTTGCCTCTGTTTGGAGCAATTCTTCACCCAGATTAGTGGCCAGAATTTGGATTCAGGGATTGCTAGAAGAAATGCTTGATGGTATCTGGCTTGCTTTGTCCCTTGCCTTCGGGAGTATTTCAGCTATTTCTCCTTTGCTTTCAACATTGTGGTTTCTAAATTCCTCCTTCCTTCACTGGCCAGTGGCAGACAATTTCCTTTCTTCTTTTGAACCAATAGACTGAGCAAAATCAAGGTGAAGTCACTGCTGGACTACTGCAGTCAAAGTGATGTATCATCTGCTGGGAAAGCTATCCAAGTCAAAATGGTATTTATGTGGAGTAGTTGAATTTAGTAGCCTAGCATCTGAATAGTGGCATTATTATTTTTTTTTGTGCAAGCATTCTAATACTTCTTTCCAGTTTACTCTCCTGTCCAAACAGGCCAGTGTCCAGTGTTATCTCCGAAAACCTCTGCTAGATAAGAGTGGGCAATGTACTCATACAGTACAGACATTGGTTAATTATCAACTCTTCTATCAGCACAGTTTTAACAAGGGAATCTGTCATAATGGGCTGCCTGGTTAGGAAGTTAGTTTGTTTCCTCATTCTATAAATGTTATTACCTGTTTTGTGTCTGCATGTTTCAGTCCAGAGTTTGAGCCTAGCATAAATCTGCACTGACTTCACTGCAGTTCTTTGAGACAAAAGCCAGCCTTTCATCATGCAGTAGCTTCTTAAAAAAAAAACCAAAAAAAACACACATATATATATGTATATGTGGGGGAAAAAAAAATATATATATATATATGTACACCAAAACACCCCCAATATACACGTGCTCAAACAAAACTTTCTAACAAACCTATCCCCTTAAAGTACTGTGTGTGTATGTTGTTGGAGGGCCCAATACAGAGCAAACCTTTCCTTTCCAGCTCTATGTTGGGAAAAGCAAATGCCTGAAGGGCAGCATTTGGGCTCTGCCATTCATGATCAAGGCTCTATGGCTCGTGCCAAGGTACATGATAAAGGTTCTGATCACCAAACCCTCAGTGCCCGTATGACACATGCTTTCAGTGAAACTTGCTTTTTCTCTGTTTTTATCATACCTGCATTGTTCTGGCATTGCTTTTTTCAAGGATGAGTAGGACCTGCATCTACTCTGACAAAAGCAAGATTATTTTTCCAGCATTGTTGCCCTCCCCCAGCATTCTCACCAGAGAGGAACTGTATCAAATTTTAGAGGAGCCAAAATAAGAACTGGAACTAGAGGTACACTTGTGAATGACCTCTTTTCTCTGTGGGCACATCTACTTTTCCAGTGTGTTACCTGTTTATTGAGATAAATTAGCCTCCTGAAGTAACTCTATGGCAAAGGATGCTGTATTAGTTTTGGACAAGTGAAGTTTTCTGACCCTCAAACCAATAAACATAGTTAATCTCTTACAACCCTTTGCTAGGTTTGCTACTGGCAGAAGTCCAGAAGTGCCAAATCTGCATTTTGGTAACTCATCTCACTTGGCACAAGAGCAGTCATCAGTCTGGGCACCCTTTGAGGCTGAGGGAATTTCAAAGGCTTCTTGTGTGTATGGGACTGACTGGAGACAGAAATCAGCGATATATTAGCTCAGAACATACTGTCCTTTTCAGGAGACTTTGCAGTTCTGTGTCACAGAATCATTTGAGTTGGAAGAGACCTTTAAAGGTCACCTAATCCAACCCTCCGGCAGTGAACAAGGACACCTACAGCTGCATCAGGTGCTCAGAGCCCCATCCAGCCTGACCTTGATGTCTTCAGGCAACCCACCACTTCTCTGGGCAACATCTTGACACAACATTGAGTCTCCTGCCTCGAAAGGATGCTCCTTGCATTCTTCCTGTGAGCTCTTTAAGTTTTGGGTGAAGAGCAACAAATACTATTTTCAAACTGAGCTCTGCTAACAGAAGTATGAGCAGCTTTAGCTGTCACTGGTAACACACACTGTGAGATGAATTCAATCCTATTTAACAGCAGACCATTGGGTCTATGAATTTTACCCTGCTGCTGTGGGCAGTATTTATTTTTGTTTTTTTAAATCTGTGTCTAACTAGAAGCAGAGTTTACACGCATTTGACCATCTGGTCTCCTCACTTGCCACTCTTCTTTTCTTAATGCTGGTTTGAACTCCCCAGTCTTGTAAAGATACCTCCAGAGTGTGACCCTTGGAGCTCTGCTTACAGGTGAATGCCTTTGACTTCCTCATGCTGTGCTGCCAAACAGGACTGCCCCTGCTACGGCACTGCCGGCTGAGAGATGGATGCTGCTTTGCCTGGTGGAGAGACCGTGCTGTCTGTCAGCACATTTCCTGCTGCTGAGGATTAAAAAGGCTGCTTGCTCTGGGAGCAGATGGCCACCTCTCCACCCATCCTCTCAGGTACGGGGAGGCAGCCAAAAACTAGCTTAAAAGAGCAAAGCATAACCTGTTCAAAGGAGAACAGAAAGGAACATTTTTCAAACAGCTTAATGAAGCACTTGTTAAGGACTGCCAGGGACAGATTTCCATTCTACACAGGATATTCATTAGAAAAGTAAACACCCTCCAGCACCATTTGTAGGAACAAAGCAGCTTGCATTTTGTAATGAGGTGTTAATTTAACGAAGGAAAGGACTGGCAGAGGAGCAGGAGGCGAATAACCAAATGACAGACACCTCCTCCTGGGAGGACAGGATAGCAGTGCCCTCCTGCTCTCTGTGTGGCATAAGGCTGGGCTCTCTGCAGAGCACAGTGGTTCCTGGGCCAGGGATTGTGGGATGTGGGGTAGTGGACTGATGTGCAAGGTTAGTGAGGCCCTCCATTGCTGAGCTGAAGGTCCAGACCCCTCAAAGTTATGTATAGTGTCAGAGTAACCTGCCCCAGCTGGGTCCCATCCAGGATCCCTCTGGGGTCACTCACAACGAAAGGGAGATGGAGGATGCAGCCTGCTTTGCGCTGAGGTGGGAGATGGTAGGGATGCTTTGTGTGCCAGTGTTGGTGGATGGAGGTGATCTTGGATTACCTCCAAGATGTGTGCTCCTTGGATTAGCCGGGTGTCACCGAGGGAGAGCTGGGAGGTGAGGGTGAGTTTTTCTGCATTTCCTGCCAGGACTTCAGCTTCCAGCCTACCCCTTATTTCCTTCTGAGTGTTTCCCACCAGGGAGTTTCTTGCACGGTTGCTCCCTGTGGGGACAGGGCCAAAGCTCCCCTGCCCTCCCAGCTCTAAGGAATGGGAGCGGTGCTCGGCAAGGGAGGAGGCTTGTGGGTCGGAGGGAAAGCACAGGACATGAAGCCAAGTCTCATTTAACGATGCTATCCTGTTTTTCCTCAGAACATACATCATGCTGGAGAGGAGAGCAAAAATAAGGCCCTGGAAGAAATTCTGGCCATGAACCTATATAATCAGCCTGAACACTGGCACAAATGAGGTCATTTCTTATGTTTATATTTTTACGTGCATTGTATGCTCCCTGTTCTGCTCCTTATGTCACTGTGATGTGGAGGGAATTTCCTGTGCACACACGGTATTGTTGCAGGGCTTTGTGAACGTGAGGCACCTCGGGTGGCAAGGAGAAATAATGCTCAGTGCTGGCAGTACATACAAGCACTTAGGAAAACTCCCATTCCCACAGATCATTTTCTTCTTAGTTGCGTGCTGAATATTTTGTTAGAAGATTAGAAGGAGAAGTGGCTGCATTTAGCAGTTGCTGACACGTTTCAGCACTCTCACTATGCAGAGGTCAGTTCTCAAGCACTGTAAATCAGCCTGGCTGCAGCCCAGCCATACCATGGCAATTGGAAAGGGGCTCATGGAGACCACTGGTGCCCTCCTCTTGCAGTATGTTGTTGATCAGCCATCAGGTCTACAGAAAATACCTAATTTAAGTGGTGAATTATGTCCTTGCGATCTCTCATCTTTATGTGTGTGCTGATCAGGATGGTGGGACAAGTTGAAAATAGATGTCCCTTTTGGCTTCTGGTTCCCGTGGAATAGAAATATACGTATTTCTATGGCTATAGAATACAAATCCTGGTTGGAGCTGAGCATGAAAGGTGGCAGTGTCTGTAGCCAGCGCTCAGGTACACTCGCCATAGGGTCCTTTTCAGTGGGCTAAATTCAGAGTGATGCAAAACGGCTGCAGTACTGCAACAGAGTCAGAAGAAAAAGCAGATGTGCAAAGGAGAATCCCCTTAATTCCTGCCCCCCATAGTTGTTTCAGCTGCAGATCTGTTGCTTCAGCTACAGAGCCTTCCTGCTGATGGCAGGCCAAAAAAGCCATCCTGGGGGCACAGTGTGCCTTTAACACCAGGGCTGTGAAGGCACAGTTTAGGCTGGAGGAGAGAGAGCAGCCCCAGGCTGCTGCAATGGGCACATCATGATGGGGGGCAGCAGGCACATAAGTGCCCTGGTCTGGCTGGGGGAGCTGAGTGAAGTGTTGGTACCCCAGACAGACACCACCATCATACACCCTGTCTGAAATTATACTTCAAAGAGGCTTCAGAATGAAGGAAAAAAAAAAAAAAAAGAAAAAAGCCAATCCTCATGTAAACCCCAGGGCTGGAGGAATAAAAGCTCCACAAAACATTTATATTGCGCTCCCTTGATATCAACACAGATGAAATGGATCCCCGTGCTTCCCTGCAAACTGCAGGCTCTAAAGAGGATTCCAAATCCCATCCCCACTTTAATTTAAGGGCCTCCCAATTAGACTGTTGGATGTCTTTCAAAGCTTTGTATAAATTGGAGATTATGCATCTCGCAGCGGAGGCTTGTCTCCTTGCCGCAGCAGTCAGTGGCCATCGCTTGCAGCCTCTGGCAGGGAAACTTGGGAGCTGAGTGCAGCTCTGGCCCCGCTGCCCCCTGGCTGGCTCCCCTCAGCAGTGTGTGCTGTGGGACTTCTCTGATGCCAGGGAAGCACAGTGCAAAGATCTCAGAGGGAAGGAAGAAGTCCTTTCAGGTTGATTTGAAATAGTTTTGCTCTTCTTCCTCCTCTGTCCTTCTCCAAGCAGGCCATCAAATAAAACTTCAAAAAGCTCATCACAGAACGTGGCACAAATTCATATAGTATTGGTCAAGCTGTATTTTTTACAGTTAATGTTAAAGATCTCTCTTGCTGCTGTTGCCCAGACCAAGGATTCTCCTGTACTTTCCTAAGAAATAGCACGGTATTAAGTGGTGGAAGCTTCTCTTGGGAGGAGGGAGCAGGGATGTTTCATTCCTGTGTGAAACTCAGGCGTTTGCTCCCCTCGCTTCCCTCCAGGGCTGCACCCACACCTTGGGGGCTGATGGGCCATTAGCACTGGTTGCCCCCAGGACTGACAACTGGGTGCAGGGGGGGAGAACCACAGGCCGCAGGGTACTGGAGGGAAGATAGGATGGGCTTACCTAGCAAAATGTCTCAGGAGGTGGCTGCAGAAGAAGATACCCGGGTGTTGGGTTCCTCGTGGCACTTGTCCACTCTGTCATTTCCCACCTGTGCTCACAGCTGCCAGACTGCTGGGTCCTCAGTGGAGGATGGGCCCATCCTGCTCTGCTCCACATGAAGAGCTGCCACCCAGCAGTGCTCTGGGGTTCTAAAGAAGTTAACCCAAAAACCTGGAGGTAGATAGTTTTGTTAAGCCGCGTGCTGATGGAAATGAGGCCGTTGTTCTTAACTTAAACCTTGCCTGTCGTGCTTCTGGGCCCAAACTCAGGGTGAACTGGCATTAGCTGCCTGCAGTGAGCAGAATAATGTAATGATTAATAACTAAGTGAACACAGTGACAAGGGGTTGGAAATCACTTACTCAGGCATGTGAGTCTGAAGTTCTTGAGGAGCTGTGGGGAGTCTGATCTCTGGCTCTGCCATCCAGGACCAATTCTTCACTGTTCAGACTGATGGATAGATCCCATATACAGACGTTGATTGTAGCTTTGGTGTGGGTTGTTTTTATTTTTTTTCCGCCAGCTCTTCAGTAATTTCTCATGGCCAAATGCCCTATTTGGCATGGTTCAAATTAGGACAACCTTTTTTGCTTCTGGCACAGGAGCGAAGCACTTAAAGGATGGCTAATTTGATAATACCTCTAATGCCAACTGCGTTAAACTACTGAGTCTCAAGGGAGGGAAGGAAGGAGGCAGGGAGGACAGGGCTGAGCTGTAAGGCTTTTTGCTCTTATGCATACAACTGTCCCATTTTTGTCAGTCTTCCCTTGAAACATAAGACTTTTTAAAAGAAAACAGGAAAAAGACAATCTTAAAACCCAAAGAATATATTTGTATCTGCTTTAATGCAAGAAGAACCACGTCACCATTAAACTGTCAAATTATCCTATATTTAATTTCGATATGCATACTAAAACTTTCTGCAGATAGCCGATGAACCTCAAGGTGATGGGACTTGTTTCTGCTCCCATTGAAGTTGGTGGCAAGCCTCCCATTCACTGCAGTGTGTAGGATCAAACCCCAGCACATAAATAATCAGCACTGAAGGCGCTCTCTGATTCTTCTGTCCATACCTCTCCCTTCCTGTCAGAAAGCTTATGAGGTTGGGCCCAACACTGATCTCACGAGCAGGCTGCGAGCATCTTTCTTTCTTTCTCTCTTTCTTCCCCCCCTCCCAACTTTTCTTTGTGGGTTTTGATCTCTCCCTTTGAAATGGAAGCAAATTCCCTGCAGGGTGCTCTGTGATCACTGGCTGGGTGTAGTCGCATGCTTTCACTTCTTGCTGTAGGTGAAATGGCTCATGTGCAAGATATTAACTCTCTACTCGGCAGCCCTATGCAGCAAGAGCAGCACGTTGCATTCCTTTTCTGCTCTGAGATGCTTAGCGGAGTAATCAGCTTTCCGCCTATAAAACCTCAGTAAAGCAGCACTGTGCATAGTGGAGCAGAGCAGCACTTACAGCACATGAGATACACAAGAGGCAATGTTTCAGGGAGAGACAGGTATCAGACAGACCTGGCTACATAGTTAGCCTGGGTTAGTTGGTCTAAACGAAGGATATGACCTCTTCCTCTGAGCAGTGCGTAAGCCAACAGTTTGTTGTCAGTTATGATCTACTTGCCATAGAAGAAAATGTCATTTCCCTTTGGTTTCACTGGAATGAAGCAGTTGGAGAGAGTTATTGAAGAAGGAAATTACAGTGATGGGATAAGTGTTGGGGGGAAAAAAAAGAAGACTGTTTTAACAGGAGAACTATGGTTAGGCCCAGCCCAGAGAAGTATGTAAGAATGTGCTTGTGATTTGCTTCCAACAAAATTTTTAAGCCTATACTTAACTATAAGCATGAGTATCTCCTTGCTTAAGGTTAAGCACGTGCTGAAATACTCATCTGGAGTATGCCCCAGCTGGCAAGGCTGAACGAAACAGAGATCACATAATCAACTTCCAAAGCAAGAGCCTAATCCTACCCAGGCAGCTATTCTGGGGGAGTTTCCAGGAAGGCAAAGAAGTTGCAAAAGGTGGATCTGGGTCTCTGATCTTACAAATTTCCTGGCAGGTGCAAAAGCGATGGCTCTGAACAATACCAGAGGTGTTTGCAGGATTGGCCTGAAGGCTTTGTCTGCAGCAGAAAAGGAGGTTAGCAGGCTATTGAAAACAAACAAACAGCCCCACCTCCCTCCAAAAAATTCACAAAGATGGCTTCTGTGGATGTGGTGTAGCTTTAAAAAGATTTAAGCTGTGCTACCATTGGTGTAACTCCAGAAAACCTGAGCCTTTAGAAAAACACCTCAGTGAATCAGCTGTGCAAATCCACATCCCAACGTCACATCAGTATCAGGGAGTCCGTCTGTGCACTACATCTCCATGCACTGGACTTTCTTCTTGTTTGAAGAAGAATGCTGAGTGACATTAAGCTCTTCTTCTTCAAATGATGTTTGCTCATTTAGTAGGAATTTCAACTGGAAATTTTCCAAATAATTAAGCTTAAAGAATTTGTATGTGTACACACGCGCATGCATGTAATGGGATAAACTGTGCTCTTTACTCTTGAAGACACGCACGAGAATGGTGAAGAAAGAGAAAGAAAAAGCAAATTGCTTGTGGATATGAAATATGACTGTGGAAACTAGTTTCATTTTAAGCCCCTGGAGAACGTTACAGTGTGAGTCAAAGCCATTTCTTACTCCCTGTAGAATATAGGTTTGCAGCAAGCAGAAAGAAGCAAATGCAAAAGGAGCAAAAAAGAGAGCAGCTTGGGTCTGCTGCCTGCTGCCATTGTGGCAAAGTTATGCCTGGGGTAGCTAATGAGGCTGGAAAAAGAGCTTTGGATGTTCCACACTTCATCTCCATCAAAACTAGGTTTAAGGTCCTGTTTTCATTTTGAAGGCTTCTGGCAGAGGTGGAACTGGTGAAGCCACTGGATTTTTTCAATCTAGCGGAGACGTGAGGGAAGTGACTGAAGTGCTTCCAGGTGTTTTGACTTCAGGAGAGTCTTCAGCTCGCTGGTGGTTTGTGCTCCAGGTTCAGGGTTTGCCCACAGTCGCTGCCCTCCTGGGCTGCTTGGTGGCTGCTGAGTCTGTTGGCAGCCTGCAGAAACCCCGTGAGAGCCGATACAGCTTGGCCATCCCACAGAGACAGCTGGATCAGTGTAACCACTCCAGGCTTTGGTGCCAAAGTGCATGACAGCTCCAGGAATGACCTCTGAAGAGGTAGTTTCAGCCTCTGGTTTATCTGTAATTGCACTGGAAAATAAGCCAGATACGCTGACCTCTCACTTTCACATCCCCAGCGGTGAGTTTCTGAGGTAGGCTGTGTGTGTCTCAATGTTTGATAATGAGATGGAATAACACAGGCGATCATCATATGGTGTTAATGCGTCTGTAATGCATGGAGTCAGAGACCGGTCCAACAAAGTGCTTCAGAAAAGGCCTCGCCTTTGGATTTTTGTGGAGATGTTGATCTACAGAAAAGGTAACGTGCTCCAAACAATGGAAGTTATCTGCAGTGTGTGCAGGAAGGCCTGGGGCTTTCAGATGCAAATACAGAAAATATATTTAACATCTTGACTTCTATTCTTTTGTCATAATACAAAGTGAAAAGACAATGTTTAGTAAATGTTTACATCTTACAAAGGGGAGTTTTGCAAATTGCATTGTAGCTCTTTGGGAGGAACCAGGAAAGAGGGCAGGATGTTAACAACATAAAAAAGAATGGCAATAAAACCCACCCCTAATATTAATTGTCTAAGAGGAAATGCATATATCTCTCATCAGGACATCTCAGACTCTGCTTTGCATTGCTGGAAGCCTGAGAACGCTAATCGTTTTTTGGCATGGAGAACCAACCTCTTGCATACTTGAAACATAACTCATTTACAGTTGTTTTGATGGATGCTTATAAGCAATAGGGAGAAACTGCCAAGTCCTTTCAGCTTGCTGAGCATCAGAGCTCAGAACGGGCCTGAGCCACAGAGGTCAGATGTAGAGCTGGCTGAGCTCCTGACATGGGAACTGGTGGGGAGTGCTCTGATTTAACATCTCTGCTCATTTCTGGCCATGAAGTTGGCTGTTACACAATGAAAACCTATCGGCAGGATTCCTTGTAAATTAGCAATGCACCTGAAAAGATTCTCAGAGAATCATTTCCACCAGCCAGTGGCACGGAGCCATCAGAATAGCTCCTCAGTAAGGTGACAAAAACGGCTCACACCCCCAAGGATCCAGGCACCGGGTGCTGGCCAGCCAAATGAAGAGAAGTGCCTTACCACCCCAGGGCTGTCTTGGGAAGGAGGCACAGCTTCCAGGGCTGCAGCCTGGTCCTTTTCCTCCTTGAAACAGCAGCTGAGAGCTTCTGTGTACTGGGATCAGGCACAGGCTTAAAAGCTGGGCAGGTGATGTAATGTGACATGGGTGATTGGGGAAAGCATGAGCTGACTGTAGAACACAGCCCCTGAACTCTGTGTGCATATTTATATGTGTGTGTGTATGGAGGGAGGTGGAACAACAGGTTTGTGACTGTGGTGAGATGCTTCATCGCTGGCCAATGCCAGGTGTCGTGTAAAAGCCTCATCTGTTGATGTTACATAAGGCTTTGCCCCTGTTTCAGTTTCTCCCACAGACTGCTATTCAAAGTTCAGTTTAAAGACACAGATTAGCAATATGGTGTTTGCTCTGGTGGAAAATAATTAATTTCCCAGATCCCAACACCGGTTTCTTCTGGTGCCCATAGAACAAAACCTGTAGCAAGGTGCTCTTTGTGGGCAGCGTCTCTTAGTGACAGAAACTCGTTTCTGCCACGTGATTTTCATGTCATGCTGAATAACATCCTACAAAGTTGCAGTGAGTAACTTCTGCTTACATCATGCTGTGTGAAGGAAAAGAAGCGGGGTTATATTCTGTGTGACTCTCAAGGAGTCCTGCATGTATCTCAAGCTATAGCTTTGTATATGGAATGTGCAAAGGCTGGAAGTCCATTTGTGGGGATACAGAGGAGCTGATGTCAAATGCTTCAGAGCCAGTTTTTTTGTTGTTTTAGTTTTTTAATTATTTTTATATTCTCCATAGTCGAAGTTCATATGCACCTTCCTCCTTCCAGGTGAACCATAGACCTTCATCTTCATTTCCTTCGTAGTGTTGCTCTCATGGTGTTTCTGTAGCATACTTATTCCTGTTCCACATACCAGCCCTAATAAAACCCTGCAGAAGCATGTTCCAGTAGCTAGCCAATACCTACATCTGAAACCTATTTTTTCTTCTTGGTGTCTCTTTCTTACTCTTCCTTCCATTCCTTCCCTTTCTTTCTCATTCCTGTCACCTGCCTTCCTCCCAGCATCCCAGCAGTCATTCATTGTGCTGCACATCTCTCACAGCAGCTGGCAGGAGGACCACAGGAGTCTCTTCCTCCCTCACAGGGAGCTGCAGACTTGTTGCTTGCTGACTTGCACAGGCAGGCGGAGTGCTCTAAGCTCTGCCTAGCAGCAGGGAGAGTTGAGGAGCTGCTCAGCCAAGAGGTGTCACAGAAGATAGGTCTGGAGGGAAGGAGACCTTAGAGCAGCTGGGGCACTGGCAGGGATGCTGTACACTTGTTTGAAATTATTGGTGCTCTTGCATCCTGATCAGACCAAATGCCTGCAGTATAAAAAAGAAACAACTACCCCAAATGGAAAGGACCATAGAAAGGTCGCCACCTGCCTTTGTCTCATTTTCATATTCACTGTGTGTTAATCTTAGCAGAAGCTTTCAGCTCATGTCAGCCCATGAGGAGTGGCTGTGGGAACTGGGATTGTTCAGTCTGGAGAAGATAAGACTCGGGAGAGACCTTACTGCCTGAAAGAAGTTTGTGGCCAGGTGGAGGTCTGTCTCTTCTCCCAGGTAACAGTGATAGTACGAGACGGAATGGCCTCAGGTTGTGCCAGGGAAGGTTTGTGCTAGATATCAGGAAAGATTTCTTCTCAGAAAGAGCAGCACTGGCACAGGCTGCTCAGGGACGTGCTGGAGTCATCGTCCCTGGAGGTGTTCAAGGACCGTGGAGATGTGGCACTGAGGGACGTGGGTTAGTGGGCATGGTGGGGATGAGTTGGTGGTTGGACACGATGAGCTTAGAGGTCTTTTCCAATCTTAATGATTCTGTGATTCTTTGCACGGGTGAACATCAGCTAAGATGCTCATAATTGTGTAAAACCTCTGCTGGGATCTGTCGTGAACACAGATGAGCTCAGAGAGCCTTTTGCAGCACAGCCTGCTGCAGCACTGCTATGCCCTAACAGAAGCAGGAGTGATCTGCAAAACTTTATCAAGCCACCAGAAATATTTCCAAATTCTTCAGTCTGGGTTACTTCTTTTCCTTTGAGGTTGTCCTCCTGGATATTGGCCATGGTTGGTCTCACAGAGCTCATGTCAGGCTGTGGCAATGTGGCAGCTGGGATAAATAGGAAAAAGAGGACATTTGGGATTTCTGGCATTCAAAGTGGTTGTAATTGGGAATTTTTATTTTTAAGCACCTCAGGGCAAAATTCTCAAGATCTTTCTAACTGGCATAAAGATCTAACGTAGCATTTCTAAAGCAAGGGAATCCTCAGGTGTTGGACTCTGATGTTCAGTGGAATTATATCAAGTCAAACACTCAAGCATCAGAGATGTTTAGCCAAACTCCTTGTGGGCATTTGGGAGGTTTCCCATCCCTGTTTCTAATTTGGTTTGTACCTCAAAGCCAGTGGGTTTTTGCTATCCATTTTGTGGATATGCTTGTGAGAAGGTATTAACAGCTCTACATCTCAGCTGAGCTTCTCAGAACTTTCCTGGATGCAAGAGGAAATTCTCCAAAAGCACGCTTATTTTCAGGTCTCTGTTGCTGTTATTGTTTGTCAGGCAGAGCTACCTCAGGAAATCTGAGCACCTGGAGAAGCTTCAGGCATAGCCTGAGCTTCAGCTTGGACTCAGCAGACATTACTAACAGCCACACAGCCTTCACCAGGGCAGACGTCCTATGTGACAATTGTACAGGAAATCACAGAATGATAGAATCACCAAGGTTGGAAAAGGCCTCCAAGATCATTCAGTCCAACCTTCCACCATTATTTTCCCACTAAATCATGTTCCTTAGATCAACATCTAAACGTTTCTCAAACACTTCCAGGGATGATGACTCCACCACCTCCCTGGGCAGCCCATTCCAGTGCCTGACCACTCTTTTGGTGAAGAATTTTTTTCTAAATACTGTTTAGCATGCAGAATTGGCGGTTGTTCTACTCTGGCACACGCAGAGGAGTGGTCTTCCTGCTGGTTGGCCCTTAGGCTCCAGCTCAGGCTGTGTGTGTGCAGGTGTGTGCTTGGCTGAGGAGGCTTTGCAGAGGCAGAAATCTGTGTTTCCATCTGACCTTGGTGAGAGACTGACTGCCAAGAAAGGCTGTAAAAAGCACAAGGATATCCTTTTGGGGTGAAGAAGCCTTGAGAAATCTGCATCAAGGCTTGGTTGCTGCCACCCTTGCAAGACCCCAGTGATGACTGCTGAGGGGTTTATGGGCGGCTGGCTGGGGTCAGAGTAGGAATGAGTAGAACTGAAGCAGTTCTGCAGTCTGGGGAAGGTGTGCTCCATGCACAACAGACACCACATGGAATTGTTTCTTGGTTTTAATCACATCACATTTGGCACTGATACACAGTTTCTTCCTTCACGAAGGATTAGTAGCCAAAATCGTAACTACATTTCCAAGCTAACTGTATTATAAAGCCACCTCCAAGAGGCAAGGGAGCCCACGCCAACATTCAGTGTAAAGTTCAGCTCAGCACTGATGGTTTATGGCTGATAATGAATTTAGCAAGCTCCCTGTTAGCCTTTGATGCTAATTATTTTAAGTATCATAGGGTCTGATTCACAAGGCAGTAATCACAGGTCATTATTTCTGACATTATTAGGTTAAGTTAAAAATTAGCTTTTAGGCTTAAAGTGCCCTGCACTAATGCGCTCTGAAATGGAACACCTGTGTGATGCTGCAACAGACAATTGAAGGAAATTAGCCCCTTTAATTAAATGAACTGCAACTGCACATTGTTTGTTGTTATACTGACAAAAAGTGGTATTTGCACCTTTAGATAGAAATTTTCTATAGCTTAAATAGGTCACCGGTTGTGAAAAATGAGCCCGGGCTTCATAGTCAGCAATGACTTCCCTTTGATATATTGTGGTCAATGCCCCCTTCCAGAAGTAATTTGAACCCAGAGCAGTTTTGTGGGCCAGATTCTTAAACGGGCTGAAATGGGATCAGCAGAGCCGCATCCACGTGTTTGTTTGCTAGATCCCCACATGCACAAACCCACTTTTCTGACACAGCTTTGATGACGGCAGACAAAAAGCAGAATTTTTTCCCACTGAGACCTTCACGGGGTTTCTCCAGCCCCAGCCCACACGTCCAGCCACAGCAGCCGGGAAGCAGCTTTAACAGGATTAGCTTTTACTGCTGAGAGGGCTGCTATGGCCGTGCCTGCATCCTTTGCCATGAGGCGGGGACCGCCATCTCGGGCAGCTCAGGGGCAGGTTACAGCCCTGCTGCTCCCTGGCACACAGAGGCACTTCCCTCTGGCTTCGTGTCACACAGGTGCTTTGCAGTCAGCAGTTCCTTTCCAGGTGCAATTAAAGGTATTTGTTCTAATAGATGAAGTTTTGAATAGGATTGTTATTTCCATAGAGACTGTTCCACTTCCTTTAGTTTAGGTTATCCAGTGTATTTGAACATGTACCTTGCTTAATTGGGAAGAGCCTGGTATTTGCATTTCAATGGGACCCTCCAGCTATAGAATCCACTGAAAAGCCTCTGCAGGCCTGTTGTGTGGGATTTCGATCCCTTTGCATCTCACAAAGAATCGACAGGTACTTCATTCCAAGCAGGAAGGAAGTACGGCGATTTCCTCATCTCCAAATGTAAAGTTTCTATACAAGGAAGTGTATAAGTTTAAGTAATCTGCCCAGCAGCATCGCCTGAAGTAGGACACAGATACCAACCTCTAATCCTTACCTGTGGCCATAAGATCATCTTTCTTCTCTTGATGATAAGGAAAATGCAGAAGCTGCTTGCGCTGCCGTGCAGGAAGCCGGGACAGGGTGCTACTCCATAGGCAGAGATTAGGGTTATGAGGGGCAGCACCTGGCATGCGGGGGCCAGGGAAAAGCAAATGATGCTGTCACCAAACCGGTCTGCCTGCTGCAGCCCAAAGGAAACACATTCCTCCCTGCCAACATCTGAGCATGGGGAGCAGAGGGGCTCTTACTGGTGGGGCACATGGGAGCGCTTCACAGTCACCTCTTCCTTCCTTTCAGACCTTGGCTCTTTGGGTTGCCCATGTGCCTTCTAGCAGATTGCTGTTGAGACCGCAGTAATGCTGAGATGTGGAGCTGCTGAGGAAGTGCCTGTGGTGTTCTCCCCATGCCTGATGCACCCAGCGGCTAATGGTCATCCCGGCTTTATTCTTGGTGGCTTTGGGGTTCTTCCCTTCTGTTTTTGTTCTGCTGTCACTCACTCCAGAGCCTTCCACCAGACAAAATGAGCTCTGGTTCTACAGTGCAAGTTTTGGTACACGTCAGCTTTTGGAAACATCTCATTTTTCTCCTCCATCCCTCTAAAATAGGGCAGCAGGTGGCTTTCATTTTGGATTGAGTCTCAAAAAAATAAATGAATGTAGATCCTCCCCACCTCCCCCCAAACAGCTGAAAAGCTATCTTCTAAATCTTCCATCACTAATATTCATTTACAGAACCAGTCTGGATTGTTCTGATGTATCTCTTGAAGATAACCAGGACAAAACGAGGGGACTATTCAAATAAAATGGTAACATGGAAACACATAAAGACACCTAGAATATGAAACACCAGAACTGCAAAACTGAGCTAAAGAGTTGGTGTTTGGGTTTTGTGTCTGGCAATATCAGCAGATCCTGGTTTATTAAGTTCTGAAAAGAAAAATAATAAGTGGATTCAGGCTTTCAGTTACTGATCTCAGGGCACTCCATGAATACGCTAAGCAGGCAGTCACTTTTTGGATGTTTTTTTTTTCTTTTTTTTCTTCTTTTTTCTTTCATTTGAGAGGAATTGTTGGGAAACTACAGGGCTGCAGACTTGCCAGTGTGGCACAGCCACAAAGGGATCTCTTGGAATCTGGCTCCATTGCTTTTGATACTGTGCAGCACTGAAGTAATTAATGAGTTGGTTGCCAGTCATATACCTGGGTATAAGCAGGATCCACTCCATTGAGGATCTGTGGGTGGTGGGAAGCTCACCCTGATGGAGCGGAGGATTATATGTGCTGGTGCTGGAGGATGGGGTGTTCCTTCACAGAGAGCCCTCTGCTTAGGACTTTGTCAGAATATGCATTGCAGTTTCCATGCTGCAATTTTCATCCAATTTTGGGAGCTATAGCTGCTGCTGCTATTGTATAAATAATAATAAATGACCTTCAGGGACTTATTTCCAGGCTTTTAAAGTGTCTTTCTTTTTCTTGTCTTTAGAAAATGCTGCCATTTTCATCATTCAAGCTGAAACTTTATCTAGAAGTAGCTTGGTTTTGGCAGGTTGTTTGGAGGGACAAAGTCTTAGGTCAAATATAGAACTGATAGAAGAGAAGAAAAGAAGGCATAAAAAGACTGACACACCCAAGCAGATGCATGCACCCTTTCTCATCCCTGTACTTCTGTGTAGGAATAGGCACCAGCCTGGTGTCTGACATGTCTGCTGAAGTGAGAGTTCAGGGTCCAAATGATGACCTTATTTGGCTGAGATCAGTGACCTAGCCTTGGGTTTTCACTTCTCCAGGTCAGTCCTGCCTGTGGGAGGAGGCTTGCTCTCCCAAAATCCATAGCACAACTCATACTGCGCTCTTAGAAATCCTCCCAGCTGGCTTTCTGATTTTCCAGCTGATGCTATTTATACCAACCTTTCCCTTCAGCTTTAACCAGGGGCAGAGATCTGTCATTACACAGGCTATACATTTTGTATTTCTACCTCAGATTTTGATTCAGTTTGGAAATTGTGTGGAATTCATCTAAAGCCAAGTGGGTTTGGATGTCAAAACCATAAAACAATTTTCCTGTTTCGTGTGATGTGAGTGTATAATAACATATTTGGCCTTGCCCCTTGGCTGCCTAACCATGGGCGGTGATTCACCTCTGAGGTGTAGCTGTCCTTTTACTGGACTTGTGCTCAGTTTCAACTTTTGTAATGAATGCAAAGTGCTGGCAATTCCTTTGCCTTTCAGGTTCCACCAAGAGCACTTCTAGTAGCTCTGCTAGTTAATATTAAATTGTATTTACTGCCAATACAACAATAATGATCTGTACTTCAAGGGCAGCTTTGATGTGATGATCTCAAAGCAAATCAATTAAGGGTTATCCCACACCCTTGCTATGGATGGAAACATTGCATATATGGAGAAATGAGTCCCCACATCACTGACAAGCAGGAAGCGAAAACCAGAATTCCTGTTCTGAAGAAAATCAGTGTTTGTTTTCTTTCCCATAAGCCCAAGATTTTGCTACAGTGGATATGTCTCTGGAACTGAATATGTAGAAGACAGAAGTACTCCCAGAAAACACCCCAGCATTTAGTTGTGTACTGGCTGCCATCGTGGTGATGGAGGGACGGAGTATCCACACGGTACGTGGTGTCACAGCGTCTTTGGCAAATGCTCCTCAATGCTACAGTGAGTCAAATATTGCAGCTGCTGCACACCTGTGCCTCCTGGGGGGCTGGAGCTGCTCACAGCAGCAGGCAGCAGTGGGAGCCTTTTGCTGTGGCCCACAGCACATTATGAGAAGGCACAACATGGTCAGGTTTGGACCCTCCACACTGTAGTTGTTTCTGGCTGGGGTGGCACCTATAAACTATTTCTCATTAGACTGCATGTTCTTGTCCTCTTCTGCATGCAAGGGACAAACAAGAAGGGTAAGGGCTGGTGTTAGAACTGGGTAGGCTGCCTTTGACAAGGTCAGCACCAGATTTTTGGTGTGGTATCCTGGAAAATTTCCCTCCCACATTATGCTTTGTCCTGAGAGCCCGTGGTAGCGGGACTGAGAGCCCCAGGCATATTTGGAAGCATTTAAACGCGTAGCTGCAACAGCAGAACCGGGAAATGGCTTCTCTTCAAATGCTCGAGGCAAGGATTACTCTTCCACAACCTGCCATCGGATGGATGTTTCTTTAAAGCTCAAGTCTCCTTAAAAACATCAGGGACAAATTTCCCTCTACACTAACAGTCATCCTTTCTTGCAGTGCAGGTCGTGGACTAGAAAATGTAAGCAGTTTAATGGAAACACTCCCTAAAGCTGGACAGGTTCTCCAATTAGTCCTGTTGGGCAAACATCTGCATGTGAACGGAGGCTTGTGCTTTAATCTTCACCCTCTGTGTCTTGCATTTCCGGGTTATCCTTTTATGTGAATCATAGTTTTTATCTATACAAAGAGAAGCTTAAACTGCCTCAAGTGAGGTGTATTTCCAGTACTTCAGCACTAATTAATCATTAAAGCACTAGCTTCAAAGAGTGGGGGATTTCAATGTTGGTGTTCCTGTGATGACGCTGCGGCCAATTCCTCTCAGAAATATGGGTATTTTAAGAGTTTCAAATCAAATGAAGAACGATTTGGCAACATGGTGGTGGGATCCTCGAGTCTCTCAGAAGTAAAGGGAGCTCCACGAGGATTGTAGTCAGCCCCACAAGGAAAAGACCAGCTCTTACTGCCAACACGCAGGCACCCAGCAGTGCCAGAGATTTAGGCATGGAAGCTACAACCCCAGCCAGAGTGAGAGGCCACAGTCCCTGCCTTGGAGCTCTAGTGGCTCAACCAGAAAAGAAGTGAAATGACTGGAGCCATTTCAAGGGTAACTTCAGCAGTTAAGGGTGTAAATCTCACCATAAGCCACTAAGACTTTCCATTTAAGTGCTTAAGTTACTTCAGAAAGTGAGGCTTTAAAAATTATGCCGCCACATTGGAGAAGTGTAGCCTGAGGACATGACTTCAGTGAAGCATTAACCCTGGTCTAAAATGGCTGGGGCTGCTGTCTGCTCACCTGAAAGGCCAGCACTTGTGTTTAATGGCACTTTCAACTGCAGGTGTGGCAAAGGCATGGGCAGGGCTCTGGGCTTTGCAGATACTGGTGACTGCACCACGTAGCCCTGGTGGGCTACTTGCAGCTGTCCTGCAGCCCTAAACCTCTCTTTCCCTTTCCTGTGTGTTTCACAGGTAGAAAATCTGCAGCATCCAGGTACCTGGCATCTGACAAAAGAGCTGCCATGCCTGTAGCTTATTAAAAAGGACAGAGAGAAGAGTGTGGAGTGCAAATGGTCCCACTGACCACCTGTGGATGGGAAAATGTAAGTCTGGCTGCCGCAGAGGGGTTTGGGGCTTTGTTCTGGTAAGGAGTTGGCAGACCGTAGTGCTTGATCTCCTGTCTTGTCTGTTGAAGCTGGAGGCGGTGGGACCTGCAGGAGAGGCAGCCCGAGGCAATGCTGGGGCTTATGGAGAGGCAGGGTGAGGAGAGCAGCAGCTGGCAACGCAAGTAATGAAGCATCCGTCAAGTTAATGGCTAATAGTGGGTGTACTACAAACAGGTGGGAGGGAGTAACAGAGTGTCTCAAATGTCTTTTTTTTTTTCAGAATGTGGTCTGTTTGACCACTATTCCTTCTAAAAATACATTTTTTTTCTTTTTTTTCTTTTTTTTTTTTTCCATTCTTTTTCTTGTGGGAAGCCTGAGACTTGATCGTGTGGACTCCTGGCCAGCATTTATTCTGACCTAGATTTTGATCTCTGCTTTTTTCCCCTACTGTCTGTTTAGCTGGCTACTACTCTGAAAGACGTGCATAGAATCTATAAAGCATTTGTGTTTCCCATTAGTTTTACTTTCTATTTTCAGGAGATTCCTAAGACTATAACAAAGAGATTTGAATTACACTGACCGTAAACACTTTAGGCTGCTAGGGTGATCAGAATAACTGTAATCAGCAATGGAACTTGCTAAACCATTTAGTAAAGAGATCAGAAGGGTGATATTAAAATATAGGAAAACAATAACAAATGCTGTAGATTAATGAAAATTAATCTTCTCTCAGCGGATGGCAGCAATTTGCAATGGCTCATCTGGCAGCACTGGAGTACTGCTGCTCCTGAATGAAACCTCTGGAACCAAGTAATTACTATTTCATTGCAGTCTCAAGACTTGAGCATGGTTTGAGATCTTTTGCACTAGGTGATGTACACTGCTGTATAAAGACAATAGCACTCCTGAAGAGTTTGCAGCAGAAAAAAACCATAAAGCAGACAGAAGAAAGGAGATGGTCCCTGTTTTCCAGCTGATGACTGGAAACAAGAGGAGTCTCTGGTTTGCATCGCTTGTGAATCTGGCCCCGTTCCTCAACCTCCTTTTCCCTGATCCCTTCTGGCTCTCTACCCCTGATGACACCTGCTTTCCTGCTCTGCAGTGCTCAGCCACTCGGTTTGTGCACCACGTAGGTTACAGGACACATGTGAACACGGAGAACCAAGCCTTGCGGTTTGTATAAGGACAGACATTGATCCTGAGCCTTGGGCTGAATGAGAATTTTAACTCATCAGATAGTTGATTTAGTTAATTAAGCTGAAAGGGTACAGTGTGATGTTTAGGAGTGTGGTGTGTTCGTTTGCCTGCTATCGGACATCTCACATATCCTGGTTGACATCTCACATATCCTTGGAGACACGGGTGTTCAGCACGGAGTGTCCTTACAGCTGGCATATTCCCAGTCAGACAGAAATCAAGAAATAAATAAAAATGTGAAGGTGAGGGATCTTTCTCATACATATCTCAAAGCAGCGGTTGATAGATTATGATGGTGATGCTGACTTTGCAAGCAGCTGTTACTAAGTTGTGTGTAGGCCATCATCATACATTTTTCTTCTATGTTGAATTTACCAGCTCTCCCCACCAAACTTTAACACATCTGAGTACACAGGAAACAGTGTTGACTGAATGCAATGGAGGATCTTTCTTCTGCTGGCTTAATTTCCGTCAGAAATGCTAATCTAAAAGAAATCTCCTCTGCCATCTTCAACAGCAGCTTCTGATTGTGATCTATGTGGTGTTGTAAAATGTATTTTGCATGGAAGATAATTATTCTTTTTGCACAGGTGTATGGGAATCGTTAGGTCACAGCCTGAACCAGTGATTGAGCACCTGGTGAAGGAGCATAGCCAACCCTGGGAGCACAGGTGTGAGCAATTCACTTGTGTGACTGGAAGGGGTGAACCCTGGGTCTACTCCTCCCTATTCTCATTTAAGGGCTGGCAGCCACAAGGGAAGCAGCTCTACTTGGAGATTACCCTCTTTGGAGTGTTTGGTGAGCCCTGGTCCTTGGAAAAGGGTAATTCTTTTTTATTACCAACTTGTGACTGTTATCTTTCTTGGGTGATCTAAAGCTGTATCTCATGCTGTCTATCTTTATAGCAGATGCATGTAAAGTTTTGTTTTCACAACTCATTAAGTGGCAGTAGAACAAAAAGTGAAAACAAAAAGAAGGGAAAGCTGCTGCCTTAAGAATGCTATGGCAGCACTGCCTGCCTGGGTCATTAGAAGAGCAGAAATTGATAGAATCCTGTGCAAAATGAAGTGTGCAAAAGTTCTTGATGATCTGAGTGGTTTATTGATGGGTTAAAGAAAATAAGTAGGAGGAGTACCTATCTGGTTAGGAGCTGGGAACGCCAATTCTCACAGGAGAAGGAAGAGCTACCTGTTCCTTGTTGAAGGCTTACAACTGGTGGGTTGTCATGTCAGTATGAGGAGGTAAAGGTCTTCAGTTTTAAGCTTTCTGGAGTGTGTGGTTCTGGCCTGCTCTTTTATCTGGCATGTCTGCAACTAAGCAAGTCTCTTTGGGTGTGTGTTTTTGGGGATTATTTGCTGCATGTACCATGTTTGTGGTGTGGCTGGACTAGTACTGGCTGAGCTTCTGCCAGAGGTGAGACTCCAGAGATGCACTAAGGAGCACCAAGGTGTAACACTATAGTTCAGCCCTTGGCATCTGGCACTTTTGGTTTGGTTATTTTCTTCCGTTCTAAATACCAAGTTGGTAACCAACAAGTCGCACACACACCTGCAGACACCATGTGCTGCAATTCCTTGTTAGTGCCAGAGCAGAGGGCATGTGTGCAGTCCTAACAGCCCTGTCTCCTTCAGGTGTGCTGTGCCACAGAGTGTAATTCATACGTTAATCCTGTTTGATGATCCAGAAAGAATGTTTTGAGTATGTTTCATCCCCCCAGTAATTTTGTTAACCTCTCCTGGCACACACATACATGCGTGCACACACATTTAAAAAAAAAAAAAAAAAAAAAAAGTAGGGGGAGGTAATGAAGTGGCATTTTCAAAGAACATAAAACCTAGACAGTCCTTTTTTTTTTTTTTTTTTTTTTTTTTTTCCTTTGGGAAGGGTTGGTAGCATGTGAAGGACTTCTCTGCATGGCTCTGCATTTCATCTGTAACTTGGAGGAAAAAGAAAACACAACAAAAAAACACAACCAACTTAGTGGGATACTAATTCAGTCCTTGGTTTGTTTCTTGTATCAAGTACTGCCAACTGCGCCTTAAATTTGGACCAGATGCATGATGGTTTTATGATGTGATACTGTTAGGAAGTCTGGGTTGAATATAACAGAGGCACTGCTAATGGGGCTGCTCCTTTAGGGCAAAGGTACAGTGCTGGCTTGGGATGCTTGAGCTATTTACTCTGCCTCTGAGGGAATATGTCTTCAGCAGAAATTAATGCCTGGATTTACCAGGGTGGATAAGATTACTGGAGCTGATTGGGTCTGCTAGTGTGGTGAGAGGAGCATAGAATTCCTTGTATTGGAAGGGAACCCAAGGATCATCAAGTTCCAAACCCCCTACCACAGTCAGGGTCACCAACTTCTAGATCTGGTATTAGACCAGGTTGCCCAGGGCCCTATCCAATCTGGTCCTGAACAACTCCAGGGATGGAGCACCCACAGCCTCTCTGGGCAGCCTATTCTAGCACCTCACCACTCTCTCAGTAAAGAACTTCCTCCTGACACCTGATCTAAAACTTCCTCCTTGAGCTTAAAACCCTTTTCCTGTCACTATCTATCAAAGTAAAAAGTTGATTCCTCTCGTTATTATAATTCCCTTTTAAATCTTGGAAGGCTGCAATAGGGTCTCCCCAGAACTTTTTCTTCTCCAGGCTGAACAAGCCCAGCTCCTTCAGCCTGTTTTTATATAGGGGAGGTACTCCAACCCTCTGAGCACCTTTGAGGCTCTTCTTTGGACCCTCTCTAACAGCTCCACATCCTTCCTGTACCAGAGGTCCCAGACCTGGATGTAGTACTCCAGATGGGGCCTTGGTGAGGGTGGAGTAGAGGGAAACAACTATCAAGTTCTTCTCCCTGTCTTATATATATGATTACAAAATATATATTACTATTATATATTATATATTATTTATATATATATATATATATATATATATATATATAAGACACATATACACCATATATATATATATTAGACACATATACACCATATATATATATATTAGACACATATACACCATATATATATATATATTAGACACATATACACCATATATATATATACACACACACATACACTATATATACACACACTATACATATATATACCCTATACACCCCCTATACACACACACCCCCTATACACACACACCCCCTATACACACACACCCCCTATACACACACACCCCCTATACACACACACCCCCTATACACACACACCCCCTATACACACACACCCCCTATACACACACACACCATATATATATATACACACACATACACTATATATACACACACTATACATATATATATACTATATATATACACATATATACCCTATACACACACACAATACATATATACCCTATACACATATATACACACCCTATATATACACACTATACATATATACCCTATATATATACACATATACACATATACACCATATATATATATACACACACATACACTATATATACACACACTATACATATATATACTATATATATACACATATATACCCTATACACACACACAATACATATATACCCTATACACATATATACACACCCTATATATACACACTATACATATATACCCTATATATATACACATATACACATATACACCATATATATATATACACACACACTATATATACACACACTATACATATATACCATAGGAGATAGATATATATATATATATATATATATATACACACACACACACACACATATATATATATGTATATATATATATATATATATATATATATCTCCTATGGTGTGTGTATGTATGTGTGTATGTATATATATCTCCTATGGTATATATGTATAGTGTGTGTATATATAGTGTGTGTGTATATATATGGTATATATGTATAGTGTGTGTGTGTGTATATATATATATATATAGGGTGTATATGTGTATATATGTATAGTGTGTATATATATGTGTATAGGGTATATATATATATGTGTATAGGGTATATATGTATTGTGTGTGTGTATGTGTGTGTGTGTATATATATATATATATATATATATATATATATATATATATATATATATATATATATATATATATATATATATATATAGTAATCCTATATATATGGAGGCAAGGGAAACAACTATCAAGTTCTTCTCCCTGTCTAATATATATATATATATGGGATTACTCTAACCCAAGAGCAACATCTTGCACTTTACTGTGTTGAAGGTCCCTCTGGATGGTGTCCCTTTCTTCTATCGTGTCAACCACACCACTTAGCTTGGTGTCATGAGCAAACTTGCTGAGCACCCAAGACAGACCCCTGGGGACACCACTTCTCACTGGCCTCGACCTGGACTTAGAGCCATTCGCCACAACCCTCTGTTTCTGGCTTTCCAACCAATTCCTTATCCACTGAGTAGTCCACCTCTCAAATCTGTATCTCTCCAATTTAGAGATAAGGATGCAGTGGGAGACCATGTCAAAGGCCTTGCACAATTCCAGGTAGGTGACATCATCACCTTCCCTTTGTCCACTTATGTTATTACTCTATCATAGAAGGCCACTAGACTGGTCAGGAATAACCTTCCCCTGGTAAAGCCTTGCTGGCTGTCTTGGATCATCTGCTCATCCCTTCATGTGCCTTACCATGTCTTTTGGTGGATCTGTTCTACGATCTTCCCAGACACGAAGGTGAAGCTCACTGGCCTGTAGTTCCTCAGGTCCTCCTTCCTCCCTTTCTTGTAAATGAGAGTGACGTTTCCTTTTTTCCTAGGGGTTTTTCCTGACAGCCATGACTTTTCAAATATGATGCAGTGTGACCCAGCAACCACATCAGCCAGCTCCTTTAGGACCCTGGGATGCATGTCATCCAGCCCCATAGACTTGCAGAAGTTCAGGTTCATGAGATGGTCTCGAACTTGCTCTGCCCTTACAATGGGGGGGATTTACCCAGTTCTCACCTAGAGGCCCAGGGATGCGAGCTTCAGCGATTTGAGGAAAAACAAGAATCCTGACTGCTAGTGAAGACAGAAGAAAGAAAACTCATTTAGACTCACTTCAGCCTTCTCCATATCTGTCGTAGTCAGGGTGAGGGTGTGAGTCTTCCATGTCACCCTTATTTGAGTAAAGAAAATCAGGGTTTGTTCAGGTTCTTTCTTTTTCCTTTTTTTTTTTTTGTGTTGAAAGTATCATCTCCACCCTTTGTCCTCTCCTGGTAATCTAATCTCTGTTTTCGTGTTGCAGTGAGAGACCAAAATGCTTTGTTGTTATCTGTTCTTAAAGCTGCTTATTGATTATTATTATTTTGTTCATCGAAACATTGCCTAGCCATGTTGGCCCTTGGTCTAGAAGACAAAGGTGTGTATATATGTGTTATTTTTCCAAAACAAGTATTCTTTCAGTCCATTATGTGGGTCATACAGTGTGTTTTCTCTCACTATGAAACTTCCCATGGAGGTGAAACTCCTGCTTTTACTGTGAGGGAGCCTGGAGACAGTGAGTCAGCCAGGCTCACTCCTTATTATCTTGTTCAAGTATCTGTGCTTGCCCAGGTCCCATTCACCTCCTGAAAAACCACAGTAGTGGCTGGAGTTTAATGGAGCAACCAAGAAGTAGTTGTTTTAAGTGCAAACTGCTGGACTTTGTATGGGACTAAGTGACTGAATTGTATGGCTACTGCGATGCAGATGGCAAATTCAAACGTTAGCAGTTTGACGTACTTAGGACAAAAAGTACTTCAGTGGAACATGGAATGTACCCCTTCTTCTGGCCTTTCGATAAACACAACTAACTTGAAAAATTCCCTGTACAAGAAAACAGCAAAGCAGTTCCTGGGTGTTAAGGAAAATACAGTCTAGCATTCTGGAATAGTTACTTAAAGCCAATGCCTTATGACTCAGGACTGAATTCAATCACCAAATGTAATGCAAGAACTCTTTATAAGACACTTTATTTCTGCCTAAGATTCTTCCAGTGGAAACATCTTAAAATATTACCAGTGTTACATTTATTCTCTACTTCTGATTTGTTCTGAATCTGTATTAGCTGAACAGCTACAGAGCTGATGGACTCAATTCATGCACGCACACAAAGCCCATACCTTGAAGTGCAAGCTTTCATTTTGCTTGTTAGTGTGTGTCTGAGGTAGGAACAGGAGAAATAGTATCTTATTTCTTCTTTATTGTTTTCACTTGCTTAGTATTCAGATCCATCAGTGACCAGAGTGGGTAGTCTGTCACCAAACTCCTTCATTTCACTTCTGTGAAACCCATCACACAAATGGGAGATGTTTTCCTTCCATGACAATGGTGCAAATGTTTCTCTGCCTTGGTGGCTTCATCTCTTACCTGCTCCTTGGTAGGTGGATGCTGTGCACAAGTGTGATAAGAGTGGGGGGATAGGAGTACGTTCCATTTTATAGAGAAGGCATTGAGGTCCTGTAGGCACAGACTTGTTTCTTAAGAAACAGTCCAGAAAATCAACTTGCATCCTCTGCGGATGTCCAAATGCTTCTCTGGCCTCCCTGTGTCACAGAAGGGATGTGGGTTCCCCTTTTTCTGTCCCTGCATCTCCCTGTCACCGGAGGTGCATCTAGGGTTACAGCTGCAGTAGGCCTGCTCCCCGCTTGTGGAGCCTTGGTGCTCTTGCTTTGTCAGTCTGAATGCCAAGGATATGCTTCACTATAAACAAAACCTGGTCTGAGGCAAGTTATATTATTATGTGTACTAGTCTATGGGGCTGGGTGACATTGATCCCAGCGTCCTGAAGGGACTGGCTGATGTGGTTGTCAAGCTGCTCTCCATCATTTTTGAAAATTTGTGGCTGTTAGTTGAAGTCCCTGGTGACTGGGAAAAGGGAAACATCACTTCGATTTTTAAGAAAGGGACAAAGGAAGACCTGGGAAACCACAGGCTAGTGAGCCTCACCCCAGTGCCCACGTTCTTATCTCTAAATTGGAGGGTATTTGGTGGGTAAGGAAGTGGTTGGAAGGTCACAACCAGAGAGTTGTGGTAATCAGTCCTATGTCCAGGTGGAGGCCAGTGATGAGTGATGCCTCCAGAGGACCATCTTGGAACAGGTGCTTTTCAACATCTTTATCACTGATATAGACAGTGGGATCTAGTGTGCCCTTGGCAAGTTTGCTGATGACATCAAGCTGAGTGGTGCAGTTGGCATGGCAGAAGGAAGGGATGCTAAACAGTGGGACCCTGATTTAACTTAAAATGTGGGACCACATGAACCTAATGAGACTCAACAAAGCACAGTGCAAGGTTTTACTTGGGTTGGGGTAATCCCAAGAAGAAAGCATTGAGAGTATTCCTATAGGGAAGGGCTTAGGGGTCCTGGTAGATGAAAAACTTAACATGAGCCAGCAGTGTGTGCTTGCAGTCCAGAAGGCCAACGGTATCCTGGGCTGCATCAGAAAGCGGAGGGGGGTGGGAAGGGATTGTCCCTCTCTGCTCTTGAGGTTCCATCTGGATCCAGGTCTGGAGTCCCCAACACAGGAAATAGGTCGAAGTGTTGGAGAGGATCCAGAGGAGTGCTGTGAAGAAGATCAGAGGGCTGGAGTACCTCTTATATGAAGATAGGCTGAGGGAGCTGGGCTTGTTCAGTCTGGAGAAGAGAAGGCTCTGAGCAGACCTCATTGCAGGAGGGAGGAGACTGGCATTTTGCACAGTCTGACAGGACAAGGGGAGGAGGATGGTTCCAAACTAAAATGGGGGATTTTGGTTAGATGTTAAGAGGAAAATTCTTCATCCAGAGGGTGGTGAAGCACTGACAGTGCTGCCCAGAGAAGCTGTGGTGCCCCATCCCTGGAGGCACTCCAGGCTAGTTTGGATGGGACCATGGGCAGCCTGAGCTGGTGGGGGGCAGCCCTACCCGTGGCTGGGGATTGGGAATGGGTGGGCTTTAGGGTTTCTTTCAATCCAAACCATTCTGTAATTTCATGATTCTATACCAGTAGAAGTATTTTCCATTGGTATGTGTGACTAAGCTGGAAGAGTGGTACCAGAAGCTATGACAGCTAAAGTTCTTAGCTTTTTCATTACTTTTATTTTTAAACTTTAGTAAGTCCTGTAACATGCTCCCAGCTGGGCAGCACTGTGCAGAGCTGGTGCAGTACAGGCTGAATGCTGGCTATGGCAGCCAGTGGTGCTGCAGGAATCATGCTGGAGAGCTGTGAATAGATTGGGTCAGAGTGTCAGGCTGACTTGAGGCCAAGATGAGAGTGGGAGTTGTGGGCTGGGGCCATAGAGTGCAATACAGCCATACCAGCAGGGGCTTGCATGAGGCTCTGCCTTGAAAATGTTTATGCTGTAGCAGACTATGAGGTACTGCGTGGATGCTTTCCAAAGCGTGGGATAGGAAGACGTGGAGAGGCTATATTATCATTTTCCTGACTGTTGCAGGTGCAAAGAATTTGGTAACAATATTTGCTCTGAAGCCAAATTGCTCTCAGACTCCCTTCTATGTTTATTCAGTTGAAGAGAATTACCCAGCTTTCTGCTTCTCAACAATTGCAGGGTAAGAATTCCCAGACAGAGTATTTTTCTTTTTTTTATTCCCTTCTGAAACATGTGTCTAGACAAGTAGTAGGCAAACCTTAAACTCTTTGGTTGCATATTTGAAAGGTACCTGATTGTTTCCTCTTTGCATCTATTGACCTGAGTGTATTCAGCCTGCCTTGGTTCCTGGTAATTGGGCTGAGAGCCACTGGAGAGCAACTTTTTTTTGTAAGCTTTTCATCTGCTCCTGGTTTGAAGGAGTTCAGGGATCTCCAAACCAAGGGCTTCTGCAAATGCTTTGCTTTTTGGATTTCCATCTCAAACCAAGAAGTACAAGGAGGCATCATACTTACTGTTTTATTGTTGTTGTTTGTTTGTTTTTTTTTAAATAATTACAATGATAGTAACATATACAGACTTCATTTCCAAAGCTTAATATAACAGAAAAATGTTATTTATTCAAGTTGAAAATGTAGAGAAGTGACTTGATTTAAAAACAGTTCAATGAAAGGAAAATTGTTTGAATCCGTTTTTCAAGCTCTTAAAGAAGAGGAGTTTAATGGCAGTAGCACACTGCCTGCGGTGTGTAGCACTGCTGATACAGTCCTGGAAAAGGAGTTTCAAAGGGTATTGTGCCATTATGGACCATGGTCCTGGCTTTTTGGGCTGTTTGCTGATCTGAAGGAACGCAGTTAGTCTAATCCATTTGATTTCAGGAACATTTCATGTGGATGCAGAAGTCTATTACAGTGTTGATGGCAGCCCTTTCAGTACCTGGGTCACTAAATATTTTCCTGTTCTAAAATAATGACAGATGCAGGGCTGTTTACTGGAAACAATTAAAAAAAAAAAAAAACAAAAAACACAACAATAAAGCAATGAAGAGCCTCTTAAATTATCTGATAGTAAAATGGATTAACTATTTGACCAAGCAGAGATGTTCTACTCTTGAAGCAGTGAAATATCCACAGTTAATGACAGGCTGTTCCATTTGTACTACATCCTCACTTTTAAAAACAGTTTTGGATTTGGCTGGGACATTCTGTAAGTCACTGCAAGAAAGTGCTCCACCTCACTGGGCCATTTCTTGCAAGGTTTAGGCAGTGTCAGGTGCTCTTGTTCTGAGATAAGAAGATGATAGGAGCAATCTGGTTCAAAATCCCCAGCTTTGGTGTGGCTCCAGTCTCCCAGCCATCCCACTGGCTTGGAGCTGGCACACAGGAAAGTCTTAAGTTGGGCGTTGTGGCCCCTCTCAATTTGAAAGTGGAGGTTCATTCCTTTAAATTAGGTAAGAATAGTGAAAAACTGTGATTCATGCTATCCAGAAGTTCATTTTGTTCTCTCTTTTTTTTTTTTCCAGTTAGCACTCTATAAAAAATCACTGCAAAACTTGACTCTTCTTTCTGGAGTCAGTAACCAGGCAGTGTAATTCAAAGGAGAGAGCTGGGTTGGGAGAGGAAGAAAACTGCAAACCTCCAGCCCTGCTGCAACCAACTCCTTACTGCTAAAGGCTGAGTGAGGGGAAGGACAATATTCAGCTCCATGGTAACAGTGGAAGATTATAATTTCCATTCCATTCAAATTTTAAAATGAAAAATATTTATTTGGTTTGATAAATTCCCCAAGTCCTCTCTATCTCTGTTTCTATTTTAATGCAAAAATAGAAACACTCTAGTACCTATCTTGTTTCCATGTTGGCAGAAGCAGCTGTCTTGGTTGGTAATGTTATAATATGTTTGACTGTGATGTAGCTCCGTTTGTCTTTAGTTTACTACTTGTTTCTTTCTCCCCAAGTGCACTGAATACTGAGAACTGGTTCTGCAGCTGGTGTCAGCTGGCAAAGTCTGGCTCTTCTAGAGAAGGGGGCCCAGACCCATAGCTCATGCAGATCACCGCAGAGCTGGGTATTGTTACTAAGAAAACATTTGGTAATGAGCTATGCACTTAAAGCAGCTTGGGGAGGAAGAAGACTTGGGTGTACTCTAATCACAGGGTGACTTTGAGCCACAACTATGCTGTAGCCATGAAAAGGGAAATGCAGTCTTAGGGGACAAATCAGACAGGGACAGTGCACCAGGCACAGATGAGAGTTCAGCTTCAATGTTGTGCACGTTTTTGCTCACTAAGAAACAAAATAAGTGAGCTGATGCAGGAGCAATAACAGAAACAGGTGGATAAGGACAGCAGGGCCTGCCAACAGAGGGGACACTGGGAGAGGTTAGCTGAGAAAGGCAGTAACCAGAATTCCTGCCTATAAATATGTCATAGCTAAAAATTAAGGAAGAAAAGTTGAGAAGAGCTCTCTAGGCAAAGGGATGCGCTGGTACAAAAATGGTGATACAAACTGCTGTGGATGGACATAAGCTGGAATTAGAAAAAGGTTTGCTAAGTACTGGTGATTACTAAGTACTGGTGATACTGGTGATTACAAACACAATTTCCTTAAGATGGAGCTTGCTAGAGGAGCTCATAGGGCAGTGTGAGGGAAATAGGCCAGAACTTACAGACGTAGCAGTCTCTCTGGTGCTGAAACCAGTGACTTGTGCCAAGAAGCCCCAATGTTGTATTGCAACTTTTCAGAGTAATGTGCCAAATTCTCATTATCTCTTTCATTTGAAGCCTCTGTTTGGGCCATCAGAGAAGCAGCATTTCTAGCAGCAAGCCAGCTAGGCTGACAGGTGAGTAGGTCTGATCATCAAGCAGAACTAATGATTGGTTATGTCTGCAGGAGTTTTGTGTGGTCTTCATAGAAAGATAGCTGTGTTCTAATGTTGGGAGTAAAGAAACTAGTAGGGTGGTGGTGTTTTAGCTGACAGAATTTGTGTTTTAGAAGAATAAGACCATACTAAACTTCTAGGCGTTTAGGAAACCTGAGGATACCTTACTGCTATGAATCTTTTCTCACACAGCCGTAGGTTGGGAGAAGGATATTAGAAATTTTTTTTATAAGGAAAAAAAAATAGACATTGTATATATTTAAAAAAAAAAAAAAGTTTCTGCCTAAGAAATGAATGCTTGGATCAAAGTAATGCAGGTAAACACAAAGAAATTAAGGTATTTTGGGTAAATCAGAGGGGATGAGTTGCTATGTATGTTTGTCTACATTCCATTCTAATGTCCAGGTTAGCACAGGATGGCTCAGAAAGGGTATTCCTTAGAAAGGTGAAGGTGTGAAGGACATCTAAGTGCCTGGTGCTGTAAAGTTCTTTTTTTATGTGTAAATATAAGCTGTGCACTCCTCAAAATGTGCTCCTGCTGGGCCTAATTTCACACAGGCTGTGTTTGATGGAGCAAGTGAGTGGGGACTGAAAGTGGACTGAAAGAAGAGGGAGGGGAAGTCAGAGATGTGCCCTGTGTAGCTATGGGGAGGCAGGTACCTGTGCAACTGCTAGGCCTCAGAGCTGTCCCTCTGGGTTAGCAGATGGGTCACCCAGGCACTGCTTTAGCAAGGAGCAGGTGGATGTCCCATGCAAGGATAAGCAGCTGGCTGGCTGCACTGACCCCTGAGTAGCCATCTTCTGAGTATGCTGCTCCACACACAGCTGGTCAGCAGGGAGAAACTGGGTGATGTCAAGAATGAAGGGCTTCAGTCAGTAATCCTTAGCGAGGAGTGAGCATTTAAACAAAAGAGCCACTGTGGAACCTACCGCCAAATGCTAGTTGTAAAAAGGACGTCACCTTACTCAAGACTGCAATGGCCACTTCAAGACTTCTGAATTTCCACCAAGTTTTAGAGGCTAAGTGCTAAAGAAGATAAAGAAGATAGTTGGAGGATTTCATCTGTCCCAAGAGTTTCCATAGGATGTAGGCCTTAAAATCTTCAGTACATGTTGCTTGGTTTCCTTCCCTCCTCCGATCATTGTCCTGTAACTGATAAAGGGAATAGGGAGCAGCAGGATAGAAAACTGAGCTGGCCTGCCTGAGAGTCCTTTGCACATCCACTACTTCTCATCCCATTAGCACATATGTTCAAGCTTTCTTTGCAGCTGTACAGAAAAATAATGTCTCTGTGCACAAACAGTACATTGGTGTTACACAAAATAAACAGATCCTGCAGTTTCTACTGCAGTATAAGAATGCTGCTAGAGTTAATGGGAAGCCACCTCTTCCCCTCATGCCTCCCCTAAAATTAGTTATGTCTTAGCTTTCTGGCACAAGAGCAATAATATCAGTGTGTTCCCCCTCCCACCATGCTTTGCTGTGTTACAGGCAATGACACTGCTCAGAAGGAAACACTGCAGCTGTGAACTTTGCTTCATGTTAAACATGGTTGCTACACAGGAAAGTGTTACCTGAGCAATCTGAAATCACAATCACCATCCATATTATTTGTACGGACATAAAATAGCAGAGCAAAAAGAAAAATACCCAAGAAATCTGTGGTATAACTTCAAATATGTGTATGAGGAGTTCCATGCTTCCCACTATCCTGTGTAGGTATTTTGTGATTCCCACTAATTATTAAACAGTATGTTTCTCTCCTTTTTTAATAAATGTTTCAACACATTTCTTTATGGCATGTTAGCTTGGCTAAAATTATGCATAGTCTTATCATGCTCCCATTTAATTTAATGCCACCATTCCCACTGATTCAGGATTAGGCTTTTGGCAAAGCAGCCCATGCTACGTGTAAAAATAGCCATCCCTGTAAATACAGTCTATCTAGGATGTAGACATATTTAACTTAATTATAAAGAAATAATATTTTTCCATTACCTGAATATATGCAGCTAGGTAGGAAAAGCTCTAAAATACAGAAGAGGGAATAAAAAAAAAGAGTTAAAAATTTGCAGTTGCAATTAAGGTCAGTGTAGCACAATCATGGAGTTTCAGAAGAATGTTGCAGTTCTTCTTTGGAAACAGTTTTGGACCAAACATGCTGCTCTGAAGATCACCATTAGCTCCACTTCCAGTTGTGTTCTCTTTAAGTACCAGACTCCCACAGCTGTGATACAATTTTCCAGGAGTAAAATGGTGTGCAGAACAGCCCTGAAGGTGACAGCCAGAAGCACAGTACCTTCCTGTGACAGGTCTTGCTGCACCAGGGGAGGGCTGTGTCACAGGCCAGTTGCACAGCTCTCAAGGATGAGGCACAAGTTTGGCCCTTCCTGCTAAGCCACTCAACTGACTGACAGAGGAGTGAGAATGATCCAGGACAACAGAAAAGCAGCAGTATTTTGTGAAACAAGGAAGTGGCTTGTTAACGTTAACTGGTTTCACACTGCTGTGAGAGTTGATTCTTCAGGAGAAATGCATCTATAATGGGGTACGGTAAGAGAAAAATCTCTCTTCAATTGATCTGCTCAAGCAGAGCAGGCCGAGTTCAGCTTCTCACAGATAAAACATACCAGCTATTTTAGGTACATATGACCACCTTTGCAGGTATAAAGGAAAACAAGTTCAGAGATAGGAGGGACTTAAATGTAAATGAAATGTAGGGAATTAAGTAGCAGAAGTCTTTTATTCCTACATCCAAAATCTTCCACTAAGCACTGCATTCAACTTGTACTCAGCTCATACTGAGCTTCACTTTTGTTAGTAAACTCAAAAATCAGTCTGCAGATTTTATTTGTTGGACTAAGTCTAAGGTGTTATTTTTGTTTAGAAAATATTGGTGATAGAGAGGGCTGTATTTCTTTATGGAAAAAAAAAAAGTCCTGCCCACAATACATGTGTATGACATGCAGGGAGAAATTCTCCAGAATATGGAACTTTGCCCTGAGTTGCTCAGCTCACTGGCAGTAACATCCAGGGAGAGCCCATTTAGCCAGTGATGAAAACTATCTGCATCAAGACACCACAATAAGGGATGAGAAAAGAAAGCCCTTAAAAGATGTCCGTTTGGACAATGGTATAAAGCTCTGTTCACAATTGTGGGAAGCTGTTGCTGGGTCCCCTCAATGCTTTGCACTAAGACGTCTGCCTCACGTGTCTCCAAAAGAAGGGTTTTTGTGCTTACTTAGAACTGAGGTTGTTGAAATACTAATTTGTTAGCATTCAGACATATTCATAAATAGCCCAGTATGAAGGATGAATAGTGAGATGAGAAATTTTGCAGACAGTGCAAATTATTTAGCATTGTAAAACTAAATCCAGCCACAAAGCACTGCCACAAGAGTTCACAATAGAGAGTGACTGGGCAATAAAATGTGTGCAGCGTCAACAAAAGCAGAGCACATGCAGAAACTCTAACTACACTTCAACATCAATGAGCCCTAAATATAACATCTATTAAAGGAAGTATAGAGTCCTCCATGAATATTAGTTAAAGCCCATCAGAAGAGGCTACTAAAATGTTGAAAATTACCCAGAAATGCAGCAGGAGCAAAATAAAAATCCACTACTATAGGAATCACCAATGAAACTGTCATGATAATAGTGGGTTTTCTGGCCTCCAGAAGAGTTAGCTGAAAAGCACTCAAGATGAGGAGAGGTGGGAAACAGCTTCCATAAATACGAGAAATGAAGGAGATGAGTTTCCAGGGTGGAAAGGGATGATAAAAGCAGGAGATACATTCAACATTTGTTTGATCATGAATGACACATAGGAAAAGACAAATAGAAATTGTTTTCTGTGGCTTCTCATAAGAACTAGAGGGGACCCAACAAAACATTCACGTAAGAAGATTTAAACCAACACAAGGAAGTATTTTTTCCATGCAAAGCATAATTAAATTGTGGAACCCATTGCCACAGGATGTTGCGGAGGCCAGAAGTTATAAATGGCTTAAGAAAAGGATCAAAAAAATTCAAGGAGGATAGATCCATGGGTGGCTATTAAAACACACTGGTCTGGAGGCAGACTGCTTTGGGAAGTCCATAAACCACGGATTGCCTGGAGCAATAAGGGTACCAAGGCAAGGATCATGCCATGCCTCCTCTTTGAATTTCTTCCTTCACATCTCCTTCTGGCTACGCCAGGGAATAGGGCACTGCTTCACACAATTGTAAGGTGTGACACCAGTCAGGTCCTACCTCCCCTGGTTCTGTTTGGGGCATGTCTCCACTTACCTTCCCTTGAATTCAAGGAAAAAAAAAAAAAAAAACACAAGCAGAAGAGGGGGAAGAAACAACCCCAGCCCTCCACATACTGCTACTAGGCAGCCTGGTAGTTGTTTTATTTTCTTTAGAATGGACCTCGTGTTGCAAGTGGCAGGAAGCCATGAACCACAAAAATAAAATAATTCTAACCCTAGTGCTAAGTAAGGAAAACAAAGATGGCTCAGCAATTAGCAGCATTATATATGTTGGTACTAAGTAACAACAGATGTCAGGACTTGAGCCCTTTTGCATTCCTTTCAATCCTTTGGAAACCAAAGCCTTTTGACGTTGCTATACATTATTACAGTTATTTTGGGTCTCAGAGAACAGCAAAAGCTCTTTGAATGTTGAAATACGTATGTTACTAGGATTGGCTGGGTCTTACCTGTGTCTATCTCACCATCCTGCATACTTCTGCTGACTTAACAGGCTAGTGTGTGCTGTAAAAGCCTGCTCTGTAAAGACATGCGCTGGCCATGAGTCATTAGCAAGCATGCGAAGCTAATTGGCAAAATACTCATAAAAGATTTTGAAGGTGGGTTAATTACAATTCATTACACTGTAAACTGTCCCCAGGCTATTGTTAAAAAATGCAGGAGTTTCAAGGTCCAGTATTTTATGATTCATTTTGCCATGCAGTGAAAAACAGACTCTATATCAAACTACATTCATTATAGTTAAGACCACAAAATCTTTATTGGTTTTCCCAACATTCCCTCCTTGTTATATGAATTCATATGGACTGCACATTTCTAACAATTGGCAAGAAAGCATGAAATAAGATTTATGATATTTTCTTACCTTATACTCAATGCAGCCTTAAAAACTGCCTGTTCCAATTGCTTCGCCTCCTCCCACCTTGATTCACTTGGGCTGATAGGACAAGAGCTGGAAAATAAACAGAGGTGAATGAGAATAACTTCCCCATGCTGAAGGTTTGGTTGTGTGATGAACCAAGTTGCTGCATGTCTGCACAGGAAATTCAGCTCCGCAAGAATACTGATAACAAAACTGTAATAAATAAGAATTTCCCCTTGTAGTATTGTAAGTAACAGTTTCAAATTCAGATGACACATTTATACCAGATACTTCTATATCCAGGTGGATATAGAATAATGAGATGGCTCTCATCACTGAGCACAGGACATATCACAGACCTGGGTTTCATTCTTGCCTCTACTTAGACAAAACTTGCAGAGTTGTCCATCAGTTACATGAATCATACAACCCCAAATGCTTTGGAGGATGAGGACCTTAGTACACAAAGTTCTCAAGCTTATAACAGAACTAACTGTGCCTTTGTTTGTCTTCACTTATGCCTGGGATGTCAAATACTGATATTTTCCTCATGAAAGGTCAATGAGAAGGAGGCATTGCTGTTGAGTAGCTTGGCATAATTCTCAATACTGTTGTGTTAAGGAAAAATTAACAGAGACTCAGCTGCAACCTTTGAGGGAGTTAAGCCAAGTGCTGTGCATCAGTGCCACCTTTGTACCCTTCCCCATGGGTACTCCTTAGCTCCTGGCACTGGCTGGCACTTGGGCTCTCCTTTGAGCATTAAATGGTGCCATTCAGCTGGACTTTGCTTTAGCCCAATATGCTGAGCTACTTTCAGTTTTGCACAGACAGCAGACTTTCTCCTGTGTTGGCCCTGCCTGCATCTGACTGCACTGTGTCTTACTCAGCTTCTCTTTGTGATGCTGTAATGTTATAATGTGAAGGAAAGTACAGCAATAATAGCAAAGTGGCGCAATCTTAGGCTGCAGCCAATAAGAACAAGCCCAAATGCAGCAGCCACAGACACAGAAACAAAGGAAGAAAAACTGCTTACCTTTAGGAGGCCTCCATAGGCAGGGATCTCCACTACCAACCCTTAAATGAGGTCTGGGAGTGGGTGGATCCAGCTCCCCTCCTTCCAGTAATTTAGGAGCATTGCATGCACCTGAGCTCCCCTGGGTTGGCCCTGCCTTCCTACCAGGTGCTCAATCACTGGTTCAGGCCATGAGTTAACATTTCCCCTGCACTTCACCCCCTCATGGTGTGAAGCGATGATTGAGCAGATTGAAGGTAAGCAATGCTTTGTACAATTTGCCCATCACAATATAGATGGACAAAATATAAGACAATTGATGACTGGTTCTTGATTGAGATTCACATTCCTTTGTGGTTCTCCTGGAGGCACCTAGTTGCTTGGACCAGAGAAGGTTTGGCTCGCATTCCATCAGTCTCATATAGTCCACAGGGTGTCATGCTGATCTTACAGTGACACTGGAGCATCTTGATGTCACGTTGCTCCTTCTAACGGTCCTGTGGACTTAAAGAGACTCAGAGGAAGTAGCATAGATGTTTTAGAGATACCAGAAAGAGTAGGTCAGCCCTTCACAGCAAGATATAGGCTACGTTCTTATCCTGGGTCAACATTTTGGCTTGCTCTTGGGTATATCCAACCACCTGTACCACACCCTTTGGCCCAATATCTAAAGCAGCATAACTATATCAGGTATCAAAGTTGGGAGGGGGGACACATCTGCCATACGGACATGATTAAGGTTCCCTTTACAGTGCAAACCAGAGTGTTAACCATGATATCCACTGGCCACATACTGGGGAGACTACCAATCCGCCAGCTTCCAGTAGTCTCCCCCAAGGTACAAGTAGGCCACACCATTTTGGTACTACTTGCACCTTCAAAGGTGCACTCTATTTTATGGGAACCAGGTTCTAAATTTACAGAGAGCAGAAGATTATTTTCATTGCAATTTGGGGTCTTACCTGATTATCAGTGCCCAAAATTTGGATAAGAGCCATATTACCTGTAGCATCTTCAGGGCACTGGGTCTGCCGTCCCTGAGCCCTTCATTCAGGTCCCCTAAGCACAGCAGTAATAGTAGAGTGGCACAATCCTAGGCTACAGCAAATAAGAACAAGCCCAAATGCAGCAGCCACAGACACAAAGGGAAAAAAAAAAACTACTTACCTTTGAAGGACACCCAGTAAGCAGAGATCTCCAGCAAGACCCTCTTACCTCCACTGCCAACCCTTAAATCAGGTCTGGGAAGGGGTGGATACTGGCTCCACTCCCTCCAGTCACTTAGGATCATTGCATGCACCTGAGCTCCCCTGGGTTGGCCCTGCCTTCCTACAGGTGCTCAATCACTGGTTCAGGCCACGAGTTCATATTTCTGCTACACTCTCTAAGACAATCACTGCTGGTGGTATTTCCAGCTCAGCTGAGCTAATTTGGAGTTTATATAGGTTCCAATAGGCTCTAAACATATTGTTATTACTAATACGTAGCGTTGAGTTGATACGGTCTGCTCTATGTATGGATTCAACTCAGAGTTCAGACCCATGTGGTTCTGGGATGGTGCAGAACAGCCACCTGTGGAATTCAGAGCTGGATTAAAGCCAGCTATACGCACAAGTGGTAAATGATGGAAGTAACTAAGGTCTACTTCTCTCCCTTAGGAAAACTGTTGATGATATGGATGGATTTTGTTGCTTCAGTTAATATGCTACTTCTGTAGTGTTCTGAAGTGATGGGTGAATGGAATACTGAAGAAAATTCTTACTCAAAATAATTCAGCTGCTGTTCTTAACTTTTTTTCCTACTGAAAACTCTAAACCTTTCAATGAAACAGAACATTTCTGGATGCAAAATATTTTAATCCATTGAAGAACACCTTCTCCTTCACCAAAATTCATTTATGGAAAAAACCCTCACCAAGCCTACCAGCTAGATATTAGTCAAGTAGGAATATCAGTTAATTCTAGTAAAACTCAGCAATAAATTTACTGTAAAGAGCATTGTTTTTGTTTGCATTAATTTAGTGTAAAATGATAAATATTTTGGGTTGGCTCTTTTGTCTCAAGTTTTCTCAGAGAAACTGAATTTTCTTTATGTGATAGCATCAAAACTTCTATATGTGTTGGGACCAAGACACTATTTAGCTCAGTTTCTAACAGAAGTACTCAAGAAAGAGTAAAATTTAACCTGACCATTTATGATACTTGTACTGGCTGGCACACCAGCCTCCACAGCTGCTCCGTAACCTTCTACACTGACCCTCCTCTACTGCGGTGACCAGAAGCTAAGAACAGGAATGAAGCCTGGGAGATGGACTGTGCAATATGATACACAGTGGGAGCTTTTTCCCACCAGGCAATCCACTGTGTAGGATGTGCCTTTTGCTTCCCCTTCTGAAATGCTCACCCTACTGCTCTGGCAGGGACCCCCAGCCATTGCGCCAGGCACGGAGCAAAACCCAGAAGGAGTTTACAGCCCAGTGGCCAAAGCTCAGCAGGGTTTTCACAGCTGGTGGGCATTTGGAGTGAAGGGTTTGGATATCAGATTTCAATGACAGTGATATTTATGGATGCTCTGACTAATCTCTGTGCCTGGGACATAACAACTATATCCAAAAACACTGGCAAATACTTCTTTCGGGTTTTTTTTGTTAAGAATTGTAACTACTCCCATCTCACCTGGAACTAGTACATGAGCAAAGTTCATCATGACATTTCAGCAACGTCAGTGCTGTTATTGGACAGCCCTACCAGTGAGCAAAATGGAAACAAAGGAGGAAAAAACGAGTGATCAAAATTTTCCAAACTCTCACAAATACATGTTTCGAGCAGTGGAGAGATTTTGCAAGTGGCAGGTGTCAGTATTAAGTATTATATACTGAATTCCCCACTTTCCCTTCGGTGTCATTATAAATAGGGTTATTTGTTTTTAAAATAGGCATTTTTCATCACTTCTTCTTAGGGTCATGCCTCTGTAAGGCTCACAGATGCTGAATTTGGACAGTACCTTTTAACCATAATATATGAAGCTCCGAAATTTCAGAAGCTCCATTAAGAAGATCATGCAGAAAGTGGGATTTTTGCCATTGGTTTGATTGGCTCCAAGATTACATCCTTGCTGTTCTTTGGAAGTCATCTTCGATTTGGAAATCTTCTTCAAAAATGTTGTGATACATTGCTCTCTGAGGAGATTCCTGCTACTTCATCGTTTTGACGAGGCTGTAAATAACAAAAAAGCTATACTCATCAAGTGTTCCTCCAGTCCCCGCTGAAATCAGAATAGTCAGAAATGGGCAACAGCAAAATGTTAATCAAATTCCTTCAAATCTCAAAAGAAACGTTGAGTAGAGCTTCTCCGAGACTGCAGAAAACTGCCTGTGGAAAACTGTTAACATTTCTCTTTAACATATTGTGTCAACATTTGGTATCTATGAATCAGTTGGTGAAGTGGTTGGAAAAAACAGAAAAACATTTTTTTATGGATGTTGGGAATATATATCTGTGATGTAAATATAAAATACATGCATCTTGCTATCTCAAATATATACACTACCTATATACAAAGCTTTTCATTTGCCAACTCTGTATACAGAATTATTTACGTATATTTATGTACAAGAACACAAAAACTTTCAGCCAGCGCCAGTTATGCACCAGCCACTTTGAAGGCAGATTTGTTTGTTTGTTTAAGAAAACCTGTTCTGATGAATGACCTCACCTAGCTGTGGACTGGATGCCCTGTAAGAAATTCTGGATGGGCAGTGTGATGAAATATCATTGTGTAGGGGTTTTCAGATTTGTTATGATCCACTGGGGTACAGTCTTCCACTGCAGCAGATGCTGAGTCCCATTGCCACTGACCGTGTGCTAGAAAACAGGGAAAAGATGTCCAAGCATTTAGAGGGGAGCTTGGCCCCATTGCTGACTGGAAAAACCCCCACTGACTCTGACAAACTAGGAATTCACCCACCTTGGAAGATTTTTACAGAAGTGCAAATAATGTGCTGTGTAAATCCTATAATCAAAGCCTTCCTTATTGATTTTATTTACTTTTACATTGTGTATAATATGAAAATTGAGCTCTTTAAATTCCTGTGCTTATCTCAGGCCCCATGGAAGAACTATTTCATCTGTTTTTATTAAAGCTCATGGGTGCTCCTACGTCAAGGTTGGTGAAAGTACCTTGCTGAAAGCTTCTCATGCGGATTTTTTTCCTACAGCAATTCAAAGGGATAAGACATCTTACAACTGGCTTTTATAACCTTGCAAAAAAAAAGTCTGGCTCAAAAGCTGCTTTTTCTCTAGCAGAGAGCTGAGCTGCTAAGAGATCTGTAGCATTCCCCCTCAATGAGCCAAATCCTGCAGCTCAAAGCAGGGAAAAGAGTCGTAAATCCTTGCAGACAAGAGGCACCACTAACTGAGAGCCCAGCCATTGCTTCTGGAGTCAAGCAACTCACCAGAAAAGTTGGCATTATCACCAGCTGTCATGAAGGCAACATGGAGCTCTACAATGAATTCAGATTCAGGTCCCTTGTATGACCTTGGACAAGGTGTGTGCAATCCTTTCATTCGCTTCCCCATCTAGAAGATGGTGCTAGTAACACTTGATTTGTTCATCATGTTTATTTAAGTTATAAACACCTCTAGGCAAAGGCAATCCCTTACAACGTGTCTATACAATGTCTAATAGAAGGTCCTTGTCTCAGCTCAAAATCTAGATACTACATGGAGGCAAATAGTACCTGGCAGAGTGCAGACTTCAAACTAGAAATCTAACATCACATAGTTCTCATTCTTTCCTGCTTTTGGCATGTGGCCCTTTTCAGGATGACAAATCCCGAGGTCCCTCTGATGCTGATTCCCATTAAAGTTTACATTACACTCACTGGCAGTTTGTCTTAGAAATGTCCCAGGATTTCCCCTTTAGATTTTTAAAAGGCTATACAGTAAAAAAGATAGAGTGGACTATAGCAGGTCCTGGAGTTGCAGCTGTAACCAGAAGCTTTATGATGAAATTCAGGTAGAAGAACAAACAGGAGGAGGAAAAAAAAAATGAAAGGAAACGAGGGAATGCCATCAAAGTCTTTGAAAGACAAATTCATTTTACCTTTGTCAATGACTGTGGTTTTCAGGATAAAGATCAAAGCAATGACCGTGGGCAGAGCTATGACAAATGCCGAGATCAGTCTGTTAAACCCTAGCATTAGCGTTACAGTTAGACTGGTGTCTAGACTAGCAGTGGGTACTCATGCCAGGTTTGGCAAGCACAGCAGTGCAGTGCTTGCATCAGAGCTGTAACAAGAAAAATGAGGCATCCAAATTGCAGAGGGGAGGGAGTTATTGGACTCCAGCAGAGTGGAACTTGAAGAAAGGAAGTATGGAAAAATGAACAACAAAAACAACAACAGCAAAACAAAACAAAATAAAACAATCCACAGCCATATTATTGCCTGAGCCCAGGGAAAGACGGCTGAGAAGATGTAAACCCCATGCTGGTTTATGCTTTGTGATTAATGTACACAAAAAGCTTAGATAACTGGGGGAAAGTAATGCCAAATCCTTATCAATACAGATGAGCTGGCTTCATATTCCTCCATCTCTTTCATGTGGAAATGAGACTGCATTTGATGAGGCCAAGCCCACGTTTGAAATAGCTCAGCTGGGATGTGTGTGTGGTGAGGGTTCAGGTGCCTGCATGGAAAATTGATACAGCTGGATGGACTCAGATCCTCCAGTCTTCCTCTTTTTTGTGGAGAGGGCAGAGAGCTCTTGTTTGTGGGATGAAGACATGCTGAGGTCTGAGTGATGGACTGGACAAGGAAACATGTTGCTGGCTGATGAGGGACTAGGGCCCCTCATAAAATGTTTCTATGTTCCTCCAGACAATTCTTGCATGGACCTTTCATTGGCCCTTAAATATAACTCACTGCCACGTCCCACGTTAGCATGCTGGGGCCAGGCTCGCTCTCACACTGCCCAGTGTGGGGCTGCAGGCTCAGCCAGAGGAGAGGAGCAATGCATTGCTCTGCCTGCAGCCCATGCCTGGCCGTGCCTGGGGATTTCCTGGCCCGAGAGTGCCACACAGGGTTGGTAGAGGGATAAACACCAGAAAAATCTGCTTGCTGCTGCCTTGGAGCTTCCACCCGCATGGCAAAGCTTGCACGCAGCTCCCATTACTGGAGGATCTGAAAACTCTGCAGATACTTCCAAACATCTACTTATCATCATAGTTACATTGGCTTCCACCAGTCATTAAGAGTTCAAAAGAAGCTGCAGACTAATGTGGGCAAATGCAATCTTCAGTGGGTGGAGACAGACAGGAGGGAGTATTTTCCGAAACCCAGCTGGTTTCAGCTGAGCTCATACAGGGTCTTACACCGTCCATCCGTTGTCTGAAGCACAGTGTAGTACTTGCTAGAAACAATTAGCTAAGACTTAGACTGGTCTTAGCTAATTGTGCTATTCTCAGCTCTGCTACTGACTCACCTGCACGGCCTCAGGCGAGTTGCTTGCATATTTGTGCCTTAGTTTACCCACTGTAATACCAGAGATAGTAACAGTCTCACGGAGCAGTGCAAGGATTAATTAACAAATATTGGGAAAGCAGTTTGTGTCTTGACGCCTTTGTGCCTTTGTTTACCCATCAGTAATGTCAGAGATAAAACTGTCTCATGAAGAGGTACAAGGATTAATTAATTATTTTAAAAGTAGTTTGAGATCCCTGGATGAAAGATTCTAAGTGAGTAAAACATATCATTAAAAACATCTCCCAGTCCTCTGTGAAGTTAAAATAAAGCTGGAACTTCTTAGTCATTCAAATAATTAAACCATAAATATTGTTTATTTTAATCTCGCCTTTAACAAAATAATCTAATCTAGGCAGTGATACCAGCCAAAGAATAGAAAATTCAGGAGACCTATCAATTTGAAGAGCTTGATTCTTAATTGCTTTTTGATTTCTATCAATGGAAAGTGAGAGCAATTGTATTTACGAATGCCTGCGAAAGCACAGGGCAGCTGGGAGGACACACGAAGTTCTTCTCTAGGGTTTCAGCCTTACATATGCACGTCTATAACGCTGTCTACAATGCTTACAGTTCCTAATGCTATCCAAGCAGAGGACAAATGTTAAGTCCTCTCAGTCACTTCCACGAGGAACTGTTTTATCTAGGGGGATAAAATGTGTGCAATTGGCTCTCTTTTAGTCTCTTTCTCCCTCTCTTGTTTTTGCACCTTTTCCTTTTACAAACTGCATATGGAAAGAAGTTGTTTGCAGAATCGAGGTCATGATTTTTAATTGAACGAACCCTCTTTTAAGGTGTAGCTACTGCTGGGAACCTACTAGCACAGCAACCTGCTGTACTGAGCACCCAAACCTCCACACCGCATGAGATTTTCTTTGGCTCAGAGAGACTCGTCTCAGCCTTTTTATGGCTTTCCACTTCTCTCTGCTTGCAGAAAATTTTGCAGCAATCTCTGCTGTGTGGGAATATAGGGAGGAAGAAAGGATGTTATTGCTTTCCTGAACTACAACACTTTCATTAGTTAAATATCTTGCTTTTTCATGCTAGTTCTCCTTCTACTGAATTTTCATCAGTCTGAAAGAGGTCTTTAGGGCCATTTGAAAGTAACCACCAGATAAAAGCAATTGTCATCCTCCCTATGTGGCAGGCAAGGAAGCAGACACAGGTAGACTGGTCACACAGGAAGGTGAGGAGGGACCTGATGACTCAGAGCTTTTGACTCGCAGCTGTCAGCTTTAGACGCCATTTCAGCCAACTATAAAAGCACATGGTTATCTCTGACCTCATGAATAATCCCACTGATTTAAGCCATAAACTTAAGCATCAGGGCCTTAACCACCTCACTGTGTTTGCCAAGAGTTGAGTGCAGGTCTGGATAGGCCCAAGTAATTGACGTAGAGGAATAGTAACAGATGGTAGTTTCTCTGGTGCAGGTTTCCTGGTAGCTTTTCTGTCAAAGAAGGTCACTATGGATATGGATATGAATATGGATAAACAAGTGGTCTGGTCATTGAGATGAGGGCCCTTTGGGGATTGAAGTAGCTCCTGCAGAAATTGCCCTGCCTTAAGGAGAGCTGCTTAGATGAATGCTGTGCTGTTGACTTTGGTGGCGTTTCCCCAGTGAGAGATGTCCTAATCATAGAATCATAGGATCACAGAATATCCTGAGTTGGAAGGGACCCATAAGACCACTGAGCCCAACTCCCAGCTCTGCACATTTCCACCCAAACTCGTTGTCTGAGAGCAGTGTCCACACGCTCCCTGAGTGCTCCAGCACTGGGTCCGTGCCCACTGCCCTGGGCAGCCAGTTCTGTGCCCACCACCCTCTGGGGCAGGCTCTGTCCCTAACCCCCAGTTGCCCTCCCCTGACACAGCTCCATGCCGTTCCCTCAGGCCCTGTTGCTGTCACAGAGAGCAGAGCTCAGTGCTGCCCTCCACTCCCTGTGAGGAGCTGCAGCCGCCATGAGGCCTCCCCTCAGCTCCTCTGCTCTGTGCTGAGCAAACCCAGGGATCTCAGCACTCCTCATACACCTTGTCCTACAGCCCCTCTTCCATCTTTGCATTCCTCCTTTGAATGCTCTCTAATAGCTTTACATCCTTTATGCGCTGTGGCACCCAGACTGCATCCAGTGCTAGAGGTGAGGCTGTGCAGAGCAGAGGGGACAGCCCCTCCCCTCACTCGGTGAGCAGCATTGGGCCTGGTGCTCCCCAGGTTGGCTCTCTTAGTGCCAGGGCACACTGCTGGCTCCCATACAACTTACTGTCAGCCAGAGCCCCCATCCCTTTCAGTGGGGCTGCTGTCCAGCATCTCACTGCCAGCCTGTATGCAGCCCCCAGCGCAGAATCCAGCACTGCTCTTGTGATGATGTAATAATCCCTGTCCACAGGTTTTTCTGGAGGAGAACCAGGGTCTCCTAGGACGGGAAACTGGAATCTGTAGATCCAGTGATAACAACTTTCCTGGCAGAGATTTACTGTGTGCTTGATCCCTTTTCTCTGCAGAATAAGGAAATGACCTGGATGTGGATTCTCACCCACAAGTAGAGGCATTCCTCAAAACTCTGCAGCCCAGTTCAGGGTACTGTTTACTGCTCTACAACTGCCTTTGACCTTGCATTTGTAGCAAAGGCCTAAGAGGTCAAGGGAAGCCAAGATGGAATCTACTTTCCTGTTGTTGATGGGAAAGTGAGTGAAGCAATCTCAACTGTACATGATGTTGCCTACCAGATGGTCAAAGCCCCTCTTCCCTCTATTAAGCAAAGTAACAGTTTCACAAAGTAAAGGACATGAGAGATACCAGAGCATTTTGGAAACATTTCCCATATCTGACTGAAAGGTGTACTTTGCTTTTAGTTGGTGACATGGGATTTCAGCTGGATGCCTGTTGTTCAACCTTCTCCAGTGGTGAAAAGTGCCAACTCTGTTTATAGGATGGAGCAGAAAGATTTGTGAACCCACCTGGAATTGGAGCAGTAATTTATAGCTGCAGCGTTTGGATTTTGCAGACTGGGACAGGAAGTGGTGATTTAAAAATGCAAGTTTAATAAACCTAGATAAAGCCTATTTTGCCACCTTCTGCTTCTCACTTATGAGAAGCTCTGAGGTTGGTCCTCAGTAGCTTCAGACACTGACACATTATCTCACAGTTAGAGTAATGGTGGGAGTGCAAGAGCTAGATGAACTAAACCCCATTGCCTAATATGCCCAAATATTCTTCCTGCTCTGTGTCCATCTGCTTCCTTATGACGTAATGAATGGTATGCTGACATGAAAACTGAAGAGGTGAACAGAAAACTACTCAATAGGGTTTAACTATGGCAGTTCAGATATTGTTGTCATGCTTCCTCCAGAAGCCTGAAGCTCAGTGTGTGCTGAAGCAGCACTGGACCAGACTTCTGGGGCTGAGGCATCGCAGGGAGCATCTCTGCACTCAGCCCTGGTGAGGCCGCAACTTGAGTGCTGTGTTCAGTTTTGATCCCCTCACTACAACAAAGATGCTGAGGCCCTGGAGAGTGTTCAGAGAGGGGCAATGAAGCTGTGAGGGGTCTGGAGCATAAGTCTTATGGGGAGTGGCTGAGGGAGCTGGGATGGTTCAGTCTGGAGAAGAGGAGGCTCAGGAGTGACCTTATTGCTCTCTACAGCTGCCTGAAAGGAGGTTGTGGTCAGGTGGGAGTTGGCTTCTTCTCCTAGGTAACAGTGATAGGATGAGAGGGAATGACCTCAAGTTGTGCCTGGGAGGTTCAGGTTGGACGTTAGGGAGTAATTCTTCTCCAAGAGAGTGGTCAGGTGCTGGAATGGGCTGCCCAAGGAGGTGGTGGAGTCACCATCTCTGGAGGTGTTCAAGGATGTTGTACTGGTTTAGTGGGAAATATCGGGGATAGGTGGACGGTTGAACTGGATGACCTTAGAGGTCTTTTCCAACCTTGTTGATTCTGTGATTCTCTTATCCCACACCAGCTGTCTGGAAGCCCCCTCAGACTTGAGCTTGCATCACAGACATACACATTTGAAGGATGGGGATGAGAGTATTTTCTCTGCTACGCAGCTGCATTGCATTTCACTCAATAATCTCAGTCCATGAATAGAGTTCCTCAGCATAACATTAACACCTTGTGAGAGCATGTGCAAGAGAAAAATTCTTATGTAAGCCTTGCTAGATTGGTCTGATTTGCAGTGATTGGGCAAGCATGCCAATGGGCGGGATGCACGAACTTCATTTTGCTGATAATGGCATGGATCCGCACATCAAAACAAGCCACTCCTGGCTTTGGTTTGTGCATTATATGATCCTCCAAAGGCTTCTAAAAGTATATCACTTAGATCTTATTCCCATGTATCGTTTCTGTCTACCCTGATCTTGGGTGCAGTTTTCACTGGACTAGTGCAAGATATAAAAATATCAGCCTTTCTTCATGAGCATCCATTTTTGATAATCCAACTCATTAAATCCCATGAAAAGAAAATTAAACCTTTGTTCTCACTTAGAGCTGTGGGTTATCAGCTCTTTGGATGATTTCTGAAGCAGTTTACTCTGTAGTAAGAGGTCCTTAAGAATCAGCAGCTGATACATCTAGCCCAGCCACCTTTCACTTGGCTACAGAATCCCCTCACGCAGATACTGGAGTTCACAGTCTCAATTTAATTCTCCCCTTTATCATTTTTCTGTAGGAAAACAAGGGGAAACAAAACTAAGAAAGAATGGAAGGAACGAAGGACTTGACAATCTGACTCCTACTCTGTGCCCTGCCTTCAGACTACTGCCTGACCTTAGGCAAACTGCATCACAGGTTCCCTCAGATATAGTAAAATACAGCATTCTTTCCATACAAACATACAGCTGGAAAGTGTTACTAGGCATTCATCATATTGTTTTTTAAGATATATATTCCAAAAAAACAAAGTATGAAAAAATAAAGGGTTACATAACAAAGAGTAGAAAAACACCAACAAATATTGTCTCAAACCTTCCCTTTCAAGCAACACACAAAAAGCAATGGAGACTACAATGGACAAATCCTCCTCTGACAGCAGGCCGATCAGACAGAGAGCTATTCTCTGAATCGCAGCCTATTTCATGCCATGCAAAATCACTGCGGGAAAAGACTGACAAGCTTCAGACAGCTCATAGTGCTGTACCTTTGCTCATGGCAGCAGTGCCAGCCAATTGCTAGCGTCTTGGTGTCTGGCCAAAGCAGATGGCAGACGACTGTCTGAAGCTGGGACCTGGGAAAATGGGGATAACATCAGGAAAAAAACAAAAACATCTTACATACCTACTACTCCCACCTCATCCCTCTCTGGGGACATGCCTGCTCACTGTGGACTGAGTCAGTGGCTGGTGTTGTGGTCCTTTGGTGCTCTACATAGTTACTGTATACTTGTAGACCTGGAGCAGTTAGCACATCTCCTATCTCCCATGCATAAGGACTTTCCAGCCAATGCCACAGACCAGCACCTCCCTGGTGGGTCAGAGTCGAGATGAAGCAACAGTACCCACTTGGGAAAGTTTGCTGGCCTGAAAATCTTCCTGAACTTTTTTTGCTCTTAGGTTACCATGACATATCTGCCTGGATCTGGGTTTTGATTCTCCATTCCATAGCTTTATCCCAGGCTGCCTGGGGTAGCACCTTTCCCTCAAAAAGACCTCAACTGAATGCTCCGTTCCCAGGGAGAGGAATGGGGCAGTGGTTGTGTTTCAAGGGTGAGAAGATGGAAAGGATGTTTGAGGTCACTGGCTGCAAAGGGGAGCTACAGGGCTGGTGATGATGATCAGGAATCATATTATTTCTTCCCTCCCAGCTTCTATCTCCATGCAGATATTTGCAGCTCTCCCCACCCAGCTGTGCCATTTCTCTACCTCGACCTTCCCAGCACTCCCCAGGCAGGTCCTGGCCCTTCACTGTGGTGTGGCAAAATTCAATCTTGCCTACGCAGCTGAGAAACTTTGGCTCTTCATAATAATACCAGCTTGCCTGCAGGGAATAAGGTGGAAGCTGGACCACGTCAAGGCCTTTTATATCCTGCAAAGGTATGTTTGCAAGACACTGGTGGAGAGCACTATGCAGACGAGTGACAGTAGGAGAGGTAGGACAAGCTCCCCCAGCACAGGGAAAATGGGATAGATCAAATAGTTACCCAGATTTCCATCAGCTGTAGAGTTGGCCTGGTGACAGGCAGGATTGCCGTGTTGCACAGATAGCTCACCTCTCTGCCAGCTGTAATAAACATGTCCACTTGATGCCAACAAAACTGGGCTAAATCGACATGTTTTCTTCCCTTCCCTCTTCAGTGGTGTGAACAGCCCCATCTCTGCAAAATAAGCACATGAAGAGAGGATGAATTGCTGAGTGGGAATCCAGTTTGAATTTGTGCTGAGAGCTTTCCAAAGGAGAAAACGTCAATCTCAAAAGGTTTTTCAGGATTCAGACTTTTGTTTTCACCTTTTGCTATGCTCAAACACAAACTGTTAAGTCTGAGAAAAATAATAAGAAGAAAAACCTAGTCTTTAAAGTCAATGTTGCCATGCAATGTGCCAAGTTCATGGAGCAGTGGGACAAAAAAGTTAGTTTGAAACCACGACTTGAATAGAAATCTACAGCCCAAAAGTGAATATTGTGGGGTTTCTTTCTCCCTTATTGTGCTAACAAATTCTGGCCAGAAAATTAGAAAGTGAAATGCTCTTAAAAGTAGTAATTATCCACCCCCAAATTAAAGCTAAACTGGGGAACTTCTAAGTTCCTCAGCTGTGCAAGTTTTGTTATGGTGTAGAGATTTTACTACTCTGAGCTTTGGATGTTTTCATTACTAGCAGGCCACAAATGAATTAGGTGGATGATGAAAAAATGACTGTCAATAAAATTTTTACACCGATGCTTCATTCTGTGTGAAACATCTTTTATATGTATGCATATATGTATATACCATAAATAATAGAAATAATTTTATACTAGGGATGTAAACACTGGTCCCAAATGCAGTGGCAAATGAACCACTCATATTTTCTGATTGCATAATTTGCCTAAAGGATGGATACATAATTACACTATAATTAAGTATAATAAACAGAGAAAACGATTTGAGAAGGAAAAATTATCACAGCCTCAACCACATCAGCCAGAAGCTCTCTTCTAATTAAGTTATTTTATTAAACAAAATGTTTTTAAGGTGGGTCCCCTTTGAAAATGTACATTATAGCCCGTGTAATGTAATTTACTTTATAAGTAAAACATGGCTTGTGTATGGACAGATGGTATCTGATAGAATTCATGAAATATGCAGCCACAAGGTCCAGTCCAGCCAGGTGCTGAGTAACCCCACGTCCCTGTTTCAATCCAAGGAACAGACCCTAAGCGCAGCTCTGGGAAATCTCAGCAGCTCATAGAGCAGCCTTTCATCTGCACTCACTGATGGCCTCTTTTTATGTTGTTTGTATTTTTTTTTCTAATTTAAAGGAAGAAATGCTTGTAGGTAATTCTGATGTTGTCATCACATAATGACCTGGTGGAGGAAAGAAGGCCAAAAAAAAAAAAAAGCTGCCTTAAGTAGCTCAAGCTGTTTGAATTGAAGAGAGTCTCTAAATGCTATTCCTTCACAAAAGACTTCTACCAGTACTAATTCTGCTCAATACACAGCAAGATGTGAAGATGGAGTTCTTTTATGTTACTGTGGCTAAAGAAATCCAAAACACAAACTGATTCACTAACTCAGGAAGACCACATAATCTGTTACTTCATGTGGCAAAGGCTATTGACCACCCTCCAGTTGATTCCTCTTTGAACTACAACTTACATTTTTAAACATCTGCCCCCATCTGTTTGGGGACTACAGGACCCATTAAAGAAGCCTTGGAGCATCGCTCTGAAGTTAGCTATTACTCCTGCTTGCCAGCCCTCTACCCACAAAAAAGTAACAAATGTTCAGCTTAAGTTTTAGCTATAGGATTTCTGCATATATCTGCTTCATTTCCGCATTTCTCTTCCTCTTATGAGCACTCAGAAATTTAGCCTCTCCTCTGTAAGCTCACTAGATCAAGGTATGTGATATAAATTTCTGCTGGTATCCGAGCTCTTTAAGGCTCATACAACCCTGCAGTGATTTTTGGGAGGATCTCATTGCATCTGTAACCTGTTACTCTCCAGTTCCCAAGGTTTCTCATCCATAGTTCTCAACCATAAGGTTTATTTGGAATGATTTAGGTGTTCTTCCAGGTCATTGTAAGAAATAGCAAAACCTCAGTAACACATCCATTTGGGATCTGCTAGTGATGAGATCTAAGAATCACACATTCGGTATGTAAGAAAACATTCCTGGTCAAGGAAGACCCAAGGAAAGGAGAAAATGTGTCCTAAAAATCAGTTTTTCACAAATAATGTTGGACATTATAATGTGAGAACATCTCTAAATCCCTAAACTAGTCTTTCTCTAGCTGTGCCCACTGCATACACAGCTTATTAGACAAGGGAGAAAGCAACATGGCATTCAGGAGTAATCTTCTCATGTTTAGAGTTTTCCACTCGTAAATGTTTGCAGACCTTTGAACCACAAAATGTTGTAGGTTATTGATGAGATTACTGATGTGTGGTTACCACTTGCAGGGTGCCTCGGGCAGGACACTTAGGTCATGATGGATCTGTACAGTCCTGATGACTACTAGTTTCTCTCCTAATCCCATGTGCTTTTTGTTGTGTAGTGACCTGATTTAAACTAGGAGCTTCCATGAGAAATAATCATATGGCATTCACAGATGTAAAGTCAAGCCAAAGAGTCATTTTCAATTGCTTAGCAAATGCTAGACCACAGAAACTCAGTGTGTTGTAAGATTCCACTTGGTCCCATCATCATGGGTGGGAAAAAGGAGGCGGATTATCCGTAGACCTCAAAGTGTTTTACGAAGAGAGGCAAATGCTGCTATTCCCATTTATTGGATAGGGCAACAGCAAGTTGAGACTTGCGTAAAGTCACCCAATTAATCAGCCAGAAAACTGCCACTGAAAACCATACTCTGGTCTAAACAAGTTCTCACACTGCCCTCATCACGGTAATATCTGAGTACCCTCCAGTAGTATGTTAGAAGAATTTGGGCATGTCTACACTTGCCGATGCAAACAGCTGCATGTCAATCCAGTCCCCTTCTCCGCCAACTGGACAAAAGCCATCTCCAGGCTGAGGCTGTACAGCCATGTTAACACCACCCGGAGCCCAGGCATATGAATGCCTGCGAGTTCTTTAGGGAAAGCTCATAGCCATCACCACCTTAACGCAGCACTTTGGCTTCTGGGTGCAGCTTGCCCATGGCTGGATGGGCATGGACAAAGCAGATGTGAGACTGTCTCTGAGAGCAGATAGACTTTCCTTCATTCTGAATCCAGTTTCATCATTTGTAATGCTTCCTAGAAGATCTCCTGATGCTTTAGTTCTCAGAACCACAAAGACAGGGCACAGATGCGTTAGTTATCTGGTTCTAGCCTTTTGGCTCTGACGAAAGATCTGGAGGAAGACAATTTGAACAGAGAAATTTGGATGCACTGTCATAAAGGATGAAAATATGCAAAATATATTTAGTAAGTCATTAAAAAGGAAAGAGGAGAAAAACATCTCTTTAAACTCAGGATCTACTTGTCATGAGCAAGAGTACAAAAAAAATTGTAACTTAATGACCTGAAGGAAAAGTAGCTGTTATTACAGGGCATTGTGCTGGCAAAGTTCCTATACATCACAGCAATAATTCTCTCCAGACTTCCCTTCCAAGGCATGAGGAAACACCAGTGTGTTCAGCCTCAACTCCCTGGCAGGCAGCATCACTTCCTTGTGAGAGGCGGGGAGCTGACACAGCGATGGGAAGGCTCTCCTTTGTACCAGCTGCAAAAGCCCTGTGTGACCCAGAGGGTCTGACATAGAACTGCTGAGTCCTGCTCCAAGGAAGCAAAAATTCCCAAGGTGCCCTGAGAGCTTATCCTGGACAACTCATGCTCCCAGGTTTACAAATCCTTTGAGGGTTGCTAACTTCATACAAACCACTCATTGCTCTGGAAGTCCCACACCTTAGTGTGGCTAGAGGCTGGAAAGGCGCAGCATGGATGTATCCAGCTCTGCTCACTCTGCTTTTGCTTTCCTCCCTGGGTACCCACTTCCATCAGCTGCCAAGGACAGGCCATCAGATGAGGTGGGCTTCGATCTGGAGCAGCACAGCTCCCGTGAAGCTCTTGCTTGCTTCTGGATCTGAATCCCTGAATGCCCCTAATGGTGAACGTGTGCTTCATGCATATCCAGAAATGGCATGGAAGCTGTTTGAAAAAAATGGACCTGGTTAACTTGGCTACGGTCATCCAGGAAGTTTGTGGCAGAGCTGCAAATAAAATCCAGACATTCTGCCTTTTGGGCCTGTGTCTTCACAACAACAGTATTCTTCCTCTGCTCATCTGTGCTTGTTGTCTTATCAGGACATGCTGCTCAGTGTGTTTCCTTAAAGGGAAAGATCACTGAGAAAGTCATGCTTTAATTCTTTAGAGAAAATCACAACAGCTCCATAGGAAAACCTGATAGCTTTCTGCAAGTATTACAGTGCTTGTATATCTTTCTTTCCCTTTGTGATCTTTACCACTTCCTCGCCATATGTAAAAAGTCTGATCCTGATGAAAATAGTCATAAGTGCCACTCAGACAATATTGATTTATCTCTGAAAAGGATGTGGCCCAATGCTTTTGGCTGTATTTTTCTTCAAGCAGCCAGTCACTTCTCTCTCTCCACTATACAGAAAGTTGTGAGAAGTACAGTGACAATAACCTTGCTGGAATTCACCTGGCCCACCCAGGAAATAGCTATTTCTAGACATGGAAAACACAGCATGGAAAACAAGATGTGGAAAACCCAAGCCTTGTCCCTTTAATCTAAATCTCTTGCATGTTGCTAAGCCTAATGTTTAATTTGAAAAAAACAACCTGAAAATAGCATTAAAGGAAGCAGAGGATTTAAACATCACTATATTACTGAGACAGCCTTTCTGGAAAATACTATATTTAAAAAATGACCCTTTTACCATGAGGTTTCTGAAACTATAGAGCTGTCCCCAGCTTCCTGTGAGATAAGGCTTGTAATTTGGAACAGAGTAATGGAGTACAAACAACACAATTTGTGCTTTGTATTAAGAGGCAATGTGGAACCAACTGGTAGTGTCATATTTCTCCTACCCCAGAGCAGTTTGGGGCTGTTTGTGCCAGAGAGTTAAACGTTAGAGCAACATGATGTTGAAAGTAGTTCATCTTCCATGCTTGGCAGAAATGTGGTGTCAGGACGCAAATCTCCCATGCTTTTGGTGAAAAGAACTACTGAGCATTTGTGGTCCCCCTCTCTCACACTTGCAGTACTGTTGATTTTAGCTGCATGCCCGTGATTTGAAATGTTTGGAACGGCTGCTGGTGAGTTGCAGCAGGCAGAGATGGACACTGCAGCCACCTCTTAACTCAAGTGATACAAACCCAAGATGATTTTAACCAGAAGACCTCATTCCTTTGTATTCACTTGACATACTTGTATTAAAGGGATGGCAAGAGCAGAGAGAAAGAGGAGCTTCAGTGGTAGTTTTACGCCAAGCACAAATACCTGTGTAGGAGCTTTTCAGAGCTGATTGCACTCCCAGAGCAAGGACTAGATCTGGCCTGGGTTTTTTAATTTTCTTCCAATTTGTCGGCGTGAAATCTGACAGCTAGGCAGATGTGTCTGCCTTGATCTTCAGTGTGGATCTCCTTTTGCAATCTTCTCTGCTTTTTGCAATCCTCAATAGGGGAATGCAAAATTACTGTCCAGGAACATTAATCACAGCATCACAGACCTATACATTCTCATGAGTTTTTCTCCTGGAGGACTGGAAGGCTTTGGAAGGCACCCATTTTCAAAAGTGGGTGTAAAGCATATATACATAAGGAAAGCATACACACTTGCAGCATCTGCAAAAACATATGGTAGTTTCACATCCCACTAACCAGTTTCCTGGATTGAGTATGAGTAAGGGCAGGCCTTTCAGAACTAACAGTTTTTGAATGCTGGGTTTCTGACTCTCATCTCTTAACTGCTATTCTTCTTTGAAAGATACCATTTCCCTCTTAGCTTGACAAGTCATTGCACAGAGCCCTTCTGGATACTTGTACTGCCTTTTTTTGCAGGTGAAGCCACTCCCAGGCTTCCCTGACAATCTCATTACCTGTCTTATAATGTGTTATCTCTTCTTAATCCCAAATGGCAAAAAACAATCATCTCCAGTTTCAACAATTGCAATTCAGAGGTCTGATGATTTTCCTATGCTACAGAATCTACAGAAATCATTGAAAATTTTTCCATCTCAGTATTTTGTTTAATGAAAGAATATGATTTGCTGAAGGATCTACTTTCCTTAGATGTATATATTTTAAGTAGAACATCAAAAACTTTTGGCTGTTATTTCTGACAATATATCATTTTTCCTGTATTATCAACATTTTCTGTGCAAATATACCCACCTACCAGAACATTTTCTATTTTAGCAACCAAACTTCAGTCCAACATGATACTGGTCAAAGTAACATACTCTGAAGAATGAGCTTATCCAAACTCATGTTGATATGGAGAGATCCTTCTGTGTCTCTCTGTGCCCGCTGTAATTTTAACTCATGAAAGTTCCCAGTGATGGAGATCCCAACACCTCCCTGGGCCATCAGTTCTATCTTTTCCCTTTCCTTGGATAGAGCTTTCTTAAGCTCTTGCCTCCTCTGTTTTGCTGCAAATAAAGCCAATTAGATCTTCTCCATGAAGATATACCCAGTGATCACCACATTCTTTTACTCTCCTTTCAGCTACTGTCCTCACATGTGAAGTCTCTCATAACTGTCCTCAGCCTTCTCTAGACTAAACAAACCTAACAGAAAAACAATTCCTTATAGATGTAGTTTTTTTTAATCAGTTTTGCTATTCTTCAGACTTCCTCCTGTGTTTACATCTTTACTTGAAGTACAGAGCACTAATCTCTGGGCTTCTCCAGTGCCAGAATGATCTCCACACTAAAAGTGCTATCACTACCTCTCCTAATAGCAAATGTATTTCTGGCCACAGTGTCACATGGTAGACTTGGAACTTGTCCTCTACCGGCTCTCCTAGCATACTGTCAGTACCATGACCACGTTCCTATGTGCATTTTGATTAAGCACTTTCTTTTTATGGAAGAAAAGTTTATTTAGAACACTTAAAATAAACTCCCTACCCAATCATAGGTGGGATCTTCCCATCTATTTTGTTGTTTTAACCTACTGTAAGAGCCCTGTCTGCTCCACCATCCAAACTGTTAACAGACATATTTAAATGAACTGTGACCAACAGACTTCTGTTGATGCATCCTCAATTTGACTGTGAATCACTTGTATCTAATCTTCCAGCATGTTATTCCTACCAATGGCTGAAAAAGTAGCAATTATTTATGTCATACATATATATAATGTATGTCATATATATATATATATATATATATATATATATATATATAATTTCAACAGTTGTCCAAAGGAGACCTGAAGCCAAGATTGATACCAGTGAATAATGGGCAAATATCCACTCAACACCTGTACTGAGAAACAGGTTTGAGTACCAAGCTCTAAATCTACAGTCTCTCCTTTATTTTCTTATAAGAAGATGGCATTGCATTGAACCTGGATTATTCCTAGCTCTGAAAGCAGGATGGGCACTGAAGTATACCTCTAAAGCCAAGATGATGAGCTAATCAACTTTGTATTGTTAGAAGAGTCCCCACCTACGCTTTCACACAAAGGGCTGATTAGCTCACAGGTATGCAAAACTCTGGGAGGATGCCATCTTTCATCACTACTAGAAGATGTTTAATATATCTTAGGTTGCCAACAATTAAGTGTTTGTGTGTGTGTACACAATGCACACAGCCACTTGCTCAGTCCCAAAGCTGCACACTACATATGCAACTAATCCGCCATGCCTGGGCAGAGCTCTGTGTTGGGCACAGCTCTCCTGCTGCTCAGCTGTGTCATAGGGACATGCACCACTGTGCCACAGGACTGCAGCAGCCAGAGCCTTGCAGCCCAGAGGAAGTGAATGCTAACTATTTGCCCTGCTTCTGATGGCAGCAGCTGAGTGCACAGAGTAAGGCCGTGAGCCTACAGTGCATGATGCACTTCTGCTGCTCTTGCCATACGCTGACACAAGAAAGCCAAAAGCACTCTATCCTCCAAGTCACTGATGGAAATACCTCGTATGCCTAGGAAGTAACATATTCAGGAGAGCTTTTCCTGCACTATTCCTTCATGATTCTTGCTGAAGATCCGCAGGACATCAGGAATGCCAACAAACCACATTCCCAATCACAAGGAGAATGTGACCAAAAAAAGTCTCGCACTGAAATGTGCATTTGACAAATATGTAACAATGTATGTGTTTTCCAAAATGCTTTTTCACTATAGTGTATGAACAGAAGAAGACATGGGAGGGCATCATAAAATTGTATGCTTGCAAATAGAATAGCTTTCTTCTCCCACTCTGATACAGGGAAATATCATCCACCTGTCTCCTAAAGAGCAGAAATGGTGAGTCTGTGCTATCAGCATCTCCTCTTCCCATGCATATGTGTGAGGAAAGCTAGTTTGAGTTTGGTAATTCAAACTCATAAGAAACTGAAGGTAAATTCAAGCTTGTGGGGAGAAACTATCCTGGAATAACTTTGTCCCTGCGGACAAAAAATAAATGTCTAAATCCTAAATGATTACATCTCTGTACCTATGGCTTCAGAGGAGCTCTCAACCCCAGCCCAACCACGGCTGCTCCTTCAGACAGACCACAGCCTCTCCATTGTCAGCAGCTGCTGCTGACAGCACAGCACATTAAGCGAGGCAAAGAAGGAGTCTATGGAGGCAAACAGCTCCCCTTACTTCCTTCTTGCCCGTGCTTGTACTTAAAGCAGAGAGTTTTTACTTTATGGAAGCCTACATGAAATGACTTTGTCCTAATCACTGCACTACCTCGATTATCGCCTGCACAAACATTCCCTTCAGATCTACATACTGGCTGGGACAGAAATCACACAATTGATGTTTTGGTTTCCACTACCTTATCTAAATCCAGTTAGTGCTCAAAATGAGACTAAGTCAACAGACTTAATTGAATGAAAGGGCTGTGAGACAACCTAGAGATTTGCGGCTGTGTATGTCCGTGCATGAGCTAATCACTATGCAAACACTTCACAACAAACAGTACTGGGCTGAGCGGGCTTGGTTTTTCTGTGGTCTGGAAGCTCCTGACATGCTGGGTTTGTGTGAAGCATTGTTGGGGCTGGCAGGAGGATTTAAACAACTTCACAAACAATGTCCTGTCACGGAAAAAAAAGCTGGGAATGGACAATGGAGCAGGCCATGAACAAACACTTCTCCTGGACGCCTAGATCAGGAGATAAAAAGAGACCCTCTAGTAGCGGCAAAAAAATAATTGCTCACTTGTGATTGTTGCTTTCTAGATATGTGAAATAGCTCTGGTGGCACCCAGCAGCTGGAAGCAGGGAGATACTTGATGTCCTCAGCTCATTCCTGGGGAGGCTGCTGCCAAACTCCCAATGTCTCCAGCTTCTAGCCCTTGTAGACACTATATGTTTTTCTGGCTGCAATCATGTCATTCCTCCCTGCTCTTCAGTGAAAGAGAGAAAAGTGTACATTAAATATTTGGGAAGGACCACATTAGGTCCACCTCACCTCTCTTCTTGTCTTTAGTGGAGGCCACAATGAGACTCTTAGGAAAGATCAGTAAAAGCAGTATTACAGGCACTGCCTAGAGCCACAGCCAGGACCAAGTTCCCATTGTGACAGTATTGCACAGTTTCTCCAGAACTGAAGGTCTAAAAGGAGAAAGCCTTATTCTGCAGCTTCAACTTGTCCTGGCAAAATCTGCATCTCTCCTTTTTCTGCCACCTGCACAGTTTAGAGGCCCAGCCTTGGTACCAGATGCAGCTGCTGTTTGGGGAGGCTAGAGGAAAAATGCTCAGGATCATGCCAGTAGTTTGTCTTAGCCATTACAAGAAGAGAGGCTGAAGCTACAAACTTCCAAAAATAGTCATTAAATGATCTTCTAAAGTGAGATGACTCATTTACTTTCCTGGCTGATAGAACTCCGTAAGGTTACGGAGAACCTGAATCAGGTCACTTGGCAGTGACAGTTCTATGAATATCTAAAGGTGGCTTTGCCACGAGTAGTATAAAGACAGAGCCTCACCATTTTAACTTGGGATCGAACATGATTTTTACTGGAAAATCTCATTCCATACTACAGACAGACACCACGCCCTGCACAGGCCACCCACTTGTCACCATGCTCTTGCTTGGGGCCAGAACATCTGGTTGTAAAAATGCAACTGTGGTGCTGTCCCCCAAACAAAGGATACTGGACACAGCTAGATCCTTCCTTCCCAAGGGAGGCAACAGATTGCTGCTGTTACATTTGCAACCCGTTTGACAGTTCTCACCCTTTGGTGTGCAGTGCAAGCCGGCAAGGCAACTTACTTAACAGCTAGGAAAGACAGCGAGGATGATTAGCTTTGTGATCAGGTGCTGTGTGGCCAGAGCCAAAAGAAAACTGCTGCTGAATGCCCAGGTTTCAGGATACAGTAATAACACACAGTGCTATATTTCATTTCTTTAACAAGTGCTGAATGTGCAAAGGCTCTTTTCCCAGCTTCTGTCTCTGTCTTGGAAGCGAGGGAAGAGATGCGTCTATAATTATTTTCAGATGCCATCCACTTTATTGATTATTTTAGTGGGATGCACAAATAATGGCAACTAATGCCAGGAGCAGAGATAGAATAAAGCTTGTTCCCTTTTGGGAAAAACTGAAATAAAACCACCATATGAATGGGTCATTGAAAACAGGCTGGAATATATTCCCTATAGTCCTTCTGAAAGTTCAAGAGCAGGGGAAAAGAAAAAAAAAACAACAGAAGAAACTGTCTCTGTGTTCACTAAACTTCTAATATCTGAAAGTACTTAAAAAAACACACATGCACTTTTTTTTTCATATGATCATGGAAAAACACACTAAGCTTTTGACTCAATGGTTTTGTTTTTCCAGTGAGTCCTTTCCAGGTTCCATGCGCCATCTCACAGTCACGTCTGCTGGGTGAGCTTTGAGCTAACAAACTTCAGAAGAGCTTTTTGCGATTTTGCCGCATTGAGTTTCAAGTATCGGCTTGCTGGAAGCGCAGCGGAGAGGGAAAAGGGAGGGAAGTGGTGTGAGCTTTGCCAACACACCTGCACAAGCTTTGGGCTCTCCTGGACACTCTGTGCACTAATGATGTATAACCTGTAGAGCCTGGCAACACACTTTCTGAAGACTAAAACAGACAGACTGTGCGTGCTTCTGATTTCTAATTTCTTAATACAAGTAATAACCCCTCCTCCTCCAACCCTGTGCTGTAGGTAAATGCTTGGGATGGAAACTGAGATGTACTCAGCTGGTGAAAGCTTCTACCAAGGTAAGGAATAAATGACATTTTAATTATGGTATTATTGGTCTATGTATTTCCCCTTCTGAAGCAAAAGGGGTGGGGGGGAGGAAGAAACTGAAAGAAGGACAGAGTTGATTTCAGCTCCAATGTTCTGCTAATTTGTCTTTTGACTATTAGAGATGCAGCTGGATTCTATTTCTAATCCACTTTCAAATTTGCTTGAATTAAAATCCCAGATCACTGCTGTGTTTTCAAGTTGAAGTGTGCATAGTAGCCAAAGTTTATATTGCAATTTCTGGAGTTATGGAATGATGAGCTCCAGTAGAGGAAAGTGTGTTGTATGCCTGAGTCCCGGGGGATAAAAAAAAAAAGTTGGCATCAGTGTTATTTGGAATTAGAGCTCACTTGCAGAATAAATAGCCTTGAAGTTAATACGCTGGCTACATTTTATATTCAGTTCCACCCACTGGAACCAGTGGGTACGGAAGAGCAAAGGTTGCTGTAGTGGAAAGGTAGGAATTGGAAGTGCTGGATTATTATGAAGCCTGGATGTTTCTGAACTTCAATCTGAAATTTTACAATTCCTTCATTAGAGTGGGGCTTACTTTAGTAAGAAATTAACTTCCTGACTGAAACAGGACAACAGTACTGCCCTTGTGTCAAAATACCTGTGCTTTTGCTTCATCTATCTGAATCCCAGTCTAAAAGCTGACATTTCTCCTGTGGCATCCTGTTTATGTCTAAATTTAATACCATAGTCTTGTTAGACTTTGTCACCTGGGTAACACCATAACTCACATGAAGTTATGAATCCTCATATTCTCTGGGTTTTTATATCTGCCATGACAATTCCCAGCCACTGCCAGGTGAAGCCAGCCAGTATTTATGGAAAATGAACCAACTAATCATTTCCTATAGCAGGACTCGATTATAATATAATTGCAGCAGTTTACATCGACATCCACATGGACAGACACAAGCCAAAAACTATAGTAAGGGATCCACCCATCTACCACCCAAACGTAAACAAGCCAATATGGTTAAAAAGAGGACTGGAAGGTAGGGCCCAGGCATTCTCTAGCTGTGTTTTGGTACAATTGCCAAGATGCTGCAAAACCTTTCTGCTAGGAAATTCATTCAGCTGTACCCTGACCCTTACCGTACACAGAAAGTTCAGGGGTGTTTTTCAGTGCCAGCTCTTTTTAAAACAGGGTTAGAAGTGTGTTATTATCGGGAGAAGTGAGAGATTATGTTTTGGATGCTGGTTGTTGTAGAGTCACGACTCAGACTTGCTACGTACCTAAGACCCAGTTCAGCATGAGCCAAGATTGCCACCACTGTAGTGTGTGCACACCGCCACCAATGTGAATTCCTTTGATCACACTGGCAGTAATGTGCACGCAAAGGGAAAGGAAGTCTATACAAAGACAGCTGGAGATCAGCTGAACTGATAGGCTTTAATGAAAGATTGGGGAGTAGCTCCTTTGCTGATGAATGATTGAAAATACAGATGTGGATTATGAGGAACTTGATGTAATGTGAAGAGAAACTCAGGTTGGCCTTCACAGAAGGCTTGGCTTGGAAGGAACCCTAAAAATCACCTAGTTCCAACTCCCCTGCCATGCTGTGCCATTGTCCACCAATGCCATCACTCCATCATAAAAGGCCACCTGACTGTTCAGGCACAATCTGCCCTTGGTGAAGCCATGCTGACTCTCATATCATCTCCTCATCCGACATGTACTTTAACATAACTTCCAAAAGGATCTGCTCCATGATCTTCCTAGGCACAGAGGTGAGGCTCATTGGCCTGTAGTTTCCCAGGTCTTCACTTCTCCTTTTCTTAAAATTGCAAATGATGTTTCCCTTTTTTCAGTCACTGGGGACTTAGCCTGACAGCCTTGACTTTTCAAATACGATGGAGTCTCTTCAATTAGAATAAATCAGTGTAGTAGTCCCAATGCTGAGCAAACTGCTAGTTTATACAGCCTTTGTGAACTACAAACTCTATTCAGAACAGTTTCTCCCAGGAGAAATACAAAGGTTTTCCCTTCAGTGATACTAGTCAATCTCACTCCACAATGAAGATTTACCTTGCTGACAAAGAGACATGGAGAAAAGCTATCTGTGTTTGTTGGGTCTGTCCTGAGAAAAGATTTGACATGACCCTGATAATTTTCTTCTTCACTCCTCTCCAAGATGGCATAAATTAGATTAAACTAAATTATTCCCAAAATTGCATTTCCAATAAATGAACAAGCCTGAATGAAACAGCTTCTAGTTTTTGCTGATGCACCACTGCATGCAACAATCAATCCATTCCTCAGCTGCCACCAGGAGAAAATGGCTGCTGCTACTCAGCTACAAGTTCTCACTCCTGTTTGGATGTTTATGAGATCAGCTTGGCCTGAATATAGCCTGTAAGTGCACCTCTGGATATCACAAACCTCCTCAAATGCGTTGGCCAGATGGAGGGAGCTCTCCTGGAGGCTGGGGCAGTTTACACTAGTGGAGGATCTGGCCTGCAAACACCTGCATCTGTGGTATGAGGACAAATAAAGGCTCATACTCCAAACACGGTGTGCTCCTAGGCTCCTAAGCCGTACAAAATCCCATTTCCTTTCTACTTGTGTTAAATGTAAAAACAGAAACAAAGGCACACACCTAAATAAACAGAAAAGCACAGACAACAGAAGAGGAGAGGCCCTAGTACAAGCCCGAAGCCAACTAGTACAAAGAGATACTTTCTATTAGCAGTCCTTTGTGTGAGACCTTGCCATATCACGTGGATGAGAATGTGAGTGGGAGATTTGCTGGACAACACTGGTTTTATAAATGTCTCACAACTGCAGAAACACCTGCTTTACATTATTTTTCTTATTGGTCCGCAACAAAAATCCTCTCTGGTGAACAGCCCTCAGCAGGCCTTATTCCTTCCTTCTCTGTGGACAGCTCAAGTCACTGGTCTGGAACATCTCAGGATCACACCGGAACCTCACTGAGGAAGAGGTGGAAGTCAGAAGGGAGAAGGGCACTTCTGCATGAAATCATACCAAAATGTTGGCTAGAGGACCAAAACCGCAGGAGACTGCTTCCCATTAGGTGGGGGAGGTGGGGCAGGAAGGTTTCCCAGGCCAAATGGACAGGTCTTGAAGACCCATCTGTTTTCACCATGAAAACCTCACAGCCCACACCTATGCAACACACACCACTCCAGTCACCACAAGTTATTACCCTTGATCTCTACCACTTCCTGAGAAGCTGTAATAGTCTGATACAGTGTCCAATGAAATCGAAGGGATCCTTTCCATTAACTCAATGGAGTCTGGATCAGGCCCAACATCTGTTTGGCCCTCTTTGTGCACAGTGCAGCCAATTTATTCTTTATCCATTCCTGGGCCTCACTCCTTCTTATGGCTGTCATTAGCCACACTAAGCACCACCCCCAGGAAGAACCCATGATTCACGTTATAGAGACTAGGATGGTACCGGGTACTGATCTTATCTAGGTCTCAAACTAACAGCAAGAAGCCAGAAGACACCATCCATTCACACAGCAATACACAACATTCATTTCTTCAGGAATTCATTTCTTCAGGACTTTGATGAGCCCTTGAATTACAGCATGCTTTTGTCACCTGTCACACGTGGATTCCCATGCTGTGAAATGCATGTCATTGCTAAGCAGAGTAATTAGCCTCATGAAGCCAAGCAGCTTCTCACAGCAGAAAAGTAGTTATCCAATGTCAAATCTATAGGTGCTTCCAGACAGAGATGCAGATTCGTTTTGGGCACTACCACTGTGTAACTGAGAACTCCATGCAAAAATCTGCCTCCACAACGTACCCCAAAATCACATGGGTGTGAAAATGTGAGCGTGATGCCTAAGGCCAGATGTGCGGACTGGCAGACTGCTGGCACTGTGCATAGGTACATCTGCATGTCAGGTACTTACTCATCCCTGCATACTTCCCTGATAAAATCTGGATTGCCTAAAGCTGGTGTTTTCACTCCAGTTTCCTTATCAAGGTATTTACCATCTCCTGTCTGTGCCTTGCAGACTGAGGGTGTTAAATGCTGCCTTACTCTGTCAGTGAGCTCAGGCATGCAGGAGCTGCCATACAGGATGGGATTTCTAAACCCACCAGAGCACGCAGTGGGTGGCTGCTGGCTTAGGCTCAGTAGGATCTCACCTTGTTTGTACCTGGGACATTTCTCTTTTGATCCTGTTGCTGGCTTTCTGCAGCTGGCGGGCTCCTTCTTGTGTTTTGTGGTGTTTATTGTGGTGTTTTCTGGTAGATTTCACAAGATGCTGTCTCCCTTGGAGCATCCTAGCCTGGTGCAGTTGTTGTGTAGCTGTATGGAGAGAAGGAGAGTTTTGGATGAAGTAATCTCATCTGTAACAGAAGTGTATATGGGAAAACCTCTATCTATACACAAATCTTTTTTTTTTTTCTTCTTTTTTTTCTGAAAGCATTTCTTTGTTGCTTTAGATACCAGGTCCACTACCACAAATGCAAGTATTTTTGGGGCCTCATCAGCTAGGGCATTGGAAGAGGACATTGTTTATTCTGGGATGCTGATTCCACAAACAATTCCATGAATAACAACCGTGAGCAGAACATTCTAGGAATATTGCTTGGTGTCAATCAGACTCAAAAGGAAACTTTTTTGGCTAAATTAAAACAGAACAAAATGAAATGTAATTTGATTTATAAAATGCCACCATTCAAAAATGACAGTATAGTTTATCAGACCACATCATATAAAGAGATTTTCTTTTGAAATTTTTGTTCTAGTTGGATATGTAGAAAGAAGTCAGAACTAACACATGGGATAAATTGCTCAGTGATTTGAAATTTCTGTCTTGACACAGGCTGGCTGAAAGAGTAAACTTCCCAGCTGCTTGTCCTACAGTAAAAAGCAGCTTCCACGCTGAGCAAACTTGCTTAGACCCCACGGCTACATCCCCATATACATAGTGCTCACTGGATATAGGATGACACTTAATGGAATCCAGGAAAATGACCTTTATATTATATTATTTAGCCTCTTGTGGTTTTTCTGGTGGAAGAGGTTAGACTTGGATCTCAGGCTGTTAGCATGTGTCCCAACAAGAGCACTCTGAATCCCATCAGCCAGGGAAAAGGAAGTTGTCTACCAGCAGCACTTGCAGTGCTGAAGGAAAACTGGGCAGAGTTCAAGGAGCTGTTTTTCCCATTGCTTTGGTTTTGGGAAAAGTCAGCACAGAAATCAGAGAGGGGACTGCAAAGATTATCTGAGGTGGTGTTAATTAGGTGCCACTAGTAATGAAGATTGACAGCACGAGCTTCAATGGGAGCTGGCTACATATCCTGCATTCAGCCTGTATCCTCTTCTCCATCCTCCTCCCTCATGGTATGAGGACTGGATAGGCTGAAATCACTTTGGGATACACCTGCTCTTGCTGTGATTTCTACTCGGACCATGCTGTGATGTTTTGGATACGCGCACCTGCCACAAGGCCTGCCTGCATGACTGGGTGCTGGGTGCCCAGAGCCTGGGGACAAGCAGCCCTGAGAGGCCACAAGCGAGAAACACAGGAAGGCAGATGCTTTGCAAAGTGCTGAGAATAAAACCTGGGGAACCATGTAGTGCGAGAGAGAAACTAAAAAATTACTCCTGTAGTGAAGAAACCACATAATATATTCAAGATGTCAGAGGTTAGCCATGGTACATGTGAATCATGCTGCAAATAGCTCACCTTTAACTTTACCGTCATAATTAGATTACAAAGTTTTTATTATGGTTTTAAATTCTGCCTTTATAGGTTGCTGCCCAGCTGTGCACTTAAATCTGGTTTTATCACACTTTCTGAGCTCATCACATTTAATTCTGCCTCTACAACGCTGGATTAACTTTAAGGGTCGCTGAAGTCAGAAGTCACTCACCCTTGCCCTGCTAATGGATTCACACCACCCCTACATGGTCCCAAAGAGTAATGTGTACAGTAAACTATATTTATTGGTGTGGTAGAGGGGAAGGAGTGTTGGGAATGTTTGCTTATTTACTCCACCACTGCACTTAGTTATCAGGGTATTTGCACAGATTACTGCATCCACAAGATGATGTTTACCTCCATGTAATATCCTGATACAATGAAATCTTCTCAGCAAAGTCAATCTGAGAGCTAAAGAGAATGCTGAGGTCTGCTCGTGAGAAGCGGATGGCTGGATAATGAAGTACATAAGTTTGTATCATCTGAGGAACTGATCAATTGTCTCCATTCAGAAATCCAGAAATCACACCCTGCCGTCACTCTCACTCCTGCCAGAAAGCCCAGACCTGGTATTTTATGGATCCTGTCTGTGATATTCCAGGAAGCCCCAAGAGGAATAAAAGCCCATTATTTTTCTAAGGATGACTTCTTCGTTTCTAACACCAAGAATGCATGGCAAGGCACGGACGAAACTCTTCATCTCCACAACATTCATCCTCAGGTTTTACCTTGATCTGTTTTTCTTCTTTGACCAGCGCAGATCAGATGGTTTGGTGTTAGATACTTCCCAAACAAGATGATTCATTGTCCTGAAAAATTCATCATGTAAATGGGCAAATAAGTGGGAAATCATATTCCTTCCATTAAAAAATGGAGAAATCAGGTGCTGAACATCCAGGTGATTTACATGAAGTCACAAAGGGGGGTTTGAAAGGGATCTGGGAAATAAAACTAGTTTCAGTGGAAAGGTCATTTCTCTCTTTCTTGCAGGGGAATACTTTGAACTGAATTAGAATGGACCTGAGCCAAAAATGGACAGCAGGGACTTTAAGGAAAATCAGAGGACAAAATTCATCACTGAGTAATGCCATGACAATTTGTAACCTTTGCCATTCAGTGACTAGATACAATATTCTGGAAGTGAGGTTAATAATTTTCAGCAATATATAACCTTCTTTTAAGGAATGTGTGGTGATTACAGCAAAGAATTTCACATGGTCACAAAATATCTATCTTAGAGTCCTGGGCTTATAAAATACTCTATTTCCTCCATTAATTGTGTCCACGTGGAGCTGTAACTAAGTAGCTGAAACAAATAAAACCAAAGTAATATTGTTTCCTTTTAAAATATTTCACTTAATTTGTGGAAGAGGTTTGGGCTCATTAAAAATAGACCATCTCCCACGAGGGCTTTTTTCTTTTCTTCTCCGAGACTCTCACCAATCCTTAGTAATGTGTATAGCAGCACACTTCTCTTCAGCACAGCCCTGCTGGAAGCTGGTCTCCTGTTTGACTCAGCAGCTCCTGTCATGATCTGCAGCATGGCCAGGCAGCACTCATTTGACTAAGCAAAAGGAGGCCTTAGCGTCCTCTGATGAATCATTGCTTTTAGATGACCACTCGGTGTCTCTGACTAAAATTTCCTCCTTTTATCTCCAGCTCATTAGGAAATACGCCTTTCTCATTCGAAAAGACTTGGTTATTGTGAGCTATGCTTTTCTCATGGAGTATGTTCCCCTCAACTGAGGGTGCAAATAGTGCCTAGACTGCAGCTAGCACCTATAAAGTGGAAGTTACTGAGGCGTTTGGCTTCTTCTGATGGATCTTGGTCTACTCCCTAATTTTTGCAAGTAAGTTATGGATCCATTACTGGTGAAATCACAAACCTCTGTGTCATCTGTGACGGTTCCATTCCCCAGGTTGATGTCAATCACAAACCAGAAAACTAAGCATGTAAGACAGAGGTAAAGAGCAGTGTGGACCAAGGGTGTAAGGCTGCAAGAACAACGTGCAGAGGAGATCAAATGACTTCAGAGTTCCTTTCCTGAATATCATTTTTCCACCATCTTCAAGATATCTGTTCCTACTACACCCACTCCTAAAGAAATGTTACTCCAGCCAGAGCTCTCTTTAAACAAAAGGGAGATGATCTGGTGATTCCACAAAGTCCCATGTGAACTGTCCCATTGCTGGTGTGCTCTGACCAGGAAGGTGCTCACATTGCAGTGTAATAGGAGCAATGCTGAGACCCAACGTAGATGGTGGATGGACCTGACCAAGGTGGGCCAAGTATGCAAGCAATCACTGAAGTTACAGTAAAGGGCAGAAGTTTAGATTGTGGCCTTCTCTACACTGGCATGTTTCACAAGGTAGCAATGCCTTGCTAGAACCCAGAATCCTCACCATCACCCAGAATACCAATGGAACCTTGAATGCTCATCAGATACCTGGATAAGATTTCACAGTATGTGCACTTCAGCCCTGTTGCATAAAGACATTTCTATAAAATTGGTCCTATTATCCCTCTCTGATCTTCTCCCTCTCCATTGTGGTCCCAGTCACACTGCAGAAGAATTTATCCTGATGCTACCGGGCAACAGCCAAAACTATTAATGATGGCATCCCAGACAAAAGACGTAGAGCTGTTCAGAGGCTGGGTCACTCCAGTTCTTCTCACTGGTTTTGTTCTCTTTCTAGGGGGGGAAGCCACATCTGGAAAATTACTGGTGTCCTGCTGTTCCCTATGGTCACCACTGGGAACTGGCATATGGTCTTGTAAACTGTGATTAGATCTACAAAGTAAACTCTCATTATGACCTCTCTCAAGGTCTTTAAAAACACATTTCCCTAGCTGCTATGATTATATTCAAATTCTTTCATTTTAGTAATAACAATGTTGTCCACATTTTCCTCTCTTCCTCAATTTCTGATCATAATCTTGTGGGGCACAATAGAAAAATCAGTTCACAATTCTTTTCTCCCTGTGGTCTCCAGCTCTTGGCGTTCACACTCTCCTCCCATCAGAAAGATAATAAAAATACAAACAGTTCTGGATGAGCTGAAACTGAAGTCTGGAGCTTTTCTGGAGCATATTAAAAGGTAACAATCACTAGTTGGTCATTGATATTATCCTAATTATTATTATTGCTTATTTTAGAGTCCCCCATAAAGATGATAGCTGAGATCAAGGCCTGATGATAGTGCAGATGCTCTGCAGATAAAGTGTGAATGCGGTCCTGTTCCCAGCAGCCTGGAACAGAACTACACCAATGCTGTATGAAAGTGCATGGCATCATGTGAAACACTTTGTCAGTGTGAGAACCAGAGCCCAGCTGAATTAATCCTGTGTCACTGCCGCTCCTATTTTGTCTCTCTGCATAATCTGAATTCTTTCTTATGCATCTTCTAATGATCATGAACACAGCTGTAGCAAATGCTTCTTCTTAATACAAGGCACAAACCCCAAAATTGCCATTACTCAGCCCCAGGAAACAAGCTCCCAGCAACTGGGTTTTACCCAATATCTTGCCCCCACTATAAGAACCGTGGGAGAATTCAAGTAGGATGAAGATTTTTGCCCCAAGTATATTTATTTCAGAATATAATGTCATGCTCCAGGCAGGCACGCAGTAGTCCTGGGTAACTTCAAAAGAGTTAATTCAGGATCATCTCTCAACCTGTAAGAGCCAAGAGGGAGAGCTGGGTCTGCTGACTCTGCAGGGACCAGTTTAGGGACTTCAGCACCTGGGAAAAAGGCATGTGACCACAGTGAGGTAGTTTGGCTTATCTACGTTGTTCTTGTGTCCTCTGAGGGACGACGTGCAAAACCTACATACTGGACAGAGGGCTGTGTATTGCTTATAGCAAATTTGTAAGAACTATGCAATATTACTAAATATTTTACATTTTCTGACTGTGACAGAAAAGCCTTCTCAGACATACCGTGGGAACTAAAGAGGTGTACATGTCCAGCAGCAGTTTGTTTCATAGTGAAGACTGCATGGTGCAGGTCACATTTCCCTCTGCAGTCATCTTCTGGATTGTGTTTATCTGTGTGTCAGAAATGAAGACATAGACATAAGAACATAAGAACACAACATTTTCTTTTTTTTTTCATCTAGATAAAAAGGGAATCAATTGACATCTCATATTTCTGGGGTTTAGTGAGATCATAACTGCACTTTGTGTTTTTTTTTTACCAGAATTAATATTAACTGTATTTTATAATTACCTGTAATATAATATTAGAGGTATGTAATGTAGACCTGTAATATAGTTATACAGTGTGTGATATGTGTTATATATAATAAAATACCACAGGTCATATAACACAGTTTTCGTAACAGTTATTAGTAGGATTATTAGTAGTATTATCAGTAGTGAATATTCAATGAATAGAAATTTCCCATGAGTAATGTCTTCAGGATTCAGCTCTTCTTATCTAAGCTTCTAAGAAGTACATATATATGAATAAAACATAAAAGTTTTGAAATATGTAAATATTTGGATGCTGAGGTTGAATTTGGCTTCAATGAGCTGGAAGTCTAAGTTTCTCCACAATGCTTAGGCACCTAACTGCCACTTCACATTTCCACATTTGCTTCAGAAATACATTTTTTCTTTATTTTTTTCCACGTCTGGCTCAATACTCACAGTGGTTTTCATAATATATCTGCTGCCTACGTTTTGGAAATGGCTATTAACAGTCACACAGTGTTTTCCAAACATAATTGTTTAGATCTCTCTGGTGACACAGTTAGCATCTGGGAGAAACACAGTAGTGTGCAATTGTGTCTTTAATTATCTTTCCATTGTGAGAAGGGCTGGTACGTGCCAAGGCATTTATTATACCTGACAAGGACAATGTATTTACAATGGGTGTTTATACACTAATTCTTTATAAAAATACCTTGACAGAAAGTGCTCCACCTGCCCTCATGTTCTCTATCGCAATTGCTAATTAATATTATTGTGCTGAAAATGATCCTATCTATTAAAGCTTCTGTCATAACTGCTGCTCCCTGCCTATCTATGCCTAATTAACCTGCCACTGACTCACATGCTGGGAAGGATGTTTGTTAGGCAGATGTAGCCTTGCTGATCTGATTTCCACTGCTCCATTTGATTTTACCTAGAGCCCTCCATTCAGCTAAGTATGTACCTCACCTGAAGGATGTCCAGTTGGTCTGCATCTCCACTCAGCATTTCTTGCACTCAGCTACCGCTGCTGATTAAGGTTTAGTGCTATATTCTAGTACTTGGCAATGCTCCCATTGATATTACTGGTAACAGGGCTGACCATAAGCATATATTTAAAGCCAAGTGCCATCTGATTCATTCTGCCAGTTACACTGGTTAAGATAAAGTGAGTGTGCAAAATTATTCTGAAAAATACAGATTGCATCTGTTCTGAATTTTCTGCGTATATGTCAAGCTAAAAAGATGTTTATATTGCTTGCGTAAGTATGGGTTGATTCTTCAAAGTGAAATAGAATGCAACTGTTTTGCAGGTCTGGTCTCTGGGAATTATGACAAGGACTGGGAAGGACAGTAGTGAGAGCCCAGCCATTGCTCCCTGAAGGGCTAGGTTCAAAGAATGACTGCTGTCTGTAAGACGCTTTAGGCTTTATTTTGGGCTCGTATCTAAGTACATAAAGATACAAACAGAAGTCTAATGTGATTGTCAAAAGAACATTACTCACCCCTCGGGAGGCCTCTTCTGCCAAAGAGTTCCTGCCTGGCTCAGCTCGAATTGCAAAATCTCCATGTTCTTCTGTTTCCCATCTGTTACAAGATAGATAATTACAGAGGTGCTAAGAGGATAAACACGGTAATGTCTGGGAGGTGCTCAAAAAAGGAGTACGTAGGATAGATAGAGCACGGGTAGTTACTCTTGTCTCAAGGCATGCCTGAACTCTGCAGTGACACACTTGTTAGTTGACCACAAACTCTGCTGTGATATGGTCCAACAGGGCTGGGTAAGAACTCTCAGATTATGCAGTTGTCCTCTCCAGGTTTGCTTCAGATTAGCTGCTAAGAAGTGTTAGACTCTGAAGACATCTTAGGCTTTTTCAATGACTAAGAAATCAATATGGTCTCCTGGAGGAGAAACTTGTACATCAGATTTCTGGTATCCTTCTATGCCATGGGAGATACTGCCAGTTACACATGCCAGAATCACATGCAGGGAACAAAACCCAATCTCTTCTTCCATTCTCCAAGAAAGTCTAACTTAAAATATGGAGGAGCATTCCAGCTGGAAACCACTTCTTCATCCATCCCATGCTGGGCTAGTCTTGGCAATAAAGCTGTTTGCCACATGTTTCTCAGTAGCACTACAGCAATTAAGACAAACTAATATGGCAAAAGGGGGAACCCATCTTGCCAATTTGGCAAGTGGGGGACCTGAAGAAGGAGATGCTATCTTAAGAGAAAGATGTCATGTAGTGAGCCACTGTCTCTTTTCCTTAGGACCAGCTCTATGGTGTGTGTTACAGATGAAATTCCAGGCGAATGTGATGAAATCTTGTGGAAGGATGGCAAAGTGATGAAAGCCATGCACATGTGCCATCTATTAGATAAGGCATTCAAACTTTTTTCTTGAACTAATCAGTAGCAGCTAAAATAAACAAAAAAAGGGAAACAGAGCTTAAAAAGTGAGTCTATCTTGCAGCATAAAAAATTAGTCAGTGAATCAAAAGGAAGAAAAAGATGTGGAAAAATGAAGTCTTTCCCCCTCCCTCCCTCCCGTAAAACTGTGGTGTTCTTGTAAATAAAGGGAAAGGAAGTATTTATTCACAAAGAAATGCAACCATGCCACTGTGCAATGAAACAGGTCGGCATGTTGGTGTCTGTGCATCTTCAGCACTAACCAGGATTAAGGTATGGCAGAAGATGCTCTATCTAAGCCTGCTCCCAAAGAACTCCCATGGGTCCCCTACCCATGAAGAACACTTTCCTCCCAGACATTTCCTTCTCTGACAATCCTGACCTTTCTCCTGCATTTGGAGAACAGCTGGAAGCTGGGTAGAACTGACCACACTACTAGTACATTGTGGACAAATAACCTTTATGAGAATATTGTTCATCAGTGACTCCCACAGGAGTCAGGTATGAAGGTATGAGGCTCCTCACCAGATCATCACATGCTATTGTTAATAATAACAATAATAATAATAGAGGGCAGGGGAAGAAATAATATTGCAACTTCCTTTCAACTGTGACACCTGTGTGTGTTGGGAGAGTGAGGATTCCACAGGGCACTTGACTCTGCCTTCTTTGAAGCAGCAGTAAATAGGAATGTTTGGAAAAACTTAGTAAGAGCCATATAAAAGCACCATATCCATATGTGGTTATGTAGGGTATATATAAGGAATATACATGTATTTCTTTGAACCATGGAGCCCCACCAGCAGATCCCTTTATGACTACACTTTGCTTTGAAAGGAAAACATCCAAAGGAAAATGAAAAATGTCAAGACCACTGCAATTGTTCCACTTCAGAATTTAGAGCATGAAGCATTTGGCTTTTTTACTCTAAAGTTTTCATGTAGATCATTATGCAAGACTGTGAAAAGCAGGATTAGAGACATCAGATTTGGGCTCAATTTTTAGGAGGGAAGGAAGACTTTTTTTTCCTGGGACAATTCCTAATCTCTAAAGTGAAATGTCAAAGTTCTTTCTTGCTATGGGTTTCAAGCTCGTACATCATTTCAAGTACTTCTTATATTCCTGTCTATATCACCACCATCACCATAGCAGCTGCACATTATGTCTCCTGGCTTAACAATCCTCACAGAACCAATGGACTACAAAGACACACTACTATCCTCACAGCTCTGGAAATTGAGGCAGGGAGCAAGAATGTGAATTTTTAACTTCATCTAGAGCTTTGCTGACAGCACTAGGTGACAAGCTGGTTCTTATGAGACTGTGATCCACAGCTCTGTCAAAAAAATCCCCTTCTCTGCTCTGTTTTGAGTAAGTCTGGGTACTGACAAGGAGGCTTTTGTTGTTGAGGAGTTGGCTGTTGGTCTGAGCTCTCGCACTCTTGTTAGGGAGGCCATGAGGGGAGAGCAGAGTGCCGATCCCAGCAGGAACACATGTCCTAGGTTTGTCCGTCTGCAAAATAATTCTTCTGCATGTCGTTTAGGCTGAGCGCCGAGCCTGGGATCTGCTATATGGCTAAGTTCCCTCCTCACGGCAGCCAGAGCAAGCGTGGTGACAGTTCTGGGGAAGGAAATTGAAATGTTTTGGGAAGTTATGGCATAGGGAGTGACATCTGTGGCAATGGGCTCATTAAGTGAAGGATTTGGTGTAATACATATTATAACGAGGTCATATTCTCAGAAAACTAGAACTTGCCAGCAAAACAAACTAAATCAGTCAAGCTTATGATTCGGTTTGCTTCCAAACTCATCTTTAATCTAAATTCTTTTCAAGGTCATCATAAGCAGGCTTGTATGAATCTTGGGGCCTAATCCTCATCCTTACATCCAGTACAAGCTGGAGTAAGTCCACTAAACTCAAGGGAACCTAGCCAGTTTACATCAAATTGTGGTTATTCTTAAGGTAGGTCATTTAGAAATAGTCCAACCCCCTGCTAAAGCTTGTACCCTACAATACGTCAAATAGGTAGATGTCCAGCTGTGTCTTGAATGTATTCATAGAAGGAGACTCCACAACCTCTCTGGGCAATTTGTTCCAGTGCTCCACCACCCTTACTGTAAAGAAGCTCTTCCATAAGTTTGTATAAAATTTCCGATGTTCAAGTTTTAGGCCATTGCTCTTTGTCCTATCACCACACACCACTGAGAAGAGTCCACCCTCATCCATTTGCCTCTCACCTCTCTTTAGGTATAGTCCTTTCATGGGAACGAGGGACAGATGAACGTTGTGAATTACTTTCAGTTTTTTGTATTAGAGAACAGTAATTCCCCTTGCTGCAACCCAATTTCTACTCACAGTGAATTGCTCTGACCTCAGTCCCAGAGATTCCTATGTATGGGAACAATCCCCATCTTCAGAAAGAGTAAGATGGGAATGAATGAATAAATCCCCTCAGGAAGAAGAGACTATTTGGAAGCTTAAGAATGAAAAAAAAGATGGTTACCTGGATTGGAAGTGGCTCAGGAGATCAGAAGCAGCAGCAGCTCTGGAAAAAGGAAACAAACCCAGTCACATCTCTTTTGAAGAGAAAAAAGGTTAAAACCCAAGGATGACCTAGGGACCAGAAGCTCTTTTGCTCTGGACCATCACCTCTAAAGACCCTAGTACTGTGGCCTCCGAAAAAGATTGAGGTCTTTAGATATTGAGTACAAAGAGTATGAATAATATCACCTAATAAAGTACTGAGTTGGAGAAACACCTATTTTGATTTATTTGTGAGTTTGTTTTTTTTTTTTTAACTTCTGCACTTAAGTAATTGTCTCCCTTAAAAAAAAAAAAAGTGTACATAATACACGGCAGAGGCAGAAGAATATTTTAAAGTAGTAATTACTTCTACTTAACAATTAGTAGTACTATTTGAGGATGTTTTGAATGAGATTTATTGTATGTTTGCTCTTTTTAAATTTACAATTATAAGCTTAGCTCTGATTATTTTTCCACCAAAAATTAAGAATAATTTATAGCACTTTTTTTTTTTTTTTTTTTTTGGAGGGGGGGAAGGTCTGAAGAGAGGCATGCAAAACCAGGAAAAAACATGTAGGAAGGATAAATTTTTTTGTATGTAAGCAATGTTTAAATGGAATAATTAAATTTACCATAATCAATAAAATGTGTGAGTCAAGTTTATTGAAGTGGCTATTTCCCATTGCATAATTTCCCTGGGGAACTTTCATTTTTAATTCAAAAATAATAATAAAAAATAATAAAAAAACCCAAGCCCCTGAGCACTTACTGTAAATATGCCAGCATATGTGTGAGGTTAAGAAAAGCACGAGCCTACACCCAGGAATCAAAGAGGGGCTTACCACTGCTTTGACACTAATTGTAAAAGCTAAACATTTTCTAGAAACATAATCAAATATTAACTGCCACGGGGGACTCATTCAGCAGTTCACAGTAATTCTAATAAGGTACAGAGCCTTTCACCTTTAGGTCACCAGTTCAAACCCACTTTGGGCTAGTTAGTAAACAGAGGGTAAATCCCAAGTCCAGTGGAAAGCCAGAGTACGGTATATGCCAGTGCATCTGTCGGGCAAAAGTGAGAAGTGTGTTCCTTTTGTTTTCTTCTTTGCATCCCTGGTCATCCATGATTCCCCTGTGTCTGATGAGGCCATCTCTTCTGTGGACTCACCACATATTCCTTGGCCTCAGATCCTCCCTTCTGGAAATGGGATGGGAAACTCCTCTTCTTGCTGCCTTTTCTCGATGGCATCTTGCTGCGGTGTTTTTAAATATTTCTGTATCCTCCCTCTCAAGAAAACGTAAGAAGCAGTATCATTACTGTCCCTCTTCCGTGTGTACAGTTCCTCCTAATGAATTATTTCATGTACTTGGAGCACCATGTGGAAAACACACTGATCTAACATGTAATTGAAAATAACCGGCCCCCACCCCCCTGCCTCAGGCTGCACAACAACCGGTTCTGCCAACAACAGCGCTATTTGAGAACAGAAGCAGAGTCCTCATTTCAGCTTTGCACCTGGCTTCAGGTAGAAATTCTCACACTGCTTGGAGCCACCGTGGCTTCTACATGAACTCACAACTCCAGCCTGGCCCCTTGGCACCGGCACTGCCGACTGCCCCAAAGCAGCTCAAGTTTTGTGCCAAACACCTACACGTCTCCCCACTACCCCAGTGTTTGGACAGATCCTTGCTCTACCATGTCGTTCATGAGGAAAGCGTGAATTTGGCTCCTCTTTTTTTTTTTTTTTTTTCCCAGCTGAGTGCCAACCAGAGGATGGCTATGTGACTGAACCAACCTAAGAACAGGTGGTGACCAGCACAGACAGTGTCCTCTCTTCCTCACACACACAATCCATGTCTTTTGTGCACAGACACAGCGGAAGCTGCCTCGGGAAATTGCACTTGCTGAAAACAAATCTTGTTGTGTTTAATTCGTGGATCTCATTTTAGGCTAAATTAGTTCCGAAGGCTTGGTAAGGCAAACTTACTGCCAGGCCACAACTGCTTCTGGTGGGAAACAGCCTGCTGTGAGACAAGATCAGTTTGTGAATAGATCCAATTCAAGTGATGCCACAGTCACATCGAAGCAGTGCTGCTGATCCATTATATAGTGTGCTATAAACAGCAGCTGTTGCTGTCTTGCAGGATCTACCATCAAGTTAGGACCCAAGATCAACCTACAGGCAGGTTCAACCTCCCTAGAAGCACGCTGCTTTATTTATCAATGAAACATGAGTCTTGGGTGCTCCTCTGTGAGCAGAATGCAGGCTAGATGAGTTCTAGCTTGCTTTTGCTTGCTGTCTTTCCCAAGCACTCCACAGTTTCCTGCTTCTCCCCAGCCAGGCTCCATACACACTGTGAATTTGATACTTTAAGATATCAAAATAATCAGTTTACTGCATACATACAGAAGAAATGTCCTGCACATGCCCAGATGGTCTGTTCATGTGATGGGGGAGGGCTAGAGTGGAACGACCCCTTCCTATGGCTAGAGGAAAGCTAGACAAGGAAAACTTTGATATATTAGGAAACCCAGAGCTCAGAGGGGATGACGTGGAGGCTGTTTTATGATATTTAGTTATAGCAGGCAATCCCATCTTTCTGGCTATGATGATATATATACTTCCACGTATGTGTGAGCACACATAATAGTCTGAGGCCTTAATTGTGTCTTATGCTAATATAGATGAAAAGTTGAGGAGCTGCAAGGAACAATTCTTTCATTGTCCTTTACACATCTGGGTTAATGTTTCCTCCTTGAATTAGTCCTCACCAGAATGTTCCCTCTCTGCTCACCACAAGCTAGCAGTGCCAATTTCCCTCCATGGCAGCTCCAGTGACAGCTGTTTACTTGGAAGCTCATGGATTTGATATATGGGTGCTAGCCACAAATTAATGGAATACTTTCCAGATGCAAAGTCTTTAAACATTCAAACAATAAGCCAAAAGCACTAAGCTGTTTTGGCCATTTTTTCTCTTCACTCTGGATGTCACTTGGAGATGATGTAAACACAATTGCTTGGGACAACGAACAGAACACTTAATTGGTTTCGGAGTAACAGCATGGGTTGCTGGATGGCAGTCAGTCAGTGGTGCCATTTGTCACCTGAAGCCAAGATCTGAAATGGCCGAGAGGGACAGTGGAATAAAGAAGAAAAAAGAAGTACTGAAGCTAACTGCTAGCAGGTGGCCTAGTCAGAGAGCTGTGTGTGCTGGCCCAGCCTCCCACGTTCAGGTAAGAGACACCTGGCATAGACTCTAAAGAACAGTTCTCAAAATGTCTCTGGAGGCTCTCTGGAACATTTCAGAACAACAACAGAAGTGTGTGGAGGATGATTACAGTGAACAGGGATCGCCTCAATCCTCTCCTTGCTAGGTGTCATCTAGAAATCAGTCTGGAGCAGAGGAGCTAGCACCTAGCTCAGAAATGGAGACCCAGATCAGTTCCAGACATGTCTCTCTTCCACATTAGACCTTCAGCAGATCTCAGCTTGCATTACATGCACCCTAATTCTGAGGACTGGGACAAGTCCTCCTGACAGCATTTGAGGGCAAAAGTCAGCATAAGAAAGTGGGCTAAATTTCTTTGGGACTGTAAGTTTAACTGTTGGTACCTTTGCTCAAAGATAACAACAGGTCAAATTGAAAACTTCTGTGAAGTAGAATGGCTGCACTGAAGCCGGACGGTAATGATTTACACCACCTCAGAACCTGGGCCAAGAAGTGTAACAGACTTCTTGGCCAACTTACATCACTTTTTTCTTATCCCTTTGCATTTTCTTTGGCATTTTCTTCTTTGCATTCTCTCATTTTCTTCCCCCAAAATTTAATGTGATCTGGTCAGTTGAGCTACCAGGACATCGATTTTTTATCCAGACATTAGGGTGAGGAACCTTCTTACACACTTTTATCTACTCACAAATGCCAGCAAACATGAGCTGTGTGCCCTTGTATTAGACAAGGCTAAGACAGAGCTCCAAGCAGCCCTGTCTGAACTTGAAGACAGTTCAAGCCTGAAATACTGCCTGTTTGAAGATTTCTTCTTTATTCCTTCCAATGTTGTGATTAATTAGAGAATTAATATGTATTAAAGTTATCATCATCTTTACTAGATGGAAAAATTCAAATTCATTATCTAATGGGAGGAAAATAAGCATCATTTTACAAGGGCTTTAGAGCAACAGCGGTAATAACAAACCACCCCAAACTCTAGTCCACAGGCAGCACAGACATCTGCTAGAAAAATATGATGATTCCCCCACCCACCACCCTCAAATTTAGGGATTTGTGGGGAATATGGGCCTTGCCTGAAGTTGTTTGGCAGGAATCCTCATGCGAAGTTCTTATTTAATGAAATCATGTGGTAGTAAATCAAACACAGAAACAGGAATAAGTAAATCCACCACATCCTCTGAAAAAAGTATGGTTTGATTCCATCAACTCAAGTTGCCTGGGCAATGAATTATCTATATTTGTCAACTAAAAACCATCAACCAACAATCACCCATGTTTTTGGTACAATTTTCTAATCCTCATTCTCAAAGCTGAGCTGAGAGCCAGCACAATATGGACTGGTTAGTCACACAAAGAGCTGCTAGGACTAGTGCTAAGCTGTCGTATCTTTGCAAAGTCTGTGCAAATGGCTCAAAATGCAAAACTTGTGCCCTCTTGCAAAGTCTTCACATCTGAATGTTAAAAGAAAGGTGGCAAATTAGTGTCATGAACGACACGAGAGAAAGCAGGTAGAAAAGTGGACAGAACACGTTGACATTATGATACAAAAAATTAGAAGTTGGCTTTACGGACTTGGTAGTTAGTTATGCTGCTGGTTGGTGTTGATTATCTGAAGGGTCCTTTCCAACCACAATGATTCTATCTAATACCTTCTGATGTCAGAAGGAGCCTTAACACAGATCCACTTCACATGGCTTTCTCTGTGCCCACGGAGGTTCAGAGCCACGGAAAGGTGCTGAGTAGCTTTCTGATAAATTCATTATAATTAGGTAACAACTATTAGCTCAAAGGATCTCTCACAGAACTTTTTTCTTCTGAGACGTTCCACAGAAACTGTGCCTACTGAATCAGCAATATCTGTGTACAATGTTGGAAGTTTTTTAAACTATGATTCAATTTTCTGTGTTGTCTTCTTTATTTTTCCCTGGAAAATTTGATGTGAAAAAAGGAAGTAGTAAGTTCAGTGAAATTTTCTTTCTTTTTCTTTCTTTTTTAAGGAAACCTGCATTTTCTGTGGAAAACCACAACAAAAACAACTACTTCTTGTCAACATTTCCCTTAGGAGTAATAAAACATGATTTTCTTTCACTAGTACGCCCAAGCAAGCAAGCAGAAGAGAGAACATCAGTGTCTTTACAAACAAGATTTACAGAGAGATTTTGTGAGGAAGCAGTTGGAAGAGGCACTGTATCAGATGTGTCCATTTTAACCATGACCCACCTGCTGAGACTGCTGTGCTGCCTGTAGTTGCTGCTTGACATTAACTCAATAACTTAATTACATGAGAACTCCCTTAGCTTTTCTCTCTTTAATTTAATGACAAAAAATATAAAATTTTCACCCTACCCCACTCCATAACATTATGAACATCTAATTTAATGTTATTATTTTTATAACTGAGTACTTACAAGTATTGAGATGATGGTTTTATTCTTGCTGGTCTGTCCTGTATTTGTTGTTGCTTCAGCTTTGTGATTCATCACTGTGAAATCAAAATGAAATAGCACTTCAGAAATCTTGGGATTTCCTAGAATCCCCATCTGAATGCCACTTAAGAAGATTTGGCTTTGTAATTAACCATTTCTGAGGGAGTTAAAAATATAAACAACTCAAATGTGGCATTTTTACTACCTTAATAAAACCAAATGCAACATTTACTAGGTACGCACTTTAACGAAAAGAAAAAGGTTGCCATAGCAAAACAGCAATCCTGGTAATTTTAAGTGAAACCAATGGTAATTGTAGAACAGCAAGGTGCACGTTATTGGCCTAAGAAAAATTCTGTCTTTGTCCTTGAATAGCAGAACTAGATAAAAACAAGAGATTACCACGAAGAAACAAGGTGAAGTGCTTAGCAAAAACCCAAAATAACTTCTCCACTGCACAGCAAGACCCATACCAAAAATGACCCCCACCAGCCATGATCTTCAGCTCCACTGAATGCCAGTGACTTTCCTAGAATTACTGTGGACTCAAAGAGATAAAGCTAATTCATAGATACATCCATAATGTGTTTCCTCAAGCAAAATGGACTGCTGTAGGAATAAGCATAGGCTAAGAATAGCTGTGGGAGAAAGGCAGTGGTGGCTGCTATGCCATACCCAGAAGGAGATGACCTGTGTGCTCTCAGTGATTCTTTATGGTCCAATTTACAGAAGTAAAGTATGGAATGAACTACAGCTGGGTGATGTTATTTGTTAAAAAAATAAAATAAAACGATTCTGGATAACTAAAAATTTTCTTCTGCCTATTTCATAGCCCAGTTTAAAAAAAAAAAAAAAAGTAGCTTGAATTCTGAAATTAGGAAATGTTTTCATTCTTATACTTTCTCTTTCACTAAAAGAAAGCCACATTCCAGAGTTGTCCATCTGGGGCTGGATTCATGTTTTTTATTGTATTTTTTTTCCTTTCTTTCATTAACAGAGAAAATAAAACACCAGAAAATCACTGAATCCAACACTGACCTCCTACAGAAGGTGCCTTGCTGTTACAAGTAGATACTGCCTGTGTAGATATAGCTGTGTGTTACCATGCCTGGTTAGATAAAGTGCTCTGAAATTAGGATCATATCATCATATGCTCTGTTTATTCCTTTCACAGCAAAGTAGAGATGAATTTGGAGTAAGCCTTCCAAGATGATTTCAATCCTCTTCTTTCCTAGCAGAAATTGGTGCAGCTATCAGAGGCTGCAAGTGAATGCCATGTAACATTACCCACTTCAAGCTCTAGATTGCTGCACACAAAGAGCATTACGTTTTATGGCTCCTGCAGAATACTAGGGGATACTAATTTTACAGGTGCATTCTAGCAAACTGCAGTCCTTAATATCAGAATGTCATTAAAAATAATGCACTCCTTATGCCCGGGCAGTTAATTTAATATTAAATCAATAAAACATTTACTAGGACTGGTGAGAGGCCTGGTTGCTGACAGGAGACTCAACTCATGGCAACAAATGTCTCCTCACCCTTTGCATACAGCTGCTGCTTTATTGTAGAAGACATTTTTCGTCCTGACAAATCACCTCCCTAAGCCCTAATGAGTGCAGAAATTCAGAACATTTGTGGGACATTTATTACCAAGAAAATACAAGGGCCTTTTGGGAGATTTGGATCGACAGCAACAATCAGCTATGAGCCAAGCTCAGTCCAGCAGGGAAAACAAAATGATTCTCTTGGCCACACTGAAAGAGATTGCAGCTCTTTCCAACTGGTTTCACCTCTGGGTATGAAGGTTGTGGTGGGAGCTCTTCCCGCCACCGACTTTCCACTGGTGGAGCTATTTCAGCCTCCATCAGGTTCCTGACAAAATCCTGAAATGACAGATCTCTGGGATAGTACCTGTCACAAACTGTCTGCTGCTGAGCACAGCAAATCCCCTGGCACAGCCACCTCTTCTGCCCCAAGGTTACTCCCTCTTTTACAAGAGCCATCCCAAAAGTAATGCCTCCATTTATATCCATGGAAACAAGATAAAAGAGTGCAGCAGCAGTACTTGACACAGAAACTTTTCAGCTACAAAACACTATTTTTGAACATAGTCATCACCGTTAGCTATGCATTTTCACCAGTGATGAACAAGAGTGCATGCTGCACTCGTAACCATCTGCACAAGCAGAGGTGGCCTACTGTCAGTCACCACTGCTGAAACGCACCACCCACCGCCTCACTGTGTCACATCCACTGTTTGGTCTCCATAAGCATTCAGCAATGTCAGTGGGCACATTTTTTACCACATGGAGGAATTCAATTCCCCCCCTTTTCTCCATATGCACTTTCATGTCAAACGCTATTGTGCCAGACTGCCCTGCTGCTGCCATCTGTCACACAGCAACAAAACGTGACAGGATATTGGTGGGAAGGTTCAACCTCTCCTGCCATACCACAACACCTGCTTCTGACATCGTGGGACAACATCATAAAATGGGATGCATTACTTTTGGAATAGCTCTCATCTTTGAGCACAAAATCCAGAATTCTGCCAGTCAGCCTGATGGGTAATGTGCTATTGTGACATTAAGGGGATGACTGGGGAACACTGACTTCCATGAGCAGAATCATTTTGGGTATAGTTCACTCAGAAATGCTCCCAGCAGACTCTCCTCCTCCCAGCTGCCTCCAGGAGCAAGGACATGGGTACATAGAAGGCTGGTGAAAGAGTCTGGTCCTTGCCTGATGTATCTGCTTGGATGACGACGTACTTCCTCCTTTGTCTTCCCTAAGCCCTGAGTACTTGGGACAAGTCATGGCCTGAGCAGCAATGACTTCTCCTGACACTGCTGGTGTTATTTGTGTGATGAGCCTCTGCGTTACGCTTACAGGAACACTTTAGCTGTGACCCACAAAGCCAAGCCCAGACACATTTAATATCAAACTCAATCCCTAGTAGCTTCCCTTAGACATCAGCATTCCAGCACATGTAATACGATGAAAACAAATTTCGTGCCATGAAAGCAAAAATATGGGTAAGGTCTGGGAGCATATTTAGGATGTGGTTTTCATAAGCACTCAGCACTGGTTTAACTCTGCTTCTATTACAGTCAAGGGTAAGTAAACCCCATTGACTTCAGTGGGAGCGGAATTAGGCCAGTACAGGGTGGTTTTGAAAATCCCACCCTTAGCTTTTATATAACATAGAAAATAAGAATCACATGCAAACCTTCAGAGGGTAATTGGCCCATTAAAGCGCATATCATTATTTATCTTAGCCACCATCTTCAAGCTGAAGATCTGCAGCACCGATAGATGTGGGCTGGTGACTGCTGGGGAACACCCTCAGGCCTGGGGGAAGTCACATGGCCAGTCAAAAGCAATGCCTTGACACTGCTATCAGTAAATAACAACAAGGATTTTCTAAAAAACAAACATGCCTATAGAGCTGTCTGCATTGAAGGGATAAACGAGCTTTTGATTGGAAGAACTAAAATCTTTATGTTCAACCTTTATGTTCCTTTGATCATTCTGATTTATGACAAAAATATCCCTATGATGGGAAAACAAACCACCTCCTACATTTACCACCTGTCTTTGCAATGAACTTGATAACAGTCATACAGAAAAACGTGGATGAAAACTTTTTTCACCAGCAGCTTTTGATGAGGAGGTGCTGCTGTCCTGGCCAGCTGCCGTAGTCCTGCCAGGATCAGAGGCACATGGACTCACACACCAACCTGGAACACATTGTTCACCTGCCCATGATTCAGGAGAAGATGAAGAGGAGGAAAAAAACCCACAGTTAAAGGGGCTGTTCCCTAAAGCACAGCTTTGGAGCGTGTCACCGTTCAGCACAGGAAGTCTCCATAGTAGGCAGAGAGTGAGTTGGCCTTGGAGGGGTTGTGCAGGGGCAACCACCTCTGCTTGTTTCCCAGGTGTGCAGGACCCTGGTGTGCACACAGTGAGTCAGGAGTGACTCACGAAGACAACAGACTTTTTCTCAGGCACCCAGGAAGTTCAAACACAGGGGCGCCAGAACATGAAGGCATCTTCATTGTGCAAGAGGTTGTGCTAGATTTGTTCACGAGAACTAGCAGAACAAAACATGAGGGGAATTCTGTATTTCATCAGTGCTTTGACATCACCAGCAGTGACAGAAGGATACAGCCACCATGTTGTTTTCTGACCCCAAGTGCCCCAGCTGAACCTGGGAACTCCCCACGTGGCTTGAATGGAAAGTGCTGTCAGCTTAATCCTGATGCTGTCAGCAGAGCATTTACAAAGCCAAAGTATCAGGTAAGGATAAAAACAACGTGCCCTTCAGAGCAATGCAGTCAGTGCTCCCATTGCGCCCAAATCACTCACTACTCACCCCTCTCTGCCCTGCCCTGGGCCTTGGCATGTTGATTACAAGCACTTTGCTGATACCCTGGCATCTGTTGGCTGATTGCTGTTCAGTCCCGTTGTAAGGCACCAGTAAGGCCTTACACATTCTGATCATGTCAAGTCCTTGCTGCATCAGGGCTCTATGGCTCAGGCTCAGCTGCTGAACCAGCCACTGCTCCATGCTTCTGGTCAAGCTCTGACCACAGCACTGGGAGTGCTCTGCAGAGATCCTGAGGCTCCCTGAGATGGGAGTAGCGGCAATCGCTGCTCCTGGCACTGTGCAGCAAGAAAAAAGCCACGTGCACAAACAGTAAACAGTGCTGTGAACAGCGACTGGAGTCCTGGGGTTGGTGTTACCACTCTATCTAGGTTCAGGCTCCTAGCTCATCCCAGAAAGTGCCATGGATGTTTCTCATCCATACCTGAAACTTTACTCACACTGGGTAGACAGCGGTACCCAGCTACGGCCCCCAGCAGCCGTAACCCTCACAGGCTCTTCATCTAGCATGTGAGAAGTGACCCCTGGAGACTTTGGGCTATTGAGGGAAAGGATGCTTTTATCATACATTTTTGCCATAGCAGACACGCGGGGCTCTTTGCCAAGTTCCTTCATTCTTTCCCCTGCTTTATTTGCACAGATGTTTTTGCCAAGGCTTGTCATCAACTTGGGGAAGGGGCAGTCGAAAAAAAAAATAAAAAAAATAATAAAAATGACCGAACAAGTTGAAGAAATTGCAAATAGTAAATCTGGCACTCGCTAGGCCAAGCCCAATAAGTTGCTGAGGTTGTACTTTTCAGATTTGGCTTTAGTCTCTTGTAAATTTTCAGTTATTTTTAACCCACCTCTCTGAGAGAGCCTAGGAATGAGAAAGTAATCGTTTCATCAACTCAGGCTATATAAATCTCCTTGGGGTTTATTATTTGCTGTTTCATTTTACTGGCACAAGTGCTCCTACGAAAGTACAATAACCTCCTCGTTGATTTACAACTTGGAAGCAGGCACACGCTGAAAAACCCAGCGTGCAGCACCTGAGGAAAAGTGCACCAAGTTAATTGAAAAGCTTCAGGAAACTGGAATTCCTCGCAGTGATACTGTCACATGCGTCAGTCGCCAGATGTAACTCCAATTTTCTGCTTTCATAATAAGAATTCAATTGATATCCCCAGAAATAAAAATCTGCAGCCAGAATAACAGCACATTTATCATCGGCGGGTTTAAGCCTTAGAACAGAGCTGTGTGCAGCTCTTAGCTGAAGGGCTAGCAAGTACTGTGGGTGCTTTATTTTCTTTTTTATGCATGCGTGGTTTTGTGCATGTACCTATGCATGTGCATTCCCACAGACATATACATATATATATCTGCTGAGGAAGCCCAAGATTAGAAAGAGGATGTTGTCTCTGGAGAGCTCCCATAGTCTGAGTTCACATTAGTGCCCTCATGGCTTTTTTTTTTTTACCCATTTTGTTCTTCCACTGAGCCCACATCCCCATCTTTCTCTCACAGATTTTCCTGCAGGCTGCCCACACACTTGAGCCGTGCAGTCATTTGCCAGGTACAGGGGATATTCTCCAAGAAGCCTTTGATTAGAAACACAGATGCCATCAGCTGCCTGCTCCTTTATGAACATACCTACATACATCCCAGCGATAATGCTTTTGTTGTCTTTTGGATATCTACGGATTGCAATCCTGCCCTGAAGGTGTGGCACCATAAAGTGGTAGGGAAAACTAGGCAATAGGCATATATTAACACATCTCTCTGCTTTCTGGAGGTGGTAGCAAGAGACTCACTCTACAGAGGACCACAGCCAGAAGACACTGTTGAATGGCATTATTTTTATCCAAATTCAGAGCTTTCCTGGTTGGCAGGTGTCCCATGCTACTGAGTGAGGCTTTTATTTTATTGGGCTTGGATTCATTGTGCATTGCTGAATACAGTACAAAACCCCCACTTTCATGCTCCATGCTCACAATTTGCCTTGGAAGGCAGCATATAGCATCCCTGCACACAAGGCCACTTTGATTTCTATATGTAAGGTCTCACACTTTGGTGAGACCTTATCTGTATCTACAGGTTAACTGGTATATGAAGTCCCCAGCAGGGATTTAGCTGTCCTTGTAAAGATAGCAGGCATTTGTCTAATGCAAACATTTCCATGCAGATTTCATGTACATTAGGGTGAAAAAAAAAGCCCCTTTGCTGTTTTTCAACAGCTTTTAGGCAACATTTGGCTTTATATACTTAGACCAACAGAGTTGATTTATGAATCTTCCTGTTAAAAAGGACAGCTTCTGGATGATGCACAAGTGATCATTTCCTCCCATGTATCTGATATCTGCAATTCTCTTCCAGATTAAAAACAACATTCAATGCAATGAAATCAGTGTCCTTGCTGAAATTTAAATTCTTTCATATATTTTACATTCAATGCTCTGAATATGTTGCACTCACGTGTGCACACAAGCATGTATCTATGTAGGTGAATAACATCTAAATAAAATACATAATATAACAACATTGTTTGCTACATGGAGGCAAACACAGAAGACCACCAAGACTCATGGATACTTGCCAAGAACACAGGTTACTGCAATGTTCTTGCCTGAAGCCAGTGCTGCAGCTCTCCCTCTGCATTCCCATCAGTGGGCCACAGCAGGAACCATGTGCCGAAGCCACCCAGCACACAACAATGGCATAGCCCTGACTTCCACCTATTTGACAACCAGCAGACCTCTGATAGCCATCAGGATTTCTACCAGATCCCTGTGCTTCCTGACCCTCAAAGTCCTAACTGAGCACTGGTCCCAGGAGCAGCAGTAGGCTCACACCACGGCTGCGTGGAAGACCTGAATACCTTCAACCAGGTCTTGGGACCAGCAGCAACATGCTTGTGACTCTGGCACCTTCCAAAACAAACCAGGTTGTTCTGCTGTTAATGTACACCTCTCAGCATTTGCTCTCAGTCTGCACAAAGCTAAAATTAATATCAACAACAAAAAAGGTGAAAATTTATAGCAACTTAATGATGTCAGCTAAATATTGCCTTATCACCATGTTAAACAGTTTAATCTCTGTTAGTAGCATACATGTTGCACTCAGAAGTAAAACAACTCAAGTATGAGAAGCCAAATCACTTCTCAGATTTATTAGACCTTTGATATGGGCTGACTTCCCCAGGCAAACAAAGCCCTTACGGGTAGCACAACCAGCACAAAAAGCCAGTCTGGAAACCGGTGCCTCCTCAGCACTGTCAGAAGATACCACAAGGCCACAAACCTCTCCTCTGTCCACAACCGCTTGGTGAGAAATACCACTCTCCTGCTGACTATCAGGAGGCTTCTCCCACCAGCTGCCATGCATGGGCTGTGAACCTCTCCTACAGATGCAGAAGAATGACATCTAAGCTTGTTATGCCATTCAGATAAGTAGCATGTAGGTATTTTCCACACAGTACACCTCTCACATCTCAGATCCCCTTCCTTCTTTAATCATTTGCCCAAATCACACTGGTGCCTGATTTTCACGAGGCCAGGCGGGTGAAATGCTGAAGGACGCATCTCACAGAACAACTGACCTCCAGGAACAGAGTAATGAGGCAATCCTGCAGAGAGTGCCCGTATTGCTCTGCACTCTGTGAGAAGAGCTAAGTCAATGAGTCAGTCCAAAGCACTCTTCATATTAACCTGCCTCTAAAGTTTAGGTAAACTTCCTGATCGCTTAGACTTTCAATTTTTTTTAGGGAACTATTTCTAGTAAGTGGTTCAAGATGGATTATAGTTTAACTGGAAGCTTGGGAATAAAAAGATGGTCACAGGAAAGCTGGGTTCAATTCTTGCCTCTGCCACAGACTTCCTGTATAAATCTGGATGCATTGCACCAGGGGGGTATTCACCCATCTAACTCAAAACATCTAATTTCAATGCCTATATTAAGAACTCAGGCTTCCATTACAGTCAGTTGAGCAAGCTAGGCTAGGCTGATTCAAAGGACTCTCAGGAGCAGTGCACTTACCAGCTGCACAGGGAGTGGAGACTTCTAATCTGAGAGCATAAAGCAAACTCCAAAATCCTCTCTGCCCTTCTGGCATCCTTGGAGCTCAGCCATCCAATATTTTGCAAGGAATTTTAAAACATGAGACTTCACGTATAGCAGATTCAGCTCTGGACACTGTTGGGGCTTTTTTTTTTCTTGAGGACTGGAAACTTTCCCTTCACAAAACATCCCATTTTGGATTGATGCTATATCAGAATCTGAAGATTGTGCTACTGAGCAGCTACTCAGAATCATGGGGTGATAAATTAAAACAGGAAATGGATCATTTCTACTATCAGGGTCACTGTTGTCAACTCCTAACAGGGCAATTGACTTGTCAAGCTGTCTCTGAAAGCCAGAGCTCAGATTTCATTGCCTTTCACTTTTTTTTTTTTTTTTGGAAGAATCTCATACAAGGGTCTCTGAGCCCGTCCTTCACCCAGCTAGCTGGGAAATTCCAAGGACGAATCCTGCTCATAAACTGCAGGGCAGATGATGAGAGTCTCACTGAAGATACTGTGCGGAAATATTAAGTACAAGTGCTAGAGATGTGCATGCAAACAGATGAGGATTTGCTTGTGTGTCATTATCAGACACGGATGACATCTTAAATAGTGAGAGATCATCTGGAAAAAATCCCAAGACACCTCTAGCATAAAGAAAGAGAAAACTCTGATGCTCCAAGAACAACAATCAAATCCACCTGTTAGAGAACCAACAGAAGAACTGTGAACAGACCAAAACTCCTCCTACCTGCATTTTTGTATTTTTATTTAATACGCACACACACACATATATATACCCATATGCAGACATGCAAAGCAGTTACAGACCAAAGGGAGATCAGTATTGCTTAAGAGCATTTGGTCAGCAGAAGAGTGATCCCCTGCTTTAATCAGCTTCCAGGCCAGAAGATACCAAGCAAGGCAGAAAAGCAACTTGTTTGGATATCACGTAACAGAGTAATGCCAGAGAGGAGAATCCATTTCAAGAGCATCACCGTATGCTTGGGTCATGCTTCTACCCAAATTAGAGTTTCAGTTTTCCAAAATGGAGCAGTGCAGAAACTCAAGTGATCATAAAGGGAAATGCCACAATTACAAAAATGCGCGTGTTCCAAAACCAAAATTGCTCAGTGGTCAGCTAATAGATTTTTGCTGTTAAAGATTTCTTTTGCTGGTGCTGCTGCAGCAATTAAATTGAAAGGTTTCTGTTATGACATTGACATTCTTGTTTTTATTACTGATTAAAGTTTATTTTTCCTCTCCAGACAAAGCCACACGCACTTTCCATAGAATACCTGAGCTTCAGTGCAAATAATCTCTGGATGAAAAAGATTCTGTTGGAAAATAGCAACCAACTCTCATAATCATGAGAGTTCAAAGCCCAAGCACACCCAGATGTGCTGTATGCTCATGTTATCTTTGGAGTAGCTTGAGTCTTTGTGGTGTCCTCATGTGATGGCTCTTAGGATGGAGAAAGGTGAAATGAGAACATGTAGAGCTTCTCTGCCTGGCCCTGCAGGAATGCCTCTTCTTCCCTCCGCCTCTAAAAAGGCAACTTTTCCTCCTAGTTCCATGCTCCCTACCACCTCACCCCCAGTTTACCCTCTTGTCATTTCCTCTTGCCCTCTTCCCGCCATATCATGTTTCCAGTTCAGAATCTGTAGATCCACAATTGTTTAAAAAGCAGCTCAAACTTCCAACTTATAAACATTGCTTCCTCTGTCTCCTGAATTTATTTTAATAGCTGATATTTGAGCCCATGGGATTGTTTTAACTAACACTGTATAGTCAGAAGGAATCACTTTCCTCCAGGCTAGCTCTAGGTCAATAGCATAAGGCAAGACCCCCTCACATTTCATTACCCAGGGATCAGATCCCCTTTCCCAATCCATCACTCTGAAGCTCGTTCCTCCTATTCCTCTCAGATTTGCCTGCATGATTCATGCGGTGCCAAATCAACAGTATATTTGCTTTTTTCTCAGTTCATTGTTTTTATTTGCTTACATGTTCCCTGTCATAGTTCAACTCATAAATCAACGCTGGTTTATTTTCTACAAACCCGTTGAAAGTTTGAGCCAGTTTCCACTGTTATGAAAGACTCCCAATACTACATGTCCTTTAACAGGTGGAAAATGTCTTAAGAGACTGTTTGGATGAGAATGATTTTCTAAGACAAAGCAGTATTTATTTATGACTTAATCAAATTCCAAAACAAAGTAACAGTTCCCTGCACCGAATTATCTCCTTATGATGCTATCCCACTAACACATGGGTTTATTACTTAAATCAAAAATGTAATATTGAAACCATTTCTAGCTATTAAACTTGAGTAACTGATTACAGTAAAGCAGCATTCCTGAGATACTTTAACAGAGAATTTTTCCTTAAGACCACCACTAAATACCTATCCAAGCTAAATTTTGAATTAGAAAAGCAAGCAAACAACAACAACAAGAAAATCAAACCCCCCAAACTCTTTACTAAACCTTTATTTTTTTGGTTCAGAAGAGCTGTTGATTACTGGATTACAAAACCTTCCCTTCTCTGACAATTCAGATTTGGAGAAGACATTGCAAAGAGGAAACCCCCAAACCTAAGTTTGGTGTGCATTACCCAGGAGAAAGCCTGGCTCAGCAGGCAAAGCCCAAACAGTTCCTGCCAGCAGCCAGGTTCACTTATGCTACTTGACCAGTATAAAGCACAACAGAGAGGAGGCCTGCCTTTGCAGCTGTATCTTGCTTCCTCTCTGTATGGAACAGTGTCACACTGAGGTCACATTGCTGTTCTGAGGGCACAGAACAGGGCCCTCACGTGTTTCCCTACATCCTGATGGGTGGACAGGATGGTTCTCCTCCTCTCCACATTCCACGCTGCAGTGGGATGTAGTTCCTGAGGCCATTTGATGCCTCTTTCTCACACAGGCTGACTTGAGCTTCCAGCTGTCAGCCAAGTGGAGTGCTTCAAACCTCTGTGTTTCTCAGATATTTCCTTCTCAGATGAATGACATCAGCCACAAGAAGAAAATCTTGGACACTGAGGATGCTCACTGGCAGCTTGGATGACAACCATGTGTCACAGGTTTAGTGTCTACACAGCAGAAAAGGAAGAGGTTGTGGTGTGATGGTTTCCACTTGCAACTGTAACTCCTTGGCCATAGGAGAAACGATCTACACCTCATCCTGCCTGGCATCAGAAAGGGATTCTGAAGCATTGTCCTTGCAAGAACTGCAGGCTTAAAATGGCGAGGCTTACCCCACTAGGATGGGACAAAAGCTTTTTCCAGCTGCCAGACCACACTCAAAATCTACAAGTCAGAAGCTTCTGATGTTGCCAGCTCTGAAGAAACACTACACTTCTGGATTTAAACAAATAACATCACAAGAAGACTGAAACACATTGAGAATCAGACTTCACATTTAGTGCACTGAAAATACACCCCATCATGAATTCTGATGAAAATCTGTAGGCTGTGAAAGATTAGAAAATAATCAATAACTGAAATGTTTAATTTCTGTAATGTGTCATTAGGATTTGGACATATAACATTTTCCAATATTTTTACTACAATGAGAGTATGATTCTATACAGTACATTGTTCTAGATAGGAAAGCTGTAAGTTTTTTCTGAAAAATATTCCAAATCTTTGCTTTGACAATTTTGAGCTTTCCTACCTCATTTTCTGTTCAGACAAAAAAGTGATTGAAACTGATCCTTTCTTTAAGGCATTCCAGATTTGACGTATTTTAATATATTGACATATATTTTCCAACCACAGCACATTTATTTCAAAAAAAATCTCAACCACCTTGGACTGTTGCAATGAAAAGCACTGTGGTTAGGATAGCATTTTACAGGTTTATAGTTAAAAAGATTATCATGGCAGAAAGAAACAATCAAAAATGAAATGCTCACCCATATCCCAGGCTCACAGTAAAAAAAAACTCCAAAAGAGAGAGATTCTTCCCCAGTGGCAGTCAGCCCTTAAATGGGATCTAAGAGAGGTGCAGCCAGGCTCCACCCCTTCTGCTCACAAAGCTGAAGTGCCTTCACCTGTGCTCCCAGGCCTGGCCTGTCCTTTCCCCAGGTGCTCAATCAGTGGTTCAGGCCATGATTTAACAGTTCCCATACACCTGCACACAAGCTGCCATCTCACATCTAATCAAGTATAGCTTTTTGCTTGATGGAATTACCAACATGGATCTGTCGTCCAAAATCCTTAACAAAAACACCTCCGCTGATCTGCTGTAAAGTCTATAGAATTGGTTTCTTCTTTCTAATCATTAGAATTAGTGATTAGAATGTTTTTATCCAAGTTAGCTCTGCATTCAGACCAGGTATCTGCAAAGTCACAAGTTCACCTATACCATTCAATAAACAAGAGGACAACAGACACGACTGAAAATTAAGAAAGCGCTAGAAATTAACATGCTCTTCGTGGGCTCAGTTCTCATTTACTAAGTGCCATATACTAACGCTTGTCATTGAGATGAATGGGAAGCAGTATGTAAAAGCAAGACCAGATCCTTTCAGATGAAGGCAAGGGTATCTAGCAATGCAAGCAAACAGCCAACAGCCCTGGCTTCATGCCTTGATCCCCGAGACATGAAGCAAGATCAAGGTTAGTATCTCTTGTTAATATGCCATAGCCAAATGCATTGGTACAACATTTAATGAAACTCTGTGGGCCACAACTGATAGTCTGTTCAAATAGACATTTCCTAATGTCTTAAAGTATATTATTTACTTCTACTTTCTGTTTGCCAGAGAATGAAACTAACTCTCCCTACCAATTCTAATTAGACCAGGTAGAACAGCTGGAAAAAATAATCACATTTTCAGGCACACAGGCCTTTTCTGTGTAGGTCTGTATGCCCAAAAGCTGTTCCAGCTGTAGGAGCTGACCTAACAAACAAGACTGCCTTTACCTGTGAGCCTTGTCTGCCTTATGTCCATAGACAGTCCAAGCTACCGCAGCAGCGCTGCCTTAACTGTGTTTTTAGACATTCCTGGCACAGCGAGACTTAAAGCTTAATTCTTACCTCTGGAAGTAACAACATACTGGAGGGCAATTAAAAACACACCAAAAAGGGCTCTTTCCTTCTATTTGTCCCTTTCTGAGCCTCCCCCACTGGAACCAAAATTTCATAAATCCAATTAGGAGGGGAGCTAGAAAGGTTTGGATTTCGTACACTCACCTTAAAAGACTGGATTATTTGCTGCAGCCTGAGACACACTGCGGGATGCCGCTGGTGGACATGGACCTGGGTCTGAGAATTCCTGCTTGCTACTATGAAAACGAGAGGTTTGTTGCAATGCGCACAGACCCACTATTATTAATTTCCTCCAGCTTCTGAGCAATTTTTGAATTGTTCGTCATTCTTTTTCAAAGTGATTTATGGGTTATAGGGAGAGAAAGAAGCAGGGGTTTTGTAAATAGTCCCTCCCTTTCATTCCATTTCAGCACATTAATTGCTCATTGTCTGTAATTGGAAACATAAAGTGCATTCCTACTCAGATCACATGCAGACAGCTGCCCTGATGTGACTCTTAATGTACAATAAACTTCCAGTGTGGTACCATGGACTTGCTTGTTTTAATAGAGCCAAATGTACATGGACTTTGCAATACACAGGAGTATGTCCAACATGTGCTTTTGGATGAAGAAAGATTATTTAAGTTTCCACTTCAAGAACATTCTTCCTCTCTAGACATGAATGTTTTAAGGAAATGACCTGAGTTCACATAAGTATCCCCAAGATCTCACCCTTCCAGTTTAATGTCAAACTTCAGGGTAGTTTTTGGCTTTCCTTCATTGAGGCAAGTCCTAGAACTCCCTCAGAAAAGAGAGAAGGAAAGAAAAATAAAGAAACATATATGGCCGTTACTTGAGTACGGAGAGTTTTCCACTTAACCAGGCTTATCTTTGTTTCTAAGCCCATTTAAGTGTAAAGGGGTCTAATGCAACCACATGATTTTATTGGCTTGACAGCCAATTTCCCAGACTATAACTTGCCTTTAGGAAATGTGGCTAAGAAAGCCAGGAATAGGCCATTAACTTCCACATCGCTGTGAACAAACAGCAAATGGATGGTTCCCACACACAGAAGCAAAGAGGAACAATTCCATACTCCATACCTGAGTTCAGTATTAAAGAGACTCCTATTCAGCTAAGAATCTCGCTCTTCATTTTACAGTGGGAACTATTTATAAAGACCACAGCTAAATGAAACTCTTCCAGTAGTTTCAGAGGAAGTCAAATGAAAACAAGTTATTTTGAGTCAAACTTTATTGAGAGCACTAAGTAAAGAGAAGTCTTCAGGAGGAATATTAAGGACTAGAAACTGAATCCCTGGAAGGACTGCGGGTGTGCTGTGGAAGACTCTTCGTGCCAGAAGAGGCATCTGAGGGCTCACAAATCACTTTGTCTGCCAAACAAGGTAAGTTTGGAGATTTTACCTGAAGTAGCATAGGAAAAACACAACTCATTTCTTCTACTAGCAGATTCATGGGATTGGAAACCTCCAGTGGTGAGTGGGAACAACCAACTGGAGTGAGAAGCCTTGTCCCAAGCAGCACAGCTATTTGTAAAATGAATATCTGCCTGCAGTGCAGATTCCTCCTTCAGAGAGGCACAGATCTCCCCTCTGCTCCCTAGAGGCATCAGCACACCAAAAGCAGCTTAAATTTTACCAGAGTCAATGAGTTCAGAAGAAGGAAGAAGTGCTCAAAAGGATGCTGTCACCTGAGTGCAGCAGAAGATAGAGAAGAAGCTGAAATCCTGACTCTGGACCACGTGTTGCCAGATAAAGCATGCCAATGATCTGAGGGAATTTGAAAGAGTAAAACATCCAGGGAGAAGTGTGTTTATTTCAAAGCACACAAAAGCCCTTCAAATGAAGAAATAAAGTTCTTCATCTCTGAATGCATATAGATCTAAGCCTGAAAGAAATGTTTTCAGAAACCTGTTATTAAAGTAGAGGCCACACAGTAAAGGCTGAAAAAAAGAAGATATTTTCATTACCAATGAAAATTCATGATCGATACTTCTGTCATTTGCAATACACTGCTCTTGCTAGGTGCTGTACAGATAAGCAGCAGAACGCTGCCCCTCTGGTCTGCTCAGTCTCTGCAAGGAATACGGAAATATATGCACTAAATGTCCACTTAGACCTCCCTCTTTTTTTTCTTAGACAAAAAACGCTAGCTTATGCAAGTACCCTGTCCTGGTTATTTTCGACTTAGACTTTTATTCGTTTTCATTTGTTGAATAGTAAACAAAAACTGGCATGCTGCGAGAAAAATGATTGCCTCAATAGAAAAGTGCCCATTTATGTCATCCCACAATTATTTCAAGCACTATAGTTGAGGTTAGTCCCTCCAAGGCATGTACAAATTGCAAATACACACAAATAATAATGCTCCTACTTTTGGAAAATGTGAAGCCCTTTGTTTTGGAAAGGTTGTTCCTATTATTTGTGGCTTGCAACTGTCATCATTATTCAAGCCTTGTCTTCTTTCATGATTGTTCTGCAGCTACTGGGTGCTTGAGAACTTCCCAAAAATTAATATACTTCAAAGAACCAGACATTTTGTATATAGCTTAATTACAGCCTATATAATTAAGTTTTAAAATGATAAAAACTCTTTTGTGCCATATGTGTACTCAGGCTTCAGCTCACAGGCAAGCTACTACATATCATCCGATGGAGCAAAGGGCCAAGAAATTCCATTTCATTAATTGTTTCCTCCAAATCTCAAATGTAATTACATATTTTCCAGTGACCTTTGACATTTTCACACTGTGGCTTGGAATCTGATCATACCCTGAAGTAAACTGTCTGGCTGGTCAGAGACTCGGGAATTAAGGTCTCTAGCGAGGTAGACTTGGCCTTTTTCAGACTCCAGAAAAAAAAGGACTAGGCTGTGGAGGTCTGGGTCAGATTTTGTTATCAGAGCCTTTGAAAGGAAACAGAAGGAGATGAAGAGCTGAACTCTTATCTCATGTAATTGCTCTTACAGGAATCAGAAAAGGCACCAGAATAAAGAAAACTCTTTTTCAAAACAGTCAAGGCTGCCTTGTAGGAACTAAAGGGATTTTTGAACCTCGTTCCTAATTAATCTCCTTGGATTTTGTGCTGAGGTTTCTGGATTCTGTTTTTGAGCACAAAGCCAAGCCATGGTGAACACACAAACGTGACCCAATGAGACATAATGTTCACACGCCAGACTCCTCCAAGAAGCATCCCAAAAGGTTGATGCTGCTAGGAGTGGGCACCAGGGGCTCGATGCCATCACACTCATTCAGGACAGGCACGTCCATACTCTACCATAATCAACAGTGATTTCATTAATGAGCTACTCTTTACTAATAAGTAAACCATGAAAGAACTTAATGCTTGAGAATCCACTGATTCACAGTAGTGGGTCTAGCCTACCATTTAGGTTATTCAAGAGAGTTTGATGTGCACACACATGCAAAAACATGATATACATGTCCATCATGTACATGTTAGCAAACAGTTTATTTACTGTTTTGCAAACCGTATGCCAGGCATCAATGCAATCAATCTAGTACTTCTGCAAATGCAAAATTCACATGAAAATACAATTTTTATTGTAGTGCCACATGCTGGTTTTTTTTCCACCTCAAAACACTTTTCCTGTATTGCTTTGGATGACAGACCTCTCAGACAAAACATCTTTCTTCGAAATTTTGCTCTAGTTTCCTTTACCTCTGTGAACAGGATAGCAGCACCTTATTAGAGACAAAATTGATGAGCCTCCATGAATCATTACTTGGAGCATGGAAAGGAAAAAAGAAATTTGGCAAGCCTTTAGTCGGTAATATGCGCTTCTAAAACCTATGCTTTGAAAGGGCCAAGTTATTACACTGTGAAAAGTAGTTACTCAGCACGTGCTGTAACTTTTCATAAGGATTTTTAGGCCAAATTTAAAGAGTGCTAATGATTTTGAATGCCAAACTTGAGACCCTACAGCAGGATGAGGTTTTAACAAGATTTGAACAACTGCCCTCCCTCCCCCTGGGTTATGCCTCTTTTGGAGATTTGGATTTTTGGTGCCTTAAAATTAAAGCGCTTCACATCTGCACTCATGGAAAATCTTGGCCTTCACATTCTCTTCAGCGCATCGAGAGTAAAATCCCGCTGAAGGGAGTGGGAAAGCTGCTGTCATTCGCCACAATATGTTGGCCTACCAGGAACGTCATTCACTATTAAAAACAGGGAAAAACCACAAGTGCAAGCGCCTCGTTCTGCAGTCGGAGCGCACACAGCGATGGGGCACACCGTTCCACTGCAGACAGCCTCATTCACATACTGGCAGCGATCTGGCCACGGCAGCTCAGAGCTAATTTATTCTGCTTCCCATTTACCTCAGCTATCAAAAAGGGGAAACCTGCTGAGAGGTTCTCTGACAACAGTTTACACTGAATGCTTTAGAAGATGGCATAACCCGAGGGTGATGTGCGGTAAAGACCAGCACCTACTCTCTTATTGCTCTTATTCATTTATGATTTTAATAAATAACTAAAGGTACTTCTGAAGGCAAACTAGAGATAACATAATTAATAATAGAACTTAATTCCTGAAGCTTGCCAAGTATCATGAACAGGTGCTATTACAGGGAGAGCATGGAAGTTGAACCCGATTCCTCCATTCCCAGTATTCCAGCTTCCTGCAAGCCTGTAAAGTGAACCCAACAGCAAAGCAGGCAGGCCAGAAATCCAGACTTCAGGAATGCCAGGCCATCAGTTCTAAGGCCCTGCATCACCTCCTTGCCCCCATTGGCCATCTGGCTCCACTGCAATTTGAGCCCATCTTTAACGTTTCCCAAAGAAAGGAGAGATGAAAACAAAAGGATCGTTTACTTCCTCTAATTGAGAAACAAGATAGCAAGACAGATAAGCCAAAGAAAATTGGCTCAACTCCACAGACTTCAACTGATCTTAGAGACGGGGTGATGAGTGTGGCATAAAGAATATGAGTGTGCTACTATTACTGCTTTGTGACAGCAATACCAGTCTGTTATTTGATGCGCTCCATCTCTAGATAGAGAAACACTTTACAAGAGAGGGCAATATCACAGAAATGAAGTTGCAACAGCCTACCCAGAAGGAGGGACCCCAGCATTTTTTTCCTTGTCATTCACAATACGATTTTTTTTTCCTTGCTAAGACAAAAATAATATAGTGCTAGTTGTTGCCAAATAGCCACTTTTGAAACTTGGGCCCAGTCATTTTTAGCTAAGCAAACTTGGCACAAGATGAGTGTTGCCTATGGATGGAGTTTACAAAGCGGGAGGTTTGCCAGGATTCTACTGCAACTCACTTTGAGGTCTGGTGCCTCACCTTCTCACCCTACAACAAAGATTAAATGGTCTTCTAGCACAGGAAAAAAAAAAACAACCCCAAAACCCAATGCTATTTTTTCCTTTTCCCTCCTTTGGATTCTAGGAATTACAGTCCACAGGAGATGAACTTTGATAGTGCCATGAACAAAAATGTAGCTTCATCTGAAGCCAGAAGTACTTCCCCAGGCTATCATTATCTACGTACGCACACACAAATGCACTTGCACACACACATCCATCCTTTACAGGAGCCTGGGAGGAGAGCTCTCCACTCACTGGTTTGTTAAGGACACAAAGAAAAAACTGCTGTTAAACACAAAACAACAAAAGACAAATCAATACTGTGAAATAATCCACAGCCACGGGGACCATGCCTTTTAAAAGATCTGCAGAAACCCTGGGTTTGGCAGCGGCTGCTGCATAGTGACTCAAAGGAGGGACCCCAGTATACACCAGAGCATGTATGTCACCCAAGTGGGGCCTCTCCCCTCCAAAGCCATTCCCCAGAGAACAGACATGCTGTGAACAGAGGAGTCAAAGGAGCTAGAGAAGCCACTCCTCCATGCACTGCATTCTCTGCTTTGGATCTTCTTACTGATAAGAGAAAGAAGTGGAAGACATGGCACTGCCTTCCCCGATCCCTTCTTGCCTGCAGTCAGTGCATCCACCGCTTTCCTCTCTGCACAGGACAAACTAAAAGGAACAAAAAACCACAGCATGCCCCCAGAGAGGAGCTACCTCTCTGCTTGAGCCTGTGTGCAGCTTTTGTCTCAACAACTCTCATTAGGTACCTAGCATTTCCTAGGTGTGCTATGGGCCACAGGAACAGAGCAGGATGGGGACCAATTCTCCTCCTTTGCCTCTCTATAAGAATTGCTAAAATGAGAGGGGAGGGTGTGGGTGGGAGGAACCATGGAAAGATTGATGTAAATTCATTTTTAAAAGCCAAACAGATGAAAATAATTTTCACAGCCCCACAGCTGTTCTATGTATTTTTTTTGGACCAAATCAGAGTGAAACGTGGTGCAGATAATAACCCTAAATTTGGGTAGATAAGCCCCACACAACCAAATTGTCAGCATATTCCCAGCTTCTCCCCATCCTGGCAGTCTGTGAGCTCAGTGAAAGATGAGCATCTCCATCCCTTCTCAGGGCCCTTGTCTCCTTTCCAGTATGATTTGTCTGGGGCAAGATGCTGTCTTCAGCACGCTGCCGCTCACCCAATGCTCTCCAGGTCCCAGCTGAGCCCCAGGTGAGCTGGAAAGGATGGGCAGCACTGTTCTGGTCTTTTCCTTGCTCTCTCCATGCATCTTTTGACATGAGACAGAGGGGACAAAATACTGTGAACAGACAGAAGCCCTAAAGCCATGGTCTCCGAGGTGACACTGTCAAGCTCCAGACCACAGAAACAGATGGACTTTACAGTTGTGCTTATCCTTGGTTATTTTCCTATAAACCAACCCTGCCAGCAGCCAGTCAGTGCTTTCTGCAACTTTCATAGCACTTAGTGGAGCAAGACCTTAGGTTGGCTTTGAAAAACTAAAAAATTCTCTGTTTCAGAGCCAGACAACACATGTCCAGGAACTCACTGTCATGCTCTGGTCTGCACTGCAGTGCTTGGTAGGAGGCTGAGCTGCCTTTTCCACAGGATGGCCCTGGCACCCCATGGACATCCTCAGGGTGGAAACAGGAGCTGCTATCAGGTGACAGTGTTATTTTGGGTTGGTCTTGAGCGATTCTCCCCTTGAAGCGAGCCTACCCCTTGTTCTTACCAGGCTCTGGGACAAGTCTCCAAAAGAAATGACAGGGAACATAAAAAGCTACAATACTTTCAAAAGTCCAAGCTGGCATCTTCTCCAGCCAGAGGTTCCCAAATGACTTTGAAAACCTTGCTCTAAATGTTTTCTTTAGGACCATTTCATTAAATTGAAGGGTTTAAAATGTTTTTTTATAAAAATTGCTGAGCTTCTGAAAGCAATACCTTGGGCACATGCAAGTGGAGCATTCAAAAAACAACCACTTAAAGGTGACACCAAATGGAATCAGTTGTGTACTTCAGAGCAGGCTTAGGACACCTGGGCTCATCAACTTCCACTCCTCATTATATTTAGCACAAAACCCTCTCGAGGCCCTGTGGATGAGGAAGAAGAGGTCTGGGGGTGCCCTTTCCCACACAGCCCCCTCAGTACTGGGTTATTGCACTATATTTTTTTATTTTTATTTTTATTTTTTAAATATGCAGCAGCACAATATAAAATCCATTTAGAAACTGGGCTTGCTTGCTGCTATTAAAGAATCCATCAGTGAATTTCATTTTTTATTGGTTCAGTTACAAAACTCACAGCAGTGGTGTTGTGTTTGTTTTTCCAGAGCACCAATAAAAATCTTTTTGATTAAAAAAAATGAGAGAAAGAAAGAGAAAGAATGAAAAAAGAAAGAAATTAAAAGCTGACCTGGTATAACCCATGTGAGCACTGAACCTCAGCGGTGTTATATAAAAAGAACAAAGAGGCAGCAAAGCCAATAGCTGAGCAAATGCTTGACTGCGGTTACAACCAGCAATGATCGAAACTTGTTTATGACAGCATAAAAATAAGCACGATCAAGCTCTGCTGTATTAAACCAGGTTCAGTTATAGATTGATTACTGAAGAAATATGGCAGATGTAAAGACCCAGGAAGTCAACAAAAGCTCTTTCTCTGCTTTTCCATGGTTCCACTCTTGCTACACACAACCCATACAGTTGGTTCCAGGTATTCTGGATGACACAATGCCATATTGCTTCACAGCTGTCTCTTTACAGACTTTTCTTCCCCTACAAACAAACATCTCAAAATTTATTGCCTTTGTGACTTGCAGTTGCATCTGGCCTACACGCAATCTTGGAACCAAGAGGAAAATTGTGAGCAATAGATATTGTAAAGACAAATATCCCAAAGACAATAGTCACATTGCATCGGGTGCTATGCAGAAAAATTGTGGATACATCCTAAGCCAGGGTCATTGCTTTCTGCAGGAACATACACAGCAAAGTGATAGCCCAGTTGCACTGTGGTTGGGATCTAGGTTTCCAAAATGATGCCTATGAAGAACGAATCTAAGAAGTTTGATTTTCATTTCTTTGGACTGATTGCAATTCTATGCAAATCAGAATATATTGTAATTGCATTATTATGATACAGCTGTAACAGGAAATCAATTTTTTTTTTCAGAGTGAAAACAAACATTAACACATATACTTGATACTGCAAGTCTAGTTAGGCGAGCTGCTTTTTTAAAAAAAATATATTTTTTTTTCCTGCTTTTTTTTGTAAATTATTTCTCAAAATATAATTGGTTAAATATACTTATAAAGAAAAAGCAATTAAAGGAAAAAATGCTTTAAAATACATTTTTTTTCCCCAGTCTCAACTAGGAATACTAACTTTCAAAATATCAGCTAGAATATATTTTTATGGCTTAGTCTGTGGATGAAAAACGCAAGTGGGGTAAAACCAAGAATTTTTAACATTTCATTTGTGTGTCTAATTTTTTTTGTAAGTCCTAGAAAAGTAAGAAAATAAATTCTCTTTTAGTCATAGTTGTCAGATATTATCTGTTACAGCTTATGAGATGTTAATAAGCTGCTCAGCTTTGGAGATCATTAAGACCTGTTGATTGTCAGCTGGCCCATGACAGCACAGGTGCGAAGGCATGGCTTTTGGTATGAATTCCACAGACATTCATATAACCCAGAAACATCCTCACAGGCAAGAAAGAGGGGAACAAACTTAGGCTGACTAAAACAGCTGTTTGAAACTGGAATTAATATTTGCAAACACTCTGTCAACTTTGGCTGTCTTTAGAAACGATCTTCAGAGGACCACAAATCCTGTGAAGAATCAGATGGCATGAGTGTTGCTAAGCCTCTCAGACACTTTCAAACATCTTTGCTTTACAGCTTGTCTAACTTTGAGAAGAAATTAAGGCCAGCTGTCTTTGAATATACACTTATCAGTGTCTGCATGGCTGGATACTGACAGTGCATTTACCAAGTCCAGCTTAATCCACTTGGGAAACAAGCCATTAAATAATCCCTAGGAGAGAGCTGAGCAAGAGCATCCACTCTGGGCATTACTGTGCTTCGCAGTCACGCTCCAGCTTAGTCCGTATATGCAAGTGCTTGGACTTCAGATAAGGAGGTGTTAACTGAGTGGGAAGTTTGTCACAGTCAAAAATCTCCTAACGCCTGGGAAAAGACACCATGCACAAGAGCAGGAGCCCATGTTCTTTTTCTGTCTTCTTGTGGGTGGGAAACAAATAGACTGAGCAAATAGCACACACAAGGAAATCTTTGGGGATTAAAACATGATATGCTGTATTTCAAACAGAGATTTAGATAGGCCTCATAGAAGAAGGAATGTCTCCCTCACAGCTTCTATGTTATCCTGATGCTTTTCTTGTTTTCTTCTCTCACCAGGACTTCTCTCCAAATGAAAGTTCATTTGCCATTGGGGTGCACGTACAGAAAACAGCAAAATCAAACTACTATTTTTGCTGGGGCTTTTTTTTTTTTTCCACCCTGTCGGCAGAACAGATCTTAAACGGACACAAGAAAACTATTATGCTAAGACTGTTCCCAGAACAGGAAAAGTCCTCTCCCATCCTCATTAACATTGTAAAAAGTATTTCAGGCTTGCAAGTGCTATAGGAAAGGTTTGACAGACATGACTGTTGACTCAGAATATTAGGAAGGATTGGAAAACAACTGGCTGAAGCTTTCTGAACATCAGCGTGACTGCCAAAGAAAGCATCAGCACCCATTACTTCATGAACCAACATGTGATTTGCAGAAACGCTTACATGACTTAGAAAGTCTAAATCCCACTTTCAGAGGGGGCTTAGTCATCACAAAGTGATTTGAACATCTCAGTACATTTGAGATTCTGACTATTCAAAGTGCAACTTCCAGTGGAAATGAACAGTTGATCATAAATTTCAAAGTACGAGATTCCTCCTACACAGGCTGTTGGGGGAAATCAAAGCCCTTGTGAAATACATTTCCTCCAGCATTACCTCCACACCTGCACTGAAGCCAGAAAGTGCTACAATAGCAGTATCCTACATCTGCTAACAAAGGCTGAGGTGGTACACATGGAGATATCTATGTGGCAGCAACATCAGAGAGTGTTGCTGGGAAGAGCTGTGCTTTTATAGGAAGTGGGCAACTTCCCACACGTGTATGAAGTTGCTAAAACACAAACTTCTCACCCATAAAAACACAATATACCTTCTGACTTTGCATGCAAAATTCTTAAAAAAAAAAAAAAAAAAAAAAAAAAACAACCAAAGAAAAATACACAACAAAGAAGGACATTTACATAATGCAGAAACATTTTTGATTCAGTGAGCAAATAGAGATTGAGAAGCTTCAGTGCACATTGATCGGATAGGACTGCAGTTTTCTTTCATTTTGTTAGAACCATGCAACAAGGATGTACTGCATCAGGCCTAGTCTAGGAGACTGTTTCTTTAATATGGAATCTGCACTTGTTTAAAACAATCTTCTCACTTTTCGCCATCATAATCACAAGAAATTAACCACCCATCTGCTGTAAATGGGTGAAGCTGCTACATCAATATTTTATCAAAGGCACAACAAGACTTGTACTCTGGCAGATATTATAATAAAAATCACTGCAAAAAGTAACAATCAGCAGAGAAATTTGTGTCCTTACAGCATAGGATCTGGTGTATTAGTTTGGCACACACATAAGTAGAAAAACTGACCTGAAAATTTGACCTAAGGACTCCGGAGGGTAGAATAGAGGGGGAAAATTGCATCCCTTGCCTTGCTGGCCACTGTTCTTTTGATGCAGTTAGTCCAGTATACTTGTGGCTTTCTGTGTCACAAATGCACAGAGTTGGCACGTGTCCAGCTTTCCATCCACCAGCACACCCTCCAGTCCTTCTTTGCATGGCTGTTCACAATGAGTTCTTCTCCCAGTCTGTACTCATATCTAGGATTGCCCCAATCATATGCAACACCCTGCACTTGGCCTTGTTGAAACTCATTAGGTTCTCATGGGCCCACTTTTTGAACACATCCAGGCCCATTTGGATGGCATCCCTTCCTTCTATTGTGTGAAGTGCACCACTCAGCTTGGCGTCATCAGCAAACTTGCAGAGATGCACTCAATCCCACTCTCTATGCCATTAATGAAGATATTGAAGAGCACAGGTCCCAAGACAGACCCCTAAAGGACACCACTCGTCATGAGCCTCCAACTGGACATAGATTAGTTAACCACAATTCTCTGACCACATCCAGCCAATTCTTTAACTACTGAACAGTCAACCCTTCAAATCCGTATCTTTCCAATTTTGTGATAAATTTAGTCATAATAATCATATATCAAGCTTCAGGCTAAACATTTTGCCATTTAGAAGCCTTAGATCAGCAGCTGAAGTGGTATTTAGGTTTAATGGGCACACAGTAAAGTGCTGCTTAACTAACCAGCACCAAACCTAACATGAGTGTTTCAAAATATGATTAAAGTTCAAGAATTCTCTCTATGAAAATTTCCATTTTATTAACTAAAAAAAAAAGAACACTGAAAATTTTCCACAGAAAAATGCCTTAAAGTAAAATATTTCATTTTGAATCAATTCAGTGTGAATGGAACACCTCCCACAAAGGAAAGTTTATTTGTGATGATATATTACCTGATACAAACTGAAGTGCCAAATACTAAAACCTCATTTTTTTTTAGTGAGTTAGGCTGTTTGCTTGGACTACCCAAGATGAAGAACAGAAATCCTCCTACCTCAGTCCATTTAGAAGATGTCTGGAGACACATGATTCTTGCCTTATGACGGCCTCATGTTATCACTCACATCTGCATGAGCCTCTGCAGAAACAAGAAGAAACAAAACCGAAGAGACCGTAAAGAAACCTTGAAAGAGAAAGACCATGTGATAACTAGAATAGCTAGAGGCTTTTTTTTTTTTTTAAATCTATCTTGCAATACAAATGAGGCATCTGAAAATTAGCTAAGATCATACTGATGGTCTTCCTAAGGAGTGCTATGGCACAATTAGGGAAATGATGCAGATGATTTGCTAAGCATCACCATCATGACTTCCAAAACCATGGAAAAGTACTGTTCCAAAACGTCAAAGCATTGTTTTCATCTATAATGCCAGCTGAGCAGGCCAGTGAATTCATTCCTGCTTACCAATAAACTTTTATTTAGTTTTCCACTGTGAGATTAGATCATGCAGGAAAAGTTCAAAATAATACCGTAAAAAGAGATGAACTCACACAAGATTTTCATTGGTCATTGGAAAAAAAATAAAAAAAACTGTCAAACTACTGAAAATGAATTAACTTTGGATACTTGAATACATAAACATTTCTGTAAAAATGCTTCAGGACAAAAAAATTTATTTACCGTGCCCTCCAGGGAAATGTACCTCATCAATCCCTTGTCACTAAATCACTTGCTAACAGTTATGGTGTGAGGTAAAGTGCTGTTTAGTCCCAATGAGTTTAAAGACCTTGATGCCTAATGAATTCTCCTATTCATACTGGAGGTTACATCTGTACTAGGCTCTTTTAACAACCTGGTGCTGAAAAGATCTGATGTAATTTTATTATTTACTAAACAGGTGTCAGTAATCATATCCAATGATGTCAGGCAGCTTGATGGGAATTTGCTTTAAGATGACTATCAGAGACAGTACTCCATAACCATAAAAAGGCTCTCCTCTAGGTAGTCAGAGCCTGACAGCACGTTTACCTGGCTGACTGAGTGAAGGCTAGTTAGTGTCATCATGAGCAATTACTGAGGGTAGTTCATAGTGCCAGAGTTAATTCTGAAAACCTCATTAACAAAGTTAAGACTTATTAAGTTCTTGGGGTTTGCTTCCTAGAGGAGCCTTTGCTCACGCAACTGAGCACCTCAGCAAGCACAGAACCTGGGTCCTTCCCTCCACCAAAACACGCCTGTGGCTATCCTCCCATGTGCTCAGCAGAGCTGCACCCTTTCAATAGAACACATGGGCACATCTCATTCACCCTGGTTACAGAGGGTGAGTACAAAGGGTTTTTTTGTTTGTTTGTTTGTTTTTATCATTAGGAGATAATGAAAGAGCTGTCAGTGCTGTGCTGCTTCACTGCTGTAAACTAGCCTGTAGGCTCTCAGATTGTTTCTGAGTTACTTCTTGAGTAACCCCATGGCCACCCCTTCTGGGCAGGACAAATCCAAGCACGGGGCTGGAATTAAAATTGCTTTACATTTAGTAACTTGTGCAGCATTGATGTGCAGTGGGTTTGCAAAAGATTTTGGCTTTGCATCACCATTCCCTTGGCATGAGAGAAATCTGTGGCAAAAGGCAGAAACGCCGTCTTCTGGATGACTTATGCCTGGGCCATTTGCAAGATGAGGCTCCTCAACTTGTAGAACTTATTTTCCTCCTAACATAAAGTTTATCTAGGCTATTAAATATTTCCACCAGATTTGCTTTTAAGACAAAAAAAAAGTCTGTTTTAGCTAATTGAAACTTTTCACAGAAAACAAACCAAAAAATTCTACAACAGAAGGAAGATTTTGGCTGAAAAACTTTCTTGTTTCAGCCTCACACTGAAAACTTTCCAGGTTAGACTAAAAAAAAAATGTTTAGTCTTCAGTGACAATGTTAAATTTTCCATGGAAAAAAGAAATGTTTCCCAGAGATGTTAATAAGCTACAAGCTGTATTCCTCATTGCTGGAAACGTATTTGTTTGACTATATAATTTCAGGCACTAATTTTGCATTCATATGCCTAAAGTTTTAACAGCAGATTGCTTATTTTCATCAGAGCAGCAAAACAGCATCAAAACCCTATACAGGCTTTCATTGCACATATACAGTCATCCTAATTTGTTCAGTTTGACACGTAAATTAAAGGCATTATAAAGTGGCATTTGAATTCACAGCAAACTTGCTACCAGTTATTTCATCTGCACATGGTCAGTCTACTTTGGCTCTACTCGATGTTGGTAGTTTGCTCTAACACACTTTCCAAAACGTGTTATATTAAACACACACTTCTTCAGATTTGAAGAGTATATCATAAGCCTGGAAGTTTATCTACTTTTTCCAGCTACATCAGTTGTATCTTATAAAACACATTACCAAGTTCTTGTCTTGTTTACATCCCACAAAGGCAGTCTTAGTATAGAAAATGAACGTTGACTCAACGGAATTGAATGGGCTTTGTCAAACTAGGATCCTGACAGGTTGTGGGTTTTTTTTTTGCATCCACCAATACATGATACCAGTAAATTTCAGTATTTTGTTAGCTTAAATAGAAAAGTTTCTACTCTGTAAGAACTAATTTTCCAGCTCTAAGACTATGTGATTTTTAGAGTTTTTTTCCCTTTCAGTTTTGTTACTAGGTAGTTAGTTCTTCCTTCCTTAATGGCTATTTAATAAGACCCAGCTGATGCTCAATGAAGTGACCAAGCAGCACCTGAAAGAGATGGGATGTAACATTCATATAAAGTGCCTGAGTACAATCATTGTTATTAAAAGGATAACCAAATGAATTCATAATGATGGGACACTCATTTCAAAGTGTTTCCATAGCTGTTACACATCAGGAAAAATAGGGAAGTTACCTCATTTTCTCCAATCCTAAATAACCTAATAAACTCACCAAAGAAATTAATTAGCCAATATTTCTTGAAAATTCATAACAAAGTTTCCATTTTTCCGTCAGATAATTCCTTAGTGCATTCTGGTTTTTAACTTCCTTCAAGTCTGGATCATTTTGATGTGTGAACAGACATTTTGTGTTTCCATGGGTTATTTCCACAGGTTCAAATATCTTATGTAATTGACATTTTCCTGCTTACAAAAGCTGTCAAACTTAAAAGTAGCAGTTGATTGATAAAACATGGGTTTTGTCTGTAACTTAACTTCATTGTTGGGGCTTATTGCTCAAGCTCTGAATGACTCCTCTCTTCAAAGTGACATGCATTCAATTTTTTTTTTTTTTTTTTTTTTAAAGCACCTACGTTTTAAAGCTTAAAAGCAGCAATTGCTTTTTCTTTTTTTTCTTACAGGTAGATCTCAACAATTTCTTCTCTTTACAATTGCTACTTTTTAGATAAAGACTGCAACTTGACTTTAAGTCCAAGCTCAGTATAATAGTGATTCACAAACATTTATTCTTTCCAATCCTGACAATTAGAAACAAGAAAACAAAAAGAGCACTACATCCATGGCATTTACAGAGGACTACAGCTATATGGGCCATAAAGCAAATGACAAAGACCGTTTATAATAACAAAAACAACAATTATGAAAAGAGCGTTTCTTCTAGCTATGACAAATGCAGCGCAGTGTGATCCAGAGCCCTATTGGTATTTTTTTGTTTGCTTGCTGGGTTTTGGGTCTTGCTCTTGGTTGAGGACATGAACAAGTTGGTATAATTGAAACAGACACAGTGATAGTGCAGAGGAGTGTGTGGAGATGGCTGTTGCCTTTGTCTCTGTGCAAACCATCCTCAATGTGATGCTTCGTGATGGGCAACCATCTGTGTTTTCCACCTGAACATCAATTTACATTGCAAACACTCAGCAGCTTCTTAACAGCACTTCACTGTTACTGCCCTTTATGCTCAGATAGCCAAGATAGGGATCACAGAACCCCTTCATTGCCCACAAACTTCTCAGTAGTACTGCACCCTGATTTCCTTCACATGGGGCAGAAAACCAGGAGGCAGGTAACATCTGATTCAATAGAAATGCTCTGCTTTGCCCCCCGCAGGGCATCTCGCGTGGTGATGGCCTCCAACAGCCTCCTTGAACCTGCTATGCTCAGAGGTGTCTCAAAACCACCTGTCCCAGCCTGTCTGGGCTTTAATTCTGCACCACTGTAGGCAGCGCAGTCTCAGAATCAAATTCAATTGTCCTGAGCAGGGTTGGATTGAAGCAAGCGCCAATTTTTTTTATTTTTAATTTTTTTTTGAGTCAAGGCCCAGATACAGTAGTTTCACATGCCTTTGGCAGAAAAATGTTATTGCTTTCTGAAGCAGTTGTTTTTTCAATGACATGACTTCCTGCAGGGGCGTTTTAATTATTGTTGGTGTATCAGCTAACTTAGTTATGTATCGCTTTGAAGTTTTTCTTTGCATCTGATAGTAAGAGGATAGCAAATAAACACGACTGTGTTTAGTCGCTTCCCCTTGACCTGCATAGGCTTGGTGCAGCTTCTTCTTTGGATTATGCAAGCATAGGGCAGATGGAAAAGGAGGTCCAAAGGCAAAATGCATGTACTGACACCTTTATGCTAGCAAGTGCGTTCTCTTAAGCTGCCCATATTAACAGTCAAATGGAAGTCACACACACAAACTCCACAATGGCAGGTCAAACCCTGAAGACAGAAAATTGCTCAAGACTAAGAGGGTGCACAAATGTGTTAAAGGACCGTTCCCAGGTGAGAAAAAAAATAAAGTCACAGATTTTGAACCAAATACATTGCAGCAAGAGTCGCTACGCTGTGGCACAGCAAGATTTGCAAGTGTTTGCATATAATTGCATGAAGTGATAGCCCAGCTACCCACAAAACAGACGCAAGGAAATCTTCCTTGTTGTACTGCCAAGGTAGGATGGAAGGGCTTGATGCTAGCCAGATGGCAGCAGAGTATGCACAACCTACAGCGAGCTGCTGAAATACATCTCAGCTCAAGTCTCCTATTACTTCAATGCTTCTAACATATTTATGTACCAAGGGCTGGGTGATGACACCTCATTGCACTCAACTTCGAGTCTTCACTTTGAACAATTTATCTCCTCCCAATCCAGGTAAGTTAAGTATTTTAGATTTCATTTACTTCTTCCTAAGTTAAACACCAGAAAGTTGTTTTCTACTTAATAACAGCAACAAAGCAATTCAGAAAAAAGCCGGTTCCTGAAAGGCAGCTTGCCAGCAGCCAGATGAAACATTTAAAACCACTGACTGCAGAGTACATGCATACTATGGAACTGTGAGCTGGGTCACTCATTTTGGGGAAACCCTCTCTCGTCTTGTAAGAATTTGAATAATTTTTATAGTCAGATGGGAGAGATTTTCTGGGATCACTGAACTTTCTCCCTTCCTACCAAAGGCAGTAAGAGAAGGTACCATGTGAACAGCTTTTAGCAGAAGAAGTTATTATTAATGGTTTCTTCATTAACAGGGCAATTTCAGTCCCATTCTGCCTCTCCCATTGAGGATGGAAGTTCTCATCTTTCAAAAGCAATCTGAGCAAGCCATATGAGGATTTCACCATTTGTGGCTTGGGAAAGTAGAGATGAAAGACTTCTAAAACCTTTTGCTTGGATTTGTTTTCTGCTCTGTGATGATTATGACATTACTCACCACATGTGCCATCTTCCCATCCCAGGAGACAGTTCTGGGGAGACCCAGTGGACAATATAACTCATTTCTTACTTACAGGCTTGCAGTTTCCATCTGGTTTTTGCCACCACAGCTGAGGTCCCAATCAGAGGGTTGTGAAGCTCAATAACTTCAGCACTGTTTACATTGGGAATGTCTCAAAGGAAGGACACAATCCTACTTCAGGGCTACATGGAGCCATAAAACTTTGTGTTTCTATAACAAACTGTTTTTAAAGGCCTTATTTTTTTGCACTGAATGCTGTGCCATGCTGAGGAAATGCCTTAAAGATGGAAGATGCATCCACATAGCCACTTGTGAGAGCTCTGTGACTGCACTCACTACTCATGGGATGCAGAAGTCCAAATAAACAGAAAGAAATCCTCCAGCTGGCTCTCCACTCCCACTTCCAACCCTGTACACTTGGTGTTTAACATTTTCAAAGAGTATAGACTTTTCCCATAAAATTTGGAGTACAGCAGCAAAACTGAGTAGAACATGAACCTGGAGATCCTTTGCGCTTTCAGGTCTTTCTGCCTCCCTCTTTGGTAAGGCTTGTTTTCAAATCCAAAGCCTTTCTGCCAGCCACTAGTGAATAAACTTCATTTAATAAAAGGACAGGACTCAACACTCGGCTCATATGCCACAGTCACACAGCCTGCCCACACTTGTGGCCACAGCACCAAATAATGTTCTGAAATTCTATTGCTTCAGACCCACAACAATCTTTGAACCTACACAGATGTCCAAAGATGAAAGAGGAAGCGAAGCTGCTGAGTTCCTTTCCTGCCATGACAGAAGAGTACACGCCAGTCAACTACTTCCTACAGTCAGCCCCACCCTCTGAAATTCTGAGAAAAAAGCTCAGCTAATGAGAATTGCAGCACTGTTCACTCCACAGTAGTTAAGGATGTATTCATTATAAATCCCCTTTTCAAGGTTTCTGTCATTCAGCCATAAAAATCATTCTAGGTTGAAATTTAGCATCCAAGCTTTCTGCCCAAGGACAATATTTTTGACAGAATTTGGAAACAATTGGTTTGGCAAAGCGCATCTGAAGTTTTAAGCAGCGCAAAAAAGAATGGTGGCTAGTGGTGTCAGATGCTATTACTTTATGCTCTTATAACTTAAAAACAACTAATTTAGTTTCTGTGGTTGTTATTACTCCATAATTTCCTCTGAAATATTTGGCCCATTCCTAATAACAAACTCCTGTAAATTGCTAGCACTGCTCTAAATAGAAATATAATAGCATTCCTAGGCCAAATCTTCAGCTGCTATAAATTAGCTTAGTGTCATTGCTGCCCACGTTCAGCAGCTGAGGTGTTGGCTCCAGGTGTTCAGCAAAACTCACTTGGTGTGAGCATGTTTCTGGCTGGCTCCATTAGTCCTTTGCTGGGCAGTTCCCAAGAATTTAGAAAGCAGATGGTTAGGTAATGTCTTCAGGATCTGACAGAAGCGGTCCTGCTCTCATCAAAGCCTGTTGCTAAACATCACTTGACTTCATGCGCTGAAGTCAACACCTCCACCTAGAACATGCAAAGTTTTCCTGGGAAGCACTGTCGCACCAGGAAGTTAGGCTGGCTGCATCCAAACCAAAATCTAAGTCAGGTTCCCTCAGTGCAATGAATCACACACGTTTAGTTTCTCTTGTTTTATCCCTGGAGCAGCTGCTACCTGAGAAACAGCTGTTAAATTCAACCTGGTTGTATTTCATGCAAGACCATATGTTTCAGGTACACTGCATCCTGAGGCACAATAATTGAACTATGTTAATGGTAACAAGTTGGTTCTTTCGTGCCATAGGGAAGTCCAGTGCTTGCTTCTGTTTGAATTCATGCAGCAGTTTTTTGAGTGGAATCTTGTACACTATGGATGAGGATTTGGGTGTTTTCAGAAAGGCTGATCACGACAACTCCTTCCCCCTTCTTCTTGCATTCACAGAAATGATATTTTTCTTATGAAAAACTGAAGTTTGGATAAATGAGTACTTTGGAAATTTCTAGCTAATTTCTGAATAACTTAACAGTTCCTCTCCCATTTGAACTGATCTGCAGAGTAAAACCCAAACTCATCGTACCGTATCAGTATAATGTTTCAAATCAGCACTTCTGCCTACTGCAAGCCTTCTGCAGATCCAACCAGAAGTCACTTGAAACAACAATGCAGCTGGAGGTGGGTGGATTCTCTCTCCATGTCAGTGAAAGCTATTATGTGATCCCACATCTATTAATTGTTCAGTGGCCATAACAGCATCCTAGGTCTAAAATGCTGCGAGTTTATGAATCAGCTTTCCCTTAAAGATTGCTTATCCAGACAGAAAAAAAGAGAGACAAACAAGGAGGCTCCAACCAATGACAACAATGAAATGACATGACTTCTTTCCAATCCCTGTAACAGCAACAGGGGTGTGGAACAGCTCGATCTATTATTTTCAGAATAATATTTGTTGATTCCTTACTTCCCTCTGCAATACCATCACATTTAATCATGAAAGTCAGCATAAGGTTTTACTTGGCATCTGCGTCTACTGTAGTGTAGGGAATAGAAATTTTGGGCCTCTAACAGCTGTGGAGAAGGGCCTTAAATATTACATCATTTATCAGCAGTGCTTCCAGAAAAAAAGGAAACATTCCACAAAAAGATAATTTACTTGTCTTAATAATGTAAGCAGAAATTAAAGTGTAGAAATCCCTTCTGGCAATATTTTTGACAGTTACCTTCATTTTCATCATTGCTGACTGCACATATCTACTTTGAAAATGAATATGCTTTCTACTTCAAAAGGAAAAAGGTACACAGGAAAGGAGTATGAGAAGGACCTTATAATGTAGAAATTCACTGACTGCAATATTTTTCAGGAAGTTTACCTGCTCTGAAGTTCAGATTTTCTACCTTTGAGAGTATTAGGGAAATGTTACATCATATTCACTAGGAGAACATGCCAGGGTTTTGGCTCAACCCCACCAAAACTTTTAACTAAATGTGCATTTAGGCAAAAAAATATGATATGTACAGCATATATACTCATGACTTCTTCCTAGTCAGAATAATAGGAATAATTCAGGAAAGGATCCACTGAGAAGGCGAGTCTCAGTTTCCATGTTATGTTTACTGCTGCCATTAATGTCAGGTTCTAGGTTCCTCAGCTACAATTAGACCTCTTCTGTGCTTGGCTCTTTATAAAATCAGAAAGCTAGTGTCCTAGTCTCAAACACTCTACTGTGGGTACAACTGAATAGCACCAGGTCTAGGAGGTCCTGTCTTGCACTGGCATAACCAAAGGCCAGGGAGGCCAACAGCTCAGGGCTAAGCAAATAGCCTTCTCGAGAACACAACCTTTGATAATACATGAAAAGCGGCACAGGAAGCCAATGACAGAAGTGGGAATAGAGCCCAGACCTCATTTTCCTAACTACAGCAAACTGTCCCACAAGAGGGAGATACACGTGATGTCGAACAGTGCCATGATCTTCGCTGAGATATGTCCAATGAATGTATGTTCTCCCTAGAGCTGCATTAATCCAGCTCTATTACAGCGCAGGAAAGCTGTGCACATTCAGCCCAGCCAACCAAATAAGAGATAAGTGGTTTCCAAGTTCACTGTGGGGATCTCAGGCTCTTCGGATGCAAACTGCGTGAAAGTCGTCTGACTGCTGGGTGGACAGCCTGGGTACTGACACCAGTGGTGTCAGGTAGCAATAAGATCCTATGGGTGCACGCTGTGTGTAAGAGTTGCCTGACTAAACTCTTGTGCAGAAATCAGCACTGAGCCAAACTTGATTCTCTTGTCTAACAAAGACTTAATTACTGCAGAGAAAATACCCCAGAGGGGTTGGGATGAAACAGATTCTCAGTCAAATATAGCTACACTCAGCATGAGTTACTCCTTAATTCTTGCAGAAACGACAACAAAGCAGATCCCAGTTGACACTAGCACTAATTACCGTTACATCAAGCCTGTAACAGTTGAGAAGAGAGTGATCTTAGGACCGGATCTTTCAGCAGGTTTCAAAGAAACCAGCCAGTCTCAACAATTTCTATGAATACCACAGTACCTACATGGTTTCAAATTAATAAATACATGGCCATTTCCAACATCGTTTAGAATTCAAGGGTTACATACACAGTTTATACCATGCAAACTAACTCTTATATGAGTGCAATTCAAGAGGACAGAAAAATACCTGCAAGTTGTCTTCAACTGAAATACCTCACTGTTCTTGTGAAAAGGTGGTTGGGGGTGGGAAACTGCTCACAGCACTGTTAGATAAAAACATTGTTTGCACAATAATTACTATTAAAAAAAGTCAAGGCAGTTTTCATAGACCTGTGAGCCCACTCAGTCATTTGGGGTAAGTGAACGTAAACTTAACTACTGAAGTAATAATGAAGTATCTAGTTCTGCCAGAAGGATGCATTCAAAAATTATTGCTTAGACACTGAAGGATGAGATTGGCTTACCACTAACAATTTTTTAAGAAAACAGATTTCTGTTTTGTTGGTCTGTACTGTGCTTGTTTTCAAATCTTCCTATGCAACCATAAGGAAAAGAAAGCCAAGTATAGAAGCACCATCAGACATATCTATTTATCAGGATACTCTGATTATTTCAGATGCTGAGCTTGGCTTCCTCTGACATTACCAAGCTCTGAAACAATTTTCTGACAGCTGCTCTGAAGAGGGTAGCATGATTCTGGACCCTACCCAGCAAGACCATACTATCTCAAACTCACACAAACACAAATAGAAAGTGAGCAGCCCAGGGGAGAGCGAAGGCAGAGAGCAGTATGACAAGGACATGGGGAACCTCACCCTGCACACAGCTATCAGCCAGGCAGGAAGTTATACTTTCCTTATTTATATCCTCCCTAAAAGTGAGTTACGGAATACTGGAAGAGCAATGTAACAACTACATTCCCCAGATTGACCTCCAGCACCAGATATTAAGCCCAGAAAGCACCAGATGCACTGCAGCCTGATGAGCTGTTGGCAGAAGGTGGCTGCTTCAGAAGTGCGAGGCTGAGAGACCAGCTCCCTGCACAGCCACGGAGCTGCGGCAGTACAAACACCTGCCCCAGTCCAACTGGCTCTCCTCACCAGCAGCCTCACCAGCAGCCCTGCAAGCCCCCGCACAGTCAGAAGCCCCAGCACCACGTTCCCCCTGCAGAGACGCCAGAGTGAAACCCCACAGCCTCCCAAGCTTCACCTCAGGAAGGGGCATCCAGCCCCAAGTATTTAAATGCATGTACAATGCCCCACACAGAGGCCCTTTATATGAAATCAGTGAACCACTGGATGTTTTAAATCTCAAAATACAGGAGAGTTTTGATTGCGGTTTGAAAAGAAAACTGAAAGGAAATCTTTGGAAGGAGAGCAGATCTCACCTAGAGAGATCCCTGCGAGTGCTGGGGATTAACACACGCTCGCAATTCCTCTTGAATACAAACAGCTTTGTTACACTGCCTGTGACAGGCCTAAGAAGCTTTCATGTTTCAGTTCAGTAACTTCTCATGCTCCTGAAAATATAAAAGGCCAGTGTGAAACAACCCATCTGACCTGGCTTGAAAAATTGTCTGACACTGTACCAGAGGAAGCAATGTGAAGAAATGGCTAGTTTTCCATTGGTCCTAGTCTTTGGTGCTCAGCACTTTCTCCAGACAGCAACATGGCTTTATGCTACCTGAAGAACCTCTCTCAGCTTGCTCCCATTCCCCCTCCACCCCCTCCCAACACTTGATTTGTAGCAAATCACAGCTCTTAGCCCCCTTCCTTTTCCAAAAGGCCAGGATCCAGCTGGAAGCTGGTCCAAGCTGGGTCACTGGGAAACAAAGCAAGGAAAGAGTAAACTGGCAGGGTAATCCCTTGGCAGTCTGTGCTTCTCATTAATGCACAGCACCTCTCAGCTTCCAACATGATTGCTGCCTTGAAGTCTGCCAAAGCACCTTGCAAGGGTATAGATGCCCAGCCAGGGAATGCTGCAGCAGTGAAGAAGATTCTGATGGACATCAGTTAACAGAGGAATGTTTATACGCACTGCTGTGCAAAGCCTCTTCTGATAGCTTTGCTATCTACAACACAAAATACCACAAACAAAAAAGGACTAACTGTTCCCGGAAGAGCTGAGATTTCACTCTAGGTATTTACACTGTTCTTTGCCATAGATGAAGAATTATGATAAGAATTCAAGTGATTGTGTTAAAAAAAAAAACACAGGAGGTTTACAAACTTAAGAGGTTCCTCAGGAAGGAGATCGGGGGAAAAAAAAAAGGTAGCTTTGGTGTTTTAAAAGAAAGGACAGGGACTTTGGATCCAGGTTGTCTCTCCTCTGGTTGCTAGCATGACTGGATGGCTGCAGCTCACCTCTGTGAGAAAGAACTGAGAAAATAAAGAATGGCGGTATAATAAAAACTTCCATAATCACAAAAGTCTCAAACCATTGAGACGAGGACATTGTACAGAATGAACTTCAAGCTGATATTTGGTACACGTTCTGGGAAAAATCAATCACAAACAACCCACAAGAATCACATTGGTGTTTTTTCCTACCGCTAGACTGGGGGAACTGCCACGTTTTTAGGTTGCCTATGTGGGAAAACATGAGGACACCAAGTGCTCTCAGTCCAATACTTCCAGGGCTGCCTCACCATACACACCCTGCCCTGGAGGGCATCTACTTCCTTGCTGTGATGTTCTCAGGGATCCCAGAAAGATCTGAGATCTGACAGCTACTGTAGATGGATTTAGGAGACCCTGAGGGTCTGCTCCTTCTAAAACAAAACAATAACAAAACTAAAAGCAACCAAAATCTAAGGGTTCAAGCTGCTAGCAAAAAAGTTCTTGTCAGAGCACATTTTGAAAGTCCTCTTCTTTTTACCTTGGACCATAATGCAAAGTTACATAAATAACTAAACGAAAACTGGGCAGCATTTCAAGTAGGTCGGAGATGCCAAACTCCATCAGCTGCAGCCAGGCCAGGAGGAGCCCTGGAGCTTTCCCACACCTCCTGGCTGACATCCATGAGGACTGCGGGGAGCCATCTGCTCCACAGAACGGTGTGGGGCACATACTGCTCTCCTCTGCTCTGGGGAGGGAGCAAAGAAGTAATTTTGCTCCCAAGGGCTTGTCTGATCTTTAGGAGGTGCTAATTTTAATATCGCATTCCTCCCTTCATACCTTCCTTCTCTTTCCAGGCCTTTGCTATTCCTTTCACAGCGGAGATAGCATCAGCTCCACCGATCCCTTGTGGCAAGTACAGAGATAGCATGTGCTTCCCGTCCTTTCTGCCTTTTGTGATGAGACATCTGGGTGATGCCTGGAACAATGGTATCTAGCTTTTGGTTTGAGCATCTGTGAGCAGCTCTTACAAGAATCACAATGCCTCTCAAGAAACAAGAAAGATTTTGACCTAGCATAGCTGCCCAACTACCTTGACAAACTGCTTTCCCCCTTAAGTTGCATTCCGATTTTAAGACGCTCTTGGCATTGCACAGGAACAAAACACCCAGCCTGAAATCAAGCAGCTCACTTTGGACTTGAAGAAGGCTGGGATTTCAAGCCCAACCTTCCTGATCCAAGTGCTCTGCAGTGAACAGTAAAGAGCAAAGTCTTCTGTTTTTACTGCTTGTGCAAAGAAAGCTTTACTTTTCAGGATTCTGCGCACATCCAAGTGGAGCAGATTTCTCTCTGGCTCTGCAGAGACTCTTTCCACACTGCCATCACCCTTTTTTTTTTTTTTTTTTTTTATAAATTCCCTTCTCTCCTTTTCACTGGCATCGGCATTCCTTAGGAAGACGTTTAATTGCATAATTCAATGACCTTCCCCACCAAGAGCCCTATTTGCAAGTGTCAGCCCCAACTTGGAGTTCAACCCTCAGTCAGAGGAGCAGTAAAGCTGGCAGGCTTAAGTACTACAGGAATGCTAACATTGCAGATCTGAGAGAGTTAATTTGGTCAGAATGCACTCTAGTAATGTTTATGTTTTAGATAAAGTGCCTACAATGTTGCAGCTTGCCCTTCTGACCCCATTTCCTCGTTAGTGTGCAGCTCAGAGAAAGTGATACTTAATTCCAAATCTTTGCTTTTATTAGCTCCCAGAGAGGGATAGGATTTCATCCCAGCCTTATCTCTGTTATAAACATCCTGTTACCATTCATATCACAGGGATATCTTTGGGAAAATGATTAAATATGTTCCACCAGACACAAACGGCATCCCCCGATCAGTTCTGCACAGTATGCAGTGACTTTGTGCTTGTGCATGTTGTCAAACAGCATGAGTCTAATCACTGCTAAAGGGGTGGAAATTTTACATACAAGTGTGAAAAACACGTGGGGGCTCTTCTACTGCAAACAACTATCTGTGCATTTAAAAGACAAGCCCAAGTGCTGTATGAAGTCCTAGCTTGTATTCAGAACTTCAGCCAGGGATTTCTGAAAGACAGTTTAGCCGTGATGGTAGCCAAAAGGTCTAATTCTTCATTATTCTTCATTTATGAAAACTCATTTTTTCAGCTGCTGCATAGCAGCTCTGATTACTTAAGGCAGGCACAAGCATGACCTAAGCGGTGCTTCTGCAGCTTCACACCAGTCTCAGCATCAAAAAGTCTCGGCACATTCTTAGAGCAGTATCTATAATATTCAATTCATATTTCTGGAATCATTTAAGCAAGCTGTTCTGCAAAGCCTGGTGTGCTCAGGTGGGCAGACTCCTGGAGAACCTCTCATGCTGCCAGGTTAGCATCTCATATCACAGCTTTGTAGCAGCTTTTGAGCCAGGGTCTGCATCCATGAACTCAGCTACAGGGTTCACATTGAGACTAAGAAAGCAAGTCCATTTAGACTGTTCAACAATAGTTGATGTTTCTAGAAGTACCCATAGCCTGTACATTTCAAAGGATTCACAAACCAAAACACACTCAATAACCTCACCCTAAGGCACCTTCTTGAGGTATCTGTAAATTAACCAGCATATACAGTGAAAGGAAAAAGTACCTGATGATGTATTACAATTGGCTTATGGCAAAATTGGACAAACACAGAAGTGCAGGAATGGGGTTCTCTGCTGGTAAAGAATTTGCATTTCCCAGATTCACTGGGAACCAATGGTTCCTGTAGATGCACAGGGAATAAAAAAAAGCTTTGTGCAGGACAAGCACGCATCCTGAGGCTTACTTTGCTATGGCTGAACCAAGTGCTGATGCATCAACTAACTGCAACATCTTGAGAAATTATTTTCTAGTTCTACCTTTTGCCCTAAGAACATTCTTTGGTTTCTTCATTATGAGTGACCTTGGCCAAGATCGTAACAATCTTCATGTCCAAACCTATGAACTTCTGAATTCAGTCATTCTGGAATATAATTTCAGTGTCACAAAGGGCAGGCAGGCAACCAGTTCTCCATGACTTTCCACCACAGCTAATGAAACTACGAATGCTTCTGATCTATGAAATTGGTATCTTACTTGAGTAAACCCCTGGATATCCAAGCTTGCTCAGCATGCAACAGGACTCCTCAATTTGGAGCTGCAGCTCAGCCCTACATTCCTGGATACGCACTCACAAATACCTCCATTTAGCAGATATTGCTTGGAACTGGGGCTCAACACAGGTCCCCATCAAAACGCATCCAAACTCTCAAAGTTTAAACCTGAATCTAAATGTTTTTTATAGCTTGAACCTGTTAGACAGATTTCTGTATTAACAGATATATGGAACCCAGAGCAAAAAAGCAAAACTGTTTCCAGTCCAATAGCTAGAGTATCACTAGCTGAAAATCACAGTTGTTTCATGTGAAAGTTGTAAAGTGTGTAAATACATATCCACCCACTCAACCTCTTTTGAGAATACTTTTCCAGTGAGTTACTGATAACAGAAAAAAAGCCAAGAAAACACACAAAAAAACCATTTTCTGACATGTTCTGTAACCAGCTTCTAATTCCTTTTCATTTGGAGCTTTGACTTAAAGCAATAATTTTGAGAGGTTAACAAAAACAAAATTCCCAAAGTGAAAATTTTAAATGCAAACTGAATTTCATGCATAAAGTTAATTTCAGCTTTTCTTTTGTTCCTGTCCCACCAAGGATTGAAAGATTAAAAACATTTGAGATTTCCCCCCATATTTGCTGGAGGCTGTTATACATCAAGTAGCTTTCCAATTTAATCTTTTGATTTTAACAGCCTTTGTATCTAAATTAAATGATATACCCTCCAGGGGACAAGGAGAAAGAATGGCCCCTCTGTTCTCCAGCCATCTCAAGTTTTCTTTCTCTTTGCTAAAGCAGGAATAGGATGCAGCATGTACTATGTGATGATAGTGACCAGGGAAAGGTTTGACTTCACACAGACCTGGCAACATCATCCCAGCAGTTCTGTTGGCCCTGGCTCAGGGGTGCTGGAGCACTGTGGGGCCATGATAGCATCAGTTGACATAGAGGCTATCCTATGGCACAACATGGCCTGCTGTTTTCTGGAACACCTGGAAAGGGCACTTCCGCAGTCAAATAAGCCATTGGATTATTTGTCCTTGAGCAACTTTTTCAAAAGTGTATCTCCACTAGAGAAAGCAGCCCCAAATAGCAATGCAAAACCATGCCCTTTGGGATCATCTTCCTCAGCTCCAGCCTCCTTGGGAGGAGGAGGCGGCAACATGGGTTCAGAAAGGAGACGCACACTCAGGAGGGTGCAGAGAGTACATGCTTATCTCCCCAGCAGCTACTCCTCCCTTCCACAAATGGGGTTAAGCTCCTACAGCAAACTCTGTTCATTTCCCTGCTTGGCATGCAGCCAGAAGCTTTTGCCTTCCAGTCATGTGAACTTTTCAATTTGTGATTCCTACAAGCTGAGCTTACATGAAACTGTTTCCTGAAATAACTGTTTTCATTCTCCCTCCATCCCTCTCTCTACCTCACCATTTCTGCTAGAGCAAAACCAAGCCTGTATATCGATCATCCAAGAAACAAATACTCTGGAAGTCCAAGGAATACTTTAAAAACCTACAGTGACAGTCTCCTATCAGATTTGAATAGTTTAACTACACTTCCCTCAAACATTACATCCCTTAATGTGTATTTAAACAAGTCTTGGCCTCTTGGGTACACTTTTAATGACCTTTGTTTTAAGTCTGTGTAAATGAAATGCTCTGAGTCATGAGTTTTGCTGAAGTGGGTACTGGATCACCAATTCCAATAAAAAGAATACACATCAGATCTAGAAAGGAATCTGTTTGCTGTTTTTACCATAGCTGAACATAAGGAGCTAAGGAACATTATGCCCCAGGACATAGTTTGCAGCACGCATCATTGACACGAGCAGAAGAAAACTACAGCATGCAATTGTTTCATTCACTCAGAACCAAAACACACTATTAAGCAGTAGGACGTTCTATAGGAAGATGAATGGGTACAGGATAGGAGACCTGCTGTCAGTTAAAGGCAGATATAGGACACTAGGTGGACTGAAGTGACTCACACATAGTGGAGTCAAAAAATCAGCAGGAGCAAGGAATCCCTGCCTACAGGGAAAGCAGCACACTTGCTCAGCAGCAAACAGGGATGAAAAAAGCCATGAGAATGTGAGGTCAGGACAGTAACAAATTTTATTATTTCACAGGCAGATGGTGAAATCTCATCTGGAATAACATGTCAGCATCTGCTTGTTTTTCCTGAAGGTAGATTAGAAAAAATTAAAGACGTTGAAAGCCACGAAGTGAGAAAGCAAAAACTAAAAGATCACATTTGAGAGTAATAGATAATAAAAAATGGTTGGCCTTAAAATTTTTTCACTTAAAACAACGAAAGAAAAAAGCCAACCCCAAATCAAACCCCCCTGAAAGCCCACCACCACAAAACACCTCAACTCCCCCCAGAAAACACATACCTTCCTAAGAGATGCCTCCTCCTTGCTTTCATTTTTATCTCTCTTACTTCTATTCAGAAAACTACTGTCTTATTGAGTTCTTCAGTGTGACCTTAACCCTGACATTCTGAATCCATGCCAGGTCTTGAAAGCATATACTTAAGTTTCCATTGATTCAATTGGGATTTTAACATGCATTGAGGACTGAGATTTTCCAGGATTTGGGCATCTCTTTGGCCCAAATTCTGCTCAGAAGAGCTGAGCAAAGCATTATGTACCAGTCACTCACATCAAGAAACACGCAGCCAGATGACAGGAAGCACCAATGGCTGGAATTCTGAGAGATGCACAGCACTGTTGGCTGGGTTTGGACAACCCCGAGAGAGAGAGTAAAACAAACACCACTTCTGAATAAATCCATTGAGAAAAGATAAAACTCTAGTGCACTCCAAGGAAAATGTAGCACCTCATGGGACAGGAGCACACCATGGTGCCGAGCACGTGAATGCAGCAGAAAATATTTGAGGATCTTCTGCTGTCTGCCCAGTCAATGTACGGTTTAACTTATTCAAATTACAGAAGGATTAAGAGAGGTCACTTCACCTTAGCACAAAAGCCTAAGCCCAGCTTTCTTCACGCAAACTACCTTCCTTTAGAGGCATGCTGATTACAATCAAGAATGCACAAGATTTCCACAGATTGAAAAGAGCAGAGCATAAGCTTTTCTTTTTCTGTGAATGCTTTTTTTGTGTGCGAATGTTTTTCCAATTTAATATTTGTTTTCTGATCTACCTCTTCCCTGTATTTTTTCAATAAGCAGTTCTGGTGTTCAACCCAAGGAACTGTCAGGCTGGGTTGGAAATGCTGAGACTTGACATTTCTAGATTAAATGTCAACCAGATGTTTGTGCACTTCCCTTACAAGCCTTTCAAGAAGCTTCTCAATTTAGTATTGTGTTTCACTATTAGGGGAAACCCAAGTTTGTACGTTACTAGTTTGGGCTGAAAGAGATTGAAAGCCTCAGGGAGGAAAAGAAATCATTGGTACCTGAGCAATAGGAAATATGATTCCAAATTGCAATCTGCAATAGCTGGTGTCCTTTTTTTCCTTGCAACATAGTTGAAGTCCAACTGAAATAAATTAGCTTCAAATCCAGAAACTATTTTTATATAATACTAACATTTTCCCTCAACCACTGAAGCTAGGGAAACAGAATGGGATGAGGCCCTTTCCTTAATCCTCTCAGCCACAGTGCCAGAGGTGGCACTGCTTCTGACAATGGAGAGTAGGATACAAGGGAAAAATTGAAGAGATTTATTAATGAAAAGAGACGAGAGAGTGAGAAGTATTGCAGCTGTAACAGTCTCTAGAGCACCCTGGGTTTTCCACTGCCCTCTCATCTGTGTGCAACCCTGGAAACAGCAAGTCTCAGTTCCTGCTCTGTAAAATGGGATTAATAGTGGGATTTCTTTTGTGCATGTGCTGCATTTTGTACGGTCTTCAGGGCAAAGGACTTACTACATTTCTCCCATGTACTGCAGCAGGGCCTCAGGCAGAGATGGGGAACTCTAGGTGCCAATGTATTCAATAAATAAGGACATAAATAATGCAGTTACAACATGTGGCTGAGAACTGGCTCTCATCCCAGAAATTCGGAGTGAATTTTCTTGTTTTTGTTGGTTTAGTTTGATGCTAGTTTCTTGGTTAAAGTAACAATATTTTAAACTGAATTTTCAATGAGAAATCCACAAGTAGACCTGGACAATGGCACTATAAATGAGCCACCAATGAACATCAGAGCAGCGAGGAAAGCATCAGCTAATTACAGTTCACGGGATAAGAAGGATCAACACTCCCATCCCGAACCATATCTTTATCTTACAGCTGCATCCCAGGATCCAAGTTCTTTTGGATCTAGCCTCTTTGTAGGAATAATAGTAATAAAAAACATAAAAGGTAGTTATACATGCAACATACTCTGCTAAACTTAAGGTCAAATTCTTATTCTCTGCATGTAACAGGTTCCAAAAGTAGTTGTTAGAAATAAAAACACCAAGCCTACTGGGGCAAGCATTCTGCAAAAAGCAAAACACCTCACCAGTCTGAGTCCGCCCTCCCTGTGTGCAGTGGGAGCCATGCTCATCAGCCAAGAGCTGGTTCCTACCCATGAAAATGCAGGCAAGGTTTCCCACTGAATTTCATTACTGAGAAAAAGGAGCAATTCCACTAGACTGAGTAAATGGCTTCCAGACTGTGGCGTGGCGCAACCAGCTGAGAGACTGACCTCGCACACTTGTGCAGCAGGAGGCTGGGAAATATACTGGGTGGAATCCTGGCTCTGTTGAAGTCCATGGCAAAACTCCCACAGACTTCAGGCAGGTCTGGGATTTCACCCGTTACATTTTTGTATGTGAGGGCAGCAACCCAATACCAGATCCTGTTCCACCCTCCCAGGTCTGTTCAGAGCCACTTGTCAGAGATCAATGACCTCCTCTGAGATGCAACATTTTCCCCCCACAATCAGCCCATAAGCAGCAAACAGGTTGAAGGACTCTATAAATGCATAGCTCAAAACCAAGCAGAAAGAAAAATCTGATAATATGGAACAACTCCCGTGTTATTAGGACCTGGATTATGCTGCTTGTTGTGGGGGAGCTTTGCTGAAGACTTTTTGAAAACAAATATGGTTAATCACTGCAAGGGCTGGGTGACTCATTGTCTTGTGAAAGTCTCCTTAGACAACACAATGGTATCTGAAAAGAACAGATAGAGATGCTCAGAACAAAGAGATATTGAAGAGAATAGTAAAAGGAAGTGAAACCAAGGCAATTAATCTATCCACAGTGTTACAGAACAATTCCATGGTGCTATCTTTGCATGAATTCAGAGATTGAGAAAGTGCTAAAATGAGTTCATAAACTTCTAGGGAAAAAAAAACACAAACAAAACCCACCAAAAACACCAACACCTCCCCCATCAGCTCTATCCATCACCTGCGAAAGTGAATGAGAACTAGTTCAGTGAGGCAATTACAGCATGTAATTTTGACATATTGTTCTGCTACTTGTTTAAAAAAAAAACCAAAATACTTTCTCTCAAGTAAGTGCTTAAGTCATAACCATATCCACTGCTGAGGACAGGTAGGGAAGCGTTCATTCAGGACCAGCCTCAGGTGACAGCTGTTCTCTGGGAAGAGCTGCTATCTGCTCCTCCACCGTGGAGCAGCACAGATAGAAAAGAGTTCAGTTTTGTTTACAGAGGCAGTAGAAGTGGTAGCCTAGCATGTAGTTCCTTCAGGGTTTGCAGAATCAAGTTCTCTCCAGGGCAACCCAGTTCCAAATATGATAGCATGACATAGAAGATACCCAAGTCATTGTGATCTTATTTGAGTACTTGAAATGAAAAAGCAAATGATCAGTCCTGCTTTAACATGAGTAGCATCGACAGATAATATACATAATCCAGCATCTAAATCACAAGACATAAGCCAGTGCTTCCATCACAGAAATGGAGAACATCCAATTCAGACAAGATAGCAGCAAACCTCAAATAAGAGGACAGCTGGTCTCTCACTGAAGAATCTAGATGTTGTTTGATCCAAGAAAATGCAATTTCTAGTTATCAAAGCCACAGCTAAATATCACCATACAATCACAGACATTTTTTTTACTTCATGCATACTGGAACAGAGGTGTTGCCTGGTTTTGTTTACAAATAATTAGAAGCCCCACCTATAAAAACTGCCCTAGTGAGCTTACATTGCTCAGATGATTTTCTCCAAACCTGACTTCTTTTGTAGTGTTCAGGCCTTAAGTCAGAAAAAGTTCAGTATGTTTACAATCAACAACTCCTAAGACCAGCTTTATATATAATCACCTCAGCCCAACATACACACACTCACGTAAGAACATGCAGAATCAGAGTTCATTGTGCAAGGCAAGAGGTGCTGGAATGCTCACACGCAGAACCAGAAAACACGTTCCTGTGCACTGAAATAGTTTCACTGTTCAGGGACATTCTCGTGCTCTTCAGAACTACGTTTAATTAAAATCTGATAAGAGGAAGGTTGCTGAATTGCATTGGTAATAATTTATCAGTCTTTGACCTAGTAAAGCAATGGCAAGAAATAAACCACAGTTCCTTTTACTCCCCGTCTGAACTGAACAGCAGTGATGCTTCTAAGCATTGCACACTACCAAACCCACATGGCTAAGCTTTTTCTTCACATCTTGTGTTAAGAAAAAAAACAAAACCAGAAAAGCAAGTCTTAAACTATGTGCATCACACAAAGCCTCCCAGATACGTGTTGTTAACACAGGAAGCACAAACAGCATGACCAAACACCCAGTTTCACCTGTAGATTGTGGCCTAAAGAGATCGCAGTAAAAGTTCTGTGCAATTGCAAGTCATGCTTGGCATAGAGACAGTTCTCAGAGATGCCAAAAGCCTAATGCATTCAGTAACAAAACATACGTGCTTTGGGGCAACAACTGCAAAACTTTTCACTTGTGTAACATACTTCTATTCAGACTTAAGTTATCCACTCCTGTTAAGCCATTTTCAAGACTATTTTTTTAATGGATAAAAAAAAAAATAAGAAACAACACCACATCAGCACTCCTACAAGTTATATGTTTTTCCAACCTTTCTAAAGGAAGCTAAAAGGACAGTAGTAATTCTCAGTGAACGATGAACACTTACTGTTTGCAGCTAGTACAGTCACCTAAACCCCCCCTTGTTTGAGTGCCTGGCTTGAGTAACAAGCGACCTTAAGACCTAAGCAGACAAGAGAAAAAAACACTGAGAAACACATCACAGATGCCACCTTAGTAATAGAGAAATAAACCACAAAAACAATTTGCTTGATGGCAAAGAAGGAACAGCAGGTGGAAAGCACAACAAGCCTCAGCCCTCCTAAGACCAGTTGCAGCATATTCACAGCAAAAGACAAGGTGTTACAGGATAAAGGAATAACTCAAGGCTCAGCCCCATACCCCTACAAAAGCCATTTCTTATATTACTTACATAGGCACAGAAGAACATATCCCTCAGAGAGGCAAACCTAGTCAAAATTGTTGTACTGTATTATGTACACACACAGCATATAATTCTATCATACCCCAGGAATGCTGTGAGAAACCCTGTGTTCAGCTACGCAAGCCTCCCCACTGCTCAGTGCTGCAGGAGAGCTGATAGCCAAACACCACAGGCCACACTTTTAGAGCCCACACCACCTGCACCAGATCACCCATACTCCTTACAGCAGCTGAAACACAGCTCATGGTGAGCACAGCCAGTCAAAAAATCCCTTTACTACTACTGCTTTGTCACCAAATTACCACCTGCTCTAAAACTTACATATTACAAAGATACATGCCAAGATTTTATCATATTTTACTTGCTGCCCCCCCCCCCCCAAGCCTCAGGCAGAATATCCCTATGGCTACATAATACCTTAAGCACACCATCAACTCCACACAAGAGGATTCAAGAGCAACACAGAGCTTCACTCTCACCTTTAAAATACAAAAGGCTCCTCTCACAGGTGGTCTAATCAATGGCACAAACTCCCAGCATTCCCACTGGTCATCAGCCTTGAGCTGTGCCACCTGTAGATGAAGTTTACTCTGCAGTGATGATTTCTCGACTATTCTGAGATCAGCTGCTGGATAAACTACAAATCTAGTTAGCAGTATTCGTTCTGCCGGGATAAACCCCAGACATTTGTCCTAAAGGCACAGCACTACTGTCAGTTGCTATGGCTTTTGCCTAAGCGCTGCTTAGCATGGAGCTGAGTACCCTGCACCTGTGGTGTGTGGGTGGGTGCATGAGTGGGTCCTTGCACAGCAAGTGCAGCTGTTTCTAATGAGAGCAGGGAGTGAGCCAGGGCACTGTAGGGGACCTTCTGCCTGCCCTGACTGCTTTCTTAGGTATGAAGCAGGATTTGGTCTGCGGATTGTGCTTTGGATGTCTCGGAGAAACTCCTTCTGAAATGCTGTTTTCACACAAATGAATAAATGAAAACATTTTAAAGTGGCCTCCTATTAAAGTAGTACATAATATTAAGGAAACAGAATTGATGGGAAGTGCTCATTTTAAGAAAAAGATATGCCGTTGTTTTATGTATTTGACCCAAGTTGATATTTTCAACCAATTAAAAAGTGTCAGCTTTAGAACATCTCCTTTGAAAGTGTTGATGAATTTTCCTTAATATTTGCAGAAATAAAACTCCTTTTCCTTCCAAATTAGTTACAGATCAACCTAGGTGACATGATAAAATACATACATATGAAAGCATACAACAAAATTCAGCAGTCCCTTTTTAGCTCCAGTGATCCTGTGATGTGCTATTGTCCACCCATTGACATTTCAGAATGAAAAGTGCCCTCAGACCCTCTAATGCTATCTGCAGAGGAGATCACTGTATATTAGCATTTCTAGATACACTATGTCAGCTCACCCTCTGCTTGTTTGGAGTAGAGAGTAAGCAAAGTTAGATGGCTTATGCAGACACTAACACGTTCCGAACTAGGTTTAAAGTCTTTGGACAGTAAAACATGCTTTATTTATAGCATAGTGCTTCCTTCATGGTTCAGGCATAGTTCAGTCCCAGTCATATAAATAATACTCTGACTATTTTAATAGGAAAAAAAAAAAAAGACTATAGTCCTAATTATTACACCAAGCATGATAAGCCCTTTAAGGCCAAAGTAAATTATTGACATAGCTGGAACATTTATGGGGTAATTTGCCAGAGCTACATTGATAATGGATTTTATGGACACTGAAGACAGTATGCAGATGAGCTGCTGGCAAAACATTTGATGCCCCACAGCTTTGAAGACCATTCATCCAGTACTGGAACAATGCAGCTGCAAAGCAGGGGTACTGGTCTCCATGACTGAGGTTTTGCAGGCAGACAAACAACACAAAGCAGTGTCTGGCCCTGTGCTTAGAGGGACAAAAGGCAGATACTGATGCTGGTCTCAGCCTCCGGTCTTTCCTAGAAAATTGAAGACAGGAAAACGTTAAGTTTATTTGGATGGCAAATGGCTGCCACTGAAGTACAAAGGCACCAGCACAAAGAAGCAAGCTCAAGGCTGCTTGGAAGGTTTCTAATTCTCCCATATTTCAGGAATAAACTATTATCCTTCCTGAGCTTAAAGAAACATTAAGTTGATCCTGATTTTTTAGGTATGAAGTTAGTCAAACCTTGGTCTCTTGGCAGCAATGTTTTCATGGTGACCTTTGAGAGTGAGGCAACATCTGCTTCTGGAGGTACCCGAGGGGTTGCTGGTAGGACTGGGAGGAGGGCAGCAGGTCTGGCCTAGGTAAGGAGAGGGCTCAGAAGAACTGGTTGATTTTCAGGGATCACCTTCTCCAAATGCAAGAACCGTCCATCCCCGCAAGCAGGAAAGTAAGCAAAGGTAGCAGGAAACTTGCATGCTCAACACAGAACTTCTGTCAAATCTGAGACTTGTACGGAAATGTACAGGAGGTGCAAGGACAATTAGATGAGCTACAAAGGAATACAGAGTGACTGGACACTGGAGCAGGTTGCCCACAGAAGTTGTAGAGTCTCCAACCATTCAGGAATTGAATACCCAACTGGACATGGCCCCAAGAAATCTGTTCTAGTTGTCCCTGCTCTGAGCAAAGCAGGTGGATACAATGATCTCCAGAGATCTTTCTAGCACTGGGGAGTCTGTGGCGTTAGTCAACAGAAACTACTGAGGGCAGACTGCTGGTGTGCGGAAGGTATCTGAGTGAGAGCAGCTGGGGAGCCGTCTCCATCCACTTCAGACCCTCTCAGAAGGTCAATGTTTACAGCTCATTTTCTCCTTAACATAAACAGGCACTGGAGGTGTCTTTTGCACAAGTCAGAGGTCTCAGCTGCAAGGAAAGAGTTCTCCCATGGCTGCTTTCATATTTCACGATAAACATTCTTGGAGTAAAGCAAAACCCAAAGAAAATAATGTCAAGAGTTTGGATCAGAAGCCAGGCAGCCTATCTGCTAGCTGAGTGCTCTTTCTCTTCATACTTTGGCACTGCAAAACTGCATTCAGTGCCACACTGATGCTCTGTCTCCATCAGATGGGTAAGAGTGCAAGAGTAGAGAGAAATGCTCACCCCCCCTTCCTGTCCTCCTCCTTGGGGTATTTTCCTTCTGAGTCAAAATGGAGATCTTCCTCTTCATAGGCCCAGGCTTTGACCTCAAGGTCATGAAACAGCAGGTGACGGACAAACAACCAGTCTATTTCTGAAAGAGAACAGCCAAGAAGGCCAGGACCTATGCTGAACCCAGTAGTATGACTGCCCTTTGAATGTCTCAGCTGAGCCAGATCCTTCAAAAGAGAACATGTTCTAACACTATACTCAGCTCTTGGCCATAAACTGACACAAAGTAGGCTAAAGCACATGCAGAGCTGCTCCCTGGACACTGTGATCAAGGTCAGGAAGGTTCAGAGCTTGAGCAGCAGTTGTTGCTCGGACTTCAGTCTTAGCTGAAACCTTCATCCCTTCACTGTGGCCCATTCATTTCTATTCTTACAGATAACCTGGTATATGGCTGTTTTTTTTAAGCAATCGTGTACAACAAGAAACGATCTAAATCTACTTCCTGTATGGGAACTGCTGAGTCACGGCTTGAGCCACTGATGGAGCACCTGGGGAAAGGACCGGTCAGCCCTGGGAGCACGAGCAAAGGCAGCTGAGTGAGCAGACTCCATTTTAGGGCTGACTGCCAGTAGGGAAGGATCTCTGGTTGGAGATCTCTTCCCTGTGGAATCCCTTCTGTAAGCCTAGATTTTCAGAGACAGGTGACCAACTTTCACTTTGTAATACCATTTAAACTGTGCCAATCTTTCAGATTGTAGCACCATTCCATCTGTGCCAATCTTTCTAGTTATAAGACTTCCTAATCTTGTCTATGTCCTGTTTTCCTATGTTTAAATGGGAAATAAGTCCACTCCCATGCAGTGCAAAATGTTCCAACTGAACGGAGTGCCTTATGCTGTTGAGAATTTACTCAGGATGTCTAAATGTGAATAAACGTGTCACACCTTGCATCTGCTGAGGTTACTGAAGGTGATGGAGGAAAAAAAAGCAAGGGTTCTCTTATGAATCATACTTGCATGTGAGGTCCCTGGGATTAGACCCTGCCAGGTGAGCCATTATGTGGCTGGTAAGAATGATGGGGCTGTTAGGAAGAGGGTGTATGGGTACCTGGAAACAGCCACCATGACCATGGGAAGAGGAGAGGGGTCTATGCATTAGGGGGATAAGCTGAAGAAACTGGACTACTAAAGGACTCAGCAATATATACATCAAATCTTCTGTTGCTTTCTTTATCTCTATTTGCTTGCAGTGCCATTTCAGAGTGGAAGCAAACAGCAAGGAGATCTCTCATCCTCTTGCTGCTGTTCCTGTGCTGTTATCTTGGGGTTGAAGGTCTGGCTTTGCAGCTGTACATCACATGTCACACCTCAGCCTATTGATTTAGCAAGACCCTCTTCTGATGGATGTAACAGATTAGAAGAGGTTTCTGTTCAAAAACTACATGATGAAACATAGCACAGTCAGTAGAAATTAAATTAAAGTATGCTTGGGCATACAGAGCTCAGAGAATTGGTCCCTGATGTATCCAGACCAACGTGCTTTCCCAAAATCTCACTCTGAGACAGCCAAGAGAACTCCTTCAGGCCAGGAGCACCCAAGTGTGCAGCTCCAGGACTTTGCACAGATTCTTCCCCTGTAGTGCTACACGGATGGCATGGATCTAAAATAGCAAAGAGAAAATGCCAGGAGCACCAGGGCACTTCACGCATGGTTCAGAGCATCAGTCTCTGCAGGTGGATATGATCAGGTGAGATAAACTCTCTCTCTCCTGCCATAACCTATTGAAATTAAGCAGGGTGAGATGCTCTGATGCTAAGAGTATCCCACTAGTCTCTACCATTAATTCTTACACATAGCAGTGTAAGACTTGGTCTTTTTGTCTTTGCATGAGTCTGCTTGGTGCTTGGTTTTCTGGGGCAGCAAATGATGTAACAGCATGGGCAGAGCTGGCTGAAATTTTTCATGAAAGCACCTGTACATCAGACATAGCAACCTGTAAATATATGTGTGCATTAAAACAATTCAATAAAAAATAGAAATCCGAAGACTAATGTCAAGACTATCGATTTTTTTAATGAAATTTTGCACTTTCTTTCAGTTTTTGAAACACTGGAATGATTTTTACATTATTATTATTAAGATTTTTCATGTTCTCCCTCTTTTTTTTACCAATGGTAAATGCAGAGAAGTTTAAAATAATCTGATGAGTTTTGGTCACCTTTCACATCTCAGAGTGTTTTCCAGTAAGAAATAAAAAAAGATGGAAAACAGGAGAACCGTCAATGAAATATAGGAACCTGGAAATGCAGCTAAACCATGGCAATGCCATAACTGAATAAGGAAGATGAAATGCATTGGTTTGTAGAAACCAAAATATATAAATCTTTCATTTTAAAAAAGAAAAAAAAAGAAAACTTCCACTATTTCCTCCTCAGTCTGACTGCAGATGAAAACTCCTGCTGTATTAATCCCTTCCTAGATTAGGTATGCCATCTGCGAAGGAAAAGTGTATGGAAATGTGCTATAAATGGCCTAACATTAATTGTTATAATTTCCCCATAGCTAAAAAACGGGTGTTGCATGGCCTTTTATCCCCCTAAATTCTCTTCATCCTTTTCTTTAAATAGCTGAAGTGTGAATGTCACTTGACGTTTCTTATTCTTTGGGGTGCATTTATACCACCCATGACCCTTGGCTGCATCTCCCAGAAGTGACAGTCATTTTCAGTTAAGGGTAATTGGCAGCAGAATACACTTTGTTCTGTATAGTGTTAAAAATGGGCTACTTTGTTTTGCCAACCTTCCTGAACTTCCTTTCAGTTCAATGAAGGAGTGCAACATTTGTGTAAGAAAGAAATATTGTCTTCAATGGGAAATGTATTCCATGTGTGTTATAATTTATATTATGACATGTCTTTCTTAGCTTACAATATTGTTATTCACCGTCTGGAAAGAGACTTTATCAACTCCTTTCTTTCTTTTTTTAAAAATGTGTTCTGTGAGGCAACCATAATTTTTATTTGCGGAAATATGTGATAAATTTGAATAATAAATTTATATTAAAACTCCCATTTGTATTCGATATCCTTCATAAATCTGGGTAAGATGTCAGCTGAGCGGTTCACATATAAAATATTAGAACAAACATTGCCTGTCTAATTGAAAAATCTGTCTTCATCAAGGACCTGGAGCTGAGCTTAAGAATGAAAGATGGAGGCTTTATTTAATGCAGTTCTGCCCTGACTGTCATGAATGCTGTCTTTTTCTTCCCCTTCACCACCTCAACATAAATAGCAAAGCTCTATTCCCCAACTGATCTTAAAGGGAGCAATACAAAGATATGCAGAGAAAGGAATGGTCACTGCTGTCTGTAGAGTGGTTTAACATACTTATGTTGCTGAGCGTTAATCCTCCTGCACTTAAAGGATGGGAGTTGCAATCCCCACTGTATTGGCTGGCCTGGGTTCAAAATTTGCAGCTAATGTAATAATCTTCCAAGGTCACCCCAGGGGGTCACTTCTGCTATCATCAGAAAACGTAACTGCAACAGTTGTGAAAGATGAAGGTGAAAGCAGGAAGGGAAATGAAAAAAGAAGGCTGGGAGGCTTTTGCAGACCGAGAGAAAAAAAAAGTAGGAAAGAAGGAAAGGAAGGAAGAAAGAAAGGAAGGAAGGAAGGACGGACAGGGGAAAGAAAGAAGAAAAAAAAAAAGTGTATGTGTGTTTTCAGAAACACAGGGATTTTCCTTGCTGATTTAAAGCTCAGAAAGTGAGTGTGAAAACCTGCCAAATCCACCAGTGTCCCCTGATCCAGCCAGGCCTTCATAAGAGCAAGTACAAAGTCTCACAGTTTGAGACAGAGGTAGGAGAATAAGTGGTCCCTGGAGCAGAGGAGTGCTGGAGCTGGGTGCTGGAGTGGAACACACAGAGCAGCACCCAGCTGGGGCACAGAGAGGGACAGGGAACCTGATGGGAGTGTGCCTGCTTTGCTTGCAGGATGTAGAGCTTCACCCTGCTATGTTGCATGGTGGGACCGTACTTTGTTGTATCAGTAAAAATGTGCCCAAGCGACTGGCCTGACACTTAATAATTTGAGGAAGTCCCTGAAGCTGTTTCGATGTTCACATGATAAATATGTATATGAGGCTTTTCTTTGCCAAACTCAAGAAGCTCAGAGATGAATGAATGAAAAACAACACTGTTTTTTACAGAGCAGTCAACACAGGAGATAAACCCCTACTTTCCTACAGCAGGATTCTCCCCAGGACCTAACAACCACACAAGCTCAAGGAGGAAGGGGACCACAGTGCTACAGACAGAAAGAAGCAGCATTCAGATGTGGAGTAAGCTGGCAGCAGGCAGATTTGTGCAACACTTGATGCCGGGTCAGATCAGAGATACAGCCCTGGCATCTCCTGCAGATATGAGCAGCTGCTGGAGTGCCAAACTGCAGTTTTGGAAAACTGGTGTCAGTTTTTGTCTCATCACACACTTCTTACTCTTTGTTCAAAGCACTCAGCTCCTCCAAAATATACTACTTTACTTAATTCTTCCTGTGGTGATCCTGCTACAACCACAAAGTCGAGGAACTTTGCATTGACCTCCGTGCTGCTTTGTGCCCATTCCTAAGCAAAGGAGTTGGCAAGAGATATCTGGAGAAAGGGCTTTTTTTTTTTTTTTTTTTTTTTTTTTTTCTGTAACAAAAAAGGAAATTGGCTTCACCTTCATTAATACAAAGGAATCCAAGCAAAAGGAAGAACAAACAACTAACACAGAAATCTATGAAGATGCAGCATCCAGAAGAAGCAAAAACTCCATAAGTAAGTGGTGATCATGAGATTACTCTGATAAACACTAAAAACAGACATAATATTGTTACATTAATTGTTGTCACAGATGACAATGACACTTAGAATAAAATCAATCTGGATTAGGGGCTCTTTCAAGAATCTCACCGACACCTTTGCGAACGGAGGAGGCACACTCCATGGAATTCCCTGTAAAGCATGAGAAACACAGGAACAGAGCAATACCTTGTTTCAACACCAATAACGCAACCAGGGTAAAAGAAAACCACAAACCTAACCAATCTGTCAGAAAACTATCAGTCCATCAAAAGCGACTGTACTTCATTCTCACAGATCTCTCAGAAATGGAGTCAATTTCAGCTTAAGCTTTTGAAGTGCTGAAGAATATGTTTCTCTTCATGGTAGCTGGAAATTCATCCAAGGCATAAAGCAGACTCATTAGTCTTCCATCATAGGTTCGTGGCCCTAATGATTTTTCATGTAGGCAGCACCGCTGCGGTGGAATTACAGCCCAGCAATGCCTGCCTTTCACGTTTCAGAGAAAAACTAAAAGGGAGGGAACGGTGACTTTCTGTAGAAATATTTTTTCTTCAGCCAAAAAGATAAGTTAAAAAAAATAATAAATTAATCCTAGCACAAATTTTCAGCATGAACATTGGAAAACTGGAATGAACATTCTTCAACTCCTTAACAAAATTGCAAATTAAATTGTCTCATTTTCTTGTTTTGATGAAAAACAGAAGCGCTCCAAGGAAAGTAGAAAATTTCTGTGATTTGCTTGCTTTGGCAGAAATGAAATAGCTTTTGATAATAATTTTTATGAAGACTATTTTTGCAGGCCTTTGCTCTTACCATCGTTTTATTAAAAACTAGGGAAGCTTCTTATTAAAATATGTGTGAAGAAATAAGCTAAAAGCAAATCATCCATCCCTATTTGCACAAGACATTAAAGGAAAATGGAGACATTAAGGTGGTGGGTTCCAACCAAAGATTTAAGAAAACTCTCTATGTCACCTGAGGCAAAATTCAGCAAACAGTAAAGGTTTCAGCAACAGCTGATCAGGAGCCTCATGGCAGAGACAGGGATTGCTTCCTTGCTACGAAAGCCTGGCTGGGAACAGGGCCCACACTGTGGGCCTCTCATGTCTCTGTCCATTGCCTAGTTCATGCTCAAGGGGGAGAATTTCCTGCAAAGATAAGTGCTGGGGGCATAAGCCCCAAATTGTGTTTCTAGCACACCGTTGTAGGTGAGAGCTGAAACGGCTATCAGTTGTTCTACTTCACCCATACAGCATCCAAAATGTGAATGGTTCAGTGTGAAAGGCAGCATCACTGCATGTTTTCCAGAGCTCATCAATGGGTTGTTTCCTTCCCAGGTCTTCTAGCTAAGTGCATAAACTTTATATGAGTGAAAGGGGTGGAAGAGGTTAATGCTGGCTCTGGAGGTTACTGACTGTGAAGATACAGTTGCTGATGAGAACAGTGTTAGCAGTTCACCATTTCAATATGATACTGTAATTTATGTAGTGACCTGCCTATTAACCCTGCCCCACTCCCACCGCATCGGCAGCAATTCAGGTTGGGTTGAATAGCCTCCATCATTGTCCCAGCCTGCCATGAGGTTTCTCAGCTCAATGCCACACTTGAATGACACTCTGTCATTATGCTATATTTAGGTAATGAAAGGTGTAATTAGCTTTGTTCTGCTGCAAGCTGATCTGACCCTGTATGCATTATAAAAGGTAATAAAATAGGTGCACAGATATAAAAACCTGAATAAGCATATTATTCAGTGTAATTTCATGAGCCAAAAACTGATGAAAGAATTGGGGTAGATGAGCCTCAGCTTCTTCAGTGCCCAACCTGACTTGTCATGAGAAGCCAAGCAAAAAGTGCAGCCAACGTATGTTGAGGCATCAACTGGGGCATATTTAATCAGTTCCCCAGTGGTGCAGCTTTTATATAATTGATGGCATTTTGTGATGATTGCTTTCTTATTACAGTACTGTATCTTATCTCTCCATTGTGAGGGGAGCAGTTTTATGCAATTGTCAGCAGCCCTGCAGAGCCAGCATTATCCAAGGCCCATGCCCTTTGTGAGGCTGTTGGCTTGTCATTAATTGTTCTGCCTGGCCTTTGTCTGGGACTTCGGCCATCTGCTTTATCGCACTCCATCAGCCTTCTGTAGGAATGAATGGAACTGATAATATAAAAGTTCTGGCAGAAGAGATACTGGGCTAGGAGCTTGGGATGCCAAATTAGTCAGTCCTTGGGACATCACACATTTTCTTAGCATGAGTAATACTAGCTGGGGAAAGGAGTTCTGCAGTATTTGCAAAAAAGTGATGATGTGTTTGATATGGATGTTATTTTTTCCAGCAGATCTTCTGTGATTTACACCAGGTGAACAGCACACCCAGTTTTGGTTAGTGTCTTAGTTCTTCATGCAAGATCCTCAAAGCTTAGTTGGTCTCTAAGACAGTGAAAAATCATTTAGGCACCCTCCCGCACCCAAACCTTTCTGCTGAAGATGAGATACTCTTCCATCCCTGTTTCCAGCTGGACCAAGGCTATGCAGTCAGATACACTAGCAAAAAAAATCCCCTGCCTGCTCTACCAGAGGCTGGTCTGGTACTTGCAGGTGGTGAGAGCACGAGAGGCTTGAGCAAAGGACATGAAGTCAAGAAAACACATGCACCCAAGCCACTGGCTCCTGGCAGCATGGCCAGTACTCCCAGCTTGCACACACCTGCACAGACCTACAGGCTCCTGGGCAATCCTGGTTTTAATGTGGTGCCTCCAAGGAGAAAGGGAGAGGAGACAACCCACCCACACCACTGTTGCAGCCCTACCAAGAAGAGCAGAGTTTCAAATCCAGCAAGACAAGGAGCTCCAGGATTTTGAAACATCTCACACACACTTGGAACTGTGCCATGGCTTTGGCAACTGTAGAATACATAGGTTCAACCACTTGTGCCCACCTCAGATGTTGCTTAATGGATGTGGTGGCTCACGGGTGTCTCATGGCATGTTCACCTCACATGATAGAGGAGCTGGGAGTGTCTGGCCAGTGTACACAGAAAACAGACCTTGGAGGAGCTAAATGAATGGTCCTACACCCTTTTCACATAGTGGCAATGATCAAAAGGCTGTTGGAGACATGGGAAAGAAACGTACATCTTGCCCATGGACTTCAGTGGGCCTTAAAGCATGGCTTGTGATCAGCAGCATATGAAGTCTCCTTACAGAAGTCTCCCACAATAAAGATGTTCCACCAGATGCAGATGCTTGTAAAACATTTCTCAAGCAATTATAAACAGGTAATGCTTAAATTGCGTGGGAATATATGTACATAAAGTGAAACAGTTCTGCTTTTTTTCACTGATGAACAGGAATATGGGTGTTTGCTTGTGGTGGGAAGAAGGAATTTCTCAGACATATTTCCTAGGTGAGGCAGGAGCTGTTGGTGAATTTAACTGAAGTACAAAAGGCAAATATTCCAGTCATTGCTGTCTGGAATGGCTGTGACCACCAAACAACTCTTGCAAACCCACCCTTTCCACCCTGCTATACCACCACCTGGGGTGTCTTTAACCCCTATTTTGTATGCTGTGTACAAAGGAATAAATATATATTTTTAAATAGCATGAAACTAGTTCTCTCATGAAAAAAAAAAAGCACTGACTCTCACAGAAGTGCACAGGCAGTACTAAATGCTTGTAAGCATATTGCCCTATGGCATGGGTGTCCAAACTTCTGGTTTGCCTGGGCTGCATTGAGTGAAGAGGAACTGTCTTAGGCTGCATATAAAATATATAATGTACTTAATATATACAAGTAACAAAACTTCTTTACTATTGGTTTATTAAATTGTTTATGAAGTAACACGAGTTCAGTTTTAATAATTAAATAAGAAAACATATGTGTCTGCTTAATAAGAAAAAACACGTGTCTTCACAGGCACACACACACAGGTAGGCTGAACTATTATTATGGGCAATCCCTGCGCTTTGCTCACCATGCAGGAGAAGCACCCCTAACATGTAATACACACAGAGTTCAATTTGACTGTGTGCACGTTGCAGTTATCACCACACTGCTCCCTCCCTTTACAGCGTCTGTTGTCACCCACGCAGTCCACACCTGAGCTACACACAATCAATTCATGAAAATATCACTAAAAATCACATTATAATGTTATAAGTTTATAATCGTGTGAGGCCTCAGTACTAGTTGGGCCACAGGGTGGACATGCCTGCCCTGTGGTAACATGACAAGAATGACAAGAAAAGGAACCCTTTAAAGTTCACGGTATTTTTTTTTTCTGTGTAATATTTAACCTACTCTTCCAATTACAAATTCCCCCATAGCACATCACCTTTATCACAGTAAATTAGGTTTTTCTACCCACATGCCCAGTTCCCACATTCCAGGACACAGGACTGAGTTCAGGAAGGAGCCAGGAGCATGAAGGAGCAGGGGGGACACAAAACCAAAGCCACCGCTACCATCAAACACCTAGCCCAGGAATTACAGGGAATAAAGCCCCGTGTTTCTTGGGAGGCCAGAACAGATTTCCTAATGATCCTCTCAGGTCTTTTGAATTAGTTCATCTGGGGTTTAAGCTGCTACCCAACCATATCAACAGACTGGTTGCAAGAAGTTGTAGCACCGATTTTTTTTTTTTTTTTTTTTTAATTCCCTTTTTTCCCCTGAAGAGCCAGACAAAGCCACAGCCAGATCCTCCACATCTACAAGCCCAAACCTGCCGTGGGCCCAGCTGGACACAGCCTGGGAGCAACCCACAGCAAACAGCTCCCCAGAGCTGCGGTGTGACATTGCTGCCGCCCACACTTTCGCTCAGGAATGCCTCTGGTCTTGGGAGATGACGGATATTTTCTCCTGATGCTACCCCGTGGAAAAACAAACACATAAACCTTCTGACAGCCCCATAACCTGCCTGCTACCGGGAGGTGGGAAGCCACACCCTGCAAGCCAAAAATTACCCCGGGTTAGGGCAGGCGCGGGGAGCACTGGGTACCCGCTCTCATGCATCACTCTGCCACAAACTTCCTCCTTCAGCTTGGGAAAGTCACTTACTGCCACCGTGTAGGTAGGAATAGCAGCAAGGCATGTAAACATTTTTCCATTTGCTGTTCGTAAAATAGGGTGGTGCCAGGGTCCTGCCCTGCAGAGGGGCACGAGGAAAATGCACTGAAGGTGCTGATGCAGTTGGAATGCCGGGTTGGGGGATGCACACATTCCTGAAATAGATTTCCTTGGGGTCAAGTTTCTCCTGAGGTGGCGTTTCAAAAGCTAAATATAAAGTGGTAGTGAGCTACCTCTTGGGATAAATCTGGTACTTAGTTATTCATAGCTTCGATGTGTCTCGTAATGTTTTTATCAGGGCTGGCTCCTGTGCTTATTAAAAATGCTAGTAACGTCCTGTTTGACTGGGTTTTTTTGGCCTTAAGTGATACTGCTTGCAGAAAACAATGAAAATGTGACACTTCAAAATAAATGTGTTCTTTCCAAGGAAATCTGGCTCGGCTGCCTGATAAATTCTACCATTCAGTCAGTTTCTGGAATTTAAAGAATCCCTCCCCATCCTTCAGCTGGTATTTTCTTAAAAGTAACTATCAGGAATTATCAAACGTGGGGAATTCCCAAAGGCACTAACATCCCAGCTGGATCAAAGCGTGGCAGCGATAAGATCGGTGACTGCATACATCCCTATTCTGTGGAAGGTAGGTGGGCGGAAGAATAAATACAGTAGAGGCCATGCCAGAAGCTAATGCAACACAAACACTCAGCTACCCCAGATGCATTTTCATCAGGCTTTGTCTGTGACAGACCGTCTTCCCACCTGCGGAGAGAGGAGCAGTTCAGTTGGAGTTAATCTGGCACCGGGTCACACTCAGCATCTCCACTCCTCTGCTAACCCTTTGGCTGAGAGAAGGGCTGTTGCCCAAACTCCTTCTCCCTTCCCCTTTCTGAGCCAGACAAGCAGGGCAAGAACCATCAGAAATACCGTGCATACTGATGGGCACAAGACTGATGATGAAAAAGATAGCATGGGACTGAAGAAGATGCACCAAATGTGGTTTTCCACAGTTCCTGCAGAATTTACATTCCTTTACAGATCCCACAAAGCTGAAGTTCCTTTATAGTCCTTTAAAAGATATTGTGTCTCTGATGATTTCCTGCCAAAAGGTAGCCTAGACTTCACATTTCATCCTACATCAAAATAGTTTTAGTGATTTCACATTTCTGCAGCAGATGTTGGTATCTGCCATAGAAATGTGCTTTAGGAGTACAAGAATCATCTTTACAGACAAAGGGGTTCAGGTAACTTTTGCAAACATCAAAATATGTATATTCAGATTCATGCATTTATTTAGAATGATAGAATCTTTAGATTTGGAGGGGATCTTCAAAGTTCATCTAGTACAATCCCTCCTCTGTGGCCTATCCTTTCTTTTGCAAAAGCTAGTTTTGCTGCAAAATTGTCACAATAACACTGCACATACCACATACTTGAGCACTAGCAGAGGTACTACAAGCATCCTACGCCCAGCAGCCCAGTGCACACAGCCTTTATAGACATTCTGAAGGCCATGCAATTAGTCTTGGCTGCAGCAATTCGATTTCCTGCGGTGCATTAAAAGGAGAGTGGCCAACAGGTCAAGGGAGTTAATCCTCTCCCTCCATTCTGCGCCGGTGGGGCCATATCCAGTTCCAGGCTCTCCAGTTCTCCAGGGAATACAGGGAACTACTGGAGAGTGTCCAGAGGAGGTCTACAAAGATGTACAGGGGGCTGGAGCACCTCACTTCTGAGGAAGGCTGAAAGACCTTGAGCACCAGGTCTTAGGCACCTCCAGGGATGGAGCACCACAGCTGTCTGGGCAGATTGTGTCAAGACCTCACTACCCTGCGTAAATATTTTCTGTGTAATATCTTACCTAAATCTCCTCTCTTAGTTTAAAGCCATTTCCCCTTGCCCTATCACTATCTGCCTGTGTAAAAAGTATCCCTCCTGCTTATAAGCTCCCTTTAGATACTGGAAGGTTGCAAAGAGATTCCCTGGAGCCTTCTCTTTTCTGGACTGAACAATCTCAGCTCCCTCATAATGTCTTCATGGGAAAGGTGTTCCAGCTTTCTGACCATCCTTGTGGTCTCTTCCAGACCCACTTCAACAGTTGCATATCCTTCTTGTGCTGGGGCCCCAGGCCTGGACGCAATACTCCAGATGGGGCCTCACAAAAGCAGAGCAGAGGGGAACAATCGCCTCCCTGCTTCAGTGCCACCCCTCTTTTGATGCAGCCCGGGATGCAGTCAGCCTTCTGGTCTGCAGGCTCACACTGCTGGATCATGTCCAGCTTCTTGCCCACCAGAAACCCCAGTATGTTAGGGCTTTGCCCACTATGGCTTTTATGACTATTTTTACTGCTCATTTCATTGCCAGAGTTTGCATTTTCCACATACTGATTGCTTTGAGGTACATCAATTCATAAAATACTAGCAGAGGATGTGCTTTTAGCATGTTTTTTTCAAGGACTGGGAAGAGATTGTTAGGATCATAGAATCACAGAATCATAGAATCGTTTGAGTTGGAGGGGACCTTTAAAGGTAACCTAGTATAACTCCCCTGCAATGAATAGGGATACCTACATCTAGATCGGGTTGCTTAGAGTCCCGTCCAGCCTGAACTTGAATGTCTCCAAAGATGGGGCATTCACCACCTGTCTGGGCAAGATATGCCAGTGCCTCACCACCGTTATTGTAAAAAACTTCTTCATTACATCCAATGCAAATGTCCACACTTTTAGTTTGAAACCATTTCCCCTTGTCCTATCACAAAAACAACAACAGCAATAACAAACAAACAAAAAACCCCAGCTAATGAGCCTGTCCCCTTCTTTCTTATAGCCTTCCTTTAGATACTGAAAGGCTGTTATCAGGTCATCTCACAGCCTTCTCTTCTCCAGGCTGAGCAGCCCCAGCTCTCTCAGCCTGTCCTCACAGGGGAGGCATTCAATCTCTTGGCTCATTTTTGTGGCTGTCCTCTGGACAAGCTCCAACAGCTTCACATCTCTCCTGTACTGAGGACTCTGCACCTGGATGCAGTACTCCAAGTGAGGTCTCACAGCTCAGAGCAGAGGGGCAGGGTCACCCCCCTCGCCCTGCTGGCCACACAGCAGGCATGTCAGCCACACCACACAGCTTGGTGCCATCCACAAACTTGCTGAGGGTACACTCAATCCCACTGACGATGTCACTGATGAAGATTTTCATACTCTTTGGGGTCAGTCACAGTGTTGGCTCTGTTAGTGTTGCTTTTTCCATTTAGCTGTTATAATTCACCACATTAGGATGCTAATGCGATATTATTTAAAATGTGCTCAGTGCTTCACAGGCAAGGCACACATCATCTCATAAATGTGACAAACATCAAAGGAAAATGACAGCACGTAATGATATTATCATGTTGAAAGTTTGGGTGAAAAGGCACTAAAAATTCCCCCCAGTCAGAAAAGTATTCTGTTATTTTTTTACATTCCAGTTTGTGCAGAAAACAAGAAAGCACTAGTGCTCAAAGACTACTGTCATTTTTCCAAGATCTTGTGTCAGGCTGCAGTTTTCTGCAAAATGCTTTTCAGAGGAGGAATGTGCGTGGAAACAGCAGTGATAGACAGGTAACTATTAAAGATGACAGAAACAGGATATGGTGCCAGGAAGTATTTCAAAGACACAAGCAACAAAATAAGAGTCTGGCAGCTTTAAGCCAAATTTGCATGCATGCTCTAAAGGTAAGCGTATGTCTAAATAGTGGGCTGAATAAGAACAGAGTTATGCACATATTCAAGTTCTTTGATGAACAGTTTCTTATTAGCGGGTTTAATTTTATACAGCGGAAAGTGCCAGAGCAAGTTACTAGGGTGTTAATAGAGAGCATAGTTGCTGACCATGCTCAGCCAGTGGCTGGAAAGCCTTATGGGATGGTGTTAAAGAGCATACCAGGGCAAAATTAGCTCTGCTGTGAATTAAATATATTTCAAAACATAGCCAAACTGTTAATAACAAGATGAGACATCAAGGAAAGCATCAAGGATAACGAGTTAATCATTAAGTTATTTCTGTCTGTTTGTATTGTCAGACAAAGTAGCAGTCAAAACATTCAGAATGTTGCCTCGGTGCTAGAAAATCCACAGGGAAAATACCTTTTTGGCACTTAAAATAACAATTTTCATGCTACTGAGTCATCAAAATTAGTTCTGCATTGTTAAACTTTAAAGGAATTCTACAGATAAATGAGCCAATGAAGTGACTCTGAGAAGTACAGAATATTCAATGCCAATTGTGCTATGATGGAAAATAATTTATGATGGAAAATAAAATCCCCTTACATTGCTTTTAGTACTTTCTTGACTTCCCCAACATCAAACATTACTGTTTGTGTGCTTGACTAAAGGATATTTAACAGACCAACAAAATGAGAAGGATTTACTTAACACCTGCACTGATTCAGAAAACAGATTAGACCTGCCTCCCTGCCTCAGCCTTTGGCGAGGACATTTTTCCTTCTCTTGTTAGGATCAATGGTATCTCAATCACTGCCATGGCCTTGCCAGAAAAGGTCAGAAATTATGGGGAGAATATCACAAGCTTTCTCAAGATTCACCTTCTCATTTCTAGTAATGTGGCTGGCAAGTCAGAAACCAGCCTATTCTGGTGAGGCTACTGTTAGCACACAAAGCTGTAGAGGTAGAAGGAGAACAAAGGGAAACTACAGATGTCTGCCCTCTGGTGACTGAGCAAAACCACTGGAAAAGAAGTGCCCATAAAAAGCTGATTCTCAGTTTGGTCATAGCTGTCTTGCTGACTGCTGAAGAGTTATGGAAATTGGGAAAGTCCTTATAAAAAGGAAGATACGAGTCTAGAGAATTTTCTGTGTTTCCTTAGGGGAACTCTACAAATAATATCTACTGTGTTACTCCCACTTGACATGAGCATTACGTCCCTGACAAAGAGATCTAACATGTTTGGGCAAAACACTGCAAATTATTTTTATCGGTCAATGTCCTCATTTCCTCAGTAAAACACTCTCCTAATGAATTCCTTAAGATATTCCCCTGTTATTTCCTCCATGAATGCTGGATGCTACGATTTCACTTTTTATCTTATACCTGGTATAGCAGCACAGCTGGCTGTGAGACACTCACAGATGTCTAATCCTCTATGATGTCAGGGCATTTCAGAAGCCCAAGTGGCATGCTGCACTATCACAGGCTACAAGCACGTATCTGAATGCAATCACCTTTCCTGGGAAACTATTGTGTGTCAGAGATCCCCAGCCAAATTCCTGTAGACGTGATCATTTGTAACTACAGTGTTTCAGCCTACCAGCAAAACGTACCTCTGAATCTAACATGGTAGAAACAGCTTAGACTCCTGTCTCTAAGATGCAGAGAAGTGCACGTAGCCCTTTGGAAGCCCCTTGGGTCAACACGTGAATTTTCCTGAGAGGGTCAGCGGCGGTGTGAGCAACACAAGTGTGCCTCAGCCTTCTGCACCCCCACAGCTCCTGCACAAAGGCATTTCTTCATCTTGCAGACTCCTCATTACCTCCCTGCAGGGCCATGTTTCTGCATGCAGGGTGGTGGTTCCCCTTCACCCTCGTGCAGAGCTGCAGAATGCGGATGAGATAACTGGTCCCAGGCAGCCTCAGGCAGCCACGCAGGTATTAAGCCCTCAGCCTGCAGTTTTTCAAGCACCGAGAGCAGGTTTGTGATTATCAGCAATTACCTAACTGGGTTGGGTATTTCCACTCCTACCCCTCTCTTGTTTGGTCACAAGATGTTTAATTAGAGAGATGAAGAGAGTTTCATTATATCCTCATTGCTGCCTTTCACGGGAGAAGAATTGCAGAAATGCAACAAGCCCAATTTCCTTGCAATCAAGATTAATTTGAAAGCTGTCCAGTGAAAGTAGACTTCTTCTGAACTGTAACATACTTGCAGCTACTGGGATAGTGGAGGCTGTAAAAGTTCTGAGATGTAAAAGACAGAACAGACAAAGTTTATTTCCCTCAAGTAAGAACACTTTCAAGAAAGCTTTCAAAAAAGTTAGCTGCAGGATACAATCATTGTCAGTACTACATGCTTCAGTAGATTCCTTGATATTATGCTTATTTCCCGGCAAAGAAAAAAACATATATTACTTGGTATGTTCATTTACTGGGCATTTCTGAGTAACAGCTGTGACAAAACAAGAAGTTTGTTGTTTTACTGGATGTAATAAGACTTTTACACTGAAGTGAAGAGCAGTGAAGTTCTCTGTTTTTTTCAGAGCCATGTGGATCTGTATGTCACAGGTGGAAAGCAATCTGGTCATTACTACAGGACACAAACACAATTTGCAAAAGAATGAATTTGGAACAGATTTTCAAATAGAATTACAAAAGAATGTTTGTCAACACCATTGTTGGAAATAATCAGTTTTTAAAAAATATTTCCAATTATTTTGAGCTATTTTCTAGAAAAGTTACTTTGAGCACCTCTGAGACTGTCACAGGAGTTTAAACAAGATTGAGAAGATAATTCCTGACCTTTGAATATCATGTGCTTTTATTTCAGTCGAGAATGATTCACAGCAACTACAGTAACCTACAAACAGGATCCTTGTGTAATCACATTCACAGCGAATACTTCAGCAAACCCACTAGTGCACAGCTTCCTATGATAATATACCACATTTCACTACATTCCACATAGCGCTATGCACATCATAGCCCAGTGAATGGTGCCTGCTTTGAAGCAACTTTAATCACCAGAGTCCAAATCCGTGAGCTCATGGCAAAACACTCCAGTGGTCTAGAAAAGGATCCACACAACACGAACAAACAACTGCAGAGCTTCAGAGCCCAAAGTCAGTGAGATGCAACAGACATCTGATATTCACATTGTCATCGAAATCTTTAATAATGGAGTGGGCAAGTGCCCACGTGTCCAGAAGCAGCCAGGAGGAACCAGAGGAAAGGACCAGAGCCAGATGTGGTGTCAAGCACATAAACTTTATGTCCGCATTCTTTTTCAGGTGATATTTTTTCCTTCCCAGTGCTGCATCACTGTCCCTCCACCTGTGAAGCTGTAGCTGAAAGGACATCATTTTATCAGAAATATTTTGGGGGGTAACAGTGCTGTATTGCCATCAGGAACATTTCTTACAGAAAATACTCAAATTCACTTGTACTGATCCTAACTGCAGCTAATGCAGCAATTAATACTCATGTCATTAAGACAAAACATACCACCAAGTACTTTTGTGCATAACCCCAACTTCATAATTGTTTCAATAGTAATTGGAGAGCTTAAATCTAATTTTCTTTCTTATCTGTTAGAACTGAAAAATGGTATTTCTACCAGCATATATTATCATTGTTTTTTGCAGTCTTAACAGGAACTGGAGCCTAAAAGAGCTGGATGCTAGATGGGGCTCATTGTGAAGACAATAGTACTATGCCCAGATATCCATTTCTGAAACAGAAGAAAGAAGTGCTATTCAGTGTCTTGAGGAATCATGACACATTTTATCTCCATCTTCTGAGCTGTTAATGGTAAGTGATCACAACTTTTATAGTTCATTTTATGAGGGCTGCTCTGAAAGTAATGCCTCCTATTTTATGATGTTGGTTCACAACGTCAGAGGCTGATGCTGGTGGCACGGCAGTAGAGGCTGAACCTTCCCACAAGTATCCCATGACATTTTGTTGCTGTGTGACTGATGGCAGCAGAGGGGCAGTCTGATAAAACGGTGTCTGATGTGGAAGCACGTATGAAGCAAAGGAATGGAACTGAATTCCTCCTCGTGGAAAAAACTGCATCCACTGACATTTGTTGACACTTGCTGAATGTTTATGGATAGATGCTGGCACAGTTGGGGAGTGGTGGCACTGCCATGAAAGACAAGCTATGTTCTGGACAGCTACACATAGTTGTCCCACCACAAAATGAAGAGTGTCTCTATCAGCTCATCTGCTTCAGTCAGCAGATTATGACCAGGGGACTGTGTGTGGAGCTGAATACCAACTTCAGTGCTTTGGAAACAATGGTAAGAACACTGGAATATTGCTATGTCTGTGCCAGGTTGGCCCCACAAATGCTCATACAGGAACAGAAAGAACACTGTGTGTCAGGATCTACTGAGCCAATATGAGGCTGAAAGTTTGCTGGATCTCATCATTACTGGTGACTAGACATAGTGTCACCACTATGAGCTGAAGTCACAATGACAGTCTACAGAGCAGCAGATATGTCAATTCCTCATTGAAGAATAAGTTCAAGACAAAGTGGTGTGCACTGTCATTTGGGATAGGAAAGGGGTGATCCTTCTGGATTTCCAGGAATCCAGACAAACCATCAACTCTGACCACTATACAGTGATGCTGATTAAGCTGAAAGTTTGAGCTTCCAGAGTAAGGCCAGAGAAGAAGACAGTCTTTCTCCTGCAACACTATAATACCAAACCCTGTATCAGTTTGAAGATTATGGAACACACTGCCAATCTTGGCTGGACTGTCCTACAGCACCACCGCATAGCATGGATTTGGTGCCTTCTTAATTCCATCTATTTGTGTCAATGAAAAACGTATTTCATGGGCAACGTTCCCCTAGCAATGACACTGTCATAGCAGATGTGAACGAATGGGTCACCGTTCCTGGTACAGATTTTTGTAAGCATGGCATGCTCTTGCTTATCGCTGGTGAAAATGCAGAGTGATGACTATGTTGAACAACAGTGTTTTGTAGCTGAGAATTTGTTCTATCAAATAGTGTCATTGTGCTCTTTGCATCTGCTGTAATTTCCATGGAATAAATAGGAGGCAATACTTTTAGAGGATATGTGCTCCTACATATAAGAGAAACTGTAAGATGTTGGATTCCTAGGCTGGTACGAACAAGCAGACAGACATTCCTTTCAAAGACATACAGGTAAACCAAATGCTCTTATAGTCCTACAGGATTACCAAGAGAGCATTTCCTCACTCTCCTTAGTGCAGTTAGTGTTTCTCAGCACTGACTTCTCTCGCTACGCAAGAAGTACTCCTGGGTGATTGAATCCCAGTCTTCTGCAGCAGAACACACTGCCTTTTTCACTCAATCCATGGGATTTCATGTTTCAAGGGTTGCAGGAACCAATGGCACCTTGAGTGGGAGCGAAATCCCTGGTTTTGCTATTCTTCACTTCTGATGAGATAAGACCTGACAAAGCTGATCCCTGATTTCCGGCTCTGCTGACTGCCTCCCCAGCCCACCATGGGGATGGGGACAGTGCCCTGCTCACCTTCCTCCCCACACCACTCTACACAAATTCAGGCACATGAGAATCATACACTACGAGTGGAAACACCTTGCAAGCTGGTTTCCCACAGAGGTTATTTACTCACTTGAAATGTCAGCTGGGCTCTTTCGCTCCCCCTCCTTTCCCCTCCTCCTCCCTGATCCTCATCTAACAAAGCAGATGAAATGCAAGGAAGAAATGTCACTCCAGCAAGCAAGTTCGCTTTGGGGCATAAGTTGCACTTTGATAATGGTATTTGTTCTGTGGGTGGTCAAATTCCCCTCCAACTCCCCTGTTTGGTCCCAACCATTATCTCATGGAAAGATAAGGTTCATTAGTAGCTCCTCTAAGCTGTGGACACTGAGGAGCTCATGAAGAAGCATGTTCATTGGCCATAGTGCTTATTAATGATTTCTGCTTTTGTGCACCTTTTAGATTTATTTTGCTGCATTTTCTGTATGGAAAGTCTTTTAAAAACTTTCAAAAATGGGTACACCTCTGAAGAGTGTGTATGTGTGCTACACATACATACACATAAGCATACATATGTTTATTATTACAGTTAAAACTAATGAAGCACTGTGTATCTAAGTACAAGCAAAGGTTTACTAAAAACATCAATTTCTAAAACTTAACTTAAACTCAAGTACATTTATACCATTTGTATTTTCCCAAGTTAGGCTTTAAATTCATATATCTCACTTAATTGCAGCCTAATCAATTGCATTATACTATAGATCTGGTAGCAGAAATAGATCCTCCTGTTTCTGTTGGTTAGGAGGAGGCTTTTCAATTCTGTAGCTAATGAAAATGACACCAAGAGAATGTAAAGTGATTTGCTATAATTTCTCTTAAAACTGACTCACACTTTAGAGTTTCACTCCCCAAAATATTTACTGGCTTTATACTGGCATAACTTATTCCATATGGAAGAAAAAAGGGGATCCTGGAATGCATCCTGCCTCTACTCTAGAAGTAAAGTGTAACTTTTAAAATACCAGCCCTGTCCTGAAATTTTCTAGGTAGGGCCTATATGAAAAATAGAAGATGAAAAGGAAGATTTAATATAAGCACACAAAATGAGGAGCAGTACAGAGAAACTAGGCTGGAACACCTATCTTTTTTTCTAGAGCATGAACAACAAACTTTCAACATGAAAGGAATACTTCTCCACATAAAACAAATCTAGATAGCGCTACTCTTCACCACAAGATTACATTGCCATCATTAATGCAGAGAAAATAAATTTAAAAAATGATGTCTATAGGAAAATAAACAATATAATAGGTACAAAGGGTAACATTATAGAAATATAATAGTTACAAATGTTAAGTATTTAACAAGTAAACAAGAGCTTTTGAAAGCATAAAGCCTTCAGATTTTCCATTTTGAAATGGGATAACTTTTTGTTCTCAAATTTATTTCATTTACCTTGCTAGAGATAATTGCAAGGACAGACATGAACAGCATTTATTCTGTATGACAAGTTTAACTTACTAGCCAGAGTTTGGAAATTTCTGTTATCTCAACATTAATTTTTACTCTGATCAAGGAGAAAATACACATTTAGTGTCTTTTCTGATGCCCAAATTATGAGGCCATATAGCACTGGGATCCAAGCACCTTCTCCTCTGATCCTCTTATCTGTTTACACGAGTGAAGTCTTTTAGACAGAGAGCAGGTTCCAATTTGCCTGGAAGTCGAATCTTTCAAAAACAATCAATCTGGTGGTAAAACTTGAATATATAGCTAAGTCTCTGAGGACCAATATATGAATTATGCATATATGAACATTCAAATGTAAACACATGCATGTTTATCATGGGCTTATCTATCCAGGCTTTACACAATGATGTTGGAAATAGGGGAAACAAGTAAAAAGCAACAGCTGGCAAAATTTTAACTTACCCTTTGCCTATATGTATGTGTAAAGCTTTTTTGCTTTAAGTGACCTCCCCTCTCTTCTTCTTTTGACAACCAGCAGCAATGTTCCCCTATCTTATGGAAACAATCCATCCTCTAAAAAGTGAATCTGAGATAATCAGCAATAAAGCTGACTTATCTCCAGGAGGTGACAAATACCAGCTTCTCCATATGTTCATGGGGAGCATAAGCTTTCTGGAGTATGGTCACAGGAGACAAAGAGTGGAGCTCCTTCCAGGCCAACCGGCACCTTCTTCCTGGCAATCAGTGTGAGATGGGTATCTAAATACCCCGATGATGTCACTGAGTCAACACAGAGATCCAGTTTTTTGGGTGCTAGGAAAACAGAGATCTGGCTGAGAAAGGGTCATGACTGATTCGTGCCTTGCATATATACATACACATACATATACACATCCCTTTTCCATATAGGATTGAAGAAAGGTAGCGGAGAGCACAATCCATCCAGAGCTGTCACTGCCACCCAGATTGCAGATGCACATACTTCTGTGCTGTAAAAGTGCTCTAATGCAAATGCTATGGATTTGGCTGTGGAAAGGCTCCGCGAGGCAAAATAATAAAAATAATTAATAAGTTGAGGTTTTTTCAAGATTTGTTTGCTACAGTGATCACTCAACTGCCTGGGGTGCAAGCAGCCTGGCTCAGCAGCCTCCAGTGCAACAACACGGCAAGCCCAGCAGCACCTTGCTCGGTGCAGAGAGGCAGCAACCATCCAGGCTGTGCTGCCCTAGACCCAGTGCAGACAGCAGTGATGGCCTGAGAGCCAAGCTGTGGCTTGTTGGCCCTGAGGGTGGTGGCAGGGTGGTTTCACTGTGTGGGGCTAGAGAATACAACCTTCTTTGTATAGCTGTGTATATATATGTGTGTATATGTGTGTGTGTGTGTATACATATATATATGTATATATATATATCTTCTATTCTATTCTAGATGTTACCTTGGTCATTGGTATTATTTTTACCATGTACATCTGCATGGGTTGGCAAAAGAGGGAAGAAGAGAATGGGAAACTCAACTGAACAAAACATTAGAGTTTCTTTAGTCCTTCCCACACCATGCCCCATAGACCCCCATCAGGAAATCCCATCTAAACTTGAAAGCAATAGATACACAAATGGTCATTCTGACAGAAATTCAAAATGATTGTTCATATGGTTTGGGAGCAATGACTTATCACATCTTATTCTTTGCAAGTATTGCATGCACTGAGAGTTTGAAAAGAAGTTTGCGGTCATATCACCATCTGCAAGGACAGAAAATATTTCTCCAAGTTCTCACAAATTTTCACCATTGTCTGCTCCTCCAGCCAATATAAGACGAAACCTTTACAGAAGCATTCCATTTCCTGCATCCCTTTGGAGAAATTTCTATGAGATAGTTCAGTCCACCAGATATGGACACCAAATAGAATGGACTCATGCAGGTCCCTCAAGTGGTGCACACAGTCCCAGCCAACAGCCTTTCAACTTGGAATCAGAAAGTGTCACTTTGGGAGACTTAACTTGCCATGTGTTTTAAGCAGTCAAGTAAAAGGATGGCAGTGTCCTGGGATGCAATAAAGATAAAAAGGTGAAAAATTCTGTTTGGCTGACCATAAAATGCTGCACAGCTAGATGCTCATGGACAATGCTTTTGAACATTTTTACAGGCTTTGGGGTTAGTTATGAGCTCACCAGTTCATGAACTCCTTGTTGGCCAGGACCCAGAGCTGACACCAGCTGGGCACTTTTCAGTCTTTATAAAGTAAATTATACTTCAGGAGGCTGTCACTTTTTGCACAAATAAGGAAAACCTGAGATCACGCCATACCACAAAATAACGTGCCAAAGCAGAGTCATTGAGGCAAACCCTGCTGTACTCATCTCCCAGCTTCGGAAAGCAGATGCCTGGGTGCTGCTCATGGACACGGGCAGCACACACAGTGATGAAACAGTTTGAAAGTGCAGGGCTTGCTGGTGTAACTGGTGTTGCTGTGTCTGTTAGCAAGCAGTACTTGGTCTGCAGGCTCCAATGTGAGGACAGCCTCTGGTCTACACTGTAAAGAAATTTGAGATTGAAGCTGCTGGCTATATAGGGGATACAATATGAGTATAACTCTGATTTCCACAGAGCTGCAGGTGATCTGGACATTTGAGATCAGCTTTCAGCAGCTCTTGTCACAAAAGGATGAGTACTCTTATGGTGGGTGCAGAGGTCAGTACCTGGGAGTCAGTCTGGTCTCAGTCCCATTACAGAAGAAGGTATGTGACCTGCAGCATGAGTCTTGACATCCCAGGGCTCAGTTCTCCCAGCTCTCATAAAATAAAAATAAGATACACCGGGACCCTTTCATTTTAATACCCTGATAAGTTGCTGTTGCACTGTGAAACTCTATTGAGTAACTTTAAGAGGAAAGTGAAAATTGTGTTCTTGATTGCTATTTTATGAAAAGGGATATTCATTATCTCTTGATTAGCCAATAAAAGTGAGTTCAGTGCAATAAATAGAGAGGAGAACTGAATTTGAGAAGCAATCTCTCAGTACTTTGTGGACTGTCTGACCTTCAGCTGAAACCACTACATTCTTCATCATCCAACCAACACTTCTGTAAGAAAAAAAGCAATGTAAGGTACCACAATTGGATTTGCCATGCAAAAATGAAGTAACTGAGGACATCAGGAGGTTTGTTGCCACTTCTGTTGGTAGTTATAAACTTGCATTTAGCAAGCATGTAGTATTCAGAAGTCTGGATCAGACACTATAACTTATCCTCTGTGCTGTAATGCTACCAGACAGCTCCACATAGGTCACTTTTATTTTAAGGATCTTTCATGTAGACATATTGAATAATCTTTCTTTTAGTATAAAACAGAGAATGATGTCTCTCTGATGGCCAGCACTCATAGCAACTCCATGAAACACAAGAGAAGTAGGAATGGGCTAAGAAGCTAGGCAGGGCTTTGCAAACTTCCACAGAGTCAGTATGCCTGAGCTGAGCTGGACATTTCGTACCTCTCAAGGCTTCACTCTTGCTCCTTTGGACTATCCCCACCAAAAACCTTTTCTCTGATATCTGAGCAGAGACAAGGTCCCATTACACAGCCCATTATGCAGTAGAGCCCTGGGCTTAGCTGCAGTCCTAGTACTATAAAGGACTCTTACTCAGAAACAGAGTTTCCAATCCAGTTTGTATATTTTCACACAGATGTAGTTTCTCCAGAAATGGGTCAACACCAGGATGGCAAAATTTGCAGATGGAGCTGGTAACTTTATATCATTAATACCAATGAAGGCCATAGGGAAACTAAGAACAATACGGGGCAAGCAGATGAATGTGAAAATCACTAATGATAAGTGTAGATAATGCCTACTACAAAGTACAATGGAAAATTACTCACACTTGCATTTGGTGTATACATTACCTGTCATTGCCCGTGGCCAGGGAGAACTTAGCTTAAATAGGTGAAAGAAAAATCTCCATAGATGGTACAGGGAGCCAAATAAGTAAATAGAGTATTAACAAGTATGAAGGATGTGACAGAAAACCAGAATGAACATATTCTAGTAATGGAGTTTTTCTAACGTGAAAGGAACTAATAGCTGCTTTTGACTGAGTCACTGGTCTACAGCAAATATCAGCTCTGCAAAAAGCTAATGGGTGTTACATATCCCCTTTTTGTGTGTGAAAGGAGAAAGTCACTTATAAGGTAGCTGGAAACAATGGAAGACAATGTCCATGCCAAGGTCCAATCCGGAGGCAAATGTTTGGGCAGAGGTGACTGCAATTGAATGGGTGTGAACACTACTTGGCAATGTGTGTGTGTGTGTTGTGGCAGAGCAAGGAGAAAACCCAAGAGATGACAGGCTGAAGAGCCACAGAGCTCCCTGCGGCTTAGAAATGATTGGCAGAACAGACACAGAGGTTGCAAACAACAGGACTTTCCACTGTATGCTCCTGTTGTGTTCGTGGCTTGAAGAGTCATGAGCATTCTTTGCAAATAAACAGGTTATGTCAATGCACGTATCTGGCTTATGTCAACCATTTCTCCTCCTAAAAGAAAAAATCCTACAAGGCCTTAAATAATGATTTACCTCTCAGACCAAAGGGGAAAGTGTTTACTGTGCTTGCTGACACACTATTAAATGTGATTGAAGAAGAAGAGTAAGTAATAGATACGGATGAGGGTATGTGGTTCAGGAAGGAGAAATGGAATGATAAGCAGTTGATAAGTTTTTGTAGAGAATCTGGAAAGTGTAGGGGTGCTTCCTTTGCAAGTAAGGCAAATAAGCAGAGGTGGGAGAGGAACAATCCCTCTAAACAGTGGAAGAGGATGGGGAATACTTCATATGTAGTTCGTATTCCTTACCACAAAGACAAAAGAACATTCAGTGAAACAAACAAACAAACAAACAAACAAAAAGAAAATTAATAATCTGCACCTACATATGAAACTAATCTGGAAGAAAAGCATGGTGACTAAATGCTGAGAGACCACTGAAATGGGATTAAACTGCTATAAGAATAAGGACATGGAGATGACCAGTTTGTTTCTATGGGGATAGAAGATCCTATATTTCCATACATTAGCAAAACATAGGCTACCCATAATTATGTGCAAGTTGGATATTTTTTTGGTACTACCTGAAAACATCTAGAACTGCTCAGTACTCAATAGATTAAAGAAGATACTGGTCAGAAGTACTGGATGAGAATATATTTTGGGGCATGCACACTAGCCTATGGCTTTCATTAGAATAGCAGAACATCTATAAATGTAGGCACCTTACTATTCAGGAATAGAACTAAGTTATAGGGAGAGGTATCTGAGCAAGTACCTCTAGTCCTATTGCACAACCTACTCTGCCATTCTGTAACATGGTTACAGTTAGGAACCAATCATGGAGGCTTCCTGACTTTCTGCAGTGCATTCACCAGGTCCCAGTACAAAAGATGTCTCTTGGAGAACAACACTCAGCATGAGCAAAAGTAGCAGAACCAGATCCAAAGAACAAAGAAAAAAAAAGAAGCAAGGGATTTCTTCTTCACGTACATTCAACTACCTGGTACATCTCTTAAAGATCTGCTTGACTTTGGTTTATTCTTCCAGACTCATGCACCAGGGCTCTGGAAACAAGAAAGCTGCAAACAGCAGCTGAGAAATAGCAGCTGATGTAAAAGTAGCAGCTAAGCTTAACATGCAGTACATGCATACATTCTGTCTGCAAGGAAAACCTCCACAAGAAATCTAGTGGGCTATGGGGCGAAGTCCCACTGGCTATGAAGGTCTACATTCTACTGGCTATTCTGGCTAGGAAGTCCTTTGGGTACTCTCCTCTGTTCAGATAGCATGAGAGCACAGAGAACTTGACAGCAACATGTACAATGAGCTGCAGAAGAACATTCCAGTGAATCACAGAATCACAGAATCACCAAGGTTGGAAAAGACCTACAAGATCATCCAGTCCAACCATCCACCCATCACCAATAGTTCTCACTAAACCTTGTCCCTCAACACAAAATCCAACCATTCCTTGAACACCTTCATGGTCAATGACTCCACCACCTCCTTGGGCAGCCCATTCCAGCGCCTGACCACTCTTTCTGATTAGTATTTCCTGACAACCAGCCTGAACCTCCCTTGGCACAACTTAAGGCCGTTCCCTTTAGTCCTATCACCAGTTACACGAGAGAAGAGGCTGACCCTCAGCTCACTACAGCCTCCCTTCAGGTAGTTATAAAGAGCAATAAGGTCTCCCCTGAGCCTCCACTTCTCCAGACTGAACAATCCCAGCTCCTTCAGCTGCTCCCTACCAGACTTGTGCTCCAGACCCATCACAGCTTCACTGCCCTTCTCTGATCAGGCTCCATGGCCTCAATCTCTCTAGCAGTGAGGGGCCCAAAACTGAACACAGTTCTCGAGGTGCAGCCTCACCAGAGCTGAGTACAGAGGTACAATTATTTCCCCAGTCCTGCTAGCAACACTATTTCTGATACAAGCCAGGATGCCACTGGCCTTCTTGGTCATCGCAAGAAAACATCTTTCCTTGTCTAAAGCAGAGCCCACCGCAAGTTCTTTATGGGAAGGGTGGATTGCCTTGGGCAAGGTAGAACCACCTTGGGCAAAATGCTCTCACCCCTCACCCAGTGAGGGGTGACTCAGACAGTGCCAATCACTCCCCACAACCCCAAAGATACGCATGCAGAAGAAGCCTTTGTTCTGTGCTTGGAGAGCAGCATAGCTCCTGGTGTGACAGACTGGAAGTGGGTTTGTCCCTGTCAGGGGTGGCTCCCCAGTAAGACTTGCTCTGAAAGTAGGGCTGACCTGCAGAGCAAACTGCCAGCTAAGTCTCATCCAGCAGAGAACTAATTTAGTCTCTTGTACAGTTGATGAATGAAGAATTTCCTCTTGGGACTAAATTACAGGCCTCGCCAGGGTTGCTCTTTCATGATCTGTTATTTAGATGTAATTTTCCAACGGGGCTGGAACACATAGCCATGAGCGAGAATAGTATTTGCTGTGAACAGCTGCCACACACCGTCCTTCGAATCCCACACCCTTTCCACCCTCCTCAGTATCCCCCCATCTTCCCTCCCTCTCCTGCATACACACATGCAAGAACCACTAGGCACAACTCACACTGCATTTGTTAGATCCTCACTGAGGTCCTTAATTAGACCACAAGAATGGCATTTGCCCACCTTCCCTGCACCCCTGTTGTACAAAGAGTTATGTCTTGTTTGAACATGCTTAAAAACAGATGAGAAGGCTTTTTTCAGACACCGATGATTACAACCCTGTGTCAATCTTTTTCCCCTTTGGCTTGAAGATAGACCTGTGATCCTGCTTTGGCTTTTTGAACTGCTGGAAGCTGTGTAAACACACAGCATGTTAGTAAAGCTCTGTTGACCTAATGGCTTCAGAGCGCAAAGTGATTACGTTAAAACTCCCGTATCTCACAAAGCTGCAGTCTCACCTGTTTTGAGGTCATTAACAATGAGGTCTGAAACTGAAGGGAGGAACATTCTAGCTAGTCATTACCTAACGAAGAAATGGCTGGGTAGGACTATTCAAAGGAGTTTTATAACAGTCCAATAATTGTTTCAGGCTTTAATCCCAGGATGCTATCTCCAATTAAGAGGGTGACTATTTTAATGCGGAGCAGTAAATCTGAATGCTGAGGGAACACATTACATTGCAGTCCATAGACGCATTTGGCAGTGACTCTGCTAGACATGCATCATAAATCCACAGGGCATGGAAGTAATCCAAGACGCAGGGCTCTATTCTATCCACTTGCACACAGTCACGCCTTTCCTCTATACAAACTGGGACATGTGCTTAGAAGAAAGCTGTATAGCCTGCCTATTTGAAAGTTCTGTGGGTGAAGAGCTGGGATGTACGTTGTATAAGTGATGATAACCAAATAGCCATAAGTAATTTTCAAATGCAATGGTAGTATGGAACCTATACAAATCAAGGAGATGCTGACAGAAAATTATATAGTTTTAGAATAGCATAAAGTAGCTCAGAGAAGAAACTGCTGAAGGATGATTTCTGAGCCCATCTGCACACATGCATAGAGAAAGGGCCTTATTTTATAGTTTTGCTGATGACGGTGCTTTGACACTATCTGAATGTAAGCCCTGTGATGGCTTTGACACCAGTAGGATGGGTGTGTGCAGGGTCATGAGCCTTGCTCAATGGCATGGCAAGGAAAGGGCCTTAAGTGCAAGTGCATGGCAGATGATGACCCCCTGTGGGACTTCGAGGCTTCCTGCTATCCAATGGCCTTTTCTCTGCTGAAATCATAGTAGTCCTGCACAGTGTGGCTGGATGAGCACAGAGCAGAGTTGGCACCTTTCTCTTGCCAGCATGAAGACTTCATTCCCCTGCTTTAACCCCAAGGCCATGCTGTGCACCCGATGGAAACCATGGAGCTCTCATTTGACTGCAACAGAGGCAAGATCAGACTGCAGAAGAAGAGTGAGGATGACAGATTGGGCATATGGATGCTCTCCCAAGAGAAGCACATAACTACCATGGGCGCTGCTCTCTGGGAAAGGGGATTTCTATTTGTACTTGGCCTCTAGGCTTCCTGACTCCAGCTGCCCTCACCACAGGTGCTTGAAATGCTTCCTGGAGAAGTACCATTTCCGCCCTCCTAATACTCAGCTTTATAGGGAGCTCTAGAAAAGCAATGTGGCCATCTTTTGGGACTGGCAATAGAAATAGTGCCATCTACTGACAAGTAGGAATATGTAGCTGTAGAGAGTCAATGAGGTTATTGTGACTGTGACATGTAAAATGCCATCACAACCCACATTTCATATTCTGGGATGAGAGGGTGGGAGCATAAATGTTACGGTGCATTTACACCCACTCTTGACTCTGAACAGCATGTGTTAGTGTGGCAAAATCCCTGAAAGAGAGCACCAGGATCCCACATGCAAACCTATTCCTGTTCTTTCTCCATGCATAAAACTTTTACCACTGTCATTTTCTTAGATGTGTTTGTGATTTGAAAATACCTTCACAGTCTTTATGCATTGGCTCACTGGAACATATACCAACCTTCAGCACAAACTGGTGTCCCACTTTCCTAAACAGCTGTATGAGCAACACAATAAAAAAGACAGATCCGGATCCTGAAGTCCACTAGTATGAGCAGACTTTTAACAATGTGCAGGCAGTTATACCTCAGTGTTACAAAATTCATTTGAATGCTTTTCTCCAGTTTCCACAACTCCCTGTGAGACAGTTTTACCTTTTCTATTTACTAAAAAACATCTTCTGACCACAAAGAACCAAGCAGGAGACCTTCTTTTCTATCTCTTGAGCTCTCATGGCTTTTTGTGTTGCCTGATACACTCTGATCTGTTTAGTAGGATACCAACATCTGCTCCTGAACACACCCAGGAGAGGATCAAAATACAGACTGGCAGCTTTGCACAGAGTGCTGGCTTTCACAAAGCCTGGGTCATGCAGCCACTAACAGTGCCTCAGTTAGGAACAAGACTTGTCTTAGCACTGCCTCCTCCAGAATTTCCTTTCTCCCAGCCCTTGGGAGCGTACCTGCTTGCCAGCAGGAATGGCTGTTGGCTCTCTTGAAAATAAATGCTCCACGTGATGAAGGGTCTTCACCTACCACTGATTTCCAAGTGTTGGTTACAGTTGGGCTTTTTGTACACAGGTACCAAAACAGTTCGTGAATGGCTGCTGGCACCCAGATTGGAGATGGAATACCTATAAATACTGACAGTTATGCCCTGAATGCAAATGAAAAGAGCACCAAACCCATTTTTCATGTAGTTTCATTACAAGCAACATCCCCCCATCTTACATTCCTGCATCTCCAAACTTGGGGGAAATGAGGCTCCCCCAGGGAGGAAAGTTTGCAACAGCAGCTTCTGGTGGCCACAGCCACAAGGATTCCTATACCCCAAAGTCTATAGAAGGCACAATGCTTGTCATGATGGCAAAAGCAACGTCAGGATTGAACCACCCTGCAAAGCAACCCCTTAAGTCAGCTGACGTATCATGAGAGACCACTGCATCAGTAAGAAGGGAAAAAAAAACTTGGATTGTTTTATGTCCTCCTGGCACACAGCTCAATCTCTTTCCCAAATAAGAGAGCTTTTGACCAAGATGAGAATGTTCCTGCACCTCTTCCCTGCCTGCACCCTGCTTGTGCTGAACTGCTCTGTACTGCCTCCTTTGACACCATCAAAGGTGAGAGGAACAGCACACATCCCTGCCATGCAGAGGCACCGTGGGATGCCGACCCTGTGAGCAGCACCAAGGAACTGCAAAAGCCTTTGCTTCTTTGAGTTGAAAGGAAGGTAGGCCATGTTTCTCCCCAGCAGTGCCCCCAGCTCTCATACCAGGTAATGCGAGGAATTTCACAGAGGGGTTGGTGTTTTCCTGGGAAACCAAAGGATTTCGTCCTTCAGAATGCTGCTGCTTTTTCTCATGCTCACTCTTTTTCCACCTGAAGTCTTCAGGTGATTTGAAGGTAGTTCAACATAAACTCAGTGAAAAACACCTTCAGATATATGGGGTTTTTTGTTTAATCCCACCACTTCTAAGGCAGTCTCAGAGCCAACCAACGCTGTTAAAGCACTGGCAATCCTGCTTGGAGCATTCTAGAGCAGCTTTGATTCTTTCCATTAATGGCCTCTTAGGAACTACACCCTGCAGCTGCCACATTTTTTGCAGGCATAAACCCTGACATTTAGCATTTAGCACTTCTTGTTTAAGAGGGGCTTGTTCTTGCTCTTCCCCATCAGCCTCAGTTAATAATTCTGTGGTGATTTTATCTCCTTTTTTTATCTGCTGCAAACCTCTGGGTGCTTGCTGCATTTCCCCAGCTAGCAGCAACACTATCAATGCCAAATCTTTTAAGCTGTCAGGACACTACTGAACCAAAATTCTCTGAAGGCTCAGCAGTCTAAACGTGAAGGGTTTACCTGTACTGCGTCGGGGTTAACAACCCTGATGGCCGCTGTATAAGCCTATTGGTGATAGCCAGCTGCTGCTGGTGGCCATGTGAGGACAGTGTTTGTTGCATGGTCCCTCCTAGAGCAGCTCCACCTTCCAGCTCCTAACTGGGAACAGGAACTGCTGGGACTCACTGCATTGCTCTAGATTTCTCTGGATTTTCCTGAAAGTGTGATCTGTGTCGCATTTTTTCATGCTTCTCAGTTAGTCTCTAGTAGGAGAAGGGGTGGAGTCAGGTCTGTTTTTAGCATATTTTTCCTTTGGTTTTAAAGTTTATTTAAACTGACTCACATTTAATTGTCTTAAGGTAAACAGATGAATCACCCAGGGGGGAATACACCTCCAAAGGTCAGGGTTCACAGTAAGTTTTTTTTCTTTCTTTCTTTTCCTTGGGTTTAAATAAGGAAAACTGGGTTGGTTGGAAAATAAAACTATTTTATTTGGTACTTTAGCAGACAGTGACTCAGATTTTTTAGTTTCCTGAACTTTTTACTTTTATATAAGTAAGTCTCTTGATAAACAGGTATTGGGCCCACACCTGCCATGGAAAGAGCAGCGGGAGTTCAGTGCAGCATGTTAACAGAAGCTCTCTTGTTCTGCTACTGAAATTAGCTGCTTGGCTACAGGGAGGTTCTTGATAACTCCTAATTTGAGCCCTTCCGACCAAGCACACTGCTGGGCCCCTTTTTTCCCATTTTGGAAAGATCGTAATCAATCAATGAGAAAACACTATTAAAAAAATAAAGCAAGTAAAAAGACACAAGTTAATTTTGCTACTGGAAAGTTAGCTGTGATCCCCTGAAATCCCTTGATAATCTGCTGCTCTAATTTTTCTCTGCCATTAAAAGCCTTTCACAGTAACGGGTTGCTATTTCTAACCTTGCTTGTCTGTGCAGGACATGTCTCCACATCCCACATGTATTGATAGTGTCAGCAAGAGAGGCTAGCTGATGTGGTGTGAGGTTCCCAGAAAACAGATGGTATATTTGTATTTCTCAGCATTTTAACTTTGATCTGGTTTGGGGGCTCAGAGCTTGCTGGAGTCTACCTCAGGTCATGCTAACAGCACCTGCATTCCTGCAAGAAACACCTTGCTCATTTGAGTTTTGTTGTTGCTCCCTTTCCTCCTCTTAGTAACAGAAAAAGACACCTATTTCTAGAAACATATGGCTGTAGAAATCATGCTAAAGTAGGAGAGATAAAGAAAGATATTTGCAGCAATGGTTGCAGCCAGATTTCAGTCCTTCTGGCTCATCATATCTTTTCCCCACTGAGCTAACTAGGGTTAGGACCATCATATAATCTATCAGATTTGTAAATGAAAGGATAAACTCATGTTTTTGGAGCCCTTGTCCCATCTGGCTCTAGGACAACTTTCAAGACTCTTTGGATGTGCTGTCTAGACCATGGTCTGGGAATCTGGGACACATCTATCTCCCTCCTGTGCTTCATCAACAGAGAGGTCCCCAGAGTGCCTCTCCTTTCAGCAAACGAGGCGTATCATTCTGCCAGCTTGACAGTCAGTTGGATATGGCAGGCTTCCCCCACAAGTTCCTGATTTGTGTGGCTGTGAGTGCATGCTCCTCTCTGTAAAATCAGGAGAGGTAAAAACACTTCCACTGAGATCCCTCTGAGACACTCAACTACCATGGCCGTGGTTTGATGAGATACATTTGTCTGTGCAAAAATAGGATTATAGTTATTTTCCCACTGCATTTCTCTTGATGTTTTTGAGGGTTCAAGACATTGGATATAAGAAGAAAAGAGTCCATGTTTCTAAATCATTCAAAGTGTTTGCAGAAATGAAATACTCTCACCATATGTTTGCATAATCAAAAATGCATTTCATACATTTATTTTGCTTTTTAATTACCACATTCTTTTTCTCCAGATTGCTAGGAATATTTAAATGTGAACTAGTAGCTGCATTACTTGGTGAGAAATAAAGCATTTGTGACAGTAGTGAGTCGAGGGGCGAATGCTGCTACATTTTGCTAACACTTAGAGAAGGAAAGATTAAGGATTTCACTGCACAATTACTTTGGGAGAACTCACTTCTGCTTCTAGTTATCATTTTGATTGTAGCGTAAATCCATGTACAGTATTTCAGTGTTTGCATGTGTGTAACTGAAAATTTTCCCCAACTTAACTTAGATTTGATGTAATTAGCTTTCAGTTGTTTAATTGTCAGTAAATTCTTGAGTAAATCAGCAGAAATGATCTGGAAGTACCTACAAAGAATGTATCCGTATTTTTCACAAAGTCTTTGATCTGCTATGGGAGCCTGGTAGTGTTGAGCTTGCCTTAACTGGGAGCTAAAATTCATTCCTTGTGTTTTTTTTCCTAGCAGACAGTATTGTCCACTCCTGAAATTGTATGGGGCTTTGTCTGGCCGTGCAATGTCACTGGGCATTGCAAGCGCCTTAATACTCATGCCCATACTGTCACTGAGGAATTTTCAGTGTTCACAGCTTTTCAAATCTCAGCACACAGAGAAGGAGCCAAGGTTTAAATTTACATTTCTCAATTTTGACAGTAAGTGGAAAGTTGAAGTACAGAAAAAATTCAGCTGGAGATATAGCTCAGTGCTTTGGATCATTTACATATACTCCTAATCTATATTCAGTATAATTTCTACATATGCAGTGAACCTTGCAGACCAAACCTGGAATGTTGTTCTGAGCCTCCCATTAAGATGGGTACGTTGATAAATCAGAATGATTTGATGGAGAGCCATCAGAGGCTTCAGCACTCAGCCTGTGGGGGGAGGCTGTGGGAGCAGGGGTTGTTCAGGCTAAGGGAGGGGGAACTCAACTGCAGCCCCCAGAACCCACAGGGAGGTTAAAGAGCAGACAGAGCCAGGCCAAAATACGAATACATTGAGGATCTTATTGGACACAAAGACAGAATGTTCCACAGTGAGGACATTGAAGCACTGGAGCAGAGTGCCCAGCAAAGGGACCTTCATTCTTGGAGATTTTCAAAACTAACATGGTCAAACCCTATGATACCTTCCCTTCACTCAGCATGACCCTGTCTGGAATATGAGGCTGGACTGGAGGCTTCCCATGGGATGTGCCAGCCATGGCAACTCAGTGATGCTATGTACAAAGACAAAATAGGAGAACATCAACCTATGAAGCAAGATTGACCTTGTGATTAGTGTATTGGGCTCTAATTCAGAAGGTCTGAGACAAACTCTTGGACTTTTTGCTTGATCTTGGATGAGTATTTTATAGCCAGACTCATCCATCCCATATGTTCTTAGGGATTCAGCTCAGAGATGTCCAGGTTACTCTTGGCACCCTTTGAAGGTTCCCAGCTCCTTGGAGCATGCAGGATTGCATAGTCCATCTGTGGCTAAAATCACTCCAGGAGTAAAAACCCAAGAAAAAGATCAGGAACATTATTTCAATGTGCAGTTTTAGATGGGATGTATGGGGCTGGTTTCAGTACTTGGGCCCGAACCATCAGTGTACACTGAGGAAAATTCCTCGTTTCTTTCCCTTGTTTCACTTCTCTCTTCAACTACCAACTCTGCATGGAAGGCACAACAGGTCTCAGGCTAAGTATTTTGAACTCAGCTGGCCAAAAGTAGACATCACCAGCAACTGGCTTTACAAAAGTAAATCCATGGCGAAGATGTATGGAGATCCGTAGGGAGTCTCCAGCCATTCAAATCATATCAGGATCTGGACAATTCCTCAGCTGGAATCAGTTGAAGGACTTTAAGACTACCTAAACAATATATGCTTGCCAGCTCTCTGAACATCCACAAATAGCCCCTTCTGGAAACAGAAAACAAGTCCTCTGCTATAACACAGTATGACCATTTCCATGCTCTCTTGTCCCTGTGTGCTCACACTAAATGCCTAAGTGACAGAGCACTTTCAACAATCAACCTAGAATGGAAGATTTTAAAATTAATTTCGTAAATGTAGAGGTTAGGAATCCAGTTTAAGGGTAGCAAACTTGGAAAAATAGTCCCCAGATCCTCAGGAATTTGTCTGCCTACTGTCTTTGGCTTTGAACAGCCCCAGGTGCCTACAAGTACTTAAAGAAGTGAAAAGTCACAGCCACAGTTGGTTTAGTGTGTTCTGCAATGGTAAGCATTATTTATTACTGAGTTAAAAAACCTCCTTCTGACTGTACATGAAGCCCAGCTACTGTTTCCATGTGAAAAAAAACTAACAACTTACCTATTTCATCCCCTAGCCCTGTTAGGTTGCTCAAAACAATCCCTGAAACCACTGTATCTTGCACCTGAAAAGAACCATTTGATTCCAGACCTACTGAACATCCTTCACATAATGTGTTTATATTTGTTTTGCACTTGTTTGCTGTTTCAAATCGTCTTAACCAAAACCTTTGGAGGACCCCATGGTTCTCCCTTCCTTATGCAGAAAGCCTCGGTCTTTGCAGAAACACCTTAGTCCTTTTGCAGAGTCTTTTCTCCTGGAGAAAGCAAAAGCCAAAAGCCAAGATGTTTCAACATGTTGGAAATCTAAGGGAACACATAGCAACATGGGGTCTGTTTGTATTTATGCTGTAGTTACCAAAGCCTCCTCAGGCTTTTTCCCCATGCTCTCTTCTTCTTGCTCTTGCTCTTTTCTTTCAAACAGTGAATGTGTATTTGGTAAGACTGGAACTGTTCTGTATATTTCTTTAGTTCTGCCTCTATTAGTAACTTCCGTCCGCTCTTCCAGCCCCAAGACCTGGCAGTGAAGAGATCAAACAAACACAGCTGCTCCTGTGTCCCTCCAGCTGCCAGCCGGCTCGCCGCTTGCCCAATCCTTGAGCCCACGGCAGCCAGGGTGCAGGTGGAAGCGGATGGCTTTGAGGTTGAGGTGTAAATACCCATAATTAGACATGAATTATGCTTAATGCCCATGACAGGGTCTGGTGGGAAACAGGTGGGGCAGAAAGCTGAAAGATGCACACTGGAAAAAATTCTCCTTATTCGACTTGATCTCAAGCCTGTGGAAGCACATGGAAAGAATCCCCCGGAGTTATGATGGGCTTCGGACCAGGGTTTTGTGCAAAAGCAAGGGGAATGAAGTAGGAAAAGCTGTATATACAATATGGATTGGCAATTTTAGCGTCCTTCTCCTTGGCAGGGAGAGTTAAAGGAAAAGGGGTTGAGGGGAGGACATTAAAAACAAAAAGAACAAAGAAAAAAAAAAAAGACTGGAGGGCAGGGGGGATAACAGAGGGATGGCAATGTACATCTTCATTTCAAAGCTGCTCACATGCTCTATGTTGACACACCTTGCAGAAAGTAACAAAACAGCGTGGGTTGCCATAAATAAATAAATGTTACAGCTCTCATGTTCCGAGTTCATCTCATTTTTCCACAGAGCTATTTCAGATATTTCTTACAATTTGACCCCTGAGCTGCTTGGAAGATTTACTGAGTGCCTCAAATGCAGTCATTTCTGCAAAACTGATGTGTTAACTATAGGAGAGTATTCCAGTGACGTGCAAATAGGCTAAGGAAAAAAAAAAAAAGTGAACCAATAAGGTAACCAAACAGGAATGTAAACTGAATGGAGCCTTTTATGCAAAGGTGAAAGGTTCAATTTTTTCCAGAATTATAAAATATTGAAAAGCTTGTGTCAGAGCTCCCATGTGCAAAACCTTTTGATAAGCAGAGATGTTTTTATAGCTACCCAGGCTTTAGTGAGTTTGTCCTTACAGCTCTGAAAATGTTGCTCTTGGAAACTCATCTGTAAGTCTAAATGCTTGGTTGGAAAACATAACTTTATTGTAGCGCAAAATCTATGGTATATCTTGAGTAATGTTTGCGTGACATAGTTTCAGGATTGACAGTGTTATCTGTTATCACTTCTACCTGGTCTTTTTTTTTCTTTCAGTAGAAAGCAAGTAATCTGCCTCATGCTATCCTATCCTTAATCCCCTGCACTTCCATCTAAGTTTATCCACACTCCTCCTTACAGTAGCTGTGGAGGCAGATTCCCAGCTGATGTTAACTGACACAGTGGTTTTGATACTTACTGAAAATCTAACTTATTCTCTACCTGAGTAACAGCCATGAAGACCTCATGCTCATAGGTTTGCCTGAGCAATAATCAAGACTCGGTTTACAATTTTTCTTTCCAAGAAGACTCATGCTTGTGAATTTATTCCTCCTTTTTCCTGACCAGAGTGCCATTTTTTTTCACTTGATCAGTCAGGCAAATCCTTCCTGCAAGTTTGTGTTCATATTTTAAATCCCTTTGATTTCTTCCATGCTCACACTTGAAGTTTTAGAAATTCAGTCAAGAAACACAGATAACACACAATGACCCAAACAACTGAAAACATACCACCAACATCGGAGTCAAAAGAAACAAAAAGGCATGGATATATGGAGTAAGTCACTATTTTTTTTTCCTCATTTTAAACGATCTCATAATTTCAAATTAATGCCAAATATTGAAAAGTGAAAGTCTATTCAGAAATATTTCTGAAATCCTAAGTATTTCCAAACAGTGAGTTCTCTGCTGTATTGTGTTTTGTTTCTCCTTATGGAAAAACACCAAAGGGAAAACAAGGTAAAGACACATCATGCCCACTTACAATGCCCTCTTCTTTTCAATGGATATACCTGTCTCCAGTCACAAGTAAAAACCCTTTTGTGCTCCACTAAGTGCCACTGAAAACATGCAATTCCTATTAGGAAAAAGCCAGATTTTGTCATCAAATTTAACAAACCTAATTGTGCTTATGATACGTTCATTTTTTTCCAACTGAACATTGACTTTTTTTTTAAAGGGCAGTGCCAGAGATGCCAAAGTCTTTACAGGTTCTTTAAAATATTTTCACCCATTTATGGTGGATGCTGCAGTGCCTACATCTAACATGTAGTTTGCAAGGAGCCAACAGCTGCTTAAATAAATACATAGTTAACCTGAACCTGCCCTGTGAGACTCTGCAGCATGTAGGCATTGCTAGAGGCTGACAGGCACTCTGTATCTAGGGATGGTCTCTCTTGAGATGGCTGTAGGCTGATGCCCGCTGGAGAAGTAGCATGGGGTTTCTGCACCACTGAGATGCTTGTCTTAAGGGAAACTTGCCTGGTAACTGGTGTAAGCAAAAGTAAAAAGTCACTGAAAGAGTCCGTTGGCGTTTCATTAACACCAAAGAGTCGAAAATTTTCATGACTAGCCTTCTCATGGCTTTTAGTCATACTTTAAACCAGAGAATAGAAATGCATGTGATAATTAAAGAAAAAAGATTTTTTGAACATTAAAAGATTTGAGTTTGACTGAATTTGAATTTTAGACAAAAGTTCACATGGGTTTTTATTTCATCCAAGCCAGTTTATCCGCCCTTCCTTTTCAGACAGGCTTAGATTTAATTCTCAATACCCATGAAGTTATTTATGCTAGCCTGTTTGTTTGTTTGTTTCCAACTAACTTTTAATTCATTTTGGGGTCTGAGCAGGATATTTATTTTTTTAAATGTTGGGTGTAGTCATTTATATAAACAAATCTGCCTAATTTATTTTTTCCATTGCCTTTTGATGTTGAATCTGTTGATTTCCATTACATTCAGCACCATGCGTGATGAAGGACTCTTCTACATGAGATCCCCCTGACATCCCTACTCTTAAACACCCATCAATCACCTGATCTATTCAAAAAACTATTAATTGATCAGAGCGCATGAAAACAGAAGTGATGAATGATAGCCAGGACATTTAGTGTTAGAAGCAGTTAGAAATTGAGCCATGTTTAGATTAAAAACATCTTTTTAAGCAGTTGAATACATCTGCAGAACATGACTGGTTTTGTCAATCTGTCTGTTTAATTTAAATCTGAAAACAAAATTCACAATTTCAGCCCAAATGAACAGTTCAATCTAGCTTTCTAGATGAGGGTATAAGAGTATTTTTCATCTCACTATGACTCTCAACCAGCCCTTACTGTAGCAAATTTAGGAACAGACTGTGGCCCTCCATAAGGCCCCCAGAAAAAGCTGTGTGTGTAACACCCCTGTCTACAAGGATAAAGAGCAGAAAAATGCACCTGGTCCTACTATAACCTCAAATGTCTCTATTTGTTACCTCCATCCCTATAGGAAGCCCTGCCTAAATAACACAATTGAGATCCATTTATTTAGAGGATAAAATTGTATACAAGTGGTACAAATTGATTTGAGATTTATGCACACATGGAAGCCAGTGGGGATGAATTATCCCTTGGGTCTGCAATGCACTTTACAAATGCAAGGCACCACATGCACTAATGATCATTATTTCTCTCTGTTTGCCTACTAGCAGGCTTTTACATACCAGCTGATAGCCAAACTATTGTAAAGAAACTAATAAAGTTTATATACTGGGAATACAGACATATTTTCAGCTGCCGAGGGACCTCTTTTCTATCACAATCTGTCTCAGGCTGGAGCAGTGCTGAATTGTTAATTCAGGTTCAGCCTTTTCTTCAGCTGAAAGATGACTCATTCCATCTGCTAGCAAATATTTGGTATCTAAAGGCAAAAGGTAGCCATCAGTCACTACAGCTGATTTGTCCAGTGCTGTTGTGATACAGATGAAGGAGCTCAGACACCAGGAAATGAAGCTTCAAGGTAGCCTAGCCAGAAGTGACACTGAGTCACTGAAGACTTTCTGCCTCTGAATGCTAGAGTGATATATGCATATTATTCCTCAAAGGACACTGACACAGGGAAGGAAGAAGGCACATAGATGTCTAGGTACATAGATGTCACAATGAAATAGCTCACTTTAGTTTGTTTTAGTTTTTTAGACACTCAAAACCAGGCTTAGTCCTCTTATGAAAAAAAAAATAGCTGAGTAGAGCATGTACAAAACTCTCAATTCCCCTTGAGAATTGCTGAGATCCTTCATATTCACGAACAAAAGTAACAACTTTTTTGTGATACTTCATGGTTCCTGCAGATATAGGTCTCAGCTGTGTCCTTGCTGAATGGGTTTGAAAGGACACTGTGCCACAGGCATGAAGGGATTGGCTTATTTGCTAAGACAGGATGTGTATTAATACCTAATGCCTTGATTACACACACTAATTCCTTCTCCTTTTCTTCTGGCAGTCAAAAGGGGACAACAAATTGATACCGGTGCAATTTATGACTACTCCGCAGCTCTGGGAAAGGGAGTGAGATCCACAGATTTGAAAGTCCTCAAATCCTTAAGCTTTAAAAGGTGAATAGTTCTGGCTTGTAGTGCTTAAGGTTTTCAAGAGTTGTGGTGAAGAAGGTAAGTATGTAATAGGTCTGTTTGTTCTTTGGCTACTTGAATGGTTCTGCCATTTTCCCAAGAGTTGAAAGGCCGATACTATCATAAAGATGACTATGAAGGCATACGAATTTCATATGTGCTGGTGAATGAAAAATTCACTTCGAAACATTGGGTGTGTTCCTAAACTCTCCACACCTCCCAGATGCGGTCAGGAAACCTCATAAGAGCTGACTACACTGTAAATGGTCTGAATCCAGTTGGGCCACAAACATCATGAGAAGAAAGTTTCTCATGCCACGATAAACAATTTTTCCCATGTAGACAAGGCCTTAATTAATCTTTAAAGTGTTCTAGTTTTAATTTTAGGTCACAGTTGGGGCTGGTTCTTACCATGGCTCTCATCCAGCAAAACTCTTAAGCACATGCCTAATTCTAGGCATTTAAAGTAGTCTTGTTGACTCTTACAGGATTGCTCACATGCTCAAAACTATGCAGATGTTTAAACTTCTGCTGGGTAAGGGCCTGCCTCTGAACTTGACTGTCATCCTCCAGTCACAACAACAAGGCAATGGAAGAGAAACTGCTCCTAAGCCAACCTTCAAAGTTTTGTCTGAAGGCATACTGGAAGGGCCAGACAGCTGGAAGGCTTTGCATTAGTTTTTTTCACCACAGTATAAATTACCTCCTATTTGCTTAATGACTGTTTGGAATCAGGATGTCTCAGCCCCAATAATACAATGCCCCATGGGCAATAATCCTCTTTTTAGAAGAGTCATAGTCAAAGTACATTTTCAGCAGAATAAATCACTTCACACAACTCCAGGCGAACTATGTGCTGTGTAAGTATCCTGGCCCCGGTGAAGAGTGCAACAGCAAATTGGTGTGTGCTCGCTTTATGTGCTTGTTTTTAAGGAGTGTGGTTTATATCTTGCTAAAAATAACATTTCTTAATGAGGATATATTGGCCAAAACATTGATTAAATGTGGATTTTAACAGCTTACTCAAGAAGGTATGAATTTAATAAGCCCTCATCAAAGTAGAAAGAATTAGTGTGAAGCTGTTTTATAACTCAGTTCTCCTGGCTGGGGGACAAAATGAAAGGAATCATTTTTTAAAGAGAATGATTGGAAAGGTGATTAAGTGATTCTGTCATGTTTGCTTATGTTCCAAATAAAAAATTTGTTTTCTAAAAACAGAAATATAGAAAAAGCAGTTGTTGAAATGCTGAAGGCCTCAATTTGTCATGTTGTGGATGCCATAAGCCCTGATTCTCCCACTTGCACTACATTAAAAGGCATCACGAAGCAACACAACCAGTTAATGTGAATGCAAAGTTCAAACAGAAGGTATCCTATTTGTTTAGAGGTCTGCCAAGTGATGTTCAAGAGATGCAAACTAGCTGACTTCAAAAAAACACTTTTTCTCACCTAGACAAACTAACCTTTCATATTGCTATAGCACATCCAACAAAATAACCCGCATTCCACGCTGTGAAACATTAACACCAGTAAAAATCAAATCAAAACCTGAAATCTAAGTAAGGCTTTTTTTTTTTTTTTCTTCCCAATAGTATTGCTCCTTGAAAAAGTCTTGGAAATTTTTAATCATTCTGGCATCATACTTCTAAAGATGTACTGAAGGTGCTGAATGTCCTCATAGAAGCTGACAGAAATTACTGACCCTCCTGTCTTACTGAACAGTCCCTACTAGTTGCTTTCACTACCAGCTAAGGCTCTATACTGAGGTAGGAGTTGACCCACCTCCTATCTTCTGAATGCCTCTTCAGAAGAATCTTCTGCCAAAAATGAAGCCAGGTGATGCTCCCTGCATGCTACTAGGACTGTATGGCACCAGCAGACCTTTCTCTGATGACTCACAACTTTCCCTAACAGTGCACGTAAAGAGATCCAAGTGCACGTACCTTGGAACTTCAAAATCTAACCTGTGAAGTTTTTGCTGGTTGGGACCAACTTGGTTCTTCTTCATGTCAGCCTCTTCAGCCTTGGATCAATGTTACTAATTTAAAAAATAAATAAATCACAATGACAGAAAAGCTGCTGAAGAGGAGCTATAGACAAAAAGAACCTACTTAAAGAAGGCTTCAGAAAGCCTATAGCAACAAGTGGGAAGGAAAAAACAAGAGGAGTAGAGACACTCTAAAATATTGTAGTTAAAAAGGGTAAGGATCTGGAGTCTAAGGTTGCACAGAGAAGGGGGAATACTTGAAGTATTTCTGGCAAAAAGGCTGCCAGAACCGAAGTGCTTCCACTTACAGGGGCCCCCAGGGCTGGTGGAACATGCTAACACTGTGCTGAGCAAAACCTGGAGCTTTTTAGGACAATTGTGGCTTTTTCGGTTGATGTATAAGATAGGCTGAACTCTGCAAAAGTAATTGAAAGCAGTAGCATACCAAGAGGCAGATCCCATTTTCAAATGATTTATTGTTATTATTCAAGATATATGCCTAATTGAAAAAGGTATGTGATCTTAGATGAAGGAAAGCTTCTAGCCCTGGAGATCTTACCACGGCAAAAAATCCACCACTGTGATTTATTTAATCCTTCTTATCCACAATGAAATATAAATATGGTGACTTCCAAGAACACAAGCAATCCAGCTTGGAAGAACAATAAATGTAAACAGTCTGATGGTTTATCAGGATTCACCAGATGGCTCTGATGTGGAATTGGCCCCTTCCAACTTCTCCAGCCCCAGGCACAGGACAGGGAAGCTGTAACTAAAAAATGTGTGGTCTCCTCCCAGAAACTCAAAGAAATGCAAAAAGGCCTTGGTGAGCAAACGCCCACCTGCTCATGTAGAGTCCACATTGTGAAATGAGAGGCTGTGGAGCATCAGTGTGAAAACAGAGGCAATGAAAGTACACAGTGTAGGTCTGACATAAAAATCTGCACCATTGTACCAGTGCTAATTATTCCTAATTAGTGTAGGCATCAAGTCAAAGTGTTGCACTTTTGGAAGGAAGATAATAGTCCTGTCCATATCCACATGCTGCCAGGTAAATCTTACTTCTACAGCCATTTATAGCAAAAAACTCAATATCTACAAGCCCTGTAAAAAGAGTCAGCCAACCTCCTCTTGCTGGTTTCAGGTGCAAGTAAGCTAGAGGAACTCTTTTACAGGTGGTTACGTCTTTGATTAGTTGTATAATGGCACACTGTCTTTACTAAATGATCAACATGAGAAGGAAGAGGAGAGGAGTTACAAGAATGAGAGATGCAGAGAGGGAAGAGGGAATTTTTAGTCTAATAAAGATGTAGTTTTGTGCCAATGAACAGAAAGCAAAACAAAAAAAAGGAGGATGCATATCAAAAACTCATATCAACATCTGTGAACTAAAAACCCTCAATTCTGCCATTAGTCTGAGGACACTTACAGTCTATAAAGACACCAGAAACCCTAGGAATTACAGCCCTATAATGCAACACTTACCTCGTTTTACTCTGTGAATGTAATCAATATTTTTATATTAAATATAGATCAACATTTTGGAACTATGCCTTGCACTCCTTGCAGCTGCTTCAAGCTATGACTGCACCAAGACTATTGCCTTCATGATGGCTGCTACCTCACCCTGTTCTTCTGGGAGCAATGGAAATGTGTCCCCTGCGTAACACCTACTCCCTGCACCAGTCTCTTTCCATCTGCTCATGCGTTTCTCACTCTTGTTCCCCTGCTGGGTACAGTACTCCTGTTTACCTCAGACCAGGAGATGTCAGAGCAGTGAATTGCTGTCCTGGATACATTTGCACAGGTTATCTCTTTTCAAATGCAAATATTCATGAGGTGACTCCTAACCTCATGGAAGCTGCTGATAAATATCCCTTTGCCTCACTGCAAGAACTGAGCAGATGGTGTTCTCCCTGCAGCCTTTCAGCCCAAGTATTTGAAGGCTAATCTGTCCCATAGGGTCATGAACACAAGGCAACACCCACAACCAAGTAAGAACATTCCGTAAGATCTGCAGCATTGGTTGTTATTGGAATGGGTAGCTGAAGAAATGATTTATAACACGAAATACCACACTTACCAGTTGCTTTTATGTATATGTATGTATATTTACATATATATGTTTACAGATATATATATTTACATACACAGACTTAAATATGGCAAACAAAATCATCTCAGTTAGCTGAATCCACTTGTATCTTTATTGCAGTATTAAAGTGTCAACAATAATGTATTAAAACTTGTAGCCAGTTGAGCAATTCCCATCACTATTTTTTTACAGGATACCTCAGGTTTTCTCCTTCCAAAATAATCATCCATTGCCTCAAAGACTCTGATCTCTGTATGTTTTCATCTGTGTTTTTGACATCTGAAAACTGGTCCACTGTAGCTGAATTTTAAATTTTAATCTAGATTCCCAGTAGTAAAAAGACATGGTTTGGATTTTGTAATAGAAAAAAATCTAGAATCATAAGGCTGAAAAGCTTTTGTTTTCTTTATAAATAAGCCATATTCTTCTACTAAAAATAGAAATTTCACATGAATAAATAATGTGACCGATCTCTTTTAGCCAATGTATTATAACAGTAAGGTTAATTTCTAGGGAAAAATGCTCCGCACTCCAAATGAATAAGACATGGTTCAAACACTGCCCCTTCAAACCAAAAAAGAGTTTCAAAAGTACAAGCCTTGTTAACCATGTCAGCACAGCTCTTTGGTAAATATGCTCTGTACTGTGCCTGTCCTTTCTGGCCATGCACATCCCAGCAACCCATGTTCCTCAGATCTGCTGCTCACCCAAGGACAAATACCACATTATCCAAGCAATCAACTACTGGTGATTGGTCTGGACTCAGGACGTGGGCAGTACAGGTGAACTGCGTAACAAGCTTGCTTCCCAAATATACTATGATCTTGACTTGCTGACTATGAGGAATTGCATTGTTCAGTGACTAAGTAGCCACAGAGAATAAGCTGGAGGTCACTGTTGCTGGGAATGGTCCACAGGCAAAAACAGAGAAAAAAGTCCTGCAGTGACATGAGAAGGAAGAGGAGAGGAGTTACAAGAATGAGAGATGCAGAGAGGGAAGAGGGAATTTTTAGTCTAATAAAGATGTAGTTTTGTGCCAATGAACAGAAAGCAAATAATACTGATAGAAGTCAACAGTGCTGGTCATTACTAAACAAATGCACAATCACAGCCCTGGTGCTCCTCCATGCATGGTCACGAGGACCCCACACAAAGGATGACATTACATGGACAACTTTTCTGTGCAGGAGCAAAAATGGAGCTTGAGGGGAATGTGGGCTGGACCAGCAGCCAGCCATGAACCACTTGGTGAGTATTTTGTGACTTCAAACTCTGTACATTGGAAATCTGATAAATCTCAAACATCAGCATTATGGACTGACACCTTTTACAACCAGTTCCTGTTTCCCAACACCCACAGCCTTTCCTTGCTTACTTTATTTCAACTGGGGACTTTATAATGTACTAATAATTCTAAAAATATAATTACAGTTAAATGGTATGTTAAAAAAAAAAAAAAAAGCAACAGGTGTCTGAGTGTAAGCCATCAGGTTCCTGATCCAGGAGTGTTGTCCACTCAGGTACAGGGGCAGTTTCTTGCAGCAGGCATAATACCATTTACTTGTTTTTCTCTGACTGAATTTACAAAGCAGCAATCAGCAAACTGATTAAATGAATGAGAAATCTGTGTTTAAGCTCACTCTGTGTCTTTGAAAAACAACCCTTAATGAATCTCAATAATAATGTTATTATATGCACTTACAAATGAATTTTCTGGGCAGCAGATCAACACAAAAAATAAATGCTATGCTATCTGCTGTTACTATCTAGCTCAGTACCTATCTCAAATTGTTCTAATATCTGGCCTATATTAATGTAATATCCACACACCATTGCTTGGTTATGCATACACATTCCTCAGTTCACACAAACTTCTGTTACAGACTTTCATATTAATCCTTTCTATTATACTGAGTAAGGATCTATAAAAAGACTCATTTTTCTCCCCTTAAGAAGATTCCTTCTTCCTATCATTTTGCCATCAAGGTTATAATTAAAGACACTGGCTGCTGTGGCCTGTATACATAATTGCAATATATGATCAAGGATCATGAGCACTAGGATAAATGCATTATCACACTAATTATTGTGTTATCTGACTGACGGGAGGCTGCTTTATCTCTACCTAGAGATGAAGGACATATCTGACAGACACCAGGACTTTGCTTTGATGTCAGATTTGTGTACAAAAGAATCAAAGACTCAGACCCTTTCCAAAATGGTTCCAATGTGGTTTAATCCTGCCAGATGATTCCCTGCCTCCCTGCCAGAGCCTGCTTTGAAGTGGTGCTGCACAGCGCGTGCTGCTGGTGCGCATTCCCAAAAGCTGAAGCGTTGGGTGTAGCCGAGCAGAAGGCCATGCCCTCCATCTCACACTACTACTCCCTCATTTACATGATCACAGGGCAGAGAGGGGATGTGATGTGGATGGCAGGCAGGGACAGCTGAAGGGGCACTGGTTAAAGTGCCGTCCCTAGGATGCTCCTGGGGCATGTGGCCAGCCACTTCCTGCTTTTGGCCTTGCTTCCTACAGGAGCATAACCACCCTGGGCTCATCACGCCACCACTGCCAGCACACCAGTGAGAGCATGTCTGATATCACCTCCACCACAGGGACCTCCATGTTGCTAATATAGGTCACAGTGTCTGTTCTGCCAATCCTCTCCTCTACCAAGCGCTTTGCTGCTTGCTGCTGTTTATCTCCCCAGTGACCTGCAGCCACTGCACTTCAGATTGTTAAGTAGCTCAAGCCCAGGCAATGGCACAAAGGTTAATTTTGTCATCCTGTGCACATGCATTGTGATATAATCCCTAACTACATGATCCCTTTAAGTGGGTTTATCCTGGGTTGTCTTGGTGCATTTTCAGCCCACGGCACTAAAAACAAACGTGCATCCCCACACATCGGCAAGGCCCCCAAGATTCCTATGTCAACAAATCATTTCAGAAATGGCTTTTATTATTTAACAAACTGCATAATTATGATGAGATAATGAACCAGATTTGTACAATTTTCATTTTTTTCTTGCAAAAAAGAAACCATGCCAGGAAGCTGGAAATAGTTTCTAACAATTTCTACAGTATAGGAATGAACAAATAGTTTTGTTGTCAGGGGTTTTGTTTCTTAATTCTGTGAGTTTCATCCTCCTTAGCACATTCTTTACACACCCTTTGGCCACGTATCAATCTGTAGAGGTGGGTGAATCCTGTGGAGTCCAGAAACGTCTTGAGTCTGAAGCACCTAACTTGGCAGTGAAATATTTTTCCAGCATGAGTTTTTTGTATGTTTAATCTTTCAGGGTTTCCAGTGCAAAATGAACTAACTTTCTTGACCCATTCCAAAAATCTCACAATTTCTCTGTGAATGTTCAATTTCCTACCATCCTCGGTAAAACCCAGACAAAAAAAAAAAAACAAAAACAAAACAACCAAACATTTCCAGGAGCAGGAAGGAATAGTTTCAGCACTGGGGCACAGGAGATGATTTCTATCCCATCAGCCCTGTACCCTTCCTGCCTTTCCTGGAGGGTAGATATGAATGTTTCTTTTGGGGGGTTTTAGCTGTTTGGGTTTTTTTTGTCCCTCAGTACAATATCTAAACATTTCTTGAACACGTCCAGGGATGGTAACTCCACCACCTCCCTGGGCAGCCCGTTCCAGCACCTGACCACATTCTCAGAGAAGTAGTATCTCCTAATGTCCAACCTGGTGTAACTTGAGCCCATTCCCACTATTCCTATCACTAGTTACTTGGGAGAAGAGGCCAACTCCCATCTCACCACAAGCTCTCTTCAGGAAGTTATAGAGAGCAATAAAGTTACCCCTGAGTTCCTCTTCTCCATTCTGAACAATTCCAGCTCCCTCAGCTGCTCCTCATATTTCTGTCTTCAGGGATATGTGTGAAGGGCTTCCCTGTTTTTATGCTGCCATAGTTTATTTGTGGTCTCTGCTTTCAGTCCTTAACAACTGAGACCCAGAGGTGTTTCAGGTGTGTAACTGTGACTATCGGGAGCAAAGCATCCCAGCACCTTAGGGATCAGAGCCAGTGCGTGAGATACACCAGTGGGGAAAAAAAAAAAAAAAAAAAAAAGATGTGGAAGAAGTGAAGCCACAGCAAAAACAAACAAACGAAAGACCTCTGGATCTTCCTACTTAAAAACTATTTCTCCCCAAGTCTCTGTGCTTCAGATACAGCCACAAGGCTTTTTTCCTTGCAGGTGCAGGTGTAGGAAGCTCATATCACTCTGACTCTCTCTCCAGCAACAACAAAAAACTGTTACCATTTCTCAATGTGCCCTAGGAAAGACAACAGCTCCCACTGGGCTTCTACCACTCAGTGAGTGTTACCATGCAACCTACAAATAAGCCTTCTAGTGCCAAGTGCCAAAAGTCCTTTTCAGCCATAAGCAACATCCTGCCAGTACCATAAGTTCCCATAAATACGTCTGGGAATATATACATGACAGCAAATTCATGCTTGTATGCATAAAAATCAAAGCAGAAAGAAAGAGCAAATCAAACTTTCTGTCTTACAATCATTACAGGTAACCTCAAACTCTCTAGGGAGCCACTGACACCAGTACGGAAGAGGTTGGCTCAATCCGTCAAATCTGTTTTCTCCTATGGCACAGGGAGGATCTCCCCCAGCCGAGAATATTTTAATCACATTATTCACAATTAAACACTTGAGAGATTCTGCTGTTCTTCTCCAGAACTACTGCTAAAAGAATCTGGGAATATTTATGTATACATGCAAACACTGCAAGACTAACTCTTTTGAAATAGTTTGAAGATCTTCACAGATGGTCTCAGCCCCATGTATTTATTTATTTAATTATTTTTCTCTCTATTACTGGTTAAAAAACATCAAACTTTGAAATTTTTATGACATCAAAGTGCGGTTTCCCTTACTTATAAGTTGTACTTGTAGAACCTGTTGGTCATAAGAAACTGAGGTACGGCTACATTTTGTTGTCCCCTGCATTTCTAGTAATAAAAGTCTGAATTCTCCATACAGCACTTTGTCTTTCAAAGCAAAGTGGAAGAAAAAGGGGCAACAATCAATAAATTTTATTTATTTATATATGTAAATATAAATGTATACGTACCCACTAGCATACATGAAGAGGTTAATTATGTTATAAATTTGCATTGTCTTTACTGTTATTTGATCTGCCAATGTGTTTGCTTTACACTGCCAGACATTCATTACCACCTACTTATTTTTAAAAGCTTTGTTTGTTAAATGATAGGAATCTTCTTTTCTCCCCTTGAACACATTGAACAGATCTGTTTGAATGAATATTTTGATTTCTGAAAAAAGCAAGCAAAAAATGTTAAGTATTTAAGTAAAAAAAAGTGAAAAGCCATTGAAATCTAAGACATTATTTACTTCTTGGAGAGGGTACACTTTTATTCAGTTTTGAAACAGCCATTTACTCATTTTAATTGAGGGACAGAAAATGTATTAGGTCAAATGTTTGTACCTACTGCTAAACAAGTACAAACAAGACAGTGTTATCTAAATAAATCAACTATCACTTCATGCTAAGCATTCCCAGTGTATTCAATCAGCATCAAAACTACAGAAATCTTTATATATCCTGACTGAGGTTAATTTTTACTCTATTTTAATCAATACTTTAAATTCATTTTCTGTGTGAGCTACAAAGGCTCACTGCTGAAGAAGTGCCTTCTCTGCCTTTACTCTTTATCTGATTAGCAGTACAGAAAAGGAGTTACAAATATTTAGGTAATCAAGTAGGGTGACCACAGGATTTCTTTGTCAGAGGTATCCTAACTATTTAAATGCCTTAAATAAGACAAGGGTTCATGAGTGACATCTAGAGGTAATTCCTTAAGATTACTGGGGCAACTGCCTACTGAGATTCAGGATTATGCCCTAAGAGCTGATGTCTTGCCAGTACAGGTAGTGCTGGTACATACCAGGAGAGCTGAATTGAATACAGCAACACAGACTTTAACGAGAAGTTCAGGCCAGAAAATTTTCTGATGAATTGTTATCTGTAGAACCTCCCACCCAGTGTTGCAAAAGAAAAGTGAAGTAGTTTAAATGAAATCTTTCCACTTGAGTCAAGTATGAGATCACTCTTCCCTGCAAAGCAATTGAAGTTCAGGTGTCTCCTTCCTCACTCCCTTCTGCAGGTCTGATATGTCTGGCCAGACCTCATCTCCTGAACTATCAAGTCTGCCTCTCTTTCCCACAGAATATAGAATAAAAGCCAGATAAATAAAGAGTACAAAGGAAGAGTGAAACACCTGGGCTACAACTCACAAAGGTCATGAGAAGTCTTAGAGGAATAAGGTATAATATAAAAGGATGTAAATCTAAACACAAATGCCATCTTTTATTTTTCTGTTAGTGAAAAATGCTGCTAAAACATGCTATCCCACTTTCAGTTTGAAATTGTCAGGACATTCTCACTCCTGTGGCTTTTAAGATCCCAGCAGTGTAGGCAGGGTTTCAAGGCAGCTCCCCTGCCTATGCTGCCCACCCATAGGGGAAACTGAACCTTCTGCTACGAGAGTGAGGGCTTGTCCAGGTGCCATTGCTGGGTCATCCCGAAGTGACACTTGGACCACACCATTCAAAAATGGAGCATCTGCCTCTCCTGGCTTACCTATCCTGCTTGGAGATTCCCCTCTGCTGAGTTCACCATCCGTCAGCTGCCTTCATTTCTATACAGCACAGCATTTGGAGGTCTTATCCATGCACAGATTTTGGTATCAACAGAAAGGCCAACCTGACTTCTTGTCATCATTGAGGATGAGAAAAAACATTGATATATCTGAACTTCTTGCAGGACAGGTATTTTCAGTCCTCTATAGTGAAAGGCAAGCTACAATTATAAATTGAGCCAAAGATAACTAGATAAACTGATATCAGAAAAAATAACAGGACAAATAATTGTGCTTGAGCTTTGGCTATTTGAACATTTCCAACAAGAAGAAGGGGTGAAAAGGCTTGATACAAAAGAAATGAATGCAAAAGTGAGGAATATCAATGAAAAATGAACATCTTGTGCAATGTCATATATGTAAGCTGCTCTGCACAGGAAAGAAGGGCCAAAGAGATAATGGAGTCCTTGCCTGAAGTCTCATGGATATGCTGCTGAGCGTTACAGTATCAGCCTGGGTGTGCCTGATAGCTGAAATGCTCTGGAGAGCAGGTGGCTCTTCAGCAGTTAATCTTTCTTTTTCATCATCTGCATTTGCTTGGCATGTTTGGACACATGCATCTCATTTTTGTGCCATCAGGGAGCTCAACTGTGGTTCACCTATATCACATACCAGGAAAATGGTGGGTCTCTTTTCATTTGCTCAGTATGGAAATATTTGAGGTACCTACAGAAAGCCTTTAATCTGTCAGTTAAAATCTCATTGTGATTTAATTCTTAAGGAATAATGTTATTTTCATAGTGTGCCAAGAGCACTATTGGCAGCAGTGAGGCAATTATTTATGTGGGTTATCAGTTCACAGAACTGATTAAGTAACCTGAAATGTGATGATAATGGCTTCCAGTAATGGCTCCATATCAAAAGGATAATAAATATTATTTGTTGCTCTTTCTTATGAGAAATGGGATATATTTCAGTCCTGTTGAAATAAAAGCAAAACTCCTATTGTTCCTTGGAAAAGTCTCCCAATAGCTCTAATTTTACATGATGTCTACTTCAATATGCTTATTTTTCTGTGTAAAATTATGAATGATATATTGAATATTACAGATACATCTGGGTAACTGATGTTAATTCCCAACCCACTTTCAGAGAACCAGAACGACCTTTCCATGGTAGTGACTCAGTTTTTATTCCACTGCAAGGTACAGAGAACCAGCTGTATCCCTTTTGCTCAGCCTTATCCACATAGCATCACACCCTGATTCCTAGATACATTTTAGAAATACTCAAAAATTATTTCCTGCTGTGTTTTACCAAAGGAAACTAGATATACATTTTCTTACGATGGGGCTTGGTAAACTGGAGTTATTTAAATAAAATAGCCTTGCCACAACATTTCTTATGATGATTTGTGGTTTTCTCCACTGTGAAGTTGCTCTGACCCATCTTAAACCCGCAGAGTGTCCAGTTATGAAAGTCTTGCGAGGGACATTCATCAGCAGAGGTTTTTCTCACTCATTCAATTATGGAATGAATAATGCATATCCTATTCACAATTGCCTCTGATGTGCAGATCTGGATCACTTGCAAATGGTTTTGTTTCAGTATTAGATCATAACAAAGAAGAAATACAAATTTGGATTAATGTGGAGCTACAGGTATAAAGCAATATATTTATTTTAGAACTTATTTTAGAATGGTTTACAGAGTTTGGAAAACTTTCTCAAAAATATCCTATCAAGTAAAATGAACACATAGGAAAGTACTTTGGAGGGAGGGATGTTGCAATCACTGCAGAGCTCTTCTGCTCTGAGGGTTACTAAATGGGCGTTAGGTGGTTTGAATGAGTGCCTGCAGGCTTTTATTAAAATTTCAGCTTATATATATATATATACATATATAACATACTTATGTAATACCTACAGATTGAAATACAGTTAGAAAAAAAAAAAAAAAAAAGCTACTCTAACTGCTGTAGAAAGTGTTTGATTTTCAGTAATACAAAAGAGCAGGATTTCCATGAAGTCACTGTATTGGAAACTAGGTTATTTGGTAACAGTAAAAATATCCTTTGCAGAGACAAAAGAGTACCATATTGCCAGGAACTGTAGGCAACAGTATTTTTTTTACTTAACCTAAAGACCTGTTCTGTAAATTTTAATTAAAAAGAATGCTGTTCCTATAATTTTTAATGGTAAAATCCTCGTTACTAATTTTTCACACATCTCCCAGCAGTTTGGATGCCAGACTTTGTGTCTTAGTGCTTTGCTTGGGAGAGCTTGTCCTGAATGTGGGGCCAGTATCTGATAATGTTTAATGGAGAACACTGAGTGGGATATCATATGGATACAAAGAACACAAAGATAAAGACAATGACAGTTGAAAACATCAGACAAACCTTTATCTCATATTAAAGAGCAAAAACAGGATAAGGAAAATGAGAATATGTCTGACAATGTTTTATCTACAAGGCGTGCTACTTCCAAGGTCAAATGTAAGGTTGATAAAATTACTTCAATATTTTTTCTGTAATGCCTTTTTTGACTGAAACTGAAAATTTATTTTTAGAGAAAGCTTGTGATTTTTACTGAGCTTTTGAAAAGTGTTAAGTGCTTAATGTTAAGGTTGTAGGGCGTATTTTGGAACCCAATTCAACACTCAGATCAATGGGAAGTTGATTCAGAATTTGAGACTAAATGTGGTATTGAATATAGACAATGTTAGCCATTTAATTACTTAAAATGGTAATTATTCTTGTTACATATGGATTTTCCATTTCAGTATGTAGAAATGTGAAACTACTCTGAGAAATGATATCAGATACAATGGACAAGTTTACGAGCGCTACCAAAAGCAAGACGCAATCACTATGCAGTTCACCTACATAAGATATCCAGTAGGTGTAAGAAAGCACAACACAATCTTTCTAAATGATTTACACTTTAAAGATTATGCATCTATTCATTACAAATATCGACCTGTATGAAAGAACACTGTGCTTTGATTTAACCAAATCTTACCAATCACATGAGGGGAAGAGGGTAAGAGAAATGCCCATAAAACTACATGCCAGATTGTAGGAAGGATGCCTCTGCCCTTCCTGGGTACATCAAATGTGACTGATTGTCTGTGTAAAAAATTCCCAGCTCTTGGCTCTGGGTTTGTACTCTATCAGTGGAAACATGTAAGATATTACCTACTTGTGGTAGGAAGGCTTATCAGCACAGGGCTGGACAAAATGAAGTTGTTAGCCATTTTTCTGAGACAACCTGAACCAAGGTAATCACTCCATATTTTATACTTCTGTTCAGTGCCTGTGTTGCTGTCGGTAGCTGCATTGAAAGCAAAACAATTCCCACACATCCCCATGAATAGGGAATACAGACACGTGAACTAAAGCCTGAACTAAGCAAAGGTGAGCAGAGATGAGCTTGGAGGCATAATTGCAGGTATCCGACTAGATCCATGCTCAGTTCTAGCCTTCTTTCTTCTAATCCATTGTCTGTGGTAATATTAGTGTTTTATCACAGAAAGGATTGTTGTCAGAGCGTCAGTGTGGCTGGATTAATTGAAGTGTGTCACAGCCAGCTATTTGATAATACAGTACAACTGCAAAATAGGTTTAAAACATCCTATCCTGTGAATCCTATGCTGTGGAGCTACAATACAGGTTGCATTTCATTGAAAATCTCTGCATGATCTGTCAGGAAAGCCAAGACTACATGGAGTTTCTGGAGGAAAAATATAGGGTATCTTTTCTATGTTATTTAGCTGTGCCTAAGAATAAGCTCTGATAAACCTTTGTGAATACTACCAATATTTATGGTGACAGTTGAATTTCATTCAGGTTTAAACTATGAACATCAGAAGCCACAGGTGACTGACAAAGGAGGCTTCACTTTAGAGACCAGGGAACTAGGAATGGAATAGATGGGTGGCCTTTTCCAACCTCCAAGCGCTTCTTATCAATGAAACTCCACTGATAACCATCTGCTAAGCTACTTTCAATTGATGCTTGCCCAAACAATTTCTTAATTGGGGTCCTGATCTTTATCCTCCAGTTACCACCTTTTGCATTTAGCTTAAACAAAAACACCAAGGCATGTTCTCTGGGCTCACTGATCACCTCAACTTCTCCCATCTTTTGTCTTCATTAGCATGTATCCACACTGCTCCCATCTCACTTCCATGCCTGTAATTCAGTGATTCATCTGTCGCCTCTGGGAAGGGCACCTGACTTCATTGCTTAACTGCTGTTACAAGTTGCTGCACAAATCACCTGGCAATGCAGGATCAGGCTGCCAACAACTTTCTAATATAGCTACAGAGAGCCAGCTTGCAATGCCAACATTCTTAAGAAAATCTCCTTTCATTTTATTAAGGGGTTATTCCAAGAGTATGACAGCGTTGTCCAAAATGCCACCTTTGGTACTGCTGCAACACCAGCAACTTTCCACTCCTGAGTATGCACAAATGAATCTGGGTAGCTAGCAGAAAGCACAGGAAACTTACTTCCTCTGTCCTCTTACAGAAAAAAAAAATAATAGTTTTCTATCCATATTATTTTTCAGCTTAATTTCTAGTTATTTAAAAATATGTTTTAATTAGGAATCTCTTTTTTAAAATATTGAGTCAAGTTAATGCCAGTACAGCAGTCCTTTAGAATAAGTCCACACAGCCTATCCAGGTATTGGGCACAAGCTGGCAGATGGCAAATCAAGCTAGTTTTATGAAGAGCATCCCCACAAAGACTTGTCTCATGCAGTCCTTGGTTTCTTTGCTAAGACTGTTAGCTGATGTGGTGATTTTTGAGCCCAAGACATTCACGTAATCTCCCATGTCAGCTTTTACTCACTGCCATCACTGTACGACTTCTGCTGCCTTCTTCCCTCCCATGTCACTCAATATTTTACTTTCAGAGAAGGGATAGAGAGGTCACGTGGCCAATTCATATGACATATGAATTTCCTTTTCTCCTCTCCTTATTCTGACATTGCTGCAAAGAAGCAAAAGTCTGCCCTGTGCTGGATGCTGCTGGAGAGTGATTGCCCAGGGGAAGGTGGGAAGAGAAGGTCTAGCTCTCCCATAGCCCATTCTACCTCAAATTAAACATACTGGACCTGAAATAGGCATCCCAAATCCTGACTGTTTTAGGCACAGAAAATGCAGAAGTTACAGGATTATAAAGGAAAGAAAAAACATCTTTGAAAAATTAATCAATCTATGACAAATACCAGCGCAGAATGAATAATACCAAAGTGTAAGCCATCCTTTCAGTTCAGACCCAAAGATGGAATGAACAGCTCTGCCAGCTGAGATATGATTGATTGCTAGAAAAATAGGAGGCACACTCAGATGTCTTCTTTCACAATGAACAGATCCATGCTGGGCTGTGGCACTATATGTTTTATAAGAGCAAGAGTCTTGTCCTGATATAAATCACACTGCTGCAAAGCTAGCCTGCTGCAATTGTCCAGAAATAGCTGTACACTGAAGGACGCTTGTTTCACAGACAATCCTTATCTCATTTACTACAGGATCCCACTTTGTTTTAATCATTCTGACAGGGCTGGCTTGTAAAGCCATTCTCTTGTTTATCTGTATGTAAGTAAAATACATGTGAACATCCACCCCCAAGGACCTAAAGCTGCAAATGCACATAAATAACTTCAGCTGAATGATTGTTCTCATTGAGTAAACACCAGGGAGGAAGAAGAGGTACTTAAAATATTGACACAAGAACAAACTGGTAGAAACCATTCATGACTAACCTGAGGCTGAAAATGAAGCAAGAGTTTTTAACTAGCAACTGAACAAGGTAATGGAAAAGCTTTCCAGTAGAAGGGATGTCAGGCAAAAACTCGGAAAGCTTTAGAATAAAGCTTGGCCATTTTATGAGAAGCACTATATGACTTGCTGTCATACCACAGGACTGGAATTAGTGACCCATAAGACCTCTTTCGTCCCAGCGTTTGTACGTGACTGAAGTTACTCAGAAGCGTAAATGTTTATAGGATGAGCCCGAGCTTGCGTCAGTATAGCTGGCAAGCTTTCATGGGTGTTTCATTCAACCCACTGAAATCACAGAAACATTGAAGGACATATTCCTAGTAAAAACGCACATACATACACACTACATACATATATGTATACACATTTTTGCATGACAGTTTGCAAATGCAAACAAGTTACTAGCTACATGTCTTTTAATGGATACTGTAAACATTAATCTATATTTCTGGTGCAAATTATATACACATTTATTCACACATGCTAACAAGCAAGCCAAATAACTTTTGCTGAACTCTAACATGGATTACATTAACATTCTTGTTAAAAGAAACTGAGGAATTGCACAGAACAGATAATTTCTTCAAATACCCATAGGGTATTTAGGAACATTTAAAGGTACTATCTGAGCATAATCTGGGCACTGTGCCCCACAATTTGCAACAGGGATTAAGCACCAGAGCATTAAGGATACAGACTGTTACAGTTTAAGCCACATAGAAGAGCAATAGGAATTAGCCCTATGGCAGCTACTATTCCATAGGTCCCTTCATGACTCAGGACCCTTGACAGTGTTACTGGTAGCATATACTGAATCAATAGTTGAAAAGAATACCTGAATGCACAAAACTAAATAACCAGAAATGAGAATATTGGAAAATTAAGTCTGAGTTGGTAATCTGAACATTATATTCATACACAGAACTTCATCCTGAAATTTCAGCAGTCTTCAGAACACTGTACTAACTTCTAAGTCTGCACTTTAGCACTTGAGAAAATAACTTCTCTTTCTCCAAAGACTATTTCAAACAAAACATTCTCTTAGTTGTACAAGAAAACATGTTTCAGGGAGATAATAATGAAAAAGATACTGTACATCTAAGACAAGGGTTGATATCCAACAGGATAAAAAAGCTTTCCTGGAAACCAGATAAATTGAAATACTTAAGAAAATACAATTAATTTTACCGTACGTAAGACCTGCACTTAGAGTAAAAGAAGCTGAGTTGTATGGAAAAGTTATATATGCTAACAATTTTTAGGAGAATGAGATCATTATTCCCACAAAGTAGAAAAAGATAGGGTTGATAATTATGAATGGAGGGGGATTTCCCCAACCATCATTATTTCTAAATGCAAAGATTTATTCACTTGTTTACTTTTATTCACCTTTGTGTCTGTTTTTTTGATCAGTAGAAATGTTAGCAATGCAGCCAGGAGAGTCTGCGAGTAAGAAAACCATTTACCAGGTCTCTTTCTTATGTTAGAGATTCCCTGGATGACAAGTGAGTTGCTCCCAGAGAACTAGTGTGGAAGGAGGCCTTTTGGCCTGGGTGGTTCCTGTAGAAGAGGATTTCTGGCTCCTGTTGTACATGGAACTCCTATTCGTCCTGTCCCAAGGGTAAAAGATACTGCCAGGGAACTACAGAAATAAAACTCCAAGTCCCTCTCAAGCTCCAACCACCCCAATGAGTTATTATTCCCCTGTGACTCAAGAGACCTCGAGGAGATTAAAAAGTACTGCTTTTCCTACAACTGACCCAATCCATAACAGCAAGGAGCAGGCAGAAGAGCATCCTTTACCAAAGGATGTTGCAAACAGTGGGAGCCTGGTGAGGCCAGAGGGCGGGCAGATCAGAAGGCTCCTCTGCCCCATCTGGAGGCCGGTGGTCCCCACTGCAGTGCTTGCCCATCAAGACACAGGCTTTGCAATCAGGCCAGATGCAGGCAAATTAGGAAACAAACAACAACGAAACATGGAAACATACTCTGAGCTGTTGAGACATCTCTGCACCACATTTTTTTGGTGCTCTGGTGACAGTAATGTCTTAAACATACTAGCGGTCATTTTTACTTTACCTTTTTTGTTTTCTCCACTGTTTATAAAGTTTTCATTTAGGTGCTTCATGCAATAACCCACATTTGAAGACAAAACCTATGTTAATTTGAAGCTGACCCTTTGCCTCGCCAGATGTCTGCATAGCAGCAGTAAGACCATGCTCATGTATTTGTAAAATAACAGCAACACTAGACTGAGCAGACAAATCTTTCTGCAAGAGCTTACACAGATAGACACACACTGACCTCAGAAAAGCTCGGTCTCATTGAGAGCAGGATTTTTTCCACTCTCCTGAGAATTCATAAACTTCACCAACCTGCCTTCAAATAAACAGAAACACATACAACTACTGAAGGAAAACCTGAGCAAAACTTTCTGTAACCACTTAAGATTCAAATATGCCAGAGGTTCCTAAGTCATCTGATACTAATTTCTGAAGCATTCAAACAGGACTTGCACTATTTTATATACCAGAAACCATAAATACAGTGCTTTCTCTTATCAATATATTCTATTGCTTATGGTAGCTTGATAACATTAGCTCAACACCTGCAATATTCCTCTTTCCTTCCTACAACAGGGTTCCAGGAATCTGTGGGACTTTCCTGCTGGTTTTTATTCAAAGCTCAAGGTGAAACTGCTGTACTAGAAATTGCTCCAGTTGGGAACTAGAAGCCAGGCCACACAGATTTTAAGGGAAGAAATCACAGAAGAAGGGAAACACAAGAGAAAACTTCGAACAGGGATAAATTAGTAAATGGCAGAGTTCACCAGAAGGTAAGGCTTGAGTGCTGGTCTTTGTGTTTACACACTTGTATGGATGCAGATCTACTCTGATGTGCTCTTGATAGCTGGGACTCTCAGTCCACACTGTCAGAACTAGTCTGAAGACAGGAATTTCAGGTAGTGAAGCAAATAGAGTAAATTTAGAGCCATAAAACTGTCCAAATATGCTGATGGGTGAAATAGGTGACACCTAGAGCTGAATTTTAGCTTTGAAAAAGAGTGCACAGTTCAGTACAGTAAGTTTCTGAAATGCATTAAAGATTTTCATTTAAAGCTAAAACCTAGAAGTCCATTGACTTATTAAATTATAGAGCTAGAACCAAAAGGTATTTAAATACTTCTCTTCGTACCAGACTGGAATCTACAGAGCAGTTTGCCTCCCATGAGGCTACACAGGGACGTTTAGTCTGAAATGAGGTATCAGGAGAATCAGCTGAGTGTAGGTACACAGGGGAAAGATCAGCCAGTGAACCAGACTCGTAGGAAAGACTGAGTCAATTAGACTCACCAACTGCCTTAAAACATTTTATGCCCCTCAATTCATATGGCTGATTACAGCTGAGTGATCACAGGATTGAAAATGAATCACTGCAGTCATATCAAAAAACAAATCCAGTATATTTCATTCAAAGAATATATTTGATCTCTATTCCAAGAACAGACTTTCAGCTAAAGAAATTCACAGAATTCCAGTTTTACTGAATGCTGAGCTACTAAATTTTAATTTGTGATAGGGATGTGAAATAGTTGTTCTTAATTTTTCTCAACTAGAAAAGGGTTTCTTTATAGAATCTGAAGAATTCAGCATAAACAAATGGTTGTGTTATCCATTACAATAAATAAGATATAATGAAGCTTTCTACTATAAAGTTATATAAGAATCTGAAGCAAATTTTTGTATATATGGGAAAATACTGCTGTGCTATCCCTGGGTAAAGCAGATTTCAGGGGTTCCATTGTTAAACCAAAATGCAGTATGTTTTCCCCTCAGAAAATACTAAAATAAATTCACATTCATTCATGGCCTCAATTGCCCTGTTTAGTTTCCTTTCACGTTACTTAACTCTTCTAAAAATCTCTTAAAATTTAGGCTGCTTTTCAGATAAGAATTTCATAACAAATGATTACATATTATCTTTTTATAAGACTGAAGTAAAACATTGTGTATTTACCTAAAGGATAAACTGGTATCTGACAAAAATGAACTGTTTCCATATTTGTAAATGTGTCCTAAATTCTAGGTTAAACTTTGAAAAAACTGACCTCCAATGGCTCTAAAATTTAATTGTTTAGGAATTCTGTTATTCAATATATATACTGTAATAAATACAATGAAGTTTTTATTCAGTATTGTAGTCACTCCAGAAGATGCTAGACGCATAAATAAGAAGAACCAAACAACTGTCATACCATCAGGAAGATATTTTCACTCTTTCAGGAACTGTGAAGTGGCTGGAGAAACTCCCAATAGAAGGATCTATTTCACAAGACTTCCAGCCCAAATCAAAAACAAATTTTTAAAATCAGTTTCAGTTAAATATCTCAATCAAAGAGGTCAAGATTCATTAGATCTACTAATCTACTTTCTTACTGAAACTTATCCCTCTTATCCTTCTAAAGCCATTGGCATGCTCTCTAGGAACTAGTATACTTAAGGTGCTAGTATAGCTAGAACACCTGAGAACACCTCAGTGGCACTTTAAGGAGCAATTTCATAAGTTACTCTGGCAGTGAATATCCTCAGCAAAGTTATTTTTTGTTTGTTTGCTTTTTTTGCTTAGTTAAAAGCAAAACTTGAGAATGGACATTTACGAGAAAAAAAAGCACCAAAACATTCAGTTTCAAATTAATTAGAGATTTCTTTGTTGTAAAAAATATCTACCAAAATCATATTTGCCATAGTGAGTGATGATGTATTTGCCAGTAATGTTTGGGTCGCTGCAATGCAGGCAAGCAGAGTTTAGGACAGAACAGAAAAGAAGGATAGTGGCAACAAGAGCTTCTACCTCCAAATATGTCTCAAGAAGTCCAACATGGTAGTAAGCAGCCCTGTTGCAGTATTCTGCATCCCCATCTGGTGTCATTTAATGGTTTTAATGAAAGCTCTTACACATGGTTCTTAAAACAACCCATCTGTTTGCTGGGGTGAATTAAAAGATGTAAATGCAGTGTAATATGCCAAAGAATATAACAGTCTCAACACAAGATCTTAGTGTGTCAACCAGCAACAGGTTCCAGCTGGGGCAGCCTCATGGAACAAAGACAGCCCTGGGCTTAATATGAGTATATGCTTCTGAAGTCCCAAACCAGGCAAAAGAGAAATAAAGCTCAAGACCTTGACCAGATGTGCAATACCCAGCCAACTGTGCAGTAAGCATGCTTCCACGGCAACCTCACTAACAACATGGACAGTCCCGATACAAGCAGACATCTGTTTCAGATGGCTAGTACAGGGAATGTAGTATACAGTCACAGATAATGCTTCAGCAGAACTGATACTTCGAACCGCCTTTTCCCTCTCTGCTGGTGCTGGCCACAACTTGAATTAGCTCATGTTCTATTTTAGACGAACAGGGACAGAGGCACAGCAACTAAGCTCTGAATTCTGCAGTTTAGGAAGGACCATATTCCCTAACGTGCTCCAGTATAACACCAATATGGCCAAGGTTGCAAAGCTCATAGAACACCAGTCATATTTACCTTTCTGAAATCTTTCCAATCTCTTCCCACAAAATTAAATAAACAGATGAAAACGAATTAAATCTACAGGTTAATAGTTATCATACTAGGGTCCAGAATGAGAATGTATCACATTACAGTGTTTAGTACACACTGTCAAGTGCATAATTAAGACAGATTCTTTATAATCATCACCTCTTGACCTAATGACCACTATATATTACTCAAGCCACCTAGATACACAATGACATGTACATTCTCCAAGTTTCCTAATTCACAGAAAAAAACTAGATTTATCTCAATTTTCAGAGCTTCCAGTTCCCTGCAAAGATGAGGTCAACTGCACATCTCATGAACTTATGTAATCATGCAATGCAACAAACATGCACAAAACAACCTAGATAAGACACCACCCTTTTGGAATGGCTTGTTTGTTTGTTTGTTTTAGAAAAGGACTTGCTTTTTGTTTTCATTTCTTATTTATCACAGCAAATTCCTGACCTGTGGCTAGAGCTTGCAAGGTGTTAACATCACACAAATTATGTAACATTCTCTAAATATGGATTAAATCAGACATACCGGAGGCTCTCTTGTGATGATTTTCCCTTGAAGGTTGATTGAGGTGACAGAAATCTTGGAGGTGATTACTCCTATCTTCCTATTACTGCCTCAGTGCTCTGATAAAGATTATAAAGCCGCAACCATTAAACCTCTGGTCCCCGAATTCCCCTTGAGTATTTTTCTTTGAGATCACCTAAAAGAGATAAACAAAGATATGAAGAGCATGTGATGGAACTGTTCCAGCATCAATACTGATAATTATACTTGGCTTTGCACTTATGCTAAGATCAATTAAGCAGGTTTAATTAATAATTGATATAATTACTTGCAAAGTAATCCATAATATAAGCTTTCACTTTGCACTTAAGAAAAAATGTAGTTTTTGTACTATATGTTCTGTATCAGCAGGCTAGGAGATGCAGCATTTGAGAGACTTTTTCAGACAAATTAAAGTAGAAATGAGGAAAATATTCTATGTTCACTCATACATCTATACTCCTAAACACTGGTCAGAAAACTCATGGAGCTTGAGTTGTATATCTTGAACAGTAACCAACCCCCAAATCTGCATGGGGTAGCTACAGAAGTGTTTCTACCTCTTAACTTCATCTAAACAGCACTCAGACTAAATTCAACAGCTACTGCTAACTTTTGTCTTACTTTTGTTTATCTGTAGAAAGTTTGCCATTTTACTCTAATTCCTTCAGTGTTTTTCTGTCTGAAACTGCTGGGCCAGCATCCTTACAATACTATTCTTGAAATAAAATTGCTTCCTTTCTGCTGATAAAATCAACCCTTGCTAGCAAATAGCATCTACTTCTCCCTGTACTACATGCATGCTTTTTACCTTCCACTGGACATCTCAATTTACCTTCCCTTCTCCTAAATTTATCAAGGAACTACTCTGATCTAACGTGGTCCACATGACAAACAGAATAGAGCAAAAGAGATAACTGAGAACAAGTGATAAGTTAACCCTGCCAGAAGTTTTCTTTTGTAGAGTGGTTATCATTTACTATATACTGAAATTGAGTAATTTGAATATGACTGATGGTTACGTTCACCTTAGCAATAGAAGAATAATATGATACAGTGTATTTTAAACTTCTATAGCTCCCATAAGCCTTCTGTGGCCTACAGTGGTGCTGAAATCCTCATCTAATATGGAACACTGAGATGATGAATGACTTTTCCATAATATGCTAGAAAATCTGGAGCAGAGTAAGGATCTGAAAGACATATTAGAATCATAGAATCATTTGAGTTGGAAAGGCCCTTTAAAGGCCATCTAGTCCAACCCCTCTGAAACAAACAGAGACACCTACAGCTCCACCAGGTTACTCAGAGCCCTGCCCAGCCTGCCCTTGAACGGCTTCCACACCTCTGCACAACCTCACACCCTTAATGTAAAACACTTTCCTTACATCCAGCCTAAATCTCACCTCTTTTAGTTTGAAATCATTTCCCCTTGTCCTACCACCCTAACCAGCTGAATATGAAAAAATCCAAACTATTCCAAGACTTTAGATTACAGATTAGGCTGGATATTCATGTTCTCTTGCTTACCCCAAAGCATACTTCTCTGGAAATATTCACGACCCGCCTGGAACCCCTACTTCTGTGACCTGGTGTGGGGAACCTGCTTTGGCATGGGGGTTGGACTCAATGATCTCTGGAGATCCCTTCCAACCCCTACGATTCTGTGATTCTGTGATACTAAGACACACCAGCCTGGTATAACTAAAATGTAGATACTCTGAACTTTTACTGCCCTGCTCCTCAGAGCTGTTTTGCTAGCTAAAATTTACCTCAGCTATAACATTTTCACACACTACTTTTCAGGCATAGCTTTATTTTATCATGTATTTTCTGTATTTTGAGCATTAAGTACACAGCAAGCACTGAGACCTGTTATCCTCCCAAATGCTCTAGGTTCACTTGAAATCAGCCTTCCTGAACCTTAATTGTGTCCTCCTGACTCTGCATTAACTTCAAAGAACAATGTGAAGACCACACAGCTCTTGTTGCAAACAAGCTAGAAGGACAAGTATAACCCCTACAAATATTGTCAAAGATGCTAGACCACACAGAAGATTCTTGCAGTGCCCTTTGGGCTTAAACATGTAGGGGGTCTGAACTACCTGTTGCTTAGACCAATTCACAGCAGCTCCAAGAATCCCCTGTGTAAGGCATGCGGGGAGTTTCATGCCTATATGATGAGTGTAGAGCTATAGATCTTCCTGTTGATCAGATAGCCACTTTAATTTTGCCCCAGCTTGCAACGTACCCTCCTCAAAGTTTAATGTAGCAGAGAGAGAGAGGTTCACACCTGAGCGAGTACCTGACAGTTTGCCAGCTAAGGCACTCTCTCACCTACCGTGGAAGTCCTGGGTGCAGGACCTGCAAGATTGGAAATTTCGGCCCTATCCTATTCCCCATGGCAAGAAACTGCAACACCACTTTCTTATTTGAACATAGCATAATGACATCGGTCCTCAGAAGACTCTTAAGAGAGGGAAGGAGGAAGGGAAGGACGTGAAAACGTCTGGTTTAGAAGCTCTACTGTTTTCAGGACACCAAGTAGTGTAGTACAATACAGTCAAGATTTAGAGAATTAAGAAATGATGAACTATGGAATTTGTGGACTAATGGAAAAAATACTGATGCAAATGACAAGCATCCAAAGAGGTCTGACACTGGTATACAAGTGTCAAATTTTTTGTTTTTGGCTTTTCAGTTCAGCAAGTTGCTGCTGCTGCAAAGGCTCCAGATTTGATTTGTGAAGGCAGAAGACTGTGATGTGCTATTTGTTTTGGGCCAAATGAATGAAAAGTGCCATTCATCCTTCTTCACTTTACAAATTGTCAACAGGTGTCTCTCAGTTCTCTTAAAATGAGTAGTCACTAATTAAGTTGTTGTGATTGGTAATAACTCTAATCTGTGATTGGTAATAACTCTAATATTGTCTGAGCATTCACCACAGCCAGTGCATCTGCATCATGCTCACTGAAATTCAGCCATGGAGCTTGGGAGGTAAGTTTTGGCTGGACAAACAAGCTTTCTTCAGTATGTTCAGAATTTCTGACAAATTTATAGTCTGAGCTAATCATCGTTTTCTCAGTGCCCTAGTTTCAAACAAAACTACTTCTTGTTTGAAATTGGCATTTTATCCAGGTTAAATGGAGGCAACTGAGAGGAGAAAAAGAGAGGGTTAACATTTTTCATAGGAAAGACTGACAGAGCAGGACAGCTTTGCTAGGGAGGTCAGGAAGAAGTACTGCTTCAACTCAGGATTCAGAGGTGCATGGATCTGTTCAGCCTGAAGAGGAGACGGCGGGGGGATCTGATAAATGTTTATAAACATGTGAAGGGAGGAGGGAGGCAAATGGATGAGGCCAGCTCTTCTCAGTGGTGCGTAGTGATAGGACAAGGAGTAATGACCTAAAACTTGAACATAGGAAGTTCTGTACTAACATGTAGAAGAATTTCTTTACGGTAAGGATGACAGAGTACTGGAACAGGCTGCCCACAGAGGCCGTGAAAACTCCTCCTATGGAGATATTTAAGACCTGTCTGGACATCTACCTGTGTGACCTATTGTGGGCAACCTGCTTTAGCAGAGGGGTTGCACTCGATGGTATGTTGAGGCCCCTTCCAACTCCTGCGATTCTGTCATTCAGTGCACATCTTCAGAGCACTAAGATGCTTTGTGGAAATCGCAGTTGTGGACCACTCATATGCTCTGTTCACCTCTATACGCCCCATGAAGCAAGGTGGTTTTTTTTCTTGCTATATACTTATTTCTCCTTCACATCTCCCAGAGCACAGATGTTGATACTTCTGTTCTTTGTCCTAATTTGATATACACTAATTAAACAAATCACTGAAATTCTGCTATGTTAAAAATACCTTTTCCCCACTCATTTCCAGTGCTGTGTTGGAGCTTGCATTGTCCCTGAGTGCGACACAAAGGTTACTTAACCTGCTCAATTACTTACTGGTAAGAAATCCAAAATAAATCACAACTGTTGCTAAAACAGATTTGTCTGAAAACATTTTTTTTTCAGTGCAGTATTTATGGAAAATGTTGACATTCGCATTTATCTCTAGATTAGAGCCAACTATCCTCAGACAGACAAGGAGCCATAGTCATGCTTTCAGCTTTCTGAGATGGTAGCAAACTGAAAATTAAATTACAAAAAAAAAAAAAAAAAAAAAAAAAAAAAAAAGAAAGAAAGAAAGAAACTTCTGCTCAAACAGAAGTTGCATTTTGTATTCCAAGTCCTTTGCTACAGAATTTTCTCCTTGGCACATAAGCCAAACGTCAGACCCTGAACGAGATCCCTGCCAAAACTCTGATTAAAGACTCACTCTCTGCACCTGCCTGTTATTTCTCTGCTACACACCTGCAGACAGGTTTCAAGAGTCTCATTATTGCTCGCTTGTCTCCAGCCTCATTCTGACAAACTTCACAGACAAAATACCACATTTCCCTTCTAATGACCATGGCAATAGTTATAAAAAGACTAATAATTTCTCCTTTTTTTTTTTCCTGCTGTCTGCTCACCAAATATGTAATAATGAACAGAGATATGGTAAGCTGTAATTAGAGTTAATGCAGTTCCTAGAAAGAAAAAAAGTCATTAAAAATCGTAAAAATCCATGACAATAGGTAAAAAAACAACAACAGAAAAAAAAACCAACAAGGATATAAATGAACATAGTTGACCTTTTCACAATCCCAGAGCTTCTGTCTAGAAACTCCTGACTGTTTCTGCACCTGGAGAGGCCTCCTCTGAAGCCTTCAGCTTTACACAACCCTTACATTGTGTTTCAGTCCCAAATTTCTGTTCAGGATTAAAGAGAAATGTGAAGGAATCTAGCATTGACTGTATTCACTGCTGCTTCTGCTGCCACTGGCCAGACTGGAACCCTTGCCAGAGTCAGGCAGAGAACAAACTGCTGAAACTCACAGATTTCTTTCAGCTCTGGCCCTCCGTGTAAACTCTCCCTGCCCTTAGAGGGAGAATAATAAATAAATAAAATATATTTCTTTTCTACTTGGACCTGTGGTATCTTGGGCAGAAGACAGCCCCTGTGCGCATACACAAGTGGCCAGTGCTCTCCAGAGGGCTTTGATTCATACTCCAGTTTGTTCTTCACCCACGGAAATATAAATATGAATAGCTCTGTGTGCCAACTTAATGGCATAGTTGAAAGGCAATGAGTGGCCACAGCAAAAATCTCTGCCTCGATCCACTGTGCCCAAGGAAGCACTTATGCACCTAGAACTTGAATCTTTTCTTTCCTACAGTTTCACTTACGCTTGCAAAAATGCTTCTTCCAGTATCAGCTTCATGGTGTTGCTGAAGCATGGGAGGGCAGGAATGTGAAACCAGCCGGTGTTTCAAACAGAAATCAGTATGGAACTGTAACAAAGAAATCAAATACTGATGCCTTTGTTTTGTTCTATTTTGTTAGAAAGTTGTTCTTTAATCCTCCAGACAGAGGGCACTCGAAGATATTGTTCAACATGCACTACCAAAGGGAAGCACAGAGGAAATATGACCAAGTTCTCATTGGTTATTTAGCCTAAGGATAGCAAACCTTCCCCAGAAGAAAGGTTTGTGTGCAGCTATGGCATACACAAGTTCAGGTAGAGGTGTTGGACCAGACTGAAGCGAAGTGTTCAGATTCAGCTATCAAAAACTCTAGAGCCATTAGTACAAGCTTTTGTGCTATAAACCAGGACCAAAATGGGAGAGGAAAAATGCAGACCTTGGATCTGTACCATCAAAGAGAGAATCAAGTTTACCCTGTGAGTCACAAGTCACAAACCAGTGTGTATTAATCTTTGCCCTGACACATTTCTTCCACCCATCACATCTAGCATTGTGCTAGTGAAACAGCAAGGATACATCATGTCATTCATGACACATGATGATTCCCAGATGTTCAGAGAGCTGTGTTGCCCAGTGGAACAAATGGGTGTTTATAGTAAAGTAAGTATCAAATTTAGCACAATTGAAGACCAAGTTACAAGTTAATTAGTACAAGAAAACAACAACGAAAAAGGTATATATGGGAGTTCATATTTCTTGAGTAGGTCCAGAAAGGGACTCAGGCACTTGTAAATGCAGTCTCATGGAATAACTACCAAGACTGATTTGGTGATGCTTCAGAGATGCTGGAGCGAGAGCCGCAGAAGGCAAAGAAAACTAACTGAAATTCACATCAGAGAGACAAAGTCCACACTAATGTAAGGAGTGGAGAATGATAAACTCTCAAACCAGACTAACTCCTGCTAAACCCCAGTGAGATTGAAAGTGAGTAACTCCCTGTGTTAAAGGCTGTCTGCCTAGAATTTTTAATGTTCTCAAGAGTCATTATGACTCTTCGGGTCTTCTCTTAATGCATTCTTATTCACACAGACATTTAAGGCAGTACTGAATGGAACCATGCAGACAGTAAGCCCATAAACCCACCCTATTCTATAGAACTCCATGCCAAAACCAGGAGGCTTGAACAGAGGAGACTGCGCAGCCCCGCAGTGGGGATCCTGATGACCCAGAACTGCTTGCTGCAGCCAGAGCTCACACAACTGCAGAGGGCTGGACACCAGTGCTGGCCCTGGATACTTTCATTATTCTGTGCTAGAGCAAAAAATTCCTTTTCCATGAAGCACAAACTAGGCCAATTTTTAATCTAGATTGCAGTGCTGAAAACAACCTGCAAAAAACAGGTGGCAGTCTCCTACACACAAGCCAAAAAAGAGATAAAAATAGACTTGAATTGCCATTGAAAGTATGGTAAAATAATCCTTTTCCATCTGCTAAAGCAAACCTTGGGAGTAAGTGAATTAACAGATCTACACTATCAAACCTAGTGAGCTAGGCATTGTTGGTCATTAATTAATATTAACATGACAGCAATGGATTGCCTGCATCTCTTGCACACATTAATCAAGCCAGAAGCTTGATTGCACCTTGTGTGTCACTCACAAACCCTGCTGGCATATTGCCCATTTCCTTCCTAAATGTTTACAGCAGAGTCTGCTTGCTGAAGATCCTCTGCATTGTGAACACACTGTAGCAAAGTCCTTTCCTCTCCTGCCATCTCAACAACCGCATGTATTCCCCATTCAGACTGTGCCCAGCACATCGTATCACTAAATGCATAGTGCCATCTCCTCTTTGAAGTCAGCCACAAATGACAAATTCAAGATGCAAAACCCAGGTCATTTACAGAACGGGTTTTTAGAAAGAAAAAAAAACAACAACACAACCCCCCCCCCCCCCCAAAAAAAAAAAGGGATGTCTTTCCAGCCTTCCAGAAAGATTAGATCTGAAGGCCATAATTAATAGCATGTCTCTGCTGCTCTTATGACAGCATAGCAATGATCACCCATGCAGGGTTTCAGCTAGCCAGCATGAGTGTGAAGGAAGGGTCCTCAGCACTATCTAATTACCCCAGCCTTCAGCCTATTGCTCAAGAGAGTTGCTTTTGTGGGTAGACTGTTATAAATACCCCAAGTACTCAGTCATGGAAATGCAGACTGTCCCTCAATCCAAATACAACCAGTTCAATCAAATCTGAATGTGACTTGTCCCATCTGAAGGAAGAGAGAGTAGCTCTGTTTAAAACAGGGGAAAAAACAAATATAGGCCAAATCCTCGTCTCATTTATGCTATTGTAAATCTGGAATAACTGAATGAGCATAACTGGAATGAAGGCTTTTATAACCAGATACAAATTAGATCAGAAAGAGCTCAAACTTATGCAGAGGACTATTTGGCATGTTTTAATCAATAGTTACTGGTTAGATGTTTTGTCAGTCCAAACCCAGTGTTTAAGATATCAATTATTTATGTGACTATTCACCAAACAGAGCAGTCACCAAGCCGGACACGTCTAACTTGTATTCACACAGTGCTAAGTAGATGGGTGGGCTGAAATGCTGGCAGAAATTTGAGCATGTCTATCTGCGGGACAGTGGTGCAATAAAACACCTGTGATATTGAATAGAGCTGATCAAAAAATCACAATTTCCTCCTCAGGAAATTATGATTGTCATGGCAAATCAATATTAAATGCCCAAATGGTTTTCCCCACAGAATCAAATTCAGAACATTTTTGTAGTCTGAACTGTTGAAATATTTTGTCTGAAAATAAACATTTTGACATTTCCAAGTCAGAATGTATACATATGGTTTGTCAACAAAATTACGTTACAAATAACAGAGGAATAGGTCTTCATGTGTGATTTATCTTGTACTTCCTGCCTTTTGAAGAAATATCACAATCATGTCCAGGCCAAAAAGTTAAGAGGTGCTCAAAAAACACTAATAATGAATTGCCTCTCCTTTAATCTCACATCAGTTTTGATCTCCGTTTGGATTATCCATGATTTTACTCAAGCTAAATCCTCTTCTTTTCCAGCTGAACATCCAGGCATAGAGATCTGGGCCAGTAAAGACTTTTGTTCATGATCCAGGATTAGAAAAGTAGGAAAACACAGAAATACTACATCACCTTTGTGAATGCTTCCTTGGACCAGAGGTTGTATTTTGCACCTCCTAAGGGTGAACACTGGATCCCATTTCAGATTTCTAGCCTGTATTTAGCCCAGTTGGATGGAGCTGACAGATTTCAACATCAAAAATGTTTTAGAGCTATGTGAATTCCTTCCAGCTATTACTTTTCTTGCATGTAAAATGATTCCGCACTCACAGAGCACCTGAGCATCCTCCTACTAGAGCAACCAGGATAGCAAAGGATCCGAATGAGTAACTACTGCCAGTTCCAGTTTTTTAAGACTTTTTTTTTTTTTTTTTTTTTTTCCTAGCTGCAATGCAGAGAACAGCTGCTTTCTGGAGACTGGGCCATAAGCATTCAGGCAACAGCATATTTTAAATCTGTGTCTTAATCTTGAAACTGAACTGCATGGTCAGAAGACTTAAATTTGTCATGCTTTTATTCCAAATTCCTGTATCTATTCACCATGTTGACTCTGGCAAGAAGTTGAATTGCCCAAAGTAATTCTCTTTTCTCAGTATTTCTGGCTTGCTTTCAAGCAAAGTAGCTGGAAAGACCAGAATCAAAGAAGTCATTTCCATCTATTCTTCTGTCTTATCAGTGAAAGCATATAGAGTTATCTAGATTGCTGATGTTTGTGCAACAAATGTTGATCTAAAAAACATAGTATTCGTTTTGTGGCTTTGGAAAAATTTACTCAGAGAATATTCTGACGTACATTTGAATGCATAATTATGCATAATTGCATATGTGTATTTGCATGTATATATAATATACCAAGACTTATTTTTCTCTGTCACATATCTATCTCTAGCAGGAGTTCTTTGGCAATTTTTTTTTTTTTTTTTTTTTAAATTCAACAGCCCCTTGGAAACAAGGTCTTATCTCAGGTACTGACACACTCAAAGCCAAAAAAAAAAAAAAAAAAAAAAGGAAAAAGTAGCTACCATATCCAGATTGCTAGGAGAAAAGTCCTGGAAAATACATTGGAATAAATCCTGAAGTTATAATATGCATAGTAGAGAAGATACATTTGATTAAACACATCTTTATTTTGGATGGTATTTCCAAACTTGAGTTTCAGATTTGAAAGTCAACTCTGTTTATTTCATGCTGATTCCTTTTAAGCTCGTTCCTCAGTCTAGACATTATATCTACAGCTGAATCTGTCTGTGCCCATGTTTTTTAAAAACAAACAAACAAAATCACTGGAACTTCATTACTGGTGTTCAATGTTACTAACATTTTCCATGACTGAGAAGTAATGTCTAAAACTGTATTAAGAACGTAATATGGCTTCCTGCAAGAGTTGCTTTCCTGATAACCTGCCATGCCTTCCAGTCCACATCACTTATCCATACTTATCCACTGATGTTTCTCATTTCTTCCTCAGAGTGAGCCATTTTACCAAACACAAGGTAAATCAGACTCCTCATGCTCAGACTCTTTCTCAGCACACAGGGTTAAGGTAGTCTGATTTGGAGCATCTTAAATTTTTGCCTCCATGTCAGTCCTGAAAAGTACAGGTAGTTTGGAGATGGGATAATGTAACAAATATTCTACAAAGTATGTATTATTATCTGTATATGACATTCTTGATTAAAAAACCTAAGTATATTTTAAAAAAGGTAAATGAAATAGGCATAAGTAGGAATGCTTTCACTGAAAAAAAAAGTTATCGTACATTCATAAGTATTAAAACATAGAGATATTTAACTTTATTTCATGAGATTAGAAATGTTACTACTGATCTGAGGGTTAACTTTCAGACAACTGTAGATGTGCTTGTTGATTTCAGTCCACAACAAGAGAGTATCTCCTTTAGAGAAAAATCTATTTCATCCACTATTAAGCTATTAAGCTACAATGCTCTACTTTTAAGAGGCAAAGAGCATTTCTAGTCTTAAATGTTGTACTGCTCTGTGTATCCAAACTAAGATGTCCTGAATCTCAGGTACCAGAGAATCCCATATTGATATCCATCAGAATCACCAAGCAAAGTGAATAGATGCAAAATCAGGGTGCAAGTTTGAAAATCTACGCATTTTTCTGTTTGTTTGTTTGTTTGACATAAATTTCATACCATTAGATTCTCAATTCTTTTTTTTTTTTAATCAAGAGAAAACTTTAGACCCAAGTATTTGATGCAAGATTCCAGTATTCTGCAGCATAAGAAGTCTGGACTTCTCTAATTTTTATACTCTTCTACTCCAAAACTCATTCCAGTTGCAGTGACTTAACTTTTTCTTGCTAGAAAAAGGCAGTTTGGGAGGACAGGTGGATGAGAGGCACCATTTCATCTGTCTGACCAACCTGTCTCTCTTAAATGAAGGATTCCTTACTGAAGTAATAATCAATTGACTACATCACTATAATAATAAGCCTCGCTATGCAGTAGCACTATTACTTTCAGACAGTGTTTAAATTACACTCTGTAATAGTTAAGCATTAAGCCAACATCTAAGGGAATTTAAATTGTTGCGTAAAAGCAAAGTAAAATTATTTTAGGGGAGAGGATACTTCATCTCTTATCTTTGAAGTTTTTGATGCAGAAATATCTGCAAGAAGTGAAATTAATGCAATGGATGAATATAATGATACAACATTTTTTTATTTTGGCCCAGGGAATTTAAAAGACCCTAAATTACTAAGTCTACTACGTCTTCAAGTAAATAAGCACTAATGTAGACTGTCTCTGAGTTTCAACTTGCTTAAACTCACATATATTCACCTCTGAATTTGGCCCTTGGAACGGCACCTACTACACAGCATTTTATGATCTTGTGGAAATAAGATGAACAGGTCTTGCTAGTGGTCTGTTTTCTGTAGCTCTAAAATACATTCTGCTAGGGAGCCACTGAGCAGGAAACAACCCCATCTTCTAGAGCTCGTGGCTTGTGCAGGAGTGGGACTGTAGATGTACCTCCTGCAGCCTCACACATCAGAATACAAAGCAGACTGGAACTGTGGGTCCTTGAATTAGATTCAGATTATCCTACCATGTGAAACCTGCATCATTACTATGCGTACCCATCTTGTCTCTCTCCTCACACCATCTGCACACTAATGAGAAAGGAAGGCTGTGCAGTCTTCAGAAGCTCACAGTGGCAGGCAGGGCCATGAATCTGAAAACTGGATCACTGGAATCATTTTGAGTTCAACCTACCATCCCATATCATCATCTTCATTGGAAGTACCCTGACTTCATTTTCCCACAGATAGGAGAAATAAAGTTTTACGTCATATAAAGCTAGAAGCCTTTCACTAAGTAGTGTGACAGCCAACTTCCTGGTCTATTAAGTAAGCAATATAGGAAATTTTACTGTAATTCAGAAAAGTCTGAAATAAAATCACTTTTGGCAATGCTTAGGCTTAGTCTAGTATCAGAGCAGTAATTTTTGTGAACTTTAGAGTATCAAACTGTGGCCAATTAGTAGAAAAAATAGATGAGATTTAGTCAGCTGCTCTGGGATTTTTTTCCAGCGTTTTCTCTTTGAACTTTTCCTAGCCTATATCATCTTGTAATGCTACTGCCTGTTATTTCCAATAGTTGTTAGAGCAGAGCTGGCCCCGCTGCTATTATAAAGGTCAGTCAGTATTTCCACTATAAATGTTCTTTACTGCAGATTCCACAGAAGTGTGTGATTTTAACTTACTCTGGACTGAAAGACAGTTTTTCTTAACCTGGAAATGGCTGTGTTTTGTTCTGTTCTTTAAATCTGTATGGTCATTTTGTTATTAATGCAAGACACCTTAAAATAGGAGATCTCTAACTCACACTATTACATAAAGATTTTGAGGATAGATCATCCCAACTGGATAACAGATTCCTTCATAGCAACGGGCAGAGATTTCTGGTTTTAGTCCCAAAGTAATATTGGCAGCTCCCTGCATGCTATCCAAGAAACTATGGTTATCAAGCCTTATTATTCAATAGTGGGTGGATCACTTCTGAAAAATGAAAATCTGAAGGGAAGGTATTATTAAGTGGAACAATTTCAGTTCTAAAAAAACCTCTCATATTTCAAAATGGGCTGTGCACACAACCAGTGTACAAGAGACAGTGCAGTCCCCAGGGCAGATTATGAAAACGATTTCTGACATGGGGCAGGAAACAAAATGCACTGAAATCAAAATCCTGCACATCTGAACTTCTCTACAAATTAAGTACTCCGTGGGATATCTCTAAGGCAACTGAATGCCCCTTACAATGAATAATCACCAAGGAATTATTTGTAAAGTCCCCTCATTATACACCCACACACATCTTCTTTCCCAATGAAGCAATTACTTTCTGCTGTCTATCTTTTGCCTCCCTCTATTGGAAAGAGGCCTCCTCCGCAGGTAGGAGAAGCAAAGTGCCATGCTGGTGCCCAAGTTCTGATGGCTGATTTATTCACTGCTCTGCAGGTGGGACACAGTCAGCCTTGTAAGATCTCCCCTTGCAAGAAGAAGGGTCAGGGAGACCCTTTTCTCCTCATGGAAAACAGCTGCAATCAAAGAGGAGGAGACCAAGCAGAAAATACAGACCTGATGTCACATACATTTCACAGAAGGCTATAAGAGGGGACAGTGGGGGTACTTAGCATGTTTATGAATTTGAAAATGGCTCTGCATTACATATGATAATACAAAAACCTGCAATAATTTTTAAGAGGAAAAATCAAAATATCTCCTGATTGCTTGTGGTTTAACTGTCAGGTAATAACCAGGTGGAAATGAACCAATTTGTGAAGTTCCACTCCGAATGATTCAAAAGCAAAATTCTTTTTCAACAGCTATTTGCCCATCCCTATTTCCATCTTTAAGACTCAACACACGCACAACACATGTACATGCATTTGCTCACACACACACCCGCACACCTGGTACTCCATTAGGATTGACTTGGCAAGGCCCCAGGAACAGTGGATTTTAGAGCCAACACCCATTTCTCATGCACAGGACAATCCCACACCTATGGCTATGCTTTCAACCTACCTAAACACATGAGGTATCCGCAGAGCTCAGTTGTATCAGAACAACTCGCAGAGTAAATTTATACTGGTATGACTATCTTGATGAAAATCAAATGAAATTCTAACCGCATCAGAAGGACTGTTTTGTTTTAGATCCTTTGGAGGAGGCTGAACTAAAGCAAGAGTCCCTATATGACTTTCAGAGACATAATGGCCACACAGGGCATTATGCTATCACAAGTGCACCAGTAACTAAAGCAGATTAGATGTGTCTGTGTATCTCTGTTGCCATTAAGAATAACCTGCATTTTCATCCTGATCTTCCCAGACTGGAGGACTGGAAACCTGATAATTCAAACCAACAGACAAATGAGAGGATGTCTCCCAGGCTTTTCACCAGAGTGAGCATCCAGCAGATACTAAATGTTAATGCATCCATGCATGTGCACACAGCCCTCCATTTTATCTAAACTCATGGCTCTTCAGCTTCTTTGCACTCCATATTGGCAAGAAACAAGTTAGCTCTAGGAGCCAGAAAGTCATGTCCACACAGTTCCATGCTTAAACTAAACCATCATTTGTCTAGGAGTGATTTGCTTGAGTTGTAGGTAGTATTAACATGGTGATGATGAGCACAAGTAAGATGGAAACAACTTCAGATCACGGTCTTTCATTCACATCTGCAACATCAAGCAAAGTAGCATGTCTTCCCATCATAATTAATTGGTGTTTTACAAATTGGGTACCAAAGAGACTTTCCATGCTTTCCATTCTGAAAAATACTACCTTCTTATTTAATTTACCTAAAAAAGTATGACTCTTGGAGGTAAACCCTGTTAAGGTAGGAACATTTCATCCTGCATTTGTCAAGGGCTTCTCCAGTTTGTACTTTTGCCTCTCTCTATAGGATGAATAGCCCTCTCCTTCTGAAGCTGTTAGACACATGGTAGGAAAACCCTCTAAAACATCCTAACAGAACAAGCTTAAACAAAGCCAACAGGATTTTACTATTGGCTTTATCAGCAGGTTAGTTTTATTGCATAACTCAAATGACTGACAATCAGCTACAGAAGAACAAAGGATGTGTTCAACAAAAGAGGGGAACTTTTCAAGTTCTATGACATGATTCTCTGTTGTTTTTGGCTCAAACTTTTAGTGCCATAACAACACAGAAAAAAAGACAGAGAATGTCCAAGAGCTAAGGTAGCACAACTGCCTTGATGGAGCAGAAACCATTCTGTCCAACTGCTGTATGACTGATGTCACCTACCCTTTTGCTGTCTTGTCCACATGCTAACAGCCTGACACCATCCTAATACTTCTCATTTCATATTTCCTCTCAAAATGCAATAGATCTTGCTTTCATTCACTCAATTTTATTTTATTTTGCAGATGGAAGCTATCTGGAAATAAACCATTAAAAAGAGAAAACATCAAGTTGTGGAATGACTGCAACTGCTTGGAAAGAATAGACTCAAAGAGCGTATGCTATTTGTCTTGTATTACTCTACTTTTTTCCAAATGTGTTTTTATATAACATGACAGGTTATCACTTCTTGCCTTTGGCTACAGATGGGTAGGACTGCAAACAATCAAATGCAAATCAAGAATAGTCTACAGCAGACGCACTATTGTATTGTCATGGCATCACTCCTACTCACTCCGATTAATCAAAGCACTCCCTTTGGTTTGGTTATTTGGATGGAACAGCTGGGTGGAGGAGTGTGTGGGTGGATGGCTGGTTTCCAGAAAAGCAAATGTTCTCCTTGGGAGACGTCCCTTACGACAAGGAATTCCTCATGACATCATGGTCTGCTTGACACTGGAGTGATGTGCTTGAGCTGGAATTGCTCCCACTGCATTTTATAACAGCCAAAATAGGATGAACAAATCCTACAAGAATAATCAATACAAAGGCGTGTCTGTACTTATACCTTCCTTTCTCAACAGTAAGCTCTGCTTCAGTAAAAGCAGCTTCTAACCCCGCAGAAACTGCAAAAGCTAGATACACATATTGGCCATGATTAACAGAGCTTCTATAAACAAAATACCAGCTCCAAAAATTTTCTTCTTTTGCAAGACCAATTAAAAGAAATCACCGTCATACAACTTCATGACATAGCTTAATTTTCTTTAAGAAAGAATTAAGTAGTTTTAAAATCAAGTCATGAATAAAATCGTGATATGGATTTGAAGATACTATATGTTTGATATCTAGAAAATGGCTAACACTTTCTTAAATCAGTGGGGATAGGGGCTAATGGTGGAAGGAATTACCAACTTGGGCTCAATGAGTTAAGGAACTCTTTGTCACAGCTAATCCATGGGAAACCCAAGAAACATTTCAATTATTTCATTATTAATGAAGCCACTGAACTGCACATTCTGGGCTGCCATCATTATCAATATAGAACACAGTGTTAAAGCGTAACATGTTCTAGATATCACACAGTAGGCAGCATCACACCCTGGCATCTCTGGGATGAGAAAAATCTTTTGCAGTTTTTGTCTAACTTAGCAAAGTAGCCACTGAGCAAAATTCCTATACTACAGGACTGGTCACACTAAGTTGTGGATACACGATCTTCTCTAACTCCTGTGTAGAGCTATAGGGCAGCAGCTTTCATTCCAACTTTCTGTGGTTCACGTGGCTTAGGACAACTGTCATGAGTGACTCCCGCATACTCCAGTCATTTCGGTTAAAGCATTTGTGAAAGAACAGGTGGATACAGCTACACATACCAGATCTGGAACTATGAAAAAATATTCTGGGACGACATTATGAAAGAGTTGAAGTGCACTGGACCTGACAGGAAAATAAAAAACAATAAGCAACCTTGAGTCAGAACGTAAAAGCTTCTGTTCTCTGGAAAGGACAAAATTAAGGCAAAACACACAGGACTTCGCTGATATGCCATAACCTGCTATTAACAAAATCAAATTTCCAGGCAAAATATTATGTACTAATAAAAATTCTGTATAAAAGTTTTCTGTAAATGAGAGAATTATGGGAGTGTGTGCTATGACCAAGTCTTTGTCTAGGATCTGTGCAAAACAAGTTTGGAGAAACAGATGAAGAGAAATTTGGCTACTGGTAAAAAGACTTCCTTATTCTGCACTTCAAAACAGACTGAAAGCCCAAACACAAAGTCACAATATGACAGATTCCTGTAATAAGCAAAATTACAACACATAATGACCTGTATCACTCAATGGCTGAGTAAAATGAGCCAAAGTATTTTCTTTTTCTGAAAGTTTCTTCCAGGATAATGATTTCAAAATGACCCACATTGGCCCAAACCTGAGGCAACTAGAAACGGTTCCTCTTAATCAAGCTATTTCACATCATACACAATAGATGTGCTCAGAATTTGCTGGAAGAAGCAAAGTACAGCAAAACTTTTATCTGTGTAACTCACCTTTTCTCCTTGCCCTGAAGAACTAAGGCAAACACCCAAGGCTGACAAACAAGAGCCGTGGATCCTCCTAAAAAACCCAGAAGGTTCTTGCTTAGATGCAACTACCACTTACTCTAAATGTATTACAAGTCACTGCAATACCAGTTGATGGAGGTTATTCTCTGTTTACAGAGTGCCAAAAATTGGCTTCTGAGTGCTACCTCTAAGCAAACCCTAGAACCAGACAATAGCCAAAAAGTTGACAGTAGCAGCGGCAGCTCACAGGTATGATTTGAATACTGGCTCCCTTCTCATGCTAGTTTTCTGTGGACTGCGAGAAATGATCTGTTTACTCCTACACATCACACCATTTCTAAAAAATATATGTTACTTTATAAAACTCAGAAGATCCCAACAGTATTTGGGTCAGAAGACACCCTGCAGCAGCGTATCAGTACCTTCACGCATGAGTTATCACAACTCATGTTTATCACTTTCACAGAGCACTAACTGAATCCATCCTGCAAAACAACACCACTTCCCCCTCACTGTTTTCCTCTGTCCAGCCCCCCAGAACCCCTGTCATCTTGGGCCAAACCCCTCACTTGGAATACATCAGCTGGTTCCCGAGAAGATGAATCTCTGCTGTGCTTCTCATGACAGCAGAACAGGTTTGCCTCCCACTGTCCTCCACATCCCAGTACTGTACAACTCTTCAGCATCGTGCTACACAAGCACACCTCCAAGGCCCAACCTTTTAGATTATGTTTTGAAATGAAAAACACACTCACGGTCTCACAAATATGGACAAGAGCCTAAAAAGTCCCAGAGGAGATGCAGATCCTGTGCCGTGCAGGAGGAACACAGCCAGTCGGCTCAAAAAGAAACCTGCTCTGAGCAACACTTGTTGGATGAGCTGCAAACCAGAGGAATCTCTTTATATCTGAGAAGCACATATTTGAGAGGTGCACCCACTGCTAATGCCTTCCCCAGCCGTTCCCAGGTGTGCCTAGGTTAGCTATTTAGCAGCTCCAGAAGATGAAAACAAATTCTGGCATGGGAAAGAGGTAACACCACATCACTAAATTCCTTTCTTAATCCCTGATATTTAAGGGATCGCTTTAATCCCTGAAGCATAAGATTTCTGATTCATGACAGCATACGCTCTGTATTTGGGCTATTTGTTTTATTCTATCCATGCACAAAGTCATATTCTCCCCAGTAGGAGCTCTATGAGCAACAAAAGCAGCGCGGGTGATTGGCAATTTGAAGCAACGCTTCCTCCTACTATTCCCACCTCTCCTAATTTAATCAGCTTATTTCCCTGCCATTTTCTCAGCCTGCTATATCATGCTCTACTCTCCAAGACACGCTATGGCTGAGACTCACCTACACGCTGTCACGGGCACCTTAAATTACGTTCTGGCTGCGGGGCGATAGCAGTACCAGCATGTACCAACTGCCTCCACCAAAGCCGGCAGCGCCGCGCACAGCGGTTGTGCAACCCCATTGTTTCTGCTGCGTGATCTCAGGCATCCCCGTAATCTTATTATATGACTTCTGGGCGGTTCGCGTGCGTATTTTCACTTGACTTTTCAGCACTGTAGGTTCAAAGAAATGTGTAAAAAAGTATTACACGGTACTGGGAGGGGATTAAAGATAAATACAAAGTGATGTGACGAGCGCCAGAGTGCAGAGCCAATGCTGGAGCATGCGTTTCTTAAGAAAAGCTGTCTGTAACCAGTTCCCGGGAAAATAATTCAGGTTTTGTTTGTTTGTTTGTCTTGAAAGGAGCTTCGGGTGAAGTACAGGTTCTTATATTTCAAGTTTGATACAGGCCGCTACGCCCGCCTGCTACCTCCTGCACTGCGCTGCCCTGCCGGCTCGGGCTGCAGACTACAGGTGCTGCTGTGAGGCAGGGGAACAATAGGTGGAGTTTTACCTGACACATTGCATGGAGAATTAACGCTCAGAGGAGAAGGACTTGGCTGGATGGTCACAGTCAGAGAGCTGAGATCAGCTGCTCTATGTCCAAGTAGAGGCTGATGACGAGTGCCGTGTCCCAGGGGTCTGTCTTGGGACCTGTGCTCTTCAGCATCTTCATCAATGATGTGGGCACTATGGTTGAGTGCAGCCTCAGCGGGTTTGCTGGTGACACCAAGCTGAGTGGTGCAGTTGGTAAATTAGACAGAAGGGAAGCCATCCGAAGGGACCTGGACATGCTCAGAACGTGGACCACAAGAACCTAATGAGGTTTAACAAGGCCAAGTACAGGGTGTTACATTTGGGTCGGGGCAATCCCAGATAAAAGAACAGACTAGGAGAAGAACTCATTAAGAACAGCCCTGTGGAGAAGGACCTGGGGGCTCTCCTGGACAAAAAGCTGTACGTGAGCCTGCAGTGTGTGCTTGCAGCCCAGAAGGCCAACTGTATCCTGGGCTGCATCAACAGAAGGGTGGCCTGCTTGGAGAAGAAGGGGATTGTCCCCCTCCCGTCTGACTTCATGGGGCCTCATCTGTAGCGCTGTGCCCAGGCCTGGGACTCCCAGCATGAGAAATATGTGGAGATGTAGAAGATGGTCCAGAGGAGGGCCAGAAAGATGCTGAGAGGGCTGGAGCACCTCGCTTATAAAGACAGGCCGAGGAGCTCACTGTGGTTGTGGGTGCCCCATCACTGGAAGTGCTCAAGACCAGGCTGGATGGGGCTCTGGGCAGCCTGGGTTGGTGAGTGGCAGCCCTGCCTACAACAAGGAACTGGGACGAGGTGGACTTTAAGGTCCCTTCTAGCCCGAGCCATTCTATGATTCCACAGGTATTTTCACATCAAGAGACTTGTCAGAAAGAGAGGAAGGGAAAACAATAAAGAAGTTGATTGTGACAGTTTCTGCATATCAACAACATAGGAACTACTCAGTGTTTTGAAAATTTGCATAATGTGTCTGGAATGATGCATAAGAGCAAGCCTTGTAAGATTAGGAATTGTGCCTGCTACTGACTCCCAGAAAAATGCTTTTGTCAAGCAAATATAGTTGCAAGCAAGATAAAAGGAAGGATTTAAAGGAATTCTGACCTGAGGAAAAAGAGAGCACTCCATCTCCAGACCTTAAAATTGTGCTGAGTTAAGCTATTGGCAACGGAAGTGTTAACAACTGGTTAAGACATTAGCAGGAACAACAAGGTACAGGATTTAGACTCTCAGCATTATTAGTCACCATCCTTCTTTAGAGAATGTGGCTATGGCATCTTTGAGGTTTCATAGCATGGTTAAATTTACTTACGCCTTCTTCTAGTTTTCCCTGATTAACTTGAAATAAAATGTATATGCCTCAGCACTGGTTTAGGAGGAGACCCAGACCACTTTCCACTTTATTCTTCTTATAACTCACCTATATTATTTATATGAACTTTCATTTACACAAATGTATTTACATTTCTATTTCTATATGCTTTTTGAATATAACATGTAGAGATCTAATGGGACATGTGAGAGAAGAGCCAGACATCCCAGGCTATTTCTATTCTCTTAGACCTTATTCACCCCAGCCCTTGGCTTCTGCATGAGGACCTCCAACAGAGGCAACAGCTGAAGACAAGTGCAGTAATTTTCTTTGGAATACAAACAGGCCTATGAGGAATTCAGCAGACACCAATGCTAGAGGGATTCTGGACAGTAGATTATAAATCTGCCAGGAAAATCTAGCAATCTAGGAGGTGACTTCTGCTGGTTTTTTTCCTTCATTCCTCCACTTTTTCTAAGAAAAAAAAGCTGTCCATCAGATAAGGTCATCAGAGCAAAGGAATATTTAAGTCAGGCAAGAGTTATTGTGCATCAAAAGCATAGTGGATTGCAGTAGTGAAACACCTACGAGCGGACTTAGTTCCAGCTGTGGGAAGCAGGACGACCCTCTCCATGCTCCCATCCCTCTCAAACACAGACTACATGGCTTCTTTCCTGTCCCTCTCTCCCTTCCCTTTTTTGAAAACATTGGAGAAGTAAAGAGCAGCAGCAGCCATGAAATTGATCCTTTTTGTGGTTTTATGTCAAAGTGTGTGATCTCAGGCAAATTAAAAATACACCATTTTTGGTCACAAGTTGGCAGGTACAGCTTAAATGAGGCTGTTGCAGTGGAAGTGAAATAGACAGTCTAAAAGAGGTGGCTGGCACAAATGACTTAAACAGAAAGCCTTGTGTTTACTGGTCCAGGATCAAGCAAACCTTGTCGGCACAGACACTCTCCTATACATATTAACCTACTTCATTACACAAAGTCCTTGACCATAGTAAGTGAAACATTACCAAAGGGAAATCCATAAAAGTTGGAAGTCATAAAGTGGAATGTCTTGATTTATTTTTGCCTCTCTTCTCCCAGGAGTCAATTAAAGAGTAAACAGTATTTTACCTTTACTGAAATTAATTATTTGTAAGATTTCCCCCTTCAGACTTCCCACTCAGTGCAGAATAACATACCTACCCTCACGAAAAAAGAATCTTTAAATTCCAGAGAAAACACTTTAGCACCTTTTGCCTAGCCCAAAGAAAATAGTTCATAACCCAGAAAATCTTTATTAAGAATAATGGGAAAGGAAATGGCTAGAAAAGTAGTTTCTGAAAATCCAACAGCAGAACCAAACAGGAAAATGTCTGGGTTTTGCATCTGTATTTTACAAACACTCACTTTCTAGTCAACTGTCTGCTTTCTTGACATGTGAATTTTAGGCTTGATTTCCTCACGTAGATTAAGCCTTCTGGGTTTTGGGGGCTGTTTTCAGAAAGAAAAACATGGAGATTGTTTACAGATAGAGAAGTATGACAAGAGTTCCCTAAGTTAGTACAGAGGTTCCAAATAAAATCACTATTGAGGGAAATGACAACTTGTTCATTAGTTCCAGGGACTTTGGAATTCTTGATTTTTTTTCTACATCATTAAAACTTAAGCAAATGATATTTTCACCAGCACTTACATTGTAGAAAAAATTTCCTATATTTTTACAGCAAGAATACACATAGGCATTAGTTTAATAAGCATAACCTTTTTTTACAAGGAAGTTAGAGTCTAAAGCTGTGATAAAGAAATTTAAATATGAATAAAATTGGAATTAAAGTGTAATTAAAATTGAGAACAGCTAAAATATATCTATGGGGTACTTTTTGTTTCAGAATGTTTTAAATCAATACAATTTCTCTTTTGTAATTTTTCAGTGCACTCCAAATGGAAATATTTGAAGGTATGCACCTTTTCCTTGATATGACATGCATTATCATGCTTAGTTTAAAAAAAAATCATATTTTTTTTAAAGCCTAGTCTAATAAGAAGTCAAACAGCAACAGTGATTTTGTTTTCTTTCCTGAAACATTTAGTGTTCATTAAGATTTTTTCCTAAGAAACTTGTCAATAATTTCCTTTCATATTCTATAAAATCTGTATCAGAGAAGATATATGCTGCAAGAGGGATGTGTAATCTAGCAGGCAGGACAAGCAGAGATCCAGATTAGAAGCTGAAGCTCATCTCATTCAAGTAGGAAATACTTTTTGTTTTGTTTGTTTAAACAAATGAGAATAACTTCTCCTGGGTCTTGTAATTCTATCATCACTTGGAATCTGAAATCAAGATTGGATGCCGTTCTAAAAGATGCACTCATTGCTCAATTACAGATTAATGTCATTGATATTTCATGTACTTGGTAGGGGAAAAAAATGTAAAAATAGCAAGGTCAAATTCTTTGGCTTCTTTTACACCACTGGTCAAAGCAGACAACCATATTGGTCCCTGAGGAATTTTGAATTCATTGCCATCATCAACAACAACAGCAACAATTAATTAATGTTTGTCTGTATTCTTGAATTTAAATCCTGTTTGCAATCAATGAAGGGGACATGAATAGCATGAACACCATCAGGACAACAAATTGTTTGAATCTTTGCACAAACCATGTTTTAGCAATTCTCCCAGCTCTGATTCCTTACCCTAGTACAAAGCAATTGGTATCATTACCATAGATGAGTTTCTCCTTAGATAGATAACAGATATCTACCACATATTTTGCACACAGTAGAAGAGAGATTCTTTTAGCTGTATCTGCCAGATTAGGTTCAGACATTCAGAAGTTTTTGGAATGAAGATCATCCATCTAACAACTCATAAGCGTAGCGATATTGGAGACAGTACAAAAATTAAACTTCCACAGGTAAACTTTTCCAACAACATATAATTCAGGCCAGGTTGCCACTGTGCAGTAAAGCACAGGGCAGAGGTCCCCCATCTAAGGTGTACAAGCAGTAATCAGGTTTGATGCTTAAGGAATGTAATTAAATCATGGTGATCCTGAGAGTAGGCTTGTTAATCCTGTTGATAGAGAGAGCTATAAACTCCTGCTGCAGAAACAGAGCTCATGATGTTGTTCCAGGTAGATGAATCATCTCCACAGATGTTGGCTTGGGAATAACAACACTTACAGGCTTGCTTTAACCTCTGAGTGAGCTTGTTGTTTAGTACTAGGTTGAGTAAGGTATTGGTTGTGATTTATTGCTAACCTCCTCCAGAGAGAATGGAGATTAATGGAATCATAGAATCATTAAAGTTGGAAAAGACCGCTAAGATCATCACGTCCAACCATCAACCCATCCCCCACCATGCCCACTCATGTCCCTCAGTACCACATCTCCACATTCCTTGAACATCTCCAAGAACCAGTGACTCCACCACCTCTCTGGGCAGCCTGTGCCAATACCTCACCACTCTCTGAGGAGAAATTCTTCCTAACATCCAACCTGAATCTCCCCTGACACAACTTAAGACCATCACCTTTCATCCTAGCACCCTTAGGTGGCAAAAGAGGCCAACCCCCATCTTGCTGCAACTTCCTTTCAGGCAGCTGTAGAGAGTGATGAGGTCTCCCCCTTGAGACTCCTCCAGACTGAACAATCCCAATTCCCTCAGCCACCCCTCTTAAACAGTGGGCAGATAAGTGGGGTGAGAGGTGCTGAACCTTGTATTTTTCCTTAGATTTCATTTTTCCCCTACTTAAATGAACAAGGTGAGTCAAACACAAAGATACTATGGAGCCAGAGTTTTAGTCCAGCAGCAGGTAAGTTAGCACATCCACCACCTCTACCATAGAAGTGGTATTGTCAGGCAGTATGAATAACTGGGATAATGCTAAAACTGCATTCTAAATCATGCCTATCATGCAGATTTCTTCAAAAGCAGATTGAGGAGACAGCTGAGAGCTTTGCCTCTATCATGCAACATCGCTAGCACTGGGCAGCAGGCAGTAGTGTTTCCTGTGGATATCAAAGATGCAAGTGTCTCGCTTTGCTATTTCCTGCTCAGATTTAAAGAAAGCATCAAATCCTGGCCAAGCCACTGTGCCACAAAATGTGCTGGCCAAAGAGTTGCTGCACTTTGCTGGAGATACTCTGAGTCAGCTGCAGGTGCCTGGAAACCTCCCCTACTCTCTGCTTGTGGCAGAAATAGGAACACGTTGCAGTGACAATCTGTCCCTGCAGGAAAGGCTCTGAAAGCCAAGCAGCTGCCCCATGCCTCTAATGCTACATGCTACCTACTGGCAGTCTCCAAAGAAAGGGACTCAGAAACAAATTATGGCCTTATCTGACTAAAAGTCTTCTGACCAAATCTATCTTATAAAGCAAAGGTTCTTAGTAAATTACTGCATGAAAGAAAGAAGGAAAGAAAGAAGGAAAGGAAGAAATGAAGAGAGGAAGGAAGGGAGGAAGGGAGGGAGGGAGGGAGGGAGGAAAGAAGGGAGGGAGGGAGGGAGGAAGGAAAGGAAGGAAGGAAGGAAGGAAGGAAGGAAGGAAGGAAGGAAGGAAGGAAGGAAGGAAGGAAGGAAGGAAGGAAGGAAGGAAGGAAGGAAGGAAGGAAGGAAGGAAGGAAGGAAGGAAGGAAGGAAGGAAGGAAGGAAGGAAGGAAGGAAGGAAGGAAGGAAGGAAGGAAAAGGAAAGAAGAAAGGAAAAGGAAAGAAGGAAGGAAGGAAGGAAGGAAGGAAGGAAGGAAGGAAGGAAGGAAGGAAGGAAGGAAGGAAGGAAGGAAGGAAGGAAGGAAGGAAGGAAGGAAGGAAGGAAGGAAGGAAGGAAGGAAGGAAGAAACAGCACTTCATCCTTGATGAGCTGGTATAGATTTAAGGGGAGTCTTCTGAAATTTGAGGATTGAGGTCATTGTGTTTGTTTTTAAATAGAAGTCTTCCTTTGTTTAGTAAGGACAAAGTTCTCAAAATCAATTGAGATCATGAGATTTATATTGGAGGTTTAAAGTCTTTGTTCTCCTAAAAGCAAAACAAATATATAAATAAGTGGAAACAAATACTCTCAGAGTTTGGAATTCTGGAAGTTTGTGGGTTTTTTGGACTTGTTTTTCTTGAAATCTTGGACAGGATAAGAAAATAGCAAACTGGATGTCTAGGCCGGAAGGGGAGAAAAAAAGAGCAAAAAAAAGTGCACATCTGTGAGGTGGTTCCCACAGCCACACAGCATCTGCGTCCCCTCTGACTCTCACCTGCTCTCAGCTTCCCTCCCCAAATGGCGAGAGCTCTTCCTCAGCCATGTTCCTTCTTCTGGGAAAGCATTATTTTTTTCTAAATTAATCTTAACATTTAAAATCTAATTTTGTCAAGTTCAAGCCTACTTCCACATGCAGGCATGCAAGCTGTAAAACCGGTGAACTCACCCAGAGTTCTCTGATGTTAATTTTCGAACCGTATCAACTGTCTCCTATATCCATCCCAGTTTTTGAGCCTCTTAACTTCAGGACTAAATTTGCAAGGAGTTCCATAAAGGTAAATCCTTTTGGTTCTGGAGAAACCACTGGGCTACATACATTTTTGGCAATATAAAAATTGCTGTAATGCCCAGCTGCAGCTCTGAGTCTGCCATTTGAGAGGAGGATAAAGAAGACTTGGGTGTTGTTTAGTCTGGAGGAGAGGAAACTGAGGAATGAATGTGACAAGAGTCTTCCAATATGCAGGGACTTCTAAGAAGAGAAGAATGATTGATTGATCTTCATAGTCAGCGGAAGAGGAAAGACGAAAGACGAGGGATCAGCATAATCTCTAGCAAAGACAACTTAGATCAGATATTAGAAAAACATTTCTGCTTCAGTGGTGAAATACTGGAACAAGCAACCCAGGAGTGTGGAATCTCCACTGAAATTATGCAGACAAAGTTTAGATAAATACCACTTGAACAGGCAACGTAGAAATGTGGAATTTCCTTTGCCAGAGTTTTAAAGAAAATGTTAAGACGAATGTTTGGTGGGTATGGCTTAGCTACATTTGATCCTTTTTCATCTGGCTCAAAGACTTCCAAGAATCCTCCCAGCTCTCAATTTCTGTGACTCTGATTTATAGGACAGCGGTTAATACTTGTGCAATGCCTGCACCCACACCCCACTGCATGAGGCACTGAACGCACTCACCATGAAGGTGCCCCAAGCTAAATGAATGTGGCTATTAAAAAGCAATGGAAAACAAAAATGAAGGTTTGACAGTCTTTGCCAACACACCAAACTAGCAGCAGAAAGACAAGTATCTCTTGGATCTCATAACTCACAGACCAGTCACTCACACTGGGTCATTTCCCATCAGCCAGCAGCACCTGTAGTAAACTCTCACCATAGACTTTATCAGAGCTTTGTTACCTTCTTCCTCTCATTTTCCCTTTAAGTAACAAAAGAAAGAACAGGTACTAGACAGCTGGGGAGCAATCAGTTGCATCTTTCATAGCATTGCTGAAGTTATATATTTGCATTTCAGTTTTTTTTCTATTTCAGACCTCCCTGCACTACCATAAAAAACACAGCTTCTAATCCCCTATTAACTGTATTTAGCAAACCTCAAGTGTTTCCTCCATTCGCAATCTGGCTGGGCTTCAGCCCTGAAGCAAATTTCAGGTGGCTGTGGTCTAAACATTAACTCTGGTCTGGAGCGATTTGAATTACAAACCAAACAGACTGTAAATGGAATCCTAAAGTGCAGTCAGAACTCAGTCTGGGAACCTGGCTTTGTTCTCCTGAGCCTGCAAACCTACTCTTGCACTGCTCCTCAGGCAGTCAAAAAATGGGTCGTTATTCACAGAGAGGAAGCACAGGTGTTACATTAAAGGACTGCAAAGGGAGCCATTTGGTACCAACAATATAGATTTATTACTCATAAATTTTTAAAATTTCCTTGTGTTTTGTGATTAAAAACACATCATACTTTGATTTCCTAACCACCTCCTGTGTTTTGCTTCCAAATTTTTGACAGCCAGTTAATTATGAAGTTTTGAACTTGTTTGCCAACGTCTGCTGCGCACGCATTTTCTGTGTTGCAGTTAAGAAAAGTATTCAGCCACAAGTACAACCCTTTTATAAAACTGCAACAACTAAGACTTGATGTGTGACTTATTCATGTCCTCGAACAATGCAGAAGCATCATCTGTTACACAGGAGACATTAGTATGCCTTCATCCTCATAAAAAAGCAAGGACCAAATTTAAGCTTGTGTTAGTACTTCACTCATACTGAAAAGTTAGAAGAAACATAAAGGAAGTGGAAAAAGTATGTGATTTTATGCAAACATTTGGCATTGTGTTTGCTTTTAATAGGATACAAGAGAAGATCAGATTAGGCACATAAGTTACTAGACCTAAGAAAAGTTTTAAATAAGAAATGAGCTACAATTGTAGGCAACAAACCAGCTATTATTTCTCAAGAAGGAAGCTGCTTATATGATAAAATACAGTTGGACACATTAAATTATCAGTCATTGAAGGTATTGAACTCAGGAATGCATTATGATAGTAACTACCTTTATATTGCAGGTTGAGATCAATGGCACTTTTCAGGTACTGGAAATCAGGCATGTCCTTTAACAGCTTCCCAGATGTGAAAAAAGGATAAAGCACATGCTGATGTAAACTGCTGAACAACGTCCTCCACTACTGCTGTGGCTATGGGGTAGCACGAATTTACTAGTAGGCCCAAGGTGTCTTTGAAGCATTCATTCTATTCTGGATTTATGTTACACACTAGTCGTTCTGTTTTTTTATAGCACAGGAAATATTTTCTGCAGAAAATGGGGAAGAATATAATGATCCCCTTTGAAGGATCCTCCTCTCTTTCCGTTTCAGCTCTAATATTATACCCATATGCTGACTGCCTTTGGACAATCAGTTGTTTTCTTCAAAGGCATCCTACTGCATTTATGTAACTCTGTCTGAAGTTTGCTAACCTTGAAGGATTTTCCACAGTTGCACAAGGCATGACTGAGCGAGGTTGCTCTGCAGATACTGTTTGTGGCCAAAGTCAACAGAGAATAGTTTGATTTCTTTCAAGATACACAAAAGGTAAAATGAAGCCTGTGTTCTCAAGCAATCCACACTGTAAGCACATGTAATAAATAAATAAATGTGAACTACTTTGTTTGATTAGATTCCTTGTACAAAGAACAGGTAGCAACTGACTTGTAGTTGTGGGCTTGCGACAAGAGTTTTGATTCAAAGCTTGGCTCCAGTGCAAGGAAAGGACAATATGAATAGGACTAGACATCATACTGGAGGAATGTAAATATTCATGAACATTTGTGTTCCAAGCACTTGTTTCTCTCAACAGACCTAACAGCCTTTTTTGCTTATTGTGTGCTGGGATTACTGTTTTATATGTGGGGATACATGCAAAACACCTGATCTCACATCCACATTGTAGAATCATAGAACATCCCAAGTTGGGACGGACCCATAAGGATTATTGAGTCCAATTCCTATGCAACTACAGAAAAGGTATACTTACATAAAACAATTACCTTATTTGGCATTTATTGTTCCCTGATCCTTCTATATCAGGTGCTTAAATTAAATGCTGCATAGATGGAAATACCACCACGCTATAAAATTAGAAGACATATTATGCACTGCGTATTACATTTCCTACCAGTAAATCTCAGAACACTTCCTGACGGGAAGGTTCAGTCTAAACACTTCACAGCCAGCAAAGCAAGTCACAGAAGTCGCCTCGTGGCTCCAAGCAGGTGAACAACAGGGTGGAGAACAGCCCCCTGCCTCCCAGCCTGGAATGCTCAGCAAGAGGCACACTTGCCACCCCTCCAGCCTGGGTTGTAACTTACCTAGGTGAAAAATCCACACGTGGCTTCTTATTTGCTTGAGAAAATAACCTGAAACAAGGCAGTTTGTTCACTATATCCATTCAACTGTGTTAACTACCTCTGGTAAGAACTGTCAAAAGGCTGTTGCTCAAGAGGAAATTCTACGTTTTCATGGACGAAAGCAGAGAAAATAAAATGAAGTAATATAAAATGAAGAAAACAAAACTATATCAACTCAAAATAAAATGTGCAACAACCATTCTGTATCCTTGGTGGTGAAGGTTTGCTTAGGCAGACAAGCTGAAAGCCGTTGTGCTCTACCTTATGAAGCAGCTGAGTCTGGGTGCTTGGATGGGCCATGCAGAGAACATCAGACCTCTTGCAAAATCCCACTGGTCTGCTGTAGAGCAGTGCAATGCAGTGCCATGGAAAACATGAGGTGGGAGGGTATTTCTGCAGCTGTGCCCTACAACAAAAGGGCTGGGCACAACAGCTTGGTACCTGCACAGAGACCTTGGCATCTCTGACCTCCTCTAAGAAGCAAGAGCTGGAGCCTCTCTGGCCTGCATTCTGTGAGCAAAAAATGTCTTGGAGAAAGACAGTGTAACTAAAAGTGATGCTGTAAAGATGGTCATCATAGAATGATTGGGTTGGAAGGGACCTTAAAGCGCACCCAGCCCCAACCCCCAGCCATGGGCAGGGTTTCTCCCCCCAACTCAGGCTGCCGAGGACCCATCCAACCTGGCCTGGAGCACCTCCAGGGATGGGGCAGCCAAAGCCCTGATGCCAGGGCCTCACTGCCCTCTGATGGTGACTCTCAGTGATGGTGACCCTTTTCTTCCTAATAATTACCCTAATTATCCCTTCTTTTAGTTTTAAACTGTTCCCACTAGTCCTATCACTATCAGTCTCTATAAAAAGTCAGTCTCTCTCCATCCTGTTGAGTAAAGCCCAGATGCCATCTACATTAGTGAACAACAAACTAATAGTGGGAAACTTGATTAATATCTCCTTATGCTGATTACGCCTCTTTCTACCACCCTGCTCCATGGCTCTGTGGTTACTGGTAACAGTACATTCATCTCTTTCATTCTGAATCTCTGCATGGTGCCCAGTGGTTCTGTTCCAGGATAACTTTCCTGTTGTGTAATCAATGGGTACAATGATATTCAGAGCATAACACTGCTTTTTCCCCCCTCCCCGTGGCTTCTGTGTTACAATTAATCTAATTTATAGTGACCGGGCAAGAGAACACTTTCCACGTAATTTGGCAATGAATTGTTGATCCAAAGCATTCATTTCTACATGCCAAGAACCGGATTTTCTCAGCTTGGTCCAGGTGCTAACAACAGGATGCAATATGACCACCAACACCAAAGACTTAGTGTATTTATAAAGCATGGAAATAACAAGTTAAAGTAGAGTTTTCATTCTAGATTATTCCAGTTGTTTGAGGTCTTGGCATGGCAGCTAATCTCCAGACCCATGCTGATTTTGCTGTAGCTCAGAATGTTTTATAATTATTTCATAATTCATTATCCAAGTGCAATTATTTTTAGCTTCGCTTTGGATGGGCATGAGGACATCTTTCAGTGAGAGGCCCCAACTGCACCTGGAGATTTGGGGTACCAGGGGTGGGGTGACACCAGTGCAGGACTTGGGGAAACAGCCTTTCTGCCCTCAATGTTGGATTTCTAAAACATTGTAACCTTATTGTTGGCATACAAATTGACGTGTAACCACAGCCCAGACTTCTAATTTACTTTCACTTGCTTGATGAATTAAGGAATAAATAATATTTGCTGGGAATTCATTCCCTAAATGCCTAATTCTTCATTCTCAGAACACACACTGGAAAGCTTGTGTTTTATGCTCATGTCCGAACATAATAGACTCCGAAATGGATTTCTTTCTACAGCTGTGCAAAGCTTAGGGATTTCAGGTCACAGCGGACTGTAAAAATATTTTCTTCAGTTTCAGTCCACAATGCTTTGAATCCCCAAACTCTCTTCACATTTCAAACAAATACTGAAGCTAATAAAAAAGCTCTCAGTTGTACAGAAATAAAACTAGCCAAGCTGAAGTTTGCATCATTTACCTGCACCATCACTAAAAGAAAGCTCCAGGCTACCTAAGCCTCTGCAGGAACCTTAACTAAGCAGGCAGCATATTTGGTTTTCTTTATATTCAGGACCAACATGAGTATTTGGGCAGGTTTTACATAGTTTAGATTCCACTATGATCATTTTCACAAAATTCTTGCTTTATTTTCTCATCAATCTTGAAGAGAAGAACTTTTGCAGGTCTGAAATATTTTTACTGAGACACCTATAGACTTAGAAACATCAGTCTTCCATGTACTGTGAACCAGGGGAGATAACGAGACTCCTACATATGGCCCACTGGGGAGAAGCAAGAAAAGGAAAGGCAGATGGAGAGGCAATTTCACAGCAGTTTTCCTTCATACACACTTGTCTCTTCTGCTCCCCCATTAGCCACAATAGCAGAGCTGACACAAACTGCCAGTTAATGGCAATGGTGTTAAGACTGCTTTTGACATGTTTCACAGCACACGCAGCTCTGCAGGGGACACTGTGGAAGAATTTCCAAAAAGGGCCCCAAGACTGGAGGGGCAGGGTACAGCTTTCTGGTCCCCACTGCATGCAGGGCTTTGCAGAGGGAGCATCTGGGCACATAACACCCTGGAATGCTCCTGAAAGCCTCTCACTACTCAAGGTGATGTTCCTAGCTGCCTTGACGTGCTTTTTTACAGACTGCCATCTGCCTGATCACACAGAAAGCCTTCTGTGTTAAGAAGGCTCTAGCATGAACAGACAACGCTTGTCTCACATGAAATCATACAGTCATAGAATCATAGAATGGCTTGGGTTGGAAGGGACCTCAAGGATCATCAAGTTCCAAACCCCCTGCCACTGGTAGGCTTGCCAACCATTAGATCAAGTATTAGATCAGATAGTGCAGGGCCCCATCCAACCTGGCCTTAAACACCTCCAGGGATGGGGCACCCACAACCTCACCACTCTCTCAATAAAAAATTTCCCCCTGAGATCTAATCTAGTGGAAGGCAAATACAAAGTCAAAATAATGCTATAGCTGCTTTTATGCATTTTACATTTAATCAGGGTCACTCTACTAATATAATTGTGTCTGCTTATGGACACAGCTTTATTAGCAAAGGGATCCCCCTTCCCTCACATGAAACACACACTTACTTCCCTCACAGGTATTTCTGCAAAAGCACTTTCAAATAGAATAAATGATCATTTTTATCTTCTCTCTCTTCTTTTTTTTTTTTTTTTTTTTTTTTTTGAGTTTGCTGACTTAATTTCAGTCCTTCTGATATTAAGCTACTGATAGCTACTGACTATAAATTGTTTTACAGAACTGAAGTCGGCCGGTTCTACAGGATGTTGCCATCTGGCAATAGACCTAGGGCTTTGTATATTTATCATATTATGAAGAATTAAAATTCTCATGCGTGTGCCTCTCATTCTTGGTGCTGTAGCCATCCTGCTGCAGAATCTGAAAAAGTGAGCTGCATGGTGGGAAGGGTGTGGAAGAAAAGTGGGGCTTCAGATTTAAAAGATTTTGGCACCATTTTCAAGGTCTGTGACAAATTTATAAAAAATTGTTTTATTAACCACATTAACAGTGTTGCTGAGTGAATTACTGATTTATTTATGTCCTCTCCAACAAATTTTCAAAGTTAAGTTCAGCTATGAAATACAGTAAAACCTCAACAAGTAAATTACTTGTGTCTTGAAATGGGACGAGGGAGAAGAGAAGCTGTCATAGAACAGGTGCTGATGTTAAAAAAAGTATGATTAACTCCTATACAACATTACCAAATAGAAAAGGAATCTTTAATTTATCTGGAAAGTGGGCCTTGTGGAATGAACACCTTGATCTAATAATTGAAACAGTAATAATAATAATACTTCTATGATTCCAGGTGAACATTTATAGACTAGGATGCAATAACTACAGCTTAGGGACTCTTAAAACTCTTTTAAGTGGCCATCCTGATGCCCAGAGAGCAGTACCAAATGGGTGATACACATATTGCATATTTGTCTCAAAGAAGGACTTCACAATCAAACTACACTCATCAAAAAATGAATATCTTTTGCATCAGTTTTTCTACAGCACATACATCCTGGGAGTAATGAGACTTGTGCTCAAAAAACAAACAAGACAAACTTCAGTGTTTTGGAAAACTCTCACTTCCAAATATTTTCATATTGCACTCACATTCTCTTATGCATAAGAATATCAACCAAACTTGTCCTTGGAAGCTGATGGCTCCTTTCCCACTGAGACTGTTGCTCTCACGATCTATTTCCACATATACATAGTCCTTCCCCAGGTGGTTTACTGATCCTGGACCACCGCATCACAGGTGGCTGCCAACACATTCATGTGTTTGTCTGCTCTGTGAGGAGCCCTGGCTGATGGCACTTTACAGTCTTCTAATTAATTCAGCTCTTCCAAAGCCCTGCATAAAAGTTAAAACCAATTTACCTGCTCCCAATACTATGTCTCTCTTTTCTACCCTGCTTTCAGCACAGAAGGACTTCAAACCTCTGAAGTTCTATATGGCTGCCTGCTTGCTAGAAACCTCCCCCCCACCCCCCTTCCACCGATGCTTCCTGGGTTGACACCAGAAGAGCCAGTATCAAGTGGTAGCACACATCAAGCCTGTGGTGTGGTCTGTTTGCACCTTTCAGACTTTCAGACTTCTTGGATGAAAATCTTGCCCTAGTTCAACCCACAGAAGCTATGCTGGCCCCAGGGTTTCACTTCTCCCATTTTTCCCCCTTGATCACAGACTTTAATTCCTCCAGGAATCAAACGAAAAAGAAAAAGAAAATCCACAACAACAGTAGAACAGCAGCAGCCACTAAAAACTTAGACGTTACACAACCTGTGTAGAGGTGTCTGGCAGTAATAACTGGTGTTAACAGCAGGGTTGCAGAGGGGGTACTTAACAGGAACTACTTATCCTGGCACTTCATCCACAGAGCTATTTCTGCCACAGACGTTGGAAAAACATTTTTGCCAATTAAAATAATCCAAGCAGATCTTTTATACTGAATAGAGGAGCAAAACTAAGGAAAAGAGCATCTGACGTTTTATACAAAGAATCACAAAAACAGAAAGTATTCCTGATTTTGGGGATATTTGGGGTAAAATTCTCACTTCTCTGAAGTCAACACCAAAATGCCCACTGAGTTGAAGAGGGCCAGGATTTCACTTTCAGATTCCCCAGCTAGTCTTAGACTCCTTTGGCTCTGGATGAAGGACTGGGACAGCCAAGTAGGCAGCACAATACATTTCTGAATAAGAAGAATAGGCCAAATTCAACAATACTGCGAGCCCTGCAAGACTTGCTTACATCAGGCCTGGACAAAACCCAACATCTTGCCTTGCTCCATAGCACTGAGCAACATCTGCTCTTAGATTTGTGATCGTCATTCACAGTGGTGCCGTGGCTAAACCTGACAGGGAAGCAGGCAGTTATTCTGGGGGCACAGGCCACCATGGCGATGCCAAATCATGAGGACATTTTAGAGCTGAAGACAAAAGAACTGATCAGAAATCCTGCGTTATAAGAAACTGTTAATCAAGATATTATTTTTCCATAAATGACTGCCAGGAGGTTTTCAGGGGAAGCTGTGTTTCCTCAGGGGAACTGAAAATATTGCCTCTGCTGTCATCATTCTCTAGTGATTTACTTAATGAGGTGCTTTTGCAGATGACATCTCAAAGCGCGCTGTTCCCATGGTGCTGAACCACCGTCTGCTTCATTGATTCCCAGGATGCTGACTCATTTCCTTTGCCACTGTCATCCTGCATGCTATCGCACTGGGTCACGCAAATACCAAAATACTTCACTTTAAGAGCAGCCTCTGCTGGCACATGTCAGATACCACTCAAGAATGTTCACAATAGACCTGGTTGTTTCTTCTTCCTGGGGTATCAAACCCCACTGCAGGAATCCAATATCAGTAGAGGGTAAAAACAAAGTATCATTTGAGGTAGATTTCATGCAATTCTGCCAACACAGTGAGATCCACAGACTTGACAGAGGTCTCTCCAGGAACTTCGCAACAGAATTTCAACAGCAGTCAGAGTCTCCTGGTCAGAATCTGCTCAGCTCAGTGTGCAGCTGTCTTATTTCCTCCTAGTCCAAGGGGTTGTGTGGCTATGGTTGGGATTAGATTCCTGCTTGACCTCCATAACTCAGAACTGGGATGGAAATGGTCTTGGCCATAGCAGAGATCAACTACTAGCCGGATGCCATAAAACCAATAATTCAGAATGACAGTTATAGCTAAATTTACTACAGATTAAGAAAAGATTAGTGGAAAAAATTAGATGAAGAAGTGAATGAGATGACCAGGAAAGCTTTCTAAATTCTCTTTCTTGGAAAAGAACTAATATTCAAATTCTTGAATTATATCTATTCTGTAGAGTAGTATGCAGAAATAATGGGATTGGTAAAAAGAAGCAGAAGCTTCTTGGTTATGTTTGAATAGCATAATATTCCTGAAATATTTCTCTCACATTAGTAGAAAACTTTCCAGCTGCAGTGGCACTATTTTAATCTCCACCACACAGACAAAATATGTTGACGATTTATTCTACTATGAGATAAAAAACAAACAAGATAAAAATACCTGGGTTCTGGCTTTCTCTGTCTTTCCAGTAGGGAACCATCAAAGTTATTTGTGTACTGGACAAAAGGATGCCAGCACTGACATTTACTACACTGATAATTTCTATAATAGATTGGAATGTCAACAGAAAGGACAGTCTTGTGAAATGTGAACTATTCCCAGCTATGCAGACACGTCTCTGTGCTAGGCATGGACTGTATTCAGCTCTGCTCCCATCCCAAGGTTCTGAGCAAAGCTCCCATCCCCTCTACATGATCTATTTTGATTGCATGCTTGTGAAGTGGATCTGGACGTCACTGGAAGTATACAATGGGATCTCATTTTCAGACACAACCTCTGACTTCTGCTGGAAAATGAGTCATAATGATCACAAACAGTAAGCATCAAAAGAAAACATTAGAGCAATCTCAAATTCCCAAGCATTTGGCAACACGAGTTCAACTTCATTTATAAAACCCAAGTCTGCAATATTTGTTCTTTGCTGCTTGAAATATTTGCTGCTTGAAAGCAGCAACACAGGCATTGTAGTCAAGTTTATATCACTGAAAAGAGCTCTTAGGATTAAGCATCTCTCCAAAATTATCACTAATGCGTGGTTCTGGGCTGTTTCTTAGCCTGGCCAAAGTGGAAGGTACAGGCAGACTGAAGTAAGCTACTGGTGTTGTGGTAGTATAACACTATGATGCCTTAGCCCAACACAATTCACATTCTGGCCACTGCTAGTAATAGAGAGGAAGGGCAAGGAAACCCCTTCCTCCCCTTAAATTATCACACTTAGCTGCAGCCCTTTTTCTATGACATACAGTTAAAGTGACCCATTCCTGTCCCGTCAGCCCTGTTACCTGGTCTAGCTTAGCAGTGCAGCTGAAACACTTGATTTTGTGGTCTTTGACAGCAAGCCACACCACGAAGACCCACATCAAAGATGTCTTACTCCAACCATGCTCCACAAAGCCTTCCCAAAAAGCATCCTGCCACAGCCAGGAGGTCTGCAGAGCCCAGCCCAGGGGTACGAGCCGAAGGGCAAGCAGAAGGCTCTTCCTGGGAGCCTCCCAACTGGCTTTGGGGGTTTTGCTGTGCTTCAGATAAGCATTCAGCCATTCCGATACTTGGAATAATTAGAATTGAATCTTCTAAACCTTTTGAGGTTCAGCCACCTCTACACAAAGCCATGTAATAAACAATGCCTAGAAACCTGCCAATGATAGCAGTGATCACACAGGACTTAACTTGCAAATGCTGGTTAATGCCTCCTATCCTTGCTGCTGAGGAAACCCACAGAGACAGGTATTCAGGAAAAGACCTTCTCTTTGCCATTAATTCACACAGTTTGGTATACTGTTGTTTAGGTTCCAATCACGCTCTCTGCATTTTATCTCAATTAACAGTTAAAATATGAAAACCAGCTACTGTAACTACTAATAGAGGAGTACAAAAAGTCAATATTTTAACCTTCTTTACTGATCAGGAGAATTGGTCTTTGCTGCTATTGCTGATTTAAGCAAGAAATCCAAGGGGTAGCTTTAAAAATACATTATGTTTAATTTCAAACTGTTTGTTAAACACATATGATTTTGTTTCTGCCAACTGATCTATCATAAGGGTAATCTACTCATGCCTTTCTGGTTATCCTGGAAAAAACATGACAGAGTTCTGGATCTGGGGTGGTTTCTCACCAGCACAGGAGAGCTGTCAGTACTCACACACACAGGAATAGCTGCCCTCTTGCAAGTGTGCTGGGTTCTGTTTTTCCAGCCTTGGCCTTTGGGTCTGAGCATCAGATGGATTTTCCGTCCTGACTTTCCATTCTAATAAAGTCCAGATGGTACCACTCAGAATCAGCACTATCTGGAGACTTCTCAGTGACTGGTAGAGCTAACTGGACAATCTGATATCCTGTAAGAGAGAAGCTCACCACACTGTTCCCATGTCAAAATGATACCAAATAGCTGAAGCAGAGAAGACATTTAAAAATACATCCTATCTTGACTCAAAGATCATTAGAGCAGCTGAAATGAACTGATTTAGACAAAAGGATTCAGTACATTAATCTTGCTTTGACTCACACCAATATTAAAAGACTGGCTCTCCCACTCAGCCTTGCAGGGGACAGTCACAGTCTCTCTTGTCACCTCCCTGAGATTCAAATGGAGTGGAGAGGCTGGGAAAAGCTCTCCCTCATACCATGAGGTACTCAAAAAATAAATTGATGAAAAATATGCTGAAGCTGTTTCCACTCCTTAAGGTTGAAACCACAAATTATCCCAGCTTCTTAAAGTATGTGTGTTTCCATTCTGTGATTTTGATTTTCCTCACTTCTGCTTTGTTGTTGTTGTTGTTTTGCTCAGTGAAAGCAAATACTATCCCTGTCCTTCTCCACATTTTTCAGTTTCTTTCTCCAAGGATTTTTCCTTTAACAATTCAAAACATATCTGGTGGTCTTAAAACACTTAAAACTGTTTCAATTTTTTTCTTTCTTCCTTTCTTGTTTTCTTCCTTTTTTACTTCTTTTCTATGTTTCTGTCTTCCTTCCTTTCTTTTTATTCTTTCCTCTCCCACTTTTGCATATTTTGGTAAATTTTGAAAAGTTACAAGATAACAATAGAAAAAGTACTGGTGATATCATTCTTTGTAAGGAAATGGGAAAACTGAAATCACGTAAGGAGGTGCAGTGCATTTGCAACACTAGAGTCTTTCTCCTTCAATATAAGAAAATCCATCAGCAAAAGGGAAATACATATTACTGCTTTTTTTTATATAAGCTATTGAAAATCCCATAATATTGCATCACTTTATTCATATGCAGTTTCAGAAAGTTCATCAGAAGTAACAGAGATGATCAGGAAAACCAGATAGACTGCTTCCTAATCCTACATTCTACCAGTCTGAACAAACAAACAATTTCTGACCCAGTCATTCTAGTAAAAACTCTGGAATATAGGAAAGAAGCCAGAAAATTCACGTCATGAGGTAGAAGGAGTTATCCTATGATAAGAAAAGATAAAGTGAGGGTGACTGGACCTTCTGCCTGACTCTACCACAAGCATCTGCACAGAGGAGCATTAGCAGAGCCATGGGCACAAGGCACTGTGTTGGTGTGATTCTGACAGGTTCAGTGGACAACTCGAGGTTGAGACACAGGGCTTTACTTTAGAGGAAAGCACTGGAAGAGTGCATGTAGCACAGTGGAGTTCTCATGTCATGATGGGTCTGCGCACAAAATTACCTAACAATGCATTCAACTTTCTAATTACAAAAACAAGTTGTACAATAACATACTGATACACAGCTCGTTCCATTGAGAGCAAGCTTTGAACAGCACCTTCATCTTCCTCACAGAAGAAAGGAGTAATCAGTTTCCCAAACTAAGATCATTATCAAGGTACTTTTCCCAGGTCCTAGTCAATCTATATCAACCTGCTGCATTTCAGCCAATGGTCCAAGCATGTTGGAAGCAGGGACACCAAAGAGGCCGATTACTGGTAGCCAGGGCAGTTAGTAGGTGTTTCCAGAGATATCAGCTCTCTGCCTGGCCATGGGACCACAGACTGAATGATGAGAAACTGCAGATTCTTAAATATGGGCACCCAAACCCAATAGCTCACACTCCCCTTCGCTATGGGTTCCATCAAGTGCCTTTTAAAGTCACAGGCTTTTTCAGAAGGCTTTGAAAGGTATACCTCCAGGCAGAGTTCTCTTTGGCTACGTTCATTTGGCTATATATCAGAAAGAATAAGATACTGACCAACAATTTCTTTATTAGTAGTTCTATTCCCCAGTGCAAAGAGCTTTAATTCCATCATATTTTATTTTCTAGGAGAAATAGATTTTCCATATGAAAGCATGGAATTTCTCAAAAAAACCCAGTTTCAACATGAAACATCTCCTTCCTTATCACAGCAGAAGACTTAAAAACATGTTTGATGTTCAGCACACATGCATAGCCCACATGACGTAAAAGCTTAAATTGACCCATCTGCTTAAATGTTTTTCTAAATCAACATCAGGATGAAAATTCATTCTCAGCTGAAATTTGGCAGAGACAATTTAAGCCTGGAAACAAATTTTTTAACAGATTTTGAAAAATTTAGTTCAGCTATATTTGACTTTTATAGAACATACAAAGAAACAATTAAGTTTCCAGACTCGGATCTTCTTTTAGTTCTTACATGATTTAAAAACAGCCTCGCTTCTTTGAAATTGAACTTGCCAAATGATTAATGGAAGACAAAGCATTTTCCCAGCTTGAAATAATGTCCTAAAGAAAATTTATTTTAAAATAAAAATTAGTGTTGTTTTAAAATGAGGTTCTTAGTACGCAGAATATTGGTTTGAATCTTTTTGATCCCATGCAGTGCAAACGATGGATTTTGCACCTATAATCGAGTGGAAAAAATAAGTTTGTTTCAAATCCCCAAGGTGAAATATTTCTGTCCCAGATGGCCTGGGTACGGACTTCACTGCAGACTGCTCTGTTGCTGCTGTGCACTGCTGAATGAGCACGTATCTGGGACTGCCATGGCAAATGCACAACCCAGATCTCCAGTGGTGTCACACCAAGCCAGAGAGAAAAGCTGCTCCCACAGGGGCAAGGGAATGATGGTTTTCTGTAAAGAACAGGAGCTCAGCAGCACTGCACAGGTAAAAATAAACCATCTAAGATGCTAACTCTTCTCCGTTGAGTATCTGGCCCAAATAATTCTAAACCGTCTAATTACTAAATTACAGTGTTATTTAGAAGTATGTGCATTTCTCTGTAGAATCTTTATAACTCACAGTGTGCATATGGTCACACATACAACCACGTCTGCTCTTAAACCCCCTGTGAAACCTTTTACTCCACTGCTGTTGTGCTCTTATACCCTGCACTGAGCTGCAGGCAGGGATGTGGCCGGGCTCAGCAGTGTGTAGGGCAGAAACGCATGAGGTTAGAAGGCAGCAAAATGTAGGCATGCACATCCTGGTAACATCAGGCTTATCTGATTTGATCTTTCCTTGGGTCATGGATTGACTTTTGTTCAGTATGCCATTCATTGAACTATGGCTCATGAGTAACCCTTAGGATTTCAGTGGACTCGTTAAAGTTAAGACAACATTTGAGCATAATGTAATTGATTCTGAAGGAATCACCATCCACAGTGGAAATGCCACAGGCAGAAAGCTGGTCCTTGTGGCTGCAGCTCTGAGAACCAGCTGAGTCAGCAGTTCTCCAGCACTGCTAAAGACTTCCTCTACCTTCAGGCACTAATTTGTCTGAAGACTTTTTTAAGGCTCTTGCTAAAGAGAACCAGAAAGACTATGAAAACGTGCTTTACTAGTAACACTTTCCATCTGTTCTCTCTAAGGCAACAGGCAGGGAATGATGTATTTGGAAATACCTCAAACCAAGTGCTGGGGCTATCAGGTCTGCCCAGGTCTCTGCAGCTGTCAGTGACTTCACAGGGTGGTAAACTCAACCTTCTCTGCCTCTCAGAAAATGTACTTTTTTTGCTCTTTACCCTGCGCCCAGATTCCAGGGGTTCTCCATGACGTCTCCATGGAAGATTCCTGTACCATATGCATGAGAAGCACTGTTGGTGCCATTTCCCCACTTGCTGCTTGGAGGAGTATCAATATGGACTCCTGGAGAGCAAAACTGCTTTGCTTTCTTTTGCAACAATATCCTTGCATCTCCCCTCATTTACTGCACTGTCAGCCTGGAATAATTGTTAAAATCAGCCACATTTAGGTGGGGAAACTCATCAACAAATTCCCAGATTTGGAATAGAAATTTAAAACAAAAAATAATCAGTGACACTTCTCCACTTCTCTTTTCTCTGGGAATTTGCTTCCCTTTGTATTTTAGCCTGTAAAGCTGTTCGCAATTTCTCGAAGATTGGAGATTTCACCTTATTTTCACTGGCAATGACAAAATGCTTCAAAAGAACATTCAGGGAGAAGTTCACACAAGCACGAGATAGCAATATATTTCATTAAGGTGAATTCCTGAAGCAGGTAACCCAAGGGCAAGAGAAGTATTCCTATCACTCCTGTCCTTAAAAGCAGAACTTTGTTATGAATAACTTGTGTCTCATTGGCTAAGTAGCCCTAATTTTATTCCACATTGTGCTTTTCCCAAACTTTAAAACCAGCTGTTTATTGTTGGAAATCTTTAAATACTATTTAACATTCACAGAGGAGAAATGAGCTGATCAGTAATCCAATTTCAATGCTCTGCTCCAGTCTCAAAAGTTATTACTTAAATGGGTTTATTACCCATTTAAGCAACATTCTTAGCCTTTCCTGATGATAAATAAACTAAATCCTACAGCTGTAATTCCTAAACAGCTATTCAAAAGAAAACTAATATATATGTTCTGGTATCCAAAAGATAAGGAATTACTGCCATGTTCACAGAACCAGGTCACGACTACTTCCTTGATGTGTACAAAGCCAAGACTATGAGCAGGAGTATTTTTCATCTTGTGCCCCCGCAGAGCTCAGCTATTTGCAGTCCTCTCCTAACACATGTCCATTACAATCACCAGACATGACATTCACAAGTGCATATGCCTTCTGATCCAATCCTTAAGAGATCTACATCATAGTTATTGCATGTTTCTTTTTAAAGCATTTGGAACCTACACCAGCATGTTTAAACATAATTTCTTCAATCTACAATGGCCAGCAAAAAAAGTCAAAGCTATACCATGTCTTGCAGTAGCTGTACCTGAAGCTAATGCCATTAACATGCCAAACTACACTTGAAATATGACAGTTTCAAAGATATTTTCTTTTTCTCTATTGTTTCGGTAAATCTGCATTAGCCAGAAATCATGGGAGGAACTGGCTTAAGCCAAACTATGTTTTTAGCAGCCAGATCTCCAGCTGTTACACCAGCTGAAGACAGCTGCTGTGCTTCACAGCATTAGGCTACTGCTGTTTCATGTTCAGTACAGGTATGGCCTTATCCACCAGGATAAGCTGGTAGAGCAGCAGTCACTTGTTCTTTTTCTCACCTGTAACTGAAACACTGAAGAGATCTTTAACAAAGTAAAGAACAATAAATCACAAAAAAAAAAAAAGGGTAGTTGACCTTGAAAAAGAAAGATTTGGAGAAAAGAGAGTTGATGTGATCTGTGAACCCAGCATGAATTTAAGTTTCCACAATACTTGCTCAAAAACGTATTAGACTGTGCTTTTTAACTGGACTTATAGAATGAGTAGGTGAAAGGAGAGAAAGACTGGTGAGGAAGACCTGCTGCTGATGTACCACACTGCAATCAAACGTGGACTTCAGAGGAATTCCCAAAAGATTTGTCCCCCATGCCAGAAGCCATAAAAACCCCGGCATCCTGGAGAAAAATCTGAGGAAAAGGATAATAGCTATGACTACATATATATATGAATGTGTATGACAAGTGATGCACATTGCTCAACAGCCACTGACAGATGCCCAGTTAGCCCCCCCAGCAAGAAGAAGAAAGAAACATAGAAACAGATCCTGGATGAATACCGAGATAGACACAAGACCACTCTGCCTGTAGTACTTCGTTATTCCATTCCTAGAACTGCCTGGTTGTCATACATGGCTTTCAACAAGCAATGCTCCTCTGCTAGAGGAGAACCAGGTGTGTCCAAATCACAATTCTTCCACCTGGATTCCTACCTGTGCAGCCTGCAGTAGTGAGCCTGCTTTGCAGGGGGATTGGACTTGGTGATCTCTGGAGGTCCCTTCCAGCCCTTACAATTCTGTGATTCTGTGATTCTCACACTGACACCTACTGAATGGCTGGTCTCTGTTTTTATTTCAAGTCCCTTCTATTTTTTCTCTCTCTTTGCCATGATCAGGCTGCTTTGACCTCGGAAACTAGACTGAGCATGTTAGATAATCCACAGATATGACATGCAGTCATTTTTCTCTTATTTCTGTTATCCCCCTTCACTTCTATCTACTCCCATTTATCCTCCTCCCTCTTCCCTCTCCTCCAGTTTGTTTATTTTGGAGTATGAAAGGAAAGATGGAAAAACAGAAGGGTAGGGTCAGCAAAGTCAGGTTCAGCTTTGCCACTCTATTTCCCTACTAACTTGAGGCTTTTCCCCCCACTGCTGAGCTGGTGGTTCAGGTTCCAAAGGCTGCACTGTGCCACTGTCCCACTGCCAATGCTTCCTCCGCCAGGCCAGTCCTCATTAATGAAGCCCAGCTGGGCTTCAATGACCCTGCACCAGGTACCCCAGGGCTGGCAGCAGCTCCTCGTTAGGCACTGGCTTTGTCCAACCCACTGGAGGGTGAACACAGCAACTGAGAGCCATCAAGCACAGCACACAGAGGCTGCTGAGGTAGCAAGGAAAAGACAGAAACCCACAATGGATGCTGGTGGCATGATTTCCTGCATGTCACTCTTGTTCTGCATGGTTTCCCCAAACGTTCAGACGTGGCACAGAAATAGAGTTACAGGCACCTGTAGCTGATGATTCAGCCTCGATAGCGGAAGCTTATACAGTTCTGAAGTAGCAAAGGAAACTAATCACACTGACTCTAGGAATATGAATAAGCACTGAATAGGTGCCAAACATGACTCGGCACTTCCAGTCACCTTGCAGTTTATTTCCAGTGCAAACTGGGAGACAAATGCAAGACTTTTTCTTCCTGTTTTGCATATGTCACCTTGCAGAGAGGTCTTGAAAATTGTCCAACAACAAAAAAACGAAGGCAGCAGATGAAGCAGCACAGAGCAAGGAGATGAACACATCAGTCCTAGTGATCCTCCAAGGCAGGCAGACCCAGAGCCACTTCTCTGGGCACCAAAACCAGCACTGCCCCAGCAGATGCCAACTTTTCCCAGCCCCAGGTGTAGCGGCCGCGCAGAGGGGGGCAAGCAGGGAGCAGGTGTGCACCAAAACTTGTGCTGCCTGCAGGAAGCCCTTGCTGCCAAAGCTGTCTTCAAGTGTTAACGCTTTAGTTAATAATGCTCTGGAGGTTCACGCAGGGAAAGTAATACAAACGGTGGAAAGCTCAGCATTTAGCGGTAGAGCAGTACCACAAAGAGGCTGCTGGGTTAAAATCAGATGACTTCAAAATAGAGTAAATAAATAGGAAAATATGAGCTGCACTAATGATCACAGATCTGGAATACAAATTACGATGGGCTATTGCTAACGTTGATCTTTCCTTCTTTCTTTCTTTCTTTCTTTTTTTTAAATCCGCTGTGGAGAACAGACATACCACCTACTGCCTCGTCCACCAGACCAAGGACCGAAGCTATTTTTGGCATTCGTTATGGTCCAGGTGGCCCATCTGGCCTGATTCACTTGGCCAGTTTTCCTTTCCATCTGGGAATTTTGACCCTCCTGCTTTCCAACTAATTGTATCACATTATCTCCTTTTTGTTCCCCACTTCCCTCGCTGCAAAAGGTTGCAAAAATCTCATGCGCTGCGTTAGAAAGTCTCAATTAACCTCTAACCCCGCTTCAGTGCATGCGGCTTGGGTTACTTCTCACACCCAACCGCGGGCCCATTAACACGTTGTCGTAAAACAAAAACTGTTTTGACGGGCTGTAATTGCTGCTAAGTGCTGCCGAACAAAGGCTCGCTTGTCCCGGGGCGGCCGGGCCGAGCCCCGCTCTGCGGAGGGGAGCCCCGCACCCCAAAGCGGGCAGCGCCGAGCACCCACCCCCGGAGGGCCGCAGGAAGCCGGGGTCCCCCCCCTCCCGCCGCAAATATAATTAGTTTATGTTAACTGGAAAGGGTCGCGGCTGACCAAAGGGCAGGGCCCTTTTTGTTTTTAGGCAAGATAGTGGAATAATTGCTTGACGCTCGGATCTGCAGGTGCTTTATGAAGCTCATTTGGTGCTGGCAGCCTGCAGCGAGAGCTGATTTCCCTGGAAAAGGCCGGATTCCATATGACAGGTCTGATTTGCTGCGACAGGAGTGATCGTCCATTCACGCCATTCACAATTATGCTACCTGTTCCCCAGCACTTACCTCCACCCTCCTGCTCCCCGCAGGTGGATCTGCAGCTGAGCTGGGACCGAGCTGTTCTCCCTTTGGAGCCCCTTGAGTTGCAGGGGTTTTGTGCCCGATAACTCCTTCCCTGCCCAGGGTGCTGAGGAAACCTTCCCAAGCATCTCCTTCGGAGTGAAGGAGGATTTTGCCAGAAATTTCAGTTTCATGCACATTCACACTCATATTTCAAAGCAAATACATCCATAGGATAGACCCATCTGTTTGAAATGGTGGAAGCTACTTATCCAAAAGACAAAGAGCCCCCAGTTCTTGCTGACTGGCCTGCCCCATGCTCCACTTGGTCCTTATGAGTCCTTTCCAACTTTGATATTCTATGATTCTACTCCTAGACCCTTTACTGCAGCAGGTGCCCAGGACACTGTGATGGCTGCACAAGTTCTCTGCAGTGCCCTTGCCCTCAGATACATGTCTCCTGCTGGCTCTGGCCCTGTCCTCTCCCCCCTCCCCATCCCCACGCCCACCAAAGGCAGGGCAGCCTCTCCTGCAGGCATCTGCTGGGAATGTCCAGGAGGACTGGGACAGGTGTAACTGGTGTTTTGGTTTCAGGTGGGACAGTGTATTGTTTTCAACCAGAAAGTTCCTCCTGCTGTTCAGCCTGACTCCTTCAAAGCAATTTAATCACATTACCATAGGGATAACAGAGCTTTTCCTTTCTGCAGCAGTCTGTATGTGTTAGTAGATCCTCATTGCACAGTATCAATAACTGGTATCAATGGAGATCATAACCAGAAACTCTTTCTCATGATGTCATCTTGTCCCTTCACACGAACCAGTGATGCTCAGTTACCCTTTGTAATTAAATAAAAGCCACATGGCTTTTTATTATTATTATTCCAAGCATCCCTCCGTTCCTTCAAGTTTCTAGTTATCTTTATTTCTTACTGTAAGAGCAAGCTAAGCGCCTTCAAGCATTAGCATTTCAAAGCAATCTGCACTTGGAAACACACCAAAATGGCTATTCCAGACTATCTGTAATAGCTGTTTTGGTTAATTTCCAGGCATAGACAAACCTGAAGATCTGACCTCCTGATGCTGCCTGCAGAGGGTTGCTGACCCCAAATCCCAGTGTTAACCTTCTGTGCCTGGAGGTACCACCTGGCCTTCAGGAAATGAAACTCTACCACAGCCAACAATTACATCTCAGACATTTCCACATCAGTATGCATTTCTGGCCTATTGCTCTAATCATTGGTTTATATCTTCTTTAGCTATTTATCTTCCGGCTGAAGAACATTATCCAAGCCCTGATTAATAATGCACAGATATTTCCTAACCAGCGTAGACTGGCACTTTTCCATCGATTTGCACAGAGCTACTTTTAATTTATATCAGGTGAGGATCTAGCGTGTTTAAAAGTGTGTTAAAAGAAGACAAAGCTCGAATACATTTTATCTTCAGTGATAAACATTGCATTATACAGAACATGTAGAAAATACCTTCTCAGAAATATAATCCTGGCTGTGGCATGTACTGGGCACAAGAGCTGGAAAAGTTTGGATGTTTTGAAGCAGGGGTGGTTAGAGGTTGCCAAGAGCTATCACTGGAGGCCTGAATTTAGGCAGTTTGATACTGCCATAAATAACAAGTGCCCAGATCTAGCTGGATGTTTAAAGGAGTCTAAGTCAGGTTTCTGGATCAATTTTGCTGTCAGGGGAAGAAGCCTTTGAGGGAAACTTACCCAGATGAAGGCTGGGCTCCTCGGAGCACTGCAGAGCTACATATGCTACTGCTAGCCAAGGAAGGGCCCGTGCACAAAAATCAGAAAGCACCACTTCTGTGCCTGTTTTGGAACTGGTATTACATACGCAGGGAAGGATAAGATCTGAAAAGCAGGCACAAAAGAAATTGTAGTGCCAAGCAGATGTGCAGCCCCCAGAAACATCTGTATTCTGAACCAGTCAGTAAAGTTCAGCACCCAAAGTCACAAACACCGTGCCAGTCACCTAGTCTCACTACTCAGGTGTTAAGAGTGCCTTCTATCACCATTTCATTTGTGAGCCCTAAATCGTGCTAGATGAAAGTGGGCAACTGCACCATTCCTCCTCCTACAGATCAGAATTTATATCTCTGTAATTCCAGGTTAGTTCCTTTCCTGGCCCTGCTGGGTGACCTTCAGTAAATCTTTTTTGTTTCTGCTCCTCCTTTTATTTTCTCTAAAGACGTCACCATCTTTAGGATAGAAAAGTTCTGCTCTAATACAGATGGTTGATGGTAACTGAAACTATATGAAAAGTAGCAGTCACTTTTTCAAGAAGACCTAGTGCTGTGCATTGAATACAGCTGTCAACAGTACCTTCCATGCCACCAGTATCATTATGAAGGCTGTTCTGTGACGAAGGCTAAAGAAATAATTTAGAGGATTCAAACAGACAAAATTTAGCAATGTGGCAATAAAATCCCAAAGCAAACATAAAATAAATCATTTGTATCTTGAACTTGTTTTATATGTTGAAATGTTTGCCACAGACACATAGGATATACAATTCTTTTTTTAACAAAGTCCATGTTACAGATATTTCTGCAATTAGATAGTGCTGCTTGTATACACAGTGAAGGGAAGCTATGTGTTAAATGCATTTTTAATCCCTGACAAAGGTCACACTAAATTCTTCACAGGGAATCACAGATTAGTGATATTAGTACGATCATGGAAAAAAGTTAAGAGTGATATTTGACTGTCATACCCTAACTTTTTTCCTATATGTCTGCAGAATTCTCCTCTTCTCCTTTCACCCATGATTCACCAACACATTCCACTGAATTGCTGAAGTAAAGCTTATAGTTACATTATTATGTTCACAAAAAGAGTCTAATTGTAGGACAACTAATGCCAAATACACAGATTTAGTACTGTAAGCATATGACACTACCTTCCAACACACGCTCCTTTTCATGTGTAGAAGACTCGGGTTGAACCAGTCAAACTGTCTGAACCACTGACAGCTTCATGAAATGACATCTGGAAGTAGATTATGTCACATATTGGAAAGGAACAAAAAGATAGCCACAAGAGCAATGTGATTTTCCCATGAGTGAGGGGAAAAAAATCACAACAAAAGAATCCAGCTGTATACAAAGTAGATTTCCAGTCCCGAGGTAAAACATATGAGAACCAATAGCAGAGGCAGAAGGACAACTGCGGTACCAACCATGTGAGGAGTAAGTAAACTAACAGCTGCAGGAACATCAAACAATTGTCAGGCAAATAGTTCTGTTGTGGCCTCCCCCCTCCCACTCCCCAAAGCAATGATTACTGGTTAGTTGATACAGATATCAATTAATTTGCCTCAAATAGATCAGAGAAACTTACCTATGGATTGTGCAAGATCTGAATTGACAAAAATAATGCCCAGGCTCTTACAAAGAAAGGCTTAAGACCCTGAAGCCCAGTTCTTCGGAATAACAACTGATGACCCAAGGCATTCATGCCTATGGATTCACCAACATGCCTCAATTCCACAAGAATTCAGACCAAATGACCTCCTGGAAGATTTTTCAGAGATGCAGAGCTTGAATTAATCTCCTCAGTCCACAAAATCACACTCTTCAGCTCTGTCACCCCAAAATTCAGTGAGAACTTCCAGGAGTCCTGCCCTTAGGAAGACAATTAATATTATAATATGGAATTTGCAAAACAAACTTGCTGTTTTTTTAAAGCTGTTTCTTATGTTTGCAGTAACTGTCAGAGAAAATGTGATGGTTCCACTGAAGCTACAGTGCTTGATGTGGTGAGGGGTAATTAATTTTTTCAATTTTTATTTATTGATGTCCCGAATCAAGAAAATTGGAAGCAAAGCTAAGGGAAATGTACCAGAAGAATCACTCATTCCATTTCACAGCATTTGACTCAGTGATCTCCTACAGCAGTAAGACTGACAGAGTAACTAAAACACTGAGTGAAAGAGTACATTAGAGCTTCATTGATATTCCTCTCTTTAATCCACGCACCTCACAATTCATACATGGAAAGCAATGATCTTGTCCTTCTTCTCTGCTAAGATTTAAGACTGCTTTGAGGAGGTTTCACCTTACTAGAAGTTCAAGAGTATTACAAAACAGGCTCCTGAACATTTATTCCTGCACATGAAAGATGAAGAGAAATCATCACAAAGTCTACTCACACAATAATGGACTGAACCCATGGGTTTCATTCATTTCCTCAGCTGTTAGTATGAATTATCAAAACTTTGTTTACTTTTGTATTTCTTATTCCATTTAAACAAACTTGGTTAGTAAAAGACATCATCTCATTGTGAAAGGAAAAACCAACCAATTGCTAATGTCTCCTCCAAAATTTGACAGGCATCAGGAAAATTCCTTCTAGATTTTCTTTTCTGCAAAATTAGCTCATGCTGTAACTTGAGTTCCACCTCAAACAAAAGTAGAATTCGTAATTGAAATGGGTGGGCTCCTTAGCTTACATTGGCTGGCCCAGAAACAACCACTTGAGTCGTGACCAGATGAATACTGCTAATTCTCCAGTGTTTTCCCATAACTCCTGCTGGGAAGCTGGAAGGACAACAAAGTTTTCCTGGATCCAATAAAAAAAAAAAACCAACAGCTTTTAGAGCAGCCCAGTATAGCTGTCTTGAAAACTGGGAGCCTATGAATTAATTCTTTCATTGGGATTTTCAGGAGAACAGTTGCATCATTTCTGGACCTAAGAGAAGTTCAGTCTTAGTCCTCATGGGTTGTCTACCCAAGCCAAACAAGTTCATATCCCTTTTCTCCTCACAGGGAGAAGCTCTTGCACAATCTTTTCCCTATTACTCATTTTTTCACGTCCCCAGCACAGCTAACCACAGAGGTGGGGACCACATCCAGAGTCTGCAGCAGTCCTTGGGTAGATCCTTCTTAAATCAAACAGAGAAGAACCTGTCAGAACCTTTACGCTAAATCTGTCACTGTCACTATATTAAGTAGAAACTCTCACCAACTTCATGCATGAGTTCCTAGTTCTTCCTCACTCCCCCCCCCCCAAAAAAAAAAAAAATAATCCAAGGATTCAGAACTCATTTGGGTACAATAGAAATCCTGCCTATTTCTGCCAACACTTCTACTCCGTTACCAGAGCCTAATGAAATTAAACTTTCCTGCCATGTACGGCAATAACATCTGCTCTACTGGCTGCCCTCACTTAGCTCCGCTAAGCTTTAGTTTATAACTGCTTACTTAAAAATCAAGAAAAACTTCATGTCCCTCTTTAATAATGAAAATAAAAATCTGGAAGTAAACTGTAAATACTTTTCTAACATCACGCTAGCATTACGCATTACAGAAAATTATAAGGCTGAAATTTGGCCCTGAGGCCAAGTGCCTCAGCTGTTTAGTGGAGTCAAACCAGTTAAGACTATTTCATTCTTAATTTCTTCTCTTGTTACTGTTGACAGAAACCATTTAGAGTCAATAGCAACTTCACCATCACCTTGCATATGTAACTTCTCAAAACACTGATGATATTGAAATTCCACCACCAAGGATCCCAAAACATTCTTGCTGTCAGCATCTCCTTGCTTGGAAAGAGCCCTCTCCTGGGGCTCAACCCATTGTCACAAGCATCAGCCTGATTTTCCTTCCTAAGCTAATACAAAGGGATTACTCCCCTGTAGAGCATCTTTATTGCTCTGACTCTTGTAGATGAAAATATTTAAAATGAAAGCTAAACAAATAAAAGAAAGGCAACACAAAAGCCCAGAACTTGCTTTTGTTTGCTTGTTTTCAAGTGTTGAAGGCTTTCATTTTGGGGTGGATGGGGGGAAAAGGGAGCAATGAACATTTTTCATTAGCAATCTAAAAGATGATTCATAGAAACATCTCATTTGTTAGAGAGCTGTTTAACTTAAAAGAACTTCTGGAGAAAAAAAAAAAGCGTGCAGTGTCTCCTTACGCAGCTCATCACGAGCCCAGAGTGGATTTTATCCTGAATCATGGCAAAGGTCATCTTGTTGCTGCTGTCATCCTTCAAACCTCATGGAGTTACCCATGGAGAAACCAAGTGATGGACTGCATCTCTGGTGGCTGCTAAGCCTCAGGGCATGAGACACAGCTGATTCTTGCAGCAGGTTGGTCTGATAGGGGCAAGGCAGTTTCTAAAGGCTCTTCCTACAGCACCCAACCTCTTTCCCCACTCACAAATGCCTTTGTTCTGGTCTCCCTGCCACTGCCTTGTTACATCTTCTCATTGGTGAAAGGATGAGAAGAAACTGTCTGAAGTTGCGCCACAGTAAATTTAGGTTGGATATCAGGAAAAACTTCTTTACAGAAAGAGTTGTTAAGCATTGGAATAGGCTCCCCAGAGAGGTGATTGAGTCACCATCCCTGAATGTGTATAAAAACCATTTGGATGTAGTGCTCATGGACATGATTTAGTGGTCTTTTCCAACCTGAGTGATTCTACAATCTTCCATTTAGAGAGATGTGTCAGCTTGCAGATGTGCCATATCCCACATACTTTTGTTTCCAGGATCAGAAATTATACTGAGCAGGAGTCCTTGGCAAATGCCAGCTAAAGCACCAGCATCCCAGTCTTTCCTGCTGTTGGTATTGGCTCTGCAGCTGCATAATGAAATTTTTACACAATGCTCTGAATTATGTTTGCAGTCCCTAATGCAGTCCCAGTTTGCTACTGCATGCAAGCTGTTCCAAAGTTTCTTCCTTGAAGACTGACTCAGGTCAAAATCAAACCTGAGTCTTCCCTTTAAAGAATTCCTTCTGGAATTCAAGTTTCTTTCCTTATTACTTTCTCCAGAAAAGCAGGCAAGACTTAGACACAGTTGAAGAACCATGCAGCAGACAAACACTGGGACGATCTTTGCTGCTGGGCAGGAGGCTGACTTCTAGCTTGCTTCTTTGTCTCCTGTTCAGATCTCTGACTGTGCTCAGAGTTGTACTAAGTGCAAATTCCTGAGAGCTGAGACCATCCAAACAGCAGTGGCACCAAAGGGGCCAGCACCCTCATCGCAACCTCCTCATGCAGCAGTGCATGGGAAAGAGTTGCGTGAGCACTCATCAAGACTGGCTATGAGCAGTTCGCAAGGTGCAAAGCAGAAATGGCTTTAAACTTTGAGGCATCTGCCACATATTCATCGATAATTGCTTCAGGAGCCATCTGTAGATTAATCGCTCTATTAATCACTTGTCCATCATCAGCCTAATTTACCTCCCTAGTCCTACTCCCTTAAAGTAAAGCTTGGAGATACTTGAGTTGCGAATGCTGCTGCAAACTATGAGCAAGGGACTGAGTTCACCAAGCTGGCAGAAATGGAGCCACACTTAAGGCAGAGCTGGGTGTTGTTTGGAGAGCTCACATTCATGGTGTAGGAGGGCTTCCATAGGGCTTCTTGACATTTACTAAAATAATAATACAAACAACCCTTGTATTAACGGGTCTTTAAAGGTTATCGCAAATGTAGAACTCTACAGCTCATCTCCTTGCAATTTGGCTCAGAAAATGAATTCTGCTTGGGCTGCATCTGTTTATCTAAAGGTAATCCACACTGCTTTTCAGCTCTGGCCACTATGAAGGAGCAGCTATAAGTCACTCTGATTCCCAAGGATCAATCCTACACAAATATCTTTCGTTCAGAAAATGCTTTTGATAGCAGAGCAACAGGTCCAATATGTTTAGGCAAACTATACAGTTCCTCTAAGACCACCACCAAGGAGGAGGAAAAGCCCAGAGTCATTAAAGATACCTTGTTGAATTGGTGTTCTGGGAAGGAAGGCCTATGTTTTATTTTCTCAGCTTATATAAAAGCTACTACACTTAGGAGCACTGCATATACACACAGATATTAACAAACAAATCATGAAGCTCTGAATTTTCAAATTAATGCTGGCTTAATCTTGCCTCTCATAAACTGAGAACAAGTTTTCAGATTGAACCATCACATTTTTGGTTCCACTAAAAGCAGAAATTTTAATGCTTACATTGTAATTCTGTATAATAGAGGTAAAGCCTAAAATATTGCCAATGTTAAAAAAAATATTAAATAATCTCAAAAGCTTTTTTCCCCCCCTTATATTTATAAAGAAGGTTATCTCTATTTTCCTTGGGAAATTAAGTTTGCACACCTACCTAGAATGTAATTCGCTTCCCTTTTTTAGTACCTATAAATCGGATTAGATGTCTTTATTATGCTTCTGAATTTATCCTCCAGTAAACACTTGCTTGTCTAAAATGACTTAATGTAGTGCTTCAAAACCACTGGGGCCACCAGGGCAAAATTTCAAACATTACTTTCCCAAGAAATGTATGGCTTTGAACTGGAGTTTTTGGCAAGATCACATTTAGATTACGTTTAAATTGTCACAGATCTAATAATGGGCTGCAAGAAAGACCTGCCTTTAGCTACATCCTTTACTTTCCTCCTAGTTAACAAAACAGCAATATCTGCAGTGGATGTTGTAAGAATTGACTTAATTATCTGGGATAATCTGTATGCATTAAGCAACAGTGTCCCACTAGGTCAATACAAAAATTAATTGTGGGATTCTTGTCAGATCCACATTGTTTCCAGGCACAGTTGCAGGCTACTCAATTAAACACCTTTCAATGCCTTTTGCTGGTCTAAATGTAGCTAATTGCTCTGGATGTGAATGATTCATCTCCCAGATGTCTCAGACCTCTCCGCAGTTCTGCTCAGCTAATATCAATATATACATCCAGTGGACAGGATATTATTGTGAGCAGGATATTTTTACTCATGTCTCCCTTTTATATGATTAATCCCAAACAAGGAAGGTCTCCTGAATCATGCTCTTGACACGGCAACTCCTTTGCATCTGCAGGCTTCCCACACATAAGGGAGTGAGCATGAATGCAGTCTTTTTGTCAGCACTCCCCAGGTGCAGCGCTATTCACACTTGAGCTTGACAGCATAACATAACAGTTTTTATTTGCCACTCTCCTCTGTCAAGTATTTTTTTCTCTTCTGCTGCTTTCCCATTTGTCCATATATCTGTGGCAGGGCTGGCCAAATTGAAAATGAGTGAAACACAAAGACAGACTGTAGTTTCCACAGTGACCGTCTATGGGAAAGCAGTGTGCGGTTCAGTTTTTGTTATGGAGTCCTCAAAGGTCACTGGTAGCATTGTAACTGCAAGCCCCCAGAGGAAAAGATGACAGCATCTGGTCCACTGGTTACCAGCTTTCCAGGAGAAATCCTCAACAAATCGTTGCTTAAGAGTCATGGATGAAGAAGTGCGGAACGTAAAAGAATACCACAGGCTTGAACCCTCTTCCCAGCCTTCTTTGTACATGAGTTGATTCGTGAGTACAGGAATGAGGGAGAGAGAAGCAGCTGGTAACTCAGCCCCTGCAGTGCTGGACGCAGCATTGTATATGGGAGGCACATAGCTCCAGCCCTGGTGGGTGGCTGCAACTTGAAACCTTAACAAGATCTGGCATGGCAGCTTTGGCTGTATAAAACTTCAGCAAAGCTCCCTGAGAGGAACATGCACTCACCTGCCATTAACACAACCAGCCACCGGATGTCTTCATTGCTCCATGCCAATAGCCATGGAAAAGCATTTCCCCAAGAGCAAAAAAAAAAAAAAATCAGGTCTCTTCAGGTTAGCCATATACATAATGCAACCTGGAATGTAACAGCCCAGCTCACTCAAGAATCACATCTGCACTTCTGTAGGAAGCAATGTGCAGTGGAATGGTACAGATGCTAGCATGAAGAACAGGTTTTTGTTCAGCACAGCACTATGACTTTTGTGTGTTCATTACACCACAATTTCTCCATCAGCAAACTGGAACACCAAATATTCCCTGCTTGTGCAAGCATCAACAGAACCACACAATGTCCCAAGAACATTTTGCAGTTCCTAGTCAAGAACAACAAAGCAGTAACAATCATCATGCTTGCTTGGTGATGCTTGCACCTTTCCCTCCTCTTCCCATTTGTGCACACAGTACCACCGTCTCTACAGAGAAGCAGCACCTCTAGAGCTGATTCTCATCCATCTTCGCATATTTGTAGAGAAGGCAACACAACAAAGTTGATTTTGCTTATACATATTCACATACACATACAGACAGAGGAACAGATGTTATTTGCAGTACTGGCAACATGGCAGTAGGCAAAGGCCAGCTCTCCATTCAAATAACAACAACAGAAAAGTTGATATCAGATTATTTCTGATAATTCCCATGCCATTTTAGATCACCATGATTTTATTTTCTTTGTGCAAAATCATTATGCAACTCTGGCACTTTTCTGCAGTGAGTGCTGTAATCACTTTTTGTACTTACAGTGAAGCAGCAAGCCTGGCACTAGCTAACAGATGCCCTGTTTCTATTCCTAAAGGAGCTCAGGCCCTGGAGACAGCAGACATCATTCTCAGTACATCTTCTGACAGAAATACCAGGAATCTTCTAAAATTTCCCTTCCAAGAAGTGAGAAAAAGCCTAGTGTTTCCAGTGACTGCTTTATGATAACCTTTTGAAGGGTCATTGACATCTTATTATAAGTCTGAAATCTTATTTATCAATTCCACTACCACATTATTTAGCACATTATATGTTCCTACATAGTTATCAAACAGTGAGCAAAAGTAACTTCAGTCTGATACTCCTTAATACCAACTGGAACTGTTCTTACTAGTAAAATGGATAATACTGTATAGCTCCATTTTAGTTTCAGTATGTTTCTCCTTATTTATTTTACTAGTTCTAAGTAACACTTTTCTCTTTGCTTCCTGTATCCCACTGTCAGACTTCCAGGCATTTTCTCCTGGTTTCTATTTCAGATTGAATGTCTTACGCATTTTTTTTTTTTTTTAAACCACCCTAGAAAATAAAGTAATAGTCATGTCCTTTGTTCCGGTTTATAAAGAGTAAAGCTAATGAAAATTAGGTCAAGCTGAATCCTGTGTTCCCATGCATTATTCTTGAAATCTGTTAGCACCTTGTATCTCTACTCTTCCCTTAGCATTGCAATGTTTACAAGTTCTCCAACCATACATTCCTATGCCAATTATGCCAAATAGACCACTTCAGATATGAGCAATGAATCCCAAGTATAAGCAAGTAGCTCTTTTGGGAAGCTGGTTTGAAAAAAAAAAAAAAAGTCACTCAGACCCACTTATTTCTTTTTGGCTTATTTCCAGGCTGCATCTTAAATACTGAACAGGGACTAATGCAGAATACATACACAGGAGTCTATTATTCCACTGCAGCTCAGAGAATTTAGTGCCAGAGAAAGCAATGCAATGTGTGTAAGGGGACAATAGCCCCTTATAGCAATGTTTTGAAATTTAAGATGAAAAAGAAGGTGTTGTGCAATGCTCACAACTGTAATCCTAGTTCCAATAGGCATTGCTACAAATCCCTTCTCAATACAAGCACAAGAGCTATGCCCAGGTGCACTGCTGCATGATTCTGCATCTGCATGTAGCTTGCCCAGAAGCAAGGAGCTGGTTAACACGAGCACAGGTTTCGGCTGCACCCTACAGCCAGCAAGAGCCCATTCCTTCTGCTCCAGCATCTCTATAATCTCATAAGGCACAGCTCGTTCAAAAGCACACAAAATAAGCAGATATCACAAGAGACCTTACTCTAAGTATATAATAGACAGGAAACTGAGGCACAGAGCAAGTAAATAAGTGGACATAGAGAGAGTAAGCTTTCCATTTAGTAATTTTAGTTTTAGGATGCAAGATGCAGTGGATAGATGTGTATTTCTCAGAATCTTCCAGCAAGAGATGACATAAGAGACTTCATAGAGCTAGCACTGCTCAGGAAAGGCATAGCTGCTGCTCGTGAATTTTGCCAAAAGAGCAAAACAAGAAATCAAGACTGCAAAAGTGAGATAGGGTGGATTTCAATAGGAGCCTGTGCAGTCATCCCTTATAAAGCAGAAAGTCTGTTTAGCTAAGCAGCTGCTTGTGGAATGGAAATTACTTTTCCATTGCAGGTCACCAACTCAAACCTGACTTGGGTGACAGGGACAGAGCTGTGGCCATGTGGCAGCCATTGAGTAGCTCATGTGAACTGAGCTACAACTGGCAGCCTACATATAGCAGACAGGTACAAACACCCAGAAATCCCAGTCACGAACAGCAATTCCACCTCTGCTGTGCATAATACTGGACTAAGACTGGAGTGCTTTTCCCAAGTCAGGATGAAGATACAGGGACAGAGGTGCACAGAAAAAGCTCCATGTTGTGGACCACATATAGAAATTAAAAAAGCTTTGATCGTCGCAGGAAGAAAAGGATCAAATTTGTGGATTTTAACAGAATTAAATCAATGAGGCCCTCAAGTAGCAAAACTACAGTAAGAGCTATCATGTAATTGATATTAGTATGGTTATTATTCAGCCTCTTAGCATTTTTCTTTATTCATGTTAACGGACGGTTTCTTATTGCATTCTGTTGTAATTCTCTTTTCTTTTATGAAATGTAATTGTATTTCCACAAACGTCATGTCTATAGAGGAAGCATGCCAGAAAGCTATTAGAATAGCACTTGTCTTGCTGCTGTGCCAGATGCTGGATGCAGTGATTTTCTAAGAACCATGAGGTGTCTCATTTTGCTCAGTGCTCTCTATCTGCAGGAAGGCACACATGTAGACATCAACACAGTCAGTTTATAGAGGTGTCAGTTCATAAGATTGCCAAGTTTAGTTTGCTTCCACCTATGTTATAAGGCACCACTAGAACACAGTATTAAAATAACAAGAACTAGTATTTCCACAGCAGATGACTCGGACCTGTTGTAGTCATCTGAAAGTCAGGGCTGCACAAGTGTTAGAATACACAGTATATTTTCCCATTCCTGGATTCCTGAGGAACAAATCTGGAATTTTGCTTTGCCTTTTTCATTTTAATATTTTCATTATCTCTTAGCACCTGCCACATTAGTAAGCTACCAAAAGTAATCTTAAGGTAAACTTTGGTATTCTTCATTAATGCTCTATAAATCAGCCTCATTATAAATCAGGGAATGTTCATTAATCAATTCTCAAAAAATACTTTATTTGGCTAAGAGTGTCAAATTGTTAAAGTAACAAAGAAAAAATTAAAACCACGTGCTAGAAACGGGTTCATGACTGCATGGTTACATCAACAAAGACTCATAACTACACAAACAATTGCTATATATCATATTAACTTTCATTAAATAAAACCATGCTGAAAACCAGTTGTACAATCCTGATAGAACACACATGTTATTGAATACATTTACGTAGGACTGCATGCTACACTCAGTCAGCTGCAAACTTGGGTTGCATACCTATAACTGGAATCAGCACTTCTCCTCTTGTCTTTCTATACACAGCTACATTAAAAGATGTCTGAAATCCCCACCTCTGGTAGTTAACCTGCAGACAAAGCAATATAATCCTTCTTTTAAGACAAACTACCTTGCAGAGTAACAAAAACAGAAGGCTAAAGATCAGAAATACCCAGACTTCTTTCCTTAGCTTATTACTTTCTAGTCATTTAATCTTTAATAAGCTGTTTAGAAAAAAGAACTTAAACCTCACCAAGACCAGATCACACAGTTAGTGTGAATAGATGTGTTCAGTGATTGAAAATGTAGTCTCTTAACTCCATACTACCTGGAATCAGCTGGGGTCTGGTTTTCTTAAAAGAAAGGCACCACTGTCTACATTTAAGAAAAGCCAGTAACAAAAAGCTATACCAATAATAAGATGTAAGTGAATCCTCTCAGAGAAGAAACAATGTAAACTGACAGAACAGCATATGATTTCCCTGCACAAAACAATGGTGCCAGTGAGAGTGTGATTTAGTTGGTACCACTGCCTGCGTAAGCTCCTCCTAGACAACTGGAAACTGAAAAATAGTTGTCACATGCAATAGTCTTAAGCAGATCTGACTCAGGAGCTGGGGTAACAGAAGAACACAGTCGCTTCCCTAGATGACTGAAAACCACATAAGCTTGAAATTCCAGCCTGGGACCATTTGTAGGTCAGGTTGGTTTTTTTTTGTTTGTTTTGTTTTTTAAAAGATACTTGTATTATAGTAGCTCTTAGAGGTGCTGAGTGATAGCATGCTTCTAACAAATGAGACATTGTAAGAAATAAATTCAGCAAAGTAAGATTTATTGAGAGGGTCTATAGACAGCTGGCAATGAAAGCAGGCAAGACAGAGAGAGATATCTATATAGTGTTCATATATGCATGAAGAGACCGATTTACTTAGCCCTCCCTTATCACACATTTAAACCAGTGAAAATATACAGCTGGAAAGAAAGTACAGATTCAGAGCCACATTAATAATTGTGACGCTATAATGCAAAGGAAAGTACAGCAATAACAGCAAAGTGGCACAATCCTACACTACAGCAAATGAGAACAAGCCCAAATGCAGCAGACAAACTACTCACCTTTGGAAGACCTCCAGTAGGCAGAGATCTCCAGCAAAATACCTTAGCCCCCACTATCAACCCTTAAATGAGATCTGGGAAGGGGTGGATAATGGTTCCAGCCCTTCCAGTCACTCAGGTACATTGCATGCACCTGAGCTCCCCTGGGTTGGCCCTGCCTTCCCACCAGGTGCTCAATCTCTGCTTCAGGTTGTGACTTAGCATTTCCACTACAGTAATAATAAAAACATAGTTGGAATCTAGGTAACAAAGCCCAGACAAGAGATCCAATTATAGATCATCCTTTGGATGATAGCAAGCTGGGCTGTCATCACTGGCCACTGAGGCACATGCAGCCTGTCCATGCAGCAGCACAACTCTTTGCACCATTGTTCTAGCAAGACAATCTGTTCAGGATTCATCCCTCTCAAAACTGCTAGGTACTGATCCACTGTACTGGAATGCCCGAGGCCAACTCCATAAGAAAAAGCAAAACTCTTTGCCAAAAGGTAAGGCACAGATTTACATGCATCGCCTGAGCCCATGCCCTGGTTTTGCAAGGTTCCACATGCTAATGGTTATCAAATGGGTAGCTCCTTATTTTGTAAAGGAAAGTCTACACTGTGGAGCTTTAGACAAACATTATCTACAAACACCAAAATGCTGTGTTTCCCAAGGCTTTAATAAAAGGCTCATTTACATTCAGATCTCTAGGAAAAATAAATAGAATGGAGGATAATTTAAGCCTTGTGATGGTGTTTTATCTTTGAACTTCAGAGCCTGATGCTTATTAATCAGTTGTGGCCTGTCAACATCAGAGTCAAAAACTCTTCTACCAGAACTTTCATTGGAGATAAGCACTAATTGCATCTATAGAATAATTCTGATTTGGAGTCCAAAATTCAGGGTGTGCAAAAGCCTCTCTTGATCTACAGAAAGATGGCCTATTCAGCACTGGTGCGAATTTGAAAGCCCCTGGTGTGCAGGGAAAACAAATGCCTGTCTCTTACAGGCCTTTTGCACATAGCACCCATTTGCTGATGAGCTGCATTGATTCTGTGAAGTGTCCCATGAAATATGCCTTCAGAACAGCAAAAAAAAAAAAAAAAAAAGAAAAGAAAAGAAAAATCCACCCTGAAAGGGGACAACCACTGCAAAAGCTACAGAACTTCCTTTGTGTGAGAAGAGCACAACCTTCTCTTGCTTCTCCCCTTTAAAGTGAGGTTCTCCTCTTAGCTGGAGGAAAATCGTGGTTTTCACTAGATCTCATGTTCAATTTCCTTCTTAACCTGGCTATTCATCTGTATTCTGAAATTTCAGAGCCAAAGTTGCACCTTTAAATCACCTAGAACTTTACAGCCTATCAGGAAGACTATTACAGCAGCATACTGGATTAACAGAGCTACAGATGGGCAATGTATGTAACTGCATGAAAGTTTCAAGATATAAGATACAAGGAGCTGCTTCAAAATGCCCGTGGTTCAAAAATCATAAAGCGTTCTTTGGACTTCACCTCCCTGCATTTTTTTTCACGCTTTTTTCTAAATTATCTAAATAGAGGTAGAAAAATGAAAGGGGGGAAATTCCAGAGTAAAAGGAGGAAAAAGCTAAAAAATAATATCTCCAAGGGATGTTAAAAAGCAGTCCATGCACATGCTGCCTACAAACATTTTGACCTTTCTAGCTGTCTCCACTTTCTCATTCACAGAACTGCCACCTGTGCAATTTTCTCCATGCACTTCAAGCACATACTGGGTCTATAGATGTTGAACTTGACTTTTCTTTTTCCCCCAGTGGAAAATTGGATTTTTAATTAGAGGAAAATGTCTATTTTCCTTGAAAAAAAGTAATTACATTTTTTCCCCTAGTCACAAAGCTCATTTGGGAAAGTTTTACCTGAATGTCTTTTATTTTTCTTTTTTCCCCGAAGCATGTGGGGAGGGAGAGGTGTGTGAGGGCAAGTGAGAATTATTCCACATGCATGTTTTGAATAAAGAGCTGGATTTCCTGAAAAGGTTGAGATAAAGAGAGCAGTAAAATCTGAAAAATTAAATTGAATATTCATGTATGTTTATATTTGGTGAACGTTTCCCTCCCTGAGGAAGGGACAAGCCAGTCCTGCACTGTTGATGTCTGACTATTCCATCTGCCCCACAGTCAGAGATCAATCCTGATGCTACCTCGGATCAGTTTTTATTTCAGAGGTGGAATTCATCACTCTGAATATGCTGAGCAATGAAAACCACTCCACCCACTTCCAGTAGTGAAAAGAAATCCTGAGGAAATTCCTATTCTTTCCTGATTGGGAAACTCCTATTCTGTAAGATGTCTTGCATGTGCTGTTGGACTCATTCTACTTCTGCCTGAACTCAAAGGCAATTATCCAGGTGACTCAAACAAGACAATTTCTCCACTGTGTGTCTAGACAGTATCTAATAGCGACCTTCATCAATTTTGTATTTATCCACATGACCTTTCCTAAAGATAGCCTGAATCATGGGCCAAACCTCCACTCCAAAACCAAAATCAATATGTACGCAAGAATCCCAATTCAGTTCCACTATAAGAAATAGAAACCATCTCACAGACTTCAATAACAGAAAAACCAATCCTTCCAGTGCCTTCCTCCTATCAGGAGTGCATACTGAATGTTATATATATGACAGACAGAAATAAGTGTTCCAGACTGAACCTTTTAAACCTTTTAAACCTCAAAATCAGTTTGAATCTCCTGCTTAAGGCTGGAGTCCTACAACTACAATAACAGCAAAAAGGGCTTGCTTCTGAAAGCACAAGGTGAGCTACACACATGGAATGCTTCACCATAAACCAGGACTAGTGAAACTTTGCAAGCCACATAGGCAATTTTCAGCTAATGGACAGGGGAGCCTGTCCATTGGCAATCATTTGATGGTCTGAGGTACTGATCTTGAGTCCAGGACTTAGCTCTGTTCACAGATTTATTCTATTTATGTTCAATATATAGTTCTACTAATAGGCTTTTTAATTAATGTTTTTCTTACATAGCTCCTGAAACTTTGAGAATGTGTTCAACTACAGTTAATTAATGAGTTTTGGGAAAGAGATACTGCAGATACAATCAGGACATAATGAGCTGTAAGAGGTGAAAAGAGAGCTTGTACTAAGAGAAGGGAAGAGGGGGAATTCAAACAATTCAGGACCTCAGCCAAAGACTCATTGTATCCAGCATGCTGTAGATAAAACTTGTGCTAGGTTGGATGTGCATCTGTGCACACTGCAAGGGAAAATGGGCAGAAATGATCTTCATACAGTGAGGAGAGAGGACACAGGAAAAACAGGACTAATTATGAGAAAACATAAATGGAAAAGTCCTTGAGTGGCATTTGAGGGATGGAGTCATGATGGGAAGAAGAAAAATGGCACAGTCCTGCAAGAAGATAAATACTGCAAGCTGGATTGGCTCAGGAGTAGGGAATCGAAACCTAGAGCCAGCCATCAGTATGGGTGAAAAGATGTTTCCTTCAGTACCTAGGTCCTTTTCTGGAGCAGTCTGACACTGAGCTGGAGCTGCCCCAAACAGTGCTCTCTAAATCATTCTACCCACTTTGTGCTCTGCAGAGCTGGGAGCACAGGGCTGAGTTTACTTGCTGGCATCCCTTCTCAAACTCCAGGGAGAAAGGAGACAGAATGGCCTCTTTTTAGCTATATGTCTGCCAGTAGATATATTTAAATAATCTTTTGCTGTTAGCAGAAGTATCAGTTCAAGAAAACCTACCCTGACTTTGCAGCAATGTTTGTTCATCTCCCACCATTAAAAAGAGAGAAGAATTCAATTGGAAAGAAAGCTTAAATAAGGCTTAAAAACAGTCTAGGAGTGCTTAGAAAATATTCTTCTCCCACAGGAATGCTCACAGGAAACACTTTTATAGGAATAGCCATTGTCAGCATTTCACATTTCAACAACAACAACAACAAAAGTTCATATTAGCATTGAGGGGTGTGAAAGTCTTTCAATAAACTGCAGCTAATTTTAAAGTGAAAAACATAGCCTCACTGTAGAGGAGAAATGCCCTCCCTATTAAAAAAAAATACGTAGTCCAGGCAGAAAAAGCTCTCAGAAATGCAGTGGGTTACATCCAACCTGTTTCACCACTCATACTACTAAATCTTACCTACCCTATTTTCACCTGCACATAGGGTTTGCTTCCACTTTCACACTTGCCTCTCAGATGTGGAAATAATAAAGGAGAAATAAAACTCTGCAATTGTTTTCTAAACCATACCGACTTCTTCTGAATTTATTGTCAAGATCTATTTTTTGGCAGGACTAGCAAGAAAGGTCAAACTGGAACACAACTGCAGGTGTGCAACTTCAATCCACTCAACTTTGTGTGGAGATAAATGAAAGCATGAATTTTTTTAAACTCTGCCTAACAATCCAGAAGCTCCTTCATCTCTCCTAGAGGGACGCTGAAGGGGAGCCACTCAGCAGCTGAGCTTTCAGATATATTTTGTTGTGCTGATTCTGGGGCTGTGAAGCTTTATATTACAACTGATCTTTAAATCTGGACTTTTCTCCTTTAGTTTTCATACATCTCTGCATATTTTTGGAAAGGCAAATAAGAAAGAATTAATTTGAAATGAAAATCAAGTCAGTACTGAAAAGGGAGTAGAATAAGGTTTTGATAATTTCATTATTAGAAGAATACAGAGAAATTCACCAACAAAAATAGTGCAAATGCTGTGGAGTATGCAGAAATACTGACACTTTCAGTAATAAAATACAGTGATCTTGTTAGAAAAATCAGTTGGTTTTGTGTCTGCCTCAAATAAAATGCATCCAAAGGCACATCTTCACTGTTGGTGTAGTTATCACTGAGATGGTTCTGCCAATGCCCAGACAAGAAATTCTAGCAAGATCAGAGCAGTCATCTTGCAGAAGAGGCAGCAGCCCCACGGTGGAAATCAGACAAGCAATATGGCTTTGCCACTAACCTGGAGCTGACAAATGCTTATGGTTGCTCACCTAACTAACTGACAGTTGAGGCAACATCGAAGTGTTGTCTTTAACCACTTAGGTAATTGGGTCCAGTACCTTAAAAAACTTGTAACCCCTAACAAGTTTGGCAGCTTTTTGAGGATTGAGGACCCCAAATAACTTCACACATCTTACTCATAAGCTAGAAACTAAATATTTTCTCACTCTGGAAAATATTATCATTTAATCAAAACCACAGCCTACAATTACTTCAGATAGGTTTACCTCAAGGTTCTTTTTAGAAAAGTCACCCTGTAAGCATAAATAAGCCAGCTTTACCTCAATTACCGTTGCCTCTACTACTGCTGTTACTCCAGCACAATCACAAGTAGCACTATCCAAAATGTATACCAAATACATAAATGCACACTCCTTTGGTACAAGTCCTAAGAACATGACAACACTGAGTGTAAGAAACATGCTACTAAGACTGCCTCTAATTTCCAGTACTCAAACTATGGTCTAAGCACAAATTTTGTCTCTTAGTTACTTAAATAACTACTTGTTCCTGAAGTACTAATGTCCACACAAGCTACCACACTTTTTTTTTTGGGTGGGGAACTAAAGTGCAGACTTGTGAATTGTCCAAGGCTATTAAAAAAAAACATTAATAGTGGAAATTTATGTCATGGTCAACATCTGGTGTAAATGATTTACAAATAAGTTGGCTATCTAAAAAATAATAGTTTTAAAGTTTGTTTACAAAGCTGATGCACGTTGTTTCCACTATTTTATTAAGAGCACATGGAACTATGCTTCCAAACAGCAGCATTAAAAATAGACTAGGATTCATGGTGGACGAAATTCAAGCTTTGGTTTTGATAAACATCCAAAAGTTAGGATTAGCCAAACTTCTTTGGTCAGCCAAGAATTTATAGTAAGACATTTATAATGGAAAGCTAAAGTACGAGAAACCTGAACAGAAGTGAACCATGGTCTTCCAGCCAAATCTGTCTACCATACAAAGGACTGCCAAGACTCAACATTTAGGACACCTTACAGGGGTGACAGCAGCATTGTAGATGGAATGAAGCATAGCATCTGGGTCGACATAAAGGGAAACAGATGGTTTCCTTTGGGAAACTGTCCTTGGTGGCACTCCATGGATTATCATCAGGCCTTGGTCACTCAGGGTCAAACTGTAGTGACTTCACACTGGGTAAAGTCTTGGCTGTGCTGAAATTGGCAGACACTGCTTACAGCTTCACATCGTCCATAACATCATCTGTTCTGACACAGTACAGTGTGTTACTGATATTTTGCCACTAAGAAGCAGAAAGAATGAAAATGCCTAAGAAGTTTTATCTGAAGACTTCAAAAAAGGTCAAGTGTGCTTTATTACAGACCAGTTGTTTGCAGCAAAACCAGTTTTCCTGACCCAGGACTTACAGTTGGTAATGACACCTCCTGACAATGGGTGGAACACAGTGTTTTCTAGCAGCCTTTAGAATGGGTTGAATGAGAATACCCTAAAACTGGCAAAAATGCACTGTCCTAAATTGAAACAAAACCATGAGCTTAAGTAAAGGGATGTGGTTAGCGGCTGGCTGCTCACCCTCCCTTTGCTGGCTCATCTTAGCTTATAGGGTATTACAAAGAAAAGTCTCTCTTTCCTCCTGTACCCATGAGCATGGTGGCAGACTCTGGCAGATTTAGAGAAGCAGCTGGTGGATTTTCCCAACAGTGGCAGATTCCATATATCTCAGCCATGGTGCGTGAATGCACGGGGACACTACGTATGGCAGAGGAGGGTTTGGATACATTGCTCAGGTAAGGATTTGTCTTTTACGCCAATACAAATTTTCCCCATCATATCTCATAGCATGTGGATACAACAGAAGAGAGCACATTCAGTACTTAAGAATTCAGCAAAAAATGCAGATTAAAAGAATGAGTGCACCAAAATATACAGTTCCAGCCACATGGTATTTGCCAACATCTGGAGTCATTCTGCATGGAAGGAGATCACAGCTGGAGAGTTTTTCTGAGTATGAGTAGGAGACCTTTGCCCACTTGCATGGACAGGCTGATTGTACTTCCATTTTCCATGTGATTTACAAACAGAGAGCAAGCGTCAGATGTGCAAATACTGACTTAGAAGGCAGGTAAAACATGGTTTAACCAAAACCTTGCTGCATATACTTTCTACAGAAGACTGTAACCATCTCTCTGCATATCTGTAAGAAATGTTATCACTTGCCTTGAAAACACAACCCTCTGTTCCTAAGTTTGGTACTAAGGTGGATTGAAGTAGCTTGCTGTTTTTCCAGGCCTATGGTTAATGTCTAATCCTGCTAGACTCCTACAGACCTGGAAATGGCCAGACCTGTTTCTGTTACATGCAGGAAGGATTTCAGCAATTCTTCCTCCCAGGTCTTACTATTTTTACAGAAGTTTCATTTCGCCCTGAACAAAGATGAAGGCTTTACTGTGAGCTCAATGTTTGGCACTGTAAAGAACTGTAAAGATTTCGCCTGCTCCGAAATCAAAACATGGACTCCAGATTTCAGCCGGATGCTGCTCTGAAATGGCTTATGAACAGGGAAGGAAACTGTCTTCTTCCCTCATTACTCTGTATCCTCATATGAATTCAGGAAGGCAGTACTTGAACCAATACCCATGTTAAAAACTACTGAGATTTTCTGCACCTGACCCTAGCCACTCCTTCTGTGCCTTTTCTCCCCTCATTGTTCCATTCTCCCCTGTTGCCACCAATCACACTGTGAAAATCTTGAAGCTTCTACCTACCGTCCAGGTTCTTATCTGCCTCAAATTCTGCTTTCCTTTGCCATGGCCAAACCTATACCAGCTTGTGTGTCATGCAACAAAACTGGTGTAAACCAGCATTACCTGGAAGAGCCAGACGGTGATTACACTTATTGAAGCTGAGGTTATTTGTTTGCAAAAGGAGCTTACCAGCAAAACAGGGCCAGGCGTTGAGTTGTATGTTACAGAAAGTGTTAACTTTTTAAACAATACTGTAATTTAATTCCCTCCCTCAGATGATCTATGATCACATGAGCAGGCATATCTGTTCAGTACAGCAGGGATAAGGGCAAATGATTTTTCCTTCACCTGCTCTTATGCCTCACCACAAATGTACACAGATGTCCCTGTCATTCTCAAAGCTACAGCATGAAATCAAAGAAGAGAGAAAGTTAAAGCTCTGTTTACGAGGAGTTTAAATTTGTTATAAAAGCAGGTTCTGTCCACCTGGCATCATTTAAGCAAACAGGTGAATATCACTCATTGAAAAATAATGGACTTGAATCTCCAGTCAGCTATGATGGATTTACACTGTTGTAACTCTGAACAGCCCTGCAGGATGTTTATGCTTTACAAATAAACAGAAGCTTTTCTTTCAGCAAAATACAATCTGTTTTACCCTTATGATCGATGTTCCCACTACTGAAAGGAATCCTAGTCCTATTTGGCTAACCCCAGTATTAGTCAATAATGACTAACATTCAGCCAATATTTTGGGAAAAACAATGTTACATATGTTTTCTGCCAGTACAAAAATATCAGACCAGCTGACACAAGTTAGCATAGATCCACTGATATCAGTTGCATAAACTACAAGTTCTGCAACAGAACAAAAACCTTAAACTATAGTAGTACTTGTGAGAGAGAATACTTAAAATTCAGTTTGCTTGTTATCATAAGGCTTTAGTAACAGCAGTTGGAATGCTTCCGCTTTTCTTCCATCACATTAAAGAATGCATAAACTCCCATGGCTACCTTGTTCTAATCTGTGAAATAATAGCCTCTGTTCTTTACATGTAATACATAAACATGGGGAAAAAATAAAGTAAAAGGCTACTTGTACAGTTTTTGTAATCAGTGTGGAATTTTGGAGAGGTGTATGAGAGTCTCAGCTTTTAATACATTTCCTGAATATCACAACAGTGATGTTACAGAAGGCAGACAAGACTCTCTGGGACTCAGCTTCTTCAACTGCAAAATAGTTACAGCATTCCTTTATTTTTTAAGGCAGGTGTGTGTAGAAGAGAGATCTGTTTGCAGAATATGGTACCACCAATACAATAGCATGGAGATCTTCTTTAACTCACAAGGTTTCAGTTCAAGGGAGCATTTATGTACAAACACAGAGTTTTATGGCACCTGTGGCATTCCAGAGACTATTTTGTAAATGTTTAAGTGTTTTAATTGAATTCAAACCTTAACACATGGTTATATCAATTGTTCTTAATGTTTGTTCCATACTTCAACACCTCCCAAGGAAAACTGAATACTTACTATGAACTTTACATCTCTTCAACAAAATCTAACATTAGCGTAATGTTATAGTAGATTGGAATTCTGAAGATCATGGAATGGCTTTGGTTGGAAGGGACATTAAAGATCACCCAGTTCCAATCCACTGCTGTAGGCAGGGCTGCCCCGCACCAGCTCAGACTGCCCAGGGCACATCCAACCTGGCCTGGAATGCCTCCAGGGATGGGGCACCCACAGCTTCTCTGGGCAACATCTAAATCTCTCCTCTTTTAGTTTAAAGCTATTCCCCCTTGTCCTATCACTATCACATAAAAAGTCAGTCTCCCTCCTGTTTATGAGCTTTTGTCAAGTACTGGAAGGCCACAGTGAAGTCTTCCCAGAGCCATCTCTTCTCCAGGCTAAACAAGCTCAACTCCCTCAATTTTTCTTCACAGGAGAGGTGCTCTAGCTTTCTGACCATCTTTGTGGCTCTTCTTTGGACTCTCTCCAAAGGCTTGACTTTATTCCTAAGTTGGAGTCCCCAAGCCTGTGTGCAGCACTCCAGAAGGGGCCTCATTTCCTCTCCCTGCTGCCCCACCTCTGTTGATGCAGCCCAGAATACTGTTGGTCTTACAGGCTGCAAGCACACACTGCTGGCTCATGTCCAGCTTTTTGTTCATCAGGACCCCCAAGTCCTTCTCTGCAGGGCTGCTCTCAACAAATACTCCCAGTCTGTTCTTGTATTTGAGACAGCCCCAGCCTAAGTGCAACAGCCTGTACTTGGCCCTGCTGAACCTCATTTCATTCAAATGGGTCCACTTTTCAAGCCTCTTTGCCTCAATGCAGGCCTCTTTGGATGGCATCCCTCCTTTTTGTCCTATCAACTGCACCACTCAGCAGGTGTAATCAGTAAAATTGCTGAGGGTGCACTCAATAGGTCAGTCTATGTCATTGATTAAAACATTTAAGAGCACTATCCCAAGACTCAACCTTGGAGAACAGCACTTTTTTTTTTTTTTTTCTATTTGTTTCCTTCCTCTTTTCTTCCAGATTAAAAAAACAAACAATCATTCCTGTTATATCCTGTTATCCACACACATTTCTAATGCAGGTTGAAAATGAAGAGAATGGTCTCCTACCTATTCTAATCCATTTAACCAAATACAAACTAAATGCAACTGAGCACAGAAGCCCTGTGTGAACAGACAGGGTTTGTTGCTGCACCACTTACAGGAGTAAACTTCAAAGTTCATAATCTGGCACAAGGAGATAACAGTGCTAAATAAACTTGGTTCATCTCCAGAAGTGCTCAGCTGAGATGTTCAGTATCAGTCTAGAAATGTATTGCATGTGACTCCCATTCAATTCAAAGGTATGGCATAACTAAAAAATGACTCTCAGGGGATATGGCAAGAGAGAAGGCAATGCACAGAAACTTATAAAAACGTGAAACTGACCATATATTGATATTTAAAGTTTCATATTTCCACTGCAAAAAAAAAACAAAAAACAAAAAAAAAACTAGAAGGAGACATAGTAGGAAAAAACAAAAAACAAAAAAAACAAAAAAACACTTTAAGTGATAGGCTTGTAAAAATTACTTATTTATTAAATAATGTAATCAATATTGTTGTGTCACTTTAGTTCATTCTTTTACTTTTCCCCTCTTAAAAAGGCTTTTTTGATTTTAACCTTCTGTCATTTGTTTTCTTTTTTCTCTTCTACTTTTTTTCTATTGATTCTTTTTCAATTTTGATAGTTTAAAAAAAAAAAAAAAAAAAAAACAGGAAGAAACACCTGTGGGCAGGAAAAAAATGATTGAAGCCATACAGCTGAAGGAATTAAAAAAAAAAAAAAAAAAAAAAAAAAAAATCACTTTTCACATGTCAATTTAAAAAGAAATTCTCTTTTTTGAAAAACCATCTCCAGTCCAGAAAAAAAATCATTTTTTCAAAGCATTGCCTGCACAAAGCCAGCCGCTTTTGTTTATTTCTAAAAATGAGGTCATGCCTCAATGTGGTCTCCTTTAAAAATCTTTCAATTACAGAAACTCTTATTTGAGGTGACCGCAGGACTGACAGCCATCTACCCAACTGAGATCAAATCAAATTCCTCTGCTGACAGAAGTTTGGCAGATAATAAGGATAAAGCTTTTGGGGGGCAAATATCCACCTGGAGCAAATGGATTTATCTGCACTGCAGAACTGAACTGATCTCAACCAGCTGATGATCTGACCCTGTGTGATTTCAGCTATTGTTATAACTCAGCCCAGTCAGTTCATGCCCCAGCCTGCTCTGACACCCCATAAACTTGAGCATTTCAAAAAAGCAATGCACAATGACCCTACCAGCTTGTCTACTGTCTCTGATTACCCAGTGCTAATCCACAGCTGTTCCTTATCAAAAAAAGTAAAATAAACCCGACAAACCACAACCTGAAATTCTAACAGGAATGTTTTACTGTCTACTTTGCATAATTGAATGCTGATTTGCTCAACACCCAAGCAGTGCTAATTACAATGTTACTAAGCTCTCTGTGAACTTCATTTGCATCACAGCCTGACTCCTTTACCTGCTGACATGCAAAGGCATGAGGAATACTGAATATAGCAGGTGATACACTCAGCATAGGAAACATTATTACTGGGATGTATTCTCCAACACTTCTCCATGATTTCTCATGGGGTGAAAAAGTCATAGAGTGCTCAGAAAATTACTAGACTCATGTTTTAATGAAACAGTTTCATAACAACTATATTTATGTGCCTGCTTACCTAGCTTACTGTAACAAAGTTTCGGTGAAAAGTGAATTGATGATATTCTGTCAATACTGAAAACCTGCACACTGATTATTTTCCCTACTTAAAAGCACATCAGAGTCAGTTGGTGATCGTTTTCTGATTTGTGACATGAAAACACCTAATTTGCTGCTTATACACACGAAAAAGTAAGCACTGCAGATACAACTAATTTAGCAGAAGAACCTCTTCACTGGAGGATCGATCAGCTGGCAGATGGCATGCCTCTTGGAGAGCGCTCAGTTCTGCACAAATGCTATCACTGCTGTTGGCAACAGGCATCTGTTTTGTTTTGGGGAGGGACGGAAAACAAAACAGCCTTTCTGAAGCACAAGTCTGTCACAAATTTTACTGAAGTTAGCAGAAATGCTTCCTGTTCATTTCAGTGAGCTTAGGATCAATTTCTGTGTTTGGCAGCTGAACTGCTCCTTGTGCTCTAGAGGTATGAGTAGCTGGAAATACATCTGGCACCTGAGAACAATGTCCTCCACTTGCACAGACTAGTGTCAGAAGTGTTGCTGAAAGAGTTTTTGTTTTGTGTCTCTGAACAGAAAGTGTGTTATTTCTCCTTACTCACAGCAATACTTTTAGTAACGCACTCTTGAGTGTACTTAAAAAAAAATTATAGCTGATCTCAGTTTGCCCATCAAAGCCACGAAGAGAGAGAACAAGTCCAGACCAGCGAATTACTAGGAACTGCTGGTCACTGTAGTACTTGTGGAGTATTTCCTACTATCAAAGTCTTTGATTCTGTACAAGCATATGGCGCCTGATGGCTCAATGTCTGGCATTTGTGGGGATCCAGGTATAAGGTTATGCCTTCTTAACCCTCTATGCTTCCAGCTATCACTGTACAAATGATAACAGCTAAGGAAGACCTACAGTTCAAACTTGGATTTGCTCATGATTGGAAAATAAATTGTACTCGGACACCGCTGACTATTCTAGAATTTTGCTACAGCTACTGATTTGTTTGTAAAGGAATCAAATACTGCTATGAAATAAAGCACTATAAAAGGAAAAAGTATTGCATCTTCTCTGAATTCTTGTACAATTCAACCAGGAAGACTGATATGTAAGCATATATGACATACAGAAGTATAAAACATGCATATCACTTATGTAAAATTACACCTTTCACACTAGTTCAATTATATTTTCGAAGTGGGAGGAAATACAGTATGTCTCTACCTCTGTTGACAGTTGCAGACATTTTTCTGCTTTCTTGCAGCAGAAGAAAGGGGGAAGAAAAGTTCAAACTTAACAGTTAAAATACTATGCACACAGTAATTAAAGGCATCCCTGGTTCAAGAGAGAAGTAAAATAGATACAGACAACTGAGAGGGTTGTGAGTATCCTCACTATAAAGTAAAAGTAGGCAGAGGTACAAAAGTAGGAGTCTGCAGAATATAGACATCAGTGTTTGTTGATGGGGACATACGATTAAATGACTCTGTTGCAGGTGTATGAATGCAAAGAAGAGGGCAACAACTGGATGGAGTTCCCAAAACAAATCTTTCACATACACACACACACACACACACACACACACACACTTTTCTGATGCAAAAGGACTAGTCTACTACAGCTTTCAGAGTCACTCCAAACAAGGTTATTTCTCCCACAGCAAATAAAAATTGTTTTCAACTTGTTTAAAGAAATGCACCGTTAAAAATGAAATGCAACTTGCTAGAAATATGTTAACCTATTAGAAATACAGCAAGCAGTCATCAGGCATTACTGGCAAAGGTATTAGCTGACATCACTGACAACCAACCCGATTTGCTTTGCTGGTGTATCCCACATTCCTAAGCTATTCCATAATCAGCCAGAGTACACTACACCTATGCTCCTCCTCCCTCCCTGGCCTCTTCCATAAGCCCATGGAGAAAGCTTGTGGCACACATCGTGAGTGCAGGAAGAGCTACAGCATAGCTGTCCATCTGGACAGAAACACATTGTTTCTCAAAACTCTGACTAAAATGAATTGATTGATGATCTCGCTGGTAGAAGTGACCCAACTTCAAGTTCAGACACTTGTTTCAGCCGATAGAACAACATATGTGCCTGTGTGCTTTTGTTGCATACACGGGGAAAACCTCCATAACATAATAAAGGTCTGTAATGGGACTTTGCTGGATGGAATGAAAATGCAAAATTTCCTGTTTATTTTTGTAAATGAATGAACAGGAAAAATTACACTGGTTGGCCTGTCACATGCTGAACTTTTGCAAACCTTTGAAGAGAACAGTGACAATTTGTATTTCAACTTTTTTTTCAGCAGGGGAAGGAGCAGAGTTAATGATTTCTCCAAATCTTTTGCAAAATGGTTTCTTTGTGTGCTTTTTCTCTTAGTTCTAAAATGTTTCTTTTCAATCCTGTGCTTTCGTTTCTTAAAGGGTGTTCCAAAATTTTTTCTTTTAAAAAGCTGATTTATCAAGAGCTACTGATGGGCTGCAGAGTCTGGCAGATTAGTAAGGCTATTCAGCAGTGAATTCAGATCTTTGTCCAGTATGTGAGCATATGTGTGTGTGTAAAGTTTTCATACACCGGTACGTTAGTTACACATTTTTTTAACGATTTATATGTAGAGTCTACAGTCTTAGGCTGATAATTCAGCTATGGTTCCAATAACACAGTGGATATACATGGAAGAATGTAGGAATCAGAAGAACTATGAAAAGCTTCCACCAAGCTGTAAATAGAAAATCCTCTTAGCACCAATACAAAGACTGCCGCTCATCTTGGAGTGACCTGTAGGAGACACGACATATCATACAGTACACATCATGCCTTGATGCACTGCCTGTCACACAGCAGAGTCAAAATGCAGAATGTAACAAAGAAAGGGGCGGATGTTCCATTTCTGGAGGCACACAAGGCCAGGTTGAATGGGACTTTACTTTTCTTGGCCCAAAGGAGGTAGTCCATAGTCTGACTTATATGCTTTTTTTCAGTCAAGTTCCTTTTCGTGCTTAAAATTTGATTACACAAATTAATCACTAGGAGCTCTATTCAGGTAAAACTAGCTTAGATGTTTCAAATTTCTAAAAATACATAGTACTGAGGTGCCAACACAGTTTCAAAATCTCTTCCATCCACACAGTACTTGTAAGCCAAAATTATTTACCAGTTTGTCTCAACATCATAGAGAATACATCTGTTTCATGAAATCTGTCGTTCCTTGAAGTAGTTGCTTTGTTCAACACACATTTCAACTGACACAGCTTACAAGATCCAAAACTAGCAAGGAAGAATAAACCTTCATCTTCCCAAATGAGAAGCGAAGCTCTATGAAGAGGAATACCACTGCCTGCCTTACAAAGCTTGCCATGTCCTTTCGAGAGAGCCAGGTACAGCATTGACCTGGGTTAAAAGGCTCAGCTCTCACAGTACTGAGAAGAAGATGGATGAAACAAACTGAAAATGACACTGTGCTTGGAGGAGCCTGCAGGTAAGCACTGACAGGCCCCTACATTTCTGCCAGATCTTGCCTGCCCAGTCCTCATCCTCGTCTTTGTCTCAGCTATCAGGCAGCCATTTCCAGCACAAGAGCATTGGGTGCTCAGCCTACCTTAGGGCTCCAGTGCCTCCTCAGCCCAGCTGCCAACTTGGGTAATCAGCAGGCAGGGCCTGAAGGAATGCACAATGGAAGGTAGAAAATTAAAAGAAAAGTATTATTTTGGAATCAGTCTTGTGCTGGGCAAGTACAGATGGAGAAACCTCAAATACCACAAAAGAGTCAGGAAGTGATGGCAATGGTGATCACAGCTCAGCTTTTATCTTGTTTTGACTGGGACTTCATTTTTTGCACCACAGCTTCATGGGCAAAAATAGATGGTAGTACAATGAAGCACTAACATTTAGAATGCTTTCCTAAGCTCAAACATAGACAGCTACAAGCCTTTTGTCTCAACTGCTCCTACAAACACAGCATAGAAAAATATACACTTTGAAGTCCCATTTCACCTCAAAAGTATATGATTAAAACATGTCAGATGAATTGTGCTCAGGAAGTATCTGTAACCCCCTAGTAATGATAAACAGAAGCCAGAGTACTGTATCAGCTGTAGATACTGCCACTGAAATGGTTGAAGGTAAGCAGGCTGAATTCAATGGAAAAAAAACACCAAAAAACAAAAAACAAAAACCTCCAAACCCTAGCACTGCTTGCACGTACAACAATTTATCCCACACTGTTGGCAAAGCCTTCTTCCTTCAGGAAAATGACAGGACAATTCACTATGGTGCTCCATTGAGTGTTCACAGCCACTCTTAAATTGGTCCATTCACGGTTCCTCAGTTCCCAATTACATACTGACAGGCCATTGTAAAAAACCTGTAGAAATTGCATAGTAAGTGCTATAATATACCCAAAGAAAACAGGGAAGAATATCTTTACATATAAACTCAGAGTGTATCCTACAAAACAAGGTGTTCTTGACCCAGGATTTGGTTGAAGATCTGGCCTCTATAGCAGTAATGTATCAAAAGCAGAGGAACTTTAAAAGGCAGTTGGACACAGTCAGAACAGATCTCTCTTTTTCCATTTAGCTGTAAATTCCAAAGCAGAGTGTACAATTTAAACAGCGCCTTCCAACTCCTGGAGAATTTAAGCTGGGTATTTGTTGTGTCCATGGTAACGCCAGGAAAAGGGACCTCAAGTGAGATTTCCACATTCTACCACTCACGTTATTGAAGGTTTTCTCAACACACTGGTTGCTGTTGAGTTTGCCTGTGAACAAGGACGTGGTCTTAATCCCACCTGCGAGCCAAGTCCTGCAAACATCCTCTCTTCATTATCATGCTCCAGCCACACCTTGGAGTTTCACGTGGGGACAATAAATATTCCTGGATTAACAACCAAGAGAGAGGTGGGTTGAAGGAAGTGCAAACACCTTACCTGAGACTGGGCTGACACAATCCATGCCTGAGATGGCTTTGTTATAGCAGTCAACAGGGCAGTTGGAACACATATAATTGAAGAAACAGCTTCTTAATACAGTCCATGGGCAGCATGTGGGGCAACTTTCCCTCTGTTTCCCCCTCCCCAATGAGAATTCCTCATATCAAACTGGTCTGGTGTTAAGTGCACATATCTAGGAGGCATTTCTCTCCAAAACTGGGATCCAAATACATATCAAAAATAACAGTTCATCCGTCACGGTTGGGAAGCATGTATGACAAGAAAATATTTGCTTTGCTCTGGTTTTGTGTTTGGTTTGCTGACCGCTTATATCAAAAAACTAGAACAGCTTTTTCATCTTGGTGTAGTTTAGAAACATTTATAGGACAGATGGTCTAAATTTGTGGGTTTTATAAAGTTAATGAGAATGTTAAAAAAAAAAAAAGAGCGCATATGGGTGCAATATTTTCTGGGGCTTCTTTGAGCTGGCCAAGAAGTAGCCCACTGCAGAGTGGAGTAACAATTCACATTGGGAACTCATTCAAAGGTTTACAAATGACTGAGCAGAAGAACTGCCACAGGCTTTCTTCACCTCAGCAGCAGTTTCACTTGCACTGTGTGGTATAGAAAAAACATACATTTATTCTTCCCAGCAAGAAACTGTTTCTCTAAACTTTGCTTTTACACAACTGTCGAATAGCTTGCTGCAACAACACACCAAAAGGCATAAATAACTGTTCCATTCTCTATCCTGTGGACTTGCTCTTAGGGCTTCCTGCAGGGTCCCATAGTGAAATCAATGGCTAAATGTCTTTAAGATGATTATTATTTTAGTCCTTCATGCAGCTCTTCTTATATGCAGACAACCCCATTTAAAAGAGCAATGACAATACAATCTGATCTTGAGGTCAGGCTACAGCACATGGACTTGGGAGGTCTGTATGGAGGCCCTGGCCATGCTCCAGACTTCTGGTGGTCACATAGGAGTGAGATTGAACGTGGCATATGTCCTGAAGTGGGGCTCAGAATAGACCATAGTGATCACAGCAGGGAGGAAGGAAAGTCTCCTCTTTGGGGACAAATCATGTAAGCCCAGCAGCCTGTCTTAGGGTAGCCAAATAAAAAAAAGATTTCCAGTGAAAATGTGAGTGACATGCTGTTTTCTGTTGTAATGTTTCCATGGAATGTTCTCCTAATGTTCTCATTAAAACACATATACACACAGACACACACACAAATCACTGTTCAGAGGTGTCACCCATTGCATTTACCAGACTTCGGTGCAATTTTCTTCTTTAATTTGTCCAGTGACTTTCTGAATCCATATGAATTTACGTTGACAACGTGTCACAGGTCAGTGCATTTTGTTGTGTCACAGGTCAGTGTATTTTGTTGTGCAAAGAGCCATTTCCTTCAACTTGTCTTGAACCCATTGCCCTTGCGTTTCATTTGCCATTTTGCATGGGAAATGTCAATGAACGATCATTCCTTCTCCACTTTCTCCAGGCTCTTTCTCCATGGTCTGGTGTGTGAAAGTCTGTCTCAGAGCAAAAACATTAGCACACATGAGAGTAAAAATCAGTCTGTAAGGTGACCTGAGAGTCTTGCCTCCTCACTACAAAACAGTGACCATTTTCTCAGGATTTTTATGCTGCTCACTCTCTCAGCTGAAAAAGAGAATCTCAGCTGAAACATTTGCAAGCTGAAAAAAAGTAGGTTGAATATATCTGTTTTGATGATATATCATCTATTGTGTAAGATAGATAGTAAGAATCTACTCTTAGGCAGAAGTCCTCCCTCATCCATTTCCCTAGTCTGAAAATAATTAAGTTAAAAATCAGCTTCCAGTCCTCCTTCATGTTAACTATTAAAATACTCACAAACAAAACATAGTTAATCTGAACAGGCTCCATTAACTTACAATCTCAATTTTCACCTGGAAGAGTCCTTTTCCAATGAAACACACTCGGATGTTTGAATCTCAAATTATCATTAGCAGTACATTTAAGAACACTGGATATAAGCAATCTCTAGATTTCTGAATAAACACAGCATTAAGAATAGACAGCAATTCACCCAGAATTATTGTTTAAGGCCCTTTGAAATATGAGCCATATACCCTTTCGTTTTACACCCAGGTCTTGCTTCCAAGATTTGCTTTGGGATTCTGATTTTATTTATTTATTTTTAAATATGACAGACAGCTCAGACTATAGTCAGGTGTGAAGTTCCTGTCATAGGAGCTGTGTAGGACTTTGATTATGAGGAAATATTGAACAAATCCTTTCAACCCCTGCTTTCATCAGGAATTTCAACGAGTACAGCATGCGGACAGTTTGGGCCTTGTTTTACCTTGCTAGATTTCAGCCTCTCTATAGCCCAACAGCAAAGTTAGAATTTGTTGAAATCTTAAAGTAGAGCAAGAGAAGCACAGAGCAATATTATTCCCCAGTTCCCTTTTGCAACTCCTTTGTGTTTCATCAGTTAGAAGCAGAATTTCTGTATGTACTAAGGTGGCTATTCCCCATGGCAGGTTGTCTCTAAACATGATCCATAAGAAGTTAGCTATCCTGGGAGCAGAGAAAAAGGTGTAATTATACAAATCACCTTCTCATGCAAGGAAGAAGCAAGTCTGACTATCTGCCCCCAGCCTCCTACACACGTACCTCTACTAATAACCAAAGCACTCACCAAATGTTCAGCAAACATTCGGACAAACAGCCAAGGACCTTTCTGAACATCAAATGATTATTAAATCTTAAACGGTACTTTCCAAAAATAATTTTCTGCTGCTGTTGTTTGTTTGTTTGAAAGCAGGGTAATAAAATCCACAGATGTGTACAGTCATAAACCTTTAGATGAGACTCAATTTCCTTGATGTCCAACGATAAAATCCACTAATAAATGTGTACAGATGCAAAACGCCTATTTGTTGTCCTGTCAAGACAGGCCATGTGGAACAAAAAACCTGAAAGCAACCAGGAGAGGAACTAATGATGTAGGCTTGTCTCTGCCAAGATGCACTTACTGCAGTTCCTGTAATATTTAAAGAACATAATGATGCGACATTCCTTTTTAATTTTTTTGTTTTGTGAAAAGTGGGTTTTGCAGCTGAATATCACGTTCCCAAGATAGTCAATTAGGTTATGCAGATTTACACACATGCTGTGATCTCTTTTGTGCAGCATGACTAGTTTCTTTGCTAACAACTGCTCACAATTGATGACAAAATTGGGGCTGGTGTCAATATCTCCCATATAGAGTGGGATATTTTTTTAAAGTGCTTTCCATGAAAAGCTCTTTAGATCTCATGGTGCATCAAGACAGCATTTTTTTCAAATCTTCAGATAATTATTTCTGAATGTGCAAATATAGTTTTCAAGGGGAAAAAACCCACTCTTTGGAGTAACCAAACACCAGATTTCCGCAGTATGAAAGCCATTTTAAGGCACTGTGGTGTGCTTCGTGGTTAGCCCTGCTTCTACTTAATTAAGGACCTAAGTTATAAGTCCACAGCTGCAGGAGAGCAGTAAATAGCTATTGCTGACTTCCTTATTGCCAATATGTACATCATGATTGTAGGGTGAAGAGCAGGATCTTTTCATAAACATTGCTTTGTGTGGCAACAGGACTTTGATGTCATAAAAATGCTGTTACATATTTTAAAGTCTTAATTGTGGTCCACTGCGGTGCTGTCAGCTTCCTGGTGAAACACTAAACCTTTCTGTGATTTCTCGGGTACACAGAGCTCTTCTTTTATTTGTAGATTGCATAATTAGGTCTATATGTGTTATACCCTCAGCTTCTGTAACACAGCCTATCTTCGTTGCTTTCAGTTCACCAAGCTACATCCCCAGGCCCCCATACTGAAGATGATATACATTCTAGGAGGGAGAGGAGAGAGAAAAAGAAAGGAAAAAGAAAAACCCAACAGTATGAAGGATACTTCCCTCCTCCATATTGTTCTGATTAGCAGCATCCGCTTGCTTACTGTTATGAACCCTCCCTCACTAAACACCCTGGCCAGAAACCCCTTAACTCAGTGCCTCTGACACAGTGTTCCCACACCACTGTTTCTAGATAACCCCCAGACTTGGACTGATCCTTGCTTCAGTCTCTGGATAAACCCTCCCACTCCAGCACATTTTGTCTTTATGGATGAACTCCACAGCCACCCTTCCAGCTGCATTCTCATGACTTCAGGTTACCCCAAATTGAATACCTTTAGATTTCTTACATAATATTTTTCTAATACCTCATCTTGCTTCTATGGCTGCTGCTGCCGTCTCAAGGACACTTTTTCCAACCAGCTCCTAGTCTCTTTTTGAGCTTCCCCATGGCAGGTAAACACTTACTGCTACCTTATGAATAGCAAATCTGGCTGATAATGCCACAAATCTAAACAAATGAGGCTTGCAAGTCCAAAGACTTGTGTCAGGTTCATCTAGACAGAACCGTTCTGGCCCAGAGCTCAGCGCACACCCCTGCCTCTAGCCAATAAGCAAATGGTATCCAGGGCTCCATCAAAAGAGGGGTGGCCAGCAGGGACAGGGAGGTGATTGTTCCCCTCTACTCTGCTCTTGTGAGGCCCCATCTGGAATACTGCGTCCAAGTATGGAGCCCCCAGTACAAAAAAGACAGGGAGCTGTTGGAGAGGGTCCAGAGGGAGGACCATGAAGATGATGAGGGGACTGGAGCACCTCCCCTATGAGGACAGGCTGAGGGAGCTGGGCTTATTCAGCCTGGAGAAAAGAAGGCTGCGGGGTGACCTCATTGCAGCCTTTCAGTACCTAAAGGGAGCCTACAAAGAGGAGGGGAATCAACTCTTTGAAAGGGTAGGTAACAGCAGGACAAGGGGAAATGGTTTTAAGTTGAGGGAGGGGAGATTTAGGTTGGATGTCAGGGGGAAGTCCTTTACTATGAGAGTGGTGAGATGCCAGAACAGGCTGCCCAGAGAGGTTGTGGAAGCCCCACCCCTGGAGGTGTTCAAGGCCAGATTGAATGGGGCCCTGGGCAGCCTGGTCTAGCATTAAATGAGAAGATTGGTGGCCCTGCATGTGGCAGAGGGGCTGCAGATTCAAGATCCTTGAGGTCCCTTCCAACCCTGGCGATTCTGTGATTCTGTGATGGCACAGACACTGCAGTACCCATCACTCCTCCTGACATACAAGGACACTTTGCATCAGTCCTCGGTCTAGTGACACAGCCACATGATATTGAGTACTGCTTTCCTTGTCCGTAGGAGTCACAGGACCTAATCCTATGCTCTTTGCTTTGCAGGTTGTCTACATGACCAGAGAAGTTCCTTCAAAGCATGTATTTTTCTGCAGATCTCAGTATACCAACATCGAAGATTCCAGTTTTGAAAGAAAGCTTTAATAGGTGAGTAATCCACTGGAAGAAGAATTCAAATTCCAGTTTCTGAATCCCTGGATGTCTTTTTGCTCTTTTCCATACCTTTGTCTTGCCATTTCCACAAAGGTTCCAAGATCCATCAAAATGGGGTCCTCTCAGTGTAAGTATTTGGCAGGTGTGGTGGGTAACACATAGGGAGTGGTGCATGCAAGCTCACATCTTACTTCAGCTGACTAAATAAAACCATTCAATCTCACTTAGACTGAAGAGGCTGTCAGGAAAAAGGTTTCAGATTCTGAACAGTCCACTCAGGAATCAAAACTAAACACCCCCTGCAAACAGGCTGTTGACCTGAGATGGTCTTTCTAGACATCCTTGTAACAGAAATAAGGAGCAATAATAGAAACCACAGTGGGAGGACTTGCATTTGAACAGACAGGGGTTGTATAGTATCCCTGCTAAACACCAGCACTTTGGAACTTGTCTTGACAAATGGGTCTGTCTGAAGGCAACACAATGGGGACTGATGATGAAACAATGACAAATGGATTTCCTCCCTGGCAGGAGATAGCTATTGTTTGCCATCTGCGCAGTATGTCTCATGGAGGCATATTTTGCAACAGGGACACTGGGTTCATGCAAAAATCTGAGTCTGACAAAGGCAGCCTCCAGAGCAAGAAGCAACTAGAATAAAGGTACAGAAGAGGCTGTTTCTGAGAGTCCTAGGTACCAAATAATAACTTGAGGGTGAAGAGGACATCTTCTAGTTTATACAGCATTTGGAGTCAGCCCCAACAGTCTTTGGATAAAGGAGGAAGTCACCAACACACAAGAAGACTAGAAGAACAATGGAAATGAGTTTACACACACTTAACTGATTTGGCAGTAAGAAGCAATAGGGGGAAAAAGAATTGGGAAGCCATTATAAATTTGCATGGAGTGTAGGAGAAAATAGCCAGATTAGTCACAGAAGAGAGGAAGGAGATTTGCCACAACCAAATTGCCAGGTCACTTTGTAGTTACCACTGAACCTGCTTGGTTACATTTTGATTTTGATTTTGGACAAGGAACTCTAGCTGGGTGCATTGCACACTGGTGCCTAGAGGAGCTCCAGTGGCAATGTCTGTGGCTTTCCAGAGGGCCAGAAGCTCAACATCTCTTCAATAATCAGCACTTCAATAATCAGCACTTTTCCCACTCCAAATACAGAGTTTAAATTCACATAGAGCATGCAAAGGAGGAGTTAATAAAATAGAGCAACCATACAAGTACATCTTCCTTCAAACTTTTCAAGTAAATTGCTGAGTTTCATCTCACTTCTAATATCAACTCCTACTTCTGCAGAGTTTGTTTCAGTTGCTGGCCAGTTGCTTAATTTCTATTCTAAGACTTCTATATATTAATAAAATTGAGCTAATGGTATTTTCCAACATATTGTCTGCCTGCAGTGTCTGCTGACTATACAAAGCTCTTTAATCCAGAAACCATTCTGTTTTGGCAACAAGCTTCCCAATTTAATCAGGAGAGCTTTAAACTAAAGTCACCGGGAGAGGGGATCCTCAACCTATCCCACTTCAAGGCTGATGAAGGCAATGGATGTCCTGCACCTGGAGCTAAATCACAGTCCGGGAAGACGGCACATAAAGTGCAGGAAAAGGCAACATCAATCAGCCTCAATGGGAGCCCAACTCAAATGCTTGCAAACTAATGTGTGGAGCATGGGCAGCAAATAAGAAGAGTTACAGATGCGCATGTGCTTACAGGGCTATGATATCATTGGCATTGCTATGGCGTCACTGGCATTGCTGAGACATGGTGGGATGTCTTTCAAGACTAGAATGTAGGAACAGATGGGAAAAAACTCTTTAGGAAAGATAAGCAGGGGAGAAGGGAAGAGGGTGTTGCCCTCTACATTCATGATCAGCTGGGGTCCATGGAGCTGACAGAGGAGCTTATGGGTTAGGGTTAAAGGGAAGGAAGGGGAAGCAGGCATCATAGTCTGTTACAGACTGCCTGGCCAGGAAGGCCAAGTGGATGAGGCCCTCTGAAACAGATAAGAGCAGCTTCAAGTTCACAAAAGATGGTCTTCATGGCAGACTTCGGACACCCTGATATCTGTTGGAAGGACTATGCAGCGGGGCACCAGTAATCAAAGAGAATCCAGCAATACTTTGACAATAACTTCTTTGAAATGATACAGGAACCCATGAGAAAAGGCACTATGTAGGTGAAGATCAGGTTTGAGACTTGTCCTCACTGGTGAGGAGGGGCTGGTGAGTAATGTGAAGCTCAAGGGCAGCCTTGGTTCTAGTGACCACAAAATGGTGGAGTTCAAGATCCTCAGGGCCTCAAAGAGGGTGTGCAGCAAGATTGCCCCTCTGGACTTCAGGAGAGCAGACTTCGACCTCCTCAGGGAAGTGCTTGGCAGGGTGACATGGAATAAAGACTTGGAGGGACGAGGACCCCAAGAAAGTTGGTTAATATTCAAGTACCATCTCCTCCATATCCAGAACTAACGCGGGCAAGAAGAAGGTGAGCAAGGCCAAGAGGCCTCCACTGATGAACAAGGAGCTCCTGCACTTACACTGGCACAAAAAAAGGTCTATAGAGAGTGGAAGCAAGAATGAGTTACCTGGGAGGACTACGAAAAAGCTGTCCAAGCAGCCAGGGTCATGTTAGGAAAGCTAAAACCCAGACAGAATTATATCTAGCCAGGGACAAAAAGGGAAACAAGGAATACAGGTATATCAGTGTTAGAATGAAGGCTAGGAAAGATTTGGGCCCTGTCCAGAAGGAAACTGAAGACTTGGTCACAAGGGATACGGAGAACGCTGAGGTGCTCTATGACTTCTTTGCCTCAGTCTTCACCAGCAAGGGATCTAGCTGCCCCAACCAAATTCCAAAAGCAAATGTAAGAACTGGGAGAAGAAAAAATCTGCCTGCTGTAGGTGAAGATCAGGTTTGAGACCATCTAAATAACCTGGAGGTGTACAAGTCCATGGGACCTGATGAGATTCATCCACAGATTCTGGGGAAACTGATAGGTGAAGTTGCCAAGAAGCTATTTGTCATATTTGAAAGATCATGGCAGTCTGGAAAAGTTCCTGTTAACTTTAAAAGGGGATAAATAACCCCCATTTTCAAGAAGGGACAAAAAATCCAAGGAATTACAGGCCAGTCAGTCTCACCTCTATGCCTGGCAAGAACATGGAACCGATCCTCCTGAAGGCCCTACTAAGCCACATGGGAAATAAAGATGAGTAACTGGTGATAACCAGCAAGATTTCATCAAGGGCAAATCACACCTGACAAACTTGGTGGCCTTCTATGATGGAGTTACAGTGTCAGTGAATAAAGGAAGAGCAACTGATGTCATCTACCTGGACTTCTGCAAAGTGTTTGACACTATCCTGCATGACATCCTGGTCATCAAATTGGAGAAAAATGTATGTAATGAATTGGTAAGGATATCCTTATCGCCAGAAGGAATTGGGTGGATGATAGCACTCAGAGAGTTGCGGTCAATGGCCTAATGTCCAGGAGGAGAACAGTGTTCCTCGGGGATCAGTGCTGCAACCTGTGCTATTTAACAGCTTTGTAGGCATCCTAGACAGTGGGATTGAGTGCGCCCTCGGCAAGTTTGCAGATGACACCAAGATGTGTGGTGCAGTTGACATGCTAAAGGGAAGGGATGCCATCAAGAAGGGCCTGGACAGGCTTGAGAGATGGGCCCATGCCAACCTCATGTAGTCAAACAAGGCTGCACCTGGGTCAGGGCAATCTCAACCACAAATACCAGCTAGGCAGAGAATGGCTTGAGAGCAGCCTTGAGGAGAAGAATTTGGGAATGTCAACTAATGAAAGATTCAACATGAGCCAGCAATATATGCTTGCAGCCCGGAAGGCCAACCATATCCTGGATGGCATCAAGAGAAGCATGACCAGCAGGTCAAGGGAGGTGATTCTCTTCCTCTACTTTGCTCTCATGAGACCTCATTTGGAATACTGCATCCAATCTTGGGCCCCCTACACAAGAAGAACATCAAGCTGCTGGAGTGGGTCCAGAGGAGATGATCAGAGGGCTTGAGCACCTCCCCTATGAAGACAGGCTGAGAGTTGAGGCTTTTCAGTCTGGAGAAGAGAAGGCTCTGAGGAGACCTTATAGTGGCCTTCCAGTACCTGAAGGGGTCCTACAGAAAAGACTGGAGAAGGACTTTTTATGAGGGCAGGTAGGAACAGTATGAAGGGAAATGGATTTAAACCAGAAGAAGGCAGATTTAAAACAGATATCAGGAAGAAATTCTTTATTGTGAAGGTAGTGAGACACTGGCACAGGTTGCCCAGAGGCTGTGGATGCCTGGAGGCATTCAAGGCCAGGCTGGATGGGGCTTTGAGCAACCTGGTCTAGAGAGAGATGTCCCTGCCTATAGCAGGGGGCTTGGAACTAGATGACCTTAAAAGTCCCTCCCAACTCAAACCATTCTATGATTCATTAGCATTAAATACCACACCAACTGGAGTATACAGTAATAAATAACACTTAAATACAAACAAACCCAAACTCCCTCATCTATGGTATGTGTTTTAAAACACATGCAGCAATAAAACGGATGTGGCAACCAGCAGCAGGAGTGGCAGCATATCTTCCTCATTTACAAAGCCATACTGAAAGACACATCCTTTCTGCTGTAATTTCTTCTGAGAAGTAAAAAAAAAAGCTTTAAAAATATACAACAGCCAGCCATTTTATATAGTGCTACAATCTGCATGACATTTTGATGAATTATGTTGGCGAAGAAATGTGAAATAATTCTAAAACCATTATTATAACTCTGATTATGAAACCGCAAGTTAGTGAAACTCTCTCCATTCATGGATGAGAACAACTGGGAGACAGTTTTTAGCATAACTAAAGACCTGCTGAAGCAATATTAACTCCTGTGCTCCTAAAAGATTACTGCACAGCAGTTCATGCAAAGGTTATTCGGACAGTGGTATTTACACTAGGTGTGAGTGGGTACTTATATACCCACCTACAGGCACAGGCTTGTGGATACCCCCAAATTACTAACTGACTGACTCAGGAGGTAACATTTCTGGAAATAATGATTCAATGCAGTGGGGTGACTGGACAAATTTGTTCCCTCCAACCAAACCCAACACACAGACATCCATAACCTCAGGTCTGTGGTATTTCTCTCTTTGGAAGCATGCAAAAAAGTTGGGAGTGTTCAAATATCTTTAAACTCTGTAGCAGATCTTATCTGCTATGCTGCATGCAGCACTCAATGCTGGCAGGTTACTTGAAAACACCATTCCTTTGGATTCAAAATCCACTCCCCAGAAAAATTAGTAGGGTATTGTGTTATTGTTCTTTCCCTCCAAAACTTCACTTAAGGTCTACACTTATTCATTAGTTTAAGTGCAAAAACACTGAGGTAGCTTGAGTGCTTAAACTTAAACAGACCATGTGAATTTAATCTCTCGAAGGACATGGATTTCTAAAACATATTTATGATCCAAGTGAGTTCCTCCTGCACTGATGTGTTTTCTTTCACCTTGCATAGAATAAAAGAATTAACAGGTTGAATTCCCATTTGTGACCTAGGTTTCTGGCATGTTCACAGTACAATGTCTACTTTTCAAAGAATATGAAATTTAGATTTATGTTTTTATGTACTTACTATGTCATTTAAACCTCAGCAAGTGCAACTAGAAGTCACTAGAATTATTGGAACTAAAGAAAGAAGCAAAGAAAAAAGCTCAACTCCTTGAAGCAAACACACCTCAAAATCCATTATTTTAGGAAGAATACAGTAAAACCTGTCCAATTCTAGTAAGTAAAATTTAGGATAAGTATTTGTAGTTTAGGAACCAAAGAAAGAGTTGCAGTTACACCTGGGATGAATTTGGTTCAGCAGCCTACTTATCTGTGTGTGTAAGTTAAATGACTCTCCTTAAACAGCAGGTTATCAAGCAGAAATCAGCAACATCTGTTGTATTTGTAAAATAACAATAACAAGCTGAGATGCTGTTCATTTACAGTAAGAAGAATGCCAACTTTGCCAAGATTTGTTTTGGCTGCTGGTAAATGTATGTCTAACAGGCAAGTGATGCATTTCATGGAAAACAAGCTGCACCTGGATTTGAGTCATACCTTGTCCCCTTGAAAACCTGTCATATCCTCCCACTTAAATGTCTCTGATACAATAAACACATGAGCATAAACAAGGCCCCAGCTCCTTTGCCCTGTCTCTCTCTCCATTCCAGACAGGAAACATAAAACAGCTAACAGCCCAAGATGCATGAAACCCTTTCTAAAGCTACTTTGGGCCATTTGTTTAATGTCATTCAGGATCTCTTTTGTGGACCGGACAATGTTCCTACCATGTGTTCGCTTATTGTGTTACCTGCTGCTGCATTTCCACGTAGAAATAATCATAGCCATAGCCAGTGTCTCTTTCTGCTAAAGGTGCCTGATTCTGCACCACTATGATAAAGAGGAGGTTTAAAAACAATAGATAGTGCAGGTGGACTCGTAAAATGTAGGTAGGTTAATACTATTGCAGTGAAACAGATCTATGTGAAAAATGTGAAAACGTTTGCACATACACAAGGATGTACATTGTTTGGGAGATGCTATTCTCTGTTATTACTAGCCATGACTTGCAAATTGTGAACTAACTTCCCTCTAATACTAAATGTGATACTCGTGACTGATCCTTGACACAAAGTGAGGAGAAGCACTGACAGAAACACATGCAATGTATATGTGCCCAAGAATCTTGCATCTTTACTTCAGCAGCATTCAGAGGGCCCAGCATGCCTGTCACAAACACAGAAGCAAGTGGGTGACATTTGCAGCTTCAGAGAAATCTGAATTAGGCAGCATACAATGAATTATGAGTGATCAATGGGACTAAAATGAGCCATCCCCATGACCATCCTGGACAGACAGGGCATGGGAGAGCAACAGATAGTGACAGGGAGGGGGCTCAGCTGGTCAGTGTCAGGAACTTCTGACACCTACAGAAACCTGCTTCCATGATCTTGGACAAACCGCTTTTCCACAATTTTTTGCACATTATTTTGCAACAGAGAAAATGAAGCAGTGGTGCTTCCAAACCAAAATACCTGAAGAAGAATGTAAGCAGTATTGTCAAGAGCTTCTCTACTAGAGTAATGGAGGTCATTCACATATTAAAAGCACAGAAAACCCTCTTCAAAAATCCTCTCCTTTTAGCTCTCGTAACCCCTGGCAGTTAGCAAACTCCTGTGGTACAGGGATTGTTGATACATAAAAATTCTCACTGCTATTTTAGGTCTCAGCTGTTTTATTGGCATCATTCTGCCAATTTTCCTCTTTGCCTGTCACATGTCACACTACAAAGCAGGTGCAAGACTTGCAGAATTTCAAACTTTCACATTTACCATATTTTTCCCTTCATTTATACGTTGACTTTTCCATATAGGATCTACACATGCTGACACACCTGAAAATGAGTAACTAGACCCCTTTTCCACATTTAACGAGTGCTTCCCTCATTATTCTCCTTCCTGTAAGGCCACACAGGTAGACATAAAAGGGAAAATTAAAATGAGTCAAAGTCACTTTAGCAATCCCCAGACCACCCACGTCATTAGTGCTAGTCTTCTAGCAAATGCCCCGTTTGAAGGGGTTCTATGTCACTCGCAATAATTTAGGTGCAAGACAGACTATAAAATCTCCTAGACCTACTAGCAGACATACTCAATGGTGGTAATGGTTCACAGCAACACTAGCAAATAATCACAAACACCAGTTAACACTGAACTATAGTTTCCCTAAAGCAGCATGCAGACTGTTTTGAGTTCTAACATTCCCCACCAAACATCCCCATTATTTTCCTTCAGCTTGCAGGCTCATTCATTCCTCAATACAGTTTTCCTTCTCAGACTCTTCAGTCTCTCCCAACAATGCATATGAATGGAAACAACTATCAGATAAAAAAGTTTACAGTATAGTTCAGAGAAGAGGTTGCCTGGATAGGGTTATGTGTATATAACTAACTGCTGAAGTAGTTAGTGTAACCAGGGAGAATAGGATGACCTGGAAAAAAGCCTAACCCTTGGTAAGGGAATGTGGGTAGTGATAACAAGGTTATAGAAGAGACAGAAAAGGAAAAAGGAGGGCTGATTTGCTGATGTCTGCATATTCATGCAAGTAGCTTGAGAAACTGAAAGAACTGGAAGTACTGGTAACCAAAATTATAGGTTAATTGGCATAACAGATATAATGAAATAACTCACATGACAAGATTGTCAATAAAGAAGACACATTATTCAGGAAAGACAAGTAGAGGAAAAGGAAGTCTATCCAGAAACATAAGAAAGCTAAATTGCTGAGTTGATAGAACAGTAAGAAAAATGCTAAGAATCTTAGATGATGCAGTTTGCTAAATACTAAATGTTGAAGACGATGTTAAAGAGGTTTTTTTTCTCCTGAAAAATGTACTAGTTACATAAGATTAACCAAAGGGAAATTCGAGGTATCCTGATGCCTCTTGTAACATCTGTTATACTGCTACCTTTTCAAAAGCATAGTGTCCAGGGTCGGCAACAAAGGCAAGCAGAGGCAGCTTAATTTTGAGTACTGAGAAGAAACCCAGAGAAGCTAAAAGAAAAGGCAGTTGTAGTGATTACAAGCTGTTAGGAAAATTTCTGCTCCAATAAGCTTGTTCAAACATCTTTATTCTGAAAAGAGACAGAGGAGTCTTCAGCTTTCTTTACTCAAATAAAGGGAGAATCCACAGAGGCATACTCCTGTGGGGTGTCTCAAAGTATTGGGGGACACAGTCCTTCCTTTATCCTTGTACCCCCACACTAGTGAGCCTTTACCCCTTTCCCAAGTGAGTGATGTACTAGGGGTTCACATTCTTCTCTGTTCGTCTATCACAGCGCATCCCCCAAGTAGGTGCCCTCCATTTCCTTTGTTTATACATGCTCTTGTAAACTGGACTCAGAGTTTGTTGCTTTGCCCAACTACAACTATCTTTGTATCCTGTAAAGTCTATCACTCTTTGTTCTGCCCAGCAAACAAGATTTACATGTAGGTGCTAAGCTAGCATCTCCTGCCATATAATTGCAAGATAAGTTTGTTTAACCAGATCCTTGCGACTTAAACTCTTCTTCTCAGATTTTTCTTTATCTTGTTTTGCAGGGACCCCCATCCTCCCTTTGTTCTTCCCAAATTTTATTTTGCAAGAACACTTTATCCTTGTTTTTCCTTTACAAGGCGTGACAAGGAAATCAGAGCAAAAAGAGACAGATCACAGACTGTTAAAATCACCAATTGTAGCAGCCTGAGCACTTATGCTCAGGCTGCTACAATTCACACTGGAATGGCTGTGCCTATGTGAAGGTACACAAGCAGCAATGCTCCAGTTGATTTCAAAAACACAGGGCAGAGTCCCAGAAGAGCTATGATCCAGGTAAAGTTGTTGTGTTCAGCTATTACCTACTCTACATTTTCCTCATGTACTAATGAGAAAATGAAAAGTTACATCATTAAATTTTCTTCCTCAAATTAATTCTAAGGGGTAGATTGTGACTTCTGTTTAAATAATATCTAAAAGGGATCCAAAACTGTCTGCACTTAATAGACCTTTTCCAACAATAACACTTCTCTGTAGAATCTGGTCACTCATAGCTGAGATTCACTCACATTACCATGGTTGTGCCTTGAAGGTACGCCGATGTAGATACTCCTTTTGAAACTATGCCTGTTATCTGCCTACAGCAGATAACATAACACAGGCTTTAGGATATACCTGCTACTGAATCTATTTATAGCAGACACAAAAGAGGTGGTGCAGGGTGTATGGCAGAGCAGAAAACAAGTTGAAATCCTTAAGAAGGTAAATTACTAAGGGATTTGATCTGAGCTGCCTCACCTCTTCTTCCTTATATAATGACTGCTGAATTCCTGGACACTAGCTGAAGATTTTCAGAACATGCATGCATTAGGTGCATCTATCTACATCTTGTGACTGCTCTCACACTATCTACATCAATTCCCAAATACAGAGAGTATGTTTGGACTTGTGTTTGTCTAACCACTCTGACACTATTTGGCCCTTTCCCCCATTTATTCATCTGCATTTCCATATACTGTTTAATCACTACAGAACTCTTACTATGGACCGCCATTTTTACAAGTCTTAAATAACTTCTACAGTTTTTGTAAGATGCATAATCTGAGCTTTATTGGGCATGATGGCTTCTGTTACTATCACTGTTCAAAAGCTGCACAACTCCGGATACTTTACCTGTCTCCAGATCTGTACATTTTCTTTCTCAATCACCAGTGTCAGAAAAAAATAACATCAGCTAAAAACATTTTTGTCTCAGCCTTGTAACTGTGACAATAGAATATTTCCACCTCTAGTCACTGTACACCAGCAGCAAATAGCTGCAGGATAACACGGAGGAGCTAGTGATTTATCACGACTGTACAGCATTTTCTCATGTTATCAGAGTTACAGGCTTCCTTAACACTTTTTAGTTGAATGTCAGGTATTTTCTACCAATTTTACAATGGTTCTATACTACAAAAAGGAAACTTAAAGGCAAGAGACCTTGCAGTCTGACCTTCTACCATGTTAGAAGTGATTGCATCTTTCTCATGGGAAGATGTCACAATGCAGGCAGAGTTGTACAGAAATCACTTGGACAGTCTCAGACAGCATTTCTGCCTTCGTGTTGTTTTGAGCATGTGTGGAAGGGTGAAACTTCATTATCTTGTGCAGCTGATTAATAAAGGATGAAATGCTGTTGCTTTGTTAGGTAAAGCTCTATAATAACCAACCATCTTCCAAAAGGGGAATCTTTGTGACACACTTTTTTGTTGGGGTGCCTTGAGGATAGCTTTAACCCTATAACCTTGTCTTGGGATTTACACGGACCATAATTATCAACAGGGATTTATATAGCCCATAATTATCAATGGCATGAACACAACATATCATCCAAATTTTGAAACATGAGTGTTCTTTCTTGTATGTTGGGGACAAGCCTTAAGTGGGAGTTTGTGCACAAAGTACAGGCAGCTGTACAAGTTACACAGTTACAGTTCAACTATAACTTCTCCACAAAGATAAGCAATTTCTAAAGCTTTTCCCTTAAAGTACCCTCTCTTCAACTGCAACTGCTTGCATCTCTTGACAACAGAAACTCAACAAGAAACTTCATACTTAGAGAAGCGCAGGCTATTTGAAAGTGAAGAGCACACAAAACAATACACCAGAGCAGAGCACATACACACAGTTGTTGCCCTTTTGGCTCACTCTTAAATGGAGAGCAGCAAGTAAACTAGGCAAGTCAATATCATGTTTTCTATAGGCTGTATCAGGGCCTGTATGAGTGACTTACTCTTAACTCTGCTAAGTACCCTTGTATTAGTAGCAAAATGATTCATAGTGAACAGGGAGAGATGTTCATATTTTAGGCTTTTCTGTATCTAACATACATTTTGACTGATACTCAAAAGTACAAAGCATGCACACACAAAGAACACAGAAAATCACTACCTATGCTGATCTGCTGGTATCACAAATGGCTGGGTATGTTCACAAGATAATGTAAAAACTGCAAGAATGTGTAAGCTGAGAGCTTCAAACTCTGTTCTTTTCACTTCCCTTGTACGAACAAAGAGTTAAGAGGGATTTAGGGAGTACTCTAGATGAGACAGTACACATTTTCATAAGCATTTTCAGTAAGTTATGCTGAAGTGTTGTATGCATCTTGACACAGACTACGTGCAAACAGTAGCATATGCAAAACAGAAGGAGCAAACCTTTGTAAGTCTTGATGCAAACTGCCTTTTTAGAAAGCACATTTGATGCTTTGTTTTCTGGTCAAAAAAAGAGACTGATTTCTGTGATCTTCAGCAAAGATGGTTGGAAAGTGTTTTATTTTTCCTGGGCAAAACTTCAATGAAAATAATAAATAGTTTTCAACTCGATTTTTCAAAGAAAAAAATTCAAGGTTTTGGCTGAAACTCAAATACCAAAATATTTCAACCAAAAACCAAAATATTTCCATTAGGAAATGCTGCTGCATGGTGCCCTGGGATACGGAATTCCAAATCTTATACTCTCATTTCCCTTTATGCCCCATGATACAGCTGATTTCCCCTTTTCCAGACTGAGCTGCTGCATCATCGAAGTTGTATTTCCTAATTCCTGATGGTGGGCATACACTAGATAAATGAAAGGGAATCTGACTCTGCAGGACACCAACAAATCACCACACCAGACGGAAACATTTTGAATTTCAAGAAACAGGTTACAAGAAAAAAGGTTTCCTTGAAAAGCAAGCATTTTTTCAAGGTAAACTTAATTGAAAACCTGTGATTTTTGTCTACGGGCAGTCTCAAGACAGCTATTTTCTTTCAATTGCTTGAAAAGATCCTGCTGCTGAGCATTATTCCAGTTTTCCATATTCTGAGTGCAGTCAGATATAGTAACAAGACTTCCAAAGCATTCTAGAAGATGTGGGTTCTCCATCTCCATGAGTTTTGAAGGAACATCCAGATTCTGAAGTCAGCACTGACTACCTCAATCTATACATTTTTTTTCTACTGTTGCTATTTTCTTCAGATTTTGTCAGCAACTGAGTCAGAGTCATACCAAAGGAAGGCCATAAAATTTTGCCCGGTCATTGGCATCTCACAAGGCATCAAGTGCAATGCCTCTGAATATTAGTGAAAAGAATGCTTTCCAATTTAAATAGGTACTAGTCTTGCTTTATGCAGCACACAATGTTGCTACTAGAACCCAGAGGGAGCTTTCAGATGTAGAGGAAGATGAATACCTAACTGCATAGCAAGCTCAAATAGGTTTGCTTCCCAGAGGAGGAAGAGAAACAGAACATTTACAGAGCAGAAGGAAAGCAAGCCAGTATAACCCTGGAGATCCATGAGCCCCAAGGGGTCTCAGAGCAAAGCATGCCTACACTGTGAACTGTGAGTATAAGTGCTGGAAACTTCACATGGGGACTTGCAAGTGAAGTCCAGCCCAGACCTCTTCCTAGGGACAGAGGTGAGAGGCTGAGGAGACCTTCTTCCCTTCTTAGGGAACCCATGGCTGAGTTGAATTTGAGCATCTACTCCTGAAGCCCTGACTACAACTGAGACTTTTGCCAGTAGGCTTAGGTAACTTCTTTAAGGATGCATACCACAGCATCTCCAGTGCTTTGCCCTTCTAATCAAAATGCCATATAATGGCTCTGCATCATTTCTTTGGCATCACTTGGTATTTTTTTTCCCCCAGATCTGGTAATCAAATCAGTTTGACCAGTCAGTCATCTGCAAAAAGAGGATTTTATGTACCACGTCCAAGCACTGGCCTACCTCCAGTGTCATGTCTCCAGCTGTGAAAAATCTGGTGCCTCAGAGGAAAGCAAACAATAAATCTTTCCCAAGTTCTGCAAGCCCTGAAACATGAGATTTGGTTACAGTTTTGCGTTTTGACAGGGCTAGGAATACACTGAGACCAGTACAGATCTCCCTGTTATCCCTAAGAAGGGAATGAATACTAACATACCAGATAATTTCTCTCTGTAGTTGGATTAAAGCACTGGTATCCTTTAAATAGGCATGTAGGGTTTGCTTCCATTACCTTCTCTTAAGAGATACTTAGATCTGTTTTGGATGCTGGGGACTTTATCATCTGCTTGCTCCTCTAGAAAGGCCTATACTCTGATGAGCCCTTGCTGAGTCCACAAGCTTCTGCTCAGCCTCTCAAAGACCTTTAGTGTTAAGTGCCTTTGGAGATGTCATCTGTTGAAAACTCAATCAAGTCCCTAATTTTCACTCTGAGGATCTTAAGTACTGATGAAACAGTATTTCCTCCCTTAATTTGTTCCAGGGCTTGGTTACATCACTGTTATGAAATCTCACCTTCACTCCAGGCTGAAGAAATCTACCTTTGACCAGCCATTAGCTCTGATGCCACACGTCAGCAAACTGGAACCATCCCACTATCTTTTCACATCTATACTTTCTTCAAAGCAACTTCCTTCAGCTGCAACAGCTAAATAAATTGAGTCTAAAAGCCGTTTTAGATTCATTGATTCATTTTTGAGGCTGTCATTGAAAATTTTACTGAAATCTTCCTCATGAAGAAGCACTACTACGCAAAAGTACTTCTGGTGTACAGTCTAATACACCTTCAAAGGTCTCACTTGTGCCACGGGACTGAACTGAGATTGGAGGTTGAAAGATTCATTGGAGGTTGAAAGATTCATCAAGTTTGTATCTTCCTCTACAGGAAAATACAACTAAGTGATGAGTGACATAGATGATACCTATAATTAAAAAAAAAAAAAAAAAAAAAAAAGAAATATTTCAGCAGATCACACTTTCCCCACCTCCACCAGGTGATTTCCTTTTTCTATAAAGTATCCATTGGAGATTGAAGTTTTTCTTTTTAGACTGACGTGGAGTTGATTGGGTGGCACAAAGTGGGTAAAGACAAAGAAAGGAACAAGTTCAAATAAAAAATTTCACCAATGCCTGCAGCCAGAATATTCAGTAGATATTGACAGTATCAACAGTTGTTCCAATGTATACTTTTGAATGTCTATTTCTACTTTTTGTCCTTATGTACTTCAACTACATCTGATTTCTTCCTTTAAAAGAGCAATTTTTTTTCTTGGTTGGCTTTATTCACTGACAAAGCAGTTCCTTATGCATCAGTTTTGGATACTGTGGCAAGCAATCAGGAAGAGCATGTATATATCCAAATTATCTTAATACACGACACAGAAATCAAATTCATCTGCTAATGCAACTTGTGATGTGGTTCTGCAATTTATTGGTATCTTTAGCTTCAGATATTTTACAAATCTGCAGTTTATCATGCACCAGGGACTGCCTTGCCTGATTGTGATCACTTGACAGTGATCTCCTGGGATCAATTTCTCGAAGTACAGTCTAGTTCAATACACTATTAAGAACAGGATAATATCTTCTTACTTACTTTATGCTTCTGGAGAGCCAGTCAGGACTGCCTTGAGCCAGGAAAACAAGCCTTTTTGCATGGATTTCCCTTCTATAGAGCAGGTTTCTCAAGCTCAACAGAGCTTGGGGCCAAACTTCTCTTCCTACTAAGGAATAAATCCTCACTCAGCTTGGACAGGTGGAGGCTCTTGAGGGCCCCAGTTCAAGGTGATATGCAAGTCTTTGCATAATAATAAACACGTGTGTATATCAACAGGACCATACACATGTTGAAACACTATGTGCATATTCAAATACCTTGCTGAACTGGGGCCACAGTAAATGCATTCTTTTCATAGAAACACTTTTCCATGGACCCAATCCAAAGACCACTGAGGTCAACAAGAGCCTTTCACTTCAATAGGCTTTGGATCAGACCCCATGAGCATTTCCAACTAAAACCAGCACTGGAATTTTTGCATGACCGTGCATTGAAACAATTTAAGTCTAGTTCACTATAAACCCTAAACTCAAATACTCCTCAACTCTGGGAAAGCCAGGAACGCAAGCTGGATCTTTACTTTGCCCAGGTCCTTCTTTCAAAGACCAATTTAAAAAAAAAAAGATTTAACTCCAATGAGAAAAGTCATTCATACTTAAATCAGGGTCTAAACTTAAAAACAGCTGGAATGTCTCTCTGAGGAAAAAAGTTTCATTAGATCATTCATATAATACTGCAGATTAAGAAGTGTAAAATAGTAATTAAAGAACAGTTGAAAAGACATCTGCTGAAGTACACATTTTAGAAAATTCTTCTAAAGATAAGAAAGATAAGAGCACTATTTCCTAATAGTTGTATAAATCCATAAAGACTTATCTATAATTTCACTGACAGATCACCACTGGAAAAAGAGAGAGAGAGAGAGTGGGAGAGAAGAGAAAAATCATAAAAGCATTCCACCTGTATTGCTGGCAGATGGCTTATAAATGTCGCACAGACTTAGACCTACTACTGGCCCATGCAAGAGGTATTAAATAAACTGCTGAACATCTGCTGGTAAATACACAGCAAACAAGAATGCAACTCAGAGCCAAGCATCTGGCAAGTGCGGGCCACATCTCTGCTCATAAACTAAGCAATGTTTTCTGCTAATCATTAACAGAGTTATTGATTTTAGAAGTGTATCACACAGCTATAATTTTGTCAGAGAGTAGACCACATAAGTTGTTCTTTTTCTGGTTGTTTCATTTTGTCTTATTCCAAAAGTCCGTAAATTGACGAGCGGGACAAAAATTATAATTGACATCATCTGTGGGAAATATTTCATAAAACAACAGGCCCAGATGTAGGATTAAAGCCATGTGGTAGTAAAATACCACACTGAAAAAAGTCCAGGTTCCATGATTTCTTACGAAAACAGATGTGCTATTACTCCACTCTACTTGTTTTTCAATGCTTTTTACTCCAAATAATTTTTCTTCCCCCCCCCCCCCTTTTTTTTTCCACAATTGCACTAGGGAGATCATAAATTGATTGCAGATGGCAGCTTGTACTTCAAAATCCTAACTGTCACAATCTTTGAAATAAAAATAAATGAAACATTTTGTGAAATTATATTGAGCTGTGTTAAAAGTAATGAAGATTATACAAACATAGGTCTGTTTGTCATTTATACAGCACCTTCAGGCATGACAACCAAAACTATTAGACAATACTACTCTCCGTGGAAGGTGGTTATTTTTTAAGTTCAGGATGTACTGTAATATAGAAGGTAATCTATAGTCTGAGTGCTGCTTTATCCAAGCCTCAAGATGGTCTGAACCTCCTGCAACACAGAATCAGGCATGCATGTACTTGATCCTCTCGCATACAAAGAGGCACCATGGAAACAAGATAGAACAGTTCTGTGCATCCTGCTTTGCACATCTTTTTATATTAGGACATTCTTGACAAACATATTGTATAAGAGATCTATGAAAGACAGAGGCTTGTATGGTTTGAATTTTAATTTGTCATAGTGCAGCGCAGAATGGCAAACAACTGCATTTCTTACTAAACAAATTACTAACATACGGAGATCATTACAATGCCACTAATTACAACTCGTTAAGTTCTAAATTTATGCAGTTTCACAATGGACTTGCAGAGATTCCCCATTTCAGTTATCAGAGGTTTTGTAAGACCTTGTAAAATAAAGAACAAAACAGGCTTCCATCCCGAGTCACTCTAACTCCTTCAGACAATGTCTGTTTCCAGTACAGCTGATGGTGTTTGATGCTGATGGAAAGGGTTTTGACTAGGTGTCTCTTTCAGGTGTTTCCTGAAGATAGAAAGAGCGAAAAAGCCATAGGTACTCATTTGGGAAAAGGAGATGTTTTGGCACTATACTTTAGGGGAGGCTGTGAAGCAAACAGGAGTATGAAACTATTAGAGTCTAGCCACTCTTTTGTAAAATATAAAGGAAGAATAAACCAAGAGTAGTGAGTGATGGAAGGAACAAGAATGGAGGACTTTCAGGACCACAGAAATCATTGGAAATCTAGAGCAGGAGTCAGTGCCCACAATAAGACGCAGGAGCAAACTGAGAAATAGCACTGCTTCTTCTATTATGTCTTAAAATCTTTATATGGAAGAAAGTTACTAGAGAACCTCCTCTCTATTCTCTCTTTTAGGCAAACTTTTCAGAGACAAACAGTCCTTGCCATGTGGCTTGGAAAACTTCATATCCTTGCTGTGAAATCCTTGCTAATGATGAAGCCACACTTACAGAATCCCTTCTTCAGAAGCAGAAAACTTGGGCAACTATTCACACACCAGTCAAGAATCCCTCCTGCCATGAAATGCCATGAGTAACCAGACTCAGTTCAAGACTTTAGATGCAGTGTGCATTAGATACAATACGTAGGAAAGCTGTCAGAAACTGAAGTGGTGTTTGAGGGAGAAGGGGTGGAACTGAACTGTTGCTCAGTTGGCTAGAAAAAAGGTTTTCGAGCAATAAGGGGAAGACTTGGAGGAAGTTCAAACCGGGGTCATTTGCCTTTTGTAACAGATGAGTCTGAAATCCCATGAAGACTGGTACTCCGAAGCATAGAAATTCGCAGCTCTACTAAAGCCTCTGCAGGAGGACAGCAGTTTAACACCACATCTTTCTCCCTAAAAGAGATCTGGTTCAAACCCTCATTTAAGAAACTGCTTAGCTTTACACTGCATGGTATTTTGGTCTGTAGGTTTAAGCTTTCTACACTGGAGCTAAGGTCAAAACAGCAACAATAGGAGCTCATGGAGAAAGACAGCAAGGGTTTTGAAGGCCAGGTGAAGGGAAGGACTGCAGTGACAGCTACACAGGCATTACATACTTACACATTTTTCCATGCCTTCTGTGGCTCTATCCATACCCTTCCTCACCTCCCACTTTACTGGGAAATGACATTTTGGATTGCAAAGAGTGTAATGCAACCTTCTAATAAGGAAAGAGAGAGAGTTCTGAATGCCACTGAAAACTTCGCTTTAATCCACTGTTGCATCGGTAGACTTTTTTTCTGTACATTATTTCTCCTCCTATTTTTCTCCAAGGAGACATAATTCAACTGATGGTAAAAATTACTTTGACCAAAACATTTTCTGACTGTATTAAGCTGTAGAATAACCAAGCAATACTGAAAACTGCTATTTTTCATGAAAGTACTTTCCAATTAAAAACAGACAGCTCATTCTTTCTTAGTTTGCAATTGTCTCAAACAAAGATTGCCGTCTGCCTTCAAATTGAAAAGACACTTTCTCATTTAAAATCTATTTTCCAAGAGAAAAAGAAAAGCATTGAAGAAAGTATACACTTAATGCACTGAACTGCCCAGAATGAACAACATAAAGGAGACATTTTTGTGAGTAGATTTAAAAAACAAACTCCCATTCCGGCTGAGACCTGACAAGCTTACAGAAATAGTCAAAGAGAATTTATCTTACCTAATTTTCAAAAAGTTTTCCTCTCCAATAGTATTTGCATGAAATCTGAACCTGGGACATCATACCATTAAAATCAGGAAATGAAGAGTAGCGCTTTTTTATTATTGTTTTTTCTTTGTTTGTTTGTTTCAATTCCAGAAGTAGTAACTTGTGCCCTTCCTCAGTTGCTGGTATGCTTTGGCAATTGTACTCTCAGATTTTTCTTGATCTTTCTGTGATATCAATTTAGTATCACCTGAAAGCCTGCATATTGTATCTGGTCAACTGAGTCCAGCACAGCAGCTAAAGCAAGTAAAACAGAAAGTAGATCAGAGGCTCTTTAAGCAGACAAGGAATTCAGGAGATATGTGTAAGAGCAGGCAGAAAATGATCCACACAAACATACAGAAGAGCAGAGGAAAGACTAAAATAAGGTATTGTCAGCTGACTCCTGGCCCACTTTTTTCTACAAGACCACTCCAATAACTATCTCATGTTTTCCCATGACAGCTTAGAGGCTGAAAACATTGCCCAGAGGAAAGCCATGTAGTAAGTGCTGTGCACGGAGCCAGACCCAGCACAGAGGAATGTCACATTTACTGATTTAGTTGGAGTACTCAGTGACTTACTGACTGTTCTGGCCTTCTTTATCACAGGACTTCTGGTCTTTCAAAATCTTCTATTGTTTCTAAAACAGCCAGCAACTTTCCCCAGCATTCCAAGTATTGCTTTTGCACACTGGAAAAAGAGAGAACATGTTTGAGAGAGACTGAATAGATCAGAGAAACATAAGAATAGTTTAAAAAAAAAAAAAAAAAATTCCTAAATCAAGATGTGACCTTTAATTGAAAAAGGCTGCACTGGAAAGTTTCCATTCATTTTCAGGTTTTCTTCGTATCACATTAAAAGCCTAAAAATGCATTTAATTTTCAAGCAAAAGTTTGGAAGATATTTCTGAGTTCACATCAGATGAATCAACAAGATCAATGGGCTACTCCTACAACTAGAATTTAAGATTTTTCTTCATAGCTGCTATCTCATTCCACCTCTAGCAGTGAGGAATGAGTGGAAATGGGGAATCCATAGGGTACTATAATTAAGACTTTTTCATCATCCCTGCTGGTACCCCTGACACAAGACAAAACTGCCCCATTATGCTGACTGAAAAAGGGGTGGTTGGTGCTAGAAGATGGTTTCAAACATTTGTGATGGATGAAAGGAAGCCCACAGCCATTAGCACTGTTGGAGACACAATTCTTATTATGAACACCATCTGCAACATGGACATTTTGGTCTTTGAAGAAGGAAATATGGAGCTGCAGACCACCAGCAGCAGCCTGGAGTGGGTGGAGCAGGGAGGAAACATATCACAGTAGTAGCAGCCACAGGATTTGTGATCAATAGGTAGGAGGATGGATCTGAACAGGATGTTGTTTGGTTAGCAGCCATACGTGCTCTTGGGCATTGAAGCGCTACACACTTTACTATGAACAAGGGGAAACAACAATTCTTTGAGACATATTTCTGCTCTGAATCAATTCCAGCCATTGTTACAAATCATAGAGATTTGTGTCTCTCAGCAGCTGGTCAGAAGCCTCAACAGCAATCAGCAAGAGAAAGTGACATTAGCAAAATCTGCAGCAAGACTAGGCTCTGTTGCTGAAAAAATAGTAACATTTGATTTCATTTAAATGTCCTGAACATCCTGATACCACCAGTGAAGGAAGAAAACTAAAACAAGACAGAATACACACGCAATTCATAGCAAGGATAGAGGTATAAAGGAGCATACAAATAATGTAGTTCATGTTTCAGGCTTCAAGAACTCTCTCTTGCAACACAGAAGCCTCTGAGCTGCTAAGGGAAGAATGCATCTGGCCCAATTACATGACCTAGCATAGGCAAGACATGCAGCACAATCATCAACATCAGTAGTGCTGCAAAACAATCCTCCCATTTTCTACTCCTTCCAACAGGAGCATTAAAAGCATTACCTCCTGGGAAGGGATAATTATGGTTGGCCCCCCTCTTCCATGCTCATGCTGGCCTTAGTAACAGCCACAAGAAGACAGCACTGCCAGTGACAAACATCAACCACAACTTCCCAAAAAGCTGCATTTCAAACCACAGCAAATATTAGCCCATAGAGCTTGTGGTAAAGCATATGACCTGACTGATGGGGCAGCTGATAACATCACATAGCATGCTGGTGTATGTTTTCTGGCTGCGTTTGGGCCCAGAAAGGCCACCTTCTCACTTTCCACCAAAAGAGGAGGACCTTTGTAATTTTAGTGCAAGATCAAAGGGAAATGGGAGTAAGAGATACCAAAAGTTATGATGTTAGCATCTTTCATATCATAAAATGGTTTAGATTGCAGGGGACCACCCCTGTCATGGGAAGGGTTGCCAACCACTAGATCAGGTTGCCCAGGATCTCATCCAGCATGGCCTTTAATACCACCAGAGTTGGGTGTCTACAGCTTCTCTGGGCAGCTTGTCTCAGAGCCTCACTGCTTTCTGAGTAAAAAATTTATTCTTAACATCTAACCTAAATCTACCCTCTCTTAGTTTAAAGCCATTCTCCCTTGTCCTAACACCATCAAATTGCATAAGTCAGTCTCCCTCCTGCTTATAAGCTTCTTTAATGTACTGGAAGGCCACAACTAGATCTTCCCAGAGCCTTCTCTTCTTCAGGCTAAACAAGTTCAACTCCCTCAACCTTTCTTCACAGAAGAGGTTCTCCAGCCCTTTGATCATCTTTGTGGCCCCCCTATGGATCAACTCCAATAGCTCTTCCTCCTTCCTGTATTAAGGGCTCGAGGTCCAGATGTAGTACTCCAGATGGGGCCTTGCAAGGGCAGAGCAGAGGTGGACAATCCATTCTCTGCTGGGCACCCTTCTGTTGATACAGTTGGTCTTCCAGGCTGCAGAAGTGCACTGCTGGCTCACGTACAGCTTTTGGTCCAACTTTTGGTCCATGAGGATCCTCAGGTCCTTCTTCACAGGGCTGTTCTTAATGAGTTCTTCTCCCAGTCTGTGCTTGTATCTGGGATTTTCCTGAACCAAGTGAAACACCTTGCACTTGGCCTCATCAAAGTTCATTAGATTCTCATGTGTGCCTATTTTTTGAGTGAGTCCAGGTCCCTCTGGATGGTGTCCCTCCCTTCTATTGTGTCAACTGCACCACTAAATTTGGTGTCATCGGTAAATTTGCCGAGAGTGCACTCAATCCCACTGTCTATGTCATCAATAAAGATGCTGAAGAGCACTGGTCCCAGGAAGGAGACCTGGGAGACACCACCTGTGACTAGCCTCCACCTGGACATATAGTCTTTGACAACAACCCTCTGGCGATGACTATCCAACCAATTATTTATCCACCTAATAGTCCAGCCTTCACATTCATCTGTCTTTAATTTAGAGATAAGGATGTGGTGCAGGATGATGTCAAAGCCTTGCAGAAGTCCAGGTAGATGACATCAGTTACTATTCCTTTGTCCACCAATGCTGTGTCCATCACAGAGGGCCACCAAATCAGTCAGGCACGATCTACCCTTGATAAAGTCATGTTGGCTTTCTCGTATCACTTCCACATTTCATATGTTCCTTAACATCTCCTTCATTGGCCTGCAGTTCCGCAGGTCTTCCTTTCTCTCTTTTTTTTTTTCCTGGGTTCTCCTGGTTCTCTCAGCATTCCTCTCTGCTATGAAGGTGTAGAGGAAAACACCACCTGTACTCCCTGTACCATCCACTGACTGCCTCAAGTTCCCTTTTCCTTTTGACAGCTCTCAGGCTTCTCTCAGTGATCTTTTTTTAATCAGCACTAGTTCCTCAGGGAAGAAAGAAAACTCGTTTGGAATAGACTGCTGGACGGGAATATATAACCCAAGATTCACCCATCAATTAAGTGGTAGGTTTTCTAGGTTTTGCTATCTTTACAAAAGCACCAGTGGGCAGGTGTGCAGTTGCAGCCTCTTTTCTCTCTTTTGGTGTGGCTTCCAGGTTATGGAAGTCAGTAGCACATAAGTCAAAAGTTTGCATTTGATTGCTCTCTGTTCACACCCAAGGGTTCTAACCTACACAAATACGCCAACTTGGTTGTGGTCTTTTGTTGATGTTGTTTTTCTTCAGTACTTCTGGACCACAACATTTCTAGCAATGAATTTAATCATTTGGACATGTACCATTCCAGGAGAATCCATTCTGAATTCTCACTGAATTTCTCTGGCACTTTCTATATCACCTTTCATAAGAAAAATATCTTCTACTTTTCAGTTCACTCTTCCCAACTGCTCATTATAATATTCATCTCTATTATAATATTCATCTTTATTATCTCTCTAATACTGATCTCTATCAGCAGTGCTCAATTGTTCTTTTTCCTCAGATGCACATTAGCACAGTTCATCTATCCTCATACAAAGACCATGCTTTAATAGAGACAAAAAAAAAAAAAAAAAAGCTTTTCTTCGCATTTTTTCCAGCTCTGTTGCATCTCTTCTGAGACAGGGTAACAAGGACCACTTAGTACAATTCATATGCTGGCAGACTATGAGTTTAGACAATAGTCTTAATAACATTCAGTTTTCTTCTCAACTCTTCCTTAACAATTTCTGAAGTGATATTTACCATATTTACTCCTGCTGAGCACAAAACAATGTTCACAACAATCATTGTTTTGACTGGTTTCCAGGACCTCACCCTTGATGTCTAACACTGCTGCACCCTGTGAAATTAAGATTATTCCTCCAATGTGTATCACTCACTTATTTTGGTACTTAGCCACTGTCATGAAATCTTCCAGCAGCTATTTTCTCTGACAGCTTTAGTTCTGTCTGCATAACTTACATCAGAGACAACTTCTCTCACTTTGATATTTTCTCTTACATCTGTTATTTTCTTCCCTTCCTTCTTCCTGCCCCAAAATGCAACAAAGCCAGCAACAGCACATCAACAATTCTAACATAGAAATTAAGCACCAATCCAGCTATTTAGTACTACGTTCTCATCAGTCCTCAAAGGTCGCTGCAATACAGACTTCAGAGTCCACAAACTAATAAGGTACCTCCATCATAATTTTTCACAAAAAGGCAAAGGTAAACAAATGCCATACAAATAAGGCCTTATTTTAGCTACCCAGCCAAACATGGCTTTCCATACCAAAGCCCAGGGCTAGAAATGACCACATAGCAAAGAAAATCAGGAAAAAAGTTACATATATATGAGAAACTTTACAAGTTTTGACATAGGAAAAGGATCCAAAGGATCCACATCATTTGCCAAAAGGCAATTTGTCTTCTTGTGTAATAACAGCTGCTAATGAGAAACACACTCATTACTCCATCACTGCTGGCCACCAGAAGTGGATTCACATACAACCACCAGCATCCCCAATTTCACTTAGAGCCAAATCACCTAGGTTGAGCCCTCACTGTTTCATTACTCAACTGAAAATCCTTTCTTACTTCTGAACAGAGGACTAGCATTTATAATTTTGGTTTTTGACAAATCAAATTCAATTAAGTGACAGAGGCCTTGGGGTTGTTCCTAGGCTCATTTGTTTCATTAGCTTTTGAAAATACAAAAACCCATGGAGCTGTGCACTGGATGTCCTGCCAAGAGTCCCTCGGTTTTGAAGGCCTCAGGGCACTTAGAGGAAAACTCCCATCAGTCTCATTGCCCAAGTTGCCAGTTGAATTTATCATGACACTTTATAATTTAGATACCATCAACAAAGTTTAATCAAAGTTAATTCACAATTTCCTGGTACAGAAAGAACCACAGGGAGCCACGCAAAGTGTGCAGTTTCTTGGAATTAACTTGAAGAAATCACTTTTCACATACTGGGGTCCGAGGCACAGCCAACCATTAGCAAGGGTCCAGTAATTCAGCTGTCTAAATGCTTAGGAAAGAAGCCAGAGATTTTCTGAAGTTTACTTTTCCTCATTATCTACTACTAAGCAGCACCTAGTCTATCTGCAGCAGCTACGTGGAATCTGCCAACCAACTGTAAATTTCCTTTTAAGCAGCTGCATATATTTCACCACTAATAGGATGTAAGGCAATAGGAAATGCTCACTTATTAGTGGCATACCATGTCCTTTCCAAGTTTTATCAATTCTATTAGTTTTCATTTCCTTCCAGAATAAAAAATTCACATGGTCAAAGCGTTATCTACAGAGACCAGAACTAGCTTTCTACTTCCAGCCTCCCCAGGTTTGCAAAGTTACTTACTCCACTCAGTAAACAGCTGAAAAAAACCAGCCAAAAAGTGTAACTTTTGTTAGTCATTTAGGAATATTCCTGGCCAGATCTTTTATTATTGCTCTTTATACCCCTTTTTTATTTTATCACATGCTTATTTTCAGAGGATAAGTCATATAAGCATCTATAGCTTGCTGAAAAGCATTAGGATTTCCTTTTTCCTTTAGTCTTCTCAACTGCATCAAGGACTGTGAGAAAAAACATTATAATTACCCCTGCTATGTTACAGTAACTATGGGTCTGGGTGACATACAAAGCTAAGAAAGAGCAAAAATAGTTGAAGACTTGGCCAGTGTTGGCCCAATGCAACTTCATATTTGCACGTAGGATTCTGCCTGTATTACATTTCTCCTCTCTGGTAAGTAAACTATGGGAAGTTTCTTCAGTACCTGCAAAAAGTATCAGTTATAAACATTACTTACAGTTTGTATGCATGATTGAAGATTTGAACAGGGCACTGCATAAGGCTCAGGATCTGTTTCCCCTCTAGAATTATGTTTTTTTTCGTTATGGTGGTCAACCTGACTGGCTTGTATATTTGTTATCCACCTGATAGATTCTAGTATTTTAATCAAACAATGCTTATTAGCTGCAAAAATTGGAAGGAATAACAATACACTTGCATTATATCATATAGCTAAATTCACATTTCCAAGTCTATCTATTTACAATTTACCATTTACAATTAAAGTACCAACATAAACAACTCTGCAGCATTATGCATAAAGCTGTACAGGAGATTCACTGAATAATCAATGATAATTACAATTTATGTTACAAACAATATGTTTAACTGGAGCAAACTTCAGTCTTCCATTACTTGCTGACTCCTGAGATAATTGGAAAGTTATCTCTCTTACTCTGACCTGTAAACATCTGTATATTCAGGAGTATTTTGCAAGCATTCAAGAGATCACTAAGATCTCAGCGGGCTATAAGAATGCTGCTTTCTTTCAAGGAAAAGACTGTTGCTGGTTACTTGTGTGAAGGCTCAATCAAGTCAGCAACTACAACAGCTCAAACCATGTGTGCTGTGAGATAGATCACACCCACTGATATTATGAGACTATTCCAGCAACATGCTTGGTTGAAACACCTCAGTACTGCTACAATGCAACACGGATCTAAAGTGGCCAAGCACAAATTCACATTAAAAAAGACACCTCTTAATCTCTCCTCATCACAACTAACACCTGGGCTGAATCCATTGCTCTCCTGAGGTTCTTGCTTGGTACAAGTGTCAGAGTAGCCATGCTGAACAAGACCCTGCTGTGGGAACTAGCAGAGGCATGTTCACCTCCTGGCCACTCTCTCAACTCAGCCAAATGAGGGAAAAGACTAAGGATAGCATCCAGGGCAACATGGGAGAGATGTATGCACTATATTCCTCTGTGCTTTGCCAAGACAGCAGCACCCAGAATTAAAGATACTGCTCATCTGAAAGGCAGTTTCCTGAACATGTGCATTCAGACAGAAGACCATGCCATTACACACACTGAGCTCCAAACTGCAGAACTTCTCCCTTGTCATAGTTGTCTGTTTGTTTAACATTGTTTTTTGTCCCGTTTGGGACAGAAAGATTTTGTGGTTTTCTTGGGTTTTCTTTTTTATTTAAGATGGAAAACTCACTGTTGATTATTTATTTATATTACCTTATTGCTCTCATAAGCCAGGGTCCCCATTAGCTGAGTTAATTTTCTAGTTCTACAGTGGCAGCTGTCCCACCATTCTGCAAAATCTTTGACAAACGGAATATGTCAGAGACATACCAATTCATTTTTAAGTATCAGTTCCTACTTTGAATTTCTTTTAAAGCTTTTGAAGGAGAGCAATGTTGAAGCACAGATGGCATCATTAAAAGTAAACATTGGCCAGGATACAGTATAAATACCTTACTGTGGCATCCGTTCTAAATATAGGGCTAAATATAGGATATACCACAGTCAAGCCAATTGCATGCTATGATATTGGTTTACCTTTTAATGAGATCCACAGTCTTAGTTTAAAAAAAAAAAAAAAAAAGGACAGAACTATAACATGTGATATTCTAAATTTGCCAGAGTAAGGCACCAATGTTTGAATGCTAATTATTTGGATTAGGCTTAAAATTGCCATTTAGGGAGAGCCTGGATGTGTGATTCTCTAAGCCACAGTCCTTCCAAGCCTTAAGAGAGGCAGTATTATTCAATTTATTAAGTTGATGACAGCTCCTCAGCAAGCTGACCTGAACTAGCATACAGCATAGCACACAGCTCCCCCTGAGAGGAGTCCCAAGCCAGTGTTGATGTCTACTTCCTCCTCTGTCCCAAGGTAACTGTAGTAGCAGTACAAAGCACAGCAGTATAACTTCCACACACAGGCTGATGAGAATTTTAAGCACATAAGAAATGTTAGTGCTGAGGAGGAGGGAGCTGGAACACACTAAATATTATGGTTTTAATGTATTACTAAAATGTAATCCCATTCTACCGTCCTACCTGATTTAATATCTTACAGTACACTGTAGGTATCGGCAGTTTTTGCTGTAACCAGTATGTGCTGGTTAGGATACAGCTCCCAAGGCCACCTGGAGAATTAAATATGTCAATCTCCAAGTTACTAGTGAGAACCAGCTACCCCATTGCCTTATATTGCGTTGAGAAAATCTTTCCCCAAACATAACTTCCACACACTATGAAGTCTAGTAGTCCACTGGTAACTGCTCAGTCCTTTGCTGATGAATCCAAAAGAAAATACATGAGTTCACAGCCGCTGTACTGATGATGTCTTTCCCTTGTGATAGAACATCCTCAAACATTACAGAACTTCTGCTTCCATACACTAAGGCCAATCTTCTCAACATAAACATTTCATAATTTTAATGTGCAGAGATAGAAAGCAGGCATTTTCTCTTCATGTATATAATTAACTATCAGTTTGACGTCTGGCTGTGTGTGAAACTTTGCTGCTCTACAGACAGATATCAATGCAAAATAAAAAAAAAAAAACAACAACAGAGAAATTTCTATTCATGGCTGTGCATAGAGGGAGGGGAGATGTGGGTGGTACTTGGTGTGGGTGGTACTCGGGCTACAGTGGGTGGTAGCTACAGGGGGTGGTTCTGGGTGGTGCTTAATGGGTCATGGGGCGGTCGCGTGTCACGGTATATAAGCGAGTGTTGCGCAGCAATAAATCGGCACTTGAGCTACATACTGGGTCATGCGTCTCTCGTGCCCCTGTGCAGGGTTGGGGCGCAGGCGGTAAGGGCACTGATGCGGTGTTGTTAACTGGGCATGGGTTGCAAGGAGGTTAGCAACAATGGCAGAACAGGAGTTGCCACCTAAGACTTTCAGTTTAACAAAACAGCCAGTCCATTATTTTCTTCTTCATAACTATTCCTTATGCATTTCATCTGCTATGCTAGATGACTCTCTGGGGATTAAGGAATTATGTTTCATTTTTCACTGATCCTTAACAAGATACTGCAAAAGTTTCTACAGTATAACAGAAGGGATGCTGTCATTGTTCCAAGCATATTATATTTTAGACTAGCTGAATAACCTTCGGGAATCCGAATGCTGAATCACAGATAAAACATTACATACTCTTAGCCATTAAGCCATATTTACGCAGAAATTCATTCCTTGTTTTGGAATGGGGTTTTTTTCATCTGTACAGAAAGGGATTTTATTTTCAGCTGGGGGATAAGATCAGCTAAAAATCTCATAATATTTTCTTCCCAAAATACAATTATTTTCATTCTTCCCCTCCCATGTGCTTCACAGATTCATTTGGTCTCATCAGAAAGGTTTGTTGATGAAACACTACTCAGCAGCAGAACGAAGAAGGGAAAAATACTAAAAACTAGCCCATACTTCACATCACTGTCTCCCCTCCTTGATCTGGTTTATGTGGGATAGTGGGGGTCACATAACCTTTATTTTCCCCCTGGCCACAGCCAGGCTGCTGTTCCAGCTTATGTCACCTTGCCTAGATTGCTTTGCTGCAACAGTGAAACAAGAAGCAGTACACAAACCAAATTTCAGGTTCAGGCTCTTCTTGCAAAGAAGTCCTGCAAAGAACTGAGCAGTGAGGAAGGGCCAGAGCCTTCATTAGCACTTCTGTGCTTCTTAGCACCACTAAAACTACAGCAGTGTCAGATCATAGAGGACAGCAAGAACCCCCATACCTAAATGTTTGTGAATAGCACAAGGATATTCATCCTTTTAACCATAATAGCCTGACCTTTGTTCTTGAAAACAGGGAAATGAAACGTTACTTAAAAAGCCAGAATCCAGACCTTATCCTGACAATAATTAGAACTCTGTAAACATCATTTGTTTTTGAGAGAGGTATTTGAGTATTTGTATCTTCAGGTACATCTCAATTACCTTCCAAGCAATCACAGAAACGTAGGGTTTGGAAGGAACTTGTGGAGATCAAATAGTCCAACAAAGCTGCTAGAGCAAATTCCCTAAACTAGATTACACAGGAAAGCATCCACCTATGTCTTGAATATCTTCAGAGAAGGAGACTCCACAATCTTTATGGGCAGCTTGTTCCAGTGTTGCGTCACCCTCAAATTAAAGTTTTTCCTCACGTTCATTTGGAACTTTCTACTTTTCAGTTTGTGCCCACTGCCCCTTGTTCTGTCGCTGGGCTCTACTGAAAAGAGCCTGGCCCCAACCACGTGACTCCTGCCCATTAGATATTTATAAGCATTGATAAGATCACCCAACAGCCTTCTTTTCTCCAGGCTGAACAGTCCCAGGTCTCACATTTTATTTACCAAAAACTATTAAAACAGTTTTAGTTGCTGCATCATAAGTCTTTTATTAGCTAGCAGATTTTTGCAAATATTTAAATAGGAACACCCATTCAATCATTAGGTTGTTGATCTTTTGAAGATCTCGTATGAACTCCAGCAAGTCACTTAGAATCTAATTATCAGTGGTGTTTTAAACATCATTGTTAAAGAAACCAAAGATGTTTTCTGCAAAGATTCGGGTTCTGCATACAGATTTGTTTCATCATGCGCAAGCAGAGATTGTCAAGACCTCCACAAAAAACAGATCATGAAAAATAATGAAGTCACATACCAGGCTGCAGAACATTAGAAAACACTTAAAGACACTAAGGCTCAAGTAATTATCTAGCAAAAGCTTTTACATCATTTGTGTCATCAAAAGTAAACAAATATAAGAAAAATCTGAAAGGCCAGTAATATGTCAGACAAGTGTTTGCTAGAGTACTAGAGCCCTGATAAAACAGAGAAGAGCATAAGCATCCCAGTCACCCAGGCAAGGCAAACTATAGCAGCAGAGGAAGTTGGAGTAATGTATTCAGGCCTTACTGCACATAAAAAATGAGTAGAGCCATACAGACTCCCTCTCCTGTGCTGCCACTGATCACCCCATTCATTACAAACTGAATGTGAATTCTTCAAGGGAATGAAAAAGGGAAACTTGAACATTTGCCTTGCATTATGATACAGATATTTGTATTTCACAAATGCAAGAGTAATTCCCACTCCTTCAATGCATTTCACAATCCTGACTCCAGAAGATGTCAATAATGCTGCAATGAAAGTTAAGATGGGAGTTCTACCATTGGTTTCAGCAGCATAGGATCAAGTTTATTGAATTACTGTGGGATTTGAAGCTGTGCATGTCCTTAACTGCTTGGGTGTATGACAGCCACCTCTAATTATCCCAAACAGTATCATTCAGTAGAAACCATCCACCCATGAGCAGCAAGGCCAACGTATCACTTCTGTCTGAATCCACACCTTTTACGTGGCACAGACTAAGTATGCACATCCTGCTCAGGGGAAGATTTCATCCTCTCATTGGGTTTGGAGCTGGCTGGTGGTGAAAGCTCCAATCCCTAAGACCTGTACGTGGCAGAGAATCACTAAATCATTTCCCTGTCTGTGTCAGGCTTGGCTGTCTCATCATCAAATCCCCATGTGTGGGATCCTTCCACCCCTTTCAATAACAACATGAAGGATAAAAGAAACAAAGGCTAGCATATGTGTCAGACCAGTCTACTCAAACCATGCATAGGTGGGTTTCATTCTGGAGAAATGACTGTGAAATTCCACAGCTATTGTTGTGTAAATGTTAAGTATCACCTCAAAAATGCTCTCATGTTTAAAAAAATAAAAATGCAGCAATTTGACCCCAGCTGTGATTACTCAGTCACTTTTTACTCCAAAGCCAGATTCAGCACTGATAAGCAGGAAAAACTGCCTCTGGCTGTTACAGTTATGAGAGCTGTGGTAGAAATACCCACTTTCTTTTTACAAGGAAAGGTGTTCTTGTTCCTCACAACTGAGGAAAAACTAAATCTGCACAACTCTATTCAAATGTCAAAACTTTGACGGATGTTTTCCAGGGTCTGACCAAGCCTAAATCATCAGGGGAATAGCTGGTTATGTATGCGAGAAACAGTTCAGTAAAAAGAGCCCTTCTACTGTAAGACAGATAGTGAATTTGAATCTATCAGGGCCGCTATGAGTGCTTAGCTGCAGATTTCTTCCCTAAAGATACAAATGACTTGCTTTATGCAGCTCTACTTAGCCGGAAGGCACCCAGTTCTCTGCTCAGTCTGAGCAGTCTCTCCCCACATCTGCCTCTTCACTCCCCGCCCCACTACCACACACAGCAAAAGAGAGAAAAAAGGAAAAATAGTACCAGTTTATTAAATAAAACAAAAGCAAAGCTGTACAACTGCTGTTTTTAGCCCCATTGGAGAAGTCTTTGTCTAGTTTTACAGGCCTAACATGTGTCCGATCAAGTTCAATTTCTGAGGAGATCTAGATGGAAAACAATCAGGTGTTATCAACGGTATCACTGGAGCAACATCAAAGCCCTGCCTTAGTGCATGAGCCTTGATGCTCCCCAGCTGCTGCACACAGAATCCAAGGAGAAACTCCAGGATTTGACAGAGGTTGCAAGACACCTTGTAAAGATGGAGAAAATTAACCAAGCAGGTGTCTAGCATGGCTTGTTTCTAGAAACTCCTGCCTCAGTTTTAAACCATCAGGGAAAAAAAGAAAGAAAGAAAGAAAGAGTGTACTCAGTAACAAATGCTTTTTAAAATAGCCACAAACAAGTATTTTGGAGATGGCTTCATTAGAAACTGTAATACACAGATTCTGGTACTAGCCACAGCTGGACACAAGATTATGCCCATGGCTCCATTATAGGAGGAATGTGAACCTCCTTTGATGACTCAAAAGAAACTAGTACATACTGTAACTGCTTATGAATTAGGACTTCGTGCAGAGGTCATATGCCCTGCTAATTAGATACAGTCACAATTAACTCTCTATTACACTCCCGTCTCTGACTCACTGTTGCCTGGCCAATTCAGAACACAGTTTTACCTTGAGTCGCAGGCAAATGGGCAGGAATGGTGAGGAATTGCACAGGTCTACATAGGAGCAGGCAGGCCTGCTTGTTGGCCAGGTGCGGGCAGATGGGCAGCCTTCACGTCCTATGCTTTTCCTTGGACAGTGAAGGTAAAGTGTGAGTTGACATTTAGCCAGCAGCCCAGAGGATCCATCCCTAAGTACAGTGGGAGACTTCACAAGTGCAAAAGGTCCATTTCATTACCAAAAGCAGATCCTTGTGTACTAGGCAACACATCTTCCTCTCTTCCATATGTCTCCCATCTGAACACACAGCAGACATAATCAGCTCCAGCTGGGACATTTCCTGTTCCCCCCCCACAAGCTTCATTAACTCTTTCTTTCTTTCTCCTACTAAGAGGAGCTTAGAGCATAGAGACTTCTCCCAACCATGACAGCACATCCCGCAAACATCATTACCTCTCATTCCTACCATTTCGACACTCTATGATCACAATGAGCAGCACAAATATATCCTTATATAGCACCTTAATAACTAGGCATTGCAGAGATATTTGATCCATGGCTAAGTATGCTAAAGATGTGTGTCTCCTACAGATCACTTCACTGTCATATATATCTTTCAGAGATGGTCCCCTTCTTTTGGATTAATATCCAAGTAGGTTAAACCAGGTGATGTTCTCTGAAGTAATGTTTGTTTGCTATACTCAAAAATGAATACCTAATAAAAGAAGTGTCTAGCAAAAGAGGCCATCCTCAATCAGAAGCTGTATCTGTCAGTGACATCTGCTTGATGATTGGGCTCAGTACTTCAACAAATTTGTAAGACAGCCCACCTGTGATGTAGGCATGCACTTCCTCCACTTACAGAACTTGTATTAAAGCAAGAAAGCTGGGATCTTTATGAAGCTGGTCTAGCCAAATCTCAAAGTGAATTCATGGGATAGGCATCCAAACAGAGTTGTGTATCACCTTTCCCAAATTCAATATATCTTATGAGCCCGTCTGGCTTCAAGTCTAATATTAACAAGCTGTGCCACTCACTCTGACCTCTCTATGACCACTAATTCCTTCCTATTCTCACTATCCTCTCTTCCCAACATGCATTTGCCAGATTTTCTCCAAGCCGACAGGATATACTGAAGTGGTAATCAACTCCAGCTGAGGTGCCTCCTGCTTCCTAAAGGCTGCTTTGGCTACACTGGTATTTGTCATAGGGTTTATACACATACCAATGCAGCACAAACTCCCATGACGCACACCAGCATCTCCAGCAACTCAGCAGCCAAGCTGATTATCTGAGAGCCTACCAAGTATACCACATTTTTAAATAAACACAAGTTTGCTTACATTGTATCTTGATCTTTCACCAAGGCCTTGGGCTCTGCCCAGGAAGCAGACAGAAAGACCAAGCTGAGCAGAAAGATGGACTTGTGGTTAAGGCACTGGTCTGGGAGTTGACGCAGCTGGGATTGGACCCTGCTTGCTTACCATATTTCTCCAAGACCTTGAACAAGTTGCTAATTCCTCAGGACCTTAGTTCTCTAATCTTCAAAATGGGATGCAACCTTCTTACTGCACTTTCCTTCACTATAGGGATTGGCCAACAATTTAAGTAAAAATGGGATTTTTAACTTGTATTTCAACCACATTCCTACCATTTAGGAAGGCATAATGGAAGTATAAATGGTAACGTCCCTTAATGCACACAATGAATTGAGAGCTTCATCTTGAAACCCAAAGGTTTCAACATGTAATAGATCAGAAAAATCTTTTATCTGTGATGTGTAATGTTTCATAGCAATACTGGTTGCTCCGGTGCCCAGGCTGTTCTCCACCAGCCCCTGAGCTGTGCTCAGGATCAGAACCACCTGCCCTGAGCAGATTCGGTGCACAGACTAGTGGTCAAAGTGCTTGATGGCCACTTGGAGTACCTTGAGCAGATTCAAAGTTAAACACCAACTTAAATTAATGATGTTGAAGCTAGAGGGAAATCTGCCTGGGAGGACAAGACTGGAATTTCAAATAACATTAATAATTTACACGGTGAAAACTATGCCAGTAAGTATAATATCATAACAGTAAAGTAGGAATACTCGCCCATGGATAGAAGATGTGAGGACTCTACAGAACTGCTGCTTACAAGAAAAGAACTGGAATTTTGGCTAAATAAAGTTGTAACCATCACCCTGGAACATATGTGCAGGAGTAAAAACTGCAAGTTATATGAAGTGTCCACTTTATTTGGCTTTTTTAAGTGTGGCCAGCAGGTCAAGGGAGGCAATCCTGCCCCTCTACTCTGCGCTGGTGTGGTCTCATCTGGAGTACTGCATCCAGATGTGGAGTCCTCAGTGCAGCAGAGCTGTGGACCAGTTGAAGCATGTCCAGAGGAGGGTCACAAAAATGAGCCAAGGGATGGAACACCTCTCCTGTGAGAACAGGCTAAAAGAAATGGGGCTCTTTAGCCTGGAGAAGAGAAGGTTCCAAGGTGGCCTTTCAATATCTAAAGGGGAGATACAGGAAAGAAGGGGACAGACTCTTTATCAAGGTCTGTGGTGATAGAACAAGGAGAAATGACTTCAGGCTTAAAAAGTGTAGATTTAGGTTGAATATAAGGAAAAGGTCTTTTATAGTAGTATAGAGAGTGGTGAGGCACTAGAACAGGCTGCCCAGAGATCTGGTGGATGCCCTGACCCTGGAGGCTTTCAAGGCAAGGCTGGATCATGCCCTGCGCAACCCCTCTAGCTGTGCACATCCTATACATTGCAGAAGAGTTTGACTAGATGACCTTTACAGGTCTCTTCCAATTCTAAGCATTCTGTGATTCTACGGTTCTATGAACTCAGCTGAATAATTATGCCCTGACTTGTATCATTTCATGAAATTCCAGAAAAGAGTCATGGGAATGGTCTGAAGTTCAGAAATCATGAACTGCAAAACAAACTGAGAAACTGGGCTTTCCTAAAAAGAAAAGAAATGAGCTGCTGAAAAAAAAAAAAAAAAAAAGGAGAGAACAAATTAATCTACAATGGTCAGAACAAGGAGAAATGTGATTAGGTTATACATTTTAAGGAAAACACTGGGAGTAAAGGAATAGTGAAGCACAGGAATGTTTTTCTTGGACAAAACACCCACCATTAGGAGAATTAAGGACAAGTTGAGAGTCTCTAAGGAGTGAGACTGATTCAGTCCTGCTATGAGCCAGATGATGTCCTAGAAGACTTGCATTCCCTTCAGCTGCATTTTTTTATTATACTTTAATTTCTGTAGTCACTGGGTAAGTAAAGAGCCCACATCATGGAAATATTCATGAAGTGAATCCACCTGAAAATTCTCAGAGGTTGTGTTTTCCCAGATTTACTTTCAGATTCTTACTTTTGAGGAAGAGTCACAATAAGCATGTGTCAAGGTGAATGTTTCATTGCTAGACTGTTTGCTGATAAACATTTAGAAGTGTTTGGAAGGTGTATTGCTTAACTTCTATGCACCCTGAATAAGCAAGATAAAAACATAAACTCTCCAATTTCCCTAGTCATTAGAGGTGAATGTGCAGCAAAATGCCATGTAAATGCAACATCCCCAGAGGAGGTATCAGGTCTCCAAGTTACATTCCAAGAGAATGGCCAAGCTGGGCAGGAAGACAGAGGAAGAACATGTCAGCTTTCCTTCTGTGCTTTCTTTCATACTCCATCCATCCTCCTGCTTCATGAACTTGGGGAAATATTTCAGCAAGAGGAGCCAGCTTCTTTAATTACAGTACCCCTCACACACTCAGGTGTTCATCTTAGTCTTCTGGGTGAGGAAACAAATGCAGCCCCCTTCCTCAACCTCTCAGCTGAGCATCACAGACTCATTCAGAACTGGCTAATGAATTTATAGGATGAGATACTGATTAGTGATTTTGCACTATATTCAACAGAAGTATTTGAGGAATTTCTAAGTACAGAGAGGTTGGACATTTTCTTGTAGACATTAATGAAAGACCCCAACAGAAAACAAGAACGCAAATAATTTACAAGTGAATTTAGAGCACTAAGTCTGAAAAAAAAAAAAAAAAAAAAAGACCTTGAAAGTTTACAAAGGTACACACTTCTATATGACCACGTAAAAACTTGTTATGTTTTAGTACCTAGTAAGTCACCTATGTGTTAATTTTGAAAAATCAATTTTCAACCATCAAGCTCAACAACTGCTCACATTCAGTGAGTGACCCAAAATGTCACAATTTAATTCTACACTGCTGAACTGTAAGTCTGCAGCCATAGAGTGGAATTAATCTTTCAGGGGAGGTATGCAAAGGAGGAAATTAAAAGAGTTATCTCTGTATATGCTTGATGCAGGTATATTTATAAAGATACGAATCACTAGTGCCACATATCTATGTGTCTGTTAACATAACCACAGATAATCATTCTACAATCTGTGCTGAACTGAATGTAGCAGACTGCAAATCTGGATATTGCTCATGTGGAATTGGAGTTATCTTACATACCACCTACTGATGATCTGGTTATGTCTCTCATATTTAGACATGCCTCATATTTAGGAAGTTCCTGGGGATATGGTTAGATTATGCTAGAACATAAGTAAACACTGAGTGAGTCCTGTGAAGGCAATAGCCATCACCAGATGCTTTAAGCAAAAGCAAAAGTGGTGAGATGAACAAGCATGAAATAAGAACGTGTGTGGAACATTTCTACCTCAAAAACAAATCCTGTACACAGATTCACAGGAGTGAACTGCTATTTCAGTGTTAATGTTCACATTCTTATTGCTAAGCACAATCTTACTTCATCATCGCACTTCCATATTCTTCCCATTTTTGTTCTTCTCTAGACTTGCCTACAGCTTTTACATTCCCCACCTAAGAGGAGAGATCATCCCTTCAGGCCTCCTGCAAGGCCTATCAGCAACAGTGAAAGCGTATATCTCTTTCTGCCTACTGAACTCACACTGCAGCCTCACTCATCTCACTGCATCAGCTCTCCCTCAGCACATCAAGAGTTCAGCCAGCAGAAACAGAACTCATTTACAGTTTGACTTGCACTCAGTTTTCTCATCAGGTTGATGATTTGGGAGAGTGCACTGGGCTTGTATTAGAACAAGAGAACTAAGAAGGCATTTTGACTACATTATTTATGTCACTGTGAAGATGTCATAAAGAAGAATTGAGAACTGAACCACGAAGTCACAGCTAAACACTGATTTGGCCATACAACTGTAGTTACATTATGTAATAAGAACTATTTCTGTAGAGTCTCAGCAAGATGATTTCTAGACACAGAAAAGAGAAGACCTTTCAGGTTTCAGTAGAATATAATACACATATATGGGAAACAAACAGAAAGACAGAAACTTAAGGAAAGAACCAGGAACCCTGGAGTAAATTGAAGAATAAGAGCAACCTTATTCTTTCTCAATGGATCATAAATAACCATTCCTCTGTCCTGCCACCTTCTCTCCCTGTCAAAAAAAAAAAAAAAAAAAAAGCTATGCCAAATTTTTTGCATAAACTGACCTTACAATTAGAGACAGGCCCATAATGCAGAGCTGCATGAGGACTTTGCCGTTTAAAATTCAAGCTCAGACAAATCCAAACATTTGGGGATCATCTTTATTTTTGTGTTTTTGCATGGCTCATGTCTCAGATCTCTGGAAGGTGAAGAGCATGGCAGTTGTTTCTGGTCCTGACCGACAAAACTATATGACTCAGTTGTCAGAAAAAAAGAAGAAAACTTCCCAGAAAGGCCAGTGCAGGGTTATGTCTGCTCAGCTGTAGCTCTAAAATGGCTCCAGCTATTCACATGGGTTATACACAAATATTTACTGGGCTTTCAATCAAAAACAAATATTTACTATTCTAATTGCAGCAGTACTTGGCAAATGCACTAGTCTGCAAATACAGAGCATCTTCCTAAGGAAACACATACACAAAATGTAATGAATGCAAAAGAAAACTGCTCGTCCCACTATTAGAAAGACATTTCTTTCAGCTTTCTTAAAGTTTTGCCAATCATATAAAGTCATCACTGTTGTTTCATCCCATCATATCCTTGAGTCATTTACCAGCTTGCTATACCTTGCTGAAGTCTTGTGATCCTTTTTCAAAACAGTCTGGGTGGCCTCCAATCTATATTTGTTCCTGCACCAAGGCTCCAACTGATTAGTGCTTCATCTGTAAAACATAGCAAGTGTTTGCTGCCACCAAAAGAAATTTTCTTTTTTATGCCCATGGAAAACATGATACCTGAAAGGCTGTCAGATTCTGCAAACTTGTAAGAAAGATCACCACCAGGCATACTTCACAACCTCAAGTGGAAGAAGACAGATCAGAGTCTGATTCAGAGCACCAGACACTGCTTGTGAAGGGTCCACAGGTAACATTCAGTTTTCATTATAGAGTGAGACTTGCAACAACTAAGCAGGAAGGATTGCCCCATAAATACAGTCAGCTTCATACTAAAGCCAGACTAAAATCTGAGAACACGCTTATTCCATCAAGAAGCTTTATGGTGCCAGAGAAGCTGCAGTTTTAAAATCAGGTCAATGCTATAGGTCACCACAGCTTTCATAGAATCACAGAATGGCCTGGGTTGAAAAGCACCTCAAAGATCATCTAGTTTCAACTCCCCTGCCATGGGCAGGGTTGCCAACCACTAGACCAGGCTGCCCAGAGCCATACCCACCCTGGCCTTGAATGCCACCAGGGATGAGGTATCCAATAACCTCTCTGGGCAATCTGTTCCAGTGCAACACCACCCTCTAAGTGAAAAACTTCCTCCTAAAATCTAACCTACATTTCCCCTGTCTCAGTTTAAGACCATTCTCCCTTGTCCTATCACTATCAACCCACATAAACAGCCGTTCCCCCTCCCTGTTACACTTTCTCGGTGAGTGAAAGGGTTGGTGCATCACAGTTAAAACTAGAGGCCAGCTAGCCAGTGATGCTCAAGAGAGCAAAGTAACTCAAGAGAAACACAAGAGGAGTTTAGAAATTTGTGCAAAAGTTTTTAAGATGGATAACCCCATTAGATTTCCTTTCCCATTTAAGAAATGCTTGGAGGGTGCTGCTGCAAGTTTCTTTGACAAGTAATGCATAACATTTTATCACTCTAACTCTAAGGATTCTATGATTCTATGATCACGTGTCCATTGAACTTCACAATAACTAACTGCAGCGAATCATTCTTAACACTTGTGCCAAATGTACAGTGGCACAACAAGCAATAACAATCTAAGTGTTATATAACTTCTTTATTTTTATTTTTTTAAGTAGTCAGAAGGTATGATAAATTCTTTAAGAACCAAGATGTCTTCAGTAATGCACACATGAAGAAAGCTAGGATATTAGTGATGCTTTTAAAAGATGAAAAGACCTAATTTAAAAAAAAAAAGAAAAAGAAATTCATCCTTCCATGTGAGATGCTCACTTGAAGTGTATTTACATGACACCTAATAGAAGTGATCCTAGACCATGATAGAGTCTCACAGGTGCCTTTGAAATATATTTTTAAACATACGCAAACACATTTTAGGAAGTAGTTTTCTAGAAAAGCATCCCCGAACACACATTTCTCAGCACTTTTCTGGGATGTCTATAACAAAAAATATAATAATTATTTAAAATAGGAAGAAATCTTACCGGACAAATAGAATGTGAGAGCCAATTATACGTTTGTGAAACTGGGTAAAACATTGTAAACAAGCACTCTGTGAAACAGAAATTTGAAAACCTTTCAGAGAAAAGACACACACAAATCTGTTTTGTTGATACAAGACAGGAATTCTGCTCAAATTTTCAATATGTAAAAAATTAAAGTGCCTTCTTGTCCTGAGTCTGTGTTTGATGTAAATAGCTTCTATGTCTTCAGATCTAAGAGGATTTTTCAATAAGCTTTCATTAATAACGTACTGCATATTATAACTAATATTAACTTCCTTTCTGAAGCTATAGCAAACAAGAACACCCTATATATATGCATCAGGGATAATTTTTATAATTTCATTTCCAATCTGAATGTCAACCAACTTAAACGGAGTAAGATCTTTTTAGTGCATGACTTCAACTGTCATAAACAGATGGAAAATCATGCTTACCCACTCTATTCTCTATGACCAAAGATGGAGAGCACACAGTAGTAGCTTCCAAGACATCAGTATATTAGAAAGATCTCACACATCCTATTAACATCTATATTCCAAAAACTCACTTAAAATAAGCAAATGCTATAATCCTTGATTGACTGTGGCACATTTGATAAATTGGATGAGGTACTGCAAGAGAAACCAAACTCAAGGAGTTAGGCAGCTATTTTTGTTGTAGATGATATTTTTATATTTTAAAAACTGAAGTCTTGAATTATAATATCTAACAATTATTTTCATTTATTAACAATTAAACTATTTACTTCTACTCTGGAATATTTCATAAAAGCATCTTTAAATAGTCAATAAATAACAAAAATTAATTTAAAATGAACAGTTCTACATTAGTTATGAAGCACAAAAAGTTTCAGTCATTCTGTTTCTGTCATGCAATTGATGACAAAGTATTTAGAAAGTATTCAGTAATAATAGTTACATTTTCAGATGGCCATCTAATAGCTTCAGTCATCACACTTTGGAATACAATGGTATTTTCATGTTTTGAAAGCCTCCATCAAGTCCTTTAGAAGAGGGCCTTAAGTGTCCCAAGTGTGGCTGAGATAAACCTCAGTGAAGGTGTGCATCAACCTAAACCTTTTTTTGTAGCTAACATGCCCACAGCACACTATCCATCACCAGTGATAGAACTTTATATTAGAGGCTTTAGGCTAGACCATCATCAATTCCTTTGTCCTTTCCTTCATCTCACAATAAAAGTTAAATTAAATTTTAAAGGAACACAAACGGGGAGAGAATTGCTCACTTTGAGTCATTTGTTACCATAAACTCAATGACTTACAGATCCCATCTTTGGACAAGTGTGTCATAGGACCTGCTGAAAAAAAGGTCTGTTTCAAATAATAGACACAGTGTCACACCCATCTGAATGGTCCTTCTGGTTTTGTCTTCACTTTGGGTTTGGTTTGGCTCTCTTGGAACGTGCGATTTCACTTTTTTTAAAAAAAGCAATCTGCCAAATGTGGGCAGTGGGTGTGTCTTGTTGACATCTTGCGGTCCGTACAAAATGGCCATTTTGCTGACTGTCAGAGCAATATAATTAAGATCTTAAAATCAAGGGAGATTTTAACCAGTTACATTAGTTGAACAGCAGTAGTATTTGTTGAATGGCAAAAATTTTAAGCTTCTTTTCAACATTCAAGTATGACCACCTCAATAACTCATCATCAGTGCAACCTCTCTTAATCCCCAACTGTATCATTTGTCTGGGTTCTCCTTTACCAATCATTACTAGGCACAGCTACAACCTGCTATTACTTTGCAGAGAAATAAGAGCAGTCAAAATGAGCCAAATCTGAGGTCCTTCTAGTCCAGTATGCTGTTTCCAGCCATGTCCAGGAAACAGCTGTTTAGGAACAAAAACAAAGTAAGAGAATTAGCCTTTCTGTGGTATGCTCTTCCAGCAATCAGCAGCTTAGGGAAATATTTCCTGATTTCTAGAAGCAAACTGTTCCCACAAGATTACATACATCCAAGGCTTGGACATACAAGCCAAATCTCAGAGGTTGAATCTTTAATTGGTCAACCCTTAAACACTGAAGGATATGGCAAATTCTCTGTCAATAAAGATCAGTGACATTTCAGCAGATTGAAAGCAGCTAACATTATAAATAAGTATTTTGGACTTCAGTATTAAAATGAAGCATGCTAGGGCCCAGTTCTCATTTACATGGAGGTTATTATAAATCATAGCAGCAGTAAGGAAGAAATTAGGAGTAATCACGAATTCTATTTGCCATGTGAAAATATAAAAATTAAATAAGATTGCTGTAACTAACCACCCACATAGCTAAAATGATTTACAGCAGCCAAGAATTCAGTCAAACATTGATATGAAGAGAAGCACATGGACAATAAGATTATATTTTGTAATGTAACAGTAGTAGAACCTTTTCAAAGAACATTTTGGTGTGAATAACTTCAATAAATCAGAAAAACCCTGTCAAATATCACACATGACACAAAAAAAAGTACTTAAGTATAGGATACTCTTATTAAAATTATAGAATAATTTAAGCAGGAAGGGTCCTCTGGAAGTCATCTACTCCAACCCTCAATTCAGAGCAGGTGCAATTAGATCAAGTTGCTCATGGGCTTGTCTGATTGACTCTTGGAAACCTCTAAGGGCAGAAACTCAAGAAATTTAAGCCATGAGGTGAGAAAAATCATTGCTTTTATGCTACAAATGTCAGAAGTTATTCCTCCTATACAGAGTGTGAACACTGCAGTAATTACTCATCATGTCTGATTCTTACAGCCCTTCTGCTGAGACTCAGAAAAAATACTTGATCAAGAAATTCTTTGCAGAGGCCTCCCTTGTTCCCTCAGGTTCTGGAGCTGGTGGCATGGAGGAAAGGACAAGTTTCTACCACATCATTCATCGTTTCATCCAATACATTGTCTAAAAAAATGTAAAGCAAGATAGCATATGTGCATATATATTTTCAAGTCAGACATTCCTAATGAGTGACAGGTGTTGGGATACAGCATCTCCACTCTGTAAGGACACAGCAAGCAGCAGGCAATAGCCTTACCAAGGTAACCTGGCAAAGACATTTGGAAAGCTGCATAAGAGTTTCATGCAAACTTCAGATATTTCTGTGGCATGGCAACTCACTTGCTAGCATCCTGTACATGACGATGACAAGCCATGGTTTATGCTACGTGAGTTAAATGTATTTTATTTAGTTGTTGTAACAAAAACAAAATGAAATTTTACATCATAGGATAAAAGATTTCAAGCTGTCCCTGCCAGCCAATAGTGGGGATATATATTAATAGCTGTCTTAATTCTTCAAAGTGCAACAGAAATGGAGGCCAGACATAAACAATTTATAAGCTCATCTGGGCAAATAAATGTCTGCAGATTATTGTAAACCTGCTTGCAAAGCATGTCTATAAGTGATCTCACCCTTTTTCTGAACCTGTAATCCAGGTTCAGAACTCCAGGATTTACAACATCCTCTCTAAACTTAAATCAAAACATCACTGCTTGTTCTGATAAGAGTTTTAACTTCACAGACACTATCCCAACAACATTCCTTCAGTTAAACAAAAGGCTTAAATATCTGGCTACACTGAAAGAGGCAGGGTTACTCTTTTCTTCCTTCTCAGCTGCAGAGGAAACATTGTGGTGAACTACAGAGGGCACACAGCTGAAGAAAGTTGGTGGGCACACTTTCACAGCCCCACACTAGGGTAGTGCCTACCTTCTTGTATGTAAATTCATAAAATTCCATCCAGAATCCAACATTTCTGTCAAGGGCATTATAAACCACAAAACACCAAACAAACTGGTCAAAAACATTTGCGTTTTAAGATCAATGACAGATTTTGTGTTGAGGGACATGGTTTAGTGAGTACTATTGGTGATAGGTGGATGGTTGGACTGGATGATCTTAAAGGTCTTTTCCAACCTCAGTGATTCTGTGATTCTGTGATTTTATGGGACACACTTACCATTCTGAAGAATCTCCTAATGTATCCCCTACACAGGCTATGCCTAAAGCAGGATTTCACCTGCCTGCAATCTGCAGAGAAGTGTGTTGAGTTCCCAGACTTTCAAAGGAAATTTCTTAAGGGAGCAGCAAGCTTGGATTTCACAACCAGCCATACTCACCAGTTCATCTTTACTCTTTGCATCTCTCAGTCTTTCCAGGCTTCATTTCTTTGCCACGAGAGACTTGCTGGAGGATCAGAATTGTTACTGCATTGCACAGCCTTTCATTCTCACTCTTGACTCTCAGCAATGCCGTCAGTGGTCTCCCATTTTTCAAGGGAAAATTTTGAGATTCCAGGAAATCTTGTGCTGAGCCACTCAACTCCATTCCGTGTAGCTTTCCCACAGTATTTCCTTTTCCTCAGGAAACACCTTCATAACAACAGCTTTCATCTCAGGCAGTACTCCTCAACAACATCATGCTACAAAACAAAATCTATCCCAAGCCCAAAACTGCTAATTCCCAATTTCTCCCACAGAAGTCTGGCCAGAAGTAGCCTGTGTTAACATCTTCTTAAAGGAGCATCTTCCTTTCCTTACAATGTGAATTATTAATACAGTATATACAGACAAGACAGACAGAAGTGATGTATTCCCCATTTCTTGTCTCAAAGCTGTGCTTGGTGATAAACTGCATCAGAGGTGGTTAATCTTTGTGCATTGGACCTGGGCTGGGCTGCCTATGCAGCTCACCCAGCTTGCTTCTCTTCTGTAGTGTCATATCCTGAGGTCTCCCAAGACATCACCAGTGAGGAACTATTGAAGCTTGTCCCTTTTTAGGACTTCCAGTTACACCTATGTGCCATGGTCACATTGAAGATAGATGAAAGCTGTCTAACCATAGGTACAAGCATGTTACAAGCATGTCTGGATACGTGCCAGAGAAGATTCTCTGCTCATATACAGGGGATACTTTCATTCAGATCACACAAAGAATATTACTGTGCACTATGGAGAGAAGGGTTCACAAGTCCTTGAAAAGTGCAGAGGGGAGGCAGAGTCTCTTAAGGGACTTCTCTTAAGTCTCTTCCTAGTCTGAGGACATCAAGTATTTTGGCATAGTCAAGTGTCAAACCTTGTCATGTCACTTGACACAAACAGAATCAACAGTAAACAAAACATTTGCAACATTAAAGGATTATTTTCTGCTGGAAAGTGAAACTGGAATGCGGAACCATAATGTACATTTAATTATGACAGTCAAAAACAAGCCTAGCTGGATTTGGTGGAAGTCTTTTCATTGATTTCACTTGGCAGGAAAATTTGGCTCATCCTTAGAAGAATCCTGTTTTCTCTTGAGATCCCTTATCAGCATTACAGCATTAGAATTATTAGAATTGTGTGTTGGAAAATTTGTGATAACATCTTTAGCCTAATAAAATCAATATATGCTGCCAATATGGAAACGGAGAATGAGGAAAAGTGATAGAAGAAATAAGACTTGCATTCTCAACAATACAGATCCTCTTTATAGCATTCTGCCATCTCTGTGGGTGAGAACAGACCTTCTCCTATTCGGTTTGTGGCTTTTTCCCAAGCAACAGCTCAAAATAGTGACTAAAACAGGACAACAGCACTAATTGTTTGCATTACTTTTGAAACCAAGTACTTTAAAAGGCCAGAGCAATGCATATGCTACCAGTTCACATCATCTTCCCAAGCCAAGGAAAGAAAATATTTAAGGTTTTTGCTTTGCCCAAACAACCTCCTGTTATCCTGGCAACTTGTTTCCATCTGGAACATCCTACCCTCATGTATGGGAACTGTTGAGTCACAGTCTGAACCACTGATTGAGCACCTGGGGAAAGGACCAGGTCAGCCCTGAGAGCACAGGTGAAGGCAATTCAGCTGTGTAACTAGAAGGTGTAGAGCTTGGCTCTACCTCTCTCAGAACCCGTTTAAGGGATTTCTGTACTGTGGGTGGCCTTAGACTACTTAGGAAATCTTGCATGCTGCCATTTTCCAATTGTTGGCTAGGAAGAAGAATCCCTCTTGCCTCCCATATGTTGTCTTGCTGCAGGGAATAAAGAATTAATATTTCAGAGGGGACCTGTCTATTACAACATGACCCTCTATTGATTATGACAATGGAACCCCAACCACAGCACCAGCTTTTAATAAAAATAAATTAGCGTTGCTGTCGTAAAAACAAATACATAACAATAATAGCTCCAGGAGAATTCAATTAACACAGATAATGGGCAGGGCTGTCATAGTATTTTATTTGCTAGGTATCTAGAATTTTGCTTTTATCCTTTACCTTCTAGAAAGTCATGTTACAGAAACTTCCCTGAAGGATGCTTTCTGAGAATCCTCCTGACAGCTGAAAGTGAGATATATACACTGTCAGTGGTGAAGGAGTCAATTCAATCCCATGATTCAAACAACAGTACTTAAAGAGCTTATAATGTTTATATTGGCTTTGTGTCCGCAACGCTATTTTGAGAATGGTCGGCCTAAGGCACTTTTCCCATTTCCAAACTGAAATGTACTTTAATGGAGCCATGCATGCAATAGGTTAGTTCCTCCATTGGGCTCCTTGCTGAGGTTTCCACCTACCTGTCTCAAAGCAGAACTTTGCAACTGCTCTGCATGGATCATTATCCAGACCTTTAAGAGTTCTGCAGTGGTGGTGAACTGCATGATATTGAACACCACACCCACCTTCTGTCCCAGGGCTGAGAAAAATCAGAGCTAGATGGAGCAGGGGAGGAGTGAGAAAAAGCAGTGTTTAAACAGTAAACTTTCCAAGCATTCACGATAGAATGGCTTGCAGATGTACATGTTTAAATGACATTTACATTCCTATTGTTTCCTTTAACTTGGTACTCATTCTGGGTTTCTGATGAAAAAAACAATACAGCTGGGAGCTGTGTTCTTTTAGGTGAGAAAGAACACCCTTCTCTCTCAGTGAGATCAATATTTTTTTTTATATTTTTTAAGTAGCATTTTGGAATTATGTGTGTATGGGGAAGGTCTCCACTAGCTGCATGAGCTTAGTTTTTTGGAACCTTTTCAGACCCAAGGGTAAGCAAAGGACTTCATATACACAGTACAAGGACCCAGAGCAGATGCGGTGCAACATATATCATATGTTATATATATCTCATGTTATATCATATACCTCAAGGATCCAGACAGAAGGAGAAAAAAGGAAAGAGACAGCTTGATGTAATTTTTAGATCCATTCTTCCCCTTAGCAAAGACAGATAACTGAACCAAACCTTCAGATATTTCTTTAATAAAATGGGAGTCAAGCAGACAAACATCTTTCCTGGCTCAGCAATCTTGGGATACTTTGGTCAACTCACAGGTGTGTCTGATGCTTCTTAGATTACACACATATCTGAATGTAAAGTCCTCTTAAACCATCAAAATCATGCTTCAATATTCAAGTTATCTCCACCCTGAAAATGAGTGCAAATGGAGCACGAGGTTTGGAGTACATACACTTGTGATCTCTGGATATTTGATAATGTGATTCTCACGCAGTTCTGCTTCTCATGGTGACAAGTTCAAATAATAGCACTTACATCATACAAATTCAGAAGTATTGATTGTTACACACTGGTGTAAAGTTATGCAGTCATGTCACAGGTAAAACAAAATACAATAATAAATACTGTAAAATATGATAATAAATACTTCATGACTGACTAAAGTCAGTCATGGCTGAGATGCCTCATCTACCTTTTTATTACACTAATTCAAAGTCAGTATCACAGCATGTGGACCTGACTTATGCAGTGTCAGTGAGGGAAGAATAGTTCCCTCTGAACCCAGCAAACTAACTGGGACTCTTCAGGATTGCATTCTTTATGTGGTTTTGTTCAGATACCATTGCATATACTTTCTGAAGAAAAGAAGGTACCTGATAGCATTCAGAGAAAGCAATAATTAGCTAGGAACCAAGTATGTTAAACCATTCTTGTAAAGAATTTAAATAGTTATGGAAATAACAAGCATCTGAAGCTAAAGATCAAACTGAACTCAGTGTAGATCGATGTTTCTGAACAGAAGTGAACTGCTAAAAAACAACAGAAATTTCATTTTACTATTTGTACAAATACCAAATGCTGTTCTTCACCAAATCTTTTCTCTTTTCTTTAAAACAAACAAACAAACAAATAAATACAATAAAAACAAACAAAAAACCCTAAATTGTCATTTACTATTAGACAAAATGGAAATGATCAAACTAAAGTCACTAGAACGAGTTCTCTACATTCTGGATTTGATTCTACTGGAATAGTTTGAAACAAATGTTTATATATACTTTCATTAAGTTTATTTTCTGAGAGTGAATGAAAATAGTAATGTCTCAGAGCAAGGCATGCAGAAAATCAGCCTTCCACAGAAACCACAACTGCAAAGAATTTTATAAAAATACTGAATAAAGATTATTATGGTATTAGAAAGTTTGATGGAAGACTTATCTTTCTCCAGAAATTGCCTGCACCTTAAGTATTTAAGCCTGGTTACCTTCATTCAAGTGTTTTGAAATTCTAATTTCAACAAAGGATACACAGAAATCAGATCTAAGCTAACTTAGGAAGAAGTCTAAGTAATCTCATTTCCAATGCCTCAAGATAAAACAGAGCAGCCAATTTTTTCCTACTTCCCCTTTATGCGCATATGAAATTAATAGAATCACCCAGTCAGTTTTCTAAAGTATATAACCACTACCTAAATATGTTAAGTATGGAGCCAAGACTGCAAAAATACAGAATACAAGAAGCTGAAGAGAAGAATGCTGATTATCTCCAGTACCTTACCCAGAACTACTTATTTCATCATCTTCCTACAGAGAACAGGCAGGTATGATGTGATGTTAAGTAATGAGGAGTAAGGGGTAATTTTTCTAAGGTTTCAAGTTTTGAAAAATGTAGCTTAACATATAGAACTTTTAGTGTTCTTTCCTAAACCTGGAAAAAAAAAAAATCCCCCTTCTTTTCCAGGTTTATTACAGTATCATTTCTCAGTTCTTAACATCAGTCCATCCCTGACACACATAATTCAGATTAGAAAACAGTTGATAATTTGAAGAAATACTGGTGTTTTCTTCCACTGAAGAATTTCTAGCGTTTTGGGATTCCCTCACTGTGATGAAGGTAAAGTGACTGCTCTGTTTATCCACCATCTTGGGATATCTGAAGAGAGATGTCAGCAGGGCAAGGGGTAGTTGGGATGATATGGCTTGGTCAAAGACCAAAGATCAGCTTCAGAGAAAGAATTTGAGAAATGAAAATGTCATTAAAATCAGTTTATTTTCTTCTAAAGAAATGGAATTTATTCAAGATAAGACTGTTGGACAATTATTCCTTTATTTCTGTCAACTCCAACTCTGAATCCTGCTCTTTCAAATTCTCTTCAAGAAGAAAATATAAAAGGCCTATGTGTCTGGTTCCTGAACTTTGCTTTTTCATTCAGTTCTTCCTGAGAGGATGCACAGTGTCCAGAGAAATGAATCCCAGATACAGAGAGAACATATAAGTGTGACTGCAACCCAAATAATAATAAATTAGAAGAAAATGAATTATTTGTGCCATTGAAAAATAAGCAGTAAGCCATCTTACAGTAGAGGAAAGGGGTGATTTCCATAGAGTTGCCAGAAAAAAAAAAAAACACACCCAAATATTTGTCGTGAAATCAGCACCCGCTTTGATGAATAAATGAATACTCAGCATGGCCGAAGTTCTGGGAATCTTGTGGAATCTGCATCTCTAAAATGGCTGGTTTTGCCCAACTTCATCATTCACAAAGCAGTGCAATGTTAGAGCAAATTCTGCAGTGTAACTCAGATATCATTCAGGTCCTGGGGGAGATAATTAAACAAGAGAGTCTTGGAACTATGGGTCCCATGAGACACAATCACAAAACAGATACAGAAATTTATTTCTTTCTTAACTAAATCCCATTTTCTGATAGGGACATATTCAGTCTAAAGTGGACTTGCTGACCTCATTTATTGTTCAAGTACAAAGCTACAGGAGGAATAGCATTCATCTGTTTTATAACACCAGAAAGCAAAGCCAAAGCACTCTCAGTGTGGTTTTACTCCATGTGTTCAAGAATATTTTTCATATTGTTAAAAAAGTCACAAGTCTTGATTTGTGCAGAGCTCATGATAATAAAATTGCACACTAACAACATTCTTGTCCAGCGGTAAGGTGAAAGATGAAAATGACTAATGTGAAAAGATGTATCAACCAAGTTAAGACTTGAAAAGTAATATAACGAGTCAAAAATTCTGAAACCACAACTCTAGGATTTCTTTGAAACATGTGGAAGGACAGATAGGTTTTGACTAAACTGCTTCATTCTGCTAAATAGCTATTTTTCATGAAAACTCCTCAGAGCTCCTCAACCTGTGGAGTAAATTCCACTGTGTTGAAACGGAAAAAAAGATCAACTTGACAGGATTTCTTTAAGATGAAAGTTCTGTGGTAAGTTGCTCAGCATTTTTGGCCAGTTGCCATGAAAGATAAGTCATTGTGTGCCAAGGCTTTCTCTGTGTGTTAGAAACATAAAAATAACCATAGGTGCCTTGGCTGAGATCAGCTTGAGGAATGGCCTCCTGGACACGGCCATCAAGCACCTGTGAGACTTCTGCTGGACAGCTCCAGATGGCCAAGAACAGAAGTAGGTACACTCACTTCATATGTATAGCCTTCCTCCTGAGCAATCCAGTTTCATTATTGGTAGGTATGACAACAGTACAGAAATTTCTCTAGTTCCAGTAGTTCATATAGTGGCTATGCCTGCATTAGAAATAGTGTAGCCAGCAGGAGCAGGGAGGTAATCGTCCCCCTGTACTCAGCACTAATGAGGCCGCACCTCGAGTACTGTGTTCAGTTTTGGGCCCCTCACTACAAGAAAGACATGGAGGCCCTGGAACGAGTCCAGAGAAGGGCAACGAAACTGGTGAGGGGTCTGGAGCACAAGTCTTATGAGGAGTGGCTGAGGGAGCTGGGATTGTTTAGTCTGGAGAAGAGGAGGCTCAGGGGAGATCTCACTGCACTTTACAACTTCCTGAAGGGAGGTTGTGATGAAAAAGGGTCTGGCCTCTTCTCCCAGGCAAATAGTAGGACCTGAGGAAATGGCCGGAAGTTGTATCAGAGGAGGTTTAGGTTGGACATTAGGAAAAACTTTTTCTCTCAGAGGGTGGTCAGGCACTGGAGTGGCCTGCCCAAGGAGGTGGTGAAGTCGCCGTTCCTGGCAGTGTTCAAGAGGCACCTGGATGAGGAGCTACGAGATATGGTTTAGTAGCTTGTGGTACTAATAGGACTGGGAAGGCAGTTGGACTAGATGATCTTGCAGGTCGTTTCCAACCTTGTGATTCTATGATTCTATGATTCTATGCAGCTTCCACTGTGTCAAGCTCAATTCTGCAAACAGGCTTTAAAAATTTGAAGTTACTTCTATGCAAGCAGGTCCAAGCTTTTGCATTTATGCATTTATTTTACAGCTAACAAAATGCTTTTTCAGTAATTTGCTAATAGTCTTTTTACACAAAGCATAACAAAAAGGTCTAGAAGAATACATGCAAGTGGAAATGGAGAAAAGGATTTCTTTACTCAGCTTCTCCAAACTGAAGTTATCTACCTTTCTTAGCAAGCTGACTGCCTTCTTTTCTTTGCTGAGGGCCTTTCTTAGACCCTTCTTTCCTCTTCCAAATGATTCCTCTTTCCACTGCTGACAATCCCTTTTCCAAGGCTGTTGGAAGCAATTCAACTTATCTGTATAACAGTACCCAACAAATACACATGAAAAAAAATCCCATTTGAACTATCCATGTTCTTTCCTTCCTTGAATTCTCCTTCACAGAACCCCAGATAGGACCTTACCACTGTGTTTTTCCAGACCACAAAGGGAACTATGTGTGTGTGTGAATGAAAGCTGAGGTTCCACTTCCAAATTAGGATGTATGTATGGAAGGAACAAAGCATGGCACTACTTGGAATACTCTGGATAACACAACAACCATGAGATGATTCATCTTCTTACTACCACCCCGCTACATCAGACAACTCTCTTAAAGACCTTCAACATTGCTGCTGCATCTGTCCTTCGACCAAGTCATACAGAGACTACAGCAGAGTAACTTTACATGTATCTGATTTAGGCATTCCCAAAATAATGTCATTTCATCTTAGCCTCTGATCCTGCAGGTGGACACCACCCCGGTACAAAGACTGCTGTTTCTGCTTAATTCACAAGAAATCCTAGCATTATTTTATCATGCGGTCATCACTAACAGCCTTCAATTCAGGTCATTCCAGTATCCAGCCTGGAATCTGAGATGCCATTAGTGACAGACCCAACTTCAGAAACAACTTCTTGTCTTTAGTGTAAGTTCCAGGACTATCTTCAAAGGATTATTTCCATTCTACTTCCACTTATATGCTGAGAACCTAACTTTCCTACTTGTCAAAAACTGGTCTGGGCTCATAGCCACTCGAACAAACCATTTCAAAGCACTCATTAATCATTTATTTTTCATCTCCACTATGGAGATAATCCCTCCCTGGTAATTTGAATCTGGAAGACATGGAAATTTTTAGTAGATTTAATCTCATTTCTGTTCAGTCAATGTCCTGCCCATGGCTGGTGACAAGATGGGTAAGTTTTTCCAAACTGAAAATTTTACATATTTCAAATGTGCATATACTTTGATTAAAAACAGTCATTTTCCTAGGCAGAAAGCTACTGAGCATTTGTGCTTCAATTACACATCCAGACCATTTTCAGAGGGCACACACTGCAGCTGGCATAACTAGTGACACTGATCACATTTCACTGTTTGGATTTTTTTTTTCTAGATCTTCTTGGTGACCTAAATAGCTTTAAGCCAGAGATTTCACATTAAAAATGCAGAATATAGTTCACATAACCCTGTGAAAACATGTGCTTCATAAGATGCCTCACCCTCACCAGATTTTGCCAGCCTTGGAACAGTGGCTGACAACACTTGAAAGGTCCAAATTTTTACCACTCCCTACCCCTCCCCCTCTCCTTCCCTTACCTTCTCCTTTCCTCTGAAGCCTTTACTGGAACAGGCTGCCCAGAGTGGCTGTGGATGCCCTGTCCTTAGAGGTGTTCAAGGCCAGGTTGGATGGGGCCCTGGGCAGCCTGGATTAGTTTAAGCTATGGAAGTTGGTGGCCCTGCATGCAGCAGGAGGGTTGGAACTTGAAGGTCCCTTCCAACCCAAGGCATTCTATGACTCTGTGACTGTGATTCTGTGTTTCACGCACTGTATTTTCCCCGTTAGTTGTTATAAACATACAACTGATGACATCAAAATTGGCATCACATGTTCTGTCCTACAGACTTGCTTGATTAAGACAGAAGTCCAGCTCTGCACCGAGGAAAATGCCAGGGCTGGCAAGAAGTTCACAATTGTTTTGATCTCTGTCATTTTACTAGGTTTCCCATGCAGTGTGGAGGAGGGGAGGGGGAAGGACATGTAGAAACGTTGTAGAGTATGGCGTCTTTTCCAAATAAAAAAAAGATGCTCTCTTTCTCTCTGGTAATTGCCCCATCCTGCTTCATCTAGTGTCCAGATGCATATCTAACTTGTCATCCACTAATAAATGCTCAAATAATGTGATGCAACTACCTCTACTTTCCACTCAATTTATCACATGACAAGTTCTTGTCAAAATCCACCAGAGAGCTTAAACTACTCACTAAGTTGTTAGACATTTCCCATCTCCTTCCACAGAAGCTGACACAAGGGGCCTAGTAGAAATTCTAGGAAAAACATGTGATGTTACCCTATCCAAGTAATACGCTCAATGTTCAGTTGTATTCCTAGCCCTGAATGTATTCACGTGCCCTAACTCTCTATTACCTTTTTATGCAGTAGACCAGCCAGAATCTCTAGTAAACAAAAAATGATTTGGTAAGATATGAATTCCTTTGTCTTCTCTCTCATCACTTCCATCTCTAGTGTAGATACATTTTCAGCATCATTTCAGTCGAGGCTCTTAGTCCTTCTGTGCTGAGCATCACACATTTGCTGTGAGTCTCTGGAAAATGTCCACAATTCCTACAACAACTTTCTAAACTCATATAAGACTCCACAGATGATTGTAATGTTAAGTTTTCTTATAGATATTCTTCAGTATCATCTTTTTGGTATTTCTGAAATGTGTAAGTGTAGTGATATCAGTACGAACATATCAGTAGAGCAAATACTCTACCATCTTGGTATCTATAGCTTTCTATTCCCCACCAGATGCAAAGAGTTTAGTCCTTGCAATTCCTTATTCTCTGTCAGGATATATTTCACTCTAAAAGTATAAAGCATGAATTTTCTCCTACATCCAGCTTTTTCAAGAGCAAGTACAAAATCTGGACCATGCTCTAGTGCAGTGCAAGTCTATGCAGTGTTCATAAGTGAGCTCAGACCTGTTGCTACCATCTATAAGCATTACTTAATCCAATAAAATCCATCCATTAGCTCTCACTAACTGTTTAATTCTATCACAGATCAGCACTGTTTGCGAGAGCCTTTTTTTTTGGTCTGCAAAAACCTTTCCATTTTCTTCCCTATTTTCAGGATTTTATTATCTCGCTCTCACGAGCCAAAATATTCAGTGATACTTTGCTTTCATAATTTTGCTCTGTTTTCATAAAGAAGAAATACTTTTCAGAACTGTCATGCCATCTCATCAAGCCCTACACTGTGACTACTGATGTGTGTGCTGAACTAAGGGGTAGCGATCCCTGCACTCAGCACAAAACTAGGAATACTATTGCTGGTGCTCACATTGCAGCTGGAAATACTGATGTATTGGGCAGCATCCAGTTCTGCCAACAATTGTCTCTGAATTTTTACATTATTAACACCACAAAATGAACTGTCCCACTGCCTGTCCCTCTAGGTCATTTCTAAAAGAAAAATATTCAGTTCTTTTTTTTTATAACTCCACCACAGTCATAGGCACAGAGCCAAAAGTCCAGAGCAGAACTCACTGTAGAGGCAACTTGCAATGCCTTCTCTACACTGTCATATAAAACCATCCCAGACTTCCTGGCAGATTCATTCTTCACAATCATCACATTCCTAGATCCAGATCTAGGCTGCATCTATTCCTTGCTAGTTCCTACTGGCCTTCCCTTCTCCACTCCAATGAGGGGCTGGCAGGGGGCAGCTGATCAGGTAGGCTCAAGGCTACAGCTTCCTGCTCTAGCACAGAAGGCATAAGCCCACCAGACCCCATAAAGCACAGTAACGCTGTCTGCAAATGAAAAATCTTCTTATTCCCTCCCAGCTTCCTCTGGCTTCTCTCAGGGTCACAGCCATTGTATAGCTCCCGGTGAGCCAGTTATCATCTCAACATGGTGCTTTCATGCTAAATCCCCAACCTACGCCAAGACTGCATGAGTAGATTGTTCCACAAGCATGAGCTCTGAAACCCACACCCCACTATGACATTTCAGCTTCAACCACAGCCAGAGGTCATAAGCCATTATACACAACCAGCTTCCCCAGGGATCCATCTTTTTTCCAGGAATAATTGTCAGGGCATCTTCTTGGTTAGGTCACGACAGTTCAGTATGGCCAGCTTGAACAGGAGAGCATAATTTCTTGCAGATTAGAGCAAAGAAAAAGAGATGCATCAGAGGCTAGTTGGTACTTCTCGTGACTGCTTAGCATTGTGCCAGGCTCCAAAATCATGTCACAGCTACATGACCAGGCCTTTGACTGCTCCTGGCTGGGCCCCACACAAATAGCAGAAAGTCAACAGGTCATCAGAAGACCATTTAATTGCTGTCACCATTTGCTCAGAGAGTACAAAGGATGCTCCTAGTAACCCATATCTTTAAAAGACTGCTAATCCACTTGCTAACACTTGTGCTAGGCTGTTGGACATCCTCTCCCACCTGTTACGTCAGGGCAAATATGTATGAAATAACCAGTCTGTGCTCTAAGAGCTATGACCAACCAAGTAAACCCCTCTCTGAGCAGTTATGCAGAAGTGCTTCTGATATTATCAGAATGCAACACAAATAAACCTATCTGGAGTACTGTGTCCAGATGTGGAGTCCTTAGTATAGGAGAGTTGGTACACATTCAGAGGAGGGACATAAAAATTAACCAAGGGATGGAACACTTCCCCTGCAAGGACAGGCTGAGGAAGCTGGGGTTGTCCAGCCAGGAAAAGAGAAGGCTTCGGGGAGACCTGGTAGTGGCTTTTCAGTATCCAAAGGGGGCCTATAAGAAAGAAGGGGACAGATTCTTTAGCAGGGATCGCTGTGATGAGACAAGGGGAAATGGTTTCAAAATAAAAGAGAGGAGATCTAGATTGGATATAAAGAAAAAGTGATTTACAGTGAGGGTAGTGAAGCACTGGAACAGATTGCCCAGAGAGATGATGGATACCCCATCCCTGGAAAAAAACAAGGTCAGGCTCTGAGCAACCTGATCAAGCTGTAGGTGTTCTTGTTCATTGCAGGAGAGCTGGACCTTTAAAGGTCTCTTTCAACTTAAGCAATTCTATGATTCTATCAACATACCTCTTGATTTCTATCTCCTTTAGACACTATGAATAAAAATAAGAATCTCTTCTCTTTTGCCTAAATCACTCCATCTATAAAAGTGGAATAACAACAAGAGTAAGATACAACTTCTTGATACTGATAGATGACTTCAATTTCTCTATTTACTTTTGTGTAGATTTGAATGAATAAAAAGGTTCTCCATAATTTTCATTCAAATGATTTCTTTTGGAGACATAATATTTAAGGCTGACTTTTGCACCTATTGTTTTAACTGGAGATTGCATTTCTAATAGTTATTTAGCTCTGAAAAAAAAAAAAAAAAAATTGTTTAAACAATGCCATAGTAACTTACTGTTGGTTTTTCTCAAAATCAAGTGTGGAAATCAGAAATTGATTAAAAATTAACTTTTATCTTGGAATTGGCTCTGACTTGGAAAAAAAAATCACTATTTCCAAAGGCTAATATTTTCCACAAAAAAAACATCCTGTCTTGTCCTCTTATGAATTGAGTAGGCTTTTTTTTCCACATAATATCAAAATGATTGAGACTGGATGGGATCTCTGGAGGCCATCTGATTTAATCCCCCTGTTCAAACAGTGATACCTGGAGCACATTGCATGTTCAGGGCAACTTTTCTAATTTTTCATTAGCACTGGGATTATAAGTATTAAGAAAACTTCTGTACTCTCTCCTTTATGTCAGCCTAAAGCATGCTGAACATAATGCCATCAGAAGGCTACCTGCCTGAAAGGTAATCAGCTTCACCTGAAGAAATATATTTTACTTGTTGACAATATGTTGAGATAGTAAAGGAGTCTGAACGTTTAGACTTCTTCAAAGACACTTAAACCTTATGTTATTCACAGGTTAGATGTGAAGGAACTCCACATAAAACAGTAGATGTACATTGTGCTCTATGCTAATGTAGCTGAAAAAAGAAGCTTTTATTGTTACTGTGCCTATTACAGTAAGTTTTCTCCACAGTTTGTGGTAAGCCCACAGAGAATTTCACCTGATCTTTTCCTTAATTATGTTAATGCCAGTTGATACCATTTCAGCAGAATGCAAATATTGAAGTAAATCATTATCCTGCCAGTTGGGTACAAAGCCATATTCAAAAGAATCAGTGTTTGATCCTCTGTGTTCTCATTTCAGCAAAAATCTGAGTGAATGATATTTTCACTTGAATAAGCTAAAGCCTAGCATTATTTTTGTGTGGAATTTTCCCCATATTTATTTTTTTGTTTGTTTGTTTTAAAGCAGTTGTTACACATGTAAAGCATCTGATTGGTTAAAATTTACTTCCCAAAAGCAAATATTTTTAAAAATCTTATTCTCATAACCCTGTTTACTAGCTGAAAAATAAGATGGAAAAAAAATAAATCTTGTGAGGGCCAAGGCACAAATGGAATGGGATATAAAAGTCCACTAACACGTTAAAGATGTACCAAAGAATGTGATAGAACATATCTGTGGTCACTTGAAGATGCTTTGAGGAGAGATAATTTCCATGAATTATTATGTGATAACTTTCCTGATCACAGTATACAAAATTCAAAGTTAGGATTCAGAATATTTTTTACTGCACAGGCGGAACATTTCCCAGGCTTCTAACAGTCACCAGCTTGGGTTTTCAAATAGGCACAAGGTAACAACCAGTTCAATTGGAACAAGGAGACTGACGTTACAATGTAGGCAATTAAATTGCATTTGACCTTGTTGAGGAGTATCAGGACTCAAGTGGGTAATAACACAAGCACAATTTAGGACAGGTCAGGCAGAATCATTTTAAATATGATCCTAGTGTGACAATTCTCAGGCACCGTTTCCTCCCTCTGACCCCTGTTTGCTCTACCCAGTGGCTGCAGAGACCTGACTTGTACAGTGCTTCAAAGAAATGAAAGTGGTAAGGAAAATAATTCTGTTGTTAACAATATCAGGTGAGTATTCTTGGGAAGAAGTAACTCCAGATAGTCATTTATCTATTTACCGGAGCCCAGTAATCTTTCCTGGGCAGGATGGACTCCTTAAGCATCTTATTAACTGCCACAGCTGACACTATGCTAGGAACTGTAGGAGCAGCTCACCCAGTATTATCTTAGCTCAGATGTGGGAGATAGAAACATTCAGGCTGCTAGGTTTTGGTAGAAGGGAATGTTTCCTTTTTTAGGAGGAAAAAAAAAAAAAAAGAATCACAACTGGAAGAAGATTGGAAAGACCAGACATATTCTCCTAACTTAGGAAAAGCTCATTATTCATATTATTAGAGCTTCCTCCCTCAGTGAGACTATGAAATATTGTCCAACATCAAGCAGTTACTGTTTTAAAGATTCTGTGATTTTCCTGTCTTCTAATTTTCCTTTCCCAACATGAGGATCTTCTTTCATGTCAATAGATGTACATGAAAAAAGCTAGAAGGAGAGGAAACTTAAGTCGGTTCCCATCAGTTCACCTGCACCAGCAAATTACTGTCTCACAGCAGCTATAGATCTGATTCACACTACTTCTTCCATTTCTATTACTGACTGACTTGCAAATGACAGAGCAGGTATCACAGGCATTAATGGATGAAGCTGTATATATCAGAAACATTCAGGGAAGGATTACTGCTCTAGAACAGTATTTGTCATTTTGTGGCCATACCATCACTAATGAAAAGTCACAAGGTCAGATGCTTGCTCAGTTGAAATCAATGGATTAGCATGGTTGTTGCAGGGGGAAAATGTGACTCAGGATCTCCCCAAGAAATAGCTACATCTCAATGAGAACGAACATCTGCTAGTTTGGCCTTTGGTCTCAATTTTATTGCCAAGCATATAAAAAGAAATGTTCCAATATTTTATTCATTCTTTCCCACAGCAGCTGACTCAAGTAACTTCCTTCCACCATCATCTCTTTTTCGCTAGACATCCTATAAGGCTCTACACTGTTAATAGTCCCATCTACAAAGTGGCAGAATTGCCCATTAGTTATACAAATATCTTAAGAACAGGGTATCTAATACGGTAAGCCCAGATTTAGTGTATTACATTTTCATAGGAAGAGCTAGGTATAAAGTAGACAATGCAAGACAACAGCTGCGCTAATGAAATCTTTAGCTACAACAGATGTAGCCTATGAAATGTAAAGGAGAACATGCATCTTACTTCTGTTCTTTTCTTTGTTATCTGTACCCTGTTTTTTATTGTTTAAATGAAATTTCTGAATCATCAGGAGATTTCTGTGGTCATATAATGGCTGCAGCCCATTCCTACCACCCTTGAATTTCACTGCAGGCATCTGGCACAAGCAGCAGAACTCTGGAAGGAGTCTTCTTGGTTTAAGACCACCAAAGAGAAACAATTATAGTTTGAAGAGAGTGAAAAGAAAAAAAATCTCAGTGGATATTTGTCAACGCTTTTTTTCCCCCCCCTATATGTAAACCAATTTCAAAGCAATTTGAGTAAAGAAGGTTGCAAAATTCAGTTTAATTAAAAACATCTTTTCCCTGTTTCTGTTTAGGAGAAACAGCAACACTGAGAAAAGTCCCATGTACAGCCTGGTCAGTGTGTTGTTTAAGTGATAACAGTCTTTCCACAGTCAGCAAGGATAACTCTCATTAACTCTTTGCAAAAATTGCACTAGACTAGCACAAACAGCCAGTAAGGATGAAGAAGTACTGGAGTATTTTTTCTGTGAGTCCTCATAACCCTTGTCATAATTTTAACTCTCCAGACCACAGCTTTACTGCTAAGGCTGTGAAACCTGGGCACAGCCTCACTGACATCTCTGCAGCTCATCTGCATTGATGCTGATGTAATACAGAGCATGGACTGGACCATGGGGCTTCTTTCACCAAAGTCTTTCACCACGTGCTGTAATTTATACTTTTGTGGTTTTTAGCTGGTTTCCAAAGGAAATGAGACGTATGCAAGCAAGTTGTGTTTGTGGGTGTTTCATCCTGACTAGGAACTTCTGAACCCACTAGCCCATTTTAATTGAATTGGACTCATGAGTACACATCTGATAGAAAGTAAGTTGCCACAGATTTCATTGTACAGACTTCTTTGCTGACAGTGAAGAAAGGCATAAGTGGAAGGAGAGAAGAGGAGTATATCAACACAGGAACAGTTACAATAGGAGCATTTTTAAGAAAGAATCAACCAGAAGGAAGTGCAAATCAGAATAAGATGGTTAGAAAATGTTTGTGAAACATTTATAGATGATCAGAATATTTTTGACAATATTTCTACATAAAGGTACACAGTTCCATTAAAATGTTCCATGGAAAGAGACTTTTACAGTAATGTTTCTAACACGCAGAAGGACTTTCTAGTCATTTTGGGGGAAAAAAGAGAGTTCTCAGAGCCCTTAGTTTTTCTATTTGAAACAGTAATTGTTTCTTCTTGTGAAAGTATGTAAAAGAGCCATTGATTTGGGCGAACTTCATTCCAGTGCAGAATAAAGAGAAATTTCAGATGCCTGGAAGTTTATTTAAGCATTCTACTTCTATACTACAGACTGCTTTATGGACTATTTGAGTTCACTTTGTATTGCATGTACATGGCTCAGGGCATCAGTAAAGTCTCTTTAACTTCTTCAGGTTTTTACGGATCTCCCAAATCATCATAAAGTGTTCAAAACACCCATGAGGTTTCTACTGAAATCATGACTTTAGAAAGAGATGCAGCAAACATCACTTGAGAAAAAAACAACCCGGTTTACCAACTTCTGTTAGAGACTTACTGGGATCGACTTCCATTTTAGCAAAATGCACAGCCGTGCTCATTCAGGTGAGGGAGAAGGAAGAAAAGAGGAGAGAAAGAAATGCATTTTTTGTTATGTAGTCATTTCTAAATGTAGAAGCTGAATTCCACGCGCCCTGATAAAATACAGAAACTCCTGAAACCTTCACTCATTTCTATTTCTTCAGATCTAGGCTGAAAGCCAAAGAACAGTACCTCATACAAACACACACAATAAGCTGCAACAAAACTGAAAAACAATAAGTAATAATACCCAGTTGAAAGTTTTTTCTGAACAAACAAATTCATTTTCAGAAAAAAGAAGATGAAAAGAAAGCATACACAGAGGCTGCTACAGTGTCGCATAAGAATGGCAATGCTGCTGAGAATGGTAATATTGCTCAGACAGTAATTTTCTATAGGATGTTTCAGTGTAGCTGGACATTTGGGCCCAGAAGGGGTTATAGGTGTGACTTTCAAAGGCCAGTTAAAACCCAGGAGGTCAACGTGGGGATTTTCATGGGCTTCTCTGACCCTTCTAAGTTTACATCTATACTAAAAAAATAGTACTCCAAATTCATCCCATATGCCTAATAGCACATTAAAATAGATAGAGGAGTGTAATGGATGAATTATTCCTCTGCAGGAAATCTGAGTGAAGATTAAAAAAATTAAGTGCAAAATCTTAAAAAAAAAAAAAAAAAAAAAAAAAGTAATCTCAAATAGGTTTTTTTAGAAGTATTCAAATGAAAACCATCTTGATAAGTAGCGTGCTGGTACTAACATTCTGCCTAACTTCTGTGCCATTAAAGACTGCTGAAAAGTAAACTTCTGCCTTGCAGAAGACAGATAATTTAGACCATGCTTCAGCATCCACATTTTGGAATGTTTGGCTTCTCCAGTCTGAATGTGAATAAGAAACAGCAGCTGCAGAAGCAATGAGGACAGTAGTTGCACTGGTGGATTACTGGCCATGAGAAGGCACATTGAGTTCTCCACCTCTCTTAGTACAGCCCTTTGAACCAATGGAAGAATGCAAAGATTCCTCTGGGGCCAGACTATGAATACGATCTGACTATTTTCAAATACTGTTTTCAAACACTTGTTTCAAAACTTAGCTTCAAAATTTACATGGGGCACTGCTGGACCTCAGATCCAGCCCTGTCATTCTCAGCATTCTGATTAGCAGAATGCCCTGTACCAAAATGCAGTGTTCAGAAAGTACTAACATTTTGTTTGACACACACTTATAGTTTACTTAAGGGTAATGTAAGCACTACTCCTTCTAAACATTTAAATATTTTGTTTCTGATAATAAAGTGCATCTTCAATGCACAATGTTCTTTATTGGGTAGCTATACATTGGTAGACAGAGAAGAATCCTACAAAAACAACAGAGGTAGCAAGGCCTAAAATCAAATACATGTATGAGGAAACGGGAAGCTGGAAAAACAACATGAAAAAACAAAGTTTATTGAATACATGCAAAAAAAGATCATCCTATGTGTGTGGCATGTATCTGTGCTAAGTCTCACATTTTTTTCTGTGATATATATTTTTTACAAGGTTCTAAGCTTTTTTTATGAGGTGAATAAAACACACAAGAGTGAAGTCTCCAGCAGCTAAAGGGCAGTAGTAGATGTCTCTGCTATGCATTTGCTTCTAATAGAATTCCCATTTACTTCCCTTGAACAAATCAAGACTGTTGTTGGAAAAGGTTCTTTAGAGACCAATGACCCAAATTAGCCTTTCCCAGAGGAAGGAAAGAAGCATTAAATGTTTGGAAACTTGCCCCCAAATATAAATGCACAAAATGCACTGTTGAGCAAATGAAGTGCACAGTAGTTCCTGATGAAATCCTGCATGACTTTGAGCTCTAGCTGAGAGACTTCAAAGGACCTCCTGCAAAAGCATGTTCAAAATTCCACAATGCCCTGCACTTTCCCATACAAATTTGATCAATTTATCTTGGAGGTGCAATGCTCTTCCTCACTGGAATTCAGCTAAATGGTCTAACATCTAGCTGTCCTATTTAAAATCAAATGTTCCTCCACCATTAGTGAGAGGTATACTGCTCACTTAGTTCTCTTTTCATATCATTTGTCATCTCTAATTTGAATCACGTCCAATTACATCTTCCAATCCATGTCTTCTTTTTCTGTCCATTTTTTGGGTGTTTTCATATTCTCCCCTTTTATCAAGAGCAACTTTTAGTTATGCACAGTGATTACATTCTTCTAAGGATGTGGAAAGAGCAACAGGCTTTGGTTACTTCTTGAAGGACCTGGAAACCTGTCAGTGGTGAGGGAAGGATGCTGGCTTCCAATGTGTGGGAGAAAGGGCTAAATTGAAGCACATGACAAAAATTAGCAAAAGAAAAAAGGAAGCTTGAACACATGGAAAGAATTTTGGTGGAACAAATAAGATCTGCTGGGCCCTTCTCATATGATCCAACAATTCTGTTGTTGCACTGCAAGATGCAGTAATGGAAAACAGAACAACATTTAGGGGGTGGGAGGTAAACTGAAAACAAAACAGTATGTTACCTTATAGTGCAGAAGAGGTGAGGGTTACATGTTTATGGCGCATTAAAATGCATCATTCAGTTGTTGAGTGAAAATCCCTGCTAAAATCCTTTCACTCATTTTGATTTTTTACATTTAATGTATTAGCAAAAGTTTTGCATTCCACAAAATAATGCAAGATCTTCTCAGAAGAAAGGACTATGTCCCTCTTCGTGCAATAATCTTCAGATTTACAGAGTCTGAGCAGCAGTTTATCTCTGAAAATATCTATGCCAGGTTCAGAAGCATGTTGCTTTACAACTCTGCTAACTCATAAAGAGAGCATGTCACCACATTTCCTGACATGAGTCTTGGTTATGAATGCCGCTTCTAATTTTCTATAGTAGGTTTCATTAGCTTTCACCACTCATTTTTACACTTGCACCACTTTTCAGTAAATGTATCTGTAATGTTAACATTCCTCATCACTGTGTTAGGAATTCTTGATTATTTATGATTCTCATTGAAAAGATTTGCCTCAGCCCACCAGAGATATTAAAGTGCAATCAAGTTTTTACTTTAAAAACATAGATTTCTAGTCATGAGAGATACAAGGAAGGATTCAAAGACTCATTAGTGACTAAAGAAAAAGGCACTCAGGCAGTGGGGAAAGCTAGCTGTTACTTTTAATAGGAGTCTAAGAGAATTCAGTTCCAAAGGGGTTAAAACACCAAATATTTAGTCACTTTCAAGTGAAAGAGATCAGAAGGCAAGTAAGAAGCATTCACTATTAATATAGTGGGGTTTCATGTATATATGCATAGATATTTTATTTCTTAGTATTTAAGCCATTATTACTGGAGTTGCATGCTTTTGTTTCAGGAAGTATTCAACAATGGAGCATACCAGAGCTGGGCCTTACTAAGTTTTGATTTGCATTTACGGTGCTGTATTTGCACCTAAATTTCACATACAAGAAGAAAAAAGCGATCTTAGCCTCAGATTTCTAGCAATCACTGTGCAAAACAGTTAATTGGAGAGGCCAGTCTGAAACCACAATCCCTGCCTGGGGTTATGTACTTAATGTAAAGGTAGAGTGACACTCCTCTATAGGACTGGAAGGTTAGAATGAAGTTCTAATACTCAGAATACTGCAAGGACTATAACCATAGGCAATTATTCTATAATAAATAAATAAATAAATACAAACAAATAAAAACTAAGACAAAACAGATATGATAATTCTCATTCTTAGCAAAAGACCTCAAACACCCTCTTACCTGCTTTCTAATTCTATCCATTTTGCAGTGTTTAGCTTTACAACAAAGAAAATGGTTACACAAAACAAACAAAAAAATCCCACCAAAACCAAAAGATGAACCAGTAGAACCATCATAACTTTCTGCATTCAGTGTAGAAGCATGGCCTCAGCACACTGAGTTGTACATGAAACACGGAGATCCCGAGAAGCTTCTCCTCCTCTTCAGTATCTCAAGTCTTTAAGAACCTCAGAGTGCTTTGAGTGTTTCAAATGCCCATGCACCTTGATGGAGCCTCTACAGCACTTTCTGGAATGGAAGCTCTTGAGAGTCCATTTAAGACTAGAAGAACATACAATATCTGCTTAAGACTGCTCTGATGCCCATTAAAGCCTATATAAGGATTTCCCATTGGCTTTACAAGAAGCTGTATGGGTCAATAGGAAAAGTCTCAGTGTAGCAAATAAAATGTTTTCCTATGATTATACTTGGTTTATTGGGTAGATAAATACCAGACGTGGTGGGTGAGAGATGAAGTCTGAATTTCCACCACAGCCACCCAAAATGAACTGTAGGAGGTTTTCTTTTATTCTCCCTCTCCTTGACCAGGACCACTGCCACCTGTAGGAGGACAAACCTTAAAATCACACTGACACGGTTATATAAACCAGTGAACAGTTGATTTGGAAATGCACAAGCTATGAGCTGTTCTGCAATCCAGAAATTGTGGATTCCAGACATGAGCTAAATCACAAACCACTGCCCAAGGCATCCTTTCAAACATTTCTTGCATCGTCGTTTCAGAAACAAAGCTTGTAGTATTTTAATCTCATGACCACAAGAGCTTCTCTATCGTAACATGTAAAGTTGATACAGAAAGTAAGGAAAGCACTTCAGCTTCCATCCCACTTCAGCTCTTTGGAGCCTACACTCTATCAGGAATACTGGGGAAAAGAGGGCCACAGTGGAACACTATTAGCTTATCTACAGCAGTAATGATAAATATCAAGGTGATAGTAGAGACTCCGTGGCAATACTATCTGCCCATCTTAGTCAAGGAGACTCAGGGAACAGGACATGCCCAGACAGGAGGAAGCTTAAGTTCTTTGTCCTGCTCAGTCTCATGTTTGATCATGTACTCCTACTCTGTAGCTAGGACTAACTCTCTTCCTTTCTACAGCCATTCTTCTGTGAAATGAAGGGTGTTAAATGCTCGGGGCTTTGAGAAAGCTGAGCATAAGAATCTGCACAGACTGGAAAGGAGAGCACTCAGTCCTGATCTCCATTTTCTGAACATTTTAATCTAATCTTAAAACTCAAGAGGTCACAACTGTCTGCACCTTTTTTTTTTTTTTTTTTTAAGCAGGAACCTTCCTGATTGTTTTCAACATTTTTTCCTGCATCTCAGCATATATAGTTCTAGAGATACACACATTCCAATGAGATATCACAGGTTAACAAGAGATGTAAGAGAAAAGCTGCTACAAAGAGCATCATTTAGCTTTTCATCAATGTCCTCAAACCCACCCTTCGTTCTCCTGTAATTTACTGAACTCTGATGTCTTTGCAGGTTGCTTTTTTTACCTGTTTTTGTTTGAGTTTTTATTTTTCTGACAAGCTTAACAACTGACTTCTAGGAAGCAAGGAAAGAATGACATTCTGCACAGTCATTTGAAATCTAACAGTGTGGAAGACACAGATGAAATTATCACAGGTGAAATATTACCTGTAATATTTCTGGTAATCCTTACTTTGATTCAGGAAAATCCAGAACCTTCAGGGGTAAAGGCATCAAGGAAAAAAAGGGGAGCAGCAGAATCAAAGAAATTCACCCAAGAACAATTTACTCTGTCTGTTCTAGAGTGACTTACAGTGATTCTGAAGCAATAAAATACAAATAAAATTTTCTCACATTTATCTCCATGGCAGAATGCAGATGTCTGCAAAAGTAAAAATATTCAAAAAATTCAGCCCACAGAGATTCCAGGAAAGTGAAAGGAGTTTGACTGATTTGGGATAACACACAAACTAACAACTTTCCAAAGTTTTAGGATTCAGAGAGAATTCCAAATGTTGTTTGATCAGATAAAACAATTTAGGCATTAAGTTTCTCCAACTTTGTTGCCACAACTTTAGCAAAGAACTTCATGTCAATTTTAAGCAAAGATACAGCTCTAAATTGAAGACATTATGAGTCCTCCTCTCTTTCAACCTTATTGAAATCTGGAAGCCAGAAGAATGCTAAGGATTAAAAATAGATTCAAGATTCAATTTAAATAAATAAATAAATAAATCCAAGCTGAAACAAAGGCTTTACTTGTTTTCATATTAGTTATGTCACTTTGCTGTTTACAAGTTACAGAGCAGCTTGCTTAAATTTTTTTTTCTATAGAATAACACTTTCAATGCATGCTTTACACAGTTTACATGCTCACACATTGAAATGTGTTTCAAAGGATTCTTATGACATTTTGTCATGCTTATTGTAAAATTTGTGCCTACGCATGAAAATCCCATGTGTTTAGAAGAGGTGGACATTCTTGTTTCACCCTGTTAACCAGATCAGTTAAGTCATCATCAGTTAATCAAAGGACTGATCACCACACAGTCCAACCAAAGCTACGTAAGTTGACATTCCTAACAATTTCGCATGGGACAGTGAGAAGAGCCCTGTATAAGTAAGTCCTTGTAAAAGTGCATCTAAATTAAGAAACTAGATTTTACTGAGGAAAATCTTACTGAGAAATTTTTTGCTAACTATGCACATAGTCTCTCTGGGATGGATGTGGCTGACCAGCAAGCTCAGTCCAGTCTCTGACAATTGACCCTGGTAGGAACCCGCAGCTATTCAATTCTTCTTCTAAAAAAATGACAAAAATGCTTTAAGCCTAGAGACTGGAAAAATAAAACCATGGAGGTTTCTACAGAAAAAATGTGTTTGGAGGGGATCCTTTGATACGCTTTGTTTATTGTTGTAAGTATCTGTAAATCTCAGCCTATTCTCACTGCTGCTCTGATCTGAGTTCCACATCTGGCTGTTGGTGTTACTGTCAGCTTGGTGGGAGATTTCTCCAGAGATCTCTGCATGATAAATACCTGTTTTCTGCAGCATGGTGCTCAGGTCTGAAATTTCTTTCTTTCTAACCTCATACTGAAGGTTCGTAAGTAGAGCACAGTGACTCATAAACAGTATTCAAGGTTTCCAGTCAGGCCCAAAGTATCCCAGTACGCAAAACTTTCACAAAAATGACTGTTTCGGTCTTCTTTGACCACTTCGACCAAAGCCTTATTTGTTTGCTCATGTCCAATAAAATAACACATTTTAGTGGTCAATCTTACCGCTGTCTCCCCCGCAGGTCCCAGTGGAAATGTCTGAAGCATGAAGGTAGTTGGACTGTCTGAAGACTAGCAAGTCTATCATGCCTTATCCTGATGGTAACCACGGAAGTAACAGCGAGTAGAGCTATTAAGAGGTGACCTGCTCTGTAGCACCAAGAAGCCACTTTACATCTCTGCTGCGCTGCTGGAAACAAAATAAGGGAAAACCAAAAGTTTTCCTGACTGAGCACATGTCAGAATCTGCGTGCTCTTATGAAAGTCTAAGGATATTTCACTTTCACAGCTACTTCACTGGGTTTAGGCATCTCCTCTAACCACTTATTCATATAATTACAACACTTCAGACTTCAGCAGGTTGTCCTACCCTGAAAACCAAGACTCATTCAAAACAGTACAAAGAACCTTCATCCTCAAAACATTGTTTGGGATTTAAATCTGAGTCCTCAGTTGAGAAACTCAAAATCTCAAGAAACTTTTAATGAAGCTCGCAAACATGGATGTTACCTTTAAATTTCAGATTGCTCAAGATTTGCTGAGCTCTCTGCAGTGCTCCATGAAGGCTGGTTTCCTACTACCCACATTCAGGTCTGTGTGCTATGAGTACAGTATCACTCATGGAAACTCCCAACATGCTGAAAACAAAGATGCTGAGTTCTAAGGAGATCATTGTTGGTTTTGAAATGTGGGCTATTACATTCATGTTTAACACGTGGATTTGGGAAATGGAATTAGACCAAAAATGTATTTTTTATGACATTTTGATTTTTTATAAGCTTCATTTAGTTTTGCAACTCCCTGCAAACCACACAATCTGTAATCTTATTTTCTGAGGAATTCTTTATGCAAAATTTGGCCAGATGATCACTGAGACAAAATACTTAATGCACTGTATATGTACAGATGAGCCATAAATAACCTCTTTCTTTCTTGTGAAGGAGGACTGTTCCAGTGTTTGAAGTAAAACAATAAAGGTGACAGAAGACAATGCCAGCACCAATGCCAGCATGCAGTATGTCCTAGAAAGTCTGAAATTCCATCTCATCAAGACCAAAGTTGAAAGCAATATTTAGAACCATCAGTATTTATAATTATATATATATAACTATAATACTGAGTCCACTTGATCTTAAGGCAGGATCTTAAGGCAGGATCTTAATTTTAGAATTCTGAAACATTTGTGAAACTGTGCTCATCCCCAGTAAACTGTTTGACTGTTTGACGTTTATGTACTTTGGGAGATTGAGAAAAACAAGCTTTAGAGAAGCTGCTATATGGAAAGAAAGAATCATTAATCCTCCTGTGCCTGAATCATTAGAGTGCAAGGTCCATCAGTACCAAATGAGTTTTCCAAGCCTGCACAAAGTAGTATATTTATCCACCTCTGACACTTGTACCAAAGAACAATGTATTTCTATATTCTACTCCTAGTCGACTCCATTTTTAAACTCTATAAACTAGGAAGAATACAAACAGCACTTCTACTGTCATACAGAGAGTTCAGACCTTAAGAGTCTTCGTTTTTCTATGCTTAAAGCAAAAGACATTTTTTTCCTTATTGCTTGTAAAGGGAATACATTTCTTCTCTTCTCCTGTTCCTTGAAATATCAGTACTCCATTGCTCTAAGGAGCATCTCTTCCCAGTTCCTGTTCCTTGGTCATATATATTATATAAATATTACTTTCTTTTCAGACTGCCTCTTGGAGTCACCCGATGAATTCCTTCTAAAACAAAATCCAGGTATGTCTCTGGCTACAGTTCACTTCACAGAATGCTCTCAAGAAACACAGTCAATGAGTTTCAACCACCCTTGTTCCTATCTTCCCTATGTAGGACTCCACTAACACAGAAAGATATCTATGCTTGGACACACATGTACCAGTTCTTGTCACAACTTTATGTGTTAAAAATTTCACCCTCAGGCTGCAGCACAGCCTCTACATATATTTTTAAAACATTTTGAGCTATAAAACTTCTAACAAGTTTTGGGCCACAGAGATAACAATGTGAAGCTCAGGACCACATGCTGTGTGACGTAAAGGAGCCCAGAGCCATGTGCTCCAGAGATCGGACCTAAGGAAGTCACCCCCAAGATATATTTATACAAAGATATGGTATATATTTGATGTATCAAGTATCTCAAATATTTAATAATGTGTTCAGCAGGATCCATGTAATCTCTGTTATCCTTTGGAAATTCTGGCAAATGTGGTTGGACCTTGTTAAGACAGCTTAATTTTCAAATTTGACATTGCTGTGCAGAAGGACACTTCAGTGTCTAGTAGTCTTGAAATCACTCATTAATTAAAGACAACATGAGGTAAAGTGCAAATAATGGTATTATCCACAACTGATGATGCACTTGTGAAAGCTAAGGTGAAGAAATAGAGGAATTCTACTTAATCAGTTGACAACTAGATTAAATCAAGAGAGTTTTCTGCCCCGACCTGCTACTGTAGGTGATAAGAGAAGAAAGTGAGACACATGAACACACACACACATCATGTAAGCTGTCTGATCCCTTTATTAAATCAGATGAGTTTCCCAATAATCAAAGAATCACAGAATTGTAAGGATTGGAAAGGACTTCTGGAGATCATCCAGTCCAACCTCTAAGTCTACTTTGCTTGAAGCTAGCAGTGAGAACATTTTAGGAGCACAGAAGTTTCACCATATAACTTGATCTTTACACAAGAAGGGGCCAAGATTAGGACTGAGTGTTGCCTCTACCCTCTAAGAGTTAAATGTGTTCCTGAATCCCCCAGGAAGCTCCTTGTTTGCAGGAAGAAGACTTGAAGGCCTTTTGCACAATTTTTTCCCGCTCCAGGACAGAGAAAGCACATAATGAATCAGAACTCTCCTCCTCATGCCTAGTGAGACAACCAAGTGAGATCCTGCTGCTCTTAAGGATTTTAATTCTCTATCACAGTCTAATACTTATATGATAGATAAAACAGTCCAACTTCTTTTGATTTTTCAAGGCAGTTCCTGCACACTTAGGAACTGATTATAGAACTCTGAGACAGAAAGCATGAGGTATAACCTGTTATTTTGAATATATTTATATTTAACTTAGGACATATCACACAAACTAGTTATACCAATAATGCCTGGGAGCGAAGCAAGTTGAAATACTGTTCAGTTCCAAAGTATAACCATTCCAAAAAGAGATAAACTATGTCTCATTAACAGCCCTCAAATGAAAAACCCAAAATCAGATGCCACTGTCCACTTACTAAAGTCTAAATTTCAAACCTCATTGTCACCATCAACAAACCCCAAATTATGTTGCCTTTCAATTGGTGTCTGCTGTCAGAAGGAGCTCATTTTTCCAGTAGAACCAGGACACATTCCTGGGCCACACAGTAAGTGACTCATCAGGATGAGGAACTAAATGTTTCATGTGTTGATGACCTTGTCACCAATGTTTTGGCAATCCAAGGAGCCACAGGAAATTTAAAACAAGTGCATGTTTGATTCACTTTTCGTCACACACTGGTAGGAATAGAGCATTTCTTTAGGAAAAGTGTTATTTAAAGACTGATGGTACCTTCTGGTCCAAAATCTTTGCTTAGTTTTTACCACAGTCTGACCGCTTGTATTAGATACAAGTGATTTTTGTATGCAGAATATCAGGCTAAATACAACTTTTATTATGAAAGAAAAAATGCAGTAGGTAAAGGGAGTTCCATGTAGTCCCGTTCCATGGTTCCCTCAATTGACAATTTTTTTTTCCTTTATGATTAAGAAATTTTGAATAAGTAACATTTTATGCTCTCAAGAAGTATCAAAAGTTAGTTCACGATAGACGAAAAGAAAATTGAGCTTTTCATTTTCAATTATTTGCCTATTAAAAAAGCAGACCATTTCTACCAAATGACAACTTCAGTTTTAGATTGGTAAGCCTCTTTTCTCCCCCTCACAGACAGTTGTTGAAATAAATTGACTTCTGCCTAGTCTAATAGCACTGTTAAAAAATAAAAAATAAAAGTCCTTTACTCTTGTCAGTATCCTGTCTACAAACAAGTTAGATGCTATCAGCAGCTCTGACAAACACCTTCCATCTAGGTTCTAGACTCTTTTTCAATGATACTGAAAAGATTTTTAAAAAAGCACAACATCAAAGGCCCAAAGCTATTGGAAGTGCATTTCTTCCACAGAAGAAACATTCATACATGGACCATGTATATTGGAAAGGAGTACAACTCCTTTGGAATTTAGGACCTGTATTAAAAAAAAAAAAAAAAAAAAGCCCCACAAAACTGCAAAGCATGTGTGTGACAAGAAACACTTACCAGTGGCAAGACAATATTTGTCAAGAATAGTGATAAAGCATTTTGATTTAACATAATTTGAATACAAAGTGATAGATTTAACTGACCTGTAGCCCTTTGGCCTTCATGGTTCTGTAACATCCCATCCAAAATCAGACTGACTGCTGCAGAAGAGTAATACTAAGCAGAAATCACTATGCTCATATTGGCACCAAAGCCCAGAGACTGAGTTCACTCTAAAGAATTCATTTTGAATTCTTTATTGAATACTGAATTATCTGAATTCTTTATTTATAATGAATTCATTATTCATAATACACTGCTTTGCAAAAAGCTTTGCAAAAACAAGCATGAGATGACAAAATGAAAGTGAAGAAAAATACAGGTAACTAACATTTAGTGAAACACTGCAAATTTCAATTTTACCTACAGTATCATAGCTACTTAACTAACATTTTAGTTAAGAGAACAGCTGTGCTAAGTATGTACCACAAATTGAAATGGTACTTCATCATCTCCATCTATTCTTCCAAAATTATTTTCCCCATCCAGCTTTGTATTATCACCATAAAATGATATTTTTGCAATGGAGGGATGAAATAGAATGCAATCAAAAGTGTAACAATTTCAAGATTAGCAAATTTCCATGAATCCTGAAGATTTTTCTGATCTAGTTCAAGCTTACACATGGCAAAGGCTTCACAAATTTTATGGGCCATCTGCAGGCCTAAGCCAATTTATATCTTCGGTATTATATCAGATATTCAAGCCCTATTTTCATGAAAATAAAAAATGCATAACATTTCTGCTTAGCATAACTTTTCTTCTTATATCACATTCCATCAATGTGCAAAAACAGCTTTTGCTGTTATCTTTTCACACTTCCTAATATGTAGTGTTCTTTCATGGTTCTGCAATACATTTAGGCATTTTTAATGTTTTCTCTTCTGCCTTTTCCTGATCTCCTTTCAATCTCAGCAGAGAAGCTGTGAATAAAGCCCTTTCAGGGTACAGAGAAGTGACCTCAACCTTTATCCAAACCACAAGCCAAAATGCTTGTGGTTTGACAAAGTTTGGTTAACATTTTTTTCCAGGTTTTGGCTCGTATTGGAACTAAAAGTGACAAAAACTCTACTGAGAGAGGTCCATTATTGTTAGATTTCCTTTCTGATTTTGCACAGGTGTGAGTTTCAGATAGTCTGGCTATCCAGTGCACTCCAGTGTTTGGGTAAAAGGGAAAATGTAACAGGACATCTTGTTTTTCTTGCATTTTTAAGTAGTCCCAAAGGGGTAAAAAACCCATCATTTATAAAGCATACACTTTTTCACTTTGTATGCATTACTCAGTACATGCTCATACTCAAAATTCTTGAATTTCTCCTCAACAGAGCAGCAGTAATATCTGTCATTACTAAACTCCAGTCAGAATGGAGTCTGTGTTTTCATTTTCTAGGCATATCAGCTATTTTCCTACTAAGTACTCTGCTTTGATGTCTTGCTTTTGCTTTTAAGCTCAATAATTTTGATTAAAGGAACTGTGCTAGGAAAGTCCAAGGAAGCACAGATAGGCTAAACAAGTTGGTATTTATTGGCATAAGGGTGCCACCTATTGTCATTACAATTGATGTGAGAAAATCTTCAACAGATTTCTTCGGAAAAGATAGCCCTTTTCTTTCTTTTTTTAGATAATTTTGACAAGATAATGTTTTTGTATAACATATACAGAATGCACACACAAATATTACTTCTTCCACTCTGTCTCAATGCTGCAGAGCATGATGATAATAGCCCCTGTCATTACAGATACCTTTTCAGACATGACTCTCAGAAGTTAGCCTGCTGTTCTTATTACTAGGACAACAGATAAGGTCCCAGGAGTGCCAGTATGCATCAGTATAAATCCAAACACATTATCTGTATTTATCTAAGCAAATAAATATAGAATTAGCCATTTTTTATGAGTATAAAGCCACACATTCAATCAAAATATATCTAACACTTCCCAGTTTTATGATTACTGAAATTTTAAAATCTATAAACTGGTTGAGTAACTTCTATTAGGTACCTAACTTGTTAGAGATTAAAAGCAGAGAGGGAATAGCAAGAGAGAATAGCAAGATTAAATTAAATTTCTGTAAAAGAAAAAAAAAAAAACCAACACAACTTCACCACTATATTTGAAAGTACTTCCCAATATTATTGTCCTGCTTCTCTGATTGGCTACCTGTGCAAACTTGGTAGCCATACAAAGCACAGTTTTCAGCTAGAGAAGTACTGACTGTCATCTTTCAGTGCTGACCTAATAACAATAATACACCAGCTCTTTTTTTGCTCTTTGCTTCAAACTTGAAGACAAGGTTTCAGTGACATTCCAGCATCTCAAAATATTAAATTCTTGACAACTTTCTATTTTCATGGTGTATAGAATCGGGTAGATTTGCTTGAAACTATCTCCTAGGATATAGAATGAAATATGTTATTTCTATCTTCAAAAAATTATGGTAAACCATTTAGGCAGTAGCTTCCATAATACAAGAAGTACAAAACTGGAAAACGGAACATACAGATGTGTTCTTGAAGGAATTAGGAATACAAAACTAATTAACTGGGAGAAAAGATGTCTATAAATAAACTGTAGCTCATTATATATGGAAACTACTAATAACTATGCAGAGAGGATATATAAAATATATAAAAATATACAAATGAGTACATTTTAATTGAAGGAAGTGCAACTTCCAATATTCCACTTCTGCGGACACTCACCTTTATACGGTAGTCTTCAATAATGGATAACAAATGTTGAGCAGTCAGACCACCCCGCTGCTTCTAAGCACAGAGAAACATCTATTTCCAGGCCTACTGTTTTGGGAAACTTCTATGTTGACAAAACACTGACAGAATAAACACACTGTGCTGTGACAGATTCGTATCTGTGGTATTTTTAAAACATCAGCCTTAACTTTAAGCAAATCTATGGGAAGTGAACAGACACGAAGACACCATGAAGCTGGCCAATCTTATTAAAACCTAGCTAGATACAACAGACTCACTGGCATACGGCATGTAAGATATTCCACACTTTTGTACAACTTTTCAGAGATACTAGGATACATACGAATACCTCTCTCAGAGTTGGTTTGGTATCGACTTATGCTAGGCTTGAACTTTCAACTTTTAAGTTGGTTTTGTTTTTTGCCATCTCTAAGAAAACTCACCAAATCCACTGTGATGCAGGGCTCTCTTTTCATGAGCATATGGATACACATAAACAAAAATACAATCTACTTCGAAGATAAAAATGGCATCATTGTTAACCCTCTTGTTGAAGATCATTTGAGCAAACATAACTCTCAAAGCACATGGCTGTGAGTCTGAAAATCAGAAGCTGTTACTTTGGTTATCATGTTTACCTCCAAACGTGAATCCCAAACACCAGTATGAATTTGGTTCTTGCCTTCTAGCCACAGTTACTCTAAATTTAATATGGTTGTTTCAGCTTTACGCTCAGTGCTCCAAGAAAAATTGTCTTATTCTTCATGGATAGTGGTAGTAAGAGAAAGATGAAAATGCTATTATAATTTGGCCACTATTTGTAAAAATGCTTTTTTTTCTCCCTTTTTTTTTCCTTTTTTTTTTTTTTAATTATTTTACTTTTTTTTACATTTAAAATTTCGGGGAAAAAAAAAGAAAGAGAAAAACAAGATCCCAGAAATCCTAGTTCTATTTTCTTATTATCTACAGTTAGGGAATCAGAGAAGCATAAGTCTGGAGCATCCTATACCACCAGTCAGGTGGGAGATAGACATCTGTAATCTGAGATATTCTCAGAAGATGCCGGTCTCTGTAGTCTTGGACTACAGGGATCATGGTTCAGCTGGTTCAGTAAGCCTCACCACCGTAAGTGGCAACTCACTCTCAGCAGATCCTCATCTACATATACAGCTAGAACAGAATCTCAGTTAGTTCTGCACTATTACTACTATTTGTCAGCAGGCTGCTTCAGCAGGAGGTTCTCTGATTTGCTCTAAGTTTCCATGGTTCCAAAGCCTGCAAGAACTACATGGCAAATCCAGAGAAGGATTGAAAAAAAATCCACCTTGTGTCAGCACTATCAACACACAGAGTACTGAGTTCCCTGCATGCCATGGACCCTCTCCTGGATTGACATGCCTAAACCCTGTTCCCCAAAATCTGTTTGAAACTGGTACAGGTTATTGATTAAGAATAACAATGGCTACCCACAACCTGTAACATTTTCTTCAAATAAATGACACAGGAGTCTTGAAGGGAATCTGGGACAGAATCTGTTTCAGAGTTAGCAAAATATTTCAAAGGCGATAAAGAAAAAAACTCTATTTTTACTCCATGAGCAGCAGCAAGTACATGTTTCACCCAGGTTGGTAACACTTTCAGTGAGCTTGCTGATGTCTCATTCATCAATAGATGAGATGAAATCATAGAATCATAGAAAGGTTTGAGTAGGAAGGGACCTAAAAAAGGAAGGTTATAAAATTCTGCGCCTTGTCTCTCTGCACTTTACAAGAAGTCTGTACCCACATAACTAGTTTCAAGCCATCCTTTCACAATGATGTGACCAGCTGTAGTAGAATGCACCAAGTGAACTAGGATTGACTTATTTTTCTAGATCATTTTAAGGACACTCTCAACCGGTGCACCAGGTACGTAAGGGGAAAAAGAAGGTGAGTTCAGGTTTCTAGAGCATCCAGTATCATCATCAGCCTTAAGAGGAGTATAAAAGATGTGAAAACAGATCAGCTGCCTGGAGCTCCATATGGCTCAAGCAGCTGCTGAAAACTCAGCAGCACCACAGCTTTCTCCTTCACTCTCTGCTCTGACAAAAAAATTGGGTTCCCAGAGAGGCTGATAGAAAAGCAGATCCCTCCTGCTTACAGCAGTAAGTGCCTCTATATTACAGCAGAGGCCTCCATAAACAGATAAGTGTAGCTACAACATAAAACAATAGGAGAAAGTATAATAGAATCATTTGAGTTGCAAAGGCCCCTTAAAGACCATTTGGTCCAACCTCCTTGCAATGAACGGAGACACCCACAGGTAGATCAGGTTGCTCAGAGCCCCATCCAGCCTGATCTTGAATGTCTCCAAAGATGGGGCATCCACCAACTCTATGGGCAACCAGTTTCAGTGCTGCACTAAATAATCTTACTGTGAAATCTTCTTCTTTATAGCCAACCTAAATTTCCCTTCTTTTAGTTTTAAACCATATGCCTTTGTCCTATTACAGCAGATGGTGCTTAAAAGTTTCTCGTCTTCTTTCTTATAGCCCTCCATTAGATTCTGAAAGGCTGCTATCAGGCCTCCCTGGCCTCCTCTTCTCTAGGCTGAATAGCCCCAGCTGTCTCAGTCAGTCCTCATATTGAAGGTGATCCATCCCTTGGATCATTTTTGTGGCCACCCTCTGAATGCACTGTGATGTCTCCATGCCCATGCCTCTTCTGAACTGAGGACTCCACATTTGGATGCATTACTCCAGGTATTTTTAACAGATATTCACACAGATTCTGCCTCCACAGCTTTTGTGCAAAGGTCAGTAGTATTATACTAGCATTACATATTTTTATAATCAGTAAAGGTATATCAGCACAATAAGTAAAATCGGTGTAAATACATTTATTGAGGTGAAACTGAACCCTCCCTGCTGAAGTAGGAGTTATATTACTGAAACTAGAAGGGTACATGCAGAAAACATCCTAAAGTTGGCTTCAGTGGTAAAGCTATACATAATGTCCCAGTGACATTAGGCACTTGCTCAGGTAGACTAGGAATGCTTTAAAATCTTTGCGTTAGGACACCTCACCTCTGTGGAATGCCAGTTACTTCATACCCACCACTCAGAAAACCATGCATCTTTTCAACAGATCAAATATTCCTGATGTCACAGCTTATAATTAACAAAAACACTGAGGAAAGAAGAAAGAAAAAAAAAACAGCACAAAAATAAATAAATCTAACCAGTGGTGCTTGGTTAGACCTTAATATTTATTTAGCATTCCCTTTGTTGGCAGTTGCATGTTTAGTAAGGAGTGTCAACGTGTTTTCCTTTATCAATTCAGCCAGCTTTTTCTTTCCCCATTTTTCCCCACTCCAAATTCAATTTTCCTCTTGGAGATAGGAAAAACAAACCAACTACTACACATCAAGAAAGCGAACTTGGACTCTGACTCTCATACGACTTTTCCATTCTTTGAAATTCACTGTGGATCTATATATGATTGGGTTTCCTTTTGCACTTCTTGGCAAAAGAAAGTTTGGAGCTGGCTAGTGAAAAATCCACCCTTTGCTGTATTTTGCCCACAACATTGCCTTCAAAAGCCAAAAATCACAATCTGATATACAAAGGGAACACTCAGTGGCTTAAAGCTGGCCTCCTCCACTTACTTACGCAGTATATATTCCCTTGAGTCTAAGCATGCATATGAATTCCCCTCCTTGTCTAGTCTTTCTGCTCTACTGACACTGCAGCATGATTGACACTGTCCATTGTCCACATCAGAATGAACAGAAATGAAACACACCAGAAAGATGCCTGTGTCAAATATTTCTAACTAGAGAGAGGAGAAGAATGGTCTTATTCTTGCCCTAATTCCTGACACAAAATATGACCACAACAAGTCTGAAAATACACCACAGCTTGTCTCTAATATCAGCATCACTTGAGAGCTAAAAGCCACCTGGCAAAGACCTTTTACAACTAAACAGCTGGAAATTGATGCAAAGACTAAAGACTACGATAATAATCAATGGAACTGTTTGGTGTATAAGTGAGTAAAAACTTTAATTAAAAAGAAACAAACCATCTATAGCTAGCTTCTCCATTTTTGTATGCAATAGCCATGTTTTGTGCTCCTTCCATGTTTGTATTCAGAAATCTGAGGCAACAAAAATTGGGCTCAGTTTCACTTTTGTTGGACTTGCTCCATGTCTTGTGAATGAGAACATGGCCTATATGTCATGTTCTAGAGTAGCAAAGGATCCAGTGGATGCCTCGACATGGATGACCGTAGGACAAAACATACATGTCTGATGAGACTTTTGATACGAGTTGATCCTCCAACAGGCCGCCAGCACAAAGCATCTGTATACTATCATAAAACTGTTCAATCTTACAGGGCAAGTTGTGCCCTTCACAGACTGACACTAGGTTCTACAAGAAAGGATTGGAAGAAGAGAGAGAGACAGCATCTACCCTAATTTCAGTAAAGTCTCTGTTGATGCTCCACAATGAACTTAGGGATATCCTTCAAAGCTACTGGAGACAATAGCAGCCTTTCTTTTGACATGCCCAGGTATTCACTTGGGCTCTAAACTCACATAATATTAAATGAAAATACACACACTTGGTGTGATTGCTGCTGCTCCTAAAGTCAGTCATTAAAATGGAAAAAACTGGAGATACAGGAATCCCACTTGGCAAAATCCCCTTTGTCCCTCATCATGTATATTGTAAACTTACAAGATATTGTAAATTTGCTTCACATAAGCAGTGAATAATCTGCTTAGCAGTAGTGGCAGAAATGCAAATATTTCTTTAGCCAAGGGCAGACTAATACTACACTGGCAAACTCACACTCCCCACCTTAGTTTGGGAACGGTTAAAACAGTATAAAAGTGTAACACCAGTGGATAAAGCCTGTAGCATGCTGTACAGCCAAAAAGCAATATTTGAATTCATGTGGGGAAACATTTTGTGTGCTGCAGAAACCAAAACTCAGCTTTGAAGCCCCATGGGAGAGCTGATCTGGAAATGCTGTATAATTCTGTCTTAGTTGCCTCATGGAGCTGGAGTACAAACAGGTGACGTATTGTGTATTCTGGACTTCTCTTTGGAAAACTGGGCTCTAAACCACAAATATTTGTACACAGTCTCACCCTCTCACCAGGGCCATCATCTGTTTAAAAAAAAAAAAAGTGCAGGAAATTCAGTGCAACGAGAGGACTGTCAGTCACAATTTTGCTTCTTATTCTGATACTGAGTGGGCTTTTTCTGAGAAGACAAAACAATAAAATTAAAAAGAGAAAGCTCCATCTCCTGGAATCTTGAGAATTTCAGTGTTCTTTTCTATTTGGTTTTACTCCATTGAAAGAGAAAAGCTTGAAAACATGAGCCCTAAAATATTTTTAAGGAAAAATAAATTATTTAAAAACTGTCTTTACTTTTAAGCCTTGGTCATAATATTGCAGGTATTGCCTTGTGATTTAAGGACCCTTAGAAATAACAAGATTGTAGATCAGCTCTCCTGCATATTCCATAGGTCACAATCCAAACCACTAGAATTATCTAATTCACATGTTATTTATTATGCAATATTTTTCCTGCCTGGAAAGAGCTTCCATTCCTTTATCTGTGAAACTTTTTGTTTGTTTTAAATAAGACAATGACCTGCTTTAAAAGACAAACTTAATTCTCTTGGAGAATTCCCTGCTTGCTATTGTACTTCATACCCACATACCAGCCAATTCAAACTGGCTTACATATAGATAGTTGCAGTAGCAAGTACTGTGGATATAATTCAAGTTAAAGGAGCACTTTCAGTGCTGATGGACAGACTGCCCTGTTTTCACCTAGTTTTGTTTTTTCATGACTATCTGCCCTATGTGAATTGCAATCCATACAAGTAAGAAGAGTAGTTTAAAGTAGAAAAATTATCCAGATTTTTAAGATCCCTTGTGGCTCAGCAAACAAAATAACTCTGTGCTGATATTCTGGTATCCTCTTGAATTTTGCAGCTTGTATGAAGCATGTTGCATTGTTCTCCAGAAATCACCAAACTAATGACGTTCTCTGTTCATTCCTGCCAAGTAGCAGTTGGTAACTGTGGAACACACTTCAGAGAGCAGTGCCTTTTACTGATGACATCTTTAGCATTCAGCTACATTTTTGTTAATTTAATTGACCAAAACGAATTGATGCTGGAACAAGAGCATCACCTTGCAAGTTTCAGCATATTGTCATATTAAAGGGGAACCTGTACATGCAGATCCAAGCAATATTAGGAAATGAAAGCTGGATCTGGAGAATCTCACCTCATCTGCAAATTTTGTAAGCAGCTAACAGCATTTTAAAAAGTTAGCAAATTATTTCCCTTTAAAAGAATTTTTTTGTGTATGTGTCCTAATACAACCTTTTTTAAACTACAGAAACAGCACCACAGCGTGCAAAGGTAGATGATGTGAGAGACAGCCTAGATGAGCTAATCACCTGGAGCATTTTTTGCAGTGCAGGTGAGCTAGTTCACTTAGCTTTAACCTTGCAGTGCAGTGTACCAACAGAGTACAAGTTTGAAATACCAAGAACTGCAAGAGTCTATCCACGTTATGAGGCACTGATAAAGCTTCATTGAGCAAACAGCTTCAGATGCTGTGAGATTTCACTATTCCATCAGTGTTCTTTCATCTCTCTTCGCTAGGGATTACTGACTCCTCCAAGAGCTGTGAGCAAGAATATTTCCTTACATCTTTTGCTTCCTTCTCAGGTAAATGGTGTGAGCTACAGGGGATCTAGTCAGGTTTCACTGCTATTTATCTCCTTCGGATTGTCTGGGTTAAATACAACCTTGTGTTGTTAAATACCCAACCTTGTGGGTAGGTCAGAGTCTCATTTAAACTTAGTCACAATAGCTTTAACAAACTCTATCAACTTACTGACAGTCTCATGGCAATTTATTTACTTTTTTTCTCTACAAATCCCCTAGCAATTGAAAAAAAAAAAAAAGAGTATTTGAGCACTTTCTATTTCATTTTTAATCTCCACCTTGAAATTCACAATGTACTTGGATGATGGAAAAATCTCATGCTAATTTGAAACTGACCTGTTTCCTCTATGTGTTTGTCTTCAATACTGTACCATTGCCTGGAATGAGAGAATTGCCTGGAATGAGCAGGCTAGGGTCAACAGCAGCAAGTTGAAGCCTGCTTCAAATTGCTTACAGGACCAGGGATTTCTATGTCTGGAATGCATCATTGTAGTGGAGCACAGTTTTCAAACATGGCATCTGTACTGAAACACTGAAACTCACTGGAAGCTCTTAAACACTCCTTTTATGTAAGTAAAGGTCCAAGGGAACCTCCAAATGTGAAATGTCTGACATCCAATAGAGTAGCCCAAATTAATAATTGGGCCAGTATTTAATTATGTCTGGAGAATACATGAATTCATCTGAGACAATTCACACTGACTTAGCGTTTTTTTCAGGTTTTTTTGATGATGAAACCAAATAAATATTCTTTTGCTCCACAGATGCAGTGGATCAAGGTTTAGCTTGTTACACACAAAAAATAAATCAGTTTATATTTCCTTGACTTCATTTTTCCAGCTTTGTCATTCTGTCTAAAAGCACACAGCACGGTCAAGCCAGGCATGGCTATGCATGTTAATAACCTTTGGAAAACTCTAGATACTTCCGTGTAAAATCCTTTTTATTTTTTCCAAAAAATTGTCAAAGCACACCTGGTGAAATATACTTCTCTCTCTCTCTCTCTCTTTTTTTTTTAATTAAAGACTATGTTTCAAAAAGCAGTTGAAATTGAAAAAAGAAAAAACACGACCTTAAGTGGAACCACAACTGTGGTGCTGGTTTTCAAATCAAAAAGACAGTACAGTCTTCACAGGATATGGCTTCCAGCCAGTTGTTTAATGCTTGTAGGTCAATATACAACCAACCCAGCTTCTGCTGCCTAATTGACAAACCACATATCGGACACAGGAAGGTTAACAACTGTTCTTTCTTTCACCTAAAGTCTGTGTTGAGTCCTTGGGCCCTCAGCCCCTTTTTATTTTATCATTCACAAATATCTACTGTGAGCTCCCTCCAGGCACAACAGACTAACTGCATGCCTGAAAGAAATGAGACCCCTGGTAAGCACTGGGTGTCTGGTCAGTCAGGAGCCAAGCTAGCTGTTCATCATGCTCCTTGATTTCAGTCTGCCAAAGAGGTTTAGACCCACTGCTCCAAGCGTAAATTATTTGTGGATGAATGAACCACGAAGAATTTCCTCCAAAAATATTTTTGATTAATGGAGTCATGACACCAAAAGTCAATGCATCACCAAGCAGGTAAATATCTCTTTTCAAAAACGAATGTTAAATACACAAAACTGTTCCACAAAACACCAACAAAGCAGCAGCCTTTTTTTTATTATGTTTCTTGTTTGTTTGTTTTTTATTTATCTTCAGTTTTGTTTTTCTGGTATTCCTGACCGTTTAAAGGCAGAAAGCTCACATACATAAGTAGATTCCTGGAGGAGAGCACATAAGCAAAGACTGAACAGGGAAAACAAATATTTACAAGACCCAGATATATGTATTTTAAGTGACTATAAAATCACTTTCCATGTGTACTAAATGCATTCCCCCTCTTCTATCCTCTCTACAGCATAGCAATAAAGTACAAAGGAAAGATATGGACAATAACAGACCTCCATCCCATGCTGAATTAATATAAATGGGGTATGACTAATGCTAGATATTCCAGTACATTAAGGGACAAGAGAAGCCACTAATATTATTCCAGACAATATAATCAGACTCCTGGAGATACTGCTCCTTCTGTACCATACTAGTAATGCCTTGTACTTCACTCTGATGAAGTGGCAACAAACCCCAGCAATGCAAGCATGGAGGTTTCAACTCTGTGGCCATAAGACTCTGTATAGTGGCAAAAAACATGCATGTGTGTTTCTTCCATTAATACTGAATGGGCAGATTTCATCTGGAAGAGAAATATCCTAAACTCTTACATTTATCGAGCATTATATTTGAAGGAGACAATGAGTAGGTTCCACTAGCACAGATGTGTCAAGAGAAACAGGATGTTGTTCTGCCAGCTTCTGCCGACAGTGTTTTCAGGATTTGCTGACCTTTGCTGTTTGAAGGTTCAGAACTTGAAGTGTGAGGACTGTGAGCGTACAACAGCCTCAAACCGATAGAACTACTTTTCCAATCTAGCTCCAAGAGAGGATAGGGATAGTTTGGTAAAAATGCTCTGTTTAGAATTTAATTATCCTTACTGAAATGACCTAACGCATATTGACTATGGATAGCAGATCCCTCTTAGGCCCCCTTTCTTGCTCCTAGTGTTTGTACTACTGGAAAAAGAAATCAGAATAGCTCTGTATCATCCTCCTAGCCACCTGTTTCAGGCATTAATTTCATATCTTCAAAGTTTTTTGAAGTACATTTTGAAGATACTGCTATTCAGCAAGGACCTCCTCACATATATAGCAATAATAAATATGAGCATTTAAACATTTTGCATTAGCAAGCAGCTTGCAGAACACAAAAGGCAACAGAAGCCAGGTTTTGTGTCTAAGCTGCTCATTTACCCTTGACAAATCCTATTCTGCTTGATAACCTCTCTCCTTTCCCCTCCAATTCTAGTTTCTGCTACACACATAGAAAGGTATCGTTAAGAAGGTTGGTACTGTACAAGGGGCACAAATACAGATGGTTCTAACTTAAACTTGCATTGATTTCTGGCAGGAAAATTGCTTCAGCTTCAGCTTATATCTTCAAAGCTTTGAGGGACAGTTACTGTTTCTGCATGTTTGTTTCTTTTCCTTACATGACACTGAGAAATGCAATTCCTCCTGTAAAGGAGGGAAAATTCCAGTATCCATCATATTGAAGGATTACAGTCATTGCCATTAGCCTGCAAATACAGCTCAAGTCTGAATTACATTTTCTCTTAGGGTATTCTGAAAGTGAAACTGAGCATAAGACTTGAAATTAAACCAGATAGGGAACAAAAAGCCTGGGAATACCTTCCCTTTCCAGAAAGTAGCTGAAGTCATTTTACATTGTATACAGCATTGAATAATACATTTTCATCGGCTTGGAAGATAAAGCTCAATTTGTCTAAGTAACGTCGAGAAATGAAATTTTTATGATATAAAATGTTAAATAACAAATTCATTTTACTTTATTGCTCAAACACCAGTTTTCACTTCCACTAATTTAATTTTTCAGGCTTTCTGATCAATTTAACTTACATAAAACTAAGTCTGTTTGCTTTGGAATTAAGTAGAATATGAATGGCCGACTGTTTTTCCAGTCTTTCACATTTTTCACATAACTGAGATTAAAAATCCAAAGTTTGATTTTTAAAATAAAATGCAAATCCAGTTTCAAAAGTGCCTTTGCATTTCTGCTTCCACTGAAATCAACACTAAGAAATTCAATCTTCCTTTCTTGTGATTACAAGAAAAAAACAACACAAAACATAGGCTGCTGTATTGTTATCTTCTCTAGTCTGTAGATAGCTTCAAATAACGGCTGAGGGATGTGAACTCCTGTCTTTTTCATTCTAATAGAGAAGATCTAAATCCAAAATATGACCGTCTCTGTGAACGTTACTTACTCTTCCACTGCTAAAGATGACAGCAGAAATGCTCACTTGAACTTCTGCAGTCTATCACTTTTTGCACCACCATAAGAAAGATCTGAAACTGCTATGAGTCCAGCATCTGCCTGTACAACTTGTCTGAAACAGTACAGTAGTTCAAATAACTATTAGCACAGTTAGAACCAACACCATGAGGGGCAGAGAGCAACAGACCTCTCCTCATCTCTTGAACACCTCCACAACAGCATCTCCTTCCAGCTTCTATGTCCAAACAGAAGTTCTCCTTGCTGACATTGTAACCCAACCTGACACATGGGCAATGCAAAACCCACTTTATCCTACAGGAGAATGAGTGCTTTGTGTGACCACAGAAAATTAATTCCCTACCAAAATCAAAGTCTCTAACCAGACAGCAAGAAAAAATAACTGAACAATCACTTACTTAAAGCTCTTTCATTTTGAACAGTTATTTAGCAGCTGAGCAAGATTTCTCAGGCTTCTGGATCTACTTCTTTAAAAACAACGTAGCTGCCTGAGGGACTATGTAAGGTAATGGCACTATCCTCATATCCTGTACTCTCCCTTGGATTTCAGAAGTTCACAGACTATAAGCATAATTACATCAGCGTACTTCTTCCTCTATTCAGAAATGAAATTTTGTATTGCTAAACAGTCTTGTTCTCAGGTGTCTCAGTTGACTCTTATGCCACTCTCAGTGCCCTCTTATTCAGCTGACATGGTGCCACAGTAGTAGCATTAGAAATATTTCTGCTGTCTTTCTAAAAATGATTTCATAACTCCATTGCAGGCAGACTTATTAGCAGTTAACAGTCTGATAATTTCAGAGGATCACATATTCAGTAGGATCCTGGAAACAATTTGTTTTCATTTTCATTTTTTCCTCATTTGTTTCTCATTTTCTTCTATCATTTATTCTCATCAAAAAGTCTGCTGAAATGTAAAGAAAATCTGTTTTATGTAATGTTATAGCTTTTTCAAACCAGAGCAAATATTTGCAGATATTCTATGTTTTAATTAACTGGCTATGGTCTCCTCAAAGTGTGTACATAGCATTGGTCAATTTGCAGAAGAACTCCACTAAGGAATGTGTCTGTTTGTTTTTTCCTCTTTTGTGTATGTAATATTTGCCATTACCTGGTATATCAGATTAGGAGTGTTATATGAATACACAGATTCTGGCAATGAAGTTTGGAAGTAACTGTGTAGATTCTGTTCGTCATGTTTCTATGGTTATTCATAAATATTATGGCCAACCTCAGTCAATATATGTCATTTGCAAATGAAATATGTGTATTATTTTTTTCAAATTACTAAAAGCTGTTTTCTTTCAAAACTCATTTCAAAGTACTCAGAAAACTACAGTCAATTTTTTATTAATATAATTTAAAGGATGCCCAATGCAAACACAGTTACTCAGTGCCAACACCTTCATGTTTGGACCGGTACACTGCTTTTATGCATCGTTTACCTCTGCACTTGATTTGGTGGGAAGGAGAAGCGGGAGAAGGGGGAAAGCTACAAATTTAAAAAAAAGAAAAGAATCCTCAGGCAATTTCTTTATTCCCTGACAAACTAGTGCACTGCCTGGAAAATTAAAAGAAATCTGATCTGTAGCTCCAGTGGAAACCACTTGTCATCTATTGTCCAGATATAAGAAATGTTATTTTTCCTCTTCCATACACGCTGAAAAAAGAAATACAGCTGAATGCTTTGCAGGGACTAGCAGGCCTCTAGAGACCAAATGTAATCATCCACTGGCTTTCTGGATGACACAAGCCATGGAATTTCACCCAGTTATTCCTGCATCAAGCCTATAACTCCTGCTACAGCAACAAGCGCGGTCATCAGAAAGACATCCATTCTTGATTTAAAGACTTTCAGTCCATGTTTCTGGACAAATTTTTCCAAAGTTGTTAAATGCCCTCATTGTTACAAATGCAGCCTTATCCCTGCTCTCATTGGATCCTCCTTTTTCTAGTGGTTGGCTCTTGTTACACCTTCATCTGTCAAGTAGATAAAACTCCACAGTGCGCTCTTTTGACAGCATAGAAAACCGTATGCCATGAGCAAGCCACTTCTCAATAGAGTGAAGAGCCTGAACTGCTTCTGTCTTTTGATGTAAAGGAGTACTATTTACTTACTCTACCTTATCCTGCCTTCAAGTAATCAGTAAATGGAAATAGTCTGTGTATAAAGAATATGTCATGACTTACTGCAAAAATAGCTGATACCTGGTTTAATCTCTCCAATATTTAATATATCATTAAGGTTAATATTATTTTAAGAGTTATGAACCTCTCCATATACTTTCACCTCCATCCCTCACACTTGCCAGTGTAACTGGAGCAGATAAAATACCAGTATAAGCTGTCAACATCTAGGACTCACTGTTATCAAAAGACCTCCATAGACTTGCAAACATTTGATCCTACCTCACAGAGACATTGCTCTGAGCCAGAGTATCCACAAGCAATGCATTAGTCTGTGTACTTCCCTGCTTATAAATTAAAATTGGAAAGCAGGAAGCGACTGTTCACCTTTTGGATAGGAATAGAGCTGAACAATAAAATAATTTTCTTGGAAAATCTCAATTTCTCTTCTTTTGTTTGTGAGTAGCTTGAGATATTCTCAGATTCTTTTGAGAGGACTTGTGAACGTCTTTGACATTTTCCTCACAGAACAACTTATGTGAGAAGTTTTTGTTAAAATTTTAGTATTTAATTTAGTACACTACACTGTGCATGTTGTCAACAAAAATGTACTATTTCTATCCAATGATTAGATACTTAGACCAAATCTACAAAGGTTGAATTAAGAACATTACACAGAAACAGTAAGTGTTTCAGCCTGTGCTTGAGCATTCACACATAGAATTATCTTCTTATAAATGTTATAGGAAAGTACTAGAAAGAAGAGACCAGAATGCAGGAGGCAAGTTTTGATGTGCGACTTAGCTCAGGATGAGAAGAGACATGCAATAGGGATGCATATGTGGCTGATACACATATGAAATCCTGTTTCTACCAGCACTTCTTGGTTGCTGCATGGTACATTACTAATTGCACTATAACTATGCATGCTGCTTCATGCATGTTCAAAAAATATGGCTACATAGGTATTATGAACAGGTCTGAATTGAAAGCCATCTTTATACCACCTGCTTAGGAGTAGAGAACAGGGTCAGGATGTGGACAGCCAGCTGGCTCACACTAGAGTAGCATTTAGACTGACTTTAGATTTATTTGGAAACACTTTGATAACTGGCATCTCTATAACCACAGGAGCAGAGCCATGAATTACAGACACATGCTTCTCATTCTGATGAATTTGTAAATGGAGGATATCACTCCATATTTCCTATATAAAAGTACCCTTTTTAAAAGTAGCCTTCTTTCTACATTTAGAGCTTATTCTGGAACTCTCTTAGCTAGTGTCTGAATACAGTTCAAATACAGTCCCATTGCTGACATTTGCGCATCCTTCTCTTCAATGTTTTCTCAGGCAAAATTCCATTGGCTTTGAGAAAGATTTTGCTTGAGCAAGAACATCAGATTTGACCTTTCAATTGGACAGTGACAACTAATAACAGTTCAAAACAGATTTCTCTTCTTTTTTTTTCTGACACAATTCAAAAAATCTCCACCTATTACAGTATGTTTGCTGCCACCGAAGCTCTGTTCTCCCAAAAATAACAGAAATAAGCTGTTTTTTTCCAAAGCTACTTTAACATCCCTTGAAGAACCTCAACGGAGTTCAAAAGTTATTGAACCAGCAACTTTGAGAGCCCATGCTTGCATCAAATCCAGCAGCACAGTCAGAAGTATCTTTTTGCTGTACAAGTAGAGGCAAATAGCTACACATGCAATTATTTCTGTGGAAGAGGAAGGCTGTCAACTCAGGTCCTGTCCAGTCCTGTATCTGTTAGTAAATGTTTTTTTTCTCCTTCCAACCTCAAGACAAATAAGGGAGATCATGTGGTTCAGTGTCCAATCTAATCTCTTTCCTGTGTAAATCTTGTGAATTGCTGTCTAAACAACTGTTCTATAGAGCAAGATCTTTGACTTGACTGGCTGCACATGTCATAGGGCCAGGTCAGATAGATATCTCTTCACTTATCCCATGAATGTGAGAGAGAGGCCAGTAAAATTTTCATGTTAAATTTATGCTTCCTTAATTAAACTATTAACTATATGTAACAACAAAACCTGCCGGTGAAAGGGAAAAGGTGACATGACACTAAAGGAGACCACATGGAGTTTATGCAAGTTTATGAACTAGTCCATTATTTCATTCATCCATTCACACTTTATTTTAGGACATTTAAGTCATAATTCCACTTTCCAAAACAGTCTGAAGCTCTTTCATCTTTCCAGTGGCTTAAGAAAAAATACTGAAGTATGCCCAGCTTACCATGCCCTCAAAGCTGAACTGGAGGTACTCTACATTCCCTTTCAGACTTACCTGCTGTTGAAGCCTGAGTAAAATCTTGGCCTTTTGCAAGACAATAGCAACATTCCCACTCATTTCATCAGAACCAAGGTTTCCCTTCTCATATGTCCTATTTAAGACTAGATAACTTAGAAAAGCTGTAATTCTGGGTTGTTTTTTTCCTTTCTAAAGTCCAGTAAGACAGTGTAACTATCATCACATAGAGGAATTATAAGTCATAATTTTGGAGCCTGTTCTTTTACCAAAAATACTGCCTGGAAGGCTGGAATCTGTATCCTAACAAGGAACAGTAAGTCATGAATTTAAATCAACTACACCAGTCATCACTTGTGGCTTAGGGAGAAAAGAGTTGTCCAAATGCTGCTTAAGTCAGTTCTAGAGTTGTGTTGCATTGTGAGTTAACAATGGAGAACAATACTGCATGGAAGGGCATATCTTTTCCAATTTTCTTGTCTTTTCAGTTTGTATTTCACCAGAAATTCTCATGTTTTAACATTTATATTAGTTCTAGCACAGAGCTTGCACAAGTGTTACATACCTGTCCTGGTTTGCTTTGCCCATTGTCTCTCTGTCTTGTTAGTATTTTCTTTCAAGCATAAGGAACTCTAACCATGTCTGTATCTGTTTCTTTGAGATTCTTATTATGTTACTCAGGGAAGAAAGCTGGACCTGTAGACAGTGTGCTGCCCCACATCTCAAGAACTGCTGATGAAAACTAATTCTTCTGTACTTTGTATTATTTACTTGATCTTTCTACTCTATGGTGCCACATTTCAGTAGCACATGAGGACACTGATGCATGAAAATCAGAGAAAATTGAGAACACTCACATTGCCCATAGAAAATTCTCTGTGTCTATCTGCCTTGTCTTTGGAATTAAGAATTCTGCTTTGGCATTGTTTCTTATCAAGTGCATTGATCCACGATTTTCAGATCAACTTATTTCACAGCTTTTTATTGTTATTTGGTATGATGCAAGCTGGATAGAGATTGAAGGACATTGTCAATACTGAAAAGATCAATAAAGAGGAAGATTTTATAGTGTTTCCCAGCATTGTTGTCTCTGGAAGACCTTATATTGTCAAATCCTTTCCACAGAATGACAGAATTGTAGGCATTGATAGCAATCGCTGGGGTTCACCAAGTTCAACTCCCCCATCAAAGAAGGTTCCCTGAAGCAGTTTGCAGAGGAAAGCATACAGGTGAGTCTTGAATATCCTCAGAGAAGGAGACTCCACAACCTCTCTGTGCAGCACATTGCAGAGCTCTGTCAACCTCACAGTAAATAAGTTCTTCCTCATATTTGTATGGAACTTCCTGTGCTGCAATTTTTTGCCTGTTACTCATTTTTGAAAATAATGGTTTATTTTCAAGTCTCTCCCTCCTCAGGAACACAGCTGTAATTTTCCTTGCTATCTTTAAACTGATCTCTATGGGTTCATGACTAAAACCAGAGACAGTTTTTTCCTTTTTTGATTAGCGTTACTTACAGTAGCTATCAAAAAACAGACCATCTCTTTGTGCTCTGTAAGTCTGTACAACACCTAGTACAGAGGAGCTTCATACATCATATATTCTAGTTACTTCTGTAAGAATTACTTCCGTGAGATTTTTCAAATCTGACAAATTTAATTTGACAATTTCTCTCTTCTCCAGTAATTGTTTTAAATCATGCTGCATTACAACAGCTAGCTGACAGAAGGAAAAGGGGTTTTAAGTGCTAACTAGGGAGAATAGGCTGACTAGAAGGACAGCTCTAGAAAACAGAGTACCTAAAATACTGCCAAATCAACAGCCAGTTGGAAATTTACTTCTGTAGTATTCTAATTCCCTTTCTAGATTACATTCATCTTCACGTTTGCAGTTCTACTATCTTTTAATCTTTTAGCTGGTCACTGTAAATCTTGAAATCATTATAACAATGGAACTGAACCATACCAAGGCATACATTTGACAGGACTGAAAGCTGTAAAACAGGAAGTCTTTAAGGTAAGTCGAAGGCTCAGAAAGCATCACACAGGGGCCCTAATAACTACTGAGCTGTAGAGTTACCAGGTTTGCCAAAAGCAACAGATTTCTTTCTGATCTCAGTGCAACTGCTTCCACACAAATCACATATGGCGACAAGTCATAGGGATTATGTTATCTATGCCTCCTCTGTTTTCTCCTTGTGTAGATTCTTATATTTTGACACTAATTCTCTTCCCCTATAAATGACCTCGTATATTAAATTTATAGCTTTACAGCTAGGGTTAGATAAGTACTATTTGTTCTAGTATGGAATATGAAATAAGAAGGAGTGTTCTTTAATGGTTTAGGACAGACATTACTGTTTAGGAATGGAAACAGCCTCCACCCATCACTAGAACAACAAATTGGGAATCCCATATTTCGTCTTGGCTGTCTGAGTGAACAAATCAAGAAACCTTTCAGTGGCTCCAGTTCAACCATCAATAAAGAGGAAATCTGATCATTCCTGTTCCTTCAGAGGAAACCAATCTGCATTAAGCACTTACATATTAACATACAAATTCCTATAATGCATAAATCTGTGTCTCAGCAGTAACTTCTAAAAGTTAAATCAGCTCGCTGTTCAGGAGAATGGCTCAGAGTCCAACACTCCCATCATACTCTAAACATGTTAATTGTTACCCATGCAGCAGTTGCCACAAGTATCTTTGGAAGTGGCGGGCACTTAGCTTGATTGCCACAGGCATAGTATGCTTTACCCATTTCCACAAAGAATGCTGCAGATGCCATAGCGCTGTTCACTGTCAGAAATGGAAAAAGAGTTTTAATAAAAGGTTATTGCAACCATTGTGTATGTATCAGTGTGTAAAGGCTTCAGGAGAATGGACAGAACATTTCTGCAACCCCGCTTGAAAAGTTGATTTGCCTAACTTTAAATTTCCATCACTTTACCACTTAATGATGCACAAGATGCTGAATTTGCCTAGTTTCACAGATTGTTACTGGGCATATATACTGCTCATCACTAGAAAGTTATAAAACAAAAGTATTATGATTATGCAGAGAGAAATGATGAAATAGAGGGAGAATTCACAGTCAGGACTCACTAATAACTTTGGGCGAAGAGTAAAATTCAATAAACAAACACTGCACAGGCCACTTTGTCCATTCTAGAGACAAATTATGATTATGGCAGATGTAAGAAGACTAACATGTTTTTTTTCTCTGCTTCTTTCCCATTCATTCCCCACTCAATGATTGCAGCATTTTGGCTTCTATTTTCTTGCTAAAGAAAGCAAAGTGAAATAAGCAGGACACAAGACCAAGAGTCAACACACCTGGGCTTTTCTCTTGGGTATACTATTGACCTACTGCTTAACCTTTTCCATCACTCTGTGGAAACAAATAACACCTTTATGTGTCTTTATTTCTGTTCCTACACTTCACATGTTGTATGAGCAGAACTGTCCCTACATATGCAGATTGTAATGCATAACAAATCCCCTGTCTTGGTCAGGGTCTTGATATCCTCAAACACTAAAATAAAACAAATAATGATTACAAAATGTCCAAACAGTGCTCAGAGAGGAAAATTTGTTGGCAGAGAAACCTGTAAAGAAGTGTCATTCCTTCCATTTTCACTTCCTCTTGCTTGTTCAACATTCAACTTTATATATTAATCCCACGATTATTCATAAAAAAACTAAGAGCCATTTAGTGGTCATTTTTCAAACCTAATACTGGAACAGTCCTCATCTGGGCAGTGTACCCACTTCTTAAATTAAAAGCTGATTTTCTGAAGACTCAGTCATGGTCAATGATAATGCAGTTAATAGATCACACAGTTTGAACTGGTAAAGGATGAGAAGCAAACAGAAAACAGCCTGTTACCTTAGAGTCATTTAATCTTCTCCTACATTTCTCTGTCAGGCTTCTTTGAATGTTGCCTTCAATTTCTGGAAACTAAAAAAAAAAAAAAAGAAAAAAGAAAATTAAAACTTGATATCACATGATTCATTGGAAAAGTAAGGAATAACGAGGGTTATACTGGTTATACTGTAAAGCTAAAACCTCTCCCTAGTACATACTCTGCAATATGATGGGACTTCCAGACTGTCTCCACAGCACAAAGGTATCCATCCTCCCCTCCACGCCAATGTCAGTTTGGTGAAAAACCAGGATGGATAAATGAAATCTTTGTTGCCTGTATCATTTTTTTCATTAAATTGAGATCTAGACATCTTACAAATAACCAGGAGAAAAGCAATAGCAAAACGTACTTAAAACATTCAAAGCCTGTACGAGATGCTGATTATCCGTACCTCTCTGCAGCTTCCTCATAGTCACTATAAATCATACATTTGTGAATGCTTATGTTTTTAAAAGAGGAAGATATTTTCTACAATAAAATAATAGGGACTGTGATGTATATAGGAAAAGTGTTTGTGTATATATATATACACACACACACACACATATATACATAGATGTAGGCTGCTCCAAAACTAATGTTTTCTATTTATTTCTGCAGAAACTATAGCAGATCCAAAGAGCACAGTAGCGCAGTTTGATAAACACTCAGCTACAAAACGCTATTTTTCCACATAGTCACCACCATTAAGCCACGCATTTTCACAGCAATGAACACGAGTCTGCATACCAGCACTCATAAAAAGCTGCAGTAGTAGAAGCGAACCACTGTCACTGTTGCCACTACTAAAATGCACCACCCACCACCTCACTGTGCTCACATCCACTGTTTGGTCTCTATAAACGTTCAGCAAGTGTCAGCAAATGTCAGTAAGTGTGATATTTTTCACATGGAGGAATTCAGTTACACAACTCCACGTCAGACGCCATCTTGTCAGACTGCCCTGCTGCTGCCATCTGTTGCACAGCAGCAATATGTGACAGCATATTGGCTACTGGTGGGAGGATTCACCCTTGACTGCCATTTCACCAACTGAAATATCCATCTCTGATGTCGTGGCCCAACATAATAAAATAAGAGGCATTACTTTTGGAATAGCTTCTGTATAAACACATAGTATCATACATATATACACAGGATTATATATGTGTATATATGCATACATAATCTTATGTGAAAATGTCAAATAAAAATAGCATTTTTCCCAAACTTACCATTTAAAAAGCAGCTCTTTTTTTCTTTAATATATAACAATGATACAACCCAAACTTTGACTCCAAATGTTAGCAGATGTGAATCCTCTAGCATAAAGTATGGTGTAGCACACTGAACCCCTGATTCTCAGACTATGCTTTAGAGTTCGCTCTTGTGTAAAACCTCATCAGAAACAAAAAGGGCCAAATGAATCTGAAAACACACTGTTCTTATGAAGCAAGGTAATATCTTAAGTTCAGTCATCTAGCCAGTAAATTGTATAACAGGAAAATCCAAGTTGAAATATTCAGTCTGCCAAAGATTATAAATTCTTTGTTTTGCTTTGGAAACAAATGCACAGCAGAGACCAGAGTCATAGAGCTAGAAAAACATAACAAAGGCTTTGTTTGTAAGGGGATGGAACCACTGCTCTCTGGTCAGAGATGAGGTTGGCTGATGTGTTTTCCACAATAGTCAATCGAACAATTTCAGCACTCAATCCTGGCCAAATACTAATCTACTGAATTTATTACATTTGGTTTTCTAAATTAAAATTACTGTCAGTAACGTATGTGTGATAAACAGCACTGAACACGTGACAAGAAAAGTAGCTTGTGAAAAGCTGGGCAAATTACACTGTTGGAGGAGCCCAGAGAACTACGAAACTGCATACTGAATATTTTCTTCCTGAGAAAAAAAGCATAACAGCTTAATGAGGTTATTTGTTAAAAACCCCTCTGTTCACCTCAGTAATGGTCTGTGCAGCCCAGGTCTGCAAATGTCGTTGGTTTGACCAAAGCAATACTATCATCTAACAAAGCCAAATTTAATAGGAAAAATTCCACGGTAGCCAGAAATAATACACATACATGCATACAAAAGAATATCCCAGCTTAGAATTTCTGCTGATTTGTTTGTTTGTTTTTAAGATTTCCACTGTCACAATCATAAATATTCTCAAAACAAAAGCTGATACAACTATGTAGCTACATGGGCTGAGACGGGTGAAATCCCAGACCACTGAACACAAGGCATTTGCAGTTCTGCAGCCCCACCGCATCATTCAGCATCTTTGGTCAATAAAGTTTCTGGTAGTCACTGTATGACCTAATTCCTATTTTTTCACAGAAACGTTCTTCTCTTTCACCACCATGTGTTCTCTTCAGAAAAGCAGTCCTGAAAACAGCAAGTCTATTCATACCTACTTGAATAAAAGTGAATGCCAATTGGTTGCCCATTTCATGCTTTCACTTTGATTTGTGCCAAACCATTTTTTGACGTGATTTCTACACAGAAAGGGAAACAGGTCTGGGCTTAGTTGAAACACGTCACACTGTACATATACCCTAAAAGAGTTGCAAATTACCAATTTCCAGTGTTGGGTTGGTTTTGTTGCTTTTTGTTTTTCCAGTTTTTTTTGTTTGTTTGTTTTTTTGTTTGTTTTTTTTTTTAATTATCATAGAATGGTTTGGGTTGAAAGGAACCTCAAAGATGATCTAGCTCCAACTCCCTCCTTTGAAACCATCTAGTTCCAAATTTGTTGACAGCCAATGACTAAATCAGGCACAAGAACAGGTTGCCCAAGGCCCCATCCAACCTAGCTTAGCCATTTTTTTCCCAAGTTCTGCAAATGCTATGAGTGAACATTCAAAGTAAAATTTTAATGAGGGATTCATACAAAAACTGATCCTCTATTACTGATCCCAGAAAGCTTTAGGAGTTTTAGGAGCAGGCCAGCCAGGGTCTTCTTACCTTCCCATGATATCATTGCTTCCAGGTAATATTCCACAGTAGAAATAAAAACAAGTAAAGCAGGACCTCAGATATGCTATGTGTTGTACTCAGTCAGCCCATGCCTAGAAACTGCCATGTGAAAACCAGGCACTAAGAGCTGGTCATAAAGACTACCTGTACTCTCGGTGGTGACAGGTGCATTTCAAATAGCAACTCATCCCGTTCATGAGATGGGATAGGATGTCTCTGTACACACCCATCTCCCTTTGCTCTCTGGAAAGTAACTTAGAAAAAGTAGTTCACTGTTTTACTGGTGACTAGTACTAGATAAGAAAAAAAAAAAAAGTCTAACGCTAATAACAACAACAAAAGACTTCCTCTCCTCTACTTGCCAGTAAAGACAAACGAGGTTAAAACTGTCAAAATCACTTGCTCAAGGTCACATAAAAGGTTTATCAGAAAGCTAGGAGTTAAAACTCAGTTTTTGGGGGTCAGCCCTCTATTACTCATGGTGAAATAGTGAAAAAGTTCTCACTGCTTTCCAACAAACAAAAATAGAGAAGAAATACACAACTGATTTCACACTTGTGCTTCTTATCCACTTCTCTGTGAAAAAAAACAGCATCCCTGTTGTTTTCTTTCTTCCTGACCTAAGTCAAAGTCAGAAATGTAGTCCACATTTTCTGTTTTCTTGGCATTTATTCTTAGAGACATTGTTTATGTTGTTAATCTCACTAGGGCCTGAACCTTCAACTGAGATCAGTGCAAGACTTGCAACCAACTTAATGAATTCTGTGTAACGTCTTACAGCTATTTTAATGCAAAAAGCAGAAATCAGACCTGAATTTTCAAGGAGCAGGTTGCTAATGTTCTTATTCAAGCACAAAGGGAACATCATCTTTCACATGACTTTTGTTCCTGTGAAACCAGCTTCACAAATCTCACAGCTGATGGATCTTTGCTCTTTCCAAATCTGGGATAAACAGAATTAGGAATCTGCCTGTGTTTTCTTCTGTTTGACTTTTATCATTCTATCTGTTTGGCTAAGAAATCAGCATAGAGAAAGTAGGAGTAGAAGCGCCTGTGCAGAAAATTCTCTGAGCAAGCATTTGGCTCACTATCTCCAGAAAAGTTATTTAATGGTGAATTATTACAAATCAAATGGTAGAAAAACAAACAGTGAAAATCAATTCTTCAAAGATTTAAAATGATATATAAACCAAGACTGAAACTCATTCTCCAGTAGCTTGTTTGCATCAGGACATCATTACTGATGACATTTAAAAACAGAAAGTTCTTCTCAGTTCCCCAGAGGAGAAGACTCAAATACAGGTTCCTCAGAAAGAACCATGTGGACAAAATGCAGTTTGATCCTGGTCTACACCTGTCTTTTTCGCACTCAACCCCTGGGGCTGTTTGACCACCTGTACTTCAGCCACCTCTCTTTCAACTCCGATGACCTTTCTCCCTTGGTTATCGCACTGTTTCTAACATCGCCCTTAAAACAATCACTCCCAGTCTCAAGAAACTCTCAGTGGAAGTCAGAGAAATATTTTTATAGCCTCCACCAATATTTCATTTTGAAGATGGGTGCTGCACTGAGTTCAGGGAGGGGGAATATGGCAGCTATGCTATTATTTGGATTTAGCTGCTAGAAGGTTATGTGGAGCAGAGAGAGTTAAAAAAACAATTGACATTTATGTTTTTAAGTTGACATTAACATAATGGAAACAGTGTGCAACTCCCATCTCCCCAGCCATCAAGGGTCTGTCGGCCTTAGTCAGTGTCCCAACGCCCTCTCACTCATCCTCCTTAAAGTAAATGAGTCGTTATGAGCCTGACATTTCTTCCAGAGGCAAGCTCAGCAGGGTCCTCCTTCCCTCTAACTTGTCATCATCCAGAGTTTTATGTTTTAGTAACTTGAAACATCCTGTAAAATCTATCAGGATTAGTTTCCAGTATAGAAGCACTTGTACTTGATCCAAGCTAATCAAATGTTCTTTAGATACTAAGCCCCAGGGTTTAAACGAGCACACCCAACCTATTAAGCAAAAATGACCTTCTTAGTGTGGCTACTATATCCTCCTTTTTGACCCCTTTTGACACAAATTTGGCTGAGATAAGACAGTTAAAGCCATTATGAAAAGGCCAAAAATAATACAGTAAGTGTGTCCCTGATCCCACTAGAATGTTATAAGATGAAAAAAAGCTGGGTTTTTTCAGACGAAACTAGGCATTTTTTAAATAGTAGTCAAATGAGCTTTTTAATTAACATTTTGTTTTTAAACTTTTATTTCAGTCTTTCCCAAAGGAATTACTATCTAAATTAAGGATTTTAGAAGCTCATCTTACAATCAAACACAGGTCTGAACTTACAAGTCACATGTGACCTGGCAGTCAAGAGGTTACGGTGAGTAAGAAGGCAGACCACAGAAAACCAATGAACAGGAAACTTTGGTCTAGTGTTGATGGAAAAGTTTTGGATTAGATGGATGCAGTACTGAATAACTTATTTCAAGCAAACAGCTCTCACAGAACTTTCTGACCCTTTTATAGAGGAAACACTGAAGACATATGATGTAAGATTTCAGAGGTGCACATGTTAAGCAGCAAAGTCTTCTTTTGAGTTATATGCAGAGGGATCTGTGTTTACACAGCTATACGGAGCAAATTCCCCTTCTTCCATTCACAGACTCCACTGACTGACTGACTTCCTTGATTTCAAAAAACAATATTTATTATTCCATGGATGTTGCTATAATACTGAGCATGTCTAAATGCCTAGACAATTTTACAGAATTTCTGGAAGGCCCTGAATGTACAACATTAGACAGTCCCACTCAGTGCTCTATTAAAATCACTCTGCACAGCCACAGAAACAGCCTTTTTCAGGAGCTGGCAATCTAAAAAAGGCAAAGCATTTCAGTCACATTAAAATTAATCCAACCCAATCCATCACTTTCCATATTTTTGATGGGGGAAGACGTTAAAATCAGAACTCCACATATAAAAGCAAGCTTCTATCTCTAGATAGATAGATACTAAGAGACAGCAAATAAAATGGCTTAGAACTGTTCTCTTCTAAAGCCAGTTCTAAGACTGCATGAGGTTGTGCTGCCTTAACTCAGTATAAGCCTGGATTCTGATGAACAGGAGGTTAATTCTAATTCTCCCAACTAAAAAGAGACACAATTTGTCAATGAAGAACATAGAGAAGGAGGGTGCTAGCCTATTAAGAGGAACTGAATTCCTTGAGTGAACTTAGGCTTGATTAAATTTCTGAAAATATAACGTAACATTAATAGCAAATTTAAACTTTGACCAAGTTTAGCTCTTTCGTTTCCATTGGAATAAAAGCAAGTATGTCTCCAGAGTAAAATGAACAAAATAAAAAGTATTTTTAAATTGGTCAAACAGTCCAGTTCTCACTAGGGAGGTTGTACATACAGTTCCATTCACATTAATTGTAAGCATCAGTCTAAGAAAACATGTGTGATCGGTTGCTACAACTCAGCTGATGACTGGTAACTTGATGATGTGCTTGAGGCTAAAATCTAAGGGCAGGCTCCTGTTCTGGCTCAGAGTTGACTGATGTTTAAAAGGATATTAATTTAAGTTAATACCAAGGGTGTTTGGATTAAAGAAAAACAATGAAAAATGAAAGCTGATAAACTCAAAATATATAAATTCCAGGGAGGAGTGTCCTCCTCATCCTTTCTTTTTTGGGTAAATCTACCCTCTTTGGTACATTTTCTTATTGTGACAACAGTGCAAACATTCCAGGTATTAACAAATCTGGAGGCATGGAAAAAAGGAAAATGCTTATACAATGGTTTGACCTTATCAATACTATTATTTAACTTTCACTCATAACAAAACTCATCCAAAAAGACCAAACCACCACTAAATGGACAGATTCTCTCCTGTTGTTAATCAGTATAGCTTGCACATACGTATCAGCAGTACACTTGCTAAAACAACAATAATTCTGGAACAAGGCATTTAGAACCAATTCCTTTTTTTTTTCTTCATAGAATAAAGGAGGAAATTATTTTCCAGGCAAGTATTAGATCTATATTGCTAATAATTATAATAATATTTTGTAATACAAAAATTATCACAAGATTTTGGCAAGGAGAGGAAAGAGAAAAAAAGAGAAAATAACTTTTTGTAGAACTTCCATGCTATTTTTCTCATCATAACTTTGTGGTTTTATGACATGAGATTTATTCCTAGAAGTCAGATGTTAAGAAATATCAGATCACATTAAGAAGCAAATTATCTTTATCTTCCTTCCAGATCTAGATCACCAGATCTTGGCCACAATTACTCACGCTAATATAGTTTTCAATCATAAAAGTCAGTACTTGCTGATTCTGTTAAGTTTTGCCACATTCAGACTACGTTACTTGCCTTAAAATTCCAAGAAAGCACATGCTTTGTTTGGAAACATACAGAAATAGCATGCTTGGGTGTAATTTATCTGAAGCTAATTTAGAGATTAATTTTGATATTGTGGCAACAGTGTAGGTAGGCGTGGGATGGGAGAGACTGTAGGATCAACACCATGGACCATTCATTATGCTGCCACGGAGCTACAGGGAGAAACAGGGTTGCTGTTCGGAGGAGGGAGAATTTACTGCTGGAAAAGGACTGAAGGGTGTCTTGGAACAGAGATCAGTGTCAAAGGGGAATCCTGCTGTGAGGGATTTACTGGTCCCAGAAACTGCCTCAGTTTTTATTACTATTTATAATTATAAATAAATGAGAGTAATTTTTAAATCTTTCCTTTCATAGCAAAATCCCAAGGTCATGGGAATTATCACCACCACAAACACATGATGAAGAAGATGATCCAAAAATCTGCAACCACACAGGGCCTGTGAGCTCTGGCTCCCTCCCATTCCTTCTCCCCCTCTCCTCAACATACAAAGCTGATGCAGTACTGGCAGAGAAACCAGCATATCAGAACACAAGTCTTGTGCTTCCCTGCGAGATCCTTTCTGGTTACTGCAGGCATTCATTTGATTTCTGCTTGCTCCACTGATGCTAACATAGCTGTGATTGCCATGGGGCCCCTTGTCATCATCAGCAGCTGGGATTAGAACCCAGCTCAGACAGTGCATTGTGAGCAACAGCTGTGCTTGGAAGAGCACTTCCAAGGTGACCCTAGTTTTCAAGAGAAAAGCCCCTCATTTTCTAGGGAAGAAACGGTACACTGGGAGACAAAGCCACAACTACTTTGAGAGACAGCAAGGAAAGAGTCCAAGGAGTGAGATAGGCATGATTATGACAGTCTGGGTTCCGTGACACGCTGGCTTTTTCCTTGCCTCTCACCTTTCAGCTTTTTTTTTTCCAGCAGAACTCAATCTTCACATCCTTCAGCACTTGTACTCCAACACTTCCCAGGATAGCCAGATCAACCTGTGAGAATTTTTTCCTGCCACATACTGCATACCAGTATCTTATATTACTTTCACATCCACTGGAGCTCATCTTACTCTTTTACACTGAAAGGAGATTCAACTGCTGCTCAAACTACCCACATCCTGTAAAGTTTGAAGAGCTCTGTCCTTATCAGTACTTCATTGTAAAGAAATGATTCTGCTGGAAATTTGGGAATCATCTGAGAGAGAGTGAAAGCCTACATGCTACCTTCAAAACGTGACAAGTAGAGAATCCAGTTCATCATAACTCTAGTCACTCCCTGGGTGTCTCACTCCAGTACTAATCCCCAGCTGGGATAACACACCACTCACCATGAGTAAGCACTACAACTCAGTGAAAAGTTTCCTTAGCATTCGCTCCTTTGTCAATGACTAATCAGGATGTAAATCCAGGTATTCTTCCTACCTTTCTGAAATGCAGGCAGTACACATGATTACATCATAGTGGAAACATTACTCCACCAACTACCGTTACCAGCAACTGTGTGCATTGCTCCTTCTTCCTGTCTCTTCTGAGTAACTGTGTACTAGCAGGTGCCACAGATCACCTGCTACTTACAGCTGAGTTGGATCTACCCCTGAACCTATGACAGACAAAATTATCTTCACAACCATTGTTCCCTACCTTGTATTAGGAAAAATGGTTATTTTTACTGGTCTGTCTTTCAGATGTTTCTGTGTGCACTATGAATCAGGACATTGGCTTGTCCCAGTAAAAGCATCACCTTTTAATTCCCACCATCCTGGATAACAAAAAAACAAACAAACAACAACAAAACAGCAAAAACAACAACAAATTAGTAATTTTCCTCTTCTCATTCTTAGAAGTGAACCACATGATACTCATCTTCAATGTGTTCCAAGACTATTGCTTCTGACCTGGCAGATTTTTATTTTTATTTTTTGAAAGTAGCAAAAAGATTTTTCTTGAATGTATAGATACTTTCATGTTTCACAATTGCTGCATTTTATGTTGCTTAGCAAACACAGAGGAAAAAGTACAAGGTTTATTTCCGGCGAGCAGCAAATACTCTGTGAGAAATATGACAGAAGTCAAGAAAATGGCTAAGTCTATAAAAAAGAGCAGAATAGTATTATCCCAGGTATTTCTTTTTGTTATCACTGAATAACGCAAATGATGCAGTGAGAGACTGCAGATCGGCTTTTACAAACAGTTTAAGCAGACTGCTGCTAAACAGGGTTCTCAAAGGTTTCTATGAAGGTTAAGCACCAAAATGTCATTGACTGTAAGGCAGACACTTAGCAGCAGTAAGGCTATGAAAGCATTTGGAAATACATACCCCTTTTTCTGAAATTGTTAAATTTATTACTTCATAATCCCATATCATAACTTGATGTAGCAAAAAGAAATAATGCAGACACAATTTCCACAGGAAGCATGAACTTTCTGAAGTCTTGACAGGCAACAAAGCTCAAACTTTTGCATTTTAAAAGTATCCTGCGGCCTTTCAAACAAGAGAGCCTAAACTGCAACTCAGGAAATGCAAAAGGTGCTACTTGTTCCTTAATTGTAATGAGGAATCTGAGTTTTTGTTTATGGAAACAAGGATTTTTTGTTCCTCTGGTTACAATGAAGTATTTTAAATGTGAACTAAGCTCAGAAAAGTTTTTCATTTTGTCAGGACTCCAAATTTTGCTGTTTAATTTCATGTTCTAGATCCAGATGTAGCTAAAGAGAAAGAATTGTGCATTTTACTATCTGTGGGAATATGAGGCACAGCGGGATCCTGGTTTCAGCTGGGATTTCTACTGCAGTACAATCCTTTACAGTTTTCTTTTGTAAAAGGAGTTGGTTTTTCAGTTTAAGTGATCTTGAGGCTAATTCCCTTTCACTACGAAGAACAGAAGACCTTCCTGTCCAGTTCCCAAAATCTTAGTAGTGACCTTGTTTTTTTTTCATGTCAGCCAAGAAGCAACCCATCCCTGTTACCACACAAGGGCACTTGTTTAATGTTGACGGAGAAGGAAATGTACCACCTACTGAGTCACCAATGCCACATCCTAAACACCTGGCTTTTGCCTTGCTGGGCTTCCATTTAAGTACAAATCTAGAACGAGTAGAGCTGTAGAAAATGTCTATAATAAAACCTCAAACCACACAACACCTTCCTGGATGGGAGGCATATTGTGATCTAAGTTTGTGGATTTCCAGAAGAAAATTGAAATCCCTTCCAAAGCAGACCTCCAGACATGAGTTATCCTTTCTGGTTTTGTCCAGTTTCGGGGATAACGACTGCAAGTCACAGCCCAACACAAAAAATTAAATTAGTTTCCTTGAAGTCAAAAATAAAATCAGAGCTAAAAAACATGTTTACAGCAACTGCAATTTTGCAAAATTATGGCCAAGTCTACCACGGCTTTAGATGCCTCCCTCTTGGCCTAACTACCTCTGTAAGCATTGGCCTAACTTCCTTCTATTCTCAAAAGACTTCTGAAAAACAAAAACAAATGACAACAACAAATATTTCTTAAAGCCAAATTAAAAACATTTCTTACACGTGAACTTTCTGTCTGTTAGACAACAAATAATTTGCCGCTCACAGTACGTCCCACGGCTGATAAACAAAGCAGTATTTTACCACTCTATTGCAAAACACCGTACAACATGTTTTGGGAAATAATAATTCATTGAAAAAACATCATCTAGAGCAATACAATGCAGCAGTAATCACATGAATGTGCTACATCCTGTGACTGACTCTGAAGGAAACGTGGATACAGTCACAAAACATTGTGGGGCAGGAGGAAGCTCATCTTTTCTGTTGGACACCAGCTCACAGGCAGCCTGCTCACCTCTAGCTTGCCCTGACTCACCCACCACTCCTTTAATCCCCACAATGAGAAGCTCAGCCTGTGAGCAGCCCTCCCACAGGCAGGAGTACCTAAACCAACACTTTGAAGACACATTCTGCAGTGTGCTACCACAAGGCAGCCCATGGTTTCCACTAAAAAACAAACGTTTATCTACCTATAAAGCTTCCTTCCAGATGTGCTACCTTAAGATAGCTCTGTGCTCAAGCTCAGAGTCCAAAAACATGAACATGTGATTCGAAGAAAGAGGAAAGGGTAGGGAAGAGTTTAATGACACAGAGTGACAGTTCCGTAACTCACATTCTCAATGCATATAAATTTCCTTGCCTCTTTTAAACTAATGCTAGCAACCTATAATTTTCAAAAACCATATATGTTGCAGAAGGTGTTTGCTATAGCTGCTTATATATATATATATGGCACCACAATCCATCATTCCAGACGAGCACGTCATTACCTACAACAGAAAGAAACCAAGTCCACATAGACTGTCCCAGCACCAAGATCACCTCAGTACACACCAACAATAAAGCTGCTAATAATGCTTCAGAGAGACTTCCCAGCACAGACTGGAACAGCAAATCTACTTTTAAACAAGAATACAGACTTGAGACTTTGATGATAGCAGTAGTGAGTTTTCTTTTCTCAGTGCACATCCTCTTACCAAGAACTACTGACAGCACTGCATTCATGCCCCTGCTTAGAGGGCAGCAGGACTGGAGCTGAGAAATACTCAGCAAGCAACACTGGGCAACTGCCCTCCAGCAGAAACACTGACAGTAGAATATCTCAATGAAACAAGTCAACTTAATTGATATTTTCTGTTTTACAGAACAGAAGGATAAGACTCCCATGTAACAAAATAATTCTCTGTATTAGAAAATACAGAGAAAGAGAAATATATATTTTAAAAGGTATATAAAATTTTTAAAATTTTAACAGGAAGGTAAACAGTCCAATCCCTTTTTTTTTTTTTTTTCCTTTGCACTTTCTCAAAACAGTCTTCAGTTTTCTGGGAGACTTACAGAATTTCTCATAACCATCCACTTTTTATGGAATAATTATTTTGATTGTCCCTCATCAGCAGCCTGAAGTCATGTTGTGAATTCTGGAAGCGACAGCTGAAATAAATTATTTGTTCTTTGCTCAGAGCTCATCTCTCCATCCCGTGCACAAGTGGAGCTCCTGCAAAGATCCATCCTTTCCCTGTCTGAGTCAAAGTCTCTCAAACTCCTTAGAGAAGGGGCACGGACAGGCATGACGGAAAAAGGCAGTTCACAATCCTTACCCTGCAAAAGGAGCGTCAGCACCCACTTCCCACACCAAGATTAAACCCCAAACTGCAGTATAAAACAAATACAAGAGCGACAGAGGGAAGCTTGGCAAGGAGAAAAGATAAGGATACTTCACAGATTTTTCCTGAGCCTCCAGGACAGCTGCAAGCCCTGACACAAGGCTGCTTCACCTCTACAGCATCCTCTTGCATTCCTGCAGGAAACATGCTTTCTACCAGCTAAATGAAAGCACAAGGACTACAACAAAGACTTCTAGATCATATTTCTAATAGGTTCCATCTTATCTGAGTTACAGATTAACTTCAAACTCCAGCTTCTCCAGATGCAAAGTCAAATGAACCTGGCTTTAGAAGCATTACTTCGCATTTCAACCTGACACTTCACACTTAATTGAAGATGCAGGGAAGAGCCTATCTTGTCTGTGTTCCTGCTTTATGGTTTGAGTCATATGTTGCATTAGCCAGAACACAAAGTAATTGCCTTTCAACCACTTTTCCCTCACTAAAATGAACAAATTCTCTGAGGGGGCAGGGTCTTTTTTACTTTATTTTATATTTTATTGAGAAAAATAACAACTTCTAGGGGCCTTCTCATGTGCAACCTCCATACTGAAATAAGTCAAGTTATGGAGCAGCCTGGCTTCGCCTCTGTCCTCAGCTCACTCTGGTGCAGTTCTGTGCCAGAGGGATCAGGGAAGAGGCTCTGCGCTCCAGAAGTGTAGATGCTCTTCCCTTCCACCACTGTGATATTAAACCATCCAAAAAAACAGGCGGAAAAAAAGAAAAAAAAGAAAAAAAAAAAAAAGTTCAATTTACACAGAATGCCCCAAGCGCCTATAAGCGGGACACGCCAGTACTCCCAGCACATCCCTTGCTTTTCAAATCATTATTCAACTTTACAGCTCGGCGGTATAACAAAAACAGCTGCGCAGCGCTGCCGGGTCCCTCCATGAGCAAATCTCGCTGCCGCCCGCCTGCCTGCAGCTCCTCGGTGGTACGGCCAGCCTGAGAGATGCCAGGCCCTGGGTTGGCAGGCAGGGACAGCCACACACACAAAAAGCAAACATTTTGAGGATTTTCCACTGGGGAGGAAAAATAACACATCGGATCTACACTGCTACCAGCTGGCGTCGCCGTGTTTTACAGAGTTCCCCCCACACCCTGCTCACAGCATGCAAGGGTGTTTCTGCATCTCACTCTGGGCTTTTCTTCCTCAGCTGCTCCTTTTTGGGGGGTTTCCTACAGTTCTTGGTGCAGTTTTTGGAGAGGTGGAAGCTGCCAGGGAGAGCAGAATTCCACAGAGCGCCAGAAAGTTCCAGAAGGTTCCAGAGGGGCAGTGGGCTGGACTGGCAGCAAGGCTGCGGCGCTGGGCACCAAACCATCATTTGTTGCATAGTTTTCAATTACATTCACAAAGAAAAACTGCCCTCACTCAGTACCCTCAACGCTACAGTCAGGACTCACCTGCACTCCGAACCGCGGGCGCAAACCCGCCAGGAACAACGCCACCGGGATGGAGGTGAGCAGGGGCTGAGGCTGCCCTCTCTAAGGGGCACGCTCAAATTGAAAGCCGTGCTGCCGGCCGAACCCCTTGCACGGTGAGGGCTGCGAGCCCCGGGGAGCCCCCTCACACAAGAGGCGCGCACCTTCCCGCCAAACGCCCTCAGCCCGCCCTGCCTCAGGTGCCACTGCTGCGCCCCAGGGAGCGCGGGCAGCACTGGGTGCCTCCGGGCTGCGCTGCGCGGCTCGCGCTGCGATACTCGGTGTCCTGCAGCGCCACCTGCCGGTGCCTCTCCGCGCGACACGGGAGCATCTCCCAGCGCGGCAGGAGCCGGATTAAACTTTACAAAGCACCTGGCGACTCCGAAGCGACCGGTCCATTCTGGGCACTCCTGGGTTTCTGTATAACCGGGGTGAGCAGCTTTAAATGCACTTGCACGTCACAGAAAGCTGCTGCTTTCTGACCCTGTGCTCTGAAGGAGGATCGGACGAGCCACCCACCTGCCTGCTTAGCAAACCCAGCCTGACTTTCAGCTTCTTCCTTCATCTGGTTTTCTTCTTAGGCTCGATTCATCCGAACGGTGAAATCACGTTCACTGAAAGTTGCTCCTTGCTCTTAATTTACATCTGGTGAAGGCAGAGAGATTTGGATTTTTTTTTGCCTCAGTGGCTGACCAGAGATAATACAATTATGAAGAAATACATTACTTTCAAATTACATTATATCTGACGTGGGAAGGGCATTAACGTTCTTTTCTTCCTCAAAAATCAGGTGCAATACTTACTAACCCATTAAAACTGTAGACTGCCAGTACAGGCAGGAATCACTGTGGAACTACAACACTGAGAAAAACAGTACGACTTCCATTTTAACCCGACATTTACTGCCTGCAGCAGTTAAACGCAGCACAATATATGTGCTGTTTCTAAGTTTAGCACAGTATAGAGGAACGCAGAAGTATTTTTTGGTATCTCCCAGCCCTGCACTCAGGTCATTTACTTTCTATTTCTTCTTTTTAGTAGCTGTGCAGCAACTTGCAGGACAGAGACCCTGCTTCATACGGATTCCTAGTGAGGGAGATGAGCCTGCAGATACCGACAGCTGAACACAGTCAAATGCTACAGGTCTGTTCAATCACATCTCTAACTTAACCTTTTTTATCTATTGTCTTAGCTGGATTTGGAGCAGCACGTCCTCAATACCCATACCAGCCTGCATCACTTCGTATTCTGTCTGATCCCCTCTTATCCTGCTTACACTTAGTCCCACCACCAATGTAGGAATGACTAAACAAAGGAAATCTCTCTAGCTCTATAGTGTGCTTGATTTGTGGCAGAAAAGTTTCCATTTATAGGGCCCAACAAACCTCTAAGGTTCAAGCAAAGTACAAGGTGCTAACGAACAGAGCCCTGACAAACATTGTTTTCCTGTGCAGGGGCTCAGAACATAATGATTTCATTCAGCATCTACCGTTCAAGCATGGAAAGTGTTGGTAAAGAAATCCCACAGAGTTCAGATGACCATTTTCCTAACTTAAGCTTCTCTCTCTGCTCCTCCCCCCATTTGACTTCAGGGCCTCTGCCAGGCATAACATAAATATTCATCAGCTGATATTTGCAGTAGCTGCGAAGTTATGAATGAGGCCAAACGCCTTTCCCTCCTGCCCCATCTGCAAAATGGAAGCTTCTGGTCGTAGCTCATGGCCAAACAACACTTTCCAAAATCCCCAAAGTGCACTAGCAGGCTTTTCAAATTCAGTCGGGTTTTTAATGCACAAAGCAGAAATACTGTCTACCTAATATTTACTCTGGGATTACAGACAAATACATATATATTACTTCACTATACTTTTAACTTTGTGATGCCTTGACGTAATAGACAGAAGTGTTGGCAGCTCAAAATGTTGGTTGGTTTATTTCAGGGGACATGACTGCTGCAGGTTTCCTTTCTGAATCAAATACCAGACATTTGAACCATTTGTCGTGCAGAAAAGAGAAACAGCTTTAATTCTTAATGCTGGTTTCTGAACCACCTGGGTCCTTTCAGAAGGAGCCACATGCACTGGAAAACACTTTTAATAAGACTCCTATAAGCCTGTCCTGAACTCTCGATCCTGAAAAATGGAATCCCCACTGCCTGTCACGTGCTTTCCCTTTGTAGATTAGGAAGGGGCTGCTGCTTTACAAATGTTTCCTTGTCACAAAGCCTGGAATTATGCTCTCAGACCTACTGTAGATCAGTAAGACAGTGGGTATCTGACATACTCACACTAGCAAAGTCAAAAGAAGAAATATCAGAGAAGCAAGAAAATAGCGCAGATACTTTTTGAGTCTAATTGAGCAAGGTAAAAATCCAGCCAAAAAAAGTTGCACCAATAGACCCAGAAGAGGATCTTATGCAAAGCAACACTGGATCTTAGAGGCTTAAAAATCCTAAATCACTACTGTAATAGCATAATTCTGATAATGAGGCATTGTAGCTTAGGTCAAACGATGAAAATTTTTATCTCTTGCCTATTACATACTGATTTTGCCATAAATAAGACACACACAAACACACAAAGGCAATAATAAAATAAAATAAGAAGAAAAGTGATAGTCTTCAAAGGTTTTAGAGGTCTGTGATCACCTAATTTGGTTTCTACCATGAAAAACCCAGAACATGCCATCCAACAAGTCTCCAACAGTTTGTAGCCAAACAAGAGTGTATCTTCTAGAAACACATTTATTTATTTTTCATTTAAATACTACAAGGGATGGACAATTTACCACAGTCCTTGGGAACATTCCAACACTAATAACCCTTGCTGCTAAAAAAAAAAAAATACCCCATACATTGTTTTTAATACTTCCAGCTTCGAGTCTGTATGTCTTTACTTTGAGATGGAACAACCTCAACATTATCTGTTTGCTACCTCCTAAACAATATCCAGTCCTCACTCAATCTCCTTAATAATCAGCCACATACACATCTATTTGCACACAAATGTACCAGAAATTTTTACTTTTGATATTAGATGCTCCACTAAAGCTACATGCTGTTTTCTTGCAGCAAATTACTGTATTTGAAAATCCAGAGTTCTTACTAGGTTGATGACTTCATTGCTATCAGCTATTGCTATAGCTGATAGCTATTCCTACCATGCTGCTTAGGAGCATTTTGCTGGGACAACTAAAGTGTCTGTGATTGCATAGTTGAACAGTAATTAATTGACAACATATCAAAATAGAGATGAGCTGCTTCTGGCATTTACTATGACGGTCTGCCTATTGCTAGCACTGGAAACAAAAACTAAGAAAATAATAATAATTAAAAAATTAATCAAAGCAACATCTCTCTGCAATCAATGAGGAAGTGGGGAAGAGAGTGTTCACCAACTCTGAGTAGAAGAAGAAAGAAACTTCTCCTGTAGTCATTTCCTCAAGACAGCAGGAAGGTGAGATTGAAAAAAAAGCTAGCTGTGGAGAAAAGAATACAACTTACAAAAGCTGTCATCTGAATTAAAATAAAACAACCCCAAAAAAACCTAAAACACATTTACCTTGATGCATCTTGTCGTATGACATGCAGACATTCTGCTTTTGTAAAAATTTCAATTTTTTTGGAAAATGTCAGTCACTGTACTCTTCTAACCATGCAAAACAATTAAGATTGAGACATTGCTATGTGAGGACCCAGGAGAGAGCATGTTTCCAGATACACATTACTCTTCTCGTACTCACAGCTAAGAGGCTTCTAACAGGGGCAGTAAAAATTCTCCAAGATAGATTGTTCAGTACATTACAGGGAAGATTCAGTCAGAATGAAGGCTTTCTTCATGAGTCTATATGGAGAGCAAATGCACTCTTGGCTTAGAGAAGTTTACTTAGCAGCCAAAATTATTTCTTATAGAAGACCAAAGATTTTCAATCACCCCAGTAAGCAGTAACACAAGTTAATATAGAATTGTGGGCTTGATGTACTCTGCAGTTCCTTGTTCTTTGTAGATACTCTCAATCTTTTGTAATAACTGGCGTGTTCCATACATATTAGTTTACAAATGGAGAAAGGATTGAAATCAAAAGGAATAGTTTTTATCTTTATGGTAAAGGCCTTTTCTGTGATAGGCCAAAAGCATGCATCATGTTACAAGAGAAAGGTTGTCTTCTCTGGCCTGCTTCTGGTAGCTTGAGCCTTCATCTTCATAATCATTATGATGTAGTGGTCAGACCTGATGTTCTGTCTGGATTCCAGGAAATCCAGAAGGATCGCTCCCTTCCTATCCCAAAATATATTACCTCCTGAGGACTGTGTCTTGAGTTTTTTTTTCTGGGGAATTTATAGGTTGCCATTCCATGGACTGCCATTTTGACTCTAGTTCATAGTGGTGACATCATATTTGTCACCAGTAATGATGCAATACAGGACATTGTCACCTTCAGCCTCATGTTGATTCAATAGGTCCTGACAAAATTGCAAACAAATTCTGTTCCTGTGTGAACATTCATGGGATCCACCTGGCACAATATAGTGATATTCTAACACTGACACCATCATTTCCAAAGCACTGAAACCATACTCAGCACTGTACACAGTTTCCTAGTAATACTCCACAAATGAGCTTAAGAAGCTCAAGATCAAGATGTTCTTCATTCCGTGGTGTGACAACTACACATCGCCATCTGGAACATGTCTTTCACCACCCACGACCTCACTGTGCTCACATCCTCTGTTTGGTCTCCATAAACATACCAGATGTATTGACAAATATCAATAGGTGTCATTTTTTCCACACGGAGGAATTCAGTGTCACACCTTTGCTTCATATACACTTCCATGTTAGCTACCATTTTGTCAGACTGTCCCTCCAAGTCCATCTGTCTCATAGCAACAAAACAGAATATTGGCAAGAAGGTTCAACTTCAACTGCCATACTACCAACATCCACCTCTATTGTTGTGGACCAACATAATTATGTATGAGACACCGCTTCGGAACAGCCCTCTTGTTTATGAATGACTATCCATAGACTAACATGAGAAGATATGGTTAATGAAGTACCATGAGGTCTTACAGAGCTTCTCTAGCACCACTGCATAACCAGAAAATAAGTTGGTTGGGATGAGATTGTCAGAGATAACTTTTAAGCCTACTGCACAGCTGTGTTAGTCTTCCAAGTAACAGTAAGCACATACAATACAAATTTTGGGAGATTTAATTCTGGTAAGACATAGTTTTTATGGGTAGACAGCATAAAGAGTGAAGAAGTCAAGAAGCACTTGTTTATATGATAGTATGTCACACATCAGAGTTGTTCACACAAGAGCAAGACCTAATATTCAATCTCAACTCTATAATAGGGCAACTTTGCTTGGGAAATATCAGCAGTATTCAGAAGGCAGTTTGGTAAAGTTTGTACAGCTAAGAACATCTTGGCCTCAGCACAGAACTTGCTACTTTCCTCCAGCTATCTCAGAATTCCTGATAGAAGGTGACAATCAAGCATCTTGTATGATAACTTCAAGTATCTGATTCAATTATTATGGACCTAAAGGGATTTGTAACAAACTTTCAATTAAACCAGTGAAAACTGATGCTTCTTTGGAGGACTGGGAAAGAGACACCTGTAGGTTCAGATTCTCAGCTGAAAAAGATCAGAACAACTCTGCAGACTGCAACAAAGCTACACTAGTTCAAGATTTGGCCCTAAACATTTTAGACAAAGATAGAATCGGCATCCAAACAGATAAGTGGAATAAATGTTGTAATGGTGGTAGGCTTCTTTATTTACCCAAATGCATGACCCTTGCAGCAAAACTTCTAGAACAGCAGTCCCCATCTTCCTTGGCCCATGGACGATATTACTGATTTATAACATAACTTGATGTAGGCAACAGTTCTTCAAGGTCTTTGCTGGCCTCCTGCTTAACATCTTCAAGTTGTACATAGCCTGGGAACCAGTGACTGAGAATCTTTGCCAAGATGTGCTTCGTATACTTATGCAAAGTATTGAAAAACCGTATGCAACCTATAGCTCGTGCCAAAATACAAGAGATCTATGCAGATCTCTTACCTTCTGGCCAAATGCCATTCACCAATACCCACACATATCCACATCTCATTTGGAAATATATGCAAGTGGCAAAGACTCTACCCAAAGGTCCTAAGCATCTCTTTTATTACTTCTTCCTTGCAAGATCAAAACCAAGGACTCTGCAGCAAAGGCTGGTACAGACATGGCAGCACCAGGCAGGACACAACAAGACGTAAAGTCACAACGCAGAGCTGAAACCCCTGAACTTACAACCATTGAAAAAGCTATAGTCATCAGGCAAGAAGAAAATGAGGAGAGTTACTGCCATTCTTTATTTGCAGATGTCTTTATTACCAGATAATATTTGTGTCATCTTAAAACTGCAACCAAGTTCTCTTTTCACAATATAAACTTCTCTACAGAGTGGAGTTTCTTGTATGAAGGGCATGTAAAAAAATTTTTTTTGCAGGTTTCTGGGTGAAAAATCTATGCTTGTCGAAAGGTTTTGACTATTCCAAATTCAATATTTTTTGTTACTCTTAATCATCTGATGGCTGTAGATGTATAGCTCTGGAGTCAGCAAGTCAGCAAGTCTACTTACACTACAGACTCTGAGAAGAGCTTGGGTATGTGAGATGATGCTGCTGGTCACATTCCCATTCATGGACATCATTCACATCTTACCTGTTATGAAAATTATCTCATATCCATGGCAGAATTCTGCATCTAGTAAAAATACATGCTGAATTAATTTGCTAACCTCACCAAACAGAAAATTACTCATATCCTAAACCTGTACAAAAGTTAACTTTCTACCACATTCGCTTATTGTAGGATTCTTGCATTTCTCTTTGTAGACTTAATGGCCAATCTTGAAAACTGGACAAATCTCATGTAAAATTAGCTTAACCATAAATACCTCGTCTGTGGAATTCTTGTAATAAGCAAAATGTGTTTTATATCCATTATGATTCTTCCTAACAGGAAACTTCAAGATAAGTACACAGAACTAAAGGTGTTAGCATACTGAAGGGCCTGGGGAGAATCCAAGAAAATCACAGTGTTCGATTGATTTACAGATAACAAGGAAGAAATAGTAATTCTACTGCAAAGCCACCACAGCCAGAGTTTGTCTGGGTAACTAGCAGAGTATTAGATATGGTCCCAGGTGCATCAGGAGTCTTCCTCTCACAATAAAAAGTACAGAGGTTAAGAGCTCTTCTGAGACCCATGTCTATTCACTGTTCCAGAATACATCTTCAGACCTTTGCCAAAGATGCTGGGTATTCACAATATGTAATGTTCACCTCAGAGTCATCTGCCTTAGGGAGAAAAGCAACGTTTATAATTAAGGTGGTGAAAATGACATTAAAGGAACTTGGTTCTATCCTGTGACCGAGTGCTGGTAAAACTGGTTAGTCTCTTTATAAAATAGAAATAAAAACATTCTTTTCCTGTGTCTGTTAATTTACACTTCAGACTCTGTTGTGCAGAGACTGCTGATGGCATAGAAACATTTTTGCACTGCACAGTGAGATCTTGACTTTGACTAGAACTTACGGCTGCTGTTGTAATGAAATAATAACAAATATTAATCATTGTCAAGATTATTTATTTTCCCCTTTTGTGAACAAATCATCTGTATGTATCTACCAGCCTTGCATACCATAAAGGTGCAAGTACAATGGATTACTTAATAAAGTTAACCCCGTGAACACCCAACAGAAATGTTACAGAGATGTATTGATGGCCTCCTCAGGGTCATTCCTTTCAGGGTGCTCCTAGGCACAGTTCACACTACTCATCTGCAATAATGACTTCGGAGCTGAAAACCACTATGAGGAAATAAGATTCTTTGAGGTTTGGCTGGGACAGCCTCTTGGTGCCCCTTCAAGAACTCCAGGGCCTTGAAGAAGCATGAGGCTGACTCTCCAGGGCAGTCTAATATTGACACATAATCAACATACCTATCCAAAGGAAGAAGCTGAATGACAGCAAAAAAGCATTTTGCATCTGGAGGACATGTTCTCAAAGCAGCAAAACATCTTTCTTATGAATGTAACATATGTGGTACTCTCCCTCTGTTTGGCAAGAGATAAGAAAAACAGAAGCAAGGCAAAATTAAAACAAAATGGAGCATATAGGCATCATGAAACAATTACAGTACTGTGTCTCGTTAGTATCCAAATTTGGGATTGGCAGTCTTGTTTTAAAAACAGTTTTCTTCAACACTCTGTGATAGAATTTAAAAGCTGACATATCTTCCTATATTGTGAGGCCACAGTCACAGCTGGTGTAAATCAGTGTGAGCTAATGAAGTCAATAGAGCTTCTCTGATTTACACTAGCTGAGGTTATGGCTCAATAACATTAGACTTGCTTTCTAGGAGTGTTCAAGGAAGCCAACTTCTGTGTGTCCTGTGATGAAGTGGTTATTTATAAAGGTCTTCAGTGTGGTTTGGAGCCAAATTTCCACATCAAAAGTAGCTTTATAAGAGATATCCTTACAGTGAGGTTCAGTGCAAAATCATGACTTAAGAAGCCAGCTTTCCTCGTGCTCTCAGTGTTTGATTTCAGCCTGAAAATCATTTGAGAAGCCAAGAAAAGCAGAGCCATTCCTACCTACTTCCCCAGTTCTGCTTCATCTTTGTGTCGCCTGCATATCCAACAGGCCCTGACCCACACTGCCCGTTTATCAAACCAAGTTACTCTAAGTATCTGTTTATTTATGTTCAGAAATTCTCAGTAAGACAGACAAGTTTCATCCTTCACCTGAAAAATCGGGGATGGAGGTGGAGTTCTTACCAGTCCCAGAGCTATTTGTTTGACTTGGCCATGGGTAAAAAGAAAAATACAATAATGTGTCCCAGAGTTACAGCAAGAGGCGGAGGTCACAAGAAAACAGATCGTGTCTTTCACAGCTCTTCAGCTCAAAAGAACTGAATTATGACTCCTATTATTTACTTAGTGGATTCCCCACCCTACGCACAGGCTCTAAACATTCAAAAAGCAGCAGGTCTCTACTTCAAAGAACTGAGAAGCTAAGCGAGGATGTAAGACCTATCCCAAAGCTACACTTTAGATCTGAAAGGTGAGATGGTCTCACAATCCTCAGTTGACTTCTGCCATCTGCCTCAGTCCTGTACTTTTTATGCTTCAGCACTCTCCTCTGCTGTACGTAACTGCCCATCTCTCACAGCAAATACGTTCCCGATACAACCAAATCTTTCTGCCAGATACACACCTACCTGTTTGTTGCAACTCAAGATCTTCTGCAGAAGCATGTTGGGTTTTTTTCCCCTCTTAGGAAGGCCCTGCTCCTTGCATGTCTGGCTTTGCTACACTCTACCAGATGTTCAGACAGTGTCATAGGCTCTTTCACTGACCCTGCCACTTTGACACAGACTGTCTTTGACAGTGCGTGTTGCTAGGAATGGGTCTCTGGTGTCCACACCACAGCTGAAGCCTCTCTGCTTCACACTTGTATCTACACAGCCTTGCTAGAGAGCTGTGCTCTTTAGTGGGTTTAATCCTCTATGGGCTTACAGAGGCCAAGAAGATAACTTTACAGTGACATTTTCAGACAATCTTTCAAATTGACAGCAGCAGAGAAATCCAGACAGGCTGAATACAGAAATAAAAAATAAAAATAAATAAAAATAAAAAAATAAAAATAAAAACCTGCCTCACATCTTTGGCTCTTGTGAGATACCACTTTCTCCTCAAAAGTCCAGGATCCTCATCTTGTACACTCTCAGGTGTTGCTTTTGGATCTTCTCTCTTCACAGAATAGTGGAGAAATCCACTAAGTGTTGTAATCCTCTTTTTTCCACAGAATATTCCTGGTCTACTTGAAAAGTGGTTAGAAAACCCCATTCAGATCCTGTTCAGTTACCAGCCTATCAGGTGGGTTGATTTTTTTCAGTCACCCAGCACATCAGTTGACTGCTGGCTTTCTGGGTAGATAAATATGACTCATTGTACTTCCCTTACTCCATAGTTTTCTGTGAAGATATTTTCTTTTGGTATCTATGGCTTAGGGAAAAGGTAAAGTCAGAAAATAATTTTACAGTTAAACAAGATGGTGTGTTCGTTATTTGACACAGAGATAGGCAGACATACTAGAGCATCATAAATGCAAAATATACAAACTGTTCTGTTCTACTTCTATGCCTCCTATAGACTTATTATTTTCTTTAGTTATATTGCATAAGTTATCCTCAAAAACATTCTCAACCTCCAGAAAGATCCACCACCACCATATTATGCATGGGGTGCTTCCTTCTCAGCTCTATGTGAAGGTACCATGAGCTAAAGTTTTACTTAGATTGAGCATTGTTCTGAATGGCTGAGTCTCATTGATCTTCCCCCAGTTCTATGACATAAATAATTAAAACACACAAAATAGTTTCATTAACATTTCAAGAAGCAATTGTATTTGGTTGTCTCCAAATTTGGTAAAATTCCCTTGACTGAAATATATATACTTTTTCTTTTAAACAGAAACTGATTTCACTTCTGTCAACTTTGTCTCACAGCCTTTCAGTACTTGACTCCGTTTTTGTTTTTTAATGCATGTATATTCTTACTAGGATTGAAAAAGAAGACAGCAGGAAAGAACAAATATAAGCCCATTTGCCCAAAGGAACTAGAAATAGTTTATTTTGCACACATAATGGAATCAGTTTCCTCACCAGCAGAATTTACCCTGGACCACAGAGTTACAGAACTTTCCTTGAATTTGGTTGGGGCTAAGACAGGAAACTGCATCTTCTAAACTTTAGAAATGGATCTTAAACATGTAAACATAAGATATTATCCCCTATCTTTTAAGTAACATTTATATTATCTAAAATAAACAGTCTTTCTGAAGTTAGTCTGTAATTGACATCTGACACAGTCCACATTGCAACAGATATGATAAGTGCAGTAAACAGCAGAAATTATGCTTCTCTATGCTCTGAGAAACATTCATATTTCCTTACAGAGATAAACTTTATTTTGTTGCTATGCAACCCCCACACAACACACTACAATCTGCAGTAAATAAGAGAACAAATTTTACAACTGAAGGGCAAGCATGTGGCCTTTTGGGTTTTCTCCCCGTTTTGAGTTCCAGCCCCTGCTTTAGTTCATATTGTACTATTCCATCATTTATGACAAAACTGCCACTAAAACTCAGTACAGGATATTTCAAATAAAGCAAAAAGGGAGAATCAGAATGCACAAGTTCTCCTGACACTAATGGCAAACAAATGGTACGGACAGTGATATCAGTGACAGTGGAACAGTGTAATGGTGGCTTTAAAAAAAATTCCAGAACAAGATTTTCAAAACCTTTCTGCAATACTGATGCAAGATGCTACAGATTTATCCGATAACCTAAAAACTGTAAACAAATGAGTCCAGTTTAAAAACATGACTCAGGGATCCAGCTGGGTATAGTCAGCACGGTTTGGTGAAGGCAATAGAACTACCAGGATTTGCACAAGCCAAAGATCTGATGTGTGTCTGATTCACAAGCACAGTGGTTGTCTGACTGCAAAGGGCTTTGAGTCACTTCTCCAATTTTACTTTGCTGTTCTTTACAACTAAGAACTCTGATTTTCTACAGCCTACATGATATAAGTCCACATACTTATTAAGGAATAGTATATCATTATTAGGGAGAAGAAATTATATTCATAAGAAAGCAAGATTTAATTTCTGATCTACAGTGCAGTTTGTCTAACCAGTGAGAAAAGTACGTTTTACATTTTAAATTTCTACATTTTGATAACTGTTTGCATAACATTTTCTTTTATGGTTTCATTTTAGCACTAAAAAGGCTTGTAAGCTAATATCAGCATTTATTGCAGGATACCTTCAAGTTTCTCTGACTTGTATAAAGATTCATCTCTAATCTCAACTAACAGCACAGCAGCTTTCCATAAGTGCCTAGCAGAATAGGCTGTAAAACTTGAAGCAAGTAACTTCTAAACAAGTGGTTGCTTACAGAAGACTCCTTCTGAGTCAGGATTGCAGCATGAGACCCAAAGAGCAAATAGCATTGCTTTTTATCTAGCGTGCTTTCTGTACAACAGGCAAGGGGATCATCTTCAGATCTAAATCTTGGAAAGTAGTACTTCATGTCTTCGTATCAGTGTCCTGCCAATCTCTTTTACAGTCCGGCAACCTAGAGAATAAGTTACAAAGAATCATAGAATTATAGAATTTTTAGAGTTGGAAGGCATCTTTACACATCTTCTATACCAACTGCCTTGCAACAAACAGGGACTTGCACAGCACCATCAGTTGCTCAGAGCACCATCCGGCCAGGCCTAAAATACTACCAGGGATGGAGCTTCCACCACATCTCTGAGCAACCACTGGTGTGTTCCAGTATCACACCACCTTCAATCCAACAAATATCAGTTGAAATTTCCAATTGCCTATCCCATGCTAATCTGCTTCATTTTCTTTTCCATAGAAAGTTACGTTCAGTCAGATATAATCCATCCCTTAGTGACTGAGGATTTGCCATCACTTTTCTATAGATCTATGGCTCTTCTTACCCAAAATACTTTTTCATTTTTTACTTACTCTTTCTGTCTACATATATAGATATCCTATATATAAAGTTGGGGTTAACATCAGTTTCTTTTTTCATCTCTTTGCAGCTTAACCTGTTTATATGGCAAATATTTCTGTCTCCCTTCTACAGGTTACTATGGTGCCTTACATAGGGTGAATGAAGCTATGACAAAATGTGAGGCAGAGGTGGTTATTACTAAGAGGAAACACTGATGTCTCACCTGTCAGTGCCATTGCCAGTCGAAACTCTTCCTTCAGCATCTGGAGAACGTCTTTTGCTCCTTCTTCACCCTAAGCAATGAGGATGCAATGCGCATTCTTATGTGTACTTGTATCTATAGACAAGCTATAAATACATATAAGGAAAGTTTCATGGACAACTCTGACTCCTAAGTATTTGATAGCAAATTTTAGATTATTATATGATCTACATACACACACATGTAAGAGATTCACTGTCTCACGCGTACATGTGAATATACAAAGTGTAAAAAACTAGTATAGGCATCTAAGAACATATTTTTCAGATTTTTTTCTTTTACTTACTTGATAAACCAAGCCCCAGATGAGAGGCCTGCCGATGAATACAGCTTTGGCGCCCAGAGCTAATGCTTTGAGTACGTCTGTGCCTTTTCTTACGCCACCATCTAGGAACACCTCCACCTTCCCCTCCACAGCCTCAACAATTTCAGGCAAGATATCAATCTAGAAGAGTGAAATCAGAAATACAGCTTCTGTAACCCTATTTATTTTCTGAATAAATTATTATGTACAGGATTCGAGCTTCAAAAAAGCTAAGTGAGCAATTACTTGCCTGATTGTGTGCATAAATACAGCTTTGTGTAACTTGGCATGTTAGCAGATATATACACAGGTCAAATTTATTTGGACAGCCACTTAAATAAAATGAGAATCAGCAGGGTCACATAAAATGTCCATCTAGTCTCATCTAATTGTGCATCCAACACAAGCCTGTACAAGCTATTAGGAAGAATATAAGAAACAGCAGGCACAGAGGAGACCCTATTCCTTGATATTATTCCCCTAACATTCAATGTTCAGTAGTTTAGGAATGAAACTCAATCACTGACTTCTTAAACAGCCATCTTCATTTTCTTGAATAAATTCACTATTCATTAATAAAAAGGACTGGTTGGCATTAAGGAACACAAAGGTAGGCATTGAGTCTGAAGATAATGACTAAGAGATCTGTCAGGAAAATAAAAGAAAGTATTTTTTTCATTTGAAAACACATCTGGATCTTGGGAATAGTTGTACAGGGAACTTATTTATCTAAGAAAAACTCAACTTGCTCTGAGTTTTGAACAAGGAGAGAACACATACTTCTCTCACTGATTTCCACTTACTCCCTGCACAAGTGGTAAAAGCAAAGACAAATGGATGTTCCCAACGTACAGGAAGGTAACTAGGGAATTAGCTAAAATGTCAACACCGTGCAAGAAGTTTCAAGAAGAGATGAGCCTCCTGAATTCAAAGCTCAAGCATTAATTACATAGCAGCTGTTCCTACAACATGCATACAGTTCCTATTCATGAATATTAGGAAAGACACAAGACTAGAAGCCAAGTACTAAGGAGTGTGCAGTAGTAAAACAAAAGGCACACCAATTCGTGTCTTTCAAACACGGATGCAATTCATTTCCTTTCTAATGGATAAAAAGTGACTAGGAGATTGGGGAAAAAACTTGAAAGCGCAGTTTGTTTTTAGATTTGGATTAAAATTTTCTTGAAGTTTGGCACTGGCTGTGATTTTTCCCCCTCCCTCTGGTTTTGCTCTCTTGCCAAACATATTTTGGATTTATTTCCATATACAGAGACTACTTTCTACATCCTGACGAACTGTATCAACATTAAAGTGCTATAATAACTGAAGTATGATGCAAACCATAATTAAAACATAGATTTCCTCAATGTGTAACTAGACACTAGAAATATTAACCAGCTCATGCTCTAAAAAGCCATGAAATTATGCTTCAAAAACAGAAACTCTTTGCATGATTCAATACAGATATTCTCACAGAAACTGCATTTTGAAATACACTTCTCTGTAAGATGAAATTCAGTGAACACGCTGGCTTTGATAGTGTCATCTTCTCTACACAGTGACACTGTAAAGAAGAAACTCAAAAAAGTAGTTCACAAGCTTAATTTCAGTTCTAATTCAGTAGAAAATAATAATTCCTAGTTTTTGAGTTCTCATTTTTCAAAATGTTTTTTTGTTTTTGTTTTTAATATCCTCATATTTTTCCTGCTGGGTTACCTCACACAGACTTGCACAAGATTTTCCAATACTCTCAGTGAAACTGAAGCATACATTCTCTGCAGAGGACAAGAAGAGGACAGAAGTTGAAGAAAATTGATTTCAGAAGTTTTGGCACCCACACTCCATAAAAAGAACCACTGGGTCCACTTGAGGACTTTCAAAAAAATCAGCAAATGAATGGAATTGACTGGGGAAACCCTCAGTTGTCCCCAGGGAAAGACTCAGAGCAGAAGAGCTCTACAGGAAGGGGTGACACACAGTGGGCCTGCCAAGCTGACTGCAGACTGAGCTGAGTCGTTAAATCTTTGCATGCAAAACATCCTGCAGTGGGAAAGGGCTTACCTGTCTCCTTCTCTGTCCAGAAGATTCTCATGGTGAACCAGAGGTTTTTCAACAACAGTGCATTAAGGATATTGAAACAGTCATGACCAGGTTTTGATTCTCTTCCCTTTCACTCTTTTTACTTGTGCAGTTTTATCATTCCAAATGAAGAAGGTTGAGTGATGACTCAAGTCTGGGGGGTTTTACTTCAGTCTGAACACATACTTTTTCATATTCCTTTCCTTCTTTTTTTTCCCCCCCACCAGTTGAGAACTTCTCAAATCCCTTTTTACCTTTGCAATGGCACAGGGCAGCATGACAAGGAAAAGGAAAAAATTCTAGTTTAATCACCCTGAACCTTTTCCAAAACTGGAAAGATTTGAAAGGAGAAAAAGGGAGAATTTCCTTCTGCCTTTTAGTTATTCTGTAACTCAAAATTTTCAGAAGTCTCTGGAGAGTATTAGAAGTGAAAACAACTGTAGTAAGAGATTACTTCTCATAGATTAAGGCACACAACATGTATTTACAGGTTTTCTCTCTAGCTACCACGTATTCAGTGGAAGGAAGCAAGAAGCCAAAGGCAGAAAGAACTCAGTACTGATTGGCACCACTACTTACCGTTGCAGGAACTCCATCAAGCTGACGTGCTCCATGATTTGACACCAGTATACCATCTACCCCAAGCTTTACAGCTTCTTTGGCATCATCAGCTGAAAATATATTTAAAAAAAATTCTTTCCAGAATTGGGATCGTGAACATCATGATGAGGGAAATTATGACATCAGTAAAAAAAAAAAAAAACCAACAAAAAAAACACTGGAAGCTGCTGGGAAGCCACTTAGGGCTTCATCCTTCCATAGACTCATCTCAACACAGATCAGCAGTTCTATCTTGAAGTACTAAGGCTAGGAAGGTTACTTGAAATGTTGGAACAGAACATTTTATCACTTTGGACCAACAACTTGCATGTCTGGCCTTTCCTCCCCCCTCCCCCTTCTATCCTGCAACACTTCACTAAATTCTTTTGCTGATTTTTTTCCCCTCAATGCCAGTTAACAATAAGACCGTGGTAATAAACCACAGCTAATGAAAGCATTTTGCTGTGTCTGTGTTCATTTAACAGAATGGAAATCCAGCTTTCCTTCAAGTAGCACACAACTCAGAATAGAGTTAGGGTTTACAAGCACAATGAGCTGTCCTTCCTGACTGCATCTGAACTTAAGATATAACTGCTGTTACACCAACATCTCAACCTGAAAATTTAAAGTGTTGATTGGGTTGTTGTTTTTTTGGTCTGCTTTTTTGTTGTTGTTAGGTTTTTTTGTTTGAGTTCTGCTTTTGTGTTAATATTTTTTTCATTTATGCAGAATCTAAGGGCCCAACACTCCTGCTGTTTTTCTCTTCAAACGCTTGCCTTTTCATAGATAGACAGCAGCAAAGTGAAATGGTCCTTTTTCATAGATCTCCCAGATAAGACTATGGCTAAGGAAGAACTCACAGCACAGGACAAGGAAATAGGGACACCAACTGCTGCTTAGCCCAGCAACCACCACAGCATGGCAAAGTGGCACCACGGCAGACTACAGGACGCCAATCCCTGCCTACTGAACTTCAAGGTAAACACTTCCATAACCCAGCCATACAAACCACCTGAAAACTCCAGGTATTTATTAAAGCAGTGTCTTCACTTTCTTGGCTATTTGGCTCATGTGCATTCCTGCACATTCTCCGCAGTTCCATCAAAGCCAGTAAAAAGTACATCCAGGCTTTATAAGCCACAAACCTTGACCCATACCTCTGATTGCCAAAATGCTAAATCCCATTCTTCAGTTTTTCCCCAGATAGGAAAATAATAATATTCAGTTTCTGCTGAAAGAAAAGCTTGTCTGATTCAGACTGCCTTCCTCAAGGAGAAGCTCATGCACAGAGGCAGCACAATAATCACCCTCACCAGTTTACATTGCATTGAACCTAACCAAACCAAATGGACATTTGGTCATGTCTGCGATCTTCCACATCCTAATCATGCACAAGGAAAACAACTTTTTCTTTTGTTTTGCAATCTACTTTTGCAAATCTTCCCTGCTTAGCACAGTATACGAATATGAATGTACAACCCATCATATTTAATGTAAGCAAAACAGATGCTTGCCATTGAAATGTAGTGCAATTCTACAGAAAATTCAGCAGCACAAGCAATTTTTTTCCCTATTGCCTCTGCAAAAAGGGATGCCTTGCCCTCTCCATGGAAAGCTGCAGAGCTACACACCTCTTAAGATTCCTTTTGCAACAATGGGCAGTGATGTCAGCCCACGAAGCCATTTGATGTCCTTCCAACTGATACTTGCATCAATTGCGTTGGCCACATAGACAGCCAGTCCACTGTTTTCCCCGAAGTCTTGCCCTGAGGAGAAGGCCAAGTTGTTGCTTGAAAAATTTTTTAACCTAAAATGACAAAAAGCATATAAAATAGTCTGTGAAATATTTATTGGAGCCATAAAATATCAGTCCTTAGCGTCAGCATTCAACACGTCTGCATTAAATGTGCATTGTATTATACAGGGCAGAAGAAAAAAAGCCTACCCAGTATTTTATTTCTAAATCCTTTTAAGTCAAAACCTCCTCCTTGAGAAATATTTGATAACTTTGCTGCAAATTTCTCTGGCCCAAGGCAAACCTCCTAATGCTTTCAAAGGAAATAAGACGAAGTCCAAAATCTAAAGGTTTAGCATCAAATCTACAACCAAAAGGAAAAATCCAAAGATGAAACTTAGGGTTTGGGTTCAACCATTCATCCTGCCACAGACATCCTCTATGACTTTGGGCAGAACATTTGGTCACTCCTTTTGCCTGTTTCCCATCATAAAATAGGAGCAACCACATTTTCTGGAGCACTGTGAGGATAAACACAGCAGAGGCTGTGGGCCATTCAGACCCTTGAGGAGCAGAGGATGTGTGTGCTGAGGGAATATCAGTCTTTCATAACATAATTCACTTCCCATTTAAGTCAAAAGGTGCACTTCTACTTTCCACTATCTGTAGCAAAAATCTCCTTGGCTTTCTTGCAGCAAGTATTTTCTTTGCTTTTGTTTTTCATCTAGTGAATTCAGCTACTGGAGTAAATAGAAGACTACCTAGATGGGAGAGGAAAAGAGGGAAATTTTTAAAAACCCTATTAATTAGATGGGTCTGCATGAACTCTTGCAAAGAAACCAGAATTTTCATCTAACTGACAAGACCAACATCCAGGCAATAGTTCTTGTATACAATTCATCTTTTTTGTACACTTGCCTACAGAATGTAGAGGAAAATGTTTGTATGAAAACACTTGCTATTATTTGTTTATTATAATCATATCAACCTCACAAGTTCTAGGAACTGAATGGCAAACACCAGCCCCTGAACCAGAGTTCAATCTTAGTAGACAAAACAGGGGAGGGGGAAAATGAGGGCATACAGAGAAATTGAGGCTGCAGTTATATTAGAAACTGAAGCAGCCCAAGTGCTCTCAAGCACCAGATCACCATCGGTGACACCAGTACAACGCAGGACTCCAATGTCCCACACCACGTTGATTGCTCCATACTTCGGAAATTGCGCGTCAATTCACGTTGTGCTATTTTATACTCATATTCCACATCTTGGGAACACGCAGTATTTTTGCACGGAAACTGGCTAGTTTCACTGCTGATTTCATGCCTATAACAAGCAACATTTCACTTGGGTTTTCTGTTCAGCTCCAAGCAAAGAAGAAAATGAGAAAGGAGCAGGCTCTCAGCAAGATCCAGCTTTTCAGCTGTTGGTTTGTGGAGGGTGGGGTACCCAGAGAAAAACAGAACCATGGATAAGATTATATAAATAACCGTTGTTTTTCTTGGACTGTGAAATGCAGGTCAACACTTGAATGAATGTTGCCTTACATACGTTTTGGAGCACAATGGCACCTTGTTGTTGCTTTGAAACTTTGTTGAAAATCTGAAGCCAAGAAAAAGTTATCAAGTAACTGAGCAGAGCCCCACACTGCCGAGTTTCGCCACTGACTCTGCAACAAAACACTGAGTGTCATTCTGAAATCTGAAGGAATTTGAACCTTAAAAGATTACTCCAACTTCATATTATTCCATGTGGTTCACTCAAACAAAACCTTGTTACCGTTAGGTCAAGTGGGGTCAAAGTGTTTCAGAAATGCACTATTGCTTTTCTCAAATATTTTTGCGTTATTTGACTCTCATCCAGAATCTGTATAACCCCAGGTCTTAAAATGACACTGCTCCTAAAAAAAAAAAAAAAAAAGCTATTTAAAGCAACTCTCCTTGGGAGTAAAGACAATCAATAATGCTTTGTTAGTAACAGATCTATAGCAGGACTAATAAATGGGGCGTATGCATACCAGTGCATTACTTTTTAATGCCAGGTTTGTCAAGGATTCTTTGTATTCTGATACTTTCCTCACAAGATGGCCCTTTTATGCAGAAATCACTGACAGAACACCCTTAACTAAGCCTGTCTTTACCATTTCATCCACTAGCTTCAAGTACTGGCATATGGGGCAGTGTACCTGACACCCCATGGCAGTACAGTCTCATGGTTTACCTTTCAAATGAAAATTATGAAAATGAAGGAACTTAGAATCTGGCTTTATATTTCTTGCTACATTTTTAAAAATATATTTTGTATTTCTTGCTATATTTCTTGCTAGGTATGGTATGTATGCAGCACATTACAGTTGTGAGAGACACTGGAAGAACACTTCAGATTCATCAATACTATTCAAAACTAGCTCTCACCTAGAACTCAAACCAAAGTTAATCCCCTTCAAGATACTTTCAACTATCTTTTATTTTTTCTTTCCTTTTTTAATTTTCATTTTGATTTCATTTACAGATTCTGAATAAGGGCAGTAGTCTTAATATATACCATGACCAACTGTGGCCAATATCAGGTCCTTGTAAGCACAAGATTCTTAGCTCCATTTTGCAAGTTCAAAAATCCTGCATATCCCATTCATTCTTTTACTTTTCCAGCTGGACTGGGTGCTAACAGCATGCCAGCACTTCAGCAAACATTATTAAGGGTGATCTTACAGTCTATCAATTCATATTTGCAGGATGCAGTGAAATCAGGCCAGCATCAGCACCCATAGGACATCACTGGAGAACTGTTTTAAGCTAAATGCTGCATAGGCCCTGAAATAATGAGAAACTAGAATTAGTGCAGAGACCTCTAACTTTTCCTTGAGATATAGAAAAAGTCCCAAAAGAGATGTAGGGGTGGATCGCTTTTGTGATATTTAAGAAAGCTGATCCCCTCCATTTCTGTACTTGGCTAACAGGACAGCTGAAGTTGCTTGGAAAGGGATTCCACATTCAGTACTGACATGGTCCCACATGCCCTGCAGTGTCATTGACTGGGAGAGGTCTTTGACGGTCACTTAGTCCAGCTTCCTGGTCAGAGCATGGTCAACCCTGCAGCTGGATCCAGCTTCAAAGCCAGAGTAGATTCCAGAGGATTGTGCCCAGTTGAGTTTTGAAGGTGTCCAAAGATTAATTACCAGACATACAAAGAAATGCCTCGTCACTGACTTTGTCAGTCTGCAGCCTCATGCAACCTGACATCCACCTTTTACATTGTATGAAAATACCAAGATAGCATACTTCTGCCCCTAAGCCACTGCAAAGTACATGAGCTCAGTGTGTGTCATCCGGAAGACAGGTTGCACTGCAGCACGCTCACCCCACACCCCAACTGGAGGCACCTACCTGAGGTGGGGGAGAAGCTGGAACTTGTTGCGCACATCATCAATACGCCTTCCGAGGAACGGTGTGTCCACAGTCACAAAGATTCCTTTGTAACCTGCTCTCTCTGCACGCTTCACTAGTGATTTGGTAACCTCTCGGTCCTTGTACACATAAAGCTGCAGCCAGCGGAGGCCTCCAGGAGCTGCTTCAGCAACTTCTTCAATGGAGGAGGTGGCCCAGGAGCTCAGCATCATTCCTGTCCCCATTGCCTGGCATGCTGGAGGAACACAAGGTCACTTTCAAGACTGTCCGAAACACGAGTGTCAGTGCATGTAATTTCACACTGCCTTTCCTCAGTTTTAATGTGTTCTCAGCCCTCCAGTAAATATTATATTGATAGTTTCTGACAGTGGGCTGCTGTGAGAGCTCTCTGGTTTATTTTCTGTGCTTATAGGCCAATTAACATAAGTTGCTGCCAGCATAATGTTTGGGATGACCCCTGTTTCAATATTAGAAAAAAAAAGGCATTATAATTGAAATAAATATAATCTCTTATTAATTATTCATCCTAATGGGAACCTATTTGTAAGACCCTAGAGTTTGGCTATCGCTTATCAGAATTTTAGAACACACATTTAAACACATGTTCACATACTTACAGTCTTAAACAATCTAAAAAAAATGCATTTAAGGTTTCAGCTTTCTGACTGCTGCCACATGGCTGCACAGGTTGGTATTTTAGGACTGTCATTATCAACATTGTACCTCAGTCCTCCTCACCACTGCCACATATGCTCCCCACAAGCACTTGCTACTTTGGTAAGTTTTGATCATGGCCTTTTAGCAACTTTTTCCCACTTCTAGAATGTTCACTAGCATTGCACATTTTTTACTGAAGGCCTCTCCCACCACTTCTCTGAGAAAGGTGCCTATTTTCATCCCTATAGAGTATTCCAGAACATGAAAAAGAGAAAAGGACGCAGTCCAGCAGACAATCTTATTACATAGCTATGATTCCCATTATGTCTAGGATCTCTCATCTAACAAATGTTTCTCTTTTTACGGTTCTTAGTAATTATAAAAAGGTAGCTACTGGCTGCAAGGTCGAGAGCTTCTCATTCTCCACAAAGGAATTTCCCATAGAAGTAAGCCAAAAGAACCAGCTTAAGTGTAGTGTCACTCTCACTAAGTACTGAGCTGAAAGGATGGTCATACTTACAAGGGAACGATTTCATTTCTCCTACACACACAAGAAAGGATTTTATTTCCTCTCTCCTTGCATTTTGAATTATGTTAAAACATCATTCTGTTGTTCATTTACCATTTTATAAAATGGGCAATAGATCAGTTCCTGAAGTATTTGCTTGTAAAAGTAATAGTACAAGTTGAACATGTCTGTGTAGTTATACATTGCAAGTGGTAGTAAACGAGTGTGGTAGTACAATTTAGTGGAGAACAGATTAAGTAGCTAATTGCATTTTCTCCAGCTGAAAAACTAAAAGATGAGTTGGCTCCCCCTAAACATTGAATAGCATTCCCATTCAGCTCCAAACCTACCCAAGAGTGCAGATAAACTTAGGAATACAAAGCTGGTGTTATGAAAACTGCCATCCACAGGACGACATTTAATATCAATGCACATACAGGATCAATGGGGACTAAAAGACTTGATGGGGAGCCTCCACCATTCTTTCTTCTGACACCTCTGCCTCATCACCTGAAGGAGGGAAACCCCACATCTATCATGTGATCCCACACAAACTTTCAGTCTTTGCAGTCTCCACCCAGCAGTTCCTAAAAGAGAATATGCCAGCAAAGTAGTCTCCAAAAAGCTCCACTAAGGCCAAAAAGATGAGAGTTCACACTGAATGTTGGGCTCTTTTCCTCCCCCTTCCTTCAAAAGCATTGCAGTGAAATCCATCATAAGGAGTGAGCAGCCAAAGTTTAAACATCACCAAACAATCCCAGATGGGGTCAAGCAGCTCAAGATTCTGTCCTGGCTGCCTCCATGAGGCTGATTTCCAACCTGGGCTGAATGACAAACCAGCTAACCTCATACAACTATATTTTTGAGAATATATTATTACTTATTTTAGGAGTAATCTATTACTTAATGTAAAGGAAAACACCGTAAAACTCAAATATTACATAAAGCCTTATTATTCTTGGTCTACTACAGTACACATATTTTTAATGTAAATAGACTTCTGTTTCAAAACCTCATCTCCAGCCTGTGGGAGGCATTCAAAAGTGATCTTTATGACAGCATTTTATTAGATAAGAATTACAGATCTCAGAATGGAATTTCATGAAGAACTTGCTCAAGCAAATTGGATACACCCTCCTACAGCCACAAGGCAGCTTTCAGTCACTGGAAGCAGCCATGCTTCACTCTTTTGTCTTGCAGATTTTGCTACTCCATGAAGAGCTGTAACCTGTAGAACCAACGGATTTTAAAGACTAGCCTAAAGAGACATCTAAAAGAGGCTTCAGAAAGTGCTGCCCATTTACCTTCTGCTTCCAAAAAAACAGCATACATCACAAAAGGCAAAATATAAGGCAAACAGATGTAGAAGGATCTACACTGTCCTAATAGAAAATGAGGTAAGGTAGCTTATCACTCACTGCCTGAGAAAAAGTGCTTTACAAACAACTGATTTATTTTCTTTACCAACCCCTTAAACACAGACAACAACTTAATCAAAAGTGTAAAGAAGTCAAACTGTTCATTGAAAAATATCTCACAGGTCAATTGCTTTTATAGTATTCAGTAGTCAACCAGCCCGACAGGAAATGCATCCATTGTCTAAATAAAAATTATTTATCTGATCAAATACAGGCATACGCACATGGGATAGTCTCCTAGATTGCCATTTCAAGTCAGTGAAGTGAAATAGGAATGTACAGGGTACAGTTCTTCCCACTGGCTATAAAGGCAGCCTCAGGGAAAATAGATGTGTGTAAATGATTAAAGGTAGATAAGCTGAATTACACTGCAGCCATCCACTTCAATCACTGCAATTTTAAATTCAGTTTCAGTTATTCCTGCTGTTGCTGTTCTTGTTTGACTAAAATGCATAGGAATGAAAATCTGGGCTGAAATAAAGTATAAATATTAACTGACTCAAAATATTATTCAGTGGAGGAAAAGAAATGACTCCATTCATCTTATTAAAATCCCAGGCTGACCTCATACTAGTAACTAACCAAAAGAGCCCCTCTAAGGTATGTGGAAGGATGTGCCAGAGAGAACAAGATTCCAGTGGTGCAACAAGCACCCACCTAGCAAAGAACCAAGATCCTCTACATTGTAATCCTTTGATCAGTCTCATTAAAATTACCAGAAGCAGTTCATTCTCAGAGAAGTACCCAGAAATAAATTTCTTCTAAAAATCAAGAAACATATATTGAATGGGATGTCACAACTCCAATTCAAAGTGATTTGCTCAATCAAGTCCATTATGTGATGCTAAGAAACAATGGATCAACATTCTAGTTGCTCTGTCAAGAATGAGTTTGTAAATGAGAGAGGGTTAACTAATCCAGCAATTGCAAAACCCTCAGATCAGATAAGGGGAAAAAATGTAAATGTTATGGTTGAATCTGTTTCTAAGTATTCATTTATCTATAATCTCTTATTCTCAACTCAACATATACGGCCTTAAGGACATGAGAATTGTTGCAAAAGCAGAAAATATAATCACAAAATTCTTCCCTTGTCTGACCTATGAAGTTAACCACTATCTGGTACAGCAGCAGCTCAACTCAATGCGTATTTTGGATTTTCATGGCAAAATTCGAAGTCTCTGCACAAAAAAAATTCTGGTATTTTAGAGATCCCAGGTTGATCTATGCATTACATTGATCCCTCAAAGCTCATTTTGCCATTTTTGTAGACTTTAGAAAAGATGATAGTCTTGAAGTACTGCCAGTTTTTTTCCTACCTCAAATCAGGATTTGTTAAAAATATACTCACATTTCTTACACGTCTAACAACAGTTGAAGAAAACAGAAAGAGTTCAATTCTTTTAACAATTGTATTTTACATTTCAAATCTGGGGGACTGCAAATATTTCTACTTATTATTTCAAGTCAGTACAGGATCCATATTCTCATGAGAAACTCTTTCAGCAACAGGCAACATTTGGCAAAGCTTAAACATCAGATCTTTAATTTTGTTTTTTTTTACCAGCCTTTCTTCATGCCAATCCAGATAATTATTTTTCTTTAAAAAAGGTCATCTTTTAAGCCGAAGTCCAGAACATTCCCTGAAGGATACATTTACCTTTGTACACATTGCAGGTTCCCAGTGAGATCAGTGACAGCGCTCAAAGCTTGGCAGCAGGCACACATGGGCACACAGGAAAGATTGGGGGATGTTGTCACTATCAGGATTGTGAAGCTTCAAGTTTTTTGTGCTTCACACAATTACAAGGCCCAATGCGCCACAAATAGGGATATTATGGGGTGCTTAGGTGAGGGGAAGCTCCACTGACTCAGCTGCACAGGTGCCTCAGCCACATTGCTATCTGCCTACACTTCGCCTGGGGAAGCCTAGAGACACTGGACATACATGAACTGAGCCTCAAAGACATCTCACAAGGTAAGATAAACTTCAATAAAGAGGAATTTTCTTCAATATTGGGTATTTCCATTGACAACATGCGACAACAAATCAAGGCTGGCAATGGAACAGGTCTTAATTAGGAAGTCCACAGGAAAACAGTAATATTGGTGAGGCACTGGCACAGCTGCCTGGAGAAGCTGTGGGTGCCCCAACCCTGGAGACATTCAAGGCTGGGTTGGATGTGGCCCTGGCCAGCCTGATCTAGTAGAAGTGTCCTTGCCCACAGCAGAGGGTTGGAACCAGATGGTTTTTCAGGCTCCTTCCAACTCAAACAATTCCATGATTCTGTAATAACATATCTCAACCCAATTTTTTATCCTGAAATCGTGCCTCCTTCCCACCTCTGATGGCATATCACTCCATTAACTGGTATAAAAAGGTACAGAGTTTACTCCTGCAGGCAACCCAGAGCATATATTTCAGCAGAGGATGCTGGAGGAGAGTCCAGTTTGAGCTTTCATATTTTGTCATGGTTGTCTTGTATGAGAATGGTAAATCTTGCTCTTTCTTTCCTGTGCAAATTCCCCTTGCTTTCCATTCAGGGGCATCTCATGGCAGTCAAAATGCCCCACTGGAGTCACTTCTCCCTTTACCCGCTGTCCCTGAATTAGGGGGCAAAGGACACATTTGGGATCAACATGGTGTCCTTTTGTCACTGTGGTATTTCTCAGTAGCTATGTTCTTTGAGCTGCATCTCCTAAGAAACAGAGTTGTTTAAATTACTTAACATTAGTCTCTTGATGAAATGCACTTGGCTGAGAGATCTCCTGCCCAGCCTTACCTCACTTACCCCTTTCAAAACTTTCTGTGCAAGCTGGGCCTGCAGTTTGTTGACACAACATTTTGTCAGCTGTGCAGGAAAACTGCGGGCAGCAGGGCCAAAATGGATCTAGTCAGTCTGGAAGGTCTATCATGCTAGAGAGCCTGTGTATAATTATACCAGAAAGTCCCCCAGCCATACCAAACTATAATACAGAGGTTTTTTTTGTTTTTGTTTTTTTTCTGGGGGGGGGGAAGGGAGGGTCATGATAAGAACAGCAGGTGAGGGATGGGTACAAAGTCCTACTGTAGTCACTGTGGCTGAGCACAGAGAGCAACAGACAACAAAATCCCTCACTTGGTGTCATGGATGGGCACACCAGATGAGCACAAAGAACCTGAATTCAGAGGACCAGCAGCACTAAAGAAAATGAAAAACATTTTCATAAGTCTGTTAAAGCCAAAGGAATAAGGTATTGCTCCCAGCCTAGGTGAAAATGATAGGGCTGACAGTAACTAAACAGAGTTGGAGAAAGCATTTCAGTCAGTATTCCTATTCTCTATTTGGCAAAGTAGACTGTGCAGATGCATCTCAGGTGGTGGTGAAATCCTTCTTGAGTCAGAAGTAACTCAGAAACCCGTTTGAGAGCAATTGCAGAGAGTAAATAAAATCATCAGATCTGAACAACTAACATTCCAATTTTTCAAAAGATCTGGCCAAGAAAACACCCAAGCTGTTCAGCCTAATTTTAAGCAAGTTTAAGAGAAATCAGTTACTGCAGTACTGCTTCTGAGTTGAACCAACAGAATACTAGGAAATAAGTCAGTAAGAATTAAGACAGGATTATGTAAATAGCATCAATATATAACAGAGTAGAAGTCTTGATAAAAATAATTGTTCATATCCGTTAATGATGAACTGAGATATCAAGAAACTGCTATTTCTTGTTAAGAAATAAAATCTTAAGCAGTATCCAGCTTAAGTATACTGCAAGGTGAATCTCATTTACAGGACCATGAGTCCTACTTCACTTCAAAGGAGTACTGACTGAAGACTATATGGAAATCACAGTGGTTTGTGAGCACATTGTGAAGCTGGGGTGGCAAATTCATGTCATTGCATGAAGAAATAGTGGACATTTTTCGGACAACAGAAAAATACTGTGTAGAATTAGAAAATTTCCGCTGAAAGGTGTTTTGAGAGAAGCCCTTTACTCTTTAATGGTGGCTAAAATTATTCATCAAATTTGGCAAATATTTTTAGTTAACAGAGTTGAAATTTGAGTGAGAAGGACAAGAAAAAAATCACTCTAAGTCAAAATGTCACACGTTGATATTTTCAAAATGGAAATGTTTTTTTCCAAGCTAACACTTATGTTTCAAAAGTAAGCTATGGTTAAAAGCATTGGCTAGTAGGAAAATTCAATAAAACGTTGTCTTTTAGATCAAATTAAACATGTCAGTTAATCCAAAACCATTTTCCACCCAATTTTTCAGTTTCTCATGAAAAGAAAATCCATTATTTGCAACATTTCCATACACACCAATTGACTGTAACTAAAATCCAGGGAATATACTTAAAGAAAGCCCTGAAAAAAATGGATTAACTTCTGCCAAGATCCATGGAATTGTTTAAAGGACAAGGAAGCATTCTCTATAAGGAAGAACTCCAAGTCCATTTAGGCAAGAAAAGCTGAGGAGGAAACATATTGCTGCCTATATAAATATATCTACATAGTCTAGTTAACAAAAGGATAACAATCTACTCTCTAGAATTTGAAATCATGCAAGTTCTGACCATAATTACAGCCTATACTGTTAAGAGTGGAATTAGTTAAACTTTAGAGTGACTTACAAACATTGTGTTCAGTCTTATCATTAGGAACTTTTAATATCACAATTCAATGTTTTTTCTAAAAAAAATAACCTTTATCAATGAAACAGGATTGTTGATGAAGGTGTGTTTAAGAGAATCAGCCTGACTTAGACCTATTTAAGATCAGATACATGCTCTTTCCCACCAGCTTGGTCACTTGTGCGGGAGTGTCACTTGAGCAGCAGCAGTTCTCAAAAATTCAACAAGCCACGAAGCAAAGGGTCTGCAAGGAAAGGGAGTTTTATCCAATGAGAGACAGCATGACATAGATGCCCTTCTCTGTGGATGAAGGTACTGAAAGAATACAGCATTTCAAAGCAAAATGTTGTTGCTTAATAGAAGTAGCTGGGAGGATTAGGCATTGCTTTTGAAGCATGGAAAAAGCTTGTTATTTCTACCTGTACCACCCTGTTCTGCAGGTGAAAATAACATGAATCCGAGACCATCTCTTGAGGTTTAATCGCAGCCAGGCAGCTCTGTTGCTTGTGGCACCTGCTGCGAACTGCCTGAGCACACTATACACACACGTGTGCACTGTGGGTGCTCTACTGGGCAGCTGCCATGCTCCTGAGTGTGAGTCAAGGTTCACTACGCCTGCTCAGACCAGGAGGGACAAGACTCAGACCACACCATGTTTTCCAAGGGCCATCACAACAGCAGAGGCACCACTGCATGAGTCGCTTCCTACATACCTGAGCCAAAATTCAAGCATACAAGTACGTGGTGTTTTCCAAAAGCCACAAGACTATGATCAGACTTTCTTGGCTTGTGTGAACCGTGGTGCAGCTAAAGCAAGAACCAATATAAAGCAACCAACAATCTGGCCACTTCATTTCTGAGGTATTGCTAAGTTAAAGAGAATTTGGATGTAGCAAAATCCTTGATCCCAAATGTCCCAATTCTAAGGAAAGCTTTAAGCCAAACGTGTACTTTACAGCTAACTCCTGTCATCTTATAAGGTCAGACCAAAAGCTTGGCACTGAATGCCCTGCTCCACCTCTAACAGAGCACAAAACCAAAGACTTTTTTCTACAAGAAATGCTAATGCAATACAGAGGGTGTGAATTTAATTGCACTCTCCTTTGAAAGTGATGAAAATTTTACCAGCTCCAAGGATACGTTTATTTGGCCACATATTCAAACCACTGCCAGTACACCAAGCTCTGCTGTCTTGAAGATCCAAGAATGTTAAATGCAATAATCATATGTTAAAGTTTGAAACTAAATGCGAAAGAGTCAGGAAATTCCAAAATGAAGTTATCTACCACAGCCATAACTCAGCCCTGGTAGATAGCCTGATTTTATCACTTGATCGTATATGCAGTTACAGATTTATGACTTAAGATGTGGCCAGGCAACAGTGTCAGTGGGAAGGTTTGCTAAGGAACATCCTGGGTTTTGTGCATTTCTAATCTCACTCTTAACATGGCATTAATGTGTTTGCACTTAACAGCACTATGCTTCAGGGTTTTCTTCCAGCATAACCTGGGCCAGAAATAATCTACGAGTGTTGCCAAAGGACAGGACAACACTAACACAGCTGACAGAACACAGCTTCTCAAACCAGTTCAAGGTATTTGAGCTCCATCGTGTGGAGTGTGCCTGCACATACCATCTGGCTTTCTAATAAATCTCTTAAAAAAAAAAAATAGAAGTATGCTCAAATACACTACTATCAAAGAAACCTTTGACAGAAATAAGATTCAGACTGCTCCTTGCTGATGAGCAAAATGTAAACCTTGTGACAGGGCCAAGTTTGCTGGAGCCCTACGACAGCAACACAGAAAGGCTGCAGCTCATCACAGGGCACATCCCAGCCATGCTGGTTGTTAATAGGGATTGAGATCAGCTCACTGCAATGTTTACAATTAGATTCACTTCACACTGGCATTTGCTGCATTGATCATGGAAATGTTGTTAAATTAAATAGCTCACAGGAGCTATACGTCTTGTAACCTTTCTCATTCTGCTATTCTGCTCATTCTGGAGTATTGAGATGCACACCCTGACTCTGCCTGCTGCACACAAACAGTGTGACCTCTTCTGGAAATCATTTTGCAGTTCGAATTAAATGAGTGAGAAAGTTTCACATCTGAATTATTGCATTTCTCACATCCTTTTAGGCTGTAGGCTCCACTTTGAAAGCATCTTTGTGTCAAATTTAGCCCAGAGGACCCCTATCTTGCTGGCTCCCTGGGATATGCTCAAAGAGCTATATACAAAGAAAAAAGAAAAAAAAAAAAGATTGTTCTGAGATAGGCAAAAGCTTGTGCATTTCTGGAAGCAAAGACATGGATGGCCACCGGGGTTCATAAAAGGTTTTGTGACAGCAAGCATTTCTTGTCATGGAAACACATATACATTTATATTTATAGAACGTATATAAAATATATAGATCCTGTTTTCATTTTTTAAATTACAAATGATATCTAGGATTCCTACAGGCCAGTGAAATATATTTTGTTACAAGAAAGCAGAGCAGCTGTCATGGTGTGAAGAACTTCGTGAAGTGGGCAAGGAGGACACCACGGGGAAGTTTCTGACATCAGGCAACTCATCAGCCAAACAAAAAGTGTCCAAAGCTGCCAAGACAGAGACTCAAGCCAGAAATCAGACAATTTTTATTTTTTAATCGCTACTTCTGGTGACTTCTCTCTACCACTTCATTCCCAAATCAAGACCAAGAGACTATCCCACAAGGGCCAAAGCAGTGCAAAAATAACCCATCAACAGATGTTGGACTAACATTATGCAGTCATATTAGCTAAGCACTGTAGCCTCTTCTGATCCTACAAACAATTAGGGAATCTATTTATCTGCATTACAGAAGATTACAAAAACCTCTTAGCCAGTTCTCCAAAACGACACCACACTTCAATCGGAAGGCATTTACAATAGATAAGAGTTGAAAAGAGGACTCCTATGGTCATGACTCAGCCCCCAGATCACCGATACAGAGATGTTGCACTCACCGCACTTTGTCTCCTCCGAGCCCAGATCCCCACTTTGTGGTGTGTATTTGTTGGGTGACCTGGCTTAAAGTGGATAGCACTTTTTTCTCCTCCCTTTTCACTCTTGAAAATTAAGAGCTACTAGACTGACATGTTACCAGACTGCAAACACAATTGAAGATGTATGGGTAAAAAACACACGCCTTAAATCTGGGATGCAGGTAGGTCACCTCCTTCTCTGATGTCCTGAGCATCTATCTTCTCCATCTGAAGACACTGAAAAAAAAAAATCACTCGCCTGCCCCCTTCCCAACAAGACCTAACTTTGTTTCTTCAGAGATAGGAGCAAGAGGATTGCAGGGACTCTGCACAATTTACCTTTAGCGGTTGCCGTCTCTCCATCAGGGTGAGCCATGCGCTGCATAGCAGTTGCCGCAACACAGACCGGCATGCTGATTTTCTGCCCCAAGACTGAAGTTGAAAGGTCCATTACAGACACGTCCCTGAGCACCCGGGGGTACAGCTTCCATCTGACACAGAGAAACAAAATAAAGCGTCTGCATCATTGAGGTTATAGCTCTCGAATGTCCAAGGGCAGATTTTCCTGTTATCAGAAGAAAAAATGGTGAAAGTTGGAGGGGAGGAAGCAGCACAAAGCACCAGGCAGCAGGGTGTTGGACCTAGAGCTCATTATGTGACCCAGACACGTAAAGGGAGCTGCAAAATGCACAAAGCCAAGAAGAAACAGGCTAGAAGAGATTTAAAAAAAACACAAAACAATGGAGGGTTCAAAGGAAGCAAAGATCCTTTGAAAAGCGTTGGCTGGTATTATTTGAAGGAAAAGACAGGAGCTGCAAAACAATGTTTACTGTGAATCTTAGCTTCTCTGAAAGCTCTGTGGCAGAACTAGATTACAGAGGATATGCAGGACTCAGGTTAGATATTAGGAAAAACTTATTCTCAGAAGGAGTGGTAATACAATGAAACAGGCTTCCAGGGAGGTGGAGGTGTCGCTGTCCCTGGAGGTATTCAAGAACCACAGAGATGTGGCACTGGAGGACATGGGTTAGTGGGCATGGTAGTGATGATGGTTGGACAATGTGATCTTAGAGATCTTTTCCAGCCTTAATGACTATGAGATTCTATATCAGAAGTCACCAGTTCCCCTCTCACCTCCCTCAGTCATTCCCTTAATGGACCAGGGAGCCAAAAGATACAGAATTTTTGGATAAAAATAGCCTGACCAGTGCTCTCACACCACCTTGTCCCCTATACTATGGATGTCTGCATTGAGAGCACACAAAGAATTTGCCATGCCTCTTCCAGCAGAAAACAGATGAGCAGGAGCATGCCTTAGCTTAGCTATCTATATTCAGATGAGACAGTTGGGGAAATTGGCTGCACTACATCTCTATTGGCACCTTTTGCAATCCAGTAGCCCCCAGTAGTTCCCAGGAGGCCCCATCCCCAGCAGTTACAAGCTGCTGTATGACACATCCTTCACTGAAAAGTAACTACAGGCCCAGGGACAGCCCACAAGGAATTGAGACTTCCAGGAAAAGACTAAATGCAGCCACTATAATTTGGTACAGAAAAAGACTCTGTAGCGCAATTGCTTTCTCAAGAGAGTAAATTATAATCTACTCCTTGAATGACTTGGCCCAGAACCCACTCAACTGTTCCTGACCCCACTTTGCTTCCAATGTATCCACCATAAACCACACCAACCCAGAGCCATGGCCATATTCTCCTTTGGGGCCTTCAGCTCAGATACAGACAGAAGCTGACTCCAAATAAGAACTAATAAAAACACCCACCTGAAATTGCAATTAGGCTGAACATCACATCACACAAAAATTTACCTTTGCATTCTGCCACCAACTGGACAACAATTCCTCTCAGAGCATCAGCTAGACAGCACTTCAATATCCCAAACCATCTCAGTATGGATGCATTCATGGGGGGTAGCCATGAAATCAGACTTTTTCTTATCAATGAGGTAACGTTGTAGCAAAGCATTGTTAGAATAATCCCCAAGAAGGTGCGCATCAGCAGGTACTAGCTCTCAGGGGTTTGCTCTGAGCAAGGTGCAAAGGGTCTCTGCAAGCAGTAATAGGCTCACTGTCTCAATGTCTTACTGATGCACCCTTCCCTCTGAAAGGACTCTGAATGTAGACTATGGCAATTGAGTTTTAATTAGAATAAAATAATTAAAACCTTAGTCTACTGCTGAACCTGACTACCTATTCAGCACTAAAATGCCTGATGGAAACTGAGTACTGTCATTAGCAAGGAGATAGCAACCAGAGCCTTCGTTATCCTTAGGCTATGCTCTGCCTGTGAGTAGCAGTCAGCTTGAGCTTGCATATTAAACAGGTTGGAATAGGGGAAGAGAAGAAAAAAAGGGAAAACAGACAGTACCTTCATTTTACTGGAAGATCAAGAGAAATTTCCATAAGAAACCTGGGACAGAGTCAGGATGAGACCCAAATTTCTTAAGCCATGGAGCACAAGGCCATGCCAGTTCTCCAGAAAGCACTCCCCAGGGAGGAGAAAGATGGTTATGATGCTTGGAAGGGATGTAGTTGCGGAACTCAGCTGTAACATTTGATGCCAAGACATACACTATAAGTATGCCTCCTTGGACGTGTTTTCATGCTATTGTGTCAGACTTATTTTTCAGGGGAAAATGAGCTGAGGGTGGGACAAAGTAAACATGACTTTTATCCCCCTTCTTCCTAATCCTCATTCCAAGGGCTTTTTCCTAGCTCTGAGACATCTTTCTCCAGCAAATACAAAGAAAATACAAATCCTTACATAACCTTGTTCATGTTTACAGGCTAGCTTAGAAGCACAAGGATGCAAAATGCCTTCTTCTGCAGTCTCCTGGTTCTCAACTGTTCCCGACCCATAGGATTTTTACCTTTTACTGCCACTTCCAAGCATACATTTGAGTATCAGTCCTGAAGCAGCAGAATTCCTTCAGTGCTTCTAGCGCAGAGAAGCAGAAAAAGCTAAAATCTTCTATTTTCCCCCAGCAGAATATACAAGACTAACAATGCTGTTCGAAGCAGCAAACACCCTCTTTTCCCACTCACTCTTAAGTGTCATCAAATAATTGCCCACAAGCTTTTTGGTGTCAGATTTATTAGCCCCAGTGTTTAAACAAATTTTTCTTCTGATCCCCTTAAAATAAACAAACAACAACATAAAAACAACACCGCTTTTTTCCTTGCATCTCACTAGGTTGTATGCTCTAGACCATTAGCAAATTAGTCCTCCTAACTGAGCACTGACTGGGTCTCACACTGACGGGATCACCACCTTTGCATTATACTCTTTGACAGAAGCAGCATCAGATTTCACTTAACATGGATTTTTTCAGCTGCAAGTTTACCAGGCATCTGAAGTGACCTACTTTCTGGACAAACCATGGGGATATACCCTTAACAATAGTAAGCAAAAAAACCAAGCACTGTACTTCCCAGTGTACAAGTGGGATCTTGTACATCTTGCAGTTGGGCAAGACTCACTTTTCATACTCATTCTCTGAAGAACCACTGAAATTTTCAAAGTGTAACATTTTCAAGCAACATCTCTCACTTTCCCAAATTCATACTAAATCCCTTCAACAGTGCATCACTAGCAGAGTGCTTGGGAAAGGACACACTGCTCAGACAAAGGCCCCACCCCAGCCCCTACCTGCTTTGATAACCTTAACAAGAGGTTAAGGTCTCCTCCAACTCCTACTTCCCGACTTCCCATCATAACAGACACATGCTATTGCTGCACAGGGCCAAGTAATAAACAGCTGCTTTTGCTCAACGAACATATTTTCTCTTCTCAGATGTCTCATCATCCATACGGCAACTTTTTTCAGGGCACTGTGAATCTGAGGTAGAAGACATGGCAGAAACCACAACCAACTTATTTTTAAAAGCATTCATTTCATCTCTTCTCCTTGTGACCTCACGTCTGTTTGATCCCAGTCATTTTATGCACAGTCATTTTAATGCCCTTACCACCCAAATACACAACGACACATTTGCAGGAAATATGCATCAATGCTATCACCAATAAACAAGAAATGATGTTCTTTGTACATGACAACAAAATGCATCTTCTTCAAATGCCACTGGAAGTCAGTGGCAGAACCTGTCACAGCAGATTATTGGAAATGTGTTCCTAAACACACACACTTATTTTCATTAAAATGCTGAGATTTCAAATTGATTTCTTGAACGCCATCAAGCCAAAGGCAACTCACCCTTGTCTTGAAACGTACTCTTTATTCAGGCCCATTGGTTTCTTGACAATTTGAGAGTGAATTTAATCGCCAGACAGAGCAGTGTTGGAAGGACACAAGGTGTTTTGGAACACAGAACAAACGCAAGGTGAATAAAGTCAGACGCCATAGGGAGTAATGTATGCTCTCACGTCCTAAATAATTGTCCCTGTCCTTAATGCCTCATTTATGCAACTGATGTCTCCACTTCATATGAAAACTGAAAGAAAAACTGATCTGGCTTTAGCAGGAAAATGCTGATGTTTAGATGCAAGCACTCATTCTTCACATCAACATCAATCTCAGATAAACGAGAAGCCAGAGAAGAGTCGCTGTGATTATCATTAGTCTCATCTTAAGCCTTGGTCATTTGGGGGCACTTTATACTACAGTATCTGATTACAGGTCCAAAGTACTTTAAGCTCCTGTGCTGTCAAGAGGACAGGACATTTGATTTTATCAGCAAATGGATATAACCTGCATGTTCCAAAAATTGCATGAGCCATTCCAAAGGTATTGCATTATCTATCAACATAGCCATTCATTTGCTACATTGCTCCAGAATGATAATCTATTTCTATTGTAAGTGCAACCATTACATTGCCAAAAAAATTAAGAGCTGAAAATTAACATATTTTTTCTAGATATGCCAGCGAACTAAATAACCTTGCAGTGCACACCACAAATGTCTGGGCTACAAAATTCACACTCTGGGTTCTATTTCATTCTTTTTTCTTTTTCATTTAAATACAAACATTTATACATATAAATATTTAAAGACATTGTAAACATATTTAATCGGGGTGAACCCTATGTCCTGAAACAGCACACAATTAAGCTTTTGACTGGAGAAATCAATGAGAGCTGTCTGATCATTGCTAGCAAAGCTCTACATATGCACTTCTTTCACAAAGTTGTCTGACTTCATGATTGTTGTGGGTGTAAAGTCCATCTTACTTAATACTTACCCATCAGCTGCTCTCAGGAGTAGGGAGATAATGAGTAACACGTTCAAAAACACGAAGACTGAGATTCAAGGACTGACCCCATAATAGCAGTCCTACATTCTTGCCATGGTTAGGACATGCCACACTCACCATCATCATAATAAAGTTTTTTTGAAGTTGCTTGTGCCAAAGTTAAGTCCCAAAACACAGAATAATCTATACACACAAATCCATATACAAGGTTTGCCTTTCTAAATATGCTGCCAGGAAGCCATCAGACGCACGGATGTTGCGCTCAATAATTTTAGACCTAAGGGCTGATAACTCTACAAGAGGTGCCTCAGCAGCTACAAGTGGGGACCACTTAAGAATCAAGATCCAGGCCTTGGAAACCTGTGCTCAAATGATTCTGAAGTTCTACATCCCATTAGAATAGGTGGGAGGGTTCACCTTTGCAAAGAGGAAGGACCACCTGGCAGACAACTTCAATTATGATGCTCTTTCTTATAAGAAAGTTCTGTGCTAGTGCTGTAGGTGTCAGAAACCGGGGGACAGTGTATCTTATGCCAGGGACTGGGTTTTGGACTCTGATCTGAGCTCTCCTACTGCTTTATTGGGCGACCTTCAACAGCTCTGGCTGCCTTCCTTTCTTCCAGCCACGCTTGAACCGATGCTCTGGCAGTTGAGCAGCAGCAGAAATTCAGGGAATGGGGAACCAGAGCAATACAAAGCAATTTGGTATCAGTTCTGACACTCCTCCACCAAACGCTGCTTTACTCCAGGTTGAACCTAGTACTTACAGAACAAAGGAGTGAGTGAGTTTGAGTTTTGACAACAGGACAGGGAACAGAGCTACAGTCTGCAAGTCAAAACCAGTTTTGACTGGTTCCCATCACTTACAATATTTCATGGTTAAGTGCTGACCATGGCTGAAATTTGAATGCAGCTCAGGCATACAGTACTGAGCACGGCCTTCACACCTTGCTCCTGATGGGATCCACACTGCTAGGATGCACAGCTACAGTTCAGCAATACTGTACAGACACAGCAATACTGTACAGCAATACTGTGCAGACACTTGGTGGGGGAGGCCACTAAAGTAATTCAATTTAGGAGGAACAGTTCAGTCAAAAGTGACTTGGGATCTAAAAGGCACAATAAAACAAGAAATCTTTGTCTGTACAACAGCTATATAGAAACAATTTCATCAACTTTTATTAAATATTTGTCCAACCCGGAAATTTTGCTTCCCTAAACAAAACAAACAAGATGCAAGTAAAGCTAAAAGCATGCTAATGAATCTTAGGGACTGCTCTGATGGAAAATTTTAGCTGGGAGAAAGAAAGGGAAGAACTGATGTTCTGAGGATTTCATTGAGTTTTCTTCCTAAAATTTACAGAAGTTGCAGAAAAAATAAGTTTTGTTAGCACAAAATCTAACATTGTACCACATCTACTAATAATGCAAACAGATACACACACACACTCTACAACCTTAAATCACTCTCCTACCTTGAAAATGCTGCTACATTATCTGCTAATGTTTCTTGGTCATCTGCTCCAGATCGGTAATAATCATACACTGATTTGGGGAGAAATGTTTTAGCATAATGTTCAAAATCAGCAACACAAACTGGCTTTCCAGACATGTCTGCAGGTCTCACAGGATAAGTTTATTCCTACTTACCTCTCTTTTAAACTCTGTATTTCTGTCTGTAAATCATTAATATGAGATCTCATCGAGATTTGACTTTCTTATCTATGCACAAAAATATACACCAACTTCTTGTGTCACTCTGGACTTCAACACCATGTTTCATTTCACGTGGTCAAAGCAAATGCAGAATATACTGGAATAGAATATGGCGAAAAAGAACAGAAATGAATAATCAAAGAAATACATGGGTGTGATATGTATGACTTAGACCTCAAGTAAGGGACGTACCATCCCAATGTTCCATCAAAAAATACCCTGGTGACAGAAAAAAGGTATCATATAAATCCAAAAAGCAAAATTCTGCTTTAGTTGACTTAGGAATGCAGGTCCAGGTCTGGACTGGCATTCATAAACATTAAGACTGTTCCCAGTTATTTCCATTAAAACTGTGGATTTGGAATCAAGTTGCAGGGACACAGCTGCCAACCAGCTAGGACAGCTACTGCATCCTCATGCAAATGACAGCTGCTTTTTAATGTAATTCCACCTCCCTAGCCCAGAAAGCTGTAGTTATTCTTAGCACATTATGAAGCCAGATACACTTACCGGCTCAAAATAAAGTTATCTTACCACATGAGCTTAAACTCAACCAAAATGTAACAAATAAAGATTTCTTGAGTTAACAAATACACATACATACTTCAATTGCAACAGGTATACAGTAGTTGTTTGACAGGGAAAATTTACAGTTGGTCATTTGTATATATATATAATGCAGCTTTGCATTCTTCAGTTTTTTGTTTTGTTTTTTTAATAAAAGGTAGGTTTTGGAAGGAACAGACAAATCAATTCCTTAAATGGAAATATTCTCCAATGCACAGTGTAAGATGTGACAGAACTTGGCAGCGTGCACTGCAGTCACCACAGCCCAGCACACCTCTGTCACAACGCACAGCGCAAACAAACCAGGGGGCTGCTATTTGTTCATTATTAGTTACTTACAGTGCAACACAACAAAGAAATGCAGTGCAACAGAAGTACATCAGCAGCTTACTTCCTCCAACAACACGTGGCTTTAAGTGACTTGATGCTAGCTAAATTCTTCAGTCTTGCTGAAGGCATCTAGTTAAACATAGACAAACCTCTGCTCAACCACAACCTTCATCTCTGCTGCTGGTTTATAAATAACAGCCAGGAACACAGTATTCTGCAAAGACAGAGAAGTGCTTAAGATTCAGATGAGACTGCCAAACATCTTTGGAGGAATATTTCAGGGACTGAAGCAGGAACGATGGTGCCAACTGGAAGGTCAGGTTCAAGAATTGTCTAAAGAGAATGAGGTTGTCGCCTAAGAAATTTGCAGCTATTTCAAACTGCTTTTGCAGATATCAGGGCCTCTTGGCTTAAAACATTCAGGGTGTGTAGGGGGTTCTTTTTCCTAGCCAGTTAGAATATTCATGGAAGAAATACTGTGAATGATTATCAATATGCATAGTTACATCATCAGGCATTCATCACACATCCACAATGAATACAATTTAAATGCAAACTGGCTTACACTGACATTTCTCTGTGCTCCCAGCACAAAACCTGGGGATATATCTGCTTTTCTTACAGTCTGCATTATCTATGTTGAAAACCAGGTATTTGTTCTAGAGCATAAAACTGTAAGCACTGCACAATAGTTAAATGTATTAATATATTGCTGAATCCAGTTGTACATAATCATGTTGGAAGTTTGCACAAAAACTACTGATAAGATCTACACCATTTTGCTGTTGATCTTCCCCCTACACTTTTACATCTATATCTACTTCAAGACGAGTTAAGCTCTTCATAACACTTCCTACATCAATCTTTCCATCTTTGTTGATATGCCATATTCACATGACAAAAACCTGCCCAGACCTTACCGGTCATTATTTATCAATCATGTTAAAGTTCCTCTTCCCTTCCTTATCACTAAGTTGTTCACATATCATGCCTTACGGATCCCAAGAAAATGCCAAGCATGCTAAAACTACGACTTCTTGCTGCAGCCTAGAGACAGCACACTCTGGGAAGCTACAGCCCTTGGCACACCAGGAACCAGGGATGCTTCTGCTCCAACAGACCTGCTGGCCAGTTCACAAGTTGAAGTGTGGAGAAAATTGCTAATATCACTACAAAGGAAAAATTATGCTAAAAGCTTAATCTGCTGCTAAGTTGCAACCATAGCCTCTTTCTCACAGCATGAACGTAATCCGTTAAGACAGCACTGCAAATGTCTCTCCAGCATATCTGACAGCAGTGTACAGACCAGCTTTGACAAAGCTTCCTTCCAAGCAATTGACTCCTTATTTAATGCATCTCTTTGGTTTACTGCCTCTTAAAACGAGGAATGTTCTCTGTCTGTTTAATGAGACATCAGCTGTCTTAACTTGAACCTCGGAACAAAAGAGCATCTTTCGTAACAGCAAGGAGTTTGCCCAGGTAAACAAGGCAAACGTCCCCGGTAAAAGCCAATGTGCAAGTGAAATGTTCAGATGTGATTTTATTTCCCCTGTGACCTAATCACCACCAGTGTGGCAGCGACAGCCTCTCCCATATCTACTGTTTTTTCATTTGTTCCCTTAGCAGGTCACCAGAGAATTACTGAGGGAAAATAACAACACGCACTCTGCCAGAACCTCTTTTGACTCAAGTTAAATATATCCACCTATCTATCACAAATCCAGGAAGGAAAACCCACAGAGGGCTGCAAAAGACAGAGATATGACTTAGAAGCCAAACAAGTGTTTTACGAAATATCGCTACACATTGGTGTTTACGTGTGTTATTTGACAAACAGAGAGAAGAACAGAACAACATGAAATTTCAGCCAGAATCGCTGTATTCCTATTGCAGGATTGGAGCAACAACATTGGTTATCTCTTGTGAAGCAGCAAAAAGTCCACCGAGAAAGAATGAGTCAACTGGGATTTTCTCTCTTCACAAAAGTTTAACTGGAAAAGTTAACTGCAGTATATAATTAAGCTACTTCAAGGTACCAGTGACTACTGAAGTGTTTCTCAAGAGCGCTGTGGAAAGCTGTTTTATCAAATAACTTTTTACATAATTAAAAGACTGTTTTGACTTTCAAATTCCTTGTGAACATTCCTGAATTCTCTCCAAACAAAAGCAGAAAGCGTGTCTTGATGGACTTTGACAATGCCACATGAATGGTTTTCAGTATCTCCTCAATCAGAGCTGAAGGAACTGATCTTGGCCCCTCCCAAGTCACTCACAAGATTCATCAGAAAATATTTTTCTCCAGCAATTTGTGACTTCAGCATGAGACTGAACCAAAGCGGATGTAGTGCATGAATGAGGACAGTTTCTTGCCATTTGGCATAGCAGCAGGTAAGTTGCCCTGGGGAGCCCCAAGGAACATCTGTTTTGTAAAGTCACTTGGGAAGTCCAGGACTGCTGGGTTGGAAGAAACCTGGAGCATCAATCACACAAATAGTTCTCCTTGGAGGAACTATAAAAACGGGTACTAAGAAAATAATGCAGGGGAGGTCTACAAAAAGGTGTGCAGCACCAGTTTCTGCCTCACAGCTAGCTGTACAGCAAAATCCATAGTCCTGAGAAACACTTGCAGGGTTAGGAGGGGTGGCTTTCAACAATATTGTATAAAACTCACAGGCTTGACCAAAGAATCATAGAATCACAGAACTGTAGGGGTTGGAAAGGACCTCTAGAGATCATCTAGTCCAGCCTCGATGTCAAAACAGGTTCCCTACAGCAGGCTGCACAGGTAGGCATCCAGATGGGTCTTCAATATCTCCAGAGAAGGAGACTCCACAACAGCCCTGGGAAACCTGTTCCAGTGTTCCATCACCCTCACTGCGAAGAATCTTACATTTCTGCGGAACTTCCTATGCTCCAATTTATGGCTACATCCCCTGGCACAGAGCCTGTGCTCTATGTGTGCTTTGTGGAGGGTCAAATCTAAACCTTGAATTAGACACCAGTATATTAGACACCAGTAAATCAGAGACTTGACTTGGTACAGGCTATAAAGACCTCCTTTCAGCCAGAAACTCAGTACACCAAACAAAGTCATTTACTACCCAGGAATGAATCAGGGACCAGATTTCTTAATTTACATCTTACATTTCCAAATTGGATAAAAGGCAGCTTATTCCTGAGAAGAGTTGCAAAGGATCACAAAGGACACACAGTGCTTCCTCCTGGGCAGCTTTTTGCAGCCAAATACGCTGGTGTTCAATGAATGTGTATGCTTTGTGTGGAGGGCTATTTAATGCTTGGGAAAGAGAGGAAACCCATTTCCTTCCCACTAGCATACTGCAGCCAAGAGACCACCTGCAAAGATGTTGGCTGCAGCCATCCAGCTTTTCATTTTGAATGTATGCTCAGCCCCTCAAAAGAAAAACATACTAAACATCACTACTTCCAGACTTGGGAGCCAACCCAATTTGGTGTTGTTCACTGGCTGCGAAAAACGGGGGGCTGACAGACCAAGTCAAGAAGTCAAGACTGCTGCAGTTGCACTATAGGGAAACTAGTGCCACGCTTGCTCTATAAAAACAGAGCTTAAAAGTAATTTTCAGAACTTGACTGGATTTTCGCTTTTCCACCTGTTCATTTTCAAAGGGACAATTTCAAACTCTCACATAATGAGACAGGAGCAGCTAATTAAGTAGTAGAAAATAAAACAAACTAAGCCTTTGTTTGATACCATTCCCCTTAGAATTTACATCAAGAAATTGATACAGTGGCACATCACCCAACCTGTGCAGTAATTCCACTCCATGCTGAAAGGCAGTTCAGGAAACTCAATGTTTTGAGAATGAACTTGAGTTCATACTGGATCCTGTAGTTGTTCACACTGTCCACATATACTGACACGATGGTTCCTGGCTCACAAAACACCACTTCTGCCTCCAGCATGCCTGGCCTCGAGGCCTATTTCTTCAGCAATGGCTGCTCCCTGTGAGCTCTGAAAAGAGGAAACATTTAGACTTGTGAGCTTCTTCACCACGTTAGCAGGGAGACATCCTCCACGTTCTAGAGAGAACCAGCACATTGTTTGATGGTTAGAAGACTGGATTACTCAAGAGGGGCAAAACAAACATGACACAGAGGTGACATTCACCAATTGTTCAAAGCTACACTGTTTTGCTCAGCAACCTCCATTTACCCAGCTAAGTTTCGTACTTACACAAGTTCACTGCTCAGCTCACAGTTACTACCATGAAAAGATCAATCCAGGTGCTTTTCCAAACTGTTAATGGAAAGGTCTGTTTTCTCAAGAGTTTGAGGAGTCTTCATAAGCAAGCTACAAGCTTTTATTTATACTGATCTGCTGACTAAAAATAAGTTGTTAATCAAGTAAGCCATCTATACAGTGAAAAAAACTGAAAACTGCAATAGGATCATAAATACAAATTTATATGAAATTTCAGTAAAAATATCCATAGAATAAATCTGCAAAACTTTAATATAAAAAAGAAGATTCTGTATAACATTTCAATGCAGAAAGCCCACAGAGCAAGTGTTGCCCAGAATGAGTGCAGCATATACAGTATTCCAAGACTTGTACACACATTTCACACAAATCTCAAGGACAGCAGTTGTTAAAGGCTGCCTTTCTAGCCTCTTTAAAAAGTAACCCATTGGATTTTTTGAGTGACTTGACGTCAAGCATTCATATTCAGATCCACCAAGGACTGTTTTTTTAAAGTGGCACACATACCACATTTGAAATTTACAATGGTTTTCAAAACTCTTCAGTCATGTTTTACATATAGCTCTAGTTTACAAGCCTCACACTTAAGCTTTATCTTTAATCAAAACACTATGAACGGTGTTCACAGCAGCTTCTCCAAGGACATCTTGTCTATGTTGAGATTGCAGGAACTTCCATTAAAAAAAAAAACATCAATCTTAGCAGAGGACAGATGACAGAACACTCATCTTGCACAAGATGTTCACACTGACTTTAAAGGAAACATAATGATCAAATACTACTTTAATATCTAATAAGTACTATATTTGTATGGTTCAATTAAAATGTGTCTTAGTGGAAAGCAGCTGACACTGGAACATACATTGACACTGCACTCTTACTGCATACAGAGTGGCTACATTTAGGCTTAACAGAAAGACCTTTACAGAGCATGCTACTTCTTAGTTGTTTGCCAGACACAATATTACAACTCAGCATCTGCAATACCATGCTACAATATTTTCCTGCAAACGTTAAACCAAGTTGGAGATTAGACTTTAGAAAAGCAAGTGCTGGGCAACCATTTAGACACAACTTGTCTCTGGAACAAGACACTGCTATACATGTCAAATACAGTCAAACCCAAGTTAGCATACTTCCTATTTTATTCATAAAAAACACAGGACCGATGGCATGCAGGTTATGTTCTTTGAGAAGCTTAGAATCTTCCTACTAGTGACTTCCAGATTCACAAGAAAGATCTGTGAAGAGATGTACTGCTGTCACTTGCTGCCTGCTTACTTAATCCCTTCACATCAGTGATCCTGAAGTTTGGTTCATTATGATGGAAAATATGAACTTCATTTTAAATAATCCAAACATAACAGAGATATGCAAAAACAAGAACTGTAAATAAAGACTCCAGACAATCATCAAACAATAGCTTCTGATCTTTCTCACATCATCTCAGAAACCCTGCATCTGCTAGGACAAAGTGCTGCTTCTGTGGGGTTTTTGTTTGTTCTTAAAAAGAAATTCAAGGACACCATATTGAATACAACACTTGTGAGAACATCTTAGTCATATAAACATTCAAAAAGCCCAAATACCTAATCCTGAGCACACACAAAACATAACATCATTTAATACTTTTTTAATACTTCACATTCTCAGTGTGTAAGACAAAGCCACTGGGAGGAATAAGGATGTTCTGAATTTTTCAAAGTTTGGAGCATCTTTAAGCAGCCAGAGAGGAATTCAGATGACTGGCTCTACATTATTAAAAAAGTAGAAGGAAACTGAATAAAGTGTAATACTTACGCATTCTTTCTGACACATTACAAATATCACAATGCTCTACACAGCTCAAAATATTCTCTTCGGCGCACAAAGGCATCGCTGTCCTCAACCTATGCTGGATACAGTTCTTCCATATTCCCCAGTGTGCAGTAGTTTTGGGCCCATGATTGAAAGGATATATCAATTCTTATCTTACACAAGTCCATGTAACACCGGTCCCTACTCGTCTCATGAAATATGCTCAAGTCTGATCTTCATTTTAGATAATGAAAAAGGCAAATATGTCCTAGAAACTACAGAACTGTGCTCTGTGCTCTTATATGCACAGTTTTTCCCTCTACAGTAGCCACAAAAGCTTTAAGTTTTGCAAATACATGTTTAGTTTGAGCTTTTTATAAAAAAAATTAAATACATCTCAACTGATATGGAGTCCTGCTGCCTGTGAGATTCTACAGCTTCTTAATTACACGGAAGAATACACAGATAACACAAACCAACTGTTCTCATTATAGTGCAACTGTATTGCCTCCACATATGTGAAAGCTCATTTACCTATCTCTACTATTGTAGAATGAGATTTAACCTCAACTCAGCTCACTCCATGAAAAATCATATTTAATAGATGCAGAGTAATTTTATCTGTTACAGCTGTATAAAGAAAAATTTAAACTTTCTACTATATGGTTCCAAGACACAATATGCAATTGTTAAGCTCAGCTTTCTTTGTAAAATTGAGTAAATATGCTCTCTATGAGCATTAAAAATCAAATTTCAAGACAAATTGGCCCTAATAATATCAGTCTCAAAGGAAACTAGTATTTTGCACTTGCAATTTCTCTTCTAGTAAGAGAAATAATTTCATCTGATTACTCTTTATTCTAGATGAAATTCATGCACATTAGTAAGTTTTATGCAATATAAAAAAGTTAATCTTAAGATACATCTTATGCACATGTGATCATACATCAAATTAGGAACATTCACGATCTCACTGTAAATATTCTTTACCTAAAAAGCCATTAACCAAGTCAACCAAAGGAGGAAAATACACAATCATTAATGACTTAGTTCGCGTACCTAATCATACCTAATGCTGTCTACATAGCAAGGCATTTTTACTTTATATAGTTTGATACATATTTACCTTGATGAAAGTAGCAAAACCAAAAGCTTCTCCTAGCTTTTCACCACTGCCCCTCCCTTTTCCTAATGTGCTGAATCTAGTAACAAAGTAGAAAAGTGACAAAGGTGAACCCCTCAAATAATACTACTACAGAAGTTTGAGCTCTGCCAAAACCATTCTGGGTTGGAAACAGCAGAACTGCACTGCAGGTGTCATGCCTTGATTGGGAGGAAATACACAACTCAATGGCTGCCAAATGAGTACTTCTTGCTACAATCTCCAAAGAAAAGAGTCATGCTTTGGCAGAAATTTTCCCTGACCAAAATAATTTCTTTTAAAACTCTTAATTATAAAGATATTTTTAGCATAGAGCTGTCATTCTTCATGGGCCTATAGCTTTTGATTACTCAAACTTCTTGGGTCAAAATAAACCAAAACAGCTGACAAGCCTAAGCTATGCAGCAAGCCTCTGAATTACCACAGCCTGAAAAAATTGAGGCTACAAAAACCAGGGCACAAAGCAAAGCACACTGCATGATATAATTCCAACACAAACATTAAGAAAGATAGAAAGGTGCTTCAGTTGAAAGCAATAAAAATAAATCCGCATACAATGTCTTTAAACAGAAAACTAGTAAGGTACCTTCTTCCACTGCTCTATCGCTGATCTGGTGCTTGTGTGGCTTTTGGAAAAAATTAACATTCAGACAGAAAAGTCACAAGCCTGCCACACTACTTAAGAATTCAAGTCTTTGCCTTATTTAGGTCAGTGCTGAGACTCATCACACCCCCTCTTCCCTTAAAAGTCTTCAAAAACGTCATAACGTTCACTTTGATTGTCATGGCTGAAGTTATATAATACACAGCATTTATGCTTATAAAACAAACTCAGTGAGTAATTACTAGTTTAAAAGAAAAAGAAAAGCCTGCTGAAAGAGCAGAGGTTTTCCGTAAACACAAGTGATAAATCAAGTGTAAGCTTCAGCTTCAGACCCAGAGTCTGATACTTCTTTGGTCCAAGTGTATAAAATACGCCCCAGAAACTACAGTCCATGATCAGCCACCTGACTTCGACGCTGTCTTACTGAGCTTTCAGTCTCTGAATCAGCTAAAGGCTGCTCATTCAAGTCTTCCATTTCTTCTTCTTCACCTGATTCTTTTCCAAGTGCCAAGTCCTCTTCAGAGTCATCAACACTTGAATTTGGTGCATCTTCTTCTGAGAGGTCTTTTACCTCCGCAGCCTCTTCCACATCATCTGCAGAAAGCTCTGTGGCCTCCTCTGGTTCTTCTAACACTGCATTCTCTGCATTCTCCACATTCTCCTTTGTAATTACTTCTAAACAAAAGAGTTCCATACAAAGTTAGACTGATATTCAGAACAATGTCTTTTAAAGGTACACCATTACATATGTAAAATACATCAGGTACATTACAATATACTACAACGCCAAAACATTCATGAACTTCGCTGAAAACTTTTGCATAGTACTAATTTTTCCCTTATTTTTCAATTCTTTCAAATAAATCTTCTGTCGTCTTTCTCTTCCATTATCATTTGTTTTACTTGCATATCAGGCAGAGAGCTTTCAAATGGTTCCACCAAGTTACAAAATAAAGACAGGACAGGTTGCTTGGCTCCTTGAAGAGATATCATTACTAAACAGATCAGTGAGAAAGTGATACTGGTCAGCTCTGTCAGGTAACACTGCTGCTGGGTCAGTAAGCCAACTGGATAGCAGACTGCAGCAGTACACTTTTTCTATCAATGCAGTGATTCTGAAAAGAGTAATTTTGCATATTTAAGGATTCTAAATTTGTCTCAAGTCTTACTGGCAAGTGTCACAGATGCATCATCTTACACAGCAAACACAGATGTACATAGTTACAAAATAAACTTTTAATTACAGTTCAGTTTTGACATCATTTGATAGCACAACTGTGCCACAAGGAGTTCTAGAACTTCACAGACATATGATCTTTACAACAGGCTCTGTTTCGTGTGCAAGCATTTGCCTCCCACTCCCTATGGAGCAGAATGCTGGTCTGAAGCCCTCTCAATGGGCATCAGCAAGATGTACCCTTTCTTTTCATTTGAAGTAGATGCAACACCCCACACCACATATTATTTCCTTTAAGATTAGTGAGTAACATTAACATTTCAGAGGGAAATCTAGTTTTATACGTGGTGAGGGAAGGGTTAAAAAAAGACATCTAATCACCAGGAGGGTACATTTCCTCATATAGCTCATACAGGGACTCTCAAAGACTCAATACTGCAACAAAGCCTGATCTATGGCTAATGATAAATTGCAGTGCAAGTTCCTCAACTGTCAGTTTATTTCCTGCAGTATCTGGGATTACTTGATTCTGTTTCCTTCTTTGCCCTTCTTTCCACAATACAGATAGAGAATTGTATAGATCCAGAATGTTCCTAAGGCAACAGAGAGTATAAAATAGGACATGGAAGTATCCTACCAAAGCAAATCACTTTTACATTTAAGCAATAGATCTAGCAAAGATGTAGCTACACAAAATAAACAAAACCCAGTATATTTATATAAGAAATAATAATTTTGAAAGCCTTTAGCCACTTGCCAGTTGTGTAAGAAATAAATACTGCTGGTTTTTAGTGGTGTTGGATTTTTTTTGTTGTTGTTTGCTTAGCTTTCCTCTAAGTAAATGCTTTTATTAATATTTCAGACATACAAATTCTTGTCACTGGGTGATTAAAGTGCATACTTGGATTTACTGGCTGAAATTTAAGTGCTTGACAACACACTGCCCTCCTTCCTACAAGCACACATTTAAAACTACAGCATCCCACCCACTTAGGAGTTCTTACCAGATGTTTCATCTCTGTAATGTGACTTTGATGGACAAAGGCAGTCTGAAATCAAAACCAGCATCTGGGTGGAGAAAAAAAGCCTTGGTTAACAAACATGCATTTCATTCCAGCAGCCCCTACACTATTTTATTTGTACCTGATGTAAAAATATAATTGGCAAGCTGGTGATGAGAAGAAATAGTGTGACCTGGGAGACATCATTACTCATCTTCCATCACCTTATTACTGCAATGATTCTGGATTCATTTCTTTTTTCTACTTCAGAGACTTTCAATATACTTTCAGTTCAGACTATCTTCACTGGCAGGAGCTCTTAAAAAGGGAACTTGACAAAAAAGATTAGTGTGCTATAATTTGAATAGCAAAATATTCTTAACAGCATGTAATTTCAGTACTCAGATGAGTGCTTTTCCATAACTCGAAATGTGCAAAAACCTGCTGAACAGCAAGATGTTGCTCAGAGAACAAGTGATAAATGCTGGGTCTTACCACTATCACAGAAATGATAATTCACTCATCAAGTCTGGATTTTTTCGTTACGCTAAAAAATGTCAATTGAATTTGACAGGATCTCAAGAACAACTTCAGAAAGAATACACAGTGCATATCCATCCCTACCTGGATCTACACTGAGTGCTTTAACACTTAGTTTATACAGTAAATGTTAACTGCTTTCTAGCTTTGGCTTTTAAAATGGAAAGTAACATTACTGTCTCATTCAACTTCAAGCTCAAACTGCGAGAATATCAACAGATTTCCCTTCTGAAAGTGTCACAGGAAACAAAGAAATGCAGTGGTCAGAAAGTCCTAGACAAATAATATGTCTAAATATTTTTTCTAGTCATCTTCATAGCTATGGCAAGGAAATGCCTATTACTGCTCATCCTTTTAGATAAAATAAAATCTAGAAAGTTGTATTAATTGGCTCAAGGCAAGAGCTGCCTGGAGGAGATTAATTAAAAGTCTGGGGGAAAAAAAATATAAGCTCTGTATACGAACAAACATTCTGTTTTCCATTTCATAGTTTCTGCCTCCTACCTCCCTGAATTTATTCAGAATTGAAATGCTTAGCACCTTCAGAAGAGATGCTCAGAACCAGTTAAGGATTTTTATTGTATTTCGTACTCCAGAAATCTTCTTGGCCAAGATTTTTTATTCTTTGGCACGTTATGCAGTTCTGACCCACCGCCTCCCCAGTATACAAAAAGTACTTTAATCTTTCACATTCAATTCTGTCTTATGGTTTTGTCTCTTTGTTAGATCAGCCTACAGTAGAAAATAAACAATCAAAACACTAAGGAAGATCTTTCTCTCACTGCCATACATTAAGAATAGCACAAAGGAAATAAAAGAAACAAATGATACAGAGTTAGAACTACATTTCAATCACAAAAGATGTTAGAAGAGGCTGCAATATTAAGTTTGCACTTTTTTCAACTTTTTTCAGTTTGGGAGTTTGTTCGCTTTATGTTATGGCATGGGGTTTTCTTTCGTGGAGTGGAGGCTTTTCTTGTGTTTTCGTTTGGGTTTTAGGTAAATGGAAAAACAATTAAAAAAAATTCAACAGAGCCATTTGCTTCTAGTTACCTTGATTTGTGTTCATTTTTTGATAAATTAAAATCTAGAAAGATGGAGCTGTTATAACTGTGGAATTAAAAAACATAAAAGTACTGCATATATTAAAAAAGTGTTTTTGCCTAAACATATGCATGCTGCATTGAAATAACAATTGATAAATGTTCATTACACCACTTCTCTTTATTTCTTCAGAATTTGGGCTGAAGGGCAGAGATCCAAGTGTCCAAAACAACTGCAAGGATTAGCAATTTAGCAGCTAGTTAAGAACTGTTAGGCTCATCACCCGTCTAACAGGCTCGGCAGTTGCAGGGTCTGCACCAAACCACCGATTTGTACAAAATTCTTGTTCCTATCTATATCTCCTTTTCCAGTTCACTTCCTCATTTAATGTTGAGATTAGAGAGTTACAGTGTTCAAGTATTACAAAAGAAAGTCATTTCAAATACATAGATAAAGCAACTTAGAGTGTTTTCCCCACTAACGGAACCCCCAGGGTTCAGGATACACTGAACTTTAACATAAAGCTTTCTTTAAATAACCTTCCCGATGTTTCGAAGATTCATATATCAATGCATTCATTCTGGCCAATTAGATGTTAGATTTTTCAATTACTGATGAAAACTTAAAGCAAAAGATCACAGAAGAGAAGGAAGTCTGTTTACTAAAGAGTGATCTGTAACTACATCAGTGTTCTGAAAACAGAGTAAGTCAATTAAAACCCCCTAAATCTTGAAAGCCTTTCAGATTTTTGTCCTTTCATTTTGAGTAACAGTACAGCAGCATACTTGCATTTGCTAACTCCCACAAATAGACTCCCATTTCAGCTAATAAAAAAATCCCTCTATAAAAGCCCGTTTTAAGGAGTTGGAGTCTTTACATCATCATTCTGACCACACACGTGCAATCCTGAAGTCTTTAACATGAAAGAACAATGTAAGTCACTGGTTCGGTGTATGGACTAAGCAAATATAAACTGAAACATAAGTTTCATAAATAGGCCAAATTATTGGAGTGAACAGCCCTACTCTTTACCAGAAGTAGGCAACAAACCTAGCAGGGTAATCTGCAGTACTGAACACTTCAGGATTTTAATTGTATACCAATTAAAAAGCAATTTAGGACCAGGTACTGCATTATAACTTATTAGCAAAGTTTTTGGTCCCGTTGCCCTTCCCCATCCCCCCCTCCAAATTACTACAAAGATTTCTACATAACTAAGAAAGCAATACACTTCCTTACCAAACCGAGGATCAGGCCAATCAGTAAGGTAGCCAAGATGAAGATGGCATAAGAAATCCAAACATGAATTCCAAGAGTGTCGGTGAGGTAGCTATGAATTTGCTGGAAATGAGAAAGTTCTTATTAACTTCATACTAAACTCCACATGCAATTTATTCTGCTGAAACCATTACATAAATCAGCATCTAATTAAGACCCTACACACCAAACTCTTTTCACACAAACGCCATTCTTTAAAAAAAAAAAAAGTCTGACAGTTAAGCATATGATTAAATCTTCCTTTTGTTTTACTGAATTGTTCATGTTAATTTTACTGCAGATAGGCACACAGAATCTTACTACAGGTAGATGTAGGAGATATACTCAGAGCATAGAGTAATGTATTATAGCATTCTTGCATTCTTTATTTTCTGGAAGTATTTCAGTGAGATTAACAAGTCAGGTGTACCTATGGCATAAACCTGTACACGTGACTGTCAGAGAACACCAATGAAGGCATTTCAAACAAAGGTACTTTAGAATTTAAACATTTCAAAACCAAAAAAGCAACGATGTCAGATTCACAGCAGGTATTATCTTATATCCGCTTCCAAAGCCCATCGCCAAGCAAAAGACTCCGTACAAAGCTTTATCCTCGTAATTACACCTGGGAAGCAGAGTGGTGGACACTGTTGCACAAGATCAAAACACACTTAATCTTGGGAATTGATTCACTAAATAAAATAGAACAATTTCTCTCTTACTCAAACTCTCTTGCTCTTAAAAATATTCTACAGATACCAAGCAAGTAGTTTCTTTTTTTTTTGTTTGTTTGTTTTTTTTAAGAGAAAAATCAGACTGCAACATCAAGATTTCTTTGAAATTGAACTGTTATTCAAACTTACACATTCATCTGCTTGGACTAAGCACCACATCAAATGGAACAGTCCAATAGGAAGTCAATTATAACATCACATCTCTTCTAAGAGTACATCCATTAGAAAACAAACCACAAACATTTACAGAAACTTCAATATTCCAAAGTCCAAGATTCATCTCTTTCCTCTCCTTAACATAAGAGCATCCAACATTTACTAAAGCATATGCACGGACAGCACAGCAAAATGGGTAAGGAAATTGATAGTTGAAATATCCATCCAGGTATAAAGCGGAGAAAGTTCCTTCTCAGAATATTTAATCTTTCAGGAAGGAAACTAGACAAGGACAACATTACACATAAGAGAAAAAACAGAAGACTATAAAAAGTTATTGTTACTCAATGAAAGAAAGAATTAGAAGATAGCTTGCCCAGGAAACCTAATTGAAAGTTTTATTTGATCCTGAGATAAATGCTTACTGGAAGTGTTGCAAACTCTATGCAAACTCCTTACTACACTTATTTTTTGTACCAGATATTACAATAGCAAGACTTTTGCTACAGATAGTCTTTCAATCTCAGCTACACTTGATGACTGTGAGAAAGAGCATGCTTCCTAGCCAAAATTGGAAAGATCCGAAAATCTTCAGTATTTGCATACTGCAGGGAAAAACACCTTCCAAATGAAGCACCTCAAAATAAGTTTTATAAGTTCAAAACATACTCCAGTGTAAATTAAGTGTTTTACTCTTGATCATTTTTCTACTGTCCAAGTTTTTTTTTTTTTTAAATGTGATTTCTTGTTGGTAGTTTGAAATACAGATGCAGAGTGAATATTTTCAGTATTTATGATAACCTTTATCACCAAACTGCCACTCTTTGGCACAGAGCCTGTTGGCACTGCAAAACTTCTAGCACAAAGATACTACACATCCACTATATTTTAAGCATAAGGAAAATTCAAGTCTCATAAAATGATACAAGAAGCATTCAACTACATTTTGACTTTTAAACAGAATATTATTTTAAGCATGTAGGTGGTAGGTGGTATGGAATATATTACCATGTAGTTACTTACCCTGATGCACCCAGAGAGTTGAAATAGTCCAGCCATACCATGCATCCTAAAATACAATGAAAAGGAAAGAAAAGGTTCTAGGACAAATAAGAGTTAAGATATACAAAAAACTGCCCAGAAGCCAGAAAAAATATTCTTCCTATGGAAGAATTATACTTCTGATAACTGTCAGAAGGAAATGACTGCAGATTATGTTTTCCCTATATTATTATTCCTTTAAGCTGGCTCAGTACAAAGCACTGAAACAATGATTTGAGATAGCATTCAAATTTAATCACAAGAAAGTTCCCACAGTTCAGATTTGAGCATCTTTTCCCCACCTCACAGCAGCATGCAGCTCTATAGCTCCTTACCCTATTACTAAATACTCTATACCCACTGGATTTTTCATTTGAGTTTATACATAATAGTTTTAGTCAAAACAAAATGCAGGGCAGTCATACCTTTGTTTCATCTTTTACAACATGCAAGCCATTTATGCAATTTCAAAGGCAATCAAATACCCCAGAAATAACAAATACTATGTAAGCATTATGCTGTCTCCTACTCTAAAGAAAGACACAAGACTTCTTTTCAAATAAATAAGAAAAGTTTACAGCTAAATGCTTCTGCCACAAGCAGCCGGAAATCAAGTAATCATTTGTATAAACATGCATTTGATTTCAGTACTTAGGAGATAGAACTGGCACTTACGTAATGCTCAGTGGCTGTACTTTTTTCCTCCTTTAATACATTTTCAGAGATGATACAAACAAACCTCAGCAGGCATGAACAAAATCAAACGCACAAAAAAAACTTCTTTTGAAGGTGAGAAACTGCAAAAGGAGGCTGTTGATACAGACTGCTTCTGCAAAGCCTACACATCTACGGAATAAAGGCTTTTTGTCTTTCAGCTGTCAACATAGCACTCTTAATGAACACTGAGCTATAACATTTGTTAATAAAAACAAAGTATTACACTATAGAAGATGGAGACTTCCATCCTGCTACAGGCTCCACAGCTTCCCATTTTTTCTCTAGAACATAACTTTGAAGATCTTCCAATGTCCGTGAGCCACGATATCTGCGAAATACTCCATCATTTGCACTGAAAATCATAAATACAAATTAACAAACATCACTTTAACTCTATGGTAAAAATACATTCCTACGTTCTCCCCCCCCCCCCCAAAAAAAAAAAAACAAAATCTACATACAGCAATTTGACTTGTCCAGGAAGCTGAACGCTTACATATTTTCAGTGTTTCAAAACTTACCTGATAGATAGTTGCAGTTTTTCCACCAGAATTAGTTTCTCCTGTTTATTAAAATTGCTATCATATTCACTCTAAAGTGAATACAAAACATATGAAGAAACAAACCAATTTTTACACACTTAGCAGAATTCAAAAATCTATCTATATATACATACAAAGATATGTACATGTATGGCTCAGTATCATGACTTAAAGGGCTCTCTATTTATAAGATGTGATCCTTTACTGAACAGACACAAAAAATAGCTTTTGTGATTTCTTTCCAAAGTATTGGTTGCAATGGAATTTACTAAAACCACATAAGTTAAAGAAATGCCCCGATGAGGGCTCTGTTAATGTAATTAATGCTATAAGCAACAACTGAACTGAAACTGAAAGACAATACTCCTTCACTGACATCTATATTTCAGCACTATCGTGTAAAACAAGAGGCCAGAGGGACAAAACTGCAATGTACTGGCATCAAGTCATCAGATTAAGAATTTAGTAGTAACAGAAGCAGCACTACACAATTAATAAAAAGTTTCTGTACTATTTTACATGAGGCCTGGGTTGTCAATTATTAAAATGAGAAACTGAAGTGATGCACTTCTTTAAGGTCAAGTGTTTCTGCTTACAGATAATCAGGTTTCTAGATGTCAATAAATGACAACTGGCATCAGTTCTTATAAGTTATTAAACAATGTTTTCCGACTGAAAAAGCATCACTTAGGTACAAAATTGTTTGCAGGAAAAACCTTCCACTGTAAGTTAAAAATACATATTTGATGTTCTGTAAATGCACTGAGATAATGAGAAATGTTTTTTAAAAAACTCAAAAAAATTATGTAATCCAGTCAGCCATTACATCTTCCACACCACTGTACAAACGGGACAGAAAAGAGACCATGCACTGAAAGAGACAATTTTTTTTTAGTATGATACTTACTGGTAAATTGTAGGAAGTGTTGTGATAAAGAAACGACCACTCAATCCTACAAATGAAGAGAAAAAACAAACACTTATGTAAAACTGAAAATTTCCCCCCATTCTGACTTACCTATAAACACCTACAGATCTGTATTTGTACACTAGAAAGCTGACTGCATAGCTTTTACCACTGCTTTCTAAAAATAAGTTTACAGTTTAATCTTCAGAACTGCTACAAACTAACAGGTAGAAAATACTGTTGCCAAATCAAGTAAAATATTTACCTCAAAGAATGTTTGCTACAAGATTTCTCTTCATGAAATTCACTCACGACTATTTGCACACAGTTTCTGACCAGACAGACCAGCAATGCAACCTTCCAATCAAAGGGAAACAGAGCCACAAAAAAAATGCACCTCTATTTCAGGATCCCAAGTGCATATGGCTGTGTACAGCCTCATCCAGATGACCACTAGAAAGTTGAGCCAGTAATGACTGTAACAATGACAACAGTGCCTTTCTAACTCTAGCCCGGATTTTATTTCATCCTCCAATTGATCTTAAATGATTTAGAGCTGCACATTTAAGACTGCCTGTACTTAAGTCATTAAATAAAGTAATCTCATTTGCTTGTTTGTTTCTTTGAAACAATCCTCGTATGCTGCACAAGCTACTTGTTCTGGTATCTGTAGGAAGACAATTTATCTCACAAACACAACTGTAGCAAGACAATATTTTGGATATTTCTAGGTTCTTATCCTTCCTTCCCATACATTATTCCTATATAGGTAAACATAAGCGCTAAGTTATCATACTGATAATAAAGCTTGGGATGTCTCAATATTCTGTTCTGTAAAATATTACATATTTGGCCATAAGAGTAAATTTTTGTATCATCTAGAAGGGTGGCTCACATCAGCATTTTGGGCAAATGTAAGAGATGATGGAAACAGACAAAGAGAAGTTGAAGCAGGGATCCATAAGGCTGGCTAGAAGCAATACCCACACTGAAAGCAGGTGTTGCACTAATTTACAAGTTAACAGTCACAACATAACAACTTAGAGGACAAATTCTCCAAAATGATCAAAATGATTCTCTGAATCACCAAAAATCAGCTGTGAGGGAAAAAATGTTTGAAGTTTTCTGACCTTGTGTTCAGTAATGCTACAGAGTAATAGGTGCAAGTGCACCCAGCATCACTGCAGTGTTTGGTACACCAATGGAGATCTCACAGTCTATTGACTCGTTGCAAGAGTCAGCTGTGAAACAGAAAGCCTGGTAAGCAAGCTGTCTGTAATGCTCAACTAAGGACAGTTATTAAGTGAAGATACCACTCTCTCCCTGCTTTCAAGACTGACAAGTGTGGGAGCTACTTGACACTACCACTGCCTGACAATTAGGAAAGTCTGCAAGATGGAGGAAGAACTTTCCTCAAAAATTGTAATATTCAAGACTACCAACTTACAGACTGCAAAGCAAGAAATGAGATATACTGATGCCATCTATTTTGGAAAAAAAAAACAAAAAACAGACTTCAGTGGTTATCAATCCATAGGTAAACAGTTTAACTTTTTTTAGTAAGGGCTGAACACCTTCAGCCATTCATACAAAGTTACATTGTAAGGGAGACAGGACTTATGTAACTTTTCTTTTTGCAAAGTTCTAACTATCTTCCAAGGAATTAATTAGCTTTCCACACCAGGAAGTTGGTAATGGAAAGGTATTTCAGCAAGAGTATCTGCCTATAGAAACAAAGGGGAACCAGACTGAACTAATTCAGGTATTTCTACATTTCAGCACTAATTATTCTTTAACTGTAAACCCCTCTATAGAACAACAACAACAAGAAGACTTTTAAACCAAACCAAGCACAAGCTTCTTTAGTGTTCCAAGATAGAAAGCATCTTCATCTCAATTTTTCACCATTCATCTTTTATTGCTGTGGGGGGCAAAGGATGGTGGGAAATCTTATAAAACAGTTTCAAGTCATGGCAGCAGAAGGAAAGATAAAGTAAACAAAAATGCAAGCGTAACAAGAGAATTAATCAAGCAGAAAGCAGAGCAGCATAAGAAAAACCGAAGTGGAAAGCCATGAAGACCTTAACAAGCTTAAGAGCAGAGAAAATTAAGGGAATACTGAAAAACTCTGATATTCTAATGAGGACTAGCCAGGCAAACAAAATGAAATAGCTAGCTTAAATCCCTCTTATCTGTAACCCATCCCTGAGCAAGTACCAATGGTCTTACAATGAGCAATGAAGAAAATAAACCAAAATCTGTCGCCAAAACGTACTGAAGCATCCTAAAACTTCACTTGGAAGATTTTTTTGCATATTTAATACACCTCCTTAAAGTCAGCTACAGCAAGTTAAGAACACACTGCAAATTGTTTTGGCACAGGCCTAATACAAACTTTAACTGGCTAATAGTTTTAACGGGAAGTAAACTTAAGTATGTGTTTATAAATCTAAAACCAACATATATGCCACTACATTGTCAGCAGAAAAATAAGAACAAGAAAAAAAACCCAACAGCTTTAGTATTCGCCACTCCCAAAAAAATACAGAAGATACAGAAGCTGAAAAATCTGAAAAATACCACTGCTTTCAACAAGCAAGTATTCCAAGAAGATTAGGTATGGAATGGTAGTGTTTGATCCGCCCCTCTGATTATTATCCTTTATTGATAGCTCCAGCCAGCAGTGATGAGGTCACTGACAGAAGCCTGAGGACTATAAAAAATGATTTTACAGGACTACTAGCCTGACTTCAGTGCCAGGAAATGTTATAGTGCAGACTGTCTTGAGGGACATCACATGGCACATGTAGGACAACTGGGGGATCAGGCCTAGCCAGCATGGGTTCAAGAAGGGCAGGTCCTGCTTGACCAACTTCTATGATCTAGTGACCCATCTGGTGGATGAGGGAAAGGCTGTTGATGTAGTCTATCTAGACTTCAGCCAAGCCTTTGACACTGTCTCCCATAGCATTCTCCTGCAGAAGCTAGCAGCCTGTAGCTTGGATAGGTACACTCTTGGCTGGATTAGGAATTGGCCAAAAGGCTGGGCCCAGAGAGTGATAGTGAAGATAAATCCAGCTGTCACAAGTGGCGTTCCCCAGGGGTCAGTGCTGGGGACTGTCTTCTTCAATATCTTTATTGACGACCTGGATGAGTGCATTGGGTGCACCCTCAGCAAGTTTACTGATGACACCAAGTTAGCTGGAAGTGTCAATTTGGGTGCCCAACAGAGGGATCTGAACAGACTGGACAACTGGGCTGTAGCCAGTAGAATGAGGCTCAACATGACCAAATGCCAGATCCAGCACTTTGACCACAACAACCCCAGGCAATGCTAAAGGCTCGGGGCAGAGTGGCTGGAAGACTGTGTAGAGGAAATGGACCTGGGGGTATTGGTCAATGTTCAGCTGAATGTGAGCCAGCAGTGTGCCCGGGTGGCCAAGAAGACCAATGGCATCCTGGCTTGCATCAGGAACCGGGAAGTGATTGTCCCCCTGGACTCAGCTCTGGTGAGGCCACACCTCAAGTACTGTGTCCAGTTTGGGGCCCCCCGCTGCAAGAAAGACATGGAGGCCCTGGAGCAGGCGCAAAAAAAAGGCAACAAAGCTGGTGAGGGGTCTGGAGCACAGGCCTTATGAGGAGTGGCTGAAGGAGCTGGGATTGTTCAGTCTGGAGAAGAGGAGGCTCAGGGGAGACCTTATTGCTCTCTATAACTACCTGAAGGGAGGTTGTAGTGAGCTGGTGATAGAACTAGAGGGAATGGCTTCAAGCTGCGCCAGGCGAGATTTAGGCTGGACGTTAGGAAATAGTATTTTTCTGAAAGAGTGGTCAGGCGCTGGAATGGGCTGCCTAAAGAGGTGGTGGAGTCACTGACCCTGGAGGTGTTCAAGGAACGTTTAGATTGTGTTGAGGGACATGGTTTAGTGAGAACTATTGGTGATGTGTGGATGGTTGGACTGCATGATCTTGCAAGTCTTTTCCAACCTTGGTGATTCTGTGATACAGAAAATCCAATAAATTTTGTTTTAAGAGGAGTGGTGATAAATGCTGAGATTGAGAACTTAAAGGCACTACAAATACAGAGAATTCTGAAATGCAGAAGCATCTCCATTTTTTGTTCTTAAAATACCAAGTGTTTCCATAAAAGTGACAAGGAAGGACTAAGTACTTTGAGATCGGTGTGTCAAGTGACTGAAACATGTTGTAAATCCATTAAGCATTGCTTCTTCCTGTAGCAACTGTAATTAAGCACTATGAATGGTTACTTTACCCTACAGAGTTCTGAAGTGCTATTTTACGCAAATCTACAGACACCTAGTGTTTTTTCCCTTATTTTACATATTTCCAACTACTTTCTCTGGCCAAGTGAAAAATAGGAGATAGGGCACTTAAGCACAAGAACTGAAAGAAAGACTGAAGCACAAGTCTATAGTAAAAATACCTCAGTTACTTCAGAGAGATTCCAAAGGAACTTGCATACCTCCAAAACTACATCAACACAAAAAGGTCAAGTCTGTAATAAATTTTTGTTTTCCAATTTGAGTATCTACAGCCTTCATACTCTCTGCTGAATGGGATATCGCAGGTATATTATGCACATGCTGGCATGAATGCATCATTTTGGCCAATTCTTTAACTCACAGAAATCAAACACCTTCAGAGAACAAGACTCTGAGCACTATTAGAAATTCAAATATTTGAAAAACTCCTAGTTAAAAGTCACACCTAAGACCTTCAGTACTTTGCATCACTCAAAAGTCAGACAAATTCAGATCCAAAGAAAACTTCAAACACACAGTCCCTCCAGTTCACAACATAAGCATTCTAATTCTTTACTGGGATGACTAATGTCTTCAAATTCCAAATATTTTATTGTCAAAGTCTCATTTTGGGAGTGCATTTCTAAGTTGATCACAGTGAAAAGTCATAATCAAGACTGAAATCCCCAAACTTGAATAACACCTAAGCAAAGAACCTCTAATTGGGAGACAATTAGAAGATGGGATTATAATGGATCCTCACTTACAGTCTTAACTCCAGAGTAAGCAGTGCTTTCTTCATGTGAAGAAGCAGAAATAGGCTATAAATTTTATTTATGTAAAAATTGCTTGTGTTCAAACTCACCTTTATTGAACTGTTATTAATTTTTATACACAATATAGGCAAGCCTAACACCAAGAGGTCAGCGTGTAGGAACACCGTTTACACAAACATATTCAAAACTTTGAAAAGAATCACCAAAGCAGAAATAAGTAAGATAATATTTATGCTTCTGTGGACTGGTAGGAAATTATTTTTGTAAGTATTCGCATACATGCATCAAAACAGGAAAAAACAAGGCTGCACTTTAAAAGCACTAATACAATTAAACAAGACAAACAGCATCATAATGCAAATCACTAAAAGCTTATTAAAGCCAGCTCGCACTGTGGTAGTGGTACTACGCTCTGAAACACAGAAATTGGAGGCGACAGAACTGTTAACCCAGGTACTCTAAATAAAGCACATTCAGATACTGATACTTCATTGCTTTTACTAAAAAAAAAAATTGTCTACATACTATACCTGGCTCTTGAGTGACATCCACCTTTCCCACAGTGATATCCAGCCGCTCACTTTCTTTTGCAAAACTCTCCCATATCAGTTCAATCTGTTGACAAGCTGGACACCAAGGAGCATAGCTAAAGAAGGCAGGGGAAAAAAAGGTTAAAATATTTTAATCTCTTCATACATATGCATTCAAATTGATTTACCATACAGAGAAAATACAAACAGATCAATCACAAGAAAAAAATGCAGTTTTTCATAATCAAGTCTATTGAATAAGATAATCAAGTGGTTTTGCATCAAACTACACTCTTCTTAATGTTATTAAAACAAATAATATTTCTCAAACTTGTGGAAATTTATATCTAAAACCATCACCAGACATTATTTATTCAATTTACATAGAAAAAGAAACCTATTTTCATGGCAGCTATCTGAATTATTAAAACCAGGCTACCCTCTGAAATGGTACCATTCAATTTAGCATTTTGTATTGATTTCCCACACCTCTGTACTTCTAGAAATTACATTTGCTTCAGCCTGCTACTCAATACATCAGAGCATGCCCTTTTCAATAGCGCTCTTTAGAGATTTAAAGAAAGTTCACATTAAATGTCTACTGTTTACACTGTTTTGTTTTTCCTTAGGATTAATTTCAGCAAGATAAGAACACATTTTAAGAGTTGAGTTTTCTACACTATTAGAGCATTAAAACCATTGAAACCAATCAAATCATATCAAGACTGATATCAATATGGAGATAGAATGGCTGATTTGAAAGTCTAAGTCAGAAAACATCTATGTTTTGATTGACAAAGCCTGTGTCAAGCTTCCACAGCTTGCAATGCTTGGTTATACATTCATATTAAGCATACATACATGCTATGCCTAGTTTTTCCGTGAGCTACAGCTCACAGAATGGGGGCCAGAATGTATACATTTCTAATATTTTAAAAGGTAAGGAATCAAAATTAGTTTGCCTAGAGACACTATCTGTCACAGTACTCAATACACACAACCACATTTCTCATTCACTCTTAACTGAAAGAGGAAATCACTTCATGGGCCGAATCCAATATCTGTAATAGCCCACACATCCGCTGTACTTTGACTGGGGACCTCTACTAGGGACTGCCTTGCCCCTTTGGTCTGATTGCCAGTACTGCTGTCCAGCTCAGACAGAGGCACTTCTCGCTGCCTGGTGGTCTTCTAACCAGGAATGCTTATTGTCTCAAGCCAAAAATGTTTCAGGGTTTTTTCATCTATGTGAAACAATTTCTCATGGAAGAGATAGAATCAAGCTTCCTGAATAATTAGTAGGTTTCAAAACCACTACAAAAAAAAAAATTGTTTTGGAAATGAAATCTTGTAATTTTGATGTTAAAAAGACACTAGTTAAAATCAAAAGTTTCTATTACAGTAAAATACAATGTGCATTTTTAAGTATTAAAGCTAATATTGTGGTTTTTGTGAAACAGCATTTTTTGAGTACATCTGAAAAAAGTACATAAATCTAATTGTGCCAAGAAACAACAGCTTGTCAATAGTGTTTAAAAGGATGCTGGAAAAAAATCTCAACACACAAAGCTGCTGCCCTGTGGAGAGCTTTTATTAATAGTTTGACAGATACCATACTTTAAAAACAGATTACATTTTATTACAATAGTTTGAGTGACAGGTAAGAAACCACATGTCAGACAACGCTACCGATGCTGCTCTAAAATTAAAGACAGAAGTTTGAATGTTTTCTAAATCCAGCTTCTCTGGATGAGTCAAATTCATATATTAATCTTCAGCCTGCTTAAGGTGTACTTGAAATACATACTTTTGTATATGTCTATATATATAAATATATAGACATACACACACAGTACATTTATATACAGCAGTAGGAAAGCAGATCCATACATGCGCTAAGTAGTCTTTATTACAGTCCATCAATTCATACAACCCAAGAACAGGTCATTTACAAAAGCAGATGCAACCTGAACCTCTTCAGTTACACTCCACAAACAGACAAGGAAACCATTAGCACTTCTGTACAAGCAGTGTTTGGGCTGCTGCTCCTCTAGCTCTCCCTCCTGCACTACTGGGTACATTTAACTCTTAACATGTTGTTTGCACTGTGTCCTGTGGTCACACCAGTGTTCCAAGAAAATAGCACTCAGGTCTTCTCAACTTAAATTGAAGCCTATGGAATTATAGCCAAGACCTGGACACTTGGTTGACAAAAGAAAGTTTCCCATAGGTTGTTGCATATTGAAAAGTAATTTAAAAGAAATCTGATTGAAAACACCTCATATCTATAAATTACACATTACCAAATTTGTTATCACAAGCATGTACATACCCATGATACCTCATCTGTGGCTTTACTTGGCCTCTTACACAGCAAAGAGCTTTACTGATTAAATATCCTCATCCATCATCTCACTGCTGTAAATAAGGCAAATGCCTATCTAATGGTCTGAGCCATTGCAACACCAATAGATAGAAGTTGACTAAAGCCACTGTTTCAAAGAAGCCAGGTGTCTTCCCACCCCAATCACTTACAGGATTAGAATTTTTCTACAGAGAGCATAAGAAAGTCTGGAACCAGAATATTAAGCTCTTTAAGTCAAGACAAGTAGAGATGGAAATAGTCTTTGATCTACAGCTAGATTTGCTCATGCTTACAGTGATTTGTGCATTACACAGGCACATAAAAACAAGTCTTGGCTTTCAAACATCAGCAACTGCACTGATGGCTGCAATAAAATAAAACTTGAGGTAAAATCTGCTTGAATAAGCATGCCAGTCAGTTGTATCACTAGAGGCAATTAGAAAACACAGAAGGATCTGACCTAGATTTTCTGATACACAGTGTAGCAGGCCACAGCACTGGTAATTTCCGCTCTTAACTGCTTGGCTAGGGAATTGACCAATTCACTCATCTTCAGACAAATGTAAGTTACTCAATACTGCGTGTTTAATGCCATTATTAGTTACTATGGACACTGAACAGATGCAACACTGAATACTGTTCTTCACTTAGCTGTGTTGGCAGTTTCAGGAAGTTGCAGGAATCTATGAACAAAGGTAAAACTGCTTACAGCAATGGGCGGAGAATTTCAAGAGGAAAAACAGCAAAGATAGAAATCTCCTTCTAGCTTCTCTCCAAACACACAAGTTATCTGTTTCTTCTATGCAAGGCATCGTTTAACACAAACCAAGCTACCTGCCTGATTTCAGATCAGAAGTACTATAAAAATTAGGTTCAATTGATGAGACAGTTCCTCATAGCAGTACCAGCAACAATAGAAAAGATATTCTTTTATTTTGCCAGTTTTCTCACTTGCATAACAAAAATTCTGAACACTGAAACAAGCTAATATTTAGAAAAAGCAGAGATTTTGTAACATTGAAACAAGAATTTAATAAGTGCTCAGCCATCCACAACAGTCAAAAATCATACAACTGACAATTCAGATGTCCAGTAAGAAAATACTGTAAAACAATAAAACACAGTTGAAAGCAGAGGTCCAAGCCTCTCCCAAACCTTCAATTGGTGAGTAAAGCAGATGGCTAATTAGTCCCGTGGCTAAATGAGTCCCAAGATTTCATTTAAAATAACTTAAGCATAGATCATTTAGATCTGTTTTTAAGCTAAGGGGTAATACGAAGTAAAACTGCTATACTTGAGATGGCTCCCTCCTTTGAACCAGGTTTCTACAGCCTTCACACATGAAAATCCTGTCACGAAATGCTGCAGCCTAAGACATCCTTCCTCAGTAGGGTCTAACAGAAAAAAAAAGAACAAGTGAGGAAGGAAGGTACTCAATTATGCCATAAGTCAAGCAGTCATTATTTCCTCAAGAGACTAAAGGGAACACACTAGCTGCAAGTGAGCAAGAGGAAAAAACTGTAGGAATTGCAGACTGCCAAGAACCAGTGTGAGCTGGGAAAGAGGGCAAGCAGCACAACTACTGTTCTTCTCAGTGACACACATTTTTCCCCTTCAAATACACACAGAAACATGCCAAAGGTTTCTATACTCATTAAACAACACATAGGCTAGCTATTCCTCCTTCACATCTTTGATTTGTTTTTTTTTTTTTTTATATTCTGTGCACTCGCCCCACCTCCATTATTTCCAACTAACTGTTAATATATGGTATTCCGTTTTTATCATTGACAACTCTAATTGAAATCATTGCATTGTTCCTCTTCCTATCTGCAGCAAGGCCTACTAAGCAGTACGCAGTACAGTGAATTTCCTATCCTCACAGAGTTTCAAAACAGATGCTTCACAACAGTTAAGTACGTCTGCAAATTGCTAAAACCCTAGCAAACATGCTTGCAGCATTCATTACAACATTTGAGAGGAACCAAATATCTCAAATTCTTTCTATAAACCAATTTCTGCAGACAAACAGCATTTTTTAAAGGTATTGCTGTGCTAGGTTTGAACTTGAATAAGAGCTCATAAAAGCTTAAGAGATTATTTTAGTGCCACAAGCAGGATATCTAGACTATTTCACGCAGCCCAAACCAAGGGCTAAGCAGAAGCTAGGCATTGCTGCTAACTGACCAGAATGGCAATGCACTAAGATGCTGTTCCGTGGACTCCTTTTCAGAGCTAGAGTTCAACCTTACTAGCTCCCATTTTGCTGCATTTCCACAGCAACCTGACACACACATCTTTTCCAGTAATATCCAAAACAAGGGGAAAAGCAACTGCTCTCCATTGTAGACTAATACACTCTAAGGCAATGAAATCAGGTTCTTTAGAAGAACATCTGAAGTGCCACTCACCACTCATTCTACATACTAATGAAGCGCACTTTAACCTTTCAAGAACAAGATGGGAAGCAAGGCCACACGTATTAGAATTATTCAGCTTCCTACTTTCAAGAACAAGAGAACTGTAAGAGTGCCATCTGCAATCCAAAAGAAAAAACAAATGTTCCATTCGCAAGGTTTTATTTTATTTTTCAAAAGGACAGAGCATTCATCTTGAAAACAGAATGCCAAACAACCCTTGAAAAATGGATGAAAAATCTTCAAGTATTTCAGCAAACTAAGTTCCATCATTCAGCACAGTTTTGCCCTTCTGACAATAGTAAAGCATCTGCTACCAAGGATATTTCGGATTCACATTTTATCAGTTTCTGCTCAGCCACTGTGTGGCAAAGACAACGCTCAGTTATTAAACAAGAATTCACAGATCATTTGGTTGCTTCCTCTCAACTCAGTCAGGAAGTCTGCAGAAGCTGCACAACCAGACAGAAGTATTGTATCTAGTTTTGGTTTTTGTTTGTTTATTTTTACTATTAGGACAAAGAGAAGTCTAGAAAGACAAAAGAGGAGACGATACTCTTACAAGTGACAAAGTTCCCCAATCTTACTGAGTTCTGAATTTAAGTTAATTGTTGAACAATTTATTGAATTCTAAAGTTTTTACAGAGTCTTTTGAGCCGTTTAAAAGCATTAAACCATGTAAATGGCAACACATTCAGCTAGACTTACAGCATACTCCTTTGGAAGTGTCACTTCTATAGGACAACTTCACCTACTAAGCAGTATAAAAATACTTTAACTATAAATGATAAGGAAATAACAGGCCTATGCTGTATGCTATATAAGCTAGATTTGAAAACATGATTATTGCTTACTTATTACTACTATGGTTATTACTATCCCTCCTTCCCCTCCTCCTCCCCCCAAAAAGCTTTGGCAAGAATTAAAACTGACAATTGTAATACCCATTTTCAGGATCACATAGCACCATTACTTCACTGAAAGTTTCACTGAAGGGAACCAAAACATTTTACATCCTGTGTGGGAACTGAAGTAGAGATTTTCTTGGTGGCAAATGCATGAAGTGCTGTAGGATCAACAGGAATTACTTTATAATCAGAGGCATAAAGACCACTAACATTTATCTGCTTCAAGAGGAAGTTAAATTGAGATCAATCAAGTGTGGAATGAGCTATGCTCACAAATGCAAAATGCACCAGCCTGTAACACACTCAAGGACAGAGACCAGGAATTAGTACCTTATCTCCCCAACAGGCACAATAATAAAGACAAAAAGCTCCTCACACTAGCCAAACATTATCATGCAGCTGCAAACTAGAAATAATGAAGCTTTTTACAACGGTTTATTCCAGCATCATACTTTCAGCACTTCAGCAAAGGTCTGCATGCTGTGATAGTAACAGAAAACAAGAAGTGACTGTAAAAGACATCACAACACAAAGTTATCCAGAACATTATCATCAAAATGCAGCAGTGCTTCTAGGGCCTGCAATTTTATCAGCTACAAATAACTGATTATTTATAAGTAGTCAGTCAAGTACACACACTTCAGCTAGGAGGGATGAAGGATGAAGAATCCTATTACTCCTACGAATCCTCCATACAAGTTATTTCTGGCTTAAGTCTCTCCATTCGTACAACAAGGAACCAATAAAAATAGCGGCAGCACATGGTAGTTAGCCTACACTACTTTCCTAAATGGAAAAAAAACAACTTTTCTTCCCTGACAGCTTTCGCATTAAAAAAAAGTCTTAGAAAGAAGCAGCAGGTTCTCTGATCGAATGCAGTTCGATGAACAGTGCTGCAGCCTTGCCAACAGACCCACGCAGCGCAGAAGTGCATCAGCGAAGTGCAGGACTCCTGTCTACACCACCAGCTCTAAGCTACATAAAAATCAGCATAAGGCAAATCTGCCGATATGAGAACAGCTGTAAGAATCATAAGAAACTAATTCTGAATCTCAAACTATTGTTTAGACACAACCAAGAATCTCAAACTTCATTCAGAAACAGAAGCATTAAGTTAGCATCCTCGTGAGCTGCAAAGATTCCTTCTCAGAAGTAGAAGCATTAGAAGTGTGCCACAGAAAGTAGCATGGAGGACCAAGTTTCTTTCCCACATGAAGTCCACAGTCCACAAAAAACACCCTAAAGGTAATTTAGCCAATGGAGCAGTGTTTCAAGTGAGGTAAAGACACACAAGCAATTTGAACTGTTCATCATCCCAACCACTTCTGATTTCAATCAGTTCCTGTCTTCTTCCTTGCACGCACCAGTAGTAACTCAAACGCTTTCTCAGAAATACAAGAAAGCGCTGAGTCACCTTAAGTAGTCTATTTCCTCCCTAGGATTCACTGAGCTGTGTATTAATAGGCAAGTTCATAGAACTTCCACCTAGGGCCTGAACGTCAGAACAAGATAAATAAATGTTGGATCAAAAAACAAAAATAAGATGACTCAGAACCAAACCAGCAAACCCCTGTCCCCTGCTGCCACAGTGGGTATCCCTGGGCCTCTGATCAGGCATTTCAGAATCACCTTGCATCCATTCATTGATAACATGAGGACTCCAGTGAAATCCAGAGCACCACAGCCTACGCAGAAGTGATAGTCCCCCTCCCTCTAAGAAGATCAAGATAATTCAAATTCAATATTGAAGAAGAATAAAGCTTTGAGCAGCTAGGGAAGCATTTATGAAGGAGCACAAGTTCAGATGTTGGTGAGCCATATCCTCTTTCACTACTTAGTCTATTCAAAGCTATAAAAACACCTCCACAAAGGAGTAAATAGTACACACACCACAAAAAAGCCCCGCTTCATATCTGCACAGAACATAGCTACCATGCACGTACACAGCTTAAACCGTTCCTCCCTTTTCTCCCTTCTAAATGAAACAGGCGAGCTCCCCTCCAAGCACGAGACACCATGTGCTCTTCAGCAAGTTTTACACCACCAGGGAAGTCACGACACCACTGAAGTTATCCAGCAGCACTCAAAGCCCTGCCCACAACCAGCAAGCCTCTCCAGCTGTCAAAAAGATAAAGCATCAGCAGCACTGAAAAATTAATGAAGCATAATGCACAACCCTTAAAGAGCAAGAACGCGATGGCCGCGGCACGCCGCGTTATTTACGTAACACCACTCGTGCTAAGCGCTGCCTGCCCAACTCAGCCCTCCTAGCTCACATGAATCTCAGCGAAGGCCCGCCCCGCGCGAGCAGCACAACGTGCGCTGCCTAACGTCGCACCTGTGCGGAACACAAACCCGGAGGAAAGCCCCCTTCCCCAGCCCCCAAAGCCCGGCGCACAGCGCGCCCAGCAGCTCGAGGCCGCCAAGGGGACTTCGCAGAGGGCACGGCAGGAGCGGGGCAGGAGGAGCCCCCAGGCCCAGTCCCGGGCCGCGGCAGCCCGCGGGCGGGCAGAGGCCTCCCAGGCTCCGCTCCGCGCCGGGCCGGGCAGCACAGAACCGAGCTGAGGCCGGACCCTGCGGCCGCCCCGAAGGGGTGAGCCCCCTCACAGCACCCCACCCCCAGGCGGGCGAGCGGCCGTTACTCACAACTCCACCATCCACTGGCCCTGCAGCACCAGGCTCCAGTTGGAGCCGCTCAGCACCTGCACGCGGCTCCGCGGCTCGCCGGGGCTGCCCGCGGGCGACGAGGAGAAGCCCGAGACGGCGAGAGGGCCGAGCACGGCCGCCAAAAGCAGGGCCGCGCCACCGCTGGCCGCCATGTTGCCCCCGCCCGGCCCAGGAAGTGAGGGCGGTGGCGGCCCCCGCCCAACTGCCGCCGCGGGGGCGGGGCTGCCGCGGGAGCGCGAAGGGCGCGCGGCGCGGCCGTTGGCCGCCTGGAGCCGGCTGCTGTGGCGGCGCGCGCTGCTGTTCCTGAAGGAGAGCTGCCTCACTGCGGGCTCCAGCCCTGTCCGCGCGAGTGCTCCGCTGTACTCGAGCGGGTTTATGAGCGTTTGTTGTGTCGAGGGCACCCGTAATGGGGTGCCGTCTGCAGGTACTCGCATTTCTTTACAGACTAAACCGAGGTTCCCGTTAGCTCGCCCCGGGTTGTAGCCTTCCCCTGCGGTGGGATAGCTGCAGCCTCCAGTCCTGCTAACAGCCAGCTTCCTCAGCCTGCTGAGCTGAACAGAATAAAGCTGAGGAGGTCATTCTGAACGTTTGGTCTCCCTTCCTGCCAGATACGGATTGCAGAATTTCATAAAATCTTTGCTGATGCCTTGGCTTGTGAGGAGAGGTTCTCCAGAAGTTAACCAGCTGTGCTGAGAAAACATATACGTGTGTCAGTTAGTGTGTTCAGTTTAACCTGCTTGAGGAAACACCAGGACTTAGTAGCTCTAACTGTTTGTCTAACAAGGCTCTTACACGTTCTTCTCCATGGGAATCAAACCTTCTCCGTGACCAAACCATTCCTTAGAGCCTATATATGAATATGAATATAGGTCTGGCCTTTGTTTGTTGAAGCTCAGATGAACTCAGCATTAGCATCCAAACAGAGAAGCATAAGACAGCCCATAATCAGAAGGAGAAGCAGCAGTGGGCTTTCACAGTCCTCACAAAACTGACTGTGCAGGGAGACAGACCCACCCGTAGCACTACACACACTATGCAGAAGTGAATCAAGAGCAGTTTTCCTCATTTGCTACTGTACATCTCCCAGTGACTCACTGGTGGCTTACATTCTCCTTTCACTAGGTTTTCAAAATGTACCCGCTAAAACCAAAGAAGATTTTTTGTCGATAGCTTCCCAGCATTGTTGAGATTCTGCCTCTGAGCTGTGAGCTTCCTGCCACCGGGATTAATGCCAGCTGAGAATGAAGTAAGAGTCTCATGTGACACATACTTTCTGCTCTTTCCTACGCAATGCACAGAGGCTGAACTCTCTCTATATTCTACTTTTTTCCCCCTAATCATTTAGCTGTTTTTGTGGTTTGTAAAAGAAAACTTTATAATTTATCAGTGCCCTTCCTACTTAAATAAGTAGATTGAATATTGAATGTGGCATTTTAGCAATATTTAGACCTGGAAATATTTGGACCTGAATTATGCAGTAAAGAGAAAAAAATACAACAGTGGAAACTATTTGAGAAGAGATGTACTTAGTTATTTTGTGAACAGGTACTAAGAAGGGAATTTACGTTGCTGCTCAGTAAGAACTAGGGAAGTCTAAGAGAAATACACTCATTTTTATAGATTCTCTGAGAAAAAGGAAGGGGAAGGGAAGGAGAAAAAGGAAGGAAGAAAGGAAAGGGAAGGGAAAGGTAGAGGTGGAAAAAGGAAAGTGGAGGAAACAAAGAAAGAAAAGGAATAAATGATTGACCAAAACCAAAAGTAGTTTTATACACGGTGAAAGGATTCACTTGCTGGAGCCAAATTAGGTAAATTTATGTGGCAAAGAACTGATGTGTGGAAGGAAGGACCAAGGAATATTTTATTGTGTTGTACCAGGTCTTGAATGTTTGCCTTCAAAGAGAATGTGGATGAAAAAGATGGCAAAACAAGTCTACATGAAGTGGCTCCAAATAGATGTGGAGGAACTAGTGAAAGGACCAGGAGAGACAGATGTCAGGAAGAAAAAAGCAAAACTCCTAGGAGTACATCTAGGGACCTCTTTAGTACCAGGTAGTATAGGTTTATAGATGATTACTAGCCACATGTAGCACAGAGGATATTTAAAGTTTGGATAAAGGCTGCTCAGAAGAAAGGTAGAGTTGCTTTCATTTCTAAAACAGTACCCAGTGTTCCTAAAATGAAGTAGAAATGTCATGGTGCTGTTAATCCTTCTAAAGTAGGTCAAGCTTGCAAAGATGGAGCAGATACACCTCATTTGAACCTGATTAGGAGCATGAAATGGGAAACAGATAAAAGGAGAAAGCAGGAGGGGCTGAACAGTTAATAAAGACCACTGTCTGGGTCAGACCATTTATTACTTTCCTAATTACTTTAATCACTCTGTCCATTGTTAAACTTACTCTCCCTTAGCTTCACAGTGCTTTTGTTAAACACGTACATCTTTAAATTTTACTCCATTTGTGTCTGTTTCTCATCTGGCTTTCTTAAGAGATACATATTTTTCCAGCTTACTTACTACCACTTCTGTTACAGAAAGGGTTTAGGAGTCAAGAGACAGTTTAGGTTTTGTCCATTGTTGTAGGAAGCGTATCCATTAACCACAGTTTTTTGTTTTTTTGTTTTTTGTTTTTTTGATAGAATTTGGAAAAAAAAAGGATTTATTAGTTAAGTTATGTAGCTCCATGTTTTCATACTGCAAAGCCAGGATTAAATACTAGAAGAACTAAGGACATGAAAATATCATCTTTCAAATGGAGAGATCAGTTTCTTTGGACTTCAAATCACAGTCTGGGGTGGTTTGAGATTTTCCTTATTCCACCTTTCTGCTTTCCCTTCTACTAAAGATCTGTCAAGAGAAGCCAGTTTTTCAACTAGCTGCATTCACAGCCAAGTGTATGTTTTATACCTTCAGTACACAATACCAGGGGAAGCTGCCAAAGGAAATTTCTTTCAATAGCAGGACAGAGGACTAAAAGGAGCTTAGAAGGGATGTCAGCACAGAGCATTCCAGGAATATAGATGTATTCTGATTGTAAAATGGAAAGTTAAACTATAGTATAAAAAAGTAAATAAATTAATGTGATAGATCTGAATGAACGGACAAATGCAAACGTATCTTTCTTCTTCTCTGTGGTACTGTAGGCACCCACGTCGCAAATATTTCTGTACTGGAAATGTTTATGTACCTTCATGACCAGTCCATAATCTAAGCAGAGGAAACATCAAATAGTTTCCCAATTTTCCCTAACAGTAATTTCTGTGTTTCTTTCGATAGTCACTAGAGAGTTTGTTCTTTGTGCTTCACAAATATTTTCCTTCTGTGTAATTTTTATGTATGTTCACTGATCTGTGATTTAGAATTTTCTGATTGTGGGGCTTTCCTCTAGAAGGAGAAGGGAATTAAAAACCCTTTGATCTTAGGTGTGTGATATAACGGTCTTTCCTTGTTGAAAGACTTTTCCTTGTAAATTGTTTCTGTTAGCTTTATTTTCTACTTTATTGAATACTGTCCAATTATTAATTCAGGTGAGTGTCTTTTTAAAGGAATGTATTCTAGAATTGTTGATGTGCTTTCTTTTACTGTGTGCCACAATAGATTCATGACACTGCCTGAAGCACAATAAATTATTATAACATTCATCTTTCCCAAAATATTCCCCCTTTTAATATCCAGATTAATTTTTCTGTTCCATATTGAAGTTCCAGAACTACGTTTCTGAACTCTTAGAATTTGCTTTTGAAAGATGTCTGTTAAACAATGAAATATGAAGTTATTATCATACATGCAACAGCAATTGATACTTCCAATTTTAAAGTAATAAGTCCTTGTGCAAAATGAAATAATAGTTGCAGTAAATTTTTCACTATCTGAGCAGTAAAAGAGTTTGAAACTTTTTTTCCCAATTTAATGCAAGTAACTTAATAGAGAATAAACAGTACATGGCCACCAATAAACATTCCATACATGTTTTAAGAGGGATTTGTTAAACCTAAGGCATATTGTGTTGATGGAGAAAGTTTTAGTTTGAAATAGATAGATCAGCAAATACAGCTCCTCACCACAATTAACTAACTCTTGGAAACTTAGAGTGGCTCTGCTTTTGATATCTATTTAAAGTGATTCAAAGCTTTTATATCAGTTTGACTTTTTGACCAGAAATGTCCATATCTATCCTTCATAGATTACACTACAAAATTCCCTGAAATATTAAAAAACATAAAGATTATTCTTCTTCTTATGAGTCAAGTTTGAAAGAACCTTATCTAATGCCTCCCACCAGAAGGTAAATATACAATGAGAACATGAAATCATATTTTGCACTTTCTTACAGAAAGCCAGGGAGGATACTGAAACCATAATACTTCCAGTTAAATGTAGATTCCAAGAACATTTCCGACTAACTTTGAGGCTTGCTGTCCTGCATAAATGTGAATAATTGTTCTTTTAAGCAATCTCGTTCAAAAACAAGTTATTGAAGTTACCTAGCAATGAAAATGTTCTCTTATTACAAAAATAATATATATATATACAAACAAACAAACAAACCTTACCACTCCTTTGTTGTTTATGTTTATTTGTTGTTTCAATCTTTGACTGAAACTGCACCAATATAGTGTAGTGTTCAGTATACTTCTCCTGGCTAGAGACATCTGTAACCCCCAGCAAGCAGAGATGTTTGCAGAGAGAAACTGGCTTAGCAAGTATATGATGACTATGTGGGAACCAGAGAAAACTGCTGGCTTGCTGGCTTAGAAAAGACAACTGCCCAGAAGGGGAACTGGCTGGACAGAATGAGATCTAGAACTGAAGGGCAGCCTGTTTTTGGTGAAATGTCTCTTTTCGTATCTTCATATATCCACCAAGCTACAAGATGGACAGACAGGAAGTCATCTACAAGCCTTATGTAATATCCAGTCCTACAAAGAGTTGCACACTGGGGGATTGCTCTACCCACATAGCACTCCACTATGCACTCATACCTCCGCATCCTTATCTTTGCATAACTCAAGCTCAGACCTCCTACAAGATGATCTCCCACCTCTGATATGCATCTGTTCTTTTATCTGCCTGTCAAGGACATTCAGAATCTAAAAGAAGTTACAAGAGACAGCAGAGCAAGCTTTCAAGTTTGTGTGCATAAATCAAGGCAGATCTGATAATACATGTGATTTTTTATTGCCTGGCTTCTTTTTCTTTCTTTTTTATTTTTCTAAAACTGAATTCTCCTGCTGAATAAGGAACTGATTCTTGCAATATATGGTTCTTCAGCAATCAAAAATCTCCAAGACAGAAGAACAGTTCTCCTTTTAGATCTGACATCTCCAAAGCCTGATATATGTGGCTGAGTGAGCAAGATGAAAAGGAATTATTAGGTTTTTATTAGATTGTGATGCAAGCTCAAGCTAGCAAGGCTCATCAGACATTACAGCTAGTGCAAACATCTCTGGAATCATTTTGTTCTTACACATGTTGCTGTTTGACTGCAGTCAGTATTCCTCTCCACTGTAACACGGGTTCCCTTTTAACAGTTCTCAGAATGACACAGGTACACACAGAATTTAAAACATACTTAAATTGTACATCTTTTGCTCCAAAAGTAATACCTCTTATTTATTTCCATGGAAACTACAACCGATACAAAGAGCACAATAATATTATTTGATAGAGCCAATTCTCAGCTACATATCTATTTTTCAATACAGTCACCACCATTAGCTACGCATTTTCATCAGCACTGAACAAGAGCCTCCATGCTGTGCTCATAAAAATCTGCATGGCTACTAGGAGCATGTTTTGTCTTTCACGTCACTGTCACCACTGCTGAAACATAGCATCTACCACCTCACTGTGCTAACATTGACTGCTTGGCCTCCAGAAATGCCCAGCAGGTGTCAATGAATGTCAATAGGTGCAATTTTTTCTTCACAGAGGAATTCAATGACACACCTTTGTTCCATATGTATTTCCATGTCAGACACCATTGTGTCAAACTGTCCCTTTGCTGCCATCTGTCACTCAGCAAGACAGTTTAATGGAATATTGGCAGAAAGATTCAACCTCTACTGCCGTACCATCAGCTTCTGCCTCTCTCATCATGGGCCAGTGCAATAAAATAGGAGACAGTGCTTTCAGGGCAGCCATTATAAACAGTTATTGATGTGGAATTATTCTGATTGTACTCCTAAATTAAATCAGAAATAATTATTTTAAAGGCAAAGAAGCTGCTCTTCTTTACACAATACAGGAATCCAAAATTCAGGCTTTCATCTGGTAACAGTTATTGGACATGGCTTTTTACCATCAGTGACTTCTTATTTCAAATATAGCCCTTCTTCTGCTCCTTTATGGTGGCTAAGTGTTGTGTTAAAAGTATGAATGAAACTGTGTTGAAGTCAGATAGATATAGATATTGTCTATTGACCTCAGCAGGGACCATACAAGAATTGCATATCTGAAAGCTACACTGGGTACTGCAAGCACTGGAATTACTTTTTCTGTTCCAGTGATGGTCTCACTAATAGTAGGCAGCTCTTTTTGCAGTACATCATACTCATCTTAAACCTGCTCTGAATGCTGCAGAAGTGAAGTAATGAAGCAGGCTGCCCAAAGGCACAGAAGTAAGCTTAGGCTAAGCTTGCAGATATTCTACAGTGGTGTATCTTCCAGGCGCTAGGAAATTTATGCTGCTTTTTTTAAAGGTCACAAAATTCTGAGCAAAAAGAATAAAATCACCTGATAATGTGGTGTGTTTGGGAAATACAAAGCTAAGTTCTTGCTTGCAGTCAATTTTTTGAATGAGTGTTTCAAAGACGTTGCAGCAGATCCACAAATGCAGATATTATTGCACATAGTTCTCAAGCCAAAAGTTCACAAATTTCAACTTTTGTGACAACCTTTACATATTAATCTGAATTCAGAGCTAGAGATAAGTAATTTCTAATGAAAACAGGAAAAAACAGAGTAAACAGGAAAAAAAAGAGAAATATTTTCCAAAGTAAAGCGATATTCACACTAACTTTTCAGAGAACGTAATCAGTCTCTCTCATAGTAAGAAAATATGTCTTCATTTAAATGCAATGAAAAATAATCTGCTCCCCAGCATAGTTATTTGGTATGTTGGCTTGATATGTATGCCAATTTTTTTCCATAAGTTCTCTAATAATTTCCAAATTTTGAGAAAGTAATAATCATCTCTTCTTCAATATGATAAAACAAGTATAAAATACTTAACCTGGACCTCTTATTTAACTGGCGAATGCCTGCAACTCTGGGCACTTTCCTCTCCTCTCCCTCCCATTGACTTGTGCATTATATAGGTGAAGGAGAAAGGACAAGTAATGCTGTCACTTCCCCACTGCACTCTCTAGTAAGCCTTTAGAGAATGTAAATGACAGCAAAGACAGTGTAAGACACTGGAAAAACTACCTATGCAGAGAAACGTACTAAAATGCAGAAAGAATGTAAGAAATGTAATTGCCTTCAATATTCTGCCATAGCTTTGCCAGTGCTATTCTCCTGGTAATTCTACCTTCTTTCTAAGTTAAAATAAGTCACTTGAAAGAAGAATTACAATGCATTATCTGAGTTTCTCATCATTCATCTTGTCCAATAGGCATTTAGAGCCATTTATCTTTTAGAAAATGATCTCAAATTGTTCCTGGAGTATTAGGAACAAAATCAGACACTTCCAGTTTCATAAAATCACTCCACTGATTCTGGGGAGGTTTCTTTTACGAAAATTGGATTTGAAAAAAGTTTTCTGTATTGAAACATAAAGCAGGCTGAGTTCAAAATTATTGGTTCCAACAATGTCTTTCTAATAAACAAAAAACAGATGAATGAAGAGCCTACCAAAGCAAGGGGATTTTATTGTGATAGATGGGCTCTGCAGAACTGCTGCAAAGTGGAATGAGAAGGTTGCTTACGTTTCATTATAATTTATGCGGCCATAAAAATATTTCTCTCTGCTGCTCAGAGGTAGATTATAGATCAATAGGCCTCTGCAAGGATGTATTTATGAATGTGACTCTACTGGTGGTGACTAAATGCTCTTTAAGTGCCAGAGAATGTGGGCCACCCTGACAACTGCTTCCAACATAAGTTTCCATCCAGCACAGAGCAACTCTGGAGCTTACACTGCAGCTGCTTGAAGGTGACACTTGCCAGAGACCCATTTGCTGCCACTGGTGAAAGTCTCTGCTAGTCAGTTTGTCATATGGAGGTTACAACTACCTCTCATTTACCTGGGACAGCGATCATGGGTCTGCTGTAGAAGTCCCTATTTAGGCTAAAGACTGTTAGTAGAAGTTCTGCTTGAAGAGTTACTGTTGGGTTAGACTACAAATTGTTAGAGTTAGAAATCATATTTTGTTGCTGGGACTCATGAAAGCAGAAGTCTATTTATATGCAAATTTTCTGAGAGAGAAGGGCTGTAATCAAGCTTCCAGGAAGCTGAAGTTCTAGTCTTTTATTTGCCAAGGACACAAAAATCTTCAAATATACGATCAGTGACTAATTATCATACCATGATTAAATGCAACATTGAAAGTGTCCATAAATATTTGATCCTATTGCAATTTTCAGACATGTCATTTGATAGCGAAGGTGACCAATATAAAGGAAATTGATTTTTCTCTAGGGGTTTCCTGTGCAGAACATCTGTGAGATCTAGTTCTCGAATACAAGGGTATCAAGAAGTCAGAATAACATTTTGCTTTTGACAGAAAGAAGAATAAGTACAGGAGGTGTACACTTGTCTGAAGTGTGGGCTAATGACAGGGCTTATTTTAATCTTTCTTGCAGAGCCACTCTTGCCAAAGGCTGCATTAGCAGATATCTAGAAATAGCATGCTTTGTAAGGAATATGAAAGTTACAGTTGGTAAGTGCTCTGAGTCTTATTTACCAATTAAGAACTGCTCAGCTCCACAAGTAGACAATAAGTGCATTACAAAAGTAACAATCCAAAGGACACTTAAAGGATATAGGTACACTGTCTTAAATGACTAATTCCAAAAGAAACCTCCACTTGAGGTTCTCTGTTGATTTCTAAAGTATTCCTGCTTTTCAGCTTTCTGTGTGGCTTCCTGGAAAGCATTTTGTTCTTTCAGCTTCATCCATATGCTTTTAAAGCAGACTTCCTGAATGCTTTTTGTGCACTTGCACAGGTTTACATATACTCAAACTTCTTTTTCCATCCATACCAGCTGATTAAGAAAGAAAAACTATCTTGCTTTGCAAATGGCACATAGTATAATATATCAGTGTTACTGAAGACTAATTTTCAGGGATCCTGACCTGACCCTGTGATGAACTGCTTTTGGCATACACTTAAGAACAGATAAATAAGGCAGTTTGCAAAGTAAAGAGCTGCAAAGCAGCGGCTGCCAAAGCAAGCCATCTTTGGCTTCAGACCCTCTCTCGCCATGAGAACCATTTATCCAAGTACTTCATTCCAGTCTTGTAACTCTGGTCACTCCTACAGAGCCTTGTCCCTGAAACAAATATACTAGTTAGCATGTTTGACCCTAAATGTCTTATGTCACAAGTCTCTTACCCAGTGGGAATACAACTGTCCCACTGCTCAAAACACAGTGAAAGGTAGAATTTGTATTTCTGTGCCTCACCAAGCAGAACAGCTTTTGATCCAAGAGCTTCTGTAGCACAAATGATGGAAATTTTCTAAGCTGATGTTTTACATTTTGTTCTATTATTTTCTGTGAACTTTTCCATGAAGAAATGAAAAGTTGAAGAGGGAAAGTGTAAGATAATGATGGCCTCCTAATACAACTTCTTGATTTATATCTAAAACCTGACAGGCAGGCATTTTGCTGCAATCTCACTCAGAGATGTAGAGATGTAAGAAAATAACCAGGACTTTAAACCTGAGGACAATTGAAGCCAAAACCAAAGGTATCTCAAAACAGTTATATTAAGTGGATAAGAAGACATTTATACCAGTAACCCTGACAGAAACTTGACCATAATAATGAGAAAATTACTTTCTTCTTTGGCTTTATGCTTCTCAACAGGGCTGCTCTCAGTGAGCAATTACAATTAAAGAACTGTGCTTTAGTGGCTCTGATCAGCTCCTTCTAGGACCTCCACTTCATACTTACGTATGTGTACAGACTGGGACAAGACCTTACTGAGTCAGCCCTGCTGAGAAGGACTCAGAGGTTTTAGTAGACAAAAAGCTGAACATGAGCCAGCAGCACATACTTGCAACCCAGAAAGGCTTCGTCAAAAGAGGAGTGGCAAGCAGGAAGAGGGAAGGGATTATCTTCTCCTATTGTGTCCTTGTGAAGCCCTGTCTGGAGTACCATCCCCAAGTCTGCGGCCCCCAGCACAAGGAAGATGTGGAGCTGTTAGAGCAGGTTCAGTGGAGGGCCACAAAGAGATCAGAGGGCTGGAGCACCTATCCTACAAAGAAAGGCTGAAGGAGCTGGAGCTGGACTTGCTCAGCCTGGGGAAGTGTCCGGGGAGACATCACTGTGGCCTCTCAGTACTTGAAGGGAGCTTATTATCAGGAGGGAGACCAGTTTTTACATGGGCAGACATTGATAGGACAGGGGGGAATGATTTTAAACTAAAAGAGGTTAGACGTTAGTAGGACATTTTTTACTTAGAGGGTGGTGAGGTGCTGGAATAGGTTGCCCAGAACAGTTGTGGATGCCCCATCCTGAGGTGTTCAGGTGGATGGGATTCTGGACAGCCTGATTCACTGGGTGGCAACCCTGCCCATGGCAGGGGGTTTTGAACTGGATGGTGTTTATGGTCCCTTCCAGTCTGAGCCAATCTATGCCATGATATGATGATGTTTCTTTCCACTGGCAAGTGGGCCCTGTTTATACATTGAGCAGGACAGTGTGCTCTGGTTTGACTTTTGTTGTAGGATTGTTGGTCTTCAGCTGTGTCTTACAGGTGTACTTGATGCATATAAAACAGCATTATTTTCTGTCTGGATGGCTATGGTACCTTGTTCATTACCTTACTGTGCCTGGGACTGTTGATGGATTTTGTTACCTGCACCTTGTACTGCCTGCTCTGTTCAGATTCTGAAGAAAAATGTCCGGATTAGTAGGACTGGTCTGCTCTGGAATCACCCTGCAGTCCTGGTTTGGCTTTTTACTTATGGGCCAACCCTGCTTTTGCTGCTCCCTGATACTTGAAGGGGGAAAACATATAGACCAGGGCTGGAATGAAAGTGCTGAGGGCAAACATCAGTACTATTCTTAAAAATTAAGGTTAGATTCTTCTGGAATTTTATTAACAGTGAAAACTGTGTAGTCTTTCTCTGAAAATTTCTAGAAATGGGCTATCCAATATTTTCTTCATTAAAATATTTTAATCTTTAATTGGCCTAAGCGAGGAAAGAAAAATGTACTTCTCAGATGGTACATGCAGCATGATGTTTTGTTACAACAGGATATATGCTTGTCACAAACTCCTGTCTGCCAATGAAACCAACAGGATTACAGAAGCAGGATTTGCTTCTCTCCTTCATAACAGGCTGTTTAGAGAAACAGATTACTGCCTGCTAAGGTAATCTTCTGGAAGAACCTACTTACTTTCAGCCTGAAGAGGAATGGAAGCTACTCTCAGTTTGTTAAGAGAGTGGTCTATAGCCAGAGCTTTTCGAATGCCTTGCATGCTTGACCAGAGTGTATAATGTTCTGATTTAATACTCGTTTACAAAGTATCAAGTCTTTATGACTGGCAAGCAGCACCTTGGAGAAATCAGATAAGGAATGTATATGTACTACTATACCTAGGCCAGATTAAGTTAAAGCTTTTGAAAGTTTCAGTTTCAGCACTCACTGAATGGATTAATCCAGCTTCTTATGGCTGGATTCTAATTAGAATCACTGTATTTTTCTGCAGGGTAGCATAGCATATCTGGCGTGCTTAATAACGTTTCCATGCTGATTTCACAGCTTTAACTGTCAACTTACTTTAATTCTGAAGAAATGGAATGGCTGTTTGTTAAAATAAAATCTGGGAAGGAGAAAAAAAAGTTAGAAATGTTGGAATTCTGAGCTTTCTGGGGCATGAGAAAACAGTGGAGTATGTATCATATGTACATATGGAGTATGTATCCCACTTCATAAGGATAACTGCCCAGTAAAATGTCTTTTTGGATCAAAGTTTCCCTCATCTCTGATTTGGAAAAAACATGTGTACCTTTGCCAGCACATTTTACAGCACGTATTGAGCTGTTTTGTAGCAGTTTGAAGCAATTCTTGCTATTTTTGAGCTGTTTTGCAGTCTCCGTTCAATTGCCTGTTTCTCAGGACATCAAGGTGAGAGTACATTGTGAGGAGCCGAGTATTAATGGAGATAAAGGTGTCAAATCAGTCTCTTCGGCAGCTTCTTGTTTTAAGAGGCTTGTGAAGAGGTCTGTGTAAGCACTCATCCATAATGCTTTGTATATATCCTACATATGTTTTTGTTTGTTTGTTTGTTTTTTTAAATCCTTAATATCTCAGTATGGTTAGTGAAGCTGATACAGACAGAGAATAACTTACACAGCCCAAGGCCACTAAGCTCAGTTGAGCCAAGTTGAATTGCTTTAACAACTCAGTCACCATTTCGCATGTTCATTTCTATGTTCTTATCAGAACATAGTCTTAATCTCCCAAATACCCATTTTACACATAAGCACAATTGTTTTTATTGTTATTTGATAATAAGATTTTTGCAGACTTTCTTTGTTTGTTTTCATGAAAGATTTTTATGACATGCAGGAGTTGGGTTTTAACCTCACTTGCATTTTGGGCAAGCTATTCTACTTTTGTGTTCAGATTTATTTGACAAAGTGCATGATATTAAAACTATACTAAGATTTTTTTTTTCCAATATCTCCCCTTCATTCCTACTGGTACTGCATCACTAAAAATTTGCACAGGTAGAATACCTTTAAAAATCCATATCAAAATACCCCAGTGAGAAATGCTCTACTTACCTAAAAATTGTAAGTCATAGGAAATAGTGTGCAAAATCATCCTGAATCTGTGGAGTTTAAAGGAAAAAGAAAATTAAGATTAAGTGAATTTATGGAATTTCCCTTAGCTTCCTGTTTGTTGTTTCTGAAACCTGGCTCCTCTTTCTCATCTAACTAAGCCTGAGGGACTAAAGTCATCCTAAATATTAAAATTGCAGGGCTTGGTTAGACATATTTCTACCAAACCAAGGCTTCTGAACAGCAACAAATTCTTAGGGAAAGAGTACAAGCTCAGAGTATGTATACAATCTTCTCAATCTTGGAAATACCTGGTACTAATACTTCAAAACATTTCTGGAAGAGAAGCTTTTTTTTTTTTTTTTTTTTTAATGATTAGTAATGGACTTCTGTGTATTTGTTTATCTCCTCTTCGAACATGTTCATAGCTCCTAGATCCTTTAGCAGTAGCTTCCAAAATTTGGTCATGTTTCAGATTGCAAAAATTGTTTATTTATTTAAGACCTGTGGCTTCATAACCAGTGGGTTGCCTCTTAGTACTATAAGAAGCAGAGAACAATAATTTGCTTCCCTGTCCTTTTTATGATTCCTTACAATGTTAGTCCACTGGCAGTAGTGGAACATGAGCTGTTGATTTATGAAGGGAAAGCAAATGCCTACTGTTGATGCAAATTCTGCTCACATCTACCTCTCTCCTAGCTACTTGGCATTGTAGTATGCTAATGACAGCTTGGGGCAGGTGTGATTTCCTTTTCTGTGATAAACCAGTTGTGTACTTATCCTGTGAAAATGTGATGACAGATCAGGAATGATTCCAGTTAGACAACCCATGTCTTTTCAGCACTTGCTGAAGCACTTGCTGCTGTGCTCAGTCAGTTAACAGTTTGTCAACGGTGGATTATATGATACCAAAATTAAGATAGCACCTCCTGCTAAGTAGATTTTGCTTCTCTTAGGATATTGGTATCTTGGTAATAACATTCAGCTTCCAAGCTGAGCTTAGTTTTCTTGCCAGTTCTGCTGCCCTCTCTTGCTGCTCAGAGCTGCAATGTTAAGAGCAACTTTGTTGTATTTTCTGAGACTTTGAAGATTTTATCAATTTTTTTCATGATGCCAGGGAAGTAACTGCCCCTGAAATTTCTCAGCAGCAAGGCAACTCTTCTGTTGCTGTAAGACAGGGTGAAAAATATTCTGTTTCACAAAAGGTGAAATGGCTATTTTGATCTTGACTAAACCTTCTTGTGTGGTGTGGATTTATACGTGAGTGGTGTACGTGCTTTCTCTTTAGCAAAACTGTAGTTCTGACTACTTCTACTTCCCCTGGATGTCATCTCCACCGTGGTTTACTCAGATGTTCAGCTATCTTTCAAGATGCACTTGGGACATGTCTATATCAGCAAGAAGAATGACTGGCTCTTTCTTGCTCAGTCATGAATGCCTGTTCACAAATCTGTTTCAAAATATCCATATTGCTAGAGACTCTTTAATTTTCCCTTAATTTCTGTTTGTTTGTATTTTTTGTCATTTTATATTCTGATGTGGCCAAACTGCTCTAGCATATTTCATTTATCTGTAGCATTTTAAAGTGTATAGTTACCAAATCAATCATTTCTAAGGAATAGGTACTAGACAACTAATTATGCATTTCCTGAGCTTATAATAAGAGACATACAGAGGTATAAAGTGCTTTGAGAATAAACAATCACAAACTCCTGAAAGTTCAATTTTTGTGCTTACCTGCAGGCCTGGAAGACTGCTTGTGAAGGCCCCCTGCACTCAGTATATTTCAGTGTGATGTTAAGTATCCAGGGTGGAGGCAGCATGCTAAACTATGTCAGTTCTGAGCAGCACTGCAACCCATAGGATGGTTTTGGAGTTCGGCAGGCTCCCAAGGGTAAGTTGCCCAGAATGCCTTTTTGTGTCCATTATTCTACCTCTGCACATACACACAACTCTGCAAGGCTGAAGGCTATAGGGGACAGTTCCATGTTAGTCTTACATTGCAGTTAGACTTTATTAACTTCAGTTATAAAAACGGATGTAAGAAATCCTGGTTAAAATTAAATAGCGTATAAATAACTTGCTATTTTCTTGGGACATGTGATCACATTACTGGATTCTTAATGGCTGCTACTCCACTGTATGATTAGAAAAGTCTTCTGTTGCCTCTACAGAAGAAATGAAGTTGTTTCACCTTCTGTCTTTGTTCACATTATAAATGACTCTCCCAATTAAAAGTAAAGCTAATAATACACTATACAAATTATCTGCTTGCATCTTTAGCAACATTTTCTCTTATTTTGAAAACAAGGAAGATAAATTGAATATGGCAAAATGGGCTATGTCTAGATCTTGAGACTCTCAGCTTCTGACACCCTATTTATTTTCTCTGCCCTGGAGAAAATACAACTGAACATAAAGATAGGAAATAAAATTACTTCTTGGAGGCCTTAGTATTAAACAATCCATGCTGGCTGAGATCTAGCAGAACACTCACATGCTTTTTCAACTTTTTAATGGGAAACAATACCTGTCATTATGCCACATGAAAAATGAGTCTTCTTTCTGGAATCATCTGAGTTAATTACCAGGCAAAAACACATGTTTCCTTGTAAAATGAATTTAGATTTTGCAGATAACTTTATAAAGAGCAGTTTCGTAGTGTTATCTTTGATTTTCTTGTCAAAACATTGCTTCTTAGTGCAATACTTCATTACAATAAATTGAGGGAAAGAAAAAAAAAATGCAAATAAAAGCAACTTTAAAACTGTGCAAGCCGTTGTGAAGGATTGAGACCTGGATTATCATACATTCTTGTAAGGATTGAAAATGCCCCTTCACTCTCCGCCACCAGCTCCTTGCACAATGTGCATGGAAGAATTTTATGAAGTAAATCTATTTCTTTTCCCTTGCCAGAAGCAGAAAGGTAGCAGTAATAGGCAGACCTTCAACTTCCACTCCCATTCTCTGTCCTAAGAAAGGGTGAACAACCAGGAAGCTCTTATGGGTGAACAGTTTCTGAAAAGCTCACTGAATATTGAGCACTTTGCATCCTGCATCTTATTAAAAGGCAATGGAAATTAGGCTCTTTGCCAGGTCTAAAAAGGCTGAGCATTAGAAACGTTTTTGTGTGAGAACTTGGATTTTTCTTTTTGCCATTTCTTTGGAAATCACACTTGACTATTTAATGTTATTCAAGGACAAAAAGGGCAAGAAGAGCCAAAATACTACTGAGGAATGCAGTAGGGCAGGCATGCTCAACCCATAACCCAAGGGCCATATGCAGCCTGGCACAGCTTGCACTGTGGCAGCCCCCTGCCCAGTCCCATCATGCAGTGGCTCTGACTCGCAGAGTGGCCCAGCCTGGTAGCCAAGCAGTGATGTGCTGTGAACCCTATCTGAGCTGAAACCAGGGCACTGGGAGGGCACTTTGAATACTAACTCAAGTTATGGCAAATAATTTCAGGCATTTTGTTATATTGCCTGAACACAATCCTGTGAACAGCAAAAAATGTGCACCTGTGCTTTCCATTCTGATGAAGGAATTTGAGAACTGATTTCAAGATTGCAAAAAAAATCATCAGTTTTTCAGTTTATTTGCGACTCCATTTTCAGTCAACATAAATACATTACTTGTGAAATTTCAAATGGAATGTATAGAGTTGCAATCAAAAATGTGACCATGTCTTTTTACCAGATCTTTATAAGTCCTGTCTAACCACAGAGAAATATCTCTCACTTCGCAGTAGCACCTTATTCATGTCATTGCTTCCTAGCAGTATGTACATTTGTGAGCAGCTGTCTTCAGGGAAAAAGCACAGGAAGAGCAAAATCCTATCAAAAATCTCAGTGGAACACCTGAGACCTCATCAAGAATTGCAGCCACTGCAATAGTACTAGTGTTGCAAAAATAGTTAAATATCCCATTGGTTTTATGTTTTTGTTGCTCTGTTTAAATTTGTTTTAATAAAAAATATTAAAAAGTAAGTTTTGTTACTTAAATATATTAACTATCTTGTATACTTTATGAGGGCCTCTCCAAAAGTAACACCTCCTATTTTATTTTGTTGGCCCACAATGTTAGCGGCAGATGTTTGAAGGATGGCCACAGAGGGTAAATCTTCCCACCAATGTTCCATTCCATTTTGTTCTTGTATGACAGATGACAGTGAGGGGCAGTCCAACACAGTGGCATCTGGCATAGAAGGGCGTATGGAGCAAAGGTGTGGAATTGAATTCTTCCATGTGTAAAAAATGGCACTCACGTTTGTCAAAGCTTGCTGAATGTTTATGAACACCAAACGGTGGATGTGAGCACAGTGTGCTCAGAGTGTGCAGTGGGTTATGTATTTCAACAGTGGCAATAGTGATGGCAGTCACCTCTGCTAGTGCAGTTTGTTCAGAGTGCAGCCTGCAGGCTTTCATCCATCACTGGTGAAAATGCATACCTAACGGTGAAAAATAGTGTTTTGTAGCTGAGAATTTGCTCTATTAAATGTATTACTGTGCTCTTTGTATTGATTGAAGTCTCCATGGAAATAATTAGGAAGCATTACTTTCAGAGCAACCTTTGTAGCTGAAGCCCTAGACAACTCCACTTCACCCAGCATGGCGTAGGCAAGCCAAAAGGTTGGGTGCTCATGCAGTAGGATCTGAGCTGAAAAACATCTGCAGACTACTTGTGAGATATGTTCCAGGTGTAAAATAAATGTTACTAAAAATATCTGAACATCACTATATAATTTAGTCAGATTTGAGTGACGGATCATACAATAGAACCTATTTTAAAACAATAGAACATATTCTAAAAAAAAAGAGAACTGATAAATTTAACCCTTTTCCACTGTGAGATGTGTTGGACAAACTCTTTCTTTGAGCCTGCATTGCCTCAAGTGTGGAAGGGACAAGTCCCTTTGGTATGAGAAGAATGGGTTCAAGACCTTTTTCTGCCACTCAGTGCAATTTGCACCATCTCCTCCCCTTTCCCCCCAGGTGTATCTGTAGCTGCAAATGGTCTGAGAATCACAGATTAAAAGCTCTTTGTAAAAATGCATAGTAGAAAAATGATGAACTCTGGAAGGTTTCGCTGCCATTGTACTTAAATATAATATTTGTTTAAGAGTTAGTTTAGTTAACTAGCAATGATAAAGTCACTAAGCATTTTCAAAGTAGATGCACAATATATTCTTTAAGCAAGTAGTGTGATCATCTGTGGGCAGCATCCTAATTTAACTCTGATCAATCTCAAAATACCTTAATGAGACATTCACTGAAAAAGCCTCAGTACAGAGAGGCTATATTTAAATCCTGAGAAACCTATGTATTCTGTTTTTCATTAGCATACAAATACCTGAAGTGTCCAGAAATACATCAACTTCCTGTAAAAACTGCACACTTTTTAGAAAAATACATTTGCTCAATAACAATATACTCAGCCCTTTATTTTCTGAAAAATATCAAAGAATACTTAGTAAAAAGTAAGGAGTTCCTGCTGCTTCTCTCCTGGAAAGAGATAGCACAGTTCATCCCCTTTCATTCCTTGCTATCTGATTTCCATTGTTATTAAATGAAGACAAATAGTCATAAGTTTTCTTAGTTTTTGTTCTTGCGTGAGCAATGTGGGACTGATAGTCAAAACAAACTGACTGAAGGAAAAGTATTTGCTCTACTAAAACGCTGTATGCAGATGTTGTAATGAGAGGCATGCTGAAAATGCTAATCTTTCCCTTTTGATCTGTTTCCTTGCAGATTTACTGATATCAGTTCTACTCATTTTGCTGATGTACACAAGTTCCTGTATGACACATTCAAGAGGTACTTAGAAATGAACAAGGGGCGGAAAGGGGAGGGGTATTGCCTTTGTACATTTGAAGAGAAATGAAAGTCAGCAATGAAAATCTGTCCTGACATATGCTTTCCTGCAGAAAAAATAGTTGCTTACTAGATCACATGTTCTTTGGAGATACTCTTCTAACTTCTATTAATTTATGTGCTCAAAGCACATATTATTTATCCCATACAAATGGGAATACCAAGGTACTAAGCATTGTCAAACTGAAGTGAATAAATTCTCTGGCAAGACTCAACAGCATGGGCTACCTGCTCTGCAAGAAAGAAGCCAGGAGTTTAGCATGAGAGTAATGCAGGCAGAAGGTGTGACCTTGAGAAGTTAGAGACCAGTGATCATCAGCAGGGATGAGCCAAATGTGAGGCTGAGCCAAGAAGCCCAGGCAGTGCCCAAGTCACAGAGATGTGAGCCTGGATGCAGATGTGCAACTGTGTTAGCACAGAGGCAAGGGCTGGCAGCAAAGCCTCAGTTTAAAATCAATTACCAAGGGCTTTCTTTACAGGAGCTCTTATCAGTTAAAGAACTGACCTTGGATTCAGCCAGCTAAACTAGTCGGTTCCCCTCCTCCCCCCCAAGTAACAGTCTTAGATGGTGAATGCAACTCTGGGCTCAGACAATTAGATTTTCTATATCTAAATCAAGTATTTGAACCATGAAACTGTTTCATGCACTTTGCCGCAAGCCCCAAATATAGATAATCAAAATAGAATCAGATTAACACACTTAACATTTTGCTTACTGCCTTCTGCCTGAACTGCAAAATACTGAAAATAGTTTCAGTTTTCTTTTCTTTGAAGTGTACTCAAGATCCAGTTCAGAGCTGATTGAAACCAGTGGAAACGATGAATTTCCATCAGACTCCTGAATTTTGGATGAATACTGTAGGCAAGATGATATTCAAAGTTCAGAAGAGTATTTTTTTAAGAATGAAAGATATTCTGTCTTCTTTATTCCTGCTTTTGTTTATATGACTATATATATGTGACACACCCACACACCAAAAAAAAAAAAAAAAAAAGAAAAAGAAAAAGAAAAAAAAGAAAGAGAAAGAGAAAAAGAAAAAGAAAGATTCTGGTTAATATGAAACTGTGTGGAGCTTGTGTGTGAGCAGGTTTCTTAATGTTTTTTGTTGGTGTAGAGATGATTAATTTTTTTAAAGTTTAAAAAATAACTTCATAGAAAATGTGATAGCCAGTATAGTGATTTAAATCAGTGCTTGGACAATAAGCAAACTAGGATTATCTTCACAAGCGAGGTTGAGGTTTGGTAGAAGCATTTAATCCCTAAATGATACACTTCAACTATGAATTGTCATCAAAGAGCTTCAAAATCACTTCTCTCTGGTCTTTCATATATTTGAATCTGAGTGGTTATTTCCTCATGTGTATTCATTTTAGTCTACTATTTACCATGTTTCAGGCATCCACTGTTTATTCAGAAACTGACATTTCTGTCAAAAAAAAAGTCTATGAAAGATTTTAAAGGTCTGGCTTTCCCTTGAAAAATTAACTTTCTGATAAATTTTCTGCCAGCTCATGAGTCATAGCAGATCTATTCCTTCTGAACAGTAGGACTATTTAATGCTGTATGTTTTTATGATATAATGTGGAATTTTTAACTCCTTAAGCCACTACAGCTGCAGTTCTAGTGCAAAAATGTCTTACCTAGGGATAGGAGAGGCTTGATTCAATGTCTGTTATTAACAGCCAGGAAGTACACCTTCCAATGTCTCTTATGCATCACACAGATTATTTTTTCAGATACACAGAATTAGATCTAAATGCATAGAAAGCTCATGTTGAAAGTACTGGGGACAAGGCTGTATGTGCATGTTAAAAGCAGAAGAAGGGCCACTGCACAATGTCTTCTATGGGGGAAACTCCACAAGTGAAACCTATTGTTACGAACGTGTAAGCTATTGTTACGTATGTAGCAACTCCAAAGGACAATGAGTGGTTTAGTCGGGCCAAAGAAAAGACAGAGGGCATTAGAACTGGAAGCAAGCTGGCAAAATGGTGGATAGTGGATTAGTCAGTACATGAAAACTTTATTTGGCATTCATGCAGTCTTCAGTTTCAAAGAAGAACTGGACTGTTCCCCTGGGAGATTATTTTAAGATGCCAAGGAATGCATGTGATGCTCTTTAGTTCTGAACAGTTTCATCATGAGCCCATCCAGCCTGTTTTGTTGTTATTCTTTAAATTCAGTAGTAACAAGAGCAGGGTAGCTAATGTATAGTTACTGCTCTTCTCCTGGGAAAGAGGAAAACAGAAATGGTATTCTGGTTTCCTGCTCCTCAGTAGCTATTGGTCTCCCCAGATCCCTTTTGCAGTGCACTACAGCCCTTGATTCTCTCATTTATGTTAGTCAGGAATTATCCGCCACTACAAAGGCAATAAAAAATATTTTTTCTGTAATATCATTGATGGCAAATTATTTTAGCTGCTAAATACAAACAATTTTATAATTAATTCAGATTAATGTTGGAGGTTAATTGTCAGCCAGAGGTCTTGACATTTACTTTAAAACAGTTTAAAACAGTTTTACTGTTTACGTTATCTTTGAATTAAATTGAGTAGTCCAACCTAAGTGGGTTTGAAGCGCAGCTGTGAATAGCATTGGCATTTGAACATGAATATCCAAATACTTGTGATACCTGAAAAGTCCCTTTCTTGTAAAACAGACTTTTACCACCAACATTACAGCTGAATTAGATTGCTATTAGAATATCTAAACTATATTTTGGTTATTGCTGAACTAATGCACAAAAATAAAATTTGAAGTTCAGTAATGAACATCAAACCTAAAGTCTTGTCCTTATGTCTGATCAGGGCTTATAAGGAAACACTGTTGATGATCAAAAACTGAGTGACAAATATGTATGGATTCAAGTAGAGGAAAAGAGAAAGGGGCTTTTTCCATAGCATTGGAACAAGAGACAGACTCAACATTAGCACTTGCAGTTATAGAGATCAGCTATTTTTACCTGTAAAGTCACAGTTATCAGGGCAAAGTTGCATACTGTTGTAACATTACTTATGCTCGTTATATTCAGCTTTAGTCAAAGTTTGTATGAGTTTGGAAAATAACTTGGAACCTGTTGTAAAGAACATTGGCAAGTATTGACTTGTAAAAATAAGATATTGGATCAAACTTTTAATAAATAATTTCAGTTCACTCTCCAGTTAATCCTGACTGCTGTCATGGCTGAGAGATAAGAGTGGGCAAGAGTAAGATTCAATATAACTTTAATTCTGCTAGAGAAGCTTAAGATGCAAAATACAATTCCAGTACATTTGACTGAAAATTAGCTTCTTAATGTAAGAAAGTGGATGCAATTTTCATGTTAGTAATGTCATAGGAGAACAGACTTTCTTTTCCTTTCCTCTACCTTCGTCATATACATATATATAGGAGCCCAGACCTGAAAAAAAACAACTGCCTGGATCTAAGGCTGTGGCATTCTGCAGTGGACTGGAATAACTAATGTTGTGCTCAGAGGAGGCTTCAAAAATTGTTGTTCAAGTTTTGTAGATGATATAATAGGCAATATGACAGCGAAGCTTGATAATAGACAGGGGTATCCATAGTCTCTTGAAGAAATGAGGTCCATGCAAGCCACCTGTGATACTGTGGGATGAAACTGTAGAGCAAAAGCAATCACGGTATAGCACTTAAAAATATGCAGCATCAACTAAATAGTTGTCTTGCTTATGAACACTGATAGAATAAGTTTACTGTCTGAGTAGAGTAACTGAATTATTAGCAAGCAAGAGACTGTAACTGGTAAAAGATTGTAAGAAGACAAAGTACTCAAGAAAGTCACTGACTGTGTACATAGAGGAGAGAACTTGGTTTGGGGCAATTTTTGGATTTGGCTTTCAACGCCAAGACCCCATTGAATGCTGTCTGGTCATGTCTAGTCATTTTGCACAGTGTTATGCTTATCCGTCACAAGTAAGAAATAATTAAGAAACCTCTATGATGAATCTGATGAATTTAACATCAAGTTGAGCTTTGTAGTTAACTGAGTAGTTTCAATTTCTTATAAGACTGGAAACAGTGCAGAGCTGACTGTGGCCATTAGGAGAGGCAAGGCAGACTCCGAAACAGTAGTGATGAATTCCAGTTCCAGGGCTGTGGGAGGTACCTAATGGGACAGAGTAGCCAATAAGTGACATGTGCCCAGGGGCAGCCATATTGTACTGGCCAGCTCTAGAGACAGTGGAACATTCCTAGTCTGCTGCAGCCCAGGAAAGGGCTCTTTCCCTTCTTTAGTCATCACAGTGATGGACAAAGCCATTCTGTCCTGCGGAAGATGATGCTGGAAGAGCTCAACATTCCTTTATTTCCCTTACCTTCAAATCTTTTATTAGATTTTTAGAAAAGCAAGGTGCATGGCAGTAATGGGCAAGAGCGTACAGTGAATTTCTCTGCATGAAGTAAGGGGAAGATGCTCTAACTAGATGAGCCTGGCAGTAGACAACATGCTGGAGGGAGCAGTGTAAAGGGACTGAATGGTTTCTTCCAGAACCTATGCAAGACTATTGAAACTGATTAAAACTGGAGTGAGCAAACTTTACTAGATTCACTTTGGGGCAATGATTGACTCTCTACTTCAGAGCCTATGCCAGCTTTGGAAGCAATGCACTTGGTCTGCACAGCACTGTACCTGTACTAACACCAAGCAAGCCCTACATGGAGCCAAATCCTATGTCTGCAGCAGGGCGTATGTGCAATAGGTGGCACTGTTAGTTTGCAACTCAAGTGGGAGTTGATGGTAGCTGCCGTCCAAAAATAAATTTGTGTGCTGGGCTGAATAGCAAGTGAGAACTGTCACTGCTGTTCAGGGGATTGACTGACAACTGTGTTTAGCTTCTTGTGAAAGTTAGATGACACATGTAAAAGCAAGCATCAACTGATTATCTGAACCATGGATTCTCTGAACTCAGTTCTATCTTTAAATGCACCTATGATTCCCAAAGCTCGGCGTGTGATGTAGTGCAGAATTTCAGGTTTGCCTTTTTGCCTCTTAAATTCAAATCTAGCAAATGTTCACAGTTTATTCTTTCTCCTTGGTGTTTTCTTCTACGACTTTAATATCTTCTTATACTCCCTGTCCTTCCCTCCAGAAGGATCACATTTTTGAAGTGTGCTGTGATCCTGTTTCTAAGTGACCATATCCTATGTTTTCCACTTCTGTGATTGACATAGATGACTTAGGCAAAGGAACTGTGTAGCTCCAAGTATCCACTATACTTATCAAATACTGTGTTTGATTGAAACAAGTAGATATTAAAATTTCAGGACAGCTTTGCTAAGTTCTAGGAGCTGAATAAACTTTACACTGCACATTTCAGTAGGTGAAATCTCTCTATGCAGGACAGATACCCAGTGGAGACACTGTTCTAATTTTTAAAATCATGAAAGGCTTTTGACACTTGCTCTATTAATTTTCCACTAAGGACAGCGAGTCCTTAAAATAACTATTTAGCTAACCTCTGTATGAACGGGCTCTGCTTGTTACTACTAAAATTGGAAGTACTCATTGTACTAATGGATTTTGGCTCTTCTCTATTGCTTTACCTTTATCTTTTAAGCATAGACATTATTTGAGCATTGGTTTTCTAAGCAAAAAGATAAAATGTGCAATTCAAATTAATCCTCCTTATCCTCTTTGCTACCTTTTCCCCTTAGAATTTCCTCTTAGAAGCTCAGAACAGCTAAGCAGCAGTATGATGCAGGCCTGTCAGCTAAACCAACACCACTGTGAGACTTTGCCTAGCTTTTCTAGCACACCTGTTTGTAGGTATCAGCATTTTTAGCTTGATTTCTTTAAGTCTTCATTCTCAGGACTTGACATTGCTAACCCATTTAATAAATCTGGAGATCTCTGTCATGAATTTTGGGGAGATGTCTTGACTCAATTTTGTGCTATCAGTATGTTACCATTAATTTCTGCACATTAAGTATTTCATCCTATTTTGATTCTCCATTCCACAAATTTAAAAGCTCAGTGTGGAGGCTTAGGGCTGCTTTGATAGACACAGTTAATCACTTCAGTGACTTGAGCCCCCTGCGTAACATATTAAGCCTCAAACACATTCACTTGCTAACTTCAGATCCTAAAATGCAAACTGCAGGCTTCGGACTAATTTCCTGACTACCTGGAAGGGGGCAAAAATCAACTGCAGCTCTAGATGTAAGGAGGTGAGCTGAACCTTGGAGCTGCATTGCACATTTGCATGCAATTAATTCTCATGCAATTTAAGATCTGAAAATCTTCAACAAGCAAAAATCTTTTGGGACTTTCTATATTATTGCTTATTCTCTCGGGATTTGCTGGGAGGGAGGAAAAAAAACTCTAAAACAACTTTAAGTTATGTGTCATTAAAAATGTGTATAACTATCCAAACATAGATTATATATAAGAAAATGAGATAAAAGTACAGAATATTTGAATTCGTGGTTATCTAAATTTTATTTGAACATCATCCATCTGGAATCAAAAGAATTTCCAAGATTTAACACACTTGGCAGCTAATTATAACTGAAATTAACATATTTCAATAGCCTGTGGTGCACTGTAATCTTTTTCTCAAAAACATTCAATCTGAGGGTGCTCCCAGAATGCCAACATTTTTCTCCCATTTTAGTCAGCCTTTAGTGCAAATAATGTCTTAAAACAAAATGCTGCCTTTGCTTCTGTTGAATCTGTTTTTTTTCACTTCTGTCATGCCACTGCTGAATTGCAGTGATGTTTTATATACACAGTCAGAAGCTATTCAGTGCTTACCCCACCCATGATTGCTGCCTAATGTATTTCAAAGTGTTGTCATTAATCTCCTTGGTCTTGCAGTACTGTTTGGCCATTACCCAGTGCTTAGGTACTGCACCCTTGACATCCCCTGGCTGATGTAAATGGTGTGGGGAAGGCCTCGTAACAGGAATTTATCCTGTTAGCCACAATTTTCACTACACAGCTGTCACACCTAGAAGTTCATTCAGATCTGTCCCCAGCAGATAAAGCATGGAGGTGACAGAGGAGTAGGTTTAGTACTTGTTGAAACTCATGAAGACTTTACCAAGAACTTCAATGGGTATTACATTATAACCAAATTTCAGCCTGTCACTGAAATTCAGGCTACCTGTTCAGATGCCTGTATATGATTTAGTGATAAATCCCTTGTGATTTATTGGAGATTCGTGCTATGTAACTGGGCTTGCTAAATTAAATTTGATAGGGTCACCATCAATAAAAATGTCCAAAATATTCTTCTGCAATTCCTGCAGCAGTTTCCATTTTATCAGCACTTTCCTGCATGCACAAACACTGCTTTCCTATCAGTGTCCCTCATAAACTGCAACCATTTGCTGATGATTTCTAATGCTGTGGACCCTCCTTTTCACTCTAAATAGAGAAGCAAAAAAGCAGTTGTGGATGTTGCATTTTGACACATGCAGATGCCAGTAATCAGTCCACGCTTCTGGGCAGGTGCTAACCAAAGCTGTGGGGCAAGTCTGAAACAGGCAAAGGCCAATGACTGACAATTACTTGTGTGCAGGCACTACTCGCACTGACTCAAGAAATACCTGCATAGAGGCAGTAGAGAACAGTTTCAGTATAGTCTGACCAAAGTCTGTGACACAGCAGCCTCTGTCATCTGTTGTATAGATGTTAACAGAAAGTTAAGAAATTGAAAAAGCAGGGCTCTTCTGAGCAATGCCATGCTGACTGTTGCAAGGTAGTTGTCATCTAGCCTTGCACTGTGTGTGAAACAGAGCAAATGAATAGTAATTTACTTGGTATTCTCCAAAGGTCTAGGAGGATATTGGCTATTTTAGATGTGGAATAAACACTTTGATTTCCAAGGTAAATTAAACTATGTTCCAGCAGTGATAAATAGTTCTTTAGTCAGACGCCATTTAGAAAGCCTGTGGCTTCTGTGATGTTTTCTGCCATTGATCCTTCTTCTTCTTTTTTTTTTTTTTTTAATGTCCTTTCCCAGCTAGTCTGTGATAGAAGAGATCTGATGTCTGCTATTCTTTTCGGGTATAAAAATCATTTGAGAAGGTTGCAGGCTAACTGCCTGAATCTGCAAGCAGGGGAAAAAATACTACTGGCATTAGATGTAGAACTGCTTGTTTTTTATCACCTTGAGTAACTATTTTTCTGTAAAAAAGGAAAGCAGAAATAGGCCAATAAATATCTTGTCCATTCTGACACCTCTGCTGTAATCTCTTGCACCAAAAAAAGCATGCTATTTTAGAGTGTCTTTGCCATTCACAACCAAAGATTGTGTGACTATTTTCTGGAATAGATTTGCTTCTGCTAGTTGGGATGCATGACAGAAACTATAGGCTTTTTTTGCCTGCAAATCAAAATAGGTTTGGACTAGAAACAATAAACCAGCATCTTAGAGCTATTCAGGTAGCACCTCTTCCAGCAGGGAAGGTGCAGATGTGCTCTGTGTCCTACCATCAAAAGCCTATTTAAATAGGAAAAAATAAAAGAAGAAAAATGCTCAGAATTCACTGTGATTTTAACTTACCATATACTGCTCTACTCAGTGTGCAAGGAGCAAGCAATTGATGCAGTATTATATGCACTAGGTCTGCAGAACTTCACACTGCTGGCACTGTATACGAATCACTGCTTTGCTTGCAGGATGTAGGATGATCAAGTAAAGCTTCTGAACAGAATTTTGCATTACAGTACTAAATAAGATGTTTGTTAGAGGAAGACATTTTAGAGAGGGAAATGGAGGTTTCACACTGTTTCTGTGGTGTAAGAGCTGTTCTTTTTAAAATTCCTTTAGTGGTTTCTTGCACTCCTTTTAGGCCATGCACTTAGCACTTCAAAAAAGATCTATTCTGTAGCTGACAAATTTTAACAGAAACATTGTTATTAGGGCCTTCATCACTACTGACCTTCACAGGTCTCAGACAATGCTGGCAGCTACTAAGCCTGGGAAGCAAGTTGGCTTCCAAGATAACAATCCCATTTCCTTAAGGGATTGTCATAATTAGGAAGTCAGAGTGGAGTTAAGAATGACAGTGACTCATAACAGATACAAGTAGGTATGACCATGGTAAGTGGATTAAGATGGCTTATGCTGTGATACGGGAATTAGCACGACCAACAAGCAGCTGGTGAAACACTGCAAAGCAGCTGATTTCAGTGAGACTGTGCTGGAGTAAGATACAGTAGTCTGTTTTATTCATGCTTCCCAGCATTGTAAAACTATTGTGTGTCTTTGACCACGCAACTGTCTGACACGCATGTTCCCAGGCAGTACCACTGAAAGTACACTATTTTCTGAATAAATTTATTATATGTTTGGTCAGATCTTTGTTTCACACTTGCTTAGGCAAAAGTATGCTACATGCAGCCCTTTGCTCATGAAAGAAAATGTCTCTGTTTTGTGGCATGAAGGCATTTAAAACAAAAGTAAGCTGTATTTTTATTACTGGGATACCAATAAACCCTATTTGTGTACTGGAATTGCACACTGCTATGTGCTGCACACAGACAGAGCACAGAAAATACCAGCTTCAAGAGCTTAAAAGTTTCAAACATGCTGGATTTGAAGCTGTCCTACTAATAATGTATTATATGTTAAGAGCCTGTATTTAAAGAAGAGCCCCTTAAGTTATGGTGCTGAGATCAGCTTGGTTTCTAAAATATTCAAATATTCTGATCTGCTGCAAACCTGGCAAAACTCAGTTGAAATCAGTTACCCTAGCCAGTTTGATATCACAGTAAAATAAATGCTTTTTTCTACTATAAAAGCTTGGTCTGACATCCTCTGCAGTCAGACAATCTACAAAAAATCCTTTTAATAATCAGTCTTTTCTTACTAAGTTTTCAGATAGCAGCTCAGTTGTTTTAGATGTTATTTATTAAATATTGTTTAATTAAAATTGATTAACTCATTTGGGACCTGAATCAATCCCCCTTAATATCGCTGAAATTTTTTATCAACCTTATTAGCAACTAGATCTAGTTCTGAAGCCTTTTGAAAACCACCAGTAAGAATATACTCAGGAAGAGCAACTGAACTGTCATTTGTTCAGCTACCTGGAGGCTGCAAATGTTCCAAGGTGTCCTGGTTTCAGTCGAAATAGTGTTAATAGAGCACAGATAGTTGGTTTGATTGTGGCTGTAAGCAAATGAAAGTACTTGATAGTCTTTCCTGAAAACAGTGGGCATTAAGTCCACTTTCTTTGCTGGCAAGTGGCATATCTTGGAAGAGACACGCAGCTGGCATTACCCAACTCATTGAGGAATCCTCAGAGAGGCCAAGGACCAAATATTCATGAAGGATTAATTGCCTTCCTGGCAAGCAGCAGTGTCCCATCAGGGTGTAACTGATTGCCAGAAGGTGGGAAAGGTTGTGTTCCTGTCTGCAGAAGTTGTTCTGTGCAACTGGCAGTTTGTGTGACACTAACAGAATGAATGTTCTTTGTATTTTCTGAACACAGGGTTCAGTCTGACGTGACATTGCCAAATCCTTTGACAGCTCAGGCAAAGATTTAAAGACTGCAGACAGAGGATACCTTGCAAGTTAAAACAGCCCAGCTGTAATTTAGAAAGGGGCTGAATAGATAAGTCTAAATTGATTACTTTCTACTCTTAAGGTACAACACCTTCAGTCTCAGGCAGTAACAGCTGTTACCTATAGTATCAATCTCAAATGTGGTGACTAGTGGGCAGAGAACACAAAGTTGCTCAGTTACATTTCCAACCCATTCCTGTTAACAGGATAGTAAACGGGCAAGCAGCTTTTTGTTGTCCTCATGCTACTTAGGTAGCATGCATGGTGTATGGGAATGCAAGGTAAAGAGGAGAATTTCTAAGGACTCGGTCTGAATTAGAACAGGGAAGAATTTGTGTAGTTCTTGTACTTAGATTCTCAGATACTTGTTCTTGCATGCTCTCCTGCTCCTTGGTTATACAGTGGAAACAAAATTAACTTCGGATTTGCACTATTCTCCCTTTAAATTCCACTACTTGCTATTCTTTTAGAATATTGACAGAAGTTACTTTTAACAGAATAGTCATAAATTCTACCTGGAAATATGGTCATGGAGATTTTTGTGCACCTTTAAGGCTGGCTTGTAAGTGTTCTGGCTACTGCAACAGCCCAGGAATGTTTGTTAGGTAATTATGTCCTGCGATGAAAGTGAAACAACAGGATGATAGTGAGGGGGAAGTAGGGAGTTTTAAAATAATTGAAGGTTTTGGAGGGAAGCTGTGCTTACTATATCATTTAAAACATCTTTCCTGACTTTTTCCCTGAAATTTGTGAGGTGCTGAATTGCAGTGGCAAAGATGACAAGAGCATTCTGTCACACTGTGTGCTTTTCCTTGCAACTAGGGTGTGACTCCTAACAATTTATTGTTAATTGAAGCAGGCCCAGAGATAGGAGCTGAGTCAGGAAATCTTCCTCAAAGTTTATTAAACCTGGAGTATTTGTCTCCTTCACCTCTTTTCCATTGCATTGTCTGGTTTGTTTAATCCTAATTGCAATTTCCTTCTGAGTTGTATATCTGTGAGGCTAATAGAGATCTTCATTCTTGAAAAATAAGACACAGCAATAGGAAGTTCTTCAAAAGGACAGAGCCGGAGGTGGGACTCTACCTAACAACTTAAGAGACTGACCAAACTTTCTACCTCAGTCACAATTTGGTTCTTATTTTCTCTTGGGCAATTCATTTAATTCACTCAATCCTTTTCATAAACATAGGCACAATACTCTTCTATAAGCAAGCTGTAATTTAAAGTCCTGTAAGGCTTTTAAGCTAAGCTATGTTGCTATCTGATATCTAACTACTACTGAGATATATATTCAGAATGATGCTATTATTCATTAACTATAATTTTTTACATTTTGTCCAAACCAAATAAGTGCCAATTTAACTTGTATTGCACATGACATTTCTGTAATTCATATTATATTAAAGAAACAACTTGTATTACAGAACTTTAACTGCAAGCAAAGATAGTGTAGAATAAAGATACGTATTTTACACTCTATTAATTCTGCACCATTTCAGAGAGAGCAGGATACTTAGTGGATTACTTAGGCTAATAACCTTTCTCTAGGCTACTCAAAGTCATATATAATGGATGATGTACCTTTTTGTGTACATATGCATTATGAATGGTTTTTGGACACTTGTAATCAGGTCTAGGAATTATGCCAATTTACTGTTGAAAAAAAATATGGTATTTAGCATTTGTATGGCATTTTACACTTTTTAAGGGGAATTAACTAATTAACACTTATGCATCTACAGAGTACAAGTTTTATCACAGATGTGAAATAGAGTTACAAGAAGTTAAGTGATTTTTCAAAGTTAGAACCAAAGCCAAAGTTCAATTCTCAGTTTAGAAAATGTCATGGCTAAGAGTTGTTTTTTTTTTTTTTTTTGTGGATTCTTCTGATCTTCATTGCTTTTTTTAAAGATTATGCACACTGTCACTATCTGTTTCTCTTACGGTTTCTACTTATTTATAAATACTGCTAAGTGGTAGGTGTGCTTGCTCTTTTGCAGTCTCCTCCTTTAAGTCAATTCCAAAGAGTATTGACTTGCAACTGAAAAAATGGGGTGCTCTTACCTATTCCAAGCTGGCACAAACTCCAGAGAAAGATGGGGAAAAAAAAATCCCAACTAACCAGAACAATAGATCTTGTCCCCAGCTTCTGGCACCTGTTAAAAAAGAGGCAGAAATAGTAGCCCATATAGACAAATTGTTTTATTCAGCTTGCCAAATTTTGTTTTCTCAGGCCTGGTATAGTCAGAGCTGTTGACTTGCCCGCATGCAGAGTTTTAGAAACACTTCAAAATCCTGATTTGAATCCAGCATGACCTTGCAGTACAGTTTAGATCTGTTGCCATTATCTTTACCTACGTGCTGTTCTGTGCACAAGGAAATCCTATAAAGGCATATTTTTTCTCTTAAAGCATGGATAGCATAAGCCAACTATATGGAAATCTATTTCAGCATTTTGAGACATCCTGGGAAGGTGTTGGTTGTCCTCAAGGATGACTGTCTTTTCTTCATAAATTTTTATTTTTATTTTCTTAAATTTTTATTCTTAAATTTTCTTTTTATTCTAATCATTAGTAGTGTGTATTCATATACATGTTAAAGTCCAATTTTTGTTTTCTTACAGATTAGATTTTAGAATAACCTGTCTGCAGAATAAACCAAGTTGTAATGAAAGAAAAAAGATCTCAAAATGACATAGGATGTGCATTTGAGGTCACTCTAATACTAAGTACTATTTTAAAGTTGTAAAAATGAGAGAATGACAGTATAATGTTACTATGAAAGCACAATTCATCTTGCATCTTTCAGTTTCCCACACTGTCAGGCCTATTAAGCTCCTGAAACACTCTGAAGAGGCTTTAAAACAAATAGTTGATGAGAGAAGTTCCCATCAAAGTCCATTAGCATAAATGAGTGGTCACAGTAGCTGTGGCAGACATGTTCTGTATCTTTTCCCTATAAGAGTAAATCTGAACTTCTGAAGAGCTTTCAGGCTCAGTCTTTTTCAAAGATGATCTCAGAATGCCATTTAGCATTCCCATTGTTTTTCATGCACTTGTGAGAAGAGCACAAGGTGTACATTCATCTTAGTAGATAAAATTAAAAAAAATGATGGGAGGAAGGGAAGGAACTGAGGCATGGCTCCAGAGAAGACTGTTTCCTGCATTCTCAGCTTCGCACAACTATAGAACAAAAGGCTTCTCAAAATGGTTGCCGGGTCCTCTACAGAAAAGTCAAACTCCAATTCTCCTGTAAGAAGTAAAAATATCAAAGCAGGAGATATCATAAATGTATGGCATAATAAACCTGATATTAATCATAGCAATACTTTGCATTTCAAAACAGGACTGATCTACATAGAAGGAGCCCTGACCAAAATCTGTAGCTTACTATAAAAAAATCAAACTACTCAATCATAATGATTTCTTCCATTCTTGTTCATAGTGCAAGTCACCTCAGTAATTCAAGTTTGTTTGTAACCATACATGCTTGCTAAACTTTAAGGAACAGTGTGCGGGCTTAGCACAGCTATGGTGCTTGGCTTGGATGGCTTGGATAGCACTACCTGCCAAGACAGGAGCAGCACTGTATATATACTTACAATAAGTAGGGCGTGTAGGTGAGTTTCACAAATATTTTATTGTGATTAAGTAAACTTTCAGCTGACTGATTTATGAAAATCATTCATATTTCAATAAGATTAAGCCTTGAATAAAGTATTTTACATGTGTGCAACCTAAAAATATATGCCTGAATTGCTGTACAGACAATGATGATTTGAGAAAATAAAAAAGAGTTTAGATCCAAGCACGAGTTCTAAGAACACTATTTCTGAAACATAGAAGGAATTGTTGCTGTACTGTAAAAGAATACCATAACTTGTGAGTATCTTTCTTTTAAACTGATACTGTTATCTGTATCTATAATACAGTGCTTGAATATTCACATGTAACTCTTCATAAAGCTCACCTAAAAATCCATACATAAAGGCCATAATTGAGATGTGGCAATTATGGACTGGAAGACTGTCATTTTCTACTGAACACTTAAAACAAGCAAATCAATGCCAACATATTGCTGTTAGCAAGAAAGTGTATTAAACAGTGAGCGTAAATCACAAAGCTATTATGGTGCCTTTATATGGAATAGTTCAAGAACAGGTCACAACAAGGAGAGCTACTTATAACAAGTATGATTCTGGCTTCAGACATATTTAAAGTGTTTTACTGCATGAGGATTTTATTTGTAGATCAGAGTTTGTTCTGGGCTGTTTAACTCTTCGCTGCTGTTAAGCCTGTGGACTGCTTTCATTGGGTGGCTACTCCTATGCTTCGGTGTTTGACCACATTGCTAAATCAGGCAAAACTTCTGGACTTAACTCTAGCTTTTGATGTGACACAGTTGTCAGGATGTATGTAAGCATGCACCACAGCTGTGTCAGCAGTCAGCCAGGATGGTTTATGCGGCCTTCAGGGAAGTTTAAGCTAGCGGAAGGGTAAAAGCTTTAAAATGCAGCCTCTTCTTTATCTGTGAATATCCATGATCTCAACCTGTTTCAGTGTACTCTCTGTTATACCAGTTGCTATAGGAGAATGTGAAGTTCTTTCTTGCTTATTGATGTGGAGATGAAAAACAGAGACATGAGGATACAGTACAATTTCCTTCAGAGATTCTGGGAGCTCTCCATATGCACTTTGATTGGTAGCCTCTCTTCAGGCTGTAACAGTGCCCGAATGGTTGGCTTTTAAATAACAAATGCATAGAGAGATGTGACTACATTTTGCAGGCACTTCACTATTACTTATCTATTCCAAAAGTTACTTATCTGAAATATGAAACCTGAAAGATGTTGGGCTCAAACGTGTGACACAGGTGAAGCAAACTGAGCTAATCAAGAACGTACAGTAATGCTTTGGGAAATGATCCTGAATGCAATGCGACAATTTCTTAGTGTATCTGGGGGAACTAATTTGTATGCCCTGGCACAGACAAAGCACCTCTGTTTGCCCCTGTCTCAAATGTGGTTAACCCTAGGGAGTTGTTGCAGATTAAATAACACAGTGTAACAAATGCATTAAAGAGCAAAACAGTCTTCAGGCATGCAGCACACCCATTTCTGGAAGTCTAACTTCAGGAGAGGCAGAGAAATGTGTTTATTGCAGACAACTGAACACTCAAGATCAGGAACTTAGAATAAAAATACCGTCAAAGACGTAAACGCAGCAGCTTTATTACAGTCACACAGTATCTTCAGTATATACAGAATACTTTGATAATGCCACTATTTTTCATGTCCATTGTACTACATATTGTGCATAAAACAATCATTCTTTTCCTTTTCCTACCTACAAAAATGTTGTACATATTTCCTTCTCTCAAATTTATAGCACAGAAGACATGTTTCTTTTAAAGTAGCTATATATAAAACACCTACCATCAAAGTGGCTTTCAAGTCATTTTTACAGCACTGTAAGGCAGTATCTTTTTAACAGCCTTTTCTCAGACCATAGAAATGCTTCCATTAGAGGCAGGCTGTGGTTGTCTGCATCTGCTGGAAAGAAGGAAGTTTTCTACAGAGGTTAAGACTCTTCATTAGGGAACACAGCTTTATATATTCAACTGAAAATATAGTTGTTTTTGAAGTTTTCAGAGACATTTAAAAAGAGTAAAGCAGGAAAGCCTTTTTATTCAGTTGTAAGCAGCAGCATGGGCCAAATTTACACAGCTATCAAATTCAGTGTACACCTACCTCTTTGCCTTTCCCCAGGCTGTTACAGATCTCCATATGTATTCCCCAGTTGAGAACACCTTAACAGGTGTTCTCTGTCACTCAAACTTTGATCTGTAAAATGAGGCAAACTTATATTAAGGAATACAGCACCCACTTTGGAAACACAGCTCCTGTGCATTGGTATGATTGAGTGAAACTCTACCTACTGGTGACTGTAAGAATAGCCTTGTCTTCCATCTGCCACCTTGAAGTACCAGAAGGCAATGCCTGCTCAAGTTCCTGTCAGCACACCTTGCTTGTACTTTGGGTCAGACTCATATCTGAGCAGCAGCGGCATCCAGAATCCTGGATGAGGCATCTCCTGTCCCTTGCAGATTTGCCCTGTGCTTCAGGCAGACTTGCCTTCTGATCATCACAGGATGATATTTGACATACGTGAATAGTCTCAGCCTGCTGCACACATGGTTTTGGACTGATGGCTTTTCTAGTCACAAGTGCAGGTGAACTGGAGCAGAGCTGAGCTGAGCTGAGTGTAGCAGACTTGTACTGAGAGCAGACTGCTAATACTACCACTGCCCCACCATGCCTACAGCATGGCTACTTGCCAATTTCCATTTTCCCACTAGGTCCTGAGAGGTGATTAGTGCAGGCTGCAGGCAAGAGGCATCTAGGAGGCAGCAACTAACCCCTGTCACAAAAGCAGGAGTGATGAGAAGAACTGATGGATATTGTTTTGTTTGGGAAGTGGTGGCTAGTGGTTTCAAAAACTAACAGCTTCATAAACTGCTCTGAGCTGTGATTTATCTAATGGTCCATGCTGCAGGCTGATTTCTTAATGGCAGCAATGAGTTGCAAGAGGCAGGCAAAGGAAGCTGAAATTGGGCTTGGAGATTTAAGTGCTGCAGAAGGGAAAATCAGTGCTCCTTCTGTTGAAAATTGATATTTCAAATAATTTGATTTAGAAAGTGAAGAAAATAATGTTTGCAGAAAAAGATCTAGTTCTCCATGAAAGCATCGGGTATATCACATTCCAGCATCTTTTAGGGTAAAAGTAGTGTGCAAGCATGGAAAAAAAGTAGGAATATGTGCAATACATAGTTGTATTGTTTTTTCACATAAAGGCAGAAAGGCTTTGCCATTTCCATTCTTATACCTCAGAAAATACCTGAAAATGATCTCATATTTAATATTCATTTTACAAAAAAATGGTATGCTGAGAAAATACTACTCCATAATGCTAATTCTTTTAAGAGATGTGTGCATGAGAAGAGTGTTGGAATAAATTGTTTGGCAACCTAAAATGGAATGCAGTCTAATCTTTGAAACACTCTTTCTGTATGGAGGAATAAACTTTATTTCCTGGATAATTACACTTTTATTAGCTTTGCTGAAAACCCTTCTGAAACACACAAAGATATTTTAGAGTACACAATACACTGCCTTGTCAAATGAGCAAGAGACTGCTGCCCTGCACTCCCAGACCACTGTACATAGCACCTGCTAAGTGTTTTCTAAAAGATGTCAAATGCAGTGCCTCCTCAGGGGGACAAAATCCTATCTTGCAGGAAAAGAGGGCAAGAGAGAAGTTGTTTAGGCTGCTACAGCAGTGAGGAATAACAACTTGCTTTCAAATAAGGATTGAAATGAATAATTTGAAGCCCATCAGTTCTGCCAACCTTGTCTAAGTCTGGAAATCTGCCATCTTCCAAAGCAGTTCAAGAGGGAAAATGACAAAACTATGGCACCTCTGTGGCATACCAGAAGCCAGTTGTTCATTACCAGTGAGTGGCAGTTTGTCAGGATACTTCTGGAGAATCCTGCTAGGGCCTATATAGAAATAATTTGTTCTTCTATATTTGCAGCTTGAACTTGTTATTCTCAGTGACCCTAAGTGTTCCAGGGAGCTCTGTGAAACAGCTTCTCAGATCTTTGCTCTTGTTCCATGTTGGTTTTTTGTTTTTTATTGCCTCCAGTTAATGAAACCACTCCCCTTCCGCATGTGTGTTGCTACGGCATTAAAATTGATTGCATTTTGTAATGCCTGTTAGCATAACTCTAACCTTTCTGTGCAGTATCTGAGATGCACATTAAGATGCACTACAAAAAAGAAATACTGAATCTATCCATGAACTCTCCCCCATCATCACTGCAATAATGCTTTGAGGTTCAGTTTGTTGTCTTTGTAGGTTGCATGGCATTTCCTGTTGACTATGAAGCTTCTTCTCATCTTCACACACGTAATATCTGGAATCCTTCACCTACATAAACGGTCTGGTATTAAAACATCACTAGAACAAAATGAAATTTTCTAAATATGGGACAGAGCATGAGCAGATTTGATGCATGTTATAAAGCTCATAATTGAGGCTCATTCTGTGGCAGAATCTATACATCCAAACACATGTTTTCCATCACTCCTTCCCACAGTGGTTTAAAGTTCTGATCAGCTGCTGATACAGCAGTACTTTTTCAAATCTTACCATGCCAATCGTGTGTGTAATGACTTCTTAAGGGAGAGGCTGGTGAGGGAGGGAATGAGAAGTTACGTGGAAAAATACAGATCATGGCCTGAACTTGCGACTAAGGCATGAAAAGAGGGAGTGTGAGAGCTTGGGAACATGGGCAGGCTGCCCTGGCCTGTGCTTCTACATGCAGCTCTAACTTGCTCATGGGTAGCTGCTCTGTAGCTGCACCTTGCTTATGTGAATGATATATATCTGGCCCCTGTGCTACGGGGTGGTGCAGATGCTCTGCTGACTGGCTGCCATTGGTGATGAGGGCTTGGTGGACACTCTACTGGCTGGGGGAAATCCCAGGGAGGACACTTCACCAGTGAGCCATCATCAGCGATGTGAGTACCCCTCCTTTAAATTGATTCACAGTAACTCATCTCTGAGTACTTTGCTGGGACTGGTGAGCCTTATGCAGAAACACTGGTTCTTTTGCACAGTAGAAGTTGGGGGGGCAGGCAGTACTCTCCCCTTGTGTAGGAAGGTGCTGAAAAAGTTGAGAGGTCTTAAGTGCAGACAATTGCTCCCCTTAGAAGGGACAAAAATGCAAATACTGAGGGCATAAAATGTAGGGACCACGTTCCTTACTTTCCTACTGAATACTTCCATAAAAATGTAAGAGGGAAATGGTATCCTATTAGGGAAACAAACTGGCTCCAAACCAATGCCTCTGTTTCCATTGCTAAAATTTACCATGTTTTCTATTTTCATACAATAAAGCAGTGTTTTTACTAACATTCTGTAGTACAACTAGGTATTAATTACAGATTGCAACATTTGTATCAAATAATATCCATGTTCCTTTTTTAGATCAGTAATTTGAGGCATGAGGAAGTTTTCAGAGATGAATAACAAGGTAGAAAGAGAGGAGGAAGGAGACCTGAGTTTGAAATGCATGTTTTACAGAATACAGATCCTAGTTTTGTGCAAATAGTCATATGTTATTATTTTGCATCTCCTATAAAAATTAGAGGCATTAGAGGCACCCTATTTGCATGTGGGATTCTGATTTTCTAAATGAATACGGCCTCCATGTTAAGGGCTCCTTCAGTTCCCATATCCACTTCTGTCTGTGAAAGCCACCTCTTATGAGCTAATCCCAGGAAAAAATCAGCATCTACAACCCAGTGGAAATCAGTGAAATAACACAGTAGATCAGTAGTGTATATGATCAGCCACTTGGATCTGAAATTCTTCTAAAGCAGGACTGAAACTGCTCTGGCTTTGTAGTTGATGAGCTCACACTACTGAATTTTCATTGACTTCATTTAAAATGACAACCTGAAGTCACATTGCTGTGTTTTATCTCTGCTTTCTATTATGCACCTGTCCTGAACTGTTGTGCAAGGCAGCTATGCAGTAATTAAAACACTTCTTCAGGATTAAGTCCTGTTATCTTATTTTGACTTATGTTTGAGATAGTATCAATGGTTAGAATTTTATTGAACAGCTCGGTACCAAATCATATTAAACACTAATAATCAATTAATGTTTATAAAATTTTAATCACAAGATCCTTTTCCCCACCCTATGCTGCTCCGTACAGTTTTGTTTTTGCATCATATCTGAAACATCTGTCTTTTTTTATCAGTGCCATGAGATATGTAGGAGAGCAGAGAAACAGTATTGGAAATCTGGACTCAGTTCTCAGTCTGCCTAAGACTTTTTGTGAAACTGTAGTCTCTTAGGGGAATGGTAATACTCACTCTGAGCAGGCTTCCTTTCATGTTGCTGATTTAGATAGTAATAAACAGCCCTTGTCCAAACAGCCAACAATATGTATCTGGAAAGTAGTCACAGTTGAATTCTTGGTGTATTACAAGGTTATAAATAAGTTAATATTTTCTTGGCACTGTAAAGCAAATAATGTCTATTGGCTCTTGTGTTTGTTTGCTACTAAATAAATAAGAAAAAAGTAGTTTGTTTAGTTGGCATTTAGATTGAGATTAATTTTGTAAGCATAGTCAGCTTGCAGATGATCTATGAAATACTGGAAACACTAACAGTGGGATTATTAATTCACATCAGTGCATGTGCCAGATATTCTCTATAATTACTGCAAATCTCTTTGTTCAGAGAAGTAAAGAGGAATTCTTTATTATAGTCTGTGATGTTCTTTTTTAGCTTGGTTTTGCTCATAGTTCTGTATCTGCTGGCTGTTTTGAAACTTGAGATTTTGCAGTAATTGCTCTTTCTAATTTGAAATTATATGTAATGACCGTTATATATTTACAAGACTACTGGGAAAATGATTGTTGAATTCTAAATTAATCATCAGCTGCTTAATCAAAACTGTTGCATAATGTCATAGAAAGATAATTGTAAGATAAGTTATTTACTTTCAAAACTCGTGTTTAAACTGATGGAATGACTTTGACCAAAATTTGATCGGGTTCTTTGGTTTGACCTATTAGTCCTCTTCATTTCCATCTTTCTGGAACAAGAGAACTTTTGGTAGTGTTGAGCTTAATGTCTAATATCAAATTTGAGGAGAAAATGGGAGTAAAAAGATTGGCACTGTTTGTTGGTCATCTCGAACTGTTGTAGAAAAAACACACATTGCCTGTTTCTCTCTTTCCTTCTCCCGTTAGCTATGTTTTGATCAGGAATATCACAATGTAGCCTGTGGTCTTTTTCAAAAAGGCATTTTTCCTCCTCCACTTAACCTCCTACCTTTCTCTGACAATGGCTTTGTGTTTCTAACAATGGCTTCTGGTTGGGAGGTTGCTAAACGTTGTTTGATTGCTCAGCGGGCATCCTGTTAGAGCAGTCTGCCTCCCAGGCTGCTTTACCTCTTAGTGCTTTTCCTTGCCATACACTCACACTATGATAAAACAACCGAGCCATTCACTGAACCTGTATTCCTAGTGTCAGAGCTTTTACTGAAATTCTTGGCTTACAAAATCAGCTATGGTTTTAGATCGTGAACAGATCTATTTTTTCAAGAGAATAAACTAAACTTCACTTAAATACTTAGTGATTAAGCAGCATAAGAGTTTGGATAGGCTGTAATAGCTTTTGGCTTTTTAGGTTTAACTCCAGTTTTTTGGTCACAAAAGAAAACATCGTCCTCAGACTTTGGCAGTTACACTTCTTCTGCTAGTAGACTGTAGCTTAACTAGTCCTTTCTTTCAGCAGATACCTCATTAGTGACCACAGTGTTTTTTAGATAACTAATGTTAAGAACTGAACTAAATTTAAATCAGCTAATTAGCTTTCAACTTTTTTTTTTTTCTTTTTTTTTTTTTCCCGTGGAGAGTTACAATTAATTTCAAGAGCTACTGTTCAAGCTTTACAGAAATTGCTCCAAGCCTCAGAAATACAGTTTAGAGCAACTGCTTTCAACTACGTAAATGGTGTTCTGTTGCTTTGTGACTAATGTTTTGTCAGTCATGGAATTTCACCCTTTACAACTGCAAGTTCTGTAAAGTAGCCAGAATGGGAATGAGAAGTCTCTGATGATTCAGAATAGTGCATTAAAAGTTCTAAAAAGGGAAGAAAGAAGAAATGAAATGTTTGTCGATTACAGCAAGATGTAAAATTTTAAATGAGCTGCTTAACTTCAGGATAAGACATATCATCAAAATCTTCCTGGCTAAATCTGTGAGAAGTATCAAAAGATATAAAAGCATTTGTGAAATCTAGGAAAAAAAAAAAAAAAAAAACCCACAAAAAACCAAACCACCTTGCAAATGCATCAAATTGCCAATCAAATAAACTCAACAACAAAAAAATTCTCCTTAAATTTGTATTATCTGAAATAATTATAAAAACCTTCCTACTGTGCTTCCTTTTTAAGCTACTTAAACCTATGCTATGGGTAGTATCTAGAAATCCTGAGCATAGGTATGTTAGGTTTCTTCCCTTTAGGAACTTAAGAGTCTAAATGGACAACACAGTCATCTCTTTATGGAAAAAAGACTAGAACAGATCTGAGATATATAATTCTGTTTTTCAGGCTCATAATCTTGCATCCTATCTAAAGACAGGATCCTGTCCCAGCTTGGGGGAATTAGAGAAGGGAGTCCAGGCAAAGTTCACTGACTCTCATTATATTCCCAAAAGACACCATGAGGGGATTCCTGTAATTCTAAGACGCTCCAAGAAAAGAATAAACCAGGGAGTTCCCTCTTCTAACTGCATGAAGAACAGAGCACTGTCACATTCATTTGGCAACTACAAAGTGTGAAGCACAGAAGTTTTGGTTTCCAGAAGGGTTGTGGTTAAAGACTGTTTTCATTGCAATGCCTGCTTTGCAACCCATCTTATTTTTGTCTTTTAGTTCAACTCACAGCTAAATTGAATGTAAATAAAAGCAGGTGAGATGGGCTGCTTTCCAGCTGATTCTAATCTACCCACACGATTATTAAGAAAGAGGGAAAAAAAGGTGCAGACATGACAGTGGTGTAAGTGAACTCTCAGCTTTGAAGATAGTGAACCTCTGATAGTTTAGACCAGCTGTGATTTAACAAATCTAGTAAGGTGAAGTCCTTCACAAATAACTTTATTCAACACTCTTAAATATTTTGCATGTTTTACAGGCAAGTTACAACAATCTGCAAAAAAATGCTGTTAAAAGATGCTATAAACTAAATACAGAAGCAAGAGCAGGTTATGTTATGTAGCAAAGGGTGAATTAACACTTTTTTTCCAGGGAACCTAGCTACTGGCTTTTTGACTTATGACTCTAACTGTGCAAATGTTACAGTAATTGAGTGTTTTTCTGGTAATAGTTTTGCTTAAAGTAGAGGTTAGGCAAGGAATGTCATGGTAACACAAGGGCCAATGGATCCTTGGGGACAACAGTGCTGGGCACCACTGCTGGGAAGGTTCTCCTGGCAGGGGGCAATGGGATAGGATCTTGGCAGCCAGTGCTCATCCCTCTGCCATCGCTAAAAAAGCTGGGAAGGCCAAGGGAGCAGCTCCCAGTTCAGAGCACCCGGAACCTTGGGACTGGGAAAGGATGTCGGCCTGTGGGCAGGGTGCAGGCTCAGGCCCAGTGAGAGGAAGCACGGCTAGATACAGCCTTGGGATGGCTGGCCCATGGGGCTGGGCCAAGCAGCAGCTCACGCACAGGGCTGTGGCAGAGCTGATGACTGCAGTTCTTCAGCATCTCTGGGCAGCGACTGACGGTCCCAAGCTGAGAAGAAATGGGGCCTTGTGCCATGGGCAGGGCTGGGAAAAGACCCCAAGGTCAGGACCTTTACAGCTTTAGTGCCCTCAAGGCTCTGACAGGGTTAGTGGGAAAGTAAGGAAAGTTTCTGAGTAAAAGGTAAATATTTCCATCCAGATCAATTTCAGCTTCTGACAATGTACATGAAGTGCATGTGCAAAAGGTACATGCATGGAACTCTGCTAATTTCTACAGTAATAAACTACCATGGCATGAAATGTCATGCTGGGAGTCTAAGGTTCCAGTGGGTCAAAAAGTCTGCTCAGCAGAATTCTCTGCTCAAGCCATCAGGGAGTCATTCACCCTCAGACAGGGCATTGTATGGAGGAGCCGTGTACGGTTTCCTGCAGCACAGAGATCTACAGGTGCCAGCTGTGTACCAGGACAATTTATCCACTGTAAAATATGGTCCCAGGAAGTGTAAGAGTGTAACAGTCATTTCATATACACAAAGCTACAGCCTGTGTCATAAACAATTCCAAACACTGTGCATTCATCTTTATTCTCTCATTATTTTAAAGACATTTTATGATGCTGATGGGAAGGAAAAAAAATTAAAATGCTTTTGACAAGAAATAGACTTTCGAGATCATTCCCTCCCCTTCCAATTTTCCTTTTGTGCTGCAGCTGCTGTTGCCAGGCTGTCTTTGTTGCTATGGTGGTGTTTTGTGTGCCAGAATTTTATATTCATTCTTTTAGAGTCACCTGATTGAGTGGCTGTGCCACGTAAGTTATCAGCTTTACTCATAAAGATGAAAGATATATCAGTCTGCTGATGTTATTTACCTATGACATCAATAAATTGATCAAACTTAATATAAACATATCTATGGCTACTGGCCATAAATTTATGGAAGTATTAATATAATAGGTGAATTCTTATAGTAAATGAGTGACTAAAAAAAATCTCACTTGGGGCTATTACCTTTAGTAGGTTTCATTTTTTGACATGACAGTCATCTACAAGGCAGCTTCACTATACCTTGCCTTATATTTGTCTCTCAGTGGAAAGATTTGAGTTTTCTAGTCTAAACAAATTGAAAGGTGCCTTTCTCAGAATGACGGTGCTTTTACCAGAGATATAGGGTCACATTTTCTTCCTTTCTTTTCTGGAAAGTTGCTCTGTACAAGTTAACGATCCTGCTCCCACTGATAATTAAAGCATAATTTGGTCCAATTTAAAATGCAATTAGGATAATATACCTCTGTTGAAGATGAGTTTATCTTTAATCCCAAATTCTGCAAACACTGTCACTTATGTTTAACTCTCTGCACACCAAGTGCACCAGTGTACTTAAGCATTTTCAAGTCAGGGGACACTGCTTCTTTTCAAAATGTAGATTTACACCAAGAAATTCAGGATAGCAAGTGGCACTGAGATATTTCACATACATGAAATCAATGTTAAAAAAGCTATATTTTAATGCATAGCTCATATCACCTCATGATACAGTCCTTCAGTGTAGCTTTCTCTGTATCTTTATTCGACCTGACTTTGATCAATGCCATCCATTATAGAGCCTTTCTCTTACCTGCCAATGTCCATTTGCACATCTGAGTCTAAACGTATTGTGTATTCATCTTATTTTCTGGAAATTAAATAGTGATACATAAACATAATTTATACAAATGGTGACTTACAAGCATGTTGCATTCTAGTGACTTACTTACACGAGACAATCATTTTACAGTACAGGCTGCAAAACCAAAAACATTCAGAAGTTAGTTCCTGCAATGCAAGACCAGTGTGTATCCCATCTGATAAGTACATTTTTGAATAACTACCTTAATAATTTCAAAGCCAAGATTATTATTATTAGCAATACAACTTTATTTCAGTTTCATGAAACTAAAAGCGGCTGAGTAAAGAAGAACCAGAATACAGGCATAACAATCTTGGTATCTTGTGAGCCTTACTGTACATTTGGATTAAATGTGCCTGCTTCTTCCTGTGCCTGACGTAGAGCAATCACTTAATGATAATTGTACTCTTTATGGGTATAATGATCCTGCTGAACGTAGCCTATTTCCAGGTCACTGATGCCACGCTTTGCGGAAAAGAGTTTCAATTTAGATGCACATAGAATTTAAGTGTTTGAAACGTACTGTGTAGCAAAAAATGTATTCTTAGCTGGAGCAGAGGCTGATTAAGGAGCACTGATAACACAAGCTAGCTAGCTGGGTTGAAACTGAATTCCCACTCATTTCACTGAGCCTAGGATTTCAGCAAACACTGAATATTAAGCACTTTCCAGAATTGTTGCTTAGTAGGCAGTCATTTCCTTTTGTGCTTCTTCCTCCTCTGAACGCAAAATCCATTAGATATCTGCCATTTAAAAGGCATGTTTTCCTCTGGCCAAATACCATGTTCTGGTACACTTCATCAGATTAAGACTGAAAAGCCACAAAATTGCTCCAAAGTTTTTTTTATTTGAAATATCATATCCAAGTAAAACAGCTAATGCTGATTTATAGGGTGACTGCCTACATGGTCCTGCTAATAGATTCCCAGGGCTCTGTGGTATCATCAGAAATCAAGTGGTATCATTGTGAATTGTAACTGCTTTTTCCTAACAATTCAAAGAAGGCTAGGTCAGGGAACACTGTATTACAGCCTTGCTGAGAAAACTACCAGAGATGCCTCCACCATCTTTCAAACAGCTGGTTTTGGCAGACTGCTGTGAATTTAGGTGAGCATGGTTTTAAGTGATCGTGATACTGTAGTATCTGTGCTCTTTGCTCTTATTTTCTAAGGATTTAAATATTTCATTTTTGTTCTTTTGTATAATACATTCCCTGTACTCAGCTCTGGTGAAGCTGCACCTCGAGTACTGTGTCCAGTTCGGGGCCCCTTGCTGCAAGAAAGACATGGAGGCCCTGGAGCGGGTTCAAAGAAAGGCAACAAAGCTGGTGAGGGGTCTGGAGCACAGGCCTTATGAGGAGTGGCTGAAGGAGCTGGGATTGTTCAGTCTGGAGAAGAGGAGGCTCAGGGGAGACCTTATTGCTCTCTATAACTACCTGAAGGGAGGTTGTAGGGAGCTGGGGGTCAGCCTCTTCTCTCGTGTAACTGGCGGTATAACTAGAGGGAATGGCTTCAAGCTGCGCCAGGGGAGATTTAGGCTGGATGTTAGGAAATACTACTTTTCTGAAAGAGTGGTCAGGCACTGGAATGTGCTGCCCAGAGAGATGGTGGAGTCATTGACCCTGGAGGTGTTCAAGGAACGTTTAGATTTTGTGTTGAGGCACATGGTTTAGGGAGAACTATTGGTGATGGGTGGATGGTTGGACTGGATGATCTTGTAGGTCTTTTCCAACCTTGGTTATTCCGTGATTCTGTGATGAATAGGTAGTTGTGAAAATGGTCCTGAAAAGCTCTCTCCCTTACTCCCATCAAAATAGACCAATCCCATATCTACATCAGTGCAGTCAAACCCTGAATGTTATCATTTAAGTCATAGCAAATCAGTGGGAAATATCACAGCAGTGAATGAGCAAAGTTTAATTTTGCCCCATATTTGCATGGCAGGCTGGTACCAAAACAACTGAGCAAATGGAGTAATTGGCCATGGAACATGTCTGTTGTCTGCAGAGACTATTGGAAAGGTGTGGACGCAGATCCCACTAAAGGCAATTAAAAGTTTCTTCTTGAAGGGAAAAAAGTTGGAAGAGGCCCAGTAAGCTTTAACAACTCAGGAACTAAGAGCAAATCTGGAGTCGGACATGCCACCTTTGTACCTTTCCAATTACAAAAAAGAAACCAAACAAAACAGAAAACAACAAACAAAGCCAAAAAGCTTTCCCCCATTTATATAATACATTTCTTTCTACCTAGTAATTTTTTAAAATGCTCCTTTGAAACAAAACCAATTTTTCTTTGTAGACATTCTTTCTACACCGTTTGCTTTATCTTGGAGAAGCTTGACCTTCTGCCCCAAAATCATAACAGTCAACTGAAAACCTCTACAGAGAAATCTGAGATCTCTCGTGCTGTGTCATCTGATACTTTCTATCTACTGTGGCTGCACAGGGGTGTGAAAAGAGACAAAGTCATTTTTGGAGTGCTTATGACTTTGTTCTTCAAAAACCTTTCCTTAAAAGCACTGGATTTAGGATTTTGTTGGGTGAAAGGAGATTTTGCCATGGTCTTTTTTTTTTTTTTTTTTTGTGGAGCATAACTGAATTGAATTAAGAAATTATGAGGAAGCTTCATTTTGTGAGAGCACAAAGCTTTGGGAAAGCAATTTAAGAACAGTCATGATGGGAATTGTATGCACCATTTCTTTAAGAGTCGTTCCTCTTTTGCTGCCCCATTCATCACTTGGTCTAAGTACTGCCCTGCCATTACGCTTTTTATCCCGGAAAACGTGCCGTGCCTTTCCCTTCAAATAACGCCCTCGCGCTCACACCTTGCGGAGCCTGGTGTCGGCAGGGGGTCCCACTCGTCGTCCATCTCTCCCGTCGGCAGGACAGGCGATTGAGACACTCACCTTCGGTCCCTCGTCCGGTACGCCGGGCCGTTAGCAGGGACCCTCGGCCGTCTCTCCCGCAGTGGCTTTCGTGCCTGCGCTGTCGCGCGTCTCCCCGTCGCCCTTCTGCGAGGCCGGTGCCTCCGTGTCAGCTCCCCGGTTTTGGGGCCGAGGGTAGACCGCGTGCCGCTCCTCCGGCGCGCTTCGAGGAAGGCAGCCGCCGGGCTCCGGAGGCCAGGGGCCGTCCCGCCCCACGGCGGCGCCCCGCTGCAGCCCGCGCCGAGGCCCGTCCCTCCGCCCATCCCCGCGCTCCCCCGAGGGCCGCCCCGGGATCGGAGCCGGCCTAGGCCTCGGCCCGGGGCGCGGGCCCGTGCACCGGCAGGCGGAGGGCGGCGGCCGCCCGCCGCGGCCCGGAGGCCGGGCGGGCCGCGCTCCGCGGGGCGGCTGGGCCGGGCGGCCCCACGAGAGCGGCCCGAGGCCGGCACCGACGCCCCGCCGCGCCACCGGCCCGACCCCGCGGCGCGTCCCGCGGCGGCGCCGCTCCCTCCCGGCCGCGGCCGGCAGGTGGCGCCGCAGCGCTGCCGGCGCGGCGCGCTGACCTCGCGCGGGGGAACCTCGGGGGCCGAGCTAGGCGGAGGAGGGGCGGGCGGGGAGCGGGCAGCGCCGCTCGCGCCGTGCCCTGCCTGCGCGTGTGAGAGCGAGCGGGCGTGTGCGTGGCGGCGAGCGGCGGTATATAGGGGATGTGCCGCCGCATGGCTCGCCCTGGCCGCCGCCGCGCCGGGTCTCTCCTCGGGCACCGGTGAAGCCTCTCGCCCTCCGGCTCGGCGGCCGCTCCTCCGCCCGCGCCTGGCGCGCAGAACGCGGCTCCCGGCCTCCCTCCCGGGGCTGTTCCCGGAGCCCCGCCGTCCCTCCCGAGGCGGCCGCCGTCTCCCGCGGCTTCTACGCTCCGGGGCGAGCGCGTCGATGCGGTGCAGATGGCCGGGGCGCAGCCAGGAGTGCACGCTCTGCAGCTCAAGCCCGTCTGCGTCTCCGACACGCTGAAGAAAGGCGTCAAATTCGTCAAGTGGGACGATGTGAGTAGCTTCTTCGCTCGCGCCGGGCGGCCCGGGCGCGGCGCGGCTCCGCGGCGGCACGGGGCGGGCGGGAGGCTCCGGCTCCTACGGGTCGGCGGTCGGACCGCCCGGCCGGGCCGCCCCGCGGGCGCCGTGCCCGCTGAGCGGGGCAGGTGGAGGTGGCGGGAGCTGGCGGCCGCTCGGCTCGGCCGGGGCCCTCGTCCGGCGGGCCGTCGCCTCGCGGGGTCCGAGCCGCACCGGGGGGCGCTGCTGAAGCGCCGGCCTCGCGCGCCCAAACTTTCTCCGAGGATTGAAGTCTCCGCGCTCGCGTCCCCTGGCCGGTGCGAGCGGAGCCTGCGCTGCTCTCTTTCTTTCTCCATCTGCCCTTCCCGTTGCCTTCCCTGGCCTGGTGGCGTTGCCCAGCTCTGGGCACGTTATCTATCCGGTCGGGTATTCCCGCCTCTCTCCTTCCTCGGTTAGTTGGAACCCGGGATCTGCCTTAAAATCTCACCTGCTTGCCACTTGCTGGTTCCTGTCACCTTTCATTTGTGTTGCTTCACGTAGAGCGGCGTGGTTGTTGGTTTACCTTCCGTGGGGCAGCTGTTCTGCCCTCCTTTGCAGGCTGTGCCCAGGACGCTATCAGAGAAAGGTAGCCCTGCTCTGGTCAGCTTTCTTTTTGTCAGATCATGAAAGTAAGAATCCTCTGCGGTGGAAAAGAAAGGTAGAAAGGCTGGGTGTCCTCTCTTAGCTTTGCTCTTGCAGTATTGTGCCTCTGGTATGAGGTTGGGTGTTAGTGCCCCAGTTGTGCAAAGAGTGCTTGCCCAAAAGTGTGCCTGTGATATAGAGACAGAGGAGCAGATGGGAAGGCAGGCTGGCACACTGGACAGTTTGAATGTTGTGGGAACTGTTGAGGCTAACTTGAAGGATGTAACACAGCTCTCACTTTTTCTGTTTATTTGGCTGCACTAAAGACTTGCACAACAGCAACTGGAGGGACAGCGGAGAAGGGGAGAGAAGGGGCAGTGTGTGTGTCTGACAGTTGTTCCGCTGTGTATTGTGGTTTTGCCATTGCTCTCAGCCTGTCCGGCAGCCAAATGTGTAATCCTGACCTTTATAAACCTGTGATAAACGCTTTCAAGGAAGGAAAGAGCATCAAAGAAGTGAACGAATTGTAGAGTGGAATTGTATTTACAAGGAAAGGCTGATACCTTTCTAATAAACTCAGCAATCTGACCTTGTCCACAGTAATAAACAGTGCTTTGAAACAGGTTATGATTGTTGAGAAGATAGATGGAACTAAGCTTGAATGACTTGTCTGATAGTCAGAAAGATGGAAGGATTTTCTTTGGTCTGTTTTTTTTTTTCTTTCTTTTTTTTTTTTTTTCCATTAGTATATAGGCAAAACAACCTCAGCCTTTGCCATCGTAGTTTTATTTTTGGTAAGTTATCAAGATGTTTAAACAGATAAATGCAGGGGTCAAGTGAATGGCAATTTATGTCTCCAGAATGGGACTCTGAGCATTAGGCAACAGTTGAAATTATTTGCATGCAACTTCCAGAGCGTTGTACTGCATACATAGATTAGCCAGAGAAAGTCTGCTGTGCGTGGAGAGCACCTGCTTCAAATTCTCTATGTTATAGGCTGAATGAAGGAACATCTTCAATTTTAAATGTCAGCATTGCAGTAATAAAAAAGGGCTAAAATGCCAAAAAGTATGCTGTTCAGATTAAAGGTGATCGTGAGCAACACATGAATATTACCTGGGATGTGTTACTGAGGGAGTGCTTTTATCAGCTAATTCAGGGAGCTTGTGGAAATAGATGTGTATTGAGCTACACCTGTGTGATGCAGAATACCTGCATTAACTCATTGCTGACCATGCTCTGTGTATGTATTCATGTTGCCCTTTCAGCCCTGTGTTTTGCTCATGGTGTTTTTTCTCAGCAGTGAAAGCATCACAAAATCAGACTTCAAAGGAAATTGATCTCTTCTGGCATTCTGGCTATAAGGAGGTCTGTAGACCAATGCACATTTAGCGACTTTGAAAAGTGTTGGCCCCTGAGTAGCCAGTAACAACTTCAGAGTATTTGTTTTCTATCAAATGAAGCTGCTTGTAGAATTTTAAAGGAGGATGATCATTAATCTGAACCTCTGTGGTCTGTTGTGTGAGTACACATGCATGAACTCCAAGTGAAACAATATGCTGTAATGAGAAATGGTAAACTACAAAATGTAACCGTGGAATGGAATTGACCATAATGAGTACTTTGGATCTGCTGTGCTCACAGGGCTGATCAGGAAAGCTGGGCTCACATACTGGTGTTTATTGCTCACCATTTTGTATCTGTGACTTCAAAGAATGAATGGGAGTCCAATCCCTCATTCCTGTTGTAACCATACCCTTTTGGTACACCTTCTTGGTGTCTTGTTTTGCAGATGGCTCTACTAATGTTTTTCTTCCCTTTTCATAAAGCAGAGGAGTTTTTTTGTCCGTTCCTATGATTTGTACCAAATTTCAGCCCAGAGCAAAATTTTTTCAGCTGATATAAATTAAAACACTGAAAAATAGTGCTTTTAAAAAATGAGAATGCAGAAAGAATTTTAACCAGGGCACGAGAAGCGTGTAAGGAATTTCTTGGTGTATAGAGTAATAGTTGTTAAAGAATGTGTTTGGTAGCTTTTGGAAGGATGCTGCAGGGTGCTATGCAGAACACATCTGAGAAATGCAGCAGTGCTACAGACTTGGAAACAGACCCACCCGTGGACACCCCGTCCTGTACTTCTGGTAGCTCTGTGCCTAATTGGTAACTCTGAGGCTGCTGATACGTAGCTGTGGTTCTGATGTTGTTCTACAAGTGTCCTCTCTGACAAAGAGCAGGGAAGCATGCTACATACTCTGTGAGAACTTTATCCAATGCCTGCATCTCTTCCTGCCTGCCCCCCCAAGCATCAAGGTAGGCCACTTGGAAAGAGAAAAGCCTTACCTGAGCTTTGCTAAGATCCTGGCGGAGGAGAGGGAGTGGTTATGTCACCTCTCAAGGTTAAATACAGGCAGGTGGAAGGCAGGCAGTTCAGGAACCTTGATGTTCCATTTCCTCTTCAGACCATTTTCAGTTTCTGGATTGTAAAAACATCAGAGACAAAAAGTTTTGGCTTTGCAATTCAAGTCACGTGAACGTGTGTTGGCACCGGGTATAATATCACTTACATCCAGCCATGCGATGCCTGCTAGATTCTTCACAAATTCAATTTTGGATCAGAATGTAAAGCACTAAAATCCGACTGATGGCTCTTAGCCTATTTTGCTTTCTCTCTCACTATTTCTCTTTTAATCTATAACAGTCTTATAGTCAAGAAAACACACTTTAGAGTTATTGTTCTTGTATCTGGATTGGGTTCACAAAGTAATATAAAGAAATAACTGGAGTTTGAATGAGTGAAAGACAAGTGACTGTTCATAGGGTTTTTGGGGATGCATGCGAGTGCATGTCTGGCATATGGCTCAGCAAACAGCTGAGCTTCTTGATGCTGCCTTCATCTGGGATTTTTATAACCACTTTTCCTTTACTGCCATTAAGAGACAGTGAATTTCCAAAGTACTGGTGTGGTCTTCAAACAGATGTGCTCTGCTGTTCATAGAGAGAAGCAACATCTATGCAAGGAGAGGGAAGGCTTGAAGAGGAGCTGACTTGATTCATTCAGCTGTAGTGAAACTAAGGGTTGTAATAGCTGTTCCTGATGAGTTTTAAAACAGTCTAAAATGAATAAATAAAAAAGCTGCCATTAAGTCTGTGGGCAAAGCTTTTCTGTAGGTGGTTGAATTTAGTGTAGGGATGTTGCTAGCTGAGGAGATCAATGAAACTTGAGTATAAAGGACTGCCTCAGCACTGATCTGAATGAAGCCTGGAGGGGCTCAATCCTGCCTTGGCTGTGTCATCTTTTTGCAGTGGGAACAAGATGGGTATAACTGAGTTAACAAATTGCTCCACAGCACAGCTGAAGTGTGCTTTTTCAAATGCAGTAATTGGTACTGAAGCAAGTTAATATGATGGTGTATATTCAAAAATAACTTTGTTTTGAGCTCTTGCTTAAAGGCTTTCTTATCTACACTGGTGATAATATGTACTTTACATAAAGAATTTGACTGGTTTCTCTGTGGCTTATGAGATTTACTTTTAATTGTGAGTTAACTATTACAGTAAAGTAGTGCAATGTTACCTTAGTTGAGGGCTGAGGTTGCCTTTTCTTTTTCTTTAAAGGAAACTTTTAGTTACTGAAACAAAATTACTGATAGGTAATATTGGTTAGTGGCTGCAACATCAGCTATTCCAGAGAGGAGCAAAAATGAGCCCAGATCTTTTAATTTTAATACCTTATTTCTCTTGGAGTGCTTCTTTGCCTTTATAAATGTTTTTAGTTCAGATGATGAGTGCTATATGCAGTTGTTAGGCTTTATTTGTTTGGAGTCTTTCAAAGAAGATTATCTGGGGTATAGGATACATTTACTTGAAAGTTTAAAGGAGATGTAACATCCAAGTGTTAAAGAGATAAGCTGAGAACAAACAGCAAAAAGAAGACCAGGAATATTCAGAAAGGCTTGAAGATGTTGGGGTGGGGGTTGGGGGAGGAAGCTTTTATAGCTTCCATTCTGACCCCCCCCCCCCCCCCCCCCCGTATATTTTTAAACTCAGCACAAGTGTTTTACTGCAGTATATTAGAGTCATGAGAAATAAGCAACTATTGTTCTCTGTATTGAAAACTAAAACAATAAACTGAAAACAGTTTATTTTTTCTGAATGTTTTCAGCCTGGAGGGGAGAAGTTAGTCAAACTCTTCAGATTTTTCATTGGTTTTCTGTTCTTTGTTGTTCATCTTCCGGTAATAAGTAAGTACTGGCTCTGTGCTATCTAAAATATTTAACCTAAACGAATAGAAGTTGTGGTTTGGGTTGTTTGCAATATGGGCAATGATCAGATTGTTTAACATTTCTTGATATTAAACATTTCATGAAGAGGAAAGCATTTGTTCTGCAGAGTGAATAGATGTGTACCACAGAAGATCTGGAGAAGCCTTCATGTGGCTTAAGCTGCAGATAATATCTGCTATTGTAGAATCTGAGCATTTGGAGTGTTGCTGAATATTAAGGAAAGTGGAAATTGGAACACAGCTCTTGTAAGCAAATGAGAATTCTATGTGAAAGGGAAGTTAACAGTGAATTGAAGTTGTCTGCTCCATGCATGCTATATGCATTCTTGACTTTAATGTTTAAGTGCTTCAAACTTTTTTTTTAAACTAAAATAGACTGGTGAAATGAACTTAATCATTATGGAGTCTTTTATGTGTTATAAAGTAAATGCTTCATAAGCATCTCTTAATCTATTTTCACAAGAACCACTAGATGACAAAATGTGTTCCCAGTTGTACTTTTTTAGATTAAAAAAAAATAGACCAACATTAAAAACTACTGATTTTTAATTTGTGATTGGATACCTTGGACCTAATTTTTAGACTGCATCGCATCATACACTCAGATGTTCAAAATGACTCCCAAGTGAGTTCAGATGCATTTGGGCTCAGCATCTCTAAAACTTAGATAATGAAACATGGAAACACGATTCTGGTTTTCCCTCAAATCATAATACTGCATTTATGCCTATGGACAGTTTGGTTTAATTTATTTGCTCATCATCACATAAGAGCTGTCTGGCAGAGATAATATCGTCCCAGTTGGCATTTGGCTACATACCTTTCTTTATTCCTTTCTTCTTGACTGCATAATTTCTAACACCTACAATGAAGAAGGACAAATGGAAACTACATGAAATAAGGCTGTAATTAGCCCAAGACCGTGGACACCTCGAGAAAGGAGGCAGGGGTTGTTTGCTTCTGAGGAACAAATCCTGCTTGAGGTAGCTCTTAAAATTGCAGGAAGTTAGTCTTAATTACCAGAGAGCTGGCTCCTGTCATGTGGTGCCATCAGCACAGTTGCTCCAGGGTTTAACCACTCTAATGGTGAAGAATATTTCCCTGTGTGTCCCTGTTAAACAAGTGGCATTTCAATTTATGAGTCCCGACTTTCATTTTTAATCCTGTGTCTAGTCCTACTTTATAACTGCATGCCACTTTTCATTTCTTGTCCTGCTTCCAATCTCCTGCTCTTTTTTCACCTTCTCCAGCCTTCTGTTTTAGCAGGTTGTTGCTTTACATGTGGGCAGTTTCTCCCTCCCTTCTTGGTAGTTCAGCTGTCAGACTGAAGAGGGAAGTTGTTGGGGCTATTAAGGCAGTGCTGTGAGCCCCATCTGTAGTAAGAGATGATTGTAAAAGTTGTCGTGCTTTTCTTTTAAAGATCTGTTGATAAGGTTTTTGACTGAAGTGTTTTTAGGGAACAATAGCAGTATCTGCATGGTTTATTGAAACTCATCTGACTTGTGATGGTGCAGTTGAGGAGGTACATGCAGCATTTCATTTCCTTGTAGGATCCATTAGAAACTTCTTTGTGATGGGATTGATTCACTATTTGCATCATAGGTATGCTATTGACGTTCTGATCTTTTGAACACTGATTTGTGCTTGGCATAAAACATGGTGGCAATATGCCTGCCTTAGCACATAATGAATGAAGTACAGAGAGTTGGTGGTCAGTATTATTAAAGTGGAGGTGGCACTTTTTGCTCACTGATGTTGGATGTGGCTTAGGAGACCTACACCTGAAATTAGACCTTGATCAGTTGGTTACTGCACGTTTGCACATTTATGCCTGTGTTCTGCAGTGCCTCAGAAGTAAGCATCCTGGAGTTCTCCGTCATTTTGAAACCTCTCTTAAAAGTATAAAATGTTATTTCTATTGCAGGGTGTGAAGCTGTGCAATCAATTTTGAGGTAGCTGAAAAGAAATAGTACAGAACAAAACACATTACTTATTTTAGGCTGTGAAGTTCACTGAGAATAGAGAAGTGGCCTGAATTAAAAAAAAAATAAATAAATAAAAATAAAGGGGGGAGTTTAAAGATCAATATAAATACTCATTTAAAAAATGCTCACTTGAATTCAGGCTGGTGCAGTATGCAGCATAGTGAGACTGTCAGGATAGGACCACTGGAAATCTTTCTGTGTAAGGAATTTGCAGAGCCAGTCAGCCAGAGATCAAGCCCCTGCTTGGCTGAAGCACCTTTGGCGTTTAACAAAACCTGAGAACTTGCAATCATTTTCACTGACTGCAATGCTCTGCTTTTCCTCTTCTCCTCTGTCTGATCATATTTGATTCTTGCCTTCATTACCTTCTTCTGCTTTTTTCCTTCTATACTTGCAGGGGTCACAAGAATCTGGGGATGTACAACACTACGTTTTTTTTTTTTTTTTTTTTCCTCCCTTTCTGTTTTATTTTCATGTTCTGGATCTGAATGGGTTGGGGAAGAAATTGACCTCTGCTTCTCATCTCTTTGTCCTTTGAGGCATTTCTCCTCAACCTTCTTCCTTTATCTTTTACGTATCTTGAGAGTATGGAGGGCTGGTAAGTAGTGCAGATCATTTGTCCTATCTGTTACCCTCATCTGAAGAGGAGTATACGTTTGGTAACTGTTTAGGGTAGTGATGAGATAGGTCAGCTCTTTGGGGGTGAGGTATTAACATGAATGCATCTCAGGATGCAGATGTGTCTTCTGGATAACAAATGACATTTCTTTCCAGATAGTAGAATGTTTTTGTAAATAAATGTACCAAACAAGAGTCATTTGAAATAAGATTCTAATTCAAAACCTTGAAGCGCTCTTTTTCTTGAGTGTAAAGTACGTAAAGTTTCATTTTCAGTGTACCTTCTTGATCATTGCCTAGCTTTGCCATCCCTGATTGCGAAGTAGCATAAAAGCCACAGACCTCTTCCATGTGACCGAGGCTGCTGTGTTCATGTGGAGTGGGCAGCACAACTTGCAAGCCTGACTCAAGGGGCTTATTTCCATTCTGCTCCCAGATCTAAGTGGTCTGGTTCCCAGTAGCAGGGACTTCAGAAGACTTAGCAGTTATCTTTTAGAATATATAAAGCATTCTACACATGGCTTTTATTGCTGCTGTTAACTGTGTGGAAGGCTTGCTAAGACTTATGTACACAGAGCCACATGTACAAAGTTAGTCTCTGATCCTGTGTTTGTGTAGTGTGACAGAGTGAGGTTCTTGTGTTCATCAGTGTGTTAATTATGTTCTGCTTAATGTCAGAGTAGTGTAGCTAATTTAGAAAACAGATGTAATGTATGGCTGCTTTTTTATAGTTACTTTTAATATAAAATCTTTCTGGAGCATGGTGGATCTTAAATTAACTCAGCTTTATCCTTATCATGATGGGGCTTCCTATATACTAAGGCTGTCCCCCCCAACCCCCACTTTTTTGAGTCTGATTATAGTTGAAACCTTACAGCCCACATCTAGGAAAGTATTGCTTTGACAGCTGTATGTCATCAGCACAGACGAATCCAAACAGCTTTGGGGCTGAAGCAGCTGATTTGAAATGATAAACCACCGCAACTGATTAATGTTAGACATAATCTCTTCATGCCTGTTTCCCATTGCTTCCTTCTACTTTTGTCCGTCCTCCCAGGGTGTATATGTCTTATGGTGTTGCAGAAGGACACTTAAAGTCTTATTCTTTCCTTATTTTACATAGTTATGCGTAGATTGCGTGGAACATGAAACAGGGAAAAATGAAATAGGATGAAAAAGGAGAGTTATCTCAGAACAGCGTCGGTGGTGCTGTGTGCACAGCCTTGATCCCAGCTGGGATGCAGCCCGCAGCACCGACTGGGACAGCTGCACTGTTCCCAGCCTCCGAAAGCTCGTGTGGAGCCATGTGGGGTATTGCTGTGCTGGGGCACAGTTAATCCCCAATCTTCCAGTGACAACGAGGATTTGTGCGCTCAATTAAAAGTTTGAATTTATATTTCTTCTTGGTGTAGAATTTGCTTTTTTTTTTTTTTTCTCAACATAAGAGAAATACAGACTCCTCTGTTTCATGAATGCCCCTTATTGGGAGTTTGTTATTCCCTCACAAAGGACTGCAGTGATAGCATAATGTAGAAGTGTTATCTTTCTGCCTCAGAAGTGACACTTAATATATTAGTTTTTGTTTATGGGCCTGCCATCTCCAACAACTTTATTTGCACTTAAAGTGCTCCTCTCCTCCTCTCCAAATAACCAACACCAACAAACTCCACTGCTACTACGAAAACAAACTAACAAAAAAGCAACAAAAAACCTCCACAATTAAATGCATTTGCTTTTGATCTGAATTTAGGCTGACCTTACATAATGCTGCTTTGGAAGTAGGTGGATGCTAAAGCTGTAAAATACCTATAAACGCTTCAACAGAAGCATGCATCCTGTTTGAGGAGATACTTAGGTTTTCCGTGGAGATAAGGCATAAGCTATTTTTTTGCTGCCTGTCTTCCTCCCCTTTTCTGTGTTCCCTATAACTTTCTAGTTGAATGTAGCAAAAAAAAAAAAAAAAAAAAAAAAAAAAAAAAAAAAAATAGGGGTCTCAAGGCAACAGTGTTTTTACGTATGTAATGAAAAGTGGTAGAGCAAGGATAGAAGGGAATCCTGTTAGGAGCAGGCTACGTAGATTTCAATTATTGTTGGACACAAGGGAATCCCAGGGTGAGAGATGTAATGAATGCCCACTTGTGGGAAAGGCTTTAGTTTGAGCCTGTATCTCCTGGGCCAAGTGCCAGTCAGAAGACATGTATGTAGGAAATCAGGCCTCCTTAATGTTAGCATTTGCAAAGATGCTTGCTTTCAAATTACCCAAACTATGTATCTTAACATAGCAGATTTTTTTTTCCCCCCAGATCTGTGGGAAGTGTATATGTACTTCCATTACTAAAAGCATCAGAGTAGGATTGTTGTGGTGATTTTTTTGTTCTGTTTTAAATACAGTAATCAATGAAAGTCTTACTGTAGTGTAATAGATGCTATTTGGGTTTTCTAGGCAAATTCAGACTTCAGGTATTAAATAAGCTTGTAGGCGTTTAGCTTGATCTATATATATAAGTTAATTTGGATTCAGATAGGACTTCTGATAACTGTAGTACTTCATAATATGGACTCTAGTTTGACAGTATGTTATGCCTGTTTAACTCCACTTTTAGCTTTTCTGGGAATACTCCATGTGTTCATAGGTTTGGAGTTACTTAACGTTGTCTCCTAAGTAATGGAAATACATTATGTCAGAAAAATGGAAATTAGGCAGGTGATACTAAGTCCTCTAGTGGCATCCTGCAAGGGACACCTTTGGGGTACTATTGGAATTCATTAACATGAGTGGCAGAGTAGCTAGTGCATAATTAAGTGTTCTGTATGCTGATGTGTTATTTTTTTTCCATCTAGGACTCAACTGTTGTGACTCCAATAATACTCAGAACAGATCCACAGGGATTTTTCTTCTACTGGACAGATCAAAACAAGGTAAGAGGGAAAGATCCCTATTCCAGAATGGTTGTTTCTGCTACGAGTGGTACGATGGGCAGGAATTAGGAGGTTTTGCATGCCTGTTCTGACATAGGCTGATGCAATGCTCGTCTACTATGTTCCTTTGGTCTTCTGGGGAGAAAATATAAACAGGCCTGTGGCTCATCTAGTGCGTAAAACATGGAGAGAAAAGTGAAATTCTGGAGTTCTGCTGTACAGATCTTATGCAGCCATGTTAATGGTCTGGCCCATGAGATGTAAAATTTTTTTAGTTTACAGGCAAGGATCAATTTAGCATGCTGTTTTGTTTCATAGTTGTGGTTTCTCTGTTTTGCTTTCCATACGCTGAGGATGTTGGCTGTGGTGCATAACAGGTCTTGGAATACCCAAAGGCCAGAGCTCCCTTTGAATTCTTCCTCGTGCTGCACTGTTCTGTGGCTGTGCCTGCTAAGACACGTCACTAAATTCTTACTAATCCTCACTGGACATTTACTTTCTTTTAAAAACATTCCAGCTTGCTTAGATCACTATTATGGCTGGGGAGCTGTTGGGAAGATCATGGCTTGATTCATCTCTGCTTTACACCACTTTCACATCTTGTCACCCCTTGAAATCAGCACTCTTGTGCTTCTAGCTGTTGGAGACTATGGAGCAGCAGCAGGGTTAAAGCATAGGTACCCCCAGTAACGGGGTGAAATTTGTTTCATAAAGATTATGAAACATGTAATGTCAAATTATTGTTGCAACTGTTAGAGCAAAATGCTGTATTACAACTTGAAACAAAGTAAGTGTTCTACAGATGAATTTTCAAGTACTTATGAAGTGGTTGTACCTGTTGAATACCTGGTGATGTTGGAGCATTGGCCTTGTTTTGAAGTATATGCCAAGGTGACTAAATACGTAGCTGTGCTATTCTTCCTATATTTTTTCATTTTTGTTCATTTGTGTAGCTGTTTTTCACAAGTTCATGCTGTTTTTATGTTTAGATACCAATGCCGAAATTATTTCAGGAGGTAGCAACCATTGAATGTGCAGAATGTACAGTCAATTTACTGTTGCATTAGGTCATTTGTCTTCCTGTGTTTGCTTTTTAGAGGAGATGGAGCACAGTTTTGAGTCAGTGTATTTGGAAGTCGTATTGTGGAGCCGCAGTAAAAACCTTGCCTCACTTTGTGCTTCTGCAAGGTGGTGCTGGTTAATAGCATGTTCATGCATTGACAGTCCAGTGTTGTTATATCCTTGTCCAAAGATGGAAAGTTAATTCCCAAAGAAGTTGAAGGATATGTCTGATTTATACCAACCCAGAAGCTATATCAAAACACAGCACAGTCTACTGATTTGTCCCTTTCCTTGCATAAACTAATTTTTTTAAGTTGAAAAATAATGGCACACTTTATAATAATAAATGGAAAACCAGAGTTGATTGGAGAGTTTATTTAACTTTTAATATATTTGGCACTGAGACCTACTTCAGTTTCCTACTGTTGTCTGTAAAAACAATGTCTTAAAGCAGTTCTGTGAAGAACAGCTATTTATAGAATTGTTGTTCTCATATTCATGAAAAAATGTATTTATAATGCCCCAAGCATTTTTTAAAAGCTTGGGTATTTGTACAAGAGACGTTAAGTGTCAGTTTGATTTTTAAACTTGCAAATCAAGCCTCTGTGAAGGGCGACAAAAGGGATTTTTCTGGTTAATAATTCATGACAAGTAGGTAAAGCTCATTTCTACGCCCCATTATAACAGCATCTAGTTGAAGAGAGTAAATGTTTCTAGTGGGGTGCTGATGTTGCAAGGACTGGGAAGGAAATGCTGTCTTCTGCTGTTGCAGAGAATGGTTGGATTTACTGTGGAATTACAAATATATTTTAAAAAAAAGAGATTATAGGAAATTCTCTTCATTTCCTTCTTTGTGTGAGTGGTGATCCTGTGATGACAGAGGAACCACTTGAGGAAATAGTATCAGAAGAATAGAGCCTCTATGTGATCGCTTTCTCTCTTTTTTTTTTTTTACCTAGTTATTATTTTTGAAGCAACTGTCTTTTGTCATAAACGGGTCTGTTGCTTTCTGAATATGGATGGATTGATCTTGCATCAGCAGAGTGATAAACTGTGAGAAGTGTGCTTGTGAGCATAGGCCGTCTGACAAATTTTCTTGGGCAATCTTTGCATACAGATGGGGAGATGAGCCATGAGTGGCAGCTGTCTTTCCAGCCATTTTGTTGTCCTGTTTAACAGACACTCAACTTGTAAACTACCAACTGAACAATGATGTGGCTTTTAAGTTGGAGGTCTAGCTCATTGGTTCCTGTTGCTTTGTCAGCAAAGTTCTCTTAAAACAAACCATCAAGAAAACATCATTAAAATAGATACAAAATACATAAAAGTTATTCTACGTGTTAAATTTTTTTTAACTCAGGGCACAGATGGTTGTACCTGTGCAACTTCCTAAGCTAAGCTGGGTCTTGCATGGTTTTCTTGTTTTCTCTCTGCAAAGAAAGAAAAGTAATACATGGTGTCTGGTGTAGAGCAGTATATCTGAAGAGTCCTTTAGATTGAGCTCTGACTACCCAAAGAACCAAGCTCCTGAAAAGGATATGCATTACTTTTTGTGTATAGGATGGATGTTAGAATTTCCCTTCTCGCATCTGACAGCTTCAGGCAAGGCAAACAGTAAACTGCCCAAGATTCCTTCAGTGGAAGATATGCATCCATCTGCATTGCTTCTTTCCTTCATGGCTGTCTGTGTTTTGACCATTTGAATACATTTGGACAAAGATATGTCCTGCCAGATGCCTAGGCCCAGCACTGCTACTTCTGGATGTTAACAGGTTTTATATTAAAAAGTGGCTGGTGCTATTTCTCTGTTTAAGTGACATCATCAGCAGAGTAAACAGTAACCTACAATGCAAATGCGTTTTTCTAATCACATATGCCATTTCTCTTTGATTTTTATATGCTTGGCTCACCTTCACTGCCTATCCTCGTATGGTCTCAGCTGCAATGAAGGTCTGCTAAGCAAGTCTGTGGAAGCTCTGATCTTGCAATTTGACAGGAGCAGTGTGGTATCCTGCAGTTTGATATGCTTACTGTGTGTTTGCATGTCTAAGTAGATTTTGCTGTCACCAGTAAAGATAATACTTCAAAATAGTGTCATACCTAGCATTTTGCTATATTTTTCCTGATAATGAGGCAATTAAAATGCTTTCATTTTAAACAGATGGTAGGACAACTTTCTGATTTCATCTGTAGCTTTCAGTATTAAGCTCTTTTTTTAATAAAGATTCTGGAATATTTGCTTCACCTATATGCAGTGTGCTAGCTGACTTTATATTAATTATTCTTTAAAAATTAATGTGACAAGCTAGTATCTCTTACATGCCTTATTGTTTCAGTAAAGTTTCTTTAAACTGTAGAAAAAACAGACAGTATTCATTGTGTTGTATTTTTATGACCTGAGTAAAACATATCTCAATTCCTTTAAAAACTTTAAAAGCAGAATGTCACTTCTTTCATTTGTTCTTATTCATGAGTGTTGAAGAAAGATAAATTGAAACTCAACCACGTGAAGAGAGAGTCTACCAGAGTAAAAAGGAGTAATAACAGAAAACATTGCTCAGGAAATGAGAAGATGCTGGAAGTGTTTGATGAGATTAGGCTGCTAGCACAGCTAGAGGAGGACAGTGATTCCTGTCTATGAGTGTATCAGTGGATGAACGGGCAGAATGGGACCAGAAATATATATTGTTGGCCACTTTGTGTATTAGTTTTTTTGCATTCTTTAGCTGAAAGTTGTATAACGTGGTCGGATGGATGTTAGAAGCTACCTATTGACTCTGTAGCTCTGACATTGTCTTAAAAAAAAAAAAAAAGTAAACTGAGCAAAACTACTGATTGTCTTTGAGGTAGAGCCCTTCAAGTTTTTCTGAGTCAGAGGAAGATTGTGTGATGTGCCCACATCTTTATCTCACTAGCAAGTGTTGCCTTTTTTTAAAAAGTGTAAAGGTAGGTAACCTTGCAGGCATGGCAGCACACTGAAAATGTGGAGGGTGGAGGCTTAGTTGCATCCACATGAAATGAGGAGCTGCCAAACTGTGTCATGAAACCTGACATAGGTACCCACTCTTGGGGAGTTAACAATGATTTCTAATCTGAAGTTTTCTAATCTAATAGAAGAGAATAGACATCCTCATTTGTCCAACAGGATTTCTGTTGAGAAGCTGCTTTAAGTGTTGTTGTGGTGCTCGGTAGGAAGAGATGTGTGGCTGAAGTTTCCCTCCCTTGGTTGTTGCAGTTAGCAATAGCACCGCCAAACCAAATGGTTTAGCAGGAAGGGGTCCCTGCTGCAGAAGAGAAAATGCAGAGTTAATGGCTCATGCTTTTAAGTGTCTTTGGGAGGTGGGTTGATGAGTCCACTGTGGTGCTGGACACTTCTAGCTCTATCTTGCTAACACTGGTGCAGAGTATCTGAAGCCAGAGAGACTCAACCTGTGCAGCTTCTTAGTCTTCGCACTAGTTGCAGTTTTCAAGGGAAAGTGCACGATCTCTTTTTTTTCCTGACAGGGATGGAGTTTGTATATGTGAACATCACTGACAAAACTGGTACCAATATGTTGTAGCTCAGCCACAGAATACAAGCTTGCTGCAAAAGCCTGTAGCAAAAGTACTTTACCTTGAGCCAGATCTTTCTCATTTCAAGAGATTGCACAATGTGATTTTATGTATAATGGGAGAATTTTTTTGGCCTCGAAGGTCCTTTTTTCCTCATGCATCCTTAGGTGACTGTATCTTTGGGCCTGAAAACCCAACGTGGATGGCTGAGTGAATATGTGAAGTAGAGACCTGGGGCTGTGCCTGTGAAAGTAGGATTCTGTAGACAAATACCTGGGCCTTTGCCTGCTTTTTGTGGTCATCTTGGTTGACACGTTGAGGTGTAATGTTAGGAGCTGGTGTAATGGTGTGAGGAACTGGAGACCAGGGATGTCATTGCTTGAATATGCTATGGATTTTTTAGATAAAGAAAATGACAGGTAAATATTAGCAACTGGAGTTGCGTGGCTGTTAGGTTTTTAATGAGAAATGGAAGATAATCTCTTCAAGGATGCAACTGCATGCTAAGGGACTGCTGAAGCCACTAGGTTGGGCAATGTGGACACTGGAAGATGAAATCTTATAAGTGAGCTTTTCCTCCACAGAAGGTGCAGATATGAAAGAATCAGAACAGAGGTCAAATTGGCAATAGATAATCTAACTGGTCTGTGAATTTTCAGGCTGTGGGCTCTTGCACTGGCTTGAAGCAGCTGAGGGCAAAGCATTCTAAGGTTGAGCTGCTAGTTCTGATTGCAGCCAGAGTGGCTGTCCTGGAAAGTTCACTTGCATACATGTGCTTGCAATCGCGGTCTACTTGAGAGTAGAGAATTAACTCCTATCATGCAAGGGAATCAGCTTAACTGTGATTCACAGTCACATGGAAATTGCAGCTTTGTGGTTTTTCACAACTACTAGAAAAGATAGTGTGTGAGTGGAATAGAAGAAGGTGAGGAAGTTGTTAGGGGATTGCCATAGGAAAGCGAAGTGGAAGGAAATATTTCATGCAGGTCAACTTCCCATCAGACTGATTTTATTTTTAAAAGGAAATATCACTGCTTTCAAAACATGGAAATTGTTCAAGGCTCATTAGGGAAATGGTACTACATCAAACACAGAAGATCTCTAATGAGCATTTCCCACTACTAAATATTTCCTTTATTACTGTGAAGGAGGCAGGAATAGAAAACAAGGCTTGGATTTAATTCACAATATAGATCCAGTTTATAGTTTGTGAAATGAGGAGTCTAAAGAATGTGAATAAGGGATGGTGATTCCAGGCAGTCTACAACCTTCTGAAATCCAAATTTAGGCACTTAAATTCTTGGTACTGAGAACAATCCTAAGACATCTTGTAGTATGCAAGAATATTAGTTTTGCTGTCTTACTGGGAGTGAATTACGACTTTGCTTTAACAATGAGATTCCACATTGTCTCCTGTTCAAATAGATTAAGGAATGCAGCTAAAAGTAAATGTTAAACATTTAAAAATGTGTACTGTAAATGTGAGTTTTTGTGCAAGCAGCAGTTGTGCTCTGGCTGGTGAAAACTGCAACTGCAATTTTCAGTTGAAATACTTTGAAGAAAACTGGTGGCTAAGTCCACTAGTGAGTGTACCCTGAAGCAGCATCTTTAATGGGTGTCCATGTCAAGCTTTCAAATGTTTTGTGCCTGAAGTAGAAAATTTCATACGAGTCACATCTCTTGTAGTCATAACACCATCTAATGGATCAGTAGATACTTGGCCTTAATAAACAGCAATGAATATTATTAGGTTCTGGGTGGGAGTCAGAAGGCATGGATACCTGTCATTGTTTGCCATAACTTGGTGACAGGGCTGCTTTGCCTCCTGTGCTGACTTTGTGCTGACTTTGTCTGCTAGAGAAAACCTTTGTTGGTAAGTGAGAGCAGCCTGCTAGTGCTCATTTAGCCCATGGTACAGAGTGGTTCCAACCTACAACACTGTGCACCCTGATGTTAGTTATGTTCATGTATGCAGGGCTTGTGGTAAGTGGAAGAACGGTGGTTTATAGAAAGTTAGTCTTCAGTCTCACTGCTTTTTCTTAATTAAAAAGTGTCTTGTGTTCATATCTACAGCTTGCATGTATGTTTGGCTGGATTTCTGCAGCGTTTGCTTTGCTGACTGACCTATTATTAGCACAGTTCAAAAAATTGGCTTCTAGAACATGAGCTTGCCTGATTGCTGGGAGGATAACTGATCTCTCATAGTGCCTGTCAGATTGCTTCTCAGCTGCAGTGGGGCAAGCTGAGTTTTTTCTGCTTCTTATCCTAGGTGTTTCCTTCCCCAACTATGCTTTGGCATTTTTTTTATTCTTAAACACTTCAGAAGATAGTGCACTGAAAATAATGGTCTTTAAATAAAATGTTCTGTCTCTATAAACGTGATCTTCCTCTGTGATTGTGTGTACTCCTCTGGTAGTCAATTCTGTGTGATGTGTTTCACAGAAACACCAAAGTTGGAAAAGACCTACAAGATCATCCAGTCCGACCATCCACCCATCGCCAATAGTTCTCCCTAAACCATGTCCCTCAACACAGCATCCAAATGTTCCTTGAACACCTTCAGGGTCAGTGATGCCACCACCTCCCTGGGCAGCCCATTCCAGCGCTTGACCACTCTTTCAGAAAAGTAGTATTTCCTAAGGTCCAGCCTGAATTTCTCCTGGCGCAGCTTGAAGCCATTCCCTCTAGTTATACCGCCAGTTACATGAGAGAAGAGGCCGACCCCCAGCTCCCTACAACCTTCCTTCAGGTAGTTATGGAGAGCATTAAGGTCTCCCCTGTGAGTACTGGACACAGTACTTGAGGTGCGGCCTCACCAGAGCTGAGTACAGGGGGACAGTCAGTTCCCCGTTCCTGCTGGCAACACGGTTCCTGATGCAAGCCAGGATGCCATTGGTCTTCTTGGCCAACCGGGCACACTGCTGGCTCACGTTCAGCTGAGCATCAATCAATACCCCCAGGTCCATTTCCTCTACACAGTCTTCCAGCCACTCTGCCCCAAGCCTGTAGCATTGCCTGGGGTTGTTGTGGCCAAAGTTCAGGACCCGGCATTTGGCCTTGTTGAAACTTATCCCATTGGCTTCAGCCCAGCTGTCCACCTGTGTGTTTGAAAGGGTCAGTTCCATTTTTTTTGTTTTAGAAGATTGATAAAAGGTCTTGAAATAGAAGTAATGAATGTCCAAATAGCTTTCAGTTTTCTAATAGTACACACCTTAGTTGCATTGAGGCTTTTTGCCATTAAAAATATATACTTGACCTTGCTTTCCTCTCCTGCAGTCTTGGTGTATTGTACAGCAGCTCTGCACACTTGCAGTTTGCATCACACAGAGCAGAAATGACAAAGCCCTTAGCCTTGTACTCTGTTGTACAGTGTGATTTCTTTTTTGTTGTGGAGTTAGTGTATGAGGACAGAAGGCCCTCTGTAGAGTCCTTTCTAGAGAATCATCTTTCAATCCTATTTTCTTTGCTTTGATGACATCTTTTATATATATATCCTAGTGTTGGGATGACACGTGAACATCCTCATGCTATAAAGAGGTTTAGGTTCACTGTGTATGACTGGCTGTAATTTCTGAACATTGGTAACTACATAAATGCTGTTTATATATCACCGTTCTCCTCCAAATATTCTGCTGGGTTAGGAGGTCTATAAAATCAGTAGGCGACCTCTGCCAGTGGCATGCATATTGTATTGTCTCCTGTCTGTGGCCTGCCTTTAGGTTTTTCTGATATTTTGTGCAGCTGTGTCTCCTTGACAGACAGAGGTTTTGCCAGAGTTAGTTCTGGAGGATGCCAAATCCCACCAAAACAGAGGAGACTGTTAAGACACCATCCTTTCCTGGTTCCGTTTTGTGTATATGTTCACATGTATGAAGAAGGAAGCTTGTCTGCTGATAGCACATTTCTTAGAGTTAGGGCTTTTCACCAGAGAGGAAATGTGTGTTCCTTACTTCTTCTATTGAATCTTTCCACATAGGTATGATATCCAGTGTATTCTGATTTCTTGACGTCATTGTCCATCCTTCACTTACTAAGAAAAACCAGTAATAGATGTACATTCTCATCTCAATTATGTAATATGTGACGTAGGTCTACTGATGTTAAATCATACCCCTTGCACTAGAACTAGGAAAAAGGACTAGAGATGATGACACAGAGGATTTAGGTTTTTGTCTTCATTCATTTCTAAGGAAAGGTGATTTCCAGTGCCTGAATTCTTACTGTGGAGATTAATTGACTCTTAAGACTGGCACATATCTTTATCCAAGGTGTGCTTTGTGTGTGGTGCTTTGTGTGTGCTGCTTTTACAAAGAACTCTTTTTGGTTAAAGAAGGCATTGAAATTCTGAATCTCTAGACCATGTCAAACACACTGCTGTCCAGTTAGCTCAATAACATTTTTTTCTTTGAGATCACGTATAATAGCACTATTTCAAGGCTGCCATTATTTATCAAAAGTGGAATTTTCCCTCTTGTACCTTATGGGAGCTAGGGATGACCAGAGCTTCTTCCTGCTATCAGGGTAAGTCACAGTGCACTGAGCTCTGCTGAGCCTTCTGTGGCTGCAGCACCATGCAACTGGCTGTTAGCTCACTGCTAGCAGTGCATCCCTGGCAGCTCAGCATTGCAAAGTCTGCCTCTAAATTGGAGAAGCCTGTGAGCTGTTAGCTGATACAGCACAGCTGTGCTGCCAGCTCTTTCAAGTACCGCTTATTGAAAGCTAGCTTGCAGCTGACCTAGGTGAATGCTGTCTTGCTGATAACAATATTTAGAATAAACTGTGCAAATGCTAATGTATTTACCTGTACAATATGTCTCACTTAGGAGGACTATGAATAATTTGGACAGGTGATTTATTACGCATAGAGCTGGTTATTTCTGATTGATATACAGCAGTAAGTGCTGTTTAATAACAGTAATAATTAAAACATCGATTAGCGGAGAAGCTGCCTGGTACTAAGTGATGCTCATTGAAGCCACTGTTAAAACAGTAGTAAAATTCTGCAGGAAGTTTATCTATTCTCTTAGCTTCTCTGTGCTTACTCTGTGCTGTTGGATGTAAGGCTTTATTAAGTAAAGCAGAACACAACTGCGTGTAAATTAGAAACATGACAAAAAAAGTTGCAGGGAGTGCCATTTGAAAAATTGAAATTCTTTATCTTTGACAGTAACTAGAACTTTTGTCTTTCAATTCCCCTAGCTCAAGATTTTTCTCTTGAAGTTTCATTGTCTTTAAATGTGGATTCACAATGGCATTGTACCAGTGCAGGCTGAAAAGCAGTATGTGATAGATTATAATAATAAAATGGCCCATAATTCAGTGAGGTGGCTAATAAGTACTGGTACTTGACAGCAAAGTATAACATGCTTTAGCAACTGTAGTTTAAATAATATGCATGTACTGGTGCACTGTGGAAACTGTACTCTCGGGAACTTAGCTTTCTGTAGGTAAAAAAGTACATCCTCTCTGCAGTATGTGGTTTTGAGTTAGTTGTAAACTACTTGTTATGCAAAATAAGTTGGTTTATTCAAGTGGTATAAATAGTCTTAAGATTATCTCAAATCACTTTGTGTTGTACCCTTCTGCAGATTGGGAAAATGGAAACCAACAGCCAAATCTGCCAGCAAAAGTTGTTGGGAAAAGCCTGTTGGAGATCCTATCCTGCTGGAATACTCCTTGAGCATAGTGATTTCATATATAATCATTGGATGAGGTGAAGAGTGAGACTCATTAGACATGCATGCAGTGTATTTTAAAATGTGGGAAAATTGTTTGAAAAATGGTACTGCTTTGCAGCTGCCAGGGGTAAGCTGTCAACAAACTGATTGCAGATGTCAGTGGTGAGAGAGCTACAGCTCACGCCAGTATCTTCTGCGTATCAGTGTGTTACATACTCAGATTTAAGTTCCTGTCTTGCAGACATGCATGTTGAACTTGGAATTGATATCCTTTGAAGTCAAGGAGAACAGAAAGATAAAGAAAGAAGGGGAGGAGTATGGCTTATGATGCAGGAAGCTAGAGATCGAGCTAGTTGTTCAGACTTGTGATTGAAATATGTCTGTATTTACACTCATCTCCGCAGTATTCCTACATTTCGCTGACAGAAATCCTTCTGGATTCATACCTAGAAAGAGAGGAGAGAATGTATCTACCCTTTTGTAGTTACAAAGAGGAAGAAGTTTATTTTAGTCTCTTCAGAAATCCTGTTCCAAAGCAGTTAGTGGATAAAATATCTTCTAATTCCTTGATAAGGCCTTTGCTCTTGGCTGGAAAGTAATGCAAGGTATTTCTCATAAGCTGGTGTGAAGCCTTTTTTTCTGCTTTTAGATGTCTGACGTTTCAAGTAGAACTTACTGGGACTGAAGCTAAAATTGTGTTTCCTCCTCACTGTGTCTCCAGGCTCAAACTCTGCTTCGCAGAGATGATAGAATCTGCATACACAGTTCTGTCTTGATTTGTATCTGAGTTTCCTGGACATGTCTTATTTTCTCATGCAAAAATGTTGCCTATGCGGAAGGATGGCTTCTGCCATTTCTTTGTTTCCTAGATGTGCTCCATAGTGCATGTGCTGTGCAACTCTGATACACCCCAGTTTTGTTAAAATGGCTTTTCACAGCCTGCTTCAGAGCAAGTTAAGCAAGTGAAGTGGATTTGCTTATGGTTGGAATGGCAGTAAAAGACACAATTGTGAACGATATGCCAGCATATGTCACCATCTTCAGAGTGCTCAACTTGATATATAGTAAGACTAGGTGAGGTAGGAGAGGTAGGAGAAGTGGAGGGCTTCCCTTCCATGTTAAGAAGTGCATAGGATCTGCTGGTCAGGCTGAGGGGCAAACAAAAAATATAAGCAGTAGGACTGAAAAAGCAATATCCCTTCTGCTATAAGCAAGGATCAGAATCATGACTGCCTGAACATCCTCAAGTCACAGCATCACAGGAACACCAAGGTTGGAAAAGACCTACAAGATCATCCAGTCCAGCCATCCACACATCACCAATAGTTCTCACTAAACCGTATTCCTCAACACAAAATCTAAACGTTCCTTGAACACCTCCAGGGTCGGTGATGCCACCACCTCTCTGGGCAGCCCATTCCAGCGCCTGACCACTCTTTCAGAAAAGTAGTATTTCCTAATGTCCAGCCTGAATTGCCCCTGGCACAGCTTGAAGCCATTCCCTCTAGTTCTATCACCAGTTACATGAGAGAAGAGGCCGACCCCCAGCTCCCTACAACCTCCCTTCAGGTAGTTATAGAGAGCAATAAGGTCTCCCCTGAGCCTCCTCTTCTCCAGACTGAACAATCCCAGCTCCTTCAGCCACTCCTCATAAGGCCTGTGCTCCAGACCCCTCACCAGCTTTGTTGCCTTTCTTTGAATCCGCTCCAGGGCCTCCATGTCTTTCTTGCAGCAAGGGGCCCAAAACTGGACACAGTACTTGAGGTGCGGCCTCACCAGAGCTGAGTACAGGGGGACAATCACTTCCCCGTTCCTGCTGGCAGCACGGTTCCTGATGCAAGCCAGGATGCCATTGGTCTTCTTGGCCACCCGGGCACACTGCTGGCTCACGTTCAGCTGAGCATCAATCAATACCCCCAGGTCCATTTCCTCTACACAGTCTTCCAGCCACTCTGCCCCGAGCCTTTAGCATTGCCTGGGGTTGTTGTGGCCAAAGTGCAGGACCCGGCATTTGGCATTCTCATGTGCCTACTTTTTGAGTGTTTCCAGGTCCCTCTGGATGGTGTTCTTCTCTTCTGTTGTGTCACTTGCACCACTAAGTTTGGTGTCATCAGTAAACTTGCTGAGAGTGCACTCAATCCCACTGTCTGGGATTTCAATAAAGATGCTGAAGAGCACAGGTCCCTAGATGGACCTCTGGGGGACACCACCTATGACTAGCCTCCATCTGGATGTAGAGTCACCTAGTAGTCCAGCCTTCAAATCCATCCCTTTCATTTGGAGATAAGGATGTGGTGCAGGATGATGTCAATGCCATTCAGAGGGATCTAGACAGACTTGAGCAGTGGGCTCAAGATTAGAGGGGCCTGTGGTGATAGGACGAGGGGAAATGGTTTCAAAGTTAGAAAGGAGATTTAGTTTAGATACAAGGAAGAAATCTTTTACAGTAGGAGTGGTGAGACACTGGAACAGCTTGCCTAGATAGGTAGTGGATGCCCCGTCTCTGGAAATTTTCAAGAGGAGGCTGGACCAGGCTCTGAGCAATCTGATCTAGTTGTGGATGTCCCAGTTCATTTCAGAAAAGTTGGGCTAGATGACTTTTAAAGGTCCATTTCAACTCTAAGGATTCTGTGACTGTAAGCATAAGGTGTTGCTGGTGGGTCAGCGCAGTCCCAGATATGAGTACAGGGTGGTGAGCAACTCGTTGAGAGCAGCCCTGTGGAGAATATGGAGGTTCTGGTGAATGAAGGGCTGGACATGAGCCAGCAGTGAGTACTTGAAGTCTAGAAGGCCAACAGTATCCTGGGCTCAAAAAAGGGATGACCAGCAGAGAGAGAGGGAGGGGATTGTCCCTGTCTACTCTGCCATTGTGAGGCCCCATCTGGAGTACTGCATTCAGGCCTGGAGCTCCCAGTACAGAAAGGATGATGTGCTGTTGGAGTGGGTCCAGAGGAGGATGTGAAGATGATCAGAGGGCTGGAGCACCTCTCCTATGAACAAAGGTTGAGGGAGTTGGGCTTGTTTAGCTTGAAGAAGAGAAGACTCTGGGAAGACCTTGTTGTGGCCTTCCACTACTTGAAGAGAGCTTATAATCAGGAGAGGGACTGGCTTTTAACATGGTCTGATAGTGACAGGACAAGGGTGAATGGCTTTAAACTAAAAGAAGGAAGGTTTAAGTTAAATGTTAGGAAGAAATTTTTTACTCAGAGTGGTGAGGTGCTGGATGAGGCTGCCCAGGGAGGCTGTAGATGCCCCATCCTTGGAGATGTTGTAGACCAGGTTGGATGGGATCCTGGACAGCCTGATCTAGTACTTGGCATCTCTGCCTGTGGCAGGGAGTTGGAACTAGATGATCTCTAAGGTCCCCTCCAACATAAGCCATTCTGTGATAATACTGTAGCTAAAAATGTGAACCTGGAAACAACAGAAGGCTTCTAATATGGACAGATATGGGTGTTTAGTCACAGATGTCCATCCAAATCCTGTAGATTTATGCTGATGCTCAGTCATGACCACTCAGCAACTTCCCTGGATTTATGCCAGGAAGATGGCTAATGGAACAGTCTTTTTGTGATCTGTTTAGCTAAATGACTGTAATAACGTAAGATATTAGAGTAACAGATGCTGTTGACCATCCTGCTGTAGATCAAAGTTTGTATATGCAGGAACTATGCACTTCCTTTCCGAGTCACGCTTATAATTTGGACTTTCTCATTTGTTGCTATGGCGTTATATTATCAGAACAATGAGAGACAGAAATGGTAATTCTAATGAATTAAGTCAGAAGTCCTAGTCTGTAATGATCCTCAGCTCAGAAGCAAAGGAATAGTTCTTTGATGTGGTAAGTCAGTGGGGTGCTCTGTAGATCTCTTCCTGATATTGTTGGCAGTTGAGGATTTCCAAGACTTTAGAATTACTGGTCCAAACTTGTGAGCCATGTTTCTCCAAGTCTTATGACACAGGACTGTACTAACATCTGGAACTGAATTTGCTCCCTGATCTCTTAGACTGGGGCCTAGCAATCAGCTTCCCCTGCAGTGTGTGTATGATGGGTTGCACCTTCTGCTGCTGAGTGCAGAGGTGATGAAAGAAAGTGAAAGGTGGAGGTGAAGCACCCAGCACTTCACTAGAAGACTAGCCCTTCTTGGGATTTTCTCCTGTGAACCTTTTCTTAGAAAAGGGAGCAAAGCTTGTTTCATATCTCCTGTTGTATAAAATGAGAGTGACTGGCCAACAGAAGATCCCTCAGTCTAGAAAGGTCTAGATAGAAGATCCTCCAGTCATGCTCTACTTTGTTCTAAAGGGATATGAAGCATAGAGCTCTATCATCTATGTATCAGAGATTGGTAAAGTTGTGTTGAGTTTTTCTGCTGTGTATTAATTTTGCACGTTTAAATTCAATCAACATGATGACACCAACATCAGGATAATCTCTGAATCATGAGAGCGTTACAGGTTGACAGTAAATTCCCCAGAGACTAAAAAGATCTCAATTATATGGGTTCAACTGAGAGAGAAACATTTGCTGGGGGAATTAAAAGCGTTTCACACATAATCTTAATGGACTGTTTCAGAAACTGTAAAATCTGCTTCACTAGTATAATATCCTGACATCATTAGATATGTTGTTTAATTGGTTTGACTTTGTTTGGAATATAGATTGTTGCACGGTGTGAATGCTCACATTGATATTGTTAATTATGTTGTTAATGATTTACAGAATTAGTGTGAGAACATAAGAATAAGCATGGCATGAGCTTTAGAGTTGTACTCCAGACAGAACAGTATTGCTTCAGTTGAATGAAAAAGGCTGTGTTTATCCTCAGTTCAGGTCTAGTTATTTAGGTTGCTCCAAAAGTAGTGCCTCCTATTTATTTCTTTGGCAACTGCAACAGATACAAAGAGCACACTACCACCATTTAACAGAGCAAATTCCTCCACTGAGGAGTGTAGGTTGTGTTTACTTTACCAGTCAGTTGTTATTGTCCACTTCAGCATTTTGTTTTATCTTTTTGTTCCATTCTGTTGGTATGCAGGTAATAATTTTGTGTGTGAGTATAGCTCTCGTGGGTAGTGATAGTTGATCACTTGCTATTGCCTGTCACTGCCCCCTGCCATCAGATTTATTCAGCTGGGAAGAACTCCCAGAGAACATCTTGCCAGCTGATCTGTGGGTACATCCTGCTAACACTGAGAGCTCATTGCTGCCTAAAGGTGTGCCTTGCCACAGCTGTGGCTTCATATTTGTTATGCAAGGAAGTTCTCTGACCTTTCAGCTGTAAGGGTGGTTGTAAGGAGCAGGCTCTGCTCAGCTGAGGAATGGCTCTGGGCTTTTGGAGCAGGGCTGGTAGTTGCTTTGATGGCTGTGGTAGGGAGGCTGTAGTTACCTCTCCTATCACCAGTCGTTGCTGTGCTGTGTTCCCCGACATGTTGTTTGGGCACCAGAAGAGGTAGGACTGCTACTTAAATCTTGGGCTCCCATCTGCTGTGTGAGGGATGTGGGGAAGTTCTGCCTTCTTCAGGGTGGTTCTTGTATCAGTGTTATTTGCAGAACATGCACACTTCCTATATTTGATCAGGTTCCATTTGGATCTTTGATGCTTGGTTCTGTAGCTGTAGTAAAAATAAGAGAATAACTACTATAGGCTCATTACTTTCAGTATAGGGAGGCTTTCTCAGGTTGAATGGAGTACTTTCAGAAACTTTCATATTTGATATGATTTACAGTCATGGGGAACAGGAGGAGAGGTTAATAGTTTATGATAATGCACAGTAGAATGAACATTTCTGGTTTAAATCCAAACTTCTGACTTTTTGTTGTTTTTTTTTTTTTAGAAGACAAATATTCTGGTGCAACTTCGTTGCACTTAATAATTGAAGTGAAGATGCAGTAATTCCAACCTGTGTTGGCTTGAAGATTCAGGCCATGTTTGGACATGTTTTGTTTATCTGCTTTGTTTGTTTTAAAGAAATCATATGCTTATTGTTTTTTTTTTTTTCCCCCAGAGACTGTCTCTAGATAGTCCAGGATATTCTTTTTGTTGCCCTCCTCAACTCTCAAGAAGTTAATACATCTTCAAGCCTCACACAAGAGGCTTGAATATCTTTGGCTAATAACATTATGATACAAATGGCACTGTTTGTTCCAGAGATTCAATTCCAATCAGACCACTACTAATTAATAAACTATTGGATAAACCAACAGGATCAAAAAATAAAATATATTGCAAGATGATCTATGTATTTTCTATTGACTCTGCATTCTATCAAAATGATGCCTGCTGACCCTGAAGTAAAATGTGTGTTATTTAATACTTGCAGAATGCAGGAAAGCCTTTTCCTATTACATTAAGTGTTGTTTTGACCTGTTCTCTCCTTGAATGTCTTCTGCATCCTCTAATCTTTTTTCTGTTTTATGTACAGAACAAGTGGCTTAGTAATGGTGTATGTGAGAAGCTTTGGTAAACTGGAATCACATCAGCGATGACCAGTAACACATGGCCTGGTGCTGGACTGCTGATCCTAGTCAGAGAGCTGGTGTGTGGGCCTGAGGGCAGGGGTGAGGAGGGGAGTCAGGAATGGAGGAGTCCTGTCTGATGCCTAGTAATCTCAGAGCTATAAGGAGACTTGTTTTGTATATGCTTCAAAATGTGTTGCTGATAAACAGCTTTTGGCGATGGAAACTTTAGTTCAGAAGACAAAATTAAAGAATGTATGATTAAAGTAATACAGAAAATAAAGAAAAATAATAATAGTTAAAAAAAAAACCCACCAAACCTCCCATTGCAATCTGTGGTAAAGCTTTGTGCTATTTCCTTTACAGTCTGGGATCTTTTTCTTTTAGATCATTTTCTAAGTATCCTAGAATGGCTTGGGTTGGAAGGGGCCTTAAAGACCACGTACATCTAAGCCAGCTGCCATGAGCAGGGTTGCTACTCACCAGATGACACTGCCCAAGGTTCTATCCAACCTGGCTTTGAATGCCTCCAGTGAAGGAGTACCCACAGCTTCTCTGGACATCCTGTGCCGGTGCCTCACAACCCTCTGGTTAAAGAATTTCCTCCTAATATGTAACCTAATTCTCCCCTTTTAGTTTAAAGCCATTCCTCCATATCACTCTCCATCTTTTTATAAGCTCTTTTGAAATACTGGAGGGTGTCAAAGGGTTTTCTTAGAAGCCTTCTCATTTCCAGGCTGAACAAGCCCCGTTCCCTCAAACTTTCTGCACAGGAGAGATGATCTAGCCCTCTGATCATCTTTGTGGCTCTCCTCTGCACCTGCTCCAACATCTCCATGTCTTTCTCTTGCTAGGGCCCTTGAGCCTGGATGTAGCATTCCAAATGGGGTCTCATGAGGGCAGAGTAGGGAGGTACGTTCCCCCCTTTCTCCCTGTTGGCCATCCCCTTTTGATGCAGCCCAGGATACTGTTGGCCTTGCAGCTGGTTCACGTGCAGGTTTTCATCCCCAAGAACCTACAAGTCCTTCTCTGCAGAGTTCTTCTCCCAGTCTATACTCATGCCTGGGAGTACTCCATCTCCTCCTTCTGTTCTGGGCATAGGTGAGGATCCAGTCTTCCTTGACAGACTGCAGTAGCACACAGGACATCTCAGGGTTGCAAACTAGTTTATCTTCTGCATGTAGGGATTTAAGAATGGGCCTGCATCAGTGCACAATACCATACATCAATTTCTTGTGTTCCTGGGTTCTGCATGGCCTGGTGATTTCATCTTACAGCCTGGCTTCTTGCTCAAGAAATTCTTGAGGTGAGCACACTCGTGACTGGATCTTTCACTGAAATAGATTTCTGTGCCTTTGAAAATTCAGTCATACAGTACTTGAGCCTGTGAGCTTTGTCTAGCCTTCTATATAACATGAGAGTCATGCTCTGGGGCTTCTGGCTTTTACCAAATTTGTGGTGATTAATTCAGTGTCTATTTTAGGAGAGTTCTTATTGTGTCATGGCTAGTTTTTGAAATGTGGACATGGGCTCTCCACCTCTTAAGCCTTTGTTTGCATACTGCATAGCATAATGTATTGCTGATGAACAGCAGTACCCTGTAGTTGTAGTTCGTCCATGCAGATTCATTCCCAAGACTGAGGAGAAGCCGCTGAATGCTTTCATCTAGGAGACGCAAGTCGCACTGAGGTCCTCGCGCTCCTTACAGGTTCTCATGGGGCATCAGCAGTGGCAGAGGGAGAATAGCATGGGTGATGCTGGCTCGCATGGGAAGCCTGTGTCCTGTGGGAGCAAAATGAAATGCTGTCAGGACTGTGTGCGTTGTGCGATGCCAGCATCTAGGTAATCCAAGGTTCTCAAATTGGAAGTGGAGGCAGTTCTGTGGTTGACCGGATATTCAGGATGTGCAAGTCCATGAAGGGTGCTTAATATAGATGTGGCACTCTGCCAATAATTTTTATGTTAAACAAAATAAATGCTTTTCATGAATTACATAAGGATTTTCTTATCAGACAGATGCTGATCTGTATGAAGTGGTGTGACTATGCTGTGCCACTCAGCGCAGGCACATGCAAAGCTGCTCTGCCTGTAGCCTAGGGTTACTTCTGTTCCAAATGCTAGTACTGCAACATGGTGTGAACCAGAAGTGGCATGCTCTATTGAGCTTGCTTGTTGCTGATGATAAGGAAAAGTATTTCATTGAGCATGCAGCTACAGCATTAAAGCAGAATTCACTGCATGTTATGAATTCTGAGAGAGGAGAGAGAGAGAAGGGTTTGATTTTCTTGGCATGGTCTCTGCCCCCTGCTTACCGTTTGTGTGAGTGGGGCTTCTTGTTGACTGATGCTGTACCTGTTGTCTGAATTCCTGCCTTTCCCAACTGGCAGCCATTAGACAGCTTCTTCTCTGCTATTTATCCTTCTAGCAGTAACTCTTAATTCCTTGACAATTTAAAAGTCAATTAAAACAGCTTGTTGCTGCTGATCTCTGCATTACTTATAGCTGTCTAACCATGGCACAGAAGATCAAGTGGACTGAGTAATTTATATGTTCCTGCAAAACTCTTAAAGCAGAGTACTGACCTTCTTTAGTTCCCTGTAACGTTGCAAAGATTGAAGAAAGGGAAGGTCTTGTGGAGCAGTGCTATGTGCAGCATATTAAATCGTGGTAGGTTCTTTCATCTGTAACTGTTCTTCTGCTAGGATTTTCTGAGTAGCTTCACTTGTCTGTTGCTTCATCTGTAGAAGGGATTGCTGGGCCACTAAGCAGCCTCCGGCAGAGGCGTGACATTCTCCAGCAGAAGCTAAATGGTGTTCATTGCCTGGTGCCATCTTCTGGGAGCCAGCATGTTTCCTCCCACCAAGGACTAATTTGTGCAGAGCAGAGGCTTTGTTTTATTGTCTCCTGGCTGTGCAGAGAGCCTGATAGGCTCCTGGGACTGTGAGATCAGATTTTCCTATCTGAGCTTCTGATGCAAAGTAACTCTTCAGTGATAGCGAGGATACAGCTGCACCACTGCTGTGGGAGCAGCTGGTGTTAAACAGTCCAGTGTAAGTGTGGTTACTTCATGCCCCTGAGAAGTGGGTATAAAAGCACTTCAGAAAGTGGGAAAAAGCATCTACTTGGGTAAGGCCAGTCTAAAAGCATTTGAACCTTTGCTATCTTTTAAAGGGTTGGTTGTGTTTTCTGGCTGTATCACATTTTTATGGATTAACATTAGCTTTGTGTCTGAATGTTCTCCGGAGGGTATTTGGCTTCCGCTTTCTGCAGGTGAATAGTAACAAGGCATAATTTAGGAAAGGAAAGGATTTCTGCCAGCTATGTGTAATCCACACCTGTTACTACTAGTGTAATCATTAACTTGGCCTTTTAAGTACCTGGAAATCATTATCAGCACAGAGGATATTAGGCACTAACAAAAACTTCCAGACGTGTCAACTTCTCTTAGAGTGCTTTTGTTGCTGATTGTGTATAACACCTGTGACCTGTTAAAAAGTTTTGTACTTACAGGGCACTGAACTTCTGTAGAGATGTGAAAACAAAACAAGAAAAACAGTAAACAAAAGAATGACTTAGCTTGGTGCTCTCTTTGGAGTTATTGCTCTTAAAATTTCTTCAGCAGAAGACTTCATAGTGTGGTTCTTTGTACTTCCTAGCAGCAAGCACTAAACCCTTTGTGGTTCAGTCAAATAGACTGATCTGCAGGGTATAAAAAGAGCTGGACTCATACAGTACCTTTTAACTCAGTGATTTAGACAGACGAGCAAAATGATCTGTTTTCACTAAGTATTTAGGAGAGGATCTGTTTCCTGACTTCCATCCATTGTTAAACTTGGTGGGAATTGGTCATGTGCTAGTTAAGTGTGACAGCAGAGTAACAGAGCTGGGGAAAATTCAAGACAGACAACCAACCATCTCATAAGCTTTGTTTGCAGCGAGTGCAGTTACAAAGTTTTGCACAGGGTAGATAGAGTCCCTTTGACATACAGACAGAGTTGCATTTAGATGGTAAATCATGGTCTGGGATTATGTCTTTTGAGTTGTCAGAGTAGCACATGTCCAGTTAAGTAATGATACGTTTAAAATAAACAAACAAAAAAACCCAACGAAAACCAAAACCAACCCAAAACCCCTCAAGCTTTTTAAAATATACATATAGCTATAGTGGGAAGCGTTAGCTTTTCTGATTTTGTCATTAGAAGGAATAACAATAAAAAAGAAGTCAGACATCAGAAATATGGATAGATTTTTAAAAATTGTGTAGGTTGACACTTGGAATTATTTCAGCTTTCTTGAAAATGGGGGGAACAACCTGGAGTTTAAATTACTTCCATGATTCATCCTTTGCTAGTGTGAAAGGAAAATGCTTTCATCATATGATGAAACATATGAGGTGATCTTGTTTGCAGCAACACTTCTTGAGATGAGCCTTCAGAAGCCTGTGGCAGAAAGGTGAGGTGGGAATCTAATTGCTGTTTCCAGCTACCTTGTGGGTGGTGGTAGGGAATGGGGAATCGGAGCCTTTGAGGTGCGCAGCAACAGGACAGGAAGCAATGAGCATGTGTGGTAGCCAAGGAAATTCTAACTGGATGCCAGAAAATTCCTCACAGTGGAGTGTGTGTGTGAGAGAGAAATAAATTGCTCAGAGAGGTTGTGGGATCTCTGCAGTGATATTCAGATCCTGAGCGGATGGGACTCTAAGCAACCTGATGTGATGCTCATGCTGGCTGTGTTTGAGCAGAGCCTGAACTAGATGAGCTTGGGCAGTCTTTTCCTGTGTGAATCTGCTGATTGTCTGGAAGCTAGTACAATTCCAGGGCTCAAGATACAGCCGACTGTACTGACCTAATAAGATGCAGTGTGTGATAAATTAACTCCCTTACTTTTAGGATGAATGAATCTTAGCAAATTTGAGGCATTGCCACAGTCCCTGTATCCTGCTAAGAAAAGTAAAAATATTGGGTAGAAAAGTTGACTTTATTGTTCAAGATTGACTTTAGTAATTTGGTGAAAATAACATCACTGAGGCTGACAAATACATCCTGGTGTCTCATCAAGTTCACTGGCATTACTTTGCAAGAGGCTGATTTATACAAAACCTGCAGTGTTTGTCTTAACTCGCCGAACAATGGTATTGAAAGCTTCCAAGGATGGCTTGTACTAACCTTACACTGTAAAAAGTTTTATATTATTAAGACTTAAAGGTCCACTTAAAAGAATTTCTTAGCTTGGACATAAAAAAAAAAAAGTCATGACTGCAGCTGAGCTAATGAAACTTAAATTCTTCAGGGCATTTGCTGAATGCAGTGATTGTGGCAGACGTTGCTATTTCCTTCTGAAAGATTAAAGCATATCTAGGTTGATCTATAAGAGTCAGAGCAATGGAGTTCAGATCCCCAGTTTTTAGAGTTTTTTTGAGACTTATTTTGTCAGCAGATGCTTCAGTAAGTAGAAAATTTTTCTAAGATGCTGGCTTTAAATTCAGTACAAGCCAGTTGAGATACTCCATTATCTTATGATCGCTGATACCTGAGATTTAGGAATTACTGAGCTGTACTATTTATTTAGCTCCTGAAAATATGCAGTTGAGGTGAGGTCATGAAAACTTGTGCAATGCTAAAGAGCTTAATGTAGGCACTTTTAATAGAAATTCAAGTAATATCATTTTATAAGGGCCACTTTGCATTCGTTCTCAAAGCTGATGCTCTGGTATGGTATCAAGTACTGTAAAATTCCAGGATTTTTAATGCAGCCCTTGGAAATTCATAGCAAACTTCTACTCAAAAGAAATATGGTTGAGCTGATCCTTAACAGGGATTCTGTCCTTTAGATGAAATATGAAACCAAGGTCCCTTCTGTTAGGCAGAAATAGCTCCTTCAGAAAGGGCAGGTTGTAGCCTTGGCAAATGGGTCGAGATTACCCCTCTGTCAGGTTGTGATGTTCCAGGCTGCACACCACGCACGTGCACAGTGCTGTGCTTCTGCTCTCCTGAAATCTCATGTGAAAACTGCTTGTGTACTTGCCTGAATGGGATCCTCATCTGTGGCTTGGCATCCTATGGCATTGCAAGACAAATGAGCATTTTATTTAGCAGGCACTGGTGTGTTTAACTTCTGAAGTCTCAATGTAAATGTAAAAATAGTGCCAGCTGAATACTTTTTCTTGTTGTCTATTCTGCAGCTTCTTTCTAGATGTTTAGAAACCAGTGGATGTTTAAAATGAAATTGTTTGTTTCTTTATTTATTTAATGCCAAGCTAAAATATTAGTTCTGGAAGTAATTACTTGGAAGGTGTGGTAGTGTGTGATGTTGAGGAGAAACCTTGAAACTCATCCAGCATTTCCCTGTCATCATTATGCACATTATATAACCTGGAGAATGAAAACTTTTTTCAGTTCATGCATCATTTTTGTTTTAATCCTTTTCTTAATGTCAACTTTTACATTAGATTCAATATATATATTTCTAATTCTAAAGCATGCAGTTGTGTTTTGCATAGAGAATAGTAGTAAACAAATTACTATTGACTTCTGTTATGCATTAGTGTAGACATCTCAGCCATTTGAGCTCTCAGCTTGTTTTACTATGTGTATTTGCTTGTGTTGAATGTGTTCCAGCTTTTCATTTCTCAAGGCATAATACTGGTGAAATTCCATGGGAAAGGGCTGATTTGGGTTTGTAAACATACAACATTTTTAGAGCTCAGAAAGAGCAGCACATAGAAGTTGTGGAGGTCAAACACATCCGGACAGCAAGCTCATGGGCCTTCCTCCAGTCAGCACATCATGTTAGGATATCACACGAACCTTCAGAGATGGTCTTCCCCAATTGTTTTATCCATGTTGATGAAGTCAGGAGAAAACAATTCTGCTGTTATTTCCTGGATGTATTTACCTCCTAGAAAAGTTGTGCAATAAATAAAGCTAGACTTGGCCTGGCCAGGGTTGATGGAAACTTCCAAAGTAAAAATGTCTGGACAGTCAGTGTTTTCCTTGAAGTTTTTGTTGCACTTGCTAAAAAGAGAAGTAGACATGTAAACAAACAAGAGTAAATCAAGTTAAATATAGAGATTTATTTTCTAAATAAGTAGATATTTGTTATGAAATGTGCAATTTGCAAGTACTTCTTGCAAGATAAACAATAGCTGCCAGGAAAAAACAGCAAATTGAAGTGGATTCACTACTGTCCCAAACATTTCATTTTCCAACTGATGTTTTGTCCTTAAGCCAGTAACTAAACCTTAACATGACATGGTAATTTAATGAGCATGCTTTGTTTAGCAGTTCCTCAGTTACCTGAGCCATCGTGAGTTTCTTCCTCAGTACCTTCTGCATGTGATCATCCAGTGAACCTGTCTCCAGCTGGCCTTGTTGAGCTTACTTGGGCTGGCTGGGTATAGGAGGCATGCTGTGCTGTGCTGTGCTGGCAGCATCTGCTGGAAGGAGAGCGAAGTGACTCCAGCTTCAATCTCTGTTAAGGCCATAAATTCTGTCATGAGAAAAGTGTTTGGAACAGTCTGATTGTGCCTTCCTGAGCAGCCTTCTAGGCATTCTTACAGAGAGAGCCTTCAATGTGGATGAGACTCTTGTGGCTCTGCAAGCAGAGACTTCCATCAAAATCTGCACTCACCAATACTAAGAGATTGGAAGTAAAAGAACTTATGTGCCCCAAAGGCTGCCGCTGTGGCCAGGGATGACTTTTGCAAGAAAGAGAAAACGAATTAGCTTATTGAGTATTGGGAGGGCTGAGAAATCACTGCAAGAAGGGAGGTGTTCTTTCATTTTTATTTTTAGGGTTTGTGTGTACATGTTTGTATGGGCACTGTAAACATGTGTTGGGTTTGCTTCTTTAACAGTTGAATGGGGTTTGCAGAAAGGCAGTTACTTTTGTAGAAAGATGCTTTTGATGAGAACTTTGTAAGGTATTACCATAGAAGTCAGCACAGTGTTAAGCTCTCTTCCTTTCCACCATCCTGTTTCATTGAGACTTTCCCAAGACCAGTCATGTAGCCCCACCCTTGTATGTCTTCTGTATGGGTTGCTCTGAAAGTAATGCCTCCTATTTATTTCTGTGGAGACTACAATAGATACAAGGAGCATATTAACACCATCTGGTAGAACAAATTCTCAGATGCAAAACGCAGTTTGTCAACTTAGTCACCTTTGTTAGCTATGCATCTTCACCAGAGTTGAACAAGAGCCTGTTGTGCTTTTAAAAATCTGCATGGCACTGGGGGCATGATTTGACTTTCATGTCATATCTCCATTACTGAAATGAATCACCCAGCACCTCACTGTCCCAGCATCCACTGTTCGGTCTGCAGGAACATTCAGTAATAGTTAATGAATGTCAGTGGGGGCAATTTTTTTCCACATGGGGGAATTAAATTCTACACCTTTGCTTCATATGCACTTCCATGTCAGATGCCATTGTGTCAGACTGCCCCTCTGCTGCCATCAGTCACACGGCAACAAAATGAAATTGAATATTGGTGGAAAGGTTCAGCCTCTACTGCCATACCACCAACATACCTCTGGTGTTGTGGCAACAAAATAAAGCAGGAGGCATTACTACTGGAGCAGCCCTCATATCTGTGGAAGTGGTGCACGCTGCCTTCAGGACAGTTCTTTTTACTTCTAATCTTCACCACACTGGGCAAGAAGGTGTGTTATCTTTCATGTGTCTTTTGATGAGCTTTGGAAATGTTGTGTTGTCACTGATGTCTTCATTCTTTTGGAGATGGGTTTTAGAATTGTACCTGGAAAATTCAGTGATTGTCTGAAATGTGTGTCTGCTTTCAGAGAGTGCTGTCTCAGATCTTAACATTTTAAAATGCCATTATAAACAAACCATCCTTGGCAGTATTTGCTGGAGATGTCACTGCCAAATTAAGGTAAAAAGCATGTAACAAACTGCCTGATTTTTGTGGCAGAGAGAATGTCAAGTTCTCGCTTTCTGTGGCTTTTTGGAGACCTGGAAGGTTGCATCAGTTTTCAGGCAGTGAAAGGATTTGGCTCCATGCAGCCAGATACCCACCAAGTCGAAAACTTACAGTGTGCTAAGTGGGGGAAGGAAAAAACGGATGTCAGAGATGCTTCTTTCTTTTTGCAGTTCATGGGATAAGCAATTCAGCAGGAGCTCCTCAGGTACTGTGAATGGAGAACTACCTCTCAAATATTGTAGAGCATTCAATAGACTGCGTAGGAATTTTCTGGAGTTGGGAAAGTATAAAAGATGCTGACAAATAATCACTGTGAAAGGCAGCCACTTCTGGTGTCATTCTCCCTGTTGATGAGCATGGGTAATGTTGGGACAGTGTCTTGATATTCACAAGAATTTTTGTCTCTTTGACCAGCAAAAAAAGACTCTCTTGAACAGTTAAGGGATTTCTGAAATGTAAATAACTTCAGCAGGTCTTATTAAAGATAGCCAGGGCAACTGGCAGAAGGAAAACCCTGGAAGTCAAAATGGTAGGAACAATTATTTACATACTTGTAAAACTGTTTTTATTCTATCGGCAGCCTGGCCATGGACATTTTCAGTCGTTTGATAGTCCAGACTAGAAATAGTAAAGGCTGCAAAACTCTTACTCCTTTGAGCAGTGTTCCATAATATGTAATCATAGAATGATTTGGGTTGGAAGGGACCTTTAAGACCACCTTGTTCCAACCCCTGCTATAGGCAGGGACACCTCCCTCTAGACCAGGTTGCTCACAGTCCCATCCAGCCTGGCCTTGAACACCTGCAGGGAGGGGCATCCACAGCCTCTGGGCAACCTGTGCCGGTGTCTCACCACCCTCACAGTAAAGAATTTCATCCTAATATCCTTCTTAATATCTAGTCTAAATCTACCCCCTCCCTGTTTGTATCATTAGTAGCTGTAATACTGAACAGTGCCAGAATCAAGTTTATAATATGCATCCTCAAGTAGTTTGAACAGTGTTTGAGTTCTTGTTTACTGGAAGATAAGTGCTTCTTGAGTATCTACAAACTTGGAATGGATGTGAAGCACCAGATTTAATGTGCCCTTGTACTGACACTAATAATCTTGTTCAACTGTTGGGCGTCAGCGTAGCTCAAATGCTTGCTGCTTTTTTTTTGTTCTCCCTACAGCACAGTAAATGTCAGTAATTACTCCCACATTATTTTAAATGCCATTGTAAGGCCAACTGTTTTAAAATGCCAGTTCTACTTAACATAGCTACAGTATCTTTAAGTTTAACTCTGGAAGGAATTCTAAGGAAATAAGCAACCTGTAGTTCCATAAGGGTTTAGATGAACTATTTCCTTTATCAGCAGCCCAAATGTTGCTCATCCTTGTGTGCTTTCAAAGTAACACCAATACTTGCAGTATGTATTTTTTTACCTTCATGATGGTTTTTAGTTATTTAAATAAAAATTTATAGTGAGGGGATCAAATCCTCAAGGTTTTGTATAAGTTATTTTGAAGACTTCCATTCTAGCGTTTTAGTGATAAAACTCTTTGAGGAAAATAAAGCAACAGATAACAATCCTGACCTGCCTTATTTGGGTGGGCTCAGTCACCTGCCCTTTTTCACATGTTGTATCAACAGTTTTGCTTGAGTGTCTTCAGATTCTGGAATTCCTCAGAGGACCGGAAGATTTTATTTCACACAAAGAATGCATGATGTTACCCAGCTCTCTGAGTTGCTTTTAACGACCTTTGGTATGGCCAGAACAGATATGACTTTCTTCCACTACACCCTTGCTGTGTTGGGTGATTGCATGAGGTATCGTATTTAGAAGAAATTGCTTTTAGTGAGGGGAAAAAAAAAAAACAACAGATATGAAAGGGAACTTTTTTGGGAAGCTCCAAATGAAATGTGGGTTAGGTCAGAAAGGAAGCATCCATTTCCCTTCAGAAATGATGGCAGGCCAAGTTCCTTTGACCAGAAAAGGTGTGTTTTGCACACTGTTGTCAATTGGAGCAGTATCATCAAAAGGCTAATGGAGAATGATAGGTTTCTTTTGTCATTACAAGCTGGGGTTCTTCACTCTCAATTAGTAGATGCATGCTTTTGGCAGAATAAAATAACATATTCATGACAATAAAAACCTCATGAATTAGCATGGGATTTTTTCCTACAGATGGTGTAGGTGACAAGAGGGAAGAAGAATCAAAGGAACACTTAGGAACATGTATAGAGTATTCCAGTGACTATCTGAAGATGACAGACTGCACCTTAGCTACACATTTGCATCCTCTCTGTCAGTAGTACTGTATAGGCCAGTGTATGTTTGAGTTTCAATTGGTATTCAATATTTTTAACAGGTATCCCTTTTCTGAGGGCACAGACCAATCTTAGTATGCCTTTAAATATAGCAATTTTATTTTCAGAAAGATGATCTTTCATTTCCAGTGCCCCCTTCTGTCTCCCCTTCTGTTTGTTCCTCTGGCTACCTGACACTTTGAAGCCGTGATTTAGTTTTTTTTCCTATTCTAACAAAAGCTGCTCAAAAGAATGTGGGTCGTTGTTTTGTTAATAGATTGCCTTGATACACAGCTAGGGGATTAATAATGGTAAGTCTCCAAATAGTTATCCGAGTACATCACCCTAGAAGTGTCTTAAATGTTATATCAGAGATAGGCTATTTGTTCCTGTGACTTACTCTTTGACCTGCCTTCTGCTTTGATGTACAAGAGTCAGTGTCTCACTGCCAGAGCTCAGCAGTTCCCACAGTCATTTCAGTAAGGCTTTGTTCTTCTAAAACTGATTTCCAGGCTGATATCCATGTGTAGAGACTTGTAATTCAGAAAAGGGAGAGCCACAGAGTTCCTTCCTTGCACCATTTTATTCACCTATACTCCTTTCTTCTAGGCATTCCACGTTCAGTTCAGTTGCTTCAGTTGTCTGCTAGCTTCTAAATACTTGTTTTGGAGGGAAGGTACCCAAATGCATGACTACTAGATTAGCCTTCCATTAATATCCTTCCTGGTAGTGTCTGTTCATATTCGTTCTGTGCTTGTGTTGTTCAGAGAAGTGGTGGTCTTCTGAGCCACACTGAGCTCCATCCTTAACCTAGAATAAAGTGTTGTTTCCTGGATGTCTACTGTAATTGCAAGGTTTTGCATCATTGAAAAAAGTTTGCTTCCACAGGCTTTGATGAAAATTAATACTGGGTTTCACATCGATTATGTGATGTGATATGCAGTATATAAATTCTTTTATACATTGAAATCTGTTCCTTCTCTTTTACTTCTTGATGCTGACAGCTTAAAAAATCACATCGTGGCAGTATGTGAGTCACTTATCTGTATTCATTTTCTATAGAAGGTGTGTTCTGTTGTTCAAGTGGCATGTAAAAAGGTTTTAAGGAGAACATTTTAGGAGTTGAAGAATTAATTTATGCTGACAGCGTAGACTACAGTGTTCCCTTATATCTGTTTGACATTGGCTAAAGTTAAAAACCGAACCAACCATCTTAGCCAATTAACAAGTGTTAAAAAGTTAAGAGAAGTTGAACTGTTCAATCAAAAGTTTCAACTTCACATAGTATCGTCATGAAACCTGTTGTCTGTCAGGTTGGGTATGCCACAGAATACAGAAGATACTAGCAGGAAGTGATCATCAGAGTTGAATTTGAAGAATGTTTCTGAAATGTGGCTGAATAAGTTGCTGCCAGAGGCACTTTTATTAGTTTCTGGGGTTCCTGATTAGAAATATTGAGCTTATTTACGTTTTTTTCTGTAATATCTATGTTCCAGTGAATGCTGTTGTCTCTGTAACATGGAAAAAGCATTGTGATAGAGGAACTAGAGTTTGGTCTTCCCACTTTCTACTGTTTAATGTGTGTTACTTGGTTACATAATAAAATTCTCATTCCATGTATCTCAAGAGGTAAGTAGTATATTAACCTTTAATCTAGAAACACAGTTGAGACATTAAGCGCCAACTGTGATGACAATATTAAATAACTCTTCTAGGTGCATTCGATTCTGATGGGGCAAGAAAGACATTTTTCCTTTCCATTTTACACAGACGTTATAGTTACAAGCACGATGTAAAATCACTCTTTTGCAAGCTACTTTACAGCCTTTGAATTCTGCATTTTAAAGGTGTAAGGCTTTATTGTATACTTGTTATGTAGCACATGTCACCACGTTAATTAGTCAATGATATTCTTTTTGGATGTCGTGTTCCATTAAAAAAAATCTTCGAAGATCACTGTTAGGGACCTTGTAAATCTTAGGTGTATGGTTGTTTCAGAGGCAAGAAATTTAAGACCAGAGTGGATCTGTGAGAACTTAGCTTTGAATAATTATTGTTAAAACTGCCTTTTATTCTGAAGTACACGATTAAGGCTGTATTTAATGTAATGAACAGCCTAGCTTCCATACAGGTAGAAGCCAGATAATAAAGATGTATTTGGTACTGTAGTTAAGCCTTGAGAATGAATGATCCAGTCAAGGTTAAATCCAATTGTCTGGGTGCTGTAATAGGAAGACTCAGGTTTGCTTTTATTCCTCAACCTCCCAAACAAACAGTTGGGAAAACTGTGCTACGTTTTGTAATGAGAGATTTGTGATATCATTTGAGGATCATGATAGTAACAATAAAGAAGAATGCATGTTATATCTGACTTTCTTTGGCCCACTTCTGGCACTTGCAGCATTTGGTGTCTCTAACTTATTGTTTACACTGTGAGATTAAGTATTTCATCTGTTACATTTGAATGAAAACAAACAGAACCTAAAACAAGGAAAAAGATGTGAAAAGTATCTACTTGAGGAAAAATGTTACTGTGTACTTACAGCACTTTAATAGGTAAGAACTAATTCTTGTGATATTTATTTTCATTTGTTTAGCTCTATGAAGAGTGAGTTAACACAGTGCTCATTCTAAGAAACTCTCCTACAACAGATGTTCTTGTACTTGGCTACAAAATATGAGCATTTTGGGATAGAGCTTCTTGGTGGCAGTCCTGCAGTGTTCATGCTAGCAGACTCACATTCTGCCCACTGCTGCCTCATGACTTAATGAAATACAGGATTTTCCATGCTCTCAACTGGATTTAGCCTGTAGCTGCAAATGCCCTGTAGTGTATGAGTAATGGCTTTTAGAAATGCAGCTGCCAGTCAGATCTCATCTCTGCTGGGACTTGTGGAGACATCATTAGGAGGCTCCACAGCCTTGGCTTTGGTTTGGTAGGTGAGTGAAGAGAGGATGGTGGTGATACTTTCTTAACGCTGTGGCTTCAACTGCCTGCTGCTTTTTGCTGGTGGTTGTCTGTATCCCTTGTCTCATTCCATTAACTGGCCCAAGCCCCAGGACCTCCTCTTGGCTGGCTCTGCTTTTGCCAAGGGCCCACCCCTGCTGGGCTCTGCAGCTTCTCTTTGAAGTCAGAATGGTGGAGCTTTAATTCCTTGATGCTAAGTCTGGAGAAACTACCTTTTAACTGATTGATTTATACAAATATAAATAAGAGTGCTGGAAGAATCTGCATGTATATACTCTCCACAGCAGTAGCTATTTTAACTTCAGATTCTAAGTTTTAAGAGTTAGAACTTCCAAACAAGTTTGTTCTTCTATGAAATATGGTTGATTGAACCATGTTGAATTAACTCATTTATGGCGTTATAGAAGAAGAACCTTTGTTCCAAAAAAATGCTCAAAAGAAGCGTTTGAAATGTACTTTTTTATCATGAGGAAGCCAGCATTTGTTTTTTCATTATCAAAGCTGATAACTACATTTTCTAACAGTTAGCCTTTTAAAACTGTATGGTGAAGCTGCTGGTTTTTCATCCTTACTCTCTTCTACTTTTCATCACCTTCAGCAAACATTGAGGCTACTCTGGGGTCCTAGCATTCCACTTGCTGACCTGTAGGCACACTGAAAAATGATGTTTGAATATTGTGGTGCAGGAGGTATCATTGGTAAATGGGATATGCACAGCTGGACCAGGCTTACTGGCACGGAAGACTCTGCAAAGCAGATATGAGCACTGGCCAACTGGAGTGGCGAATGTCTTCCGTATTGTGGTGATGTCTCTTTCAAAAGCTGCCTGGAAAAGAACTGAAGTTAACAAGTGTAGTTTCCAACTTGTAACTCTATTATGTATGATGCAGGAATGAAACATGTGAATGCCATAAAAAGCAAAATGTGTGTAGAGTTCTAAGTTCAGGCTGAAATTTGCTCATTGTGCTTATTATTGAAGAAAATTCTCTGATGAGGCTTAAACTAATGGCATTTGGTAGAAATAAGACCAGGATCTGGTTTTAAAAGTACCCTCAGTGCAAGTAAGAGTAACATCTTGATGATGATCTCCTCTCCTCATCTGCAGAAGTACAGCATTTCTGCCCTGCTCAGAATTGCAGCTCCTAATGTGGACTAAGACAGAGGACAGCTGTCTTTCATGCGCTCCAACTAACACTTAGATTTAACCTACAGCAAGTTAGCTTTTTTTCCTGGTCATAGGAAAACTATTGGAGTAAATTACCTTTAATTTTTGTACAACTGAATGCAGTGACTCTCATTGGGATAGCTGGAAACTGACAAAAACCATGATAGTGTTCCTCTCCTGTTGCCGAGTCAGGAAAAAATCATTCTGAAACTTGGCAGCTTGAGCCATTCAGCTGCCAAGTGCATTTTACATGCAGCTCTGGGTATTAGCCTCAGTGTGGAGGAGGATAAAGGAAAGAAGGTGTGAAGGGATCAAATGCATTTATAGTTCATTCTTGTCTTCTACCAGGAGTGATGTTAAGTAACTTACACTCAGCCAGTGTCAGAGTGGTGTTTGCTATGGCATTACTAACAAGAATAAAAAAGAAGACAGTGTTCCTCTAGAAACCAATCTGCTCTCTTGCATCTCAGGATTAGCAGTGAGATACAGTAAGAACTATGGAGATGTGAAGGTGAGAGGAAAAATAAATTGCAAAAAAACAACAACCTACCCATCCTAGTGCTAATGCAACATACTAGCAAAAACACTAACCCTAACCCTCATTCTTATACTGGGGTTTCTCCTTTATTACTAAAAATAATGTATTAACTCTTCGTGTTACTGCTTCTCACATACGCTGAGACCACAGAACAGCATGTGTTGAAGAAACAAAAGGAAGTGTGGATCTTGAGACTATATGGATATAAGACTGCAGTTTAACACTTTAAGTTAAAATATTATCTTCAGAGAAATTTCACCTGCTCAAAAGCAAATGCTCAGAGCCCAGAACTTACTTAGCTTTATAAATCTGCTCATTTCATAGTTTATAGTCTAACTTCAGCTCCACTGTCAAGTTTTCATGCATGCCCTTTGTACAGCTTGCAAGGCTTCAGACTTCACTGACAATACTGGCAGCATTGGGTGGCCACAGACTTGACACGGGCCTGCTTGCATTAGGTGCACTGTGAAATGGTCTTGGGTTTCATTCTGTATTTGTTGCCTTTACAAATTGGCTTTGTTGTGCTGATTTTCTGCTGCTGGTTTCTGGTGAGCATGTGGTGGAGCCCTTCATACAGAGCTGCTGGGAGACAGCATGACTCTGCATGGTGAACTTCGTAAATGTGTATAGGAAGTATCTCCTTTTGCCAGTGAGATACCATGTTTACCTAGACAACAAACCGTCCATTTTCCTGAACAAACATTAGTGATTATCCTCAGATGCCAAGTAGCCCTAAAGCCTGGAAATTAGCAGCTGTTTGCACCTGTAGGCTGTGACCCACTGCTTGGTAGTTAATGATTCTGTGCATCTGCATGCTTCCTGTGTGCTCATGAGAAAGTTGCTCCAGGTTATCTCTTTTTAGTGAAGTTGGATTGCTTTCCTTTTAAAGAACCAAACACCTGCTATTACTAAGAAATCAGATGAGTACATTTTCAAATTATCAAATAGGTAATTTCTTCAAAATAGTGTTTATGAACAAAGCGTACTTAACATCTGAACTTCAGGCTGCACTGGATGTGTGTTATGTAGCTGTTCTTTCTGTTGGTGATTGTAACTTTCAGTACAGTGGAGGCATTTCAGTTCAGAGATTAGCACTAGCTAATTTGTATCTCATTTCTAAGAATATTCTGTAATGTTACTTGAAGTCAAAATTTCAGTTTACTTTCCAGGTACATAAACTGTTTTCCTAAAGTGCTCATGGAAAAGGCAGTGAAGGAGAAAGCCCAGCCTGCTCCTTTCTGCTTGAGAGAAGACCAAAGTGCTGTATTCCTGTCCCTGTGCAGATGAGCACCTAAAACCAGTTAGAATTAAACTACACCTCCCTGAGTTTCAGATTATTTCTTAGAAATTGCTCTTGTTTTAAGAAATAAAACCCAGTGTCTGGGCTCTCTGCTGACTGTAGACACCCTCCACCAGTCTGGAGTTGATTTGAGAAGACAGCTGGTGCTGAGCCTGAGCTATCCAGCATGTCTGAGAGACCAAGTTATTTTCTGGTCTGGGTACAGTGCTGACAAGAGCACAGGGGATAGATGGCCCCTTGGAAGTTGAGGAGACCTCTTGAGACTATAAATATCCCTTTAATACTGACCTTTCAGGTGGGAAGAAGGAACATAAGGGAATTTAAAGTGCCTTTATGCTTCCTATGCCTAGAGTTTTCAGGGCTGAAAAAAGCTGCTGGTGGGTGTATGGGAGTTGCTGGTTGCAGTCATGCTGCCTTGCCCTCTTGGGAGGGAGAAAGGAGCCTGAGAGCCTCTGCCCTGATAGTTGCCCCAGCAGATGTCAGGCAATGGGACAGCCCATATGAGTAAGAGAGTCCGTGGGAAAGCAGCTTGCTCTTCATGGCCTAGAGACTGGAGAAAAACATACAGTCTTTTAAAGGATTTTCAGGCACTAACTTTAGCAGATCTGTTTATTGGAAATTACTGTTATATTCTACAAGATCTTACATGACTCACCTAAGAAATTTCAGATAATGGCATTTCATAAGGATGGCAGGAAACTAGATAGGCTTTGCATATAGCTTCAGTGGATCATGGCTCAACTTTATGTGAATTTACAAGTTATTTTTAGCGTTTCTTTCCTCTTTGGCTGTTCTTTTACAATTTAATGGTTATGCTAGCTTCCTTCGTACACTTGGTGACTGATCCCTATGATGCTGGAATGTTAAAACAGTGTAGTTTCTGTGGTTTGAAGGAGGACGGTTTGCCACGTGTGTTATGTATTTGCATGGTGATTGGAATTATTTGCATAGTTTTCTTTTCATCTGAAGCTCCTGTGAAATCCTAGTTAATCTCCAACAAAAACATTTGTCTGTACTCATACTATAAGAGGCTTTACTGTTGTGACTTTAAAATGTGCTTACAGTATGACTGGCTGATTTATGCTTATTTTCAAGGATTCTGCATTTATTTTGCATCCTATTTCCATCTTCAAACGTTTTGCAAGGTTGCAAAGCAGGTTACAAACACATATGTTGACCCTGTGAATTTTATTGCATGTATGACTGTCATGTAATTGCTGCTCACTGTATCAGTGGTATTATTTCTATACAGTTTTAAAGTTTTGCAGATGAAAGAACTTTCCCAAGCAAAGTTCTCTCTATGGTCAGGATATAGTAAGACCAATTCAAGTGTACATGAGATAGTTCTACCTCTAGAAAGCTCACTGGCTGAAGTTTCCAGTGTCCAGATGCTGACTGTTTGTTAAGCTTTTTCCCATCTGTTCTTTATTGTTTAAATAATAATAATTAAAATGTCTAAACATGTGTATAATATTCTCCAAGGGAAAAAAAATAATAGCTTGACACAAGATCTAGACAGTTTTAATCCTACGGAGAGATGTACGAGCTGATACTGGCCATGAGGCACTTCTTGAACACAAGACATTCAGGGTGAGAAACAACATGACGTGAGTAAATGACAAGTATGGGTGTACCTAATGGCTTTTGGCAGAATGCATCATTTTCCTCTGGTCTCTTGATGCCTAGAAAGGGAAAGAAAATGAAGACTGTGTCAGAAATGGGCTGCAGTGTATGAAGGGCAGAGGAGCGATTGGGTGGCATCTGCAGTAGTGATACATATCTAGAATGTTTATTTATAGCTTATATGTCTCATATTTGGGAATAGAAGAACTTTTTGGTCACAGTTCTGCAGTAGCACATTCTTGGTAAGGTTGAATAACTCAGTCTTTTAAATTTTTATTTTAGTCCCTGTTACTATTAGTAGTTTATAACAGTTTATTAACTTGTTTCTTTTGAGGTGTATTTTTCTTGAGAGTGACAGACACATACTGTTTGTTAATCATATCATTACCAAACAGAGCTGTCATCTTAGTTTTCTGGCCTAAACTTGTCATGTGCTTTCATGTTGGCAAAGGGAAAAGTTTTGGACTCTGTTCAAGGTCTCAAGATTTTCCCTTATCTGGACGTCCACTTGCCTGTGTTTGTTCCCCTTTGGCTTTCATTTTTCAACAGTGCTGTAGAGAAACAGCATACTGGCAGCAAGGCTGAAGGACGCAGCACTTCTGAGTGAGGGATGCAGAGTATTCTCAGTAAGTGCTCTCTGATAGAGCGAGTACAGCTATTCATATCTCAAGTCGAATTCCCAGAATTTGTCTTTTGGTGAATAAGGACAGTTTAACAGCTGTGTGGCTGATTAAACCTAACCAGGGCTACGCAAATTCAGAGATGCAGACAGCCATCAGTTGCCAGTTGACTTAAAACAGATTGTTAGCCAGCTCTCTGTTGATTTGATTAGTGACCCCAATCAGTTGTTTCTAAGCATATTGCTGCCAAAGTGTGCTAAACAAAAAGAGGGAACTTTGTGTATCTTGATCGTCTTTGCTACTGGCTGTAATGAGATGGAGGCTTTGCTGTGCATGGGCTGAACAGTGTGGAGCAGAAAAGGATATTTAGGGACTGACTATGCCTCTGCCCCACCCAGGCCGTGGGCCTCTCTAAGATGTGGGAGTTGGCAGTGATCTGTGAGGAACCACCTGCTTCCTTGAGATTGCTGAGATGTCTTAGCCTTGCTCTCTGTCCTAACATCTGTTTCCTGCTCTTGGATTTGGAACTGTGAAGAGACTGTGGCTGTAGGAAAAAGAATTTCAGAGTTATTCCGGAAGCATCGTGGTGCTGTGTACCACATCTGCAGGGCAGCAGGGCTTCCTCCTCCTTCTGCTGTGCCGTCGGGGAAGTGGGAGAGGAGTAGGACACAACAGAGGTCTTCTAGTTGTGGTATAGGTACTGGAAACAAGTGCTGGAGTGCAGGAGAAGGCCAAGCTTGTAGAGTGGCAAAACTCTAATTGTGTGATCAAATTATGAAGTTTGCACCAGCTCTTGTGTGAGTGAGCCTCTTCTGAAGCCTCCCAGTGTTCCCATGAAAGCTAAAGGAGTCTCAGTGCCCCTTTTTGAAATTGTTTGTTAAGTGTGTATTCAGCATTTGCCAAAAACTTCAACTGTTTTAAGGGCAAAGACTGAAGTTAATGATGTCCGCAGATGCGTTTTTCTCAAATACCTTTTTCCAAAGGTGGCAGCCCAGAAATGAGTGTGAGATAACCATTATGATCCCATGACTGAAAATTGTATTAATAACTAGTAGTATTTATTTCCAGTGTAAGTTGATGGTGCCAGGACTGGGAAGCAGCAAATATAATAGGTTCTTCTTTATCTCCTTTAACATTTATTTCATTTTCATCTGTATTGGATATTATCACCAGTTTTTATGAAGTACTTTGTATTAAAGAACAGCACTAACTACAACAGTAACAAGTCTTTTCTAAGGCTATTACAAATCTAAATGTGAGGAAGTTTAAAATGTTTTGTGTGTCTCTATCAAACACACTAAATTAATAAAAGAATAAATTATGAAACATTTGAAGGTGAAGCAAATATAAATATTCATGCTTATAAGCTGGGACTAGTTCATTAATTAAATAACTTGTTTATCTGTAAGTATTTTCATAGAATGGCCTGGGTTGAAAAGGACCACAATGATCATTGAGTTTCAACCCCCCTGCTATGTGCAGGGTTGCCAACCACCAGAGCAAGCTGCCCAGAGCCACAGCCTGTAGAAAGGCTTATTTCTTTTCTCTCCTTTTTAGATTTTAACTTAATGTTTTCTTCTTTTAAGCATTAAGAGCCTTATTGGTACACATTTTTGCCCTGTGTGTTGTTTGTATAAACTTACAGTTTAGTTTTCCTGTGTAACGTACTTTCAGGAACCCGCTTTAGCGGGGGGTTGGACTGATGTCTCCAGAGCTGCCTTCCAGCTTCCAGGATTCTGTTAGTCTACTGGTCTCTGATTCGCACAGCTTAAACTGATCAACCTTTTCTGCTGCTCATGGAACCAAGAGCAACCAGGCAATAAAGCAAATTGTTGAGCAGGATCAGGTAGAGAAGATTTCCCCTGCCACGTCTCCCAGCACATGTACTTGTAATTCTCCTGGTAGATGTTTTACAGCTGTGTAAACACTCAATTATGTGCTGCTTCTTATCTAGCGTGCTTTCTTTGTTTCAATAACTATAATGCTGATCTTAATTCTGTGTATAATGTTTCCCCTACCAACTCAAACATCTCTTTCCCTTGAGTTTGAGTTCTTAATTGCAGCTTTAAAACAACTTTCTGATTTAATGTAACATTTCTCTCCTTTTGATCTTGAGACCTGCTTCAAACACGTTGTAATTGAGCATGCATCAGCCACATCTTAAACATTTTGTCTTAAAAATTGCTTTTTACCCGAAATTGCCCCCCTGTGCTTGTGCTTAATTTGTTGATGCAAGAAGGTCTTAATAATAAAAAAAAAAGTGCAAAAAAAAAAAAAAAAAAGCTTGCAAACCGCCAGTTTTTTTTATGGTTAGTTTGAGTATTAGAATCTTTTGAAGTCAGCTAGTTTTACTTCATGTGGTATAAGTGCTGCTAACATTTGTCAGACTCCAGAGGGCACTTGTCAGAGGACTTAAAATAGCCCAGCGATCTATCCAGTAGTTTATTTTTGAATATAGCTGTTACGGGAAAATTTAGAGAAAATGCATGCTTCTGTGATGTGCCTAATGATGTGCCATTGTGTCCCATTTCTTAATGACGCATGAGCCTGCAGCTACAAGATTGTATTTGTTGTAGTACGGGTAGGTGTGGTCCTGTTCTGCCGACAGCTCTTTATCATGGTGTCAGCTGTGTCTGGCTCTTGTAAGAGTGTGAGGGCTAGCTGAGTGCCTTGGTACCACCAGGTCATCTCCAAGAAGCCTGAGAGTGTCCCTAAAACGTGTCAAGTTCTGGTCTAGCTGGAGACTGACAGAAATGTGTGTTGTGGCAAGGTGCTACAGAAATGCATATATCCACACCGCATATAAAATCATTCTAAGAGATGCTACTTTTACAGCTCCATTGAGAGACCTTGCCATCTCTGCTGTAACGGTGTTTGTAGACCTTCTGTGCAAACAGGATGGAAGGGAAGGTATTTGGGTGACAAGTAAAATAGTCTGGTGAAAATGCAGGTGGTAATTCTGGAGTCTTAGAGTCTTGTTCTGGATTTGTCTTCCCCCATTCTCTTGGTCAGCAGGAAGTACAAAATAAATTGTTGACGGGCCCAGTGCTCTTGAGATAGCGCACGTCAAATCATCCTTTTAGCCTTACTTAACTGCTGTGTCTTTTCTTCTGAGCTGTTAACTAATGATTTAACCGCTATTAATTGACTTTCCTGAACTAGCTTGTTTGGAAGGCTGTGGAAGATGCTGGAGGTCTCATTGTAGCTGGAAATGTGCCTCCTGTTAGTAGATACGAAACATGCTGTCTGCTGAATGAGAAGTCATTTTGCCTTAAAGCAAAGTCATGAAGGACCTCAAACCTGCCCTCTGAGCTACCGCACTGGATGTCACTAATCAATTGCTGAGGAAAGGGGTGAGGGTTTTTATAGTCCTTTCATAAAACTTGCTGTGAAATGTTGCAGCAAAAATACTGTTTCTTCTGAAGGTGGAGAGTTTTTCCACAGAGAAACTTACTTTAATATGTAGTGATTTCTTCACAATAACAAGTACAACTGTGCCATAACTGTGGATGAGGCAGATTTTAATTTAATTGGATTAATTATTTTATTTTTTTAACTATAACCTTCTTAAAGGGTTTTTTGAATGAATGGACACATGGGAAAACCATGAATTGATTTTCAAAGCAGTTTGTTGTAGTGCATCAAAACCGTGTGGATGCTTCTCTTCAGCTTTACAGTGGCCTAATTTGATTTAGTTTATTTCACTTCCAAACTTAAGTAACAAAATCGCATTAAAGTCATTTTAATTTTGAAGGAAAGCATCCAAATGGCGTTTAACTAATCTTTTTTAGGTCATATGTTAAACTAATGCCAGTTGACTTTTCTGAGCCTCCGCGTTAAGTTGTGCCCTGAGAGCTGCAGACCCTAAGAGCTTCCACTGTCTTCAGTGAGCCTTATGCTAGATAAAGGTGGCATTCTGTGGCCCAACTGTGTAATACTGTGTCACTAAAATGCAAATGTGTTATCCATTTCTATGCTGTAGGTATGCTTACTATGCCTTAATTTGTTTTTGTTTGTTTGTTTAATACTGAGTTAATGAAGCTCTAAGAAAATGTTTTCAAGTAGTTTGTTACAATAGTTTGTTTATGCACATTGTGCACTTTATGCACATTAACTTATAAAAATATACCCAAAGTATTTGAAGTACATTTACACATGCATTGCAGGTGAGCCAGAGTACCTGCTGGCATGCACTGCTGATTTGAGAGTGTTAGGTGATGGGTTGCAGTAAAGCAGCTGTAACCCACCTGTAGGTTTTAAACAACTGCATGCCAGACTCTAAGCAGGTGCTCATACTTCCTTTGACTGTCATTGTCTGGAGAAGGCAAATGCATGTGTGTTTTACTAGGTCACTGGATCTACCTTGGTCTTGCAGAGACCTACCCACTCTGATGTTGCTCAGTCCTGGTATGTGTTTGGGGGACTGTGACCATCCTTATGTTATTTTGTGTGCTTGTCCAGGAGGGAGGAAAGAATGCAGAGGTGAAATATACCACAAGGTATTGCGGGCTCTTTGTAGGGCCCATCACCTTGTTAGTGCAGCCACATTGAATCTGCTGAAGGGCTTAAAATCTGATCAGTTCAGAAATCTGTTGCTTGATGTCAGTTTTTCCATGGCTGGACATCACTCCAGCCTGCCTTTTGGAATGGGGATGCAGCTGTGGAGGGGGTGCAGGAAGGATCCTTTTATCTCTTGACTGTGCTGTGTATTCCTTAAAGCATCAGGTGCTGTCTTGGCATCTGGACAATAAGAAGTTGAAAACATGAGATAGATATACATAAGTGCATTCATAGATGTCTTTTATATTGGTAGGTAATTCTGTGATTCAATGTGAGAAGATTTTTAAAGTGTCATGGTGGAGCCTCAGGAAGGTGTTGCAGAGGACAGGCATGGGTTTGTTTGAGAGGCTGTATGCAAATGTTAATTTTTTGTCTTTTCCTGTTTTTACCAGAGGCTGAAGCTAGTGCTTAACAAAGTTAAAAGGTGTGTGTTGACCTCGATGGTATTTTTGAAGTAGACCTCAAACCTCAAGTAAAATCCTTATGTTTTGATATTCCTTTCAGGACACTCCAGGAAAAAAAAAAAAAAATTTTGAGTATATCTTGGCGAATAAAAACATTACAAGTACATGAAAGAAGCCTCCAAGGCCTGCTGCTCTAGCAGAGCTGGCATTCTGCTGGCAAGCAGAAACAAAGGGAGATGCGTGCCATACAATGTGCATCCTGATCCCAACCTGTTCTGACAGCTGCTTTAGCCTGTCTGGTATGGGTTTTCATTTTTGGTCGGTTGGTTTTGGTTTTGGATCCTTGTATTCTGCAGTGCAGTACTTCAAGGCAGGTAGTTCTGTTAACAGTTGTTAGGAGAAGGGAAGGAAGCTGAATTCCCAGATTCAAAATGTTTATAAGAATGCTGACTTTGATTTTAACATCCTACAACTGTGGAAGCCAGCATTTCCAAGGCATCAATGGTATTGTGCATAAGCTATCTGTTCATTGTACTTCTGTTAACTCTGTGAGCATATGAGGGAAACACTGATAAAAGAATCAGTGAACTCAGGCCCTAATTTAAAATCTAGCAGTCTGAAGACCTCTATTTGAAGGGAGGGCTTATGCCATATAGATACAGATTGGCTAAGCTGTTACAGGTGCATCTGTATCGTACAGATTTATATATTTATAAATACACTTCATGTAAATACTGTGTATAAAGTATATACAGTATAAAGTAGTAGATACATATTTAGTAGATAAATCTATAGATACATGATGTACTACATATACAATGTAAGGCTGTCCTATGGTTTATAAATTCTATGTATCATATCTTAGTATCACTTACATCATCTGACTTACATTGATTTTATTTATCTGTAGCACATTTTTCTGGTTTTATCAGGCACATTTTTTAACTGCAAAGTTGTGTGATCTTGCTGCTGGACAAAACCTGAGGGCATGCTTGTCTCTGCCAAGGCAGTGCTTAAGTCTCTTCATCTTTCAGGTCTCTACAAGACATGTTTTCTTCTCTGATAGCAATTTGACAGTGTTCAAGGGTCTTCTTCTACAGAGGGACTTAGGCTGAGATGACCAAAGGAAACAGTGCCATCTGGATGGATGTGAGGAGTTATTTGCAATACTGAGATACCATCCTAGAGGTCAACTGGCTACTGTAAGCCATAACATTTTCCCAGTGTAAAGGCAATTACAGCAGCTGGCCTCTCTCATGAGAGAAGTGGCACAGTGGCTTTGAAATCCTGAAATGGATCAAAAGCTGTGTCACGTACAATTGCCACTGAAATTGCAGAGCTGGCAGGGAGATTTACCAGGCAAGTGGAACAGGGTGTGCAATGTTAGCATCTCCGCCTTACTTATGTCACGCTTGCAGTTGGTTATGGCTTGTAAAAAGACTTCTGTCCCTTAATAGCATGGGTCACCTAATCGCTCCGACATGTTCTGGTGGCCAGACCCAACCAGATCCTGCACTGTCTTTTCTGGCAGCTATTCCAGCTGGCAGTTGTTACCACCTCTTTGAAGAAAATAATCCACTTCTTGTCACGGTGGGCTCCTCTTCCCTTTGGCACCCTGGCTGTTCATCCCACTCCCAGCCACTGATAGAACAGAGCCTGAATTTTCTGTTTACTCATTTAAAAAAATGTTCCAGAACTGTTGATGGTGAATTCAAATGTTTCAGTGCATTTCTTGGAGATATGACATGTTGTTTCATGATGCGGATGATCATCAACAACAGGGTTTCTTCTAGGCTGATACAAGCTCCCCCATCTCTCTCCATTCTTCTGTTGTACTTTTTTGAAATCCACACGGTATTTTTGCCCAAGGTTGTTGACAGTGCTGTTGGCAAGATTAGATTCCAGTGTACAACAACTGTTATTAGAGCAAATATGCACAATACTGTTAATCTGACTTCTAGGAAGGTACATCTCCCAGTAAAATTGTGAAGGGGAGGAACGCTGTACAAATCATTCATTGTTTGCAGAGATGATTATATATCTTGTCTTCATCAGAGTCCTCCTAAACTTGTGAGTGAAAGTCAGGAATTCCTCTTGATGAAGGAGGAATCCTGCTAAAATAAAAGGCATAAAGCTTAGAATGTATGCCCTTAAAGTTATAATCCAGTGGTTACAGAAAAGTTAGTTCTTGTGGATTAATTCCTGTGCAAGCTGAACAGACAGAGTTTTGTTTTCATTTCAGCTAGAGATCTTGTGTCACTTCAACCAATTCACTTATCTGTGGTCTTTTTCCCAAGAGTGGAGTAGAAATAATGTTTTCTGTTACCTTCTGTAATTTTGATGTAATTTGTAAATTCTCTGCACTAGGAATTTCTCTTTACCATGACCAGGTCTGCACTCATTTCTTGTGTCACATGGCAAGAACAGGTAGGAGATAAACACTGGGTGCCCTGTACTAATGAAAGCCTTGATAAAAGCATTGCTATCCCAGCTTAAACATGTTTTGTTTGCTTTTTCTTATTATAGCTCTTTGTGTTCTGTTGAGTTTGTCGAAGCTAAGCCATAAGTAGTTATCATGTCTGTCTACGATGAGTGATTTCCTGACTGAAGTGTAATGACAAAGTTCATTAAATATAGCTCTCATCCCGGTGTGTACACAAAGCCGAATGAATGCAATTAAGCTGTGTCATGGGTGAAGCTTAATTATAACAACAGGTGAAATCCTGCAGCCCGTTCTGCCTTTAAAATGGTACAGCCATGCTGAGCGACAAATAATCCAGCACTTTGCTCCAGCTGAGGTATTTACCCAGTCGCCTTCTTTTCTCCACAAGAAACTTTTTAAGGTAGCTGTGCTGTGCAGCATATGACCAGAAGCAGGAGGCACCCAGTGGCATGAAGTGCAAAGCTACAGGTTCCCCCTTGTGCGTCCCGCTGGCTGCATGTTCTCCCCTCCCTGCCACAGCACAACCCAACTTGCTGACCTTTGGTTTTGCACAGACAGGAGTTTAATTGCTTATGGATGAGTCCCAGCTGGTTGCATCTTTAAATAGTTGTGAGTGCTTGACTGGAAATAGTGTGGTTCAAAAAGGAAAAGTTCCTTAGCCATCCAGCATGCTTGGCTGGCTGTGATGGCAGCGGGGCTGTGCGCCAGGGCTGCCAGGAATGAGTGCCTTGGGTCTCAGCCAGGCTGCAGCACTGAGTGCATTTCCCAGGCAGTGACCCAGTAGCAGCTCTAATGCTGCTCTGTGCACCTGAAACGCAGTCACTGTGTGGAAACCTTGCTCACCTTGGTAGTGAGACACAGCAGCCTTCAGAAAGTATGCAGATGGTGTATGTTGTGCCAGTAGCAAGCATGATTGTGGCCAGTTGTTGGGCACCATTTAACACAGGACACTTGTCAAGAGGCAAACAACATGCTGTTTCATTTTGAGCCTGCAGATGTTTTGTTATCAGAGGCAAAGTGCTACAGTCTGTTCCTCACTGCTGTGGAGCAAAGGTGGAAAGGATTCTGTGGGCTGCCTCAGAGTTGGTCCTTTGTGCAGGGATGCAAAGAGGAGTCTGAAATGCTTTGTTTTATTTTTGTTTCAGTGTGTCCAAACTGGGCAGAGAAGTGTTGGTTAACACAGTGGGAAGCTGTTAGTTCTGCTGGATGCAGGCGAGCAATTTTTCATGGGGGTTTAGTGCTTTCTGGACTGTAAGTTTTTGGCACCGAACTACTTGCAGCATATTGAAATCTCCAGCAGAAGCGTGAGATGATACACAGGATTTCAGGTATTTTTATTAGATAACGTTATCATTCTTTTCCCTCCCTTACCAAAGCCTTTGGATTTTGCAGTGGATTTTATGCTGTACTTATCTGCTGCATTCAGCTCACCAGAGCAATCCTGTGCTTTCATTTCTAAAATTGGACTTCACTGACATGCCACAGAGTTCCTCTGTGTGCTGCAGTCAGTTGAACAAATACACAAAGCCCGGCTCTTACTGAGAGCGTTTTCTTTGAAAGACATGACGAGATCTAGAAATTGTTTTCATCAAGCCACAAAATGCTGTTTATTCATTACAAAATGAACTGATAGTGGATGAAGCCTTGGCTGTGTGACAAAACATCCCTTAGAAGGAAGGTAGTGCCCATGGCATCGGCCAATTCATTGCGCAGGGCTGGACTACTGAGTGCCTTGGAGTTGTTTGGCTGTCTCTGTAGTCTGCGGTGTTCAGAGGATGAACTCGTCCTGCAGGATGCCAGTCCCTGACCTGATGATTGGAAATAAATGCTGTGAACTGCCTCTCGGATCCTCCCCCTCCTTGCTGCAGTGATCTCTCTTCTAACTGAATATCTGCCCGTAGTGGTGCTGCCTGCTTTTACCCAGTTGATCTAACAAATGTGCCTAAGCTGTTATTTTCATTTAAAACACTTAAAATTTAGACTTTCTAGCAGCTAAAAAACTTCCTCAAATATAAATTATTTGTTGTGGTAACTGCTGGTTGGAAATACTGTCAGTGACAATTAGAGGAATGAGCATACGAGCAGTACATAATGTAGGCAGCCTTTATTGCCAGAGTGTTGCTCTAGGAAGATTAAAGGAAGGCATTTATTCTTTGCGTATCAGTATTTGAATTGACTTTTTCTGTGTGAACAAACTTCCTGTAAGACTTCTCCTGGAATGGGAATCTTAAAGTGAGAATTGTAATATTTAACAATCTTTAAAACTATTTGCTTACACTTAAACTCTAAGAGTTAAAATAATTCCTCCATGAGCTCAGCATGTCCGTTAGTTCTGATGTATTGCAAGTTTGATTAATGCTAATTTGTGGATGTAAAAGGATTTCTTTCAGTGACGTAATTATAACAACTGAGAAGAATAAATGTCCTCATTTAATATTTCTGTAGGTGTCCTAGTAATAGACATCCTATGTCCTAATTATATAAGAAATCACAGTGCTTGTACTGACCTGAGATCATATATACTTGTAGGATAAGAAGCAGAGAGAGGTAATCAGATCTCATTCTTGAGAAACAGCTCCAATTGTACCTACTTACGTTAATACCTCATGAAATGACCCTTTAATTTACAGCTGGTTGGTAGTAATATGGAATCTCATATTTTTGGGTAAGGTTCTACTGCCTTTCTGCTCAGGGTCTCTTAGGATGCTTACTGATGTCACTTCCTTTTTTTTGCTTCCCTAAAGGTATTGAGGGTAATCAAAGGAAATATTTATCTTAATGAGTTTGTATGTTAGTAGCTCTTAACTGCCCAGGTACTGAACTTACGAAATTGCTTTATGTTTATTTTTCTTAAGTTTACTACCTGTAGTTTTGAAATCCAGAAAATAAATCTGTCAGGTATTTGTTCAATAAACCAGGAACTAATTGGCTGGTTTCTGATGTAGTTTTAAGTAATAAATCTGAAATATACTGGGCCTGTTTATTTATGGGAGATGTTTACTTGTGAGAGGAGAATGTTGCCGACTTCAGTGTATATTAGCAAACTGGAGGGAGTGAGCATCTTTAGGTTTAGAGAGCTAGCTGTAACTGCCTGGGAATTGCCCCTGTACAGAAACCTTTTTATCTACTTCTGTTATTTGATATCAAAATAAATCAGGGACGAAAAGGACTAATTTGAAGGATGGAAAACAATTGCATTTTATAAAGGCTTTATGGCACAAATTTGGATGCAAAAGACGAGGATGAAACAGTTAAATGAGGCAGAATCTTGTGTGCTATTTATTTACTTATCTTTGGTTGGGAGTTGATATCACTTTGACTAAAGTAAATCCTTTTGAGTATTTGGTTCTTTAAACCCTTTGTCTGCCTTAAACAGCGCTCTCTGCTTTGCAAATTAAAATCTTTCCAATAGTGTGGTGGAGCAGCTAGGTAGTTGTTGCTTTTAATGAAGATAAATGATAATCAGAGCAGGATTTTTGCTTGAATAAGGGTTGGTGCTCTGATTCAATTTGGCTCTCGTGATTTTAGCGACTGTTATGTCCTGATTCAAGAAAGCTTCCAAATCTCGGCTTGTAGTGTCAGTGTAGAAGTTAGGTTATGCTCTGCCTGTTTCTGGGGAGGGAGGGAGGGCTTCCTACATGCTTCCCTGAGTAGAGCTGGGAAAGAGTGGAAACCAATTCGATTAAGCAGGTCTGGATAGCAAGATGACTGCTGACTGCTGGTTGTAACTGAAGATCTGAATCTATCTAGCTGCTTTTGTGCTTAGCTGGATTAGCGCTTAGAAGGGACCAGTTAATTTCACATGGTGTTCTGTAATGGGAACACTAGTGTTCTGGTTGCTTTGTGAAACATCTTTCAGCGTGGTAAGAGGTGATGAAACATTGCTGCGTTGGTCTGCTGCAGGCTGAGTCCTTATTGGTGCCAAGAAGTTCCCGAATGTGCTGTGAATGTACTCTGCTTCTGAAAATGCATTTTAGTGCATCTCGATAGCAAAATTAACACCAGGTTGGAGGGGAATCTGAATGACAGTAAAATGAAACTGGATGACAAGGATGCAAAAGGGAAAAGTGTGGGTTGTATTGTTCAGTCCCAAAATGCCTGTGAGCTCTGACAGGGCAGGCTTTTGTTCACAATATTTCAGGTGTACCTCGATACACCTGAAAGCAAAACTTTGGGCTGGGACCAGAGTGTTCACATCTTAACTAATTTGTGACCAAACTGAACTTTTCAGTTTTAATGAATATTACATCTGAAGGCACTGTTATTCCATAATGGAAGGAAGTCTCACACTGTTGCTCTTAATGTGGGTCCCATTTCTCCCTCCTGCACTGCTCTAGCATGTAGTCCCTAGCAGACAGCAATTCATACTGTATATGAGCTGAGCAATATTCTTGTTCAAATGGCATTTAGAAAGTTTCTGAGTGATCTTAATATTGTCATTGTACTAGACTCAATGCAGAGAATACTTCTGTCAGGATCTTAAAATGCTTCAAAATAATTTCTTTGTTACACAAATGTGTTGTTTCATGCTGGCTTTAATAACCAAAAAATTGCTGATATGAAACGTCGTCTACTGTATGCTTCACTTATTTTTGAGATTATTCCTATGGCACATTACAGATTTGATTGGATGTGCAACTCTAATGAGAGCTGGAGCTGGAGCAGCAACTGTGGAGTTGGTGAGGCTGTGCTTCAGGTGCAGAGAAACTGGAAAAGAAAGAAAGAATGTTTAAATTATTTTGCTCCAAATGACTTGTTGTAAACAGCTTTGTCTTGACGTACTGTGAAATGGTGGTGTGTGTGTATGTGTCCATGTATATTTATTTGTGTGCATGCATTCGGACACAGATATATGCACACATTGCATAGTAGTGGAAGTACTGCTGTGTTAGTGTATACCCTGTCACAAGGCTAGCAGCAACTGCATGTCTTAGTTGCAATTTCTGACTAATCTTTGTGAAATGCAGTGTTTCTGAATGGGATTGTCTGTTAGTTAGATGTTTACTGTAAAGTTTCTTTTCGCTTAAGTAGAGCTGGTTAGAGCATCTTGTTTCCAAATGTTGGGGATGGTAGTTTTGGTTTTGTCTTTTAACAGATAGCTTAGATCATCATAAAGACAGCTTTTATAAAGCACTTATGGTTCCAGATGAAATATCGCGAGGTTACACTGGAAATAATGGAACTGTTCCTTTTTTCAGCCACCAAACTGAAAATGTTTCCTTTTGCAGCAAGAAAATATTTTCTTAGAGAAGTCTGACAACGTGTTGTTTTTCATCAGAACTTCTTGCAAGAAAAATTCTTCCTGGCTTATGGGCTCATCCTGTAGCTCAGGATTAAGAGCTTCTGGGCTTGCAACTTCTGCTCTGTTACATGCAACTTGATCAGAAATGTCCGTGCTTTGTGGTCAGCTGAACAGATGGGTGTTTCCTTCGGTGTGAGGCTGTGCTTTGGCAGTGCAGCAGCTGGAGAAGGCTGGGCCTTTGGGTACGCAGAGCCCTTGTCAGGCCTGCCCTGGCTGTACTCGCTGGTTTGGCTGAGATATGAAGGAGCTTGTTCTCCTGCATCCTTGTATCACTCGAGTACTGTCATCACTCATACAGCAGTCAGGATGTGCATTATTTTGCCATAATAAGCAGGCAAGGGCAGTGCTTTATTACCTACTGTCAGTCGAACTTGTCTATCTTAATGCAGCACTGCGCCTCTGCGAGGTTTTTACAGGGTACCAACTGTGTGCTACCTACCAGTGGCAAAAAGGTACCTTCCTTGGCAGGGAAGACAAAGCGTGTAGGTGTAAAGCTGCCAGCACTCAGGCACTAAATGACTTGGGAAGTGACATGCTGATTATGTGGGTGGTGGAGATACGTCTGCAGTGTGATTTGGCTATGTAAAGAATGAGTGCATTTAAAAGCTACAGGAAAAGTTGTGGGTTGGTTTGGCGTTCTTCTTTCTTTAATTCTTTTAATCTTTAGCTCTTTCTGATCTGAAATGTATTTCCCCACTCCCCTTTAAGAAGAACAAGGAAAGAGACAGTAATTCACCAGAAAATAACTGTTTTCGTCCGGAAAAATCTGTTTAGGCCTTGTGCTGACTTTCTATTTACTTATTTAAAAAGAACAAATATGGGAAATTACTTTGGAAAGTGCAAGATGTTGTTGTTTTTCAGATGAGTTATTGTGGGTGGTGTTAAAAATAAACATTTAAAACTTAAGAAGAACTTGCTAGCATTGCACCAAAAGTTTCATGCTCTAGTTTTTATTTCATTTTGTTGAGGATTTGCTCTTACCTTATGTGTTGTCTTGGGCAGCTGAAAATGGATGGGATTTCATTGGGCCCCTGACTACAAGACAGATTTTGAAGCCCTGGAGCATGTCCAAAGAAGAGTAATGAGGCTGTGAAGGGTCTGGGGCACAAGACTTACGCAAAGTGGCAGGGGAAACTGAGATGGTTCAATCTGGAGAAGAGGAGGCACAGGGGAGACCTTATCGCTCTCTACAGTGATCTGAAAGGAGGGTGTAGTGAGGTGGGAATCAGCTTCTGCTCCCAAGCAATAAGATGAGGGGTAATGGCCTCAAGTTGTGCCAAGGGAGGTTCAGGCTGGATATTTAGGAAGAATTTCATCTCAGGAAGAGCAGTGAGGTATTGGAACAGGCTGCTCAGGAGGTGGTGAAGTCACCATCCTTGGAGATGTTAAAGAAATGTGGAGATGTGATATTGAGGGACATGGTTAGTAGGCATGGTGGGGATGGGTTGATGGCTGGGCATCATCATCTTAGTGGTCTTTTCCAACCTTAATGACTCTATGGTTCTATGACTGGGAGATAAAAGTGTGGTGGTGCTTTTCTGAAGAAGTTTGGATTGTGCAAAATCTTGTTGCTGACAAGATAGTTGGCTACTATTGGTGTTAGGCTTGTTTCATGTTGATGTGATCTGGGTATATGCTATGAAAAGCAGTTGGAACTCACCATATTCATTCTCTTATGCTCTGCCTATAAATGTTAACAAAATGCTGGAGCATTTTAATTGTGTAAGACAGGCATGTCCAACCCACGGCTCACATGTGGCCAAGTACAGCTCACAGTTTGGCCCACCTCTGCTGCTGGGCCATTATGGTGGCAGCTCTGTGGCGGTGGCTCTGCCCTGCTGACTGTGCACCCACTGCTTAGCAAGAGCCAAACGCTGGTGTCCTATCAAGCTGTCTGGGCTCAAACCAAGGCACGGGGAGAGTGCAGTGCAGTTATGGCAAATAATTAAGTGCATTTTAATACATTGGCTCAACACAGTCCTGTGAACAGCAAAAAAAAAAAAAAAGTATATGCAGCTGTGCTTTCCATTTTCATAAAGGTATTTGAGAACAGTTTTCAAGATTACCACAAAAAATTGGCAGTTTCTTTGGTTTATGTTTGTGTCTCCATTTACAGTCAGCATAAATAGATTACCTGTAGGTTTTCAAATGGAATGTATGGACTTGCAATCAGATATTCAACTCAAAGATTTGATCGTGTCCTTCTTCTAAACTGTTACAAGCTCTGTCTTATCAGAGAAAAGTATCCCTCACTTCACAATCACACCTTGTTCATGTCATTGCTTTTTGGCAGTATATACATTTGTGAACAATTACTGTAAAAAATCTCTAATGAACACCTTGAGAGCTCCATAAGAATTGCAACCACTGCCATTGAACCACCCTGATGCAGTAGTTTCTCAAAAACAAGATCAAACATCCTGCTAGTTTTGTTTTTCTTTTTTAAAATGTTTTAAGAAAAATATTATAAATTATTAAAGTAAGTTTTGTTACTTAGATACCTAAACAAAATTATATATTTTACACGGGCTGCTCCAAAAGTAATACCTCCTATTTTATTATGTTGGCCCTCGTCAGAGGCAGATGTTGGTGATGTGGCAGTAGTGATTGAACCTTCTCACCAATATTCCATTCCATTTTGTTGCCATGTGCCAGATGGCAGCAGAGGGGCAGTCTGACACATTGGAGACTGACACGGAAGTGCGAGTAAAGCAAAGGAGTGTCATTGAATTCTTCCACGTGGGAAAATAGCGGCACCATGGACCCTGATGGATATAATGTAATATAGTGATAATTTGCTAGTTTCTCCTGTTCTCCATTCCTCCGTGCATTTTACACCAATCTACATTCAAAATTAGAGAAAGAGACTGGGCAGTTGCGATTTTGCTCGCAGCCTGTGCTCATCGGTCAGTCCATTTTAAGGTGACTGTTTAAAACTACAGGGGTTCAGAGGTGGCAGTAGTTCTATATATTCCCTTTTTTTCTTCAGTGTATAGTAGAACTTGTTGGTGTTTACTGACTTTCTAGTTTACTTTTTCCTCTTATGAATGCACTTAGCATTTTTTCTTAAAAAAAATAAAAATTGCATGGGAGTATATGCAGTAAAATTGTCTTAAGTGATTGGAGCTGTTATTAACTTACTCCATCGCATGGATCAGAACATGTCTTCAAGATCTTGAGTTCAAGTTTTGTCTGGGCATGAGACCAAGGACTTCAAATTTACATCCAAATCTTATATCTGATCCTAAGTTAAATGCATCCAGATGGTAGGTGATATTCTAATGTTAACAATCTGCTTCTCCTCCCTCTGCTGCCTTCTAAGAAGTTGCTGACAAGTCTTTCTGACAGTCTTTTTTAAGTAAATGAGATCGAGTGTATTGAAGGTCTTTTATAGCAACAACCCCTGAGAAAGGTTAGACTTTGCAGTATTCTTGCAGAATACATCTTCCTATGTGGCTGTGATTTTGGTTCATCCTGGTTATACACTCTTTCATCTGAATTATGCAGATTAATTGATGTTATTCTAGCTCATTGCAAGGATGCGGAAATTAAACATTATTTCTTTGTGATCTGAATATAAAAGAAATGGAGCCTGTCTTTTGACAGAGATAATTTTGTTTGTTTTCATCTAATGATTGCCCCAATCTTAATGCATTTCAGCTCTTTAACTCCTTATGTCTCTAGAGCTGATATGGCAGTGTGCTAGTCTTTGTGCTTACACAAAGTCTGTTTCTTATGTACATATTAAGAGATGTGTTTAAATTACTTCACATTGTTGACACCCAGCAACTCCCAAACAGATGCTATCCTTGGTAACAGGCTTCTTTGCTTGGGTCTGTTCTGTGGGTGTGTCAGGTCAGCCTCCCACCTCAGGCCTCTTTGTGCCATGCAGTCACGCAGCATCAGCTGTCCTTAACCTCCACCTAAGTCCTCTGTGCCTGCTGTAGCCTTCCTGTTGTGCTGGCCTAAGCAGCACTTGGCTGACAGGAGAGCTACACAGGTGTCAGGTGGAGCTCAGTCTGGATCACTCTGATTGCTCTCTCACCAACTTGCTGATAAAATGGATTCAAATGCATCACGTAGGATTCTGTACGTCCTCTGCCTTCACACTGACTGTGCCTGACGCTGGGTGCTGCGTGTTTTAAAACTGCCCAGTTTGCGTGTGCATAAAGTGAGGTTGCACAAAAGCTCCTTCTGTGAAAATACTGTGTGGTGATGGGGAAGCAGTTCCCTTTCCTCAGCTGGTCAGCTGGATAGCCTTGGTATGACTCTTGTTTCTTTTTGGCAGAAATGAATGATAAAATTGATTTGCTATTAGTCAAGAGATCCTCCATGAAAAGCATAATGTGTGTTTCCTAATGTGTAGCATTTGTTTTATTGCATTGGAATAGAATTCTTGAGGAGTATTACCTGATTCATAGAAATGTGTCCAGTGTTTCAAAATTGTTCATTTTAAAATGGCTTTTCCTTGAACTATACAAGTAGCGATTCCCAAAAGTCTGCAGATGCTGTTCACTGCTGTTGGACTAGATCCATACACGTCTCCAACTCAGGCAAGGGTTCCATCCACCTGGAGAAGCTAAATGCTGGTAGGCCAGGTGCCGAGCTTAGAACCCTTCTGGATTTACTGTGAGTCAGCAGGGTTCATTGGGTGCCTCCAGGTGCACAGCAGCTCTTAAGCAGTCACTGTACCAGGTAATTCCCCACTCAGGGAGCATAATGTACTCTTTTAATCTCAGTGTAGAGATTTTCCCAAACTCAGAACTTATTCTTTACTTGATTGTGTGTTCTCTGTATATAAATAGACGTGGCCCTGTAGGGACACATTCTCAGTATGCGTGGGACTGTGTCTCCTACCAGCAGTAATTAGAGATGTGTCGTGCCAGCTCAAGGTTTCAACATTGCCATTTGTCACCTTGGCAGTCCAAGGACTGTCCGTACTAAGACCAACTCGTGGTGAGCTGTGAGGGTTTACAGAAGACCATGGTGTCAGGTCCACAAAGAGTTAAAATTCTGTGTTTTTTGGAGATGGGCTACATGCAACTCCTTCTGTCAAACAGGAGCGATAATGCACTGACACCGATGTGTCATCTCTCTGACAGTGGGATTTGTAGCAAAGGAATATGGGCTTATTCATTCCTGTCCTCTCGGGCCAACCCAGCTCAGCCTGTCAATTAGTAGTGACTTTTCAGTTTAGAACTAATTCATTCTGATTTAATTCGAACCTAGGCCTACAGTTAACTCATAAAGCTCAAAACCCTGCTAGAACTCTGGAAAGTTACATCTTTGTGATGGAAATTAGAGATGTATTTATGATACATGAAAACTTTTACAATAATTCAGGAGGAAACTCACCACTTGCAGTCTGCAGAGTGAGCTGCGATAGCTTTTCAATTGCTGAAAAGGTAGCTGCACTTTAGCTGCACCCTGTCAGCTTTTCAAACTAATCCACATTACTGCTATAATCTGATTAGTTCTCTTTTAACTTTAGGCAATTCATTTAGCAGTTTTTGCATCACTCAGTTTGTCTCTCTGAACAGAGATAAAGCAAAGTTCAGTGAGGTTGTAACAGTACAGGAAGTGAAGTAAGCTGCATGACGGTCTGTGGATAGATAGCTGTGATTTATTTGCCTGTATGGTGGCAGGAGAGGAGGGGTTGGAGATGGCCAGAAAAGCACTTAAAAGGGGGATCTAAAATAGCATTATCTGCTTTTTTTTTTTTTCTGCGTACATTTTTTCTCTGTCTCCTGCTGTGAAAGATTTACTGATTTGCCTGTGTGCAAATGTCAGAGTAGAATTCCTGTAAACCTTTATTAGCTGGAAGGAAGTCTGTTTTGTTGCCAAAAGGTTGGACTGGAAATTAGGAGACAGGGACTTGTTTTCCAGACTAGATGCAGACTTCCTGGGTAATCGAGAAAGGTTCACTTAACCTTTCTTTGCTTCAGTCTTGATTTCTAATGTGGGATTAATTTAATTTCCCTTCTCTCTTCCTTAATGTCTTGTCTCAGCTGATACCTTTTCAAGACAGAACTGTAACTGATGTAACCTGGGTCTTGTGGAGACCCTGTGGACATAACTTCTATCAGAAATGAGAGTTGTATCCAAAAAGCAGAGAAGCCAATGTCTTTCTTGGAGAGCAGGCTCCATTAAAAAGTTTATAGTTATTTGACTGCCAGTGAAAAAACAACTTTTCAGCTTTCTGTGAGGTGTGGGAGTACCATATGCCAAACTAAAGCTCATCATTTGAAAATGTCAGAAAGTTTCTTCTGGGTTGTTTCTAGCTTGTGGCTTTATTTGTGTTCTTGTGTTTTCCACGGAATCAACTGGCGGCTAGTTGGCATGGATGACTGTCTGCAGGCAGATTTCTCGGAGTTGTTTGCTTAATGCTCTCGTACAGTTGGTTAGAAAAGGTGGCAATTTGAGCAAGATGAGTTTTCTGGCGGTACCTTTACTGTTTTTGCTACTTGTAATGTAGTTAAAAATGCAATATTTACTTCTGTATTCTGTTGTAAGAGGGAGTCATTGTTCTTAACCTGTTGCTGAGAAGTAGCAAGTCACTGCAGAAGCAGCAGCCAAACATCCTGCCAAGCCTCCTGGGCTGTGAGCAGAGCAAGGCAGGAGCGTGTGGGCTGGAGTGAGGTGGCAGTGTCTGGCATGCATCTCGCTATGCAGCTTTCATTGGGCACCTCGTCCTTTCTCGTTTTAATGCAACAGCAGTGTTGTTGTAGTCCGACATCCAGAGCAGCCAGCAAACTGTGCAGTGCTTAGTTGCATAGCCTCCGGGTGGTGCTACCTGAACTGCTGCCTTACTGACCAAACTTTAAGGAACAAGTTTCTTTACCACTGGATAAATAAAGACAAGGGAACTTCATGTATCACAGTGTGACCAGTAAAGAGTGATTTGGAGCAGGTATTTTTGATCTGCCAAAACCTTTGAAAAAAGGCTGAGGTTGTCATATCACTAATGCAAGGCTGATGTCAGTTTTTAATAGGTCAAAAAGCAGAAGGCTTTGACTGGTACTAGTGCAAGGACCAATGCAGGCAGCTTGCAAGGCAGTTTACCTGGGAATGCTCAAAGCAGACAAATTGTGTATTTTGCTGTCTTGTGGGGAGAGGCAGTGTGGTGCCAAGTGTAAGCTTGGGGCCCATGCAGCATGCAAAATTCAGAGTAGTGTGAAATTTTCTCAGTGAGATGCATGCCTGGGATCTACATAATGCTATAAATGACTAGGTCAGACTTTATTAAATTAACTCACTGCTGGTTAAGAGGGAAGTTCAAGCCTGCCTGTATGTGGTAATACTACGCTTTCAGAGATTCATCACATTGCACTTCTGTCTGTGCGGAGCTTTTCTGCCTTCGGAGTAAGATGCATGGAGCTCACATTTGAAAAACCTTTGCCAGAGACTGCTGTCTTTCTGTGTTAGGTTAAAAGGAACAATCCTGACTTATTTAAACCAATGCAAAAGGAAGAAATTATCCCTCTTGTGGACTGGGACCTCCAGAGGAGGCTGGTGAGTAACCACTTTATACAAACCACCAGCAAATAACAACAGGGTTTGCTGACAGCTATCCAGGCTGGATTAGCAGTGATTGCTTGCAAGTAAAGACCTCTGACGCACTGTTCATCTTATGAGCCTTCTGATTTCTGCAGAATGTTCCTTGTAGTTGGGCTTAAATTAACTATTTAGTACTACCTCAAAACCTTTTCTCAAAGCTTTCCTAAGTCTGCAAACACCAACAGCCCTGAGACTCCAGAATATTTATCATTTTACTCAGGAAGTAGGAGAAGGAGAATTAAAAGCTGAGTTCTTTCATTGATACTATTCAAAGCATCGTCTTTGCAACGTGCGTTTTCTGTGATTTTTCTGAAACTTGGGGTATTCTTCCCAGCATTACTTTCCTTTTCAGTTTTGGCTCTGGAATGAAATACAAATCATTTTGGCTCAGAAGAGTGGTAAGGGTGGAAGGAAAAATGATTAGCCAGAGTCAACCGGTGTTTCTGGCTGTCTGACTTATGAACCATTCCATCCTATATCCTCTGAATTATTCTTACGTTCTTTTCATCTGGGATAGCACTTCATGATCACTATTATTGGATGCTTTTAATAGTGCTGTAAGTGAGTCTACCTCAGGAAGGGGGATTATATGCAACTAATAAGCATCATAATGCAAGTGAAAGCCAAAGATAGAACTGGTTGATTCAAGGACAAAGAACCACTGCTGTAGATACTTGAGTTTCTCACAGTATGCAAACAGCCCTCATTAACCAGGATAGTCATCATCCAATGTGATCTACCTGACCCTGACTTTACACACTTACCTCCTTTTTTGGACTCCAAGAAACTGTTTCAAAAATACTTTACACTGTGATCAGCAAGATTGAGAAAGAGATGTCTGCCCCTAGCATTTCTTGTCCTCTTGTGTCCTTTTTCACCTGTCACAAGCAATCAGACTGTTACAGCAATGAAGTCGGGAGCAAAGATGCTTCAAGGCCCACTGTGCTGATTGTCCAGGAATAGACTTCATAATGTGCATCTGCCAGCTCACTGTTCCTGTCAGCTGCTGACTGAACTTGAGTCTTTGTCCAGACTTCTTGCACTGTGTGAGAAGTATCTTAATGGATTAGGAAGTGAAATATAACATCTTTATATTTTTTCCCTTTTCCTTTAAATACCCCCTTCTAATTCTGCCTTCAAAAGGTATTTGAATTTCTGACAAAGCATTTCTTATTAATTTTATAGAGTGTACAGGGTCTTGGGAGATGGTACTTCATTACATATTTGCAAGATGAGACTTTTTTCACTGGGCAAACTGAATGGCCTTGTGGTTTACTTCAGATTAGGGGCAGTCACTGGATTTTAATACACTTAATTTTTCTTGTCTGTTCAGTCTTTCTTCTAGTTACAGCCACATTCTTCTATTCAGAAAAACATCATGTTGCTCTTCAGCTTGCAAAGATTGCATAGCGTATGTATTGATGATTAAACAGGAAATAGCTGAGAGGGAATATGGCTTGGAGAGAGTTCATGGTGCCAAGTGAGCCTTTTATATTTCCAGAGTTTGGCTTTTGAAAATATTTAGGCCTTGCATGTGTTTAACTGATTCATCAGTCTGACAATACATTTGCCTGAGTATGAGTTCATTTGATATATAAGGATCAATGCAGTGTTTGTATCCACAGGCTTTGCCTGTTTGTAGCAGAATGGAGTCAGTTTTGGAGCAGGTGATGATGGAGGCTGACTGGTAAAGTGACACCTGAGCAGCTCCATCTGAAATTGGTGGCAGAGATATGGAGCTACCTATTGCTACCAAAAAGGATCAGGCAGGCCCATCATCTTTCAAAACAGTGAGTAGTGCTGTCATAGAGAACAGAGCAGGCAGCCAGCAGCAGGCTCTCTTGTGCTTCATTTTTTCCCCCCAAAACCTGGGAAAAGCAAACATGGTAGCAACATAGGGGCCCTTCAGCTTGCTTTGTTTGGCATTTATTGAGCATCTCATTTTATTTTAATCTAGGTGGTTTTGTTCTTTTGGGGGGATGCTAAATTTTAGGAAAGCTAACTTTCAGCCCCTTTGTAGTTAGTCAACAGAACACTCTAGGAAACTGTTCTCATGGGCAAGGGTGCAAAGCAGAGCTGGCAGATCTTTAAGGACGCTTTCCTCAGAGCACAAGAACTCTTCATCCCCAGGTGTAGCAAGTCAGGAAAGGAAGACCATGACCTGCTGGTCAAACAGAAGAGCAAGAAGAAAATGCAGAGTCAGAGAACACAGGGACAGGGACCATGAGAAGAGTATAAGGTAGCTGCTAAATCCAGATGTAATGTCTTCTACTTGGGTCAAGGCAACATCCACTACAAATACAAGCCTGGAGACGGAAGGATTCAACACAGCCCTGCTGAAAGGGAGTTGGAGATACTTGTATATGGCAAGCTGACATGTGCCAACAATGTGCCCTTGCAGCCCAGAAGACCAACTGTAACCTGTGCTGCATCAAAGGAAGTATGGCCAGTAGGTTGTGGGAGGTGATCCTGCCCTGCCCCTCTACTTTGTGCTGTTGAGGCCTCATCTGGAGTACTGTATTCAGATGTGCAGGAGAGACATCAATCTGTTGGAATGCGTTCAGGGGAAGACCATAAAAAATGATCTGAGGGATGGAACACCTCTCCTACAGAGACAGTCTGAGAGAGCTGGGGCTGTTCAGCCTGGAGAGGAGAAGGCTCTGAAGTAACCTCATAGTAGCCTTTCAGGATCTAAAGAGGAGCTACAGGAAAGGAGGGGACAGATTCTTCAGCAGGCTCTCTGGTGATGGGACAAAGGAAAATGGTTTCAAACTTAAAGAGGGTAGATTTAAGTTAGTTATAAGGAAAAGGACTTTTACAGTGAGGGTGGTGGGGTACTGGAAAAGGTTGCCTGGAGAGGTGGTAGATGCCCTGTTCTTGCAGATTTTCAAGGGGAGGGTGAACAAGGCTCTGAGCAACCTGATCTAGCTGTGATGTCCCTGTTCACTGCAGAGAAGCTGGACTAGATGACCTTTAAAGGTTCCTTCCAACTCTTAAGGATTTTGTGATACTCAGAAAGGAAATTTGTGCTGGTTTTATGCAGATGCAGGAGGGAGCCTCCCTCGCCCAGGAGGTGTCTGGTGGTCTTTTTCTGCTCCTTGGCCTCCATGTAGCCATAGACACTATCCTTCGTTTTGTGAAGTGCTTGAAGGCTGCTTGTCTAAGTTGACTTTTTCTTTTACAGCTGCATGGGACAGCACAGAGTAGTGTCATGGTTTTCTTTTTCCACAACAGTCAAATGCTCTGCTTTAACAGTACAGCCTACAGCTTTTGAAGAGAAGGGGGGTCAGGAGGCTGGACACCCACCTCTGCCTTCCTGAGCAGCTTTTCATAGTCACTGCAATTTTGCCTCAGTATACCACACAAACTCCCAGCATTGTGATAAATGAGTCAGAGAGCTCTGTGATCTAGTGATTTATGGGCAAAAGGGTCCTGTAACAATAATTGGCTGGCTGTCAATGCAGTCACATCTGGTTTTGACTCATGTTTATCTGTCAGTAACCCTAACTCAGACAAGTAGCTTCTCCAGTAGTTGCACAGAGGTGAGATGAAAGGCTCTGGCTTGGCTGTGGTGCGTGGTGAGCCCCTGTGTTGTTAATGGGAGCTGACAGTCTAACATCCCACTCCATCTGCTCCCAATTTATACTTTGAGATTTATTGTCTTTTGAAAAGATTAAATGAAGACTTGTGAAACAGAATTACTGATTCTGAAAGCTGCAGGGGAAGTGTAGTGTATCTGCCCTTCCATACTTTGGAAATTTGAAAGCTGAAGAAATGTATTTTTCAGTGTGAGTGATACCTTTCTTCAGTCCTGCACTTAAGGTTTGTGATAGTCTTTTGGCTGATGCTGCCATCAGGAACAGGGACTAACAGATCTCTTGTTTCTGTAGCCTGAACTTGAGAGTTTTACTCATTCACGGCAGTAAGAGATGTGCAATGTATCCTGGCCAGTCCCAGAAGCCAGGATATCCAGAGGAATGCTACAGAGCCTTATGTTTTGGCATTTTTTCCTTAAGGGCTGAACCCTTCAGGTGCAGAGCAACATAACATCCTCATGGTTCCTTACGGCAGTGAGAGTTTGTGTTCCAGGCAGACAGGAAACCTTGCTGAACCTTCTCTAAATCCAGCTCCAGCAAGTCAGGAAGTGGGTCCTAGCTCCAGCTGGGGACGTGGCCACAGATAAAGCCGAAGGATCTGAGTTATGTGCTGGGTTCTATAGATTGAAACAGCAGAGACTGCCTCTGGCTCTTTCTAGAGCTGTTTATGGAAGTGGAGGAAAATGCTTCAGGGCTGGAAGTTTGCCAGAAGGCTGTATATGCTCTTGTGAAATCTACATTGTTGTAGGTAGCCTAGTGCTGGTTCAAATGCAGACTTAGGTCCCCAACCTGCAGCTGTGGCAAATGCTGGCGTTCCCAAAGTAGGTGAAGCTCTCTTGAGATGGACTTGGAGTTCTGCTGAGCTGCCCTCTCAGTGATGTAGAGGAAGGCAAGAGCAGCACTGATAATGGAGGATAATGTGTGTAGTAAATGAAGCAGCAGTTAGGGAGAGAAGGATGTGAGCGCTGCGAGGGTTGCATGTTTGCTAGAATGACACAAGAAATTTGATTACCAGCGTTCTTATACATATTGCATTTGTTTCAGCTCCTTATCCATGTGGTTGTGATGGAAAACTTGATTAGATGAGCCTTTATAAAAAAAGAAGTGGCATGAAAATAAAAATCCATCAAAGACAGAAATAGGAAAATAAAAGAAAAAATTGCAAAAATAAACTATTTTGGTTTTTTTTCCCTCTAAAATCTGGAAAAAAAAGGAGTATCTGGATATAGATATTTGAGAATATCTGCTGTAGCTTTTGCAACCTTGTGGAATAGATCGAAGGCAGATTATAGTCTATAGTGAGAGCAAAACAGGAAGTCATTGATTCAAATGGCCCTACCTATTGAGTAATTATTGAAATTTTGTCATTGGTCATTTAACTGGAGTTCTATATAGTGTATAAATAAAAATAGTGAAAAATATCCTGTTGCAGTGTTTAAATAAGTGTGTTATTAGAGAATTTTGGGAGAAAGCTGTTGAACTGGCCGTGTAACTCATTTTTATGTATTTATATTTTTTGTGGAAGACTGCTTTTTCTTTCTATCAAAAAGGAAGGATTCTGATTTAAAGTGAAAGGAGAAGACCTCATTCATAGAGGTTTTCAAAGAAACAAATGGTTATTGGGTACTAGATTATGAAAATGTCCAAACTCTTGGCTCTCAATTCTTAAGTCTTGTAACTCTTATGTGTACTTCAGTATTTTCTCCCAGAATCTCTTCTGCAAATCATTCAGAACACTTGTAAGCTCTGCTGTGGGTCACGTAGCTGCAGGATTGGTGTTGCACAAACCTGCTTAAAGTGCAGCCATGGTTCAGGTAGGCATTGGTGTCCCTGCAGGTTGCACAGGTCTCTTGTTTTCTTTTGAAAAGCGTGGCCTTGTGAGTGTAAGCAATTTTCCTTACCAGCAGTCAGCTCAGTCGCTCTCGTTCTCAAGGTGTTCAAGATGAGATGCCCTAGGAAGACCTATTTGTGTGGTTAGTTTTTAAGAAAAACAACAACAAAACCCTTCATTTTCTTTAGCTCTCATTTTAGCAATCTAAAATATTATACATGCCCTTTGGAACTTGAGGATGGTAAATATCTTCAATGGGACTTTAAGTACTTGTGCAACATCTAATTTTGAAGGTATTTTTGAAAACATAGCTAAATCCTATGGAAATTCATACCACCTTGCAATAGGACTGGTGAAATCGTAGGAAAATTGTTATGAGAGGTGTTTTATGGTGAACTTTAGCATGTGTGTTCGTTAGCAGTTGTCTAGTTGCAAGATTATCACATATTGCCGAAGAAATAAATAGGAAGAGACAAGCTTGACAGATGCAGCATCTATATAAGTCCTCTGAGCTCAGAGGGAGTTTATTCTGGTTCTGTAGTACAAGCCACATTGCTTGATGAGGCTCTGACAGAGGTTCTTCAAGAAGCTTTGTGTGGTGGTTTACACTTTTGCTGCCAGCAGGAGGACTGCTGCAGGTCAGTGTGTGACAGCAAGGTCTTCTCTTTGCCTCTGGCTTTAGGACCTGGGTTGCCCCACTGGCACCTTGCTGTTCTGCAGCCAGGCAGACGTCTGTGGGGGGCAGCATGTTGTGCATCCACAGCAGCCTTCACTGAAGAACATCTGCTAGCCTCTTTAGCATATGTTGCCTCTTCTGGTTTGCTTCCTCTGTATTATATTCACCTCCCTCCTGCTCTGGGCCGGTAACGTTTAACACTTGCTTTCAGTGCTGTGATCAGAAGTGATGCTGAGCAATGAAGGAACAGCCTTCCCTAAAGTCTTTGGTTAGCTGTGATGAGGACCTGAGGGGGAGAGAAGCAGATGTTTGCAGCTGTGTGCAGCTGGAGAGGGAGGCTGCCTGGCTCACTGCTAGGTCTGGTGGGGAAGTGGAGCGGGTTATAGACTCACTTTAGAGGATGCTAATGTTCTTACCTGCTCATGTGTTGAAATGAGGTGTGTCTGCTGCTAAAATATTTCCTTGTTTTTGAGTTCCCCCAGTTAGGAAGTGCATGCAGTAGGGCAACACACACAGGCTGCTCGTTTTCTTTCTGTGGGAAGGAAAAGTGTGTTCCTGCTTCAGCAGTGGGGATTGAACTAGGTGATCTTTCGAGGTCCCTTCCAATCCCTGACATTTTGTGATTCTGTGAAAACAGCCATTAAGATGACATTATATGGAAAAGTATAAATTGACAAGCTGTAGAAAGGAAGTAGAAATAGGCATTAAGACTGAGAGCAAGAAGTAAGGCTGAATATTTTGTACTTGCACTTGCAAGTCACACCACTGACCTTTTGTTATCTGGCCAGCCAAGCGATAACTTGATAGCTAATGATGAAGCAACAAATTTCTGTCCCTATTTTTTTTTTTTTTTAAATTACTATGGTGCAGTATTAATGCAAGCTGCCCTGTGAAATGCAATCTGTCTTAACCATCCTGCTGACAGCTGTTTTCTTCAGCCCTTGATTCATGGCTCATCTGGTGGCTGCCGATTGCCCTCACGGCTGCCCTGGCATTTCTGTTTCCATGGCACTGGTTTGCATATGGAAGAAGCACTGTGGTGTGTGCCCAGCATGTTTATACTGGGCTCACGGTTCACCCCTGAGAAGGAGGTGTCCGGGCAATTGGTGAAATGGAGCTTGCTGAGAATTAAGCATGAATTGGTAAATTCATTTGCCAGTGACAGAGAACTTGCTGTGGTATCTCTTAAAACAAAACAAACAAAAAAACCCCCACAAACAAAGCCCCCCAAAACCAACACAATAGCAACAACAAACAACCCAAACCCCAACAAAACAAAACAAAAAAGCATAAAGGTAGCTTTTTCTTATACAACCTTTGCCTTTTTTTTTAGCATTTTTTGTGGTATGGAACTAAGCGCTAAGTTTAGGTTAATATTTCCAAGTATCTTGATGATACAGTAGATTTTAACTCCTATTTTAAATGTTTGGTGTGTGTTTGTTTGTTATATTAATTCAGTGTCCTAAATTTCTGTTTTAGCAGTCTGCCTTAGGGCACCATTCTATGAATGCCTGTTCTGTTGCTTGTTGAGAACAGCTGCTATGCTAGTGGGCACATGCAGCAGACAGGAGGGGATTCAGTCTTACCAAATGGAGAGAGGCGTTTGTCAGGGATGCTTTGCATCTTCTAAATGTGTCCCAGATCTTTTCTTTGAAGAAGGATGACTGCTTCACTATTTGTGAATCTGCAAACAAAAACCTTCACTTATATTCTAAAGTTAAAAACAAGCAACACAAAAACAAAAAACAAGGCATCTGAAATGATGTAAGATTGTTCAATCAATAATTTAAAAGCTTGAAAATGCCAGAAATGGTTACCTTGAGAACCTACCCATTGACTTCTTATGCACGTACATTATGTCTCAGTCTTAATTTTGTGATTCTGTATCAGATTTTCTCTGGCTTCTGCCTCATTCACTGCAACAAATAGGTGGTGTTCATCGAAGGGACAGAGTTTATCAGACTTCGTTTCATCTCGTTGCTCAATGTCCAGCTTGTATCTGTGTCTATCCATTGTGTGTGACGCTGCATTCAAGTTTTGCTGGGAAGATGATGATGGTAGTTGCCTTGTAGACTGAAGTGCCTCACTGTGGGGTTGAAGTGAGCCACCAGAAAGGACTGTCTGCTATCCCACTGTCAGGTGGGAGATGTTGTTAGCTTGATTGCATATTAAGAAAGTAGGACATACAGAAAGAAGGCAGAACATATCCCCTGACTTGGAGATGTTTAGGTAGGCAGGTGGTTGCTTTGTAATTTCTCCTTGAAATTAGGCAGCATTTTTATGTTACAAGCACAGTTCCCTTGATCTTGGTTCTGTCTAGAAGTACTGGCTTTGTAGCAAATCCAGCTTTACTGTGCATCATAAGAATGAAGAATGCATCACTGATAGCCGTTTATGCAAGCTTGAAAACATAGCTTATGCAGGCATGTCCAACCTGCAGGCTGACACGGCTGCTCTTCCCAGCCCCAGGCACACGCTCATCACTCAGCAGCAACCAAACCGTCTGTGCACTGCTATCCCTGTGTCGACTGAACCCAGAACACAGGGAGGGCAATGCTGACTCCAGTGATGGCAAATAATTGCATGCATTTTGATACACTGGCTAAGCACAGTGCTCTGAACTCTGAAGCTGTGCTTCTGTTTTGGTAAAAAAGTTTGAGAATGGGTTTCAAGATTGCAAAAAAAACAAAAAAACAAAAAAAAACAAACAAAACAACAAAACCACATCAATTTGTTTTCAACACCATTTTCAGTGAATGTGAATATATTACCTGCAAATCCTTCAATAGAATGTATAGAGTTGCAATCAGATACACAACTCAAAAATCTGCCTGTCTCTTTACTGGACATTCATAAGATCTCTCCTACTAGAGAGAAATATCCCTTGCTTCATAACCACACCTTATTCATGTCATCACTTTTCAGCAGTACATTTGTGGTCAACTGTTTTCAAGGACGAAGCACAAAAAGAGTAAAATTTCATCATAAATCTCTAATGAACAACTTACAGCTCACTAAGAACTGCAACTGCTGCCATCGAACATAACTGATGCATTGGTGTCACCAAAAAGATCATACGTTCCATTAGTTTTATGGTTTTGTTTCTCTTTTTTTTTAATGTTTTAAGAGCAATATATATATATATATATATATATATATATATATATATATATATATATATAAATATATATAAATATATATATATATATATATATATTTTTTTTTTTTTACTTACACATTAGCAATATTCTGTATTTTGAGGGCTGCTGAGAAAGTAATACCTTCTGTCTTATTTTGTTGCCAGAGGTGGATGTTGTTGGGGTGGCAGTAGAGGTTGAACCTTCTCACCGATATCCCGTTGGATGTTGTTGTATGACAGATGGCAGTACAGGGGCAGCCTGACACAATGGATTCTGATTCTGACATGGAAGTGCATTTGAAGCAAAGGCGTGTCATTGAATTTTTCCATGCAATAAAAATGGCACTCACGTTCATTGGTGCTTGGTGGGTATTGATGGAGACTGAACAGTAGATGTGAGTGCAGTGAAGCGGTGAGTGGTGCATTTTTAGCAGTGGCTGCAGCAACAGTGGTGTGGATTTTTACATGCGTGGCATGCAGGCTCTTGTTCATCACTGGTGAAAATGCACAGCTAATAGTGACAACTTTGTTGAAAAAGAGTGTTTTGTAGCTGAGGATTTGCTCTATGAAAGAATTACTGTGCTCTTTGTATCTGCTGTAGTTTCCATGGAAATAAATAGGAGGTGTTACTTTTGGAGTAACTTATGTGTATGTGGTCCACAACAATCCTCCTTCACTCAGTGTAGCCCAGGCAAACCAAAACGTTGGACACCCATACCTTACTGCAAGTTTTGAAACATTTGGCATCCAAACTGTGCGACTCAGATGTGCTGAAAACATGCGTTTTAATGCCTGTGTCCCTTGAGGTTCTCCATGTAGGAAGCTGAGCTGCCATATGCTTCTTCCCCTAGAGCAATGGGATAAATGCCCTGTTTTCCTAAATGCCAGGGAGACCGGCTTGACATTGGAGGTCAGCAGCACTCAGGAGGACTGATGTACGTCTCTACTGCAGGGAGGGCTGGCTGGGTTTTCCCTCAGAGACATGAATTCTTGGCACGTGCCCATCTGGCTACCCAGCCAGCTCCCCAAGGTCGTGCAAGAGTTTTCTGTGTAGAAGGGGCTTGGAAGCTGCTTCTGAAAACTGGTAATAAGTAGAAGGACATGCCTGAAGTGGTTTGCCTGACACCTCCTAGTAGCTCTGGAGAAAGCGGGGCTAACAACAAAACATGACTAATTTTGGTAAGACTTGAGCTTCCCTTCCTGTTTTTCCCAGCCTCATTTACTTGTTTTCTTTCAATTCCCCTGCCATATTGAGTAGCAGCCTCTCTCCGTATGTCCTGCTGCTGTTTTCTTCCCTGTTGGTCAGCAGCTGGGCATAGAGGCTTTACTGGAGCTGACTTTGGGTGCCCAAATCTCCAGTGCAACCTGTGCCTCTCAGGGCAAAGCCATGGAGAACTGCTGCCAGAGAACATTGTGTGGACTGGCAGGGGAGTCTCCGGTGTTGAAGTACGAGTTTGCAGTTGCCAAAAAAAAAAAACGATTATTAGAAAAAATTTGTCAGTAGTATTTTCTTCTCTAATTTTGAATTAAGGAAACATTAAAAGCCATTTGAAATGCTTTGTTCTCATTGTGAGATCACCCTTATAGATATAATTGCAATGTGCTTAATTGAGACAGCCACTTTTACTGGGACATCTCCCAGGGAACCGTCTTTGCCTAATGATTATCAATGCCAATGGTTGTTGCCTAATCAGGTCAGTGCCATAAATTCTGCTTAACAAGAATGCATTCACTGAGTATCGAGTGATTCAACAGTATTTAAACTTGTATTCAAGAAGTGTGGGATGCCATGCTTAAACACAGGGAAAACAAAAACAAAAAAAAAAAAAAAAAAGGAAATCAGTGGGCTGGAATCTCAAAAACAGTAAGTGCTATCTTTGTCCCTTCTTTTCATGTAGCCAAGGTTTTTCTCTGATTTTCTCATTTGGAATGTTTCAGCTTTCTTTTTGGGGAGAGTGCTCCCGTGAATGGAAGCTGGACTGGTGCTTAGGAAGTTTATACTGGTTTCCACCTGCCCTGATTAGGTTTGCTACTCATGCAGGACTTTCCAGAGACCCTTAAGTATTCTAGAAATGTATATATATTCAGGGATGTTATTTTTTTTGTTGTTGTTCAGTGATAGTTATATAGCATAGCTGTAAAACAGAGCAGTGCACCCTGGAGCCACTGTTGGGAATAGTTGGATCCTTCTGCTACTGTTGATTTCAGAGTCTTATGATAATGCAGAAAGCCCCTCATTTTCCAGGCACTGTGAGAATGCTTGCAGTCCCTGTATCCTGCTGCTGTCTCCTTGTCCTGAATACAAATAGAAGCTGTTGTCTGTTGTTTTTTTTTTTAACCTCTACAAATGCAAGCTGGACAGAAACACACCTCCATTTCTCATGGCACAACTTATATTTGAATGGGAAGGTTTACTGTATCAGGATTCTACTGTGCAAGCTGTACTCTCCATTTTTAATCTGATTATGTGCCCTGCAATCCCTTTGATTTATGACAAAGTATAATTGTGACATTTTGTGAGTATGCAGCACTACATGGAACTTGGAGGTGAAGCTTAATCAACTCTATGTAAAGATTAAGAACAGAAAGCATTTTTCTAGCAGAAAACTACTATTTAACATCTGATCAGATATAAATTCTGTGGTGATCAGAAGAAAAAAAGGCCACATCTCTTAATCCAGAAAGATATTTATGCATCAAATGTGTCTACTGTAGCAGAATAACTTTTTGGAAACGTACTAAAATATCATTTGAGTTTTCAGTTCTCCCAGTGTTTTTCTTCCTTGTTCCATGCACTAATTTAATGGATCATTGAGAGTTTTAAATAGAAGAAGCTCTATATTCTGTTACGTAGCAAGACTGGTGTCAGGAGGTATTTCGGAAGTCACAGGAAACAAGGCTGGCATTATAGTAGCTACTTTGCTTTTGCTGTGCTTCCCTAGCTTCAGTACATAGCCACCAGATGCAGAGGGACAGGTTGTGATAAATCTTTAATGGGAGCATTACTTAATATTGCAGAACTAAAATAAATAAATAAATAAAACATGCGTAGGAATGGAAGAGATGCTATTGGCACATACGGCGTTCTGAATTGAGTGAATTTCCATTCCGGCACAAAAGTGAAATCTGTTGCTTAAAGCTTTGCCCTTGCAAAGTATTGAGTTATTCAGATTTGGTATATTTTTAAAATTTCACATTATGTTTATTTCATTTGTAGATTTAAAAAAAAAAAAACAAAACCTAAATAATAGGATAATAATAGAGTGTAGTTCTTATTCTGGAAAAACTTCTAAATGAAGGGGGGAGACTGAAGTACTGTACAGGTTAATGATTTTTTGGAGGTCCCACAAGATGGATTTAGCAAAAGCAGCAAACAAATGCTGGTTTCCTGAATCTTAATCTAGTGTTGTGAGTATAAACCTGGCTTTCCTTTTTCATATGAGCTCATCAGGAGTTAAAGATGCGAGTGCTGTGGAAGGCTTTGTCTCCAGAGAGGTGGGCACCACAGTTCCCATTTTCTGTTCAGCAATTACTGCTGTAGAAGGAGAGGCCATCAAAATTCATCCTTGGGGTAGGTTTCATGCATTTTTCCCACCCACGGAGGCTAGCTGCTGTGGTTTGCCAGCCCAGTAACCTCCTTGCCAGGCTTCGCAGCGGTACTCGGTGTTTCCAGCCTTCAGTTGTTGCTGTTAGAGAAAGGCAAAGGACGCATATCTCTATTTGTACATGAGCCAGTCTTTCTTAGGCTCCCTACGGGGATAGGAAGGTCACTTGCAGAACCTGACACAATGTATGGGCATTTTCCTTTTCTTTTTTTTCCCCCTTCTCTTTATTTTATTCCCTAGTGCAGTTGTTTTTCTATTCCTTCTTTATGCTAGGTCTTTTCTAGTGGAAAGTAATTCAGAGGCTGCCTCAGTGTAATGTATCAAAATGCTCATTTCGATGTTTATTCCTGCAGCCTTTATTAAATAGGACTAGGCTGGGGATGGCCTGTTGCCTCTGTCAATTATGATATGACCACGGGGAACTGTATTTTGGGAGAGGTGAAGATGTGGGAAAGACAATACAATTCTCTACAAACTCTGCTGTGTTATTTGCACAACCCACAAAATAACCTCTTAAAATATGCAGAAAGGTCAGTGAGATAATGGAAGGATTTAGCTACCTGGGCACCAGCGGCTGTGTTCCATTAACAAGGAAATAAAATGGGAAGTAAGTGTGCGCTGCTAGCCTTGGATCTCTTCCTAATTCAAAACACGTGTGAACGGGCAAAGGGGAGAGCATTGCTAGTAATTCAGAGAATAATGAGTAAGGATGTGAGACTAGAAGCTTCTTCACAGCTGTGAAGAAGTTGGCAGAAAATAAAAATTTAACCAAGTGATTGTTAAACGCACCTGAAAGATGAAATGTAGAGGAATGAGGAAGAGGTACAGAATAACACCAGATTCTTCTATCTAGATGTTAGAATAATTCACTACAAGATGTTGAGTTCCTTCACAAACTGGCTATTTCATTTTTCTCCTAAATGGAAACTAGATGATCCCTTTTGAAATTTTGGACCCAAAGGTGAGTGTTGAATGCTTTGAAACATGCTGGCCATGGGTGGGATAACTTTATTCAATTTATCCAATTTATTCCAAGTTTGACTTGTTTCTGTTCCAGCAGCCATCCTTTGGGGGCATAACTGGTGTGCTTTAATCCCTCCCATCATGCTGATACAGCTGCCTTTTTGTGTTAATGGCTGTTTCAGTTTATAACTTATTTGAAGAGGTTTGTTGAGCGGTTGTTTGGTTCCCTTTCTAGAGGACTGATGAAGTTTAATTAATCCAAAGATCAAAAACTGTTTTTCTTGACTTTTTCCCTTTATTATTATTTTTTTGATCTTGTCTGATCCAGCAAGAAACATACTCTCATCAACAGAGAACTGATCACACAGGTCCCCCACAGCAACGTTGTTTTCTGGAGCAGGAGAAAGCTGATTAAAGGCAAAAATAAATAATAAGCTGAAGAAACGCAGAACAAATCCTCTGCCTCTAACCTACCTTGCTTTTTGTAGCTGCATGTTTTGGGATTGTATGGGGAAGTGCAGTGTGATTAAAGGAAGGAAATCAGCTGTTCAGATGGCCAGAATAATGCCAAAGAAAACAGACAAAAAGGTCAGCAGAAGAAAGAAAGAATAGGTGCAATTAACCTGTAGAAATAACAAATCGTGGGAATGGGATGTTACAGGTTGCTGGCTGGAAGCAATCAGAATGAGAGGAAAAGATTATTTCTTCTTTCCTTCAGCTTGATGAGCCTTCTAGTATTAGTTTCCTTAAAAAAAAAAAAAAACTGGAAGAAATTTTGGCATCCCAAAACAGGTCTGGATTTTCAGCTTTACTTATTGCAGATTTCAGCCATTAAAAGATGATACCAAAACCAAAATCAATGTCACCATTTTCAGAAAACCTCAGCAGTGAGGAAGATCTCTTGAAAATCATCAAGTGAATCCTGAGGTGTTTTTGAAAACATAGCCAGTCAGGTTTGCTTAATGGAATACTGATATTTGTTTGAGCAGGCTAATGGGCATCTGTCACAGTGAAGATATGCTGTGATGTTCTTGGAAAACATCAATATATTCTTAATATAGATGATGTTCTGAGACATATTTTTCATTATTGAGTTTTTGTCTGGAGCTTCTTAGAAATATTTTGAAGTGCTTATGTGCCACTGATAATGCAGAGTCCCAGGTTCATTGTGTTCTCTGGTGCTTCGTGGTCAACAAGGAACAAAAAGGTGGTTGAACTAACAGCTGGTGGTGTAACTTAGACGTGGTAAGTAGCCATCAAGCTGGGCTATTATTCTTGAAAGATGTGCTGAATCAAATTCTGGCTTTAGTGTTTTGTATTTGATTCCTTTTGTTCTTTCTCAGGAGATAAAATTATTGACTTGCGTTAGTGAATGTAGTTGTCTCTGATAGAGTAGTTGAAGCTCTTTTTTTCTTGCCAAGATGCCTTTTTTGCTATGCTTTATAAACTGAAAGCTAAGTAAATCAGCTGTAGATACATTGAAAAGCAGGCAGTAGAAAAAGGGCTGACTGCTGGGACCAGTGGCCAGAATGCATTGTTGTAAGATGCGGGCTTGCCTTCAGTACATTTGAATGCCAAGTGCGGAACATTTGAACACCTTATTGGGTGTTCATCTCTGAAGATGCACTTGGAAGTAAGTCTCTATTATGGAGGTAAACTGTACTTAGAAGTTAGTTGTCTCTTCAGTGGACAATCAATATTCTGCTCCCAGATAGCCATTTCATACTTCTGATAGTGTGCATTAGCTTATTTTTAGCCATGGAAACCCAGGAACTGGCAGTCTGACGTTGCTATCTCTCCAGTTTGATTTTCTGTACTAGGTTTCCTTCTTTTTTTAGACCTAATTTCATCCTGTCTCTCTCCAGATACTCCTTATTAAAATAATTCCTTGTGAAGTGACAGGCACATGGAGACCTGAAAAAAGAAACGAAGTAGAGGGTGACTGAGGGTGCTGATAAAAGGCAATCAGTTGGAGAGAGCAAAGCTTGAGGCATTGGATGTGATCTGTCTGGCATGTGCCTAATTAGCACGTGCCTTCAGGCTTGCAGCTGGGCAAGAGATGGGAAGTTCACTGGGCGAGTTCACTTGCCTTCTCTACACTGATTTTCACATACAGGAAGAAAAAAAAGGTAAAAAAAATACTCCATATGATGAGCAATAGGACCCTGAAAGAAAGCGTAGAAAACAAAAAGGTTTTACTGGAGCACTGAAGCAGCTAATAAGGTAATTAGAACTGTGAAAAGTTGACAAAGCACTTGACCAAGACAAATTGCATCCCCAGATGTGACAGGAAATGGGCAAGGAACTAGAATAGCTTCTTTGAATGAACATTTGACATGAACCCTCATTAACTGCAACACAAGATGCCCAAGATGCCCAAAAAGTTTTTCTCCTTTTGAAGCACAGAGCTTCGTAGCACTGGGAATGTGACTGACTTAATGCATGCAGAGGAAGGAATAAAATAATACAGAAGAAATAAAAGTAATACAGATGTATTTACTAAGAGTGAGAAAAAACTGGGGGAGGAGGAAGTTGCTAAAAGTTGATGAAAAGATTTATTTATCAGCAGTGGTTGAACTGCCATTTTAATAGCGAAAAGTCAATAGTTAAGTATTTTCATTTATATGCAATTGGCTACAATTAAATTAACATCTACATAATTTGTGTTCTTAAGTGTAGGGGCTGTCCTGCAGCTTGTTTGTGTTGGACCTAGCCTAAAGCAGCACTGAATGCCACGTGGATTTCCAGGCTCTGCTGTGGTACAAATAAGAATCCTATCCATCCTTGCAGTTTTGCTTTTGGTCTGAGGCACCTTTCCTCTCCTACCTGTTCTTGGGCAGTTACTTAGTACGTAAACGTACTTGCAGTTATATAATGAATATAAAACCAAAAAAAGCTGTAAAAGAAATTCCGAAATGCTTATCTGTAGAGGTGCTGCCACTTGCTGCCCTGGGAGGGTGGCGACTGAACACAGGAGTCCTTTGTGGGCATCAGTATCCACGCTCCATTGTTATCTTCCATGAAAACAGTTCATGTCTGTGTTAAGATACATTGTTTTGAGCACTTGTCTGTGTGTTTTTTTCTTTCCAAATTTATATTTGAAACCAATCAGGTTGTTGCTGTTCAGAAAATAAGAGGGATGGACTTTGCTTTTTTAAAAATAGCTTTAATACTGTATTTTATTTACATCTGCAACATGAACATTGCTTTATAAAAGTGCAGGAATGTGCTATGCTTAAATTCTTTGCATGTATCCTACATAAGCACTTTACTTTGTCAGTGCATTCTGAGGTTTTTTAGATCATGTTTAAAAATACTTCATATAGTTAATAAGAGGATAATGCTGAAAAAAGTAGAATAAGGATAACAACTACATATTTCCTACTGACATGAGGCAATCCCATACTGGATTCCCCTTTCCACTCGTGGATGTACATTCTTTTCTCCTGACCTGATTTTGCTCTTTTTTGATGTAGCAAAATAGTCCTTAGGCTCTTCAGAAAATGATGGGTATCTTCTGTGAGGCAGAGTGAATGAAGGCTTTTGCATTCTATCGTTATAAAAGTAGATTCAGCCTCATTAAGATGAATGGAAAGACTCCCATTGATTTCAGTGGAGTTGATTCAGGCTCATATCCTCAATTTAATGAAAAACATTATCCACATGACTCTCATTAACTCTGTTTGCAAAACAGACAGCAAGATATGACTCCAGATTTCTTCCGAGGCATACTATGATGATGATGATTATCTTGCAGAGCAGGCAAAAGCACCTCGTGTTTAGAAGAGTATCATTTACTGCTTGAATTTTTTCACATTACACCTGTTTTCCTCTTAGAAAATAATTTCCTCACTGAATGGGTTGGGGAGGGAGTAATTTCATTTTTTTTGTTGTTGTTTGCTTCTTGAGTTTAAGCTATTGGCTTGGCCACAGGTTCAGGTGGGGATACGCTAGCGTGACTGCATGTCTGTGGCTCGCAGCATCGCTGCCCTGTGCTGGGGTAAAAGGCAAACAAATCACCTCTTGAATTTTATTTTTAACATTTGCTTATCAGAAGGGCGACCAGTGCGTGCTTTTGGGAAAGCTACTGTAGTACTTCATTGTGATTTTTGTTTAGCTGTAGGAAATGTCATTTCCTTGCACTTTTCTAACCTTGTGAACTCATTTAAAAATTGTGAATTATAACGGGGGCAAGATGCCAAGGCACAATCAGCTAGCAGAAAGGAAACTAAGTTTGAATGGGCAATATGAAAAACCTGGTCTCTGGAATCAGTGGTGAAATTCCCATTGATGTCAGAGGTGCTGTTATTTTACTTTAGATGTCTGTAAGTTCAGTGAAGTTGTGGTTACAGCCCTAAGCCTCTTCCTGATTGGTTTTTAATTTCGAAGCCCAGTTTCTGCAGCAGTCAGATTTGTTTGTGCTCATCAAGGAATTTTCTTGCCATTGTAGTTGAGAAGAAAACTTCTAAATAGTTATAAAACAGAGAAATTGCAACGTGTTGTGTTTTAAAATCATGTAATACATAAGCTTGTTTGAAGATTTTCTTGATATCAGCGGACACAAGTATAAAATACTAAGTGTCATGTAAAAGGAGCCCTGGATGTGTATTTGGTGGTGGTGGTAGGAGAGAATACCCTAAAACACTATTCTAATTCTACCTAATTAAAATGATAGTTTAAGTGAGAATTTAAATAATAATATAAAAAGGGATGTACCAACTTTACATTACTGTGGTCTAATTAAAAATAGAATAAAAAAAAATTAAATGTCTATGAAGACAGCAGATTCCACCAACACCGTACATCTGCTGACTTCAGGTTTTGCAGATGTGGGCAGGTCCCGTTGTTTTGGGGTTTTTTTGCTAATAGATCTTTCAGTTGTCACAGGATCTCTCCATTTATTTCTGCAAAGGGAGGAGATATGATGTAGGTTGCATGTCCCAGTTTCTTAGTTTGAAGTGATTTCCAAACATTCTCTTCAAAGGTGGTACATTTTAAGGAATTTCATGTTTGTTTATTTTTAAGTTGATTTCCTCTGAGTTTTTTGTTTGTTTTGGGACTTGTGTGTACATGAGGAGGATCAAGTTTGAAGGGCTAGGAGGGGGCAGCTTATATTTATTTTTTACCACAAAAAGAAATATTTTCTTCTCCCACGTGGCTAAAGGATGAGCTGTGAAATGCTAGGGTAAGTTGAAGCTGACAGTCCATGGCATGCACCATTAGCTCAAACAAAACAAAAACAGAAGATTTTTTCATACATGTTTCTATACTTATGTGAAATTTAAAATTAGCCCCCAGATTATTTTGGCTTGGCTGGTCAGTAGAAGACAAATGTGAATCCGTCCCCCCTCAGAATTCAAATACAGCCACATGTTGTCATTTGCTTTATGTACTACAAACAGAGACAGATGCTGACAGCAGGAGATTTGTGAGGAAATAAGCAGTAATTCTGCAAAAATAGTAACAGGGAGGAAATGATCTTATTTTGAGCAGTAGGAAGGAGAATATAGGGTTAATTATCTTCTCATAGAAAATATTCGATCAACATTAAAAGAGAATGTCTCTCTAAGACCTTAGTTTAAAATAGAAATTGACTCTCTATCTTCTGTCTCATTTCCAAATCAATGTTCTGAAATAAAGCTCTTTGCTTTTGGAGCAAAAAGAAAGAGCACCCAAAAGTGTGTAGAAACTGTAGAAGCAGTGCCTTTCTTCCCAGGGAAGTCTGCGCTTGGCCTGACATCAGTCAGCGTGGTAGAATCTTGGTGCATCCTCTCTCCTGAAATCAAGATGTTGTGGAACTGAAACCCTCAAAGCCCACCCAGTCCCAACCATGGGCAGAGCTGCTACCCACTAGATCATGCTGCTCAGGGCTCCATCCAGTCTAGGTTTGAATGCCTCCAGGATGGGGCATCCGCAGCTTCTCTGAGCAGCATGATGAGCCTGAGCACCTTAATTTAGTCAGAATGAGCATCCTGAGCCTACGGTAGCAAAACAGTGGGTTTGTGTGAGGAAAGGAGACTATTTACGTAAAGGGTCATTTTGTGGAACCCTAGCCTTGCACACACAAACCCAGCACTAGGACTGTGCACTTAAAATTGCTGGCGGAGAGCATTATTGTAGTGTATCCAATGACACGAGCCCTTTGCCAGCAAATCTGTTTGGCCACTCTAACTGCTTTAAAATGAAATCAAATCTCAAAGCATCACCATACAAATGGAAATTCTACAGCTGCTTAAGGGTCTCCTTTAAAGATAACAAAACCACCACCCAACAACAGTGCTACTGCTCAGTCAACAGAGCAGATGTTGCAAGATCTGTTTGTTGAGGTCTGGCACTCGAATTCAGGCACCTGTCACTGGGAACACAGCCACTGCGGGCCTGGCTACTTATCATCCTGTGTATCCCAAGAATGGGAACATAGAGGGAGATGAAACCACAGAAAGGGAATGGCAGATGAATGGAAGCAGGAGTTCCAGACTGCAAGATGTGATGCTATGAGCGCCCACATGTAGTCAGCACAGCTATTGTGCTTCAAGGAGTGCCAGTCTGTAACTTTCAACAAATGTCTGGTTCTTAATTTGCTGTATAACCTTTTGAGGATTTTTGAAGCTTACTCGTGTACAGAACAGTGGAGTAGTTAGGATTAAAGACTGGAAATACATGAAATACATGCTTAGCATTAAACTTCTGTTTACCATTACTTTACTGCAGCATTCATTGCTTAAAAGAGAGTGGGCCCCTTAATCCTGTTGCTGATTTTGGAGCAGTTTTTAACAAACGCATGAAGCAGGAGACAGAAATTAAACATTCTTCATGTCTGATGGTCCACTCTCAGCATCTTACAATGCGTGGGCAGCGTGCTGGGGGAAAGGCGTCTGTGGCAATTTGTTACAGTAGCGACTTCTAGCTTTCTGTTAAATGAGGTATCAGTTGAGTGGGCAAATGTGTTGGCTGCATAGCTCTGGAAATTCGAAAATGTGGGAGTCTATCTGGGACTTGATCCTCTTCTCACTTCTGTTGAAGAAATTTCTGCTTGGCTGCTGCCTGGGAGTGATGCCTTTCACCTAGCATCAGGAAGGTTGGCCAGAGGCTGGTGCCTTCCATCTGTGCTCAGGTAGTCATTAAGGTTGGAAAAGAGCACTAAGATCATCAAGTCCAACTGCCAACTCATTGCCACCACGTCCCACAGTGCCACATCTATCCTTTTCTTGGCAATCTCTGGATGACAACTTTCAGGCAGGTCTTGCCTCTGCTTAATCCTGTCCTGCTTAGAGGCCATCAGGAAGTGCACAACCACCGCTGAACCCAGCAGCAGCTGAATGTACAGCTGGTGCTGTGTTGGGGGGGTGGGAGCAGTGATGAGCAGCCAGTACTGGCTCAGGGTGAAGGACCAGCTCCTCGCACTTCCCATGCCATCAGCTTGAGTGTGCATGGAGGAGAAATGCGTGAGTTTCTTTTGGCTATTTGATTTGTTGTGAAAGGGACTTTTACCTCACCACACCAGCCGTTTTGTACATATGTGCCAAGCTTGGAACAGACAAGCAGTGGCTTTGCTAGGAACTGACTAGCCAGGGGGGAAATGCTAACAAAAAAATCTGTTGGAGGGATGGGAGGGAGATGGATCAGGTGGGTGCTGTGCTGGTGGATGGCCAGCTCCTGCCTTCAGTGAGTGCTGGTGGGAATGGAGCCTTCTTGGCCCTCAGTGTTTCCTATCTGCAACAAGCTGCAAGTATTTTATTACCACTTTTTTTTTTCTTAAGCCATATTCAGAGACATCTTAATTACAAAGTGCGAAAATTAAACCGAGGGATTAGCAATCCATGTGGGACCATGACCCTGCCCACAGCAAGTGGATATGAAACTGAGAATGGGTGTGGTAACAGGATTCCTTAGAAACAGAATCTATTTTTAACTTCACCAAACCCTCTGCTTTATGAGCAAAAACCCTGCAGTTTTACGAGAAGGAACTGTGGTGTTCAGTGAGTGTGAGGCAGGTAGCCCTTGGCTTGAACACCTGTGGGCTGTGCAAGCACTGAATGCCAGCCCAGCCCCTCTGCAGCTCTGTGGGAGCTGAGTGAGACACCAGGGAACCTGGCTTGGCGGGGCACATCGGAAGGCTGCCACTGGTTTCAGCCCACTTAAACCTATCACCGATAGCACTGAATCACAGATGGGACCTGTCTATTCAGCAGCCCAACGAGGCCCAGCTCAAATGCTCCTCTCCAGATTTTGTGAAATTTTATTCCCTGCTGGAGCGGGCTTGAGACCAGCAGGCTACCTGGCCTGCAGAAGTAGGGCGGTCACTACTGGGTGCTGTCATCCTGGCTGTGTGATGTAACTGGCAACCTGGGGCATGGGGCAGCTTCTTCCCGAGGTGGCTGTGAGTTGTCCTGGCTGCCTGGAGCAGAGTCACACCGGCCTGCTTCTGCCCGGGCTGGAATAGCATCTCAGTTGATTGTCAGTGGCATGCTGAGATGAGGTCATGTACATTTTTTTGTGTCACCTGTTGAAGTCAGACAGCAAGAAGCACTGGATTTATCTGGCAGTCTCTGTTTAGCTAGTTAGCTGTTCCCATGTCTGCCACAGTTTTCTTGTAGTTGCTGCGGAAATACTGCATGTGGCACTGAACTCTGCTGCTGCTCTTGGTTGTGTAGCAGCCCTAGAATTGTTTGTGTGATGGTGTGCTTCCCTCCAACGTTTCATTCAAGGAATGTGAAAACTGGGCAGTGTGTGACCCTTCAGAAAGGATGCACAAAAAAGGTATTAAAATACTGTAAAAGTTATCTTTTGTTTTTGGTTGGAGGTGCAGTTCAGAACTGCACGTGTTTGTACTGCAGTTAGTGAAAAGCAAAATGACATTTCTGAAGCTCTTTTTGGTCTGCTGCCATTCATTTACAGTACTTTCATTGCTGCTCTGGCTTGGAGATGGATGTTCAAAGTGCAGCTTTGCCAAAGTTCCTCTGTCCTTCAAGAGGCATAGCAGGATACATAAGTCATACAAGCTCATTTCGCAGAGGAATTATTTTTGGCTGTCTTCCTCCATTAGCACTACCAGTGCTTATACAATTTATTCCAGTGGGAGCTGTGCAACTCCCACACTTAGTGCATTTGCAAATTCCAGCCTGAAATTTGCTGTTATCACTAGCTAGAAGATGCCTGCAAAAAGGAGCATGGCATGATTGAAAGCAAGAGAGATATGTTGAGATGTGGTTACTTGCAGAGAGCCCTGAAAGTGTGGGCAGTTGGACTTAGTTTTGTGTCACATGTTGGACAGGGAAACTGCTTTGGCTTATTCTCCTCTCCTCCTCTTTACCTTTCTGTACAAAATGTTTTGGCTGTCCCAGGAGCAGAAGATGGAAGCAGAGGTGTAGCTGGGCACTATGACTTGTCCAACATGCCCTTGCCTAACCTGACGGGAAGTTCATGGCCTGGGGTGATGATATGGCTTTCTCATATACTCGATTATGGCAGTGACCGTGAGAAGGATGGGCTCCCCCAACCCCCCCCCCTCCCCACCTACATAGAGAAAAGAGGAGGGTCTCCCTGCTCCTGAGATCTCAGAGGTTGTTTGCAACATCTCTACTTAGACTGCAGGCACGCAGGTCTCTAATGGTTTTTTTTTGAGCAGGAAGTGTGATGTCAGTTCTGTGCTTCATGATACAGGAGGGATTTCTCAAGTGTGGGTCCAGGTAACTATCTGTCGCCACTGATTAGCTTCGTTGTAAAAGTAGAAAACACAGGATGTTGAATTACTGAAGGAAACATGAAAAAAGAATTTTGAGCTACATAGGAGTTTTTTGATGCTAGCCTGCTGTGCAGATTCTGTTTATAGAGCTGTGCTGCAGCAGTGCTGCTAGAAATGGAAATTCAAACTGGCTAGTATTTTTCTCCTGTATCGTGCATCTGCATCACTTAGTAAATGAGCTTTAAGTAATTATGTGGTGAAGTCCTATCTGGGCTTGACAATTAGACTGAGACATTGCAGTAGAAGCAAACAAACAAACAAAAAAGCATAATCATAAATAACAGACATTGACTGGGTCTGCCAAAACCTGCAATAAAGAAATCTTGCCTCAAGTCTTATTCCTGGCATATAGATTAAAGAAAAAAAAAAAAAAAAAGGAATCCAGCAGTGTTCAGTATAATTTGAGCTGCCATGCATCATTATTTGTCAGCTAGACTTTTTTTTTTTCCCCATACTTCTCTTGCTGGAGCTCATCTTGATCCCAAAGGTAGAGACAAGTTTCTGAAAGCATACAACCATGGCAGGTCTCAGCCAGCACTTTTGCATGCAGTACAAGTCCTAACACAGAAATGTTAAGAGTGCAATATAGATATCCAAGCTGTTCATCCCTTAGCTGAAAACCACTGCTTTGGTTTTACTGACTGTTGTTGAACTGGGCTTGTAGGTTGCCCAGAAGGGGCTCCTGAGCTCCTCTTTAGGGCTCCTGAGTTCCCCTCTGGCAAATTCTGCCTTATCTCATATGGGTGATGCTTCCCTCTTTGTGTCTGTATAGCCCAGCAGCCAGCCCTCTTTGGTGACAAATGCAGCCCAAAGCTCTGAGTGTGGCTGCTGGGGCTGAGCTGAGAGGGCAGATCCTGTGACTCTCTGTTGGGAAGCAGTCCCGTTATTTCTCAGATAGGAGCCTGTATTCAGCTTCTGCTCAGACTCGTGCTGCAGTTGAGGGAGAACAAAGAATGTCTCACTGACAGAGCAGGTGATGCTGTGAATTGAGACGATAATCTGCAGAGGAGTAGTTGCAATTGTTTGTGCCGATCCTTGGAGAATAAGTGTGAAATTATAAATGAAGATCGCAGTCTGATTTATATATAATTTCTGTAATGTATTTCTATGGTGCTGCAGAGCTAATTATAGATGACTCTAAATATGCCGTTGCAAACTTTTAAAACATTTGTTTTAGTGCTCTTGAGGAAGCCAGTACCAAGTTTAGTAGGCTATACTGAATTACTGACCTAACAAATTATAACCGTGGCCTGCTGTATGGTATTGACATTATGGATTGTAATGTCGTCTTTAGAAGTCATTACAGAATTTAATTCGGGGCATGTTGAACTTTGATATTTACATTGGGTGGGATACCGGTTCCATAATGCACGAGACACATGTTAACCAGTGTGCATAGCAGGCAACTGTTGAAATGTTTTTTGTCAAAGCCATAGTAACTGCCTAGTAAAGTCAAGTCAGCCTTTTTTACCATCTCCTGCTGAGGGAGCGGTAAAGGCAGATGTATGAAGGCTTGCAGGGACTGGCACTTAAAGACCCTGTGCCGTGCAGTGTCTGCTGTGAGGTGGGCTTCCCACACCAGCACTGCTGCTGGTGTGCGATGTGTGTGCTGCTATGTTATGGGTCATTCGGGGGAACTGCTACCTCAGTTGCTGAAGTCAGAGCATCGTCTTGGGCGGCTGCTCAGTGCAGCAGCATGCTGAGACTGTCATGAGGAGGAGCTCTGTATTCTAGGAGAGTTTACGGAGCCAGAGTAAACAGTAATTCTCTGGCTTTTTTCCCAAAGTTTCTCTTTTAAATCCATTCGGGAAGTGTGAGCCTTTCCTGTTCCTTCATACTTTGTGGCATTTTGTTAGCCTCAGAGTCTGATGGAACAGGAAAGCCCTTCCGGAGAAAAACTGATCTGGCAGTGGAGGAAGTTAAGAAATGCACTCTGTGTTGCTTTGTCCTTCATCGAGAGTTATTGTTAGGGAGAAGATGTTCAGATTTCTGTCCCTGTAGTGTGAAGAGAAACCAAACCAAAACAAAGAAATGTCTCCCGTGTTTCTGAGATGAACAGAGTTGATAAAGCCAGCCTACAGTTTTATTTAACTCTGGCTTTTGGGATGGGGAAAACTGTATACTGTCAGCGGAGCTAGAACAATATTGCATTATTTAGGCTTTTGCTGGATAGTAGATCATTCAAAATCTTCTCAGAATGAGAGGTGAGGAATTATTTATGGAACGATCACATGTGGATACTATATCCAGGATGGTAAAAATCTAGGTTGTTTGATAAATTTGGTGATGGTTAGACGTGCCACTCAAATAGGATTTTTCCGAAGTACAAACAAATTAGTTTGTTAAGCTAACACAAATGTTTAACATAATGAAAAATAAAAAATACCTCTCCTACTGGAGAGGTTCTGTGGTTTTGAACATTGAATTTCCTAACGCCTTTGGGCCTGTGTTCCTACTTTGGTGCCATAATGCATGGGGATGTGCTCGCCTGTGAAATCAGCTGCTGAGAAGTTCTGCCATCTTGGGAACATACTTGTTCAAGAAATTAATCTCCTGTTTAATCTGGTTTGATACTGTAACTTAATTTGTTTTGCCGCTGCAATAATTGGCTAAGGTTTGATTATTCATAAGGATAGCTGCAATTGTAGCTCCAGGGCTAATTTCGAGTTCCATAGAAAATTCCAGCTCCTTCAGCTTTTTAATTGACCACGTTATTCTGTTCTTATTTAATTGAGGTGGTAAATAATCCCCTTGAAGAAACTGAGACCACTGAGAGAGATTAAGCCTCTACCAACATGAATAAAAACTTAAAAGGAAAGATAAACACATTAAAAATTAAAAAGCCCTTCAGTATTGAAATAGGTGAATCCTGATCTGTACTGGCACGCAAAGCCAGATTTTCAAATAAATTAATTTGTTTCTGCACATTTTTTGTGAATAGAAAATCATATTTGCTTTAGGAAAAGAAGCAGACATGCCATTTCATCTTTGTTCATGCACAGCGCAAGAGCTGCTGCTATGCAGATCAGTGCTTTGAGTCACTTTTAGAAGATCGTTGGAATTTATAATCCAGAATGAAAAAGAAGTCATTTTTGAATGTCACATATCTGCATGGTGGATTTTTTTTGTTGTTATAAAAGAAGCAGGTTTCATAGCAGGAATACAGACTGTCCTGGAGTCTGTTTTATATGATTTGCTCTATTACTGTCCTCTGAAAAAACAAGCAAACAATCCTAGGATTGTGCTGGAAGCACTGAAAGCCATATTATGGTTTTTTTTTTTTGCTTTTTATGCGGCACATTGGAGTAGCTTCATCCCAGAAGAGAACAGCTTCTTACATTACTCCAGAATAAATGGCGGCATTCTGACAGGATTGCACCCAAGCTGTGTACCACACTCGATGCTGCACAAAACAAAGCAGCCCGCTTTTTACATTGCGCGGTTGCAGTTTAGGGTGTGTCAGCTGGTCCCAGCAGAGGATCGTGGCCAAAATGGCTTTTTTAGGTTTGGCTTTATGCTATGAATTGCTCTGCAAGAGCTCTACAGTGAAAATGAGATGCACAAATTTCTGTAATGCCAGGCATTGGCTTGAGTAAATTAATAACGTAACATCATCCATAATGGAAGAACTTCCTGTGGCTGCGTGGATTGGGATTTCCTTAGTCCCATTAACTAATACCAGAAAGCGTGGTTCAGTGAGTCCAGAAGCAGTGGTATTGGAAAGCAGCTGGTTCACGTACCCAATGATTGTGTCATGGTTTCTGCCCATTTTGAAATAGAATACATTCACTTCAGTCATCTGTGATGAGGCTGTGAGAAGCCTTGTTGGTTTGTCACAAGTGATTCATTTAAAAGACCCTGCAAAAATAAGGGAACGTGGCAAGAAATGGCCTCTATTTAATACAGTTTGCTCACTGGTACCTTGGGAGAGATCATGGGAACCTTGGGAGTGTGGTTTAATTGGATAAAATATTTTTTGCTGAGTACATGTGAAGTTCAGGAAAGACATGTCTAAAATCTCTCGTCCCTCCACGTTCACATGGTGCATATTTAAATCATGCAATTCCTGCACATAAATTAGGTCTTTTGAATAGCGTTTTATAAATAAATAATAATCCCCAAATAGAACTTTAAGCATCCCAATTGTCATCAGAAAGCTGCAGGAGTTGGCTACAGAATGTATCAGTCTGACCTTCTAGCAAGTTCCTGTTTATTTGCTCTCTCCCGGCCATGAGTCTTCTAGCTGGCGTAGCTATCAGACAGTTTCTCATTCTGAGTATCTTCTGTCATCGTCCCTCCTGTCCTGATTTGCAGCCAGCCTCGTTGGCTTTTCTAGGAGGAATTTTTAAGGGTGACCAAGCTCCAGTGGGAAGCTCATCACTAAAATGCCTGATCTAATAAGGGGTACGTGGATCAGAATCACAGTAGGTGACCAGTAACGTAAGCCTCTACCCACACACTGATCTCATTGTTTTTCAAAATAGATTTGTGTGCTCTTCTTGGTTTTTGAAATACCTTTTTTTATTATTATTATTTGGAAAAAAATAAGCTTGCTGATTTGCCTTCTGTTTACTTTCCATAACTTTAAAAGTTTCTTTGAATATGCGAACAGAAATAGCTGTTTCTCAATCCATGTAATTGCTGAAAGAAGCATCAATTTTCTAAGTCTGCCAGGCTTTTCCCCCCTCTAACTCGCAAGCTTTTACCCATTAATAGCGCTTTTTAGAGTTATTCCAGAGTCAGCCCTGCCTGCTTTGAAAGACACACTGCTTCCTACGCTCAATTTTTAAAACTAATTTTATTACACATGATATTTCATTTAAAAAGAAGTGAGACACTGACTAAAAAGACATCAGACATATTGAGAGATCACTTAGGCTGCAGAGTCAACCACTTAAAGGCTAGGAAATGCTAGAAAAATCTTGGTTTCCTTATGCATTTTGAGAATAAGAACAAGTATTCTCTGTGTTGTTTTTTTTTTTTTACTACTTATGTGCAGATTGAGAATTTCTGGTGGGTGATTTTGTCCAGACAAGGCTGTATTTACACAGCTCTGGTAGAAACAATTTGGTTGTGTTGAAATGCACAGGTATTGCTGCAAGCAGGAAGGCGTTAGATCATCCCATGTGTAAGAAGTAGCTGATATTTTTGAGTGAGTGTAGGACATGTTTTGGGAAACAGCTTTGGCTCACATTCATCTTCTTTGCAGAGATATGCCTTATTTCAGAAATTGCAACTTCATTAGAGGAAATTGGTGAAATTACCCTTTCTGCTACTTCAAGAATCAAAACAAGCAATGATCCCCAGCCCAGGCAGTCATCCGGCATGGTTATTTTCATTCTTAGTGGTTAAAGTTGGGCAAAGAATGGAGGAGCTGACATCTCTTTTAATGGAAAGGACTGGCCAACTGCATGCAGTACTGCTGCGTGTCTGTTAGAGAGGAGCAGATTTAAGCCAGTCTGCCTGGTGTGTACCATGTTGGTTGTGCCCATAGGTGCTGGCTGCCCTTGTGATGCTTGTAAATGCAGTGATAGGGAAATTACTGCATGTTTTAGTGGCTTGGGTGTCTCAGCGGCATTGTTATGCAGATCCACAAATGGTTGAATCCTAATTTGCCAAAATTGCTTGTCAGTCCTTTGGTACTTTTTCCAAGATGCATTTTGGTTACCTTCAAGAAGACAAACTGCCTCTTGAAAAGCCATCAAATATTAGCATGCTGCTGCTGGAGGAGAAGTACTTACGGTAATTATGCTCTAGAGAATGAAACTTGGAACAAACGTTCGTGGAGGAGAGAACAGAAGATTGCACTAAAACTACCTGCTAAATAAGGAAACAGCATTAGACAACAGGGCGAGCTTGCTGCTTTGCAGTTAGCTCTACATACTAGAAGAAAGTATAAACAGGAGAAAGAAGGCAGTGCCCTGGGATGAGATAAAAATGGCTTTTTTGTGTGTGTGCTGTCAACAAATGGAGACGACTCACAAGGTGCTCTGCAGTGCAGCAGTAGAACGCCGTAGAGAGCAGCAGAACCAACTGTGAGACTGCAGTGAGTCCCTTCTGAGAAAAGTGTGTTCTGAACTGTAATTCAAATGAGACCTAATCACTACGTGTCCGTTGTCACCAGGTCTGCTGCTGAACTCTGCCTGTTCTGTGTGCCTTCTCATGCCCCAAGCAGCTGGCTCCTGCAGGAGAGAGCAGTTGATAATTAAGGCTTGAGCATGGTGTAGGGCAGAATATTTTGGGAAACGTGGCTTGGCAAGAGCTCAAGGTCTTCAGACAAGTTGCCGTTCACTTCTTCTTTGTTTTGTTTGTGGAATGAACCGCATTTCCTCATTCAGTGTAAATTCTGGTTTTAAGTTCAGCTGCCAAGACTAGAAGAATTTTAGACATACGCATGCAAATACATTAATAAAAATAATTCCCCAGATGTATCTAGAGATTTATAAAATAATAATGAAGATTATGCATTCAGATAAGTAGAAGATGAATGTAAATTAAATCTTTAGAGATTCACCCACCAATTCTGATCAGGTTTTTTCTTGTTGGTTTTTTTTTTTTTTTTTTTTTTTTACTTTATCCATTATTTTTGCATGTTCTCAGCATTAATAATTGTCACTTGTATAAAATATTATATTCACAAGGTAAGGAGCAATGAGACAACAGCAGGTGAAGTGCTGTAGGCTACAGGAGAACGGAGTGAGTGTTCTCCAACAAGGAGAATTGCTTGTGTGCTATTGCAGCATGGGGAGGACATCCTCCTCTCCCACTGTTTATGTACTTCATCCTCCTTGAGAGGAACAAAGTATCAAGGATTCAACCCACAAGTCTTTTCTTTGTGTGTTCAACTTACCTTGTTTATGTATGATGTTGACAGAGCCCAAAACTGTCTGTCTCCTTTGGGATGAACCTCCTCTGCAACTTCTGGAGTGTCAAGACCTACTGAATAGCCCACTTTTGGACTAATATATAACAAATTGTTCTCTTATCTGTCCCTTGGGATTTTAAGCAAAACTGCATTGGTTGGAATGATGAGAAGTCAAGGATTTAGCTATAGATAATTAAGATTATTTTAGATGTATAGATTAGAATTAGAAAGGGTTTTCTAGATCCTGTTTAGTGCATGTATTATTTTCACATTTAGAAAAACATCAAACTTCATTTTAAAAAGTGACTTTTGCTTTCAATATCTACAGTAACATAGTTCTAAATATTGCCTATAATTATTAATGGGGAAATTATGTAGCTCCATTCTTATTTCTTTTTATACTGAATAACTCATTTTGTCTCTACTGATGCTAGAGTAGATATATTTACAGGTGAAAATGGTACTGCTTTTAGCTTTCCTTTTGTTGCTGTGTGAAAACCAAGCTCTTTTAGTTTCCTTGAATGAGAGCGTACTCACAGCTCTCTGCTCCCATGTGAAGCCCTTCCCATACCTCTTTCATGTTGCATTCAGCTCTGAGGACTGGTGAGATACGGAGGATGCTGTGTCAATTCTGGCTTATGTAGTTCATCAAAATTCGAGCAAGCTTCAAAGCTTTGTGCACGAAGAAAAAATGTATCAACTTAGGTAGATATGATCTGGCTGGCAAGATCTCATACTGTCTCTTTCTTTTTTGTGTTTTACCTCCGTGTTACTATGCTCCTTTCATCATACAATCTAAAGCTTTGCCTATAAGGCTGATGCACCTACAGCTGCATTGGTCAGAGCTCCTCCTTCCCATTTTCTGAGATGCAGATGTTTTAGTTTTTCTCCAGTCTTCAGGTTTGATATGGAGTATATGCAAGACCAGGATGATTTATTTAAAAATCCTCTGAGATTTTCATCCAGTTATAGCAGATATGTTAACAAAACCAGTGATCCTGAGGTATTTTGTATCTTGGGGAGAAATCTTGGCAATGTCTTCTGATGCTCTTTCAGTTTGAAATCTCCAAAACCAAACCTTAGACCATGATTACATTAAGTGCCTTCATTTCCAAAAGTTAATTCACGACTTTTCAGCTGTCATTGTTAGTGTCTGAAGCATCATGTTTTAGCTGGAGTCTCCTGTTGGAAGCTAGCCTAAATTACAGGTTTTCCAGTTTAGTAATGTGTTGCCAGGGCCCAAGCTGGAAGAACTGGAAGGAAATACACGTTGTTCTGCTGTACAGATCTCAGTTGCTGATCCTTTTGCCTTTTCAGCCGGTGATCCTTCTGCCTCATTCCTCCATAGAAGTCGCAGATATGTGCGTAGGACCTGTACTGATACCTTGAAACTGTGTGTACTTTGCAGGGAGCAAAGCAATTCCAAGTTTCTAATCTCGCTTTTGTTAAATTTAAATATATTAAAAATATTTATTGCTTTAATATAAGAAAGCCAAAAGCTTTGGGCTATTAACACTAATTAAAAGTGCAGTCTGCAAACTCCTCCACAAAAAAAGCTAGCCAGAAAGAAAACCATTCCAGAACAGTGCAGTTCTGCCAAAACCGCCCTCATCTGATGAAGTCTCTTCTAAAAACGTATATCCAAACCCATAAATGTGTTGGCATTATTTTAGATGCATCAATCTAATGTGGTGTAAATAGAACATTACTTCCATAGCAGAAGTTAAGGGTTTTGCTCTTGCTTTGTCTTGGAGAAATCTCACTCAGTGAGCAGTTTCCCTGAGCAGCAGCTGGGGCTCAGGGCTCTGCCCATGGGTGTGAGCAGGGAGGGAACCCCCTGCTGCAGCTCTGTGCTCCATGAGGAGCTCTGCTAAAAATAACATGCTTTGCTTGCTTCAAAAGCAGAGCTGTAGTGCTGGTCCTTAGCCTCCTCTATCCCTTGTCAGCATGAAGTAAGGACGCAGGAACATCACCCCCAGAACGTGATATGGTCCGTTCTAGGAAGGCGTTTAATCATCATAATCACACATCATTGTGACTTTTCATTTGAAACTGGGAGCTTTTTAATAGAAATGCTGCTTTTTTATCTGCTGTTTAAAACTTCAATTCAGTGTACTTTTCATTGTGGCTCTAAAGCTAAAAATTGCCAGGTTATTCTCAGTTATGTGAATAAAAATCAGTCAAGTACCATTATGAAGGCTGCCTACAATATGCTTTTGTATTTTCTTTGCAAGCAGATCCTCCCTCGCCTGTTTCCTTTCTTGAATACTGGCCGCACCTCATCAGTTTCCCCTCTCCTCCTGTGGTTATTCATTTGTGTGCATGCCGAGAGCAGCTCTGCGAGAACAAGTTGAGCAGAAGCAAACTGATCCCAGCCCTCAGAGGTGCTGGTGACCATGCAGCACTGCTGTCAGCTGTCTGAAAAGGAAGGCTTGGGATGAGAAACACCCAGCTGCAAGCACCAAGGGCACTTGTGTTGCTCCGAGTGTGGGAGAACAGCTCTTGTGGGGGCTGGGCAGTTTGCTGTGATGAAGGCAGGTGGGGAATCTTTACTGCTGAGCTCTCTTCTGCTTCCTGACAATTTCTTTGGCCCTAAGAGTTGTGAAAACTGCATTGGTTTCTAGACTGGTTAGGCACCATCTGCACGTCCGAGTAAAAGAAATTTTCCTTAATGAAGCAGTGAAGAGCTATATGAATAGGTATAGAAGACTTGTTTTGCTTTCATCATTAAAAGGATACTTAGCATGAAAATTCCTTCTCATTTTTTTCCATAATAGCCCAGTGCTTCAAATAATTGGCAGATGGTTTTCCCTGTACTGGAAAATGTTGCTGTTTATAAGTCTGCAGGGATAATTGAGAGACTGAGGGTTATTAAGATGGCAGAAAATTTTCAGTTGGTCTTACGGTTCTGTAGGAGCACCGCAAGGGCCTTGCAGTAGGGATGTTGTGTAACTTGGCATGTGAGGAAGGACCAGCAGCACAGAAACCTAGCAAGGTATTTGGAGCTGATTCCCAGAGCAGCCTAGATGATTTGAAATACTAGTTCTGGCCTTGCAGAGGCTGAGGTCCTCCAACTATTTTTGAGTTAGGAACAGATAGTGATCACCAAGATAAAGCCTAGCTCAGAATGAAGCTTGCAGATAGAATGACTACTTTATACCCACAATAAACTGTTTGAGTGTTTTAAAAAAATAATAAATAAAAAATCCAGGTCCTGTAAAGCAAACTCCTTGAAATGGTTTCCCTGAGGGAGATGTCCACCATCTGGTTGCAGCTGATTGTAGTTGTACATCACTTTCCTCTTTGTCTGAGGAATGGAATAGATAGTAGTAGCTGCTTCGTATCTCTCTGTGGAGAGCATCACGTATGAGGAGCTGTAAGAGGTCTGGTGGCTTTGGGCCAGGTTGGTGAGTTAGAGTATTAATCTAATGCTTTCCAATGGCTCATTAAAAAGGGTAAGTAGGAAGGGAATTAAGTACTTTGGACTTGTGAAGGGCAACTTTATGCAGACAAGGAGAGATTGTCAGGGAGTGATTTACTGTTGACTTCTGATGCCTTGTAACTGAGTTGTGTATTGGCAGGAAGAAGCATGCAGGCAGATTCCTTAGAGCCTGCCTTTCTTGAGGAAGAAACAGCTTACAAACTGTGCAATGGCACTTCCAGGAAAATGCAGCTCTACCTTAGGTCAGCTCCAGTTAATGTCACTGACATACCTGTTGTTTGATCCTGTAGCTATCAATGCAGGTTTCTTTTCAATCTTTCCTCTTTTAAAGCTTCCCTTTGGTATAAAGAAGCTAATTCTTAATGATGAAGGGGAAAAAATATATTTTTAATGGGAGGATTATATACACCTATGAAAGCAGCCTTTCTAATTAGTGCAGAATATTCTCTCTGATTGTGGAGAATTTCAGTCCTGAAGCAATTTGACTGTGGCTGATCTATAAACGCATTGTCAAGTGTCTGATACCTGAATGAGGTTTATGCTATAAATGGTTGTAAATTACTGAGTTTGTCTACATATTTAGTCTGAATGTGGAGGGCCAGATATTTATTTTGCATATCTTCTAATTGTTCCAGATCTCATTTGAAGTTTGACCTCAATATTTTTTTTCTATCACATTGTGACAAAATTATAGTCGCTTGTGTTTTTATTTTAAATAACACTTAAAAAATGTAGAATAATAATAAAGATAATGTAGAATAGAATAATTTTTTCTCGTTAAAGGAATCTTCACTGTTTCCATGTGCAGAAAATGTTTAATATAGAGAAATGGAATCCCTCTATATTAAAGAAACATTTCATTGTGATTAACTGTTCCCAACAGAAGATGCTGTTTAAGTTTCTTTGGGAAGTTTGTTGCAAGAAAATGCTGATTTCCCTTGAAAACTGTTTCCAGATGTTGCCATGTGGAAGCATTAAGTGGTGCTTGTTTACAAAGTGGTCTTAGTTTTTCAAAGTTTATTTTGCCAGGATGGTGTAATTCAAACTTCGAATGCAGAGCTTTTTATCTGCACATAATTTATAAGTTAGACTGGTAATATTTAGAAGAATTACCTAAGCTTTCAGGCTCACAGCTTTTTTGGATTGAATCTGTAAGCAGCAGGTTCCAAAACTATGTGAAAATTGAATTTTCAAGTCAGTTAATTGAACATCAGTTAGACTGTACCCTGCCCTGTGACGGCTATGGCAACACAGCGTCATAAAGTGAACCAGAGGTGTTGCAGCACGAGGAATGTCAAAATGGAGATTGGACAAGTGGAGGCTCAAGCACTGCGTGATGGTTCAACCAAAAGGAGCACTCTGAGCAAAGTGGAATTATTTTTGTTCAGGATATAAATGAAGTAATTACATATCTACTCTAACCCGTGCAGCTGTTGCAACGCACACCCACTTTTGCTATGTCTCCTTGACATAGTTTTTGTGAAATTCTGTAGGACACTTGATCCCACTCTCAGACTTCCGTGCCATTGAGGGCTATTTAGCAGAGCTCTCCAGCAAGGTCGGTGAGGAATCCTGCTCCGTAGCTGGCTCTACGTCACCAGCAAGATCCCAAGATACAGTGATTCACTCGACATCATTCTGGGCAGTTTAAAATAGGAGTGAGCCAGATCCTCCACTGGTACAAATTGGTGTTACTATATTAAATTCAGACGGGCCTAATTATAAGTACTTAAGCAGTTACTGAAGGTTGCACAATCTATTGCTTTTGTTGAGTGTGCTCACCCATAAAAGTGAGGTTGTGCAACTGAGCCCTATATGAATACGTCTCTGTCTCAGCTGCTAATTGAAAACAAACAGAGTAGGATTAATAATTCACTTCTCAGGAATTTCTGTATCATAAATTATGAGGGGAATCTACCAGTTGCATTAAGAAAGATTATTCTGTTGCAAGATTCATAAGTCCCAATGGCAGTGACTGGAGGTCGCTAAACAGGGAGAAATCGGACTTGTGCAGGGTTTTGTTTTTCTCAGTTGCTATGGCTTTCAGGCCTCCTGCAGCATAGAAAGCATTTCCCAAGCCAATACAGAGGAATTTGGTAGCAAAACTACTGTTGACGTGAACAGGGGAGGACAGACTGTTTTGACGCACAGGAAATGTGGCACTTTTCTGTCTGGTACCTGTGCTTTTCAGTTTAAAGACTGTCTGTGTTTTGTAATAGGGGCTTAGGAAACTGTCTTTTCTGTCTCTGGGGAGGAAGTTGCATTCTGTCTTCTTAATTAGTTGGTTGGAAGATGAAAGCAGGTGCCCCGGGGGCAGGGGATTCCAGGAGGTTTGGAATTTTTGAACCAAGGAACTTCTAAGCAATGGCACATTATGAATTCTGATTTATCTGGGCCTCGCTGAATGCTGCCATCAAAGACATTTACGTGGATGCATATCCTGCTCCCATCTACTTAGATGCTGTACTCTGTGCTCTAAAGTACCATGCTACTGATTCTGCAGTCCTGACCATACATATAGAAAGCAATTATGGAGACAAGTCCATTCCTTTTGGATATCTGATGGTGGCTGAGACCTTGGACTTTGTTTTCCTGTGGCTTCCGTGATCACTGCCTAGAAAAGAGTCCTCAAAAATTAAATTCTCTTTTCAAATTGGAGTATAAAGAAAGATATGTGGAGGATTTTAAAATCTGCTCTGAGAGTTAATACAGCAGAGAGGTAAATGCACAGAGAGGCCAGAAGATAGATACTTGGTCCAGCCTTCCTGATAGCTATCCCAGTTGGTACTGTTTAAGCAGCCCTAGAAAGTTCCACTCTTCTGCTCTTCTTCTACAGCTGTTCATCATGGGTGTCAGGTCCAAGAACTGTTGCACTTTCCGTAAGCAGGTGGGTGGGGTGCAACTGACTTGCAGGCAGGAGTCAGGACCTGGACCAACTATGTGCCCCCTCAGCTGGAGCATTGGGTTGGGACCTCTTGGGCAAGCAGAGCCCAAACACTGCAGCCTGTAGTGGGTAGTCAGCTTGCTGCTATTCATCCTGTGTGGCTCACCATCTGTAAGGTCCATTTTTCTTAGGTATCTATTTATCTGGTATTAGAAACTGTTTTTAGTGTTTGTCATTTCTTTCAATATACAACATTTTAGATTCATGGCATGCAATGAGTATACCTGTATCTTCTGTAGAACAATTCATTGTGATCCAGAGACTACTTTGGGGCACGAGTATTGTTTGCGGTGCTACATATAACCCCTGGCCTTTCATCCAGAAACGCCACGCTCCCGTTTGGTGACAGCAAAATGATGTATGTTTGCTCTTTAGTGCGCGGTCTGTAACACTTGTCTCCACGATCTGTTCTGTGCAGCACATTTTACTGTGCATAGTTCCTGTTGCTGGATTTGCATTGTGTCACTGCCTTGCCTCAGGACAAACCTGAATGCAGCACTGCCATAAGTCATGATTTTCAGTTCTGAAATTTCTGAATGTCCTTCCATATCCATCTATCCATCTATGTATCTATAGTTATAGACATTCCTCGTGCAATTATCTCCCTGACAGTGGGAGTTATTTGGACTGCTGTACATGAAGGGCCTTTCTGCACTCAGACTATTGAGCTCTACCCTGAGTCCTTTGTGGCTGTTGTGTGGAAGAAAGATAATGTAGAAGAGGAATGTAGGTATGGAGTAAGACCTTGGAGTATACGCATTGCATGCCATGAAACTAAAATGTTGTATATTGAAAGAACTGACAGGGTTCAAACTGGACATGAAAGTTGAGTTCATGAAACCTGAAGTGCTCCAGCTGCGTCAGGTGTGCTTGTATGCACATGCCATGGGTATTGGTGTATTTTGGGTGATTTGCTAAGGGGACCTATAAAATACTAACTTTTATAACCCTGCCTATTCTTCTTTCTAATCCCTATAAATTCTCACCCCTTCTTCTGTTTCAAGCAAGCATGAGCCAAAAAATTAAAAAATAAAAAAATCTCCTCAACAGGATAGACAGAGGAAAAAAATAAACAAACAACTGCTCATGGAATTTCATCTGGTACTATACAGGAGAGAACTGCGATGGAGGGAGGAATGTTATAGATGTATAGTCACATCGTAGAGCTCATATCTTGTTAGACAGTAAATGCCTACCAGAGCTTTGCAGCTGTGGTTCCTGTAAAATGAAAAAGAAATAAGGATACAAAGTATTCCATGGCAAAATGGAGGTTGGTGGCCCTGCATGTGGCAGGAGGGTTGGAGATTCATGATCCTTGAGGTCCCTTCCAACCCTGGCCATTCTGTTATTCTGTGTGATTCTGATTCTGTGAAAATAGTATGTCACTCAGAAAATCTTTTTTCTTCCCCTTGAAATTAAAAAATGAAATGGTTCTGATAGCATGGAGCTATCACATTCTCTGCACAGCATTTGCAATTACTGCTGGAAGACTGAAGCACACTGAACTGGTGTAGCTCTAACTGTAGCATGGTCCCATTCTCACTGAAGTACGTTTAAACTATATTTAGTATGTAATTGAGCTGTTCTAACATGGGCTATTAGTCCAAATACTAGTGTAAATGAGGCAGAGAGTATTAAGATGCGCTTAAAGATTGTCAAGCAATGCCAAAGAGATCAGACAGTCTTGCTGTGCCTTGTGAAATGGTTCGTATTGCTGGGGGAAAACCAAACCTGTGTAACATTGTGTGGATGTGCATGCTGGTGGGGAACCACGTTCCCCTGTCTCCTTCATGCTTCCTCCTCCCGAATGCTCTGTGTCCACAAAGGTGAGGGCACTGAAGCAAGAACTAGCATGGAACCATCAGAAAAGGTTCTGCCACAGAATGAGGCTGGAGGGGTAGAGATGTTGGTGGAAGAGCCAATGCTTTGTGCCCATTCTGGGGCGAGCACCCTGCTATACTGGCCCTGCTGTAGAGCATAGCAGACCTGGGACTTGGTCCTGTCCTTCCCGTGCTGCCAGGGCGATGCAGAGCTGATAAGCCCCTGGTGACAGGAGATGGTACGCATGGGCAGGGAAGGACAGGAAAGTGCCAAACAGAAGGTGTCGTCACGTGCCAGTTTCGTTCCAAGTAAAGCATGTTGTGTATAACCCAGACCTGGACAGATGATAAAATGCTTGTCAGAAGTACGTGTTTTTTGTTAAGCATTGCAAAGTTCCTGGAACATGCTAGCACTGTGTCTGTGGCGCTTACAGAGCTGTATATGGACTATTCAAAATGTTCTGACCATAATACAGTAAGTTTTATATTCCAGCGACAGGATTTTCTGTTTTATAGCATTTTTTCATGCTGTGACAAGCATCAAAAACCTAAAATTATATTAAAACGAATAATTTAAAAGTACAGCAATATTTTGTGATTCAAGAAGTAAGCTTGACTAATGTAGCTTCTACAAATTCTATGTATCATGAGACACATATTGCATATTTGAGCAAACTCAGTTATATATCTGAGACTTGTGGTGCTTATAGAATAGACTAAGTGCAATACAGTATGCCTTGAAGCTGTCCTCAGTTTGGACAGAAGTCACTGCAGACAGGTGAACCCCTGATATGGAAGATAGGGCAGTGTTTTTTTTACTAATATAATAATCATGTGTTGCAATTTTTCCTTCTAGGAGACAGAGCTGCTCGATATCAGTCTTGTCAAAGATGCCAGATGCGGAAAACATGCCAGAGCTCCCAAGGTAGGCATTTCTGCTGTATGACTACCTGTTGCATTGATTACCTAGGTAAAACAGAATGTGAATTACATGCAAGATTTTTTTTAAAAACACTCCTTTAGATAATAAGAAATGTTTTGTCTTTGCTTCATTTATCGTAGCTGCTGATGAGAAGTGTTGTGATGGTTGTGCTATTGTTACTGATGCTGTATTTAGAATGCTGATGGAACAGTGGGTGAACAGAACTGCTGGTTTGTCTGCCGCTGTGGTTTAAACTTGCTTAAGTTTCCAGTTTCCCTGATGGCCAGGAGCTGATGGTTGTGCAGCTCCATTTGGTATTGCTTATTTTCTTCCTTGAGTGCCTCTTGAGGACAGAAAGAGGATTTTTTTAATTATTAAACTGTTCTCAGAGAGGTCAGGATATCAGTTCCCTTAGGCCCTCTCTGATACATTGCACACTTATCTGCCATCTTTAAAGACAGTAAGTTGTAGATATGTGTTCTCTGTGGTGTTTTCATTTGGACAGAAGCGACACATAAAAGAGAAAAAAAGGAAAAACAACAGTGGAGTGCACAGCTCTGGAAGCAAGAGTGTGCCTTGGGGCATCGCAGGAATGATGAGGAGAAAAGGAGATCTCTATAGAGTCCTGACAGTATGGCCTTTCTGCTCCTTACCTGCAAGCCTGTGAGCTTGCAACAGCCCAAAGCAATCCTTCTCCTGCCTCCATCCCTGGGAGGAACACGACTAAATCTCTGGTCTGCCAGCTATACCTGAGCCTGCCATTGTGCTCCTTGCACCCAGCCCCAGGCCAGGGGACAGCCCTGCGGGCTCCTCAGTGTGTGAGGTACACCATGGCAGTGGGAAAGGTTGCTTCTTTGTGCCAGAATGTAACTGCAGTTATCTCTGAACAGACTATTCACATCTGGTTTGCAGAGTTTTTCATGTAATGTTGGCAGCATTCTAAAGGCTGAGTTATAATTGAAATGCAGCAGAAGTACTTTATGACATCCACATTAATACCAAGTGAGTTCACCATGATTAATGGTTCTACGATGAATAGCAATAAAGTATTAACAATGGCTAGAACATTATTTTAAAATGCTACCCGCTTTACAGAAGACATTCATGTTCTTCTAACAAAATGTTTTTAGCCAAAATTTATGTATAGCTATTGCCTTGGTGACTTTTATTTATTAGGTTATATAAAGGCTGTTTTTGTTGCCACACGTTATGGATTGACAGCAGTGGTGTTAAATGAAGGGTATGAGAAAATCCTGACTTTTAGGGTGGTGAAATGCACCACCTGTGTGAATGAGTTTGCTTTTTGTCATAGATTTATGTGTGGGCAGAATGGAAACAGCACCTGGGTTGGCCGCTGATAGAATTTTGCAAGTGATGTGAAGCAAAAGGCTCATTTTGGGGCCAGTTGTGCCTGTTTTGCTTTGAGCTGTGAGGTGAGGCTCAGCAAAAGAGTGAGTGTTATTGAAGCCCTGCTCGTGTCTCACACACAGAAGACACAGCTCTTGCAGCAGCAGGAAGGCTTGGCCTTAAGTCAATCACTGGCAGCTTGTGACAGCATGGAGGTTTCTAGGAATAGCTTGGTATAGTGGCTTAAGAGAGCAGCATCACTTCTGTGTGCTACTTGCCAAAGTTCCAGGTTTTAGAGACTCATCCACAGCTGTACTTTCAGATGGAGCAGCCCTGGCACTCAGGTGAGCATAAACACCGAATGATGTTTCTGGGTGATTTCTGTATGTGAAAGCAAAGCTGTCTCCATTAGCATACAAAAAGGTCATTCATGATCTGCTCACCGTACAGTAAAAGTACAGCGTATATGATGATTGTGTTGTGATAATGAATCTGAGCTGTATCCAGCATGGTGGGTCTCTTGGGATCTACTAATACCTGCTGAGCATCTTGCCTTGTGTAAAGTATGGTATCCAGCATAACTTGCAGACAAGGCACAGAGTTTTAGCTGCCAGAAAAAAATACTTCTTGCTGCTGTGGTACCACTTCACACATTTCATAGCCATCTCAGAAGTTATCTTACATTGTCTGGTGGGATCATCATTGACAGCAGAACTTGCTTCCTTTATTTGCCTTTCCAGATAGAATGGACAGTGTGTTGTTTTGCACTGGCACAGCTTTCACTGTACAAGAGATTTAGGCAATCTTCTATAAATTCCTCTGCCAGCCCCCCACTCTCATACTATTGTACAGTTTTTATACTATGTTAGGGGAGTTCTGCCAGTTTGTGCCGATTTTTCCATCTATTTTCAGAGTTTTAAGAGGGAGTGGATTCCATATGTGGGTTGTCATTAAAAACTTGAGAAGTTCGTGGGAATCTTTCAACCTTATTTAGTGTATTTCTGATACAGTGTTACCTTTTGATAGAAGTGTCATCTTTAATAAGCTTTGACTTTTCTATTAAACATAAAACTAGCAATTCTTTTTTATTTTTCTAGCAAACTAAATTTAGTGTGATTAACAACACTCATAGCAAACTACCTAAACTGTAGAGGTACACTGCATCAGCAGACCATCAGCAAATAGTGATTTTAAAGGACTATAAGTAGCCCTTGTTACCAAAAATACTTTCTTCCTCTTCACCATCTGGAATATACACTTCTTTGCCATAAGTCACTGTATCCACCAGTGGGAACATTTCTTTGGTTAGCTTCATGAACGCACCAAAGTTTTGTTCTTTTTGATGGCTAGAAACCGGAGTCTGTTCTCATGCTGCATTCAGGGTACCTACTTTACAGCTGTTGGCATTGCTAATTTCTGAAAAGCAGAGAAATACAAAGGGTTTTTCAGACTGCTTCTCTTTTAGCCTTGTTGGTTGGCATTTAATTTTCACAATATTTTTCCATAAATCAAGACAAATTTTCTGATCGTTGTGTCTTCTAGTCACTACTGTAAGCAAAACTAAATACTTTTTCATTCTGGAGAAATTTTCCTCAATTAAACAGCCAAATGCTTTATTCTTGTTTAGGAGGCATTGTACTCTGTTTGATCCTATTTCACACTGTTCCTAAATAGTTATAGTTACCCAGGCAGTCAGACTGAAACCCGTTAGAATAGCCCAGCTCTAGATGATGGCCCTGGAGCCAAGGTCATAATCTTAAAAGTGGAGAGTAATGATTATCTGCGCTATCGCATTCAGGGGTCCTGCAATGTATCTGTGGCTGTCGCACTTCAGCTTCTTTTGCTGGAAGGGGGCTTTGTGCTCATCCCTCTAGAACACTCTAGAATCCTTCTAGAAAGCTAGGGAAGGTGAGACAAATCCAGGAAGCTTAAGGAAGTTGCCATCCTGCCTACTTTGGATGCCCAGCTGAAGGAAGTAGAAGGCACAGTGGTTTTACAGCAAAGAAAGTGTGGCATGAAGAGTAACGTATATGTATAATGAAGAGTATATGGAAATAAGCCTCTTACCTAGAAATGTAGTTAGCTAATGATGAAGTGATATCTTTAGTAGGTACCTAAGCACGTAATAGCTGGGGGATGCGAAGGTTGTCCTCCAACCCCTAGATTAATAAATAGTGTACTCAGGTGACCCTTGTGTTACCGAGAAACTTCAACATTACCTTCTTTTTTTCACATCTTGTCAGCAATAAATTCTTCTGTCTTCAGCTGCTGTTTGCAGGAAGAATAACAGTTCTCCATCCCACTGCAGTATACATGCAAAGGCATATTCTTTGGAAGAAGGGCAAATCATAGGCAGTACTGAACACAGCTGCAGATCTCTAAATGTAAAGATAAATGAAAGTAATGGTCTAAAGAGAACCAATTGTGTTTTAGAAAAAAATGCCTGAATTCAATGTACAGTGAAATTTATAAAGTAGTGAGGGAATTATAAGATGATTATCAGAACTTAGTCTTTTTAGTAAGCATTAGAATCATTTAAGAATGGAGGAAGAGAAATTTTGAGAGTAGGAGATTAATATGCAGTTCATTTCTTCTTTTGGAAGATGTGACCACACATAAATTCAGCAGAGCCTTTTGGAAACACGGCATGCTTTTTGTCACAGGACAACATCAGCAGAGGTAGAGCATCAGGATGCTGAGAGCTCCCATTGTTTGTACTTATAAATGCAGAAGGCCATGTGGAAACCATTAGTTGCGATGAAGCAATTATTTATTTCCTTTTATTCACACATTACCTGGTAGCACTCGCTCCAGCTTTCTTTCCTTTGGTGTGCAGACTAATGAAGACTAGCAATTCCTATTGTAAAGTTTAATGAAGTGGTCTGCAAAATAAAATAACACAAACACTGCAGAAAAACATATGTTTTTTTACAGTGAGACACACAAGTAGATCTGATCATGCACACAGCTCTATGAGGCATGGACGTGCCACTCAGAAGAATGTCTGTAATCTTAAAATCGAGATGTAGCATTAACCCTTGGTGAAAGGTTAGGCAGGGAAAATGGGTCTGCAGCAGCACGCTCACAGGACTGTGAAATTCACACTTCTTACTATCTTGTATTTACTTTAGCCTGTAACAGTTTCTATGGAAACTAAAATCGTAATGCAGCCGTGCAAGTGTTTTTGGTAGCAAGAAGAAATATCGGGATGGGTTGGCACGAGTGAGGAAATAACCCCATGGCAAATGTTCACATTTAAAACTTTAGATGCGTTTGATCAGTATGTTTTCCCTCAAAAAAATCATAAATCATTCATCAGGAGATAAATTGATTTAAATGACATATGCTCTGAAACCTGCAGGAGAGGAAATTATGAATGATGGGATTGCACTCATGCCAAAATGTTTTCAGTGCACAGTCCCCAGTTTGAAAAACACTCTCTGCTCCCCGGCCCCAAATATTCTCACTTAATAGAGGATACTCTACAGAGGAAAATAATGAAGCCTCCCTAATACAGGAAATTTACCAAAGCCTCAATTACTACAGTACTGTCAGCCTCTGCACGTGGTGGATTTGCCTGAAATCCTGAGCTAGAGTGCAACGACTTCAGGATTACCTCACCTTCAATTTAAAAAATACATGCATCTTCCTCACTGCAAAGAGCTGGCTGATTGGTGACATGTTTGAGAGAAAAACTCAACTCCCTGAACTAGTCTCAAAAACTAACAACAAAATCTAAATTATGCAGCAGAAAATCTGGAGGTTTTCAGGGAAATTAGGTCTTTCTTTGAATGCTTACAGCTATCAAGACTGCTGCCTTGCAGTGCCTACTTCTGTGATCATTGCTCTGACTTCGAATCAGGAGGATTTTGCTGGGTTTTGAGCAGAACTAGTGCAGGTGAGCAGGAAGTAAGGCTGCTGCCTGGTGTGTTGCTAATCACTATCTATTTATTTCTCATCTTTCAAACCTGCTGCGCGAATTTACAAATGTGAGGGGAGAACTCTTGAACCCACTTAAAGCACATATACACAAATAAATAAATTACAGATGCAAATAAAGTATATTACAGATTGATTTACATTGGAATAAGGCTATAACTTGTTACTTATGAGTACAATGACAGGAAACCTAATTCAGTTAATTGATTTGTTTCTGGTATCTAACTTAAATTTTAGCTAGCAGACATTTTATGGTCAGGTTTTTTTCTTTTTTTTGTCTTTCTTTTTCTATCAGAACAAAGAGGCTTCCATCGTGAGCACATTTGAAAGCTGTACAGATATTCATTACTTTGTGATAAGGTCTGAGCTGAGGCAAGTATGCTGTGTTTAATAATCTTCACGATTAGAGTGCCTCTGGAGAATGACAGATAAATATAGGCTTTTCTTTTTTCCTTTTCTTTTTTGTGGTCCACTCAGTAAATTCCTGAGAAAATCCCCTTGCTGCCTGCATGGGTTGCAGGACCTCTCAGAGAGGTGCAGCCCTGGCCTTTGTGGCACACACTGTCTGTTGCTCTGCCTGACTCAAATGCTGCTGTTTCTGTTATTTTTATCTACTGATAAATGCATGTCACTTTTCCTTCAATAACCTTGGCATTAAATTAGGAACTCTAATGTAAATTATGCCTAAGCAGTGCTCTATTTCTGCAAAAATCAAATACAAATGGAACACAAAACTCAACAAAAACGGGGTATGCATGCAGCTCACCTGCTTCCCAGTCACTTCAGGTGTAGCAATGACATCCTCAAACATCCCTTCCCAGTTTGTTCACCATCACTACTTCTTACATAACGGAGAGTATATTATTATATCAACATTTTCTCGAGTTGAGCTTAATTAAGGAAAGTTAAGATGGATTTATGTGGATGATATTAGCACGGTGTTCATGTGGGCACAGCTGTAAGGCAGAGAAGCGGAAGCAGCAGAGATGCTGCAGACACCACGGGAGCCGTGACCATGTGTGTCCTCCTGGCCTGGCTCCCAGAGTGCTTGGCATCACTGTTCCACCACAGCCAGTAGGCTCCTATAGCAGCTGGCATCTTTCCTGCCACATCTCCCCTGCCAGGGCCAACTGCCTCTGCAGAAAGTGTCTCACTGCTGCCCATGGCTAGGATGCTCTAGATTTTTTTTTTTTTTTTTTGGAAGCTAACCTCTTTGGGGAAGTGTTGCATCTCCAGAAATAAAGTTGTCAGTGATGCTATCCTGGGAGCTTGGACAGGAGATTCTCACTTCTTGATCACCTAGAAAAACAGCATCATTGGAAACAACATTCATGGAATTGTGGAAGCAAGGTGAAGCTTCCTGAGAGCCCTGATGAGGCTCGGATCCAAGCATTCAGTAGCAGCGCAGTAGCTGTTCTCTTTATGCTTCATCAGGTTGCAGTTCATGTCTTGAGCACAGAGGCTGCTTAGTGGTGTGGATGAACACCAGCGAGTTGCACCTGCGCTCTGAAGCCCACAGAGATTCCCCCTCTGCCTCCAGGCGCAGCTCACTTGGCTGCTCTTGCCTGAGGCTGAGGCAACCTCCGAGATGATCCATGTCCCCTCGCACCACCGGCATGGCTCAGTACTGTCAGGGTGCTTTATTTACAGCCCTCTGCTCCCTGGGGAACTGGGACCTTTCCAGAAGCCTGGCATAAACTGTAAATCTTAGCCATCGGCTTCACTATTTCCTGGAATCCAGGTGTAGCAGAAAGCACAGGTTTTTGTCCAAGACTTGCACTATGAATCATTGCCAGAAAGTTGTCTTTTTTTTTCCTACTCACTGCCTGTTTCAGTTAACTTTCTGTGCTGCTTGGTTTTATGTTTTCATTTGTTATGTTTATATCAGATCTATCTCATTTATTGTCTGTATTCTTCTATGCCAAAGTATGTAGCAGAAACCAGATTACAAGAAATTTTGTAGTTCAGGAAGCACGGAAATATTTTATAAATGTGATATTTTAACTTGACTTGTAAATTTTAAAAGCTAGAATAGGACACAGCTCAGCACATAGATGATAGTGGAGTTGCTGAGAATACCAGTAAGTGTCAGTAAACCAGAGCTTTAAATGTTGCTGCTGAGGCTGCTGTTGATTAATCCTGAATGTTGTTATTTCTTTCTACTTTGGATTGACTTTTTATGTGATTGAGAAAAGAATTGTCAGAGACAGCTTTGTGTGCTTGCAAACACCTGTAATACTCCAAAATTATTTTAAATCCACACATGAAGCACGTGTATGAGCTTTGTGGCTGCAGCGGGGAGACTGAAGTAGCACTGGAGGGCACAAATTCATTGCTTACCGAAGTATGTACTCCGTGCAGAGCAGTGCTTGGGTAATGTTTAGGTCCTGTCTCCTGGCTGCGATAGCATTGCTGATGGTAATCACCTCTGCCCTGTGTCAGAAGGAAGGTTGAAGCTGGGCTTCTTGCCTTCCCCTCTCTGGGTTGTGACTGGTAGCAGCAGAGCTGGTTGCAGTGTGGGTATCTGCAGGCGGATGGCTACAACACTAGTACTAGACAGGGGGCTGGAATCCAAAGAGATGGGACCACTGCTGGCACAGCCTGGCGTGCCATGTAAGTCATTGTAAAGCTTAGTCAAATCTGATGAATGGCATCTTTACAGCGGCTAGCACATAATTTAAAAATCTAGGATAATACAAAGTTATCTTGGAGGTGCTTTTAGTAGTGCTGAGATGATAATATTCATAGAATCATAGAATCATAGAATGGCCTGTTTTGAAAAAAACCTCAGAGATCATCTAGTTTCACCCCCCCTGCTATGTGCAGGGTCGCCAACCACCAGACCAGGCTGCCCAGAGCCACATCCAGCCTGGCCTTGAATGCCTCCAGGGATGGGGCATCCACAAACTCCTTGGGCAACCTGTTCAGAGGTGAAATAAACAGGCTCTGATCAAAAATGCCAAAGCAGAAACATTTTTCTACATTGTCTAGAACAAATGATGAAAATTCCCCCCATTTTATTGGAATATCCATTTGGTGGATTTTCATGATATCTGTATCTTCTAATTTACTGGTCAGTGAAAACTGCTGGGCTCTAATTGGTGGAAAAAGTTCATTCTGTTTCTGATCGTCAGTGTATAAATGACAATCTTGGTACTTCGTTGTGGAACCAGGCAAAGTGATAGGACCTAAAGAAATGAGCACAGAAGCTGAGCAATGTGTCATTGATTTTAAGCAAGTGTGAAGTGTCTTTGGTCACAGCTTGGAACTCTGGAGAAGTTACTGAAGAAATTTAGGAGTCATTACAATTTTCTTTGCTGCTGAAGCTATGTGTATTACATTTTTGAAAGGGTGAGGAAGGAACAAAATTTTTTTTCTGCTCCATTGTGCAGTGGATATACAAAAATAGAATGTGGAGATAAGTACATCCAAAAAATCTGATCATTTGTTTTAATGTTGTAGTATTCTTCTTAAAAAAAAAAAAAAGTTAAGCACACCTTTCTATAATGAAAATAGGATTATGCTACCTCGAAAACATAGGAATAATCCAATCTTAAATAAATCCTAATTGCATTTTTGTAGTATTAACAGAATACTTTATCGTTTTATTGAACGCAAATTCCCTCTCTGGTTTTTCAGCTTCATTGCCTTTCAGCCTAATCCTGGGTTAACAAATGAAATTATCAGCTGTTACCTCTGGGGAGCTCAGGCTCTGGGTTCTGCTCCTGGGGTGTTAATGAGCCAACCGTGGGGATCTTCCCAAAAAATGGATGGCTCGGTGGCACTTGCTGTTACACGAGCAGGAGCATTCAGGGAGCAAAGTGGTTATCCATATGTCAGAGCTAAGGGAATGCTTGCCATAGGCAAGGCAAAGTGTGCTAGAGAGCTTGAGGATCATAATTTGTCCTAGAGAAGGTAGAGAAATAGCAGATTCAATGCTGATCTTAACTAATGTTCAGTTTAGCTCTATTTTTAGGTAGTAGAAAGGTCTCGATTGAATTGCAAAACTAAGCAGAATAAAACCTTTGTGCAATTGGAAATGACAGCAATCAATTGAAGTGAAACTTCATTCTTTTAAAGACTGATTCCACATGGTTTACATCTGTGAGTTTCTGAGTTGCACTGTTTAACTTGGCGAATTTGGGTTAAAAAAAAATAAAAATCAATTACCTTAGTTTGGAGAAGAAATACCCTTGGCTGGGAGTTTGTAGGGAGTTCTTGGCTGTGGTGCTTTGTAGTATCCAGTTCTGTGTTCATTTTTGGAATTAGAATGGTCTTGCAAACGTGCCATTCAGGAATAGGCTAACCCCTAGTGGCTGGTATTTTCTCATCCTCTTGTGCCCTATCTCTGGGTCAGGGTACAGCTTCCCTCAAAGGGGAGACCATTTTGTAGATAAGAGATTTCTCTTAAGGATTGATCATCCTAACACCCATTAAAAGAATGTATTTTTCCTCATATTTCCTCATTTTTCCTTAGGGAAAACCTAAGCCAAGTATCAGTATACGTTAAAAACACTAACATTGTAATCCAAATCGATTGGTTTCTGCCATATCCACAGCACCCACTGCCTGGGCTGCAGAACTGCTGCATTGGAGCAGATGGAGGTTCTGCAGCAATTTGTTCTCCCCCAGCAGGCTATGAGTCTGCCAAGATTTTGGCTACCTTGAAGGGTATTGTGGCTGAATTTCTTCTTTATGTGCAGGTAAGTTATGTCTAGTCCTGCTCCTAGCACAGAGTTAATACACAACTAATAAATGATTGAATTAAAAAAAAAAAGTATAATTTATGTGTAATTTATATATATATATAGTCAGAAGAAATTAGGCCTTCTGTTGTGTCCAAATACCGAAGTAAAAAAGCCACACATTACCAATTCACAAATTTAATAAGAGGTTTTATGATACAAGGATCTGGTAGTTCAGAGGTGCTGTAGAAACTGCAGGGTCTGGCTTGCAGTGCACTTAAATGCTTTTTCTGTTTTGAAACTAGTCCGATACTGTTAATGCCATAAGTGAAATTACACAGATTTTGTTGTTGTTGCTCTGAGTTAACCTCCTTCCTCCAAGATTAATGAAATACAGGAGAAAAATCTATATGAGAAATTGTGTTCTGTGTCTGGCATGTGTTTTATAAACAGCTTCATGATCATGTTTGCTGATGAAGTGGCAGAAGCAGAACAGTAATGTTAGGCAGGGTCATAATATAAAAGGAGGAGGCCATCAAATTCAGCTCAGAAATAATGAGAGCAATTTGCATGTTGTTAAAACATTTCAGGAAAACCAAGTTCAGGTGAGCTGGACCAGAATACTTGGATGGTTACCTTTGAGTTGTGGCAAACATGAAGAACTTGTCTGTGCCAGGATGACTGACAGAGCAGTGTCAAAACACAAAGCATCCTATCCTGCAGAGAAAGACCAATGACAGGGGTGATTCAGAAGTGCCAGCACTGTGTCCCTTGGCTGCATTAAAATCTGTGCTTCTGTCTTCAGATGAGGAATGCATGTGTGAGTGGGATGGCAGCAGGAGCTTAGTGCTGGATGTTGGTGGGAGCCATGCTCCATTTTGTTGCAGAACAACAAACAAGGCACTAGAAAAACCAACAACAAAAACAAACTTTGCCAAATGACCATTTTGTATTTTATGAGAAGGACAGCTAATTTCTGCTAGCCTCATTGGTCCAATTTGGTCTCGTTCTGCCCCAAGAACAAGAATTTCTTTCTGTGCATCAGGGACCTGCCCAGCCTGCTGCTTCCATGGGCAGCAGGAGGCCCAGAGCTGCAGCCCTACAGGTTTTCCTCCAGTATTTCTTTCTGTTTACGTGCAGCTAAGACAACACTCTGGTTTTGTAGGGGGAAGTCATCTTTTTCTATAGACAAATTTAAATCTATTTGTTTTGATTCTGTTATAGCCTGTTCTTCACAGCCATGGACTGTTTCTACCTGGATACATATTAGAATTGTCAGGATGAGAGCAACAGGAGGAGGGGAGCAGAGGAGCCTGTTTGTGTCTGAAGGAGAATGTTTGACAATACAGTGTAGGAATGTCATTTTCTGAACTGCTGCAGAGGTTTGATTTTACTTGGTGCTAACTGGAGGAACAGGGTAGTTTTGGTTTTGGAATTACTGACACACTGTCCTTCTGAATGCTCAGCTGGGCACTGTGCTTTGGAGTTGAGATTGCTGATCATGTAGATGTTCGCGCCTGCTTTGGTCGATGCCAACCCATCACATTTTGGTCTTGTGGCTATGCACTGTTTCTACTTTTCAGCAGTATTAGCCCTCCACCTTTGATTTGGACATGGCAATGTTTGTGTTATCCTACTATGCAGTAGTGTAAGGTAAAATCAGTGTTTTCCTCCTCCTGCGTTCCAGTGTTTTCAGTGGGCCCTTGGAGATGGCACCCATTTGTTTTGTTAACAGTGTCAGATGTCCTTGATCTCAAATCCATTAGTTTGAACTTTGCTTTGTGTTTCTCACTGCAGTCAAAGTAGAAACGCTTCTGCATATTTCAAAGGAGCTATATATTGTTGTAAATCCTAGTAGGAAACACTGAATATGTTCTAGATCTGTTTTAAGACAATGATATGTTTGTGGCAATATTTCAGTTGGGGAAACTGATTTATTTTACACTGGATTTTCTACATCCTTCTAGAGTTGGGAGAGCTGCAAACAGTGGGAGGACAAGTAGGATTATTTAACTGTTACTTATGTAATAAAAAAGAAAGCTTGAAGGCTGTGCTCAGCTCTGGGCATATTATGATGATGCTTGCCTTCTCCTTTTAGTTTATTTATAAATTGATCTCTGGAATCATAATCACTTGATATTGCTAATTTAATGTCTTGTATATGACACTTGCAGATTATGTAATTAAAAGAAGGCCTTTAGTATTTTTTTTTAGCTACCAGATAGCTTGATTAAGAGCATTTAAATGCCCATGCATCAGAATGGAAAAGTACTCTGTTTTTTACTTTAATTGAAAACTTCTTTGTGCAAATTACAAATGCCAAGGTAAAACTCATCAGGCTGTAAACAAATGTTACACAATCTCTATTAGCTTTCTGGCACGTGGCAAGACCCAATTACTGTCATGCAGTTTTATGTTCTTTACAATGATGCTATTCTTGGAAATATGGAAAATGAGTGTTTAATGACAGCCCTGCAGCGAGTGGTGCTCCAGGGGAATGAAAAGGAGTGCTGGAGGCGATGGTCCCCTCGCTGCGGGCCATCCCACTGCTGTAGGTGCCAGGGGTCTTTTTAGTCAACACCTTTGCACTGACTAAAAAGAGACCTTCTGCTGGGGCGGGCAGATCCATTGTATTTGCTCCAGTGCTAAGGAAGAAAACTGAAATTTTATAGCTTCACCAAATCAGGGAACGTGAACCTAAGCGTCTTTCTAACACTCCCATACTGGTTCTCTCACCCTTATTAAGATTCCCTTATGTACATTACCCACTGAGAGCTCATTTTGTGATGAGAACCAGTAAGCAAAGATTCAAAATTGTCTGGGCTGGATTAGCTGGCTGAGCCGCGCTCATGCCATTTTAAGGCAATGCCTTGCTATTCTGCCTGCTCCCACAGCCTGTCTCATCAGAGTGCTCAGCAAGTGCTTGGGAAGCATTGCTGGAAATAAGCTAGAAATGACCAAATATTTGTTTGGCACATACAGGGAAGGTATGACACCAGAAGTGGAGGGCTGACAGGCAAAGTGTTGTTTAAGGAGATTTCCTTATCCAGAATTAGGATGAGTGATGAGAATGTAAAAGCATTGTCGGAAGCTTTTCCCTGAGTAGTAACTGTGCCTGTTAGTCATGCAGTTTATTCTGATGATAAATTCCAAACTATTTGGAGGATTATTTAGAGTATAACAAAAATTGAATTATCCTTCACTCTTGAAGCTAATGTCAGACATGTTATAAAACTGTTTGATATAAAGTTATTTCAGTTGCAGTTAAATATGAAAGGTACAATTCTAACCTTACATAGCAAGGGAAAAGATGATGAGAGAATAGTCAGAATAGTGGAGCCTGGTGTAGATGCAGGTGAATATTTTTTTTTCTCCCCAGGAGTGCATGTTGTGGGTTGCTTGTGGGCATAAAGAAATGAACAGCTTGAAGAAAGCATGCTGGTGAGGTGAACATCCATACAGTTGTTCTTGCTGCTGAAAAGCGTGGGGCTGGCAAGAGGAAAGCTGAGAAATGCATCTTTTTGTGAGCCTTTGCATATGGGGTTGTGCTGGGGAATTGCAACACTGAGTCCATGTGAATCACTGTGTACATGTGAATATGGACTTCTGGCAGAATATGGACAGAATGCAGAATAAAAGCAAAGCATGCATAGCCAAAGCACTCATTTTAAACCAGTGCTCTCAGTTTTGGACAGAGGGAGCAGAAGAATGCATTTCAGGCTCACTTGTGCCAGGAAGGCAGTTGTTTATGCAGTTGAGTAGGTTTATAGAAGTGTGCTTGTCATTTGCTTTGGAGCTGGAGCTCAGTTGTATCAGTTGCTGTAAACTACAGCTCTGGTGAGAAGCCAACATTTATTTATAGGACTGCTATCAGTACTGGCCACACTTCCCAGTTTCCTTGATGGCAAAGCAAGCCCACCCCTGAAGTAAATAAACTCATAAATAAACTGCTTCTCTTGCTGGAACTGTGAGCATAGGCAGAAGTCTTAAAACTTCCTTTTTTTTTACTTTTCATTTCTTGGTCTCACATCAGTAAATGATTGCAATTTGGTAGGGAGATTGATTTTCTTTTGTTTGGTTTTAGGAAGTAGAGGGCTTAGAAATGTCTCCAGGAAATGAACAGGTGATCAACAAACACATCACCAAAGGAAAGAAAAAGTCTCAATATCACTTAGTTATTCTTGAGGTACATGACAGTATTCTTTAAAATTCCTGTCACCAGAGTGAGGTGATTGGCTTACTTCTAATTCTACATAACATAGTAAGTTTTGAGCTTGAAAAGCCAACAGGAGTGGTCTCTGCATGGCCACACTCGCTCTTTTCCAAGGTGCCCTTGCCACAGCTCTGTGGTACAGTCCACAGAAATGTCATGTTGCAAAAACTGGGCTGACTTGTCACTTCGTATGCTTGTACATATCTGAGATAGAATAATGCTCAAACTACAAATAAAAGCAGTAATATTTGAAACCGTGGCTGGGGAAAAGTACAATTGTATATTTGTTTGAAAAGCTTTCCATTCCTGAAATGATGTAGGCAGCGAATGATGCTGAAATGTTTTTGAAAAAACTGGGATGGGAAAGCAGGGTGCTGACTGGGCACACACAGCCCAACATTCAATATTTTTGTTTGTTTTCAGTGTAATTTGCTGTATCATTTCTGATTTCTTTGTATTCAAGCCTTATGAGCTTAATTAAAAGCTCCAGAGACTTTGTTAACAAATGTAAATTTTATTTCTTGAGCAGAAGACTGAAGTGAATGAAGTTAACAAAATTCTAATGAGCGTTTTTAGTAAACAATATCACAAAGGGACTTGGAGGAAAAAATCTACATTTTAGAATAGAGCTATTTAAACTCATTAGTTTAAATGTATTGCAAATATTTTTGCTTATTGCTCATCTGAAATAGTCGGTATTGGTGAAATTCTTTTGCTAGGCTAAAGATGGTGCTAGATTAAAATAATTAGATTGGTTCCGTTTTTTCAGCTTTTCCTATTAGTGGTTTTATACACATTATGTCCAGGAGTCCTGTTGAAACACTTCAACTGGGCTGTCTAGTTGAAGTGCTCCTTTAGAAATGTGGGAAATGCTGCTTGCTTGTTGCATCACAACCAAGGAATACCTTGCCCTAGGGAACTCACAGGGCTGCAAACCATGTATGGTCATCTTAGAGTCACCTTCAGTTTGGTTTGGTCCCCAGCTCCTTTTGCATTGGCAGCAGGCAGCCTGGATGGAAGCCACAGAGCCAGCTTCCTCAGACAGTGCCTGGAGCAATCAAAGGAGTTGTGGGGTGCAGCTTCAGCAGCGTTGTTTGGTTTTTGGTGGGAAACAGGTGACTAACCTCTGCTGACCAGCATAAAACCAATAGAGCTCATAAAACCAATACATCTTTAGTACATCTGCATATTTGTTTATTTCCTCTCCCTACAACTATTTTACTTTTACCTGGAATCAGTACAGGTGCTGTTCTGAAGTGGTTTTAAGTGCCACTTGAAGAACCTACAGTTGTGGATTTCAATCCATGTCACTCATGTTTGCTCATATCCAACCCACCAGTGTATCTATACATAGAGTAGTTGCATTTTAGTGAATGCTTCTCTATTTTGTTTAAAAAGTTTCTTCATAGTTAGTCTTACTTCCCATGAAATCACTCCAAACAAATAGCTTGATTCAATGCTGTGCAGCCCACACCACTCCTGAGGGTCCTGCATTAACCCACAGTTCATCCGTGGTTTGTAATTTGTCTACGGTTCCATTCCTTTTTCTGTCATGTGTTTCTTGGAAGAAGAAAATATGTTTGACAGTGCACCTGGTGTTTGAGAGCTAAGATGCAATTTGTCTGATGGTACCCTCTGTACCCATGTCCGTGGTGCCTGGGCCGCACAGCGCCCTGCCCTGTTAGCATCCTGCAGATCATCTCAAACAGCTGAAGACGAGCTGGGGCAAGGTGGGTATGGACAAAGCACACCACCTCCTGCTATTCTAATCTTTTTCTGTTATGTATCCTAATCTAATTACAAATATTTTCATATATTTTCATGTTTTTCTTGGTGTGTTCAAAGCCTGAGCTGTTTTTAGTTCTGTAGCTGCATGATTATTTATTGACATTGTTCCAGCGATGAAAGAGATGGTTTACAGAAAGTGAAAGATCAAGATATGTTATCTGCAGTACTATAAATGTAGACTTTCAGTTGTGCTTTATAAACTGCAGACTAGCAGGAATGGCACAGAGAATGTTTGCAAATCTATGTGTTTTTGTAGAAAAGCCAAGGAGCAGAATAGATATTATTTTGAGATCTGTGTCTAATGCAATTTTATGGTAGTAAGTAAATCAGACAATGTCCTATATATATAGTTCTGCAGCTATGCAAGAATAGTGTAGATATTGTAAAATTGGGAAGAAGCATTGAGAAGTACAAGCGGTGTTTAAAACAGGAAGCATGTTTTGTTTTATTGAGGTGTTTCTTCTCCATTGCACTCCATTGATTCAAGTCTTTTCCTCGCTTACGTTTCAATTTTTATGAAACTGTAGAGCTTTTTTTTTCTTTTTTTTTTTTTTCCCAAATAAAGTAAAATTCACTCTTTTCTTCCACAACTGTAAATTGTAGGAGAGATTCCTTGTAGGTAGAAGATCCTTCAAATCAGAATAGTAAAGTGTTCTCAATTGATGACATGCAGCAGAGCTTAACCTCAGCTATCAGTGAGAAAGGTATGTAATATCTCATCTAGTTCCATAAATTTAGGAAGAAAATCCTGACAAGCTCATCACATTTGATGCACATGCTATTTTGTTTTAACTCTCTAACCTAAAGTAATTCAATCTAATTGTGCCACTCAGATTCATCAGATTTATTTTTTGAATGAGAGAGATCATTTTTAACTGTCAGAGCCCAGGAAGCACCAAACGTTTCTAAAGCTACAGTAGAAGGCAGAGTTGGAACTCTGAATATTCTTTCCTGCTCTGTGCAGTCTGAAAACTGAAGCAGCTGTGCTGTGCCTGTGACTGCATTGCTGCTGGTGGTGAGCATGACTCCCTGACGTTCCTTTCACAATTATTACTGTCAAATAAAGACATCACAGAAAAAGAAGCTGTGGAAAGGCAGCTCCATAAGACAAGGCATAACCAGAAAAGTGCTGGCATTAATGCTATTCTACTGCTGTCATCTGGCTAGGATGATTTACAGCAGCTGTAGATAAGTAAACGATGTAGTGGTTCATGTTCATGGTACTAATGAAGCAAACTTCATGCAAAGTTTATGTCACTTTATGTAGAACATAAAATGTTCTGATAGCAATTTTTCCCCTAATTACACAGTTTTTGCTACTTAATTCCTTATTTGGAACTGGTATGAACATCAGGATGCTGGGTTTTCCTGCTTAAAGAGGCAGATCGTAAATGAATTTTCTGCAAAGGAAGCTGAGAGAGGGAAGGAGAGTGGTTGTTAAGAGAACAGAGACCAGCCTGTGAAGATGCTACATGCAGCGCTGCTGTATTTGTTTTCATTTCCGCTTTCAGGCTCTGTCTTGAGCCTGTCTTCCTTTGCAGAAGGTTCTGTGCACATAGAGGACAACTGTCTTCTTCAAGCCATTTCACTGTAGTCTTCCTGTGAATTCTATCCTTGTCAGTCAGGAAGACTTCCCTTACAGAATATTTCAGTGTCTTTTTAATACCTTGTTTGAGTTGAGCAGTAATATTTAAAACAAGATGATGAGGCCGTACCAGTAAGCAAATTCAAAAAAGGTGTTTTAAAAGCTCTTGAGTGGAACAATGGCCAAATTTACCCTGCCTGCCCTTGGTATAATGCTGTGACAGGCCAGTCAGTGGAGGTCACTCTGTAAACACTTGCCTCCTTAGACATTTTAAAAGAGATATTTCTCTTTTCTATAACTGGGTAATCTCTGACTCAGGATGCTGTTAATTAGGCAGGGGATTTCAGCTCCTGAAAGATGTGCAACCAAGTGCTAATTGTGCAGGAAGCAGCAGCAGTGGAGTGGGCTGTGCAAAGGGCATGGCACGGGCTTTTATTCCTTGGCAAGAGTAGAAATTGCCTAGTGCTGGAATTTGAAAAACTGGTTATGTTGTCAGGAGGTAGGTGTGGTTTGAAGGAGTACATGTGAAGATTTGATTTACTGAGAACAAAAGGAGGAGGATGAAACAGTAGCTTCTCATGGAAATTATACCAGCCCTGTGCTGTTGAGGTGCTGTTAGAGAATATGGAAGATGCAGCTGCCGATTCCCCTCTCACATGAATCACATGCTGCATCGTTTCTCACAGTGAAGTTAACATTTTGTGTATTTTAAAAACAAAGGCGAACAAAACATCCCTATTTTTCTTGTGCCCCACTCTGTTGGCTGTGGAGCAGCATCCTGGATCTTCTGAGATTTATTACTTCTCACTGCATCTAGCAATCCAATTCTTAAAATACTAATACATTGAAGAAGAGCTGCATTTTATTATTTCACTTCAAAATACTTTTGTCTTCACTGATGTTTTATTTTAATGGTTGGTGTTTTAATGAGAAGATCTTTCCTAAGATTTAAATAAAAGCAGACAAAGTTTATAATGGAAGACTAGCTAAGCAGCTGAGCTGCAGACTTTGGGTAATATTACTGCTTACAAATCAGCTTCATTTTGTTTCTGAGCCACTATGCCAGCTAGAAGAATGCAGCTCATCAAATACACTTCACAGAAATCAGAGCGTGACTAATACTTTGTGGGAAAGATTTGTGCAAACAGAAATGGCCAGAGGAGCTCAGGTCTGTAACAAAATATTTAAAAGAACAAAATCTGTGGCTATTCATATATCAAATAACCTTTTCCCCCAAGGAACAGTACTAGGGCTTTGGCGTAGTGAGAGGAACATAGCCTTTGTGAAAAACATCAGTGAACAAAATATTCTGCATATTGGAGACATCTACAGGGAGCACAGTTTCTGAATCAAATTATCTTACTCATGCAAGCTGCTTTGTTCCAGATAAACAAAAACAGACAGGCTGTAAGCAGATTATTAAAATACAGCACAATTAAAGAAAACTCTTGGAAATACAAACAATTATTTCCATTTTAAATGTTCTCAGTTTAGCCTTAAGACTGCTAGCACAACTGTATTGAACTAGGCTTTGTAAATGTGAATTGCACAAAATCTAGTATCTAGCAGTGCTTTATTCAAGATTTAACTTAGCGCTCAATTTTCCATCTAAACTAAATGAAGAAGCTGCAGTCATACTGCACCTCGACAGGGGCACTCAGCAATGTTCAAAATCCATCACTTAGTAGTCATCATCATCAGCGATTCGGTGGGAAAGTTTTTTTTTTTTTATCACAGTGATGTTAACTGTATTTCATGTGTTCTAAGCAAGCAAGTCATAAGGAGAGGAAGTAAGGGTTCTGTGAGTTATACAGTGTCACACTTTGCATTCACACTGTGATTTCTTTTGAAGTGGAGACAGCAGATAATAACACAGATAATTGCCACTACCACATAAAAATAATTATTTAACAATTATAGCAACAGAAACTAAACAGAAGATACTGTAAACAGCATCCACCATGAAGAACATTCATAAATCCCTAAGAAGCCTTTTCTCTTGGAAGCTACAAGATTTTCCAGTGAAAAATTGTGCTAATTTAGAATCAGTGATGGCAAGTCATGTGCAGGTGAATCCTCAAAGATAAAATCAGATTTCAGAGAGAAGTCAAAGAAAAGTCTGTATTTCAAGAAATAGGTTTGTAACACTAGCAGTAGTATTTAGGCACAACTAGAAAATACTTATTTTAAATACATACCTGCAGAGTTGGTTATAAGTCCTAATGCAGACAGAGGAATTAGTCTTATGTAAGGAAACACCACAAACACTTGAGCTTTTCAAATTAGCGCCATGTATATGGCACTTGTGAAGTGTGTTGCTTGCTTTTATGTTAAGGTATGGGTCTAAAAGTTTAGAGTTTGTCTTCCAGCAGCTGCTGCTGAAGTAGCATTCTCGTAAATTGGGCAGCTGATAATACCAGAATTCTGCTGATAAAGCTCTGAGGTGCTGTGCTGCAGTGGGAGTAGAGAGAACCTCAACTCTACAGAGCAAGTACCAAGCATTTGGTAGAGTAGCATGCTGGAGAAGGATGTTCTGGTTGTGATCCCAGCAGCACTGCTTGTTATTTGTGATCTTAATAGTTATCAAATGCAATTGATTTATTTGTCTTTAAGGATATTAGGTCTTTTATGCACTTGGGCATATAGAGCTTCTATAAGCAGCCACCAAATTGCTAACATTGGGTTCTTGTTGAAACAAGAATTTGATCTGTGAAGCTGCATGGCCGAAGGAGGTGGGGGGAATTTAGGCTAATGCTAATGAACAAATGCAAATGCAAAGTCGTGTAAATGTCATTGGTTTTATTGTTTAATATATTTGAAAAATATCCACTTTGCTTTTGTTTTTTTTGGCTGAATCTGTTTGTGCATACATTGGTACATCCTCCAAAAGAATTGGTTTAATTGGTGTTTGTCATGCTCTTAGGAACTTTATTTTAGCTTCAATGTTGCTTCTTGCTGTGCTGTTACTCAGCCCTGCAGGGAATTTCAGGATGTATGACACTGTGACGAGCCTCCACAAATAGCTGTGCTTCCTTAAGCTGGGAAGTGTACGTGTGCCATTTTCATCCAGCGCTCTCTGAAAGGAGTTAATACGTCCCTCTGGGCATGGAAAAGGAGCCGAGGAGTTATGCTTGCCAAAAGCTCACAAAAATTCCCCATTGGGCCTTCAGTTCTCAGCTCAGTAACTCACCTAGAAGTACAGCTTGACAGAGACCATACAGGAACTCCAAGACTAATGTAATTTTAGAGCTTTTGCTAGAAAAACTTGCATAGCAAAAGCCCTATTACAGGTCCAGCTGTAGAAGTGCAACAGTTCTTTTACTGGTTGAAGTTCAGCTCTTTTAAAGGAGCGGGTCTGCTAACAAAATAAGTTATTGCTCATAGGAAGCAAAGTCTGTACTGGGCTGGCTTGCTGTTCCATGCTAGCAGGACTTGAAGATAGGCAAAGGCTTGAGTTTCGTGTGTGGCAGAGTCACCTGGAACTGCAGAGTGACAGCAATTGAGAATTAGGGTCTCAGATATACCAAATATGAGATTGTGATTTATTGTTGCTGTCAGTTAAATGAGAAGAAGGATTCTGCAATCTGCCCTAATGGAGTTGAGATACTGAAATTGAATTTATGAATGAAAAATGCCCCGGCCTTAGTTAAATTTAGTGGCTCATCGACTCAGTGGTAATTGTACACTTGCAATTCCTTCATCTGGACTGGACTTAAAATATGTACTATAGTGATCAGATTAAATGAAATTTTAACGATCAGCCAGGGTTAGGCAAAATACTAATTAAACCCAGGGAAGTCTATTAATATAATTAGCCTCAGGGCAAGACCATTCAAGAACTGGAAACAAATTATTTGTAATGTCCTGTCATTTCATAAGTAAAATGTTCTAGTCTGCAGAGAAGAGATGAAAAATGGAAGCCTTCGATTAGAAATGAGAAGGGCTAGGTGTCTTTTGTATTTTCTATGTGCATCTAGTTTGCTTCTGACCTCTGGCACCAGCACGAGGTCCTGTTCTCAGCTGCCAGTGACAAGTGAAAGGCCGCCAGAGAACTTGGTCCTATCGTAAACTGTGCGCTGGGGAATTGTTTTGACTTTTTTTTGAGAGCTACTATCTTAACCAGTGTCATTAAGTAATAAGGAAGTCTAGAACTGGAATGGGTCCTGAAAAATATAACAAATCATTGAAAGCTTTTATTTTTGCGTTTAAATATTCTCCTTTCAAGTTGTGTGTTTGAAAGTGAGTTGTGCAACGCATGGGGAGGGATGTTTGTAATACTTTCTGGGCCTGTGCTTTTTTGTGGGAAATTTCAAAAACAAAGTTCTAGAAAGCGTTCTCAGCTTTTGTAGTCAGACATGTTTGCAGTGTCACACTGAGTATGGAAAAGGTGGGAAGGATTTCGGTGCCGTTCTTTTCTGACAATTTTGGCTATGATTCATAGTTTGTCAGTAGGCATTCAGTTAATTCAGGACTGTGGTGGAGAAAACTTGTGAAGATGCTGTCGTCTACTGATGGCTCTTGACATATTCCCGAACCCTTGAATTCAAGGAATAGAACATACTGTGTTGGGTAGTCTGGGTCTTGTTGTGTCACTGGTAAGGGAAACACTCTTCATTTTCTTACCATGCAGTAGCCACACTGACACGTGCCAGAAATCCCACTGAGATGGGAAAAAAAAGTTTGCTGCATTAAAAAGAAATACACTTTTTTGACATAGTTGGCAGATCTAAGGTCACATATCTCATGACTTGACAGGAGTTTTTTCAGTAGATCAATCACTAACACCATAAAAGTGTTGTTTCATTTTTAACCATCCCGATCCCCTAGATATCCAACAACAATCCTCTGAAAATCCTTACGTGCCCACGGGCAGTTTCTTTCTGAATCTCATTCTAATTTGTAATGTAGGTTTTAGAAAACATCTGCAGTTTGCAAGGGTGGCGTGGACAAAATCAGATTCGACTTTTTAGGTTGGATTGTCAGGGCTTTTTTCTGTCTCATTGATGCAGAAGGCAAATGTGTGATGCCTCTTGTTTTTATCTACAGCAGACAGCTATGAAACATTTTGTTTTAGGGTTATGGAATGCTGTGTTGTTAAATATGTATGCGAGTTATACTATTGATCAGACAGTTACGGTTTCAGTTTTTAAACTAAGATGCTTTGGATTAGGAAGTAGCATTTCAGGAACTTAAGGTACAGTTTAAGAAGTATCATTATTACTTGTCTGGAGTTCATGTTCTTGAAACTGAGTAAAGCATAATGTTTACAAGCTTATAAAATCTGAGATATATTCAATGACTAATATTAAGAATTCAGACCAAAGAGTGAGAACTGCTTTTTTTTCCAGCATTTTTTATACTTAGCTATTTAACTAAGTGGCCTGGGATTAGCTTTAGTTTAATTTAAAAATCCCATCTCTGTAAAACAGTTCAAAATGCATCTTTATAAGAAGGGCACACAGCAGAAAATGTCTACAGCTCTTTCAGCTCAACATAAAAATGACTATGAACAGCCTTTTAAACTGTTGGGATTGTCTCCTGCCTGCTGCTCCTCTGATGGTTTTGCTTTGAAAAACAGGTTTACATTGTGTGCTCTGATGATACCCATGGAAGAGTGAGGAAGTTATAGAGCTGCCTCAAGCCCTCTTGCTCTCAAAGTCTTTTCTTTGTCATTATTGATGTAGGAGTAAGCCTCAGCAGAAGAGCTGCTTGGTGGTCCTCTGGGAAGAATGTTGGACAGGCAACACAGATCTTTTCCTTGTGCTTTGTAAACAAAGTCAGTGCTCAGCTTAGATGTTTGATCTGTGGCTGGATGTCAGTGAATGATTTAAAAGTAAAGTTGAACTCCATTGTTAAGCAATCTATTTAGAAGGATACCTGAATCAGTCACAGAGCCAAACATTCACCGGAAGTTTCACCAGCAGTGTGTAAAACTGCAAAAATAGGCTCTGATGCAAAATTTTAATGTTCCTTACTGCCCAGCCCCACCAGGAAATACTTGATATTTCCTAAGACACATTAAAACGAGGAAACCATAAAACCGAACAGAAAAGTAATGTGAATCAACTGTGTCTACATTTACTGCAGTTGCTTGATGAAGGATCATAGCGTAGTTATAGGTTCAGCTCTTAATCTATTAAGTTTTTCTGAACTGTTTGTTTTGTGATAAACATTTGGGGAGGTGGAAGGGGAGAGAAAAGAAATGTGCTCGTTCTCTTTGAATATGAACAAAAGCTTTGGTTTCAGCTGTCAAGATATCTGTCTGCGTGAGATGTTTTGATGACCCACCAGATATACTTTAATGTAGTTTTTCTGTGTAGGAACAAGAAACCACTGGCATGAAAGACTGAAGCATTAGTTCCAAAGGGACTGTGCCATGCATTGTGACGCTTTGGGCTTATTGTATTAAGCATGAAGCTTGGGCAGGCTTTGTTATCGTTCTGCTGGTCTCCCTAAGGTTTGAAGCTGCTACTGTTGTCAAGCCAAGCATAATAAGAAGGGTGAAGCGCGTACCAAGCTGCAGGATTTTCACTGCTTTATCTTCAAAGCAAGGATTGGCATTTACAAACACTATTACATAAAACTTTCATATGTTTGTTCCGCAGAAACTGAACATAGAGCCAGCTACTCATGTCAGTATAGGTTTAGGTGCTACCAATTATGAGCTGTTGTTAAAATCTGTTGCTTAAAAGGAGAGTCAGAGAGCAGTCATTCTGAGAAAAATCAAGAGGCTACGTGCAGAGTATTGCAAAATATATAAATATGTAAATGATATACACAATGTATAATTATATGGATAGCATGTATGTACTCACACTACATACTGCAAATTAAAGGGAATTCGGAGAAGAATACAAATTATTAAGGCACTGCATTCACTGTCTTATGTAGAAAGCAGGAAACATTTATTTGTTTTTCACTTGGCTGAATAATGACCAGGCAGTGTAACAAAGCTGAAGTCTATAAGGCAAGCAAAGAGAAAACAATATCCTACCCAGCAAAAAGAATCCAAACACACCTTATCTTCACCTCCTGTTTGCTGCAGTAGAACAAGTGGCAGCAGCGGCAGCCGTCAAAATAAGCCACGCTCACCGTGGACAGGATACGGTTGACGAAGCGATAATTAAATCCTTTTCTCTGGCTGCCTAAGCCTGCTTCCAACTCCGTAACACAGATAAAAATGTCTCTCCTTTTCAAAAGCTCCCAGCCTGGTCTCTGCTATGCAAAAAAAAAAAAACCTTGCAAAAGCTTTTCATGAAAGTATTCATGAAATGTCTCCCAGGTTGCAGGCCTCCATTTTTCACAAGCTGATTTGTTGACAAGTACTTGTAGACCTCAGGACAAGTCGCCATCAGCTGCTCTTTTCTGTGGGTGAGTTCATGATGACCCCAAATTCCTTCCCACAAATTAGACGATTGCCTTGCAGTGCTCTGGCAGCCTTCGTTTGCTGCTCAGCTGTGGGAACTCTTTCCTGAGCACGGAGACCCTGGTAGAACAGAACAAGTTACTCTGGGGGTTAGACTGTTCCTCTGGACTGAGTGAAACACAAGCTAATACTTGGTTATGCAGAAATGCAATAAAGAGTGCCTTTTTTGTATCTGTTGTGATTGTATTCAATTAACTGACCCTATTGTAATCATCAATTAATTGCCAGAATTTTGGATTGCACTTCAGCATCTTAGGCCAGGACTGCTGATTTTTGTGCTGCAAGCATAATTCAGATTTGTCATCTGCTTCATGCAACCGGACCTGGTGTTTCTGCAGGAGCAGGAGCTCTCTCTTGCTGCCCCTGCTTGGCTCCAGCCCCTGCTGTGTGCCCCCTCTTCTGCCCAGCCCTCCTCCAGGAGAGCTTGTGGGCACGGGTGAAGCTCAGCGGTCGTGGCTTCAGTTGCTCGGTGACATCAGTGGGGATACTGACGTAAGGAAAATTAAACACATGATTAAGCACTTGGCTGAGCAAAGGCCTGAGCTAATTCCCTTTTGTAAGCAGATTTGGACACAAATTAACACTAGATTTCTGTTTTCTTTTGATTATTATAGGGTTTTGGGTGAAGGTAATTTAATCTCCCATCAAAGGCTTCAGCAAACGCAGGCCTTAGAACAAAACATTTAAATATAATTATAATAGAGCTTGTCAAAAACACTTAGCATCATATGGTTAGGACATTACTGGGCCTCACCTCTGCTAGCTTGAGGTACCTGAGTAACTCGGGCAGAGCTGGAAGGCAGATGATAATTAAAATAGCAACAGAAGAAATATTTCATTCACTGGGGTTAATAAATGTAAGCAGTGATGCACCTGTGTGAATAAGGAAACAAAGCCCCAGTTATGTTTGTCAGAATGAAAAGCTCATTGGTGCTGGCTTGCTTTTATGTTGTTGTTCCTTTTGTTACTGTGGTGCAGAAAATTATTTTCACTGTTCTTTCAAATCTGCTGTAGACCAGTTTCCTATGAAGGTGAAATAGGTATAAGCAGAGCATGGCTCGTAATGGCCGCATAACTGTGTGGGTTGGTGGTGCTCTCTGCTGATTTTCTGACCTCTCTGAGCAGGAAATACTTTGATAATTGTCTCCAAAATATTAAGAAGGGAATTCAGCAACAACCTCATCTTTATAAGCATCCCATGCCAGACGTTGTTTTATCTTCATGTGAAAAAATGAATTGGTGCACAAATATCTGAGCATATTTCTATGTATCTTAACATGCTCGATATGAGTAGCTACGTTCAAGTCCCCATCTCTCTGCTTCATGGGAGGTATCCCTGTACCTTCATGTTCAAGTATCAAAATCAGCACAAACTAACAGCGCTCTTAAGGGACCCACATGGTTTAAGCTAGCTGGGGATCAAGTGTGTATTCTTCACCTCTGTCTGTAGAACTGCTGTGCTGTATGGAGTTGCTGCAGTCTGAATGAGATGCAGGTACTAACGGTGAAGCTGGCTGCGTTTTGCTCCATCCGTGTCTGAGCAGTGTGGGTGAGCTGCCTGCAGTGAGAGCTGATAATGGGGAGAAAGGAGGAGGAATCAGACTCATGCCCATTTGATTTCAGGTTCCTCTGAATGAGCACATTCCTGTGTGTGACTGCTCCCTGCAAAGTTATGATTATCTCTGAGATGCTTCTCTTAGTTACACAGGTGTGGATTCTTTCTTTTTTTTTTAATCTGTCTGACAGGCACAATTTTCAAGATGTATGGGCAGTAATTCTGTACTAAACAAAAGACTGGCATAACTGACGTGGGTAAATGCCTATTACTAGAAAATACTAAATGAATTGGTTGGCTGTCTTTCAAAACTTAAAAGCAGTATTGCTTTCTGTTGGAGCTGTACACTAGCTAAATGATGTTTTTCTAGCCATTTTTCCAGTTTCGCTTATGGCAAGAGAAACAAGAGCTACATTTATCTTTACATTATTTCATGAAGCAGATGATACTGTTTCAATAAGATGTTTTCTGAAAACAAATCAAGGCTTTATTTTATTTCTAAAATAAGGGCATATTTAAATTGCCCTTATTCATTGTATCATTCTTCATTTGTCATACTTTGAAGTGGTAAGTTGTCTCCATCAACAGCACAGAATCATCTGCATGAGGTGCAGCTGCATGAGCTGGCTGGTGCTGGGGTCATTACTGACACTGAGAGCGTGCCTCTTTTTCTTGTAGCTGCTATAAAAGTGCTAAGATTCTTATTGTATTTATTTATTTTAATTCTGTGTTGCTGGAAGAAATACTTGAGAAACAGTAGAGCTCTATATTTCGGTGCTGTGTTATTTCAGGGTTTTTCTAATGGTTTAGTAACTTTGCTTCTTTACATGCCGTAGGTTTTGTGAGAAGAAGGCATAAAAAATAGTGATTTTTTTACACAGACATATAGAGGAAAAAAAGGAAGATATTGACAATTTATATCCCCTAAAATACATTGTTGAGCTTTATATCCTTCAGTTTTATGTCATTGGGTTTCAGTGTCTGCCTTACTGCCTCAGGATAGCAGAGTGCTGTTGACCAGCTCAGTTCATATTTGCCAAGCCAGATCCACTGTGGTGACGTGCCAAGGTGCTCCTTTTCTTAAGTGCATCAGGGTCTGTGTCTGTGAAGTAGCTACCAGGTCCTTCTGCTTTGCTGCCAAAGAGCAGCAGTAGGAAAATCCATCCAGTGATTCCACTGCCAAATACCATAGAATGTAATTAAGGTGGGTAAGGTATTTGAAAATTAATGTCAAGCTACATTTAGTCAACAGCAAATTTGTCTATCAGTATTAAACTGAGAATGTTGCTCAGTCTCTCTGCTTGAAGGATGGATTGAATCCCTGCATGAGTCATTCTGATGGTCAACTGTCTGCAGAAATGGGACAAGACCTATTCCAATTCTTGGTCTAGCTTCACTTTCCAGGCAGTAGCTGTTGTGTCAGCCTTCTCTTTTAACAGCTCTTGCATTTTTTCCTAGTTAATTTCCATCTGGATTGCTTGAACTAATAAATCTAGGTTTTGGAAATAGCAGCAGTCTTCATGTTTGAGGGAAGATGAAATAAAGGGAGGTGGTTATCAGTGGTGCAGCTTTACATCCAGTTGGCTGTCTGTTGCCCGCTCTCTGACAGATGTAACAGTGAACAGAGAAAAGCACTTTTCCTAGTAGCTGTATAAGACACATCTATCCTAAGTATATGAAATTAGTGGTGAAAGAAGTTATGGAAAAGGGGAGCTGTGAGCTCTCTTTCAGTCTGGCAGTACCTATTAGTTGAAATATAACCATGTCCAGAACTCAGATCAGTATATTCTTTTGTTTCGTGTAGCAAAGGCAGTGTACAAATTCACTTTTTTCTTTTTTTTAATGGACAAATTCTCTGCCGTAGTCATTACTGCTTTTTTTACTTAAAAAAAAACCACAAAAAAACCAACCAAACAAAAAAAAAAACAACCACGCAGAAATAGCCACATTCAATCTGTGAAATCATCGTGTTTCTTACCGCTTCTGCTTCTTCAGCAATTTCATCATTGTGTCATATTTTAAAGTTTGAGGAATGCAGTTCATATTGACAGCCATCAGGACATGGCCTTGGTGTTACCTCGGTGATTTTGAACAGGAGATTATTTTATTAAGCCAAAACACTTGAACTGAAGTCAGCACCAGATACAGATCTTACTTGCCACTGTAATACAGAAACATCTGCTGTGTTTGCCAAAGGATAAGAAACTGCCTCAGAGATGACACTCACTGATTGTAGGTGAGAAGGACATGTTTTGTGCTTGCTTGGTTTTTCTCGGGGAACTTTATTTACTGTTGGAAATATTTTACATTGTTGTCAGTGAGGATGAAAACAATTTTTATGAGAGAATATTCAGCAGTAGGTTGACTTCCCCCAGGGTCTGTTAGAATGTTTTGCAGGAGAGAGATGCCAACCCCATCGTGTAAGTCTCATGCTGGGCACGCTTCTACTCAGATTGCTCAGCAGTAATGCCCAGAGGTCAGCATCAAATTCTTACTTAGTTCTTGAGGAGCAATATTAAATCTGCCTTGAAGTACCTCAGGGTCAGCGCTGTAGCATTTATTGGGAAATAATCCCAAATAAATTTAAAGAGATGGTAAGTTGTAAGGTTTTTTTTTTGGGTTTTTTTTTTTTTTTTTTTTTTTTTTTTAAGGCTTTCACACTCTGCCTAAGTTTGAAGCTTCTGAGTTCCTAAAGTCATTCAGTAAGCAGTGAACCTGTGAAGGTCTGTGCTTTGCAGGAATACGAGGCTGGATTCCATAGCTGTGAATAACCTTGATGCCAACATTTCAGTTTCCCTCCTGGTGTCATCTTGCATGGATTACCCACTACTTTGCCTAAACAGAAGGGTGCTTGTGGTATAAGCATTGACAATTTCAAAGCTAATATACTGCATCATTCAGCATTCAACTTAAATAGTCCCAATCATGCCATTTGAGACAAGACTATAGGAATAATTTTTCTCAGCTCTTTTGGAGAATCTTCCAATAATTTCCAAAAATCTAGAAGAACTGGAATGTCTTTTAGGTATAAAACCTGATTACAGTTCCCACTCAGTGTGTATGCATGTCAGAACTCCACTATCCTACAAGATACACTATCGCAGTACAGGTTACACAAACAAACAAAAACCAACTTGTCCACATCTCCCCTCCTTTTCTTTAATGTGGCTATAAAACTACACTGTTCTGTGGCAAACCATGGAAAGTTTTACTGTGGTACCTAGGGAAAGTAACAGCTTCTCATTGCCATTATCTGCATATTCCTGGGCCTGTGTTGGAGGCTGTTGTGGACGCATTTCAGTTTGTACACTGCAGTGCTGTGAGTCCATCCAGCCTTGCTGCAGATGTGGACACAGCATCCTTTTTGGGTAGGGTACAACATTGACAAATTCTGTACAAACAGGCCTAATAAATGTGAGTCACTTTATTCTTGGAACTCATTTCTGCACTTAATTATGTGACTAAATTGAAAGGAGCCATAAACAAAACAGCACAGACAGCTAAGTTCTGAAGGAAGTCATCAACTAGAGCCTTTCCATCAACAGCTTGTGGGAAAAGTGGGTGATACCAGAAGGAGAGATGAAAAAAAGGATGACAAAATGTCAGCTTGGGCTGCATATGCAAGAACAGTGAGTAGGAGTCAGTGTACGGCATCTGCAGTAGTCCTGCGGCTGCAGATCAGGTAGGAACATGGTGGACCACCTGCAAGTGGTGGTTCAGCACCATCCTTACATGCACCTTCTCTTGCCTTTCCCTGTCACGTCGTGCTCTGGGGCTCCACCAGCAGTGGGATTCTGCTTGCAACATCGTGTGGGCTGCTTTGCTATAGATGGGAGACCTTAGCAGATAAAGAATCTGGAAATACAATGCTATTTATTGATTCTCTTGCTTTATTTTAAATGAATAACTTGAGGAGATTTATTTTTCTTTTCTTTTTTTTTTTTCTTTCAAATTTATTCTCAGTAGCAAGGTGTATTATTTGTGGAACTGAGGAATTGGGTTTACACAGCTTTCCTTCATGTTGCTGTTCCTGCATTCCTATACAGTGTAAGCTCAGTTTTTTTTTGCAAGGTGTCTTTGGCCTTTGAAGCAATCTTCAGGATAGCATCACAGCTGCTGAGTATGTCTTGTGGAGACTGCTAAGCCCATGTAATAAGTGCAGGAGGGCAGAGAACTGGCAGGTGGGACAGAAGGAAGAAAATCAGGGAAAGCTGAAATACGATTTAAAAATCATAAGATTTTCTCAGTGCGCAAAAATGTGGATGCTAAAGAGACATTGTTTTATCCTTGAGGATGGTGAGGAAGAAGATTTGTTCTGTTATACTGCACCCAAACACAGGTAAGCCTCTAACCTGAGAAAGCAGAGCTGCTGTAGTAGACTGTCCTGCTCAGCAGCACGTTCCTGCGGTTCATGATATTCAGGAGATTTCCTCTCCTTTTTGGGAGCTAAAAGAAGGAGCTGGAGCATGGCATGGGTCCATGCATTTATATTAGCATGGCTTCTTTCTTCATTCCCTCAAATCAACATATTGGCAGCAGTCGTGAGTCATGTTTCCCTGAACTCTAGCTGGCAGCAGTAGGAGGGCAAAGAAGTGATTGTGTTCCCTCCTTCACACCAGTTACACTGCCAATAAGGCATTCAGAGAAATACAATGGGATATTGTGCTGCAAGGGTTGCATGCTACTGTTTTGATGGGGTGGGGAAGAGGTCATTATTTTTGTACAGTGGGAGCTAGCAATCTGGAAAAAACTGCTTTAGAAAGTGCCCAACTTTCATTATTACAAAGTAAGAAATGTATTATACAGCAAAAGGACTGCATGCTGCTTATGTTATGGAGGGGTTTTTATTTTTTTTTCTACCCTTGTCAGATATTTTTATCAAGCAAAAAAGCTCAGGAAACCCTTTAAGGAATGTTAATTTTCAACCTTTCTGGGGGTATATATGTGCCACTACTGGTTGGTAATTATACCTTGTTTTCCAAAAATCTGCAAATCTGACTTCAGCTTCTTTGGGAAGGAAGAAATGCCTTTGCTTGGCTAATGGGCTGGTGTGCTGCAGAGCAACCTGCAGGTGCACTGCTCAGACCCAGGTGGAAATGAAAGGTGGTAGCCACCTTCCTGAGCCCAGATGCCTTTGGAGGTGAAAACAGTGCCCGCATCTGCTTGCAGATTTCTTGGGAAAGCAGCCAGCTCAACTTCAGAAGCTCGTAGGAACCCTTATAAACACAGAGATGACCAGGAATTAGAAGTTTGAGCACACAGGAAAATCAGTACTAGCCTAAAAGGTCACTATTCACTACTAGCAGTGTGTTGGGATCCTTGTCAGCTAGTCTTTGGCTGAGACACCGGCATGTCTGCAGGGGTTTTCTAGCATGGCTTTATTCCAGACATGGAAATCAAGTACCTGTTCTATTCCTCCTTAAATTTGGGAGATACTTATGAGTTCAGCGTGGCTTTGAATAATCTCCATAAAATTTTCCTTTGCAGTTGTCACATGTGGTATCTCTCTGGCTAGTTACTGCTGAGTCTGTGATTTGAGTGAAATTCTTAAAAGTACGCCTAGAATCAGAGAATGGCTTGGATTGGAAGGGACCTTAAAGCCCACCTAGTTCCTACTCCCAGACATGCACAGGCTGCCCCCCACCAGCTGAGGCTGTGCCGGGCCCCATCCAGCCTGGCCTGGAATGCCTCCAGCTTCTCTGGACAGCAGTGCCAGCCTCTCACTGTCCTCCAATTAAAGAATTTCCTCCTCACTTCTAACCTAAGCAGCACTTGCTTGTGCTGTATCATTCTGAGGATACCGTAATACCATTTCACCTGTCTTTTATATGCATGCATAGAAATGGAAGCCTGCTAAATATCCAAAGCTGCTTAGTGGTTTTTCATTTGTCAAGAAGAGAGGAAGGCATCAGAAGCCCTTGAGAAAACAGATCACATTTTATGGCCATGAAGGCAGTGAGGGCTGGGGCACAGCTCCCAGCTGGGGGCTAAGGGCTTTGCTGGCTGTTTGGGTGGGTTCTGGGCCCTTCTGGTCTTGTGGTCTGAGTCCAGGCATTGTGGTGAACTCATCTGGAGCACAGTGATGGAAGTAGTCTTGGAAAGTAAAGAAAACAGAAATAGGCAATATTGTTGTGTCTTTAGCACATTATATAAAGTAATATATTCTCCTGTGTGAACTGCCGGATTATGGTTTGTATTTGTTCTGTTTTCTATATAATATGAAGTATTAAGTGATTTAAAAGTATCTGAGTGTACAGCCATTGCTGTCCCTTGATGGAGGTGTTCTCTGGCTGCATATTCATGCAGTTGTTCATCCCTGTAAAACATTGTGGCTGCATCTGGGCGCACGCTAAGGTTCACGCTACCACAGTCATCCTTCAATATTAACGCTCACAGCAGGTTATTTTTCTCAGCAGACATTTCTTTTGTATCTAGGTGAGGGAACTTCTTGTAACTCCAGGAGTTGAGTGTCATTGATTCTTGGCTGTGGCAGCTGCTCGATGTTGAATGTTGTTTTGCTGTTTATCAGTAGCTTGGTTTGCTACTCGTTCCGCAGCTCTGCAGAGTGAGCCCATTGTACGCCTGCCTGCGGGACTGGTGCAGCCAGCAGCTTGTGCCGCACAGGTATGCTTCACTGCCTCCTTTCGTGCCTGCAGAAGGCTTGTGCACGCCAGTGCTTTAGGAGCGTGCTTTGAGGCAAATCTCCCCTGATTTGTTTCACGTTGCAGAGCAGACTTAGCGTACACAAACTGGATGAAACTAAATCAGAAGTTGTGCTCTAGGTGCATACCTAATGTACTCCCACTTTAATGCGTGTTCAGCTGCAGTGCTAAAGCAGACATCCATTCTCAGCCCTGAGATGCATAAGGATTGAATGTGAAGGTTTCAGCATGAGCAGCATCTTTGCAATGCAGATCTGCTCCTAGTATCCTCACTGCTTGCTAATATACTGATAGCTGGAGACATTAAGCTTTTCCCTCCTGCTTTAAGTTAGGACATCCCATGCTGGTCTTCTGCGGAAGAAGTGTGGTTAGTCTCACTGGCAGAGCTGATTTCCCGCGGTATGTGACATGCTCACCTTACAGACTTTCCATCTTTGGCTGCTTTAGGAGCCATGCTGGATTTTGTGGCTTACACAGGAAAGTAGAGCTGGGAGAGGTCCTGCACACCCTGTTTTTATGATCTGTACCCTAAAATCCTATACAAAGACTTGTTATATTCTTTGTGGGAGTTCCATAGGTTGGGTCAGCTGCTTCTGCAATCCAGCAACCCAGCCTTGGCTGCACCAAGGTCTCTGAATGCACTATGTCTAAGCATGTCTGAACTGTGCGCACTGTGCAGAGAAACAGTGTGGAACTGTCAAATGGTTCCCATGGAAAAGAAGTGCAACTTGAACTGGCCCTTCATTTTCGTTTGTGGAAGAGACATTAGTATCTTTTTTTTTCTCCTTAAAATGTTTTTCTTCCACTCTGTAAGCATTGCCTCTTTTGAGAAGACATGGTAGTGAAATAGATGAAGCATTGAGTTGGAAATCTATATTGTGCCACTGAACTGGTAAGCTCTCCTGATTGCTAGAGCATAGCCGACTCCCTTTCTTGATCAGATGTTCTCATTTTCCTTTGAGGATGTGGGTCAGCTTGCATACAGAAGGCACTAAACCCCTTGCATCTTAATCTGCAGTCTTTGCCAAATTAAGAAGTTGGTGTCTGAAAAACATGCAAATTCTGCGCAAGGTGGCAGGCTGAAGCTAAGCTTGCTCTTAGCTCACTTTTCTCTTTCAGTTTGGGTGAGCCACATCTGATTGCCATTTTCATGTTTGATGTATGCCCTGTCTCTTGTGGCACTTTTAAATAACACTAACACCATATTCCAATTTAGAGAGAGAAACTGCTGCAAAGCATATGGCTGATAAACAAAAATTACTAACATTTAGCAAGGAACGTACAAAGAAACTGTGTTGTTCTCCCTGTAAGGAAGGAAGAATGTTGTCACAGTAGCACAGGCTCCATGGAAGTGATGCCTTATTGTTTGCTGCCTGATGCCATTTTAAGCTTTCTTATCAAAGTGCTCATACCCATGTAATCTTAAGCTGGCTTTTTTTTTGAAATAGTATGAACATGATTTCTTTTCCTCACTCCCAATTCCTTGTCATGATGTTAAAAGGGGCAGTTAATAGGGGCATAAGATGTTTTTCATCTCATGGGAAGGATTATGATCTGGCGCCAGTTGAAGTCATTGAGATTACATTGTCTTGTCATGGATTTACGCTGACGTGGATCCAGCCTTTGGGATAATCCTGTAGTTCTTTCTCTGTCAAATAGCCCTTGCCATCAAGATTTTCTTGCCAAAGAAGTCCACCTTTACCCAACCACTTCAGTCTTCTTTCAAATTTGCTGTTTTCCCATGACTTTAAAAGCACTTTTCTCCTCCACATTTGCCAGTATGAAATAATGGGATTGTTTCAGTGAGAAAGGAAATGTGTTTTGACACCATTGTGTCAGAATGCCACTTTGAAGGTGATTTGTTGAACTCGTGCTAAGTTCCTGTTGGCGTTTCTTTGAGGTTATTATCATTTTGTAAACATTAGGTTACAGAGTGCCAGCTGCTTCTTTTTTTTTTTTCTTTCTAAATAAAACATACAATACAGCCTGTTCATATGAACTAATCTCCAGTGCCCACATTGTTTTGCAACTATGGGACCAACATCTGCAAAAATAAGAACAAAAAACAACCAACCGGAATAATATAAAATAAGGAGCTGAAGGCTGCAACCACCGCCTCTGCAGGGCAGTTTGCAATGCTCCAGGTGTTTCTTCAGAAAAAGAAAATCTATAATTTATACATGTTTATACTCAGTCCCCGCATTTAATTTCTGTATTCCAATAAGCACACCCTATTTATATCCAAGCCCAATGATCTCTTCCTGCAGCTGTTGGCAGGGCAGGGCAGGTGCTCAGGTCCCAGCCAGGAGCACTGAACTGGTGCTGCATGGCCAGGACTGCGCTGAGATATCTGGGCAGGTTCAGATGAGTCCTTTTGGTGCACGCTGCCCAGGGAGCACGTGCTGCTAGCACCCTGAGCCTGTCAAGTGCCTGTCAGGAGAGCAGAAACGGTAAATGAACCGTACATAAGTTAGTAAGTATCAAACAATTTATGAGTTGCCTCATTGTCCATCTGGAAGTTGATGTGCTGTAAGGACTGATGGCAAACAGGAGCAAGTTATCTTAAGTTCTGGCTGTTTAACAGCTGTCTTTGTACGGCGGTAGGCTGGTGATGTTCAGTTATGCCAGCCAGGTTAGCCGTTGGACCCTTGCCAGAAGCAGGCAGCTGCTGTGGTGTCTCTCTTCCTCATTAACTGGTCATAGAATCATTGAAGTTGGAAAAGACCTCTAAGGTCAACCAACCCATCCCTACCATGCCCACCAACCGCGTCCCTCAGTGCCACATCTCCATGGTTCTTGAACACCTCCAGGGACGGTGACTCCATCACCTTCCTGGGCAGCCCGTGCCAGTGCCTCAGTACTTCTGAGAAGAAATTTTCCTTATATCCAACATGAAACTCTCCTGGCACAACTTGATACCATTGCCTCTTGACACATAGGGCTGACAGCTTTGTGCCGGCACGTTGAGTCTGGTGCTTCTGGGAAGCTTTGGACTGATAGATATTGCAGGCTGGATAAATTTGTTTTGCCTCTCCTTGCTTTATGTCACATAATGATGACAGAAAAAATGGCACAAGGAAAAGGCTGCTATTGTTAAAATAATTAATCTGGCTGATAGCCTCCTCCTAAAGGGCCCTTGGGAAAGAGGACTGCCAAACATAGGCTGCAAGCTGGGTGAATTTAGCATAGTGTGAAAGGTGGGACATTGAATAATAAATCTGTATTTGTTATCTTGGCCTGTTACAATGAAATGAAAGTACAGCCAGCACCCTGAACTCCAGGATGTATACCCTATAGCATTCATTGTAGTAAGCTAAAATTATCTTCATGGGAGAACTAAAAGCAAAAAAATTAAAAAGGACATTAAAGCAGGGTATTTTAGAACAAATTCTGAAGTGCTAAAATTAGTGAGTTAGTCTGGTTTTGATTTCTGCTAGTCCTAAGGACTAGCATAGATCTGTTTGTATAAAGGATAAAGCCCATAAAGTGGTAGTGGTGCATCTAGTGTGGGATGAATTCAACAGTCTGCTTCTGCTGGTTTTCAGTTTTTTCATCAAGTTCCCTTGACAGAATTATCTCTGACTTTAAGTCCAAATCACCCTCCTCCAGGGAATTAAAGCCTGTCATTGATTTTTGAGAATTAGTGGCTATTTAGGAAGGCACCCGGACTTAGATGAAGAACTTTGATGCTTTATCCTTGGAGGATAAGTAAGTACTGATTATGATATGTAATTAGAATTCTTTTCCAGCCATTGGACCACTTGTTTTAATGGATCTAAATGCAACATATTCCAAGCAGTGAAAGTTTCTAATTGTATAAAGCTGTGTTTGGCTCATGTCTGCAAATATTGTGCCACAATGCCAGTCGCTCGTTTCCTGCAAATGAAGCAACAGGACAGGTATTAGCAGTGTGTCTGCCATCAGTGTAGGAAAAGCTGGGCTTTCAAATGGAGAAGGACACTTGCCATGTATGCGGTTATAGGGAAATTGCTGCTTCTAACACCAGAAATGAAATGCATTGGAAAAGGAAGCATCTCTAGAGCCTCTTTTTCTCTTTTCTTCTTTAATTAATTCAAACTTTGTGTGAAATGATGGAGAAAATATTTTATTTAAACTGTAGCTGGCTGATTTCTCAAGTACTTTCCTACCCGTGATGATTTTGAAGCTGCTATTACAGCCAGTTAGCAGAGTGAGCTTTGTGGGTTCATCAGTGCATAATTGTCCTGAGTTACATCAACCAGGCGATAGGAAGGCAAGCAGGCCTAATGAGGGCTCAGGGCAGCCACCCCTGGGAAGCCATCCAGAGGTGCAGGAAGGTGCCCAGCTGGGAATGGGGATGCTGCATTGCCAGCCCTCAGCTGGATTGCACAACAGGTTTTGCCACGCAGGCAGAAGCCGATCAGGCACGGCACGCGGAGCAGGAGGATGTTTTACCCAAATGTCAAGGAAGCGGTTTAAGATATGCTGGCTGGGCTTCTTGAGCTAAGACATGCATGAAAAATATCTTAAAATCTCCATCTGCAAATGCTTAATCCAGCAGTTAAGAATAACCGTTGTCTTGATGTTAGCGCAGTCGGTGGTGCGCTCACCAGCTGTCGCTGATTGCCATGGGCAGGAACCAGAGGTGCTGACTCAGCCCAAATGCTTAAGCACAATTAATGCTCAGGTTTTATGACACAAGGGTTAGAGGGCTGCAGCACTGATTTGAGCAGGGCAGATAGCACATCTTGACTGGTCTCAGTAGGGCAGTTTTGAAAGCAAAAAAATAATAAAAATAATAAAGCACAACACAGACCGTTTTCCATTCTGCCTCCATCTGCTGCAAAGGCTGCCTCCAGGCAGGTGCTTCCATTGCTCCTTGCTGGGCAGTCTCAGGCCCTGAGCTGCCCCAGCTCCTCCGTCCTGCAAACCAGCTCTGCCCCCTTTTGTCCCAGTTAAGAGAAAAGTTAAGCAGGAAGCGTTGATGCTCTTAAAGCGAATGGCGGTTTTATTGTTGGTTTGATGAGAACCAGGTGTTGCCTAACATCTGACTTTCCTGCAGATAAAATACTGCTTGCTCAGCATGCATTGCCATACCCATTGAGTTAGCAGTACTGCTGTTCTGCTTCCTGGCCTCTTTCTTCTCTTACTGTGTGTTACTTTGACATTCTTCGTGCTTTGCAAATCCCCTCCCTCTGTAATTGTCTAATGTGTTGCAAGTCTCTTGTCATTATTTATAAGAAATTCCTTTCCATATACATGTCTTTGATTCCCAGCCCACTTCACTGGCAGATGCTTAGGGGCAAATCTTCAGCTGGTAAAAATAGAGCTCCCTGCAAAAGTGATAATTTACGCCAGCTGAGGATCGGCCACTTGTTCTCTATCTTAAAATATCCATCTCTGAGAAGCAATTTGTTTCTTACCGCAGAAAATGCTCCTATCATCCATTTCTTATTTCAAAACAGCATGAACATTTTTTAGACCAAACTTTGTTTTTAATAGAAGCAGCATTGTGTAATCTGGGCTATAGTGCACGTTCATGAAAGGCGTTTAAATTGGTGTTGTATTTCTTTAAAAATATTTTAAGGAAACTGTTCTGCACTTTGTAGGTATTTTGCTATGAAGTAAGCATAATGCTTCACGCTTGCCAAATCTTTCTGCCACATTCTGGCAGAATATGTGCAGTTTTCCCAAGCCGTTTTTCAAGTTGCTCTCTGGAAGCAGCATATTTCAGTTAACGTCAACTGTATCCTCCATTTTAAAATGTTGATAAAATGTGATCGTTTTGTAGTACAGCTAGAATTTCTCATCATAGAACATAATGGATAAAAAGAGAATTTGCATCATTGTCTTTATAAGCCTGTGGTGCCTGGAACCCAGCTTGTACTGCCGGGAGCATCACCTCCTACACTGCATGGCCGTGCCTGCGGACAGCTGGGAAGAAGCAATCAAATCTGTCTCATTCAAATTTTTAATTCTGTGAGGAATTCAAAACTGGTCATATGCATTGGAAGCCATTTTTCAGTGACTTTTGTTGGGTGTGGTCTGAGATGTTCTCAGTATGGTGTGCCCTAAACACCCTGTTATGCTCATGCACTTGTCCTGATTCTCCTGCTTGCTCATAAGAGATCTGTGTTCAAACCTACCCCATGCCAAACACACCAAACTGTGGCACTTATTTCTGGATAAAAAGATTAAAAGACCTATTTTTACCCTCTTCTTTAAAGGATGAAATGTTTGCTTAGTGCTGCTGCTTTTCTTTCTAAAACTATGTTCAAAGAAGCCTTAAGAAGTGAGAGATCAGTTTTAACGTTCAAAGTAATCCAGACTCCTGAAGCTGACTTTCAGTCAGCCTTTTAGATCTCAGTATACTTGAAGTTTTATGCTCTATGGGCTTTGCAGTGGGGTTGCCAGAAATGCCCTAGCTCTGTATCAACATGTAACCAACGTAAATATGAAATAATCATGGGTTTCTTTTACTACCTAGCTAGCAAATTCATATCAAATGTCTTTAGAAAGGAAAAAGAAAAATCTGTTTTAAGGGAAAAAGCGAAAGAGATGGTGAGGAGGTGGAGACAGGGAGTTCAATACCGTTTAGGATTCGTTGAAGTCTGCCTTCTTGCATAACATGCTATAGTTGACAGGCTCACTGTTCTTTCTGAAGGACCTACATTTTATTTAAGTTGCCCCACAGAGTTAGCAAAGGTTCTACAAGTGGGCAAAGCTACATTGGCTTTGCTACTGTTTAATCTTGGAGTTGTCTGGTCAAGTTGTCTGCGGATTTTTTTTGTTAGGTTTTCTTTTTTTTCCCCTCTCTTTGTTCTTTTCTCTTTTCCCCACAGCAGTGAATTGCTTCCCTTTACCAATAGAAAAATGGTGGGGGGAAGTGTCAATGCTGGAGTTATCAAATGAGTGAGATAGAGGCTGATGCTTTCTCAGCACTGTCTATCTGTGCACATAGTATCAGCAATTTGCTGGTGGCATATGAAAGAAGAAATTATTGCTGCTCCTGACAACCATCAGTGATAACTGAGCCTGTCTCTTTTGTTACTAACTGATGGTGCTTGTTCCAACTCATTTGGACCTACTTAATAATCATATTTTATCCTAAAAAATAACCATCCCAGGGTATTAAAGTATGCAGTGGTTGGTGAACTCAATGTAAAGGTTATCTTAAAGCCTTCCTGTATTAATCCAGTTAATTTTCAGATTTAGGATGCAGTTGGGAATCTGTTCATTGTTTTAAAAGCTCCCAGGTTTGACTTCTTCATTTTATACATGTCTTTCAAACTGTACTTAATACAAATCAGTCATGCAGTGAGCTACAGAGCATACGACCTTTGCTTGCTTTGCTCCGTACTGAATACAAAGGAGGAAGAAAAGATGAAGACCAGAACATAAAGACTGTATATGTTATCACCTTTGTGCAAAACAAGATATAGGCAAGGTATAAGCAGCTGCAGGAGCAGCATCTCTTTCCACTCTGCAATGGGGAGAGACCCCTTATGTTGGAGGGAGGTCTGTCCCTTCCCTCCTTAGAGCCCGCACAGGCCAGAGTTTGCTTCTGTTTAATATGCTATGATATTCATTTTTTTTCCAGTGTTCATGCAATTTTGTTTGCCAGTGGAAAATTACTTAAAGGCATTGCTTTGTTGAAGCTTAGAAGTCTTCTGGTCTGATGATCTGTCTGTGGCTGGACTGCAAAGGAAGTGGAGAGAATTCTCCAGGAGGTCTGGATCCTGTAACCAAGTGCAATGCTAGCTTGCATAGATTAGCCTTGTGGTCAGGCAAGTGGATTAAAAACAAGGCCATTATGGAGCCAGAACAAGTATAAAACTATATCTGATAATCCCATCTTGTTTGTCTTGTTTACTGGTATTGTTTTGATAGGTATAATTAACATGCCAGCTGAGAACCTTGAAGCAGATGAGGAACATTAATGGGTAGCATACAGTTGTCCAGCAGTGCAGCAGCAATTTCTGAAACAAAAATGACAGCGTATAATCCATTTTGTCTGAAATGCCCAGTGTATGAGAATGTTTGACCGAGACCAGTCAAGATGTGATGTCATTTTTCCTGGAAAAGATGTTTGTAAAGTGCGCTGCATCTCTTGCATTTGGTATCTCTTCTGCTCCTCTGTGAAACATTCTTATTATGGGCTCCTGTTAAAATCAGTTATTTGGCAATGTAATTCTGAGAACAGGGTAAATTTTAAGTACTTATGTGAAATCTTTGTCTCTCAGAAAAAAAAGATGGTTTTCAAAATTGGTGCTGAGCAGATCGACCTTTAGGCGCTTAGGCATTAGTATCAATCAGTCTGCTAGTATGTGTTGAAAATGCATGCATGTCAAAGCCTGGGTGTGTTTGTACAGTCACAGATGCTCAAGATGCACATCAGTTGCCCAGTACATGTGACAGAGTCAATTTTCATTAGTGCTTTTTTGCCGAATTAATAGTGTAAATGAACTAATTCTTAGCTTAAAACTTGTCCAGTACAAGTTGTCAAGAGAAGACTGAAAATGGATTTCTCTAAAGGTGAGTAGTGGTTGAATATTAGATTAAAAAATTACTGTTAATGCTGTTCTTCTAATGTATTAGTTGGTATCTACATTTCCCAACCTTTTGCTTCTCACGTAAGCGCTTGCCCCCAGCTCAGCGCCAACAGCAAGCATTAGAAAATCACTACAGAACAGTTGTGGTCCATCATTTTAAAACCCAATTCAAATGGGAACATCCAGTGTCAGTACCATGGATACTTCAGGTTTCCTGTGTTAATTCATTTTAAGACTGTGTTATCTAATGTAAAACTGAGTCTAAAATGTTGGTTTTGCATCTCGTAAAGTGTTGCACAGACAGGACTAGCCTTCAGCTGAAATTGTGTAACAGGACAACTGCACTTCTGGAGAGCATGCCCATGTAAATACTCTGCCACATATGGCCTGCTACAGTGGGTGTGGAAGTGCTCTTGAAAGGTAGCTGCCTGCTGTCACGTTGGAAGATTTCGCTTACCATTTCCTTCAACCCAGGGAAGGAAGTCAGATGTGAATCTAAAATAAATTCTGCATGTGGTTGTTAATGGTGCAGAAGATGGTTGCAAACCTCAGGTTGAGACGTTGCATTGAGTCAGCCCAGATCACTGAAACAGCATGCCTTGAAATAAAAACTGAGCACTGGGCTGTGTAGAATTGTTTAAATCGTTTTTCTCTGCATCTTAGGTTACGGGAATAATTGTCACCTACTTCATTTTGAAACCTTTCTTTTAACCTTTCTTTGGTACACCTTTACCAAACAGCTGCAACTTCTGCAGTGTGGACTGCATAACATAATGATTTTGATTACATTTATAAACCATTAGCTTGTCTCCTGTATTATTGGACATATGTTAAAGCATGTACACGTGTACAGATCTTTTAATTGCCTACTTTCTGTTTAGTTTATATCTGGTCTCAGGCTTTTCCTCATAGTGAGGAGTCTTAATTTTTCTGTCTCTTAATTTTAAAATGCATCATCTTGATCTCTTAGTTGATAGTGCTTTGAGATCCCTATTTTCTTTCAGAAAGGAAAGCCATCTGTTTGCATTGTGAATATCAAAAATATGATTTAGTGAAAACAAAAAGGAATAACTTGTTGGAGGAAACATTGCAACTTTCTTTTAATATTCCTTCATTTGTATTGTAGTATTGATATTAAATGGTATCATAGATTATACTGCAACCTTTTTTTCTTTCCTTGCCCACACGGAGTATTAAATAAAAGAAAATGCCACAGAATCTGTAAAACTGTCTCTGTATATTTGTCAGAAAAATGTAGTAGAGTGACATTATGTTCAGGACCCAGTCAGAGTGGTAATTATTCTTTCAGCACTTTAAAGCTGTACCTGTTCCCTGTGTGTTAAGTGGCTGCTAGAGTACAAGGCAGCACAAGTTAATTAAATATTAATTGCAACATGGAAAATCTGTCTTGTATTAATTGTTTGGCTGCATTGATCCATAACCTGCGTTTAAACAGCACGATGCCACTGGTTAAATCTGTATACAAGGCAGCAGTTTATGTAAAGCCCATCAACAACTGTGTGGAAAAATACAATTTTGCCCTTAGTGTGTCTTGAGAACCTGTTCCAGGTTAGCTGTGCTCGCGGTGGTAGCACTGGTATCAGGCAAAAAATTCCATGCTGAAGTGTTCACACAGCAGCTGTGTGAACCTTTCTTGGGTGAAGTTCTGAGAGCTGTAACAGAAATGTGTTGTGTGGTAAAGAACATGGGTCGGAGCAAGTCTTCTGCTACAGGGAATGTGTCAGTGGCATGGCTACCTTAGCAGCTACTGTGCATCCTGAGATGGCTGTTTTGTTGAAGACATTTTGCTCCTGCCTGAGACAGAAGAATCAACAGAGAATTTTAACAGGGTCTGTGCTGGTTTTGCAAAGCTCCAAAGTTTTGTATCTCTGCTCTGTAGCATCCAGCACCCTGTGTGAGGCATCCCACTTAGCTCTCAGAGGGTGTTTCAGATTGAGTGCATATTCAAGCTATAGTAATTATTTGTAATCTGTTTACTATAGATTTTAATGGAAGGTAATACAGTTTCAATTCAAAAAGTGCAACAAAAATTACTCCTAGTGTAATCTTACCACCAAAAAAGCTTTCCTATGGTTTGGTTTAATTTGGTATGTTTTTAATCACTTTCCTTTTCAAAGTGCGTAATTTTGCGCGAATGTACTACTGAGTAATTTGTTCCTCCCTAAAAACATCAGCAGGTTTAACGCTGAAGTCTTTCACTGTGTGTGTGCCCTAGTGTTTCACAGCACAGACTATGTTTTCTGAATGTTACAGAGCTTAGTGCAAATTTGGTTTTGGAGATGCATGGCATTGTCTAATCATAGAACGAGTCATGCACATGTGTGTGGGAACTGCTGAGTCACGGCCTGAACCTCTGATTGACCACCTGAGGCGAGCAATGGCTCAGCCATGGGAGCACAGGTGAAGGCAATTCACCTGTGTTGCAGGAAGAGGTGGAGCCTGGCTCCAACCTATCCTAGACCCATTTAAGAGCTGACTACCACTGGGGAAGGATCTCTTCTGGAGTTTTGCAGTAAGCCTAGGCTGTGGGTAAGCTTTCTATCTGTTTTCTTTTTGTTATTATAATCTGCTCTGTCAAACTCTCTTGTTTATTTCATAATTATGACATCTTTATATTCATTGACTATACAACATGTGTAAGTGTGAGAGTTGCTCTGCATGTGTATGTCTCTTGAACGCATCAATTGTTTTGATTTTGCTCTGAACAATAACACGAGTGAGGGCACGGCATAGCCGGAAGAAATCAGCACAGCAGGTCCTTGCCTCTTGGTGCTTTTAGCTCCCATCCAAGTGGCAGCGATGCAGCACCCAACCTGTTGCTTGACCGAGCTGCCATCCGTGCCGCAGCTGCTGCTGCTCCCTCATCCGCATCATCTCACCCAGTCCTACTGCGCTACTCTGCTTGTTTAGCTTCATCTTTTTTCCTCTTCATTAAGCTACTCCTTTTAATTTCAGAGCTGGAGTCTTAAAAGCCTGCCCTGTTACCTTGTTTATCATCAGCGTTGCTGGAGTCACACATCTATCCTACCACCTTTTCCCTAGCAATTATTTTGTTCCGAGGCATTGCCTTTGCAGTCAGCTCGCCATGCTAAAACCAGCAGCGAAATCCTTAATTATTTTTCTCCCAACCTAGTCCTTTTTTGAAGTCACTTTTCAAGTGTCTAAAGTCAAATATTAAGGTCGTTAGGCATATCAGCACAGATGTGAGGACACTTTTTCACTGGCCTAAACACTCCCATTTGGAGGTACTATTATGGTAGGGTCTGACACATTGGAAAGTCAGGCACATAAGGCAGAATTTCTTAGTTCTTGGCTAATATAGAGCTTGTATGGTGGTTTCCAGTAACTGAATGTGGCAGGGAGGAGCACAGTGCTGACGGAGAACAGCAGAGGTGGCTGTGTTCCTGATCAATTCACTCTCCCAAGCAGAAGGTGGGGAGAACCCCTTTGAGATGTTGCTGGTTATGGGAGGGACAGGGCAGCCTTGAAGGTGACACAAAAATTTTCTATGCATAGAAGGAGTGTGGCTTAGACAGGGGCTGGTCTTGTGTGCTTTTCATTGCAGCTATGTAAGAAATGGATACAGCAGTCAGAGTTGGGTATCCTTTAGAAAGCAGATGCCAACTATAATGTATGTTTCTAGTATTTATCCTAAATATCCTGTATTTTCTTGCAAGATCACATTTTCCAATAGAAAGGAAGCTATCATTTATCTTCATAAGCAATTTTATCCTTGTTTGTGCTTATTAACTTTTTTCCTATATTAATCTTCTGTTCATCATTGAAACTTATTTGTGCAATCCTCTGTAATCACCTATTCATGGCCCATCAATTTAGCAATGATTATTTTTTAATATTATTAATATAAAGATGATGTTATACCGATCCATCACAGCTGGCTAAAAGTGATTCACTTCACTGTTTAAACACAGCATTTTCCAAACTCGCTTCTTTGAGCACATTGTTGAATAGCCGTGGGCAAATTCTGTGCATTCATTTCCTCTGCTTAAAACTGCTCAGTCTCAGCAGCCTGTTTCTCAGAAGGATCTCTCTTTGCCATTAAATAATTACCAAGAACTGTAACTACTCCAAGCACTCAGCAGAGGTGTGTAGGGCTTGGCCGGTGGGCCCAGACACAGGTGCTCCATGTTAGATGTGGCAGAGGACACTGCTAGCAAGAGACATGACTCTTCTCTGAATTATATGGCACTAGGGGTAGGTGTTTGAGCACTGACGTGTAGGGGTAGGTGTTTGAGCACTGTCTGGGAGCTGCTGGGCGTTGTTTCCTCTGTGTCGCAGACCCTGGTGCATCCGCACCGCTTCTGTGTCTTCCTCCTGAAGGCTGCATGTCCCTGCACCATCACAGCTACAGGCTTTGTGGTGTTGTATTTTTCTATTGCCTGGATTTTCCTGTTCTCTATGATGTTCCTCCTGCCCTGCAGCCACCATTAGCACTGATCAGATTCTGGACTGACTCCTGACAAGCGCAGAGTAAAGGGGAAATAGAGAACTGGCAACTGAGATCCAGGGAGAAGGGGAAGAACTATTTATACAGAGGGCTGTGGCAGATTCCACACTCAGGGTATGCAGGACTTGCCTTTTTTTTTACAATTGAGTTTGTATTTTCTGTAAATAAAGCTCAGCTCAGCCGGTTGGCCAGCTCCACTCATTTCTTTTTGTAGCTGGCCTCCAGTTTCAATATGATGGAGCTGATTTTGGCACATGTTAGCGGGTGGTTATTTTGTCATCACTCATGGCCAATATTTTTCTGTTGATCGTTGAGAAACACTAGGATTTCTTCTAAATGACCATTTTGTAAGGCTTCTCAGCTGCCTAGCTGCAATCTGTGAAAGTTAATAATCCATTTAATAACTGAAATCCTATTTTGCTAGGATGTGATTTTCGCAGGTCGGTGGTGATACTCAAGCTTTGTTGTGTTCTCAGCTGGCATAGAAGAAACACAGCTTCTAATAGAATAGGAACAAACCAGCTTGTTGCTCTGCCTTTTTTGGGGTCGTCTTTTTTTTTTTTTTTTAATGAAACTGGTCATTGTCATTCCACATTTTCACCTCTGTGAATAATTGGTTTGTAGTGTGTCATATAAAACTGCAAGCTTCCTGTGACAAACCTGCTTGTTTTCTTGGTGTGTTTTTTTTTTTTTTTAATTTCAGCCTCCATCTGTCATTCTCTCCATCCTCTTTGGGAGGAGAAGGAAAAAGAAAAATAGAGAGAGGAAAATTAATCAGGAAATTCCTTGTCTAGCTCCTGTCCTGCATGCAACAAAGGTGTCTTCTCACATCTACACAAATGTGCACAAGTTTTATGTACCCAGCTGAAGGATTCTATATGGTGCCGCTCGAGCCCTCAAGCAGCTCTGGGGCTGAAATAGGTGCCTGGGCCACAAGGACAGAACATGCAGGTCGTCTTTTACGTATTTTGCTTTGCTCAGCTCTACCACCGCCCTCATCAAATAAGCTTCATACAGATGAAAGGTCTGTCTTGCCAAAACAGGATGGAGTTTTTATTGAATATGGACCTGAGAGATTAATTTAGTGTTCCCGGGAGCTAAGAGCATGAGAGTATCAGCAAATAAAATTGTGGTTTGGGATCCAAATTGAATAATGAAGTTGCTCCCATACTGGCTTGTCTTAATTGAACCAAATGGCATATTTAGTTTGCTTCCCTTATTACGAAATATATAGTATACTTTCTGTTCGGCTCTGTTTTCGGGGCCTGGTTATTTTCCTTTGTTCTTGAGGTAGTGAGAGCAGAACAGGCCCTGATCAACTGTGAGCCCAGCAGCAAGCTGGTTTTATTCCACCCTCTGGGCTCATAGTCAGGAGCCCTTGACAGTCAGTGTGAAGTCTAGTCCAGCTCCACAATCTCCAGGCTGGGTCCTTTGCCTTGTCAGAGGAAAACCTGTTCAGATACCATCAGAGCACCTTCACCTCTGTGAGGTAACTAGCACACCTTTTTCACTGTACTGAGCATGGTACTACAGAGATTTCACAGAACATCGCTGCAGAGTTGATCAAACTCTTCCTTCAGTTGGTTTTCATCAGTTTCTTTTTTTCTAAGGTTTTTTTTCTTTCCCAACCTTTTGAAGAAAATGCAGGAGTAATTTAGCACCCTCCTTCCTTCCCTCCCACAGTGCCCCCTTTTGCCTCTGTTGACGTGTTTTGTAGTGCTCTGCAAATGAGTAGTTATAATAATTTCTGGAGTCTTTTTGCTGACTCTAAAACAAGAAGGAAATCCTACCACCCTTTAAAGTAAGTGTGTCAAACTTCAGCTAAGTCATCTATAGGCTAGATTAATGCTGGGCAGAAAGTGGCCCCTTACCTCTTCAGCCCAGTCCACTTACTTAGCTGCAGGATCATTCCTTTTCATTGCTCTTTGAAGAAGAAGCTTGTACTGATCACATACTTATGACCTAACATGCTGTCCTCCTGGGAGGTAGGAGGAAGACTGTGAGGAGGTGAGGAGGAGTATGGTCATTGTTTTTGTGCGCAGTTCAAGAAGAATGCTGTGAAATGCTTCCAACAAATTTCCTGACTTTTTTATTGTCATATATGCAGTAGCTGAGAAATGGTAGCCTGTCACTGTGCTCTGTGCAGAGTTGGGAGTGGATAAACACCATTCTGCTGGAGCCCACTCAGCTCAAAACCCCCCTCCAGGCCAGCCCCATTCCTGTGTGGCACCCTGTGGATGCAATGGATTCCTCCCCTGCAGAACCTGGGGCTTTATTTCAGCACAGGAATAGGCAAGTGGCAACCTACGGGGAAAACAAATTCAAATTCAAACTTCCCACGTGGCAATACAGGGACTTACCACTGAGTCACTGAAGCTGCTTACGAATATTGCTATAATATTTACTGAAAAGAACTTTGCTGCCTGCAAAGCTGAAGTGTTCAGGCTATGTAAAATTCCATTTTCCTGTTTAACGTGTCTGTTTTCAGCCTTCTTTTCAGAATTTCAGACTTTTCTTCAATAAGAGGTATTCAGCCAGGAGATGGCATGCATTTGTGGAAGTTCATTTTTGGGTTCTTCAGATGCTTGAGAAGAGTGAGTTACAGAGGGAACTAAAAGCCTCTCTTTAAACAGGAGACCCCAGGTGTGTGTGATCTTCTGAAAAATGAAAAATACTTGAGAGGGTGTTTTGTTCGCATTGAAGTGGTCACGGTATATATTCTACTTCAGCCCAATATCACTGAATGCATTTCATTTCAATCCTACAGAAACACTTAAGTGCTTAATTAATTGTCTTAGAGGTACTTTACTTAGGTTTTGATTTATTTAGTGTTGATTTAGTGTTTTGCTTTGAAAGACAAAGGAAGTACAAAACTTGGGAACATCAGGAGTTATAGGTTTTTCAGTAGCTGAATTGTGCTCTGCTGTAAAATCTGACAATGACTGAAAATAGGAGATTTGTACTTCTACGCATTGCTTAGAAGTTCCAGAATGAGCCAGCAGAGTAGGTAGCCCTGGTCCCTGGCATGAGACACCCCAAATCAGAAGCCACACTTGGAACCTTTGCCCTTCCCCTTACCAATGACAAGATCCCACGTTGGTGCTCCAGCACAGACATCTAAGAGACAGGACATCGGTAACCAGGCTTGATATTTCAGCCTCTAGCTTGTGTATATAGGAGTTAGAGTGCAACTGTGAAACTGCTTGGTGCAGTGTCTCCAAGGGAAGAACTGATCTGGAGGTGTATGGCTTGCTGTAAAATAAAGGCATTAATTCTAATGCAAACACAGGACCAAATATTTTTAGAGGGTTTTTGGACCAGATATTGAGCACTCAACAGCCATTGCTGATTAGACTAGAAGATAAGCTTTTAGGAAAAACCCATTAATGTACACATTTATTTTTCAATCATTTCTCTATGGATATTAGAATATGCAGTGCAGGAATTCAGGATTCTCAGTCTTAAGCCCTAGTGCAGAAAATGTTGATGTACCTTTACAGACGTGTTGGTATAAGTGTGTGTCACCACACGAATAACATCAAGTGAGAAAAAATGTCAAGGAATGTTTTCCCTAAACAGTATCAGTATTTCAAGATTTGTATGCCTTTTTCTTCTGTTTTGCTTTTTGTTTTTGAAATATAGTTGCTATTAGCAAGTAAAATTGACACTACAGAAGACCTGTGTTAGTAGGGAGTTTTATCCTGTTAATTGCTGGGTGAAGTTAATTCTACGTTACATGCCTGACCTTTATATCTAAGGACAAAGGCATCTAGAATTTGTATGCTGCTTAAGACCAGATTCATCGAATCAGACCTAATTGCACTCTGTACTGCAGAATGCAGTGCTGTCCATGAGATACTTTCATATTAGAGCCTCTTTATAATAGTGTTAATGGCATGGTGCATTGAATTGATCTTGGTAATTGTATTTCTGCAGCTTTACAGAGTCTTGCTGAGTTTTCAAGTGATGCAAGAAAAATTGAAATTGAATATATTTAAATTCTGTGGTAATAGTTGCATTGTTCTTGTGTGTACCTGATATTTGTACTTTCTATTCAGAAAATCAAAGATGTAAAGTATTTGTTCCGGACTTTTACCCCAGGATTTCCTATTCTCATCCCTTGCAATAATGCTGGCAGTGATGTAACTCTCTCTGGAACAACAATCCCGAACTTTCTTAGTTACTGTCTTCTCTAAATGATTTATAAAAATAGAAAAAGAATGTGTTATTAAAGTTAGGCTTCAACTAACTGAATTTATTTAAAAAAAAAAAAAATACATATATCCTTGGTTGCCAAGATTACAGAAATCATTCTCAGTTTGGCAGAAGAAAGGACAGGTATAAAAACAGCTCCTCTTATTGGGGCTGAGTTTGCGTTTCCATAGGACACATCGTCCTGATTGCCACTTTGCCTCCTTCCTTTATTTTCTTTTGCTGCAAGTTTTGATACAAAGAAGAATTACAGGTTTAACTAGTGCTTAGACTCTTGTTTTTCCTTTACTGAAAGCAAATACATTTGTAGAAGAGGATTAGACAATGTAGTCATCTGCAGAGTTATATAACGGCATAGGTTTCTTCAGCTTTGTTTTGCCATTTAAATTTTAACCTTGGAGTTCTGGCTCTACCTGAATGACAACGTAGGTGCAAAAACATGGCAAACACACTTCATGTTTTTGCCAAAAGATAGAGCTAAAGAGGAGCAGCAAATATGTTTAATAATTCTAATGAAAGTTCATTAGGAGAAATAAAAGTGACCATAGAAAGAATTGTAAATATATTTTACAAAATCACAAAAACTACTGTCACACTCCTTTAAGGTACAGAATTGCCTGCAATATTGAAATGCTAGAATTGGAAGGGGGCAGCAATTTTTTAAAAAAGAATAATCCAGAGCATGGAAATGAAACTTTCAGGTAGCTAGTTATGGGTAATGTGGGGTTCTTTGCCCCTTTTAAATCTTGGTTTGAAAGCTGTTTTACTTCAGAGCTTTGAAGGGTCTGGCTGGGCAGGTTTTCTTTGATAACTGTTGGTTTATTACATCTCATCCCTTGCTATCATGCGCTTGTCCTTTCAGATTCTGATCCAGCTGTCCTTTGAACTTTGCATGGATCTACTTTTCTTAATGGTTCTATAGTAGAGTAAACAAAATTAGAGTTGGTGGTTGTTTCAGAAGACAGTAATAATAGTCATCTTGTGCATGCAGAGTAGGACCATCATAGTTTAACTTCCCTGTCACTCTAAACACTATGTTGTGTTCTTCATATTAAAGTCTTCATGCCTTCTTATTAAAAATTACCTGGTTCATTCATCTATTCACTACAGTAAATCTATAAATGAACCTCTTTAAAATGGTTGTGTCCCTTCAAAATGACTCCTTTGAGCTGTTTCGATAGCTATTATGATACATGATTGAAACTACATCCCTGAAAGAGTGAACTGAGTCGTGCCTAACCACCTCTGAATTGAAGAGTATGGCTTGCTTGTAAGGAAGAAGAGAACAATTATTCTGGATTACTGAAGCCTAAAACCTAAAGTTCTCCCTGAAGTTTGAAAATGTCTCTTAATTTCCTATGCATACTAAATAAATTTCTGGACTCCCAGCCCAGTGATGTATAATTTTGAAGGTTGAAAGGTGTTCACGTTGACCAGGGGTTTTGGCAAGTTGATACTCATACAGCAACAGAAACTAGGGCTTCTAGGAATACTTCAAAAGTATGCTATATGTCCAAATTTGCAGGATTCTCCTAATTATAAGCTGACGCCCTCTTCATTGAGCCAAAACTTTCTATGTCTTGATTAAATGCAAGTTTTCTACTTTTGAGCATCTCCCCAAAATATATTTTCTTTCATTCCCCATTGTTTATACTTGTATATGGATGCAGATTTTTAAAAAATGCACTATGCAATTTGTTGTTTTAGATTTGTGTTGAAAGTAATTTTACAAACAAAATAAGGTCATACCTTGTAGAACTTATATGGGTTTTCTGTAAGCATCCCCTAGTATTGCAGAGGTTATATGAAGCACCTGGTTGGTGATGTTTTGCTTGCTTCAAAATTTACTATCTGAATTTTAAACTCACCTTTCAATTTATAATGATAGAGTTCAATAAAATGCTCTTTTTTTCCACTCAGAGCTATTTATTTTCAATCTTAAAATTCAGTCTTAAAATGAATGTAAGTACATGGAGGAGCTGGAGAATCATAGAATCATACAATGGCTTGGGTTGGAAGGGACCTTAAGGATAAAGTTCCAACCCTCCTACCACAGGCTGCCAACCCTGTTGATTACTTCCCTGAAACTTAGAGCTACTGATACCGGAAAATAAATGAAATACTTATTTTTACCTTCTGTATGGATTCTTTTTATGTATAATTCCTTACTGAACATTTCATCAATGTCCCAGACACTTTTGTTACTGGAAATAATGCATGCCTCTAAGCAAGATAGTTTTTCATTTATTGTCAGTATGTGCAAGGAGCTTACGTGAAAATTTTTTTATATTCCTTTTGTACTGAAATATTAAAAATTAGAAGGTGTGTGGTAAACAAAATGCTCCCATGTTTATAGGAAAGCAGACATAGGAGGTCTCCAGCATCCTGTTTGTTTGCCAAGACAGATGAGCAGCTGTGTAATCAGTAGAGAGATGTTGAGTTATTCTGGATGAAACTCTGGCCCCCATGAACTTGAACTTAATATGAACTGGTTTCAATAGTTTCAATGTTGACAAAAATCTGATGTATGGAGCTCTCAGTAAATACTGTCAGTCTAAAAATAAATCTGAAGAATTGCTCAGAAGATAATGTTGTAAATATACACATGCCAACAATATTTAAATAGTCTTTGTGGAGAGACTGAACTCCAGATTACACAGCTCAGTTCAGCTTTACCAGAATTTGGGAAAATATTTGTAGTTATTATAAGGCTGCTAAACAACAATTAAAAGCTAATTGATTGAAATGGTTCAGAGGTTCAGTTTTGCATGCATTCGTGAAATGAATGACATTCTGGTGGCTGAGCATATTTGGAGAGCTTGAGACAATCTTGTGCAGCTAGAAAAACTTGCTGCAGATACTTAGGTAATTAAGAGAGAATCTTTGCACTTTGAGTGCAGAAGGAAATTAAGCCTATTTCTTACAGAGCTGGGAGGTCATCAGAAAGAATAAATAATGCTTGGGACCTGGGAAGTAGCCCTCAGGGCACTATTAAAGTGAATGTGTCTGGATTGCTCTGTATTTTAGAGCCAAATAAGCAAAACTGAGCTGGATTTTTATCTTCCTCATTTTTTATTCTTCTGGAGAAAAGGATTTTGCTTGGGGCCATGGCCACGAGTTTCTTAGGAATTATGGCAGTCACTGTGCTGCAGACTGTGGGGTCAGCTGCCCTGCCCTGAGTTCCTCTGCCCCTGTGGGGTCACCAGGCTCCCTGCAGCCGTGCTGGGAAGCAGAACCTTATGAGCTGGAGCTTCTTCTGGGTTTGCCCCCAAGCCCTTCTTCAGACTGCCAGCTGATGGGAAGTGTGACTCAAAATGCTTTAGGCATTCTTCATCTTCAGCCTCTACCAATTAGCAAGGAATCCTTTTTTTTTTTCCTCCTGAAAACTGTTAAGTAGCCCTGAAAATGTGTTACATAGTGATGGAGCTTTAAGCATCAGCTTTGCACCTGCAAGGGGCTGTGAGCAGTGTTGCTGTAGGTATTATATATTTCTGCAATTCATCCAAATATTTTTTTCACAAGCCTTATTTTCTTCTAAGAAATTGACAGAATTGCTCTTACAAACACACAGCATAACATTTGAAAGTCACCCATCAGAACTGTTTCTTCCTTGCACAAGGATTTTGGTTTGTTTCATTTTGCTGGATTTTATGAGGGTTTCAGTAAAAATGACAATAAAGGAGCAACGTGCTTTGAAGTAGTGTTGTACGCACACTGAGGAAGCTTTGTGTCATTTATCTGGATCTTAAACTGAAGCATCTTAAAGAATATTTTGAAGAGCTGTGCTAATAGAAACGGCGTAAAAGCAGTTTGGGATATTTCATACTGCCTACTTAAAATTCTACCCATGGTTTCAATCCTACCATGTTATTTTCTTCCTATCTAAACTGCATCATCACACGTTACGTGCAGCATTATCAATGTTGCTTTCTGAAGAACTGCACTTCCTTAACCTGAGGTTCCCTTGCAATTTTTCAAGGGAGAAATAGCCTACTTTGGAAGTGTCTCAGCCATAGGTTGTTATTCTGTATGTGCTGCTTTTTGGTCCTGTGCAGACATTTTGAAATCTACTTTTAAAAGTTAGCTGAGTCACGTATACACGAGTAAGAAAATAAATCTTTGAGAGATTAGGTTGTTCAACTTGCTGTTCACATTCTGAGATAAGAGAAATAACATCTAGGGCTTTTATGTTTCAAATACAGATTTTCATAACTTAAGGTAGGATTTGGTTTATTTTTGGTCTTTTTTTTTTTTTTTTGAATGATTTATAGAAAACTCTTCCCTGCTTTGAAGAAGTTACTACAGTGATACAGAGAAATAGTAATGTATTTTTTCAGTTTGATAGCCCAACTCCAGATTGTGTAATATTAATTTTTCATTAAATTCTGTGAAGGCCTTGAAATCATATCTGCACAGATTTTTTTTTTCCCCTACTTCTCTTGTATTTCTGGAATTTACTTGATAGGTAGACTGACTAGAATTGTTTTTGTTTGAGCGTGATCAGCTCATTATGGGCTTATGAGCACAGAGCTGTCACATGACTCATAGAATCATGGAATGGTTTAAGTTTGAAGGGACTTTAACACCCACCCAGTCCCACCCCCAGCCATGGGCAGGGCTGCCCCCCACCAGCTTAGGCTCCCATCCATTCTGGCCCGGAGCACCTCCAGGGATGGGGCACTGGCAGTCTCTATGGACAGCTGCGCCAGGGCCTCGCGGCCCTAATTTGAAGCCCATTATATTGAATTGGTATGAAGCAAATGGTAGAATTTCTGTGACCTTAATCTTCAAACTCCTGATTTCTCATTTAATGTATTTGTTTTCTTTCTAATATCTTGGTTTTAAAAGTACTTTTTAGAGAGCAGTAGTGCAGTACTCAGGAATCAAGAATACAATGTAATTTGTGAGTTGCCTTTTGATATTTACAGACCTCAAGGATGAACCAAACTATTTACTCTGTACAAACTGAAAAGATAAAAAAGATGACAAAAACAACAAATAGAGAAAGGCAATTAAAGTGTGAGGGGTCTGTAGCACAAGTCTGATGAGGAGCAGCTGAGGGATCTGGGATTGTTCAGTCTGGAGAAGAGGAGGAGGCACAGGGGAGACTTTATCACTCACTACAACTGCCTGAAGGGAGGTTGTGGTGAGGTGGAGGTTGGCCTCTTCTGCTACCTAGCTAGTGATAGGATGAGAGGGAATGGCCTCAGGTTGTGCCAGGGGAGGTTCAGCTTAGATTATTAGGAAAGGTTTCTTCTCCAAAACAGTGGTCAGGTGCTGGAACAGGCTGTCCAAGGAGGTGGTTGAGTCACCATCTCTGGAGGTGTTCAAGGAATGTTTAGATGTTGTACGGAGGGACATGATTTAGCAGGGAGGTGTTGGTGGTAGGTGGATGGTTGGAATAGATGATCATGGAGGTCTTTTCTCACCTTGGTGATTCTATGAAAACAAAAAAGCCTCAAAACACTGAAATGCAAAGAGAGATCTTCATATTGGAGTATACTCATTAGAGAACAGCAAGAAAAAGCAAACTAAAAAATGTTCTGCATTTTTAGTCTTTAATGGGAATGTATTTACTATACAGGTAGCATTAATGAAATGAAATATTCCAGCTCCATGGCTATTTTTTTTTTTTTTTTTAGAAACATAACAGATCATTTTGTTTTGCCTTGTGTTTTTAGCAGTGGAAATAATACACTGCTAACACCCTGACAAGGAATTTGTCTGGAAGCCCAGAGATGTCTTGGGACTTTAAGTTACAGTGATGTTGCTGAAATCTCTAGGCTTCTCACAGTTGCCTCTATAAAAATACAGTGGGCATGCTATGCAAATTTGAATAGAACAGTGAAAGTGGTAGGAAAATAAATTGATTTTAGGGTTTTAGGATTCACAACTAGTACAAAAACATGTACCAGTTTTTTTTTTTTTTTTTTTTCCAAGATGCTTTCAAGCTACTAGGAATTGGGGCAAGTGAAAGCCCCCATTCCTTGGGGTGGGATTTGCCTTCAGGTACATTGCAGAACTCACAGTGGAGCGTGAATGTGACTCTAAGAGACTCGCATCTCATTAATTAAAGTGTCAAATCCTGACACCACTGTATGATTATTATCTCCTCGCTGCCATCCCCCCATCTAATTAGGCAATCAAGGGAGGCCGCGAGTTGTTGCCTGCTCTCTAGTTGTTGGTGGTGTGGAACAATAATTGGAAAACTCTATGGACTGGGAAGCTGAACATCCCAAGAATATCCTTCAACACTGCTGCTTGTAGCGGGCGGGTAGACTAAATACCAAGTTCTTCTATTGCTTTGTGAATGGTCAGATCTAACTGTTTCCTGTTTTCCAGTTGTGAGACAGTTGAATAGAGTAAGCTCTGAGTTTGTTATCTGTTAGCAAAACTTGTGTTTTCACTTGAATTTTTATTGTTGAGATTGTGTAAACAAACCATGAGTATCATACTGGGCAAAGGAAAATAAACAATTTGCAAGCATGAGGTTGGGCCAAGTATGAAAGGGAGGCCAGCACTGATTTATATCTGATGCTGGTGAGTGGGCCGGACTGCTGACCTGCTGACCACATCTACTGGCCTGGCTATTAAGAAAGAAACAGGGACTTTCAGTGTTGCTCTGACATTGTTCTCTTGCAAAGTCTCCCCTGAGCACTTTCAGGACACAAAACCACCTGCCAGTTCCCTGGCCAAACATTTCTCTCAATTTCCATCCTACCCATAGTGACATGTAGTAACTTGAGCAGCAGCAGCAGTACAGAACCTTGTAGTGATGGCAGCTTTTTCTTTGCTAAGCATCTGTTTTCTTTTTATCTTCCTCTAAAAACAAGAATTAAACCTATCCAAAGGAGAGAGACATTTTTACTGTTAAAATAATTAAGGCAGGTTTGAAACAACTGTCATTAAGGAAGGTGCATAAGGATCAAGTAATTTTTTTTGCTTTCTTTTTAGTGAGTATTTGTAACAGGTGCTTTATGACCTTATATTTAAACAGACACTTCAGGTGTTCACATGCTGTACTACATAAAGTGATGCATTTTAACATGCATGATCCAGAGTACCTCATTCAGTGTGGGCAAGTTCCCACGTATCAAAGCATGTTGGGCTCCTTCTGGCAAACTGGTTGTGTGCCTCCAACCAAGGCAGTGTAGATTGTCCCAGCACAGGAGATGGAACATGCATTCACTGCCCTTTGGGTGTTTAGTTGCTTGGAGAGTTAACAGAACTTGCTATACATGGAATTGAAAAAATATTTCCAAAGAGTTTGGTTTTTTTAAAGCTGTTTCTATTTAGTTGTTTTTGTGGACTTCTTGCTTTTTACAACTTATTCCTTATCCTTCCCCTCCTCTTTCCTTTTTTCCTCCATTTCCTCTCTCATTGAGAAGCCAAAAAAGGAAGGATGCAAAAGAAGGAAAAGAGTAAACACCAATTCTCAAGGATCTATTTGGAAAGACAAGCAGAAATTACAGAGCCTTCCAAATTGCTAATCAGAAAAATGACTTCCAATCCTTATAAATAACATTGTTTGCAGAAGCAGTTGGTTTTTCCCAACATGTGAATCTTCTCTGCTCTTGAAGAGGTAAATAGAAAAAGCAGGAAGTAATAGGTTCCAGCAGAGAGGAAATGGAATGAAATTAAAAAAAAAGAGGTTATAAGAACAGACAAGACCACAGCTGTGAACTTGGGCATTAGCTTGGAAATCGTGGGGCAAAACCATTTATTACTGAGTTGAAATGACATGGGGAGGATTTTCTTGGGAGTGCTTTTAGTGATGGAAGGAGGAAGAAAGTGGGAGGCTTACAGGGGTCCTTGGCATCCAGGCACGTAATTGTTTTTGCTGATTGCTCTGATAGGACTTTAGAAAGAATTTCAGAGAAGAGGCATAGACGTTGGTTTAAGATGTGGAGGTAACTGTGGGAAGGACTCAGCTAAATAGCTGCTGGGGCTCAGTTCTGGGCTGAAGCTACCTGAAGGGCATTGCTGCAGTGCCCAATGAGAGAAAAACAGTGCGGGGAACAGCAAGCAGGAGAAGGCTTTGTTTTGTACCAGCAGGAAAGCTGGGTTCGCCTTTCCTAAGTCTGAGCTAGCACCTGAAACTAGCTCTGCAATATGGTGGCATTATTTCAGAGCTTATGGAAATGATGCCTATGAAAACCTGATTTTTCATGCTAAATTTGATATTCTTATGTCTTCATCCATTACGTGTCTAACTCCAATATAATTAAAATTATCAAGAATGTTCCCATTACTGCTTTATTTGCACATGAATTTAAAGTTGTCTGGATTAATTTAAATCTGAAAAACTGTGCCCATGATTCTTTATCATACGCTTCTGGAATGAGCACTAAAATCTCTTTTTTAAAACTTCAGCAGGGAGTTTAAGGCCCTCAGTTTGCATACATGCAAGTGCAGTATGTGTTATTATCTGTTAGCATCCTTGATACTGTCTCGTGACCTTCGTGTTCCTACAGCTCAACATATATGATCCTATTAAATTTGTAAGGAAGCACATGTGAATCTGTGGCCGTGGGAACAGAAAAATACTGCATGTAGGGTTCTCTCTGCAGACTTTAAGGCTTTTTGCACCCAGGATTTTACTGTCTTTTGGGATACAGAACACCTCTGTGCTCTTCTCCTTGGAGAATTCAGCCATGAGTCACAGACTAAGTTGTTTTTTCTTTAATGCCCATGAACCCTATGGCAGTGTGAAGGAGCCACCACTCTCTCACAGCCTCTACAGCTATTTTGGTACCTCCTTATGTGAAGCAAAAGCCCAGGGAACTGGATGCAGCTCCTGCAGGTGCGAGGGACCGGAGGAGGGAGAGGAGAGAGGTGTTAAAACATTAATTTATGAAACTAGTTCTTGGGGAAGGTACTGCAACCCTCATGTGGGCATCCCATAGGTGGAGAAGGAAGAAAACAGGATGCACTGCTGAGATGGAAAGCACCAAGAGAGAAGCAGCAGGCATGGCTCAACATACCACGCTGCTCATGACCTTGTCTTGTCTCCACCGCTTCCGCCCTGTGCAGTTCAGGACAAGGAGAGGAAGAGTTTGTGCTGTGCTGACAGATGTAAGGAGGCTGCTTCCTTCTGCCATAAATGCTTCTAATGGCCTTCCCGAATAAGGTCATTAGCTGGAGGGAAGAAAGCTGTGCTGATGGCAGAATTCTTGGGGATCAGTTCAGTGGCACATATGGCTGTAAGAGTTTTGGAGAAGCACAAGGGTGTCATTAGCATGAGCTTTGCAGCTGCCGTCAGCAGCACACAGCTCTGCAGGGCATTTTGGTGAGGCTGTGTGCAGCAAAGCTCTCATCTCCTGCCTGTCACCAGGCTGACAGTGACAGGAAGGAGGCAGAGCAAGCACAGCCCCGGCAGCAGCGTGGCTTGGCAGCAGGCAGACGTGCTGTGGGCTCCTGGATCCTGCAGTATTCTGTAGAATGAAGTTGGACAGGGCTTGCTTAGTGTTTCTATTTGAGAGATCAAGAATTTCTGCTTCCTAAAGGTCTCTGCGTTATCGGGTTTTTATTGTTTGTTTGTTTCAGCAGCACTGCATCCTGCAGCTACACCATTACCACTTTGTGGCGTTTCCTCCCCAATATGCACCGTTCTAACTGCTGGCAACCAAAAGGCTTTCAATCTGTAATAACTAAGCAAGGTAGTTTTCTGAAAGAAAATAAGCAGATGTCAAGATTAGGGTTGATCTTGGGATGGCAAGTCCCTGGTAATAAGCATTTTGTTCTGAAAGCCATGCTCAGGTGTTCCACAGGAAATTCTGTCACTAAGCTGTCTGTCGTGACTTACAAATCTATTGTTTTATCTGAGGCTGTCGATCTCAAAGCTGCACTATATCCAGGGCAAGATGCCACTGCATTGAAGTTTATTCAAGGGTTTGAGGCACGGTGCACTGAGAGGCTGAGTGCCCTGTGCACTTGTCACTTCCAACTCCTATGCTGTGCGCACTTCGTATTTGTTACATCTCTTCCTCTCTTGCACTGAGATCAGCATTCATGTACATTGCATGATTTTTTGTGGATTTTCTTCTTTTTATCTTGTGCAGGTTATTACTCTGCTTCCATTGTCATTACATTCAGAAGTGTCCAGGCTTGCATTTGGGGGGAGCATTCTGTATGCATGCTGAGGACTGAAAGCTTTTGCCTTCTCTAGAATTCAGTGACAGGAGGGAGGCTCTCAGCTGCTCGCTTCCAGAGCCTCCTCCACAGGATCACTGAGCCACCTCCTCTCCACATCTCCTTCCCACTGCCAGCCCACAATGCCTGAAGCTGTGAGACTACAGCCCCACTGCCCTCCAACCAAATTCATATGATGAGTATTTACATACATATTTTCTGGGCTAGTTATGAGCCTTCCTTGATTTACCATAATCAAAAAGTTATGTGAAACAGGCATCTTTTTTGCTTCTTGGGAAACATTTAGAAAATATTTCCCATTTTTTAAAATGACCATTTAACCAGACAGAGTTTGTTTTCCTACTTTGGTTTTAATGAAGAATTAAATATAGAATATTCAATGAAAGCTATTTTAAAAAATCTAACTCCAAAAGGATTAAAAGATTTTTTCATTTAAATAACTTTTGGGAAAAAAAGATCAGCCAGTGACAGATTTATGTATTTTCCAAGATTTAGAAATGGAGCTATGACAGAACAATAGGGTCTCAAATGCTTCAACTGAGTGTCATAGAAAAGATAAATTTAGGAAAGTATACAACAGGCGGGGCACACAATGTTATCTACCAAGATGGCTTTTAGCAATATTCTGTGGGTTGGAGCAGCCTGTGTTTTAGTGAAAAAGAGAGCCCATCTTAAACTTCTCACCTATCTTGTAACAGCTTAAATTTCATGGATGCAGTTGGCTTTGGTTTTGATATGATCATTGTGATGGGAAGCTGATCTGTTAGACTCCCAGGTCAGTCTGGCAGTCTGCCTTTATCTCTCTCTTGTTCTTGTTCTTCTGAATATCCCTAAAATGAACTTTCAGGGAAGGTCCCTTATACTGGAGATTCCATGTTTCTCCAGGAGCTTTACCAATGCTTTGCTGTCCTTCTTGTGCTTTTTTTCTCCCAGCGCTTCATCACAACCTTCCCAGCTGCTCTGAAAGCTCAGCCCACTCCATCTGCCCGCAGTGAACCTGGCAGACACGTCCTTCTGTCTCTCTGCAGCAGCCTTTGTTGAGCCTGAAGTGCTATTACAGCTTCATTGCTGCTCCTTAGGCTGGAGACTCCCAGTTAAAGCAGATTTAGATTGCATACTGCTCGATTTTAGATTGCAAATAGAAAGATAACTTTTGAGTTAAGAAGTCTGAAAGTAGGGTCTCTGGCTGAAAATGTTGAGACAATTTTTGAAGTGCAAATTTGTTTCACCAAGTGTGTTTATGATGTGAAAAAGCTGGATTTGCAACTTCTTTTTATGTGTTTTTGTACATATGATACCAATTTCAAAATAAAAATGATGAAAGACAGAGAAGGTGAGCAGCTGGCCTAGAGCACAGCTTTGTAACTCCAATTAACATATGGCTGCTTCCTCATCTATCTAAGATACTGTGAGCAACAGAGCTGTTAAAATGCTAAGAGGCTAGTGAAAAGTAATTATTTTGGCAGAGCTAGGATTGGGAAGGTTAGTTCTGCACAAAATACTCCAGTATGCAAAACTAGGAGTAACTGCCCATTTTCCAGCTGGATTCACAGTATGCTGCGTTAGCTCATTCAAAGGGTTGCCTGCAACTGGGAAGGTATCACCATCTGCTTTGTTTTCTGTGAACCCGCACACACATCGCTTTCATTTCCCTGATATGCATTATGGAATTGCTAATGACCATTACTGCAGCTCCATTGCAACTGGAGAGCAAAGGCAGGCTTGCACTCAATGGTGTGCTGTGCAGGAAGATGCAGTAATCTGGAACACCTGCTGCCCTCAAACCGAGCAAGGGAAATGCTTCTCTCATTTGGCTCTTGTCCCCCTGCAGACTGTTTTCCCACTTGCAGAGGGACTTGAGTGTTTCATGCGTTCCTGTAAGTAGATTGTTTGTTTTGCTGATTTGACAGCGTTACAACAGGCAGTGGGGATGCTTCCCATTATAAATAATTTTAATTATCTTGGCAAAACTTTTCCTTGTTTAGTAACAGATTGCATAACGTGGTTTGCCAGGTTACGTTGTTATGTTTTTACTTCTGAAGTGTACTGTAAATTGCCCTGCTTCTAAGCACTAGTAAATCTATAACATTGTTTCTGGCCCATGTAGAAATTAATGTTTGTTTACATCAAAAATCTACTAAAACTGGGTGTCTCACATCTCTCATGCCACTTATTTTGGTGTTGCTTAACCACATTTTTTTTTGCTAAAGTTGCATTTAATGTAACAGAGCTTTTCAGTTGTAATTGCAAATTGTGTCAATCAAGCTGACCTTCATCTGCTACATTTAGGTGCAAAAAACGTAAATATTCTTGCCAGTTTTGTTGACTAATCAGTAAATCTGGTTAAAAAGTGGCATAAATTAATTTAGCAAAGCTATCAGTTGCCTGCTTACACATTGAGAAATCTGTGAGCTCTGAAAACGTGAAGCTCTGCCCTGAGAGGAGGATACTGCAGGTAATCTTCATCTGGGCTGTCCTGGGAGAAATGTTTCCCTGAATTTTCACCGTCAGTTTGTAGCAGAGGGACATGTGATGCATTGCTGCTATTAGAAAGCCAGACATAAAGAAGATTTTGATTTTAAATCTTATCGCAGAGTGCTTGCAGGTTTGAAATAAAATTATTGATTCATGTATATACTGAGACGGGACACTGAAATGATGTGAAGCAGAAAAAATAGTGTTAGCGCTTCAGATGAGAAAGTTGAGAACATAAAATATGCGTTGTCTAAATCTCTAGAGCCTTGCTTGCATCGGTTTTTATGTTCTCAACCTCTTGAACAATGCTTGAGACTCCTTAGTAGAGCCACAGGTTTTCAGACAGCAGGTTTTCTGGGCCTCATTCTCTTGGTGATGCATAGAGAGACTGATACGGAAAGGTTCCACGGAGGAGAATTGCCCAACTCTGTTAAATCCAGACTGCCCACTCCTGGGTGTTTGAAGCTGTGGGATTAGATTGAGGAGAGGTTCTCCACTCAGAGCATACCAGGGAGTTACACAGTCAGTAGCAACAGATTGCAAATCACATTTGCAGTCTAAAAAATACCCTTAGTATTCCCATGTTGCTTTTCAGAGGGAAATAACTCATTTCTTCTTCAGTTTGAAAGTGTATCTTCATAACATTATTGCACGTTTAACTGCAATTCAGCAGCTGAATTCTTGTTAAATATTAAGTCATCTGCAACAGTGTTCCTCAATTTCTCTTTCTTTATTCCGTATTAAGTAAATTCTTGGAGAAACTGATAGGATTCAAGTAAGCAGAAAGCAGAGATTTTGTGTAGTTGGTTGGGCAACTCCCTTATATGTCATTTTATGAATGATACTTAATGTGATGGATATTCCAAAGAACTTGCATTTGAAGGGCGGAAACCCAATTTCTGTGACTGATACATATTTAATGGAGAAGTTTAGGTCTGCCTTCTTCATCTTGCCATCTAAACTCATAGCATGCTGTTTCATCAGTCTGTCCTCAACAATAGTGTAAGCAATTAACCAGTTAATAGACATCAAAAACCATCCAGTTTTAGGCAGGAACCTCTTCCTGGCTTCCTCTGACTTCCCTGCTTTGCTTCACAGGCACAACATGTGCCCAAAGGCAGCAGAAACTGCAAGACATGCACAGAGGGCTGGGCGTGGGCAAAAGACATTTGAATAGACTCAGAAGGAGATAAACCAGGATCGCTGCATCCTCAGACATTGGGGGGCTGTCAGACAGGGTGGGCTGTTGGTGCTGATTTACAGCAGCATGGCTGCCTGCAGGGGACTGCCACACTGACACCATTGCTCTGTGTCTCTCTTTGATTCCCACAGCTCATTTTTTTCTAGAAGCAGCAGCAGTCATAATGTAATCACAAGTAATTTCAAAGAGTAGCTGCAAGATTTTTTAATGCTATAGAACTTAATGCTCCAGTTACAGAGGAGTTGCTATAATAAGAATTCTTGTGATACGTGGTATTTTTCAGTCGAGTATCATCTCTCTCAAATAAGTAGTCTTATTATGGAAAAGTCTTGTTCGCGCGCACACACAACTTTACTGAAAATTGCTTTTAGAATTTAAGTTCTAAATAAGCCTATTAGTATTGAAGAAATTTATTACTAATTTCCTGATCATAAACACCATAGAACAGTAGGATTTAGATTTTAATGACAAAAGTGTATTCATCTTACCTGACCAATTCTATACAAGTCCATGGAGTGACACAAGTAGGTAATCAGACAAGGGGTTGATAACAACTCTTTAATTCTCTTACAAAATGACCAGCTTGGACACCCATGCCATGTGGCCCGAAGTGAGTGTCAATATTTTTGATAGATTAAGTAGAGGAAGAAGAAAGCAAGGTCCAGTATGCATTTAATTCCCAAGCTGTTGAAATCGAAACTACCATAAGGCAGCCGAATGTGTACTTCTGCTGTTCCATGGCTTTATAACGCCTGCTGCTACTGGTGATGGTCAGGCAAAGCCAGCACTACCTGCACTGCGCTCCTGTGTGCATGCTGCACATCTGCTGCTTTTCACAATCTCAAGTCATTATGGTCTTCCTGGAGCTCAGTATTTTCACAATTGTTACCTTTGCTTTAGATAGAGGTAAGCTTTCCCCATATCTGCTCTGTGCTGCTTTGCCCTCCAAGCAAATAAGAGCTGCTTGCTGTGGTTCTCTCCTCCTGTCTTGCAGTGTCCAGTGTCACTGGAGTAGCATTTGAAGTTGTTTCACTCATATGCCACTTCTTTTTTTCCCTGGTCTATTACTTTTTTTCTTAGTTTGAGTCTCTTAAGTGATAGTAAGTTTTGTTTTATTTGATAAATTGAGAGGTCTGAAATGTTCCCTGACTGCGGAGGACAGTGCTGTTGAGCACGCCATGGCAGGCTGCTATTGTGACAGTGGCCAGTAGCCTGTGGTGGCTGTTCAGATGGACCCAAAGGTTCTCAAGTCACCCTGAGCTGCTGCCAGCCAGAGCCCTTGGACTTTGGCTGAGCTTCCCAGGATGTCTTTATCAGATGCCATCCCTGTTTCACTTCCAGCCATTTGATCAGACAGGCCAGAATGGTTTTAGTCCAATGTTTTGTTTTGGCTGCCCTTTGGTTGTTCGTGATACGCAGAATCACAGAATGGCCAGGGTTGGAAGGGACCTCAAGGATCATCAATCTCCAACCCTCCTGCCACATGCAGGGCCACCAACTTCCCCATTTAATGCTAGACCAGGCTGCCCAGGGCCCCGTGCAATCTGGCCTTGAACACCTCCAGGGACAGGACATCCACAACCTTTCAAGGCAGCCTGTTCCAGTACCTCACCACTCTCTCTGTAAAGAATTTCCCCCTGACATTCAACCTAAATCTTCCCTCCCTTAACTTAAAACCATTTCCCCTCATCCTGCAGTTATCAACCCTTTCAAAGAGTTGATTCCCCTCCCCTCTGTAGGCTCCCTTTAGGTATTGAAATGCTGCAATGAGGTCACCCCGCAGCCTCCTTTTCTCCAGGATGAACAAGCCCAGCTCCCTCAGCCTGTCCTCATAGGGGAGGTGCTCCAGTCCCCTGATCATCTTTGTGGCCCTAAACACTGGGCTGTGATTTCCCATGACTTCTGAGGTTAAGCTCAAGTATGCATTTTAGTTGGAAGGAACTTACCAGGAGAGTATGCTGTGATCTGTGCTTAGTGCCTTGATCTGTTGTTTTAATTTATCTGAAAATGATAAGGATGGATGTCATCCATCTTCAAAATTCACGTTGATCAGAGTTAGCCTTCATCTAAAATTCATGAATAAATGAATGAATTTTGGAATGTTTTGAAGAGTGTACAGTATTGGAGCGGTGAGCTTAACTCAGAAGGCATTGTCATTTGTCAGTGGTACGTGTTACATGGGGCCTAATTCTCAGACTGGAATCAGGATTGTCGCATTCAAGTCAAAGAGAATGTATGTACGTGTACGCAGCACTCAGCCTTACCCAGGTGAAATGCTCAGTCTTTGTGTGGCCATGCAGCAATCTCACTTAGCAAAGCCAAAGCTTTTCATCACAGCATTTAAAATGTGATTTTTCGCACTTTAGTAACTGTAATGACAAAGCTTGACAGAAAATCATCGCCACATTGCAAAGAGAATCCAGGGTGTTCCTGTTTGAGAAATATCTTCCCCTACAGAAAAAATCCTTAGAAACTGCACTTTCTCAATGGAATTGTAATTTGTTCTTTAATTTACAGAAGCTATGAAAGTGAAGGGTGTGATTGTGTTTTTACAGTGGTAATCATAGGTGATGTCACTTAGCAGGGAGGTGAGTATTCTTTGTGTACATCACTGAACATTTGTATTTTTGTGTTTACAGACTTGGCATGGTGGAAAAGGCTGGAAAAAATAGCTGTCGTTGATAAGCTGAGTTGCCAAGTTGCCAGATTACATAGCAATCACCGTGTTAACACAGTTGTAGGAGACAAGATAAACTTTTTACTAGCAGAGTGAAGTATCACTTGATATTTTCTGTCAGCTTCGTTGGTGAGACCTTTTTCACTTCCAAAACATATTTAAAATGTTTCCTCCAGTGATAAAATGTGTCTCGTATCTTTGATAGCTCTCAAGGTCGAAATAACCTTTGTATCAGTCCTAATGCTTTATTCATAGCCAAGTAGTCAGAGACTCAATTATAAATGCATTAAACTCATTGAGTGAACATGAAACTGAACAAGTGACTGTATTGACAAGAAACGCTTTGATTATCATTGTACAGCGGAGCTCTTCATTTGTGCTGTGATGAGGCTTTGTGTTCTTGTTTGCTTGCTCATTACAAGTCACTGGTCACTCTTAGCTTTAAATGTTAGAACAAATTCAGCACTGAAATTGATGGATTAAGCCAAAGGCCTGGGGCAGAGTGGGGAGCTCTGAAGAGCAGTAACCTGTTAGCTAGGGAAAGAGGAGGTGGACTGTGTTTTTTTCCTGCTCAGGGTGCTATAAAGGCTTTTCTGGATGGTGTAGGACATGAATAAATGGCTCACTGCCTTACCATGTCTACCAGATGTGCTGTATCTGATGAAGCCTCAGCAGTAGTTCGCTTTCCGTAAGAGATCTCTGTAGCCTCCAGTGGGTTTTATTGTGTCAGGAGTGGAAGGAGCAAAAAGAAAACAGGGAGAAGAAAAGGTTTACTGGGAAGTCTCTGAAAGGAGGAAACTTTTTATCTCTTTTTTGTGTGGGGTTCAGGAGGTAATCCACTTAGCTGGCTTTGGGGTGGCACAAGGCTGGCAGGCAGCTGGTGTATGAGCATTACAAGTGCCAAGTACAGCGTGCTGCACCTGTGACAGTGCAATCCCAGATATGTGTGCAGACTGGGAGAAGAACTCAGTGAGAGCCCTGTGGAGAAGGACTTGGGGGCTCTGGTGGATGAAAAGCTGTACATGAGCCAGCAGTGTGCACTTGCAGCCCAGAAGGCCAGTGGTATCAACTGCATCAACTGAGGGGTGAACAGCACAGGAAGAAAAAAAAAAAACAATCAACAGGTATACAGTTCAAAATATTTGTCAAAGCATATGAGAAATTGAAATAAAATGTGCTTTTGTATCATACAAGTGGAAAAGGAGGGCTTTGCAAATGGCATTTACACACTGCAGTTGGATATCTTAAGCTAAATGATGTTATTTTGGACCTTTATCTGATTTTGTAGGTTGGTGATTTTTTTTCTGTTCTTCTTTTTAATTACCATTTCAGCTTGACTGATGCTACCATGTTTTTGGAAAACAAACAAGCAAACATTTTCATATATTAATCTGTGGCAATTTATGTACCCTGAAAGCTTAACTTCACTTTGTACATCAGAGCAATTTCTAAAATTGCTCTTTGCTACTGTTGAGATTTCATGGCATGGTGTTAATGTTTGGAAAGTTTACACTTCTTTTTTTAGTGGAAAAACTGTTGATATCTATTACTTAACAAGTGCGTAGAAGTCTTTGCCATGAATATTTCCACTGTTCATTATTTTTATTTGATTTCCATCATTGTATGCATTTCAATGGCTATGCCTCTCTTACTGCAGATAATAACTCCTAATTCTAGCTATTACACATACATGAAACTGTATGTTAGTCAGCATGAAGATAGTTTCATATCTACTCAGTATGCAGCACTACAAAGTGTCCATAAGTACAGTGATTAAGTGCAGGTTCAGTCACGCATCCCTCTTCACCAGAGTCCAAAATTCAAGGCAAGGGCCATGTAAGCTTCTGCCATGCTCACCCAAGCCACACGTGCCAAGATGATGTTATCCCAAGGATGGGTGTAGTTGCAGAGATGCTCTTGGCTTAAACTTCAAGGGATTATTTCCAAGCTGCATTGAAATGCAGTGAATATATTGACTGCCGTCTCCATCTATGAATGGGATGTGGAGAGGTGGAAATGCAGAGCCACCTGAGCATCACAGATTTATGACAGGAGTTCCTTTAAATATTTACCTGCTGTTAAGAACAAAACAGGTGAAGAAAAGGAAAGCGCACCTTTGTGGCTATGCGTAAGGTGCAGCTGCTCTAAATACATAGCAAGAAGCTGCGATGTTGGAAATTCCCTTTGATGTCACAAGAGCTCTCTTTGCTGTCTGGAATTTGATAGACCAGGAGCAAGATGATGTTTGAGGTAGGGTTCTCGTTCTGCTGAGCAGCACAACTGCTGGAGTTTCTCTGCTATTGCAGAACATGTCATGTGTGGCATTTTGTTGCTAGGCATTTGCTCGGCTGAGTTCTGGTTTCTAAGCTTGCTTTTATATTTAACTCACCCCTTCACAGCTTGCCAGTGATTTGGCCCCCACAGATTCTCATTTTCCATTTCTTGTGTAAGGAAATTTCCTTCTTTCGCTCCATAAATTTAATCAAGATGAGGTCCCTCAGCTGAGTGTGGATTTACATTTTCTGTCTCTAGAGAAAGGGTGTGCAAAAGTGCAGCGTGATTTGTGCAGCTGTCAGAGAGGCTGTAAAAAAAAAAAAGTTCAAATGAAGCATTGGCTTATATTTAGCTTATCATTTTTATTTCTGCTTCACATAAGTAGCATTAAAAAAAAAAAAATCATGCAATTATCCCTATTTCTTCATGACTGAGGAAAAAAAATCCCACAGAGATTCAAGGAGAAACTGCAGTAAGAGAGTACAAAACTTGGTTTTCTAAGAACAAATGCCATGCCCCTTTCTATTTATTGAAAAGAAGTAGGAGTTAACTTTAAATTGCCTTCACACTGTTTAGATAACATCCTGGAGCAGACCCCCCTTCAGAAGGCTAACTCATTTTTTTGGTAGACTTATTCTGATGTAGCAGCTATTGTGAGCTGTAAAATCTTTGTTCATACCTGCCAGTTTCTTACCGAGGTGATAACGATGAGAATGCAAAAGAAAAGTAAAAATAAAAATAAAAATAAAAAAAAAATCAAGCATGCTACTTTTACTATTGTCAGAGGTTCTCAAGCTGTTCTGGCAGCTCGTGCATGCGTTGTATGAAACAAAGCCTTTTGGATAGTTGTGGGCTCTTGGGGCTGCCCAGTCAGCTGTGTGCCTTACCGTGCTGACCAGCTGGGATTCCTGGGGCACCATGGATGACCAGAACACTATGCTTAAAACAAGGGCAGTCACTGTTCTCCATGAGAACAATAAACTAGAATATTTTAGTAAGGGAGGAGAAAAAAAAAAAAAAAGCCTGAGCTTGTTTGTTCTTTCCTATTTGGAATTACCATGTGTTGATTTCATTTCCCCCTAACAGCACTAATAAAATGGGAATGAAAAGTCAATTGCTATTACTGTAGCAGCAGCAGCAGCCCGAGTAAATTGTTTAGATAAAATTCAACTAAAATAATTTTAAATAAAACCAGATATTTATTCTCGGGAGTTTATTGTTGCAAGATTCTTATTTAGGTATAAAAGTCCATGCTAGTTACACAATAGGGGATACAACTGCCTGACCAACAATAAAATGTTCCTTGGAAATACTCACTGGAGTGCCTTGAGCTATGAATATTGCAGGCAGCTTATTCTTAGGAACTACAGCATGGAATGTGATAAAAGAAGCTGTCATTTCCTGAGTCTTGGACAGATCTCGTGGTTAGCAGCCCTGCTTATGGCAGGGAGGTGGAACTAGGTGATCTTTCTTGTCCCTTCCAACCTGTATAAGCAGTGAATATACAGATGTTGTAATTAAGAAGTATACAAGAAAGTTAGGCTAAACAGGTTATCTTGCTAAAGAAGAATGGATGGAAAGCTTACCCTTGACCTGGGCTTGCTGAGAAGACTCCAAGAGGAGCAATCTCTAAAAGAGATCCTTCCCCAGTGGTAGTCAGCTCCTAAACGGGTCTTCCACCCCTTCCAGCAGCACGGGTGAATTGCTTTCACCTGTGCTCCCTTGGCTGACTCATTGCTCACCTCAGGTGATCAATCAGAGGTTCAGGCCGTGATTCAGCAGTTCCCATACAACACCCAAGTCACTCCATGATGACTCAATGATTCTGTGATCAAACTTTCAGCACCTCCATGATTAAAGGCAAGCACACATTTAAACAATGTACATTTCTTCTGTCTCACTCTTTTTGTACAGCATAAATAACTATGGTTGATTCTCTGGTATAATTACGATGTTTTCCATGACTTTTATGGAGTTAAGCTGATTTAAAATATCTGAAAATTATCTTTCCTGTTCAGTTGCTTGCATTAGGCCTTGACCATTTAAGCTCAATCTCCATTTCTCTTATCCTATTACTTTTCTAAACCTTGGTTCTTCTACATGTTCTGAAATGACAGGATATACTGTGTGGTTACTAAAGGAAATAGATCGCTGACACCTGCCGTACTGCTCTGGAGGAGAAATTTGCTGTTCAGAATGGGATATGTGTGACAGTATTTCTCATGTTTTCTACCAAGTTGCACATACACCTCAAGCGCCTCTATTGCATTTTTCACTAGATTGTAATTAGAATGGTATATGCGGGAAATCAAAAGAGGAATCTGGGTCCCAGAGCCACACTCATCTCATGCATCTCTGCAGAGCACACGGCAACACACTGGGCTCTGGTTTGAGACCAGGCGACGGCTGCATTAGAGAGAGAATTTATTTTAGAATCTGGAACTTCTTGGGAAATGTCAAGGCATCCAAGTCTGTAGCCCTTACTCGTGGAAAAGTCCTGTTCTTTCTGAGATTAAAATAACTATTTTGGAAAGACAGAGAAAGCTTTTCACAGGCCTGTATGCCAGTTAGAGAACCAGAGCCAAGTCCCTCGGTAATAAAAACATGAAGCTGAAATCAGCTGAGTTGCCTTTGTCCAGGAGAGCTTTTGGCTGCTTTCTCTGTTTCCCAGGGCTGTAGATGTGGGGATTAACACACGTTGTGATTTTGTGCTTTGGCTCTAACTCAGGTGCACTTCTGTGCATGGAAGCAGTGATCTGAGAGGTGCAGCCCGAGATAACCTGCATAATGTGGACTGCCTGACTTGTTGCAGTGATTTTTGGCATGCTCAGAGGCATCACGGTTGATCAGCAGCTCATATGAACAGCATGCAGCACTTATGTAGGCACCATTGTTGGATTTACGTTACTTCTAGGAAAGGCCACTTGAGCATAGGATGTTAACAAGGACAAGTGGATGTTTAGAGTGGATCACACTGCGGGGGAGTTGTGCTTCTTTATCCTTACTTGGTCCTGAATGTATCCTCCAAATACATGCAGCTGTCCTGAGGAAAAGGTTTTCATTTTCTGGAAGAGAAGGTGGCTGGGGATTTTCTTCCTTTTCTTTCAACTGTTTGTGTATTGTAGATACTTTCTTGGTTTCCCTTGGGGAATTGCATAGGATTACTTGTTTGTTTGTTTATTTTGTTAAGCAATACATTACTATCATCTAGGCCTGCTTTGCTATAAGGACTATGTAACAGCTGACTGTGTATGGATTGTTTCGGTAGAGGTGCCTCTAAAACTTTACCTCTCAATTACAGTTACTGCATTGCTACCTGTGTAATTTGAGATCCTTTCCAAATTGTATCAATCTTCTTCAGTGAAGCTGTGAAGAGCTTGGGTTTGAGAGTAGTAGTGATATGAACCAGTGATAGAGACCAGAGCAGAATGGCTCAGTACTGTGAAGCAGGGATATTTATTTGGTTTAAGTAGTCTATGTCCGGCCAGATAACCTTCAGTGAATTCACCCTCAGTATCACATCCCGAGTGTTAATCTTTTTGCTGTATGGAATACTCATGAGACATATGTATCAATCTGCAAATACAGAAAGGTGTAGAGTACAATGCAGCATTACAAGGTAGGCAGACATCCTTCCAGTGGTGGCGAAAAGGTTGTTCCCATTGTTTTCATGGAGCCAGTTGTAGGCAGCCAAACAGATTGCAGGGGTTATCAGATATGATGCTCAGACCTGATTAATATGCATTGTTCCTCCTTTTTGTTTCTATTATTTCATTTCTGTTGCCTCACAAAGGATTTCCATAATCCTTTTGGTGATAAAACCATAATAGAGATCTGTCATGGTTATTGTTTACTATGTTGTATATTTTTTGATGTTTTCTCAAGTATAGTGTAGGTAAGAGTAAAAGTAACGCAAACATAACTTTTCAGTGGTACTTTTTTATTTGTGAGGTGATACAGGCTTTGGAGAAGAACCTGTTTCTAATGTGATTTCATTTGGCGAAATCCACAGAAAACAAAAATGTCACTTATAGCAGAAATATCACAAGGCTGAGGTTTCAGCTATCTTTAAAATAAAGATTCTGTTAAATCTATTCCACAGCTGCTTGCAGTTTTCAGTCCAGTAAATAGGATGCAACCATTTAAAAAATAAATAATGTCTGTGTCCATATCCCAAAGTATAGCTCAGCTACATGGTTGCAGAGCTCAGCTTGCAAATTCAGCCAAACTTAAATACACTTCATTCTTTTAAGTTAGATAATAGCGATAGTTGCTACAGGCAGCTTCATCCAAATTAATAAACCATGCATTGTATTTTTAAACCAAAACACTGCTGTGTTCACAGCATGCTGCCGCCTTCTTTCCCTGGAGATGTTAAGCTATTACAAGTCCAAAGTCTATTTCCTTGCATTTCTTTAGACTTTAATGCTCTTCCGTGTATGCCATCCCATCTCTGGCAGTCAGATCATTTATCGTCATTGCAAGATTACACCTTAAAAGTATATTGATATTTATTATTTGCTTGGCCAGAATGATTACTGGAGCTGTCACTGCATGCTTTGAAAGTGCACTGGTATCCACTGTAGTTCAAAGAGCAAGTGGAGGATTAGAGAGAGGTGGCTGGTCCTGGAAGGCTGCTGAGATGCAAAATCTCATCAAAGCCATCCGGTGTGTGCACACCTTCAGAATTAAAATTATTGCCATAATAAAACGCTGTTCCAGTTTAGCCCTCACGTCCTCTTCTTGCATGAACTCATACCTGAATATATTTGTAAAAGTATGTTCAGTAAGAGGGGCTGGATCCAGACCTTTGTGCATGCAATCCTTGCTGGGAGAGCTACTCTTTAAAAATACTAAGCGTATGTAACGTATTGCTAATCATCAGTCTGAATGTTCTGGCTTTCCTGAAAAGTTCTGCAGGCCTTTTACCTCTGGGTCTTGTAACTGTAAACCCAGAAAACAACTGGGTGAAGACTGGTCTAGACACTCCTTAAAACCTTGTCTCTACTAAATGGTTTTTGGACTTGAAGTGAGAACTCAGTGGAGAGCAGGCTGTCTGTAGACTTATTGGCTACAAAAAGAAACAGTAAGCGTGTCCCTTATTATATGCAGGAAACCTTTCTCACCTTCATTAGAATTTGATCCTAAATCAATTATCACATATTAGCTAGCTGTGTGAAGTACTTTTGGTACAGATGTTTATTTCATGTTGCCGCTGTTTGTGATTACTCTGGAAACTAGTAGTATAAGTTTGTAGTTTCAACCTTCCTTAGGTCAGTTAAACATCTGAAACAGTCTTAAAAGAAAACTGTTACGTTCCAAAATTGATTCCTCAGAAGTTTAGAAAAGCTGCCTGTGATATCCTGGCACAGACAGCAGTTGGGCAGAGGTGGATGCATGAGCTGGAGTGTCTTCTGCCCCTTCCCAGTTAAGTCTACTCAATGGAGAAAAGCTGCTCAGGGAAGCCAGTTGCTAGCATTACTTGCAGCTGGTTAGCAAATGCAAGCTGCCGCCTCTGGAAGCTTTGTCTTGGTTGGAAAAAGTGCTTATGGAAAAAGCTAGAATAAAAACCCCCAAAAAGTAAAAATCCAACAAACAAGCAAAACCAAACAAAACAAATGAACCAATCTAAACTCCCAAGCACAATTTGGCAAAATTAACTGGAAGCGGGTCCAAAATGATGGCATTGCTCAAGTATTCTCAGGAGAGCCTCAAAAGTGGCATAATTGAGTTCAAGTTCCCTAGGGAAGGAGAAAATCTCTGTGCTCAGGAGTGTTCAGGCACAGTTTGACTGCCTGATGCCTTCCTCCTACCTTCATTTCTGTTACACCTCCTCACTCTGACAGACAAAACCTTTGTTGAAGTTCAGGCTCACAAAGTCTCCCACTCTTTCTAAAATGAGGAAAACTCTCAATAGAAGACAGACAGGCTTGTTGATAAAGCACTAGCAGCCCCTTCTGTCAACGTCAAGTTACTTGCGAAGGCCTGGTTTCATGCTTGGGTACAGTTTCCTCATACATCCTGCCGCTGCACAGAAAGTCAGTGCAGGTTTACCAGCCTGAACTGTCAAGAGATCAATCCTCTGGAAGTTTTATCCTTTTTAAAGAAGTGTGAGTAAATTGGTGAATTGACAACACCTTCACCAGTTCGTTGTTCTGCTTTTAGAAGGACAGAGAAAAACTTGCCCAGAAAGGAAAACCTTCATTTCCAAGTGTGTACCCCGGTCCAGCTCCCTTAAAAACATATCTGCAGAGACACTTGTCTTTTGTTTTCTAAGCCATGTATTTGCTTTATTATGTGTATGTATATATACATGCACTCACATGCACACATATATGTACACATGTGCATTTTTTAATCTACCATAACATTCACTAGTAGCTGTAAAGAAATCGTATAAGCTTCATACTAAAGCTGTTATTTCTCCTTCTCCATGATAATCTTTCAGAACTTCCTTGTTCTTTCATTTTGTGAGTTTTTAATTCCAATTCTGTGCTTGGCTGTGTTGTAGTCTTTCCACTGACACTCGTTGCAGGACTGACAGTAGACTGCAGGTTGTTTGGATTTGGGTATAGCTCTTTCTGCAGTAAGATGGAACATGCTTGTGGTTTCATCCGTAATAGTAGTAATAAAGGTGACTGTATTGTGATGTCAATTGTGGACTTAAAATTGAATGAATGATGTGCAGGATATTTTTATTTCAGTCTGTGAGCAGCCAGCTACATCTTAGTATAGAATATATTTTAGGACTCTTCTCATTGATAGTATCTGCACTGGGTTATTGCTTGAGTTTGCAGTGTGAAGCCAAGTCAGCACACGTGGGATTTATCATTTATTTATTTATTGAAATAGGAAAAGTGAATTTTCTTCCAAAAGCAAAGTGAATCACTATGTAATGGGTTTCATGCTTTAGCACTGGTCAAGAAGTCAGTGTACCCAGTTCTTAAAAGGCAAGTGGACATACACTTGACATAATTTTTTCCCTACTGAATGTGTTTATGTAGGAACAGTGGAAAGAATGAATGCGTGTAGTACAAGTTGTCAGGGAGCTGCAAAGATGTTTATTTTGTTTCCTTCAGGTACTTTTTTATTTTTGGCTCAGTTATGCCAATGAACATAGCAGATCAAAATGCTATTTGTTCAGGAAGGAAGCTAAAGGTCTCAGATTCAGAGCATGAATAAATGCAGGGTCAGTGTCCTTATGCTGATCCACTGCTTTTGAATTCCTGTGAATTAATCTGGATTTTTTCCTACTTCAGTTGGCTTCAAAAGTCTTTTTGAACGTATCTATTCATCAGCATTGAATCAAAAGCTTGGCAGCTATTTCTTGATTAAATAATTATTCCCAAACTAATAAACATCGCAGCAGGGTTTAATTAATATATGCCAGGCATACGACTTTTTTTTCTTCTAAAAATACAATGCTCTGAAATTAGTACCTGCAGAATAAAGGTGCATGCTTTTTTCTGTAGTCAGCCATGAGAAGGGCAGGTAAAAAGTAAACTGCTGATTGCATCCACTTACCCCCCTCTTTAGGCAGGAATGTCTCTTTTTTAAAACTTTCTTGCGAGAAAAACTGCAAAAAAGAAACCAATAGCATCTCTTTACTGTACTTACCCCATGGGGCTTCTATTACTGTAATAAAAAAACTAAGCTTTCCAATTGTATTGCTACATTGTTATTGCACTTATTTGTTAGCAATGTTGTTAACATTACTATATATTGACATAATCGCTTAAATCTACTACTTGATAAGCCTTTGAAGATACCGTATGCTTTAAAGATAAGGTTTAGGCATCTCAGTAGAATAGGCTATATGTTATTTTCAATAACATATAAGTGCAATCTGTTCTGCTCTTTCCCCCTCCCTCAATGTGATATCAACCTGCAGTTAGTTTTTCTCAGGACTGATTTCCTTGTCTCACTTTTGGGAAAGATCCTGTTTCTCCACCTGAAGTGTTACACTAACAACTCGAGTTTGGGAATCATCTCTAGGAGACCAAGTCCACGCTGAGATTCAGTTAACATTGATGATAAACATAGGCTTTATAAATGTTAAAAACAAGTATTAGCACTGTACGTTCTGTAGGTGTGCCTTCAAAGTATGTGGGCAACTTTGAATGTGTTGCCTGATGATGCCAGACACTAGCTATATGGTTGTTATGAAGGCACACTGGTATTTTTGACCTTGGATTGGGGAATAGCGGTTATGAAAAATACTTGATTATTTTTACATTTCACTTTTCTCTTTGGCATCATTAAAAATGAATCTCCCTATATGGATGAGCTTCAAACTAATTTTAGCTGCTTACTGAAAAGCATATGTAAGAACAAAAGACAAAACCCCACAAACAAATGATGTTTAACAGGCTCACATGTAGTTTTCTAGCAACTAAGGAATTCTCCCACATTCTTCATGTTCACGGTAAGTACAGACTTACAGAGTGATATAGAAAAATCTTTAAGTGAGTTTTCCAAGTGTATCTCATTTCATGACCTTGATAAAATGCATACGTTTAATGCACAGGAGGGATGGATAACCATTACCACATTTTGCATGAACTATGGTCTGCTTTGAAGTTGGCAAAATCTTTTCCCGGAGACTTTGTAGGATTATGATTTTTATATGAACAAAATTGCTTCCTCTAAGGAATGTATTTCCAGATGGAGTGATATTCAGCTTACGCATTCTGAGGTGTAGCATGACTTCAAACAACTCCGAGATACAATGGGAATGGATATTATTTATAGACTGATCAAGAATGACAGTCATGGCGATCAAGGACTGATCTCATCTTTTATTCAGACAGTATCATCAGTTCTGTCTTCACTGGTGCCGTGTGTAACACTGACTGGCTGAACTGATCAATTCATTTTCAATTTGCATAAACATTTCCATTCCTGGACATATTCAGTGCTTAACTTTGCACTTAATTAATCCCTTTGAAGGGAATGGGACAAATTACTATTTTATTTTGACCAGAAAAGAAAATATTCATAAATGATTTGAATTTTATTCTGCAGCTTCCTTGGATACCGAGTCCTCTCTTCACTGTAATTTTTCTTCCTGCTTGTATTACATGTCTGATGTTTCCAGGAGGGAAAGATTATTTGGCGTTCTGTGTATCTTCAGTTTATATAAATGATCACTTTTTCTATTAACTGCTTTTGTGCTTAGTTGGGTATTTAATCCACAGAAGATGTTCAGTAATTTTTAAACTTCTTTCCTTAAAAGAAAAAACATCATGTATTTGAAGCCCTTCAAATATCTTACCTTCTCAACACTAACAGCTTTAAAAAGTCATTGCCTTTATGGCACGGATCCTTACCAGAGATTTGTGACTTCACAACTATTTATGAATTCAGATTTGCCTTTTAAGAACAGGAGCTTCCTATCTCCTGTTGAATATGTATTTCCAAGCACACTGAATGGTTGTCTGAACGACCTGTTTCTGAATGAACACACATGCTTTATGACAGTCAGAGAAAATGTTCCCAGCATTTGTCAAACAAAGAGGGTAGCGACAAAACCCTGGTGCTCACACCACGAGCTCGTTGCCAGCTTCTGCAAGAGCCTGCTGGGCCAGAGGGCTGAGCAGAGCCTCAGTGGGACCACCAAGAGGCAGGAGGAAACAGGATGATTTAAGGTATTTTGAAGTGTGTATATACATATACACATACATGCTTTCTGCTTAAAATTAACCTGTGTGCCTTGGCTGGAAGTCTTTGACACCGAGGTGTCCTGTGTGGGACCTTTGTGCCCCTGCTGTGGGGGATTTCTGAGTTGGGCCACCATGGATGTGAACCCATGGGCCACGTCGAGTGCTGTGTCCTTGTGAGGATTTCTGAGCCCTACGTTTTTCCTTACGTGTAGTTAGGAGTTTCAGACGCGTTCTTTCTTCTCCCTGTTTGTTTCATTTCTCCACCCATTGCCCTTCAGTTTTGAATGGTGCTAGCAAAGTGGTTCATTTTACTGGATACAGACAAACTTTTGTGCCTCCTTATTGTGCCAGAACAGATGCCTACCAGCACCATTCGCTGGCCTTGCCAGGGCTGAGAAAACAGCATTAACAGCTGCTGCTACTGCTGCAGAACAAGTGGCTTTATCATGTGCTGTAAATCGAGAAGAGTCTGCTAAGGTTCAGAACTTGTTTGCTTTGTAACAGCAATACATGCAATGCCTTTTCCACATCCAGTCTGGAGTGAGGCTTTCCTGAGCGCATGCAAGCGGTCTTATAAGGCCAAGACAGAGCTCAGGGTTTCCCCTGTAGGACTGTGCTGAAGGTCCCACTGTGGAGACTCACTGGAGGTGAGTGCTACTGGGATCTTGCTTAACCCCGACCCTTGCCTCTTGAGAGAGATTAAACTACACCTTGTTGAATGCAGGAATGTTCTTCTCATGGTTGAGTTTTATAGCAAACTTCACTGGAAAGCTGACAGCAGGCTAAGCATTCAGGAGATCTGGCTTTCCTGATCTGAATTCCTTGATAAAATGTTTCTTGAATTCTCCCTGTATTATTCTCTGTGCCGTTTTACTGCCAGATAAATTAATTGGCCTGAATTCCCCAGCCCTTGAGGCTCTTTGCAATCTGGCTCTGGGCGATGCTTCATGCAAGCAGATGGAAGTGTTCCTATGGACAGCAGGGACGCAGGATCTCAAGGCACATCATATCTCCCAAGAGTGTAGCTTTTGACTTTATGAGCACATTCAGTGTCCTGCAAAAGAGTTGTACCTGACTATAAGACTTGGTTATTGGTTTTATGTTTTTTTTTTTTTTGTCCTGCGTTTTCAGTAAAATAATGTGGGTGACTGTTTCTAGCTGGGTTCTGCATGAGCCGTTGTTGCTTGATCCCAGGGAAGCACGTGGTTCTGGTTGTAATCACTATACTGCATAATATTTGACATAGTTCTCCAGGTTGAAGTGTGTTAAAGCAGTGTAAAATGCATTGAACCTCTTTTCTCACAAAGTATGAAAGCAGATAGTTATGCAAACAGAGCACATTTTCATAGCATAGATACGGGCGAAATATGAGGGACCAGTGCTGCAAAATGTTTTGTATAGCACTTAATGATCAGCATTCTTGTGCTAGTCTCTCCTCTCTAGGAGTATTTCCAGTTGCTCCTGAATGGTGCACATTCGTTTTATTTTGTTTCCTCTGCTGTCAGGCTGTGGCTTAATATCAGCTGGCAGGTGAAAGTGTTCTGGGCTCCAAGGTAGCAGAAATGGATATTCCCCTGGGAAGAGAGGCAGATGTGTGATCACCATGTCAGGCTAAGGAGAGCTGGGGAAGAAGGTGTCATTTATCAAATCCCATTAACTTTAAAAGTATATTCTGCTCTACAGATGAAAGTGGATGTTTTCATTATGTGCAAGACAATGGATGGGGTAGACTGCATAGCACGAAACATTTCAGAACACTTTAAAACATTACCTGACAAAAGTCTTTCCAAGAAACAGATCCAAAGAGCATTTCTCTAAGCCGTTTGTCGTTGAAACAAATAATATTTGCGTCCACTGAGAGCCAGAGAAGAGAGCATTTTATTTTCTCTTTGCTGGTGGGGATTGTTGACTTTTCCCTACTTGCAGCTGTTCTGAAAAATTAAGTATTTTCTTTCAAAATCAGCAATGTTACAATAGGTTATACTGAAAAGAAATTGGCAAGCTTTCTCTGCTCAAAGCCAAACTGTGAATAAAATAGAAAAGAGCTGCTTTTTAAGTGTAATTTCCAGTTATTGTTTTATCAAGCATTTTAATTTTATTTTGAAGCTTTTTTTATTATTTTTTTCCTATGAAAAAGCCAACAGATCGATCTCTGTGAATAAAAGAATGGAGATAAAACTTTAAGAAGGGTTGAAGTTTGAGAAATACTGTGGGGATATGGAATGAATCTTAGCAGTAGCCTACATTACACACTGTGGAGTTCATGCATTACAATATTAATGCCTATCTGCAGTTTTTATTTAAAACAAAATGATTTGTGCTTACATAGGAAAAAAAAATCAGGTACTTATTCTTAAAACTGTGATTACAAGAAAAGTGGGAGCTTAAAGCCATTAACTGGCTCCCACTTTGTCATTGCAACAGATTTATAGATTTTTTGCTTCTAGAAATGGATGTCAAAAGCTGAAGTTGGTGCAAATAAAGGGCATTAGCAGGGTGGATGCAGATCATGCTCGTGTTCACTGCATGTCAGTGCCTGGATCAAGTCTGTGAGCCAGCCTGCCATCGTCAGTATCCAGATGACAGAAAATGGTCAAAGCAAATGTGGGAACATAAGTTTGCTGTGTGATGTTTACAGATGTGCCTGAGGGAGGTGACTGGATAGAGTGAAATGTTCCTGCTTTGTTCCAAGGCTAGAATATGTTGGGAACATGAGCATTCAGAAGTTACTTGATATGCATTTATGAAGTGTGGCTTATCTTCGTTTTACTGTTTGAAGGTACAGACTGAAATAGATGCATTATATAATGCGAAAATCAGAAAGAAAGTTGAGTTAAAACTGAGAATCCAGACACCCCCACAATGTGGGTGTCTACAAGTCGGGGGTTGCATCTGAATTGCATGATCAGAGCCTTGAGGTTCTCCAAAATGCCAGAAGTCCCAGCAGCAAAATGAAACACAGCCGCAAAAGGGCGCCCTGCCAAACGGATGGATGAGAAACTGCTTTGCAGCTACTGCCTGACCCCAAGGAGTGCTTGATCTGTGTGCGTCCAAAAACACTTTGTTTGGGCCAAAGCAGTCTGCTTCCAGCTGTGATCCATGCACATAAGGTTTTTTAAGATTTAAGTTTAAATTTGCTAAGGTATTTTTATGGCAAAAGGAACAGGCACTTGCAGGAATCGCAGTGGGCACTTGTCTGCCTCAGTGGGCAGATACAGAATTTTGAAGAGTGACTGGAAGTTACCTTAGAAGATGTTTATTATGTATTTTTCAAGTTAGGGAGAGACATATGCTTATGAAGTCTGCTACTAAACTGTGGTCTGAATTTCACTGTGTGAAAACTCCTGAATTTAAAAAAAAAAAAAAAAAAAGTAAATGAAAGTATTTGATACAGATGTATCAAAAAGTAGGATTTGTTCTTCTGTTTGTTTTTTGTTTTGTTTTCCCAGTGTTGCTCTTTCTGTATCTGTTCATTTATATTCCATCCCGCTCTGGGTATGAAATCCATCTTTTCATTGCCTGATGAAGATTGGAATGCATGTTAAGCAGGATGAAGGTGTTTTACAAAGATTAATTAATTATTGAGGCAGCCAATTAGTTAAACTGATTACTGGTGTTCTTAAAGGAAGTCAGGTGCGCAGTGCAGAAAATACTTGGTGTGTAGGATTACGCAGAGTGCCATATCTCAAGCGAAATACATGTGTAAAGCATGTTCCAAGCAGAGGCTGATGTGATGCTGCTGGGAGGAGATGCATAACAGCAAGTTCATTAAGCCATAGCTTTTGTGTTGCATTTACTCATGTCTGTTTCATTAATTGAAACAGATAAGAGAGAAGGCACAGTTGAAAACACAGTGAATAAAATTTATTTTCCCCATGGATAGGTGGAGGTGTGTATGTGCTTGGTGTATGGACTGGCCGTCTCCAGCAGTACCCAGGGGTTCTGTCCCCATTTCACTTCACAATGGGCTCAAACCCTGTGCAACAGTGCTTTCCTCCAGTGGTGGCAAAGGGCTCTGCCTTTTGGTACTGCCATTCTCTTTTCTTAGGTACTTGGGATGTGATTTGGAACAGCGCAAACTAGTTAATATAGATGCTGTCAGGAAAAGCTGAATCTCCAGAGAGCTGAAACTTTCTTCAGAAAAATATATATTCTGTCAGATGTTTCTGCGGTTGCACAACTGATGAAATAGTGAGGTGTTTTTCCTGCCTTTGAGCAATTTCAGTTCTTTTCAGCTGGAGACAGTAACTACCTCCTCCTCTCCCCCTGAGGTCTAATCCTGAATCCCAAGTCAGGCAAAACATTCAGGTGCCTCTGTGGTCGCTGAGGCTGGAGCACCAGCTGAGAGCACATTGCCTCTCTGGGCCTCACCCTAGCGAAGTTGGATACAAACCCAGGCTGGGATCTGTTGTGAGTTAGGCTTGTGTTTTAGTGGCTCTATCAGTAGAGCAGGCTTTGAGTCTGTCTTCAGTTTGCTTAAAGTTCAACAATTTCTCTGTGCTTCCTGCAGTGCCAAAGTTGCACACCCTGTGGCTGAACTTCCTTTCCTCTGTGATTTGTAAGAATCATAGAATCACAGAATGGCCAAGGATGGGGCTCATGTTAAGCTTTTCATCTATCAAGACCCCCAGGATGACCTCAAGGATCATGAATCTCCAATCCTCCTGCAGGACCACCAACCTCCCCCTTTAATGCTAGACTAGGCTGCCCAGGGCCCCATTCAATCTGGCCTTGAACACCTCCAGGGGTGGGGCTTCCACAACCTCTCTGGGCAGCCTGTTCTGGCATCTCACCACTCTCATAGTAAAGGACTTCCCCCTGACATCCAACTTAAATCTCCCCTCCCTCAACTTAAAACCATTTCCCCTTGTTCTGCAGTTATCAACCCTTTCAAAGAGTTGATTCCCCTCCCCTCTGTAGACTCCCTTTAGGTATTGAAATGCTGCAATGAGGTCACCCCGCAGCCTTCTTTTCTCCAGGCTGAACAAGCCCTGCTCCCTCAGCCTGTCCTCATAGGGGAGGTGCTCCAGTCCCCTGATCATCTTTGTGGCCCTCCTCTGGACCCTCTCCAACAGCTCCCTGTCTTGTACTGGGAGCTCCAGACCTGGACACAGTACTCCAGATGGGGCCTCATAAGAGCAGAGTAGAGGGGAACAATCACCTCCCTGTCCCTGCTGGCCACCCCTCTTTTGATGGAGCCCAGGATACCATTTGTGTTCCGAGCCACAAGGGCACACTGCTGGCTCATGTTAAGTTTTTCATCTATCAAGACCCCCAGGTCCTTCTCCACAGGGCTGCTCTCAAGGACCGCTCCTTCCAGTCTGTAGGGATGCCTGGGATTCCTCCGGCCCAAGTGCAAAACTCTGCACTTTGATGTGTTGAACCTCATCAGGTTCAGCCGGGCCCACCTTTCTAGCCTCTTGAGGTCCCTCTGAATGGCATCCTTTCCTTCAACCGTGTCAACCACGCCACTCAGCTTGGTGTCATCAGCAAACTTGCTGAGGGTGCACTCGATTCCGTCATCGATGTCATTGATAAAGATGTTAAGGAGCACCGGTCCCAAGACCCCTGGGGGATGCTGCTCTTTACCGGCCTCCACCTGGTTGTGGAGCCATTGATGACCACCCTCTGTCTGCGGCCTTTCTTTCCTTGTCTTTCTAAGACACCACTATCAACCTGAAAGTGGTTCCTTAGAAGTCTGATATCGAGTCAGTAATGGGATTCTGCTTGGTTGTAAACTTCAGAACTGATTGCTGTTTTTGACTTTATTAAGTCTAATTATTGCACTGGCAAGCTGTGAATAACTAGAAGTTCCTATGCTTCAGAATGCAACTTCATGAATATAACCTCTGTCATGTACCACAACAATTGTGGGTAGAATAAATTACTTAAATAATTTGAAAATGATGAAAGTTCATTAAGAGCAAGAGTTCATTTTAAGGGTTACAAAACAATCTGTGTCATCATTGTATTGTTTGAACTTTCAGCAAGCATTTATATTGGCCTAACATGGAGCTCAAGTTTAGAAGACTTCACTGATTTACAGTGAGAAAACCAGATATTGTGTATTTCGGATAAATAATTCTCATTTAGTTGCAGGATAACTCACTTGTCTAATTTGGTATGTCTTTTCACTGAAGTGGGTGCTCTAGGTAGCAGTTTGGCTGCAAGCCTACTGGGAAAAGCAAGAAGAGCGCTGCTGCCAGGCACATTCATGCCCATTCCTATCCTGTGCTTGTAGTTACTGTGCTGTAGTTTCTCTAAGAAGCTCTGGGTGTGTCTTCAGCTCCTGCAGATGCATTTCGGAGGATGAAAGAAAAGCATTTTCTTTAGAATGCCAACTGGTAGATTTATAGCACCCTCCGGAGAGTACCTGCCAGCTTTAGAGTGATGGCAGGTTTTAAGGAAGGACACCTCATTATGCTTTTAAATAGTTGTATGAAGTTAAATTGCAAATAATGCTTAGTTCTGAGAAAGATAAAATGGAAAGAGTCTCATTGGATTGACTATTTACTCTTTCAGCATTAGTCCTGGCCTCAGAAACCTGAAGGCTTTCTGTACTAATCCTGGCCAGTGTGAAGCAGGAGGACACTGCTGCTCCCTGGAGGTGACTGGAGTTGTCCCATCTTCATGCCCAGAGGCAAAGGCATGCACACAGGGACAGAGCCAATCACTGCAGTCACAAAGAGAGTCATGTCCTGCACTTCATGGACAGCCTGGCTGGCTGCCTAGCTCCCCTTGGTGTATTGCTCTCCTGGCAGCTGCTCAGGACATGTGAAAGGCTGTAGGCCATGGGTGCCAGAGCAGGGTGCCTGGTGCCCACAGGATGGCTTGCTCTAAACTAATTGCCCCTATGGAAGGGTCCATCAGCAGGCACTGCTGCATGTGGGGGGCTGAAGCTGTGGCCTTAAGGCATAATCCTGAGTTTAGAGAAATTCAGTGGTTTGTTTTTGTGCCTGTTAGTTGAGAAATGCGTCTCTCTGGTTTATCAGTTCCCTCGGGGAGACCTGCCACTTACTATTCCTGCTCCTATTTCTCCTCCAATATTAATTAATCCTTGTCAAGTGAAGCCACAAATTACTTGTCGGATCAATGACTGGGTTTCACCTGCTTTCCCCCGGGCTTTCGGTAAGAAAACGGTATAGCTTACCACAGGTGGATTACCACAAGGGATCAGACTGTCGTGGGTGTGCGCTGTTGCTTTTTCTGCCACTGCAAATAAGAAAAATCAGAACTGACAGCTGCAGGTCAGCACATGTTTTATATTAAGCTATAGGTAACGAAATGGGTTGTCAGAAGAGATGATTGAGATTGGGAGCTAAACAGGAATCTGAGTATCTGGGGTTTGGAGTGCAGATATGCACTCTATAGGAAAGTAGGATTACAAAAACAGGGAAGGTATTGAACGGGCTGTAAATACTGTGCTCTGTTGTATGTGGAGATTAGTCGAGACCTACTGGTGGAAGTGGCTCACAGCTTCATCTTAGAGCATGATTTGGGGCATCTTAGAGGGAGATACTGCGACAGCAGAATTGCTGTTGTACACAAGGTTGTTAAGTTATGTCCTTTTCACTTTGTTTCTCTTATCTTCCACAGTTTTATCCCTTCCTTTATTATACCGCAATCCATTTTAAATAGAGTCTGGTGAAATTTGAGTGGAGAAATTACAAATGCAGCGTACTGATGAGTTCTCTGGTGCCGAGTGCTCAGCAGTGGTCTGATGGCTGTCAGTGCCCAGCAGCACCACTGTCGAGTGCATACAGATGTGCTGCTGACGCAGTTCTGGTGGGCTGGGGCAGGGACATGAGAAACAGCACGTTTGCTTCTTTTGGGGAGGGAGAAAATGAATAAGATTAGAGTCATAATTTAAACATCGCTGAATAAACATCATTTTACTGCTGTGTACTTTTTAGACATTTATAATCAACAGCATATATTAAGGCCTTGTCAAGCTTGGGAAGTAGGTGCTCAGGATATTGAATTTATTAAATTGGAGTTTATTGAATTTCCTTTGAATTCTTTCAGTGATGTAATGTCACCAGCATGCTTATCATGCTGCACAGGAGGCTTCGTTCTTTATAGCAGAGAATAGATCCGTGTGCTATGGGCATGATGTTGATAGCAGCAGATGCTCAGAGCAAGTTAAAATGGACAAGATACTGATCCCAAACTTACTTCTTGAGTTCCCCAAGTTAGACCTGAAAGTGTGGATTAATTTAGACCTGAAAACGTAACTATGTTCAGTTTCTTTTCCTTGCCGTTGCCAGAGTCTTTTCCAAGCCCTGTCATTTAATCATAGAATGGTTTGTGTTGGAAGTGATCTTTAAAACCACCTCGTTCCAACCCCCTCTTATAGGCAGGGACAGCTCCTGCTAGACCAGGTTGCTCGTAGCCCCATCCAGCCTGGCCTTGAAAGCCTCCAGGGTGAAGGCATCCACACCTCTCTGAGCAGCCTGTTCCAGTGTCTTACCTCCGTGTAGAATGTGTTCTCTCTTTCTCACCCCACAGGTGGTCACACTTTTTAGCTAACAGCATTTTCTTTGCAGTGTGCTTCAGATACAGTCCTTTGTTGACCGACATTGTATAACCATAAATTCTTATCCTATAGTCTTACTTCTGATCTGCTGTGACCCATGCCTTTGCCTGATCTTTTGGATTTTGCAGCTCATGCAACTTGTGTCTCTGTGGCTTCTCCTACTGTGCTGAGCAGTACGTGTGAGAGGGCCCCAGGACAAGAGCTCATACATTGCACGAGGTTGCAGAGGATAATACAATAAAGCCTTGGTTACTGAGATTCATTGCCACTCTGATGACTTTTGTAAGCCAAAATAATTATCTTTGAGCCACTCTTCCTAGTCTGAAGATGTTTAGACAGGAGATAATTCAGCGTGGCTGCAGCTCTGTATTGATCTGTTATGAAACTCTGTCAATGAAAAATTCAGTCCTGAGCAAGCTGCTTGGCAGATAGTACTAGTTATCCATTATACCTCATTGAAAGAATGAAATTACTCAGCACTAAAAAGATACCAGATTGGAGCCTAGCCTGAAACTTGTACTAGGTCCCTTGTCCAGTCTGGAATGTGATTGCTGCATAAATGTTCATCTTCAGGAGGAACTGAAGCAAAATAAACTAGATCAGTTGAGAAGAAAGAAAGAAATGGAGATTTGCAGAGGACATCCAAGGAGTCAGCTGAAGAAGCTTTGGGTTTGTTAGTATTATTTATAACAATCCAGCCCCGTGATGCCCCACAAGACAATAACTTGGTTTGCTTTTATTACTTTCAGGGCTTTGCCTGAAAGAATCAACAGGATTTTGGAAAGCTGTGAAATCTTTGTTACTGTTGTTGACTTTAATCATTGCAGTATAAATTTGCAGTCCCCGGGGGAGAATTTCTGTGCAATACCTTTCTGTATTTATTACTAAAAAAAAAAATGATTCTCAAGCTACAGGTTATTATTTCTGCATTAGTCACTAACTGCAGGATGAAACTGGAGGTAAATTTAGCAAAGTCTTGTCTTTGAAGTGTAATAAATGTATTTCTGCTGGATTTTATTAACCTTTCTCTTTAATTAAAAAGATAACAGCAGTGAGATCTGAAAGTGAGGTTGGTTCACGTATTTCAGCTTTCTGACATCCAGTTTTAGGTATCTGATTCTGATTGGTTTCAGATTTCTCTGCAGGTAATTGTGGGGTTTATCCTGTACCTTCCTGGGTTTAATGAGGTGTTTGGTTGGAAGGACTCAAGGACAACCTCATCATGGATACTGGCTTAGTCTTTGTATTTCTCTGCTTTGCCATTTACTGCTTGGATTTCTAGTAGGCTCTCTCTGTGGAAATGAATACATTTTCTCCATGCTGCCCATTCCTCTGGATTTCTTATGAGTCTTGAGGTTCTTGATACTTGCTAGTATAGTAGAGTTGTAGGAGATGCCTTGGAGTCCCATACATGTTCAGCCCGCTCGTTTTATGTTTTTGTTGCCCTAGCCCCCTTTCTTAAAAAAAAAAAAAGTTTTAATAAAAATATGAAAAAAGGAGTTTTGTTACTTATATATATGTATATTAACTATATTATATATTTTATATGCTGCCCAAGTCAATTCCTCTTCACTCAGTGCGGTTGGATTACCTAGGATTGCCTTTATTGACATCAAATAGTATTGTAGAATTGTTTGAGTTGGGAGGGACCCTTGAAGCTCATCTTGTCCAACTCCCCCAGTGAACAGGGACACGCACAGGTGTGGGCAACAGTGAACAGGCTAGCCAAGTTGCTCAGACCCCAGTGACTCCAGGGATGGGGCACCCACCACCTCTCTGAGCAACCTGCTCTGGTGCCACACCACCCTGATTGTAAAACGCTTCTTCCTTATATCCATCTTTTAGTTTGAAGCTATTGCCCTTGTCCTATTGAAAAATACTGATTTCAGTGCTTATTATTGCAACAGTTTTATCTGACATTATCCCCTTAAGGTGTCTTTGAGTACTCTACCAACCTAAAGAAGTTTCTGTTCTTTAAAGGGTTTCAGTGATCAGTTTGACATTCAAGTCTGTTTTTCCTGAATAAAATTGCAGTGCACATTTTAGAAGGAATTCAGAGCTATAAAGATCTGTAGATGTTCAAAGTCGCTATATTTTTAAATTCTAGAAGTGCTGGTGTCTCTCAGCGAGAAGCTTCTGAAGCTCCAACTCTAACTGGCAGCTCATTCCTGAGCAAAGCATCCCTTCTGTTGTTCTGCACGTGGAGCACTTCCACAGTCAGCCTTAAGTTTGTTGGGGTTGTGAATTAGGATGTGCCACAACACTGCAAAAAATGCTATTACATTTCTGTACCCTTAGAATATTTGAGAAAAGCTTCTTTTTCTTGCAGAAAACGGTGGTATTATATCTGTTCTAGATATTTTCTTTCATTAAAACTTCTTTCTCTTTACTTTCCCTAGTCATTCATTGAGGAGCTGTCTGCCTGTTTTGTAACCATGGGTGCAACGGTGCCTGAATCACAATTTATTCACTGGGAGAGAAGGGAAGCAGAACAGAGCATTAACCTCTGCGAAGACAAATAAACCTTATTCTCTGTGTGGGAAATAAGTCTCTCTGAAAAATGTCCTTGTTGAGCACGGCTTCCAGATGGCTGTGCTCATGGCTTCCTTGGCTCTGCCTAATGCGGAGTTGCACAGCGGCTGCTTTGAGAGCCTGGTGAATTGCTGGGGTGTCATCCCAGAGAGGATTTAGACAGCAGCATCAGGCCCACTGCATGCAGAAGTCTACTCTGCTGAAATTTGTGCTTTACAAATGGAAGCTTTTATTTGTAGGAACAAATGTTGTCTTGCTTTGGACTTTCCTTTAGCCACTATGATTAAAGCTGCTGAGAAACTTCCTGTTTTCCGCTCAGATGCGGAGCTCTCATCTTTGTAATCTTTGCAGCCCAGTGACACAGATCTGTTTATAGGCTGGGAAACTTTTGGTTTTGTTTCGCACTGGCTCTACAGGCTTTTGTACCACATGAAGCAGCCAGTGATCCTATGCTGAACACTGCTATCCCTGGGAGAACTGCAGGGTGCAGGCAGGCAAGCACTGGGTGCTTATGTTGCAGCTGCCAGGCACATCGTGCCTCACTGGTCTTATCTGCTTGCTTCATCCCATTCATCTGTAGAATGAAGCAGAAATAAATAAACAAGCAACTACTTGAACTGTGTGCTAAGGCAAAGCTACCGTACTGCTTTGGCTATGAAGTTTTTAGAAATAACATTCAAACACTTTTATTGCTGTCTGTATTGCTTTAAACTTCCTGATTTGTGTCCAGTGGACAGTTTTATTGCCTTCTGTGAGCTTTGTTTCTGAGGCAGAATGGTTTTTATTGTTTAATGAATACTGTTGATTTGGGGAAGAACCTCCCTTGGATATTGTCCTACTAAAAGAAAACAATCCTTTAAAAACCCACAAAACTCTTATCTCTTGACCTTTAAGTTTTTATGGCTGTGGGCATGTCTGTCCTGCACCCTGGGGCACAGGGATGCCCAGGGACTTGAGCTGCTGGTCACTGCCATACCAGGAAATTTTCAGCTCAGGTTGAAAAGCATTAAGGTTTTCAGGCACTCTGAAATTTTTCCTCTTGCTGTATTGCTTTTGAAGAGTTCCTTCTCACTCTGCACTTTCCTTCTGGCAACCTATGCAGTAAGCCCAGATATTCAGAGTAACAGAAAAAGTTTCCTTTTCTGTGTGACAACTACGAAAAGTTGGCTTGTGGTTAACACTAGATGCTGTGAAAGCTAAACTGCAAAGTTTTTTAAAATCCATTTAAGCCTCTATCATTTGCAAGCATGTCTTGATAGAAGGAGTAACTTTTCATCCGCTTGTTGTAGCGATGCAAAAGTTCTGAGAGCAAGTTGAAGTTAATGTGCATTTATTGATTGTGTTATCTGGCATATGCAAGTATGTTTGCATTTAATCTATGTGTCATTTTCCCTGGGCAATTGCTTAGTGTTGAGTGCTGGAAGGAGTTTGCTATAGAAGCATAACAACAAAATGTTGATGGCACAGTTGATGCTCAGCCTTCTCCACTTTGTTGGTTTTTTTTCTGAAATACCATGATTATCAAGGTCTTTTCCGTCTGCTGGCAAGTGCCTTAGGTAAGGGTCATTCTCTGTGAATCTTTTCTATTTACAGTACACCTCATTAGACCATGTTTAGAATTTAAATGAATTACTATAGAGCAATCAGCAACTGTAATTGCACTGGGAGCAGCCCCAGCACTGCTGCTGCTTGTTCCTGAGGATCAAGACACTGAGAAATTATCTCGCCACATCTTTTTTCTGGTAGCTTTAATTAGCTTAGGTTTTGTGTCGTGGGCTGAGCTTGCTGGGCTCACAATTAGTAAAGTGCTCAGAATAAAATAAACCAGCATGGACATCTGGTAAGGTAGTAAGTGTGGAGCCCTGAGCTTCATGTATCACGGGAACATCATGCTGTTGCTAAATTCAGAGACAAAGCCTTGGATATAAAAATCCCTGTGAGGCAATTTCTACAGTCATTTAAGATGCCAGTGTGATTTATTGCATTTTACAACATGTGCCATTTAAGTGAAATGAGCGTGAGATTAGTGAAATATGAATTGAGTTATAGAGCTGAAATAGGAGTGAATTTGAGATCTTGGAAAAAGTCGAAATGAAATAAACTGCTGTTAGAAGCAGAAATGATGTTAGGATTGTCTCACACTTCTGCATGGCCTTGAACACCAAGTAGGTTTTAAGGACAGGATGATTAGGAAGATACTTGGAGGAGCAGAAATGGAAGTCTTGTCTTTTCACTTACCATGGACATGAGAAATGGTCATCTAGGACAAAGTCGGAATACTGGGAGCTGCAGGTTACCTGTGGGATTCCTGGATGGATTGAAATCGCCATTGATTCCCCTCCAGTTATCGTGGTCGGTGTTTTAAAGTAGGAGTACTGAAATCTTCAGAACTAAAGGAAGCTATCTCATTATTTCAGTGGCTAAATCAGAACACAACAGAAGATCTCTCAGGAGATGCTGAGAAAAGATGATTTCTTTGGTCGTAGTTGTCCTTCTCATTTAAAATGTGATTAATATAATCACAGATTAGGATGCAGTCATGCAGTAGGAATATCATGCTATTTTTTAAAAGGAACAAAAATATTAAAGACATTCTGAATTAATGAAGACTTCCAAAACAGATATTCCGAATTTGCATTCATTTTCACACAGATGTAAACTTTCTGGATACTACTCTCCCTTTTTTTTCCTGTCTCCAGAAAACTGTTAACGCACCCTGAATCCCGTGATATGGCAGACAGGCTGTGGTGTTTTATCCCAAAAGGGAATGGCTTACCAATTGCAGGCTGCAGTGCTATGTTACTGATACAAAGTTGTACAATAACAAGCACGCTCTTGCAAGTACTATTTAATAAGCAGGCATTGGTCTTCCACGCTAGTAATCTCATTATGTTTTTCATTATGAATCATTTGCACTACCCATCATTTACAAATATATATCACGTATCTATAGGCAGAAATATCGGTGTCCTTGGGCTCTGTCTGTTAGTGAGAGACTTTGCAAGATGTTAAGAAAAGTCATCTCCCTACTCATTGAATACTGAGATGTTTATTTAAATTCAAAAAAAAAAAAGAAAAGATGATGTCTCTCAAGAAGTATTTCCAAGCTGGAATATTCAGTTTGCTGTTTGTTTTACTTTGCTTCAGGGTGGTTAATAAAGAATTTCTTTGGTGTGGGGCAGCCTTTTCTTTTTGTCATCTGTTGTGCCAGTCTGTCTGCCCTCCCTCATTCAAGCATTGGAGTAGAAATCGGAAGATAAAAAGATAAGATAAGAACAAAGTCATAGTCTCAGCTCCTGGCTTCTTGTGAGCATCAATCATACAAGCATCAATCTGTTAAAATGAGCTTTTGTTTAGTGGGATTTCTTTCGTTTGTTTGATCTTCATCTTGTTTTTTGTGGCAGGAAGATAGTTTCTACTGATACCAGGAGTATTGTAAGCTGCAAACTGAGGAACAGTTTTAGTCAGTGGAAATTGTGCAGGGGTTATAGGCTAGACTCTGCTTAGCAGACAGCTTTGTCTCAGTGTAAAGCCAGGAGAGGCCCTGCAGAAGAGGTGCCAGTTACATCCTTGCAGCCCTTTTGAGTCAACAAGCAGGCAGGTGAGGTGCTGGCAAGTGGCTTTGTTCACACCGTGCCAGCAGCATGACTGCCAACCAGTGAAATTATCTCCTGGCTAACATTTGCTCTGAAATGTGAAGACCAGCTATATCAATGCAGCAACAACCACGCTTGTCATAGATACCCCAGGGCACTTTCAGGAAAAATAACACTAACCTACTTGCCAAGTTTTGTTTTCCTTTGATCCTGCTTTTAACACTTTTCCTTGTGGCTGATTAGATTTAATACCAGAAGATCCAAGATTTTGGTTTTGGCAAAGTATGTGCAATGACACAAGTATCAATTCAGGCATGAACTCAGATGTAAATAGCTTTACATTGAGGTGACTGTGTAGATACCACCCTATTTAGTTACAGCTCCCTGATTTATCTCATCTGCTGTCAGTGAAAACTGTTGAATTATAGACACCAATACAGAAGGCTTGACCTTCTCAAGCCTGAATAGCTGCAAGAAAGTTAAATCATAAGAGCAATAAAGAAGCTGTGTCTGGCTTTGGGCCTGAATTAACCGGGAAGCCTTACTTAAGATCTTATGCTATTTGTTCTGCTCCTCAACTGCAGAAGTGTATGAAAACCATCAAGTTACATCTCTGCTCTGGGATGACATGAGACAGGGGAGGTTTAGGCCAGATGTTAGGAGTAAGTTTTTCACACAGAGGGTGGTGAAACACTGGAACAGGTTGCGCAAGGAAGCTGTGGATGCCTCATTCCTGGATGCATTCAACACCAGGCTGGATGTGGCTCTGGGCAGCCTGGTCTAGTGGTTGGTGACCCTGCCTATGGCAGGGGGGTTGAAACTAGATGATCTTTGTGGTTCTTTTCAACCCAGGCCATTCTATGATTCTATGATATGTGAGAACTCCAGACAACATAGGCAGTAGGTTAATGAAAAAATACACTGGGACAGAAGCGCCTTGAAAATAAGAGTCAAAATATTTCAAAGGGAACCTAACAGGTCCAAAAATGGAAAAAATAAGTAAAATAGAGATGAGGAAACCAAATGAACTACACAAGTTAATTTGTAAATACTGCCAGGTACCTAAAGATATTGTTGTGCAAAACTTGTGTTGGAAAATGTATTACAGAGGCATGGCAATCAAAGTCTGTCTTAGTTTTCCTAATTAAAAGAGTTTGTTAGATATTTCTTTTTTTTTTTTTAACCCTAGTTATAACTCTGCCACACTTTATTTCTTTACTATATTAGTCCCTCCTGCAATTTGTTATGAAGATCTATAATGTGGAGCTTTGGAAGTGCAATCACATGGCCACAGGAGGCTGCAGAGACCAGAAGCATGGAAACTGCAAAGATTTAAGCACTGATCAGGATCTTCAGTGGAGAAGCAATGGAGTTATATATAGAAGAAAAAAAAAGTTACTGTGAAATTGCGGCATACACCAAAATTGGAAATTGTCAAGTGGAAATTAGAGAGCTTCATGTGAGCTGCTAATGTAGCAGCAGCACTGTGCCATTCATGGGTCCTTAGCATGCTGCTGTGCTCTTCTGTATCTGCAAAGATCCAGGAGAGGGGAGTGCAGGCATACAGAGTGGCAGCTTCAAGACTTGAAACCATCTCTGCATTTGTATTTGAATTGCATGACCAGCACTTTATGCAAGTCCTTCAAAGAGTAGGCTGCAACTCTTTAGGTGATATGAGAAATACTGTCATCTTTCTCATTTAGTAATGAAAAAAATGCAATTTGTTAGATGTTATACAGGCCTTGTGTGGAAAATGCTTATGATGACTGTGTGGTAAGACTTTCAGAGGAGGAGGAAACAAGGAAATAATATCAGAGAGTCATAGAATCACAAAGGTTGGAAAAGACCTACAAGATCATCCAGTTCAACTGTCCTCCCATCACCAACAGTTCTCACTAAACCATGTCCCTCAACACAACGTATAAACATTCCTTGAACACCTCCAGGGTCAGTGACTCCACCACCTCCCTGGGCAGCCCAATCCAGTGCCAGGCCACTCTTTCAGAGAACAGGATTTCAGAGCATTACAGTTTTACAGTTGCTTGGCTTACTTCCTGAGATGTTGTATTGAGTATCTCCATTACTCTAATAGAAGTGGACTCTTCAGGTGGAGAAAACTGTCCTGACATGGCTCTATGTAAGTATACTTGGGGAACTTTGCCTCAGCATTGAGGTGCGTGTGGTTAGCAGTAATAAGATGGATTTTTTACTATTTAAAAAGCACTAGTTAAATGCAGAGGCATTGTGCTAAAGAGAAGAGAGATAGGAAGCAGGCCCTATGCATAACCCTGTCAGTGTTCAGTAGTTGGACTCCATTCCTACAGTTTGATCTCAAGATAGAGAATGTCAGCTTGAGAACAACTTCGTGTCTGGGATAAATATTCTTGTACACCTCTACTGGAACATTTTTGCTGGCAGAAAAATTCAGAAGTCAGCTTTTGACTACTTGTGAAAGAATAGCGTGTTCTGTGCCAGAATCTGGCAAGAAAGTAATGGGCTTTTTGTATGGATGCATTCATTGCTAAAAATATGAAATTACAGTACAATAGAGGAATAATTGGAATACTGTGAAAGAAAGCATGAGAGTTCCACCTTTGATAATTTGGTGGTAGACCAGTTACTGTTATGGATTTTAAATTAACTGAAGAAAAACTTTCTAGTGTTAACCTTACGTTTGACTTGTGTCATAAAGGATTCCACTGTTCAGTTTTAATGCTATTTCCTACACGTGAGAGACATCTGAAATTCCTTTGTGAGACTAAATTGTACACTCTTATTATTCAGTATGTATGTGCTCGTACCGAACAGCATTACTAGCGTTTCTGTAACATTTCAAATACAGCCACAGACTGCACTGAATTTTGGATCCCCAAATGTCTCTTGTCAAAATTTTAACAGCAAGTTGCTGCAAAAATGATTTCCGTATTCTCTTTGTGTTTATTACCTGAGCTTTTCATTATTTGGTGCTCGTATTCAGATTTCACGTTCAGCACTTCCAGTGCACAGGGGCAGAACCGTGCTGGGATGTGCTTATTTACTTCTCAGACATGTGGCCATCTCGTCCAACGACAGACTCTGAATTTTGCTCCCCATTTCAGTCAGCTGCAGGTCAGAGGAATCTCACCTTCACTATGCATTTCCCTTTTGTGTGAAAAACAGTTTGAAAATGTGAGTTACGGAAGGTACAGGAATCAGTTTAGAAAAACAGAGAACTTACAAGATTTTGTTATTAATGATAGCAAGGATGACAATAGTAACGTATAGCCTGGATTTTTAGTTTCTTTCTTTGAAAGGTAGGTGACTCGTGGCTTTTGAGTGCTTGGGGTTGACAGTGTTGTGAATATGAATCTAAAATGTATTAAACAAAGACTGAGGTTCAAAAAAGTGGATAAATAATAGTAAATTACATTCTGATAACTTGGTATAATTTGCTGAAGTACTTTAGAATTAATATTTTCCTTTTAGAAATTAAATAAATATATTAATTTAATCTGATAGCTACTAGAAGTACTAAAGCTACTGAACCCACCTTGATTCCACTTAATAGCTATCTGTGTAGCTAACTTGCCTTGCATTTTTATGTATCTCTATTTTGAGAGCTGAACAAACACTGTATTATTTTATCAAAACTAATTCTGACCGTATTAACAGCAAATAAAAGCCAAGCTATTGCACCCTAACAGTTAGCAGAAAAGAAAACTGTAACACAGGCTGATTATATGGTGTGCATTTAATTTTTCTTTCAACTAAACAAAGTCAAGAATGGCAGCTGCTCGAATTCACAGAAGAGAGAGACACATAGGCTGAAACAGTGCCCCAGGAAAATGAACAATTTGATGTCTTGTAAGAAAAATTTGAACAAAGAACTGGGATTGTTGGAGGAAAAAAATAGCAATATCAATGTAAAATCTCTTATTTCTGTCTCTTATGTCCATGGTATCATAGAACAGTTTGAAACTTTGGAAGTTTCATTATGCCCTATGCCCATGGTCTAGCACAGTGGTGGGCCTCTTCCTTTCTCTTTTTCTCTTTTTCTCTTTTTCTTTTTTTCTCTTTTTCTTTCTCTCTCTCTCTCTCTCTAGGCATGTGAGCCCTCATTTTTAACTGCCTTTGCACTGTTTTATTCCCAAAGCGTACATGTTAACAGAAAGCCTTTCTGTTTCTCCTCAGAAATACTTCCTTCTTTGTGTCTTATACCGTGAAGAATCTTCTTGCAAACTTCAAGAATAAATATTTAAAATAAGTCTTACAAAGGAAAAAGCAAATGTCATTGTTGCGGGTGGCATTGTTTTACAAATATCAAAGCCACTTACTCATTTCTTCTACTGCCCGAAAAACAATCTGTCTTCTCAGTATTTTGTATCCGAGCGGTACAGTTCTTCAAAGATTTTAAGGGCTTATTTTTAACTCATTTTAAATAACAACTTTTACCAAAGTGTATACACTTCCCATAAGAAGCATTTCTTATTTCATAAGCCCAAATTATACTGTCACACATTTGGAAACAAACATGTCAGAAAGTGGTACAACAAAACAACAAATAAACTGTTGTTCTTTGTGGGAAAGCTCATTCCAGCCATACTGGAAATGTCAGAGGTTCTTACGGTACATATAAAAAGAATGTAATCCTTTTTAAAAACAAATCAAAAAATAAAAAGGTGAAATTTCAGCATATTTTATATGTGAATCTGCAGTATATTGATTTTAATGGAGCCACTCAGGTGCTTTAGTAAGCATCTCTGGCCAGCCCATTAACACCTTGGCTGTGTACATATCACCCCATCAGCATGAGTTACACCAGAAATTTAGAGGCTGAGTGCAACTGAGATACCAACTCTAGTTTTGTTCTGTCTTAGTCTCCTCTTAAGCACAGCTCTCATCAAAAGTCATGAGAGAAATCAGCATCACTAAGAGGAGGCAGGGACACACTTCATCGCTTGACTCAGTATTGTCTAATTACTCTTCCATCAGTGGGAAGCCATTGCCCCATTACTATTATATCCCATCTGGGAGCATTACATGAGAGCAGCCCACACCTACCAAACTCTTCCTGTATTCTGTGGGTATCTTCTTTTCTTTGTTGTCAGCTGAATGTGGGACTTACTCATTCTGGCTTTCATGTTAAAATCAATGGGATTATTCACAAAGGCAAGCCTTAATGCGCTTTGTTACCCGTGGTACAGCTTCACTTCTGGGAGTTAGCAGCATAGTTCATCACAAATCTTTTTATTCTCAGAGTGCAACCATTGGTGCAATGAAGTCCTGATCACAGCTCTTCCTGGCCACTGGATGGGATGGTGGCACATATACAATTAAAACACCTGGATGTCACAAGAATTGGTGTCCTAAAGTTTTGTTTATTTTGTAGGACAGCTGGGTTCCCTGTAGCTATAAGATGAGAGCAGCATCCTTCCTTTGAAAGCAAACTGAACCTGCAGGCAAGGGGGAAGCCATGGCAGGCTCCAGCAGCTGACCTTATCAACCAGGGGATCTGGAGGCCAAGGTGAATCCAGGGGCTGTCTTTTAGTGAATGTATATTGATATTTGAGCCACACAGTCTACAGATAGTTAAGCTGCCTTTTGAGCAAAGCTTTGCATTCACATTTTGTTCTGTAATCTTGATGCATTATCTTGTAAATGTTTTGTACTTGCTTCAGCACTTCTGCCAAGACATAGCAAAATGATCCAGAAGGTACATGAATATGGCTTACAGTGTGGCTTGCTCACACTGCAGGTAGTCCATAGGTTCTGCCTGTGTGTTATATTCAGCATCTCTGAAGTCCACATACATCATGCTTCCATTAATGGCATTAATTTAGAATTTGGAAGCTCTTTTAAACAACTTTCAGAGAAATCCACTTAGGAAAATCCTTCTTTTGCTTTTCTTTTTTCCCTTTCTTTTTGTTTGTGGCTGTGCATTTTCTCAGTCAAAAGAGAATTTATTTGACAGTTGATCTAATAAAATATGCTGTGGTCAGGTATTTCCTCAACTGCTGCTGACACTTGATCTATGGGGAAAAAAAATGTTGAGTTGCTCTGAGCTTTTAAAAAACATGATCTTGTTTTTTCAGTAGATGTTTGCTTTCTAACAGTAAGGATATTTCATTGTCTGGAAAGGATCTTAGAGAAGGTCTCCAGAGGCTGGCTTACTTTCATTTTGATAAATGTAAGAGTGTCTTTTCTCCTGCACAGGTGCAAATTTTCAGTTTTCTTCTTATCACCAAATTAATTGAAATCACTAATTCACCATTCATAATTCCTCTTCTTAGTTCATGAAGTCAGTGGGCATCCTTCCAGAGCAGCTTGCTTGTTCTAATGCTTGTTGGAAAATGTATTGAGTTTGGTAAAAAGCAAACAAGCTTGCTATGCTCTGTGCTTTCATTCTCGATCCATTTCAACCCTTTCACTGGAGCAGGAATTTGCCATTATATTTATAGGCTACTGAAAGAGCATGCAAAGTCTTCATGAGCAGCACAGCAATGACCTGAGCCAGTCATCCTTTCTCCAGTGGGATGTGCAGGGAATTGAGGGCCTTCAGCTATCGTCCTCTAATACTAAATAACTGGCTGAGGCTCCTGCTTTGGGACAGTCACCTCTCTAATAGCCTCTCCAGTGTTACGTGCCTAGAGTTGACTATATGAATATTCTCCTTGCAGTCTTAGAGCAAGTGTGGCCAACAGTGCAGAATTGCACTCTGATTTTCCTTGACTTCTAAGACAAACTTTATAAATTTATTTTTTATCAGAAACTTTATACATTCTGACAACTAGAACAAAACATAGGCAAAAAAAAAAAACCCAAACAACAAAACCAACAAGTTTGTGGAGAAATACTGTCAGGAAGATGAAGGAAGAAGATGTTGAATCTGTTAAGAAGAGTGGAGCTTTTTGTTGGAACATGCATATAAATGACAAGCATGGGTAGCACTTTCCAGCTTTACTGATTATGAGATGCCTGACAAAAGATGTGGGTATAATTAGACCTGATTTATAGATGGGACAAGAAAGCAAAAAATCAAGGACTTGCAAAATGACAGCTCAGAAGAGTCAGACTCTGAGGCAAGAAGTGTCCCAATATTCTTCTAAAAAATTTCATCTTGAATTGCTGTCAACTTGGCTTCAGCAAGTGCTTTTATTTTTAGAAAATGCATATGTTAAAACAATTTCAGTCAGTTTTTCTTATTTTTTTTAATATGTTATTAATTTCAACCCATTGTGTTTCTCTGTCACTCTTCATTCTTTGAAATCATCCAGTAAGTTACTTTACTAATGTTTCAGAGGGATTATCCTACAGTAACTATAAGGAGAGGCATCAGTATTACATCCAATTGCTCTTTAGACATCTGAATCAGACTCTATGTACTACACTTGTTTAAAGAGAAATGCAAACCTGACGTGGCATCAAAATAACAAAGATGAGGTTCCCAGAGTCTGATGTTTAATAAAGATAAATGAAGAACATGGAAATTCCCTTTTACTTAGAGCTGCATGATAAAAACTTTGTCAGATTAAACTGTAACCTTCCTATAAGGGTGCCTACTGATGAAAAATGTCAAGAAACTAAATGTCAAAAAACTAAACACTTAAAATGTGTTTGCTAAAGATTTCATCAGAATAGTAGGTTATAATCAGCTGGTTTGAGGACAGGAGTAAGTTTGTGGGTGTTGATTGTCCTAATGTTCTATAATTTAAATTTTCTCCAGTACTCAGTGGTTCAGATATTGGGGTAGATTACAACAACACTGATTTAGAAGATATTGTCATTCATGTGAGTTTCATGCTGTTCAGGATATTTAAACCTATTCAGTAGCCTGGTTTAAGAAATAGATTAGAAACATGATAAGCAAAAATACATTTATTTTGAGAATTCTGCCCAGAACTTTCCTCCTTGTAATACCTCCATTCACAATTTGTTTTACAGTTCACAGTATTTTCCTAAGAGAAGATATAAGGCTTCATTTTTTCCCAAATAGGAAGCCACAAGCATCATTACAGCATGCTGACTCAAGAAAAACCAACTTTTCTGGCTTTTCAAAGCAGCATCCTTGTATACATAGTCATGCAAGAAAGGGAAAGTCTTACCTCTTGAGCTTGTATGCTTCGTCACTTCAGAGTCTGTTTAGCTCAGTAAGTATGACAAATCTATTTCTCCTTCTAGAAAATATTTAGGGGGAAAAAAAGAGACTCTAAGTGAGGCGAGAGCAGTTGGTAAATTCAGTACACTTGACTTAACTGAGGTAGGAGGAAAATGAGGAAATGAAAACACTGAAAATCAGTGCTTTATGGCCTCTCAGAAAAGATGTCTGTTTGTGTTTATTTCCTTATTTCCTGGCAAAGGAGAAAAGGAGAAAAGAAAGGAACTCTAGAACTGCAACATATTCATACATTACACTGTGGAACATCAGATCCACCTTGTAAAGTTAAATTACGGTTCCTGCTGGGGGTTAGGATCACTCTGTCTTTGCAGCCTGTTGCACAGAGGAATTGGTGTGCATTTCTGGATAACCAATTGTAGCAGCATCAGGAGTTCAACTGTGTATCTCATTCACTGATGGTCTGATCCAAACTCGTTAAATCCTTTCAGCTTTAAACTAGGGCCTGGCTCTTGTAAATCTTCTTACAATTGCTGCTTTCTCGGACAATCTTCCTGTCTGCTGCTCCTTGCTGGCAGCTGATATTGTTGAAATTGGCTTTGCACTGCAAATACAGCTGTTCCTTACCTTAGCTGGAAAATCAAAACAGTGCTTCAGAAGTCACAGGTCTTTGAGAGCAAAGGCTTATCTTAAGTTATTTAGTGTATTTAAATACCGTGATAAACTGTTTACAAAACAGCCTTCATCGTGGTCTGATATTAAAGCTCACTGGTTCGTTGTGCCAAAAGGTCTGTGTGCCTCTCACTAATGCTTTCTGTGGGAAGTGCTTTGCATTTTTTGATTTATCTGATAAGTCTAAATGAAGAAATTACAAACTGCTGGATAAGGGCCAGGCCGCTTTTAAAAAAGCTTACATTGACGAAAACCATCACAACTGAAATGTTGTATAGAAGCTTTTAAATTCTGTATTGAAGTTGGTGCACACGGATAAGTTGTCTTTATAGAAACTGTATATGAAAACACATAGTGTCAGGTAATGTTGTTTTGGGGAAGTGACATGGAGGATATTCTCATATTTACAGAGTATTCTTTCAGTTTTGTACATTGTAACTATTTATGTGTCGGAAAGGAGCCAAGTGGGTGAAGTGTACCCTAAGTGCTGTTATTTTATGTGCATGGAATAGTTTTAATTCGCTTTTCAAAAAGCATTAGACTTTATGACCTCTCAGAAATACTTTTGTCAGACCCTGCAGCATGTGATTTTGCTCACTCACTCAAATGCTCCGCTGGGGATCCTCGGGAAATTTGACAGAACAGGGACTACAAAACTGCCTGGGTCTTTGCTCAGCTCTTCTCAGCCCTTTGCTGAGTACTCTTTGGCTGCAGCCTGGCTGTCAGGTCCATTTGCTCCACTTTCTGCAGCTAAAAGCTGATTTATTGAATTAACTAACCGCTTGGATAGTTTATACACATAGGGATATATTTTATTTTCCACTGCTTTGAAGGCTGTTTTATCCTTTAGGTTGGAAAGCCTCTTATCTAAATGAAACAGCCTTAAGTTGTTGGATGCAGTTCATTAAATTCTTGGATAACTAAGAGTCTTTCTATCATTTAGCAAGTGATATTAAGAAGAAAAGTGTTGATTCCCTCTCTTGGTGTAAGAAATTGAATTCTTTGCAAATTGGCATGATTTGAACAAGGCATGTTTAAAAAAAAAAAAAAAGAAAGTTAGATTTCCTTTGCCATTTTTTCACTCTTTCCCAACCCTGTAAGTCCAGGTCAATATCTTTGATGTGAGGAAAGTTGTTAAGGATGTAAGTTAATGCAGAATTCTGGTTTTCTCTTCATTTCTCTGCATCATCTGGCATTTGCATTCAGGGATTATCAAAGTTTTTGTGGTTGTTCTCAAGGTTCTAAACATCCTTTGGCTCCTTACATGTTCATAAAATGATGTTTAATTATTTCCACCTTTGGAAAGAGTAACCAATTAATATCAAGGATGCAGCTGTATTTTTAATTGAAGAGCCGTTCACTGAGTTTTGTCTGCTTTTGTTAAGAATGTCAACAACTGACCTTATTGGTTTTCCTCTGAACCACAAGAAAAACTAATAGGAAAGGAGAAACTTGAAGAACCAAGCTGGACGTGATAGACGACACTGCTTCACGTAGTTGTTTTTCACAGTGCTCCATATGAGTATGGGCAAATTTTGGTTCAGTTCTATAACATATACACAGAAGTTGTTTTCTGTGCCAAAGGGTCTGCAGCTGGATTTTTCTTATTGAGATGATGCAGTCAATTTTCTTTGGGGACCATTTTCCCTTATGCTCATCTTGATATTCTGATAGTGTTTGGCTGCTCACAAGTATGTAGTATTCGGGATTTCCACTAGGTCTGTTCTCCATGTTGATGTGTTACGTGCTTAGTCTGATATCAGATCGATGCATCCACAGTGTTTAATATTCTTTTTGTTGATAACTTCTCAATAACATAGAATGCAAAGCAAACTGCTTAAAATAATGCTCATGACTTCCCTGCAGAATTCCTTCTCTCTGCAGCAGCTCATCAAAGACTGTTCTTTTGGAATGTTCTCTAATCAGCAATGACTGAACACATTTCCTATACTTTCACAGTTAGTAAAATTAATTTATCATACAACCACCCAAATCCAAATTCTGCATCTTTTCCTTGTTTCCTTTGTCTCTCCTTGAGTGACACAGCCAGAAAACGTGTTTGTAGTTCTTTATTCATGCTCCTAGTAGATTGCACTTTTTTTTCTTAGAAGTTATATTGCGTTCTAAAATAAAAATCCGTTTCTGCTCTTTTTCTGTTACGTGTTTATATAAGAAGTTAAAATCTACATAGGAAAATCACCCTCTCAGTAGAAGATGAAGCTGGCCAACCATTAAAAAACAATCTTAAATCATTTCTGTTTCAGTTATAGATTACTACATATACTTTGTCATCTTAAGCAGTGACCTCACCTGGATGAATTACTTAGCCATGTGGCTTTTCGTCTGATACTGTGATAGGAATCAGGATTTCAGAGTCCAGACATCTCTGAGGGAATGAATGCTCCCTTGCCTTTGTGGCACCTGGCTTGGATGCCTGCTGAGCTGGATGGTGATGGTGAGCTGGGGCAATCCTACCTTAGGAGATCTGCAGGAAATAGGTTCATCCATGCTGGCTAATTGTGCACCAGATTTCAAGAGACTGTAAATGTATCTTTGCTTCCAAATTATTTTACCTATATATAATGAAGTGAAGTTAAGGTTTTCTGACAACTGTCAGTGCATTAGAACCTGCCTTTGGCAGTCAGTAATGAAATGGGTGTGCCAGTGTGAGCAGGATCACTGTCTGATTTGCAAGGGCTGAGCTGCTGGTACTGTCCAAAAAGTATGCGTGGAGCTCAAGCACGAGCAGCTTGTACTTTTATTCCTGCAAGTCTATTCCCTATGATGTCACTAAGGCAGAATCTGTTGCTGCATCATTGAATTTGTTTGCTATACTGCTAATGAGTTTCCTGGAATTAAATATTTGAACGTAATGGGAATAGTGGTTGTTCACAGCAATTAAAATCAGGTAAATTGAAACCTTTACTGATATGCATCCCATATGACTTTGTAATTGAAAAAAAAAAAAAAAAACTTATAGCAACTATTATAACCTGGAGTTCTCCCAGTAACAACAGAAAAATATGTCCTACAAGCAGGTAAGAAATAATGCTAGTGTGACGAAGCAGGATGTCTCATTCTTTTATATCTGTGTAACTGAAATGGTGCAATAATAAGCAGCTCGTTAGTCAGATATTTTCAATTATAGCTTTCTGTGTTTCCTCTGTTATTTTTATACCTGCCAGATAGTTGATGCATTCAGCACTACAGACCGTCTGGATATGCACACTTCCACCAGCTGAAAAAATACATTAAAATGAAAGCTCTAGCCATTATAGAGCACTCATAAAAACATAGTAGGCATTCATGCAGTTCCTCTCATTCAACTGGTTCCAAGCATTTAGATTTTTACAAACACTATATAAATAAATAGCAGAATGTACCTCTGTCTTTGAAGTAACCCTATTAAAATAACTCTCTGCAGTGTTTCAGAATGAAAGAACAATACCTTAGGAGACTTATAGATATGTGGAAATTCAGCTGTTCTTCCAGCTGTTCCTGCTTGTATGTGGTATGTGAGTCATACATATCATAGCCGTACAAATCATTTCATTCTAAGACTTTATAGTTTTAATAGTCCTACATATATATATATATATTATTATTAATTCTATATATATATATAAATATAGACTCAGAAAAATGAATTAACAGAAGAAGCGTGAAAATTAGAGATGCTTCTTTTCTCAGCTTTCTCTTCATCTCTTTCTTTAAAATCATGTTGGAAAAAATCTCAGAGTACTCTGAGAATGGAAAAAGTGAAAGGAAGAGTGCGTGCTAAAGGTTGTTTTTAAAATAACAAACCACTTGCAGCGAACAGAAGGGGATAAAAACTTCAGAGAGCTAGAAAGCATCTAAACAAATATTGTTCATGGTAGTAGATTTCTTCTGGACATCTTGCCTTTTCTAAGTTGCCATTTAAATGAACATACACTGAGACATAAAGTATTTTCATGTTAATCACAACTACATCAGAAAGGACTGAAAAATACCGCATGGTAGGTTTGGAAGTTTGTCTTAATCCTTGAGTTTGGTTAGAATGCAGAGTCTTTAAATTGTGCTCAGTTTAAAGCTGGCAAAAGTAAAACTCTGAGAAAAAAAATGGACATTAGAAAGCAGAACCATGCACATCTGCAGGATGAGTGTTGGTATCGTGTCCTGTCATGAGAGCATCAGAGGAGCTGGGCAAGACTCTAGAAATATTCCACGTAATTAGCTGGGCACATGGTCAACTTGAGTCCAGTTTGATTTGCTTAGAGTCATCTTTTAAGGAACATATTTTTATTTTGTACACACTGAGACAGTTTACACTAGAATGATAGTCCCAAATGAAGGTTTCAATTTTAAAACAAGACATTGACTTGTCTTCTGTGCATAGCTATGGAGGTACTGTGCCAAACTGGAACACATTTTTGAGCCCTGGAAATGAGAAACAGTTTCAAAGAAGAAGTGTTTGCAGATATTTTGGTTACTTATTAATCTGGTACACTTTTGCAAGACGTATGAAAACATTTGTTAACAGAAAAAAACATAGCACACATTTTATTTTTACTGGACTAAACATTTCAGGATTAATGATCATGAATTTGGTAAAAGAGAGTTGATCACATAAATGAATATATTTATATATCAAACCTCCTGTGAATTCTGTGTAATAGTACAGAAGACAGTTTGGAGAACACTGTTTTGAGTCTCTTTGATGTACTAATTGGAGTATATTCATTTCACATGATTGTCATTAAGAAAGACAGACAAAATCCTTTCATGGAGTTCTGTAGGTGTGATTCCCACGTATGGACATTCTGTCTAGTCAGTTGATGAAGGATAAACTATTGAGAGTTTTTACTTTGGTCTCAACAAAGGAAGGAGAGAGAAGAAATGTATTACTTTGAAAGACGAGTCTGTCAATCCACTTGCTTGGAAGTTTTCAGACCTGTAGTGTTGCTAAGGGATGTGTGACAGGAACAGTATCTGAACCAGCTCTGAAATCTGAATGGGAGTTGGTGGTGGTGGTAAATTTAATTCAGTTAGCAAGAGCATTTGGTTTCTGAGAGTCACACTGCTGCAGCTCTCTGCTTCCTAAGAGGCAGAGGGTTTGGTCTCTTTGTGTGGATGGGGTCGGTGTGTGGGACCCCTAAACTGGCTACTGTAACCCACTCCCACCTGCTTCTCATGTGCTCTGTAGGGAGAGAGAAGGCTGTTAGGTGGGTATTTCATTCCTGGCTGAGATAGCTGGGAAATTCCTGCCTGGGAAGGTGCTTCGTGGGCCAGCAAGTCAGTGCTTGGCAAATCTGCTGAAGTCCTGAATTATCCATAGTATAAGTGGTCTGGAGAAGCTCAGTATTTCTTACTCACTGTGCCTCTGCTATAGCTACTTGTGCTTCAAGTGTTAAGATCTAGCATTTGGAAATCTGGGTCAAATATTCAAAATGTACATGCTGTATGTATGTATATATATATATATATATACATGTATATACATTTTTGTTGATGAACACTCTCTGATAAGGCGTTCTTGAAGATAAGACTTTGTTCTATTTCAAGAAAATCTGTGGGAGTTTTTTCTTGGCCAGAGTTACAATGTAAAGTCTTGTTTTAACAAGGTTCTTTGTTTAATTTAAGCATAATGATTGAATGAATCATGGAAAACTCTTTGCATATGAAGCTGTTGAATTAAGCTTCTTTTTTTCTCTTCTCTCCCTCTTTCCTGGGATACCTAAAGCACTAGAAATTAAAAAAAAAAAACACAAAAAAACAACAAAACAAAACAGCTATGAATACTTGAAAATCTTATTCCACACATTGGAACTGAAGTCTACTTTCAGTTTTATTTCAATCTTTTCTAGTGTTGAGGTTGTCAAGAACAAATAAAACAATGTGGGGTTGTTAAAAGCTTTAGAGTCTAAGGAATATAGAAATGAAAAACATGTAAAACATTTAAAATGTACAGCTAAATGTGCAATTCTAGCTATTCCTGTGTAACTGAAATTTTCTCTTCATTAAATACAGTGTTTTGAACTTAGAATGTTCCCAGATTTTTAGTGCCAGAAACAGAGAACGTTTGGAAATCACAAGTCGGAATGACGGAAATGTTGGAAATAGCTGATTTACACAAAGTTTGTACATAGGGTTTGCTGGGTGGTTTTTTTTAGCCATCTGTTTTTTGGAGGCTCTGGGATCCCTTGTATACCTATTGCTTCAGTAGAACTCCCTTATTTAACTGACATCTTAAAGGTAATGTTTTACTGCATGAGATGGAGAAGAAAACGATTTTGATTGGCAGCTGTTTGGGAGTAGGGAAGATATGACATGTTACATGCACAGGACTGTTGTACACAATGCATGCTTGTGTAATTTCATCTATATGCAGTCTAGACAAAGGAGTCCTGGTCTATGCCTGCCACACAAAATGTAGTATCAGGACAGCACTTGTAAGTGAGAAATAGGACTGTATACACTGTTGTTACTGCTGTACAACTCAGGCTGTGGTATTTTCTCTAATCACTCATTTAGATCATTTGCATTTTAAATCAATGTCTTCAAACACCAAAAAAATTATCTTGCAGCACTTGAGTTGCATCACTTTCAGGAACTTAAATGTTCTGGCTGAGTCTTCTGATGCTCTTCCAGTTGGCCATCATGTCATCCATCACTGTTAGGCCCTGAGGGAAGTCTTTAGAGTCTGACAGGCTCTGCTCATGCTTAACGTCCTCCTGAGGACAGGCAGCTGCTCCCAGGAACACTGCCATTGCTCAGTGAAGCATTAGGAACACGAGAGGTTGCACTGCATCCAAGGTGAGTCCTTGGATGGGTTCAAGTCAGTGCTTGAGAGCTGCACAAAGTGAATCCTGAATGCTTTTGGCTTGGAGAGACTAAGGGAGAGTTGGATAGCGGACCCAGGTTGTTGGGAGGAAGCTGGGTCACTTTTCGTGAGAAGTGATTTTTTATCTGATACCCAAATACTTCATGCAGCATGAGGTGACCCGCAGCAGCAGGAGAGCTCCCAGGCTGCTGCTTGTGTCGTGATTCTCTGCATCAAATGAAATGTTGTGAAATGTGTCGTTAATTGGTTGCAAGGGCTAATCTGTAAAATCTCACGGCAGCGTTTTGCATGTATGTATGGCAGTGTGTTTTTAAAAAAGCAGCACATCCTGTCAGACAGATGGTGTGTAGCAAGTTTTCAGAAACAAGTTGAAAGAGACGGCGATCGTATTAAAAGATGTGCAGCACTTGCTGTATGCGCAGAGGAGAGCGTGCAGTAATTGGAATTTCAGCACTGAGCTACATTCGCATAACTCCAGCCACAGCTGAGTGCAGTCTTTGCAGAGATAGCAATTAAAGTGTCAGTGTCATTAAACTCCTTAGGTTTACATTATTTTTATGATTTCCAGTGGAAGAAAATACAGCAGGAGAAAGTTTGGAAGTCTGATTGAAATCTGTTTTTATCTGTCTGTACACAGGATCCTGGCTTTTAACAAATCGTCTTTATTCAGTGTTGCTCATGAATGTGGTAGAAAGTCCATAATCCCTTTTTTCATGTTCCTGGCTTTCTTTGTCTTCCATTTTCTGTTTTTGTTTTGGATTGATTTATGGTATGTTTTCCCTGGATAGTTTTGTGAAGACTGCAGAAACAAATAGGGAGGGTTTGGTTTTTTTTTTTTCCTAAGGAGCTGAGAGTCATCTGCCCACCTCTTGCCTCATTTTGAGGTAGGCCATCTGATCTTTAGTGGATTCTAATGCTGTTTGTGCCATTGTTGTCACCTCCTCTGTACTCAGCTGCTTACGCTTCCCATCTTCCCCTGAGAATCTGTCAACCCTTTACCTGCAGAGAGGTCATGGCATAAATACTGGCTTTCCTGGCCTGGCTTCAGGGCCAGTCTTCAGGCAGCTCTGCTCCTTGAGCTGGAGTTCCTGCTGGATCTCAGTGGAAGAGAAGATGCAAGTTAACACCCAAACCTTTTCATTAAAAGAGGTGTAAGATGTTTCTTTGTCAGAAATCTTCAAATCATTGTGTTGCAAAAGGAAGTGATGTGACTTAAATGGGGTTCATCAATAGCCTGCTGCTTATTGAGCATCCCATGGTCATGTTCCCTAAAATGACAGAGCTTCTGTAACTTAGATGTTTAAAAAATGACTACAATCAATATTTAATAGAAATCACTCTTCTGAATGTCTCCCTAACAGATTGATATGCTCATAATGAGGCCCCAGTCTAGCAAAGAGCTTACTCTCAAAGCCAGTCTGCCTGCTCATGAGCCAGTATATTAAATGCAGCTGCAAACAGCAGCAGACTTTCAGTCTCATTCCTCAAAATGGAATTATCAAAATAATCCAATTTACATAAAAGAAGCTGAATTTGGTCATACTACTTGACTTGTTTTTTTGCTTGGTGGTTGTTTTTTTTTCCCCCCCATATGCTTTCCTATCAGCACAGGATCTTCATCTCCACGGGAAAACCTGCTGACATTTTAAACAATCTTTGGTTTGTAGAGCTTGGATCATCTTCAAGATGTTGGCAAAGGATATTTTGCTGATCTGCTCAGCAGCATTTGTAGCTATGTGTGGTAATAAAGGAGCAGAGCTCCTTTGTTGTGGCAAATACACCCATGGCAGTGGTGAAAAAGGACCTGAATTCTGTTAGTATCGAGATGATCTCCTTTCACTGAAACCATAGCTATAGATAGGCAATAATCTATTTTAAGTCTGTGCAATGGAGTACATTGCAGATTATGCTGAAGTGCCTCAGGATACACAGTGGATGCCCTTTATTAATAGGTGCTACATGGCAGCCAGATAACGTGTTGCTAGAAGGGATTGTGTGTTTCAAATTTTGTTAGAGAAGTCATAAACAGAATAGAAAAATATCCATCCTAACAAGCCAACCCAAAGAGAATGATCTGTCTTATTTCTTGTCTTTAAAACCTGGAGAAAAGTTTTGTGATTTGGAAGACCAGCTTCATACTGATACTGCCTGGTTGGCTACTTGCTGTGCACTTCTAAAGCCCTTACTGAGCCAGCTCCAAATCATCTTTTTTTTTTTTTTTTTTTTTTTTTTGGGGGGGGGGGAGCAGTGTAATACTTTTGCTTTGAAAAATAAATCATCCAATTTTAAACATGGTTCCATTTTGTTCTGTGATGCATGACTAATGTGTGTTTTAGACAAACTAGAGGATGATCCATCAGAGATCTTATATTTGACTATAAATATGAAGGGAAAAGGTTACCTTCTTTCTTATTTGTTGATGTGATTGCAGTTCATCACCAGCAGTGATACTGTGAGTGATAGCTTCAGCCAGAGAAAGGAAGAAAGGAATGACAAGTATGTGAAAGAGAATAAAAACAGGCAGTCCTTTCTGAGATCATAAAGAATGATTTTCTCCCCAGCCAACCAGTTTAGTAGAAGCAAATACCAGTTTCATTTTGGGTTAGAAAAAATAGGAATTAAAAAGAAGATGAACTCTCATCTCCCAAAGAAATTAAACAGTGCTTTATAACATCTAGACTGTAAATAAAATAGAAAGTAACCCATCCAATAGTACTCCATCACTAACTTAGTATCTTCAGGGCATTTCTCTAGCTTTTCTCCTAGATCCTTATTAACACAATTTCTTTCTTCAAATCCACATCGCTGGAACACAACTACTACTTTTATATCCCTCTTTCTGTTATGTAAAAACACATCATTAATTTGTTTATTCATGAAATCTTCTTTGCCTCAGAGCACAGACATATTCTTCCTTTAAACTCTCAGATAAGATTATTCTGTTTTCCAGCAACACTTGCCATTATACCTAGTATTTAATGAGGCTCAGCATTCTATGATAGACAGTCTTGAAGCTTCCTCCCTATTAAAGTATACCATACTTCAAAATGTTCTCCCAAACCCTGTGAAATACTTGGTGAATGAATGCATAACTCTGTTGTCTTTTCAGCTGAGGTCTCGTGGATGTACAGTTTCATGTGAGATCCATGTGAAATGGCCCTTGATATCTTTGTTTTCTAAATATAAAATGTAATTCGTATTAGTTGAAGTTTTGATTGTTTTTCAGAAGTTATTCAACATGAAGAAGTACTGTAAATGACAAATGTATATGCAGACAGTGGTAGGAAAAGGTTCGTGAGAGAATGAATTGCAGTGTGCATTATGGATTTGTGAAGTTTTGAAATCTCTACACAGAATCTTTTTCTGGATTAGTGAAGAAATTGAGTGTAATTCTGTGATGATCTAATTTGCTGGCCATTTAAAATATTTATATCAGACTGAAAAATCTTGCTTGATAGCAAATCTGAGCTTTCAAATTATAGTGACCCTATTAAAGGGTTGGATTCAGTCATACAAGGCTGTTTTTCATCTACCTTTGCTTTTATAGACTTTATCTTGAGGTCGTCAAGCACCAGGTAGTTTTCATGTCTTGTGAGTGCATTTCTTGTAAATGCTACATCCTAATCTGATAGAAACCTGTAAACTACAAAATAACCTGAAGTTGTTTCTCGCACGCTTAAGCTACCAATGAAGTTGAAGTTCAGGCTTTTCTTAGCTAGTAAAATAGTGAATATATATCTTTCCTTCATGTAAATGTTATGTAGAGAGATAGATGTCATAATATAAATAATGCAAAGCCTTTTGGACTTGAAGAAGAAGAGCATCACCAAGCTTATATTACTCATTTTTTATAGTTAAGGTAGTCAATTCCAGGTAGTCTTTTTAATTTGCTATGTAAAGCTAAGTTCTCCTTTCTTGAGGAGACTCAATACTGACAATAGGAGGCTGCAGCTATTAACTGGACAGTTTCTCATCTGTACTGTGCTAATATGGACCTCAGAAGCTTTGAAAGGTTTACAGTAGTGATTTTGCAATACTGTGTGTTAATAGCACTATGATTTTTAATGAAAAATTAATAGACCATTATCTAGTTTGAAGTCATTTAAAGTAATTGAAATAAGACAAATTTTCAAAACTGAAGTATTTGCAGAAGAACTTAAATATTTTGTGATATGGTTAATTGCAGGATCCAAAGCTGCGTGAGCTGTTGGATGCTGGGAATGTTGGAAGTCGACTGGAAAATCGAATGATAACTGTTGTCTATGGACCAGACCTGGTCAATATATCGTACTTGAACTTGGTGGCATTTCAAGAGGATATAGCGAAGGTAATACGCTTTTATCTGTGTCATATGAAATTAATATTATTGAAAGTATTGCTTTGAGATATGGATAAATGAGATAGAAATGGAGATTGCTATGAAATGAGGCTCAATTCTGCTATAGAGCTATGCTGTTCCATATGAAAGAAGAAATGTGTGATCATATTTTTCTGGGAATATATTCAGCAAATTTTATGCCACAGATGTGTGTGCTCATCTTCAGAACATTGCTTGTTACTCTATCTAAAGCCCAAGTAAGAACTGTGAAAATAATCATATATGCAAATTATTATTCTGCTATAAGGAGTATAAGACATATTGATGTCTTTCAGTAGTTATCACTCTCTTATGCTAGTTCTGTGTGTGAAAAGTAGGGACAATCTGTCAACTTTTTGTGGTTGACCCATGTCAGAGCAGTGTGAGTCTACAGGTCTGCCTTGCATCCTCAAGTATGTCAGCAAGCAGACACTTAATATAATTTGCTCTCATGACATTTTCTGTGGGTGCTCAAAATTCAGTTTTACTCAAACATTTTGCCTGCCAATATCTCTTGAAAAGAACTGTACCTTAGCAAAGTAATTTTTCCATGCAGGTAGATAGTACTTTCATTTCTGTTCAACAAACCACAGCAAACACAGCTGTGTTTGACAAACAAGTTACAGTTGTTACTTGTACATGTTTACTTTTTTCCTTCTTTCACTTTCTGTATTTAATGAAGTGGAAGCTCTTGGATTTATCTATCCCAAGATGGCATCCAAAAGCAGCTTCTCATTCCATTACTGTTCATGTAGATAAACTCAGATGGCAACATCCAGATAACCAAGCACTGAACACACCTTTATACAGCTTTGATCCTACAGTCCAGTTGATTCTCTGAAAAGATAATTTCTCTACAACTGACTGCTGTTTAACAACGGTGAGGAGTTACTCTGTTGTTACACAGGTGCCAGAAGATATCAGGCCAGTTGAAAAATGATCAGGATGAAAGTTTTAAACCTAGATGGGTTATTTTTTGCTTGACAACTTTCTGTTTCTGCTTTCTTCAGAATTATTAGCTTTAGCTAATTGGTAAATCTGGTGGGAACACAATTCCCTCTGTTTCTCTGATTTGAAAGCATAGAAGCAGAGTTCATGGCGATCCCATTCTGCTATGTGGGAAGTGGTGTTCTCACACTTGAGAACACGTAGCTATAATCTACAGGCATAGTTAAGAAAGTCAGCGCTGTAAAAGTGAAGGCAATTGATACAAATCAAGGGGAAAACTGAGCATATGACAGAAAATTAAAAGGTATGTAAAGCTTTAATAGCAAAAATCGTTAGCCCTTACCAAGGGAGAGGGAAAATCACCTAAATCAGAAGCATATGTCCTGTCTTGCTTTATTGTCTAGCCAGCAATCACACAACCATAATCTGCTTGCTGGAACAGTTCAGAAATTGGTATTTTAAAGCCATTTTCTATTTATTAATGGAACCTTGAAATGCTGTCGACAAAATCATGTTTTGGAGAAGCTTTGCTGACCTAAATCCTGAGTAACTTCTGTGATCTGAGTAACAAAGAATCTGAGTTTTCCTTGTTATTAGTAAGTGTGGCAGGCCAAATAAATGCATACTTTATCAGTCAGGCATTGTTGCCTGAAGGTAGGTTTCTCAAAGCATTGCAGATTAGCTTCACTTACTTTGAAATCTCACTAAATATCCTGGTTGTTTCAATTTAAACAGAGTTTGATTGCTGTTGAAGACATCTAAGAATTCTTCTTGTTTAACATGCTTTCTTACTTTATATAAACTAGACCACAGAATTTGGTCTTTAGTATCTTCAGGAGCCATGGAGTGACTCAGATGTCATTATAAGTAAATACATTAAGCAAAAAGAATATCTTTGGGGAGCTTAGAAGAAGGCGTTTAAATGCAAGAAGTTTTCAATGTCACACATGCAAATTTTGACCCTACTTGCTGACATTCAAGGAAAGGAAGTGCCAGTGAATAACTCCCCCACCTTTCCCTTTTCAGTGCATGAATACTTTTCTTTTTAACCCTGTATTTCTGATACCTAACTTTTCAAGCTGTCTGATATCTATCAGTCAGCCATCTCTTATAGGAGAGAGGCAAAGTAAACTGTATAGATCTTAACAAGGCATTAAAATAATTCAGTTATGAGATTTCCTTCCTTTGCAGAAAACTTACTGTCCATCACCTCCACTGTTTAAGTTGTGGGAAAATTATGAAGATCTGAGCTGTGTCCTTTTGAAGCTGCTTTCAGTGAACTAAATCAAGAGCTAAAAATTACAGTGTTTTTGTTTCATTTGCATTCCTCCAGAAGAAGGCAACTAATATTTAAATTACGATGAGCTGAAGGGCGCTGACCAGCTGGTTTGCTCAGAGAAAGCAGCTTGAAATCCTTTAGGTAATGATCTGAATAGCACACTGCAGGGCACATCTGGATGATGAACAGAAGTAGCTCTGCTGCAATTCTTGCTTATTTTCAGCATGATATGTCTATGCTTGTCTCAGGACAGGGTTTGTGAGCATCTACAAGCGCGTAGTACTATAGAAGCCAGGATAAAGAAATAATTTTACTCTTGGACTTTTTCTGAGCAGATGTTCTTTTTCCGTGTCTCTTTTCCAAGATGAAGTCCAACCTGTGAACCTCTGTGTCTCCTCTATGATATTTTATTCTCCTGCCAAATCCTGTAACTTCAAAACTGAACTTCCCATCTTTCCTGTCTCCTTCCTGTTGCTCTCTTTCCTGACTCTCACATCAAATCTGTTCACACCACTCTAGCACATCCTGGCCATAGAGATCCCTATTCAGAGCCCACGGAATTTTATTTCTCTTCAGTTTCATGAGCATTGGATCAGTTCCATTGATAAGAACTGTGAATTCCTCTATAAGTAAAACAATATCATCAAAGATGGTTCGCAGGTTGTTTGTTAACATGCTTCCCAGCAAGTACATCCTTTTTTTTCCAGCTTTAAAAAAAAAAAAAAAAAAAAAAGTTAAGAGCTTTTTCAGTACAGCAAAATGTTAAAATAAGGTAAATTCATATATATATATTTATTTTTAAGAGAAAATTAGTAATGATATTGGAAGTGTAGGATTTCAGTAACTTTCTTTGTTACCTTTCCAAAAACAAGCATGCAAGGACATTGTCTATCAAATAGTTAGTTCTGATTTGAAGGAAATGTTTTAAAGAATCTGTTCTGTCATTTCTTATGAAAAAAATCTCTCCCATTGAGATAAATGTCTTACAGTATGTATCATGATGCATGTAATGGACGAGAGAAATGAGTTCACTGAGCAACAGATCTCAAGATGAACTGTTGCTTACACGCTACCTACCGAAGCACAGAGCTGTTACATGATTTGTTAGTTACGTTTGCAGGAACTATATAAATATGAATTAGTGTAACAGAATGTAGCCAAAAGGAGAGCAGGTTCACGAAGCTCTTACTGTGACGGATGTGACTCGCTCGGAATTGAATGTGTTGGAAGGCAAGCTTCTTCCCGTACCAAAAGGGATCAGTCTGCAAACAGTTTGTTGGCATTGCTGCAGCCCTATTTCAAAATACCCAGATTTATATTTTCCTTTTGTGTTGCAACTGTACAGGACTCTGCTGCTACTGCGGTGAATCAGAGCTGTTATAACCTTTCCACAGTAGGCTGTTTTCTTTCTACACATAACAGCCTTCTACCCCGCCGAGCGCTCACCAAGCGCTGCCTTCTGGATTCGCTGCTGCTGGTAAAGGAAGCTGCATGGAGCATTGTGCATGGATTTGGGGGGCAGGCTTTACTCTGCACTGTGTAGCAAAACCAAGGAAATGGAACCATTTGGTGGTGAAAGCAGTGAGACGCATCTTGGCTCACAGCTTGCTGCAGCCCATCAAAGTCAGTCAAAAACATCTCCTTTATTTCTTCGGGTCTTTGCTCAGGGCTGTTGTTTCCCCTCCTGCTGAGGGTTCAGACCAGTGCCTGGGAAGATGACGTGATCCTTGGCATGTTTTCTGATCTTGGTTTTTCAGTTGCAGCTTTTCGGTGCCTGAAATGAACACTCTAAAAATGTGAGAAGCAATTAGCAAGTATTACTTGTGATGTGGTACCTGTATAATTAGAAATGGCCCAGCCTGCAGGTAGCCCTTAGAATGTTTCACAAGGGCAATGCGATCACTAGAAGAGCCCAGAAAAGCAAGCAAAGGAACGTGACAAGGCTGTGTTTATAAATAACATTCGTGACAGGCGTGTAATAACTGAGTTCCCCTTAAATTCCTGTGAACAAGCTCTCAGACAAAGAGAAGAAAGAGCTGGGGTGTGGGTTACTCCTGAAAAGTCATCAATCTATTTTTTAGAAAATAGTTTTAAGCCCAGCAGAGTCAGTGAGATCAAAACAAAGTCAATCAAGATCTGCTAAAAGATCTGTTTTTGGTTTCACAACAGTATTTTGTGTTGCCATTAATCTTTGTAGCTGTTAGTGTCACAAAGAGAAGTTTTAGCTGCTATTATTAGTGCCCAAACAAAGCAGTGTTTACAAGATGAGCCTATTTTGAGCCTGGAAAAATGAGTTGCCAAGAAGAAAAAAGGATTCTGCACTTAATACATGTTCTGTTCCAGGAGTCATAGAAGAGCAGTCGTGCTGCTAAAGAAGCTGACTTTTTCTCTTATTATTTCTCACACCCCTGTGTTGTTTTTTTAAATTAGACCTAAGAAGGAAAAACAAGTGAAATAAAAATGGAAGTAGTCATGAGAGGTGGAGGGGAAAAATATCTCAGCAGCAATTGTTTAACTCCTGAACAATGTGGCTGTTTGGAAGGGAGGCAGGAATATCCGTATGTCTCTGCCAGGAATATCCCTCCTGTGCAGTGGCTGAGGTGTGAATTTGTAAACTGCAAATTTATGGCTCTGGTAGTTTAAGGATATCAAAAGCCTATACGGAGGTACAACTATGGGTATCTCTATCTCATCCTCATTGTAAATGACTGCGTGAGACTGATTAAAGACATCAGATCTGATAACTTTAGAGAATAAATCTGAACACCTTAAAAAATGTGTGTATTTAAAATACTAACTTTGTAAACTGCCTGGTATTGATCACCTCATCATGTGGAAGCTTGAGGCTTTTTAGGTAAATCAAGCTGGTAAGATCCAAAGTAATGTAGTAACATTTGTTTCATTTGAAGCCAATTGTACTCTTCATTACCAGTGATTTCTGTCAGAATGAAGTTTCCCTCTTTCGTATGTTTCCTCAAAAACAGACAAACAACAACAACAAAAGAGGAGGTTGAAAACTCCTGAAGAGTTTGCATGGGAGTTCTGCATCTGCACCGATGTGAAAGAAAACTCAATTTTAGTTTCAAAGAAAACTCAGAAATTTTCATCAAGTTGGGAAATAAATCCCATTGTTTGAAAAGACATTATTTTGTTCCCTTCTTTAAAGGAGTGCAACATAGGCAATTCAAAACTTCACTTGTGATTAAAAAGAACTGCTATTAAAATTTGAAAATAAGTACTAAGTTAGCAAGAGAAAAAATGTGCTGAAGTTGTTAAGGAAAAGGGAAACAAGCAACAGGACATGCTGAGAGTCTGAACTTAAAGTTATATGCATGGATCAGTCTTGCTGGAAGCCTGGAAAGGGACTGGGACTGTAGAGAAGGACTTCAGGAACACACTTAGCAATGAGGAAAAAGATGAAAGGAAAAGTGAGGGAGATCTGGAGGAACCGTTGTGCTTGCAGGCAATTTTTTGAATTGGAGTTGCACCCTTTCTTGCAATATATCAGAATTGATTTTTTTTCCTATATGCATCTTCGGTTTTGTTTTTAAACGTGTTTCTCATGTTGGCGGATCAGATCTCGGATGGAGCCTGTAATTACTGTTCTTAATTCAGTATCTGCCATAAGAGATGAGGTGTGATATTTGTTGTCTGAATTGTTTCAAGTTGCAGAGGCCCTTATTACAGACTTACAAGGTGAGGCATTGCAGCAGGAGACATGTTATGTTATGGTCTGTACCCTGCGCTGTCAAATTTGCCTAGCTTCAGACAGGTGTAAAGCCTTTCAGCCTCACTTCAAAGGATGGTTCTTTAGAGTCTCTTTTTTTAATCCTCAGTATGTCAACCAGAGTATTCCCAAACACGCAAGAAAACGTATTTTTCTGGGGTGTGTGTGTTACATCTCCCAAGCCCTTAAACGTGCTTTACATAGGACATTTGTCCATATGTCTTTTTTCTGATACTGTGGAATGTGATATCTTTAAATATTTATATATATTTGTAATAGTCTTCATTGTTTGCAGAAATTCTAATCCCACAGACAAGGAAGGAAACTGTGGCTGGAAAAATCAAGTTCAAACTTTCATTAGGCAATTCTTGCTAGTTATCACTTTTAAAAATATGCAAAAGCGAAGTAAAGATCTAAACTAAGCCTCATTTAATCAACTTTTATTTCTGTAGGAATGGTCAGATGAAGTGTTCAGTTTGGCAACAAATTTGTTGGCACAGAACATGTCAAGGGACGCATTTCTGGAAAAAGCGTAAGTGGCCATAGTATTTAATGCTGTGGGTGTTGCTCTTTTATCTGCGTCATTTTCCTTTTCTCTTGTTAGTGACATTGTCATCTATTGTTTCTGCTTTGATGAGTTGTCAGTTTTGTAAACATAGGCTGTCCGTTCTCATTGTTTTTAAAGCTTGTTATCTAAACGTCATTTAAAAAAAGTCTTGGTATGGTTCTTCTCACAAAAAAAAAAAAAAAAAAAAAAAAAAGCCAAAAAAAAGTATTGAATGCCATCTTCCAGTTGTATGCAAAAGTAGCAACTTCAGCTGTAGTCTGAAGATCTCCATTTAATATTGAATAATATTCTGCTTCTGGATTATTTATCTTTCTAATCTCTCTGATTTTAGCATGCTTTAGAAAGAAGCTGTAAATCTGCTCATTGAGGTTTGTTGGCACCGTGCACAGATTCAGACTTGTTTTCAACAAAGTACAAAAGCACATTTGGAGTGTAAAAACACATCTCAGAAAGGAAAGAGAACTAAATCTGAGAGTAGCAAGACTCAAACGGAAGATAAATGCTGAGATAACTTTACTTAAGTCATCGGATTGATGATAAAAAAGCCTACCAGATAACGATGGCAATTAATTAGGATATTTGCTGGCCTTTTTTGTTGCTCTTAAAGAACTACAGGTTGACTGGTTAAATGCAGCTCATTGTTTTCCAATTCTTGCTCGTAGACAGAACCTCATTTCTGCAAAATACCAAGTAGAGACTTAGTTTACTAAGACTTGTCTCTGTCCAAGAAGTAAGTAAACCCACCTGTTTTGTGGACCACGTAACATTGCGCGTACCTCATTTTGCTATATGCACTGTTTTTAGTCAGAAGGTTCCTGACTGCTTATCTTCCAGGAACATACTTTTAAGTTACTGGTTTGTGAGGAGTGTATGTGTTTCCTTCTCACAGTTTGGGCAGTGCAGATGGAAGTCAGCAATAGTTCTCAAAGAAACAAACTTTGAAAGTTGGATGTTAAGGGAATTCTAGTTTTGTATCTGATACTGCTCTGTCGGGATAGCAATGAAATACTAGGCAAACGAAATCCCAAATTAATGGAAACATTTAACATTTCCTTCTGGTTCTGCATGCTGACACAGTATGCTAACCTAAGTAGATCGAGGAAGGTCTTCTAAGTTCCTTCATGGACCAGTGGAGAAATGAATTTGAGTAAAATAGGGAAAATGTTTTTTTCCTTCAGGTCTTTCTGGATGTCTGCAGGCCTTGGAAGGGCCGGGCACCCTCTCCATCTCCACCTCTCTCCGTCAGGACAGTGCATATTAACAGTCAGCATCACAGGGCTTGTATTGGACTCGTGTATTTGCTCCTGAGCTGCTGAGGCTAAATTAGATTTCACTTTATCAGCACAGCTCTGTGTGAGAGAAAGAACAGACATTGCTTCTTTCAACTCCATAGATTGTAGATGAGTTAAAGGGCTGATTTGATGTTGGATTTCCATGTCCTTATCACTCAAAGGCCCAGATGGCCAACAGACTTGGCTGACAGGTGTGTGATGGGGAGGACTGGGGCAGTACTTAGTGTGTGCTTTCCCGTGACATTCAAAGGAGTATGTTGTCACACAGTACAGTAGAGCCAGTCTTATTTGGAGCCATTTTTCTATGATTATTCAAGCTTAATATTAATTAAAGATAAAGTCACTGAACACATTTTGTCAATTCAGTAGCAAGCAAGCATGTTATTTCTGTGTCTTTTTTCCACTAATTAATAAATCACTTGGGAACTGTTGGGTTTCCAGGGTTCTTTGCACAGATGCCAAATCAGAGTCACTTAAGGAATCTTTGACTTTGAAGATTAAAACTATTTTCCCATTATAATTACTGTTTTGAGCAAAGGATTGGTTGCAGTCCTGTCAGTACCCTTTTGATGAAATAGAAAAGCAAATTGCATTAGAGCAGATTTAGAAAGGAATGTTTTCTTTGTGGCATTCAGTCCCTTTTAGTGTTTGAAGTGCATTACTAAACAGATTGAGCAGCTTCTCTGCTTTGGTCAGATGAGAAAAACAGGGTTAATTTGGGAGGATATAGCTAATAAATCATGATGTTTTGATTATAAAATACACATTCCTCTCTTGTAATGTTGCAGTATATTTTTGTGTTGGGATATTTTGTTTCAGTACACTAGTACTGAAGTACTGCCCAGTGCTGTAGTAAGCATGAGATGGCTTTGTTGTGGAAACTTTGGGTCAGTGTTATGTCTAAAGTTTGTCGCCTTTGGAGTCACATTAACTGCGATGTGAATGTGTTCAGAAGTTTCAAAAAATAGAAGACAACAAAACTCCTGTAACGAACCACTATGACTTTTTTAAATCTAGCTCAGTGCTGGAAGGCTGGGGTGGGTAGTGTTTTTCTTTGGTGACACAGTAGCACAGGATATTTTAGTTTTCAGGAGATGCATGGGAGAACATAAGGATTTGTGAAAATGTTCCAAATTACTTAGGGATATTAGCTCGTATTATGTCTTTGATGTGGTTACTAATGGCATTTTCAGTTGGGAAGAACAGGGAAAGTTATTTGAACCATGCAATTTCTTTTTCTTTTGGTAGCCCAGTGAGTAAAGTATATATTTAAAAAAAAAGGAAAAAAAGTGAAATACTTCAACATTGCCACATTTCTCAACAGATCACGTTACAGAGAAACTTATTTATAGTTTTAGTTAGATTCAAATGGAAGAGATGAAGCACTCAAAAAAGAAGCATACTTTGCAGGCTGCTGCTGGTGAGCATTGTGCTGGTTACCAGTGGTCCTTGTGTGCTAGGAGGAACATCAGATGATTGCTGTAGGCCCAACTGCTTCCCATTAGCTACTCATGGCTGACTACTGTTTCAACAGCTGACGACTATTTCAGTAGGCACTGAATCAGTTACTTAAAAGATGTGAACAAAGGAAGATACCTTCTTATCCTGCTGCCTCAATCAGCATGAGAGAAATGACAGAGATGCTTTTAAATACTCAATTCAAAAGCTGTATAATTGCCAGCCTGTAGATGGTTTCAGCATGTAATTTTTATATTGCCACAGACTGGAAATCTTACGGGCTTGTCCAGGACTGCTCAATATACACTACACTTTTGCTGACATTTCATTTACCAGCCCCAACTGAGGAGTGGCAATGTTAAGGGTCAAAGAAAGAAACCTTCTGAGCTGTGTAATAGGAGGGTCTAAGGAGGTAGGTGTAGTTGTGTGCAACATTCAGGGGCGATTTCAGCCTCTGGGAGGGAAGTAATACAGCCACCATTCCAGTCAAGTTTTGCAGCCTGCATGCCATGGCAGAGAGATCATGAGACAGGCAAACAGGTGGATAGACATTTACCTCTATTAAGCTCTATGTCCTGGTGGAGGCCACTGGCACGACCAGGGGCTGGTCTTTGGGCTGCTGCTCTTCAACGTCTTGATTAATGAGATGACAGTGCAATTGAGTGTACCCTCCATAAGTTTGCTGATTACACCGGGCTGAAAGGTGCAGTTGCTACAGTGGAAGGGATGCTGTTCAGAGGGACCTGGACAGGCTTGAAAAATGGGCACACATGAACAGAATGAGATTCAACAAAGCCAGGTGCAATGTGCTGCACCTTGTTTGGAGCAATCAAAATACACAAAATACGTGTACTGAATGGGAGAAGAACTCATTGAGGGCACCCTTTGGAGAAGGACTTGGAGTGTTCTGATGGAGGAAAACCTGGACATGAACCAGACGTGTGTGTTTGTAGCTCGGAAGGCCAACAGTATTCTGGGCTGTATCAACAGAGGGTGGCAGCAGGGTGAGGGAAGAGATTGTATCCCTTTACTCTGCTCTTGTGAGGTCCCATCTGGAGTGCTGTCTTGGCATGGGGCCCTCAGCAAAAGAAAATGCAGAGCTGTTGGAGCGGGTCCAGAAAAGGCCAGGAAGATGCTCAGAGGGCTGGGGTACCTCTCTTATGAAGAAAATCTGAGGGAGTTGGGCTTGTTTTGCCTGGAGACCGGACGGTTCCTGGGAGACCTCACTGCAGCTTTCCACTACTTAAAAGGAGCTTACAATCAGAAGAGGGACTTGCTTTTTGTATGATAGTGAACAGGACAAGGTTTTTAAATAAAAGGGCAGAGATTTAGATTAGAAGCAAGGAGGAAATTTTTTACTCAGAGGCTGCTGAGGCGCTGGAAAAGATTGCCCAGAGAGACTGTGAATGTCCCAACTCTGGAGGCATTCAAGAGCAGGCTAGATGGGGCCCTGGGCAGCCTGATCTGATTGCTGTCAACCCTGCCCATGGTAGGGGAGTTGGAGCTTCATGATCTTTAATGGCTCTTTTGAGCCATGTCATTCTGTGATATTACTCAGCTAAAGGGAGATAGTATGTCCTTGATATGTGCTCATGCATTACTTCAAACTGAGCATCTTTGTATGGTTTATATGGTGCATACTGCATGCCTGTATTCAGCCACCAGGGAAGAATGTTTTTATTGAAGGTAATCAAAGGTAGAATTAGTATTTTGGAACAGTAGCAAGACAAAATGCAAAATTGAAACTGCCATTCGGCCCAGTGAGAATTTCTTAGTAGTGTAAGCTGTCAGGTTGTGGATTTGAAGATGCTGAAGCTGAAACAGTATTTATGCCTGCACTGGGCCTAGCTGAAAGGAAGAAACCTCATTCAGCAAAAGGATAGTGAGTGGCTAGCAGCTTGGGTGAGAAAGAGTTTGGGGGGATGACAACTATGTGCATTCATGGTTTCAAGACTGACATTACTTGGCACAGTAATAGGTGCATTATTGTTCATGGAAAAGATATTCACTTATCATTGGTATCTCAGAAGATTTTCATGTTGGCAAAAGACTTGATGGGAACTTAACACATAATCACAGCAAAAGTGTTGAGCTGTAACGTTGGTGCAGAGGTACTTTAAAAAGTAAGAATAAAATGGTAATAATAAAACATGCTTTTATCCCTGCAGATACACAAAACTTAAACTACAGGTGACTCCAGAAGGACGCATTCCTCTGAAGAAGTAAGTGTTGCTGTTCTTTCTTACCATGTAGTCTTATTTAATCTTTGAGTATGAACAAACATCAGGTATGAACATGTGATCCTTCTGTTTAGAATTATCTGTCTACAGCATATGTTTTGACATACCCCAAAGAAAGAGTGGCCAGTGATTCTCAGGATGATTCTGTTCAACTACATTTTGGACATAGATTGCCCTTGTGATTTTCAGCGAGATGTTAAGCTTCTCTGCTCTTGTTCCACTTGTGACTAATTTTTTAAAAAGCCTAACATCATTTCTTTAGCTCATAGACACATTGTGAGGATTAAAAATATTCAAATTGTGTGTCACTGAGGCAGAGTTTTGAAGAGAGCTGTGGTGACTTACTCAAGTAACTATCCTCTGTAACAGGGGCTTGTGTGGGGTAGAATTAAACTCATTGTGAGCACCATTAATCTCACTTGTGTTACTCAGCAGCCTGCTAATGGAAGTAAATGGCTAAAGACATGATAAACTGGGAAGCAATATCCAGCCTTTAAGCCACGTGGGCCATCAAGGCATATCTTAAAGCCAATTGATTCCCTCTGGTTTGTTTTCATTTTGCAGCATATACCGCTTGTTTTCTGCTGACAGAAAACGTGTAGAGACGGCATTAGAAGCCTGTAATCTTCCATCTTCCAGGGTAAGCATCTGAATTTATTCCTAACCTGACAAGGTGTTGCATTTGTATTCAGTGCTGTTTACTCTCTGTTGAGTATGATTTGGCCAAGGCTGATCGTGCTTCACTGGATTAGCTCCTGTATGGGTCCTCAGCAGCGGAACTGTTCTTCCCACAGAGTTTACTGTTATCCATTTGAATGTTGGAGTATCTCTGATTTGAAATATGGACAAAGAGTGCCTGGAAGAAGTGCAAATGCATTGTAAGATAAGCCAGAAGGTTGTGTAATCTGCTCTGGAGTAATCCTAAGAGAATGTTTTAAGCATCAGTAACCAGTACACAGTTTTCCAGGTGCAATTTGAGAGCACTGTTTGGCTTGCCATGAAGATAATGGTGTAATCTGTTTCCTTCTCACAAAAGAGACAATTTAAACTCATCTATTTAAACTTACATAAAAAGTGTGTGGAATAAATGTTGAACTGATGTAGTGTCAAAGCTGTTAATGCTGTGGGGATGTCTCGTATGCTGCTCAGCCAGGAGCATTTGCAGGTTGGTACTTCACCCTTAAGAAGGCTTCTTCAAGCAGAGTGAAATCAAGTGAGTGATTCTAGTTAATGCTAGATTCTAGTTAATTCTAGTTAATGACATCCTTAGTCTTTCCTCCCAGGTGAAGAGTCTCCTTCAACGATCTTATTGCAGGATAATTCCTACTTTACTAAGTGTAAGACATGGGACAGAACCAGTGTGTAGCAGAGGGAGTACCTGCATCTCCTATTTCTTCCTCTTGTAGAAAGCGCTGTGCCTTGATGTTTATTCAACCTTTGTTTCCCCAGTGGTGTCATAATAGAGATAATTCCTGCTGCTCCAGAAGTACAGTTGTGCAAAATCTTCACAGGCCAAACCTCAGATACCACTTGCCACTGATAGGTGTTTGTCCAGTTGAAAATGTTCTGAGGTTAGAAACATGAAAAGATGTATTTTCAAGGAAGATTTTCATTTAATTGTTAGCAAACAATTTTTTAGTAAGTTATGCAAGAAATGAGTGAAGCGCTGCTTTCAAAATCGGTTGTTTTATTGCTTCTATGTACTTCATGCCAGGAAAGATGAAAAATAATTTCTTGTTTCTCACTGCAAAAAAAATCTAAACATCTCTGGAGTCTTTGAAAAAACTGCAGTCTTTTTCTGCTGTTTATTTAAGCAGAGTCAATTTTACATAGACATTGCTGGATACTTGTTGCTGGGATACCATCATGAAAATGTATTCATAGTGTAAGGTAGATCCTTTCTTTGTTTGGGACAAAAGAGATACTACATGCTTCATGCAACAAAGAAAGCTGTGTTGATCACCTTGGAAAAAAAATGTCTTAGTAGCTAAGCTATCGAAAAGAAGGAATCTCTGAATCTCATAGAGGTAAGGAAGTAGAAGAAAAGCAGTTCTTCATCTACAGCTCTTTTCTTGTTCCTTCTTTTCCTTTTCCTGTTTATTTGATAAAATACATTTTATTAGCTTCATCTTACAGCTGTTCTGCCCTGCTAACTATGGGACAGTTGTTGTTCCTGTAAAGCCTTGAAAACATGGGACTCCAGGCAGCAAACAAGAAGTGAATATAAGTGATTCCTTCCCTATGAAAATGCACCAGATTTTTCAGAGTATTCAAGAAAATGTCTGAAGAAGATTAAACTCTTATGATTTTTGTTTTGTCTGTTTTTGTGTTTGTTTTTTTTTGTGTGTGTGTGTGTGTTGTTTTGTTTTGTTTTGTATCCGTACTTGGTGAAGAACCCTCTAAAGACTTTCTCTTCAGTTTTCCTACAGTAACATACCTCTCATTCGTTAGAAAGATGTAGGGGTTGTTAACCCCGAGTTATATCTTGCTGCACCTCTTAGAACATGTGGATAATGCTAATACACAAAATAAAATTCAAATTCGTAATCATTAATAAGAAGTTGCCAAATCATCACCCAATAGTCTTGCATCTTCCTGATTCATAGTTTTAGGGCTGGGACAGTCCCTCATGTATCTCATGTGATGACCTTAATATAAAACAGTCTATGCTGCGCTGCTGGTGAAGTGTCACAAACTTCAGCACATGCTGGCCCCTCTCTAGCAAATTTCCTGAGTCTTGCCAGGAGACCTTATGGGACTGTGCCTAGGCACCAGACAAACTCCCCCAAAGAGCCTGAAATGAACTCTGTATTTCATAATAGGGACCTTCTGACAGGGGCTGGTTCTGCACAGCACTGAGAACTCTGTCCCTGATTCAGAAAAAGTTGGACTTGAGGCAGTGGGATAACTTAAAGAACATCTTCAAACTATGGATATTTTTATTTCTGGGTTGGAGTTGGTATATGTAGAGTCTTGCTGGACCAAGCCCTCCATGATCTGATTTTCCAAAGTATTTGTTATTAAGCAGATCTGAAAACAGATTGTTAAATAAAAAATAAAATAAAATAAAATAAAATAAAAAATGCCAGTGAGATTTTTTAGGTTGGCATCTGATTCCACTATAGTTTTAAAAATCTTGGCTAGCTTTTTTTGGTTTTGTTTTTCCTTTTGATGAGGGTTGAGCTGGTGGTTTTTTTGTTGTTGTTGTTTTGGATTGATTTTTTTTTTTCTTAGTCAAAGGTGCATTTTAACCTTTTAAGAATTTTATTTTAGTTGCCTCTTGGTTGTGAAGGCTAGTTTCTGCACTGCAGTTAATGTAGAGGTTCACAGTGAAGCACCAGCAAACTTGACTGTTTACACAAAATAAAACAAGCAACTGTTGAATCCTATCTGTGCAAATAATCTGAATTAGCTGTTGTGCTGCCAAATATAAAACAGAAAGGATATAGATGTTATAAAAACAGAAGGGTTAGCAGGCAAATCGTAAATCAGCAGTGCTTGAAATTAGTAGAGAGTTTTAATCACAAAATAAAATTGCATACCAGTATTCTGCAAAGCCAGAATTGAGAGATGCTCTAATGTGTAACAGAAAGTTTTGTGATTCGGTCTCAAAAAAGAGATTAGCACATAAGGTGCGTGGGTGGTTCCAGTGAGATGTGAATGGCTCAGACCAGAATGACAAATGGGGCAATGTATGTGAATCGCTTTTGGCAGCAGAATTTTGGAACCCAAGCAGAGTTGTCCAAAGTTGTGCCTGGGGTGGTGAATGCTTACAACAAGACTTTTCTCTCCCCTCTGTATCTTTATAGCCCACTAATTATGATATTGGTAGGAAATAATCTAGAAGAGTCTATGTTTATGGCTGAAGACTTGTGAGGTATATTTTCTTAACTAAAGCTAAATGAGAAATAAAAGCCTAGATCTCAGATTATAAGAAAAGACCCACATTTTTTTTTCAGTGTTGAGTACCTTCAACTCCTTTGAAAGGGAAAAGATAAGTCCGTGGGAGACTAATTCTTTGGTGTTCACAATATTAACATAAAAATGCCCTTAGGAGAAGCATGGGCTTGGGACCAGTAGCCTGTTAAACAGTGATTGTAGCTGTTGTGGATATTGAGATGCCATCTTGAAAACGTGCAAGCTCTATGTATTCCAGGCTTTAGGAAAACAAGTGTCAGTGGTCCTCTCACCCAAAAGTACAATAGATTGAACTGATCATAGTGCAGCCGATGAATTTCACAGGTAGAGCTGTGCCACCAGCAGTCATCTCCAAAAGCAACTCTTGCCATCCTCCAGCTTCAAACCTCACACTTCTTCATCCACCACTGCAGTGGATTTAGCATTTATGCCAGTGGGGAGTTATCCAGCTCAGCAAGCTGATCCCATGGCAAAGTGTACAGGCTCATTTGGGATGAGTTAACTCTGAAGCATCTCACCCTGCAGCAGGTAAGTTCTGAGCAAGGGATGTGTGAGGTGAGTGGAAGAAGTTATTGCCTGAACTGTTCCAGCTGAGTGAAGGGAAACTGAGTGGTTTTCACTGATCTTGAATGAGTGCTTCTGCGAGCTAAAAAGTTAGCAGTGGACAAAACCACCATTCTCATGACATAATGCTAGGAAAAATCTTTGGTTTTACAATGTAATCTAGGAATAACTGGTTTTCTTTTTGTGAAGAACCAGTTGCCAGCATATGGGTAAGCTGTTAAAGCTGACCGTGGCACGTGCTGTATAGGTGCTAAGGACATTGCTGCTAGCTCCTGTTTTCCCTGCTCCTCATTTAGAATCCTGCGCTGGTGGAACTACTGCTTACAGGTTGTGCTTGCACAAACAAGTCATACTCAAAACTGGGGTTTGTCCAGGATTCTTTGCACTGCCCATCTCCGTGCTGCCTCTGCTGACATGTACCTTACTCTGAACTCCGGGGCAGCAGCTGTGCAGGTGTTTACTCTGAGCCTGAGTCAGGGAGAAGATCCTACAGGCTTTGCTAGATTTAAGCAGGTATAGCAGCCACTCGTGTAGTCTGCCAAACTAAGGAAGGAGTAACGGTGTGAGTTCTGCTGCCCTTCTCTTGCCATGAGCTGAATGTGGAGCCTGGGGATGGCTGAGGAGGGGGAGCAAGGAGCTGCCCATTCTGCATGTGTGAACAGAATCACTGAATGGTGATCATGGTACCAGACCCATCTGGGCCTCTACAAATTTTGCAAATGAAAGGAGAGATAAAGTGACGCCCCCAGCTATTTTTTTTTTTTCTTTCTTTCCTTTTAACTTACAGCAGGAAAAGTATTGCAGAATTTCCTTCCTTCTACCAAAGGCTTGAATTGACACTTCCGGTTCCCTTGGCAACTGCATAAAAAGGCGGAATAAATAAAAGCGATGATAGCCTCCATCAGCAGCTTGCTCCCAACACAAGTCGGCTCAACATCGTTTATAAGCAAACAGCTTTATGTTCAAATTAAAATTTTCTTCCTCCGGTCCATTGGATTCAGGCATTATTTTGGAGCCATGGAGAGGTTCACGTGCTTCCAGAGATGACATTTCATAGCTTCTGATAAAGTTCACTTGCATGGAAGAAATTCAGAATCAGATTTTCTGTATGTGCATTCCACAATTTTTGTGGTTCTGTTTCTCTTATTTCCTTATGAGATTTTCTCTCTGTGAAATACAAACTGCTGTGCAATTTTCCTCTCAGTGCAGTGATGCAAAGGCAGAAGCCGGTGGGCACATCATTATTGTTCTGCACCAACAGAGCTGCTCAGATTGCACCTTCCTTGGGGTCTTCCTTTTTTTTTTCCAGCCTCTCCAAAAAAGCAGTCCATGCTGTCTCCTGCAATAAGTGTTGAGCTTTAAGTCAGCACGTGCAAGGAGGAGGAGAACTTTTGAGTTTGCAAAGGACAGTTTTTCCTTCCTTTTCAAAAATCCCTTTCTTTAGAAACAGTTGTTCTATTTTTTCAGAGAAAAGTTATCAGGTATAGTGGGATGATGAAAATATCATCTAGAAGCAAGACTGAATGTAAATTGTCCTTAACTTTAGAAAAGGTGAGAGAGAGTGCTGGTGTCTAATTTAAAGCATTTCTGTCAATTCTGTAAAAGCAATGTGATTGCCTAATCAGCTGCCCTCAGTGATTAGGGCAAAGAGGTATGGAAAAGCTACAGTGCGTGAGGACATTTCAGTTATATCTTGAACGTGTACCTTCAGGAAGGAAAGGAAACATTTCTGCTGCTACCAGAGATCAAGATTGTCAATTATGACTCAGTGGTCCAGTTTATTTCCTGGTTCTGTGAAAGCTTTGGGAAAACAAATACAGTGTACTGCCATTTTCCTCATCTAAGTACCCTATCCAGCTCACTGGCTTCATTGGGATTTCGCTGTCTATAGATAACACAGTTACACCGGGAGATGTTTCTTTCCTCTTCATAGGTGCTCCAAGAAAGAAAGAACTTTGTGTTATGGAAAGAAGATGGATAATTTACTTTTAATTTTTTTAAACATACTTAAGCTGCTCTGTTTTTCACAGGAATTTCTTATTATGCAAAACTTATACTCCTCTAAGTTGCAGGAATGATATTGAAAGAAGAGCAGTAGCAAGTGATCTGTTTACAAAAAAACATATTAAAATGTCATTTCATTCTTTCACTTTTTTTTTTCCATTTCACAGAATGATTCAATCCCTCAAGATGACTTCACGCCCGACGTGTACAGAGTGTTCTTAAACAACCTCTGCCCTCGACCTGAAATCGACCACATCTTTTCCGAGTTGTAAGAAAAGACACTCATTTATTTTTTCCCCTTTGCTGATTTTCTGGGATAGGGGTTGTTGTGAAGTAGGTTATTTAGTCTATAGCACCATGCATTGACTACCAAGAACAGATTTCCATGTCAAGCAAGAATAGTGTTTAACCTAGAATCAAAGTTTTCTCTTGTCCCAAGTTTTTGCCTCAATTTCTAATTGCCAGAATTGACTCGTTAGATGCTATGCGAGTTTAACTGCCAGGTCTCATTTTGTAGTTTGGATGAAGACAGTTTAGGCTTCTGTGAAAATAAAAGAAGAGTAATAAGCAATAAAAAGATGTAATAGGCATGAGAATATGTTTAACCACTCCCAAAAGCTTAATTAGGAGTAGGAGAAAAAGCAGTATCTTTTAGGATTTGTGCAACTGGAACTGCCGCCATGAAATTAAATTATCAGCCGTCTACAACTGAGTACGTGCATTCAGTTACAAGCTATAAAGCTCATGTTGAATTATTCCAAGATCTTTCTGGCCCCTAGAGCAAGTCATTGTGCTTCACAGTTGTAGCAGAGCCTGATCAATGGGATCAGAACATGAAGCAATATGAAAACAATTTCTGAAATACATCACAAGACCACCAGAACAATTACTGTATCTTTGCAGCATGTGTTCTTTTACACCTCTCTGTGCTTATTTTCTCTGAGGCTGAGGTATTAGAAGAACTCAGCTATGACCTAATTTGCTTCCATTGACTTCCCATTGCTTTCTTGCAGAGCAGAACCAGGCCAATCCCAAGTGCTGTGGAAAAACCTAAGCACCTGGCAATGGGCCTTCATAGATTTCCATCTGGGTACAAATTGTACCAAAACTCTACTCTTTTTACTAACTCTAAATAGACATCTTTTCACTTACTTTGCAGAGTGCTTAGGGTTTTTTTGTTTTTATTTTTTTCTTTTTTGCAGGTTTATAAAACAAGCAAATACCGGAATAATTAACATAATTAAGTCAGGGCTGCTGTTTTTTAGCAGTAAAACCAAATAGGTAGGCCAGGAGTTGCAGTGGAGTGTTTGCAGCAAGCTCAGGACTGAATTCCAGATCATCTCTTTTACTTTCTCAGATTGCTTTGTTCCAGGAATTCAGAGGAATGAAAAGCTTTTAGCATTGCTCTAATTCTTGCCATTGATGTCAATAATGCTGAATGCTTTTAAAAATCTTGCTCCTAGATGTTTAATGAAGAATGTTTGTCATTAAATGCTGGCAAGGTAAACTAGTCTGGAGACCCAGTGGAACATCGATTTTTTTCAATTGTTTGTCTATGATTGTTTGAATTTTGTTTCAGTTTCCCTGGGAAATTATAAAACATTGAACAAGATTTCAAGGAATCATATTTTAATTGCTTTGCTTTTGCTTTAATTTTCTCTAGTGGTGCCAAGAGTAAGCCATACCTTACTGTTGATCAGATGATGGAATTTATAAATCTTAAGCAACGTGATCCACGATTAAATGAAATCCTTTATCCACCATTAAAGCAGGAACAAGTTCAACAACTGATTGAGAAATATGAACCCAACAGTAACCTAGCAAAGAAAGGTCAGTGGTTTTTCTTTTCTCATTATGCTCAGTTTCTGATTTGAAACTGTGAATAAATTATAATGCAGTACGTACTAGAGCAAAATTTGGTTCAGAATCCAACTGCGTTTCCAACTATTTGCTGCTGAATCATACAGGCCTGTTAGACACTGTGTGGTTAATTTTTAAATGTATTTAGTTGGAATCAATTTAGAGAGGATGATCTGGTTTTGGTATTTATTTTTCTGTATTTGTAATTGTTCTGAACAGTTGCTTTGGTATGCAGACTTCAGCAGAAACCATACTGTCACACTGACCAAAATGTGAATTTTATAAAAGCAATTGCAATTGATAGCAACAAAGCTAGGATGATGATAATTCTATCTAGTCCTCTGTTTTCCTATAAAGTGTGCCATAATCACAGAAAATGCCCTTTTGAAAATCTCAGGTGCTGTCTAGGGTGTAACTGGGACTATTGCCAAATAGAGTGAAAGAACTTCTGTGTACATCTCAGCAGATTATTGTTACAAGTGTAAAAATAGCATTGAATTTGTGTCTGCATCCTACTTTTATTCCAATCCACGTGTCCCGATGATTACCCCAGCTTCTAATGTATTAATAACTTAGAAATTCTAGGGGTGTGGGAATATCCTGAAAAGCAGATCTGTATAAAAATATTGCTTTGGTTCAAAGATTTCAGACCCATCCTTACTAGCTGCTAAGCATTCTCCTTTGAAGAATCAGGGTCAAAAGAGCATCAAAGAGATGAAGTCTTTGAATCCTCAGTTAAATACAACTGACAAGGCAGGATCCTGTCAGTAGCTTTTTATAAATAGAATTTTTTCTTCTACTGTTAGAATATTGGCTGCAGCTTCTGGCCCAAAGTAATTACGTGAAGCCTGTTAGGTCTGTAGTAGAGTCCATAGTCACAATTACAGAATTAGTCAAAATATACAACCTCTCTATAGTCCAAGCTTCTTGAAGTGCTGCATCTGATTCTACCTGTTTTATTCCCAGGCTGGGTTCCCTGTACTGCCCAGTCTGTGCTTCTTTGCAGTACGGTTTCAGACAGCTGAGAGAGGCCACTGCTTATCTTGTACCCTGAGTGCTTTTGCAGCCCTCTCAATCCCCTGTGCAGTTAGCAGGCTGGCTCTTAGGCTAGCATGGAAACAAACGTGCACACAGAAATAGAATATGGTGTTTAATATAGAGAGCAGGAGGTAATTCAGCTGATGTCTGTAAATTTGTGTGAGTCTTTTGTACACTGCAGGTTATTTCACCTCCCCAAACCTCACTTGGATGAGAGCCCTGACAGCATCTCTCAGGCAGCAGAGCAGATTTCAGCTGTCCCTGCTGCAAGTTCTATGTGGCTGCCTGTAGTCAACCTGAGGGTCTTGATACAGTCATCAACATTGTCTGAAAGCAAAACACTTGTAATTTTTCTCATAAGGCTTCTTATTTCTGTAGTCCACATAATTTTGGTGTTTTGATGGAGAGCTAACTCCTATTTCTTTGTCATGCTTACACAACCCTGTCTTTTGATGTCAGTGAGAATACTGGCACAGGATGAAAACACCGTGACTTCCTTTGTCATCCGTGCAAATATTAGAATATTGCTCTGTGCTTATCTTATTTCATATCAGCTGCAAGGAAATCTGTATATAAAAAATTATTCTTATTACCCAAATATTGGCACTTCATATAAGGCAAATTAAAGATTTATTAGAAGAAAGTGTGCTAACAACTCCTAAGTCACAGTGAAACCTCCTTCTGACTAGCAATAAGGAAGGAGCATGAAACAAACCTCATAAAGAAGTCTGTTAGGATAGTATTTGCCAGCACCCTCTAAGTAGGATTTGTGGGACTCTTACAGTTTACCCTAATTCACATTAATACACACACTTGGTGCACTTACTCTTCTACAGGTGCCTCCCTCCTTGTGTACAATTTATAGTGTTTTTTCAGAATCAGTTCTCTCAGAAAACCCTGAATTTATAAAGGGAAAGTCAAGTCAGAGTCCATTTATTTTGTATTTATTTTGTCTTCAAACTCATGCAGTGATGTCCAGCAAACTCTCACAAGACTGGCAGAACCTGTCATCCACCTCAGCATTGCAAATACCACCTTTTTCTGTGCATCCTGCCCTCAGCTGAGTTGTGGCAACTGGCATGTTCTGCTAATCATGCCCCCATGCAGATCTTGAGAAATTGTCTTAAAATTAAATGAAATGGCTAATTGGGAGCAGCATGGGGACACAATATTTTCAATACTTTAGCTCTGAGCTGGGAATGCAGTTCGCTGTATATGAAATGAATTGTAGGTATATACTCAATCCTACACTTGGTGTGTGGAATAATTGCCAACAAATACTGCATGCCTGTAAAATGTTGCCAAAACAGTGTGAATTGAAAAAAAATGTTAAAACCTTGCAATGCCACATTTTGTGAAAAGAATTGTTACTTAAGCTTTCTGCTGTCATGAAGGTCTGTTCAAAGGCTGAATTGCTGAATGGCTGAATTATTGAAGACTGAAGACACTTCACAGATGCATTCCCTACCATTAAAACTATACTGACTTGGACCATTGAGTAGAGATGTTATTTTCTGTTGACTTGAAGATAGTCAAACTACAGTCAGGTGTGGCCCAGTACTACACACCCATGAGCTTGTTGGCCTCAACTTCCCATCTCTGTTGCTCAGATACTGTATTATATTTTGTACTATATTACATAAGTGCCCTTATTTGCTGGGGCCAAGGTCAGTGGAGAGGTAGGGGCAAGATAGCCCCAGTACAGTCAGTTAAAATAACTAGCGTGGGTAGAAACCTTATGGTACTGGAATAAGCAGCCAAAATTTGTAATAAGACAGCAGAAACCTTCATCCAGCATCGTTCTCTCATAAAGCAAAACCCTGCAGCTCTATGAACAGAAAGGAACTTGGGGTAATTTCCATATAATCCATTGCTTTACCAAGGGCAGATTGTTCTTGACAAATCTGCTGGACTTCTATGATAGAGTGACAGCGCTGGTGGACAGTGGAAGGGCAACTGATGTCATCTATCTGGACTTCTACAGGATCTTGGCTCTGCACCACATTCTTATCGTGCAATTGGAAATATACAGATTTTAACTGTGGCTATAAGCTAAAAGAGGGGAGATTTAGGTTAGATGTTAGGAGGAAATATTCAGAGGCTGGTGAGGTACTGACACTGGCCCATAGAAGTTTTGGATGCTCCATCCCTGGAGGCAAAAAAGGCCATGCTGGATGGGGCCCTAGGCAGCCTGATCTGGTGGCAGTACCCACTGCAGGGAACTGGATGTCTTTTAGTTCCCTTCCTACCCATGTCATTTCTTGATTTTAAGAGGTCCCAACTAACTGGCCCCTCTGGACAAATGTGGTATACCAAGAAGCAAAGAACAGCGTGGGAAAGATGTGGCAAGGCACACAAGCAGAAGTAATGGTGTGACAGAATTACATTATATGCAACAGCATGGGGAACCAAATTACGGGTGGCCTGAGGATGACTTCATCACTGTTGTACCAGACCAATGCAATTAAATAATAGGAGCAGGGAATAGCACGTTTTGCAGAGTTTGGGTTCGAGAAGCAGCCCAGAATTTCTGACATTGCAGTATATGTATTTGTTCTTTGCTGGCAATGAAAAACAACTCAATAAAAATAAATCACAGCCAAGGTCCAGAACAGAGGAAAATAGCTGTAATTTAAACCATGTCTTGTGAGTAATGAATGATTTAAAGTACTTTGTGGTAGTAGGGACTGTAAAGGCTTGTTTGCAAACATTGGGTGATATAAATTGCCAGCCTTCACTCCAGTTAAATCCTTTTTCTTCAGTTTGTTCTAGAGTTTGCACCTTCACACTTGCTCAGCATGTGTGTTTGTGTGCCCGTGCCTGCTGACAGGTATATTGTTTTGCTTTCGTAAGCTGCCTTTCTGACCAACTCTGTTTCTTTCTTATTTCAGATTAACCCTTTATTAGAACATCAGGCACTTAGTAACATGTACATAAGTGGTGAAGGTCTCACCACTTTCACTTTAATTTCTATAGTATTTCTACTTATATTTATTTAAACAACCAATCCTGTGTTCAGACCTCCCACTGAAATAAAGGAATTAATGTTCAGCATTTTCGTGCAGTAAGCCACGTTCATTTGTTGGGTTCTCACTTTGTGTAGTTTTTGTATCATCACCGGAGAAAATACCCTTTACAAAAGGCTTAAACAAGTGTAGTGACAAATATCCTTGCTTTTCAGGTATTTAGGGCCACAAGACCTAGATTTCTAATTGTCTTTTACAAAGATTTACAAAGTATATATTGCTATATATTGTCTCTTTTTTTTTTTTTTCCCCTGTATTGTACACATCAAGTTGCAAAGATGAAACGAATAGCTTCAGTTCTCAGGGAATTAAAGTATTTGCTGAAAGCATGTATGCTGTGGGAGTAAGATTTCATGTTTGCAATACGCAGAACATCCTGGCCTCAGTGAAGTAAATCCCTTAAGCATATGCTTAAGTTTATGGGTAGTGTGGGAAGAAGGAATAGTTATACAAAATCTCTTATGCTCCATTTCTTAGAACATCATATTAATTCTTTATTGAATTTTAATTCCTGTAATTACTTCTACTTCTCTCATAGCAAGTTAAATGAATTTCTAATGAATGGTCATACTGAATCTCAACTTTCACATCAAATGAATGTGAAACACTTGGCATCTAATAATTCTCCATTTTCTAATCACTGTTATAGCTCTTTTTCTGTGCATGTTGCAGCTACATTTTGAAGTATTTTGAACATGGTAAGCAAGAGCATATTATATATTTTAAACTTCTGCAACATGGCTTCTTAGGTACCTGTAAAATCACATGCCTATGAGCTTACTGGATGAAGGCCTTAGGTTGCACAGTTTTGATTAAATAGGCTGCTTGTGTTTCTGCATGCCACTTATATTTGTAATATTGTATATGGAATGTGATTGAGCTTTTGAAACATCAGCAGACACATGGGCTTGACATCTACATAAGTTAAGCATAAGAAGTGGTATTTTAGTGTGGTTGCAGCAAGCTGTTGTGATTAATGTTTTGTTCCGTATAGTGAAGGAGATTATTGTACAATGTATAGCATGTTTCCTTATCAGGTGGAGGCAGAAAGAAGTTCCTGGTACTGCTGAGCAGTCTCTTGCTGTCAGCAAAAACATGCTGTGTGGCTGTTAGGCTTGGTTAAGTAGCATTTTATAATTTGGCATTTTCAGGTTACAAAGCATTTTCAGTGGGTAGATGGCATAACTACTAAAATGATTTCCTTTTCAAATTACTGTGCAGATAAAGGGATGGGTATTAATAAATCAGCTGCCAATTTTGTTGATTGAGAATTTCCTTATTTGCTTTTACTTTCAAGAAAGCTTGAATAGAAATAAATTTGTTCAGGATCTTTCTACATTATAGGTAGGAGGAGGCACATCGATGTTGAATTTCAGGTATCTCTGCTTGAGGTGTCCAGCTCTTGGGAGTGATGGCCCTTGATTCTAAAGTCTAAGCATACAAGACTAAGAGCTATATCCCCAGTGATGAATGCAAGAGAAATAATTTCTGATGAATAGAATAATGAAAAAGCTGAAGTCATTCTAGAGCAATAAGACATGCTACCAACCATCCTACTTGGTGGGAGCAAGAAAAAAAAAAAAAAAAAGATTATTAATAGCTATTATTTCAGAGTGTTTTTAGTGGGAGAAATTGTCTTGACTGTAGTATAAGCTTTAAAATGGTCTGGAGGGGCTTTGGAGATTTTCCTGACCAATGGATCTTTACACTGGCTTGTACTTATTAGGGGCATTTTTGAGATAAGTAGATGTTTTGTCTTAAATATGCGTTTGTTTAAATTCTGTCTTTGCCTGTTTTATTTTAAAATGCCAGACCTTAACATCTGCAGAAGAAAAGACCTTTAGATTTTCCATACTGCACCTATTCACAAATCTTGCATGTCCATTTTATTTAGGCATGCATTGAGAAAGATTCTAGGGCAGCTGGTTTTGTGACTTCCTTTGAATTTCAGTATTAATTCTCTTTTTCTAGTGCATATTTATTGACAGTTGTGCTGTCGTTTCTTTTTTTCTTAGATAATGAAGTAAATTAAGCAATTAACATTAGATTAAGATGCATTTCATTTTATGCAGCATTTACTACATGTGTTTTTCTGCCTTAAAAACAGGCAATATTTGCTTCAGGACAGATGTGTTTTTCCTTCCTTAAACATGAATACATTTTAAGCATTTTGGTCCCACTACATTAAATTCACCTTTTAGTAACTGTTTTAACTGCTTAAGAATAATTACACATTGGAGTTCTTTCAGTGGCAGAAGGGGGTCATTCCCTAGGCAACAGATTGTAATGTCAAAAACAAGTACTGTGCAATTGTGGCTGCACTTCTAAGACATCCTTCATAATATTTAAAGCATAAATTCTGATGTATAAACCATTCTGTCAAATTGTGGAGCTTGCTGGCACTGAAGCATTTGTAGAAAGTATTCCAAACCCTTTCAGCCTTCTCACTGCAACACTGGATATTAAGAGTATTTATCAAAAAGCCCATTAACTTTGGGATTTATAGTGCTTTCCAGCATTCCAGTTTTCAAGAGGATTGCACTCGGCATTGTTTCTCATTTTTAAATGGCAACAAAACAATAGATCCCAATCACAAATTATTACTGTCTCAAAAGTGTAAGCCACACAAAGTCGTAGCCTATTGCATGTTGTCACCACACAAAAGTCGTAGCCCATCCCATGTTATTTGCTACAAGTGCCATTACAGAGCTTGCTAGAAAGCCCTTTAACATTTTTTTAAATATAAATATATTATAATATAAATAAATCTATATACATATATGCAGCAACTGTTGGTGTGAATGATGCATCACCAAAAATAAGTTCATGGAAATTATACTTATGAAAATAAGTAAAATAGGTAAATTTTGTAAATATGTAAATATGCTCCTATCCTGTATTGTGCTTCCTTTTCAGTTTTTGTTTGTTTTTTGAGTTATTAGTGAAGTTGTAAAAGTCATATCTTGCAATTATTTGGAAGATTGCTTCTCAAATGAAAATATCTTTTAGAATGTTAAATCCTCAATTATGATATCCTGTAACCCCCCTTTCTTCATCCACTTTACAGATAAAGTGCTTTATCTTCCTATCTTGACTGTAGCAACTTTATAACATGAAATTAAACAGTGATGCAAACTAGTAATAATGGATTTTGCAACAGTGAACAATAACACAGCAGTATTTGGCTTAGTAAAAAGTGCTAAAGTTTTTACCTTTTCTTCTTCGATTGCATTTTAAAAGCGTAGGACCTGCTGTGGTTCTGAGATGTAGCTGCTTATGCATAGAGTTATTTTTTGCTATTGCCCTAGAATTAATGATAGCATTCATTAAAAAATAGGTTTAGGATTCTAGGGAGGGAACGTCTCCTAATCTTCTGTATGTGCTGTGGATGCTTTGAAAGAAAACTAAGCTTTGCAGAAATGCATTTTGGGACTAATATCTGATACCAGGAATAGCTGCACTAATGTCAGTGAAACTGTGACAAATGTCAAATGGACAGACATATTGTGGAATTCATATCTTCAGAGCTGCAGAGCATAAATTAGTCATGATAATGTATGTTCAGCAGTTAGAGCACACCTGTGTCAGTATGTGAGCTGACCATAGTAACTTCTGGTTCACGTCCAGGGGATGGGCCCCAGGATGAAGCCTACAGGCAGTCCCCTACATCCTAAGACAAAATGGTTCAAAGAGCCTGGAGTGGCAAGACCGTGAAGCCAACATAAGAGTAGGTCTTGGACTATACGTGGGGCTGCATCATTCCCTTCATCTGAAGCTTTTGCTCAGGGATGGAAAAAGAGTATCTTGCATCAGTACTGCTTTTCAGGGGGTCTGGAGAAACATTTTTCTGCTGCTGCTGCCTGTCTGCATTGTGTTTGACTCAGCCTCCGACTATCAGAGCCCATAAATAGAAATTTCACTCTGAAAGTTAAACAGCATTTTTTTTTTTCTTGTTGCTGTGCCATTGCTTCTTTTATGGAACACAAGGAGGTATTCAGTCTTAACATTAAGGATTTATGATTTGAAGATGAATATCAAATAAAGTTTACTTCTGAAAAAATAAAACAGCATAAACTTGAGTGCTAAAGGAAACAAGCATAGATAAACTTCGAATAAACATTTTGGGTCTCGCCTCTTCATTGTGATGGCTACTAAGGCAGTGCTTTGCAGCTGGAAAGGGCCCATGAGGACAAATGGAATACAAACTGCTGTGATCCAGTTGGTGAAATGTAAAACTGGTGACAGAGTAGCAGTTTTCTTGGCTCTACCACAAACGAGTTCAGTGACATTTGCCCATTCTCTTTCATGTGCCATTTTTTTTTTTTTTCCTCATTCTTTTGTTGACTTGGATAAATTGAGAGTTTTTTCCTTGAGAAGCTAACAACGATCCCTGAATTTTTCTGTATGGTTGGTAGCTGTCATAGCGGGGCTGTTAACACAGTTGGAGTGTCTGTTACTACAATTCAACAACCATATGAGGAAGTTTTTCCCTTGTAACCTCAGATGTAATCATCTCCTATAACAGTATAGTTCAGCTGGAATATGACTGTTGCCCATAAATACATCAGAAGCAGAAAGAAGTGGTAAGCTAAGACAATGTTGGCATAAGAACACAAAGGTATCAAGTGGCCTTGAATAAATTTAAGCTGGAAATTAGGAGAAGTTTCCTAACATTATGGTTCTGGCACAGACTATCAGAGGTAGTAATGAGAACAGAAGAAAAACAGTAACAACAACAACAAACACAAGAGCTCAGTTTGTTCATGAAAGGGATTGTATAAAGCAATTAATGCAATGCCTGCAACTGCAAGACCGAGTTTAAGGAACAGAGAAGGAAGTCCTTTCTAAGGAGCTGAAGTCTTTTTTTTTTAGTTTACATGAATTGGCTTTGTACAACCATGCCTTTATTCTTTCCCATTTCTTTTTAATATTAAAACTTTTCTACAACTGGAGGAGTTTCTGGAACTAAAAATAGTAACTGTTATGAAGGCTTTTCCAAGCATATTTTCACACCTATAGAATGTTCACACTTCTCTCTTCCCATTATGCTGCAGAACAGCCTTTTTGGCAAGTGCACCAATAGCTTATGTACAGAAGTATCACTTAAGAGAAAAAAGATCTGTAGATTTAGATATCTTTTAATGCAACTTAGCAATTGGAAGTAAGCCACCATTTAAAGTTATTACGTCTCACAGGATCATTACAAGGCATTCTGCAGATCATATTTTCCAGAGGTCTGGGAAGGCAGTGATGTGTTCCAGTATTGCCTTCCTTCAGATTGTGAGGAATAACTGTAGTATTTCTGGATTAATGGTTGTCTTGTCTATTTTTAAAAAATTCATCTGGTTCCCTGACTATCAAAGAAATCTGCCATGTTGTAATGTGCTTATCACTGCTAGAACTAGTATGAAAGTGTTTTTGTAGTGTTTTTAGATGTTTAATTGGATCTAAACTATCTACTTTCCCATAGCATGTAAAACACATCCTGTCAGAAATTATTTCTTACTGCATCTGGGCTGAAAAGCAGAAGAGAACATACTTCTACCCATAAAACCCTGTAACCCTATAGACTTTCTGTCCATAGTCATTACTTTAGATGATTGAAGTTTGAGGCTTAAACCACTCAGAAATAGCCAAGTTTAAGATTTCTGCTGGGATACTGAGATGTATCTCACTGTTCTGCCTTGACTTAATTTGTCCTCATGTAACAAATGAGACCAGCCCATTTGCTGGGCCCTAAGCATTTCCTTCTCCTGGATCTTGCTGGAGACCTCAACAGAAGTCCCAAGTAGCAGGTATAGTCATATGTAAATAACAGTCATGGTGAGTGAGTAGGTCTTGAGGACAGAATTCCTTGACATTGTGGGAACATCTTTTGCATTCCTGCATGTTTCTGCATATAGTCCTGCAATGGCAGCTGAAATCATGTAGATATAGATTCCCTCTGATTGATTATAGCCAAGGTCCCTCACTTGGAAGAACTTAGAAGACAGGAGCTGATGTAAAAAACTGCTCAGATAAGGCCAGGACTGCCAAGCAAAATTTAATTTGTATAAGGAACAAAAAAGAAAAAAAATAGAAAAGGAAATGCTTGCCAAGGAACAAACTGCAGGTCCATGTGATTTGTTAGATAGATTTAGATGTGGAATTTCCAACTTAGAGATGATGTTGATCATCGTTTCAGTTTTGAGACTTAGGACAGCATGTTTGCTTATCTCTACCACCATGGATTTTCCCACATTCTTTAAAATCAGGAGATTTTCAGATACGTATGCATTTGTGCTGATATTTCAGAAATTATTTTAGTTTAAAAAAAGAGCTATCTGTGACTGAGTATAAAACAGTGTAGCTGAGCTGAGTGTAGAGTCAAGCAAAGACTAAAGCATTATTACAGCTTTGTAAACATAGTCTTAGGAGTTTTTTTAAAAGTTAGATACATAACTGGAGTCTGTGGTTAAGTGTACCAATAAGGTAAGTAACAAGTAAGAATGCCCACAGAACACTCAAAAGAGATGAGAACCAAGGAGAAACTGTTCAATGCTATATATATAGGGATCTGATTAAATGTGTATAGCAAAAGAGCTGTAATACAAAAGTGCTTGAATCAGGTTGTTGGACATTTGAGAGCTTATTAGCTATCAAATTTTATATATGTATATGCACACTGTTTTCTAGTAATAAAACACTGTTTTACAGTATGGCAATTTCCAACAACTGTACTTCTCTACACATCACCTCTGCTTACCAGTGTATCTGAACAGTGTCCTTGCTTTTATACAGCAGAAGTTTTTAAAGCTGCTATAAAAGTTTAGAGAATCAATATCCATTAAAAGAAATGTTTCCTACATTTAAATTTTGAGGAAGAAAAAATGTTATTAAGATCTTGAAAGAGTGGTCAAAATTTCCCCTGCTTGTATGTGTTACTGTTTTCTAGCACTACTAATGACAAATACGTACATTTCATAGACTGTAGTCCCCTGCCTTAGAACTCTTCTTTTGTGGGTATTTGAAGTGACCTCTTTATTATAAAAATTTAGGGTTTGCTATTTGGGATGGCTTGCCTGAAAGCCTATAGGAAATATTTAACTTTTAGGAAATACTTCAGCTTGAAGAAGAGAAGGCTCCGGGGAGACTTCATTGTGGCCTTCCAGTACTTGAAGAGAGCATATAATCAGGAGGGGGTATGACTGTTTAAAAGGGTTGATTGTGATAGGAGAAAGTGGAATGATTTTAAACTAAGACAGGGGAGGTTTAGGTTAGATATTAGGAGGAAGTTTTTCACACAGATGGTGGTGACACACTGAACAGGTTACCCAAGGGGGTTGTGGATGCCCCATCCCTGGAGGCATTCAAGGCCAGGCTGGATGTGGCTCTAGGCAGCCTGGTCTGCTGGTTGGTGACCCTGCACATAGCAGGGGAGCTGAAACTTGATGATCATTGTGGTCCTTTTCAACTCAGACCATTCTGTGATTCTATAATTTTCTCTCTAAAGCAATTAAGAATCTTGAGCTCCTCTAAAACTCACTCCAAAAAATCTTATTTCCATTTACCAACATTTTATTGCAAAAAATAACAAATTGTATCCAGTGTTAGTTTTCTGTGTGCATTTGTACAGATGATTAAATAGATGTGATAACTTCATTTGAATGACAAACCTTTCTGATTCAAACATTTAATTCTGCTTTACTTGCTTGATGATCCTTACTCTGCAAAATATTTTAGATCTCACTGTCCTTGGACATGTGATATTTCTGCATGGATTCACTGATACTGAGCAAACTTTACTTACTTAAGCACAGCATGTTTACCAGCCAGCATTTTCTCTCTCTGACTGCTTTTCATTCAGTAAACATTTTTTTGGGGTATTGTATATGAGATGCAATTTTCTATTTATATTCCACTTTCCCTGTGTCCTACCACAGTATCCCCACTGAAAAGCAGAGCAATGGGTCTTGGTCTCTTCCTTTTTTACTGGATTTTCTGTTGCTGAGTGTTTGGTTCTTATTTTTCTGAAGAACACACTGCCAAAGAAAGCTTGTTTTGTTTTCTGGCAAAGCATTATGTTCATTGAATCTGTAGGAATGCCTATGTCTGTAGGCTAAACATCTTTCTGGATATATACGTTGATATATTTGATACCGTGCATGTTTACCTCTCAATCGCTTTTTTTTTGATGCTGCTGCAAATAAGTGTGTTTCCATACTCTCTATCTTCTCTGCTTTTCGGGATGATGGATCTGGCATTTTCAGCTCTGCATTTTGAGTTGTTGTTTTTTAGAATTATTAACTACCATTTTGCATGTTCTGGTTTGATTTCTTTCCCATTTATCTGGTTCATTACGGCTTTATCATCTTGTTTGGATATCAGCTCCCAGAGAACTGTTGTACTTTAAATATTTTGTTATTAATTCTAGTTTTTCAGATTATAAAAGACTGTATGAATCTAGACCTACTGCCGATCAGTGTGGCAGACTCTGAACTTCTTTCAAGCAGTTCAGCTTTCAGATTCAAAGGAACTGTGATCTTCTAATCTGACCCCAGTTTACTTCTGTCTGTTCTTTTTGCAGATTGGTTTTTTCCAATTAGGAATAATTTGAATTTAGAAACTCTATTAAATGCTTCACTAATATTCAGATACAGCAATTAAAATGTATTGCTCTTCCTCCCCTTACTTATTATTTGATAAAACTGTTTGACTAGTACCGTGAATATTTTGCCTTGCTAATCGCTAAGAAAATTGCTAACATGGAGGAGATACTGTCTTCCTCTGCTTGTTCCGTATAAATGATGGTTGGTATGTAGATGCTTGGGAGTATCTGCAAATCTGAATCAGAGAACTGAAAGTCTTTTCTGTTCCAAGTGATATTTGTGAAGTAGAGCAGCATCGACTTTCCTGGGGTGCAGTAATAAAATTGTAGGGTTCAAGCATTTTCTGTCTGGACTGACCTTGTACCATATTCTCTTGTTGTAATGACTTTGCAGTTAAGAGGGTGTTACTTAGCGCACTCCTGTCCAGCCCTAGTTTACAAAGCTCTGTACAGACTGAAATTCCAGTTACACCATAACAATATTATAATAACATGTTTTTAAAGCTTGTTTTCAGAGCGGATTTCAACACCACTTCCAAAAGCGCAAATACTGCAAGTGTTATCAGAGTCACTATGGCACATTGTGTCCCACACTGTGAATTTTATGTGAGTTCATTCTTGTGAACTTCTCTGCTTGCACGCAAACCTAGGAGGCGTTTAGTAACTGAAGTGTGGCCAGTGGCAAGAGGTGCATCAAGGGCATGGCCATCCTTCTTTATACCATGAACGAGAATTTTAATATCTAATGAGCTGTAAAACGTAGAGCTGGTTTGTGCAATATAATTCACAATTGAACATATTGTGCAGATCTCTCACAAGATTCTAAAATACCTTTTGTCCCTGGTGGATTTTGATCTTTGAGTTGAGAGGACTTGCTCAGTTGTATGCGTTTACCATAAATGTAATTAATTTTACAGATTGCATTGAGATAGACTTGATTTCTCTGTTAGACAAAATGCAGCAATAATTCTCTGTTGCTGAGTAGGAGATACGAGGTGTCAGTTGGTTTTTTTTTGTTTGTTTGTTTGTTTTTGTTTATTTATTTTCTATTTTACTTTAAGTAAATCCTTTGGCAGAATTGAACCTTCCAATTTTGTTATAACTGAATGAAGAACAGCACAGGCATAAACAAATGGAAGGCTGTATTAAATTTTCAGATATATGAAAAAAAAATGTTAAAGATCCATGCAGCCAGGCCTACTGACTCCTTACAAGGAAAGGGCATTTTAATTGTCATACAAAAACATCCACATTCACAGTTGTGAAGGAACCAAAAAAGACTGATTTTAAACTTGTGTGACTGAAGTGCAAACAAGAATAAGAAAATATGTTGTATTTTCTCCTTTCTGTTGTGTCTCTCTTTCTGTCCTGCTCTGTCACAAAAATTTACCCAAAGAACTGAAAGGCTCCTGGGGACAGACCTGAGCATGCTTGCAGGTCAGGGGAAGATTACGTAGCAATCAGGTAGCTGTGCATACAGCTTACCTGCTGAAATATGGGGGACAAGACAAAGTTTAATTCAAGCAGTTGGGTTGCGAAGTTTGCAGGATTAGCCTTAGTTTTACATTTCCTTCAGACAGACTGCTTCACTACTGGGGTTTTATCCTGTGCTTCTGCAGAAGGCACTGACCCAGTGAAAAAGCTTCTAGAATCTCAACCCTGCTTTGAACCTCACATCCCTTTATCTTATGCTTGGGAGGGTGCTGCAGGTGTTGAGTGAGCAGGGCTTTGTTTACATTTTCTAGTTGCTGAGCTGGCAAGCTCCCAAGGATCCACAGGCATTTCCACATCCAGAACAGTATGCTGGTCATGCTGGCACACTGGAGAGCTTGGGTAAGCAGGAAATTTTCAAATTACCTGTCTCATTAAAACAAAGATAATTGTGTCAAAAGCAGTTGGTGTTTTTGGCAGTCCTGGAGACTGCATGAGAACAGTTTTACATACAAATGTTACCAATTTCTAGGATGGCATGGGAAACTGCAAAATATTCTACCCATGCAAAAGAACTGCCACAGGCCCCTGATGTGAGATTCTCTAGTTCTAGTCAAAGAAGATCATAAAGAACTTATAACAACACAGTAAGTCTTCAGATAGAGCAGTCTTTGAAAACCGTGTTCACAAAATATGGCATATCCTATCAACCAGTTTAATTGGCAGGCTAGAACTCCTGTTTCCTGACAAATTTACAAGCACCATCTCCCAGGAATGGGAAGATTCCAGGTCCCATAAGCTGCAGAAGAGAGCAATTAGATTGATTCTTCAATATTTTTAACATTAACCATAGAACAGAAGAAATTGATGGGTTGACTTCATTACCCCTATTGATTCTGTGCATTTTTAGTATGTCTGTCAAGAAAAGTATGCCCTCTGCCTGAAGACAGCTTCCAAAAAAAAGTATTTGAGATGGCAGAAGTGAACTCTCCTGTCTTTTACAGCTGACAAATGTTGACCCCAGGGAGGCCCTGTTTCTTACAGGCAAAATGACAGCTATATTTTAAAGTGTTTTTTCTTTAAATTGACATCCATGAGCATTTACGTCGTTGATCCTGTGTAAAAGATCTGGAAAGTATGCAATCATGAAGTTGTAGCTGTTAATAAAGTCTTGTGGAATACTCAGAGCTTTCCACTATGTTTATAGTCTTTTCTCCCTTGTCGCTGTTTTGAAGCAATCAGATGGAGCCAGAGATGCAGAAAAAGATCAAGCTGCTGCACAAGCATTTCACATGTTTCATTTAATGAAGCTGATCACAGCCTGAAAAATTCAAGTGTCTGTCAGCAGCCCAGTTAAATATATCATCCTTCATTAGCAAATCACTTCTCTTTCCTACCAAAAATTTCCTGAAAAAAATATCAAGTTCAGTTGACTTCACTTGACTGTGAATCTGGTGACTTTTCTCTGCATTGATTCCACAGCTGAGCATGTTGTCTGGAGCTATTCAAGACATGTTGTGGAACATCTTGCTCACAGGCTGCTTCATGCTTTGTTGCAGGTGAAATGCTGAGCACGGGAGCATTCCTAAAGTCCCCTGAATGGGCTTCCTCTCCTTTTCTGTGTTGGAGAATGAGGTTTGAAGACAGCTAGCAAGTCAGTCACTGACAAACTTCACGCCAAGTGAATGGCAGATGAAGTTCAGCTTCTAAATGTTAAAAGTGAAGGGAAGAAGGGGACTGTAGAGGAAGGATAAGGATGTGGTGGCATGTGCAACTGAGTGCAAGCAGTATTTAAATCCACAACGCAGAAAAGCAGAGCAGGAATAACCCTGGACCCACACAGAGTAGGAGTCAAGGTCCTGTTCCTTCAGCAGCTTCCTTCTCATTTGGGGAAGAGGTTTTGGAAAGCATTAAAACTCTTAAATGTAAAGAGAGGGATGGAAAGACAATTTCAGAGCTTCCAACACCTCTCTTGCTTTTATGTTATTGCTCAGATTCATTTCTATAGTTATGTAAAAGTTGACATAATTTATAGATGAGCGTTGAGATATGTATGGAACTGCTGAGTCATGGCCTGAACCACTGATTGAGCACCTAGGGAAAGGACTGGGTCAGCACAGGTGAAGGACTGGGTCAGCACAGGTGAAGGCAGTTCAGCTGTGTGAGAAGAAGTGGAGCCTGGCTGTGGGATCCCCTGTGAGGGGAGCTGGGGCTGCTCCCTGCAGCCTCCTGCTGATTCTGGCTGTTTCCAGAATGTTCTAGAAGGTTCCAATGACTGCAGGTGGGGCTTAGCCGCTCAGCAATGCCTGCGGCACCTCTGGGAAAGGAGGTTTAAGGGCAAAATGCTGCACATCTGCAAAGAATGTGTTGAGAAAAGTGTGAAAAGGAGCCCTGTGAGCCCTGAGGGGAGGGCAGCAGGCCTCGGGGCAAGCGCTGCCTGGCTGCGCCTGAGAGCCTCCACCAGAGAAGAACATCTTCCACCTGCAGGGAGTGGAGATGTTAGGATGGAGCCATCTCCATTCCCAATTCCCTGTGGAAATCTCCTCCCCAGATGGGGGAGTGAGAGAGGATTTGGAAATGAAGCCAAGCTTAGGAAAAGAAGGTGGAGGGAAGGAGATTTAGTTTTCATCTTTGCTTCTAATTATCCCACTCTGGTTTTAATTGCCTAAAATACTGTTAATCTCCCGTAAGGTGAATCAGTTTTATCTGTGGCAATAATTGGTGAGTTATCCCTTATCTTTGTTTTCACTCACAAGCTTTATCATCTTATTTTCAGTCCCCTTTGACATCCTTTTGCGAAGGGGAATGAGGGAGAGGCCTGGTGGGCAGCTGGCAGCTGCCCAAGGCTACTGAATCTGAAGTAAAGCGTGTGGCGATGAAGGGGAGCTTTGTGCACGTGGCAAATACGTGGGTGTTTGTGTGTGCACCTCTCAGCTTGGTGTCTTCAGTGAACTTGAGGGTGCACTCAGTTCCACTGTCCGGTGAAGTGGGCAGTAGTATATCAGTACTAGTGTCTGCCTCTGTTCTGGTATCATCAGACCAAATTTAAAAGGCATCACTGAAAGAAAAAATGGCAAGCCGTTTAACTCCACAATTTTAAATTTATAAAGCACACAAAATATTTAAAAGTTGCTTTGAAGGCCTAGTGTTTAGATGACTGTAAGGCAATTTATATATGTGGTGAAAATAAGAAAAGTAGAGGAATGAGTCTGTCTTTTTCATGTGTCTTTTCCTATTGTGTGTCTTTACTTACTTTCTATATCTAATCATACCATGAAATCTTCATAATATGTATCTGAAGATAAGAGGTGACAGGTATCATTGGAAGAAATGATCACAGATTATTTTTTCTTGCTATTGTCTGAGGTAAATTCGTAGTATGCCTACAAAAACAAAGAACAAATCATACCAATAAATTGAGGCTATTTCATTTCTGATTACTTTCCACTGAGGATCATCCTCGCTGTAGTTGGCCTCAGAATATCATTGACATTGGTCACAAGCAATCTACTCTTTAATATCCAGGATACAAAGTCTCTTTGACATCTGCCGTCTCTGTTTCACAGTCAAACTCTCGCTGGTGCAATATCGGCTTTGATACTTGCAAATTGGATCACTTTATGAAATGCGTACTGCTTAATTATGACGCGGGAAATAACATTCTACCACCGGAAGCTCAGATAACTGTGCTGCTCAGAAAGTATGTAATTATACTTGTGAATAGTTTTTGCTGTGCTTTATGTTAATACTAATGGAAACGCAGGCCCTCAGCCTTGCTTCCTTTTAATCCGCAGGCACCCAAACAGACTTGAAGAGATTTTGCAGTCCTCACTTAATCCACAAGTTTACCTTGGTATATTGTCCACTAATTAACCTTAGCTTCAGTTCTCTATTTGTAAAACAGGGATGGACTGCAAGAACATGAGTTATTCAGGTATATTCTTGAGTATTAAAAACAGAGATCACTTTGAGATGTTTGAACACCACCTATGGGAGCTAGCTTGAGCTTCTGTACAGTGAAAAGAAGCTTTTCTTTCTTGACAGTGTGTGATTATGATGCCACTGGGTTGGGTTTTTTGGAGGAATGATATGTACAAAAACCACTGTGTTTCATTTTGGCCTGGAAAAGGAATGACAGAGCAACTTTAAGCATCCTGCTTTGACAAAAAGGAGTATATTCAAAACAACATAGAGATACTGAAGTTGACTCTCTTTGAGCTGTGTAAAACATCAGAAGTTGCAAATCACTGTAATATAGCAGCTATCCCATTCAGATCTTACCCATTTTTTCCTGTAGGATGTTGCTTGTTTGGTGTGAAAAAAAACAGTATTTAAATCCCTGTGAACTTGGTGCGGTGTTTCTGCTAAATGGATTTTAATTCAAGCTAACTCCATGATGGCAGTTGATACTGTTTACACTCATAATGTCTCTCTGGTAGACTCATGCAGCAGATTGGTTGTTCATAAATCTTTGTTCCAATAAAAACCTCAGTGGAGGGATTTTTTTTTTTTCTGATTTTTTCTCCATTATGTTTTTTCTTGTAAAAATTAAAGTATATAGATCTCTGTATGTGGATGATTAATTTCTCTATAACAAACCAGCTGTGGAGCCTGGCAAGACTGTACTCAGATTACAGTCTTAAAATCATGGGTGGACTTGATATTTTTCTTTCCAACCAGTTGTTCCATACAGTTGTTCTCATAAAAATGAATGGTAATTGCATTGCTCGGTATTATCACTGCATTTCTTGTCATATGAATAGGTTCATTTTAATGCTACCATCTTAGATTGTTATGAAAATTAACTTAATTTGAACTTAAGAATGTTGCATCTTTTCCTCTCTGATCAAGAGCCAAATCCCACGGTACAGTACAGATTCCAAGTAAAGGCTTTATGTACTATATTTGCATCATGTGATTACAAGCTTTACAAAAATGATTCCAGATTACCCATTGCTTTTCATACATTAAAAAAAAAAAAGTGTATTTGTTCTACAGATAAAACAGAGTTGACACTGAAGGAGAGAGTAACATAACTGTGCTAGGAACTGAACTGTTCCATTTTCAGTGCCACAATCAGTTTTCTAAAGATTTTTTTGGGTAGAGATACTATGCTGTACTGTTTTGGGGTAGAGGCAAGAGGTAAGAAATTGTCACTGTTGGAAGTTATCAGTCATGTATCTTTGGAGAATCTCGAAGCAGCTACAGAAATTCTATTTTACTATAAGAAGTAACTGAATTAACTGAAGCTAAAAACTAAGTAAATCTGCATGTGAAATCCAAACAAAATTGCAGAAATATCAAGTAAAGAAAAATATATCAGATTGGTTCAGTTTAATGTTAATATATAGACTACTGGATTTTTTTTACTCTAAATGTATAAATCAGCACTAACACTACAATAGTAGAAGATTTATTTTAAAAAGATTAGTTCCCACTTGAAAAGTAGTTCATTTAGTTAGTTTACTTTGTTTTGCAGTTTAGTAGCCATCATACAACACACTGAGTCATATTCAAAAGTGATTGAAGTTAACCTCTTTCTTTGAGTGGTTCTCTTTGCTCGTTTCTTGGTTTCTTCCATCAGGGATGATTTCTTTGCTTTTAAAGCAACCTTTTTCCCTCATACACCGTGGTTTATTTCCTCTGTTTGTGTAGCAGTTTGTAACTCTAATTTTCCTGTGCATTTGATTGTCACTGGTCATGAAAGGATCTTTCTTTGGTACAGGTAAAGAGATGTACGATGTACATTGTATGTAACTGATACGGCTGAAAATTAGATCATTTTAAGAAAAAAATATAAATTAATAACTAGATAAAGACCAGTCTGTTGCATACATCATCATGTAAGTGTATTTTTGCCACAATATCTGTATGTCATAAAATTTATACTTGAAAGTAATGGGTGCTTTCCCTTTTCTGTTTCTCTCAGGACAGATATCAGTGGATGGATTTATGCGATATCTGAGCGGAGAAGAAAATGGCGTTGTTCCACCTGAGAAACTGGATTTAAATGAAGATATGTCTCAACCACTGTCACACTATTTCATCAATTCCTCACACAACACCTACCTCACAGGTATATTGTTCGAGAGATCTGATTTCTTCTCTTACAAGGATTCATAGTATATTTGTCTTGATACCATAAAGAATACCAGAAGTGACAGTGGTAAGTGATGCATTGCTTAGTCTTCAAGGAAGCAAGGGTAACACTTATAATTTGTTTTTCTAGCTGCTCCAACTCATACATCAAATATTTCTTCATTAACAGATGAGCAACAGTTGTGTTGTTTAGATAATGTCTGATGAAGGCTAATGAGGTTCCTGGAAAGTTTCCTTCTACTTAGGTAGGATTCCAAGAACAGGTTCTTATTTAAGAAGGAGAGGCAATGTGCTTTCTGTGCCTACCAAGAATAGCCAAACAGGTATGCAAAATCAGTAGGAAACATCTCTGTAGCTAATAAATTTGCCTTAAATATTAAATCTCACAGTTCTGTGAGTTCAGTGAAATTTGCTTTGATTCAGAGATTGGAGAGGTCCCAACATGGCATGTAGCTTTCTCACAGTCAGTTCATATCTGCAAGGATTGGAAATCTGGTCATTGACTACATATCTAATGTCTGAGCTGAGATTTTTAGGTACCATCAGTACCACTGATAGCCAGTACCATCCTACAGATATCAGAGCTGATCAGGACAGTCATGTCCTAAAAGTCTAGAAGTGTGGAAGCCAGAATTAAGGATGGAAACTTGTTATTAGTCCAATCCTTTCTAAATTTTTAATTGTAACATGGCTGACCTAACATAGTTATTATAGCAGAAAGTTCACCTTAGAATCATAAAATTCTGTGAATTAGAACCCTGAAATTGTCCAAATTCCATTTGATTTTTATGTGAAAGTCTTCATGTTGTCTCAAAATTGCATCTGCAGATTTCTTCACCTGCATGTCCAATGAATTGTAGAAATTCCATTTGGAAGTATGAACCTCGGTCTTAAATTAGCATAAAATTCCTGACTTAGTAAACTGGGGGAAATAAATCAGAATAAACTCAGGGGATGGAGCAAACTAAGTTCAAATCTCCTTCAAATTCCAGTTAAGAGTGTGTATTTTCACATTTAGAAGCACGAAACACATGCCCTTGCCTTTTAGTGGGTTCATTATGTTCAATAAGTGTGTGGCAGCTGGCTTACAGTGAGATTTATGATGCGATTTTTATCCATGTATTACAAAAACTGACAGCCTTAGATTTTGCATTGAGACTAGACCAAATACAACAATAGACATTACATTTTCAGTCTTCCAGAAAGGACTTAATTCAGCTGAAATCTGTGAAATTAATGATCGCAAACTATTCTTTATCCCAAGATTTCAAAGGGCCAGCTGAAGTGCTTATGGCATTGGAAGCGAAGCTCCAGTAACACCTCTGCCCTCACAGGAGATGTGAAATAGCAACTAATCTTGTAGTAATTATTAGAAAAATAAGAAAACCATTCCATCCAGCCTTACTTTATTATTGCTGTTCTTAATATTCTACCAATTATTTTCCCTTTGTTGGTTTTTTAAACCCAGAAAAAGAATACACGAAGAAACAATATTATAACATAAAAAGAAACATGTGCACACTCTGAATTTATTTTTAATTACCGAGATCATTTTCCTAGCCTTTACTAGAAACCCTTGGCTGTACATCAAGTCCTGATTATTTATTTAGAAGTGTTAGTGCTTTCTTTTTCTTAGGGAAATGTAATTTTTAAGGTAAAAACTCATTGATAAAGAAGGGATTTACAGTGAGCCTAGGCTAGATTAAAAGAATATCTTTTAGAAACTTTTTTCCCTGTCTCTCACTGGTGTCACATTTTTCTTGTTTTGTTTTGTTTACTCATCTGAGCTCTTAAAGTGCAGCTGCTTTTTTTTCTGTTTTCTCACCTGCTTTGCCTCAGGTTGTCACAGTGGAGAGTGAAATAGCAGCATTTCTCTCAGCAGCACCCAAAGTCTAAGAGAAATTATGGTTATGTGTCATTGCTAACATTGCACACATTGGCTTTGCAACTTGTTGCATATATGACATGCTAAATATGAAAATTACAAGTCTATAATATATGTTTTGTCTTTGAAGAAAAAGAATAGCAGCAGTAGACTGTGGAGCTATCACTTCAGAGCACGTAGCCAGCAGGGGACTATGTCACTCACCCTGAGCATAGAATCATAGAATGGCCTGGGTTGAAAAGGACCATAATGGTCATCTAGTTTCAACCCCCTGCTATGTACAGGGTCACCAACCACTAGACATCTGCTTCCCTGCTTACAGTCCGGTACTTTCAGATATTTCTATAAAGGGTCTTGTGAGAAACATGTTCTCTTCTCCTTTATTGATTCTATGGTCGCTCCTGTAGCATCCTCCAGCTTTTCTGTTCTTAGTGATTCCTCAGTACAACTGCTGTCTGTCATCTGCGGTCAGCCCTTCTCTAAAGCCTTCGTCATTTTAAAAGTCTCCAAAACAGTATCTCTGCAGTTTCCAAGATGACAACAGCATATGGAAAGGAAGGAATTATGGGCAGTATTCAATCTGAGCATGAGCTTGTTCTGAGAGCAAGAGCGGTTTTTGACTGGCTGCTTCATGCCCCTCAAGCTGTTCTAAGCTCAGGTGATCAGCTGAGAAGATCAAGGTCTCTGGTGTCTGCCAGCCCCACCAAGTCCTTCCTGGTGAACTAGAGGGTAGGAGAACTCAAGGGGTTGTTTCATTATTCCCCTTCAGAATATTGTGAACGTTTGTGCAACACTGAGGAAAAGGGCTGAGTTTTAGAGATGAGGTAGATTTGAACATGACAACTTTGCCTCAAAGGAGGGAAGCCGCAGACCTCCGTCTGCTTGCTGTGGCATGTTTTTGGTAGCAGCTTCCACAGCTACAGTGTTTACTTCAGCCATTAAATTAACTTAGCAGTTAACTTTAACTAAAAAAGAAATCGGTGGAGAGTAACCTGTTGTTGCCTCACAGAGGAAAGATGATATTTGTTGAAGGTCTTAGGAGTTTGCTGAGGCACCAGTTTGGTGCCCTACTCTGAAAATAAATTCCTGCACGCCTATGCAGAGGACTCTCTCTCTCCTGAGAGGCAGGGCGGGCTGCAAAGGAGTTCAGGTCAGGAGGAGAGGTGGATCCTACTGATCCATTCCTAGTTCAAAGATAAGGCAGGAAAAGCTACTTCAGTTTTGAATGATTAGACATTATCATAAGGAAGATTGTTTTTATACTTTACGTGGACAAACTGATGGTTTTGCATATGATGTCTCACCATCTGGAGTCAGATTAGCGAGGATTAAGATTAAATAAACTGTCGGTGTACAGATATATACAACTTTTGGCAAACACTCAGATCTTGGGCAGCTTCTGTAAATTGGTGATTCCTATCTGTCTGAGACTCTCTTGCATCTTCCTCTAAGACAGCTGGCTTTTGTGAGAAAATGAGTATTCAGGCAGACCTTTGATTAAAAGTTGGATGTCCTGCTGTGTAAAAAATTTTTGTATGTTTGTTCCTGTTTTGACAGCTGGATGCTTGTACTTGTCCTGTTAAATCTCAGTTTACCTTTTTATTGTCCTATGGGGTACATGTTCCCCTTAACCAGTTTCACCCATGCCAGCTTGAACTCTCATTCTGAAGCTATATTCCAAATAAGAGTTTCTAGTTTTTAAAGTGAGTGGAAGCCATGTAAAAAGGAGAGAAAAAATTGAATAGATTGTATCCTTAAGGCAAAACTAATCATTACAGTCGTGATCAGTGGTTGGCACCAAAATTCATAGAGGAAATTTGCTTCCAATACCAACAGAGGTCAACATAAAGACTAAAAAAAAATAATTGTTTGATGAGATCTGACTTTGGATTCTCAAGAAAAACAAAGATCATTAAAGTGTTTTGTTACCTGTCAGCAGTATTTCATTCTCTACCGCTCTGTCAGTTTTCAGGATCTTCTATGCCTTTTATCATCTCTCTTTTTATCTTTTTTTGGTGTGTTTTAAGGCCAACCAGTGGCAGGATAGTGAAATAAGGGAACTGTTCTTTTCCCCCTCTTTAAGGAGGATAAGAGTGTGTTGAGAAGAGCAGAGGAAAGTCTCCTTTAGTAGGTCCCTGTGGGTCTCACGCCCTCAGTGCAGTTGGAGAGACTCAGCTGGGTGAGCAGGAGGGTTGCAAGAATTCAAGGTCTAGTAGGTCCCACTGCTGGGAGCCCATAACGCCCAGTGCCAGTTCTGTCATGTAGCCTGGCTGCAGCAGTACAGCTGCCCAAGCGCTACTGACTGCTAAGCACAAATGCAGACTCAGACTGACTAGCCCCAGGCATCCTGGCATATGCAAGAGTTACATCTTCCACTGTGCTGGACCTGAATTGCTACTACAAGTGTATTCCTGCTGCTGGCTGGACCAAGCCAGACACATATCCTACCTTGGTCCAGTGTAAAGCATTAAAAATTAACAGGTGTATGGCAAGAGCATTGTTTAGACTAGCAGTAGCAGAACTGCCATGCATGGGTTTTAATTCAACAGTTCAGTGTGTGGTGAAATATCTTGAGAGGAGAATAAATTTAGATAAATGTACTATGTCTGAAAAACCTGAAAAACAGCACCTTCTGTTACTGATAGAGTCAAAAGCCAACTTCCCAGTAGTACAGGGGTCTGAGTTTGCATGTTGAAAGCTACAATGTATGATCAAGAGCAGGGATTGCTTTTCCAGGACTTCCCTGAAGAGATGAGATCTAGCATCACGTTTATGTAGGGCAAAGGGACTTGCAGCTGCTTTTTCATGCTGGGAGAAAATGTTGTAGTAGGTGATTAAGGTGGCAGGAGCAGCTTCTGTTTCAAGAGTAATAAAGGGACAACAAAGACCTGGGACCAATTTTGGGGAAGATAAACATCTGAAGATCATAATTAAATTTTAAGTTCATGCATTGCTAGTGTCTTGCACTTAGAAAAACTGCAGTGAATAATCCCAACAAAGATGCATTTGCTGAGAAACAAGTCACTTCCAGCTATGGAAGCATGGAACTGGTGTGTATGGGGAAATGTGGGTCTTATATGAGTATAGGCTTATTAGCTTTAGTGTCCTTTTTTGTGTCAGGTATGATTTGGCCCCATGTTATAATATGTTATAACATATTATATATGTAATATGTATATTTGTCAAAATCTGTTTCTACCTGAGAAATGAGGTGGTAAAAATATTGTGGTGGTGTTGTGGATTCTTTTGTATTATAGAAGGGGATACATAATGTTTTCAATTTCCAGTATTACAAATTTGATCTGTACTCAGGATATTAAAAATATCATTCTGCAGCTATTCCCCTTAGTCTGTGTTAGCACACTTTGGAATAGATGCAGATGACACAATGGAAGTTTATAAATAATACAGGTTAAAAAACTGAGCAAACATCTCTAATAATCTAAATTTAGAAAAATAAGCTATTGAGAGTATTGAAACTCTTGCTATCATTTTGTGCTTGGACTAGGAGTCTTTCTTAAGATTGAATGTTTTGGAGGTTAAACATCGCCTTGCCCTTAGCAGGAATCCTTCCAAAAGGGTTGAGCCTCATTAACGAGGTAGTGTGGAAAAGTGTTACATGGCAAATGATGCACATCATGATTTACTTAAGCGCTTTTGAAGGTTATGGATCTTGTAGTCCAAAATGCTTAGCAATAATGACCGGTCATCTCTCAGCAGATATAGTAGTTTGTTAATCATAAAATAATTTGTTAATCAAAATGCAAATCAAAATGTTTTGAGACCAAGGAAGAGAACATGAAGACAAGATTTCTAAGTGGATGTGCTTTTTCAGGCAGCAGAGCTCAGAGGACCCATTTAATGTCAGTTGCTTAGGTATGAACACATGGAAATGTGTGCTGTTGTACCCTGATCTGTGCTACTGCTTGTTTGTACCCTGTAAAGACAAAGAGCCACTGATTACCACGAATACTGAGATAGCACCAAGACTGTTATTGTGTGAGTAAAGATAGTTTGCCATAATCAAAGGAGTGGCACACAAGAAAGTGAAGGAAAAAAGAGACACATCATCACTTTGCTGACTCCATTTAGGTTTTCAGAATCTTCCAACACTAGCCAAATTATGTTATTGACATGCATTTCCTGATGGTTCCAGTAGGTGCTGAGAAACTTTAGGGATTTCAATAGGAGTAATGTTAATATGTTTTGAGTGTTTATGATTGTTTCAGTTCATGCATCAGACACACACAGTAAACGGGAACTTTCTACCAAGAATAGATTTTCTGTTACTGTGGAATGTATAGTGGAACATAAAAATACAGGGAAAACAGACAGTGCTGTTGGTGAAGCCAACTGAAACGTATAGTTCTCAGCATAAAACCTAAACATAGAGCCAAAGAGACAATAAAACCAGGATTAATCTGCACTGTATTATATGCTTGTCTGGATAAAACATTTTGTGTAACTTTCATCAGCGAAGAATCTTCAGCATAAATGAACTCACTGCCTCCTTAGAATGCAAGTGAATTCCCTCCAAAGGATCCATGAAAACCTTGACACATTTGCTAGAAAGCAGGAAGCTGCATCTATTTTCTTAACATAGAAAGCAAACACTAGTTTGGTCTTCCGTTATCTTTCTCTCTGTGCTTGAAGAAATTTGTATCCATCCAACTGGAGCCCAACCTCTTGAAAAAGCAGAGAGCACTGAGGCTGTAGATCCTTCCCTGAACACAACAATGGACTTGTTTGTTCAGTATTTAATACTTCCAAAGTTTGGGAAGAACTAAGTTTTCCTTCTTTACTTTTAGATTTATATTATGCCATTGTAGGAAATTGGTAGTCTAATTAAACTTATTCCTACCTAATATAGTATCACATCAGGAAATGTTACTGACCTATTCAATGCAGTGGTTACAGTGTTAAATATAGATTTGAAACCTGGTAATGGTACCTACCATTAGTGATTGTGCAGGAGGTTGATTTTATCTGGCAGTGAACATTGCATAATATTTGAAAATTGCTGTCCTGAGTTGTCTTTGAATTTCACATTGTTTGTTATAGGGTAACAAAGTCCTTAGAACTGATACAAGTTATTTCATATTGATTCTGTCTAACAGAATTTTATGAATTGGCTTTGATAAAGTGATTTCTCCTCACTCACAATGGTTTAACTTATGGCAGAACGCAAACCATGACATTGACTCTGCCTAAGTCATTTCCATGAAATCATTATGTATTTTGTATGCCTTTGAGTGTTATTCCTGTCAGCCGAGGGTAGAAGATGCTGTTAACTCTAATTATCATTAGATTATTTGTATTTATTCCTGAGGCCTAAAATGACTCTCTTTTTTCATGCCCTTGTTATGTTGTCTCAGCTGGACAGCTGGCTGGGAATTCTTCGGTGGAGATGTATCGGCAAGTGCTTCTGTCAGGCTGCCGCTGTGTGGAGCTGGACTGCTGGAAAGGGAGAACAGCTGAAGAAGAGCCGGTCATTACACATGGGTTCACTATGACAACTGAAATATCATTCAAGGTACAGTGTGCTGGGGTGGCTAGCTTCAACTTGGGCAGTTTTTTTTTCACGTAAAATGCGTGACAAATTCCTTGCTACAACATTGTTGCAAAGGTAGAAGGGAGGAGAAATTTACAAGTAAAAAGATGTTTTAAGTGGAGATTTCAGAGTATGTGTGGAATCATTGGAAGAGGTGAACCTTGCAGGGGAAGAGATTTTTGGTGATTACACTTGTCCTGATACTGGGGATCAGATCTGAAGTACAAGAGGAGAAAAATTAGTAGCTTTGGAGAATGTGTGGAGATATTAATGCCTTTCAAACCTTGGACTTACCATCTGTATTTCTGAATTTCATCTTCCATTTCCCTTTTCTATAGTAAAAGGTAAAAGCACTACCTTAGCAATAACATTAAATTGTTGCCTTGTTGCTACTGTCAGAGATGTTTTTGATCTGCAGTGTTAGAGCAATGAGATAGAGATATTTTAACATAGTATTAGTATTGGTAGTCAGCACAGGTTGTAATGATACTTCGAGATACCATTTTTGAAGAGTGAAGAAGTAATTCTTGTTCATCTGAGACACTAACTCACTATGGAAATATATTTCTAGACTTATCGGTGTGCAAGAAGACGTGGAAAAATGTCCATTTCTGAATTTGGTTATATTGCAGGTGATAGATGTGGTTTTTCTACAGATTACAAATTTGAAGCATGTGTCCCACATCTGAAGCATGAGTTGCTGTTGTTTTTTCTTCTATCTTATATTTCCTTCCTTGAGGAAAAAAATAACAGTACTACTACACAGACAAAACACCAAATTTCACTCAACACCAGAACATTCCTTACTTTTTGTCAGCTTCTTTTCTCTAACTCTCCACTGATTGAATTAATCACAGGAAAATGTGAAATGCAACCTTCTTTCACTTTCAGTATTAACTTTCTCATGAAACTGATGAAAACCATTTATGTTTTTATGCACAGAGTTTGATTGCTGAAAGTCCTTTAGTTAGGGTAGATAGCTCTCAACTTTTTTGGCCATGAGGTGGAATTTAAAACAAAATAAACCTGATTCTTAAAAGGAGGGTTGGTAGGAATGAGAATCGCCCTGCTAGCAGCCATCCTGGTAGCTTAGAAGTTCACCTCTAAGCATTGTTTTTGCAGGAGAAGCGTGGAATGGGTTTTAAACCAAATCAAGTTAATTTTGTGTGTCAGTTCAGGGCAAATATTTTTCTCCACACAGAAATTGTAAAAATGTATTGACTGCTGTTTTTCTTTTCAACACTCAACATACGCTGCTTGGATTAAGAGGAGCAAAATGATAGTGAAATAATGTGTCAGAAGTACATGGATCAATTTAGAGTGATTACTGGGTCTCGAATATTGAATCATTTGTCAGTTCATGCTTTTGGCGTGACCGCAGCACACAGTGTCTCAAACATTCACTCTCTTGCCTTTCACTGCCTCAGATAGACTTTCTGAAGTGCAAAGAAAGAAGGAATAGATACTGCCCATTCCTATGTTGCTGGAGTTTTTGTTCTGAGGTTTTAGTGGATTTTTTTTTCTGTTTGTTTGCTTTTTGCCTTGCTTCATGACATTTAGAAGATTTTTCTCAGCAGCAGACTGCGAGCTGCTGCAAGGATGTGATCTTATAGGGAACCAATATTTTTCATGCCATAACCAGGAATCTGTGTACTTGTAAATACCTTGGAGACCTGTTTCAGGTGAGTCATTCTGCAGCAGAAGTAAAATGTGGCACTTACCATGTTGTTCTTTTCTGACCATAGAGAATTTGCATTTACATTTGAAGGCATTGTGAGACTGAATCACTGTTATGCCACAGAACCAATATCTGAGGTTTTTATCCTCAAATTTCATCATTGTCATCCTGGTTTTTACTCTTTTAGGTTATTCTTCTCCATACATGCTGAATTTTATCCCTTTTTGCAGCTGAGAATGCAGTTGAAAATGTCTTCATGGATTTATTTACAGCTAAAGCAGTGCATAAGAGCCTGAAAAGCCTCAGGACTGCTCTCAGCAGTGCTTTCATACCCAGTCTCCGGTCTTGTTAAGCCCTGGGTCATGCTCTGTACGCAAAGGGGGTAGGATATAAGTGGGTGGAAACCAAGCCAACAGTGGTAGAAAGCATTTAGATGAGATGACTTAATATTTGTAAGTCTGTTCTCAGCCTTGCTGTTCCCTTGCAATGGCAAAATTGCCAGAGATGGTCTTGAGAGTCCCACATTATAACCAGTGTAAGGTGGCATCAGCATTCAGTGATTTACTGGTGCTGGAAAGAGCGTGCAGCAAGAGTCACTCTGTTGTATGTTGTTTGCCCATGGGAGAATCACTACTGTGAAACTGCAGCTTCCTTCCTGCGTTCATGCAGCCTTCTGCACCATTTACTGTTCCCTCAGTAAATACTTTGCCTTTCTGCTTTCTTTAAAGATATAGTTGAAGCATGTGAATGGTTAGTGATATGTGAGGCATTCATATATTGGATAGTTGCAGTTTATTAAATGGAGTCATTCATCACCTGTTGGAGTGTGCTGAAGAAGCTACTTTCTCATCTTGTAAGACATGCTGTGACAGTTCATGCCTTTTGTAAAGGCTGTAAATTGTGGACATAGCATAGCTTATATCAGCAGATCTTGAGATGGTGTATGCATTACTTTCAGCCCAAAATCAGAAGGAATGGACCAGAAAGTCTGCTTTCATGTTAGGAAGTGCATTTCTTTTACACTTTTGAATGTAGCATTTTCAAGTACGGAAAGTGAATAAAAGGAATCCCCATGGAGTGATAGTTTGAAATAAATAAATCTTAAAATTTTAAGTCACTATTATGATTTGGGGTGGAACAGGCTTATGAGATCTTTCAAAATTCAAAAGTTGATAGCAAGAACAGTAAAATCTTCAGTTCTCAATAAGTTCTCTTGAAAAAAAGATCAATATTCCAATAGGAAATTGTGAATCATTTCTAATGCTGAGTGCATTGCTGTATCATGTACCTCACTAAAATTAGTGTCACCAAATGATTAAGCTACTATATTTACAGTTGTTACTTTCTAGCAAAGGCAAAATGACAGTTCTACATAAGTTTAAATTTCTGAGCCCTTTGTGATTAATACTGTGCTGCTATAATTGAGTAACTTTCTCCTTTCCTTTGCTCTGGAGGGGTTTCTCTCATCAAAAATCACACAGAACTAAAACTTGTGTCAGTCACTAAGGATTTTAAAGGTATCTGCTTGTGTCAATTATATGAGTGTGATATGAGATAACTTTGTAGAAGATATGAGTTTGTCCGAGTGTATTTATTGTTATGCGAAATAATTCATGAAAAGTATAGCTTCAGGCATTGAACAGCACTGTGCAAAGACCAAGTTTGATGTTTGAACTTCTGATTTAGGCAGACATAGGTCTTCTCTGGAGAAACATCATGCAGGAGATTCATCAAACATTTTGGAGATCTGGTTACAGTTCAGGCTGAAAAAATTGGTTCCTGCAAAAAGCTCATGCATAGCTTTCAAGGATGTTTAGGATAGAAGATCTGAGTATGATTTTAGGTAGTTTGGATATGATTTCTATGGGGTCTTATCTGTTTTCAAACACCAAAATACTGTTTCTATAGAGACATGAGTTTGTAACTGTGTATATTTTGATTCTTTAGGAAGTAATAGAAGCTATTGCTGAGTGTGCATTTAAGACATCGCCCTTTCCAATCCTCCTTTCCTTTGAAAATCATGTGGATTCGTAAGTAATTACCCTGTTTCCCTGTATGGTGTTATATTTTTATAACTAAACACAGGATTGTGAATGAAATTGAGGCAGGTTTATTATCTGACGTGATCAAAAGCTCTTATCCAAACTAAAAGCTTACATCAGCTTAAGTAGCTAGAATTATCAGAATGAATGAGGCATGTTCTTAAAAACCCGAATGAGAATATTTAGATTCTTTAGATAGACAGAGAAAGCTTAAATAATTATGAGACAAATTTTGTTAATTTTATAGGCTCAGTATGTCCTACTGAATTGAAGTGGTACTTCATCAAACTAAAAGAAGCAATTTCACCTGCTTGTGACCCTGTTCTGCACTACAAACATATTCTGTGCACAGTATTTGGTCTGTTTCTCATGTTAGAAATAAAGGCCAGAGCTAGCCTTTACCAGAACTAGTTCTCTACAGGACAGGGCTAGTTCTCTACCTATCCTAGGACTAGGATTAGGACTAGCTAGGATTGCAAAATAGGTGGCATGTAAAGCTAGGAACTCTTTCTAAAAAAAAAAAGAAAATATCTATTTGCATAAGCTGTTTTCTCTTGGGGAGCTTTGTTTTTTAATTGCAAATGATGCACATTTTACTGCAGAAGAGAAGCAAAAAAAAAAAAAAAAAAAAAGGTGAAAACACTTTTAAATTTGTCCCTGTTACCTATGTTGTTATTACTAACTTAGATCTGGTTTTCATTTTTATGTTTCACATGATCTTTTGTTTGGTTTTGTGTATAGACACCATGCAGTTCAAAGTGAGATGACATTGGCACATAGCATGTGCCTTAACTTCAGTTACCTTGCTCCCTTTTGTTTTCTACGGTGAAAACATTTTCAGCAGTCCTGGGGCCAATTTCGGTTGAGAAACATTACTTTCATTTAAAAGAAAAAGTAATCTTTGGGGATGCTTTGGAGATTTAATACAAATTAGAAAAGGTGTTGGCACTTCTCTCTTCAAAAAGGAAAAAGGTGAGGGCTAGCTGCTTTTCCACTATTTTAGGAAGAACATTCTTTTTAAAAGAAACTGGTAGAGGAAGCTATGTATGAATGTGTTTGAATATGTATGAATGTGTGAATGAAGAACAGAGTGACAATACTGATCAAAAATGGCTTAGGTAGAAAAATTTTAAATCTCAGAGCTGCCATACAATCCCTTTACCTTTAGAATACATTTACCATATAGTACCATGCGATTCATTTTTTACATGGGTAGATAGTGATAGGACAAGGGGGAATGGTTTTAAGCTAAAGGAGGAAAGATTCAGATTACATGTCAGGGGGAAACTTTTCTCTGAAAGGGTGCTGAGGTGCTGTGGTAGGGGGTTGGAACTTTGATCCTTGAAGTCCGTTCCAACCCAAGCCATTCTATGATCCTATAACCTTTCAGGATAAACTTACACTATGTTTTGTTGACAAATACATGCTTGCACTGTGCAGTTTATAAGACTGTGTGGTTATGATTTTAAAAAATCTACCTAACTGTTAAATCTTGCTCAGTTGGTTCTGTCTTTCTCAAAAAGACCACACAGGTGCTGTATTTAATTTCCTTCTCCATTCAGTCCCCACACTCTCTTCTTTTTGGGTTGGTTGTATCACTTCCAACTCTTTTATCCTCACGTGCTGCAGTAAGTTTTAATTCACAGTGCTTTTCATGATACTTCTAAATGCAACTTCTTGTCTTTAGAAAAGTTCTCAACCATCATTCTTAAATCCATTTCACTTTGTATTCATTCCTCTCTATTAAAATGTATATTTGGAGAAGGTACTTCTCATTTATCTTAAATAGAACAGTTATGTTTTTCTTCCTCTAAAGTCATTAAGACTTAGATCTTCCAGAGTGGTTTGTTGTATGTTAAGAAAATATAGTAAATAATGGTGTAAGACACCAGATGTAAGGTATGTGCACAAAACTCTAAGATGAAACTTCATCAGAGTCAAAGGTGTGGTGACGCTGCATGAACATATCAAAGAGGTACCAGAATGACTGCTGCATTACTCAAATCTTAAGAATTTTCCCCCACAGAAACCACTGTATCTTCCTCATCAGGAAACTCCAGTCATAAAAGAATGAATTATCTCAATGTTTTGGGTTTTTTTTTCTCATTTATTTCTATTACATACATTTTTAGCAAAGCAAGTCTAGGAAATCAATATCAAATATTTTCTCTTTTTGAGCTTCTCTTGCTGTTTGTGATTTTTTGCTGCAGTAAATCATCAGACTGACTGTGTGTGAGTTCTAATTTTGCTTTGGCTGAAAATAATTTCTAGTTATTTTACTGACTGCTACAATTATCCTTTCATTTCTTCACTGGTTTCTACAGAAATCTGCAATTAGTCATGCCACTCAAAGTAACCTTCATCTAATTCCATGGAATGCTCCCTTTGTCTTTTCCTTTACTTGGAACGTTGTTTTTCCTCCTAGATCTTAAAATTGAGTTTGTGAGTATTAACAAACAGTGCTAAGTGTTTTCGTAGAACTGTCAAAACAAATCTTAATGACATCAATTCCTACTTTGGGGTGTCCAAATTTTCTCTTCTGATTGTCAAGTTACAAGAATCAGTCAGTATGCATGGGTGAAATGCTGGTCCCCTACAAATGGATGGAAATGTTGGCGTTGGTTTAAACAGAAGTATGGTTTACCCTGTGATTTTTATGCATGGCTGTTAGGCATTGCAGTTATCAGAGTTAAGTAAGTTATACATCAGCAATGTACATATGACAGGATTCATCACCACTGAACTTAAAATGCAGTTTTTCTTCCCCTGTTCTGTTCACAAGAGTATTTTTAACACTTTTTGCTCACCTAAGAAATAAATTAATTATTTGTTAGCACATAGTGTTAGTCATCTTGTTTTACTTTCAGATTTTGTTGTAGGTTTCCTCTCAAACATGCAGCATGTAAATAACTTTCATTTCCTTTACTCTAACTCTAGTATGTATTCATTCTTGCTTATTTTTATGCAATGAAAAGTTTAGAAAAATAAGTAAGCTGTAGAATTTAGATTATATACAATATTATGCATACCATCATTTTTATTAAAATCTAAATATGGATACTGAGAAAGACCATAAGAAGAAAAGACATGCTTCTCTCAAAAAACAGAAAACTGACCTGAAAATTCTTAAAAGACCTCAAGAAGACCTTGATGTCTAAAGTTGAGCTTACAAGAAGATAAGGTATCTGCAAATCTGGAAGCAGACAGCCTATAATTAGAAATGCACTGATGACATAGCAAAAAGGTTAAGTGATCCTTGAGCAATATCCATAGATTTCTTCCAAGATTAAATTTAATTACAGTTATTCATACCACTGATTTCTTGCTGGAATTGTTTCTTCAAATATTAATGGAATTATTATTAATGGAATTATCATTTTTTCTTCCAACACTTTAAATTATTTTAAACTCTTTTGGGAAGGAAAGGAAAGGATCTGTGTCTTTGCTTTATGCAGAATAAGGACCTCTGCAGAAGTGATAATACAATGTTAGGAGTGGTTGTGTTGTAGTATCAGAGAGCCTCTATGAATGACCTTCATAAATGGCATAGCACCAACACAGTAAAATAAAATACAAGCAATGCAATAATGTTAATGAAAACATTTTTTCAGATTCCCTGTACTTCCATATCTCCAGGTGTCACATTACCACTTTCTCTTCCCTTGCCCTGCCACATTCTAAGGGCATATGTGGTAACCATCAATATCCATACAAGTGAAAATCATCCAGCAGATAGAGTTAGCTGTTTTGAGACGATCAATTTTTGTTACGTTAAATGAAGGCTAGGAGAATTTCCAATAACAATAGATATGGACGTTTGTTTTTCTTCAGGAATTAGCTGACTTACTGTTCTTAACAGCACAGATGAAAAAATACATCAATGTAGAAAAGTTGATTGCTCTGGTTCATAATTTTGAAAAGAAAGTAAAATAAATGGAAACAAATACTCCAACCTGTAAAGTACTTTAATAGTAATAACTATTGCTAATGATCTCTCTCTCTCTTAAAACGAAGTATATATTTGTGTGTATCACAGAGGGTGCCACTTGTTCAAATACTGAACTCCTACATAATTCTTATCTCCTAAATTTATCAAGTTCTTTCTTGGGGGCTTTTAAAAATAACAGTTCATACGGTCCAGTTGACGAGAAAAAGTAATTCTGTTCTGTCAAGATTTTTGTTCTTTGTCATTGTCTAGTATTGCAAGACTTTTTTTATATTATTAACAACTGTTACTTCTTATTTTTCCTTTTCCTCCTTTTTTCCCCTCTGCAAAATGATTACATTGGAATTTATGTGCTAAACCAAAAAGTGCTGCATTGAATTTTTCTCTGTTACAAAAATGGAAGTTCTCACTATGTGCTCTATGAGGTAACCATGTAATTAAACCTGGAATGGCAGAAGAATTTGTTCTAACTGTTTTGTATGAAATTTATTAGATAAAAGGTGTGCATCCTTTTTCTATTTCATATCAAAAGTTCTTTTTTGGGGTCGATGTGCCCATTCGAAAATGCTGGTCTCACAACTCATCAAATTTGTAAGACTTCAATTATTGTGCTCTTGTGATTCAAGGAAATGTCCCTTGGACTTTCTGGGTCCTAAGAGCATGGGTGTATTCACAAGACATACTTGTGGAGATGATTGAAATAATCCCTATAGACCCCTTGTGGGCGCTAGCTGTAGCAAAATACTCAGTCTTACTGGAACAGAATGTGGTGCCTTTATTTTCCTTGGTAGCTGGCAGTTAGAAATAGCTAAAGCACTGTCATTGCCTGATCTATTCCTCCCGTCATCATCTCCCTTGTGGGTTCTTAGTTTCACTGCCTTGCCTGTCTTCATCTTAATTTTCCATCCTCAGCTAAAAGTGGCTCTTAGCGTTTTTGCAGAATTTGCTGCATGTAAAAGAAATTAATGAAATACTGTAGTGATTTAAATTGCGTGCAGCACTTCTATGGCTTGGTGGAATAATTTAAAACCTACTCTCAGTATGTTTTGTAAATGACTGAGCTAATGACCAGTTCACCCCGTATCTGCTTCAAGGGACAGCCAGCATGCTGATCTTGGGGAAATTACATTTTCTGATTCAAATGCTACCCAGCCTTTATCTCAGCTCTGGTTTGGCCCTGCTGAACTCAGGAAGAGCTCCATTGCCAAGTGCTCAGTTGGTGGCTAATGGCGAAATAGACATTGAAGTCGCTGTACTCCTACTTTGCAAGAGAAAAATGAACACTACGTTTTTCATATATATCCAGTTCTACTTTGTCATGAAAAATAGCTCCATATGCCATAGCACATAACATACATGCTTGTATCATCTGTGTATCTTCCGTAGTATGTGGTTCATAATTAATAATACTCGAGGAGGTTGTATTAAACAAACTTTAATCAAAACTTCTCCAGAGAGTATCAAAAATGAAAATTTTGAAAGAAACCTAAGCTCAGATGTTCCAGGCTTTGGAAGACCTATATAACAAACATGCACAGTTGTCTAACATTAGAGAGTGATTTTAGCAGTGCACTGCATGTTAAGATGATTTGAGTAATATTTCTAAGCAATATAACCTATCCTCAGTCCCAGAACTCCTATCACTGTGATACGCAGCAATTTCATTACTGTGTTGCACTTTGGGAAAATTGATTATGAGTAAAACTTGCTGAGATTGACTTTATTTCTAGAGGATGTCAAGACAACCACTAAAGTAATTTATTGTGGTAAAATTCAACACCAGATCTCCTTTGAAAATAAGGAAATAAAGAATCTGACTGTTGACCGAAACAACATGCATAAATAATCATGAGCAGTTCCACCTCGTGTATTTATATTGGTCCCAGCTATGTATGTATTACAGGCATGCAGTATTTAATTTAAAATGCAGTTACAACAGCACTTACTACAGCAATTCTCCAAATTGACATAATGCCTCTTAACATTAGTACTAATTACATCTATGCTATGACTTCTGCCAGTGAGGATGCAGCAGGAGGCGGGAGCAGCACAAGCTGCTGGTGCCAACCTCACCCATGAGGTCTGCGAGTGGGCCAGCACCACATGGGGGAGAGCATTGCAAAGCTGCTTCTGGGAGCAGGGCTCGAGCAGGAGAGACTGTCATGCTACAGGCACAGCACCCAGAGCGCTCATCTCACATAGGCTGAAACAAATAGGCTGAGAATGTGGGCTGCTGAGATGAAATCTGCAGTGAAGCTAGCTGCTCCTCTGTCAGTACCTTTAATGCATTTTTGCTGCTTTTGAAACCCAAGTAATGTCTTCTCCCTATTCTTCTTGCAGTTGTGCCCTGGAGACTCAAGGGCACGACCTTGTAAGGTGACAAGTTTGGGACGCTGGCAGAGGAGGCTGCTCTGTGTGTAACTGTTAGGGTTTTGATGCCTTAGGCCAGGTATGACGAGAAAGAAAAAAATCCAAATGAAAGGAGGGGGTGTGAGAAGAATGCCTGGCATGTGTGTAAAGTAATACAAGTAACACAAGGAGGAAAATATGTAATTTTTGAATGAATTGTTGTCTGAAAGAGGCAAATTCATGCAAGTTATTTCCCCGAAGGTAACAACTGACATCCTCATTTTTTTTCTACTAAGTGCGTGGGTAAAATACAACTCCAAAGTTCAGTTTTACCATTATTCAAGTGCCTAGTGACTTCATGTGTCATCCTTTTGATAAGCTTTATCAAAAGAATCAGCATAATTGCATGATATATCTATGTCTCTGTGAACAATTCACAGTGATTGAATCAGGAAATTATATCTTGTTTAGGGATATTAGGTATTCCATTACTGCTGCTTTCAGTCTGTAGCATTAGTAGGACTCATTTCTTTCCTTCTTTTCTCCCCTTTAGCCCTAAGCAACAGGCAAAAATGGCAGAGTACTGCAGATTAATATTTGGAGATGCATTGCTTATGGATCCATTGGAGAAATACCCGGTAATATGGTTTGGTATTTATAAGATCACAGATATCTTGTGAATTTCTATTTTGTTCAGTCCAATGTCATTCTTTATACGCAGCCTTCCAAGACAGAGTCTAAAGGAGGGCTTAAAACAATTTGTAATGTTGGTGACTTAGTCATATCATTTCTGATGCAAAAGTTGTTTTGATACATTGAATTGTAATTCTCTAATTGCAATTGATTCTTATAGCCACTGATTTATAATGTTTGCTTTCACATTTGAACTTATTGAAGTTATTGCTATAGACATTTCATAAGGTATTTTTCTTCTCTTATTTGCCCTCCATAGCCCTGTTTCACTTAATGAAGGTTAAATGTTGTTCAAGAGGTAGATTTTACCAGGGTTCATATGGGTTACAAAATTATGCACCATGTAGGCCTTAAGAAATTACTGTAAGCTTGTTTCTTGTTTTGTTGTAAAAAATTTCTCTTTCTTTTCTGAAAGCTTGAACCTGGGGTCCCTCTTCCAAGCCCTATGGATTTAATGTACAAAATTCTGGTGAAAAATAAAAAGAAGTCACATAAGTCTGCAGATGGAAGTGCCAAGAAGAAGCTCTCAGAGCAAGCTTCCAACACGTGCAGTGATACATCTAGTATGTTTGAGCCTTCGTCCCCAGGAGCAGGTATGAATGGAATCTACAAATATGCTTCTCACTAAAACACAAATACTTAATTACAGCTGTGTTTTTCAAGCCATTAACATTGCTCTAGTAGAGTAAAGGTACACTAGTACAGGTTTTGCTCAACAGGAAACAATGCCAAGTGTCATTACTCAGGTCTCAAGGGTGAGGGATCACTTATAGAGTGACCAAAAAATCAGTGAAGTACACTGACATTTACCTGGACTATTTAAGACATAGAACAAGCTACTAACTCCATATACCAACTATAATTTAATGCATATATACTAATAATGCTTAGGGTATCTGCAGGGGACCACTGTGAGCATTAGTATACAAAAAAATATGGTAAGATCTGCTCTGAAGAGCTTAAAGTCTAACTAGAACAGAAAAATAAAAGTGCAGGGAAAAAAGATTTGCGCTACATGATGGGAACGGATCATCAGCAGGACAAGCAATAAAATGTGTGTATCCCGATTCCCAACCTAGTGTCTGTTCCCAGGACCACAATTTATCCTTCTTCATAGGACTGAAATTGTGAACTGCTAAAAGCATAGATGTTTATGCCCTAATAGTGGAATACTTTAAGTGTGGATTGAAATCTCTTCTAGAATATATACTTCTTGTCATTTGCTGTCAATTTTTTTACTCTCTTGCTTATAATTTTTTTCAAATTCTGATTAATCGAGCTGAAAGTCTTCATGCTGGCAGTTTGCCTCAAGCTCAATTAAAAACAAAACAACAATAACAATCCTGCTGTATTTGTGGATAACGTTGTTTATCCTATTAAAAGCAAAGACAGAATAAGTTTTCAGCCATTGTATTAAGAAACTTTCAAAAGGCCATGGTTTGGATTAGAGCTTAGATTTCAGAAAAAGATTCATCACGGTGTCAGGAATGATTTACTTCTGTTTTCATGATTTGATTTAGACAAATCACAAGCAGCAGAAAAATTAGCGAGCATATGCCAACCTCTTTCTTCCCAAAACCTGAGGGGAACTGGTTTGTTCTATGTTTTTTTTCTCTATCCGATCTGCATAGAAGGTAACAGCTTGGTACTTCAGGAGCCTTCCAGTGAGTTTTTATAGGAAAAGACTCAGGCTGTGAATCTTGGGTATTGATGGTTAGGGAAGGACAGGGGAATAAGTCCTATAGCAGAGTCTGTAATTTTAAACATCAGTTGTGAATATTATGTCTGTACTACCTGTGTAACAAATGATATTCTGTATAGATTTCAAAGTTGAACACCTAGAAAATGCAAGAACTGAGATGGCAAAATTAATGTGGTCACTTGATTCATCTGTGAATGTGCAAATGTATACTTGTAATCTGTGACACTAATTGTTTCTCCTTTAGGACCTATGCCTCTTTTGGAGAATGACAATAAGTCAATATTTTTTCACTCTTCTGTCATTCATACAGTATTCCAGATCTAGCATCTTGACCTTTCAGTGTATTTCTGTGGGGATGTCCATGCTGCATATGAGTACTTGACAAACAACAGTGAATTTATATTAACAATACCTGTGGAGAGTGAGATAGTATTAATCTAATTTTATCTCAGAACAGCAGTCTGAGAGGGCTTAAAAACAGTTCAGAGGCAATTGACAAGGAACGTCCAGGATTTGCTTTTTAAGACTATGCTAAATTTAGAAGTATTCAGAGTGCAGAGATTTCTGGAGATCTCAGCTACAACTATGAGCACTGAGCATTTCTGTAGATTATAGAATCATAAAGTCTTTTCAGTTGGAAGGAACCTTTACAGGTCATCTCGTCCAGCTCCCCTGCAGTGAATGGGGACATCTGCAGCTAGATCAGGTTGTTCGCAGCCCTGTCCAGCCTAACCTTCCCATCCTCTATTCAGTATTATAGTGTCAACTTCTTCTACTCATCAGCTAGGATTCAGCTTTCTTTGGCTGCTTATTGTGTTGTCCACTGAGCACTCTTACTCCTCCACTTCTCTGCCCCACTTACTAGGGAACGTATTAGCATTACTGATGATTTGCAGGGGAAAGTTGTGCTGATTTGGCTTTCATGAGATTTTAAATGATTTTTTTCACAGCAGTACGAATAATACATTTGTATTCATATGTCAGTTAATAGCAAACTTCTCTGTGCCTCACAGTGTTTGAGCTTAGGTTTAATTCAAGCCCAAATAAGTCAGTTTTGTGATAAGTTTATAAAACATACTGTATGAAAGCTCAGTGATGGTGAAATGGTACCAGTGGTTAAAAAACAATTCTAAAACAGGAGTTTTGCAGAATGGTTCACAAATTGTTCAAGACAATTGTAAAAACTAACTTCAGTAGGGTGTAACATCAGTAAGTGGAAAAAGCTTACATCCCTAAAGCTGTCCCCATACATACAGCAATGCTGGCAAAGCAGACAACGAATTTCTGAGATAACACTTGTGTAAGTCTCATTTTGGTAAATGAGAATCTTAGACCTGGTTGCATAAAGAAGCAAGCAGGTGAAATTTTCAAATAAGTTTAAGTTGTTAGATCACACTGCTAAAAGAAAGTGGCAGTTCCACTGGATGTGTCTGTGTGTTGTAGGCCTTTGCTTCAGGAAACTAAACTTGTTAATTGAATAGTATTTACATTTTGGAGCAAATTGGTGATCTCCCAGTAACAGGATCAAATTTTCATCCAAGTAGTGCTTGCTGTAAGGAGGTCACAGGAAGATAAAGAGAAAATAGAATCATCTCCCTGGTTTCTGTGTGACTAACTGGAAAACTGAGTAAGAAGTTTAATACTTAGTTTTCATAAATATTTCGATAGCTTGATAAATGCATTGCTGCCACAAGCCATTGAGGCAGTGGCCCATTGCTATATAGTAAAATGTTCTGGCATCTGAGTAAAGTTTACTTTTCCTTTTCAAAAATGGTTAATGCTTATGTACAGCTTTTGCAAATAATGAGAGGTGATTTCCTCCACAAGATGTTGGTAGCTGCCTGAACATTGTAAATCCAATTCACGGAGTTATCAAGCAGCATCAGCAAGTATCACATTTACAATCCATTTTGACTGTTCTTTTAAAGGGCCCTGACGAAGTAAATTACCAAATTCTCCTGAATTTTCCAAGCAACACATCACATTTTATTAGTTTCTCAATATCTGTCACATTCGGCTGTCAAATTGCTGAGTCGTGGTGGGAATAGATATTCTTTAGTGCTTTGATTCCACTACCCTCAGTAACAAGGATTTGGCTTGTCATTCCTAGCTCTCCTCTCTTGATCATCTTCTATTCAGTATTACAGTGTTGACCTCATCTATTCATCAGCAGGGATTCAGCCTCCTTTGGCTGCTTGTTGCTTTGTCCACTGAGTGCTCTTATGCCTTCACAACTCTGCCCCACTTAGTAGTGAAAACATCCTTGAAACTAGTACTGTTACTCCATTGAGAAGTTTGCTGTGTGGTTCTTGGAGCTATTGAAAGTCACTGGGCTTCGTGTGTGATAGGAGTATGATATTTTTATTTTCTAATATTCTTCTGTCTGCCCTTGTCCACAGGCTGGCTCTTGTCTTATACTTGGACAGCAAGCTTTTGCAGCAGGAGCTCTGCCTGTATTTGTGTTACACTTAGCATAGAGATGTCCTGTGCTGCTGTTTGGAATCCCATCTAGTTGTCCCCTTTGCACACGCGCACACACGCACACACACACACGTACTGGGTCATACTGCATATGCCAGCACACGTACTTTTATGACTACAAGTGGTGGCATGGAAGTAATCCCTCCAACAGTGTGGGAGAGTAAGCATAGAGGCATCTGTAGCACAGATATCTTCTCTGCAAGCCTGACCCAGGCTTGCTCAGAGTTTGTGTCCCAGCAGTGTAACAGCAAAAAGAAGCTTCAGTCTGAGCACAGAGCCATGCATGTGAGGGAAAGCCAACGTGGACATAGCCATAGGTTCAAAAACTCCTAGTTATTCTGTGCTTGCAATCCTGTATATTATTTGTGCTGGTTTTGCAGTCTGATGAATAACTTGAAAATGAGATCTGATCTCCTTGGGAGTTTTCCTGTTAAATATTTTTTAATAAAAGAATACTGTGTTGCATACTTCCCTCCCTGGACACTTCCAGCAAGAACAAGCTGGTATCTCAGCAGTTGCAACTTGGCTGAAATCTGCCCATGTCCCCCTTGCAGACTATGGGAAGTATTATTTTGCCAGTCCAGATGAATTCATTGAGAGCTTCCCACCCAAAGATTGTCCCTGTAAATCCTGTGAGAACATGGCTGGCTCTTTGCAGTACACTGAGGTTCCCTGAGCCATCCCTTGAGCCTGTTGAGCAATCATGTTATTTTCTTCAATGAAATGTTCAGGAAGAAATGTGTTCATGAATAAAAGCATGACATTTCAACATCTGCATCTGCAGCCTGGGTAGTCATCATTTCATTGTGAAAGGCACACTCATTATTTAAATCGTATGTGATGTACGTGGCCAGAAAGGGCCCCCTAGGCATGATTCAAGGCCTCTTGGAACAGAGAGGAATTTCTGGATTCAGTGGGCTTTGGATTAGACCCTGTGATGACAGTAGAAACTGAAATACCATTCTCTGGAGAGTTTGGGAATGCTGCACAGTGGTTAAGATTTTTGTGCTGCCGAAATAATTGCCACTGCTGAAGAAAGCTGAAGGGTTTGTGGAATGAAACCTTTAAAGAAGTGTTGTCGATCTCAAAGGTGTGGACAGGTGACTGCAGTAGAAGTTAAACCTGCTTTTCCAGAGTATTCTAAAGGTACACGGTGTATACCTTGTGACTGCCAAATGCACAGAAGGAGTTACCTAAGAGAAAGATGGGTTGATTTCCAATGCAACCAAATCAAAACATTGGGGAGGGAAGAATATTCATTAACTAAAAATAATGAATCTGTGTCTTACCTATAGGAATTTGTTAGTACATTGCAATTGGGAACAAGTCTTAAAATATGTTTCATTTGCTCCTATTTACTCTATCAGAGTGCTTTCAGGGGAAGGATGATCTTTATGCATCTTCATCACATTACTCGATTTGCACTGCCCTCAGCCGGTACAGCTGAGCAATGAGTCCAAGCAGTCAGACGCACCAATGGCGTATCAGTGGAGGGAAGTGTGAGCAGACTCCTGCCAGCTGTGCTACCTGGGTGCACACAACTGTGATATCTTCAGAACAGATGCATTTCTCTGAGCAGCCCTTATTACCACAGCACATGTGAATGTCAGTTTTTATGCATGATTTCTTCACCCTGTGAATGCTGTGATGTGTGTGCTTCTCCTGGGGGGCAAAAGCAGTCACTGAAGGTCACGCAGGGATCCTGTAGCAGAGAAATCCTAAACCACAGAGCTGTGACCCAAGCATGGGAACAGCTCGTCAAAGTAGTTTGTAATATTATACCTGCACACTGTGCACATAATGCACACACTGTGAAGCTCTTTTTTTGGTGCTGATACCTGCCCTGTGATTTCCAAATAGTAAGAGTCCAGCAGCTGAAAAGCAAGAATCTTTGATTAGACAGTAGGAACTTACCAATTATAAGGATGGATGAATCCCTCTAGACAGTTTGTTTGATTTGTGCTGTGACAAAAAGCACATGTATAATGTCTTCTCTTTTAAGCAGTGTACATCTTTCACAGATTTATCCCTAATATTTATAGCTATTGCTTCAGCCAGTAATTGTCTTCTGCTAAAAACATTTCAGGAGAAGCAGAGATTGAGAGCGATGATGATGATGACTACGATGATGATTGTAAAAAGTCGTCGATGGATGAAGTAAGGGCATAGATTTGTTTTATGGTGGTGGATCGATTCCAGCATTCTGGGTTGGCTGTGTTACCAGGAGTGGGACTGCCATCTAGTGGGAAAAGGAAGGCAGAGCATCGGCAATCACTTACTTTCTGAAGTTGGTTGTCAATGGGTTTGGAACCATATCTTTATTTTGTTTATTAATATTTCAATTTAGTGAAAGATAAAATTTGATAACACTACAGATGATCTGAGGCAACTGTTTGTGGTGTATTTGGTACCACTGGAAATAAAATTGGATGTTGAAAATGCAGAGCTATGTTTTTTATTTATTCAGTAGTACAGATAAGCGTGGTTAGCATTGCGTGTGTATCACCATGCATATGTAAAGGTAGTGCAGTTCTTTTCCTGGGAGCCATGTAGAAAGAAATAATATAATGGCATTTTAATTAAACGTTTACATTGTGTAACATCTTTCCTTTCTTAGTATGTGAAGCTCCCATGTGAGGCATTGAGTTCACTAAGACAGGATTACACAGAATCACACAGAATGGTGAAAGATGATTCTTTCATGGTTGATAGAAAACTGGACTTTGGTGTTTTTGACCCTTGATGGCCATCATGGATTTTGACCAGCCAAAATGTCAGCATTTTCCCATCTCTGTCCTTAGGGTACTGCTGGAAGTGAGGCTATGGCCACAGAAGAGATGTCTAACCTGGTGAACTACATTCAGCCTGTGAAATTTGAATCATTTGAGGTATCAAAAAGTAAGTAAGTTAAGCATAAGTGATGTCCTTTACTGAAAATTATCTAGCAAGTGTTCAGAAGAAAGGTCTGGAGAAATGCTTGCTTGGATTCTTCTCAATTAAATACATGGGCCCTTGGTGTCCAACCAGATAAATCCATGTTTATTTTGAAACATGCATTAGTGTAAGTATTGGGCTTTGTCTACTCTGCTGCCACTTCAAAAACAGTTTACCAAATATTTGATCAGGTTGTTTTTGTTATCCATAGCGGAAGAATAACTTAGTGAGTTTGAGAAAATTGATCATAAATATTCCTTCAGATTGAGCAAATGCTTAATGTTTTTTTCTGTGCTACTTTTATGGAGGATTCAGTGTAAGCAGAGAGTGTGCACTTCCTCGTATACAAATTCACTCTTCTCTGCCTCTGTGTATTGTATAGAAAAAGCCATAACTTCATCCTCTGCTGGCATTTACAGAAAATGCCTTGCCAGGAATGCAGTCTGTGGCATCCTCAGTAAACAGTGCAGCATCTTTTCCTTTCTTGGTGCAAAACCCCCTACTGTTTGCCTGCCCTTTTTCACTTTGTTTTGACAGATTGCAATATGCCTTCTGAGCTTTTTAGTTCAAGAAGCATATAGCATTTTAATTTGTTATGGATTTGTGGAGGCCTTAGCAGAGGACATGTAATTGATGCTGAAGTCCATATCTGCACATACAATTTCACATTTACTCATTTTGAATACAAAGCATAGCAGTAGTCATCTAGCTGCTCACGTATATTTATGTATAAACACATACATATAAGCGTTCACAAAATCATGTGGAGTTGTGCTTGTTCCCTACAGTAGCATTCCTTGGATGTTTATAATATCCATTAGCTCTAATGAGAGTTATGAGTACACAGTGGGAAGGAGATATTCCTACTGGAAAGGAAGCCATGTGAATCCTAGCAGGAGAAGTTCATGCTGCTGTTAGAAAATTCTCTTTAGAGAATGTAGATTTCTTCTATTCCCATGCCTGTGCCTTTCCAAGTTTTGTCTTTTCTGAAGAACTGCTCATATCCAGATTTTTTACATTGTCTTCCTTGTTTTTGTGAACTCATTATGTTAAGTGATTAATATTTCAGCTGTTTGTATTAAAGAAAAAAAAAAAAATCATAGTGTGCAAATACTGCTAGGTGTTTAAAGCAGTGGCCACTTGAACTATGGGTTCTGGTCTTAGTCCTGGCCTGAAATCTCAGCTGAATCTTTGTTAAGTTCTGTGAAGGTAAGCTAAATAAGGAAAGAGTTAAAATTGTTTTTTATTTTGCTGCCTATTGAATTTTTCCCAGGTTGTATTTTTGTTCATCTGCTTCTTGTCTTTTATAAAGTTTCATCTTTTCAGCAATAAGAAATTTTTCTAATTTTGAATCATCTAATTCAGAATTTGTTTTGATCTGTGATCCTCACCTCTGTTGTGGTAACAGCATCTCGCTGTTGCTGCCATTTATACATTGTAGGGAGTGCATTTTTGGTCTCGCATTCAGATTGATAACAAAAATATTGAATACAACTAGATCTGTAACAGTTCCCTAATGGCCCTTACTAGGTGTATTCCCTCTCTCTGACAGCTAATAATTGCTACTGTTTCAGGATATTATTTCAAATTGGTAGGAGTTTTTCAGTTAGTTTATCCATTCTATCGTGAATTCCTCCCGATAAACTAACAAGTTAATGTATAATGAGGGAGAAATGCCTCTCCTGGGCAGTTTTTTCTTCAAAGGACAGGTTTCTTAGACCTTTCCAGTTACTGTAGGGGAATAAGTTTTTGTATTTTGTTTAGGAATTTGCTTAAGCTCTGAACATTTAGTGACATTTGCCAGCTACTGGTTCTGGTTTCCTGCAGATTCTACTTTAAGATAAATACTGAGAAATACTGCATACTACTACTATTACCAAAAAAAAAATAAAAAAATAGCACTTGTATTCTAAGTAGAATAAAAGATATGCTCTTTATCTTTCCTTGAACACGTTTTTCATGCCTTATGTAGCAGTCCTACATTGGTTGAATAACTGTGGAGATAGAACACATTTAGTCACTGTTTCCTGATAGGACATTAGTTAAGTAGCTACTGAAGCAATGAGATGAAGAAGTAGAATAGCATTGCAAACAAAAAATCACCGTTGTATTTCAGTGTCTCTTTATGAGATTTCATTTGAAAATTGAAATGAAATGAGATTTCTTTTTTTTTTCCTTTTTTTTCCTTTTTTTTTTTTTTGTCTGGTTGCCATCAGCTAAAATGTTTTTCTCAGGTGATACAAGCAAAGTGTTTGTTAGGAGCTGCAGGAGAGCTTCCCTTCGTGGTATGCTCACAGGAATCAGTGATCATTCCTAAATGATTCATAAGAAACTCAGCTTAATTTTAAGAAAGTAAGCCTCAGAACATTCAGGGACATGAAAACTTAGTCATCAGCAGCACAGTGACCTGTTCTTACACAGGTGATAGTCTGCATTAGCACTGTATGTGCACATTGCACACAACATCCTGTTAGTGAGGAGGGGTGGAAGAAGAAGAATCTCAGTGCTATAAGGTGCTTTGATGGGAGTGAGCTATCTGGAACTGAATTTGGGAGAAAGAGAAGATCCTGCTTATTGGAAAGGAAAATGACTGGTAAGAGAGTAGCCTCTAAGGAATGGTAGGAATCTTCTACCATTTGGAGATACAGCTATAAATAATGGAAGTAGCATGCTAGTTGCTAATTAGAAGTAGGGGCCACTACAGAGTATAGGTTCCAGCTCCCCTAGAGATAGAGAATAATTTTTGAATCAGCACAATCATCCTCTGGCTCTTCAACATACAACAAGAATAGCTGCAGCCATCGAGTTTGCAGATCAGTATCTGGCAGTACATTTTCTTCTCACCTTGGCCCAGACATTCTAGCTCCTTTTTTCTTTGGAGCCACTGCTTCCTTTTTGGCTTCCTATAATGGAAATGTCCACCTGTTTCTCATCTCCTTTTCTCTGCAATACAAGTGCTTTTGTTCAGTTTTGTCAGTCTTCTGCAGCTTCGCGGTTTGACTTCAAGGAGCTGGCCATGCTGGCCTTCGGGCCATCCCTGGATTACTGTAACAATTTCTTCAAGAATTGCATAGGGCAAGCATTTTCTCCAATGTTTTCTTTCAATAGGGTGGTTAGGGTAGAGAGTTCGTGTTCTACTAATGGACTGTTTATCTCATTTTTAAGGTGAGCAGTGCTGAGATATTTAATGGCTGTTATCTTTCATGCTGTTAGCCATTCTGTACAGTCTGCAGAGCTGATTGTGATGAAATGGGAAGCTGTTATGTTACAGGAATCTCTACCTTCTGTATAAAATTTAAAAGAAAAAGTACTGAAGGTTGAAGGGCCTTGACTTTGGCTCTGGTACATGTCACATGGTACTTTGAAAGGCTGTGCAAACATTAGGCAAAGTGAGTAACGTGATACACAAATGAATGTTCAGTCCCACTGAGTTACATGCTTAGCAGGGGCAATACAATCAGTTCATGTCAGAAAGTTTGACCAAATTAAAGGTTATGGATGCTCCAGAAGAGTCCATCATTAGGTCTAAAGACCTGCTGTGACACAGGAGTGTGCCTTCAGTCATGATTAGATAGCAGTGTTTCTGTGATTGTTTGAGACAGATGTGAGTTTCCCCTGACATTGTGACGGTATCAAGAAGCCCTTTAGGCACAAGTTTAATCTGATATGGACATTAGCTATCAGAACTTGTAATTGGCTCGGAGCCATTATTATATCTGCCTGCAAAGAGTCTAGACATCTGGCAGGGTTTTGTTCCCCACAAAATTTGCCATAATACCTTTGTCTCTTGTGTGAGCTTTGGGCAGTACCTGTCTAATATGTGAACATGGTATTGTGCAAGCAAATGTGAGAGATCTCTAACATGCACTGACTTTCTTTTACCAGCAACTAGTACAGTGGATATCTCAGGCAGTACAATTGCCCTTCATTTGTGCAATGCTAGTGTGAGTTTGGATGGTGCCTTTGAGTGTATGCAGAAAGAGCTTACAGCGGTTCACAAATGACTGCATATATAAATTCTTTGAGATTAAGGTGAAGTGCGCTAGCGAGCAGTTGGTTAGAGGACTGAAACTAAACTAGTTCATATATTGCATATGATTTCATGCTCTAATATGTCACTGTTTTTCTCCCTCCTTTAAAACTGCAGAACGCAACAAAAGTTTTGAAATGTCTTCCTTCGTGGAAACCAAAGGGCTTGAACAACTTACCAAGTCTCCTGTGGAATTCGTGGAGTATCCTTGACTTTCAGAAAGCTACTTTCCTAGGTTTTCTATATCTGAGATCTATTACAGGGCTTTATTGAAATTTGAAGACGTGAGCTGGAAAAAATTTGGAAACCAAATGAGATTTGTAGACTTAACTGTCTTCATAGATGATTTAATTGGGCTGGACTGATGAGCTAATTTAAAAGCTGGCAAGAGTCCTTGTACTATGGGTTAGGACTGCAGGGAATAGGCTCAAACTGTATAATGAAGACCTATTATTTTGTATTTTTTTTGGATAAATTTATCATCTAATGTGAAGTGGTCTGAATTACAGTAAGCAAACTGGCAAAATGTGGCTGACTTGCTTTTTGTAAAGTCATGCAAGAGAGTTTTCTTTCCCATCTAGTTCCAAGAGCACTGACCTTATTGCCACCCAATTCTATTTTTCTATTTAGTTTACTTTTTCTCTTGTAGCTTTTAAAGAAAAGCTAAGGAGGAATCTGTTTAAACCTTACGATGCTTCTCAATGTCTCATCCTGGCTGCAGTTAAGAAAAAAATGACCAAGATAAAATAGTGCCTTAAAGAAGATTAATGGAAAGCAATTTCCACAGATAACCTGCAGCATGTTCTCATCTCTGAGATTTGTAGACTGAACTATAAGAAGTGCAAAGTCATCATTTCTGTCTTTATGTAGAGGCCAATTCTAATGCTCATTTCAAAAGAGCAAACACTTGTACTTTTTAACTGAGAACCCCTTTCCCTGCCAGAGTAAGATTCACTGTTTACTGCTAAAAATGCAATCTTAGGAAAATTCTGAATTAGGAACTATAATTATAAATGGAATTTTATGAATGCAATCTTTCTTAAGCATATACCTGTGCTACTTCTTTGTTTATTCTGAGTATTTTGTCACCTTTAATTACCCCATTAATTTATATAATCTACAAAAATGTGGATCTCTGCTATTACGGTTGCGGAAATCCAATTAGGAACCTAATGCCTTCTGTAAAGACCATTTGCATTTAAGTATTGCAGTTATGTGACCTCTCTGCAAAGTCATTTTTGATACATGTACAAAATCTTAACTGCCCATCATTTAGATACAACAAAATGCAGCTAAGCCGAATTTACCCAAAAGGAACACGTGTAGATTCTTCAAACTACATGCCACAAGTCTTTTGGAATGCTGGCTGCCAAATGGTGGCTCTCAATTTCCAAACAGTAGGTAAGTTGTGCTGGTCTCTTGATTTTGTAATCTGTACTTTTCTACTTCTTGATACAGTTCATGACTGGTAGGTAAGAAAGGCTTTATGCATCAGAAGAGTCCAGTGGTTGAACTACAGGGCTGTAAATTTATGTTTTTAATGCAGTTTATCTTTTAACTGGGAATAGTTGTAATTAATGTTCTGTAGCTAGTGTAGTATTTATACATATTGGCCTCCATATTGTCATCATTTCTAAGTGGCTACCATTAAGCAACATTTGGGAGTTAGCTGTGATTTTTATCCAGTCTTGCAAAAAATCTCAGTACATCAGGACATAAGGGATGTATGCAAAAAAAAAAGTGGAAAGAAAATTCCACTTTAGAAGTAAGAAATTAAGAAACAAAGACATTTGGGCCCCTATATGCACAAGTCACTTTTGAAATAGGTGTGGCGCCTTCAAAGATTGTATTTGTTCTGAGAAATATGAATATTTCCAGATACTGGATCCCAGGATATATCCTGTCCATGGTATCATGTTATCATTCCCTTTTTCATTTCCAGTAGAGCCCATGTACATGCTACCACTCCATGGAATTACACATGGTCTGGAAGTCCACAGAGTAATGAAAACTCCTCTGAGCAGATTTCAACTAAGTATCAGGCTCCTGCTGTCTGTTGTTAAAAGGGGTTTGAGATATTAAATACTCTGCTGGCATGGATACAACAGTGCAGTCAGTACAACGCTAAAGTACTCAGTACCTAATTAACACTCCTTTTCAAATTTAAAAGTTATCTTTTGAGTAGTCTCTGAAAGGTGCCTTGTGGATGTGATTCCCCTATGGAAAGAATCCAAGAGGGTGGATGCAGTCACATCTGAAAGTTCTTTTAATAGATATAGCAGCATAAATAGCTTTTGTAGTTGTTGTACTTGTTGTAGTTCATTTGACTAGAATAAATAGTACTATTTTATTGCTTTTTCTAAATCGTTATCTATCCAGAAAATAATTCTCATCAATATTTATAATACCTAGATTTGTCTATGCAAATAAATATGGGAATGTATGAGTACAATGGCAAAAGTGGATACAGGTTAAAGCCAGAATTCATGAGAAGACCAGACAAACACTTTGATCCATTTACTGAAAGTATTGTGGATGGAATTGTAGCTAACACCTTATCTGTGAAGGTATGTACATGCAGTGGTGAAAATACTCTCATAACAATGTCAGAGCATGGATAAATTTCTGTTGTGCAGAGACCTAGCAAATAGCCACATTAATTCAAGACAGTACAATTCATTTCATTTCATGGAGTGATGTTTAAGTTTTAAATGGCAGATAATGCTCTGCCTCATATTTTGTTGTAGTTTAAATAAGTGTCTTTTTATGGTATATATATATTTGGGGGGGGGGGGTAGAAATATTTGCATAATTGATGAATTTAAGAGTAGTTTGTGTTTTTATTTATAAATGGCTGAATTTAAAATGCTGTGTTACAAAGCGGTCACTTGCAGTGGAATGGTTAGAACAGTACACTGGTATAAATAAATTTCTGGTTCCCTTTAAGTTCTCCAGCAATAATCTGGAACCATAAATGTCAGCTGCAAGTCATTGCCAACTTGCTTTCAGTGGTTCCTATTTTAAGGACATCTAATGAAGTTTAAGGACTGCCAGGAATCTACAAATTGAAAACTCCTATGAATGTTTGTAGGGATAGATTGCATTGGCTATGACACAAATTTATACTGAGTATAACTCTAGTTATGAAAACATAAACTTTCTGAAATCCTGTTCTGCTTTTAATGGACTTCCCATTAGACCAGTGTGTGTATTATAGAATCCACCTGCAAAATATCCTGTTTTCATTGAGGAAAAACAAGTATTTCCTCTCAAGCTGCAGACATCAGTGTAACAGATCAGTGCTCAGAGGGCTATGAATAAAGCAGTAACCTGCCGACATGCATGGTAAAAAAGGAAAAAAGACAACTCTGGAAATGACCTCCCATGGTGACCTGTAGTCATGGAAGCTTTCAGTTCCCCTTGTGGGTTTAGAGGCTCATTCTTCTGCCAGTTTACTAAATAGAGGTGGAAGTCATTTGACAGTTATTGAGAAATGCAGTGTTTTTAACAGGAATGAGGATCCAGGAATCATGAGAGCTGTCAGAGGCAGCCACTTCTGCCTGCTCAGAGTAGGCTCTACTAGGTGTGCCATAAAGGCAGTGTCAACACTGATCCACTTGAGAACAGAATTAGACTTGTTTTAGGTAAAGACAAATTTCTTATGTTACAGAGGCAATGCTGTAAATGCCTCTTTAATTTTCTGAATTAATTGCAGAGCTTTCTTAAACTTTTTAAAGATGAGAGTTGAGTTTCCTGTTAAATTAAGAACTAGAAAAGCCCACTATTTTACAATTGTCTTGTGTTCAAAGTCCTCACCCTCTATGAAGAGCCTTTATTAAAATATCTATTTTAGCCTTTTTTTTTCCTCCCAGTAAGAATCATATATAGTTACTCTACTGCATATACCTCTTTCCTTCCAGCACTGTGTTTTAAACCTGTTGTTGAAACTGGTTAAAAATTAAAGGTCTCAAAAATACTGTGCATAGAGACAATAAGATTGGGGAATGAGATCCAAATGACTATTCTTGCTAAGGGAAGGGCAGTAGCATGATCTCAACCACATTATTGCTCACAGGGGAATTCAGGGTCACAGGTCCACAGGAAATCAGACCTCATAAGCTGTTTTTCTGTGCCTGCAGTATTAAACAGTGTTTTTATTTACTTATTGTTTTAGATGTTTGTTTTTTTTTGTTTTGCTCTTTCCTTGTTTTGTTTTGTTTTTCTTTGAAAACACATATTATCTGATAAACAATGAGGATTATCCACCTCCATCTTAGCCACTTTCTTAGTTCAACAATCTCTAGTGACATCCGCTTTGTTTTGATCTTAGATTATTTCAGGTCAGTTTCTTTCCGATAAAAAAGTTGGTACCTATGTAGAAGTTGACATGTTTGGCCTGCCTGTGGATACAAGAAGAAAAGCTTTAAAGACCAAGACCTCACAAGGCAATGCAGTTAATCCTGTCTGGGAGGAGGAAACTATAGTGTTTAAGAAGGTTGGTGTAACATTTGCTTCTTAAGTCAGCATTGAGTGTGTTTAATCACTGCCCAGTTGGCTAATTCTGTGTTCTACGGATTTCATTTGTTAAAAAAGATAAAGAGATTTTTAACAGCTACTTCTCCAACTGTTTGTTATTAACTATTTCTGGTATAATTTTGCCATAATTTTAGTCATGCCAAGCCCATAATGAAATAAATCAATTTCAAGTCACCTCAGTTGTTTGCCTAGAATACAGCTAGAAATAGCAAATATGTCAGTGGACTCATCTACATGGGATGATGCAGTGCTGTCATATAAATGAGCAAGTGCAGATTCTTGAAGCAGTTTAGCTGAATTTCCACGGTGTTTTGCCTCAGCTGAACAGCAGATCCTGTTAACCTGCAAGCAAGGTGATGTGAGTACAGCTGTAAACTATCTGGCGGTCCAGACTAGCTTGTTCAAAAAGCTGAAAACACTGAGCATGTTTTAGGACTATACAACATGGATGTCTTACTGTGCTTCACAATATACCTACAGCAAGTTTTCTAGCAGGAACTATACTGTCATCTGGATTGTATTTATTGGTTAGTTGGGTCCTGAGTCCAGGTATCTGAAAAAAAAGGTGATTTAATTTTTCTTGGCAAATGTATGGCACACAGAGATGTTTTTACAATTGGTCCTTGCAGCCCTGCTTTCTTGGGAGTACAGCCCTTTTCCCAGAATATTTTGCCTTCTGAATAACTTTCCTTTGGCAGCCTGCCAGAGCTTAAGTTTGGAAACATCACTAGGATTTTTCTTCTATAATGAACTTCTAATTAATGTGCTTCATTTCTCTGTTTAGTTACAATCATGCCCTGACTGCCTCTCTGCTCTGAGAAGCATAGATTAGTACTTTTAGTAGCGTTGAAAATAAATTGTAGAGATTCTTAGTTTTGAATTGTTGCTTTTGTTTTTCTTCCAATGTCTGTGTCAATTTTAGCAAGATGTGTGAAAAAAACACCTGCACCCAGCTCCAAAATACATGTTATTTTATGTATATTTACAGAGTAAGAAAATGATATTTTTTTAAATTGTACACTATTTTTTAGAAGTAATATCAAATATTTCAATCTTAGTAAAGTAGCTCAGTAGCCAATTTCAATTTGTTTTCTTTTTTCACTGTTTGGCCTTCTTTTGTATTTGGTAGCAAGATAGCATCCTGTGCTAGTAAGCATCCCACCTGGTTAAACCTATTTCCCCTGAGTAGACTGCAGCACTCAAAAACGCTACTGAGGTTGATATGGTTCATGTAATTCAGACATTAACACTTTGCAACTTGTGTTGAGTTGCATGTTGAGTTTTCAATACTAAGATACGTTACCAGAGGCTTTTTTGAGAAGTAAATAATCCATTTGGTGCAGACACAAAGGAAAAAGAGAATATGCAAGACTGACTGATTAAGTGGAAAGCGTTTGAATGTGATTAGAGTTGAGCTGAGTCCCTTGTATCATATTGAAAATGCAGGGCCAAATTGTTGGATTCAACGTATTGTGCTAACATCCCACCTCAAGTTCTTTGAAAGAAGAACAGTTCTATGAGAGTTATTTTTAATAATTTTTAATTTTTAATTTTTATTTTATCCACCCTGAGCTCTTGTATGGTAGAACCTCCTGTGGATGTATAGATGTTACTATCTGCTGGGCTTAACTTTATCTTGCTGTCTGGTAAGTTTTGTCTGGATCGAGCTGTTTCATTCAGAGCAGAAAGTTAATAATGTGGCAATATTTATTTTTAGGTTGTTTTACCTACCCTGGCATGTTTGAGGCTAGCGGTGTATGAGGAAGGAGGGAAATTTATTGGCCATCGGATATTACCAGTCTCAGCAATTCGACCAGGTAAACCCGTTTCTCCATTGAAGCAGACATTGTGTAGTGAAAAAAAAAGCAAATCCAAATCCTAATTACTGTAGTTCACCAGCAACCTTGTAGATTTATACAATCTGAGAACTTGAATAATGTATTTCAACTTTGAAAAGGGAAATACCATATTTCACCAGAAATGTAGATTTCTAATCAACCAGAAAAAACATCAGAATTAAATATCAAAGGTGTGGTTGGCACTTGCTGATCTTTAGTAGATTAAAAAAAAAAAAAACACAAACATCTTTTTGAGAGTGGAGATGGCTGGGAATGAAAACAGAAGATGCTCCTGTAGTGTAATTTTAATATGCATGCAACATATATGCAAGTTGTTGTAGCTCTGCAAAACCTTTAAATCAGTCTCAAATTACTTAAACTGTTATTGTCAACTATTAAAAATATATATAAAAAATAATTCCTGGCCTCTTCCAAATCATATTATTACCACTATTATAATTAATAGGCACTTGAATGTAATTTTCCAGATCAAGAGACTTGTTAAATATTTTGCTTCAGAAAGCTACAGTGACACTGGCATTTTGAGCAGAAAAAAGTGTCTGACTTCAGTACCAGCTTTCCAGTGAGGGGAGGGGAGGAATCTAAACTAGGGCAAGCATATGGGCCATAAACATACTTCCAGTGGAAAGTATCCAGTGGATACTTTCACTGTGGAAAAGGAAGACTATATCTTCCTACACTATACCTGGTCTACTTGATTCCAGCAGTAACATATAACTTACGTGTCCCTGTATCTAGCAGTTGTTGTCCATATTATTCCTCAAGACCTTAGCTGAGGTACTATCTAAATCAGTCTCTAAATCTCTTCCAGTACTTTCTAGATCCCCTCTCATGGCCAGTGATGTCAGGGCTTTTCTAAGAAGAACTCCAAGCCATCCTGCCTTGGCTGGTGTGGGTCATGTGGCCTCGCTGTGAGCATGGTCAGGTAGATGGATGTGACTGCTGGGCATCCACTGCTCTGAGGATTTCCTCAGTGGTCATAATTTCTCTTTCCTTTCTCCCTTCCCTCCTCTCTCCTGCTGTTGGCCACACATTCCTGGCTGATGTGCCAGCTCTGCTGATCTCCATACCTTTTTGTGAGCAAGCTTAGATTATTAGTACAGTGGAAAATTCCATTTTTATGCTAGGTATATTTTCTGCTGGGTTAATGGATAAGCTTGCTTTGTGGTGGATCCGTCTAGCTCCAGAGGAAGACATGTGATGGGTAAGAAGAAAGGGAGTCGTGAAGGATTTCCATCATCTGGTGGAAGTGAGCTCTTAGCAGGGCTGATCCCTTTTTGCGGCACTTACCCTTCATGTGGCACAGAGTCCTTTCAACAGAACATTAAATCACATTCATGCTTTTAAGTTTGAAATTTTTAGAACAGAAGCCACTGTGTTAAATCATACAAGCACTTTTGAGAGCTTTTATCCTCAGGCATTTTCTTCTGTCCTTTTGACTCCAGTATTTGTTTACAGCATGAGATGGAGAGCAGCATGTTGGTTTTAGTCTTTTGTACGTGCTGAAAATTTGCTGGAGGAACTAGAGGGGACTGAAAAACCTTTGTAATATAAAATTTAGCTCTTTTCTGAGACATTGAAAACCATCATACTGTCACACGGTATTGTCATTATTCCCGAAGCAAGAATTTAGCTGTTACTTGGATATTACTTGGAGAGGGAGTTGCTTCGATCAGCCAAGTGAGGATCCCTCCAGATAAACTCATCCTGCTTGTGTCTTGTATCTTACAACTACCCATATGTTTGGCTCCATACTCATCCCTTTGGACAACAGCTTCAGCCATCATGTGGGAGACAAAGGATGCAGCTTTGCCACACTGAAGACAGTTTGCTGGGACTGGAAGTCCATTTCTCCCATTCCTACCAGCAATCCCATTGCTATATTTAAATTAAGCAGTATGGTGAGGCATTTGAGGGAGCTGCACTGAAGGAGGACTCTGGGAAATTTCTGATGTTTGCATTTTCCAAAGTTTAGGTTGCTGGGCTGTCTATTCACAAAGTCAGGCAAGTCATGCAGTGGGTGGCTGGGAGAAGAGGCTTGGGGCTGCCAAATCTGTGGTTCTTTGCCATTAACTTGGCTAATCTGCACTGCAGTGCTGTATATGTACTGTTACAGGACAACTGTCTTTCAAAACTGTCTGAAAATGTTATTTTTCAGGAACAGATATATTCCTACAGTTTGTCACATGACAGGATTCACCCCTCACACACTTTGTAGTTATAATGCTACATTGTCTATATTTTTAATTAGGTATTACATCACTGATCTCAATTTTACTTGTCAGTTTGGATTCCTGAGTACTATAATGGTCACTTTTGAAAACATAGCAAGAGCTATGAAACAAATAACCAAATAAAACTCCAGTAAAAATCAATACAGGAGAAAACATTCAAAATTATATTAATGACAACGTTTAGCATTATTCAGAGATGTGAAAATAAAGTGTAAATACTATTTTAAGCTGTAGTGTCATGTGCCTTTCGAACAATCCCTTGTCTGCATACTTACTTATCTCTGAAACCCTTTGGGTAAATCTTACCCTGATAGAAGTCCCTGGGGTTGCTGGCTCAGTTGGAGCCAAACTATAAATAATAAATGTTAACACATTGCATTGGACATCTCCATAGAAGAGTTCTTGCTCTGAACTGGTTCATTCTTATTTTACAGGCTACCACTACATCTGTTTGAGGAATGAGAGGAACCAACCTTTGACACTGCCAGCTCTCTTTGTGTACATAGAGGTCAAAGACTATGTGCCTGATACTTACGCAGGTAATGCTGTGAAAAAAAGGTATTATGTATAGTACTTCTGTTGTTTTTATTTCTAAAATGACATTTCTAGTAGTGTTCCTTTCTCACGTGTGCCTCATGTGAAGTAAAATCCAAGTTGGGTGTAAGCTTTGAAAAGCCATCATAAAACACTGTGTTCAGAAAAATGCACATCCACATGACCCAAGCAGAAAGTCAGAGAGGGTACATTAGAGTACTTGCATGTGATGGTATACTGTCATTCACTACTGTTTCTATGACTTAGGAATATCTCTCACTGGCAGATCTGTAGGAAAAATACAGCATCTTAAAGCCTGAAGAGCATATAACATAAGAGGTTTGAAATTGATGTATTTGCATTATTTCTAGATGTGATCGAGGCCTTATCCAATCCAATCAGATATGTAAACTTGATGGAGCAGAGAGCTAAGCAATTGGCAGCACTGACTCTGGAAGATGAAGAAGAGGTAAAGAAAGAGGTAAGGGAGGTTTTAGAGTCTCTGCAAATTACACTGCAGTGTTTAAAGGTACCTGCTTTGCTTAGAAAGTCCTTGGAATTGTGCGTGCTGATTGCTTAAATACTTGCAAACATCTCATGCAGAATGAGACTAGAGTATATGAGTGCACAGCAGCACTGTTCTGTGTGTGTGTTCCATTGAAAGAAGCGTGTTGTGCAAGGCACACACTGTTCAGAGGTAAAGACACGCTGAAAGCTGACTGGGAAACTGAATTAGGTTTTTGCTGATGTGCAGCATTTTACGTAGCAGATTCAATAATTATAAGTAATTGCCTGTTGTTTTCCAGGGTGGTGCTGAAATTGTCCTTACAAAAATAACAGTGCTGTACCAGCAGCTTTGCCTGAAAGTATTGTACAGTATTTCAGGCTCTGTTTATTGCTCTTTGTTGTACATACAATTGCATAGACGTAATTTTGAGCATAATTCATCATGCTGACAGTTTAGCTTTCACTTCCAATGCAGTCTTGTGTTCCTCCAGATGTTCAACCTCTCTTCCAGACGTTATCACTGTGACACCTTCAGCATGGTTTGAGAATGTCAACCTTGTATTTTGAATATTGCTCGTGTCAGACATTAGACGTATTGCATGAATCAAAAGGCATTCTGCAGGGGTCTCTAGCATAGATGAATGCTTCAAAATCCTAAACTGCCCTCAGCTACGCTAACTGCCTTCTTCAATTCTCAAATGTGCAAAGCATCATTGAACTAGATTTTGTAACCAATAATACATTCCCAAAGCAGATCAGAAAATTGAAAGTCATTACAATTCAGTGGCCAACAATTTACTCTTTGTGCAGTGTCACAAGTTCGGCTGAATGAGGACACTATGAAATGCTCAGTAGTATCTTAGGTAGCTATCTAGGACGCTCTACACATGAGATTCTATTTTAATAGCATAGTCTTTTTTTAACATAATCCTTTAAATACCTTAGAGGTCATTTTTACTTTTGAAAAAAAAGTCCAGATTTCTCTGGTCTGTACAAGCTTGTTTGTTAGAAAAATTCTATCACAGAGTATCTTCTAAAGTAAGTGCAATGATGGAAAGCTGAGTTATAGTGCTTTGGTAGTGTCAAAGAGCTTCAAAGCTTTTGGGAGAAAGGAGTGAGCTTCAGAGTAGTAGAGAAATATTTTTTAGAAGAAAACTGTAGTGATTGCAGTGATGCATTTACTAAAAATGTATAACCATTTAATTAGATGCAGTAAAAATGGACAGGTAAAAAATTTCCAATCAAAATGGCAATTTAAGTATACCATTGTTACTATCTATTTATAAACTGGGATTCTAGATAAGATAATTGGCAGCTGGGCTGTGCTTGGAAATCCTGAGTTGTCTGATCATATCTGATGAAACATTTTCTTCAGCAGTAGGGCTGACTGGTTTGTTTGCTTACACTTGCCCACAAGAACCACATTGATTAATAACGACAAGCACATTCACTGGCAACATAGCTAAATAATTCTGAGTATGTTTGCCAGATAATGTACGTGTAAGTACACCTGGATTTGATTTCCCTATGTCCAGTTTCTATCTACACCCTATTAATGTTTGCATCTAAATTTGTGCTGCCTCCAAGCACATACCCCTCCGCACACTCCTTCCCCTCTTCTCACTCACATTTATATATCTGAGCTGCATTCCTGCGTCTGTCAGAGGAAAATTGAATGTTTTTCTTTGCTACTTAGAAGTTTAAGCTGCACCTTGCTTGGTAGGAAGTTCCCCTAACTTTTTACAAAACCGCAGTCAAAAAAGATATCTAATAGTGAATTGTTTTGAATGAAGTGCACCTTTCTCTAAGCTTCAGATTATACTGTCTGTTAATTATTATGTTCAGCATCTATTCTGTTTGTTTTATAGTATTCCCATTATGAGTTACAGTGGTCAGTAACAGAAATTAACTATGTACAGTAAGGGAAATTAAATTACTCTGACACTTGTCATAGAAAGATTGCTTATACTTCGCCAAGAAAGAGCCAAACTGACTTCAGGGCTTTCCTCCTAGTTTGGCAGTGCAGCACAGATGTACTCTGTACCAGAAGAGAATCTTCCAATCCCAATACATCGCAACTCTTTTTCTCTGCAGAAATAAAAATACAGCCCATATAAATAAGTACTTGTATGAGTATGTATCTTTCAACTTAGTAAACATACTGTCTTGCAAAAGACATGGCAGTGTGTGGAATACAAACCATTTTCTGTGAATATTGAAACTATAAATTCTTGGGCTGGATTGCATCATATTTTAAAAAGAGCCTAGAATGTTCTCCACTAGGGGAAAATCATGTTTACTTTACCATTCTGTGTGATGAATTATGAGAAGAGAAAGTGCTTTTTAATGAGATTAGATTGCTTGATGCAGTGAAAATTACTCTTTATTCACTTCCTGATCCTGTCTCACATTTCTGCCTTAGTTTCTGAAACCAGCTGTTTTATGTTCCAAACTGACAGGCTATATTAATAGTTTCTCAACAAGCTGCAATGCAGCATTTCACATACAGATATAGAAGATGACAATACCCATTTTCCACGCAGTGACTTTTAGGGTGCTAACTTGCCAGAAGATAGGTATTCTAGCATGATGTGTGTTAAATATTGATGATCTATATAGCAATTTATTATTTTTTTTGTCATACTAATGGATTGCATTCTGTAAGAAATGTATTTTAAGGGGAATTGAGGGAATAACCATGTCTCTGGGTGTTGATCACAGCTACAGCTTTTCCAGTCACATTGTTCTACTGCCAGAAATGCTGGCTAGGTCACATTTGTCCTTATTTTATTGCAGTCATCGCTGCTCTAAAGAAGTAAAGTTTTTGGTATTAATTTTCAGTGGCATCATGTTTTTGACTACAGAATCTCTCTCCTATAACTTTGGTAGAAATAAGCTGTTGAGACAGTTCTTTTTGCAATATAGACTGTGTTGTGAGGGCCAAGATGAAGGAAATCTGCAGCAGGAGCAGCACAAAGCAAATCAAAATATATTTTGTCTCAATTGATGCAGTGCAGGCTGTTATTTTGCAAGGGTGGAGTAATCAAGAGGAAAAAAAAAAAAAAACCCACCAACTGTGGTATCCTGCCTCTGCATGTAATGTGATTACCATCAAAGACTGAAATGGAAGCAGCTGAAAGAACAAATCCAAGACTATCTTGAGACACCATGGCAACTGGCCCCTTGCAGGGACAGCAAGAAGCAGGGCTTGGTCACTTCAGAAGTAAAATTGCTTTCAGTGACCTTCTGTTTGTTCTGTGCTCGCCCTATCATTTACAAACCTGATGGATATGAAGAAAATTGTAAAGTGTTTAGTGCATAATGAAATGGATACTGTAAGCCTGAGCTTTTAGACAACTAGAAAGAAAGAAAAGATTGTAGAAAATGCTTAAATATTTGGATACCACAGGTGAATTTATGCAGCAGGATAGAAATACTGTTTACATATTATCCTTGCAGTGTAATTACAAGAATGTAAGATCTTGGGAATCACAAGTATGTCTCTGTGCTTTAAAAACAGTGAATAATGATTGTGCTGTGGATGTATGAAATTTCAAAGTAATTTTATATGCTCATTTTGTTCACAGCAAGAATCTAAACAGCATTTTTGTGCAACCTTCTCCATTATGCCTAGAAAAGCTTTGTGGCAGAGGACGGTGCTTTTCAATAAAAACAAATTTCATATCTGGTGCAGTTAATATATACTGTACTGAAAAATGTCCCTGATGAGTTATACCCGCTTAAAATACTTCTAAAGAATAATACATGTTCTATTTCTTCTTGAAATTTACCCTGCAAAAATGTACTGCTTGGGCTACTGTGGCTCTTAAAGATACCTTTTCCTTTTCCTTTTCCTTTTCCTTTTCCTTTTCCTTTTCCTTTTCCTTTTCCTTTTCCTTTTTCCTTTTCCTTTTTCCTTTTCCTTTTCCTTTTCCTTTTCCTTTTCCTTTTCCTTTTCCTTTTCCTTTTCCTTTTCCTTTTCCTTTTCCTTTTCCTTTTCCTTTTCCTTTTCCTTTTCCTTTTCCTTTTCCTTTTCCTTTTCCTTTCTTTTCCTTTTCCCTTTCCTTTTCCTTTTTTCCTGTTAAAAGTAGTCTGTACTTAACATTTATAGACTCTTACAATTGTAAAGTAGGCTAAACTAGATCTGGAGATTTTTAAGGCTGTTAGTTGGAAAGAGTACTGTAAATCCTCATGTATTTTCAGGTGGACCATGGAGACGCACCATCGGAAGCTAACAGTGAACCTAGGCCAGCACCAGCAGAAAATGGAGTAAATCACACTGCCTCTCTTACACCGAAACCAGCAACTCAGGTTGTCCATAGCCAACCAACACCAGGTAAAAAAACAAACAAGCAAAACAAACTAAAAATCATCTTTTCAAAATAAATCTGGGTATTGATTTTTATGTACTTTACATTTCAAGAACAAAATTTTATGTGGTGTTTTCTTATTTTTGGGGGGGGAGGGGGGGGGGAGAGAACATGGTGGTCTTTGTTCGATGTTGTTTGCTTTGTTTTTATAAATTTTGAGGACAAATTCCCAGTCTGCTGTTAGTGCCAATCTTCTTCAAATATAGAAATATCTTCTGTTTAAGAGCTGCTTTTCTGGTATATATTCTGTATTGATTTATTTCCTATAATAAATGGAAGTTAAACCACAGTGTTTATAGTTTAATGACTGAAGGCTTCATAGCCTTGTTCAGTAGCTTCCTCCTCATAAATGAGACAAGTGTGGTAGTGGTCTCTGTGTTTCTTCTCTCAGATAATTAATAAATACTTGTATCAGTATATGTCCTATATCACATACCATAGTTTAATATGCATTCAGATGACACAGTTATGGCTGTTGTTTTAAAGAAGTTGGTATTAGTCATCTCTTTTACTTCTAGGTTTGGTGAAAGCACCTGCAAAGACAGAAGATCTTATTCAGAGTGTCCTCACAGGTATTAAATATACAGCTTATACTGTACAAATGATACACTTTTTACCAAGAGAAACATATTTTCTGTGAAATGGGCCATCTGGTTTAGACACTCCTTTGAATAGTTGTGACTGCAAGAACTCATAGAAAATGTACATACCATGTCTTCTTCCTCTGCTGTGGTGCTATTAAATGTTTGAGCACATGCTTCTTGCACTGTTCGGTTTTCTAAGAATTATTCCATTGTTGCATTCTCGTAGCCCCCCCCAGAAAACCAAAGTAGCAGTATTATCTGAAGAGAGGCTAACTTTGCACTGAATATTGTCAATAGTAGTGAACCCATTTTATCTCCACTAGACTTGCAATGGTCCCATCACTCCTACAACATTGAAATTACCCTGTTAAATGACGCAGAATGACCATGCTTTGCAACTGGGAGTCATCTCCTTCAGCTTGGAAACAGATTCTAGATTGCAGATCTCCTCTTTTTTTTTTTTTTTCTTTAATTATTTTTCCTATGTTTTCTTACACTTGATCTTTTGTGAAATCTAGAAAGGAATCTTCAGTCTGGCTTCTTCCCCTTCTTCACTTTTTTTCATTGCTGATTTGGAGTGAGCATGTGCAGGTTGTGATAGCAGACACTGAACTTGAGCTGTGATCTGGGTTCACAAAGCAGGACAGTGACAGCCCTGGATTGCATCTGCCTACTGACCTTTGCTGGATTGGCAGACAACTGGCCATCATGACAGAAGTGAAATCACTCCTAGAATTTCATGATGATATGAGGACAGATGCCCAAAGCCAGTGCTCAGGTCAAGGTAGAAGGGCAGGCAGAAGTGCAGTTTATGAAGGGAATTTATTGTGCTGTGTGACCCATCCAGAGAGAAGGCAGTCCTGAGGTGTTGGTGCAGTTCCTACAAAAAAGGATAGTGATCATATTTGTGTGAGATGGTATAATTACATGTCAGACTGATGGGAATCTTTTGCATCTGAAGGGGATGAGGGAAGAAAGCACATGGTTTTTATTTTGCTAGTCATGTTGGTACTTTAGGCTTTCAACTCGCTTCCTACTCTTAATTGAATTTGCCTAAGTATTTTCAATCAGGTTAGCTTCTTTTCAGAGAATTCTGCTTGGTTAGTTTCAGCTAGCACATTTCACTTGCCAGGAGTAATACAAACATTCTTTGTTTCATTTCAGCTGATGGTGTTCTCTGATTAAAATCAAATGTTATTAGAAAATTGAAGTTGCTTCTGTTATTGTCATTGTAGAAGTGGAAGCACAGACTATTGAAGAGCTAAAACAACAGAAGTCATTTGTTAAGCTTCAGAAGAAGCACTACAAAGAAATGAAGGACCTTGTTAAGAGGCACCACAAGAAAACCACTGATCTTATCAAAGAGCACACTGCAAAGTATAATGAAATCCAAAATGACTATCTGCGGCGAAGAGCAGTTTTAGAAAAAACAGCAAAAAGAGACAGCAAGAAAAGGTAAATGCAGTTTTCTCTCTTTTATGATAGATAATTAATATGGAGGTGACTCTAAAAGCATAGAAAAAATCAAGCCAGAGAATTTGTAGATAAAATCAAGTCAGAGGATTTGTAGATAAAATGATGTCAGATTCTTTGATATGAAAATCATCAGATAAAAAGCCCTCTCTGATATCCTGCTTCTCTGCCAAAAGTCAGATAAGTTGTTCACAATTTTAAAACTCTTTTCCTGTAAACAGGATCGTACAATATTTATCTTGGGACTTTTCTTAGATCTCTGCTATGGGTAAGGTGATTCAGCTCTACTGGCAACAGCAGCCAGTAGCTAGGTGTTGAATTTAATCACAGATGGTGACATTGATCTTCCCCTACATACTGGTATAGTTCAGGAATCAGAACACAGTGTGAAAGAACTGAAATCTAACTGGATAATGTATTTTATGTTCCTAATCAGATCAACTGTGGCATGTTTTATCACAGCACCCCATCATCTCCCATCCTGACCTGCTTTAGGAGGAATATCAGTTCAGTACTGATTGAAATCAGCATCAATACTGAAACTTCTGCTCCACACTTTATAATGTAGCTTTATAAAGTAGCTCTTTCTTTCCAGCAAGGAGAAAGTTTTGCAGTCAGCACACAATTTTGCTGATACTGAGCAACACATTTTCTTCAGGCAAGCACAGTGTGCTGCCAGGTGGTGGAGCAAGATCCAAGTGTATTCTGAAGTTCTGAATGGCGAGCATTGTCTCCACATTAGAACCTTGGAAAAAAAATTATGCTACAACAAAAGGGATCAGCCCTATAGTTAGGTAAAAGAAATACTTAATAGTTACTAGCATTTGTGGTTTAAATGGTGATTGATTCTGACCATTTGGGAATATCTTAATGATTGCTTTGCTTTACCAGTGCATGCACACTCCTTCTGTTCTCTCTCTCTTTCTCAGTCTCTCATTGCCATGTGTCTTTGGGTGTATTGATATCAATTGATATTATTTGCTTAGATAATAAAGGAGAGTCATATTTGTATTATCAGTTTGAAATGTTGGAACTCAATAATCTTTCCACAATTTTTCTCTTATTCACATGATAAGGGACTATGTGTTGCAAAAGATCATTCTTAGCTCCTGGCAAAACAAAAGCACGTGTAGGTACCACCTATGTCTAATACTGCTAAAACTGAATGGCAGTCAGATAAGGATACCATCCTAAATTTTTCTTTCTCACAAGTGCATATTTCTCAGTGTAACACAATCTATTTTTTAAAGTAATTAAAAGAAAAAAAGCCCTATAACTTTTGCATAGAATTGAAATAGCTGCAGTTCTTAAGCACAAAGACATTGAACAAGCATTAAAAAAAAATTACTTGATGCTTTTGGTAGGGTCTGTTGAAGAAAAATGTGCAGATATGCTCTGGCTACTGCTGCTGTACTCTTAATTGTAAGTGACTATGATTCAGTCCATAACTTGTCCCTAGGAAGGAGCCACTCATTTAGAGACTGGCTGCCAACTGCAAACACAGTGATATTTATTTGCTGTATTTTCCATCATCAATTTGTGTGACAGATAGTGGCAGACAAAATTATATCATGTTGCTTTTTTTCTTTGGTGTACTCTATTCAACTTTATGCAGAAAAACAAACTGAATAAATAGAATGACTCATCTGTCTTTGACTAGAAAGGATTTTTTTTTTTATTTTGTTATGATCTGATCATAAATCATTCATGGTATCAGGCAGTGAAGTACTGCAGTCTGCTATGTGGAGCTGTCATAGTAATTTCAGAGATGTGTAGTTTTATGTGCAGATACAGAAATATCTGAAGTTTAAAAAATCTGATGTTGAATTTTTAAAGAGCAGGAGTGTGTATTGAAGGCTTTTCAGATTTGCAAGTATATATTGTCCCAAGCAGAAGACTTTTTATAGAATACTGTCTCCCAAGGAATAAGGTAGTTTTTACTGTTTTAAATCATAACTCTAGCTGTTTACCTTCTACTGCAAAGTACAAAGCACTACTTCTTAGGAACTCCTGTGCCAGATTTCTATACAAATATGTTGCCTCTGATCAGAAGCAGTCAGTTCTTCATGCCACCGCCTAAAATTGGGCCTAGATTCAGTAAAGCCAATGTCTGTGGGACAGTTGAACTATTTACTGAACACAGATATGAGTACTATGCTGGTGCAGTTCCGAAGTTTCTATTTCATAATTATGTCCCTTAAAAGACAGTATTATAGCCAGCATTTAGAGACTAGCCCCATTTCTTTTTCCCAAAAATACAAGAGAAATGTCAACTTGAAAACAACAACAGCATTATTTGCTGATTAACATTCATCTGTGTTGTCTTCTGCATCTGTGTGTGAATTATCCTCACCTACCACACTGATAACTCTTAATCTCTTAGTAGAATATTCAAATAACAATACAAGAAATAGAAATAGGCTACCTTGGTCTGTATCTTCAGAATGATGGAAGCAGCTTCACATTGTTTCAGTTAAAGTTAGGCTAAGTGACAGTAACTGCAAACTTGAACCTGGAAGAGGAGACAAGCAGCCGGCGCAGCAAGTTTCTGCATTGTAATCTTGCAAATGTCTGAGCAGCAAACTCATTTTTCTCAGTCAGCCCTCTCTGTTCAAAGTTCAGCTGTTTTGTCCATCTCATGCACTGTTCCTGAGGTTTCCCAGGCAACTGATTTAACACCTGAGGACAGCAGTAAACGCAGCAGCCAAGCAGAGACACAACATCATCATATTTTTTTAAGAGTGTTTTCCTTGGGTTTAGTTTACTGCTGGCCTGAGAACGATACTGTTTCTGCTGTTTATTTTTGCCTTGAGCAATTTAGTGTCATCATGTCTCCTTTCACCATTACATCTATACTTCTGCCTTGAGAAAAAAAACAACAGCCTAGTTCTTAGTGTTTGCTTTTTAGCTTTTCCCTTATGTTTTTTCTTCGCTCCTGTGTGTTGCCTTTCTGAGGTTTATTCCCCACTGGGATGTTAAGTTTCCTTCTGAAGTCAGGAGTCCATAGAGTACTTTCTTCTGTGTGTGCTATGCATGGCATTTCCTGAAGGGGGGAGAAAATACTAAATAAAGGAATGCTCCTAACCATTTTAAGCTTTTTTGTAAATGCAGATGTAAATTATGCTTTTAAATTTATTGCTAAGCATATGCAAGGATGACTGTCTTCAAAATACTTAACATTCACTATTTTTTACTGAGGACTGTGAACCTTTGAAATTCAAGTTAGGTGCCTGGAAGTGGGTAAACAAGTTCTGTGGGCAAATGTTTATATGGGAAATCTTGGCAGTTGTATTTATAGCTCATTTATACTAAGCCTGATTCACCCCACCATGGCAGGTTTGTAATACAAGGTTTAAAAGCAATACAAATCCCATTAGTAACAACACTGTTTTTTCCTAAGAGATTAAATTAGTGGATTTACCACAACTAAAATCATCATCTTGCTCTGCATGTGATGCCCAGAAACTTATTCATGAACTACATGTTACCAGGTGAAAAACAAGTTTTAGATGTGGGGCAGAACAGGCATAGTGGCTTAAAGCCAGTGTGTATGTGTGTCTTCGTAGGTCTGAAACGGGCAGTCCAGACCATGGTTCATCAACTATCGAGCAAGAATTGGCTGCCCTTGACTCTGAAATGACCCAGAAGCTAGTCGAGCTGAAGGAAAAGCAACAGCAGCAGCTGCTAAACCTCCGACAGGAGCAGTATTACAGTGAAAAGTACCAGAAGCGGGAGCACATTAAGCTGGTACGTTTGTTACAGCCTCTGCTTTTCTTTAGTGGTCTCTGGGTTAGTAATGAAACCACTGTGATGTAAGAATGGAGTGTGGCTTACTCTTGCTTGGAGTCCATTTCAGAGCTTGATTTCCTTGTGATCCACTGCAACTCCAAGGAGTTGTTGTGTCACTTTGTCACCAACACCTCTAATGTACTTGGACAGCCTTGGATAAAAAGCAGAAAGGCAACAGGTTTATTATTACTACCGTGGAACTGAGTGCTTACCTCTAGTTACATAAGCCTCAATTTATTGCAGCTTTTGGATGATGTTCTCATTTTGTTCTGCCACTTTTTTTTCTTCGGTATACAACACTGAAGAAGGCAGGATTAGCTGGAAAATAAATAGAAACACCATAAAATAAATAAATGAAAATAGTTTCAAATGTTCTCCAGGGCACAGAGTTATGCCAAGGAGCGTTCCTACTGCAGATGAATGCTTCAAGGGGATACAGGACATAATCTGTATATGGTGAAAAAATCGTTTTCATGCATCAGTCTCAGCTGGCTTGTGTTTTTACAGCTGGAGTTTGGCTGACAACTACAGCAAGATCATAGCCCTCTCACTGCTATAGAAGAGCCTGGACAGATGGCAGCTAATGCTGATGGATGTTCTCAGGCAAAAGAGAACATTTTTAAAGAGTGTTGTGAGAGCATAAACTGTTTCTCAGCTCTGGACAATCCTATCTCACACTTTTTTTTTTAATATACAATGTTTTGCCTCTTTGCTGTTGCGTGATTTGTCTGCTCTGTCCTGCCATCCAAAAAGCAGGTCATAGGAGTGATGTGCCTGGCAGTTGCTCAGCAAGGCCTTCTCACAAATCCATTCCCGTGGATCATAGCTTAGAGCTGACACTCCCAAGTGGTGCTCTGTTTATCATCATTTGCATGTGAGCCATGTTACCCAGCAGGAGCAGCTCCAGTGTGGATGCACAGAAATGGTTACCTGTGCTGCAGAGAAAGAGTTCTCATTCAAGTAATAATTGTTGGCTGAATCACAGAGATTTTACTTTTTATTAAAAACAACAACAACAACAACAACAACAACAAAACATTTTGAACGTACATAATTGGGCTGATACTGTAAGTTAAGTAATTTCTCATTCCAAAATGGGAAATGGCAGTTCCCAAAGCCAAGTCCCATTTTCTACATAATCCAGTTAAGAAGTATCATGATAAATTCATTTTTTAACACACAGTATTCAGATGGTTTTTACCTCAGAGCTCTGCTGGGATTATTATTTGTTGCATATAAAATCTGCCTTGCAGATGAGAGATTCTTTCTGATTTATTTTAGAGCAGAGCCTGTTCTCAGTATCTTTCTTCTTTTATCTAAGGAAAGAAGAGCTGAATGAGACCAGATAGACATTACTATGCATATCCTGATTCATCTGGTTCATGTGATTTACCACAGACTTTTGAGGAAACTTAGATGCATATATGATGTTTAGCTGAAAATGCGTGTTTCTCTTTGTTGGAATTCTTTTTTTAGCTTATTCAGAAGTTGACTGATGTAGCAGAGGAATGTCAGAACAGCCAGCTAAAGAAACTGAAAGAAACGTGTGAAAAGTAAGGTGCTATTCCCCTTATAATTGATGACATCTCTTTATGGTTTTCATTTAGATTCATTTTGAAACTAATTTTATTTTTTATGCTTTAGAGAAAAGAAAGAATTGAAGAAAAAAATGGACAAGAAGAGGCAGGAGAAGATCACAGAAGCAAAATCCAAGGATAAAAATCAAATGGAAGAGTAAGTGTATTCCTACATTCATATCCTTACACATTTTGGGGGGATGCAAAATTTTTCACAACTGGAAAAGTCAAAGAAAAGTCTTAAGCCTAAATCCAAGCGAGCTTTTAGTCAGACTGCAGTGCCTCACCAAAGCAGTGGAGTCCGCCTTACTTCCACTGATGATAATTCAATTTCCTGGGACAAATCTAATCTTCTATTGTACCAACATTGAGAGCCTGTGTGAGCTGCAGAAGTGCTGATGTGTGGTACAGGGACATGCCTTTGAGTGGCTTGATGGAGTCAAGATGCTTTTAATCCAAATACTTTTCCTCTCAGTATGATTATAAATACCTACCAACCTCAGTTCTCGAAGGGATTGATTTTACTTTAACTATCTTTTATTTAATTTTTATTTTAATTTATTTTATATTTAATTTATCTTTTCTTCTTAACCATCTTAAAGCTGCTATCTAAGAGAAATAGCAGTAATACACTGGAAGGTTTGCTCTCTTTGTGGTAAATTCCCCTCAGATGCAGTGCTACTGACTCTCCCCCAGTGGCAGTTTTTGCAGTGGGCAGTTAATTCCGGTGAAAGAGCTGAGCTCTGAGGGTGTGGTTTCTGTGAACCACCAGACATTATGCAAGTTGGTTATATTCTTCCCAAGGGCATGATATCTAGGTTTGTTTGTCCTAACTAATTTGTTTTGGCAAGCTGCACAAAAAAAGGGACATTTTAATCCTTGCCTGTTTGCTGGGATATTCTTTGTTACTAGTCTTTATTTTAGTGACACTTAAGAGGAGTTAAAATTTTACCGAATCTTCGAGTTTGGAAAAGACCTCCAAGATCCTCTAGTCCAACCATCCACCTACCACCAATATTTCCCCACAAAACCATGTCCCTAAATGAGATAACAGAATGAGAACAATTGATTTTGAAAAAAAAAAAAAAAGGGAGAAATAATATGGTTAGAGCTGATAAAATAGCATGTGTTCATGTAAGAAAAATGTGGTTAGTTGTTACAAAAATATTATAGCAGTGAAATCGATTGCAATAGGAAATTATTTGCTAGATGAGAGGTTAATGAGACACTGGTGAGAAAGGCTCAGAAACAGATGCGTGAAAATTCATTTCTGTTTGCCTTTTCATTTTTTCCTCCTCTGTCCCAAGAACTTTCATTCTCCAGGCTTTTCAGAGAGCCCTTGGGAGAGGTAAGATGGGAGCAACATGGGAAACTTGGCTTTCCTCTGCCAAGTGACGCCATTTGTCCTCACTTTTGCAGTTGGACAGGGAGTAGTGAGACCTTCTGGTGAATCCTGGCTGAGTCACCCGTGCTGGACTGTTGCTTCATTAAAATTCTTATGAAAATTTTAAGGAAAAAAAATACAGAGTGGAAACATTGTGTTAATTGTTCTTAATTATTTTTTCTAATTCTGCACATGACCAGGGGTTGTGTAACTACCTTGAACCATCAGATTTTAATGCCACCAGAATAGATTGCAATTCACTATTAAGCAATTAAGTTTTAGAGCACTGTCCTGAATCTGATGAAATATCCACAAAATGTTATTTTATGTGCATGTATCCTTTTGAGGGATCTTGTCTTTACCAAAAGTTACCTAATAGCTGTCTCACTGAGTCACTTTTAAATAATTCTTTCAAGTTCAGCTTTTTGTAGTTTACAGGGCAAAGTCTTTCATCAGCAGTAGCATCTACACACTGACAGTTTATTGCACTGCTATACAAAGTGTCACAGTGTGGCAGTGAGCATCTGCGTGCACTTCCCTAGGCTGACAATTGGGCCTTAACAAATGCTGCCATCACCTTGAAGATATGCTACTGCCCTATGGGAAAAAGCTATCAGGAAAGAGCAGTGGTGTTGCTGCAGTATGTCATGGGGAAATCGAAGCCTGTTGCAAAACAAAGCACAGCAAGGAAAAGACAAAATGTTAAATGGACAGACCCATACATTCAAAACATTGCCTTACTCATTTTGAAGGAAGCTGGCGGCATTAAAATGTATTGATGTGATCTTATGGACTAATGTAACTTTTTGATTACTTTTTCCAGAGAGAAGACTGAAATGATTCGATCATATATCCAGGAGGTGGTGCAATACATAAAAAGGGTATGTCAGGCTGTATGTTTATTTTTCATTTTGGGGGCAAAATGTCACCTTTCATGTTTTAGGTTCTATTTTACACTACAAATTCCAAGCTTCTATGTAAACACTCCACTAGTACAGATTTTTAACAGATGCAGTGTAGATTTCTATTGACATTCCACTCAAAGAAAAACTATAATTTTAGACATATCTTTGTACGTTTTAGTATTTAGGGTAGGAGGTAGTAATGAGGACATATTTTAATAAAGTTGTAGTTCTTTTATTTGATCTGGTGTTTATTCATGGGAAATATACTCCGTGGTTTCTTTCAGATACTGAGAACTGTCTTAATTATGAGGCTTTTTTAATTGGCCTGCTTTTTCGTGAATGTAAAGTTAATTGTAGAGTATATTTTCAGCTCAAATATACTTGTACAGTTACTGAAATATGCAGAGCATTCTGAGAGCTCTGTGAATCGAAGTTGCAGAATTTCATTACAGATGTTAGTATTTCTGTAGCTACACGTGCTTTACACTGGGCTGACAGTACGAACAGCAGTGCTTTGATGTGGGAAGTTGTTATGAAACTTATGCTGCTATTGAATATTCTCTTAATTTTATTTCAGAGAGAGTTAAATTCAAAAGCTGGCCCATTTTTGCTTACAGAAGCTTTGATTCAGGAAACAACATAAAGAATTAGCGAGTGAAGTATGCTTAATTCCTATTGCATTAGGCATATACTTGAGCACTGTATTAGATAGGGCCCAGAATTTGTCAGCGTGTTCATTTAGGGCTCTAGGACTTTTCTTCTGGGAGCAGGATTCATCTCTCACAGCTCACGGGATAAAAGCTGAAGCAAAATAATACGAACTACTGCTAGAGAAGTGATGGGAAGAAAAGGGTATGCAGTATCTGAAATGATTCTCTGCTGTTTTCTTATAGCTAGAGGATGCTCAGAGTAAAAGACAGGAGAAACTGATAGAAAAACACAAGGAGATTCGTCAGCAAATACTGGATGAAAAGCCCAAGGTAAAGAATTTTAAACAATATTATAAAAAATGATCCTCAGGAAATAAAGTATTCTATATAGTATGTAAGTTTATATTTAAACACGTGAAAATCCATACATAACACTGTGGCTATTTTCTTTTAATACTCAGAATGTAAAAAAGGTGAATCAAATAGCAGCCTAGTGAGGAGCACCACTACAAGTCAGGTGTCATAAAGCCAGGTTTATTTATTAGTACTCATGATATCATTAAAAAGTTTTTGGTGTAACTGGTGCTTCTGACCAGCAGAGTGTGCCCTTTCCTCTAATGTACTTTAGCAGTACAAAAACAAAACACAGTTTACATTGAAAAGAAAAAGAGATATCTTTTTAGCATTCTTGCCTCAGATCATTATGATAATCGATGCATTTTTGTGGAAAACAGTAAGAGTTTTCATAGGTTAGCTTATAATATTCTATATTGTTTGCTGGATTTCCCCTATTTCATTTCGTACAGCTGTGGTATCTGGATGCGCTCTTCTGAAATACTGTTTCTGATCCAAAATGTTGTGGGCTGACTCCTGCTCCTAGTGAAGTTGGTGGTAGTTTTGCCAATGACTTCAGTGGAGAAGGTTTGGAGTCTTCTCTTGTGCATGATTTTTCTGCAGGAAGATTAGGTTACTTTATAACCAGACTGTCACACAGAGACCAGTTTTCAACAGAGCTCATATCCAAGTATGGTTCTTCAAAGCCATTGTGTCATCTCTGCTTTCATTATTTCTCCACTTGCTCAAGTGTGTGTTCTAGGCTTCACTTTAATTTCTTGTCTGTGTCTGCAGTCCTATTGTTTAACATGTTTGTATTACAACTTGAATTTCAGTATTGGGTGTCATCTAATTGGTGTTGTCATGCCATTTCTGTGAGTTATCAAGAGAACAAATTAGGTTAAGGTCTGCATAGATAGAAATTTACAGTAACTTAGAAAAATAAATACGTTTGTGTTTCTGATTTCCTACTCTCATTTAAAAAATGATTTTTGTAAGTTGCCTGGAACTTATCATGTTATGGGCATCTGGATCTAAAAAACATGCAGAATATTAAGGTTTGTATTTGATGTTACAGGATCGTGAGCTTCTCAGGCATGTGAACTAAGAAAAATGGAATTTAAATGCTGAATGTATTTCAAAGAATAATGTTGTAGTACTTCACAAATACTTGAACACAGTTACTTCTCTGTGCAATCTTTTTAACTTGATGTTTTTAGAATTTATTGATTCGCTCATAAATGCACTGCACTGAAAATGTGTTGCTTAGGACTTGGGTTGCATTTTGAAAGGTTATGGTGGACTGGTAGCATTAAACTCCTCAGCTGTCCATGTGCCAAGCATTAGATCATGGCATAGAGCAGCTCCAGATCCCTTGTCTTTCCCTGCATCTGGCCATCAGTCACAGCACTGCAGCAACCAGCACTCCTCAGTCAGTGCTCTCAGGTTCTCCAGAGTAAATCCTCTACTGTAATGTGCCTAACAGAGCCTGGCTGCTTTTTTTTTTCTTTCCTTTCCCACCTAATGGTAAATAGGCAGAATTTTGCTGAATTTGTGATGGTACATGCTGTTTGTTGGCACAAGAGGATTTAGACAAAACATAATTACTCATTTTATTAAGGTGTTATTTTTTTCTTCGTGTTCATATTTCATATCCGTTTCCACCTCATAAGCTTCCTTAGTGACAGGGCATGCAATATAGAATAGATCAAACTCATTCCCAGCTGAGAACCACCAGTGTATTTTATGCATACAGCAGCCTGGCTAGGAACAGCTTTTTTAATCGGCTGGGCTCGGATGCTTCAGTGTCGAAACACCCACTGCAGTTTATGCTAGCTGTGTCAAAAGGGTTTTCTGGCAGTATCAACAACCCCTAAACAAAACGTTAAACATGAGGGAAAGAATTTTTAGTATTGTTACAATAATTCCATTGGAGACAGATTGGCCATCATCAATCACTGTCCTGTGGTTATTTATTACTGACTCAGTTTGTTGTGCTATGACTTTGTGCACAGCACTCTGTCAAAGCCGGGAAGAACATTGTTTCATTTCAAAAAGTGTTGGCAACAGACTGCCATACTAGTAAGATAATTTATTTCTTTTTCTTTTTTTAAGTATGAGTTTGCAGCCTCCTTTGTCATGGTGTGTGTAGGTCACCAGAGGAAAGCTTGCTTTAGAGTGCTGACTTTTAACACAACAGCTTAAAGAAACTGCCAAAACTTGATGCAAATTAGTTCCCCACACTGAAGGCAGGCACTCTTTGTTTAATTTTAAAATATTATGCTGTTAGATGAAAGCACTGAACACAGAACTGATTCACATTCTGAAACTCTGCCTTTCCATCATATATGTAATTTTTTTCTAATGTTTAGGTGTGAGACTGTTTTTGAACCTTGGTCTGCTGGGCTATTATGTAAAATATAGCTTTTTTTCCCTTGGAAGAATTGGAAAGTGGGTAATGTTAGGCAAAAGTATGGAAATAATTCTTCAAGTAGTGGTGCCGCTGACAAATGAGCCCTAAATCTCCTACTGTGTCTTTGTAAGTAATTAGAGCATCTTTATGAGTATTGTCACCATTTTGTTGTTGTCAATATTGAATAACGAATAACGTCATCAAATCTCTTTTTGTGTGTGTAGAAACAAGGTAACCATTTGCATAACCAAAAGGAGAAACATCTCTTAGAAAGTCAAATAAGTTAAAAAAAATCTAACTTGAGTGCCATTGTAGTGAACACACAGTGGAAACAAAGCTCAAATGGTCTCATGCTGTCTTTTTCCTAACAGCATCATTGCCAAGTAAAGCCATATGCATTTTCTTTTCTCTTGTTTTCTTTATGTATACATTATCTACTTGCTATTTTATCATCAGCAACAGCTTGTATTTTTTTTCTTCTCTGTTCTAATTCTTTGTCTTCTTTTCTCAGCCATTAATACACATTAAGCTTGTTCTGTCCATATCTTCTTCCCCTTGGTCATCTCTTCTATGTGCTATGGAAGTGCCATAGAAAAAGCTCTTTACACCACAGTACTGAATTGTGCATGTCAGTGTGTGATTTTAGATTCTTCTTTACAGTATGCTTGCCACTCACTACCTAAGCACAACAGTGTGTTGAGGATGAGTATGCATCTCAACTTTTGCCCTTGACAGCTTGTGGATCGCATTAAACATAAATCAGGTGTGTTTCCTTCCTCCCACCCTTGCCTCCAATTTCATTGTAATTACAAAAATCAATACACATGAGGCATGACAAGGAATTAATTATTTTTCCAAGAATTGACTGTTACAGTAAATAGACCCAAGCCTCCTTTAATTGAAATCAATGAGACTTTTGTTATTGAGGTTCATGGGCTAGAGTTATACTTGAATACCGACACTAACTTAGACTCTTGTGCTCTTGAAATCAGCCCCAGCTCCCCATTGCATTAACTGGAGTCTTTGAGGTTCAGTGGACCATGGTCTTAGATCCAGAGCTGTCAAGGGCAGTGCAGGTCGTGCACTTCCTGGTTTTGTAGCTCATGTTCATGTTTCTGCTTGCACTTCTACTGCCCACAACACCAGCACAGCCAAGGCCTGCCACATGGTGTGGGCTATTCTAGCAATGTGGAAGATGCACAATTCTGGGTAAGGCTTGGTCTTTGGAAAAAGACACAACAGAACTGTAACAGAGCCACAGGCTGTGCAGACTTCATCGTGTTACGTCTCTGTGGTCTTTTACTGAATGAAAAAAATGTAGCCTTAAGGTAGAAAATTTCTTTTTCCTCTCAAAAAATACAGTAAGAACAATTCTTTCAAATTATAAATCAGTTATTGATAATGGAAAATAAAGCCTTCTGCTGCATACCAACTCATTTCAAAGAACACACATCTATTATTATTTCACAGTTTGACATGTATAGTTGTGCCCAATGAGAGTTGGCACTTCTGTACCCAATCAATAATTAATATTAGCACTGTACCTGAAAAATTTATGGGTCCTAAAAATGACACACAGTCATATTATAGCAAAAATGAAATGATGTTCATTCTTTACAGCAGTAAGCCACTTCAATTCTAGGGTCTTCCTTTCATTCCATCAGGCTGGGAAGGACTTCCGAGGTCCTTAATCCCAGGACTGGCTGCTTTTACAGTCACATATCCTCTAAGCCTGTTTTTGAAATACTGCTGCTCAGTGACTCCTTCCAACTGATGATATTTGAAAATTCAGTGAATGATTTTATAGATTTCAGATAAATGCTTCTTGATTCCTTAAAATATCTTTGTGAAGGTGAAAGCTTATCAGATGTGTTTTATGTAAAGCTTTGTGTCCATCTTCATGCAGATAGTGGTGTGAAACAAAGCTGTTGCTGCCAGTCGGGTCAGCAGAATCACCTCTAACTTCTGAAAGTCAAATACAGCAAATGTATTTCACAGCACTCTTAGATTTGATTTCAGTTAACCTCTGAGCACAGAGCTGCTCTATTAGCTCATCTGGAAGAGAGCAGTTCTTAGGAACTTTGATGACTATTCCAGTGTCATTTCAGCTCACTGCATAATTCACAATAACAATGCATTGTCCACCAAAATCCCTTTTTTATACTCTTTACCTCTGTAGGAAGCCAAAACGTCTTTTGGTTTAGCTGTGTTGCAATTCAAACCTTTCCAAATGCATTCCAGTTTAACCATAGGCGAACATTCAAGAATTTCAGAGAAGGCATTTGGAGGAAAATTTTATTTCAGTTTACCAAGTTTCATGGGACCTTGCACTGCATGGATTTGGTTTAGGTAAAAGTGATTTCTTCTGTTAATTCTTTCAGTTTAAACACTGCAAAGTTTAAAAGGAAATTTCTCTTGAAGCTGTTGCTGCTAAGCTAAAAAGATTGATGGCAGTAACTGCTGGAAAAAACAACAACACAGAAGTAGGAGGTTTGAAAATAATTTACTGTTTGTTTCATTGCTTGACTTTGGGTTTTGGTGCTTGTACATTCATCAGAAGGGAGTAATAAAATGCTTTTCTGCCTCATTAAATGGCAACAATATGGAGAAATGAATGGAATTTACCCTCATTGAACAACAAGTATTTCAAAGGACTGTTTTTAAATGAAAATGTTTGGACTGATATTTCTAAATCTTCCTGTGACTTGATCTTTAAGTATCTGGCATCTGCCCACTTCTAGAACAGAGACTGCAGTTACATTGGAGGATGCAGCTTTCATGCAGCATTCACTTGAGGATCTTTGCATGTTGCTCAGCACCTCTCATCATCAGGTTCTAAGTGGCAGTCAGTCTAATTATCTGATCAGCTTTGAGTAGTTTACGCCCTGATATTTCTTTAAATGCTTTATTAGTGTGACTGTGAGGCAGTCCCCAGTTTCAGAGTGGGTTTATTTTTCAGGAAGCAAGGGTTGTGTCTCTTTTTTTTTTTTTTTCTGTTTCTCCCAGTGGATGAAGTACAGAATGCACTTACCTTAGGTCTGTGAATTGAGTGGTAAATAATCTTGCTTCTGTCGTTAAAATGGAATAGGCTGACCTTTATCTTACATCAATTTGATGCCAATAAAACTTCCTTAAATTCTCTGAAGTGACTAGCTCATAAGTAGGCCTGAGATCAAAACACTTCAGTCCAAATAACAGCATGCTCTAAGGAATATTTTTGAGTAAGACCTTGCTTGTTGCTTGCTTGTTTGTTTATATTTTTTCTTCACAGATTAAAATTTTTAATGATAAGTTATTTTTCCAGCAGAATAAATATTGCAGTGTGAGCAATGAATATCAGGTCACAAAAGATGTATCTAACCATTTGAGGTGATATTTATTGTGTAAATTAAATGTCTTCCCATATTAGTTTTGCAGATACTCATATGTCATGGGAGCACACGTGAATACTAACTTTCAAATCAACAGCATCAGATTTCCAATGCAAATATGCTTTTTGAATTTAAATTGATTTAAAATAAATTAAAAAAAAAAATACAAACCTATTGCAGTAAGAATGTAAGTATGAAAAAGCATTTTAGTGAAAAGAGACAAAACATAAGAAATTTAGATTGCTGTTTGTTGGTAGAAAGTGACAGATTTCACATACATATTCTTTCTACTGGAAACCAAAGTTTTGGGTTCCTATGGGGCTGAAACAAAAGAAAAGATTTGAGAAAGCACACTTTTTTTTACTTTACCCTACCATAAATACAAAGAAATGTTATAAAGCTAGCAGAGTCAATGGTGATTTAAACTGGTATGACTGGAGACAGAGTATGCTGTATAATGGCGGTTATGTGACAGGTTTGCTTTCTGAGGGTTAGTGAGATTTTCCTGGATGACATGCTGATATGTGAGCACTGTGATTATTTTTTTTTTTTAAGAAAAATGAATTCAGAGTCCAGATACCATCTGTGGGCTGATAGAAAAAAATTAATTTGAATGGCACAAATTTGAGGTTTCTTCCTGAATGAAAAAAGCTCACTGATTTTCTTTTGTCTAATTGGCATAAGTGAATGGGTTCCTTATCCATCTTAGCTGAGCACATGGCTCACATCTCAGATCACTGTGGTTACCTACTCAGCCTTTCTGACAGACCTCAGAAAGCCAAAAACCAAAGCATTTCCCCCTTTGCATGATACATACCAACATGGGGAGAGGCCTCACCTCTCAGAACCTCCCCTTTGGCTGTAAAGAAGGCAAATAAACTGAATTCAGAGGCAGTGCCCCCTCGATTCCATCCTTTCATCAGCAAAGAAGCACAGCGGCACTCTAACAAGTCTGGTTTGGGGACAGCACAGAAGTTTGTATGTGACAGACCTATTTGAGCTTGCAGAGGGGCATCCAGCTTTGCATCTACTGATGACCACAGCAGCACAGGGCGGCATATAGCAGATATGTTGTTTCACTAGGGAAAGCTGCAAGACTTTACCATCCTTGTGGCTTGTGTAACGTCATGGAATTGATAGATGGGAAGACAGATCAGCCCAACGGGGGAGGAATAATAAGCAATGAATGTGCTATTATTTACCATTAAGCAGATAAAAAGATGTCCCATCCTCCCATCTCCCTCTTCGTAATGGACTACTGCAGTGAACATCCATCAAAGTGACAGAACAGACCGTGTTTTCTCGCCATTAGGGATGCAGTTTCAGAATACCATCATCATTTGCAAACAAAATCATTTGGTTAAAGAAAATGACTTGTATTTCTACAGCTGATTTTACTATAATATGTTGTTACTTTGATCATCCTAAGTGTTAGTAAGCTACTTAATTAAGGGGAGGGGGAGGAATTCACCAGTTGCCATACACATGGTCAGCTGAGCTATGTAATAAAAATTGAAAAGTAAAAATTATCTTTTCTTCCTTAGTGGGATTAATCGCTGAAGTAGACCTTACTTCAGGTTAAGATTAGTGAAGGGTTAATTCTTCTTAACAAAAGTACATTTTCTATGCAGCAATGAGCACAGTGTGTTTTACCATAGGCTGAAGAAAATGAAAATTGAATAAGATGTGAAAAATGAATGTGTGGCTTCTTCCTGCAAAGTCAAGTTCAGGATGATAAACATCCTAGACAGAGTACCTTGTCTCTGCAAAAGATGCTCTTCATTGCACTGCGGGTAGCTTAGGATAAGAAAATACCAACCCAGAGTGAGCAGTTCAGCATTGAAAGGCCCCGTATCTGTTCTCTGTAGTCTTTTAAACCACTTTGGTCTGCAACATCCCATCCCATTCTCTGCTCTACAGTAGAATGAATGAGTGCCAGCTGCTACTTGGTAACCTGTGTCCCTGTAACCCACTCCTTCGCTCATTTCTGTTCAATATTTATTGCTTTCCAGAGCTGAAGTTTTCTAGAGAATGGATGGGTGGCTTCAAAGTAGCAACTGCCTGTGAGGAAAACTAGCCTGTGTGTTAACAGTGTTATCTTTGAGAGAGAAACAGAGGCCAGAATGTGTAGCTTAAGTTGAGTAATATTTAAATCTGCCAAGAGAAGTCACTGCTAGAAAATCAGTTATGATTCTGCCAAGACAAGTGTTTTCCATGATAAACCTTAGTGAACAATGTAACCGCAGCATGCTGTTGACTCCCCTTCACCTTTTCCTAAGTTATTCTAGTATGCGGTGTAATAGCATTCTAAATATATGCATTGTATATATGTATTATATTTGAATGTATGATGGCACACACAATTCAAATGTAGAGCTTCATATGGCAGCTTACACATCTCTACATCACTCTGTGTCAGGGTGAGGGTGAATAACAAATATTCTGAAGGCAGAGACCTGTGCTCTTATGCAGCTGCATTCATCACTGCATCATCAACAACAGCAACATATTTGTTAATTATCAGATTTTCTGTGCGAGTTGACAAATGATAAGAGATTGAGTCTGACAGAGCTAATGGAAAAATGTTAGAAGAAATATTAATGCTTACTGTGTAAACTCATTAGGGAGATGTTTTAAAATGCATGAAGTGAAGGAAAAATATATTCCTTAATGAAGAGAGAGATGAAATCACTGGTCCTGCAAAGATTGTTTTATATGCGTAGCTGTGCATATGTAAATGGCTTCTTAAAGCATTGATTCTATCCCTGTGCAGAATCAGTCTGCAAAACAGAGCCAGCAGTGGTAAAGCTGCTGTGTATCTGCCCATGAGGTAGCAGTGCGCATTGCAGCGCTCGTTAAAGACACAGGTTGCTGTTATTAGTACAGTCACAGGAGAAGATGGGTGCTGAATTTATCTTGCAGTGCGATTTCAGGATGATAAATGTGTTTGTACAAAACAGTAACAGAAATTTCAGAAACCAAAGTGAGGGTTTAAATGAAATGCATTGACTAAAAAGTATATTGAGAATTATAAAGAAAATCACAGGAGTTCTGTTGTTGTTTTTAGAAACTGTAAAAAAAAAAAACCTGCACCAAGGACAGGTTGTTGCTTTGAGATGCATTTATTTCCCCAGCAGTCTCAGAGTACTGAGTCTAGTGGGGGAAGAATACTCCCTGTACATCATTAAGAAAGGAGAGAAAGTGCACTCCCAGCATCTCAGCCGTGTCAGTGTGCGCTTTCCTTGCAGCATGGGTGCAGCTCTCTGGGGTCTGGCAGCTTTCCTTAGTCAGCAGCAGAATAGAGAGGAAGGGATGCAAGCAAGCTGCACCTGACTTGCTTGTTCTCTTGGAAGATTAGTTTTTATTAAATTTCTCCTATGACTCATTTCTGACAAATCAGCATTTTCTGGCAGAAATACATTACGTTGGTTGTGGATGCTAGCATATAGCTTTAACTATAGTGACTCAGTACATTTCCTTTTATTCAGCCATTTGATGACAGAAAGAAGTTCTCGCCAAGCGATTGTGGAGTGTGACTAAGCACATAAACTATAGCTAAGAACTGTAAATGATCTCTTTTATGGAGTCCTAGTGATTTGTAAGCTTTGTGTGGAATGAGTGGTTGTGTCCAGGATGGCGAAACGTAATCCAGAGATGGTGAGATATGGAGCCTGGCTTAAGGATGCTCAGTGCTTTTAAGCTCTTGTAACATTGACCTTTCCAGAGATTGTTTGTAGGAAAATTATCATGAGAATGGTGGAAGTTGATAGTTTTCAGTTCTTCCACCACCAGCATCCCACGTCCCTGCCCCCACAAAATTGTTTCAGAGTTTAGATGACCATCTAATGTAAAAAATTCCTTTTCAAACCTACCAAATATGGGACAGCGAGTTGCAGTCCTGGTTAATTTCATCCAGTTTGCAGTCCTCCAGGTTTGGCCTCCAGCTTATAGAAATGAATGAAGAATTCACTAGGGAGAAAACTGTTATCAGACATACCGTACTGTCCTGGCAATAGCAGGCAGTGTTTTCTAGTCTTTTTTTTTTTTTTTTTGTCTTTCTTCTTGTATTCTTCTGCTTTCCATGTTCCTCAGTTTTACAGATTCTCTCACTGTCTTGCACTGACCTTCCTTTCACAGTATATTGTTTCTTTTTATACTCTCTACTTAAATATCCTTTACTTCATTTCTTAAACTCTTTTCTCCCTCTTGCTTTTTGCCATCACTCACTGCTATTAAATTTTGAGGAGTGTCTACAGGAACTCATAGGATTAGTGTTTCTTTCAGATTACAAGACTAATTAGAAGAAGAAACCTAAAGGGAAAAGGTGCTATGAGCTGACATGCTCTGCAGGTCTGTGAGCTTGACTGTGTACCTGAGATACATTCCAAAGTCACCCATCAGGTGGAAGATGAGATGCAGAAGCTCCAAAGGTGTATGAAAAAGTAATTCATAATTATTCATAAGCACTCAAAAACTGGGTGATGTAATAGGAAGATTAATATTTAGAGTGAAGTAAGTGGAAAAAAATGAAACTGAAACCAGAAGACAATAGAAAACAAAGGTGAAAATGGGTCTAGAGAATTTAGATTCAAAATTGAAAATGGTTGAAGATTCCAGAGAGAGAAAATGAGAAACATAAATGAAAGAATCTGTACTGTGGAGTGGAGTATAGGTTCTTGGTTCCTTTTCCATTTTTACAATTTTTGTTTTTTATCCAATCCAACACAGCAATGAAATTGTGTCCAGCAAAGTGGCATCCTTAACTTCTGTGCTCAGAAGTCTGTGAGCAGTAAGCACAGCGGGTTTTATTGTGTTGAATTCTGAGTTCAGCAATGTCAAGTTTATGCAACAGCATGCAACCCATAGTCTGCTGCAAGGTACAGCTCCTGCTTGAGTTCTGATTGACAGTGCTGCTCTGGTACACATGCAGTCACATGAGAAGGAAATGGACATTTATAATTTTGCTCTGGAGACCAAGGTCAAGGGCAGATGGTGGATTAGATGTGGATTGCTTAGACCCTGTGATTGCTGTCCTTGGTGTGGAGATTAATGGTAGGTTTCTTATAGAGAGAAGGGCCGCTAGACCCTGTAGCAAGTGTACTGGGTAGATGGGCATGAGCAGCACAGGACTGATGGCAGCAGGGAGCTAAACAGTGCTGCACTCAGTTCTCTAGTGAGTACTGAGTACTGTTACGCCAGTTGCCAATAAATTGCCAACAATTTGCTGGTTATACTGGATTCTTCATTGTGTTGAGTCCACTTTGTCACATTCTGCAGATATTGCTGGACATTTCAACTGCTGGACCAAATGCAAAAGATGCTGTTAGTTAACTACAGATGTATTTCTAGAAGGAGAGACTAAATGGCAAGTACCTTCTATCTGTCTGTGCAGCCCAGCATTATAATCACTGAGACTTGGAAGTGGATTGTTTGGTAAATAGTGTATTCCTCCCTCTAGAATGTAATTCCAGTGCATTCAGAGTTGGAATTTGCAAAACAGTGTCATGTGGGGTGGAGGGAAGTAATCTGTTTACATGGGTGCCTATGTAATTTGCTTCACTGTCTGGCTTTGGTTCCATTTGTAGAGGAATGGCATTAGCTCCAGAGATGGAGATGCCTCTTCCCAATTGCCCTGTAGCAGAGCAATTGGGTCTTTTTCCAGGTATACAGAAAGAAGCTGTGCCTTTTTAAAAAGAGCACAAGCTGAGTATCACAAACGTAGGAGTACTAATAAAAAGCTTACAGCATTGACAACTCTTCTTTCCTTGTGTTATCCCACATCCCATCTCCTTTGCTATGCTTTTGTTTGAAAGGGTCAAACAGACACAAAGTTTTCAAGTTAAAGACTGAATTTCATTGAATTCAAAATGAAAAATCTTTAGTTTATCTAAAAATAAAATGAAGTAAAAATAAATCTTTAGCAATTATACCCCACTTTTAGTGAAACAAATACACTTGGTTTATAAATAAAGGAAGCCTACTAAACCTTGCTTGGCAAGAGAAACAGTCTTCAATTAAGATGAGATAAAAACCAGAAAGCTGATTTCTGTGATACAATACTGTTGCCACCACTCTTTTTTGGTTTTCAAAATGTGCTTTGCAAGTATATGTATCATAGAACAAACAAAATGCATGTATGTACAGAGATCCTAAATGATTGTATTTTACAATGATCTGATATCTAGTTCAATTCACATTTCAACAAGATTGGAACAAGAAGGCATTCCAATAACTGGAGGTATCCCACATGTAGTTTTAATCTGTAAATTCCTCCTCAGTGGTGCTTTAGTCAGAGCAGACTGAAGTGCTGGATGGGCCCTTGATTTGTGATGTGAGCATGTAACTTCTGCTCTGCTACAGGAAAGAGCAGATTGCACTCTGAATTGTCTGAGCATTAATAAGTGATGCATTGCTCAGGTCAGGCTGTTACCTATAAACTCATTAACCCCTTCTTCTGCTGCTACAAATTTTAGTCAAAGGAAAATACAAGGAAATTTCATATGCAATAGATTTAGTCCTGTTGTTTGTTATGTTCTTGAATATGTGTTTGAGTCCATGTCTGACAGTAAATATTTTTATGTGTACTAGATATATTAAGAACACGCATATGCTATATCCATAGAGATTGGTTTGATAAATATATCCTGAATGTATCTGTTAAATTAGTAACAGCCTTGTAGGATATAAAACACATTATTAAAAAATAATATTAATGATTGTAAAACTGGCCCGATCAGCCTTCAGTTAATTACAGTCTGATTCAACCCTCAAGGTTTTTTTTTTTTTTTTCTGTAATATCACCTGCTTAGTATGCTGGTGGCCTTCTGGAAAGACAATAAATGAAAACAACAGAGAAGGAATTTTATTCACCTAACGGGAGCCTTCATTGGCAGCTAATGCAGCCAAATGATGTGAGGAAAGAGACCTTGGGAATGTGTTGGTGGGGGTTAAAAGTGTAAAGCCACACTGATTTGGTTTGATACACCCAGGAGAAGACAAACCACAGAGCTAAACATGCATGCTTTTCACAGCTTAGGAAGGAGCCTGTGCTTGAGCATGTCCAGGATAGTGAGTGATTAGCAGTACTGTAGAAAACTCAAGACTAACCTTCTAGCTTCAGTGCCTAAATTGGAAAACATAAATAACCTTCAACTCTGTTTATCCATGTAACACTTCTCTACCGCTCCTGAATTGTTAGGGATTTGTTAGGCTAAGCACACCTGAGATTAGATAATAAGGAGCACATAAACACTTAGGTAATAAATATAGGAAAATGTCATGAGAAGAGAGTTTCATTGTAAACGAGCTTTTAGCTAAATTCTCTTTTCGGCAGTCTTTGTGTAAATCGCAGTGACTGTTCTGTTCAAGGAGAGAGTCATGGCAGTGCTTATACACTTGCAAGTACTTGAATACGCTCACAGGGAAAGAGTTGAAACATTTATTTTCTCACCCTAAAGGTTGACACATTGCAAACCAGAGAGATGGACTGACAGGGGAAGTGAGAAGCAAAGCATCAAAATGTCATCGTGCATTTGTCATGTATGTGACTTCCCAATGAGGGCATAGACTAGTCCATTATGGGATAAAGCTCTATCTCTAGAACCCAACCGCTTAACACCAGTTTCTCAGACAATTTTTCACTCTTGTTTTTTGTGAATGCCTATTTTCATAGATTGAAAACAAACATTCTTTTTCTTCCTGTCTCTTTCCTTTTCTATTTTTCTAATTGAAAATTGAAAATTGTCATTTGCTTTTGTGTTTAGTTATCTGGCATAGCTGCCTCCTAGGGTGATCAAGGTGCCTTGGCCTCTCTACCTGATGCTCCTTACGAGGAGCATTGTGAACTACTTCTACTTCATTCTGAACTACTTCTAACAAAGTTCAGATTAATGGTGATAGTTTCATAGTTTGAAATACTTTAAAGTATTTAGGGTAGTTCCTACCTTGGGCGTTTGTTCTGTTATATTCTGATAGGTTCTTGCTCCTGTGGACTAGATACTAGTCTGATACTGGACTAGATACGCTAGACTTCTTATTATCTTAATTATGTAATTACTGTATACCTTCTAGAACTTGCTTGTTAAAGTTGTGGAGATCCCGTAGTGATTTGAACTCCTACATTTGTTTTTTATATTTTGCTAACAGACTGTCATAACATTTTTCATCTTCTTCACCCATAGAGTACAAGTGCTTCATGATTAGCGCCTTGACTGCCGTACAACAGTCATTACTGCTCATCTGGTTAGGCTTTTCCCAAACCAATTGTCAGATTCATTCATAGATTGTTGTAACAAAATTAATCTCATGTTATTTTCTAGCTCACAAAATACAGGCATATTTTACATTTAGTGTTGATAACATATAGTGGCAAAATTCTCTACCTTACTGAGTTGGTTCGTTAAGACTGTGGTCTGCCTTGCTTGCACAGTTACTGACTGTGCAGGGGGCACATGTGACTGTCCTCTTTGTGGTGATTTACTGACAGTTTTCCTGATGATAAAGGGTATTGTTGCACAGGTTCCGCTAAAAGCAGTATTCACCATTAAGTTTTATGGTGGCTTTTCAGGTCAAAATTTCTGTTTCTCCTTCAGATATCTGAGCAAAGTTATTGTTTGATGCATAAACCTATGAGAACATGAAATATTAATAATAGTGTAAAATTACAAGTGTATTATGTTATGTGAGTAGTAACAACTTGGCCTTCTGTTTTATATGAAAAGATGCCTTCAGAGCATTATTTGATCCCACCTCTATTTCCTTTCTAGATTTGTTTCCCCGAAGAAGTGTCTTGGTTAGGATCATCTGTACAGTTCTGTACAATATAGTGTTATCATGCAATATAAACCATAAATTATGTTTTTTAATACTCTGATTTTCCCTCTTGGGAGGTTTCCGATCAATAGCTATAGGAGTCTCCTGCTTCTTCCTCAATATCTCTCAATTAGCCCTTTCAATCCTATTTGCAGCTATTAATGCTCTTCCTGTTTTAGCCTGTCACTCACACTCGAGTCCTTCATGCATAAAGCTTAATGTAATTTTTGTAAGAGCACACGCAGGGGCAGCAGTCCTGGTGTTGTTACCACAGTGTGGTTTCTGAGGCCCCGGCTGCGGGGGGGGCCTTCCCACCACACAGACAGCATCACTTCTGTCAGCTTCCTTTACAGCTCAGGAGGAATGGAAGCAGTATCCAGCAGCAGTTGCATAGTGTATGTTTCTTTCTCATTTCACATAATAGCTTTTAAAAACGTTTTAATTACTTAGCAGCTACATTTTTTGTTACGGGCAGTTTTAATACACAGTTAGATATGGGCTTTTGAGGCATTCTTTGTGTCATAAGCATGGTAATTTGTAAAGAAGCAGAACTTCTAACTCATTTTTAACTCTCTTAAATAATGTTTAACCCTCATCTTAATTGTGCCACTTCCCTTTCTTTCTGTAGATATGTGTTGCAGTTCCCTGTGGTGCAGAATACAAAACAGGGAGATACAACAAAATGTTCTCATAGAATATCCTGAGTTGGAAGAAACTCACAAGGATCACAGAGCCCAGCTCCGTGCAGCTCCACCTAAAACCTGTGTCTCAAAACGGTGTCCAAATGCTTCATGAGCTCTGGCACTGGGGCCGTGCCCACCACCCTCTGGTGCAGACCCTGTCCCTATCCCCCACCTGCCCCTCCTATGACACAGCTCCATGCCCTCCCCAGAGAGCAGAGCTCAGTGCTGCCCTCTGCTCCCTCAGCTCCTCTGCTCTGGGCTGAGCAACCCCAGGGGCCTCAGTGTTCCTCACACAACTTGTCCTCCAGACCCTTCTCCATCTACATAGCCCTCCTCTGGATGCTCTCGAATAGCTTTACATCCTTTTCGTGCTGTGGCACCCAGACTGCACCCACTGTAGGAGATGAGGCCACACAGTGCAGAGCAAAGGGGACAGCTCCTCACCTTGCCTGGTGGCAGCGCTGGACCTGGTGCCCCACAGGTTGGCCCTCCTGGGTCTGGGGCATACTGTTAAATCAATTGAAATTGCTTGATTTTTATTACTTTTTTTAATATTCTCATCCATCGGTGAAAAAAAATAGGTTTCAGCTCCTCAGGGGTTACATTTGGGGTTTTTTTCTGTAGAGCTATGAGCAATTGTAGCATTAATCGTAGAATCATCATAGAATCGCAGTTCAGCTCAGATTCAAAAGGACCCACCCAGTCCCACCCCCAGCCATGGGCAGGGCTGCCCCCTACCCCAGCTCAGGCTGCTGGGGCCCATCCAACCTGGGCTGGAGATCCACAGCACTCTGGGCAGCCTTAATCCATAGAATTGTTGCCTATTAATATTGTGAGTCAGGTTTTGGCATGAATGCCAAATAACCCTTTTGGGAGGCTATTGAGTGAACACATGAGAAGGAAAAAGTGGTTCCCTTTGTCCTTGTTCTACCTCTCTGTAGACATTTATTTTCCTGTCCATTGTCTTCAATAATTTCCTTTCCCTGGCTTGCAGTTTCTCAGGACATTGTTAGAGATGTTAGATAGTTACAGTGCAACAGATGCTGTTTGTGAACCTCTGACGTATTCACAGGGCTCAAATCAGCTTAAGCTTTCTCTGGGTATCAGCCCATCAGATAAAGTAGATTCTTTGCTGCCATAAGTCAGGCTTTCCCCATTTCTACCTTTCTCTTGTTCTTCCTCAGTTTGTAGTCCTTCATTGCCAAACTCTCTTGGCAGCTTAAGATGATGTATAGTTGAATAGTCTTTCTCTGTTGTTGTGATTTGCTTTCACCTCTGCCACCATGTAACAACATACAAATTTGGTTTCAGGGTGTTCTAACTATTGTGGACAGACTTTCCTGCCATCCAGAAAACAGCTGTACAGGCAGGATTGGTTTCTCAGATAATGATAATAAGAACCACAGAAACACATTTTCTCCTGGTTTTGCTATTTTTACATAGAATAATGTTGTGGCTATTTTTTGTTGTTGTTGTTTTGGATTTTTTTTTGACATGGATGTCATTTGCTATAAATTCCTAATTCAAAGCAATAACTTTCAAGCTGCTATCTTATCTTAATTTATAGTATGTGAGATATTATTGAACTTATGTTTATTGTTTTAGGCTACAGTACTTTAAAAGCATCCAACACATCAAATCAAGGTTGTTGGTTTGTTGTTTCGGTTTGTTTTTTTGTTTTTTTTTTTAGGATATTTGGGCTTATTTAGAATGATAACTTGATTTCTTAACATGTATATTCAAGAGTATAGCATATACTCACCATGTAGGTGAGTATAGGATCAGCAGATTAAAATAGCTCTTCATTTTCCCAATGAATTGATCACTGCATTCAAGCCTTTGGAGTTAAAAAATAGATAAAGGTAAATTATAAGCACGAATGACATTTTTTAAGTACTTCAGTAAGTTATGCCCTTTTGAAAATGTTACCTGTAATGACATCCAGATGCCTACTTGCAGTGTTACCACATATATCTTACCAGATTTTGAATGTTCACTCTTTTTATTGCTAGAAGTTGATCTGGTGCTATAATCAGCAGACAACCGTGGGCTGTAATCATTCCATTCTGCATTTCCAGGAGATGGATTAATTTTATTTAGTGGCTGAAATCATTGCATCCTATTTTTACTTTTTTTGGCAATCCTAATTACCGTGTCATTGATAGACATTGTCAGTGTTTTTGAGGAAAACTATTGTTGCTTTGCTTGGTATTCTGTACCAGTGATTCTTTTAGCATCCTTTCTTGAAAATAATTGCCATTATGTCATTAGGGCTGGATTAAATTTCAGCATAAAGGAAGTATTTCACTTCCCTCTGGTTTTGTGGATCTTAGTCGCTATAGATACACAGATGTGGAGTGCATTCTGTAGGTCATTTGTTAAAGTGTAATGCTGCTGCTAACTAGCAGTACAAAAAGGTGCTGTTACCCAGGGAATATTTTCTTTCCTTCACCTCTTGCTATTTTCATGGATTTGGGCAAATAAGTTGAAACAATTTGAGAATGGACGAAATGCTATGCTTTATTTTTTTATCCGCTTGTTTTAAACTTTCATCTTTCCATATTTCTGCATTGTTTTAAATGAGCTAAGATTATAAGTCCTTTAAATTTATGTGTGAATCAAAGGGGACATGATGTAATTTAAAGAGATGCAAAACTGGAGGTGGCAGACACTCCTCTCTTCTAAACCTAGATAGATATGTACAGGAAAACCATCTACATGTTCAAGTCCTTTGAGAAGCAAGTTGTGCTAGGAAGCAACTCACCTAATCCATTTTGTATGCATGCAGATTAACACAGAACTCCTAGAGATTCCAGTATGACCTATCACATATGTTTTGATTGAAAATGGTAGTGAATGTGTGGATTTTAAATAATGTCAGCAGATCCAGCTCAAATCTCTGTAATTAAGGAGACAGGCATTGCATTATTAAGTGAAGGGTAAATTGAGATTAACTTTTCTGACAGACGTGAAACTTCCTTGATGTATGATAAGAAAACAGACGGGATGTCCTCAATATTACTGCACCTGATTTTGGTCTGCAAACCACAACTTTTCTTAGAACAATTTGGGGTTTAGAGTATCTGTTAACAAAGATGCTTTTACCACTACTAATAGTATTGCTGTAATTTTGAACTTTTCTTTAAACCCCACTAAGCCTTGTACAGAAATTCTCTGGTCCCAGTGTCCTCTTTCTAAATGGCTGCCTACGCCCACCCACCCGCAGACTGTGAATGAGGCACAGTGTGCGCCCTCAGGAAATTTCCTTTCTTTCCAAATGGATGGATAGCAAACAAATGAAACAGCATCTTTACTCAAGCAGCCTAAGGTTTTAGTCCTATATAAGAGACGAGAGAAGGCAAATATTTAAAAAAATATATTAGCTTTAAAAAAAAAAATACTCTTCAGCTTTTAGAAGAATTGAATCAAGAATAGAAAGAACACAAATGAGTGTTATCAGAGGACAAGAATACAGACAGTTTGTGAGTGATATTGTGGAAGGGAATGCTTAGAGATGCAGGAAGAAGATGTAATTTGGGAGACATAATCAGCTGTTTTGTTGCCTGGCAATACAAAGCAGTGCCAATATGCTCTGAGTGTTTTATGCTGTTCCAGAGGAGCTTCAATTACCCCAAGCATACTGGTGAATGTGAAGTTGGAGTTGAAAGATTTACAATTCACATTGCATGCCTTCAAATCAAAAGGAATAACAATTTACCACTCTATTTGAATTCCTCATTTAATTTTTATATGCAACAATTTCAATAATGGAAAAAAACCACAAGGAAATAAATGATAAAGGATAACATTAAATGTTTTGCACTTGCATCTCATTAATTTATGACTGTGGTTCTGAAAGGAGAATTAAGAAACATAAATTCAGACTTTAATCATGAGCTTAAATTAAAGCCAACCTTGTTAGGGAGTGAATATTGACATCCTAGTAACCACTCATCATAAGACACAAAGTGAATTTTATATAGCTTATCAACAGCTCAGATTATTTTCTTTTCTAAGACTACTATGGGAAGAATTATTCCACTTCAAAAACACCCTTTCATACATTGATGTTTACCCTGACAGCCAGCCAGAGCCATTACAGATGTACATTTTATCTATTCACACCTGAACTTTTCTGTTAGCCATTTCTATTGCATATCTTCAGCGTGGTGCAGCTAAGTGTTTTGACAATTTGAGATATCTCATTACCTTGCAATGATTACTGAGCTTGAACCTAAGAAATCTGAAAAATGGCTAAATAAGAAAAAGTATGTTTTATGGTGAAGGAGGTATGTCAGATTTCATGTGCCTTTTTGCTTGTGTGCACAATGCAAAACTAAAAGTATGCATCTCAATTTTGCTTTCCTGTTTTGCTGTTCAGTGCAATAAATAAAAGCTGTGTTCCTGCTGCCCTGTATTTGCTTAGCCTCCAAAAGTGTCTGTAGCAGCTTGTACTCAGACAAGAAGAAACTCAGTAAAATTTCAGTTGCAGTTGCTGTTTGTCCATTAGGTAGCACTGCTTTTCTGACAAAGGAAAGAGAAAGGCTGAGGTTTTAAAGTACAAAATGGCACACTCTGCGGAAATTGAATCTCAATTTCAGTGGCCTATGAGAGTTTCAGTTCCCGAAGAGCTCGCAGCGAGGTGCTCGGCACAGAGCCAGGTGGCAGCTGGACAGAGGTGCTAGGACCCTGCTTGCTGGCTCTGCCAGGGCATAAATTAAGGTCATTCCCCGTCACTTACAAAGGCAAGTGTTACTGCTTCCCCAAGCAGAGTTTCACAGCAGTGATGCACTGCTGTGGAACACAGCTGATGGTATATGATGAGGTATGAGAGGGGAGGGAAGCATGGGTGATCAAGGTTGAACCTGCCTGCATTTGTGCTTTCAGGGAAACACTTGCAGTGCTTTTAAGTCCCCGGGAACAGCTTCACAGACAGTGGAGAAATAAAATGAAAGGAATCTTGAAGCAGTGCTTTTGACTTAAAAATCTTATATAGCTGAAAATACATGGTGGACTGTGACTTTTAACTCTGGAATTCATTCTGCAGCTGTTTCAGAGGAGGCAAAAACTGTGCCTTCTAGTCTGTGCTGATTTTCCCCATTTGCCTTCATCCATTACTACCCTTTAGTTTTGGTTTTTTTTTGTAGACTCACTGACCTATGCTTTGCTCCAAGTACATTCTTCCAGAGTCTGGTTTTGATTGTGTTCTTATTCTGCTCTCAGCCAGTTCCAAATTGGGAGCTGTTTGAAGTTATTGCTTCTTGGCTATAGGATTTCAGGCATCTATTTTCTTCTGGCTTTCTCCTCATTATAACCCTAAAAGCTCATCTAGACTTGTGGTCAAGAGTGCAGCTATGAAAAGAGCTGGCATCAGGCTAGACAGCTTTGTAGCAATTGATCATTTGAGTTAAAAATTGGTGAACAGCTCTGTTTAGCTGCAGTATGATTAACAGAGCAATGCCATGTAGTATATGCCCAAGCTAAGGTTTTGGATATCATAGATTGTTGTGCTCTTATGACTTAATTTAGATATTCCATGTGGTACTTTAAAATAAAGAATTCTCCAGTGCACCATAATGGCAAGAGTTTCCCTTGGTCTTTGGCCAATATTATATTAAGTGATCACTTTTAAGGTCATTATTGTAGTCGCCACGTATAAAAAAGGAGTTCAGCCTCAACTGATTGATTGTGCACTTTCAACAGCATTTCACATATGCATACTTCTAATTTCTGATTTGTGCTCTGTTCAAAACAAAACAAAACAGAAAAAACAGCACTTAAACCAGGCACCAACGCAAATAGAACTGTCAAGTGTATTACTATTCCTAGTCTACCTCAGTTCCGTACTATTTAAGACATTTTCCCTTTTGTGATCACTTAGCAATGGTCTCAAACCACAGCTGACTGATAAAGCTAATGATATTTCCTAACATACTGTGCACCTCTGAGAATGTGATTAAAATATAATGTCTATTGCCCATCAAGTAATCTCAACTTATTATTGCTATCTTTATTCTGAACTCAAATGTAGCATAACAGAACAATGAAGGACAGTCACAACTAAGCCTAAATGCAGGTGGGGTTTTATGAGTACAAGGTTTTGCCTGCGCCAGGTCCTACAACAAGCATGATCTTGTTAAAGATCATCAGAAAGCATTCAAGTCTGCTACATTAGTTTTGCTATTATTCACCGTTACAAATTGTGAGGGCAAAATTCAAAATTTCAAGTATTGATCTCACTCCGTTACATTTAATTTTATCCAATCCACTCCCTTTGTTTTCTCCATGATTAAAATGTTAATATCTCATTATTACAAAATTAGAAAAGAATTTAAGGAGTGTGTATCTGCTGGGGAACTGTGACAGTTTCCTTTTTCCTCTGTGATCTCCAAAGCGAGAGACCACACCAACAGATGTTTTGTACACTAATGATAATTGTAGTGAGGGAATAGTTAAGCTTTTCTCATACTTCCTTCATACACTGCAGGCTTTCTTTTTTCATGGTGATGAACACCGACAACAAATACACATGAGCTCTTGAATCCCTTAAAACCATGTCATGCTTGCTGGTGCTGCTGGCACAGGTGTCACCGTCCCTGGAGGCGTTCAAGGAACGTAGAGATGTGGCACTGAGGGATGTGGGTGGACATGGTTGGGGTGGGTTGGTGGTAGGACACAATGATCTTAACAGGTCTTTTCCAACCTCAGTGATTCTATGATTCTCTGTCAGTGGAGAGCAGATCCCCTCAAAAGGTTCTACTGCACTTGGTAGTTGCAGATGTTACTTTTTAATGTGAATCTATTAATATAGACCGTATTTAAACATTAAGCTACAGCACACACAGAGCAGTTGCAGATTGCTGTTTAAAGGCTCTAACAAGCAAACAAGTATGATTCTTACTAAATTTATCTCTTTTCCTAGGGACAAGTTTATCAAAAGAAAACCATTTTCTTCAAAGTATTCTTAACATAGCCATGACAATTTGAGTTTTTTATGAAATATAATTAATTTGTAAATTGAGCCAAAGGAAAACAAATCAGCGGACTTGATAGTAAAAGCAAGTCTGGGGATGTAACTTCTAATGAAGCATCTGTTTACTTTGTTCAGTTATGTTTGTTTTTAAGCACCTCGCTTAAAAGTGCAGGCTTTTCTAAGCACAAACCATTTCCAAGCATAGCATAGAGTCACAGACACCTTTGTCTCTTTCCCACAGAGCAGCAATAAAAAGATACTTTTGCAGGCTTTTAAATTGAAAAATAATCAGACCCAGCAAAGAATGATGCTCTCTACTAAACAGACCCAAAAGAGAGCTATTTGGATTCACTTAATCTGTGCTTTCAGGACCAGGTCATGTTTGTTATTACACTGTACAGCCCTAATAGACACAAGACATTGGAATTTTTAATCATTTGTAGTCAAGTGTTATCCTTGCTGTGTTACCATGTTCAATGTCTAGCAACTAGGAAAATAATAATGTGTGCTCATAAAGAGTATTCTTATTGCATGACAGACAGGTCGTCTTCTGGTTCTTGGGCAGATCTCTGACCCTGCAAAGCTGTGAGAGCTTTGCTGTGGGTTATGGGGTCTATGCAGCCTTAAATTTCTAAGTGGGTCACTGGCCACAGCTAAAACAGGCTTTCTGCTGTGCATTTACTGCCTATAATTGAAGGCACACTGTATGAAAAGATTGACACAAAACGGACTCTGGATGGACAGATGGACATAGTGACAGGACTTGTGCCACAAGGGCCAGCTTCTACAGAAGTCTGAAGCTTATGTGCCCAGGACAAAAAAACCTTTTTTTTTTTTGCATGATAATTGTAATCATAAGCATTTTAAAAATGTTATTCTTCTATGGATAGTGGAAGTTCCAATTTACACAAAATTTGAAAATTTGGCTTTGAAATTTGGGGTTGGGCTTCCTTTGATTTAAAAAGAAAAAGGGATTTTCCTGAGTTTTAATTTTAAAGGATACTGAGGATGCCTGGCATTTTTCCAGAACTGTTGTGGGTTCCTCAATTGTTACATAAATTCTAATTTTTTTTTAATACCTACTTTGAATTGTGTATGCATACATTTTCTCTCTCAAAGCTTTAATTATGGCAGAGTATCAGAACTCGATGAAATACCACTTCCCTAGGTAAATCTTTTTTCTAAAGCTGTTTGGGTTTTTTTGAGAAGACAGTAGATAGAAACCCATCTGTTTCTTTTCTTTAAATATATTCCTATTCTCTCTCATCAACAACTGTAATGTCCTTTCAGGGCACTTTTTGAGTCTCAGAGGGGCAGAGAACTTCTTAGTGAAACCATGTCTGGCTATGTGGCAAATGCCATGGGCACAGCAGGGTCAAAATGTTTGCGTATGGTCCCTCCCGTGATTCACCTGTGAACGACAGAGCCTTCCAGAGCTCTGGAGAGAGGGGAAATACTTATGGTGCTAGACAAAATCAGGCTCACAAGAGCTGTAAGTTGGAGCAAAGCTTCTCGGGGGATGGCCCTTCCTCTGCTTGGTACGCTTCAGCCTGAGTTAATAACTGCTTTTAGATTGTATTCATCAGGAGAGCTTGAGAACTCCAAATAACATAATAATGTTTCTGGGACTAACTTCACTTCTTTATTCAGTAATATTCAGTTCACTGACCAAATTTTATTGTAGTCAATGTCCAACCATTTATTTTTATTTATGCTGTCTTAATAATCACCCCATTAGCACTGACTGTATTAGGATGATAACATTGCCCCTCCCTCTATTTGACTTTCCCTTCTCATTTTCTCCAGGTGTGATGATACTGATATGTGATGGGACATTTTCCGAATAGCTTCTTTGATTTCCTCCTTAGTGTATAGTACCTAGGTCACTCCAAAAGTAATGCTTCCTACTTATTTCCGTGGAAACTACAGTTACAAAGACCACACTAACACTATTTCATAATCCTAGCTTCATACACCATGCTAAACTGCCCTGGGGTTCTGGCTGTGAACTTTCACAACAGGAACTGCTGAATGCTCAGGACTTTTAGCAGTTTGATTTCATTTAGAGGTGCCAAGTGCTTGAAAATATATCAAAGCAAAGTAGATTCAGAGCTGGTGTGGAGATCACTTTGGAAATGAAAAATGTTCAGGATTGAAATTCATGTTGATGAGTGCTTTGCCGAGGAACTTGAAACTTAGAAAAACTTCAGCAAGACAGGGGCCAATCTTTAAATATTAGAGATCAGAACTAGGCAGGGCTATTTGAAAGTGGGAATTATTTTCTCTGTGGCTCCTTTGTACAGCATCTGATTGTAGCTGAGGGCAGAGGCAGCTGCAGGTCTTAGGTGACATCAGGTCTGACTTATTCTGGTAGTTAACCATGAGCATTGTGGGGAATCTGGTCATCATATCTACTGTTCTTACATATCTTCTCGTTGTAGATGAAACAAAAAATAGTTTGTCCCACTTATCCCATGAATGTATATGAGACTATGAGCATAAATGGAGAATGTCCCCATGACTTTCCATATATCTGTTTAGAAACCCTACATGAAATTTGTGCCATGTTTTCATTCTTCTCTGTAGCTGATACTTTCCCATTGTCATTATTTGTTTAAGTGCAGACAGCATGGGAGTGTTTGGCTGTTCACTAGATGAGCCGGTGTCGAGATGTAAAACAACAACTTGTAATTACTTTTGAGAGTGCCTTTAGGAAATAAGGAAATTACACTTATTTATTCACATGCGCTGTTTTAGAAAGAAGTCAGAGGCATCATACTACTTCTCTGTTGGAACAGATGTATCTGGTATGCAAAGTGTACATGCCACATGTGGGCTAACTATGAAACAAAATTAAAATTTTAATCAAAGTCTCCACGCTTTTATGAAGTATTAAACAGCAGATTGTTAGGAGTGTAAGTAGGTCACACATTGTGTTGAGCGATTGTGCTTTGTCCTTAGCCATCTGGCAACATGAATCAACGTCAGCTGGATGCAAATATAACCCTGCAAAGGTGACCTTGGTAACAGGATTGGTCCATTGAGCAGAGACTATAGGAGGGGTACCTGCAATCGCAAGTATACATTAAGGAAAAGCCAAAAGCAGAGTTTCCTGATTCTAGAAATCTCGACAAGCACTGCTACTGGTTAGGCAGCCTGCTGTTTGTCAGTGGTAGCTACATTTAGTTTCAAATCAGGGAGTACCTTTATCACTACATATAAACCTAGATTTCAGCGGGTGATTGAGAATCCACTGAAATTGTGGTTGATATAAATGAGGCAGAAGACACCAAATGCAAATGAAGATGATTCCTTATGGTCAGTTGCTGTTAGAGAGAATGCAGATGCGATCCAGAGATGTGTTTCTGAGGAAACTTGTTTTTGAAGTGCTCCATTTTAAAAGTCTCTGAAGCTTAACCCACAAATAGACAATAGTTGTAGCTCAGTTGAAATGATACTATCAAGACAAATCTATATATGGGTCTGAAATCTAAAAGGAATAAAAAATTCCAAGAGGAAAACATGTACAATAAAACTTCCCTATGTTGTTTCCAATTCAAAACAGCACAGCATTTTCCATGCATTAAAGGTTTGCTGGATGCAGAGTTAACTCTGTATTTTACTGCCTTACTTTAGGTGTCAGTGTTTGAAATCTTTGGCTTAAACATCTTTCATAGTGACATGTCTGCATGGCAAAATTAGAATCTGGTTCTGATGGTTCCCAGTCCTATTTTGAAACCACTAATCCCACAAAGTACTTTTGTGGTCTACTCAAGTTTTTCTAGATGATTGCATTTACAATGAAGTCAGAGTTTCCCTTGTTCAGAAAGTAAAAAAATAGGAAAGGCAGATTTAGGTATTTCTTGGTTCCATGCTATTGACAAAATGGATTTAGCATATGTGAAACCTACAGCAAAGAGGTTAACACTTACATTGTCCTGAACAAAGGAAACATTTTCCTTCTCAAACAGAAGAAACACTCTGAAGTGTGGAAGCCATTAGGTTTCCTCAGCCTGCCTTCCCTGCGTTATGACTCATGTGGCTTGTGGTTAAAAGCACCACTACAAAATGAAAATACAGTGCTGTTGTCTGCACACAAAAATGCTAATTTAAAATATTGTCAGCCAGTTGTGTTCAAAACTTGGAGTGATTCTCTGGTTACACTAGGCTCTATTGGAGTTCAGAGCTTTATTATTATTATTATTATTATTATTATTATTATTATTATTATTATTATTATTATTATTATTATTATTATTATTATTTCTGGAAGCATTTTCTGGAACGTAGAAATTGCTCTTTTTGCACAATAAATGTACCAAGCCATATTTATTTCTCTATCTCTCATAATGGAGCAAAAAAAAAAAAACCAAAAAAAAAAACAAAAAAAAAAACCTGCCGCTTAACTGTTGTGTAGAACTGTTGTAAGACAGTTAGGATGTGAGCAGGATTTAACTGTGTGTTTATACCTTCCGACCATAAAGACTGTCAGGCCAACATCCAGGTAGGGCTACAGGAAATGTTAATTTTGGACAACTCACCTGAATGCTCTGAGGATTAGCATTTGTTCAGCAATAAGCAGGCTGGCATTCGAAAAGAAAAAGCAGCAGATGTTGAAATATTACTGAAATAGGTGCTGGACCACCTCCCCTATGGGGACAGGCTGAGAGAGGTGGGGCTCTTTAGCCTGCAGAAGGGAAGGCTCTGGGGGGACCTTATAGCAGCCTTACAGTACCTGAAGGGGTCCTACAGGAGTGCTGAGGACGGACTTTTTATAAGGGCATATAGCGACGGGACGAGAGGAAATGGTTTGAAACTGGAAGAGGGTAGATTTAGACTAGATATCAGGAAGAAATTCTTTACTGTGAGGGTGGTGAGAACTGGCTGCAGATGCCCCTTCCTGGCGTTCAAGGCCAGGCTGGATGGGGCTGTGAGCAGCCTGGTCTAGAGGGAAGTGTCCCTGCTTATAGCAGGGGATCGGAACTAGATGCTCTTAAAACCCAAACCACTCTATGGTTGATGTTCATGTAGTCTAAGAGTAGTCTTGTCTGCTGAAGATCACTTTTTCAACATACAGAATCAAGTTTAGTACTAAAACTGTTAAGAAGTAAACTGCTGTGTCTCTGAGAAGGTTCACAGTAACCCATAGCATATGACAACTATGGATACATGAAAAGCATAACATCTGATTTTGCTCTAAGCTTTTCCTTTAAGTGTAAGGATTATAAATTGACCTACAAACACAGGCTGCCTTGGGTATATCTTGATTTGCAATCAGTGTACAGCATAAGTTATTTTTAGATATGAAATATCTCTGCATCCACAAAGTGTGGTTATTCACTTGGTATGAATGCACTGGAGAAATAAGTAATTTTACTGTTCTAAAGTGATTTGTAATCATCTTTTTGCTCGTTATTAGATTTAAATCTTTTTCCAGCAGTTATGATCCTTTCAGTTGGATGAGTGTTTCTGATTGATCACCAGGTCAGACACAGCAATGTGTCTTTGGGTTCTCATACTTTAATTCCAAAGAAATAACTTGAAAGAAGAATACTGAAATGAAATCTTTGAATCATAGAACATCCAGAGTTGGAAGGGACTCACAAAGAAAATGGAGTCCAATTCCTGAGTCCACAGAGGACCAGCCAGATTTCAATGCCTCAGAGCATTGTCCAAACACTTTGTGAATACCAGCAGGCTTAGAGCTGTGACATTGTAAATTTGTACACTGATTTCTAAAGATAAGTCTAAACGACAGACATTTCCTAGGATATTACTGGATTCTAGCACAAATTCATAAAGTTGGAACTCCAGAGAGACTCTTGTCGTATTCAGAGCAGAACTTAAAGATAAACAGAAAACTCATTAAAGCCATTACTTCTAAGCACTTGTGTATAACACTGCTTAACAGAAACGAACGGGAACAATAACTCCTTAATAATATAAAAGAAATCTGGAGGAAATGAAATTGGTTGCAGATCATAAAAAAATGAGCAGGCATTGAGAATGCCAGAAAACATGCTGTAACACTTGGAGATTGAAAATTTGGATCATTTCCGTTCATACTTGCATAGCCGCATTCTCAACAATTTCCCAGAATCCTAAAACTTTGTGGTTTTAAATAAGGTCGTTTACAAACCAACTGACTCTAACTTTTAATTAATAACATTAATTGGAAAATGTCCTTACAAATTAAGTTTCTCCCTTGACATACTTGAAATAAATAAGTTATGATGGAAAACAAGATAGAGATAAATTGAAGCACTGTTTCCAGCTTTCAAAGAGCAGGAACTGGGTGATCTTCTAAATAACAAAAATACATTTCATCCTCTATATATCAGCATATGCATTGATATTTATGCTCATTTTATCGTTACTAATTTAATTGCATTCTTATAATAAGAAATGCAGATAAAATAAGTGCTATTGTAAATATACTCTTGCATTTGTATCACTTCCCATTACTTCTGAATTTCAGCAGTTATCAGTGCTGTTCAGCATCCCCAAAACTGACCCCAGCTGAGGCAACTCCTCAGAGCTCTGGTAAAGTTGTCAATTTAAGCAGCTGCAGCACTACAGCCCCTCTCCTGGCAGAGCTCAGATGTGCCCTGGAGGGAGGTAGCAACCAACTGTCATTTCACTATTCCCTTCTGTAAGAGTTTCAGCTGCTGGTTTTATTGGGAGTGTTGAAATGCCTGCATAAATGGGGTCGAGGAGAATCAAAAACTGTTTGATTAGAGTTCACATGCAGTGCATAAGGTCTCACTTGGTGTTTTAATCACCTTGAGAACCATGTGTAGAGGCAGCTGCATCCAGCACTAACCTCAGCCTTGGGCCCTGCCCTTCCCTACAGTCGGCAGAAGGAGATGTGCGACCCCCAGCTTGCTTCTGTGTTTATGGTCCTGCCTGCTAATGTAAGCTCCAGTAGGCAGCAGATGATATTAATGCGCTTAATTAATTTAAGCCACAGCAGCTAGCGAGCAGATACAGAATTTGCTCAGCCATGCCTGCAAGAATGGCACAATCTTCAGGAGAGAGAAGGAATATTGCTAGGGATACTGTCTGCTTCAGCTGCACCAATTTAATTTATCTGTGAATTTGAACTGAAGTCCTCCTTCTGCTAGAGCTTGAGTAAATGTGAAATACGGCAAACATGCTTTAGCCTCCTTGCACTTTGCTGAAGTAGTAAGGCTCCATCTCTACAAGAGATGATAGTGAATTTGCAGAGCTCAGTGCAGAAACCTTAGGAGACCATGAAATACTTGGTTCTGCAGGGACCTGTCACAAAAAGACAGTCCTGCCCCATTTGCCTCACAATTTTCAACCAGATGAATGATACAAATATTTGTAAAAGGTTAAAGCACTTGTATAATGAAGGGAACTTGAAGTACGTGTTTCTTATTAAACCTGTTGAATATACATGCAGCATGACTGTTATATTAATTATGCACCTTTTATATTTTTTGCAATGTGATAAATTTCTCCAAGTACAGCTATTGAAAAAAAACCTTAAAAAAAAAGATGAACTAATAATAGTTATTTGAATTAAACTTTATCATAGGATAAGCAAAATGAATCAGATATTAGTCTCAAACCTGGGGAGAGATTAACAACGCTTTGCAGGGAGTAAAGAAAAGGAGGCCTTAATGCTGGGTTTAGGAGAATGTAAGTGACATAGATAAGACATTAATGACAGAAGAGTCATTGTATGAGGGAGACAGATACAAATGCACACCCAGCACAACTCTCTTCAGTAGCTGCTGTTGTTGAAATCCAGCAACACTGAGACAGCAGTGTACTCATTGGTCAGACACACAGTGACACATTACAGGAAAAGCATCTGCCCTCTTTCACCTTACAAGAACAATGGAAGATTTTTCAACAGTTAGTTCACCAAACAGAAACCGCAACCTTAATGTACAGGATTTCACATGACTTCAGACCTTTAAGGGAAGTCTGACGGGTATCTTTGGGGTGTCAAAGAAAATTCTGGTAATAAGGTTGGATACTTTTAAACTCCAGATAGTTCTGAAATTGTGAATGTTCAGGCCTGGTTCTATAAAGCTGTGAGATATTTTTGTTTGCCTTTTTAATCTCGTAATCTTAATACAACGTCTTAAAATGCAGAATTAGCCTAGCACAGCCTGTTCAACCTGGTGAATAAAGAGATTTCCGGTTACTTTTGGTACGAGAATTTTACCTGGTGGCCTGCTATTGCAATATTTTTGGTCCAGGTCTTCTTACAAGTGCATCAGAGTGGTGCTGCTGAGACGACCCCCTCTGTAGCCTTTGAGAATTAGGAATCTTCCAGTCTGATGTCTGTTAATGTCATTTTTTGTAACATTTACCAGTTGCAGTTTAAACTCTTAAATTATTCACATGCACACGGCTCAGACAACTAGCTTATTTGTTTTCATTAAAAAAAAGCCTTAGAAGAGGCTTTGAATGAGATACATGCTCTGTCTGTTGACTTTTATCTTCTGACAGAGTACCTAAGAAACAACAAGGCTTTGCAAGATTTAATGCAAGTGGAGAGCACTTGATTGCCAGCACTTGATTTGCCAAAGCTCTGAATATGTCTGTTCAGAAATCTGCAGAGCTGCTTTCTGAAGGTTTTTTTTACGTTTGTACATCCTTCTCGTCATAGCATCTTAAGCTTCTGTGAAAATGCAGTGCAGAATGCTTGGATTGATTAGATCTTCTTAATAAGAGCCTAAGCAGATTTTACCTTTTTGCTGTGGGAATCAGGCAGAGATTTTTAGAGAAGAAAGACATTGATTCACTAGTAAGCAAAAGCAATACACACACTTCCTGTAATTGTGTCTTCTTTCAGTTTATGGCCATTAGTGAAAAGAGACAGGGACTGCACAGCTCTGAGTCTCTGGGAATGTGGTGTAGTGATGGAGCCTGTTTTCTGGCCTGGTGGATGCTGGTTTCCTGGTGATTCTGACATTTGAACTAAGGTTTAAATCTCAGGAATGTTAATGCTTGGAAGCAATATACCGAAAGTCTTGGATGGACTCTTCATTAATCACTGCTGCTCCTCTATATCTATTTTTCTTTACTGTTCCCATGCTTGTGTACTCTCCTACAACCATGTTCCAGAAGTGAAATAATTGGCCTATATCTACCCAGCACAATCAGTATAAAAAATGTTTGTATAATCCTGACAACAGAAGTGTGGGTGGATTAGGTCAAACCCAGATGCCACCTGCAGATATCCCCTTGGCACACAGCTAGAGTATTATTCTCTGCAAGGCCGGAAAGGGCTGGAATTCAGACAGCAAGGCTGGGTGGTCCCCAGATTTATTGTGCCAAGAAAGAGTTCCAGCCTACTGTTCTCTCAGTTTCTCAGGCTGGAGATAAAATCACAGTTAAGCCATTATGCAGTTCTGTAACTTTGAGAAGATAAATCTCAGAGAGTATCTCCTACTTTTCTCTCATCACCTGGCCTCACTGTGTCATTGCTTACTGCAGCTGTTCTTGTGAAACTCAGAATAAGTCAGTAAGGCTAGAAGTAGTCCACCAGCTGAGTCAATAACACACTGGTTTTGTAGCTAATTCTTCAGAGTTATATGCTGTTTGTAACAGGAAATCCATGGTTTTAATTAACAATAAGTAGGAAATAGTCTGCTGTGAATTGATCTTGAACAGGTACTGCTGTACTAAATTAGTTCAAAATAAGCAGAATGTTCCATTGAGCAAGTTGATATTAAGGCGTCTTGAGTTTATCAGCTGTAGTTACATTGTCTGTTAATGCTAACTTTGGGTTCAGAAAAGAGTGAAACTGAAAATTTTTCTTAGACACAAATTAGTGAGCTTAATATACAATACTGGGCATAGGGATAGAAGGGATTTCTCTCACATACTCATGTGGAATGTAATTGGCATATGTATTACATCTTACCAAATAACTGGAACTAATAGCTATTTGTCAAAAAATAAGGTCTGTTTACTTCACAATCATTTCATGTTTAATGAAATTTGGATAGATTATGTTTTCTTTGGTGTTTGAGAAAAAGATCCTTTTATCTGACACTTCATTAGAAAAAGGGCTTGGATTTTAAACATTCTTAGGAAATAAACCTCCTTGAGAAACTGCAGAGAAAGCTGTGCAATCTGCTATATTTAACACAGAGAAGGATTTAAAATTGCCTACACTATCATGCTAACTCTTTAAGACAATACTATGCTATTGCTTTCAGATTATAACAGTATTAAAATTTGAGCTGCAGGTTTTTATTTCACACCATGTTGCAGATGGGAGAGTTGAGACCTCAGCAGTGAAATGACTTACTGGGAGTTGCAAAGGAAAGCAATTTGGCAGTTAAGAATGGTAAACTATGTAATTAATATGGGGCACTGAATCAGTTTGAGGCACCCTTTTGCCTGATGCTAATCTCAATTTCACTGGCATTTGCTCATAACCATTTCAGAGATGCTACTGAAATGACTTTGGATATGTACTGGTGTAGTTTAAAATGATCTTTTGGTATAGAAGAATAATTTTCTTTGGTTCAGAATCTTCCAAATTTGAGAATCCTTTATGAAACAGGAACGTCTGTTTCACCATCAAGATCAGAGGGCTTGGTCTTTTACATCCCCAGGGATGAATAAAATCCATGCATAAGTACATTACAGTTTAGAACAGTCAAATATTGAGTTACATTTGCCCAACTGGGCCAATGAGTCTATTTCTCTAAAAGCATTTACACTCTTTGACCCTTTGACCTGTTTCCTATGAGGACAGAGGGAAGAATACTGTGGCAGTGTCTGTTCTTAAAGAAATAACTAGGTTAGCTGTTGCTTAACCAGGCATCATTCATGGAGTTCCAGGCTTGGGTGCCGTGTACTTCTACTCTTCCTAGTAAAAATACAACATTTTCTTTTCTTTGTTTCGCCCATTCCTAATGGGAATCTAGGTCTTTTTTGCTATTCTCATCCCCTTTAATTGATCAAATTGGAATGCATTTTTTCGTAACTGCTGATGAACACTAAAACAATCCCTTGCCAACCTGCTCTTCTGGATTAGCTATAGTAACACCAATTCCCTTGAGGTAATTTGTGAAGAGCAGTTGATTTGCTGGTGTTGTCTGACTGCCTCTCAAACTAAAGCAAATGGCCAATTACATTTGCAGAGTGAGGAGTGTCATTCAGTGTGCTCTGACTGATAGCAGTAGCAAAATTTATATTGACTTTGTGTCCTAAATGAGTGTGTCTTTGAGATTTTCAATTAAAATCATCCACGGAGACATTCATAGAATCTTGTTGGCCTTGTTAGCATGGCACATTAACTGTTCATGCTTGACCAGAGGAATATGAACTCTGGAGGAAAGAGCCTTCTTATTGTATCTTACTGTCATTTATGATATTAATGGAAATATGTTTCTGAGAAACAGATTTTAATCTCTTGATCTTTTTCCAACCTGCAATCTAATAAATGTTGTTCTACATCTAGTAAAGTTGATAGATATAATGGATCTTAGAGATATACATGGATCTTGTATTGAGGTTCAGGATTTTTTTCTTCAGTTGAAAAATATATATTCTGACAATCTTTTGGCATTTATAGAGCTGTTTTGTAGAAACAGTTGTGTTTTCTTTTTTAAAATTATATAACTAAAGTAATTGATCATAAGCAGGAATGGAAAGGCACTTTTGCCCAGGAAGAGAAATAGTGCATGTGAAGACTATTCTTGCTGCAGTTGCATTGTGTTTGTGTAACTTCAGTGTGAGATTGCAGTGATTGGTTTCACCCATGTTATTGTTAAATAGTGATTTTTCATAGCCACACAAAATAATTAATCTGAAATAATTTTCTCTTTCACTGAGATCAAACCCAGAGCCATTCTTTTCCTCCTGCATTTCTTATTCTAATTCACAGTCTCAGATCAATTAAAAAGAACTTTACCAATGCATTGTCTTTCTGATCGAAGATGCAGAGGATCTTTTCCGATCCAAGGAAGATAGGAATATAGTCAAGCTTCAGAACTTACTAAATATGACAACAAGTTGCTACCTTGAATGTTTTTTGTACTGTTTCTGTGTTGCCATGAGCTAGATTTTGTCCTAAATGTCTGTTTGTGCAGCCCTGCTGTTGATTACATCCATGGGAAAGCATGCCCTCTATCCTTTCCTTTCCTTTTTTGTTTTGTTTTGCAATTCAGTCTTCTGTTTGTAGATACCTATATAAAGAACACTTATGTAAAACACATCTGGTTTATTATTTTGAAGGTGAACTCTACAGTACACAAAACAGCTGCAAACAACTTTTGAAAGGGAGTCATGGCTTAATAATAACTTAAGCCAGAGCCTCCATTGATTGCATACTGGACAATATTACTGTCATCCATATGGCTCCTTTTTTCCTCAGTTTAGTGGCCAGTGAACAGTGCTGGCTTCTTAGCTGTCCAGAGTTTGAGCAGGAAGATTTTCCCCCAGTTACCACCAGTGAAGTGGAATCCTTTAGCCAACCGAGCCCTTCGTAGGAGCGTTACAGCACTGAAAAAGAAGGAGGTAGGCACAGAGGATCTGTATCTAAAAATCTCAAGTCCCTTGGGTTGCACCATGACTTGTAACTTTTCCATTTGCCTTCACACTACTCCTCAAAATCTTTTCTTCTTCCTTTAACATGGTGAATTTTGCTGCTGTGGTCTCTGAAAATAGTCTAAGTGCTTGCCAAAGGCTGAGCCAGCAGCAACACATGTAAGTTGCAGAACAACTGAGAGGAGTGTGAATTATTTACAGAGTTAAATGATGTGCTGCGAAGCAGCCTTTGTGGATAAGCAGTGTTCCCTTTTTATTCTTCCTGTTATAATATACTTTTCTTGATCATAGTTTTTAGTGTTTGCAAAAGATAATTGTAAAGAATACAGTCACATTGCCAACATTCAATCTGAGGTGTTATGTCAGTACAATTTATGGCAGTGAATAGTCAGATTCTGAGCCACCTTTCTGTGCATAAGCAAGAATAGAACTCTGGACTAATTCATTCTTTATAATAATGTCACAATAAATGAGAACACACCACAGCTATTCACGGAATCTTAGATAACAGAAAGTATAAAATGCAGCATTTCTTGTGGCCATTTGCACAAGTGAGGACACATTCAGAACTATCAGATAAACCAGAATATATTCAACGTCAGTATTTTAAAAGCTTAAACTTGCACTGAATGGTACCTTGAATTTCTGCTTTAGAAAGTGTCTCCAGAAAAATACTTGGAAACCAGCCTTAGGTAGACACTGAATAGCAGATAATGTTTTAACACTTCCCCATCAGTAGTGGTGTTCCCATGTGTGTCTGTTATTGCACTTCTAATAAATGCTACAGATGTTTGGCTGCCTAGTTATGATTTGGAAAAGTATGTATTTTTTCTGTGTTGTATTATCCATATATTAGAGATTTCACAAAAGGCTGCTTAGCACAACGTCTGTGCATTCCAGGTGATGTTACTCACTCCAGATCCAGGAAGGTGCTCGGGGATTTTAAAGATCACGCTTATGGCAGCTACAGTCATCACCTTCAGAATAGAAAACAGTTTGAAAGTCAGTGTTCATTTTAATCCCTATGTTTCTTTCTGATTTTCTTTTTCTTATGCTGCAAGACAATGCCTGGATCTCCAAAACTAGTGAGCATCCTGTGGTAAATATATGTGTGTAATATATACGTCTGCTACACTATCATCATCTGGATTGGGAAAATCCTAATGGTGCAAGTGCACAGACTGTATTGTTAGTAACTGTATAAACAGTACTGGATTTGAATGGTTTGCACCCTACTGACAGCTGAAGAGTTGTATCTTATAACCTTATAATTTCCCATCACTGTGGAATTCATGCTATCCAGATATCTCTGTTAAATTTGGTGGACTGTGTTTTGAGTACTTGCTGAATAATGAAAGGGAAAAAAATCCTCAGTTTGCTTTCATAGAATTGTTATCTCTTTTGGATGTTGCTTCTTCTTCTTCTTCTTTTTTTTTTTTTTTGTTAATGTTTACTTATTTTGAGCCTGATGTTCATCCTCCAGGTAGGTAACATCTGTACCATTGCAAATGCGTGCCTACTTTGCACATCCAAATCCTCGTGTGTGAGCACTGACCAGTACAGACCGGTGGTCTCCTGCATGCAGAGTGGACACATTTTCACAAACACAAATGTTTCCTTTGCAGGGAGGCTTGATAAGACTGGTGCCAAAAGTAAGAAAAAGCAGTAATACTGCACAATCAAAGGAGTTTAGCAAGAGGATTCTCATTAGTGTTTTCCAAGATTGGTTTAAAGGGAATTTCTAGTCAAATCTTAAGGAGGCTTGAACAGTTATGAGCTTCACTGAAATAACTAGACCAACATCCAGAGTAACAAAATGTTTGTGTGCTGCAAACATGTATGTAATTTTGTAAAAACTGCCAGTTTTAAGTAAAGCTTTCTCTGATTTGTCTGTCAGTGGGAGCACAAAACCAACGAAGTGTAGAGATCAAAGGAACATAAAAGTAAAGTGCATCAGAATCAGGAACTGTAGGAAAAAAAAAAAGTGGCTTTCTTTTTGCACTTTACATTTCACCTTCTTGCTGCTATGTTTTTTTCTGCTACAAACAATCACTTTCTGCTTCCTCAGCTAATACTTTAGATTCATTTTGCATGTCAAAATGGTGCAAGCTACCACAATCACTGGCACCCATTGCCTGAACATCTTATACCCAAAGTGTATCTTTTAACACCATTTGTGTCAGTGCTAATGCAGTTTTACAGTCCACTGGTACCAAGGTGAGAAAGAGTTCAAGGAGAAAATAAATAAAGGTTTCTTTCAGTTGTTACAACAGAGTATAAAATGGTGGCAGAAGTTCCTTTATTAAGAATTTCAACCAAATCCAGCCACACTGTTAACTAACTTCTTTTCTTTTGCCTGCTATTGTGACTCAATTATAAGGCATTTACAAATCTGCATGAATGTAGAAAGGGTACATGGTGCTCAAATGTATTGTTTTGCTTCTTTACCCATTACCAAGGAAGTGGCTCCATAATTATATTCAGTTTTTTAAAAATTGCTTTGAGAGGAAATGTTTTGTGGCACATTGAAAACGTATTATTTTGGTTATTAAGCTATTTTAATGTTCAGTATTGAAACAGAGAATTTTATTTTGTGCAATTGTTTGTTTCTATTTAAAGGTTTCAATTTGCAATTTCATTTGTAGCAAACATGACAGCCAACAGCTAAGGCAAAATAAAGTTGACCTCAGTGAACTTGCATGCGATTGTTCCAGGGCTGATTCTCACCTAGTATCACCATATCACATTTAATGCCATTACAGCTCTGGCTCTTGGATATACAACAGGTATATGTGGTATTACTTTGAATACATAATAGGGTATAAAGTACCCGAGGTGCAAAATGTCAAGATTTTAGTGGCACTAACGGTATTATAAGAGCCATGATTTAACTCTACAAACAGAACCAAGTTAGCAGTAGACTCATTCAGTTGCTATAGCTATGAAGCAGTAAATCACTTAATACTGAAATCATGCTTATTATAGAGTAAAAGGAGACAGCGGCCACATTATTTAACACAACTAAGAATAAAGCACACTGCAGCCACAGGAAAATGGCATAGTCAACTTTGTTTGAAGGCAACACTTAGCAAGAACCAAAACGTCACCCTTATTCTAAATTCTGGGCTATAGTTTTGTAGCCATCTTCTAGTAACTACAACTGCAAGCTAAAACCATAGGTCTTTTTGTTTGATGTTGGAATACCTTCAGGACTTCCCTAATCCACACCTGAGAGCTCTTCAAGAGAGCTGAAGCTCAGGGTGCGTAGAGTGGTACGTGATGAGCCACAGCCATCCCAGTGGGTCAGCTCTGAGTAGCATGCAGCTGCCTGCAGCATTCTGGGGTCTTCTAGGTTGATGGGACAGCCTGAAAATCCTGCCTCTCTTTGAAACTGTCAAAACAGAAGTTTCAGAGAGAAATGCTGAATCTGAACAAAGGCACAGTAGCGTTGTGTCCGGCAGCAACGTGTCCCACATCTCATCATGCTCAGGCACTGCGGCAGGGCTGAGTCAAAGGGAATCAGCTGACTGGTGAAAGTCTGCACCACTCTCATAAGCACTTGCATTTGTCACTGAAGGTTTTCCATGCAAACTTCACAGAGTCCATGGCATTAGGCATGACTGCAGTCTGATGCCCTCCTGCTGCAGTGTCTGGAGGTGTTTCTTCAAGCACAGCCCTCAAGTAGCATAGGTGATGCTTGATTTTTTTAATTCAGATATTCTTATCTCCTTTCCCCCCTCCAAAAAAAAAAAAGGTGTCATTTCCCATGATGTGCCTGAGCTGCAACTTAGCAGATCTCCCACATAACACTGCTGAAATATTATCTTCTGCCAGTATGGAGTGACAAGTTGTGATAAATAGAGTGATTTCTCTGACTAACACATTCCTACTACCTAGTCAAATATTAATGAGCCCGCACACAGAAGCATGAAGTAATTTTTTGTTTTTCATTAAATACGTAGATTAAAGAGCTGTTATTTTACTGTAATGAACAAAATTATGTCATTTCAGCTTAGAGTAATTGTTAATCACATCAAATTGAAATGATCCTTGGTTTTGTTTTAAAGAGCATAGAAGAACAAGAAGTAGAGGAAAAACAGAAGTAGAAATGGAATATGAGACTATAGTGAAAGTGAGTGAAACATTCCCCTTTTTATCTAGTAATGCTAATGTTGTTTTCATTTTACATGTAAAAACTTTGAGTCAGGAGTGTCCACAATTTACTGCCTGATGGTTCCTCTGAAATCTTTGAGCAATTACAGCCCTGATTATTATCTGCTAGCTGCATAACATGCTGCCACTGGCCATTACATTCTTTTTATACCGGGAAAGCAATTTGTGGCTTCTTCAAATCATACCCCACCCATTGTCTGCCTGCCTGCTTTATTTATTGCTGCTTTTGCCCCACCTCAGTGCAGTGGTCAGGGGCTGTGTGTCACAGTATGATTATCCAAGCTCTCTCTCTACAGCCCTTTGGATCATCAGAATATCCTCTGCTCTCTGCTCACAGTAGCTGCAGTACTCACATATCAGAGAAACAGGCACTATTAAATGTCTCTCCGAAGAGGTAAAGAAGATTGATGTGAGGTGATATTACAGGGATATCAACTGAGAGCATATACGTGTAGAGGATGAGAAAGGGGAAGGGTGTTGAAGGTAGGAATTCTGGGCACCTCTCAAGATTAAGCTTACCAAACAGATAAATTTAATATTTGTCATCTGGAACACCAGAGTATGGGATAGTGAGAGAAAAGATTAATTGGGGCATGAGAACAGGAAAGAAAATTTTGGGGGGGGGAAAGGTGAAATGGTGAAATCAGAAAACTGGAATTAGTAGAGCCTAAGGGAAAAATTTAGAGGTAAGAGAGTGAGTTTTTAAAGGAGGAGGAAGGGAACAGAACAAATGGGGAGAGGCAATCAAAGCTAGGGAGAAAGATGAAAGTCCTATACAGAAGGACTAATGATTAGAACACGCTAACAGAATGTAGTAGTATTTCAAGGATGTCTGCTGTCATCTACACTCATGTCAGGAGGTCTTGAGTTTTCTCTGACTAGGGAATGGCTATAAACCACAAGCCTTTGTCACTGAATCATTGAATCCTGCTTGGTTTGTATTTATATTTAATAATTCTCCTCTACTGAAGTTTCTGGAATGCTTTGGTATGCTTTGCTTCCCTGTGAGGAGAGAGCTACCGTAGCTTCTCAGACAGGATTGTGTTTGGTAATGGAACCTACTGTTCTGCTAAGGAACCTGGATGCAAAGGGTTCTGGATACATGCCAAGCAGGCATTATTTGTTTTTCAGTGACCCCTGGCTCAACTCACAGATGTGCAGGAGTAAAAGGACCCTTCTCAAGAGCACCGCAGATCTTCCCTGCCAGGGAACATCCCTGCTTAGCTTTTCGCTGTCCCATACAAAGTCTTAACAGTTGTTTTGTGATTCATGGTCCTTCCTAGTGACAACAAAGGCTCAGGTTTTGGGTCTACTCCTCCAGTCAGCGTGGTACCGATAGCAGCGTTAGAGATGCACCTTCAGTAGTGGTAAAGGAACACATTTGCTGTGATTGCTCCTCTTGTCCCTGGCCAACATCAGTGTGGCAATTCCTTGTGCTTTCCCAGACGTTGTTTTATTAGAATGCATAGGAAAGGTTGTTTGTTTTTTAAATACGTACGAGGTATACTTCCAAGGACATGTATGGAAGGGTAAGAAAAAAGGAACCAGCTGTGTATGTTTGATCTGGGTCTTGCAAAATAGATATTGCTTCTAAACTCTGTTGAAATGCAGGTGCTAAATAAGTTTGACTAATTGATAGCATGTGGCTATAACTTCTCAGGCTTCTTTTTTTCTGTGGATTACATGTTTCTGCCCAGATGGACACTACCATACTCATCCTGTATCTCTCTATATATAATTATATATTTATTATTTATTTTAATGTTTTTACTATTGAGAAAAAGATACTTTCAAACACTTCAAAAAGAATGCAGTTGATTGTAAATATTGCTTAGTTCTCTCACTGTGGTAAAGTCAAAGATTAGAGCTGCTAGGTGGGGCCCTGGCTACATAAATGTTGTTTTCCTCTTGGATACAGGCAAGGTACTTAAAAGTGCATGTTTCCTGAACAAAGTAGTTGTGGCAAAAGAAAGTAGACCATAATGAATGTGTCAGCACCTTGCCAATATTCAGAAGAGTGACTTACTTGAGACAGCAACATTAAATTGGCAATTGTTCACTAAGGAACTGGAATTTTTTGTTGTTTGTGTTTAGGTGTCATGAGAATAGTGATTTCTCTTCCTCAGGAATGTTCTGACTTCCTTTCCTGAAAAGCAGAAGCATAGCAATAGATCTGATCTGCCTTGAAACAACTCAGTGGACATTTAAAAGAACAGAAGTGTTTACCTCTATTCTTGTCATACATCACTTACATTACAAACAATATGCTGCCAACTTCATACCCCCTGCTTGGGTTGAGTCAGGATATCTTGGGAGAATGGCAGGGAATGGGCAATTCAATTGCTCCTGCACAATTAGAAGCAACTCAGATAAGAACCTTTGGTGGCATCACATACCCACTTAGTACACCTCATGTGATCCATCCATCACTCCACAGTTCTACTCACTCTAAAGGAAATATGAGAGTGATGGGAAAATGTTGTGTTTTTTTTCTTCCACTCCTTTCTGCCATACGTTCTCAGTGGTACAACCACAGAGTAAGGCATTTTGAATGCTCTGAAGCAGCTGGATAAGAGGAGGCCAGGCAGCACAGAAGGGAAGAGAAAAGTCAAGCTTTTGTGCAGGCCATCAAGGAGTATATCTCAGCTCTCTCTCCCATGTGAGACACCACTGGCTTCAGGAATGACCTCAGAGCATATGCAGGAAGTATCCAATCTTTGTAAGTCATTATAGTAGTTGTACAGAAATCTAGAGAAGTTACCTAAATTCAGACCTTCATTCAGGAGCTGTCAAAATCCACTAATAAATATTAGTCATCTGTAGCAGTAACTTTCATTTAGTTAATAGTGATTTATCTGTGTCAACAGCTGAAACTTAAAATAAATTTTTGAGACAGAATAAGAGAATGTGGACTTAAAAGTCTAGTCTGAAGATGCTTTTTTTTTTTTTCCATACAAAATAGCTGGTCCAGTAGGACATTTTGACCAGGAAGGAATGGCCAATCAGAGTTCTGAAAAGTAAGGCTTAACATTTACTGCTACACTTTTCTTATCCTTTGAGCTCTTTCAGATAAACTCTTCAGTGCACAGTAGAGCATTTCAGTAGGCTTCAGCCATGTGTAGTGCTGTTTAGAATCAAGCTGACATCTTTTCTAGACCTGGATTTTTGTAAGTCTTACAGTAGCTGTTATGTGCAACTAGAATTCTGCATGGTGCAATGTCAGTCTCCATGTTAAATTACTGTATGTCCTGTGGGAATGTTATTGCATGTGGTAGCTCACATTCTGACATCTTTACATTCACAAAGGAGGTGTTAATGCCTGAATAAAACATAGAGCTTGGAGCACTTAAGGCAGATTGTTTCACCAACTGCTGATGCTGAAGCTTAGTATTTCTAGAAACTATTAGTATATATACAGATTGTCTTCTGACTTTCTTTCTGAGATTATTGAATATTAGGATATTTAGAAGTACTTGTTTGGCTCAGAGTTTTGTCAGGGTGTTACACAGGTCAGTGGGATCTCCATGTAATATTACTGATCACAGAATTGTCCTTTCTGCTGAAAATTCCGAAGGTTCAGTTTTCAGAGCACTTATCTAGTTTCAGAAGTTAGTATTCCTGATGGGACTGATGACCTTCGCAGCAATTAAATCTTTCCCTGTTCTGTCAGTTTTACACCTTACACTGATGCTGTAATGCTGCTGAAGTTGAGGCATGATAGATGTACAAGTCTGTGTAATGCTAAGTTGCTTGGAAATTACAGAAGCTCCTGGGAATGATAATTCACTGTCAGTCTTTCTCTCAAAGAATCATTGTAATTCTGAGCAGGGGCTCACTCTCTGTGTGGCAGAATGGAATAAATTCTGCAGTAACTACTCTCTAATTCCATGTCAGTGTTAACGTCTCCTCTTGCCCTGGAATACCCTTCATTCCCATCTGTATTCAGATAGACGCTGCTGGGGCTCACACTTGAAAATACCAATTGGTTGAAAATTAATTCAAATTTTTAAATTATTATTTGGATTTTTTTACTTTTTAAGTGATTTTTTTTAGTCCGGGGTTAATTTCTTGTAATATCAACTGCCTTTTAATGGCTGCTACTTCTTCAGAAGTAGATACAGTTCAGTGATATAAACCATGTTTGAGGATTTGTAACAGGCCAAGATCATCTCATCTCTATTGTCAGATGCAGAAATTGCTTTGATATGAAAAAGCAGTATGCTTGCTCAAAGGTCTTTTATGTATACTAGATGTCTGTATTCTCATACAAACACGAATAAAGTAAAGAATACAAATGTAAAAGTAAATATGAATGCTTCCTGTATTTTGAGTATCCCATGCCCTGCTGTGTTTCACTTCCAGAAGTTTTCTAGCTTAGTAAACTTCACCACCCAATCTCCCTAATGTGATCATCTGTTTTAGGCCCCCACCAGGACACTGTCCATTTTCATGTCCCATTCTGTTAGCACCCAGAGGCTTTCTGCAGGTCTCTCTCTTATAATACACTGGAGATCAGAAGAAAAGGTAATATCTTTGATAAATATCTCACCAAGACCTTTTCTTTACTTGTCCTTCCTGAACAAACTGTGTCTAATATGAATACGTCAATAATGTAAATTATTATAGAAAATCCCTGTGTATGCCAGTGAAGTTATTATTTTGATTTACTTAGAAATTACCAGATGCTGTCCCTTTTTCACTCACATTTAGTAAGGATATGCAAACAAACATACACCCGTGCCATAAGAGCATTGACTCAGTATTCACCTTTGTTTTCCTCCTGTAGCCATTTAATGAGCATCTAGAAACAGTTTTTTAATAAACATGCATGCAGTAGGGAACATCTTTGAGTGTCTTTTTACAGAGTTACATATTAACTGCAGGTTACTGACAGTAGAAAGTCTCACAGTGGATAGGCTGATAATCAAAGAGATTGTCTTTTTTCATGCACAAAAGTGTAAATCACTGCTGTCTGAAGATGAAGAGCTATATTATACACAGAGAGCTACATGCTCTGCCTTTCCTTGTTAAGTAAAATTAAGTACAGAATATAGGAGACAGTAGGGTGAAACAGCTTGGTAGCTGCTAATGTAGCATGCAGGGAGAGAGCAACTTGTTTGTCTGATTTTAAGAAGCATCAATCTGAGATATGCTTCTTGATTACCTCTATCAGACATACCTTTAACACAGAATATTTCAGCTGCTTACTTCTAATTTCTGTGGTGGGAGACATAATTCCCATTATCTGTTTTAGTCAACTGAATATTCTCTTCGACTCCTCATTGATACTGAAGGCATAGAGGATTCAGGGAAGAACATCTGCCAATTAGTAGCTATGTTTTAAAAATAATTCCTCTTCCCATCACTGCTGCTGCTGAGGACAGCGGCTGCAGTCAGCAGCTGTGACTGATGCAGCAGTCCATGCTGTGTGCCTCTGACAGGTGCCAGCATAAACCAGCTCTAATGACACAAGTGCCAAACTGGAGTTTCAGCATATAGTGAAGTAAAATACAAGCAGACAAGGGAACTTCTGTTCTCCTGAGATCAATTCTGCAAAGGCAGCAAGACTTAAAAGAGTAGTTTGAAGCCTTTCTTAAGAGCCTGGAGCCATAACAGCAGGTAGAAACTGAAAATGGTGGCTCCTCATGTATATACTAGATGTTCCTCTGCAACCAGCTTCCCTCTGTCTTCTAAAAAAATAACCAAACCACTTAAATCTCCCATCCACATTTACCTTACACTTGTAAATGATCCTGTGGCAGAATCTTCTTAATCAGCTGTTCTTCGGGTTATATGTGTTGCTGTCCTTCCTTTGCATTAATCACTGAAGTTCTTTTCTTTTTTGTCTGAAAACAGTCATACCATGTGATCAGAAAATGAATACACTGAAAATGCAACACTGCAAATTAAACACGTGGATAACAGCTTGTGGCTTTGGTACTCTGTGTTAACATGTGACAAGCAGAGAATAGTAAACTGAGAAAGAGTTCTCCTGTGAATTCAGTGCCCCCATTATCTCTCCTTCTTTATCCGAAGGGCTGAGGAAAACGTTTTTGTTAGCCAAGACTGCTTGGTGCTTTGGCTTAATTTTCACTGCATAATTTTAAATACAGATTGTGTCTACAGTGCTGCAATTAGTGGATAGCCTAAAGACTTATTATTTCAAACTAATTGATATGTAAGAAAGTTTAAATAACGTAAGTGATAAGAATTTTTTAGGAATAACTTCTGCAACTAACTAAGAATAATCTTATTACTGTTACATATTTGCAGTTGAATTAATTTTCCAATCATCATTACTAAATCTAATGCTTGCCTGTATTTCTGTAGCTCTAAATACATTTATATTAAATGGTGAAAAGCTGGTATTATATAAGTCATTGTTCTAAAAGGGATTTGTGCAAGTTGACAATCTAGTGCAGTTCTGATACTTGCCTACCACCATTTGGAATACTCCCAGAATTCAAGATAAGTCCCTGTTATCCTCAGTAAAAATGTGTACTCCACACATATTTTAAAGAGAGCTTTAACCCAACCAATCATTGTTTTCAGAGTATACTGTTGCTTCCTCAAATAGCTCAGTCACTTATCATGAGAGGCCTGTATTTTTCCAGCGTTCATTAAACTTATCTTGAACTAGACTGTGATCAGAATTGGCATCGCAGAACACATTGTAAAGTTATAAGACCTCTTGAGAACTTTTTAATGCCTTTGGAAGATGTCAAGTGCTGTAGTAGTAATAAAACACAGATAGAGCATTAAAAAGATAAGTACTTCTAATGGAAAAAGGGATGCTGCTTCTGCCAATTTTTCTTCTTAAATTAGGTTTTGCACAGTACAAAACTTTTACAAGATAGAAGCTACCAACAGTGATACACACAAATGAAATTAAATTAAAAACAAATCCGAGCTCTGCGGAGGTCATGTTATACATTTTGATGGAATCTCAGTGGAAAAAAAAGCAAAGGGCTTAGTGAAGTTCCATAGGATTCATCTCAGTTCAGGCTTGATCCTTTGGTGAACTATACTTGGATGAACTGTATTAACTTCAGAATGAGAGAGGCCAGGGACCAAATCCACTGATATCAATAGAAAAGCTCACTCTTCCTTGTAGGAGTGTGCAGCCTCCACACACTGAGATGTGTGGAGAAGGGAGATACCAAAGGGACTGATTCCTCTCTGTGCTGGTATTTCATCCACTTTTATTGGGGCTGCTCTTTCTTCCTGGGGGATATCGTGCTGTCCTTGGCCAGTTGTGCCTTAATCTTTCTATCCAGGACAGGACAGCATGGGCAGAAGACACTTTGTGTCCTTCTCACACCTGTAGCTTCACATTGTGCTCTAAAGAACTTTTTTTCTAATTAAGCATAGTCTGTCCCTCTTCAACCCATTCTTTTAATACAGCAAGTAGTTATCAGTGTGAAGATAACACTGCTTGAGTAAGTTGTAGTATTGCTTATTTTTCCTGTGTCTGCTAGCTGTACCTTTCAGGGATATATATCTATTCCTTTATCTGGCAAAAGGTCTGACCAAAAAAAAAAAGCAAAAAACAAATGGTGGCAGTATCACTGATAAATCTGTTCAAGGGGACTTTAAAATGTCCAATTTCACTTCAAGATGAAAAATATACCATAGAGCAGACTTAATCATGCAGGTGCTTGCTTTTGTTTATGATTTGCATGTGGTCTGTTAGCACAGCTCCATGAACATAATCCACCATACTTGGGAAGAGCTGACCTCTGGAGCTCTGCTGGTTGGTTGAAGCATAATGCTGGGGCTGGTAGTCATTCATCCGTACAAACCTTAAAGAAGGGCAAAACACCCTCAGAGGCTTCCCTTCTTCATGGAGCTCGGGTGCTCAACAGAAATCCACATCAGGTTGTACACAGAGAGAAAAAACTGGGCATGTCTGGATGTGACAGTAGCACCTGACTTCTTCGTGGAAGTGTGTTGTCTCTACTTTGTTGAAGCAGGCTTGGATTTTAAGCAGCATCCAGGTCCCGTTTCCTAGACACATTCATGCAGTTTCCTTCAGTTGCTAAGACAGGGAAGTTGAAGATCCCAAACCTCTGAAACACTTCACTGAGGAAAATGAGCTTAACTCATCTGCAGCATTCTTTGTGACTCATATTCATTTCAGATCTCTGTTTGGGAAGGAGTTTCACTTCATGCCATTTTGTGCAGGTGTTTCTTTTGTTTGACCTGGTTAGATTTTGCCTGTGCTTAAATGTTTACCAGTACTGTAGATCCAAAAACCATCAAAGTCAATCACTGTCTCCTCCTAAAGATAAGTGAACTTTGTCTTTGCCTTTTAATAGGCATGAATTCAAGCTACTTTATGCAGCAGTAGGACAGGCTTTTGTTGTTTTTCTAGTGTTATGAGTTACCTTAGTTACCTTATATGTCATATTTTGCATTGAAGGATGCAGCTGAACATCACTGAACCAAAGTTTTCTGCATGGTTCATTGGAACTTGATGGGTAATTAGAGAGTTGCCTCACTTTGCAATAGTCAGAGTTAATATGACCTTTGAAAAAAATGTTTTGATAAAAAGCAACTGAACTGAAACATTAATCCCTTGAACTTAATCATGAGGATGGCTCCATTAACCTCCCTTTGCACAGCATTCTGTAATCCAGTAATAGCAGTGCAGACAAGAAGAGGTTTTTTCCTTTTAAGTTCATCATAGTGTCAGGAAGTAAAAGTCTTCAGGCTATTTTTAATTAGGTTGAACCTTTGGGCAGTGCTGTTCTTACACGAAGCTGTAAAGTTTTAAACAGTTGTAGTTAAAGTTCCATACCAATTTTGCATCTCAAGTAAAAAAAATATATATAAGTGTTTAGTAATACAGCATGAAGCAAAGAAAATAGAGGATATGTGTATGAAAATCTGATGGAGGTAAGAGATGAGAAGGTAACAGTAATACATGGACACAGTGTAGCCATCAGTAGCATCAGACTTTGTATTTTTAGTTGCAATGGTACATCCAAGTTTAATGTTAGTTATGTAACAAACATGGGTCAAGTCCACCTTGTCACTGTTATACTCAGCCTCAGAACTTTCCCTACACTTCCCTCCTGGAAGTACAAAGGCCAGAACACTGAACTGTTACTTCTAGAAGAAGAAAAGTGAAGGACAGTAGCTCTGGCTTCGGTGTTAAACTCCTGCTAGGCACTTACTTAAGCCAAAGTTTACTAACAAAAAACCTGACAGTATTACAGTAACTCATTCTGAGATGATTAAAAACATGGACTGCAGTTTAAAAAAAGCTCAGTAAACTATAGATCATCTGGCCCAAACTGATCATTTTGACAACCTGTGAAAAAAAATGAATAAAAATAAAAAGTCACCTAACCCCATCTGTGAAGCAGAGCAAAAGTCAATATAGAACTCAGCAGTGGAATAAAATAATGCTTCTGTACTTGGTTTTGTTGCTCTTCCAAAGTGGTCTTCATCCAAGACATGAAGAGCTGAGCTATTTCTCATGGTAGGCTGCTGTTTGAGCAATTAAGAAAGGTCATGAAGATGTTGTTTTCATCAAATTAGAAATATTGAGATTTATTATTTGCTTGATCAACACCTGCCTCAAGCTCTGGGTAGCAGAGAGCATTTTTAAGCTTCCAATTCTAGCACAATAGTTTAAAAGTTTAAAAAATCAGAGCATCTGAATGGTTTGGGTGCCTACCCAAACTTTATTTACCCAAATTAATTTTCAAAATCAGCTAATGCAAATTGATTTTTTAAAAATATTTTCCACACAGATTAAGGCGTGGGTAAGTAGGGAGGAATATGTTTAACGTTCAGTCATTCATCCACTTAACCTCTGTTTGTCTTCTTGGAAAAGGAATGTACACTCTTAAACTTCTGGAAAAACAAAGTAAGATGCAGGTAATTGGCTTTTAAAAAGTGTTTCCCATGTCAAAGGAAGTTTTCCTTTTATTGATACGCTTGGAGGTACGTGGGTGAGCAGAAGAACAGGCTGCTTTGCTGAAACAATGGATATACATTACTTCCTCAAAAGAAAATCTTAGCTTGTAATGCTGCAGTTCTTTCTTGCCTTGATGCAGCCTTATTTGAAGATCAAAGACAGTGATCAGAGGTAGAGCTAATGATCGGAAACATACCAAGACTTATTCAACAGTTTGACAGTTGTCCTGCTGCCTAATTCCAAAGCAAGTGGGAGGACATTGGTAGAATTGAGACATTGTGATAAATTGTATAAATATTTTCCAGCGTCTGCCTAATACAACCATCACATGCACATTTGACTGTATGTATTTGTGTGTGTCTGATACCTCAGTATTAGATTCTAAATCAATTTTTTTTTTTCTTTAAGGTACATTAGAAAATAATGAGTCAGTTGCTAAACTGGCTCATCATTTGGGGAGATGTACATCTCTGATAGTAAAGAGGAAGCCAGATTCATATTGAGAGTGAGTGAGTTAGGAAACATTTTGGAATAGCTTTTGTTGTTACAAAGGATTACAGCGCTGCAACTACTTGAAAAGATTTTCAAAGAAACTTCTAAGGCTTTGATCTTTATTCAGATAGTGCTTGCTTTCTAGTCTAAAAACATTCATTTTAACAGGATATTAACAGAAGGACTGACTGCTTAGTAATTTTCTAAGCAGACTTTTCAGTGAGCTTCCATCCTGCAGAGACTTTCTAATGTGATCAGCCATCGTCAGCACAAGATAAACTTCAAAGTGGGGTGTAAGGCTTGATCAGTAAGATTATTTTTTAAGCTAATGATGGCTTACTTCTAAAAACCCATGCAATTTCCTGGCAATAATCAATAACTTCGAAATTATACCAAGCATGTACCTTAAGAAATACATTAGTATGTGTTCAGAACTCAAAACAGGCTTGAGAATTTAGATGGAGCAGGGGGGCAGAGCAGGCTATCTCAGTAAAAGGAGGTGCCGGACTTAATCATAGGATAACTCTCTTCTTTTTCCATTGAGTAGCACAAGGATGCCACTAAAGAGAGACAGAGAAATAGGTTATTTGTTCCCTTTTCATTTCATTGTTGTATTTGAGAAGAAATCATTCTGCTTAGAGGGAACTTCCTGCTGTACTGGTGGAACTGCTATGGATGTTCTGCCAATAGTCAGACACAGGCTACACTGTAATTATCAATTAGCAAGATGGATGTGAGAGATTGAAAAGTACTTTGTTAAACTGTATTTAAGAGTTCAGTTCAATATTCAGAGTTCAGTTTAATCTAGGATCCAAAAACTGTGGAGTCAATTTCACCACAGTTTTTTCAGCTTACCGTATTTATCAGCTCCAGAGCCCTTGCACAAGAGGCCTCAAGCACCTTTCTTGTCTCTCTTCTCTTTCAAAAATAGCCACAACCTCACACTCTGTGGGACAGCACCACTTTTAGGCAAAACACATTATGTAAGTGGCCCTGCAGATTCCAGGGCCCCCTAGAGACACTCAGCTCAGCTGCTCTGGTGCTGCACAGCTCTGAGAGCCTCATGTCCTCTGGCCCACCCGGGATTTGAAGTATTTCTGGACTATATTGTTGCTGTTATAACCTCCAGATGTCATTAAAAGGACTTTCTGAGGGACTGTTATGGCCTCTTGAGCTAAGAGTTGCAGTACTGCATTACTACCAAGGACATGCTGTTGGGCCTCTTCTGCCTGTTTATGCCCTGGAGGCATCATGGAAATGAAAATATCACGATCAGTAGAAGGTAATGGATGCACTTACTTGTTTATTTTGAAGACAGTATCCAAAATATGAGTAGCACTTCTTGTAAACAGACCGGTGAAGAAGCTCCATTTGAGCTATGTCACTGGAGTTATTTATCCTGGATCCACCCCAATAAACGAAGGGCAGTATCTGTTGATAGATGAGACTTCAGTGGAATTTCTCTGGATTTATTGAAGTGAATCAGAGCAGATTCTCTTCTGCTCACAAGGAAGCTAACTTTCTCTTGTGATAATGAAAAAGAGCAGGATCTAGCCCTAAAACATTATACATATTTGTGAAGAGGGGATTGTTACCATTAGTATCAGCTCAAATTACCTTTATTCACTACCTCATGATATTCATAGGTCTCATATTTGTACAGTCATCAAAAGAACACCTGATAGCTTAAGAAAGCATTTTATCCACAAAAGAAACCAATTACACAAAATACTCATTAGAAAGAAAAATGATTCCAAATATACAACTTAACAAGGTACAGAGTAGGTCTTTGCATGAGAATAAATTGCTCCACTGCTAAGAAATAGGAAACAAAGATACTGTGAAGAAAATCTTTCCACAGAAATCAGAACAAGCTCTCTCTTTGAAGAATATTCAAGAGATCTGAAATTAATAACAACAATACAACTGTCAGTAGGAAACATCACCAGTTTCAGCTTTTGCTGTAAGGAATTTCTCCAGCTCAAAAATTTTCAGCATAGGTATAGTAAACACATCTGTGCATGTAGTACACAGTGATTTGAGCACCACTGATATACATCTCATCACTCTAACATTTATTTTTTAATTAGCTCTTAGAATAGATGTTGCTTTATTATGCAGAAAGAAGATACAAGTTTCATTATGAGAGTGTTCAAATCTAGAAGCCCTGGTCCCAAGTTTCTTCCCAGTCCCTTTGGTTTAATTGAAGTTGCAGTTAATAAAGGTGGAGACACAGATTGATGAAGGCCCTAAGGTTACAATCTAATGCCTTGAGACAGCAGATGTTAAAGGACTCTTTTATATGGGGATTTGTACATTGGGGAAAGCATAGCAAATCACCTGTGCTTTGATAGGAAGAGACACTGGGCTGAAACTTGGAAGACAGCAGTTAGGGGATGTCAAACAGGGAACGTATGAATAAGGGAAAATAACACAGTACACAGTTTCTAGGCTCCTTAGGTTGTAAAGTGCTTCTGGTGCTATGCTGGTTTTTTCATTCCTGTTGTGGGGTAATTTCTGGAGTATCTGGATCATGTAACCTGTTGACATGGGAAGCCAGGGGTGGCAGTAATGGATCAGTCAAAAATAAAACTACTGAGCAACTGCCCTTGAGCTCAGGAGGAACACTGAGATCTTAATAGTGTGGGAGAATTAGCTTGTTGTGTTAGACCTTGTGTGAGGGACTAGGGGAACTTTATCTGAGAGAGGAGTTTGTGGTGCAGCTAACAGAAAGTCCTGGAGTTGGTGTCACTCATGTCTATCATGGTCTGAAAAGTAACCATTATTTGTAAAGGTAGTGATGGGCGTGCACTGAAGCAGAGATGTTCTTGACTGAGGACAGGAAGCATTAACAGAAGATTTCCACTCAGTGTAAAGATGACACAGGCTATCATTTGTCTAGTGCAACACGTTTCCTGTGCCATCTCTGTTACTGATTGCCCTTAGGCTTTCTTTAATGACACAGTGCATCAGCATCTTTTGAGATAAGACCTCGGCTACCAGTGCAGCTTCGTTTCACATTTAGCTATACTGTCCTTGAATTAAGCCCAAATGTTGGTCCAGTGGCATGTTCCTTTATGCACTTGTCTCTAGCCCCTGGTAGAGAAAGAAAATACTTCAACTCTTGCTCTTCAATGAGCTCTGCACATGTAGTGATGTTAACTCTGCTTTCCCAGTCCTGGATTTAGTTGTTTATGACTTCCCAACAAACTGCATTTTCCAACTACTTTCTTTGGGCCATTCTTTTACGTTGCAGAGGCAGGTAAATTGCTTCTAGGTATTGTCCCAGGGCTCCTCAAACCTATCAGCCTCACCTCAGGTCAACATCTCCTGCAGCCTTCTGGCGTGCTGAGTGCCATGGAGAGACTGAGTCTGTGGGTGGCTCCAGGACAGCTGAGCAGTGCTTACTCCTTTGCCTTCCCAGCAGAAATCTGCTTAGTGGAAGAAATAACATAGCCCTTAATAAGAAACTCCTCCTGTTTCCAATTAAACAAAAATTGCTGCCTATAAATCACTTGATTCCTGAGCTCTGTTCCTCAATTTTACTCTCCCTGTTACTGAGCTTCCATCTGCTTTTAACGATTCTTGCTACTCCTATGTCTTTTAATGCTGTATCCCTGCAGAATGGCTTTCTAATTAAGTAAGCTCTGAAAATGAAAAGCAGCAGAACAGCAGCTTGCTTGTTCTCTGTACCCTTAATCCGGGTGTCCTGTACGTGCTATTTTGGAAGCTAAATTGAGGTCGCTGACATTATGCATATTTGTTGTCTGATGCGGTCTTAAAAGCCCCAAATCCTCTATTCAAAATTATCTTTAGGCATATGGGTCAAACATTTGCAGGAATCAAAACAGCATTTGGAGCTTTAGCAGATTTAGAGAAGCAGGGGAGGAGTGAGAAAGGGGCTGCAATCTCAGGACAGCGTATCTGTTGCAATATGCTTTCACTGACCACTGAAGACATCACTGTCTCTGAAGTTAACAAAATAAACAGTCCCAGTGATATGTGAGGAGGAAAATGGGAGCTTTGCTAAGCAGAAATGTCCTGTAGAGGTTGCAGTCACCCTTTTGTTCTGAATCGTGCAGTGACTGGTTATTACATCTTGTCAGAATGCATTCTACTGAAATTGTGTGGAAGAAATTAATGCAGTTGAGCTTATATCATCACTAAAACAAAAGAACAAGTAGTATTTATGTGGAATTAAATATAGTACTTTGTGTTGGTAGTGCCACAGCAATGGATACAAAGTAGTATCAAAGTGCAACTGGCGAATAAATATAATAATCATGTACCAAAATAGTCATTATTTTGACATTTTCTATATCCTCTACCTTAAGAGATAATAACCCAATTTACAGAATTTTCTCATTTGGAATCAAAGCTTGTGAAAATCTTTCCAAAAACTTGAGAATGAAGGGTTTTGTTTGGAAATGTGAGAGATTGTTGCAAAAATCAAACTGTTCAGTTTTACATGCAGTGCATTTTGCCCGAAGAATTGAGCCAGGACATTCTGATTATTTTTCATTCATAATTCACTGCATTTCTCACAGCAAGAAAGAGTACGATCAAGGAAACAAAATGTTTATGATTAATGTAAAATAAGGTAGATTAAAAAAGAAGGGATAAAAGAAACACAAAACTTAAAAAACTGGCATACAGAAAAATTGCAAGAAGTATGGAAAATCGGAGACTAAGAAAAGTTTGTTTTGGTTATATTAAATATTTTTAGTTGGAAGAGCTTCATCAAAATAAATACAGTGTTAATGAATGTTTTTGATTTGACAAAATTTCATCAAAATTTCAATCCATTTCATGGATTTTTTTTCCCTAAAAACTAAAAACTGTTAAACTAAAATGTTTAACAAGTTGTATTTCAGATATATATTTCTCAAATATTTTTTGCTTGAAGATTTATTCTTCAGATGCTTCTCAAGTAGTGGTGCTTTGGTCGTTTTGAATTGAAAATATATTTATTAAAAATTGTGAGCTGGAATGAAACCCTGTCCCTCTATGGAGGTGGCTTGGTTTTGCATCAGAAATCTGCCTCAGGGATGAGATTTTATATGGTGGGATGATACTGTCTGGTCACCCTGCTGTGTTGACCAAGGATGCAGTCCGCCGAGCTGTGGAAGCTTCTCTTCTCCCTCTTGCGACGGAAGAGAAGGAAAAATAGTCTGGAAAACACTTTCATTACTAACTTCTGAAATGCACCTTAAGAAGGTGCTGTGGGATGGAGCAGCAATCAATGTTCACATTAACAGCTTCAAAGGTGTTGCTTTGGCAGGAGGGGAGAGCGGTTGGACATGGTGTCCCCTACAGTTTTCCTGGGGCAGCCAAGGTGGAGAGGAGGAGGTCAGATGGCAACGGTGTTGTGGGTCAGCCAGCTGTGTGCCTGTCTGTTGTCTCCAGCAATTGACGTAGGCTTGGGGGGAAATGTAGCAGACTTTCACTAGACCTTAGCAACTGCACCAGCCCATAGGTGCATTCCCAAATTTGCTAAGTGTGATTTTTGTACAGTTACAACTGGATTGGTAACTCATTTGGTCTCTGTGACCACAGACGTACTTGTTGGAGGTAGTTAGGATCATGTTCTAATGCACTGGCTATATTTACTGCACTCAGTAAGGTCTTTGCTCCTGATACCTGCAATTCTAAATCCAATTGCCTGAAACCAAAAATATTTGTGTTTGTGCACAGATCTGCTTCCCATGGGTTGAGCTACTACAGACCTTTCCTCCACATCTGAAACTTCTTCATAGCTCATTGCTAAATTCTTATACTTAAACATCCCAGTGTATTTGCTTTCCCAGATATCTTCAAAAAAAATTTTGAAGTTAAAAACAAAACAAAATAATTTTCAGCAGCAGAGGGATAAGATGTATTTCAGTTAGCAAAAATGGAAGAGTTCAGTATTCTAAGCTTAAAGTTAATGACAAGATAAATGCTCTAAATGTGGAATTATTATTGATTAAGGGGCTTAACATATTTATTTTAATTTCTAATTTTCTAAGTTTTTTTTTTTTTAAGCAAAATGCTCAGTGTGAACTTCATCACTCCTACTAACTTGTGTTGGCAGCATATTCTATTTTTCATGTGATCACTTTTTTCTTGATGGTGGCAGAAATTGGTATAAAATGTTCATTATCAGATTGTGAATAAATATTCAAATGAAAGTCTGGAGGGGACTGTTGGGGGTAGTCTGAAACCAGAGTTTCTGCTTCTGTAATCCTTTATTGATTAAAGGTCATTATTTTAATGCTGTTATTTTGGTAGGGTTAGTAATAATAGCTGGGTCTAAGTGCTATTAATAGTTTCAATAATACTATTGTTTTTCTTTCCTGAATGCATTTTCCTTACTTTAAGCAGAACAGCCATATTCATTTTCACCTCCACCTTCCAAGGAAGTGTTGCCAAGGCTTTTCTCTGAATGATGACCCTTTTTGGTTGTAGCCAAGGATGTAGAAGAGCCCTTTGAAATGAAAGGGAATGTGAGCCAATCAGCTGGGCAGCTGGCTGGCCTCCAGGAGCTCTGCTCACTGAAGCACAGGCTTAGTCATGTAAAGCCTCACACATTTTCCAACCTCTTGGCTAGCTGCTGCATTGCTGCAGTAGAGGTTCAAAGGCTACAGATGCTATTAGTCTGGGGCACAAAGGTGCACGAGCCTGTTATTCACCTGTGCTGCCTAGTGCCTGGCTGAAGTCAAAGGGAAGCCTCAGGCATAGGTAGCTTGAGGAAGCCCTTGTGTGGTACAGATAACAGAGGCAGGACAGTCATAAAGCCTCAAATAGCTGCTGTGAGCAATAGTTTGTAGAATTCAAACCATACAAGTTACATAACTTGGTGTCCTAGTGGTTCACAGCCTGTTTCAGGCTTGTTGTGTACAAGTTTGATAGATGGCCATACTAACAGTGGACGACCAAATGCAGTTGAGGATGGTGTTCCTCATGAGCTTTGATCTGTACCTAAGCTTAATCTCTCTGCTTTCATCTATAATGTGGGGGTAATAAAACCAATACATGGCCATTGGGTAAAACTAGGGTAAGCATATATAGAATCGTTTGAGTTGGAAGGGACACTTAAAAGTAACCTAGTCCAACACCCTGCAATGAACTGGGACACCTACTGCTCAATCGGGTTGCTTAGAGCCCTGTCCAGCCTGACCTTGGATGTCTCTTGGGATGGGGCATCTCTGGGCAGCCTGTTCCAGTGTTTTTTTCCTGCCAACCATGCTAAACCATGTTTCCTGTCTCTCAGATAATATATTATCACAATGGAAACAAAAGGAGTATCCCTTCATATCATCTAGACATACAGTCAGAAAACAAATGAGAATTCAATAAGAGACAAGTACCACATGAAAGAAGGGTGCTATGATACTTGATTGTATATCAGTTTATACAAATGTGTATTTTAGCAACATGGTGTATTTAATGCAACCATTTATGCCTCGGGCTTGTTGGTGTTTGTCTGCAGTGTGACAGCAAAGTGGAAACGGAGGCAGGAAGAGCAGGAAGATTGCCAGAAACTAGGCAAGAAATGAGCCTTAGAAGAACTGACAAGAAAAGGCTATGACTTAAATCTTCAGGAAGAAAAGTTCAAAATGTGTCTAATGTAGAACTAGACCAGGTGAGCTAAGGACGTTGATTTGCACAACAGGAGAAAGAAGAGGCCTTACAGAAAAAAAGTCAGAAATGCAGGATGAAAACCAGGACAGAAGCACAGGGAGCGGGAATGGAGTGGCTCAGAGGGAGGTGTAGTGGTAAAGTCACGTGCTGTGGACAGGACAAGGATGATAAGAGTAGAGTAGGTTCTAAAGTTTGAGTGAAAATGTATATTACCTGTGAGAGCTGTTATAGTCAGGTGAAAGAAACTCAAAACTAGATTGCCTAGATTTAAGCATAGAACTGACGGATCAGAACTCATAGTATCTTAATATCTTCCTGAAAAAATACAATTGACTAAGAATACGATTAACTAAGAAACTATTGCAAAACTGCTGCAGCTACAGTTAGCAGAATCTGACTCCCTCTTTTTAAGAAGGTAGGTGGATGGATGGATGGATGACAGACAAATGGATGGATGGACGGACAGATGGTCAGAGCGCTCGCAGGATTTGGCTTTGGAACTCACCCTGTTTGCTTCCTGCCATGCTCAGATTGGTCATGATGAAAAAATTGGCTTTGTCTTCAGCTGAAACTTCCATGCATATTAATGTTTTCTAAAGAATGGATCACACAGATCCTTATATGGGCACTAAAAACAAAGGCTATTTGAGTAAATACTGGGAAAGGGCCCACAGCTTCCTGAAGACTGATAGCCAGATTTCTTTCTGCATGCCTATTGCATCCTGTTGATGATATGACACTTTTTCCCCAGTTATGTCCAAAACACATTCTGCATTAATCAGATAATGTAACTTTCCATGATCTAACCCTAAAAAATGTAATTTAATGATTTCGCCCCCGCTGCCCCCGACTCTTTTTGACAACTGAGTTTTTCCTTATGTTTTCTCCAACCATTTTCAAACTCATGCCAAAAACTTTGGCACAAGTTATTATATTGTTCTCTGAGCAATATTTGTGGCATGATTAATGTGTGACTTGCTACCTGAAGCTTAATTAAAGCCTTAATCTTTCAAAGGCATATCCACAATCCTTACTGCTCTTGAATAAGGAATCCTGTGAAGGCCAGTAGGACTGTGGACATGAATACAGATAAACCACAAGTATCTTACGGATCTAAGTAGCTCAGCACGGTACCCAAAACCAGCCTTATGCACAAGGGACCGCGTTCTCCTTCAGCTTTGCAATGACTGCATGGTAATTAATGGGTATATCATATGCGTGGCGCTAATATGAAAAAAAAGAAATATATTTTTGAATTAGGCAAAAGTGAGTTATTAACTTCCCTCCTCACCCCTCATGTGGTACTTTCCCCACACTGTATCTGACGCTACTCATATTAGATATAAATGAAGACAACTTCTTTGTTTTGTTGTAGTTGCAGGTGGAACTTGATCAGGAATATCAAGACAAATTCAAAAGACTGCCTTTGGAAATTCTGGAGTTTGTACAGGAAGCCATGAAAGGGAAAATCAGTGAAGATGGAGACCACAGTTCTGCCCCCTCTTCTCTGGCATCTGACAGTGGGAAATCAAATCATAAACCTCTGCAAAGTGAAGAGGAATTGGAAGAAGACAATTCAGAAAAAGTGTTTGATACTACTTTTTAACTGCCCAAGCACTAATTGGTGCGCCAGGGCACACCACTCCCCAACTACTTGGCTCTGCTTTCCTGATGTGAGCTGCAAGTGAAGCACTTAGGAAGGCAGGAGGAATCTGTATTCAAGTGCACATTTCCCAAAAGGAACGTTTTAAAAGACTTGTGCAAAGGTCTTCATTCCCATTCTTCAGCTTATTATTATGCTAAAGCGTAGTGCAGTTGTAATGGGAAAATTAATATGTTCACCATCCTCTCTCTCTCTTTTGTTGTTTTTTTTTTTTTTTTTTTTTTTTTGGTCAATTTTCAATGGGTAATTTTCTGACCATGTTCACTGCTAGGAATGTTTAATGAAGACCAGTATATTGAAAAGAGACAAATGTGTGCAGATTTCCTTTTGAAGTGCCAGTGCAAAGTACTCTAAACTAATACAGATCCTAGAGAATATTATAACAGTACTTAATTATATTTGTTTCCTACTTTATAACTGCACCTTGACAACCGTACCATCATCTTACATTTGCACTGAAACATTTAATCCTTTTTAGCTTTGCAAGCACTGGTGGCTTGCTGTCTTAATATTATGTTTATCACGGGGACAGAAATATAATTGCTGCTGAAAACTCTTGGAACTGTGGAGAAGAGAGAGAAAGAGAAGAAATTTGCCTGGAGATTGTTGGTGTTTGTGTACGTCCGTGTTTGTTACACCGTGTGAGTGCATATATGTTGGTGTATATATATATGTGCACACACATCTGTCTATATGCACACATGGCATGTTTATATTTGAAGTCGATGTGGTCTCTTGGTGAAATGAAAAGTTTCAGGGATACGTGTATAGAGAATCTTTATGAAAGCTAACATCTGGGTTGTACTGATATAAAATAGTCATTCAATCATAAAGTTCTTTTTGTGGTGTTAGTGTTGTAAATCAAAGTAGTTTTAGAATATAAATTTGATATATATTTTGCAGACTTAAAAGTATTGATTTTAAGTATCATATTTTAAGCTTACTGAATTTGATAGGATTATGAAATGTTTAGGACTACAGTATTTGAAATTGAGCAGAATCTTCCATTATTTTTAAGACCGAGGTTCGGTTTTACTACGGTCTGGAATTTAAAAGGCAAAATATAAAAACCTGATCATTGATATTTAAAAATATATATTAATCCATTTAACTGACTAAAATAAGAAGAATCAAAGTTTATGTACTGTATGATATGCATGAGAGAAGTAACAGCACATTTTCAGAAATTTATATCAAATGACAAAGAGACTTCATGAAAGTAGGATATATGAAAAGGTAAAGAAATGCTATTCTCTGGCATCCCATATTAACAGAAATAGGAATTATGAAACATTACAGATTGATTCTTGTTTGTGTCCGAGCCATTGCGTGATGCTAAAGGCTCTTCCCTAGGATGTGTAGTGAAAAGGCGTGCAGATTTGCATAGAGAGGCTTGGTCCTGCAAACTCACATCCACAACTGACACTGCATACCGCTGGGCTCAGTGGAACTTCTTTAGGTTAATAATGTTCATATACGTGTTTGCAAGATCGGGGCCTTACTTTGTATTCAGCAGTGGAGAAAGAAATCAATTGCATAGGGAGGCATTTTAATACATCATAACAAGAAAGTTACTTTTCTTCCTTTCCCTCAGGATTTTAGTACTTTAAAGTAACATTTTATTTGAATTTAAGCAATAAGATTCAAATTGAGATTAAGATTTCAGTTAAGGAATTGTGTATATATTTAAGTTCAAATTATGGAAGACAAACAGTATTTTCATGTTTCTTTTTTAAACTTAGAGTGGAAAAAATTGCACAGTTTGGAGATTGTATTTTGGATTAAAACTGTCTTGATTTATGATAATGAAAGTAGTGAGCATAAAACTCAAAAATCTGACTTCCATCTTAATACTAGGAAAGGGGAATCCTCTGTAAATCTTTATTTTGCACTTTGAAATCGATATTAATCATTTATGGAAAATGAAGAGTCAAGATGTAATGCTGCATTTTATAAAGTGAAAATGACATTGTTTAAATTATTAGAAGAATAAACTGATAGCAGTGTTGACAATAAAACTGAAGACTGTCGCATTACAGAACTCATTGTACAGTGCAGGCTTTTAGGTAAAATCTTAGCTCCTTTGAATTTCAGTGGTACACTCCCATGGACTTCAGCGGAGCCAGGGTCTCACCACAGTCTTAGAAGAAACTTGGGCAAATACCAATTAATCTTTTATTTATATTTAAAAATACAACAAAACTATTCTGGTTGGGTTAAGTATACTATCGGCTGTAGTCATTTTACAGTACGTTTGTATTTGACCATTTACTGTACTCACATTTTTTTATATCTGTACAGTGCCACTTTCTGCAGGTGTAAGGTAGTGTGTAATACTGTACATCTTGCATTGTTCAAACTATTTCAGTGAAACAGATTTCATTTAATATTGATATTACTTGAACTAGAGTAAGATAATGAAAAAGGGTCTTTATGATGTGCAAGTCTTGTGCCTTTTATGTATTTGCCTTGTTCCGTGTTGAATGTGTGGAAATGCTGTATTGTGGATTTTCTGCTGTATAGAATAGAGCAGTCTATATTAAACTAGGTCGTGCACTTCAGATATCTTTACACTACTGAAAATAGCTTGGTTTTGGCAGTATAAACAGAATTTTAAAAATTCTAATGACAGCCAGACATTTTAGATTTAACATGTTCATAATTATGTTAATTAATGCTCATGTATTAGCTAAACATTCACTGAAAGATAACTAAAGGGACATCATTGCTTGCCTTTCTTTCAAATCAGTGTTGCTCTTGTACATTGTATTAATAGTGTCTGTAATTGATTAGTCCTTGATGATTTGCTTTCAAAGTAGGATGAAATATTTCAGTTAAAATGTATATATTTTTTTTGGTTCTTCAATCTATGATTGTTTCAGAGGCATAATTCACATTTTTGTAAAAATTCTATGCAATTTTGTGGCATGATGTTTCTTCCACTTGTAATTTTATGTGCTTACATTACAGATCCAAAGGACAAATAAAAATTTCTTAACACAAGGTGGTTGTTTTCTCTGTTCATTCACTCACAAGTGGCAGTTGACTCCGGAAACCTTCCTGACCTCGAAGACCTTATGCCGAGCCCTTTGCTCACAAGAAGAGCAGTGGCACAAGGCACCAACAAATTCCCCCCATAGGCTCTTCTGTTCACAAAAGTAAGAACAAGAAACTGTATGTAAGGGTCTCCTCTGCCCCTCACAGGGAAAATGTGCATTTGCTGCTCTTCTGAAAAAAACAAAGAAAACAGGAAACAGGAAAAACGCATGGCAGCTCATGAACCACTAAGAATATCTAATGGTTTACACAACAAGAGTTATAGAAGAACAATTGCATGATTTTTCAGTCATACCTGTACAATACCTCAACATTTTAGAGCTGCCTTACTTCTTTTCACTTCCCCAGATGTGCTGCTAATCATCTATGCAATTATATATGTGCTGTGAATTGTACCTGTGCAGAGGCCTTCCACTGAGAGCACTGGAAAATGAATCTGTTCCTTTGGCTTTTGACTTTCCCCATTTAATTTACAATGTAAAAGATTATCTCTGGGAGAAGAGATAAGCAGGTATATTAATCCAGTGTACTAAGGGATATACCTATTAAAATAAATAGTCCCCAAGGCAGTGAGACTCGAATTACTTACTAGAAAAGATTTGGGGAAATGGGGTATGAAGAGAGGAATGGACATGGCACAGTATAAAAGCAGAAAGGAAGTAAGGAATAGAGATAAATGTTGAGACCAGGAATTTGACAGAGAGGCCAAGAATAGGAACGAAATGGAAAGGGAAGACAGCAAAAGAAAAGGAAAATGGATTTATTTCCTTCTCAAAGAAGGAATAGTGGAGTGTGAAACCATCAGGAGCAGGGTTTGCCAAGGCTCCATCATGATAGGAGGCAAGGGGGAGGTAAGAGTGGAGGTGGATGGGAACTCAGTGCAGATGAACAGGGCTGAGAAGCAGCGTGGCAGAGAGACTTACAGGAGCATGTGGGTGAGACTCCAAGAGGAGGGCGGACAGTGGCAGCGAGCACAGTGAGAGAAGCTGGAAGACCATGGGGAGGATTGTGAAATAATCCCTGGCTCCTGGGAGGGATTGGCAGGACCGGATTCTTACAGTCAGCCGAGCAGACATCCCCATAACTAGTTGTACTTCAGCAACAGGAGACATATTTGGTTACTGAGGAAGAAGGGCAACAGTGTGGAAGAGCAATTTGGAAGCCACCCAAGGGACAGCAGTGTCACAGAAGCCAGGCAGCAGGGGCAGAGATGTCTACTTTTGTGCAGCTGTGGACTCCAGGCAAAACAAGACTGGTGGGGTCGCTGAAGCTTCAGGTGGATTCTACAAATGGTCCTGACAATGCCAGAAGAAAACCAGTCCCACTACAGCAGCAGAAAATCTGTTACTATCAGCTAAGGAAGGTGACTCAAGACTTGGCTTTGCCTTCAAAGTGAATGCTTTAATGACTAACTCCAGTGCCTGGCTCCAGGCTGAGTATTTGATCTTCAGCTCCAAGAGCCTTAAATTTCTTCTTTCACAGTTAAGTTGCTTCCAGGCAAGGGCTGGAGGATGCACAAAAGTAAGTGAAATATTGGGGTGAGGGTACATCAGGGATTGTTGCTGAGCAGTATGAGGAGTTCAGAGCAGGTGAGCAGGGTTAAGGACTGTACAACCAGGCCTCCTAAACTATGGGCATGCTCTCACACCCCCAGGAAGTCATTTCAGGGTAAGCAACTGTACCTCTGGAAGAAATGAATGGGGATTTGAAGGCACAAAGGCTATTATACCCTCAGACTTCAGGAGAGTTCTGAGCATGAGAGCTGCAAAAATCAAAGCCTTGCTAGAAGCATTCAAGCTGCCAAAGCCACCAAGATTCAGCTGCAAACCTGAAGTCAGCATTTCTTATTGACTGATACTGATTAGCTTTAGTGTCTTCATGTGGCTTGTTTGGGTTTCCATTCAAACACCTTTCTAAGAAGTATGTCTCTCAAGATCTTAACTCTACATCTGATCTTCATGTCTGACATCAAATATAAAAGAACCAGACAGAGTGTTAATTTGAAAACAGACAAATCCTCTCCCACATTTAGCACTAATCATTCATAGTCAACATCAGAATACCAGACCACTTCTTTTCTGTGACCCTATTATTTCCCACAGAGTTGAAATGAGGACCTCCCTGCCCAGTTCTTCCCAGAAGCAGAGCATCTCTAAATATGCACAACAAGATTTACTTAGACATAATTAGAGCTAGTTTTGCCTCAGACAGGATCCTGGCCTTGCTCTTCTTCAAGAGCTCAGTAAGAGAATGATACTGTCCTATAAGAAAAAAGAATAACTACCCAGCAAAAGGGTCTGAGTAGGACATTAAAGCCATGTGCAAGAAGCAGCTGGTGATGATCACTGTATGGAAACTGCTGAGTTACAAGCCCAACCACTGATTGGGCACCTGGGGAAAGTACCCAGTCAGCCCTGGGAGCACAGGTGAAGGCAATTCAACTGACCAGTAGGGGTGGAGCCTGGCTGTACCTCTCTTAGACCTCATTTAGGGGGTGACTGGGATGGGGGAAGGTTCTTTTGCTGGAGATCCCTCTTTGATGGAGCTTTCCCTGTGTATCTGGAATCTTCTGATATGGGTGAGTGATCTTTTTCCTTTTCTTTATAGTACCTTTCTATTGTGCTTGTTCTTCTGTTATCACACTTCTGTTACAATGCCTTTCCTCTTGTACTGATCTGTCTAATTGCTGCAATCACAAAGTTAAGGAAGCTGACCAAAGAAATGTATTCTGGGTTTAAGAAGTTTCTAAAAAGAGAGGCTTTCCACCGAAACACACTAATAATACAGTCAGAAGGAGAAAAGACATGATCTGTGTTGCTTTTTACAATGTAATTGTATAGTGGAAATGCTAAATCGGGACTTGAGCTGGTGATTGAGCACCTGGTAGGAAGGCAGGGTCACCCCAAGGGAGCTCAGATGCAAGCAATACTTCTGAGTGACCAGTAGGGGTGGAGTCAGGATCAGACTTCACTTAAGGGTTAACAGTGGAGGTAAGGGGCTCTCATTAGAGAGCATACCTGAGGTCTTCTGAAGGTAAGAAAACTCTTTCCTTTATTTCTGTGCCTATGGCTGTTGGATTTGAGCAAATCCTCAGTTACTGTAGCCTGAGACCTTGCTACTCTGCTTTCACTGCTGTGCTTTCCATTTCATTACAAATTGTTTTCTGTTTCTTCTAAATGTGAGCCTTTTGAGGTGTGTTTCTTGAATTGTTTGGGATTCATATGATGGGAATAGCATATATGTGCTATGAAAAAAAGGATCTCAGAAATAAAAGAAAAATCTAAGTGTTCAGCTCTCAAGCAGTGTAAAGACCAGAGGTAACACATTGCCTATTGTATAACTGAGACAATTTTAAAAGCTTGATTTTTTTTGTGGGATGGCAGGCTAAAAAGTACTGTGCGGGAGCATATTGTGCCTTATGAAAAGGGCTGCTCAGACTGCCTTGCCTCAGAAAAGGTTAACCAGAACAGGTAGAAGGGCTTTATGTAGCATGGGAGGGGCCAAGTTCTATTTAAAAACAAATTGAAGCTAACCTGGCAACTGTAAAGAGATTTGAAACTTACTCTACTGTATCACTTGTGTAAGCCTAGCTACTGAGCAGAGAGCTTTCATTGCTGAAAACTAGGATGTAATAAGTATTTCCAAACTGCAATGGGTAACAGATGTATTCAAATGTGTAGATGTAGCCTCTGTAACAGGGACTGAATCTCTTAAATAGAAACTTATTTTGTTCTATTCTTAGGTGATGTTTCTAGTTTAGTTAGAGTGGCTATGTTTGTCTAATCTCTTAAAGGCAGCAGAGAACTGCAAGCAGAGCCAGGGAAATGCTTTCAGTTGGGTGAGAGATAAAAGGCGTGAAATATTCTGTCCAAATCTTGTATCTGGATTTTCAGGAAGGTTCCAGCATATTGTGATCTGAAAGTTGGGCTTACGCAAGAAAATCACTGGAAGTTGATGATCTCTCAAGTCTCTTGGAAAAGCATAGTGAGAGCTGACAGATGGAAACTGTAAGCAAGCAAGTTAGAGATGATGAACAATATTTTTTTTTTTACCTTCTGTATAAACGTACCAGAGGTCATTAATCATAAGTACTAAAAGTAGATGTAGATGATGAGCTGCAGAGGACATGTTGTGTAACTTGCATTGTGCAGTCCATGCAGGTGCAGCGGAGAGGGGGGCAATGGCTGCCATGTGTGATCTGATCCAACTGTCTCTCTTGGACTTAAGGTCCATACATTTTTTTCACAACATCTTTCTTCTCTTGAAGAGCTTCTTTCCCCCACAGCAGGGCACTTCACATAAAAGGCTGTGATTCCCCTGTGAAGGCTTTGCAGTGTCCTCTTAGTTGTCAATGTTTATAGCATAATCATGAGTGTGATCTTTGTGGTTGAGCAATATATGATGTGTCTCAATAATGTGGCTCTCTCCAAGGACTTTAATCAGTAAAACTGGTAGCTCAGGCACTATCTCCAATAAATGGAGTAAGTCAACCCAAGTGCCCTCAGAGTTTGCCTAGGTCTGGGATCATGTTTGTGTTGCATGTATTCTGGATAAATGCTGCTTAAGGAGCAGGCCCTTTATTCATTCATGAGGGGAACATATAAGGTGTCTTTGATGGAATGCAGAAATGCGATTCTTGGATGTGTTCATAGCTTTTTTTGGGAGGTGGAAATGGACATTCTTGATTCTTTGTTGTATGAAATTTCTCTTACTGCACTGTGTAGGTGCTTTCAGTTTCTTGCTTAAAGAATGGTGACCACATCCTGATAGCACCCTGCTGTCTTCATGATAGCAACAAAACAATTACTTTGTTTTCCCTGAGGAAATTCAGTTTGAGGTATGCATGTGTGCTTCCTTTGTGCTGGAGTTATTATATAAAAAGCAATGGTCTTCCATTTCCATAATTTAAAACCATATCAGTCTTAACAAATCCCTGTTCTGTTATTCTGGTGACAGATCAGGGAGTGATGATAACTTTCTTGTGTCAAAGTAACTAATGAGAATGAAATTATCTGGCTCTCTGTGGAAATGCTGCTATTCTCAGCTCCTGCTGGGATGCTGCTGTTTTCCACTGGCAGCTAAAGTGCAGACCCTGGCAATGCTGCAGGTCCTGTGATGGAGGGGTTGGGGTACAGAGATAGGAGTTGGTAAATGTTGCAGATATTGGTAGAAAGCTCAGGATTTAACTGCACCTGCTTTGCTGGGATAATCTATTAATTGAGGAGGTAGTTATCTTGCCTTGTGAAGTTAGTAGAGCCAAAGTTTTATTTTTTCTGTGTTCCAGTCACTTCCAAGCACTGGGATAATCAGTGATGTATGATTTTTCTATGTGTAGCACTATCTTAAAAACAGTTGTATTAAAAACAGCATGGGAGCTGCAAATCACATGGAAAGGAGCAGGTCTTTCGTACAACCTGATTCCTCCAGCAGGTTCCTGCCCTACTCCTCACCCCTATTTTAGTTTTGAAAAACATTTCAATCCCTTTGGCACTAGCTGATGATCTACAGCAGCTTCAGCAGAAACTCATGATGGTTGAGGCAAGGAAAATACCTCCCATCTCCAACTGCTGTGTTGGCACATGCATTCTCTGGCTGCTTTGCATCCCAGTCCTAAACTTATGAAGTCCATTTAGTGTTTGCTCTAATGTATCTGCAGAGCCAATGGGGAGCGTAGGTCCCACTTACTGCACTTAATTTCTGAGCACTTTGGAGCATCTCTAGAAGTAAAGAACTGTCTTTATAAGATGATGCTTATAACTACTTGTTCCAGACAAGGATTTCTTTGCTGTGTCTAGAAGTATAGAGGATAATTTTTAAAGGTTGAAGTTGGCCTGTAATCCAATTGCAGGTGGAGGAGGACTGCTCACTACTGTGTCCTCCTCTCCCACACCTCCCCTTGCCTTGTGGTTTCTGTGCCTCTGGCTCTTTTGGGGCTGGGGTGAAGCCTGTCTGCAGAAATGTGGTAGTGCTGCCTCTACCACTACTGCTCCATCTGCTCACACACTGCACAGACTTCTACATCAATCAGTTGCTAATAATGAATTTTAGCCAATTTTTAATTTAGAGTGTATAGTGGAAATGCTAAGTCACAGCTTGAACCAGTGATTGATCACCAGGTGGGAAGGCAGGGCCAACCCAGGGGAGTACAGGTGCATATGAGTGACCATGGGGTGGAGCCAGGATCCACCCTTTCCCAGACCTCATTTAGGGGTTGGCAGAGGAGACAAGGGGGATCTCCCTGGAGATCCCTGTGTATCTGATGCCTTCTGAAGGTAAGCAGCTGCTTTCTCTTTTTTTGTGTCCACAACTGTTGCATTAGAGTGAATCCTCACTCACTGCAGTCTGGGATTTAGCTGCTCTGCTGTCACTGTTGTGCTTTCCATTGCATTACGAAGTGAAAATCCGAAGTTGTTTTTTTTGTGTCTCAAAAGCTGTTTTATACTTTCATAAGAGACATCAGAAAAGCTCCATCAGTTACAAGGGTCTCTTCAAGGGAACTAATTATTGTGCTAGGCATATATCTATTCTGAGAACTTGGATATATCCACATGCTGCTGAAAGTCCTTTGAGGGTCTTAGAGCTCACCAGAGGATACTCTGCTTTGTGTGTGTGTCAACATGCACACTTCTTTAATGTATGCTCTAGGAAGGAGCTGGGCTGCAAACCCTATGTTCATAACTCAAAGTGGTGGTGTTCTTTTTTTGGAGGGGAGGGAAGATTTTTCTAAATTTCTTTCTTATATGTAGATCAACTTATATTTGCCTTAGGTCATTTATTTAATTGTGACTACCCACTGCAATGCTCTCAAGGAACTGGACATAGGCCCTGCTAATGTCTCAACTGCAGCAATTAACAGGCTGCCTTTGGGTTTTTTTGGCAGGGGAAGGTTAGAATTAGGCAGAAGGTGATAGCCAACAGGTGCAATGTTGTCTTATTTCTTGAATGGATTTCAACAAGATTCTAGGGAGCAATCAGGTATTTTTTATCTTGTTTATCAGCTCAACAAATGCCCAGGAAGGCTGAGGTCTCCATCCCAGTTCAGGATCTTTTCTGACCCTTATGGTCATTCTGGTTATAGTGTCAACAGAGCTTTTCACTCTTTTCAGAGCTACAGATATTAAGGTATGCAGGTTACAGCAAGGCTTTAGGGGTATTTTAGGGTTGAAGAGGGAAGTAGAGGTTCTAATTCCCTTTGTTTATACTATGTAGGTACTTTTTGCCTTAAAAACTTGGTCTCCAAACCTGCATGGGAAATGTTAAGGCTCAGTGTGCTACCTGAAAATCGCCTGAAACTCAGGTGGAGAGGCTGCATTTCAGTAATTATTCCCATCCTGAGCCTGCTGTGGGGGAGGGCATCAAGACCTGTACAAATCTCAGCTTCCAGTAAATGTGACACTAAGAAAATCACCGTTTATGCTGGAGTCATCCTCATTGTGCAGAAGGTGGTTTGGCAGATCTTTCTCCATATCCTCAGAAAGAGGAGTTGTGCAAAGCTAGTGGCAGAGAAAGCATCCCATAGCCCTGTGTGGAACTCGGAGGTGATGTTACTCCTTGCAGAAAGACAAAACAGAACAGTGTAACAAACATATTCCAGTCTCTCATCTTTTGTACTTCCAGATGGCTGTTACAAAACACAGACATGGCATATGCCTGAATCTGAAACAGATGACATAACTTTGCTGGTGGATCATCTAACCCTTTTGTGTCTGGACCTTACATCCTTTGGGTGCATTACTAATCCTTGTGGCTCTCCAAACTAGATTTTTCTTTAATGTCTCTTTTTGATAAAAGATCCAAATGGCTAAATGGCGTAAATTATTCTTTCTGCAGCCTATTATAGAATATGATCATTGAACTGCCATCAGATCAGTCCCCTTCAGATAGTGGAAGAATATTATGTTCATCATCCAGCCAAGAGAAGGAATGAGTCCAATCCGCATCAGCTTTCAGCAACTCAGCATCATGGATGCAGATGGTGCAAGTGCTGTAGGATATGCACTGGAATTAGTTTTAGAATGGCCCTAAGAACTGGGGCCATAATAGTGTAGCGTATCTGCTGTGGGGTGGTGGCCCAGAAGTGTCCTGAAGGGCAGGAATTGGGCATGTAAGGCACCCATTTGAGAGTCAAGCTTGGACATCCATGAGACTTCTTTACACAAATAACTAACTTGTTTGTAGTGATAAAAATTGTCAGTAATCTTACTGGTGCTTTCAGTAATTACTGACTGCATTCTTGTACTTCCTTTGTAAGTGGCTGAGGTGGGACTGTTCCTAATTTGGGAACTGGAAGCTGTTTTCACAAGACTGCAGGATATGATGCTTCTAAAAAAATCAATAAACATAATAACATGTACAGTAAAATCGAAGTTAGCAACTCTAAATTAGAGGAGGCTAAAAAGTCACTAACCCTAGGAGCTATAGAGAACAGGTAGTTGATTAAAAGTGTGCAATATTTTTACAAAAGGGGGAAAAAAGGATGGAATATGTTTTCACACAATGATTTTTGGCTATGTTTCTGGCTACTGTTCCCTACCTCAGCAGGAATACAGGCAGTAGTCAACAGTGCCTGATCCTGCTTTCCCTGACAAAATTGCAAGTTGTCACTGGTTGCAGCAGGAACAGGACTAGTCTTTCTTACAATGAATTACACCAATTTACTAGGCAATGTTCCATTTGAGCCACACTGTGGATCTGATTGCAAATGGAGCCTATTCAGATATACTAACAGCCAGGTATTTACAATTGCTGCTGCTGGATTCTGGCTAAATCTGTGCTCTGTTGACAAGAGAATTGTAAGGCAGGAAATGAAGATGGCAACATCCCATTCAGACACAGGTCTGTTAAGAAACCCCTATTGCTACAAAGACATTTCTGCTGTTTGCTTAAAAAGGGTATTAATTTAATGAATGCCTTTTCTTGAATGATAAACACTAAGTCTAAATTTAGGTGACTGGGAGGTATTACTTCTGTTACTTCCAACTGTGTAGCTTCAAAACAATGGACTACATACAATTTCCTGAACATACTTCTCAGAAGCAATCAAAAAAATGACTAAGTGGAGATGGGGATATTATTTGTCCTAGACAGGTCACATCCCTGATCTGATGCATCATGTGGGTCTAAAATACTTGCATAGCTCAAGTGTGGGAGCAGCTGTGGCATGTGTCCAAGGCAGGACTTTGCCTTTTTTTGCCTTTAGTTTTGCTAAATGTAACCTGACCTTTATCCTTCACTGGATCATCGTGGTTCCTTTGCAGACACAAGTGATGGGGACTGAGGAAAGCTCTACAGAACAGTGGTAAAACACTCGATGCTAGGAAGGCGTGCGTGTGATTAACTCTTTTCCAAAGTGTGTATTTGAGATAGGGTTTGTGGTTTAAAAAGATTTCTATTGTAATTCACAGTAGGTAATTGCTAGCTAGTGTCATAGACTGAAATAGAATCAGTTTGTTTTTCCCATGTTCACTTCTAAAGGTGTGAGATATGCCCTATGGTTCTCAAGAGTTTCTGGTGGCGAAGTAGGACTTTTCAGTGACAAGAGAAGATACAGCTGGAAATGTAAAGCTCCCAGTTCAATGTGAAATGATAATGATAACATGGGCTGCTTTGAAATTGTTCTCTCAAATCAATGTTAATGAACCAGCAGCCATGTGCACATACCCTGAGACAGTGATTGACATGAAAAATGTTATTTCTTTGTTATCCTGGGATCAGATGTGTTGGCATTGACTGTATTTTAAACTAGTTGTGAAAGTTGAACAATACCAACCCTAGAAGCTATTTATAGCATATTACCATTTCAAAAGAGACTTTTTTTCAAGTCTCCTGAATGGCATTAATATTAAATCCTTTGGAAAATCTCAAAATGTGAATTTCCAGTGAGTCCCCTATGACAGATCATCTCCCATGAGAGAGAATGAGGGGGGGGGAATGTAGCTCAGCAAATCTGACAATTTAAACATCCCCAGAGAAAAACATAACCAATGAAATTATTTTTGTGTATGTGCTGGATTTGGGTGAGGGGGATGTGTTTGTTTTGCTATGCGGATGACCACAGGCACTTCTGCAGAGTAGAAGATAGATTTTAACAGGTAGTGAAACTGTGCATCTAACTTGGGATCAGTGGCCTAATAGAAACAGTTGGAAACTGACGTTTTAAAAAATATCTCAGTCCTGTCTTGGACCAGGCAGCCAACACCGCAATTTTAGTGTACATGGATGTAAGTTGTGAGGAAAATAAGAGCATGGACTTATCTACACAGACTTGGAACTCTTGGGGCAAATGTTCCAAATTAAGAATGAAAACATACCACAACTTACGTCAAAACTATAAAAATAAGCATTTTGCAGAGCTCATGCCCTGACTGAAGTCAGAATCCTCATCCAAAACATGCAGAAATGACTTTTAATTACTCCAGCTCATGACAAATGAAACTCTCATTGGTGTTCCACAGTTAAAATATCTGCCTTATCTTGATTTTTTTTTTCCCTGTAACTATTCCCAGATGTAAGAGGTACTGTATAAATATCCAGAATAGCAGTGTGATACCTGTAGCAGAGGACATAGGAAAGGGGGAAAGAAGAAAGCAAAAGAAAGCAAAAAGCCTTATTTGTAGCTTTTACAATATTAATGTTGTATGATTAGTTTCCTGCAAAGCCCTAGGAAAGCCCGTGGACCCATTGCATTAAACCTTGCCATAAAAGTATGCACAAAAAAGCAGGCAAGGGAAATGTTCATTTTCTGTAGAACTGAGAGCCTCTCTGTCCACCTTCAACAAGCTGCACTGAGGCAATGGATGGAATAGAGAATAAAAATGGTTTTCAGTTGTGCTGGTTCTCAAAATGCCTCAGCTATGAGCAGAGCTGCTGTGCTTAAATAGAAGCGTTTTCCCGTATTCCATACAGATTTATAAGGTTAGCTACCAGTTTAACTGGTACTAGCTGTATACTCCTCTACAGGCAAGAATGTATTGCCCTCTTGATGGACAGAGTATTTAGCCCAAAATGAGCAGTATTGTGTCTCAGTGTCTATTCTGGAGTGTGGGTGAGGTGTCCTGCATACTCTAAAAATGACCTCTAGAACAGATTCCCTGCAGGGACTATGCTCTGAGCTATTGTATGAGGAGTGCAGAGGCTGAGTGTGCTCATTAAGGAAACCAGGTTTTTGGACAGCATCAAGAAAAAGTTTGGAAAGCAAGAAGTTGAAGTTTACTAGCAGATATGCATGAGGTTTGAAGAATTAAACTTTGAGAATGTAACTGACACTTTTTGGCACCATAAAATACTGAAGGCTCTTTGACCCGGTGACTATGCTATCAACTGAGACTGGTGTCAAAACCTGGAAGTAATTTATTAGATGTGAAATGTTAATGCTTTTGCAAAGGTACTGGTTTACAGCAGAAGGTATCATGACTTCCCCAGCGATACTATGTCAGCTTGAAAGGTGGAAGTTATCCACAAAGCTTCATTCTTCATCAAATTTCTTCTAACAGCAAAATCACAACCTTCTGCCTAAGAGATACATGCCCACCTCCTTGACATGCTACAAAAGCTGTTTGAATATATGACTGAGCTAACAGCAACAGCATGAGACAGCATAAAAAAGTGGGAGATTCCCATCAAAGCACAGCCCAAGATGGGACAAAGTGGCCAGCAATGCTGGAGACCTGGTGCCTATCAGTGGAACTGTTAGTAAAAGTGTTAAGACCGATGCAAGTGGGAAATGTATGTGAAAGCATTGGATGAGGTGAGCAGCAGTAAAAAGGCATTGAGAAGGTGCGTACTGTTGGCACACACATTAGAAGGCAATGAAGCATCCAACACATCTACAGGCAGCTTCTCAGGCTATCTAATGCAGGACACACAGGAGAATGATACAATCCTAATACCTCACAGTAGGACGTGGGGAGAGGCTGACCTTCACTGACTCCTAATGGATGTAAGAAGGCATCTCCAAAGCCAGTGTCTGGTTGCTAATGGAAGGAGTTGACAGACGTGTCTGTAGAGACCATTTTTTATCCATGGCATTATGAAAGCTCCTGGACACCAGCAGCCTGGTGTCTGCGGAGGCTGCATGTTTTCAGCTGCTTGTGAGCAAGTGAGAACATGAATGAATTAATTCATTTTCCTTTGAAAACTAAAATATGATTTCATTTAAAAATATGGATTTGCTACACCAGGTTGCAATGCTACTTCCCACTGTTCAGTCCTTGCAACCTGATCTCCTGTAGAAGCATTTGATAGCATCATTGTTTTGTGAGTAAAATAACGACGTCAATCTGTAGAGTACTTAAAGCTTGTCTAAACTGCCAGTGAGGGTACCTCCTGCCAGCAGTGCTCAGGTGTTGCTCCTTAGGTTGGAAAATTTCCTTTTTGCTATGAGAGCCCCTTCACAAGAAATGTCAGGTGCAGGAGGGCATTCCCTTGACAGAAGAGAGATACTGACTGAGCCTACCTCGACTGTCAGGGTGCAGTACCAATTTGTGATATGCTGCCTAAGACAGAAGGCACTTCAGCTGGGAGAATAATTTGCAGTAATAAGGGATGAAACTTAACTTTTTTAGCGCTTGGCTTTAGTACATTTTTGCTTGACATGATGAATTTCTGGAGAATTTGACAGGCGTTTCCTGGGGGTAGGGCTCCACGACACCTGACTAGCAAGTCATCTGTGTTTCCTTACAAACTGTAACTGTTGAACAAATGCTTTCACCAGAAACTGGAAGGGAGTGCAGCTGGAGCTCTTCCCTCAGTACTTCTGTTGCTTTTTTTTCCCAAAGCTGCAAGGGAATAGTAAATAAAAAGAAAACTGCATATGTGTATCTGTGGAAATAGCTAACAAATGAGCAGGATCAGTATAGAACATTAAAGTTAAAAAGACATTGTTGCCACAGAATCTGACGTGCAGCTTGTGTAGGTTGGGGGGAGAGGCATGTTTAGAGTTTGTAAGTTCCAGGTATATCCATTTCTGGCATGTTGCTGGATTATTGAGAGAGATCTCTAGCACTCATGTGCAGGGCAAAAAGCTATTCAGGAGAAGAAACAGTGTTTTTCCAGATGGATCATAACTAGCTATGGCCAAAACCCAAAGAATTGCTCAGGTTGGAAAAGACCTTAAAGATCATCAAGTCCAACCACAACCTAACCAAATTACCCTAACAATCCTGTGCTAAATCATGTCCCTGAACACCATATCCAGACAGTTTTTAAACACATTCAGGCATGGTGACTCAACCACCTCCCTGGGGAGCCTATTCCAGTGCTTAACAACCCTTTCTGTAAAGAAGTTTTTCCTGATATCCAACCTAAACTTACTGTGGCACAACTTAAGGCCATTTCCCCTTGTCCTGTCACCAATGAGAAGAGACCAACCCTGCTCTCACTGTAAGCACTCTTCAGATATTGGAAGAGAGCAATAAGGTCCCCTCTCAGCCTCCTTTTCCCCAGACTAAACAGCCCCAGTTCCTTCAGTTGCTCCTAATAGGGTATATTCTCTAAGCCCTTCTCAAGTCTTGTTGCCCTTCCTTGGACCTGCTCCAGCACCTCAGTGTCCTTTCTGTACTGAGGTGCCCAAAACTGAACAAAGTGCTTGGGATGAGGCCTCACCAGTGTCAAATACAGGGTAGGATTAGTTCACTAGTCCTGCTCACCACACTGTTCCTGATATAAGCCAGGATGCCATTGGCCACCTTGGCCACCTGGGCACGCTACTGGCTCGTATTCAGCTGATTGTCCATCAGTACACCAGGGTCCTTTTCCATGAGGTAGATTTCCAGCCACTCCTCTCCCCAAGCCTGAAAGGTTACCTGGGGTTGTTGTGACCAAAATGCAGGACCCAACACTTGGCCCTATTGAAACTCATACAGTTAACCTTGGCCTGTTGATCCAGTCTATCCAGGTTCCTCTGTAGTGCCTTACTCCCTCCCAGCTTGAGAAAAAACTCTATCTTCTCACTGGTATTTAGTCCTCTTCATCAGTGAAAGCTGGCATATTGCAGGACAGATGATTTTCCTGGAGTTTTTTTGCAGTACTTTACACTTCCCAGGAGTTGCTTCTATATGACTGTAATAGAGCTGTCAAAATAACAGCTTGAAGTAGGAGTTGTGATCACACCTCTCCACACATGCTGCCCCCACCTCCTGCGGCACCTGCTTGTAATGGAAGGCTTATGGATGGGGCCAAATCAAGGTGACACTGCCTGTAAGCACAGGATGTGTCTCAGTGTTCACTTGGCTGACCTTCCCAGCAGAGCTGTGCCTCAGATTCCTGCACACTTCTTTCTCCTGAAGTTTTAAGAATTTGGTCTTAACTGTGGTCTTGTTCTCCAGTGCTATCAGTGCTTGACTCAGCCTACCTACCACGCACTGGTCCCTGCACCTTCCTACAGTTTTGGTGATTTTTCTCTCTTGCTCCATGACTTCCAAAAGGTTTTTTGAAACCAACAGTTTTTTGCTCTTATATTCTGCCTTCTCAGGCTAGTATTTTTGCACTTGCTGAACTGCCTGTGTCATGCATGAAACACAGAAGACACTGCCCCAGCAGCAGCTGGCTGATAACACTGGGCTTTAAAAAGCAAGAGCTTCTGTAACTTGTTAGGGTAAGGAGGGCAGAGTTGGGATGAAGACTGGTTCATGTTCACTTTGAAATCACTTGAGTAGGCTACTGAGTGCACCCTCAGAAAGTACTCCCATACGCTTACCTGGCAAGGGAGAAGGCAACACCTCTGTGTGGGTGCAGTGCTTGTTCTGCCATGCCTTTACACCAATGATTATTAGAATTTGTCACATGCAAGTCACCTGCCAGCGTAAAACTGCGTAAAGTTGAATGGGTGGAAACAACAGGGCAAAATATTTATGAAGGGACTGCAATCACCATCCATCAATGTCCATTAGCGTTTGCTTGGAGACACCAGTCTTTTCCTCTTCATTAAATATCTTAAGTAACCTAAACATTCCTGTTTGCAAGGCCAGCATTTTATGCATGAGAGCAGCATCTTTTGAAGACTAAAGCTGTAGGCTGTGCAGGTCCAATATATCGGCTCAATCAGATGTTTAAGTATCTCTGCAGGAATGATTGCTGTCATTTAATTTGCTGATTAGTGTTGTCATATCTATTTGTAGAATACAGTATAATTTATGGTGAGATTCCCGGAGGATCTTCAGCAAATGCTACAAGTAATTGAATCTGCTGATTTCTGAAGGTCAGATGAAAACTGAACATTATTATGACACAGATTATGTGGTGATGTCACCAGATAGCTTTGCATTTCAAATTCACATCTATTGATTGTTGCTGTAGACCAACCCTGAAAAAGATGAGTGAATAAAAATATGAAGGAGCCTAACTTCTATTTAAAAAAAAAAAAAAAAAAAACTGAGGTAAATTTTCAGCCCTTTTAGAAAAAAACTATACATTTCTTGAAAAGATGAAAAGTGAAGACTTGTACCACTAAGCCAAAGGGGGAGGAGAAGCTTCAGAGAGGTAATTTAGGGAAACGTCAGGAAATGGTTTGGGTTATCTTACTGAAGCAGTGGTTCACTGAGGAACTATGAGGCTGTGCTGCAACTCCCACACAAAGCTATGATGCCCCAAGCTGGTACTGCTGCATTCTGCTTCTGTTCCAGCAACCAAGCAGATTTCCCTCAGCAGTAAGACTAATTTTGTCTGAGTTGTAAAAACGAGGTCTTCCAATTTGGTTTGAACAGACTTCAGAGTTTTTCTGTAAAAGCTGGATGGAAACAGGATGAAGTTCACCTGGCAAGGTGCAGGGATGGCTGACTTCCTAGGACACTGGGTTACAGCATCTTGCTGAAGAAATGGTTTGCCAAAGGAACAAGGCTCTAAGTATGATGCTGAATTGTTTGCACCAAAAATTGCTCAGTGATAAGGAGTGGATATTTTTTCTGAAGAAGAAAAAAAAAGCCAAACTTCTCCATTCTTCTAGAATCCCTTTCAGCTTTCTGGTTTAGCATAGTTTCATCTCCTTCCCCAAAGGAACTCCTTGTAACAAAGTCAAAAAGGGATTTATTAAAAAAAAAAAACAAAACTTGGCATGCTATGAATAGGCAAGACACAAGGAGTGGGTTGAAGCAGTTTGGAGAGAATATCACTAGAAGGCTGCTGCAAGCCACTGTACCCTGTATGGTGCATAGCAGCAATTCATAGGGCATGCGTTGTTGACTTCTTGAAGCAACTCACATCCACTGATGCTTTGCAGAGGGAAAGTTGGGCTGGGTTGATAAATTCTGCAACCAAAGTGCTTATTAAAAAGGATAAATGCAAATCCACTTGCGAAAGCCCCTCCCCAGAATGAATCAATTAGGTTATTCTGTGCTTTTTCACTGCAGGAGTACTTGTGTGCTGCAACTTTTCTCTTCAGCTGCTCTGTAAATCATCAACCTGGAACACTACAAGCTACACAACGACTCTATGACCTGCTAGAACAATAAACTAGGGCTTTAAGGCCATCCATGCCACAAAGACTTGAGCATACACATTTCTTTGTGTAGCCTAGTGACAGAAGCGTGGATGTGCCCAGCACTGAGTGCTTGCTGGTCTGCTGTGATGGAGCAGGGCCTAAATACACACAGACACTTCAAACAGAAGCAGCTGTTAGCAAGCCTTCCTCTCCTCTGGAGGACACTTTACTTGCAGGTACCATGCGGGAGCTACTGTCTATAAATCCCACAGACATTGTTCTTTTACCAGCAACCAGGAAGGGAGCAGTAAGCACCTGCCAGGTTGGTTAGAAATCAGCTGAGTGACAAGGCTGTGGAAAAGCCGCCTGAAAATAAACAGGCAAGTAATAAAATGCACGAGGGGCCTCCCAGGGTGAAGTTGGCCTGTGTCTCCAGTTGCACGCAATGCCCCTTTTTCGCTTTCCTGTACTGGGCATGGGTATTTGTGGGGGAAAAAAGAACAAAAAATAGGGCATTAGCAGAGAGAGGAATAACATGGCTATGTGCTGTTCACCTGTCTGTGTTTGGCATGCGACTGGCAGTCCATCTCTGACTCCAGGATGTGAGGTGCAGCCCTCCATGCTGCTGCTGCTCCTGGAGAGAAGAACATTTATCTGTACTTCATTTATTTTGTAAATGTCATAAGCTCTGAGCTACTCAGTGGCTCAGGGCAGGGGACGCACGAACACCCTGGGAGCCTGTTGTGTCTCACAGCATTTCTGTGACTAGCAGAACAGGGAACCCATGGCACAAACAGCACAAGTGGGTTTTCTTTCCCAAGCATCATTCCCTTTAGGGAAACGGTGGGTTCAATCTGACAAGAGGAAGCTGTCTGCCACAACAGTCCTCATGTACCAAGTGTGGATCTGTTACATTATTTTAGTGCTCTCTAGGGAGAAAGTGAGGGCATGTGAAAACTGATAAATAACTGCTCCCAGTTCTGGGTCTCTTATATAAGATGCTGATTATAGAAACTGAGGTGCACAGGAGTGGGACAGAATGCAAAGATCAGACTTTTTAAAGGAAAGTAGGTCTGGGTTTTTAGGGGGGAAATGGAAATTACCAGCCTTCATTGAGGCTCAATAAATTCAAATAAAAGGGTGTTCTGTTGTTCTAGCAAGTCCATCTTGGCCACAAAATGAAGTCCAAGAGTCCTTTGCTGAGAAAGTACCACTTGAGGAAGAATTTCACTTAGAATTTCTCCTTAGTGATGAGATGATGTAAAGTAAAACCAGCTGAGAACAGAACTGAGAATAAATGACTTAATAGCACAAAAGCTAAACAAATACTGTTCCAAAGTATCCTACTATTCATATTCCTTCCCAAGCTTGAATCATCACAACTGAGTAGAAAGCAATTTTGTTGTCAACCTGGCATTAATATTGGTTAGTGAAAATTTTTTGCTATGTTTTCCTTTCCTTCCTTTTAACTCCAAAACCAATACTCAGGGCAATTTATAATCCTAAGCAGAAAAAGAAAACATCTTATACACTAGGCTTAGGCAACTTCAGAAAAGAGCAGGGTTTGGACAGTGTTAAGGTAGGCTACTATTTTAATTCTATGCACAATTGCTCACAGAAAAATAGGGAAGTGCTTTGTAATGTAACACAATCTCGGTACAGAGAACAAAACATGTTATTTACCATCTCTTTCTCTTACAAACACGGACTATAAGTTGCCAGTTCCCTACAACTGTTTTATTATAGCCAAGTTATGAAAGCTGTGGGAATGGAAGTGAGCTTTCTATTTCATAATGCTAGTGCCCAAGCCCCCTATATCCTCAGCACAATTGTATCAGTAATGTGTGCATTTACAGACTGTGGTGAATGTCTGGAGGATGCTCTTCAGTATGTCCTATTAATGAACTGAGCAGTCTCATGCACTAAAAAGCAGACATGTAACAGTAACCTAATTGAGTTGCATTTCCTCAGTTTGTTAACCTTATTGGATTTCTGACCACTATACTGGAAGCAGCATCATAACTTTCTTTGTAAGTATATTTTTGATGCCTAAGTGATAGAAAATGTCTTTTAGATAAATTATTGTCTTAATGTAAGATTTTAGACCAGAAGGAGAGGGCTAGATATGGGAAAACAATAAGTAGGTGGCCAGGTGCTGGCTGATAGGCATGTTTGCACACCAATGGTATTTGTTTCTGGGTATTTTTCTTTCACTCATTTCTATTACATATCTAAATTTGAAGTGTGCTTCCCATGTAAATTCAGACATGAACACAATTCCTGACCTGAGAATCCACTTGTGTGATTTTGGTGAATCCCTCCTTTGAGCCAAGCTCTCTCTCATCCTAATTAGCAACAGTTTAAGTTGCAGTTCTTGTGCATAAGGCTTGCTCAATGAACAATCTCTACTCCAGTGGGACTCTTTACATGCCTATTTTAGTGCTAGCATTTGTCAGCGGGTCAGTACCCACTGGGATGCTGAAAAAGATCTATTCAGTCTAGACGCACATTATTTTAGATCACCCCAAGGACCACTGTGAAGTGCATTGCCAGCTAGTAAGCCTCTGGCTCATGTACTGCTGGAGAAGGTCTGCTGGATTGCCTCATCTGTGTGATGTGTCCCAAACCACAGGCATTTCATGGGTGTTAATGGGAGTTTGTTCACCTTGTGGCACCACATAGAGAATGAGAAAGATGAATATGTGTCTGTATTGCAGTGTTTTCATGAGGCAGGATTGATAAATGAGAAGGAGTAAAGCTCCACTAACATAGCTTTTGTAGACTACAGGTTGTGAGTACTCTGTTCTGTGATCTTCCAAATGGTGCATTTTCAGGACAGCAACTTCAACAGTGCATAGCTGGGAGATCTAATCCCGAAGCTGCATATGGCTGTACAGGAATAGGACAGTCTTTTCATGTCCATATGTCCACAAATAAAGCAGAATCTGGCCCCAAATAACTGTGGCTTCTTGCAAATGGGGCCGTCATTTCTTACAGTAGTGATGAACTGACATCTTGCCAAGTGACCTACAATTTCTCCTTTCTCTCCTGCAAGACTGCAAAAGGAGGAGCAAAAGCAGCAAATACTGCTTCCTTCATGTGACAGTCCTGTGGAGAGGAGAGCAAAGGGGATATAAGTGGTGTGTCTATGGGAGTTTGTATAGGTTTCTGTGTTTAGCAATGTGTTGTTCTTGGTGTTTCTTTTTTTTTTTACAAGTCATGAAAGGAGAGTATTGTCCTGTAGGTAATGAAATATTTTTGCAACCAAGTAATCCTTGGGTATAAAGAAACCTTTGTGTACTGGCAGTTCAACCACAAAGATGGCAGAAATAGGTGCCCTATCTAGATTTTTGAAAAAGGATTGTATTTATTGGATAAGGTGAGGTTTTGTTAGCTAGGCCACCTTATTCCTGCAGGGAATCCAAAGGAAGAATTTATGTTAAATGTAATTTGATGATAACGATACTTTTTTAATAGAGCACAGAATACTGTGCTATCTAAAGCTGAGTCCATTTCTTCAGCTCAGAAACGCTAGTATAAGCAGAAGGTGTTTTCTACTCTACTGCAGCTTCTATTTCTTACTTTTTTTCCTACTGTATTTTAATATTGATTTACAGACTTGACTTGACTTACACAGCTATCCAGTTCCTCTCACCAGTAACTCTAGACTTCTAACTAACCAAAACAAGCTTGTTATGTTCATCAGCTCTGTACAGTGCAACTAGGACAATGAGAACTGAGATGTCATAAAGACTTATAACTGGATTTTCAGAGTAGGTGAGGGCAGCTAGCACAAGGTATTGATTTCATGAGAAGCTCTAGATTCTCTGTGCACATTTTAAAAAGTGCCACAGATTCTCCAAAGTAGCATTTTTCTCAATATCTACTTCAGAAAGATCAGCTCAGTGTTTTTTGAGAAACTGAACAAAAAATAGATGAAGCTTTCCAAACAGAGATTTTTCTCTTTGTCAAAACAAAAATATGAATAGCTAATCTAGGACGTCAGCAGGATCTAACTCCTGTGCAAAGTCTTACCCAATGGTTTAATACACCCTTCAGAAAGTGTCATAACCTCAGTACCACAGAGATACCACCTCACTGAAAGTGCCACAAAAAGCTTTGCTAGATTTAAATAATTTGGAGTTTTGGTTTTTGGTGCTTTTTAAAAAAAATCACCTCAATGTGTAACATCTACAGAAACTCAGGAAAACAAACAAAAATGCTGTAATATGCTTCAAAACAAATTTGCAGATGGTTTGGTCAATATCTCTTTAAAATGTATGATTAAACGAAGCCCTGCTATTTTAACTACTCCAAATAGAAATGCAACCATTTAGTGATAGCTTTTTTTTTGTCTAGTTTGCAATATTTCTTGAGATGAGCCTTTGGTTTCAAAGGGAGGTGAGCTGCTCTGCTCCCATCGCTGGGATGCAAATTCTGAAGACTAATTATGCCATTTTCATGTTTCCTAGTTGTTCAGTGCTTTGCTTCTGATAAATTTAGCAAAATTTCCAGCTGTACTGAGACTATGGAGACTTGGGGTTAGAGCTTGAATAAAGTGTAACTTCTTATTTTCTGCTATCCGGCTCTGAATGACAGTTAATCATACTAAACCCACACATTTTCTACTGTGAGTTTTTATGGGAGTTTTCACTTAAAGTAGATTAATTTTCAACAAATAATTTCAAACAAAGAACTTTAATCAATGTAATTATTTCGTTTTTTAGTGAAACTATTTTCTTTGTTTTTTCAAAGAAGGATTTATTTTTGCACTGGTCAAATTGAGTATGTTTCCTGGGAAAGATCTGCAGTTGCTACAATCAGATAGGCAAAGACAAAGGTAAATGCAAAGGGATCTTGTCTATCAAATGTGGGGTCAATTGCAGGAATTACTTGGCCAAAAATTGCAGGTTTAAAATACAATTTCCTGTTAAATATTCTTTGAGTTATTTGAAGAAAGATTTCGTTCTGAAATCTCATTTTGAAATTCCATTTGAAACCAGCTGTACTGAAAGTCAACCACAGTTGCATACTGACTCTGCATCCTCAAAAGTTAAAACCCCAGTTTCTATTAATTAATTTATTTTTTTTATATAAAATAGCAATAGCATGCTTCCATTGTCAGAGGAGAACTTCTTCCTAAACCCATTCTATTGGTGCAGAGCACAGTAACTACTACTGGCTACTGAACTAGCCACAAGAAAGTGTGCTAAGGAAAGTGCTCTTTGATGAAAGTTCAGCACCGGCATGGGCAAATTTGCATTAAACTGAATTTTAATCTGCTGGTAATGAAAATCTTGTAACACAACTCTGCCTTGAGGGCTAAACAAGTCCTCAAACAGTTGCATGTTTATTATGCTTAGGTGAGAGCTGAACTTTTAGGTGAGGACATAGCAGGAGGGTTGAAACTAGATGATCATTGTGGTCTTTTTCAACCCAGGCCATTCTGTGATTCAGTGACTTATGAGAAAGCAGATAATTTGAATAGCATGCTTTCTGCTGATTGCCAGAAATATTTACATAACACATCTATATGGACTGAAGCTCTTTTTCTCCACTACTTGCAAGCATATGCACTAACTTCTTACTCAGCACTACCTGGAGAATATTTTGTTTCTTCTCTGACATGGAAACCAACCTCTGAAGTCCCACTCCTGCATCTAGGTCCTAAGAAAGTGAGGGGAGGAAGAAAGAAAAGAAATATCATCCCTAAAATGTGCTTTATAAACTTATGCATAGGTCAAACATGCTTTACGTTTGTACCACAGACTGATGGCTTTTCTGTCAGCTCTCATTCGTCATCACAAGGTGATCAATTTGAAATTAATCTGCAAGGGGTAGAGACATTTTATTTTCATTGGTTTTATCCTGCTTATTTTCTTCTGCTTGCCCAAACAGTTGTCATTAGAGCTATTAGAGCAATGCCGATTTATATGAGCAGGTCATTTGGGCTTTCTGTCCTTTATTTGGATAAAGGCATGTTAGCATGAGAAAAGCTGAGTTTATCAGATAGTGATACTTTGTAGTTCTTCCTCTCTTGCCCCTTCTCCAAAGCTCCTCGACCCTATTAGCAATCTAGTCAGCAACTCCCGTGTCTCCCCTTGTTCTGCAATTTCACACACTCCTGCTACCGTCTGCTACGTTTCTTTTTCATGAAGCTTCTCTCTTCATCTTCATATCTTTTGTAGAGTAACTCCTGTCATTATGCTGGTAAGAAAACCTTTTTATCTATTTAGTATTATGATAACCACTGCAAGTGTGGGGCAGTTGATATTTATGGGGAAAGAAATAATGAACGAAATGATTGGAAAAAAATTATGTTCCCAACAAAGCTGCTTAACGAGCTGTCACTAAAGACATTGCACAAGTGAATCTGCATACTTTTGTGTATTTCAAAATTTTTCATCAATATTTATATTATTAAGTCTATATTACTGTTTCATTAGAGAAGTCTACCAATATTTCAGCATTACAGTAGAAATGTTTATTTCAAAGGGGTCATTCTGAGAGAAAGTAAAAAGTATCTTAGTATTACATCTGTCATGTAAAGGCACGACATGAAGCCATTTGTCTTCATGAATTTTGTTCACTTAGTAAACCTAATTTCTGGTCACAGCAATTTTAATGTATTGATTTCTAGCTTTGTACCTGCCTGGCAAACAAGATCTCATCATAATTCCTGTCTTGTGTCAGTAAGTTCTTTCCTCTCAAGCAAATAAAATATTTTAATCTCCATCCCTTATCATCTTTCATACAGGGCTGTATGCCACTCACTACATTTGCTCAGAGTTGTAGATCTGGGTGTGCTAAAAGGAGAAGCATACATGTGATCCTGTCCCCTTTAACTCTTGTTAGCTGATGTCTTGTTTTCCCAGGCCATACCAGTTTGCAAACGCACAGTTTCTCCATTTCCAAGGGGACTATGTCAGCCTTGACTTATGCCTGCATTGCAGTCACAGAAGTGGCTGGACTGCAATACAGAGACGCATGAATAAGTTTGGTGACTAGGAGGTGTTCAGCCACAGTAGGGAGCTCAGTGCAGACTGATGTGATTTTTGGTATCCAGGCTACCTGAAGCATCTCTAGCTTAGTCTGCACTCCTTCATATACTCTTGTGCTGATGCAGTTTTAGCGTTTTACCTCTTCACAACACCCTCTCTGACATAGAACATTGTACATAATTATCAGGTGTAGCAATTAAGTTAGTGAGAAATTAAAAATTTAAATGTGAGTCTAAAGGGTCAATAAAATTATGGATGTTCTATATTCACAATATTCTGTATTTCTGTAGAAAACTGACTGCCACCATTCAGCTAATTCTGGATTTAGATCACAGTCTTTAAATATTTACTTTTGCAGGTTATTTGCAAAGAAATTTAAGATAGTAAAAATCCTCCATGTAACTTCAAAAATAGGAATAAGTTGAGATTTACCCAGGTTTAGCCCATTAATCCATTGTTCTTGTATTCCTACAACCAGGTATTCTGATTACTACACTAAGCATACTAAAGAAATGTAGATATTTTAGCTATAAGTAATACCTAATAAGGGAGCAGTGTATTTATTTAAATTGATTAAAAGGCCAGCAGATGTTGCGCCAAGATTAGGATATAACAATTTTGTGTCTATCTGAGATCTTCTCCTTGAAAGATTTGTTCTTGAGAGTTGTGTAACACCTTTCCTTCTGCACTGACCTCTGCGATAATGTGCATCAGGAATTTAATAATATCAAGAGAACCAGACAGCAGCCTGGGAGTTAGTACAAGGGCACATGAATAATGGCATTATTTCCAATCAGAAAATTTCTAAATTTAAATCTATTACTGAAACCAACAGCATACTGTACAGCTCTGCACTTTATGTATCTACACAAAACTGGTGGATAACAGGAAACAATAAGGCTTGAAGAAAAGGCCAGGGAAGAAATCTCCATGAGCATTTAGAAGGGAAAATTCAATTCAGTTCAGTGTTATTTTGCCTTCATTTCAAGGTGCTCTTAAATATAAATATCCTTCCCTGAATAAAGTGAAAGGGTAGGTCACAACATGAAAAAAAATACATGAATAGGAAATTCTTACTTGGAGCTGTTCACTGTCTTCAACGGAGGCATTTCATACAAGGCAAGGATAGATGCTTGCACTTGCTATCTGTATACACCATAACAAAATGAAGGGCTAGACTTTAGCTGAACTTAAAATTATCCTCAGCAAAGCTATTGGTGTGAATCCCAGAATGCAGGGCAGTTGTGCACAGCTATACATGTGAGCGTTTAAAACAAACCTTACTTACACATACATGTAACTGCCACTGAAAATGTTCAACAAAGTGAAATGCTTTGAATGGGGATGGATTCCTGCTTTTGGGATTTTTGTGAGTAAACATGGCATAACTGAAAAGCAGATCTGTTGTTATCATTAAGGGTGTCCTCTGCACCTAAGAACACAAAAGTAATAACCTGCAAAATTAAGATAGTGCAAATGTGATTCTACCATTTCCCAGGAGTGTCTGGCTTTGCAACTTTAGCAGTGTCTGCACAATGCAGGGCTTTTTGTCTTTTATGATAATAAATTAATTCAGCATTTACAGTCAGGGAGTTCTAAAAGTAACAATGCTAATTCATTGCCAGAAAAAAAATGAGACTTTCCCCTCCAAATAGCAGGAAGATGATCCAAAACTAATAATGTTAGCGGTGATTCCTGTTCTGTTTTTACGTGGTCAAAAACAGGAAGCTGCCTGACATTGATAAAAACCTCTCCTGAAAAGTTGTCATCTATATTCTAAATTATTCAGTTGAATGCATTGTCATTACATGCATACTAAACAGGAAGTGGGTTCTTAAAAGATGAGCTAAGAAAACAGTGGGTTTGCAGTGCTGTCTTTTTTCTTGATTTTGTTTCTTTTTTCTTTTTTTTTTTTTTGTAGAGAAATGTCTTATGTACTCTTTTCCACAGTGCATTAACCAATTGTAGACATGAAAGATGAAAAACACCTATTACTTCATTTAAATCTTCCCTTAACTATTGTCATAGCTGGCAAACCCACTTCTTTTTAAACACAGCTTGCAAGCTCCTCTTTCATTGTACGGAGAGTATGTTGTACAGTAAAAAAATAATTAAAAATAATCACTGTAACTCCCTTACCTGTCTAGGAGATGTGTATTTCCAAATTCCACGATCACTGCCAGGACATTTGTGAATGATGCTTTTATTTACTGCAAATGTAGTTTCCTCTCCTGCTCTTGTCCATAAATCCATTTCCATAGGGCTTCTCTTGTAGTGTCTGCAAAACACAAAGCTGACAGTGAACACATGCTGTGTTAGAAAGGTAGAATCACCTGGATTTTATTAAAAGAGAAGACAAAGTAGGCTCACAGTGAAATACAGCACTACGAGTGAGCTTTTTCTTTTTGCTTCAATACATTATAAACAGCAACTTTATTGGCAATGGGGAAATGGTAATTTATTTCTCAGCGTTGTGATGGGGGTTTTAGTTCTAAAGGGAGATCATGCAAAAAGTAGGCTGGCAGAAGTCGCTCTTTGCATGTGTATGGAATAAACTACTGAAACTTAACTGCATCATCAAGGATAATCTTTTTTATGTAATGAAAACAAAACAGGCTTTGACTTCAGTCTTAGGTTGATGATTGGAAATCAGTACAAGCTTCACTGAAGAACCAAAATTATCAATATGTACCTGGTTACATACAGTCACCTGTTCTTGGGACACCTGCACTCTGTTGCAATATCTGCTTATATTTTCAGCTTCCTTTAGGCCAGGGGAAGCTTGTTGTGAGCGCTAAGATGTCAAGAACAGTGAAAAAAGTATCTCAGATAATAGGTCCTTGGAGAATCAAGAATTTTAACCCACTGTTTAAGTAGAATGACTTTGAGTCTTCTCCAGTTTTGCCTTTCTTATCCAGTCACTCAAGATGAATTTCTTTGTAAGGGGCAGCAACATCGTAAGATCAATTCAGACAAAAGATCAAGGCTGTTCTCTTAGGAACAGCAACAACTTTTTTTTTTTTTTTTTTTTTTTGTGATGCCACTTGCATCCATTATCTCTAATAAGAATGGACTGAGGTTGACTGGGTAACCAGCATTCTTCAGGATGGCAAAGTAGGGAGCATGTACAAAATGTTTAAATAAACTCAGAGAGGATGGTCTGTTGTAATGTAGGAAACAAATCTCCAAGGTACTACTATTGTATCTGAGGTTCCAGAAAACTATTCAAAACTATTGACTTGGGAAAGTGTGTGATCACTTAAGTGAAAATGGTCATGAAGCTTCATTTTGACAGTTCTTCACTTTTAAAATATTAAGAACCAATGAAGAATTTCTACTACAGTAGAATAATACAACGTTTGGAATTCCTTCTCTGTTTCATTACACTAGCATAACACTAAAAGGAATTATTGTTTGTTTTTCATTTTGGATGTATTCCCCTGTTCTCATGCAAATGTTAGGCAGAATTGCATCATTTAATGGTTAAGAAAAGAGAGATAACACCAGGAAAGCTGGTTTCTCACCTATGTCTTACTGTCTGGAGTTCAAAATTAATTATCCATCTTAAGGGAAAATGGATGTTCAATAGGGAATAGGGGACAGCTGTTGAAGAAGAGTATAAATAGGAAAAGATTTGAGAGCAAAAGAAAAATGTGCACTTTGAACTAGAAATATGTGTAAGGCAGAAAAATGTTCTTGGTTTCAGACTTTTCGGATGAACTTGACTCTAATACACTGAACATATCAAGCCCTAGGTTTTTCTAGTTCGTTTTGTTTTAATTCTTTGGTGATAAAGCCTGGGAGAAGGACAAAGGCTCTCACCAGGAAGGTCCCTACATATGGAGGTGTGTGACCTATGATACTGGGGCATGCCTTGTGAACACCCTGCTCTGCAATCTGTCTGGGTGTGTCACAGTGCATGTGACTTCTGAATACACGTGTGAGAATTGCACTCTGCATTGAAGTTACCTCAAGTTGCAATAAATATTCATTTGCCTACTGCTGCAATGCCAGTGCTTGCCTGTGTACACAGTGATTCTGTATGTACAGTAGGTCTGCATTTGCATACACACTTGATTTCTAGTATCCATAAAGACAAGACCAAAAGAATACAAGATTTGCAGCAGTGATTAGATTATTGCTCTACCACAAACAGAGTCCAACAGTGTTCCAGATGATATGTTTAGAAGTAGGAAGTTGTGTGAAAGTATCTTTTGGGGCATCTTTATTTGCATCAATATGAGGGTTAAGTCCTGACGCATATTATACATGCATATCATATCCCATCTAAACATATCTGTGTGTTTAGACAAACTGTGACTATTACTTCAATATTCTTGGACAGACTTTCTTGTACTGTATTGCTCCTGCTTTAATCATCATCAACAACTTAAAAGCCTGTATCGGTTTAACTGAACAGAATTCAAAAATCCACCGACAAGCCCTGAGAATTTAGAATAGTTTAAGCTATGCTGATGTCTCTTTGGGCCTGATGGAAAACCACATAGGACATTACTGCCCATTTATTCATTCTATGAGAATAATTTTTGCTTCTTCCATGTCTTGATAATCATAACATCTGAATCACTGTACAAAAACAGAATCAAAATGTAGGCCAAATGATTAGAGAGAAAGATGAGAAATACTAATTTCTTCAAATTATGGTTACCTGGATATGATAAAAGAAGAGAGCAGGATCACAAAGAGAACTTGATTATTACTATTACATCTTTTTAAGCAAGTAAAGTTAGGAAAATGAAAGTTTCTTTCAAGGCTTAAAGTAGACTATGAAAACTGTACCACAGAGTTTCACAATAACTTCTGGAAAAAAAAAAGAAATAGTCAAACTTTCGAAAGTGGAAAAATACACTTTTTTCAGACAATCATGAGTTCTGATTGAAAGTTTTTCCCCAACTGTTACTTCTGTCACATCCTTTTTCTACCAATATTTAACTGGGGATTCCATACACAAAAAAGTCTTATCTGTTCTTTCCTTTCTTCAAACATTAGTGATTGGAGTTCCCTCTTTTATGACTTTCCAGATAAGTACAATTTTAGATTAGAGTGTTTCGAATGTGCCAGCTTTAATTAAGAGTTGCTAAAACAAGATTTCATACCAGTCCTGCAGGTGCACATTGATTGTTATGAATCTGAATTATTTTTATTTTAGTTAAACTTTTTTGTGGCTTGTTTATCTGCATTGACATATAGAATTTATACTGCAGTAATGGCTGTTGTGCAATATGGGAAAGAAAAATTAGTTAGCTCTGAATGCTCTGCTACCACAAACCTCACGCAGCCAACTAGATGCTTTCTACAATGCCTAGAGACACATGTCTGAGAAAATGGTTCAGAGAAGTCAGTACATTGAGCCATCTAAGTTGAATGATTTGAAGGTTTCTCACATTTCATGTCAGAAGTATTTTAGAGTGTTGAATCTGGCACAATTCAAAGCCATGAGCCTTCTCTTGGGGACAGATACTTCTTGGGGAGAAGCAGGCTAATGCTATGGTCCTCAATACAGTCCTTGAGCTGCTACATTTACTTCAGGCTTTCATTGATGAGCTCTGGTTGAATTAGGTTCCTGGCTCTGGAGATATAAAGATTTACACTGCTTGCACTTGTGCCTATAGATTCTACAGTCTATTGTCTCCTAAGTATAATATAATATTCACATGACTTCAGTTATCTATCCAATATATAAATTTCAGCCTAACTAGTATAAATTATCAGTACCTTTTGTCTCTGGCAGTCTTGTTTGCTGAAGGCACAGTGTGGTGCCAGCAGGTCTATCCAGGTTGGTCATTAAAGGCACAAGAGCAGCTCATGAGAAAAGAAACAAGAGAAAGAAACAAGAGTTTTTCTCTTTTAGGTAAGGTCCTGCTCTCCCCAGCTTTCTACATGAAGCCAGTTGAGTGAAATGCTACTAGAAATAAGGAAGAGATGTCAGTGTACACATGTTGTGTTTTTGTTTTTTTTAAAGGTCCTGGAGATTGAATATGTGGGGGAGGACAGTGTACAAGAAGTAAAGGAGAGTGCAAGGGGAAGTGTGTTAAGCCTACAGAAACTGAAGAAGGCTCATGTCTGATACAGCTAGATCACAGGGCACTGAGCTAGGGAGTGCTCAACTTAAGCAGTAATAAGACGCCCACCCACTCTTAGAGAACAAATAAAAACAATTGCTGTGCAAGAATATGTGCACTTTTTTGTTGTTTGTTTCCCATGGTTGAGGGAGTTCGTGTAACTCTTTAATTTAAACCAGTGAAATTGGAGCAACATAAAATTAATTTCTCTGGGTCTTGTTCTGTAAGCATCAATTATAATGTCTAATCTACATGAGGTGCTGCTAAGATTAGCAACCACCTCTTTATTATGCTGCACCCAAAAGCATTCATGTGTGTTCAGATTAAGATGTAAGATCATACAAATACTAATTCTGGAATCAACAAAATGTTAAACAGTTGTTTTTTTTTCATCCTAAGGGTATAAACATCTTTTAGATTAGACATTTGTGTTCCACTAAAATACATTTTTAAGAGAAATTTCTCAATAAGATCTTTGCTTGACAGTGAGTAAAAAAACATACTATCAGAAGGTACAGAAAAAATAAAGGACTAGCCTTTATTTACAGCAGTGATGCTGGCAATCAAGGCTTTGATACTTGCTGAAAGAATTCAACTGATATTAGAGGAAGGAGGGATGCACTGCTGTGAACATGTAAATCATTTATGCTCTCAATTAAAAATTTACTCAACACCTACAGTTTTTGCCTGAGATGTCGCTGGAGGGGTGGGGAAGGGAGGATGGAAAGGTAACTCTGCTGCCATCTCCTCCAAGGACATATGTTACCTTTTAAAGGACATTCAGTTTTGTTCTATATTTGCCGTTTTATCAGCCTACTAATTATCTTTGGAATAAATTTGTGTATTTTTGTCTTCCTTTCTATTTTGTTCCTTCTCTGTTTTCTTTTTGTTATATCAGATTGTTGCTTTTGCTTTAATGTAGCGTATTTTAACTCTTATTTTCTACCATGTCCTCTTTCTTGTCATTATTCTTTCTTGTGTGTTCTCTCCTTCATCTGCTTGTGCTGCTTTCCTTTTCCACAGAAATTATCTTTGTTGTATTAGTCTCTCTCCCTCCACTCCTTTATTTGTGTTCAATTCTCATGACTCTGTTTACTCATTTAGGTAGGCAACTCAAAATAACCAAACAAAAAGAACATAACATAAAAAAATACAAGGAAGCAAAACAAAACAATCATCCACTATCACCATGTCTGTGTCGTTCAGAAATCATGGCATGTGCTGGCTGTTAGGATAAGAGATCATTATTATGGAGAGCTCTCACAGGAAATACTAAGCCTGGTGTTCAAACTCTATCAGAGCTAGGAAAAAGAAAAGCCGATGTTTATGGTTGTATTGGTATTCAGGCTAGGTGAATTTGTAGATTATCCATCCATTGAAAGGTAGAGGTTCTAATTGTTTTTCTCCATTCTCTTCTGGCTTCTGGGAAATAGCTGAAGGCAGAAAGATGAAGAATGTCTGTCTTAACTGTGCAATGAGCCTCCATACACAGAGATTTCCCCTGCTCCTGGTAGCAGCAATTATATGGTGATGATACAGTTGAATCTGGAGCTGATCTTCAGTTCATTCTGCTCTTTTTTCTTTCTTTATGATGGGGACAATCATACTTGAATCATCAGATACAAAAAAATAATATCAGCTTGTCCTTCCTGTTAAGGTAACACAGGTAACACTAAGATATTAGGAATGTCCAAGTTGTCTTTTACTTCTAAAAATGCTATTGCTGTTCCTTGGCTACATATATGATATATTTTGTGATTTCATTTAACAAATGGTGGTCCTGAGAGGCAATCTAACTTATAGCATTCTACTTACTCTCTCACTTTGGGCCTTGTCCACCATCCTTGATGTTGGCAGGGCTGACACTGAAGACACTGGAAAATGTAGGTATTTTGTGTTGTTGTTTTGTTTTGCTTTTTTAAGTCAAAGCACAAACTTCAAATCCATTTCTCATTCTGTTTTTTCTTTAAACAGAATTATGTAACACTTATAAGATGTGTTAAGAAATGAATAATGTGATACATAAACTAATGTCAGCAAGGATAAATTAAAAAAAAAAAAAAAAGTGTGAGCATGGAAGGAATAACCCAATCACTTACTTAAAGCTGTTTTGATTTTGTACACAGGCAGAGCTGGCACACACTGTAGTATTAAACTTACTGTGCACCCAAGCTGGGAGCATTATATATTCTAAAGGACATTTTTTAGAAGGCATTTTGTATCTATAAATTCAAACAATGTAAGTTTTCTTGTCAAAGCCTAGATTTACACAGTATATTCAAAAACATTGACCTTAGGAGAAGAATGTTAAAAAGAGGAATTTTCTGGCCATTAATGGAAACAACCTATTATTATTATTATTATTATTATTATTATTAAACATCTATATCATTTGTATGTGGAATAACTTCAGCTAACTGACTCTACGGAACCTACTTCAGCTGTGGATGATGCAGATACCTGCAGAGGTCACTTTCAACCCCTCCGATTCTGTAATTATTTGTCATTGCTGTTGTATTATGAAATGTCACTGTACTACCCTATACTGGACCTCAGTAGGAGTGGTGTCAGCATTCTAGTCTATGGACAAGCTTTGTAGCTGCGTAGAGCAGAAAACACTAATTGATCTTTAGGAACTCAAGAATTACTTGGTACTTAAAATTTTTCTTTGCATGTACTAACAGTGCCTTGAAATCCCATTAGTTAAAATGTTGCCTTCATGACGGTAACCTTTTTTGTTTTGTGGGGTGCCTGGTATGCATGACAGTTTGTTGACAGTGCAAGCTTGTGATGGAGCTTCATCTCCCAGGTTGTTCTTCAGCTCACATCTGTACCTCATCTCCTGTAGCTCAAGAAGTGCTTATGGCTGTAAGCAACAAAACAACATGGGACAAGGGTCTATAGCATCATACACTTCTAATGGGATCGACATCCTCTGTAATCCATAACAATCCTCCCAATATTCCTGCAGTCTTACCTCAGTCTGGGGGCAACTGGTATCTTCCCAGTATCAGAAGCTGACATGTTGGCTCCTAGTTTTTATTTTGAAACTTCAAAAATGCTTATAGATACTGTGACCAATAATTTTTTTGATTAGCTGACTGGTGAGGCTGCTTCTGTCTCTTCCTTTCCACCCTAATTTCAAGATCCTATTCCTCACTTGCAACTTGGGAGGGAGGAGAAAAATGGCATTTTGCAAGCAGTATCAGGAAGAATTAACAGTTCATAATGGTATAGGCAGTACTTTGGCATAACTACAAACCTCATTCATCATTCAGAAATCATTTACGTTTCAAAGCAGTGAATTATTCCTGCATGAGCTGTGTTTTCATTTGGTAGTCAAAACCCATGCTATAACCTTAAATTTAAAAAATAAAAATAAAAAAAATTACACTTCCAGTACTGTAGTAGCTGAGTAGCAAACAAACAAATGAGCAAAATAAGACTCCACAGCTTTCCAGATGGCTGGTACTCGCTGATGTACATTTTTTTCTCTGGAGCTTCAAAACATGTTTAAATTATGAAATTTGGTGTGCTTATAAGAACTTGGCAAGCATTCATTAAGGTTTTAGTCTGAGAAGTGATACTACCGAGTTAGAGGACTGAAGATGAGCAATTGAGAGCTCATGTCCTAGTGCACATGCAGAACTGTAAATGTGAGCTGTAGCATGTGATCTGATTCCCTGGCTCTGCCTTTGTGAAGAGTCATGTTATTGCTGTTTTCTTGGACCAAATCCATTCTTGGTGGAATTGGTGAAACTGGTGAAATTGCACCAGTAATTTATCTGCCCAAGTTCATTTCCTTAATATCTCCTGCACTCTGTCTCTAACTTCTGCTGAGGCCAGGTGACCTGATGCATGCTTCTCTTGCTTCTGGCAGTGCTTGGAGAAGGAAGGCAACTGGGACACACCTGGCTGTGTGCCTGCAAATCCCTCTGTGCTGCTGGGGTAGACTCACTGCCCTACAAGTAGAGCTCCTTCCTTTTCAGGGTCAATAGGAAAGGCTGTGGGGGTTGTCTGGAGTTAGAGATTGTAGTAGCAGATGGTGAAAAGTGAGGATGAGTGGAGGATGACAAAGACGGAAACACAAATAGTAGTTTTTACTGTTTGTTTTGAATATATTCTGAGGCTAGTCATGTTGAGTTTTCAACCTGGTTTCTTGGCAAAAGGAAATATCTTGTTCTCTAAAATCAGGGGAAGAACAGCCCTATGAGGTAATGGTGGGGACAAAGACTGGAAATAAGCCTCTGACAGCATATCTGTACTTGAGAGAAGTGGACACTTTCATTTGCTGTCTGCAATCACAGGAGTCTTTCTCAGGCTCCTTCAAGCCCATCCAGTGTAAGTTCTTAAGGGTCAGGAGATAAAATCCTGTTATGCAGCTTGAGGAGAAAGCCATTGACTGATTGAGGCTGCTAGGAAGTGCAGTTTTTCGTACAGTTTGTTGTCCATGTGATGTTGTCCATCACTGGCCTGATGGTGGAGATTGCTGCCCACTCCTCACCACTACTGTACTTCAAGATACAGGTTTAAGGACCATTAATGTAGAAATGAGATGTAACAATTTATTTTTATTTTTTTTTAAAGCCACTGGTGGCCTTCTAGTTACCCTAGTGCCCTTGGGATCAGTAAGAGTATTAACCATTGTGAGATACTGCACAGAGTTGATCTCTGTTCAACACTAGACAACAGACAAATCACTCAGAATTACTCACCTGTAGCTTAGCTAATCAAGAAGATGATGTGGCAACTATTCATATCAAAAAGGAGAAGACAGGTAACTGCAGTTCCCTTATGTGAGCTCTATGCATGCAGGGGACCCACTAGCCGTCCATTCTGTAGTGATGTCAGAAGTACCTTAAAAGGGACCTCCTGTAACCATGTCCCACTGTTCCCCAATGGGGAATGCCACTGCCATTGCTGTTGCATTAATGCCTCATTCTTGCTGCCGCTACCAGAGTAACATCTTGCAGTAAGCAGATGCATAGGTATTCAAGTGACCAGCCTGTTCTGCACCTACCAAAGTGTAGCTTTTTGTCTACTTCTTGTTAAAAGTGGTTCCTTTGAGGCTCAACCAGCTGCCGTCTCCTGCATTTGTGGACTCCTGCCATGTGTCACTGCTAGTAAATAAATTAAAAACAACTGCTGATAATCAGGTGAGTAGATAAAAAACAGCACAGCAGGAGCTGCGCTTAAGCCTGTGCAGTGGATATGGTGGGACTTCTTTTTAATAAGTCACTGTCCATCAAGTCACTATCACGTAATAACCTGCAGATGGCTCAGCAGTGGGTGGCATTAACATATTCAGGCCTCTCTGGCATACAGGTGGCCTGCATTGTCCTTTCCTCTGTCCCTCTTTGCCAGCAGACAGCCTTGTATTTTGTCACTGACTGTCAAACAAGGTGAACAACTCATGCTTGCTGTCATACAAAATACATCTGGCTGACTCCCAGTGGGCTTACACACCTTCATGGAGAAAAACAGTCAAGTCCTTTTGATGTCACTAACTTTTGCAGTGGTACCAGAGGAAAAAATGTGTCAAGTAACAGCAGAATTAAAATACCAAGGCTGTTCAGACAGTTTGCTGATGTGATCTTTGTTTGCTATCCAGAGTCACAGTCTGAACACACACAATGTCACTTTCAAGGGGCATCTCTGATGTTGGTGCAGCATGGAAAGCAACTGTGTGCTCTACATGCACTTAGACTTGGACGGCACAAATGACACAGATGACATCAAGGTTGACTGCACTTTAGTAAGACCAATGATATCATGCCACAATTTTTCAGGGAAGTTTTGAGAAAAAAAATCTAAGCCCTAGAAAAGAAAGAACAGGAAGGTATGCCAACGGGAGAGAAATACAAGGTAATGCTGTTAGTTAACTCAGCTTTTCTGGAAAAGTTAGAAGAAAATATAGAGAAGATGTTGATAATTTTACAGAGGTGTGGAAGGAACCTTCTATTGCAAGCAGAATGTCATATAATCCATGATAAAATCTTGAAAAAGAACAGACTAAAGGGTCTCTATTCTTCACTGTGCCACTTGCATAGCTGCTGCAAGTACTTGCCACTAATGCTCTTTGTGAGTGTCTTCAATTTTCCTACTTAATGGAGGTAAATTTCCTATCCATACATTTTATAATAAACCAAATGACAAGTATGGAGATATTAGGATACTGGATGTTGAATAACTTTTAATGGTACTGAAAACAAGGAACAGGCAACTGCTAAGCTAAAAAATCAACCAGAAAAAAACACAGATTGGACTACTTTGTCCTCTTTTAGTGTTTAACTTTCCCTTCAGTTTGGAAAATCCTAAATTAACAAATTCTTGCATTTTTCATTCATACTTAGAGAAGTTCTCAGCACAGACTTCTTACAGTTGTTTATCATGAAAGCTCTGTTTTTGTCTCTGCTGCATAATCCAGCTTCTGGAGAACTCTTCTCTAGCCACATGTTTCTGTTCTACTGCATTCAGTATATTTGGAGTCCAAGACTGAAGACAAATATGTTGCAATACAATGAGGAGACTATTTAGTATTCTGAGTAGATACCCACCATACTTTTGAGCAGTAATATTCACTCAATTTAATATGAAAGACCTCAGAAACGATAATTGCACTGTTTGTCATTGATATTTTGTTGTAGGCAGAGGAGAAACATTCCTTATGTTCCCACTTGTTTTTGAGTGTGTCTAGCTTCCTGAAAAGTCTAGGAAGAAGCTAATTATCAGAGATGATTTTATTTCATAATGAATCAGGGCTAAGATACTGGAAGAGATCTTGTTTGTCAAGCAAGCTAATGCTTGATAAGGCAACCTCAGTTTTTTGGTTTTTTTTTTATATCAAAGCATTTGGTATGGTATGCATCTACAGCACAAGTGTATCATAGCTGACATCAATTATCAGAATCATGAATGGTCTGGAACAGGATGGTATTTACAGATGTGGAAAGTGAACAATCTTGTGAAAAATATGCTGCAAAAAATGAAAGTTTCAGAGGAAAATCTCTTTCATTATGCTGTGTCCTGCCTAACCAAAATACCTGTGTAGCCAAGCATTTTGCAAGGGAGAGCTGGTAGTGACATCTACAGTTAAAACTGCCTCGCACTTCCAGGTTTTTTTGCCAAAATTTTAACTGCCCTGACTAAAGTGTTCAAAGCTTGCTGGCTACTTCAGGCAATGAAAATGGTTCAGCAATGCTCAAGAAAGAGTTATGGGGGAAAAAAAAAAAAGGTATTTTAACCACAATTATTTGTGGTTATATATTGTCATATATATATATATATATAATTATTATTTTTTTTTTTGAAAAAAGACAAAAAATCAATGTATTTTTTCTTCAATCTGCAATTGGGTTCTTGAATAACCACAGAATTGCCTTTTGCATTAAAGACACACAGACTTGGCTGCAATATAAGACTTGGAAAAAACATTGATATAAGTGGATGCTTTGCTATTGACCAGAGATTTACCCATCAATATCAACCACAGTACTATTAGTGGCAGATGATAACACATTGGATAGAGCCCTTTGGCACAAGTAACAAAGTCCTTCCAGGGATTTCCAGCATGCAGAACAGAAGCCCTGTAGCTACAAGCACTGTAGCTACTGTGCACAGCACTGAGCCCAGGGTAATAAAGCTGTATCATGAGAAATATCAGTTTGAGCCATCATTCTAATGCAGGTTCCAGTAGGCTCTTAACAAAGGCAGAGTGGTCATCCCCAAGTACTACCTGTGACATTGGAAGCAGTTTTTGTGCAATGTGCAGAATGACAATAGATGAGTGTTGAAAAAGATAATTAATGTTCTCTGAAGCTTGGACTAAAGTGTTAAAGACTGTGCTTGAGGAAAAATGCCTTGCGTTGCCAGTTCTGAGCTGACTGTTTAACTGTGCTTTGTTAAGCAGACAAAATGTATTTCATGTCAACATATTTCTACCAGAAATATCCAGGCTTAGAAATAAAGAAGTTAATGATCAGATCAAGAGGTGGTATAAATTGATAGGAAAGACAACACATGGTAGATCAACACCAGCTATACAGATCTTGCCTAAATGTGAGCTAATAGAGTAGAACTACAGCTTCCATGTTCTCACTGAAATTTTGAATTTTACATACCTACCATATTTCTACATCTACTACACACTTTCAGCCACTGGGTATGGTGATATCCAATGAAAATTTTGCCTTAGGACAACCTGAAAAAAAACCACAACAACAAAAAACAAACTCTTTTGTGTGGGTATTCTGACACATAGTAGGTTTGTGGTTCTGAAGTGTTCTGCACTCTGATGTTAGTTAAGAAATAAAAATGGAAGACTCGAGTGACTTTACAAACCTATCAAGGAATGTAGTTGGTAAAGTAATTTTTCTGATTGAGTTAGTTTCTATGAGGAAAGCTGTAATTTTTAGCCAAATACACCAATAGCGTGGTGTGGCTTGCTACCTCTCATGGAGGCAGCCATATTAAATTGTCTGCTTCAGCTAATCACTTCAGAGGTTAAATCATCTTCTACTATATTTCCTGCAGCACTGTGTTTTCAACTTATGTGAATTATTAGCACTGCTCACCTTTTCCTAAACCTTCTAAGTTGCCAAGGTGTAATCTTCAGCACTGACAGACTTTTACATGTACTCTTTTAACACCAGAGCTGAAAAACATTGTCCTGCATTGAGAAGTCCTTTTAAGTGAGGAAAATAATATTTTGCAACAAAGAAAAAGAAATGGAACATCTGTATCTTGTTCACAGCAAAGTAACAAGTCAATTTAAGGACAAGCTGTAAAATTTGAAGTTCCCAGATTCATTCCTAACTTATTCCGAAGTGGTTACGTCACACTTTTTTTTCCCCAGTTCATTGGAAGTGCTGCTGAAGTCAGAAGGATATTGGTGGAGAAATAAGGAGGAAAGTGTCATCATCAGTTGCAGCTTGTTTAGAAGTCTAGTTTGTAAACAAAGTTGTAGCACAAGAAAACATGTAATGCTGGAATTGACCTAGATCTGTGGGCTGACCCTATCACTTAAGGCTCCATGGGGACTCTCTGACCCACTGTATGGCCTTATTTCCATTCCTTCAGATGCAAAGTCCACTTGCTGTTAAAACTGACATTGTCAGTACCTGCAGTATTCTTGCAGAGCCGCAGCCCTGAAAACTTCCTTTGACCACCTTTCTTTCAATGAATGAGAGATATCAGGTCATGTAGGTGACTTCAGTAAGTGTGCACGAGAACAAAGTAAGGCCTTTTGTAAAGAAACTGTACTTTCACTAATTCTGAGATAATACTCCTTGTCTGCATTTCACGTGGTTACTTAAACATTTCAAGTCTCTATATTTTGCTTTTTGTGTGTGTGTGTGTGTGGTTTTAAAAAAATAATAGGCTTGGATTTAATCCTGGAACAAAATGCCTTTGATAGATCAACCATGGCATATTGTCATGCAGAAGCCATTCTTGTGGGTGAAGGAGAAAAGAAATTATGAGAAAAGGCAGATATCATTAAGATCCAGAATACTATCTACACTTAGAGCTGTTGCAAGCTCTACAGGCCTGAACTCAAACCACACAAGTTTTCTAGTGAGAGTCAAATAGTGTTTGTTAGCGAGTAAGCCATTACTCATCACTGGAATTAAAATAATTGTCATTATTACTTTTATCTTTTATAACAATTAACATATCCCAAAACCAACCAAAAAAACATGCCACTCATCACCAACAGATAAGAAAAAGACATGAAGTGTATGTAAACCTTCACATGTACACATACAAATCATAGAGTCACAGGGGTTAGAAGGGACCTCAAGATACTGAGTCCAACCCCACTGCTAAAGCACGTACCCTACAACAGGTTGCACAGGTAGGCATCCAGATGAATCTTGAATTCATTTCCGTAGAAGACTCCACAGCCTCTCTTGGCAACCTGTTCCAGTGCTCTGTCACATATCCATTTCATTTATTTAGAGACAAGTACTTCTGGAATGACAAACAAACCTTTCTTCCCTAGCCCCGTGTTCATCTCGTGTTAAATCTGATGTCCTCCAACTTCATTGGCTGTAACTACTGCTCTGGCATTCATCCAGCTCATGCGCTTCTCATTCCTGTTCCTTTGGTATTTTCTTTATGCTCTTCCTTTGGCACGATACACCTTACCTAAGCCTTATCTGTAGGCTCACTTCCCTTCATATATTTCTGAATACCTACTTTTACCGCCATGCCTGTGAGGAATTTCTAATTGAGTAGACACAAGCAAACAAAAACATCCGCTTAGAATAACGCTTACCTCAGTGACTGAAAACTCTCAGAGAGAAGGTGTGCTGTGCTGATAGGCAGTCCCAGAAATCATATCATTGTTGCTCTCGCTCTCTTCACCTCCTTTCCATGGCAGCTCCAGGAGCACCATGTCAGCTCTCAGAAGCAGAACAATCTCTATCATATCGTGGTACAACATTTAGCACCAATAGAGTTCGTGCTAGAACTTCATAGTCTGTGGTACAGAATGATAAAAACTTTGTCAATTGCCCACGGAAGCACTTCCTGCTGTGCTACCAGACTGAGTAGTTCATGGCAATTCAACACCTTTACAACAGTCTAGCAAAATCAGTTTAGGTTTTTCTATGCTTGATTTCTCAGCTCTTTCTCCACAGCTTCCTCAGTTTACCCGAGGTCATGTCCCCAAGCAGGGCCAGCCATCCTTCCTTACTCCCAAGTGCTATCACAGGTTTGGTGTCAGTGGCACTTTGGGGTGGCCCAGCCCAAGGCCCTGGGAGGCCAGTCTCAGCAGTTTGCTAATGATGAAGTCCAAAAGGGTGGCTGCAGACAAGGAACCTGCTCTGGCTGTAAAACTCTGCACTTTGTTTGTCTTTGTGGGCGTTTATGTTTTTCCTAGATGCGGAGGAAAAGACTTGTCACAAAAAGCCAGAGGAGGGAGGGAAAACTGCCACTGGGCACGCAACGACAGCAAACAGTGGCACAGGGAGCAGGGTGTTACACGGCCAACAACGTGGCAGCGGTCTGCAGTCAGGTTGGGGAGTATCTGCAGAGGGGATCCCACATTCCTGACCATGGATGCACCCAGAGGGACCGAGTGCATGCCAAGCAAGCCGAGCTGCTTCTTGCTTCAAATAAACCTCAAGTGGTCCCACTGCAATTTGGAGACAAAAATTCGAAGAAAAATCATAATGATATAAAAAGGCAGCCGACCTCACAGCGTGATTTAAGGCACTGCCAGATCTCAGGATTACCACAGAAGACTTTACGAGGCGCTTTTTGCTCTGGACCCTTTCTTTGATGATCGTCTGTGGACTCAGATGGTCGGCTCCCGCAGTACCGTAACGCTGTCTGCAAACCTTCCCCTCAGTCTGACAGAACCGGGGTTCCTCCAGCCCCCTCCCCAGTCTTTACTCTCCCCGGCGGTGCATTCCCGCCGAGCTCGGAAGGCCTGGCCGCAGCAGGGAACGCGGGGAGGGGGGGCTTCCTTCACGCCCATTCAACCGCCTTTTAAAAACACGTAGTAAACACAGTCACGCCGGCACGGGCATCCTCGTCGAAACACCGCCCACGCAGACAGTCTGAGAGGCGAACGCGTGTATATACATACACATGCCTGCGTGTTCCATAGGAATAGTGCGCGGCCGTGCGTGGGGGCGGCGCGGGCGGAGCTCCGCGCCCGCGGCCCCGCCGCCCACTTGCCATGCGCTGCCCGCGGCCCTGCGCGGCGGCGGGCGGAGGAGGCGGCGGCGGTGGCCGCAGCCGAGGGTGGGGAGCGCGGTCCGGCTCGGCCCCGCTCTCCCAGGCGGCGGCGGCGGGGGTTCCCCGTTTCCCTCCCTCTCCTCTCCGCGCTGCGGGGGCTGAGCCGGGCGCGGCGGCGGGGGAGGAGGGGAGGGAAGGGAAGAGAGGAGGAGCCGCCGCCGCTGCGAGGCGGGCGGGCTGCACACACACAGGCAGAGTGTGCGGAGGAAGAGGAGAAGGAGGAAGGAGGAGGAGGAGGAGGAGGAGGTCGTCGCCTCGGCGCGGCCCCGGCCACCCTGCGCAGCGCAGCGCGGCGGGGCCGGCGGCGGCGCGCGCCCCGGCGGCTGAGGTAAAAGGCGGCGGCGGGCTGCGCGCGGGGCGGCCGTTGGGGGCGGCGGGCGGCATCGCGTCCTTCGCGGGGAGCGGCCCCACCGCTCCGGGCCGTAACCTTGGGCTCCCCGCCGCGGGCTCCGGGAGGTTCCGGCGGCCCCGGCCTCGGAGGAGGAGGACGTCTGCAAATCTGCAAACATACGTCTGTCTGTCCGTACGTGTGTGAGACTTCCTATGGGTGTGCGTGCGTGCGTGTGTGACTGGGGATCGAATTCTTCTCCTCATCCTCGCTGCCAGCTGTGAGGCTCCTTGTAGTTTCTGAGCGCATCCGGATTTTGTCAGTGCTGGGCGGCGTGACAAATGTTTCTGTGTAGTGAAGTATAACTTTCTTGTGGGTTATTTTTCTTGTGTGTTTTTTTTTTTTTCCTTTTTTTTTTTTTTTTTTTTTTTGTTGTTGTTGTTGTTTCCCGCTTTTAGGGAAAAAAAAAAAGAAAAAGAAAAGCAGGCTCACCTTTGAAGGCTCTGCTTTGTTTTCTTTCAGATGAATAGAATGGTCTCTCGGGATGCGGTGCCTGGGTTGCCTGTGTATGCGTGTAATTGGCGCAGATGTTTGAAGCTGCTTTCTTAGGGGTAACTTCCACAGCAAGGTGCAAAGCAGTGTTTCCATTTTGCCAGGAAGGCTGTGCACCCTCTTTGAAGCCTGACTTTGAATGATGTGCAGTCAGACACCTGTTACTTGATGCCGGTTATCCTTCCCTCTTGCACTTATCCAGCCTTGCTTGTCTTTATTTATTATCTGAAAATACTTAGCAGGTATTCCTTTATGCTGGCGTCTAGTAGAAACCCAGGAATCTAATGCGTTTCTGAGCTGCATAATGCATCTTTGTTAGGTAATACTTGCTTAAAGGAGAATGATTTGGGGAAGTTACAGAATAATCGTCATCTCTTGAGGAGTTTATGTAACATGGAAGTGCCTATGGGGATGCATCCGTAGGAAAGACAGATGGGGCTATGCGGAATCAAAGTCTTTCATGCCATAAATTCGTAGTATGGTGCAAAACGTTTTCGTAATACATAGGGGTTGTTTGCAGCATCGAACTTGATGTTGCACTGTGCAGTCTTCCAATTAATAAACTGAATTAATGTATAGCACGGAGAAAACGTGTTTCTGATTCTGCAAAAGGATGGAGAAGATTCTTTCGTAACACGTTTGTGTTGGTGGTTGGATTCTGTCGTTTACTAGAACAGTTTGTGCAAGCTGGCAGCATTGCTACAGGTTATTTTCTCTAACTTCTGAAAGTGTAACGCCAACAGTATTTGCAGGCTTCCTCTGGAGGAGGGATATCTAATATTGCTGTGCACCACAAAATAATTATTATTATGTAGAGCTGAGCAATTTTGTATTATAAAGGGACAGTTTCTTAATATGAGTTGGGAAGAGACTCATTTCTCTCTGTGGTTGGTAACTTTGTAAAGTAATTAAAATAAATTACAGATTTCAGGGATGAGAATTCTCTTCCCTAGCTATTATTACTGCTACTCTTGCTTCAGATGTCAGTTTTGATTCATCTTGTGATGATATCACTAAAAACCAGGTATTAATGTGAAAGTCAAACCTCTGGTGAAAATATAACTGCGTGTAGCTGTCAAAATAAAGTTTTGAGATCTGATTTGATTGCTGGATGTGGATACGTACTTGGTAGAGTAACAATGCCTTTTATTTTATAGACATGCACCCACGCAAAGGAGCTTTGTTCTAAAACAGTATTCTCTGTCATGAATTTATGCATAACGTACGCTCTGCTTTTTCTTACTGTGCAGAGAATAAAGAACCTTGAGAGGGAAGAGGTAAATACCAGAAGGGGGGAAGAGAGAGATTTCAAATGAATTTCCCTTACTGACACAAGGAATACCTCACTGTTATATGCCACCCAAAATCACTAGTTGTGTTCAGCTTTCCCATTTTTCTAAAATAATGGTGAGTTGTTGTGGCTTGGTGTATGCTACTGGCTTCCACTGTGGACTTTGGCCATTTGTTGCACTAATATCTGGCTACGATGATGAACCTGGGGCTGTGTTGTGAGTCTGTCAGATACTTGCTACAACTTTATAGAAAGTAATGACTTCATTTTCACCAGGTTTACATACAATGTGTTGAACATTTCCAGGGTTTAATTTCCATGCTGCTTGAAAAAGAAATGTAAAATAAATCTTTTTTTTTTTTTTTTTTATCTTGTCACGTTTAGTGGTTCCCTTCCATTGTTTAGTCATTTACTTTCCCTCAGTGGTTATAACAGCTCAGTTGCTATTCCTTCCTGTTCATAATTTGCAGAAGAATCAAGTCTGAGAACGCTGTTTTCAGATTTTCCTTAAAATTGAATGAATCCCTTTTCCAGTAGAAAAAGAGAAAGGGACAGGAATGATTATCAGAGCATTAAAAACAAGAACAAAAACTTAATCCAGGTATTTTACCTAAGAGTGACTAGTTACGAAAATTGATACATTATTCCTTTTTGGAGAAGATTTCCTCAATAGTTTTAATTATCAATCCTATTAGATTTAGAAAACTATTGGAAATTTTTACTTGCAAAGTATTCTACATTAAAAATCTCTGGTTGGTTGTTGGTGAGGAAATCATTATGAAAGGTTGCATAAGCGTTATTTTAGTGTGGCTAAGCCTGGGCTTATTTCCATTCTCTAATAACTAGGTGCATTGTGCCACTTCAAATACTGCAAATTTGATAGCTTGATTTCATTTACTAATTTTGCAAGATGTTTTATACATTCAGTTTTGGGAGTGCTCTTGGATGTCATCAGAGGTTGCATGTGGAGATGTTTGTGATGTAAATTATTAACTCTTTGAAAGCTTTGTGGTGGTGTGTTTTCAGGGTTGATTTTTTTTTTTTTTTTTTTATTGTGCTGTTTAGGATTTCTGAGAGATGCTTGTGTACCATTTACCACGTGAAGATGACTTGTGTATACGTCGAAGGCTTAGATAAATGTTATTCAGGCTTTGAGAGCAGGCTTTGTAGTCCTCTTGCTGTTGCAAAAAAAAAAAAAAAAAAAAACGAAACAAAAAAAGCCCAACAAACTATCTGTGGACTTGACTTTGCTGTGTGATGTTAGACTTGTATTAACAAAGATCTGATTTGTAGTGAGTTTAAATGTATGGGATGTCAACAGTATAAATACAAGAAGTACTGTGCTTTGACGTTAACCTGCTTTGCTTATGTTCTCGCCCAGTGAAGAGTAAGCTGTAAAAATCTGTTTCACTGTTTCTTACCCACCTTAGTGGTTTCTGGAAATTTTGTAACTATGGATAAAGCCACTTGTAAAACTGTAACACAACAGTTTCCCATCCATTTTGGAAGTAACTTTCTATGCCTATTAGTAACTTCCATGTTTGACAAGGACATACTTTACTTATCTTGTAGCGCTTAGAGCAGAGATGCAACTTTAGAAGTATCAGGACCGCCATTTCACAGCTGTTCTCACAGCAGTAATGCCCAAACTCTGTAGTTTTGAGAGCACGGAGTAATTTACATGAGGCAGAGAAATAGTGCAGCACTGTTATGACTTCAGAGATTCTTATTCAGCACCCTTCTGGATAGTGACTTGTTGATCTTGTCCCTGTAAAGATCCTGCTGGGATCTTGGAGTAAAACTGGTACTTACATTCACTACTTCTGAAGACCTACATCAGCTTATGTAAGGTGGTAAGGCACTGTGGTTTCTTTTGTCAGTTTGTCTATAGGAGCCATTTTCCATTAGGCTGTTAATAGGATGGTGCAATATCTAGGTATCATCCACTCAATGAAGAACTCATTAAAGCTGCACCCAGGCAACAGCAAAAGCCTCTCGCCTTCTGGAGAAGAGTGAAACAAAGTTCTCTCTATCGTTCTGCTAAAGAGCCCAGCCTTTAGGCAGATTGTTGTGAAGTCATACTGGCCTGTTTGCCTTGTTACTAGGTTTTCATGAATGGTATTTGCCAATGTTTTTAATGCTTTGTTTCACCTTTGGAGTTCTAAAAAACACCAGTCAGTTTTTTTGTGGGAGGGAACCAGGGAGAAGTGCAGGTGTCAATGAAAGGCTATGCTGCCATAATGTAATCTAGCTGCTCCTTAAGAAGGAAAGATATGGTTTCCGTGTAGTAAATCCACTTGGCTCTTTAATGGCTTAAGTTTCTGTCACTAGTTAGGCCATTGCTTTGACCTCTCTGTTGCTTTGCACTCTCCCATTGCTAGCAACTGGTGTTCAGCTCAGCCTTAATCCTATCCCATCAATGTCTATGAGCTGGTTGTAGAGCACCAGAGATCACAAAATCCATGAGTATGGGGATGGAAAGGTCTCATTTATCCTCTTGTGGAGACCAACTTATTGAATAAGTAGATAAATTTGACTAAATCTGATTTATCAGACTTTCTGCAATTGCTGTGTGCTTTCTGGTTGAAGTTCTACTCCACATCCAGACAGTTTGATATTACATCTCTCCTCTTTCTTCTACCTGTTACAGTAAGAAATGATGGAACCTCAAATTAAGAATGTGATTGACTGCTGTCATATAGATAAAGTTTTGGCCTTGAATTTCATTTTGTATGGAAGCTATTATCTTACCATAATGGTGATGAAACTCTACCCTTGGAGAATAAAGGGCTTGTTCTTTTCTCAAGACAAGAGCTTATTTCTTAATGAGTAATGACAGCTCGGAACTCTAGGCTGCTGAGGTGAGGCATTCTGTTTGGAATGTGGTCTGTTGTGCAGTCTGTGGACATATTGAAGTCAATACTGATGAAATAGCTGCACAACTACACTCTTCTGCCGTCTTATTTCTGAAGAAGTTGACTTGGGGTCTCTCAAGTTGTGACTTTCTATGCAAGCTGACCTCGCAGTTGATAACTTCAGAAGGGGACGGGAAGTTATATAAGGGAGTAGGCTCTCGGTTCATGAGTGACTGCTCAGATTTAAATTTGAGTTTCCTTGTCAGATGTTACACTGATAGATTTCTTAATTCTGTGAAATGCTGTAATATAGATCTTTGGTGCTTGTATTTCTTTATGTGATATGATATGAAAATACAAAGAGAACAAAGGTATGGATGTAATTCACCTGTCAGAGTTGTATAAAATGCTTTTCTACCTGCATTGGAGAGAAAATATATATTCAACTAAGAAATATTTGAGTGTATTTGATTAAGTAGGAAACTGGTATGAGAAAGGTATTACAGCGCACGCTGTTCTGGAAGCTGTAGATAGTTAGGAAAGGAAACCTACTTGAACTTGAGCACACGTGCACTCGCAAATTGGAAGTGATCAGTCAGAAGGGTAGTGACAAATAAAGGGGGCAAATTGAGTAAGTTCTTAAAAGGTTAAGAAGCATCTCTTGGATTCCAGTGATCTAGAGTTTCCATGATCCTGTGAAGAGCATTTTGTAAAAAATAATATACAATGTCAGTGAGATATAGGCTGTGATTTAACAAGATAGGCTGGATAAAAGAACTTCTCATGACAAAGTGATGGCTTTTCCTCCTTGATCTTTTAGGCTTCATTCTGAACTGTAAAAAGTTTTCTGTTCCCTTTTTCTCCTCTCTCTTCCTCTTCTTTCCCATGCTTGAAATTACCACATATCTAATATTTGTGTTGTGGTTTTCCTACCAAAGTGATGGTGTTCATTATTCATGTTGCTGCTCATGCTAAACTCACTGCATGTACAGATCTTTACTAGTTTCCCCTTAGTTTAGGCTATATTCTGGAGCTAAGATGCTTGTATCTATTGCTGCCTTTAAACATCTACATGATTGTTACAGCTGCTGAAAGGAGACATAGAAAATGGAGTTGGTAACTATGATAAGAACCTATTTGTTTTGAAATATATAAATTAGAGTATAATATATGCATATATATATACATATAAACCATATTTTGATGTTAATACCTTAATGCAAGTTGTTTTCTTCTTTACACAGACATGATTAGGGCATGTAACTTTAATCTAGAATTCCTTTCAGAAGAGTTACTGGAAATAGAGGATGGACGACTTAATGGGAAGTACGACATAGAGCCGTGGAGTGGTTACTGTGTTTGGACTGATATATTGAGCCAAATAGAACTGGTATAATCTTTCCTATGAATGGTCCTGATCAGGAAAGAAAAAGTGTTTCTGGAGAAAAGGGATCAATTTGTGGTAGGTTTGTTTGCAGAGATGATAGTGAAGCAGAATTACATTAAGGGCGAGGTTGTGGTCTGGTGATGAAATGGACTGTGTTTTGTATCTAAACACTGTCTGTGAGGTACACGGGGTGTCTGATGATTTACTGTTGTTTTTTTCTTAATTTTCCTCCAGACATAACACTTGAGGACTGGTACAGATTAACTGGGCTTTCTGCTGGATGCAGAGAACTGTATTGCATGTCTGACATCAGCAAATAATAGATTGAGCAATTACTTCTTTCTGGTTGTACAGTTTGCTATTTGTGTACCACTTCTCTAGCAAAATATGCTCAGGAATAATTGTCATATACTAAATAACAAGGGAAGATGGAATGTGATTGCAGGTATATGAGAGCAGCTTGCAAATGAGGTGCTGCAGTCTGGCATAAGACCTGTTAGTTGCAGCCTAATGTGACTGCTTCAGCATCACCACTCAGCTTGTGATTTTCACATTGGAAATCTTCTGCATCTGTGTATGCTGCAGGTGCAGGGGAACTCTTGGAAATTCCCCTCAGCCTGTGTGCTATCACTCACATGATGCAGCCTTGATTGGTGAATTCCTATGCTGAAGCAGAAGGTCCGTGTGCCTCTGTCTGAAAGGGGAGAGATAAAACCTATGAGAATAATTGAGGGCTCAAACAGGGCAGTCTGAATGGGAATGAGATTCAGATCCTTCTCATTGTCCTGTAGAGATGTGGTGCCATATTCTCTTTTAGGATTGCCCTGCTACAGCTGTTATTCAAAAGGCTCTTCTGATTGCTCTAAAACTAGGAGAGCTAGCCCTTTGCAGTGTCTTCATCCTGTGGAGAATCTGTTGCTTTTGTAATCTTTCTTCCTCCGTTCAACCTATATAGCGATTGCTTCCAAATCCTTCATCTCTGGCAATATCTGTTAGAGTCTGGCTGTTCTTTTTGCTGATGCAATTTTTCAGCTATGAAATGCACAAGCTTTTTATTGACCCATGATTATAGTAGGTGGTAGGGAGCAGAAGTAATTTCTGAGGGAAAAGCTTTGCCTAGGTCAGAAATAAATGAACAGCTTTTTAGTTACAAAGGTTGCCTTTTCTTATATTGTTAGTCTAACACTACTAACCTCAGGTAGTTTCTTATCTACATGGCTGTGTCCTAAAGCATTACATACATTTGGCCCAGTGCTTTCTTTTTCCTTCCTGCCCGCTGCACCTTCTACACAGACTGAACGTACTGAAATCTGCAGATATGCTGAACCTAGCTGACACATGCTGATAAAATGGTCTCCTTTGACCTGGCCCAATGAGGACTTAAGGTTAACTTGACATCATTTAAAAGTGGTTTGTAACTGTGTGCCATTTCATGTGTGTGTCTTTATACAAGAAAATGTCTTAGAGCTAAATTAGCCTTTGTGTCAAGTAATGGAAGAAGTATTTGCACTGTTCTCAGGGGAGTTATTGCCAACTCATCCCTTGTTAAATTAACGAAGACTCACACTTTGGAAGAAGCATATGGTACCTAACTCTCTCTGAGGCATATCCAATTAAAACATTGATGTAATGTTGATGACCTTGGTAGCTGCTACTTTTGTGAATGGATGCCTGAATTGTGTACTGAGAAGTTCGAGAACCCCAAATGTCTCTTTTGTGTACTTACCTGTTGGTTGTATTTATTTTGAAAAAGAAAGGCAACTAATAATCATTTTGTTGTCTTCAGTGAGCTGGTTGTAAATATGAATTTGTGCTTGGAATGGAAAAAGAAACAGCAGTATCAGTCTTCTGCTTTTTGGTTTTGTTTCTGTCTTGAGCTGTATGAACTCTACTGAGGAGAAGTTGAGTGTTGCTGTTTTTATTCAATTGGTATGGAAGGTATAAATCTTCATTTTTGCTACTCTGTTCAAGTTCATTTAGGAGAATTTGTATTAATGAAGTCTGCAGTGCAAATTGCAGTTGATAGGGGAATCATAGCTCATTACTAAATCTTGATCAGCTAGTCCAGATCGTGCAGAAAAACACAGTCATCCTGCATTTTCATGTTTCAGTGCTGTTCTTTTCACTAAATTGTAGTCTTGTGGAAGTAGTGTTTTTTGATTATGTTGATGGAACACTTACTCAGTTGGGTTTTTTTTTTTTTGCTTGGTTATTTTATTTTGAAAAAGCTAGGCAAATAGTGCTTTCCAAGTTTTGCCTAGACCCCCCGTGCCTTTGTTACTAACAACTTTACATGTAAATGCAGTCCCAACTGTTGAGAAATGAGAAGTTTGTTTGCAGTGATTCTTTGCTGTACAAACACTATATTTGTTTTGTAAACTTTTCTTGTATTTTAAAACTCCTTTGAGATGAAAGCAATATTTACATGAATAGCTGTTACTTGGTGTGAAGTAAGCTAATTTAAAAAAACAAAAACCTAACAAAACTGTGAGTTTAGCTGCCAAGGACTTCTTTTTATTACAATTATTGTAGCTCTTCAATTTTTGAAGCTAATTCAACTGAATCAATCTGTCAAGAAGTACATACCTGATTTAGGCAAGCGTAACTAAATCAAAGGTATATAAACGTTCACTGTAATCTTCACCACTTTTGCTTCTATTTCATCCTTGATGAGGCACTACTTGCTTCTGGTATAACAGCATCGCCTCCCCACTGTAAAACAATTGAGAATGAATATTGTGAAAGCAAAGATATAATTCCAGCTCTCAGCTGCTTGCTTGCTCTGTTAAAAAACATCTATTAAGTTGATCTGAAATTATGCGTAAAGAGATACAGGTAGTTCTTTAGGTGATTTTGAATCATCAAATGATAAATTTGGTGAGTAGTTTTCCGTGATTCAAATGCTGAGCAATGTGGAGATTACTTTAAGATACTTTAAGACTCTTGAAAAATGGAAAACAGATCTTGAAATTCAAGGGCAGAAATGGCAGAGAGAATTACTCTGCTGTATTCTGTAGTTCTGAGAAGTTTACTCCACACTACTGTAATTTAGTGTGAGAATATTTACTGTTTTCATGTAACTTACATTCTTTCCTTTTTAAAATAGGATAGGTTTGAGGGGGTTGTTTTTTTTTTTTATTTTATTTTTTTATTTTTTTATTATTTTTTTTTTACAGAACACAGTCTTAACAGAACAAAATATAGGAGATTTTTCAGTCATATAAAATTGTTAGATTTTTGCAGTCTTAGTTTTGGGATGATTTTTTTTTTTCTTTCCTGCTCTCTTAATTCAGAGTGACATGTAAATGAATCATTCCTGTTTTGTTTAGCCAGGTGGTCTGTAGATCAACTGGTAACCAGCCTGTTTCTTAATGGCTGAAACAAAACCGTAACAAAAGTTCTTCATGGTCAAAGTGTGGCTGTTACAAGCACATAACCTAAGTCAGTTTGAGCCTTATATTGAACTCGAATTCACTTTGCATCTCATCTAAGGTGCTGTCAAAAAGCTGTTACAACTTTCTGCATCTGCGAGATTGATAGGCCAGAAGTGTTTGTGTTTGCTTAGTGGTCTATTTCTCATTGTTAGAAGAGAAAATAATGGATAAAATTACCACATGAGGAGTACATCACTGCAGATATCATTTGTTCTGCTCACAGTGCAGCTAATTCTGGGCAAAGCCCAAGAGATAAGGCTTGATGGAATTATGTTCTTCGAAGAGCTCATGAGAAGCAGGGTATATAAATTTCAGTGTTAATTGCCTTCATTCTTTTTTTGGGCTTGATGAAGTAAGTGGCTCTGTAGGCCATGTCTAGCTCAGTGCAGCTGGCATTGCTTTGCCATTAGGGCTGTGTTTTGGCCTGGCTAAAGGTAGAGCAAATGTTTTCTCCTTCTGGTTTCTCATGTTTAGAGACTTTGTTGCCTTGCTAGTGAAGCTTGGGTGATACTTGTTTCCTGAGTTCTTTGAAATGCTGTATGAGTAGTGTTATTGCTATTTTGTACAGATCTACTCACTGCCTCTAAAAAAGTTGTCACTACCTTAATAACACTCAGAAACAAAGTAGAACATGGGGGGAGAGAGAGAGAGAGAAAATGAGAAGACTGTTCTATCTAAGATGTAAATCAGTAGCTTCTTTTTTGATGTTTTTTTCTTCTATCTTGACATTAGATCTGACAAAAGAGAGAGTCAAAATCTGGAAAGAACCACAGTATGTATAATAAGAAAAAATTGTGATAATATTCCTTCATCTGTCTTAGAGGGCAGCACCTCCTTCCACCTGTAAAGCTTTCCTGGCATCTCAGTTGGGTTTTCCCTCAAGAATCAGAAGGAGGCATGCCATCTACGGGAAATAAAACTGAACCGAGTACTGCATGCTGCAACTGCACAAGCTCAGCTTGTCAGAACTTGAGCTATAACTACATCTTTGTCCATTTTGCAGTTGAAGTTCTACATTTGGTTTTAGAACTGAATTTGACAATTTCCTATTGGGTATACATACAAGGAGGCTCAAATTATTCTCTCTAAAGGAATTAAGTTGGCTCAAGGCACACATTACTGACTAGAACTAGACTGAAAGTTACTTCAATATCTGAACTTCTTTGGCAGGGGAAGGATGGGGCCTATCTTGAAGGCAGTCTCTTTGTTGTTTGTTGATTATGAAGTCTTGCCCCACATTTTCTTCCCATATCTCTTGGATGTAAGCAGATCTGGCTGCGGTGAGAATTTTTATAATTGGATTTCTCTGTTTCAGGCCAGGATTTGGGTTATGTACAGTATAACTCCTACACACACTGCCACTTCTGGTCTGATTATAATAATTTTCCAGTGCCTTTCTCATCTGTTGTGGCAGTGCCTGGCAAGAAAGTTCATAATTGGATGCACAACAACCTTCAGGAGCACCTGAGAATAATGTGTGTAGATACTTTCAGTTAAAGTCCTTAAAGTGTGACCTCATGTACAGTCACAATGTAAAACTCTGAATTCAGGAATGTTAGGTTTGATATGATCCCTTAAGAATTCTTTATTCATGCCCTAAATTGCAAGGTTTCTGGGGCAGGGACTATGCTTGCATTATTTATTTTACAGCATTTATTGCAGTTCATTTTTTTCTCTTTTGACCTGATTGGTGACTATTCATCAATGCTTCAGATGAGGTAATACTCTGCAGCACACAATTTTTAATTTGAATATATGCACAATGCTTTTGTATGCAAGTTGAAAGAAATGATATATGTGTTGTTTGTTTGGTTCAACATGCTGAAGCATCTAAAGGTATAAAGCAGCTTTCAGAATGATTAGGACAACTTGGTATCTTTTATATTCAAAATCTTGAGTGTTTTCTTCTTTCATTTTATTTTATTTTATTTTTATTTTGTCTTTTAGTGTGATAAAGAGGGCTTACAGAAGCTTGCAGCTTCTTGTGTGTTACCAGTACGGATTCTGGTAAATTACAACTTGACCTTGGCTTGCAAATAAGAATGTAGTAAATCAGGAGCATGTACATATTATACCAGAACATACTCCCAGGAGTGCAGCTTAATATATGAAGTAAAGCATTGCTCAGACTGCTTAGACTGACATGTCATACAGTATTAGAGGCCATTGTCTTTAATACTTTTGTTGTGGAACAGATCCAGTTCTGATTTATAGCCCAGCAGTAGCAAGGTTCCATTCTTTTCAGTTTTAGAAGTATAGTCTGGTATAGAAAATTTATCAAGCAGTCTGTTCCCTTACAACCTTCATGGCAACAGTCTTACAGCAGAAGATGTAAATGTGTTTTTGCTGTTATTTCTAGGTATGAGAATTCCCTGTGTAAACCTTGTAAGTTAGAGTATACCTCATGAGCTCCATCACCCCCCCACCCCTCTTGGCAACTGTACAACCATAGTCTGAATCAGCAAAGCTTACTTAAAGGGACAGTCTCAAGTCAAAACAGTGTATAAGGCTTTGTTTTATTTTTCAAACAGTGTGCTGAAACAGTTGCACACATCAGGTCTGCCAAAGAACATCCCTGTCAGTTTTAAAATCATTTATCTGTGTTGTTTTGGTTCTATTTTCTCCCTCTTTCTAGTTCTGTAAAAAGCAACAAAAGCAAATTTCAACAGCGTAGTTGGATGAGGAAAGCAATAGAAGAAATAAGGTAGAAATTGCTGTGAAATATATCAAATGTACATCTAGAAAGATGTTTGAGCTATATTTAATTATTTTGGTCACTTTGTAGTTGTGCACCACTAATGGTGGTTCTGGAAACACTTCTTAGGTATCATGTACGTGTTGAAAATGCTTTTTCCCTGAATGAACTTATATGGATAAAGGAGGAGCTTTGAGCAGAATCCTTCTTTTAGGGTAGAGGCAACAGAACTTAAGCGTTCACCAATTCTAATTGAACTATTAAATGATTAGATTAAAAAATGATAACTGCATGTTATAACTCTAGTCCTACTTGACTGAAAACTAAGTTATTGGTTTGTTTTTAAGCGTAGGTTTTTATTTTGTGCAATCTAACACAATTGGTGCTGGCTTCCATCATCAGAGGCTGGTTTGAATAAAGTCTGCAGCACAGGGCTCCGAGTATTTGCACAGCGAGACTTTGTAAACCTCTCTTGCAGGTGTGTAACGCTTTGATCAGCTTGCTGGACAAACAAAATCAAACAGATGTCTCCCAGTTTTCTGCTTGGCAGATATTAGTGGGTAGGAAATCTGGCCAACCATATCAGGTTTTGCCCTCAAGAAAGTGCATAAGATGGAGAGAAAAAAAAAAAAAAGGCATTGTACCAGCAGTTTGTTTAAACTTGGTGTCAAAATGCAACAGCAGAACAATGCAAACTGATAATGCAAATGGCTTTCTTGGGTGGGTTTCAGCTCCTGTGCTAGTATCTGGTAGAAATATTTACTTTCTTCCACTGAAATATCATGCTATTTTCATCACAATTGTGCCACTTTTAGCTAGCTGGTTGCAGCCAGATTTGGAGATGGTAATCAAAGTTGTTTTGAAATGCATCTCTCAGTTTATTCCAGTGAAAATTTTTCTTTTATACTTCATATTATTCAATGACTAAGCATGTTTACTTTGAACTGGATATGTGCTTTAGGTGGGTAGCAGTAAAATAAGCGAGTTTAAGCCAGCTGTAATTTAATTTCAGTTTGGTATGTTTTGTTAAGACAAGAAAAGCTGCTGGCACTTAAGCCTTGCAGTGCATTATGAAGTGACTGCCAGTCCGATTTTCCTGCGGAATTAAAACAAATTGGAAAGTAAAGTGAGAAAGGGAAGATATGTTTTTAAGAAATTAAATGTCTATTCTGTAATTTACCACCCTCTGTTGCTTTTGTTGATGATTCCTGGTTATGTAAACTTCTTTCCTCCACCTTCTTCTTGAACTTGTAGCAAAGCAATTTTATTGTGGTGCAACATCCACTAGTGTAAAAATTGTCTTGAATATACTGCTGTCTCTTCACTGTGTAGCCCAGTAGGAAGGAAGGAAAGCATAGAAGGGAGGCACAGGTGGCTTTAGTAATAAATAATGTTCTCTGAAGTAGTTTAAAAGTGAGAAGGGAGAAATGTGAGTTAATGGTTGCCAAAAAAGAGATTTTACTTAAAAGCTGAGAACATCTATTTGGTTCGCTTGAAAGAGTTTGCTACGATTAAATTTTACTGGAGTATCTTACCCTGATATGGTCAGCTATGTACTTTCCAGTGTGTTATGGAACAAAAAGGTTTGAATAAAATGGCATGTCCACTCAGTGTTGTTTTGTGCTATGCAATTTACCTACTATTATAACTGATACATAGTTATCTCAGTAAATATTCAAGGTGAAAAGTACTGCTGCTGCTTAATCTTTTTCTCTTAATGTTATCAAGGATTGTGATAATAAAAACATAGATCAAAATATACAATATTGGAGCTGTTGGTCTACATTTTGAAACATGAATAAGAAGAAATGAACTTTCAGTTTCTGGCACACAGGGGTGCATCCCCAAAAGAATGAATGAGCTATTAGGATTTCTGTGCTCATATTGAGGTGATTGTAGTGATTTAAAGAGCTGGTGGCTTTCCTGCCTGGCCTGAAAGGAACATCTGTCCTCTTGCCTTCCCAGCTACTGCTAGTTTCATGGTGCCTGCATTGGCTGCCTGAGCTGCAAGTTGGAGTCTGGGATTGCCCCTTCATTTATGTTTTCTTTAGATATGTTGAGGAATTTTAGTTGCTCCTAGTCAGAATACACTATTTTTGTGAAAATAATTGACATCATTGGCCAATGGAGAATAAAGACATTTGCATCTAATTGAGCTGGATTCTTTATATGCCATAAGTGAAGTTTTGGATTGTTACTGCTTTCATGTGCAGTGAGTGATTTCACAGATCAAAAACCTCTCTGAACTGCAGCAGGATAATTTTGGTTCCAGAGAATTACTGTAGGTGACTGTAGAAATAGTGTTTGCATTTTGAGAACCAAATATCCTCTGGAGGCACAGGTAAAAATACACACAGGAACTTCAGGATACCCTCAAATTCTGAGATTGAAATCACAGATTGTTTCTTAGGCTTATTACATTTGCATACTGATAAGAGTTTGTGGTATCTAGTTTGTATTGCACAGACACTGCTGTTTTTTGTTTGTTTAGATGATGCTTGGTTTATCAGATATAACTCAGTCACTGTAAGATTTGTTTTACAAATAATTTTTGAGAGCTTACCTAAGTTATTAATTAATGTTTTTCGTAAAATATGATGCATTTTTGCAAACAACAGCATGCATGCCACACTCATAAAAATTTGCACTAGCTTTCACCAGTGCTGAAGTACACCACACATCGCCTCACTATGCCCACATCCACTGACATCTGTCTAAATGTTTAGCAAGCATTATTGAGTGTCAATGGGTGCCATTTTTCTGCTTGGAGGAATTCAGTGATACACCTCTGCTTCATATACATTTTTTTTCAGATGCCGTTTTGTCAGGCTGCCCCTCAGCTGCCATCTGCCAGACTGTAGTAAAATGTAACAATACTGGTAGGGAGGTACAACCTCTACTGCCCTGCCACCAACATCTGCCTTTGACGTCATAGGCCACCATAATAAAACAGGAAACATTACTGCCAGAGGAGCTCTTCTGTTTCTCAACTATACGTACCCAGCTGCTGAGTTGAGGATTCTCTTAACTCATGAGTGCATGGCTGGAGCCAGATGTGGGACTAGCATTTACTGTGTATCACACGAAACACTAGCAGCAGGCTGTCTGCTTTGTTTAATAAGTTTCTGACTTAATTCAGTGAAGCTAAATGCAACTGTCCTTACTTGTTCTGTATTGGACTTTCTGTTGTGGCATTCCTGTGGCAGAAATGGATGAAATTATTTTATCTTCATGTTTAAAGTTATTAACAAATGAATCTTTGTTTAGCTGTTGCTTTTATCTGTGTCATTGAATCATAATGTCCTGTTTTCATTTACTTGGGAATAGGCAGCTTCAGGCCCTACAGTCAGTACTACCCAGGTCAGTATCAGTGAAGAAAAGGTATGGAGTTATCTGGTGATTGAAAAGGCTACTGATCTTGTGGATTACTATGTGAAATGTTCCAGAAAGATATGCCAGAGGCTCAAATTATGTAATGCTTTGAGCAGGAAGCCACCAAATTGTGTGTAGAGTGTATCGCCAGCACCAGCCTCATGTTCCTGGCAAGGCTCCACTCCAGGAAGGAGCTGAGGTTTCTTAAAGGCTTCAGGCGAGAATGAACAAATCAGTACAATAGCTTTGCTAGAACAGTTTGCTCCATTGAAGACAGGACCTGGCAGCCTTGATGTTTGCTGCTGGGAGGCAAGGGGCTGATATAACAGTACTTTGGTATGGTTTCCCAGTGTATCAGCTGGCACTCTCTGCTTTTTTTATTATTATTACTTGTTTTTTATTTGCAGATCCTGAAAAAAAAATTGCAAAAAAAAACAAACTTCTTCAGGAATTACATGTATGTGTTTTTGCATAGGGAATGTAGGTCTGTGAAATTTAAAATAAATAAATGTGTTTAACAGTAATTAACCAGCACATAAACTATGGTTGAAGATTCTTTTTGGCACAAAAATGAGTGAAGGTTTTGTAGGTAATGACTATTTTAGAGTAGGATGTATTCATGCACTAGAATCATCGTGGTTAAATTAAGATTTTAATGGTCTTTTCTAAATTGGGTAATATTACACTGCTTTTAATTAGAGTCAGGCTAGAGGTCCTTATTGGAGTTGTAAAGTTTCAGTCTCCCAGCGGGCAATAAAAGCAAGTTCTCTTCAATCCCTAGCCAAGCGTTCTTAGGTGGGAAACTGCAGGAGGTTTCCAGCAGTGTGTTACTGTCACATCATTCTCCTTGATCTTTTCAAGTAATGATGGGTAAGAAAGAAACCTTATATCATTACTGACAACATTGTTCTCTTCTGTAATAGCTAAGAAGTAGAGGTATGGGCAAATGGAGTCTCAAGGAAAGTTGTCCCTCATGATGATGAACCATCACAGTTTAGCTGGAGATTTTGCAAACTGAAATCTCTAGTAATCTGCAAGGGAAAAACTAAAGTATGCTCATCTCTCCCCACCGTGTGGCAATTTTGCCAAGCCGTACTTTGTATTTAAGCTGAGAGAATGGTCCAGAAGACCAGTCAACAAATAATTCTTACCTTTCTGAATAGTAATTCAGGACTGCGTAAAAGCTTTTTCTGTCTTGGTGTTCATGGCACTTCAGTAGGAAAACTTAAAACTGTATTTGATGTTCATTGCACATAAGTGAAGAGGTATGATCCCAGTGGCTGAGATCTGGCATTAACGGGTTTTCAGAGAGATCTTGACAGTGATTTTTGGGTTGCTTGGCATTCTGTTTGGGATAGAATTTTTTGCTGAATGCTGCAGTGTAGGTTTTAGGGCTATTTATAAAAAAGTACAGCCATACCAGCACATGCTGATGTCTTCAGATGTGCACAGGAGCAAAACTTAGCTCACTTAACCAGACTGCGTCACCTGTTCTGTACAAAACTATGAAGTGTAATGGCTGTGTTTTCTAAACAATTTTGAAAACAAATCGGCTTGCTTTCAGTGGTTCAATTTTGTCTCATATTTCACATACACGGATGGACTAATGAGAGTAGCAAGTTTCTGCGGTATAAACTAGGAGCTGCTCTTGATTTACGCTAGAAGTTTATTTTGAATACTAACCTATTTATTGAATTCGGCATATACCACGACTGCTGGAGTTGCTTGGCTCCTTTTATCCACAAGGAAGGCAGATTATTTTCCTGCTGGAAGAAATTGTTCTTCTGTTACTACGTAGGGTTTTTTAGTCTTAGCAATTCTGATTCACCCAACAAATGTATTTGTACATTCACAGTGAAAGCTGGGTTGCCAGTTTCTTTTCCTGTAGTGAAGAGACCAAAGTTAGCAGAAAAGTTTATCTTTTTGCTGTAAGGCCTGGTCCACTGACAAGCACAATATCTATGAGGACATCTATCTATTCTTAGTTAAGAAAGAAGGAAGAGAGAAAACAGTATCAAAATACAAATAATTGGATGGCTATTTTGTGAGAGAGATTCTGCTTATAATTTGTGATGAGCACAATTACTGAGTTGCTAAGGCTGGGCCATTTAATTACATTTCAAATGGAAAATACTACGTTGTTGCTCTTAATTTTCTCTTTGTGGACCCTTAGCAACAATCTGAGTCCCCAGGGGTCACAGGGAACTCCAGGGCCAAAATCTGATTTAAGCCTTACCTGTAATTTGCAAAGAAAAAGAATAATTATTTTAATCTGGTTTAGACCTCAGCAACTGCATTGGTGTTCAGTTGCACTTGAGGTCTGTGATATCTGTGTGGTGAAGTATTCAAGAAGTTATGAGCATAAAATCATTCATTCTCTGCAAAAAGGATGTATCCAGGTATTTAAGACCAGCTTGCTTATGTCGTCTTTTGTATCATTGTTTATTGGGACAAAAAAGAAATGAAAATGTTAGGAATGGTCTGTCTCTTTTTTTTCTCTTTTTCCTTTTTTTTTTTTTTTTTTTTTTGGCTTTACAACCTGTTGTGGAAGAAAAGGTAAACTTGAGGCTGCAGGACTGTTTCACTTTTAGCAGTTAAATTAGTCTGAATTAAGGATTGCTCTGCGTTTCTTCCTGTGCAACCAAGATTTCAGTATTTCTGTCAAGAAATTTGGAGACTTACTATAAGACCACTGGAAATTTTGAACACAAACAAGACTATGCAGAGATACTTAACGGATGAAAAGCAAAGGATCTTCGATATTCACATAACCAAAGAGAAGCTGATTTTTATCATTTAATTTTGAGATTGTATTGATCAGTTTACACCAAACATAAGAAATTTCAGAACCCTGAGGTAATTCTGTCCTAAAAGCTGTAAATGATTAAAAATAGTTGAGAAGCAGCTTCTGTTTCTGCTGTGTGCATTAGGTGTGGCATGATGCTATTGATTTCAGTGGAGCTGTGCTAGATTTTACACTCGTGTAACTAAGCTCAAATTAGGCAACAAACTGCCAAAGACAGGGCGAGAATATCCAACATGCATCTCCCATTGAAAACTCATAGTTTGTATGCCTGAAAATATTTCATGATTTGTTTTCCTAACAGTAACATATTTTGAATAATGGATTTATGCTAGCACTAAGCTGACTTCAGTTGACCCTAAAAATAAAAGGTCACTTTTACATGTAGTTGTGAGATGGTGGATGCATCCTGTGTAATTAGGAGCTGCTTAAGCCAGAATTGAAGTGCACTAGCCAAAAAAAGGAGAGCTTGGGGCATCAAAGAACAGAAAAGCACCACAACACACTCTTTCCTTAGAAAAGTGTAACATTAATATTTAATAAGAACAAAATGTCTGGCAATTGTCTGTTTTAATAGATTTCTTTTTTTGGCAATGTCAGAAGACTTCAACATAACAAGAAACTACATTCTTCTGCTACTCTCATTGCTGTAATTATGATTGCTGTGGTTTTCAGTGCCTACTATGATAGTTGGAACACTTTGTGCACCAGGTTTTTGAGGCAAGTGCTGGATTCTCAGCACGGACTGGACTGTATTGGCCGAGATTTTTGGTTTGTTTCTGATATTGTTGTGATGTCTGTGTATGCACATGCACACACACACACACACACACACACACGCATGCATTTTTGTTTTTATTTCACTTGTCTATGCTTCATCAGATTTAAAGGATATCAGATCAGCTTTAATCCTGACTATACGCCTAGTGGATGCTCTCAATTCTAGGCTTCAATTTATTTTACTTTGCAGGAAAAAAACATGACATTGATGAAAGGGTAAAAAAAATAGAGCTTCTGTCCTAATGTATAGGAGTTCTCAATAGGTTCACTTTAAATTAACCATACAAGATCTTTTATGTAGTTTTCAAAATAGAGCACTTTTTCCTTTCAAAATGTTTTCTAATGCATGGAATTCTTATCAAAATTTTTAATTTTTGAACATTTTCCCACTTTGTTATAATTCCTGTAAATCTGCTGCTTTACTTGTTAAGTGGCTGTTGTCCTCATGTCCAATACTGTGCATACTCTGATCCGTAACAAGAAGTTATTTCTAGTAGAAAAAGGTCTTAAGTAGCTTACTGTTTTATTAACTAAGTAATAGCTTGCACAATTAAGTCTTGTTTATTTTTAGGGAAAGAAAGTGATTCTCTGCAATGGAAATTTCTACAAAGTAATTTCTGATCTTCAAAAAGTAAGTATTTTCTAAATTGTTTTAACATTTGAATCAACTATATAACTTCAAGTTTTAAAATATTGTTTCATGTTTCAGTGCTGTATGGGTAGCTCTAGTAGAATGAGGAATGTAATCTGAAAGAACAATAGTCTAGTTTCATGTTGGGGATAGGCTTTATTAGGAATTGAGGTCACAAGTCTACAACTTCAGAGAATGCTGATCTCTCTTGAAAACCAGATATCCTGACGGTAAGAGAGGTGTGTGTGTGTGAAGGGTGATCAGTACCACAGACAGTTGAGGGTATTCTAGGTTCTCACTGGTGTTATCTTTTTGTAGTAGCCTAATATTCTGTATAACGGTAAGCAATAAACCTTTATTTCGCGTGAAGGCCTGGCTAAACTTTTGTACTTATGTGGAACCATTCATAAAACATCTGCAAAGGCAATGGAAGAGTTTTAGTCTCTATGTTGTTCTAACTGTTTCTTCTTACCTCAGATTTGGGGAAAAGTGTTTTATTTTTTAAGCACTTGGGACTGGATCACCTGCACAACATGTTGCATTCACTTCATGCATACTTTAGTCTGACTGTAGTTTTATATATGCCTTAAACTGTAGTTTAATCCAGCAGGCAGCTAATCACCAGACAACTCTTTTCTCACTCCCAGGTGGGATGGAGGAGAGCATCAGGGGGAAAGGTGGAAGGGAGGAGGAGAAAAAAAACAAAATAGAATTTGTGGGTTGAGATAAAAACCTCTTTACTAAGAGGCAGGGTCAAGCACTGGGCTTAGGTGAACCTCGTGAGGTTCAACATATCCAGATGCACCTGGCTCATGGCAACCCCTGTTATCAGTACAAGCCTGGAGAAGAGGAAGCTCCAGGGAGACCTTAGTGACCTTTCAAGATATGAAGAGGAACTCTAAGAAAGAAGGGGATGGACTTTTTAGCAGGATCTGTTGAGAAATGGTTTCAAACTAAAACAGAGGAGACTTAGGTTGGATATAAGGAAAAAAAAATTACAATAAGTGTGGTAAGGCACTGGAACAGGTTGCCCAGATAGGTGGTAGATGCCTCGTCCTGGGGGACATTCGAGGTCAGGCTGGATGGGGCTCTGAGCAGTTTGATCAAGCTGTAGGTATTCCTGATCAACCCAGGAGAGTTGGACTAGATGACTTTCAAAGGTCCCTTCTGACTAAAACCATTCTATGAATCTCTGTAACGTGAAGCTGGGCATAATATTCAGTGGGCATTCCTAACCAGAGCAATAGTTTAAAAAAAAAAAAAAAAAAAAAAAACACTGCAGCACTGAGCCTGCTGCAGTTCAAGAAACATTTGGATTGAATTTTGGATAGTCCTGTGCAGAGCCAAAGGTTGGTCTTGATGATCCTTATGATTCTCTTTTAGCTCAGGATATTCTGCAATTTTATTCGTCACCACATTGTAATTGATTTTTATGGAGATGAAATGAGATAACAATGGTATATTTACAGGTTAGAAGTGCAGAACTCTTGGTTGAGTGAAGGCATTTTTGTTTATTTTTGAAGAAATTCTCAGTGTTCTTGTGTCAGCATTTGTATGATAGTCTCTGTCAGATATGAAGTTGAGAACATTCACCCCAACCTCATTATCAATCACAAAGTGATTATTTTCTTCATATCTTGTCTTCAGTAAAGAGCCAATTGCATCCTGTCTGTGTTAATACTATTTATGTGATTGCATGTAGTATGACTAAAAAACCCCACTTTTATATTTACGTGGAATATACAAGGAAAGGCCTCATTCCATGAGGAAAGGCCTCATTCCATGATTTAGATACAGCTCAGGCTTTTGGAGTAGAGTGTTCTGCTTAGGAATTAGCATCCTGCTGGAGTTGTCACTGGTTGTTCACCCCAGAGGCAGGCAATAATTGAGTGTGACTACACTGTAGAAATACTAATGTTTTTCTCAAACTGATGTCTTACCCACCTCCTGCTTTGAAAAAGCTGAAATTTCTTCCTGAATGGAGAAGAGAAAGATGTAATTTAAAGCCATTAGCAAAGATAACTTGAATTATAAAAGACAATGAAGATTCTCACTACTAAAATGCTGTCCATTCATGTGATTTAGAGTGATTATTGAATAAGTGGATCTTCAGTCCAGAGTTCGTGAACACCTAATGGAGTATTGACTAGAATCATGAAAGGCAGGAATATTAAGAGCAGGCTCCTTCAGGCTAGAAGTTCTTGTGGCATAGATAATTATCCTTTCAACTGCCTCTCTCTAGGGCTTGTAAATAGTGTTTGTCCATCCTGCTGTATGTGGAAGATTGAAACAAGTTCACCAGAGGTTCTGTATGCTCTGATCTACACTGGCAGAGTGAGGAAAGAAGAGCACCTGAACCTCAAGGTTCATAGAGGGTAATAGCAAAATGTCTCAGGTTTGTCTTGTATTCAAAATCACTGACTTAGTCATCCAGTTGCTGAAGTTTTCTCTTCCTATTGTGCTAATAAAATACTAGCCAGTCTTCTGGCTCTTTTAAAACCTAGATTCTTAAGGGTACTAAAGCTTAACAGAGTATGTGTACTCTGATCTTTATAGCTGAAGCAACAACTGTTCTTACTTTAACAGTTGGAGTACTTCATAATTCTGGATGACAAGCTCATTCACTTTCTAGGGCTTCCAAAATACTTACACATAGCTGCAGACATCTTCCTGTAGCTGTGAAAGTATTGCAAGTGCAAACACAAACACTGTTAATGTGATACTGCTCACGCCAACATACTTCTAAGAACTGCATGCTATAATTTCTTAAATTGCACTGTTTGCTGTCTTTACTTGAAAAATCCAAATTCTGATGAACATCTATCCATGTAATCTCTTTGCTACCATCACAGAAATATTTTGTGCTTGTTTTCCATATGCCAACGTGGAGCTCCAGAAACTCAGTTTTCATACCAGCACTGCATGTCCATCTATGTGATGGGTTTTAGTCCTGAAGTATTTGCTTCCTGATCATTAGATAGATCACGGTAACCATTCCCCAAATGGAAGTTATGCTTTAAAGAGAAGAAAAGAGGAATTGCTTGTTTGAGCCCAGTGCAATTTGCTGGGTTTGCTACCCTCAAAAAACAAACAAACAACAACAACAACAAAAACCAAAAAAACCAACACGTTAGTTTTAGACTTTCTGCTCTGGATATCTTCTTACAGTCCGTGAAAAGCACATCAATAAAGATATTTTTGGGGGTATTTTCCATTTGAGCTGAGTTAAGATGTGTAACATCTATTCTATCTGTGGATTTTACTTCTGCTCTCTTAATCAAGTTCATTGAATCCTACAGTCCATCACATTCTATGTGCTTGTTATCTTTGGCTTCTGGAAACTGTACTTCGTTAAGTCTGAAAAGTTATTTGTTGCTTGTAAGTAACATGCTTAGCTTACTTACTTGGAGTAAGTAGGTTTCCCTTCAGATAGACAATTTCTTTCTTTTTTTTTTTTTTGGAAAAATTATCATATTTCTAGCACATTTCTAAGTCAGGAATGCTTAAAATATCTTGTCATTAAAACTTGGAATCAACAACATAATACAAAAATAGAGAGGAAGAAGAAAAATAAATGAAGCTTACTGCATCCAGATGAAGCATTGTTTTCCAAACATTCTTTGCTGCTTGGGGATCACGTATTCTCCATACTATTCTTTGACAGACTGTTCTGTTTAATTACAGCAAAATCTAGTGGTGAGTACATCCTTTTGGCAAAGGTGGGCCTGAAAGGAGCAGGAAATATGTTCTTAGGAGAGTGTTCAGCTGAAAAAGGTTAGTGGTTTAGAAGAAGGGAATAGAACTAAAAAGCAAGTGGTAACAAAAGCATCTAGATCATTTATGGTGGTAGGTACTACATCAGTTGTCAGCTTCCCTCTAGCAAACAGTTCCCATTCTCACTGCCAGCCTCTGATTTCTTGTCACGGGATGTGTGTTTACATCTACAACCTATGTAAGTGACTAGTGAATTAGATAACAGATCTGACCAAAAATGGGACTTGCTAACTAAAATCCTAAAGGGTTATTTTTTCAGATGACTCTTTCCATTTGTGCTGTCAGAATGGCAGATAGTGAATGACTGACTAATGGATTTCTAGAGAAGTTTTGAAGTTTACCAGATAACTGCCTCAAAACTATTCATGATTTTCTAAGATGAGAGCTGTGTATATCCCATTGTTTTGTGGTAGGTCTATCTTAAACATGCTGGAATCTTCAGACATTCTGCTGCAACAGAAATGATAATAGAGTTCTTGGCTCTTTATTGTTTTATTGTTTGATAACTGTATATTAATTATAACTCAATAAAAAAATTTGGAAGGAATAATTAACTTATTTTTCATTCCATAAGACAAACTAGCAATCATCAGCATGAGTCTAATGTGTGAGGGAAGATTATCCAATAACTGCCTACTGTGAGATTCTTGTGCCTGCATCTAAAGCATCTGGTGCTGGCATCTGAGACAGTGCTGCAGTAGGTGGGCCTTGGGTCTGATCCAGTCTGTGTATCTGTATCCATAATTTACTGGGAAAGGTCAGACACTGAATGATGATAAAGGCTTCATATTCCCAAGTGTTCCTGTGTGCCTTATTCTTGTTGGAAATGGTGTGTGTATATATATACAAGTATGTGTGGTAAGTAAACTGAATTACCAGTTGTCTTGGGCTGAGAACAGTTGTTATCTTGTTTGGACAGCTCTTTATTTGACTGCCTTGTAAAGCTTTTCCCTCAATATTTCCATCTTATTCTTCTGGAAGAAGAATACTTACTGTTTTTGGAAAGGTATGGAACTGCTAGATAAAGAACTAAGCTATTCTGTTATTTAATTCAAAATTTAGATTTCATCAGTGCCCAACACTAGTGCATTGTTCCATTAAGAAATGCAAAGAGTTCATCTTTTATGTGTAAGTGGGCGATATGGGAAAAACTACAGTGAGTGAGAGAACCCAATCTGAAAGGGAGGTGAAATATCAGCTCATGTTGCTAAGCCTCAATGAAACCTGAAGAAAGTGGAGCTTTTGTTTTAAAAAATAAATAAATACATTTGCTCTATAGTCTCAGTTTACAAACATTGACTTCAGTATTTTTGGAGCTGCTTTTCATACTGATTTTTTTTGCTGTTGCTTGTTTGATAGTAATTTGAATTGACTCTGGTTGTTTGCTCAAACTAACTGGCAGGAGTATGCCTCTGGAAATTGAGAGGAAAGAGTACAAAGAAGTGGAGAAAATTATTCCCTTTCCAGTTTCTCAACCTAAAATTGGGTGGCACGGCTCCATGAAAACTGAAGGGCAGTTGTGGGGACAGAGACGGTAGCTGATGATTCCAAGGGATGGCTTTGCTGTTAGGTCAGTGGGATTTTTTGGCACTGTACTCAACTCGAATGAGGTGTATGAAAAATAAATGGTGGGCTAAAAAATAGGCAGAACAATCTGGAAAGTACAGGAGAACTGCAAAATGAAGTATGATAGGAAAAGCAGGTAATACAATAATAAAACTGTCAGATATAGGAAATATGTTGTGGGGGAGGAAGCAACAGGTCATGTGTATGTATGAGTTTGGATAAAATGTTTTATTCATTATTCCGCTCTCTTCTACTGGAACTGCCTGCCAAATCCTACTATTGATACTCCAAGATTATTTGCCCAGTAGATATTTTCTTTTAAACAAATATATATTCTTATGTTGTGTGAAAAGTGCATTCAGCTTCAGGTCTCACTGATTTTTGGTGAAACATAAAAATTACTAAACTACTGCCAAAAAATGTGTTGCATTTGGAAAGGAATTTTTTTCCCCTTTCCTGTGCTTCCAATGTCTTTAGACCCCAAAGCCATGGAAAATTTTGCAGGGATGTTTTGTGTAGTTACATTTCTGGTCTGCTTTAAAAGAGAGCTGCTTGGTTGAGTGTTCAAGTAAACAGATTCTAATCAAAGACAAAACTCCCCATCAAGCTGTGGCTTTGCCAGAACCTACTTTTGTTCTAGTTTTCTTACCTGTCCTAGCTCTGTTACTCTTTAAACAAGTATTATGTTAGATAACAGGGAATTTGCTTGTGTGTTTGTTATGGAGACTACCCTATCGGCAGTTGTTTACCATAGCAAATCATATATTATCCCAATATCTATGAAAACAGAGATCTGAGAAGATTGCATACGCTGTTCATCAGAATGATTCCTTACAGGCAGTAGAAATATCTGTGACAAATCAAATTAACATTCAAAATTTCATTTATAATTATTGAGGTTATGATTTTTTCCTTCTCTGTGTGCATCCTCTTAAGGTACTAAGTGTAAATTTTCTAAACATGTTGCACGAGCTAGAGAAGTAGGAAATAACTCCTAGAAGAACTGCTGCCAGATCTTTGAAGCATGTACTGAGTTATTGAATCTGAAACACAATGTGCAAGAGTTGCTCTGCCAAGTTTTGAAAGTTACAGTATGTGGAGTGATGAGACTCCTTTTGTTTTACAAAAAATAACTAGATGGCAAAGAGAGAGATATGGAATGTTGTTTATTACTTAATGACACATACTACTTTTCAGTTGTTTATATTTTTAACTGTTGTTTTTTCTTTTCATATTAAATGTTACAGTGAGAAGCTGCAACTTGAGTAAATAGACTTCTAATTGCACTTTTTGCTGTTTGATCTGTAGAAGACTGAGAATCTCAAGTGTAAACAAGATCGTTATAAGCTCTTTTGCAGTCTGGGGTTCGCAGTTGGGATCATATCTTCAGAGGTGCTGTAGTCATTACAAGTAGTTCTTGTGCTGATCAAGATTACTTTTCAAGATCTGCAAAGTCCATTTCCCAGGCTTGTTTGTGTGGAGGAATTCAACCATTTATACTTGTTTTGCAGTGAGTGTTTTCATAAATGGGTGAAGGAAGCAGTGCCTCACTTACTCACTTAAATTGAGTGGTGGATGATCAGACATTTATATCTGGCTCCTGTTGGTCAGCTACTGACAAGTTTGAGCTCAGTCTGACAAAATCTCATTCAGTCATTTTCTTTTTGTTCCTTTTCTTGGTTGGAGATTTTAGGCTTTATAAAACCACCGTGTCTTTCATTTATACTTTAGAAACTGTATGGGAGGAGAAAAGCAAAGTGACTTGGCTGTTAAAGTATTTGTGGTTTGTGTTTGGTTTGAATTTATTTACGCTGAACAGCTGGCTCTTTGTATTCAGGAGGTCCTTTCCAGCAAATTAGGTGTGTCTGCCTCATGTTGGTACTTAGCTGATCTTTCCAAACTGTTTCTGAAACTATTTGAAAACCAAGTAAGTGTCATTAGATTTTTACCTAATAAAATACTGTTTCCTGCACATTGATTCCTAATGTAATCCATTAAGCCATTTAATTCCTTCTTGGAAAGGCAGATATATTAAGGGAAGCTTATGATTTGATACACCTAGAACTTGAGTTTGCTAAAGTTGAGGCTGGTAACCATCTTGCCTTTCAAGAAGTAGTTCTGACTGTTCTGTCCTAAATTTGAGAATGAAGGATTCATATCAAACGTTGGTACAGTATTTGCTTGTGGTTGTGCTGGAACTCAACAAGGTGAAATCTCTAATTTGGTGGAGTGTTTTTTTAATTGGACTGAGTAATATAATTTGTAGGAAAAAAGAGAAATACTTGCACATACAACCATATCTAAATCACCTGGGTCTTTATGATTGAAAACTAGCTGTCTTTTTCCATGTAGACTTTTATGGCCTGCTTTTGTGTATACACATCTGGTTTTTAAGAATTGTAGATATGCATCTTGCAAGATATTTTGATGAGTCTGAAAGATAAACTTTAAGAGATTTTTACATCATTTCTTTTATTGTGTTGGTTTAACTTGCTTTTTTCTGTTCCCTTATCAAACTGTTTGTTGCACACACTACAGAATATTTATTTTTCTTTGTACATTGTGCAATATAAGCAACTGGTGAACTGGGGAATTAACTTTTCTAAACTGTTAAACGGTTAAGGCAGTTTCCATGTGATTATTTTTAAGGAAAATACAGGCTTTTCTATTTTCATGATTGTGTTTTCTAATGTCACAAAATCTGAAATCTGATTTCTCGTTGTTAGAACTCTCCTGTGTTGATCTGAAACTCAGTACAAGTGTGTTTTTTGCATTCACTTTAATGCCCATTTTGTCTTGCAAAGGTATTGTAAATTGGTGAGAGCATGAGTGGGAATGAGAGCCTAGCAAAGGCGTTACAGCAAATGCTTTTTAAATGTGAGGTAATATAATTAAAGCAACGCCATCTAGAATAGGAGTAGGAGCTGAAGCCTCTTCTGCATTGTGGGAGCACCTGATTGCGGACTGAGTATTCCTTTGTGGAGCTTCATTTTTCTTTTCTCTTGTATGATTCTGCAGCCTATCGATTCAATCTGTTCATCCAGTAGACTCTATAGAGAGCTTTAAGAAGACAGGGTTTGTATATGAAGAGATTGTATGTGCACATATATCCTAAAACTACATTTTCTAGGAAGCTTTGCTGTTTTCTATGTGGTGTGCTTTCACTTCTGCAACAGTAGCTTAGCAAATGGGATGCCAGAGGCTGGTGTTGCTAAAAAGCATTTCTGCTCTACATGAGTAGATACAGATACGCTGTAGCTGGGTGTGTGTTGTAGGAAGGTGAGGTTTTGTTTTTTTGTTTGTTTTTATCTTTGACGCATTCTGGAATTTTGGCTGCATGTACTCTTTCCATTTCTTACTGTCTGCTGGTGTACACTTAGCAACTGAACCTTGGCAGCCAAGTATACAAGACAACAGGTGACAGAAGACCAGGAAATGATGCTATTGACTCTGCTACCTCTTGGACATATGACCTCTGTTGAATATTATGGAGTAAGCTTTATGAAACATGCAGATATTGACCATAAATTGCTTATCAGCTTTGGTTGATTTTTTTTTTATACATATTTATCTTCAGACCGCAAGGGATTTGTTTCTGTATCTGTGTATTTTTGCTGGTATTTGATGTGTTTTGGTATAAATATAAACTTGATTCAAGTGCTTAAATGTTAAAACAGCTTCCCATGTGTTTTGGTTTACTGCCAGGGAAAGGTGAACGTTCAGTATAAATGCTGTATTTAAACACTAGTCAAATATTTATTATTGTTGAATGAATGACCTGACAAGGATGTGGTCGAGCTAAAATGTACAGGCTATATTTCTGAAAGTGGAAAGCTTTATTAATATTTGAAGAATGGCTTTAATTAGTCTTGACTGTTGGTAGGTGTGTTCACTTTATCAATGTACATGCAGTATAGCCTTTTTCACTAACTTATAATTGGCAGTTTCCCATAGGAAATAATCATTATTGGTATTATAAAAGCACTTTGTATCTATCACACTTGGGAAATGAAAGTTTTGCAGAGGTCAAAATAAAGTGTGCCCCCAATTATGCTAATAATTCATACCACAAATGATCCACTGGAAGGTTTAATAGCTTGGTAGTACACTCAGACTTCCTTAGAGTAGGAAAAAATTGTATTGCATTTTGATATTCTACAAAAAGATTAAAAAAAAAAAAAAAAGAAAAGGAAAAAAGCTTCTCTCGTATAATCTACCACCTGATTTGTCATAGTGACTTGAGGATCTTAAGGTTTTGTTTTTAAAATAATAAATCTAAGAAGTGTTCCACTTCTTTTTTCGCTTAAGTAGAAAAAAAAACCTTTCAAAACAATAAAGCATGGCATTTTTCATTTGCAGTTCGATGCTGTAATCTTACACACCTATGTCCTTTGCCGCAGAGAATATGTTGAAGTCATTTAAAATAGTTATGTTTAAAAAAAAAAATAACCCTATTAAAAGCCATTAAAAAAAAATTAAAACAAGCTGAATTTTTGGTTTGCTTTGTCTGTCAAATGAATTTCCTCTGAGGTAATTCACTTTTGCGGTTCACTTTAAAGATCTAGTAGCTAGACTGTCCAGAACTTCTCAAAACATCAGAAACAAATCTTCGGCATATAGCTAGAAAATATTTGATCTTCCATCTTCTCACTGTTGTTGCATGTTCACCAGTCAGGTCATCTTTGTATCAGATTGTCTGTTTTACATGAAATTGACTTTTCTTTAGGAATTGTTAGACTAAAACATTAGTGAAAGGCTAAATGGGATAATGTACTCCTGAGACTGATTATACTAATACACCTGCAGTCAGTGTGCATCTACTGAGTTCTTAAACAATATTAAAAAGGGCCGTCTGAAAGCTAACATTTGCAAATGTCTCCAAATTGAATTATAAATGTCTCTGGTAAACAAAATGTTTACTGTGTGTTGTCAGAGCCACTTAAAATGTCTGGCTCTATCAGGTATGTATGTTTTGCAGCACACTTGAAAAAAAAACAGCGAAAGAAATGAAACACATAGCTTAAGTTTACTTGTGGTTTTTTTGAAAGTGTAGAACTGTATTTTAATTATACATTTCCTAGTTGCAAATGTTTTTTTTATCAAATGATGTCTTTTCTAAAAGCTTTACTTGAAGAGAGGGGCAATTGGTTTGTTTCTCTTCTTAGATGAACTGTAAATAAGGAATGTTGACACGTATGATGTTCACATAGAGAGCTGATCAAAATTTGCATACGCTGTGATTTTGAGCTGCATTAGAAAAGTTACTGATTTCTGCTTTATTAAAGGTACTGTTTTGTTTCCAGCAGACATTAGAGTTATAGCAATGCTGCCTTCATAAAATGTATGCTACAAGAACATTCTTCTGCAATAATTCTGTGAAAAGCAAGACTTTTCTTATGCAAACATTTTTATATTAACTATATTCTGGTGCAATTGACTACACTTGTACTTATGGAACAGAATGGGTGTGAGCTGCTGGTAGGCTGGAACTTGAATTTTGCTCATGTCCTCCTGCAAATATTCTTCTGTTCTGACATCTATTCTTTCATTCTTAGTTGTCAGGTGTTACGCTTGGTATTAAGAGCACAGACCTTTAGCCTCTGCTAGTTCTCTTCAAATGCAAGTTACTTTTCTTCAGTGCATAAATGTCTCTATTACTGTACTGTTCCTGTTCATACATAGATGATTATTTTAATGAAAACACACATAATCTTGTGTCTAGAAGATAAGGGCAGATTTGTTACATTTATGTGGTACAGTGTACACATGTAATTCAGTGCAGGTTTCTGATTTCTGTACATTACACGCAAACTCTGTTGTACTGTATAAAACCTATGTTTTAAGAGTCAGGTGAAGAATGGAAGTTAAAGAGCGAGTCCAAAAGTAAGCTTAGCATCTGTGGTGAAATACAGATCTATATTTACAAACAGTGAGATGCAGAACTCCTTATTTAAGTATTGTTTCATTGAACTTTTTAAGTACCGTGGTTTCTACTTCATGGCAATGTGAACAATTAAAACCGTTGAATTATTTTGACTGTCCTAATTATTTTTTTTCCTGTGAAGCTTTCTAATACTGGTCTCATTCTGCTTACTCTACTAGTGAGTCAAGTATGTCTCTTGATTATATGTGTGCTTTTAGACCAATGGGGACAAACTGAACCAGTTTTTCCTTCCTTCCAGGTGCAATTATGGGTCTCAATATAATAAAAATAAAATGATTGAATATCTACAGAGGTTCATATGACATATTTTCCATTTATTTTAAGTTTTGAAGCTAGAATATCTTAATTGATAATCCCGTAAGGTTTATTTTTTCATGAGCTCTCTTTTATCTCAGAGGTTCTGTATTTTCAGGGTATTGCTAGTTCTTCAAAACGTGGCTATCAGACTATTGTAATTATAGGCTGAATTCAGCTTGCAGTTAAGAAGAAAAAATCCAATGTTGTTAGTGGAGGAAAATCAGATTTAAGGAATGGAGCCTGAGAAGTCCTTAATTGTTCTAATCCCTGCACAAATTTCCAGTCAGGACACTTCACAGTCGCTGTACCATCTTGTGTCAGTTGAATCTTCCTTGATGTGAAATATAAGGAAGATCTGTTATTCAGGAGTCTGCAATATAGCCTGCTGAAATCAGTGAGATCAGCTTTTCCATTCGTGTGAATGTGCTGTAAGAGAAATCAAGGAGATTCATAATTATTTTTTAAAGTCTCTCTGTTTCTCAAGTTAACTAAAGTTTCTTTCATTTGGTTGGCAAAACTGTTGGCATGATGAGGGTTCCTTACAAAGTCTTGCAGCTCTCATCAAAAGCTTTGTAGCCGATGGAGTTTTTGATAGCATGAGTGTTTCCGTTGTTCTTTTGCAACTTTTATTTTAGTGCATATCATACGTGTCCCTGTTCTTGTGCTGATGTGATTTTACTCCCATCCTATAGTGTCCTGTAAATCTATCAACGGCAGTGTTGACTTGCAATGCAGGAGTAGATGACTTTTTTTCAGTAGTTGATTTTGGACACCTCACATCACTTAGCTGTTTTTCTGCCACGTAAGAATTCTTCAAAGAAAAGTGCCTCTCCATCTGTCAGCAGAGCAGTTAGCATAGTAAAACCAGGATGTCTGCCGGTATCATGATATGCTTCTGCATTTCTGGTATTTTTATGTGGCAGGAGCTATTCTGTTTGAGGAATTATTGCTCTCGGTTCTCCTCTTAGAATTTCAGTTCCATTAAGGTTAAAACAAACAAAAAAACTAGAAAAAACAAGTATCCAAAGAATGTTCTGGTGTGATGTGTCCCTTAGTACCTTTTTTTTTTTTTTCAGATGTAGAGCTAATGTATTTAAGTATACTATCCTAATCCTTCAGTACTTCCTCAAGCATTGATTTTTATTTTCTTTGCTTCAGTAAAACAAATGGTCCCAGGCTCTGAGTAAAGGGAACACTTCCCATGCATCTCATGTTCCTAAACACAAACTTTATGAAATTGTTAACTTTACAGAAAACGCCAAAAATCAATGTGGAGATCGAGGGTTTTCTTGTTTTGTTTGTTTTTTCAGTGTTTGTGTGGAAGGGCGAAGAAGTTGCTTCTATGCTGTTTGTCTGAGTTCTAATGCAAAAGCTGAGCAAATTAGAGGTTTGTGTTTTGCTGGACTGAGCAAACAATGCGGCCACTTCTGCTACCTTTGTTTTGCTATTCTTAAAACTGCATTCAGAGTAAAGTAGTGAGTACCATATTGATTTGCTGCTGAAGCAACAGATGAAAATGTCAGTCTCCTTAGTACAAATGGGAACGGTGCTTTTGTTTAGGATGTCAGGATTTCAACAGCTGTGCTGTCTTAAGTGTGCTGGCTGCAGAAATTAAATGTAATTAAAAACTAATTCTAGGTTACCATTAGGCTAGTGCTAATGGAAAGAGTCCCTGACCTCTTCATGGATAATGTGCTTTTCATCACAATTAGATTTTTCTCTTGTTTTTACTGCCCATATGCAATACAGTATTCCTACGTAAAAGATTGTTCAGCCCTTTCTCAGTGGCGTGCTTTCCCATTGTGTATCTCAAGTATAAGAGTTTGCAGACTGCAGCAGAAGGTTAAAAACAGCTCTCAGGAATTTGTTGAATTAACGCTTCGTTGTAGGATTGCTGAGTAGCATATTAGAGCAGTGCACACGTAAAATTTGATGGGTTGGATGTGTTAGGTCACTCTTCACAGCTAAATGGTGTAAAGAGAAAATGATGATGTTGTACAACTCTTCTTTTTTTATTTTTATATGTTGATATTAATGTAGCAAACTTACAGCTGAGGCCTTTAAATCTCTGGTTGAGTAGTTTGAAATCTGGTTTGTCTTGCAGGTAAAAATGTACAAATGCCAGGTGGAGAACATCAGTAGATTTATATTTTTCGAGTTCCTCTCTTTTTTTCCACAGCAGCAGTGTGGAGTAGGATATATTGTTGACAGTGCCTTTTCTAAAACTTTTTTTTTTTTTTCACAGAGAATTCTCAGATGTTGTAGGTCTAAAGAGTATTTAGCAATCAAAAAGAAAAAACTGAGACGTTATTCCAAACAATCATTGACTAATATGCAAGAAGAGTGTACTTCTAGCGTTACTAGCAGAAGTAACTGTAGTTAGTCAATTGTTAGCCTGGACGGAGTTTGGGTAAGTGGTTGTATTTGTCTCCATAATATTTCAGTACTTTCAGAATATGTTTTAAAAGCTTAATTTGGCATTGCTTAAAGTATTCCCTCATCATGCAGAAGACAAAAGCTGTAAGGTTTGTTGTATGAACAGAGTGTAGAAGGAGTTTGGCAGTATAAAAATCAGGTGGTTTTTCCTGTAAGCTGTTTCCTGTTTGATGTACGGAAAATTCTTCATCAGTGGAAGGTAAGACTGACATAAATGCAGCCAGTTCCCTAAACAATTTCAGTTATTATTGATATAGTGTTTAATTCTGTATTAAGCAGTAAATAGAAACAGTCCTTTTTTGTTTATGCAGAGATTTAGAAATAATTATATTGCCCTTAATTCTTCTAGTTTTTATTAGGAAAGACATTGAAGACAAATAGAACGGTGACAAAGCTAATAATAGGTCTTTTATGCAGTGCTGGGTTTTTTTTTTATTTTTTGCCAAACTGGAGCATTTCTACATCCTTGTGATTTTAGGTTGAGTCGTCTTTTGTAAAAGTGGAAGAAGAGAAATATAGTGATTTAATTCTGATTTGATTTCAGCTGTGTTGATTCAGGTCTTGTTTTGAAAGCTTCATGCACAGAACTTTATTATTACTATTACTATTTTAATGTATTTTTTGAAAAGCGATTAAACTGTGGTCTCCAGTTTCTTTTGGTCATGCAACATTTCTAGAGTTTTACTGCTCAGCTTGCATACTTACTTTTTTGATTACTGTATGCAGATTTATAGTGGTATGTCCTTACCAGCAATTCTAGTTCTAAGGACAGCTGTGAAAGTGTACTTGGAGTTCTTTTAAATAACAAGAGAAATCCTGGAGCCTCAGAAACTAGGAATGGGAGTACACTTGTGTATGGTACTTAAATCTACAGAGTCTGACTTATTTCCTAGTGTGCCTGTTCATCACATTGCTTTGTATATTTCATATGCAAGTATTTGCCTAAGTAATTTTTAGGGACAAGTTCTAAGTACACTAAGGCAGCTATTATCTTCAAAGCCTCTACAATGCTTCTGGCACTATAGGAGCATGTAATTGTATGAATAATTGAATGTCATCTACTTGAACAGTTAGTAAAATAGGAAGGCTACAGTGAACGTATTCTTTGCTCGTTGTCTCTTCTGCTGTATGTGGTGGACAAATGTAAATATTTCTTACCTTCCTTTGGTGTTGTGTTTTGTCACACACAGTACAGCTATTCCACATAAGGCAATTACTATTCGTAGAAATAGTTTTTAGAAATGCCTTCTTATGCCACCAAACCCTCTGAATCAGGAATGCCAAAACTCCTTGGGTGTGCCAGGGAAGTACTGTGCAGAATGATCACTCTTTAGAGTGTGCATGGTCTGTCTTTTCCTTTTCAGTTTTTGTAGTAAATGCAACTTGTGGGAAGAGGATGAGGTTTTGCATTGTCTCTGAAATTCAGCAAGGTGTATGAGGGATGGCTGGTATGCATCAAAGCTGAGACTGGTGAGGAGTGCTGGATCAGATGCAGTGCTGCTGTGCTGTGGGAAGGCACGAAGGAACTGTTCTCACAGGATAGCTTGCCAGCAGGTCTGAGCAGTGACAGGGATGACGGCAGTAATACTCCTGGATTTCTGCTGCTCTTCCTTAATGTGGGAAAGAAGGCAATGGAAGAGCATGTGCTAGGCTGTTTGAGACTTTGTATTCAGTGGTCTTTCTCTTATCTTCCAGCCCAGCAGCTTTCCTGAACTTAGATGGATTTTATCTGTAGTGAAAAGGCACAGGCACCATTACTTCTATCCTCAACCCCTGCAGCTGTTCAGAAATCCTTGCAGTTAGTGGCAGCTAGATCTCTTGTGCAGTGTGATTCTGGATTTCCTTCCTCTTCTAATGAAGGAGGGATTCACCTTTTCAAATATAGAGCAGTAACCTTCTCCCTCCTCCCACTTATTTCAATTATCAGGTGTGCACTATATCAAGGAAACTAATTTTAAATTAACTTGTCACCCTACATCCCATCTGTAGGGGTTTACAATTTTAAACCAATTGCCTTTGAGGTGACTTTATATACTGCTCCATTAATATATATGTATCAATTCTAGGGCACTTACAAACTGTGGAGTAAAATATCCTCCTGAGCAAGATGAGGGAACAGATGCAGTTTGCATTTGATTTGCTTTAGAATCAGAGCTGTGATATGTCAGACTTGATGGTGAGTGTGGGGCTGTGAATGACTTATAGTAATTGTATAAATACCAAGCTATTTTAGGGCAGTGTTAGACCAGATACCAAGTACCAGATGAACTTTATCTTGATTGTGTTATATCATCTGTGGATATTTTATTAAAATATAGGAGGGACTAAAATTGCTCATGCCTGGCTTGTCAATACTGAGATGACCAAAGGTATTGACTTCCACTTGAAAGCATTTTACATTAATTTTATTAAAGAATTATGTAAATAAAGTGATGGGCAATAAGATGGTATTTATGAGACTGGTGAATCCCTAGATTTTGTAGTTGTGTATCATGCTGGTGTTGATGATATGATAGAATAAAATTCCTGTGCGATTCTGTGCTGCTTTTGCTGTTACAGCTCCAGGAAGGGGAGCATCACGCTCAGGTCAGCAACTAGCTTACAGTACAAAGGCTGCAGTCACCTGGGGGTAAGAAGCAGCTCTTTCTGACTGAAAAGAGTCATACTTAGTTTTACACTATAATGCTTATTTTGTTCTTAATTACTTAATTCGTTATCCTGAGGTAAATGGCATTAGTATTGTGATAGAGGAAAATTCCTTTATTTGGGAAAGGAGATTTCTTTTCCTTTCCCTTCTACGCCCCTACAGTTGTGCCACTCCCAATGAAAATCTTTCATCTTTGCTGGCAGGAACGCAACTCATAGCTTCTTTTAAAGCAAAATAGAGCCTCCTTTGCACTTCTAGGTACATCTGCAGAAGAAGGACTAGGACGTGAATAACCTGAGTTCCAAAACCCCCTGATTGATCTGTCCTTTTCTCTCAGACACCCAGCTTGACTAGGCTCCTTCTTGAAGGGGCGTGCTAATCCTGAGGGGTCACTTGGAATCAGCAACTTAGGAGTCAGGAGCAGCAACAAGGGCAAAGAAAAGGTGCATGTGAGAGAGGGCAGAGAAGACATGAAACTGCCTGAACTGTAGTGTAGTGGCAAGGGAAGATGGCATCTGCAAATAACTACATTAGTGTGTGACTAAATAAATAAAAAACCCCTCTCAGAGCAAGTGTAAGATTTTATCATTTCATTAACAAAAACCAGACCTGGTAGATGCTTAATGAATCTGTCATTGATTGTTAAAAATTAACTAGACTGTTGTGCTTCTACTTAGTTTGTGTACAATAGTTTGCTTGTTATATGTGTAGTACAACTTCTGAAATATAAGTAGAAAAACACAGTTGCCTTTTGGAAGTTTCGATGACCAGTTCATAGCAACAGCAAATTAACCCATTGATTAACAGTTCCAACATTCAATCTCGGTGTTTCAGTAGCAAAAAGACTGATCATTGAGCTCCTAAATTGCAAAAGGTGCTAGCTATGTGCTATGATTGCAGAAAGGCTACTCATTTGAACATAATACCAAGGAATTTATTACAGAGGCCTTATATTCAAAGATCTGTGCAAATTCTGTATCTGTGGCTCAGAAAGAGTCAAAATACACTGAAATTGTAGGATATTCTCTCTGAAGAGAATATGCTTCAAAAACAGGATTCATAAACAGACAGACATCCAGCCATGTGATATACCCAGAGGCAATCTTGCAGAATGAAGCTGGGGAGGCTGTTTAGCTCAGTAACACGGGAATATTTTCCACAGCTTTGCCTTAATAGCTTTTGCATAGATCTGTTTTTATTTGAGGGGGTAAAAAGGTGATTAAGTGGTAGTGACAGGGAAAATGAGACCGATTGTGGAAATAAAGCTGAAGACTATTTTAAATATATATTCAAAGATATAAATTCAAATATATTCTCAGTTAACTGCTAACTATTCTCACTATATATCATGCAGCTCTGTGTACACATGCTAATGGAACTATATGAGGGTGGCTGGAAGGATGCTTCCTACATAGCTAGAGTGTATAGTGGTTTTTAGACTTTGTCTAAGGATCCTTACTTATTCTTTCTTTGCTTATGGCTTATGAAAAATAAGATTTCTAACCATACAAATGTGCTTCGGGTTAATGTTCTGTGCACAGTCAAGACTAGTCAGGGAGGTCAGAGAGATGATAGTCTTACATTCTTGATATTATTTTGAAATCGATGTTGTAATGACATTCATTTCTATGTTATGTAGATACAATAAAAAATGTCGGCTTTCCATGTGCCCATAGACAAAACAGAACAGAACACTGAAGCAAACCATCAGCAACTCCCCAGAGTATCTGCTCAGTTCCTTTTTTATTGTTAATGTCAGTCTGCCTCATAGAAATATTTTTTTAACAATGAAACATGCTATACATAGCAAAAAGGATCTTAAAAAAATGCTTTATTTTTTTCTATACCCCCAACACTGGAGTTAGACAAGTAATTCAGTAGGGCAACATACTACAAGTGCATAAAGAAGGGAAAACATTTTAAAAATAAAAAAATTACCTACAAATATACTTCTATATGGATAGTTTTTTAATATCTGTATATATGTCTATAAATATAGTTATATCTGTTTTTAAATTAGAAATATGGAAATATATAAAATATGTTTTATAAATACAGGGTTAACCTGGATATATAGTTGCATGCATGTGTATGTTGAGGTACCCTTTTATAATACAGAAACAAAAGGAAAAGAAACTTGGAGAAAAAGGAAGAATAAAGAAAACAAAGTAGTTGCTCAGTTTTAGTGCAAATCTAGTTTGAGGAGAATGTCCTGGGAAAAAAAATGCAGTGTTTTTGATAGTTTCAAGACGTAGGTCTCTGAGGATACTCAAGTCCTGAGATGTGCTCTCAGCATGGCATGTTCTGAATCCGGTCTCTCTGGAATCTGTAAGATATGCAATGTTCTGGCCTGAATAAGGCCTCTGGAAACAAATTGTGGGTGCTGAAGCTCCACGGATTTGTTTTCATGGGAAGTAAAGCACAGCAAAACTGTGCTTGAGGAAAACTTAAAGATTGATAATACTATGATTCTAAGATTGCAGAAGACCACTATGATAATCTAGTTCCAACCTGTCAATCCATCACCAATATACCCACTAACCCATGTGACTGTGTGACATCTACCCTATTCTTGAAAACCTCCAGAGGCAGCAACTCCACTACTTCCCTGGGCAGCCTATTCCAATGCCTTACCACTCTTTCTGTGGAGTAGTTTTTCCTAAAAACCTGAGCCTTCTCTGGTGTAATTTGAGGCCATTCCCTCTAGTTCTATTGCTAGTTATGTGGGTGAGGAGGCTGACCCCCTTTCCAGTAGTTGTATAGGGTTATAAGGTCTCCTCTCTGTCCTGCTATAGATTTCAACGGTATCATTTATATTTATCAGAAGGCAACTAGAAAATAAATAGTGGATTTTTTCCTTCTTTCCTCAGTTTGTTTACTTTGTGCATTAGAGGGTGCTCCGTGATTTACAGTTCCTCTTCTCTTCAGTAGTCAATAAGGCATGCTCCTGTTTCACTTGTGGTAGAGATCAATTTAAAAGGTTACTTAGTCCCAGGAGAGAGAAGCATGCTTTAGAAAATAGGTAAATGAAATTGTAAAATGAAAGAAATAGTTGGGTAAAACTAGGAGAACACAGTAAGATGAAGTCTCTTGGCTTTGTTTATAACATACATACTTCTTACTTTTTACTTGGCACAAAGAGGTCAGTAACGCTGTGATTTTTTACATGGCTAAGATACATTACACTTCTTTAGTGTCTCAACCGAAACTGCATTGCAGTTAGATGAGAGGGTTCCTTCATAGGGAGACAGGCGTAGACTGTTTTGCTTTGGTCAGGGAACAGTAGTAACTGATTGTTTTAGGGATAGGCCCACAAAACAGGGTTACTATTTCCCCAGTAATAAGTCTTGGGAAGAGATTAACTGCTAATGTGCAATGAAGAAGTGGTATTTAAATAGCTGCTGTTACCACTGTTAGCTTTAAACAAATAGAAATGTGTGTACCCTTACTGCTTCTCTCATTTTTCTGTTTTTATAAGCATGGTTTAAAGCTATGTAAAGAAAAAAAAGCAAGTATGGAAAGGAAGGGCACGTTCTAGTACAGGAAGATGTTTTGATGTCTTAGCTACTACGTGACAATTTACTCCTGTACTCCATGAAGCTGGCTGTAAGGAATAGCTTGTTTTGATTTTTTTTCACTGTTCAAGAGAAATACAGCTCAGACTTTCAAGGATTTTTTTCTTGGTGACCTGCAACATTCTTTGTTTTTGTTTTTTTGTAAAACTAAAGGTTAGGTGGTGTGTGGTTTTAGTTTGTTTCTTCTTTTTCCTCCGCAGAGCTTAAGCTTTAGAAAGGGAGAAGACATGCCAGTGTTGCTAAAGACTGATCTTCTATTTTGGTTTGGGAACTTAGCAAAGGCAAATCATGGAAAAAATGTCTTGGAAGTATGAATAGTAGCTGTTCTGCATTATTGGAGTATTGCTTTGTACTACGTAACTCAAGTACGTGCTCAAGGAATTAAAGTGTCGGCAACTTTATGAAGAGAAAAATCTGTAAACATACTTGTAAACATATATTTTCATTTTTCAGTCTCCATACATATGTATGGCAAACCAGATTAAATTTAACAGTATTTGTTTGTTTTCTTTTAAATGTATTTTAACTTCTGTGCAGAATTTCCTTCTTCTGAGTCTTATTTTCTTTTGGATGGAGTTAATACATTTCTTTTGCATTTAAAAGAACTCTGCCTTTCTTGTTAGCATGCTGATAAGTGTTGATCTTCTTGATTCCTTAAGAGTAGTAGCGTACACATTAAACACTTCTGCTGTCAAATTAGGATTTTAAAAGACAGCAGCTTTTAAAGTGTATGATGGGTGTATGCAGCTGTATACTTTCGTTTTTTCTCAACTCTGATTCTTTTGCATCAATTGCAGCACAAATACTTTTTGTGCTAACTGTGATTGAAGACTACCAAAACAAAGTAGAAGCATGGTGCTTATTTCAAACTTGTATGGTAATGGAAGTCTGCTAGACATTTCTGGAGGCATAGTTCTCAAAACTGATTGGGATGAATCCTATAATGACAAGAATCAAAAATGTATGCTTTATAGCTGGAACAATTGTCCAGGCTGTCTTTAAAGAAATTTATGTTTATTGTGGCAGTGTGATATTGCAGTTAGCAAAATTGTCTAATATTAATTAGAGTATTGTTCATGTTTGCTCGGGCATATTTTCACACTTAATTTGCTTGTAAGCTATTGGGAAAGAGTACCAAAAAACCCCTTTCTCAGTAAATCTTTCTTCTTAGTGGAATTACTTCAACTCAAGTTGATGACTGCTTTGTTTTCCTCTCTTATTGGAGCAGGGTTGTCTTTCCTGAGACATATTTTTGGTAATATTTTTAATGGAATAAATATATGCTAACAAATTTCACTAGCAGCAAAAACTGAGAGTATTTTATTCAGAGGTTTTAGAATAGGTCTTTAAATGTGTTTTCTTTGATCATTTCAGAGAGAATTTGGTTTGTGTGTCATGCAACTTTATTTGTGGGACCTGTTTCATTAATGGCAGTGTGAACAACTGCTGTCATGAATTTGCTTTAATGAAACAGAATTGTAATAACTTCAATGTGTGGAAAACTATCATGTCTCATTTTTGTAGCTTCCACGAGCTTTGAGAAGGAACCTGTTCTTATGAAAGTAGAGAAGTTTAATGTTAGTCAATGAAGAGCATTTAGGAGCAGGTGTAATATGTAGCGGTTGTTGTCTGTTTAGTCTGAACTAAGAGAGAGAATAGCTTTTCAAAGACCAATATTTGAGGATCTTCATCAAAAGACTACTGCAGGGTATGTTTTGAAGATGGCTTTTGTTTTCTGATTTACTCTCCATAGGTATGGTTTGGTTCCTATCTTTCTTTGCCCTTTACCATAGACTTGACTTTTCTGGCTATTTGTTTGGAATGCTCTCAGTGATGCTCCTCTGAGCTGTGTGACGTGAGCATCTGAAGCCAGTATACCTTCCTCTGCCTTTATTCCTAGGCATGCAGTGGTGTGGGGTTTTTGTTTGTTTGGTGTTTTTTTTTTGGGGGGGGAGGGGTTGGTGTTTGTTTTTAATATTATAAAAGGCAGTATGTGATAATATTGTTTTTTTTTCCACCTTTTTTTCTCTTCCTGCAGTGAAAGGATTTTCTTTGTGTTTTATTTTATTTATTTTTAACCTAAGGGATGATTTGTTACTATTTGAATTCAGCTTCACATTTTAAAAGATAAGCCTACTTTATCAAATTGGAAATGTAATGGTTAATATAATGGTTGCACATTTTGTATCTCTAGGAGATAATGTTTGTAAGTGAAACTTTAAATGCAGTCAGCTCTCTTCATAGTGGCAATAATCCACTGAATAACTGGTACAATCTTTGTTGAGAAGCTCATGCAATTTCTGACTATAGACTTTTTCATGGAGGCATAGCAAGTCTTTTCTGCAGCTCAGGTCATTCAACCATTCCGTTTCAGTGATTAGCTCAGCCACTGAGAAACTGATTGAGAAATGGAAAGGAGTATCTTGTTCTTCTATGAATAAAAGTGAGAAGACATCAATATCTGAAGTTTCAGAGGACATAGTAAACAAAACCAACTTGTTCTGTTCCTTTACTTTGAACAGTACTTTTTATTCTGTAAAGTCAATTAAGTCCAAAATACAAGTTAAAATCTCTCTTGCAAATTGAGAGTCTGCTTGCTGATTTAAGATTGATTTAAATCAGCAGTTTCTGCTACCTTTTCAAAAATAAAGAGGGGGAAAAAAAACCCACAAAAACTCTTTCTTCTAATGTGAATTTAGTTGTTTGTTTTATAGAAAAGGTGCTTTTTTGTGTAGCAGACAACTACCACGCTTCTGAAGGTTGGCCTTTGCCTTTGGATTCTGCTTACTCCCCTATATATACTGAATGTATTCCTCACCTGCCTATGAGGAAGAAGCTCTGTGCAAGCTGTGGGCAAATTTGCTTTTGGTTAATCAAGCTGTTTGGTGTCAGTACAGCAATTGTGCCACAGAACCAGAAGTAGGTGTTTTTGAAATACTTTCCTCGAAAGTCTGAATTCCATGGAAAAGAAGGTTACTCCAACTGTTTGGGGCATGTGTAACAGCAGGGAGATCCGAAGTAGGGTGACCGGCTAGGTGGTAGACTGAGAATGCTGCACTGTTCTCTTATTTCCTTCTAATAGAGTTTCAAGTCTGTGGATGTTCACAGCAGGCTGCTGTCATTCTGAACAAGGTCACTTCTTGCACTTCAACTACTTAACAGAAATTTTAGGATGAAATCCTATAACTTGCTGTTATGCATAATTGCAGTTGTTTTTAGGAAGACACTTAGATAATTAAGATCATATTATTTAATCTTTATTTTTTTCTCCTTAAAGATAAAAATGTTAGGCCAGATCTTCTTATGGCAGTAATTTCAGTAAATAAATTAATAAAATTTTCATCAGGCATGCATCTGTTCCTTCCTTATTTCACACCTGTCAGGGAAGATATTTTTTCTAACTCTATGCTTTCATATAATTACTTTTTTTCCCGGTATTCATTGAATAATAACAGCTGCCAGTGTTCTGGTCAGTTATAATCATGAAGGTTTCCACACGAGCTAATTTCTGTAGTTAACTTAGGTGGTGATTTTGAAATAATTGTAAGGCCTTACTCTGTTGGCTTTTCTTGTTTTCATTGGACTTGTTTTATTGGGCAAGGAATTCTTCTCATCTCGGCTACCTTTGGTAAAATTGAGGAATAACTCACGATGCCAATGGTGTACAGTTGTAAGTGCATAAAAGCCGTGTTCATGCACTCTATGAGCCTTTGTATCTCTCCATCCACATTTTCAAATAATGAGCCTTTGGAGAAAAGCCAGACTGATACTGAGCATTCTGAAGTACCCATTGCTACCCTGGTTATATTCTGTAGCTTGTTGGCCTTCTGGTGAAAGATAACATTGCTATTGACCTCGTTGTTCATTACTTATATGAAAATTAAGTGCAGTTTTTAATCAAAAAAACTAGTAAATGCACATTAAAAATGAAAAGAAAAAAAAACCTCTGCAACACTATTGTAGAGAAAGGTGGGAAGTGACTTTCTAGCATTCAGTAAACTTAGGATGCAGGGGATGTTTCCAGATGCTTTTACTTTCAGTTAAGGAAGTGCAGTGTAAACTGATGTCCGCAATTAAAAAACAAACAACAAAAAACAAAAATAAAAACGCAACAGTGGTACAGAAACTGGAGCAGTCAGAGTGAAAATAAAGAGAAGATGGTTGCAAGAGAATGTATATTATATAGTTTAGACAAAGAATGAGTTAAGCAGAAAGAAAAAATTGTTACAGCATAGCAAGAAAAAAAACCACAATGGTTTTTACATACACAGAGACATGTAGATGTAGTAGTATTTTATAAGCTGTTTAGCTTTATGGGTAGGATTTCACCTAGCTTTGACTGCCTAAAGCAAGGCGTCTTAGCTATTGGCTTGGCAGTTTCTAAGGTTGCAGAAGAGAATATGACACTTAGGGGAGTGATTCATCTGTCCTGGATTAGACAAATATCCTAAGATAGTGTGTGACTTGTCCTCCGGAGGTGTCTGGCATTTTGCAATCATTAGAGAGTGCTGGACAGATAGCTTGTCTGTGGCACGCAGCTATTGAGTTAGATGAGAGAAAGCCATGCTTCAGCCTTGTGTTCTCTGTAAGCTAACTCTGCAGTTAAGTTGATTTGTAGACCTTCCCTTTTGCAGTTACCACAAGTGCTCTTGTCCGAGGTTTACATATATTCATTTTTTCTTGTTTGTTATTGTTCTAGTTCAAGTAGTTGCTTTTCAAATTTGCACATGAATGTGTGCTAAAAATTACTTGACTTACAATTGCAGTATGTAATCTGTTACTGAATTTTGTTTAACGTTCATTTCATATTATCATGTAAATTAACACTTTGTGATGTGTATAATTTGTATTTGTATAAAAGGAAAATGTTAGGCATTTGTTTTAATTTTAGAATAGCTGAAAAAAGCTGTCTTTTTCTTCCCCAAGAAGAGCAGAGAAAACCTTTACTGAAAGCATTTCCTAATGACAATGTCCATCAGAATTCCATCTGAAACTATTTATTGTCTATGGTCTGCATAAATATTGTAAGAATAAAGGAAAAAAAGATTTCTCTGCTATTTTCACTATAATGGATAAATTTGATCACACTTTTTTGATGAAAAAGATTGCATTTACTTACTGTCGATGAGAAAATGGTTCTAAAAGTTGTAGAACAGCTAGTGACTTCCAGCAGTAGCACAATAGTCACTTTGGCTTTTCAGTAGTTTGTAGTCATGCGTTGCTTATTGACCTTCGCATATGAAATTTTTTGAAGCCTCAAATATGAATACCATTTCTTCTATTATGTAAAGCTCACATAAACGTTAAACAACACACACATCCCTTGCACACTTCTCTGTTGCTGAAAGGAGCTTTCTTTTCACTCCATCGTGCCAGTGTCCAGGCAGCTGTGAGTGTATTGCCATGAGTCCACAGAAGCCCTTCTGCCTCAGGCAGTTGCAGGAACTGGGAGTCTCAGTTCTGCTTCACTCTGTTATTCAGTCTACACAGCCCCTTCATTTCTGTCCTGTCTTCTTCACCCTCCTGTGGCCTTTTCTACTTCATCCTTCCTATTTAGGATTGTGTAGTAGAACTCACAACAGGAATAAGGCTGTATTACTACAGTTCAGATGTATTGTCTCACCTGCTCTCACTTTGCAGCATTATGAAGATCCTGGTCCATATCCTCTATCACCATCATAGGTACTAACATAGCAGCTTTTCCCCAAATCCATCCTTTCTCCAGGACAAACAAGCTGTCCTACAGCTTCTCTCTCCAGGGCCAGTGCTTCTATCCCTGATCATCTCATGCTAGAACATCTCTGCTGAACTTACTCTAGTTTGTTGAAGTTTTTCTTGTATTAGAGGTCTCCAGAACTGTGGTCTAACAAGTGCTAACCAAAATGGGACAATCATCTCCCTTGCTCTCTTAGCTGTGCTCCTGTTAGTACAGCATTTACTGCCATTGATTGATTCTCTTGCTGGGACAGGACACACTGATTCATTGTGCTCTGCTTGCTGCCTGCTGCAAAGACCCCCAGATTTTTTCTGTGGAGCAGCTCCCCAGCTGGCCAGTCCTCCTGTGTTTTCTGCAATTACAGATCTTCCCATGTATGTGATTTGGCATTTGACCTTGGTGAACTGTGGGAGGTTCTTTTCACCTCATCCTTCTGTCAAACTGGTTCTCCAAGTTTGGTGTCATCTGTGAACTTCTCAAGAGTGCTATCTGTGATCGTCTTTATGTCATTGACAAAGGCGTTAAATAGGGCAGATCCCAGGATCCCATGGTACTTGTCAACAGCCTCCAACTAGAATGTAATCCCTTAATCCCACTGCTGTCTACACCTAGCTACCTAGTTGTCTAGCCACCTATGCTTCTCAGGACCTCAATAACATCCCCGCTTGGATTCAGCCTTTCCATCAGCTAATAAACATCGCTTTCTGGTCATCCTAGCATTTACTTTGTACAGGCCTCCTTGTCTCATGGCGTGACTGCAGTCTTGGATTTTCATCACTATGTTATATATGATGGAAATAAATTTAAGTTACAGATTATTTGCTGTTGTTTGTCCCGCCTTCCTATTATGATGAGAGTATGGTACATGCGTATATATTATTTCCTTGCCTACATCCATAGCCTTTGGCATAGACAGGATCTTCCCTCATTCTTCTAATAAGCAGTTCATCTTGCCTTTCATCAAAAACCTTTGTCTCAACATATACCAATTATATTCCTATAAGAACAGAGTGAAACCAGTAACAATGCTTATTGTTGATTCTCACTGATCTCTTAAAGCAATTAAATTAACTAGTCTTTCATTCTTTTGTAACTGAAATGTGAATTGGAAAATAAGTTATGCATGTTGATAGGGTGCAGTATTTAGTTATAGACTCCTAACAGATACAACTATAAATGCACGAGGAAATAAATGAATTGCTGTCAATAACTATCACTCTAGCTGTGTTTTCCTGTTGAAAGCAGGCTGTGCTCATGACAAAAAGCTGAACTGGAAAGAAGTTCACTGTCTCTTGAAAGATGAGCAAAAAGATCTGCGGATCTTTTTTTAAGTTGCCTTTTTTTGTTGTTGTTTTTGTCTAGCATGCTCATTTGGTTTCCTTTTAAACTTGAGAGACAAGCAGAACTTAAATATTTAAGTTACACTTATTAAATAGAACATGGTGAACTCAGGTTTAGCTGTGATGTGGTTGGAGTTGATATTGATTTCCTAATCCATTCTATATCATACTCATCTGTGTAAGTAAGAAAAACAGTACATGAACAGTGTGAGGGATTCATTTTTTACTGGGACCACATTTTGTGAGGGAACAATACAAGATATGTTGAGAGAAATGAGGAAGGAAAGCTGTGTGCCCTGCAGAGGTGTGGTGGAGCCTTCATGTCTGAATTGAATGGTGGAGAGATTTTTCTAATACAGCCCCACCTCCAAGGGGAGCAAAGTCTCATGCAGTAGGGATTGCCTCGATACTCTGATCATCCATTCTGGCATAAGCCGAAAGGAAATACCTAGATGAGTTTCTCAGATAACATGAGGACATTAGCTCATAATAAAGCCTTTGTTTTGTTGAATCTGAGTTGGTTAGTGCTCTAACATTTTAGTGTGAGAATGTAGTCTCAAAAGTTTATTAGAGGTCCTCTGTGAGCAGCTGTTTCTCATGTGTTACTATAAGCCCTTGGTTGGAGAGGGGGAAAGAAGGTAATAGCCACAAAAGAAAAAGCTTGTTAGCACCTATGTCTCACACGCAGAACTGACTTCCCTATTATGTTAGAGCTATTACCCCTTTTTCCTAGAGACTAAGAGTTTCAAGTCGTCATCTTGTATTTATAGTTCTTTACCATCTCAGGTTTTTGGGGCAAGGATTATTGGAGGCCCTTACAGTTATATCCAGTGTTTAATACAGAAACGTTTCTGGTATACTGCAACTGTTAAGCTAAACTTCATTAGAAATATCAAACAGCTTTTCTTGTTAGAGAGCCTGAAGTTTAATTTAAGCAAGGTGCATGATATTTTGTATGTTTGTATGCATTAGCATAACAGGATTCATATACGTAACGTTCGGACTTTATTTATTAGGATTGATGCCTGAGGGCTCTAAGTTATACAGATCTACATTTTGGATGACTCTAATTCTTAAAATGGTGCTTCCTAGCTCTAGAAGTACAGTGCAAGTAGTTATTAAAATCTCAAAACAGTCCCAGGAGATGACAGTATTCCCTGTTGTAAAGATGATAAAACACAAAGGTAAAGTATGTTGTTCAAAGTTCAGTAGCCAAACATTGTCGGATCAGGTGTTCAAACTCATGACTCCTCTTTCTAGGGTGATGTTCAAATCCATTTTGTGTTTTTAGAGCTTTGAAATTTTCTGATGCTTGCTCTGGAAGGCAACTTTTTCATTTAGTTTGGCCCTTGCTGGATATGATACTTAGGGAAAAACAGGGTATTTCACCATCTGTTTTTGTTGTAAGATTCCAAAACTGTATGATAAAAATCTGTACCATTAGTACTGTACAGGCTAACTTGCGGTATGAGTGTGCACATTTCATAAGACAATATTTTCTGCTATTACTTTGCTTGTAGATATCAAGAAAAAGTTTACAGTGCAATGTTTTCCATGGCAAGTATGGAGAATTTTTGGTGGGAATGGGTCTTACTCATAGTGATATAGCTTTGACAGAAGAAAAATGCAGGGAAGAGTCTGGAGTACTTCAGGAGCTGGGTCTGTTCAAGAGCTGTACGTGAAGATGTTATTTTAAGAAAATTTGCTACATAGAGCTACTACAAATGGGTGTAAAAAAAAATAATAATTCTTCTGTTTCAGGTTGAATGATGTCAAATGCTTTGATATCTCTGTTTAGGCACATGGTATCACACAGTGTTTGAGGCTTTTTGGCTTGTGATACTTTTCCAAGTGAAGTGGGAGCACATGTTCCTGGAGGAATTTCAGCACTGGTGTGTGTTTCCTCTGGGAGTGATGGGGATGTCATGTTTTGTCCGGAAGGCAATCTGGAATGAATGCTGTCCTCATTGAGTTTCTTTCTGAATTCTTTGAGTTGAAGACTGTGGAAAAAAATCTGCTTTCTGTCTAAGGGCCTTATGAAAAGGAGGAAGATAATGAGTAACAAAATATTGTGTAGTAAACTCACTGAAAAAGTCTATATCTAGCTTGCTGCTTATCTCAGAAGCATTTCTGCAATCATCATCTCTGAAGCAGTCAGTGATAATTTACATTGTACTTTCAGTATAAAACACATGACACACCTGAGTTTTCTGACACCTTTTCATTTAATGCATCTAAGAAATGTAAATATTATCAGTCTTCAGGATACTATAAAGTGTGATAAGCAAACATGAGTCATTTATGTTCTGATTTCATTTGGAAATAAAATAAATTTCCTTTAGCATTTGACTTGAGTGATTATTTGGAGATTATCAGAGAAATAGTGAAGTCAGTACTTTCTGTTTTAGAGTTACTTATTACATTTTATGCGCATCAGTTTTATAAGAGTATCAACAACTGGGAAACAACTGTGGCAAAAGGCACAAGGAAAGCTTTTGTATGACTGCAGGCACAGTTTGTGTTGCCAAAAAAACACAAGATGCAGTGTCCTCACGCAGAAGCATGTAGAACTACATCTACTCATAGCTTGCTTTCTTTTCAGAAAAAAAAATACAGTGGTAACATCAGTGTGATAAAAACAGCTCTGAAGAAATCATTGAAGAAAATGGAGTCAGGCAAAATTAAGTGTAATGAAATGAATGCTTTTTCAATGGAAAAAAATCCCAATTTTGATTGAAAACTTTAAACTAGCCTTGATAATAATTTTGATCAAAATCGAGAAGATTTAGTGAGATAGAAGCATTTCAAAAAAAGGAAGTGAGTTTTAGTGCTGGCTGCTGGCATTGGTTGATTTATTACCATTTCAAGGTAGTGTTGTCAATATTGCTGTTTTGGAGAGTGGAGAAGTGAAAAGGTACAGGGTGGAAGGATTTCATCAGAGAGTGTGGGTGATGGCAATGGGAAGACATGGAGAAATAATGAGAGAACAAGGACTTCTCTGGAAGGTGTGACAGCTTGCTGTCACACCCCTTGAGCAAGGGTGTAACTCAGATTATTTTCTCTCCTGTGCAAAATGAAGGTAGGGAGAATATGGCAGACGATTGATTTCCCACGTTGATGGAAGTATAAGGTAAATGGGTTGTGTTCACTCTTTTTTTTTTTTTTTGCAATATTGGTCTCTGCCTCTCTCTCTTCTTTCCTCATTGGCTGAATCTCTTACACCAAATCAGTATGAAAAGCGGGCAACAGGAGGAGTTCTGCTGTCTGGATCTTTTGCCCCGAACTCCTCTGCTCACTTGCACGTTCCCATGATCCATTGAATTATCTGCCTTTGTTCTTAGGTTAGAACCTGCTTTCAAGAAACAGTGGAAAGAGCTGTTTTCCTATTATAGAACAGAAGTTAGTGGGGGCGGGCAATGGAGAACCTCTCCTGCTGGCTTCTGGGATTTCTAATGTTCTTAATGGCTTGACACTGAGCCTTGCTCATTCTGGAAGCTGGATGAATTGTCACTGAACCTTGCTCAGTTTGTGCGTTGTGTCCTTCCCTCTCTTTCAAAGGTGAGTGGTCCCTTCTTATATGCTATGAACTGGTTTATGTCTGGGGAATCTTGGCTGTACAGAGTAAGTTCCTGAGCTCCCAGACAATGCTGCTCTTGCAGTAGCTTCAGCTTTGCAGGTTGTGTGTACATCATCTTAACTTCAGAAATTAGGTATATCTCCTCTACTTTTTCTTTCACCTTTCTGGTGTACTTCCATAACCTCATGTTCTTTATTTTACCCATCCTGCTAAGAAACCCTTCTGCTCCATCTTAAAGTATGTCCTTCCCACTTTGCTGTCTACCTCCTTCATTTTTCTAGCCAAGGACCTTACAACCTTCATATCAGCTTTTCTCACTCTACTGTTGTGCATTCCCACAGCCCTGACCTGAGAATGTGGTTCCTGTCTCAAACTTGTGTAGTGCTGGAGGCAGAGGTAAACCAACTGGCTTCACAGGGTATAGCTGCCAACTTCATTTTTGCATGAGGTTGTAGCAAGAGCAGAGCAATTCTAGAGTTTTGCTTATGTGAGGTATCTAGCAAGAGGTGCTGTCTCTGTGACATTTCATATGTGGAATTCAGGAACAGCTCTCATTGATATTACCAGTGTACCACTTAGAAGGGTTTTACGTACCAAACCTTATCAAAACAGAGTTTGATAATTTAAAAAGAAAAAGAAAAAACAAGAAATCTTCCTAAACTTGCCTGAAATTAGTAGCAGTACTTTCAGACTTCTGAATGATCCTAATCAATTTTCTTTTTCTTTCTTTTAAATGAATGGATGTGATTTTCTTGAAATGGGAAAATACTGAAATGTTTTTTAGATTATTGACGTAAGGGCTGCTCCAAAGCTGCTACTGAATCCCAAAGACTCAGTGATTCCTCACACAAGAATACTTACTAGACTGGGACTCAGAAACATTAGAAACATAAGGTAATTCTTGTATGATCCAACAGCTAGAAGTTGAGATGCTCAGATTGTCAAAAGCTCTGCAATGACTATTTCCTCATAAACAATTGGTGAGATTGTGAGAAGAGGTTAAATAAGATTTTCAGAGAACATTTGACATCTAATAATTCTAAGGACAGTCAACTTATTGATTGGTGTTGCAGTCATTCTAACGATTGAGTTGGATAGTCACATTATTCCACAATTCCACAATAGGTATGTATTTTGCAAGCAATTAACAGGCAATGCCTGCAGATGAAGCCATCCTCCTTGCTTTTGTTGTATGGTAAACTTTTAGAAATGGTGTATGTAAAGTTGTGCTTTTTAGTTTAAATTTTAATTGTTTATATTTCAAATTCTGTTGCTGCTTTTCTTTTGAAAGCCAATGGTTTCATCTTTTTTAACTTTGTTGCTAAAATGCATTTTTTATTAAACAAAATGAACAGTTGTGTCGATTAAGTAAAGAACATTTTTTTAATACATCAAAAAAAAATACAATTTATTCCTCACAAACATTAGTAAGCCTTAGTAAGCAGAATGAACGGGTACAGTGCCTTATTTTATTACATATACAAAACATTTCACAGTTTCTAAAATTTCCCCTATAAAAAACAAGGAACAGCTCTTCACTTAAGTCCTATTTTAGCAGTTGTTTTTTCTGTTTAGCACTGTTTTCTTTCATGATTAGAAATCAAGAGGAGAAGTTCCTCGGAAAGCATTGTTTAGAGCTGCTACTGATACCCTGTTCAGCAAAAATGTGCTTTGTGTATGAAAATCAGTAGGAAATTCTCCTGCTTTCCCTGGCACTCCTCAGAATCACTTCTGATTTCAGCCTCTGTTAAATCAATGGCAGAATGCCAATCCACTTCTGTAGAAGTGCAAATTCAAAAGTCCTTGTTTTCCAGCCTGATACTCATTTCATTAAGTTTAATGAAATGTTTCTTTTGGTATGGAGAGTTGGACTGAACTGTCAGTGATACCCTTACTAGTGCCTGTATTTTATTCAGAGAGACTGAATCGTGGTAGCATGAGCTGTTTTTAGCTCTGTGTGAAGTCTGTGAACAAATTAGATGGATTGCTAGTTAATGGGGGGACTTGGTTTTTCTTTTTTTTGTTTTTTTGGTTCGTTTGTTTCTTAGTGAAATACAGTAAATGTAGATCTCTTTATGTGGGAATAAATCCATGTACTATTTACAGACATCCATTTTAAAGAGAAAAATGGGGTCTGAGTATCCAGAAAGACTTAATTAAAAACACATGATATAAAATACACAATATAAAATAAATGCAGCCTATCTTCAGCTTCCCTGTGATCTGAGTAGCTATAAACAAGGGGATCTGGCTGGTCACGCAAGCAGCTTTAGGTCTGTTCTTCTGTTTTCAAAGTATTGCCTGATTTGCTTTTGGATTATGTGTCCGTATATTCTCATGAGAGCTGTTCCCTTACTTGAGCTTGTAAGATTGCAGGTTGGTTTTTTTGTTTGTTTGTTTAAATTTGAAGTGTCCTTAGGGGCCAAAGGTTCATACATCAGTAGCATTGAGATTTTTTTCAATTGTATGATTCAATTGTTTATTGGTATGTGAAAGTACTGGGGTGAAAACATTTCTGTGTTGGAGCTGAGGACCTGGTCTTCACTGTCTCCATCCAGGTTTTCATCAATGTGACCTGGATGAAAAATAGTTTAGTATCATTTCTTCTATGAACGGTGGGTTACTTCCACTGTTTTTAAAAGGTAGAAGCACTGCACACCACTTTTCTTTTTGGCAGCATATATTTCAGTTGCTTTATTTTCCCAGTTATGCTGGATATACCTCCAGTTTCAACTTCCAAATGGTATTTGCAAGGCTGTTTTTTTCTTTAATTTCTTCTAAAGGCCTCTATTGCTTTGTTCACATTGGGAATAATTTGTTTGTGGTCTGTTCTCTATTCAGAAATTGAAACTTCCCTGCCTAGTGAATGAGTAATGCCTTGAATAGACTAGCTGGGATTATTCACAATTTACTGTTTTTTTTTATGCGCGGTTTAAATCCTGTTAAATGTGTAGTGACAGTGTGAATTTGATTTCTAACTCCTTCTCCTCCTCCCCCAAGCTCAGCTGTCAGTCAGGTTTCACGATAGATATTAATTTTTCTGGAGAGTGTTACGCTTTTGTCTTAGGTTTGCTGCCACCTGAACCTGCTCTTCTGAAAATCTGTTGCCAAGCACAAAGGTTACTTGCTGCATTTGTGCTGGCCACCTCTGAAAAGTGGATCTCTGTGAGGTATCTGAATGGATCTGATTCTAGTTACAAGACGTGTACATCAAACATCTTGTCAGACATATCAATATAGGTTTGTGTAGGAAGCTGAATAATGTTTTAGCTAACAGCTAAAATAATGTCATCTGTCCTTAATGCTTTTTTTTTTTTAACAGTATAGAGCCTTTCTTCTACAACTTTGTCATCTTATTACCTCATCTCACATTTGTATTATAACTATCCTAAATCCTGCCAAATTGAATTACTTATTTTTAGCAAATGAAATCATATTTTAATGTTGATGAGTATGGTTTAGTGAAGCAGATGATTGGCAAAAAGAAGTTTTGGACTTCTGTTAGAGAAAGTTGGCATACCATATGATCCATTGCAGAACTGAAAATTGTACTAGATGTAAACAATCACAGAAAAATGCAAATTGATTGTTTGCAACTCTTCCATTCTAGCACAAAAGATTTAATCATCTCAGATGAGATTTTATCCATTGTAGTTTTATAGTAGTGGTTTAAGTAATCAGGATTGAAAGTGAGATTTTAAACCTTTGATGCTGTGAGATATTCCAGTCTTCCAGGAACAACCTTTAATTATTCTAACCACGGTTTGCTTTAGCTTTAAAAATAGCTGTGCCTTTGTAGGCCAGTTCAGATTAAAGAGAAATTCACACTACTGCCCCAAACTGGAATTTAACTCTCCTTCACAAAAACCAAGCCTCTCTGGGCCCCAACCCAAACTGTGACTGAAAATCAATCAAAAGAATATGATATTTATGTGAGGAACAGCATCATGTGATGTGGCGGCTGGGAGATGCAGCTGGAAATGAGGGTATTAGAGTGACAACTCTGCTAATATTGGTGTCAATTGAGTGCCTTTTGGGACCAGAGCTGCCTTGTGAGCTTTGGTAAACCATGTGAAATGCCTGCACCTTGTGTTTTATTGTACTTTCTTCACAGTGGTATTCTGAGGCTTGATTAAGATTTTCCAGTCTCTTCCAGAACTTCAGATGAAAGACATGCACAGAAAACGTAATAAGTAACAGAAATTTATCAACTGAGTTTGACAGAATTAATAGATATTGTAATTATGAAACCAAATGCTTTTTGTAAGCTTTTCACTACGTTTCATCCCTAAAAAGCATCATTATTATTATTATGATAGGATTTTTTAAGAATAATAAATATACATCTGTATATACATTTTGTATTGGGATGTTCTGCATGTGTGTATCAACTCACGCTTTATTGTTTTAGGGATCTGGAGGCTTGGGAGTGTGTGCATTGCTCTAGGCTATATCCACATAAGGGAAATATTGATTAGACTATGTCTGCAGATAATTTCCCATTTCTCTTATAAGCATATGATTGTTTTGAAGTTCCTTTATGTTTTGCAAAGAAAAACATAGAGCTAAAAATTGACTGCTTTTGTATGTATATTTTCCCTTTCAACTTTTGACCTATCCAAGTATTGCTAGTAGAGAACAGAGACACTTGACTGTAGATTACTTTTAGGGCCATTTTACTTACTCCATATATATGGCAAACACAGGGCTGATTAAACCTAACTCAGAAGGGCTGTGTCACCAGTGAAAGAAAATTGTGGCTGGCTTGTATTGTATCAAGAGCTATTGCTATCATGTCATAGTTGCTTTTTTTATGCAAAACAAACAAGAATAACAACAAAAACAACCAACCAAAAACCTCACACCACAACCCAAAAAAAAACCTTCATCACAAAAGATCAGAGGAATAAATGCAAAACAAAATGAAAAGCTAATAATATCTTTTGTGCATGCAGTACCAGTAGTGTACTCTAGTTAGGGACTGAATGTTTTTTCAGGTGAGAGTGATCATTTTTTGGCCCTCTTCTGGATGTGCTCCAACATGTCCATGTAGCTGCTGTGCTAAGGACTCCACATCTGGATGCAGTATTTGAGGTGAGGTCTCACCAGAGCAGAGGGGAAAGATCACCTCCCTTGACCTGCTGGTTGTGCTTCTTTCGATGCAGCCCAGGATATGCTTGGCTTTCTGGGCTGCAAGGACACATTGCGAGCTCAATTTCCAGCTTGCCATCCACCAGTACCTCCTCCTCCTTTTCGGCAGGGCTGTGCCACGTCCTTACATCCCCCTGCTTGTATTGATAGTTTGATGAGCAGGTCCTGGTTCTGCCAAGCCAACTGTTTTATATTTGACCATAAAATCTGTCACCAGGCATTCTTCACAGCATGCTGTCTGATAGGATGTGTATGTCATGCAGAATTAATGTAATCAGTCTTGTTGCCTTGCTTCTTTCTTCTGTTATGATTAAAAAAAAAAGAAGAAAAATTATACACGGTAGAGCACTGTTTATCATAATGCCTTTGTCTTTTTCATCTGCAGAATAGTTGTTTTTTAGCTCTCTCCAAATATCTTATTCTCACTTGCAATACAGTGTAAGCAAATTCTTTCATCATTTCCTAAATGATAATTTCAGACAAATTATAAGTCAAATAAGTCATCTTTTCAAAATTGGCTTGTTTTTTTTTGTTGTTTGTTAGCTGAGGGCAGGGAAGGAAGATCAGTAAAACGGGAGATAACTACTACTGGACAATTTGTTTTCTGTGTTAGTTGAAATTCTGAAGCAGCATGCAGTGATGATCTAGTGTCATATGGTGGTGATATTATTGTGATAATGCAGACACAGGTATTTATTTGCATGATGTTGTAATTGTACAATTGTCCAGGAAGCACAAGCTTTACTGTAAAGCACTTGGAATCCAGGATCTCTATCCTGAGTTCATCACTTTGCTTGCAGGTTTGAGCCACTGCTGAGATTTTAATGCAGTAACTGTGTCCTGTTAAAGTGCTATTGGCTTATTTAAAAATCAATAGAGAGAGGGATGTGGAAGGAGAAGGGCTAATGTGATGGAACAGCTTTCATTGGTAACTGGTCCTTTGGCAGGTTTGCAGAGAGGTTAGTTGTGTGTGAGAACAGCAGATATGAAGGATAATGAATGCTTTTTTTTTTCTGAGGGTTAGCCTTAACCAGAGCAGTGGCAGGCACTGGGTCAACTGGTAAAGTGAGTAAATGGTAGAATACTTGACTTGGGGAGGAAAGATGAATTATTTTCCCATCTTTTGCATTGTCCTTTTTGTCTGTGTTCTGTATGCCATCATGGAGTGCCCTATATTGTAGGGAGAATTATTCTTCAGGTTTTTATAGATGGATCTTGTTTCTCATGTGAAGAATGGCCTACAGAATAGCACTGTCAGAGTGGGCCCAGTTAAGTTTTTGCTTAAGTTTATGCTACATCTATCCTGCAGCTCGCTGTGTGATTACAGGATCAGGAGTTTGAAGTTGCTCCCATCTGCCTTGCTTGGGTAAATGCCAGTAAGGATGCAACAGTGCTAAGGAGATGTTAGCATCACTGGAGAAGCAATGATGTCTGGGTATCCATGTTGAAATACAGCCCTCTGCAGCATCACGCTTGTGGGCCTCACTAGTGTTGGCAGGCTCTCTCTGCACACATGGCAATCCCACCTCCAGCAGCAGCACTAGCTGTACTCAGTGTTAAAGGCTGACAGGCTGATTTGAATACAGACACATTTTCAAGCTCATTTATGCCGTTTGTTTTTCACAGAGAAGATGGGCTGTGTCAAGGGATAACTAGATTAACATTGAGTTTTTTTAAAAAAGATGCTTTTGTTTATTTAAGAATAAGGAAAATGTATTCTTAATAGTTCTACGCAATTGCTTTGTACGGTTTAGATTTGTTGTGAGAAAATAACATCAAATTTAGCTATTGGTAGGTTGTGGGTGATATAATTTGTTTCACCTGGATTTAAATTTTATGGATTACAACTTTGCCAGTCAATATTGAATGTTTTTATTTATTTTACTCCTGTATATAAAGGAGTACAAACCTAAGGATGAAAGCAGTCGTCTTAGTGAAAGTTGGCTTATGTACCCTTCAATAACTGCATTGTGTATTTTAATGATATGAAACTGATAAAGCTGAGATAAATCAATCTTCCAGTGTAGATTAGACTTTGCTTCATGGAAAGGGCTATAACACATAAGTAATAGAGCAAGGACTCATTTAACTTCTTAAATAATTCAAATCTTATAAAACTTTTTTTCTAATACTTTGCTTCTTGTCAGACCCTTTGGGCATTCTGCTGAACAGCTGAGGTAAAACAAGTGTGTCTCAGACATTTGACAGCTACAGTTTTAGTCTACTCTAACTGAAAAACAGCAGAGACGAAAACACCCAGTAAAATACAGAATATTTCTACCTTATCAGTAGTTAGTGTTATTTTTAATGTGCCCTATATGCATCCAGTCAATTAAGGCCTGTAAGCACATATGTTCATGAGCAGTTCTTTTGTGTGGAATTACACATTTGGTCACTTTCTGCATTTCCTCATATTTTTGTTTCAAATTGGTCTGATTTATTTTTAGCTGGGAAGCATTGATGGGAGTGATAGAGATTGAAATTATCTTTCATTCACACAATAACATGCAAGAAAAGTTTAAGATAGTAAAAAATATGACTACAAAATCATGGAAATAGGCCAGTGGTCTGACAGATTGAAAGCTGTAATGAAGAGGCTGTTGTTATTTTTGAAATATATCAGATTTTAAATCAATTATATCTTCCTAATTAGCTGTCCTTCTAATTAAAATAGAATGTTGAATTGCAGTCTCAGTGACATGAAGTTCCAAGAGCATTTTATGGACAAGTGGAAGGCAGCAATTGCATGGGGAAATGGGTGATGTGAGTGGATAGCACAGAAGTGCTGGTAGGGAACAGCACTGGATTGCGAATTGATGAAGAGCAAAGGTTGGCTCAGACACTGCCTGGATACACACTGTTACATTACAGTGAACACAGAAGTAGGGGCACGCAAGACATTTTCCTTTTAAAAATTAAATGAAAGAAAACATGATATGTACCAATTGAGATAAATGAATCAGTTGTGAAGTGCTCATTCTGTTTTGGAACTGTGATATGATGGGTACAGATATACAAATAAAGGCAAAACTGGCCTAATAAACAGTGGTTCATATAATAAGCACCATTTTAATCCTAACTTGCAACTGGAAGATATTTTGCATGTCTGATAACAGCTTTTTTTTTTGTCCCATTTGCTGTGCTTATCAATTGTACAAAGAACTATTCTGACTTCTGGGCAGAGGTGTTGTATTGTTCCCCGTTGAAAGAAATGCAGTAGAACTTTGCTGAAACTTTTGGAAAATCTATAAAATGGTATTTTTGTGCTATGGCATTTGATCAGGGACACTGCCAGCTGAATATGTAGTCACATCTTTGTGATATACAGTGATTTTCATGTCCTATTTCCTTTCAGCAACAAACTTCTATTGAATAAAAAACCTATTCTTGTTCTGCAGGTTATTCATTTTTCTTCCATTTAAAAACAATTTAAATTAATCTCTGATCTGAACAGCAGCTCATGCTGACTGCCTCTTCACATGTGGGTCGACTTATTCGTGCTCTGAGCCAAAAAGTTCTGTCTTTAAGGTATCAAGAATGTTTCTATTCTTTATATAGTCTTCTGTCAATCCTGTTTCTAGTTCTTACCAGTTCAGTAATTTTGATAACTTGAAACCAGTGTGCTGTGGTGATAAAATTTTGTACTTACATATGTTCCTGTTTTTGTACAGAAAGATAACTTGTTAACCTTTTCTTTTTTTTTTCCTTCATCCTTTTTAAGTTATTATTATTATTACTATTTTAATAAAGAGATACTTCTATAGTGACCGGGATGGGAAGGAGCTTGAATTATAATAGCAGATGAATTTGGGAAATATGATGAACAAGGAAGCTGTTGGATAGCTTTTGGTTCTTTAACCAGGCAGACTGTATTTCACATAACAGTTTACATGACAGATAAAGTTAAATAGCATATGGAAACGATCTTTGGATGAAATCCTAGCTCTAAATCAGTGACAAAATTCACATTAATTTTGAAATCATACTCATTGTCTGATTCATAACCAATTCATTTAAAAAATAAAATGCTTGGAAGAAATTCTAGCCTGCAAAAGCCAGGAATGCTGTTTTTTACTTGTAGAGTCTAGGGGGAAAGGAGAGAGTAAGTAAGCAGTGAAAAGTCATCGGTTTTAATGTAAGTGAAAGAAGTCCTCCAAAGAGCTTCATGAGCTGGTTTAATGCAGTTGCACATCTATGGTTTTACATCTCTCATGATACAGTAGTAACAAATATGACCTCACCGATTTCTTTCTGTATGTGATGTCAAATCTAAGAAATTAGAGATGCATGTAATGTGCCTGAAAATGAAAAACAATTTTCTCTGTGAAAGGATGAAATACTTGCTTGACTTTAAAAAGAAAAGTGATGCACTTTCATTTGTGATCCACTTACCCCACAGAGAAACTATATTGTGAATTATTTCATGCATTTTCTCTAAAGTCATTCCATGTAGCTTTGTAAGTAGGTCTGCAAGGGCCAATCCAGTCCAAACAAAATGTCGCATTCCACCTGCTGCACTGGAGGAGACTGGACTATAATATGTGTGAGCAGAGTGACAAGATCACAATGAGTAGTCTAATCTCTTCAGTAATGATCACGGTGAATCCTAAGAATTCCTAAAGAAAAGCATCTTTCTTTTGGTAAGAGTGTGTTTGTAGCTTTTAGAGGTGTAAGTTGTAAGGAAAACAGCGTCTGCATAGACTATCGTCTATGAAATAAAGTAGAAAACCAAAATGTCACAGACTACTTAAAGTTCAGGTAGAGAATTTGTCTTGTCACAATGATAGCAAATATACTTTGAAAATTAAATAAGTTATGTCTCTGAGGTCATTTTCTCTTTTTGTCTTTGTATCACTCTTGTTTTTACTTATTTGCTTTCTTGGAGCCCTGCAAAAAATCAGGATCATGTTCCACACTAATGCTCCCCTGAATGTTCCTCTGTTTCTAGGTCTTGGTTTTATTTAGCTTTCCTGTAGAATAAATTGACTGTAGATTTTGTTCTTCTTTTTACAAATAATTATTTTTAAGCCTTGCTTTTTTCCATGGCAAACCTCATTGAATTGAGGTCAGTCATAGGCTTAAATTATATGTGAGATTGAAGGATCAAGGCTTTTCTGTATTAAAGTATGACTTGTGACATACAACTTCCAAGTAATCTTTCTAGAATGAAATGATTGTATGAGGCTTCAATATGTTGGCTATTCACTATGTCCTCATTATTCCAATATAGAATACTTTGGACAAATCTCTTTTATAAGAGGACAGCTGAAGTACTTGGCAATTCACTCTCCTTCTTTTTTTTTTTTTTTAAATACCAGGTAATCTGATATAGTACTGCAATAATGTCCTTATGATATTTACTTCTATAGAGAATTTCTTGGGAAATGATAGTGCACAGCACTGATCTGTATTTTGTGGCATTTAAATGGTAACCATCACGAAATGAAACAGGGTTAGCATAAAATTTGTGTAGGACTTAATTTATCCAGTGAAATTAATTAGAGCATTTAGTTGCTGAATGACAAATCATTGTTGAGTAGTGAGCTTAGAACAGAATTTTTATTAAAACTGTCCTATTAAACAAAATACAAATTTTAACTGTTTACATCTTTTAATTCAAATGCTTGCATAAAGCTTTATGCTTGGCTCTCTCCATGTTTGCATTTTTCCTTCATAAATTGCAGTTCTTTGTTTCTTTAATATTATAATTTATTTATATATGCATTTGAATATTCTCAAATACATCAAACTATATAGTATTTTAGCTTTTATTGTTGATACTAAAAATGTTTAAATTAATGTTTTGAAGAGCTGACCTTTTATTTCCCTTCCATGGTATATTTAATCTCTGCATACATTTTTATTCAGTTCTAAACATTATCATTTGACTGCAGTGTGACATCACGTATTTCTGTACATGATCATGAACTCTTACTCAAATATTAAGCTTCCAATGGTGAAACCATTACTATTCCAATAACATATAAAAACATCCAAGGCCCCTGGATCACATGTAGCTTCCCAAGGAAATGACTTTTAAAATGGGAAGTGTGGCATAAAGTTTAGCAGGAGATCCATGAGTACTGTGTTGTTACAGAAGCATCTTATACTTTGTGGTTTAAAATGGAAATATTAATTGGATGTTTGAGCTCCATCCCAAAGCGGTCCTCACAGACTGCTCATCCTGGCAGCGTCTGTGTCATAGGCTTCTCTCAGAAGGAATAATCATTTCATGTAAAAAATGTATGACCCTTGGATGCTTCTTCTTGCTGCCCTGATTAAAATCATAGTCTCTCTGTTATTTTTGGTTGAAATGTTAATGAAAACATAGCGATGATCAATTCCTTTTTGAGAACTGAATATAGATAGCATAGTCCAAATCAGTGGCCCTCCTTGTTTCTATAAGGTAAGTATTTGTCCAAGTAACAGATTACAAAGCCAGAATTGTGATTATGCAGAGTTGAATCCATTCACATTAGAAGAGAAGAATTTGAGGAAGAAAAATATTAGGTAGTGATAAGTTTGAATATTAAATGGCATCATTGCATTAACTGATGTAGCAGACATCAAAAACCTTATAATAAGCTTATAATTACTACAGGCTTTCTGTATGAGAGCTTACTCGAAGGTAACTTCTTAATATGATATAGTGGATACCTGATAATAGATGGCATTCGTGTAGCAGATGTGTCATTTGTCCTTTGAGAATCTCATACAGGCTTATAAGTAGAGGTGATACCTTGTAGACCTGGGAAGTCCATGTAGAACCTTACCATAAAACATGTTTTATGTGCTACTGGAGAACAAACATCAGGATACGGCTGCATTGTGGTGAGGCTTTAATAATTCAAGACAATTGAAGCTCTGGTGAACAAATGATTCCAGTGTTGTTGCCATGTGCTGAAGAAAACTGATGGAGTCAGTAAAATATTTTAAAAATATGTATGCTAAAAAGATCGAAGGCAGTGGGCCAGTAAGAGTTTCTGTTCATGTATTAGAAATTTTAACCTAATTTGTTTAAAAACGAAAAGAGTAATGATAACAAAGCAACTTGTGTCACTGAAATCTGCATATGGTATCTACAAGTGAATAACTTGTGCAAATACAGAAGTGGGGATAAAATGAGTGAATAGGAAAACTGAAGATAGAATTTTGTTGGAAAAATACAGTTAGTTACTCTTTCCTGTCATTATCTTTCACTTAAGAAGGAGCAGTGTTTCTTCTTTGAGAAAGTCTCTTCCATTGTTTCATTAGCAAAAAAACCCCAACAATAACCAAAAAAACAAACCACGTGATCTATATATAGATGTCACGGTAGATTCTCTATTTCTATCAGCATGAGCTGAGAATGGACGATTACTGGTCTCCAAAATATCTCATTATGCTCTTATGCTGCAGGGGAGTTATAATCAGAGTCAATGTATTCTTTTTTCATTCAAATCTTTTGTGAGAGAAGGATATGTAGAAGAAAATCTTGTTTTATTTTCAGTTATGAAGAAAAAAGAGAAAATATCAGGCAGAGGAAAGATACATGCAAAATATATTGCTTATTTTGAGATAAAACTACTTTGCTCTGACTTTATGTTGTCACAAACTTTTTATGCTGTTGAACTGCCAATATCTAAATATCTTCAGAAATCATTTTGCAGCTAGATGGAGGCCAACTTTTTCTGTTTTCAAGTTTAATTTTTTAGAACACAAAGTGAATTTTTGAGGAAAAGTCAGTTGGTATTTCTGCTTAATTATTTTGATTGGAATCCTCCACAGAATTGTGCTAGTCAGAGCACGCAGATCTTCAGCAAGTAAAAATGAAGTTTTTGCTAGCTGCCAGCTACCTAAGCTTAGTGCTTATTTTCTATGTCGCCTGTGTATTTCTCCCTTCAAGCACAAAATATTTGGGTCCATTCACAAGAGCTCTCCACATGTGGGGATTTACTTATGGTGTGACTGCTGCGTGGTGGCAATTTTCTATCACTCTTGAATCACTGCTGCAGGAGTCAGGGCTGTCTCCAGCAACTAATGATAGGTTTCATCAAGCTGAATAAAGCAACTACTGTTACAATATTTTGTCTTTTTCTTTATGTTCCTGTCACATCCTGTCTTGCAGAAGCTTCTTGTTTACTTTCTGTGGCAACCATGGGCTTCTGCTTCATCAGTCTGCAAACCTTTATAATTGGGCATAGGTCATTCGGTATTTTTCTTCAAATGGCATGTGGTTTCAGAGATCTTCCACATACTTATAAATTGTTCTAAAGTGAATGGAATAAATAATATAAAAGATTCAGTACAGTGCTGTAGGAAGGAGGAGGAGAAATGTGTGACTATCATTTCAAGAAAGTAAATTCTCATAAGCTCCTACAGTGTGAGTCTACAACAAACTTGTTGCTGGGCACGTTGGCTAGATGTATAGATTTACAACATGAATCTTTGCAAAGAGGCATGTAGAGAGTTGCATGCCAAAAACAGATGGGCATATACATCTCCAGAATCCTAGGACCTGTTGAATAGAGGGATGTGGCCTTCATCCCACAGTTAGTGTTGTGGCAGTCGCTGAAGAAAGTGGCTGTGGGAAAACACATAAGCTTCTCTCATACCTCGGTCTTGTGCAGTTTAAATTCTTGCAGTGATGCAGTGATCTCTAGAGTTGGTTTGTTCAGCTAATAAGTTAATACTAGTATCAGGCAGTTGAGCAAGTGCATTTACCAGAACTGTTGGCATTCAATAACCACTCTGTACTTACAGCTGCTTTTAACATGCTTCATCTATTCAGATGAAAAGCCGCACAAAGAGGAATGCTTTGAGGCTATAGCTAGAGGAAATGTGAAGGGAAACTAAGCTAAAAGCAGAAGTAAGTACCTCTATCCATGAAGAGCCCTTGCCCTGTACCATTTAGCGGTTCCCTTCTCCACTTCAGGAACCTCTGTCTATTGGTGTCAGTGCAAGTCTCCCCATTGACTAACGTGAGTGCAGATTTCACACTAAGCGTATAGAGTGGCCAAGTCATTGACTGATGAACACGTACACCAGTACTAATAGAAAGTTCCTTGACTCAACAGAGAAGTAGAAATTGCAAAGTCCATCAAATAAGTAACTTCTGGTTGATTTCCATTTGTTGTGCTAGCTGTGGTACATTACTGTATGCTGGTTCTTAAAAATCTCACCATTATGAATGCTGTCTGTCTTCTCCATTCATTTGTGACTTTTACTGCTCCTGTTATGACCCTCTCTAGAAGTCAAGGTTTCTTACTGTTGTAAAGCAGTTTGAAATTGCAGCCCTCAAGTCCTTTAAAACATTAATCCCTAGTTCCAGATTTTGTCAATTCTGGCTACAGTTAGTGTGCTGCAGTTAAAGCACACCTAAGGCAGCACTTGAAGAAAAAGATTAATAATTCTGGATTGCATGAAATCAGAATGTGAAAATGCAGGTTCATGTTGTATTGCTTTGGGTGTAATGCTTTTTTTCTTTAAGTGAATTGTTTCTCCCAACTCTATTGCTTTTTTTCCTCATTCCACTGTTATTTGCTACTTCCTCAACAGTGCTCATGTATCTGTCAGTCTGAAGTGTAACAGTGAACTGAGTTCAGAAAATAAGGGGAAAAAAAGGAAGGGTAGAGGTAGAATTTTGTAGTTTTTTGTTGTTTTCTTCTAAAATCATTGAGTCCTCATAAAAAGCTGCACAGATCAGTAGGACAACAGCAGGCTGTCAGTTTACTTAATTCTGCACAAAATGTGGTGGGAGCTCCTTAAAATGTCTTTGCCAGTGGGAAATTTTAGTGGTCAGCATAGATTGCACCCAGTGAAGCAGTGTCTCTAAAGCATCAATATTCCTTGTGTAACTCCTATGTTCCATTTGTAATTCTTGTGTATGTTCTGAAAAGTTTAGAGGAAGCTCATGTCTCTATTATTAAGGGGCTTGAACATGGATAGCCACCCCCCCTGCCTTCTCAGTTTGCCCGTTCCAGGATTTTTAATTTGCTTTTTTCTAAGAACATGAATTCTACTTGGTGCCAAATTTAGGCAGACTTTATCATGTGCATTTATAAACTTGATCTGGCCTGAAGTACTTCACTGTAATGAAAACTATCAAGGCCAGTATTCCTCAAGGAGAGAGAACAGCAGTGCTGTTCCTTGTTCTCTTCTTTCCTCACCCAACAGCGTTGTTGTGAATTTCTTATTCCAGATCATCCAGAGGCCCTTCTGTTACGGCAGGAATTACAGCTCTGCCTGGAATTCTACTGCTGTACTTCTGCTCACAAATATTGTGCCTCAGCTACAATAATATCCCAGTTTTTAGCATACTGTACAGTTGACTAGCTACAGTGGGGACCAGAAAGATTTTGTATTGATGGTTTTCACAGCTGTTTGATCTAAAGGTTACTTTTACTGTGTTCTCTTTTGTAATAACTGAATGTGCTTGAGTTTGTAGAAACAAACAGAAAATGTTTGCTGTTCTAATCCCTCCCCTCTCCTTTCAGTGACTGTTCCTGGTCACATGCTGGCACTGCCATTCACATCTGAGTGGGTGGTTATCTGTGCGTATAGCCTCTTCTTCTCGTCTCTTTATCGATGCAGCTCTTCAGGAGCAAGGTTTACTGAGTGCAGTGCGAGATGCAGAGGCCTCAGAGTGGGAAGCAGGACCTCTCACCAGGCAGCCATGCATTTGCTCTTCTTGGGGACATTTATTTATTTATTTTGTGACTTGAGCTTTGTGTTAGGCTTAAGCAAGCAGAAGCAAAGGGAGGGTCTGCATACATCCGCAGCAATAGTAAAAGGGAATTTACTGCCTGTCAGAATGGCTAGTGGCTGGCGGATGGTCCGTTCTCAGGTCGAGCTGTGTGGGTTTTGTTCTTTCTGATTCCCTTTGAGCTCTGTGCTGGTAAGGGCACTGAAATTAGGAACAGCATGTGGCAGGGGCAATTCTCTCTGTGCTGAGCTAGATTGATTGTGCCATTTGTATGTTTGCTGTGATGATGATTTCAGAGGGATAAAAAAAAAAAAGATAACTTGTACAAATGTTTTAAATAACAAAGGGTGTATCTAATCCTACAATGCTGTAATTGACATCTAGCTGTACATGACTACAGAGTAGCAAATAATTAGCATGAATATCAGTATTATGAAGGGCCCAAGAATGGTTCTGTGTTTTTAACTTGGTATGGAATTTACGTGGTTGAGTCCTGGCATACACAGAATACTCAGCTGGGTGCAGTATGGCGATCTATGAATTACACAACATGATTTAAAGCTCAGCTTCACAAAAACAGGATAAATTAATTGTTTTATGTATATCAGTCCAGCTATGTGGTTATGGACTCAATTATGTACTTACAAACTGAAATTTATCCTGTACTTCCACTCTGTTATTGTTGATCAAGGTAATCGTATACTTAATTTATTACCCTGTAGCTGTGTGCATAATTCCCATTTGACAGTCCATGTGACAGCTTGTTGAAACAGGCTCCAGACTGCAATTAGCACTATGTGATATGGTTAGGCCTCAGTGCCACCTCTTGTGAAATATTTATCAATATTGCCAATTGGATGCTTATTTATAATGTGCTTGTTTCTTTTTTATTACCTTGAGAGAAACAAGATTTGTAGGAGCAGATGAAACATCTTTCATCTGGCTAACTGATGAGACTTGCAGACAAGCTTTTGGACACAAACTCTTTCCTAGGTCTATGAAAAATAGGCCTGATAATGCCAAATTGATCATCTATTTATTCTGCCCACCAGAAAGATTTGTGGCAATGATGGTTACTGTTCTTTCCTTGAAGAAGACTCACTGAAGACCACTTGTGAAGCAGGGGTAGTAGTCACATAGAATGAAGGTCTAAAGATTATATAAAATTTCCTTTCTCTTGCTCCTTCTCATGGAAGCTCTGCTGAGATCTTTCTTCAGTGAATGGTGCTAGAAGCAGTTGCATTTTTGTGTCTCAATTGCATACAAGCACAAACTTGCTTCTTTTGGAGTGAGTGCACAGGAGAATCAGATTTCAAAATGGCTGTTAGAACCCTGACAAAGAAAGCTTTTCTTACCCTTGGTAGGCTCACTGCGTGTTGCCTAATATGGGAATCCTTTTCATACAAGATCAGGTGATTTCTTTGCCGTGTTTCTATTTACAGAAAAGTTTCAGGTAAAATTTCTAATGTCACCTGGTGTTAGTGGAGTTTATCAGCTTTGTTTTGGATCTGGAGTGGAGTGTATGTTGCTGCAGTCCATTAATAGATTTCCTTATGGTGATGGTGTGATACCATGTGGCTTTGAAGATCCTTAAAAATATTAGAGTTTATTACCCCTTAACTCAGAGCATTGCTGATGCTTTTCCTGAGGTAAACAGGCTTCATCATAAATAATTGTTCTATTTTTTGGCAGACCTCAGAAAATAGTGTGAAATTTTCATTTGTGCTTCTCTGAAAAATTTCAGAAGTTATTATCACGTAGTGTAGACTGCAGAGCATGGAGAATATGAACAACCCCTTGATGTTAAATCAAATCGAGAGTTTGTATTTGCCTGGCACTTGGCTTTTCTAGGCGCTTGGTTGACGGCAAGCTGGCTGGAATTTCACTTGCATTAGACACGGGCAGTCTTTGCTTATTTAAAGGCAGGAAAAAGAAGCAACAGGTCATTTCAACTCCTGCTAATGTGTTATGGTTGTCAGACGCATATCTAACTCAGCTCTTGTGGATTGTTTTGTGAGTTAACGTAAAGGTAGAGTTTTAACTCTTGATTTCAGAACCGCTATTTTAACTCATCCCCTTGAAGGTTAGATTATTCTCTTATCTCACAGCTCCATCTACTGTTGGTGTACTTCGTTATATTCAGTCTCCCCTGCCCACCTTCAGGTTTGTTTTTTTAAAATTCATGCACGCAGCTAAAAACTGCTTTTTCCTCTAGTGCACTCTTTCTTTCTGGTGCCTCCTTTTGTCCTCACTGGTCTTCCACAAGTCTCTTTGCCACTTTACTCTTCCCTATGAGTGAGTACTGTGAGTACCATCATGACACATCTCTAACTAACAATTTTAGATGTTAATTGAATCTATAAATTGGATGACTTAGGGTCAGAGACAAGACTGGTGCATGAGGAGACTGTGTTTCATGCATTGTGCTTAACATCTGTTGGAAAAAGCTTCTCAGCTGTGAACACATCTTACTTTTTTTCCAGACTCTTATGATGTCATGTTCCTGTTCTTTTGTATTGATAAATGTCTTGATAAAATTCAGTCTTACTTCACTCATTCCAATTTGAAATGATTTCACAGATTAGATTGCTACTTTGATATCATTGTCCCATTTGCTTCTTCTCCTGGCTTCTTGGACATTGAACACCAACTGCCCTTTTGTACTTTCAGGGCTCTTCACTGTGATTCCCTGTGGCCCTCACCTCTTCTCTGTTTCACTACATAGTAAGATACATGCCTTCACTCCTGAACAGTCCAGATCCCAGTCCTTCTTTGCTTACTTTCTGCATTCTCAACTCAAGACCTCCTGCAGCAAAAGATGCTATCATAACATCTGGCAAGCTGCATCATTATCCTTCTTCAGTTCCTCATAGAAAGTCTCTTTTCTATGTACAAATCACTGTTTCAAGACAGTGACCAGTGTTATCAGTTTAGTTATGTATGCCTCTGGCAACTTTTCCCATGAGATGATTAGGTCACAGAATATCTTTGGCTCTGTTCTGGTACAGTGTTACAGAAAATAACGTGTAGCCTATGACTGCAGTGGTGTGGAAATATAGATGATATCTTAATATGCTCTTTATAAATATTTTAGTTGCAAGAACTTGTGGGTGAAACCTGACTGTGGCAAGTAGGATGGTTAGAAATATGGGAATGGATGTGCAGAAGGATCATGGTCTTCATTCTGTAATGCATCTCTTGTTCATGCTGTACGCAACTCTGCGTTACTGAGGCTTGCACTTCTATAGGGAAATCTTACCAACTTTGTTGCTCATCTAAAGAATACATGAAACTCAAACAATTAAAATCAGCTAGCATTTATTCTGGGAAGCTATAAATGTGACAGCACTGTTCAGCTGCTCCTTTGTGATGACTATTAATCATTCAAGATGCTTTATGAATGTTAAAAAAAAAAAACAAAAAACTCCTGGCACAGTGCAGTGGAGAATGGCATACTTCATCCAGAACTTCCAGCACTACTAGCCATAACTTATTTTTCTATGCAAAGATACATAGCAAAAATTTTCCCATGAGACATGTAAGTGTTGTAACTGAATCCTGTTCCTAAGTGTTTATCTTGACACTGTGCTTTTGTGGACTGTGTGGGGGAGTGTTTTTGCCATTAGTGAGATTTAGCAGATGACAGAATATTTTATACTGAACTTCTTTTTGTTTTATTGCTTCACAGAAGGAAGAGTTTCCCAGCACATCAGCCTAATTAGACCACTGTTTTTCCATCCAGTCCAGAACTACTTTGTAAGTTGTTTGTAAACTAGAAATTGAAAAATAAGCAGAATTTGTAAAAGTGGTGCCCCCTTGTCCCCCTCCTCCCCTTCCTCCATCTCTTTCTCCCCTCTCCCTCTGTCTCTGAGTTTAAGCTTTTGGTATGTTATATCAATCTCTTAATCTGCTATAGATTTATGGGTATATGACCTGGTTTCAATACATTACCCCATAATTGCTAAACTGAAACGGATTAACAGTATGAGAGAACAAAGAAACTGTTACTTTGGGAGACAATTTCTAGGTTTTGTTTGTTTCATGGTGATGCTGGCTTACAATATTTTATATTTTTAGCCTACTGCCAATTCTTATTTCTGTGGAAATATGCAACTAACCTGATTGGGAGATGATTTTTTTCTTTTTTTCTTCTGCAAAGGAAAACACATACACTGTGTGTCATTATAGCTGGAGTAGCTTATGTAATGTGGAGAACCAAACAACTGACTGATGTTGGAAGAAAAGTCTGAGAGCTGGTAGTGTCACTGAAGACTTGTAGCCTGAACCAATAACATAAGATATCCAAGACCCAAAAAAGACAAATTTTTAAATTGAGGAGCCAGCTTGAGTGGCAGTGACTATACCATATGGGGTATGAGCTTCTGCTGCCCTATAATTAGTGAATTGGTAAATTTTGAGGCAGCTGATAGTATCATTATTTTCACAGAGAATTTTCTCAGTTTATGAAGATGTCAGGTGTCATGGCTGTGTGGGGGACCGGCTTGTGAAGAGAAACTTTATGAAATAACAGAAACACAGATGTACATTTCTGTACAGCAAAGCTGCTTAGGCAGCTAGTGGGATTTCAGATGCATTCCCAAATTGCAGCTCACCTTTTAAAAAAACAAAAACAAACAAACAAAAAACCTTTACCATAGGTTTGGCACTTGCCTAGCTTTTGTTTGATTTATAGTAAGCTCAGTAATTCTCATGACAAAATCAAGCCAAGAAAAAAACGACTAGGGAGATGTTTCATCTAGTTCTTGCTCTCTTTAAATAGGGGACATCTCTGAATTTTGAACCTTGTTGCATGAGTGTCATATAGTACTGGCAACAGATGAAGCTGCTGAGGTGCAAGGCATACAGGCTAATAAAAAGTACTGGATCGGTGACCTACATTGAGAGACTTTTTCATGCGATCTTTCATTATGTAGGTCAAAAACTATCCAAGATTACAAGACCAATGGAATCCTTTTCCTGCAGTCATAAGAGTTGACTGTAATTAGCATTACTTAATTTGTTACTACCTTGCCATGGCTATTACAGCCTGCTCAGGTTAGGATACATTGAGTATAGTGCCTAAACTTTTCACTCTAGAGAAGATGGTGCGCAGTGAATGTTTTTGAATTCCCTTAGATTTGCTGTTGGAAATGTGACTATTCCTGCAGACAATTCTCTGTGATGCACCTGAATACCTCACTCTTTAATGCATATCTGTTTGTGATGACAGCTCATTCCCATAGTCTCTAATTAATTTATTAAATATTCCTGGAGAAGTTAGGATGATGTTTACTGATAAACTGCCTAACAGTCACTGTGGCATGGCCAGTCTGTTTAAATGCTCTGGTCTGTTGGATCAGTATCACTATGGATTCTGGATTGCCAAAGCAAGTCTCATTGTGGAGCGCTGGAGAAAATTTGCATCTTTTCTTCCACCATCAATACTGTGCAGAGAGGCCCGTGCATACCCAGCAATGAGGGGGAAAAAGTAACTAATTGGTACAGTCATTACTTTGACTTGCCTTTTTCATCCATAAAAATGCTTCAACTGTGGGCCAAACAACTCAGTACTCTCTGATCTTGTTTTCCCAGCACCATATTCTCTGTGGATATACCAAGTGGTATTGCTCTACATTTTTTTCTCCTTGGCATAACATGAGTCAAGTATCACTGTTAATGCCTAAACTGAATCTGTTTGTGTTACTGTTAAAGTTTAAATCAGTGATTGAAAAAATGGATCTTCTTTCCTGGAAATATAGTTAGTGCTAGGCAGTACTCACTATTACTAATACAAGCTTCAGAAATTGTGGGTGGATGTTGTTTTCCCAAGGGGTGAAATAGATGACAATAGCATGGCAAACGACAAACAGCAACATAAGTCTCTTTTGGCATTCAAATGAGCTAAAGAGAATACATGCTGTTCAGAAATCAAGTGGATAACAGAGTACTCGGCTGTGGTAGAACAGGGTCCAGGCTCAGTTCAGAAAACGTTTGTATTGTTGCTGAGCTGCAGGGTTTGTTTGGTGCGTATGGATGCCTGTGTGCGTGTATCTTGTAAAATGAAAATGTAATGATTTAAACTTTCAAATACCAAACGTAATTAGGTTATATTTGGGCTTACTTTTAAATTAAAGTGCTTCTTGAGTAGAAATAAGTATTTATCTAAAAGTAAACAAAACAAGCTGTAGCATCTGAGTCTAATGCTAAATCTGTAACATGATTCTGTGGTCTATGAAGGTTCGTCTTAATGAACTACATTTACATTCTGTATAAAGCTTTATGGTTGTCCTTGCTGGCTTTGAATATTTTCTGTGAGTCAGAAGCCTGACTGAACCTTTCTCAGAATCAGTTTTTTTTTTTTTAACAGCAAGACTAAAAGTGTGAAAACCTGCATGTGAGATCCTCGCAATACAGCAGGTATTAGTTGATTTTATTTAGCTGCACAAGAGCACACAGTGGCTGAGATCTGTTTAGTGCACCAATTCGCCAGTAATATTGGGAAAAAGGGCTTGTATTCAATAAGCATTTTTTAAAATACCGAGTTTACAACATCTCATTCCAGCTGTTCCTTTGTCTCATCCTTCTTGCATGATTAAGTGGCATGGTGGCTTTACAATTAACAAACTCCTTGCTTTGAATATACCCTTGGTGCTTCAGTGTGAGTTGCCTAGCAATGTCTGTCTGCTGATACAGCTGGAGCTTTTGCCTAGGAAGAATATGTATGTCACCTTTCTGTCAAAGGTTACCGCGTTTGGTCCTTAATCTCCTTAATGAATGCTTTGAAGTTCAGCAGTCTTTTGTGAATTTATTTTTCTCCCTGCAATTTCTCTTTTTACAATTAATTATTCAGTGTCCAGAATGAGGCATTTTATTGTAGTCAGGATGAGTAACAAAAGGAACAAAAGCACACAATTTGTAACAAAAACTTGAGTACTCCCTGAAATTCAACATTAGTTGCTACCAAAAAAAAAAAAAAAAAAAAAAAAAAACCCACAAAAAAACATACCTTCCCTTTTTCTTTCTGTTTATCAAGTATATCATACCTTGATGTTCTCTGCTATTGGCAATGTTTTGTATTCTGTTTGCTGAGCTGGTGAAGTCTAAATGTTTCATAAAAGCCTCATGGGGAGAAGAAAACAAGCAATTTCTCCTTCATGCTGCAGGGATATTAAGGCCTCATAACTTCTTACTGTCAGAGGTGGGAGCCAGGGAAAAGGAAGGTGGGCCAGTTTTGCAGAATTAGGCAAAAGAAGAAAAATACAAGCAAACCACAAGCAGCAATTTATTGCTATAGTTTTAATCTAATTTACTGAGTCATTCATCTGGCTGGAAATTGTTTCATTCTTATGTTCCACTGTGGTTTGATGGTTTTGAAACCATCATAAAAATGAAGTGAAGCTTGGCGGAAAAGATACAGGGAGAGATGTAGGCTGCAGTCTCACTGCCCTCCCTCCTTGGGTACCTGTTGTTGGTTGAAAGGGTGGAAATTTAGTCCAAACTAGCAAATTAGATATGTTAGCATGGTTTCATGTTATTTAGAGCTTGTTTGTGTGAATGTAATGAATCGATAATACACACTTGTGGAAAAAGGGCCCACCACGGAAACCATTTAAGAAAGAGTATTGCCTGTGGCTCAAGGCCTCTGAGCACTAAACAGCAGAAGAATATTCTAAGAAAAATGTGGTTACATGATTGATCTGATCAGATCTTCTCCCTGCTAGATATCACCTCCTGGCCACCATTGGTGATAAAATCTTTATCAAGCCTTGTATGGTGGTTGTATTATTGGATGGATAATTCTTTAATAGTTAAATCCAGTGGTCCATTGATGCTTTTCTTCTTCTCCAGGCAAAAATAAAAAATGCAGAGGTGACATAGTATCCCTAGCAAGTGTAAGGTACAGCATACACCAACTTGCAGGGAACTCTCAGAGGTAGCAAAAAGTATTACTGTACAGCATTTTTTTCCTCTCCTCTCATGTTGGATAAACCAGTGTGTTTGTTGCCATCCGGTGGACTCCATCCCTGTAATCAGTAGTGAGCACAAAAATGGGAGTGTATTTGGTCCCTTGACAGTGGGGGAAAAAGCTATGAGCTGGCTGTGCACCCTGAAGATGCATGCTTGTAAAACTGGCATTGTTCAGTCCTTAGGTATTGATAAATTCACTTGTGCCCCAGCACTTCAATAATAGAAATGCTACCATGCAGGTGCCCTGTTGTTTCTTCTTTTTAGTTGGAGAAAGGGATAAGTTAGAGAGCACGTGGACACTCAGTTAATGAATAAAGATACTTGTGTGGCAACATCTTAGTCATAGAATGGTTTGGGTTGGAAGGGACCTTTAAGATGATCTAGTTCCAACTCCCTTCTGTAGGCAGGGACAGCTCCCTCTAGACCAGGTTGCTCACAGCCCCATCCTGCCTGGCCGTGAACATCTCTAGGGAGGGAGCATCCACAGCCTCTGAGCAACCTGTTCCAATCAAATGTATCCGTCTAATAACCCTATGCATTCCACTCAGGGCTTGTTTGATACTAACTGAAAGTTTAATGTGGGCAAGTGCTAGCAATGATTATACCCCACCATTCAAAGATCTGGGATCAGGGCCTCCATAATCTGTCAGATTGCTTTTATATAAAACAGCAATAATCCTATTCAGGGTGATGCTTTTAATTGCTTACAAATTGATGTGGACCTGTCTATTCAGAGAGAGTTTCTAGTATCTTATTTAGCTGCTTGGCAGGACAAGGGGAAATGGTTTTAAGTTGAGGGAGGGAAGATTTAGGTTGGATGTCAGGGAGAAATTTTTACAGAGAGAGTGGTGAGGTGCTGGAACAGGGACCCGTCCCTGGAGGTGTTCAAGGCCAGATTGGATGGAGCTCTGGGCAGCCTGGTCTAGTATTAAATGTGGAGGTTGGTGGCCCTGCATGTGGCAGGGGGTTGGAGATTGATGATCCTTGAAGTCCCTTCCAACCTTGGCCATTCTGTGATTCTGCTTGCTTATTAACAAATGAACTCATAAATTCTGAGATTTGAAACACAGATGTTAAATTAAAGGTATCAGTATGACTATTGAGTTCAGCTAGTTCTGTCTAGCACACATTTCCAGATAAAAAGTTTCTGAGATAAAAAGAAAAAAAGCAAACAAAACAAACAAAAAACCCTAAACATGCACAGACTTGATAGACTACCTTGGATGTTATTACCAAAATTACCAAACAGTGGTGTTACCTGAGCTAGTGAGCCTATTAACAACTTGACCATGAGGTATTTCTCTTTTACTGTATTGCTCTAGTATCTGAAAAACAGCAACATAAGAGAGCCCTATGACTTCATTACGTTTGAAAGTAGACAAATATACTACAAATACATTGCCTAGAACTGAAATAAACTGTGACTGGGGAAGCATTTGTAAGAGTTAAAGTTGGGAAGGTCAGATCTAAGGAATTAAGGGTGTGGTTTTCTGAAAGTGTTTAAGTACTTGCAGCTGTAAGTGGGGGGACCTCATTTTAGGAATGAATCTGTAATTCTTTGCATGCTTCTTTGAACTGATAACAGTGAATGAAACAAATAGAACCAGTTTTGGTTTATTTGTTTGTTTTCTTTTGCCAGTCTTTTTTTTTTTTCTACACCTCACAGAAGTGTTTTATGGTGATGTATATTTTGTTATCACTGGAAATTCATAAGAATGATTTATTTGCATTCAAGAAAGTAAACTTTAGTGTAGTATGACACTTGCAACTATCCAAGTCTCAAATCTCATTTTAAAGATTATTTTCTATATTTTGGTCTATAATAAGTTTGTTTATTTCGGTATAACATATACTGCCTGCACACATACAAATACATATTTTCTTCTTAGAACAATATTATGTGGCTTCTTGCCAAGAAAACAGTTTTCCTGGCTGTTTTCCTGCATGTGTCTTGGTCTGTTGATTTAACTCAGCACAAAACACAGTTGTACAGGACCTGTTTGCTAGGTAAAAAATCTGAGTAACTGCCTTGACCGTGTGCTGGGAATATTAGTCATGGAGGCTGGCTGTGTTTGTGAAGAGAAGGAGGGAAAAAAACCAACATGACCCATCTGGTTGCACTCCATTTAAATGAGGCAGATCCCTGATGATTTCCCCCCCCCCCCCCCCCGAGTAAATAATAATACTAATAAATATTTTTAGAAAGATCTCTTTGCTCTTCCCTGCCCCCTGCTTATAGCAGGGTAATGCTTTGCATATATATAATGGATTTTCAGGAGTCCGGTCTCCCAGTTTTTATCATCTTGTAACCTTCAATGCAGACTCATATTTGTCGCTTTTTATTTTGTTTGATTTTTCAGTGTGCATTGTACTTTACAAGTAACTCTGAATCTTGTAATGGCCTCAACTGGAAAAATGGTTCAACTTGTGTATGTTATGATTGTTAGGAATGAAAGCATTATTTCATAGTGGCAACGGGAATTGTAACTCTTCAACTGTGCTCAGTGGTGAAAATGTACAGCCAGAAAGTGAGATATAAGATCTTTTGTTGGACTACTTTTGAGTTCTGGGCTGACAGAGAATATTTCAGTCCATCTGTCATTCTAAGGTTTCTATGGAGATTAGCAATGTCAGAGAAGAGCAAGACCTGAGTGCAGTTTGCTTAAACAGCAAGGCTGTATGTTGCTGTAGTGGAAAAGTGTTGTCTTTTTGCATTTTTATAAACTTATGGGCAAATAAAGCACATTATGGATTGCAGTGGATTGCAATTTGGTTTTGATTTGTGTTGACTCTCAGCTGAAGTAATACTTCTACAGTGTGCTTGTTTTCCTTCAGTTCGCCTCAGTGCAGTATGTGATGATTTCAGACTCTGAGATTGTACCATCTTCTATACCATCTATTTTAGCTTTCATTGCTGTTTTCTTTTTGTACATTATTTTCTTTATTATCGTATTACCTTATTGAACTGCAGGCATTTTCTGCCTGCACTGAGTTACTTTGTCTTAAGCATGATGTTTAGGTTTCCGTGTGAGTATATTGGCAATTTAGAGGCATCAAAATTAGTAGTTACAGCTCTCAGTTCTCTGACATTTCGGAGCTGCCGTGGAAGGTAGTAGGAGTAAGAAGAGGAGAAGTGGCACAGTGACCCTTTGATCCTCTTAGAATTTAAAAACTTTTAAGATTACCTTCAGTTTTATAAAAATTAATCTCTGCTCTGGAGAGATTATCGGCAAGGAACTGTGTGTTGTAATCAGTAGCACAGCATTTTCTTATGGGGAACTAACAAAGGGCTAGGGGAGGAATTAGAAGGTCTCAAGTTATCTTGGACCTGCTGAAATTGTGTAGGCTTTTAGCCAGTTCTGAATGGGAAGCAGGCCCTGCAAGTAGTGTTGTTTCCCTGTTATAACCTATCTATTCCAGTTCCACAATAGTGGCTTTGCTGTGCATTATTTTAGGGGTTCTTGTAAAGTTAAGGTTGTAAAAAGTAAAAGTCAGCAGGCATTACTTAAATTTGACCAGTTTTATTATATTTGAGAAGAGTCTTAGAATCACAGAATGGTTTGGGTTGGAAGAGGATCTCAAAGAACATCTAGTTCCAGCTCTCTGCCATAGGCAATTACCAACCTCTAGGTGAATCACTAGATCAGGTTCCCCAGGTCCCCTGGCTTTGTATACCTCCAGAAAAAGGGTATCTGCAACTTTTCTGGGCAGCCAGTCCCTCACTACCCTCTCTGTGAAAAAATTCCCCCTGACATCTAAACTAAATCTCCTCTCCTTTAGTTTAAAACTCTTCCCTGTCTTATCACTGTTTACTCATGTAAAAACTTGATTTCCCTCCTGCTTATAATCTATCTCCTTTTCAATTCTGGGAGGCTGAGGTGAGATTTCCTTGGAGCCTTTTCTTCTCCAGACTGAACAACCAAGCTCCCTCAGACCTTCTTTGTAGGAGAGGTGCTCCAGCCCTCTGACTGACCCTCCTCTGGACCTTCTCAAGAAGCTCCATATCTTTCCTGACTTGAGAGTCAGGCCTGGATGCAGTACTCTACATGGGGCCTCACAAGGACAAAGCAGAGGTGAACAACCACCTCCTTCTCCTCAATGGCCACTTTTGTGGCAGCGCACGATAATGCTGGCCTTCCAGGCTGCAGGTGCACACTGCTGGCTCATGCTAAGCAGTCCTGATAGAAGAAAAACTAAGTCCTTCTCAACAAGGCTACTTTCAAGAAGTTCTTCTCCCAGTCTGTACACATATCTGGGTTTGCTTTGTTGAATCTCATTAGGTATATACCTTTTGGATTTGTCAGGGTTGCCAGAGAGTGGGGAAGATAGAAGTTTTAAGAGCAGATTAAGGTTTTATGCTTAAGATGGATTCAGTTATATCACTAGGCCACTTGCTGCTTTTATACAGCGTTGTCTATAACAACGTACTTGTGCATATGTGCACACATACTGAGGCATGATCAGAATAACAGTTATTATGGTAAACAGTGTTAAGTCTCTGCTTTGCCTGTTCGTCTTAGAAGACAAAATACAAAAACAGAGAACAATCTGTTCTTGAACATACACTGCACTTCAATCACCATACTTGGGTCTTATTTCTTAACTTTTGTTGTAACAAAAACATATTCTATGTAAAGAAGAAGCAGCAAATTATGTAAACTTATTTTTATGACTATACAGATTGGCAAAATATACTTATTTTTTAGAGAATTTATTTCTTGGAAAGCAAAGTGACAAGGTACCTCTGAGCTCAGATCCTTTTTATGTCTGAGTTCAGCAGAAAAGGAATTTCTTGCCTTCCTCCACCCAGGCCAGTTTCTAAATTCCTGAAATGCAAGCTTACACAGCAGGAGAATGGTCTACTCTCATACAGACCAACTGACAGCTCCTCCTGAAAGATCAAGACCTGTTAATACATTCCAAATGTTCTCTGTCCCAGTTTTTCAAATCGATTATTTTGAAAAGCTAAGTAAGCCTATCTTTATTTTGCAGGAAATGTTTGGTGCCATTAAGCAGCAATGCTGTTGAAAAGAACAAAGCTGGAACAGCTTTTGATAATGTCTGCTGAGAAACGGCTATTTGCTGTACAAGTGATATGAACCAGGACTGTTTGTTCTCACTGGGTGCTGAGCACTTGGAAATTCAGGCACTTCGCTCATGTGCCTAAAAATGAGTGAAATTCTCTTAAAGTCTTAAGTTTTGATCAACTTTGAAAATCTGACCCCAATTGTGTAGCGTGAATGTGTGCTATATGGCTGTTGGTACCGTAATGCTGCTGATACTGTAATGTATCTGGCCGTTACTGAGAGTGTTAAAGGCTGTTTATTACTTGATCTAAAAGAGGGAAAAACCTCTTCTGAGATAAAACTCTATGAAGCAGTACTGTGTTTTTGTCACAGTACTGGTCTGGTCTGGTCACAGTGGGTTTGTGAGTTTAATACTTAGATAGCAGGAGCTAGCACAATGTGGGATGTGAAGCCTGGTTGAAGCAGCTACAGACTGTAATCTTATTTCCTGTGAGAGATTAAGGTTTAATGAAATGTTCTGTAATCCATAGCAGTGTTGAAGTATGCTTGTGCATAAATGGACGGAAGAGGTGTGGAGTAGCGAAAAGTTGTGGAGACTATTTTCAAGTACATTCTTTCAGGAGAATAATTTTTCACATCTACTGAGTCATGCAGATGGTTGCATAACTGATTGACATTTTATATGCAAGTATCCTCCAATCCATCTACATTCCTCCCTTCACACGTTGCCTTTTCACTCAGTTCTGTTACTGGTATACCATGTTTGGCAGTGTTTTGGTATGCTGAATTTACGTGACCAAATACAAAGTTTATTTAATCAAATATAAATTTGTGGCCCAACAAACACAACATAGTATCTTTTTTAATCTCTTTGCTTTTCAATAGTTTGCTATGGAGAGGACTAGGCAGTTGTCTGTTTCCACCTCCTTGCCGTTGCCTGAACAACCAGTTTTTGTCCTCTCTTTACTATTTGTATGGGTGGTTTTGCCAATGGCAGAGACTTGTGTAGAGACCTCCACTGGTGGGCTGTACAGCAGTGTGAAGCACCTCAATTGTATCACTGATACTATAAAGAAAAGAAAGAGGAGGGACCTTCCTTCCCTTCAGGCCAAACTGCCTAAATCAGGTGTGAGTTTTTATTGTTCTTTTTTTTTGGTGTGTGGTGTTGATATTTTTTTGTTTTTGCTTTTTAGAAACTAATTTCCTTCCTCCGGGAAGCAACAAAGAATTTGTGTGTAGGAACCCTGCAAAACTGATATTGGAAAGACAGATGCATAAACTAGAAAGGAACATCAGACTTCAATCTGTAGCCATGTCAGTTGTTGGTTGGCAGAAGTTAGGAGGGGCTCTACGTAGGAATCAGACCTAGGATTTCTGGTGTTGGGTGTCTCCTTGGGCAGTCCTCAATACAAAGATCAAAATTTCCCTTTAGAGACATGAATGTTGTGCCCTTTGAGTCCAACATTTATATTTGAAAGCAGACAATTTTAAGTGTACACTGCAGATAGCTGCATGGCTGACTACTTGTTTATCTTCAGCATGTAGAGCTTTGCTGGCCCAGCCAACATGCAAACATTTTTCTCCCACGCTCTTCGGCCATTCTGTCCTTTTAGAACAGGACTCTGTAAGTTAATTTCTCATCTTTATTTTGTTAATTTTGCATGCCACTGTAATCAAGTTTGTTTACTACATGGCTTTTCACTTCTACGATCAATAATTTACTGAGGGCAAGGTTTTCATATTACCTGTGTCATGAAAGTTACCTGTTATTTACAGATTCTTAAGAAAGAAGAGTTACTATTTAGTAACAGCCTTGATGATACTCTGACACCTGCAGAATGAACGTTCTCTGACTCTCACAGTTTGTACTCAATAAAATGGTCAGTCATGTTAAGTCAGTTATGTCTATTTTTCCGTAGTAAATCCACTTGAATTTGACAGTTTAAGACTTTAGATGCTGTTCCTTTTATCCTCAGTTGATTTTTGAATTTGAAATTTCTGAAGATTTTGTATCAGTGAGCATGCTCCGTCCTCTATCCTCTTGGTGCTGCTGCTGAGGTTGGAAAATGATTACCTAATAGTTCTGTTGTAGCATAAGCAGGGTTGCTTGGGGTGGCACAGGGCCTGCAGCTAAACTGGCAATCGAAACAGGATCTGACATGAATCTTTGTATGCCTTGTCTGTAAGATAAGCCTCCATGTATGATATATTGTTAATGGCTCATGAATAGTCAAAGATGAGAGAGGGAGAGAAGAAATTGGAATAGTCAGAATTTGAAGGACACAAGCAACTTGTATCTGAAGAAGAGATGTAGTGTGATGATAAAGGAAAAGAAGAAATGAGATGGGTATGAGAGTTTGTCAAGACAAAGAGATTTGAATCACAGCAGTGAAAACAACTAATTCAGCTAGGTGGGAGGTCTGTGAAGAGCTGGTGGACATCTGAACATGATGACAGGCAGAGAATTGAGATAATTTGGGGAGGGTGCAAAGTGGGCAGCAAGGGTTATGTTATACACCTACAGTTTGGGAATATGAGAGGAAAGCTGCTTTTCCTACTGCTGTTTGTTAATAATTACTTGCAGTCAATTTGGAATTGTGATTTGTCATAGAAGGGTCCCAGCAGTTAAATCAGTACTTTCTTCTTACCTCTGATATGCTTGCTTGAGAGAATTGCTTCATCTGCACTGTGAAGTGTGGCTACAAATGCTGTCAGAAAAACCAGCAGAAGATTAAAAGCAAAAAAAGCTCAAAGATAATCTCCATTTAGCTCCAACTTTGCTATTTCTGTTTCAGTACTAAAAATATGAGTTCCATGCCCAAAACCTTTTCTGTTTTTTCAGCTATTCTCAGTTAAAGAAACTGGATAAAATCTGCTAACTTCATCTCACTGTACTAACATTATCTATGAACATAATGCAGATAATGACAAGCCTCAAAATCCACTAGAAATATGTAGGTTCTTTTGGTTCTTGTTTTCTTTTTTTACCTTCTGCTCCGTAATTTTTCTATGTATGTTTTTTTTAAATCCAAATGTATACTTTACAGTTTTTTAAGTCTATGGGAAAACAGTGAAGAAAGCATGAGGGCCACATGAGGGAATTCCATATTTATTTTTGGCATTTATTTCCATGAAGAGGAGGCTTCTATTGACGCAGAACATTTCTTCCTTTATTTTTTTCCAACTTGCAAATGTTGTTGAAGCATTAAAAGCTAGTTGCTTGATGTCAAGATTCCAGAACGAATGTTTGCATAGTAAAATGGATGTAATGTTTGTGTAACTTTGAAAGCAGCTTTTGGGCTGGTGTTTCATAAGAAGGTTATGAAGCTGTATGAAGTATTACTTCTGAAATGCATGTTGCATATACAGAATCAACCAGCTTATAGACAGATAATATACCACAGTTGTTGCAGTGTCAAGTACAAAACACCAGCAACAGAAAAACAAAGGTGCATGCCGTTAAAGGTGTTATCCTTTTCTATGTAAAATATTCTTCATTATAGCTAAGGACTTAGGTTTGACTTACCATGATTTTGCCTACAGGACTTGGCATGAAACTGGAGAGTTAGAGCTTTGGAAGATAATATGTTGAATATAGGAAAGGTAATAGTTGTATTTCAAATTAAAATCTTCACCTGCAGCATCTGGGAATCTGTGGAGATAGTAATGTACAACCTGTAGGAAATTACTCCAGAATGATCATTTTAAAAACAAATTGCCAGAAGAGATGCCTTGGCTTCAACTTGGTGTTCTTTTAGAATAACGAAGTAACAAACAAGCATGAAGAGGTCCTTTGGATTGTAGGGCCACTTTCTTCTCCACCTTGTAGTTAATTAGCAACGGTGGTGAAGTGTGTTTGGAAGTGCTGTCCTTTATAATGCAAAACGTCAGATAAGCAGATCTGTTCCGAGGTGTCTGCACAGTGCTTACCAAGCCCCAGCTTCACCCAGGACTTTGTACATTGAATACTGCCTAGGAGACTCTCTCTGTTTTGAGACTGGTGGAGAAGTGAGAATCCCATTTCAGCAGACCTCTGATTTGGTGTGGTGCCTGGTCCCCACACTGTAAGCTAGAAGCCTCGTAGCAGTGGCCTGTAGATGCAGGTCTGTGTACAGCACACACTGGCGATTGCTTTCCTCCAGCTCTGCCTGCAAGAGGTGGTGTGCACTGTTAGGATGTAAATCATCCTGCGTGAAAATGACGTTGTATAAGCATACAGTACTTGTTACCTAGTAATTCTGAATTACTGGGCTAGCAGTTACTGTTTCGTGTGAGTTAAGTGAAGAAGTCTGTGATATTTTCAAGGACTATCACAGCATCCATAGAGGCTGCATGTTTCTCAGTAGCACCTAGAGGAGATCTCCTGAGTTCAGCCTTGACTGCCCTGGTGCTTTTCCTGGGCACAGTCCTGAAGATAGTTGGATAAACACAAGAACAGTGTTTACTTTTCGGCAGGGTATTTTGAATGATGGTCAGTTTTGCTGCTTCTCTTGATCCAGATTTGCAGTCCACTTAAATGGGAGTCTGATTAGATTCTTTGTGAGGGAATGACACATTTACCTGTAGATGTAGCTATTTTCAGAAGTCTAGCCACCCATCCTCGTACAGCTAAAAGTGGTTTGTCCTGCTACAGACAGAAGGATGACAAGATATTTGAGCTAGCTAGCCAGTTAGGCCAGGCTCTCTTGTTTCTTAAAGATTGTGTTGCTGGAATTCTTTTAAATACTGTTCTTCACACATTCATGCAGATTAGCTAATTACCAGCCTCTGCTCAGGCTTCCACAAGTGCTGAATAGTGGAACAGAATGATTTAATTTCCCTAACATATTCTCCTGGCACTTTTGCATACAGAATATGCCGCTCTAAAGTATCCCTTGATACTAGATCCTTGGCAGTGTTCCAAAAGGAGTTCAAGTCTAAAGCCATTCAGCATAATTTTACCTTTGGTAAACCTGAATTTGACACCTTCCTTGCATCATATAGTTTTGCCATCTGCAATGTGGGCTTTCCTCTTTATCTTATGTAAGTGTTTAAATTATGAATCAGTATAGTTGGCTCTGATTATGCATCTGATATTCTCTTGGGAGAGTAATTAAACTGAGGTGATCATATGAATATCAATCTTTGTGCATTCATTATGTTTTTAAAAATAACTAGAGTTCTCTGTCACTTTAGTAAATAAGTGTGATTTTTGTGATTTTCAGCTTTGAATGGTGCTTGTTTTGAAACACATGCCACTGTCAGAGAATAGTAGTATGTGTTAATTCCCCACTGAAATTCCTTGAAGAAAGTTTGTATGCAAGTCAGATCGGCTGAGTGTAAATCATTTAAATCAGAACATTGAGATGTGTCCAGATTTAAGCTAAGTAAAAGGAATTGGGTCAAGGGATTCTGTTTCTATTCAGTAGTTGAATCCTAATCCCAGAAACGTTTTTAGTATGTATTAACTTATTAATTTTACTACAGCTTCCAAATAAATACAAATATAAAAAAGCATGCCTTTAGCCTCGGACAGGCATGAGGAGTAGTGCCAACACATTAATTATAATAGGCCTTGGTAATCAGGAGGAAGTTGTAGATCAACTAATTAAATATTGCCGGTTGTCTGTCTGCCATCTTGTTACATCGAGTGTTTCAATGACTGGTATGCAGATTTTCAAAACTAACACTTTCAAATTGAGAGTATTGATTTCATGTTTGTTATGTTCCATAGCTGAACAATAGCGGTTTCTCTCAGTGAAACAGTAAACATAAAATAAAAGTATGTGTTATTCTATGTTCAGCAGATCAGTGTATTGCATTTTTTTTAATTTTTTTTTTTCCTGAACAGAGAGAGATGGTTTGTTGTCTTTCAAAAATCATGGATTAAGGACTCATTTCAATTTATTTCAGCAGCATCAATCTCATAAACGCTAGTATAAACATTGTGAGAGGAACAAAATAAAACATAAATAGTAGCAATGTGAAATTGGTTGTAATCTGCATTGTTGACCCTTTAAAGATGTTTGTAGATCATAATATTGCAGATATGGTTGGACTTTACTAATCGTATCTTTGTTCAGATGGGAATATATATAGATCTGTCTCAAAAAGCCCACGTCTTGCCATTCTTAATTCTTTGCATCTTTTTAAGGTAGGCTGAAGCTGGATTGAAAATTGTAGGTAAATCCCATGTAAGTACTATAACTTAGGTTAGCTGTGTGATAATAAGGACTGTATGTATACTTGTTCTGACTTTTTTTCTATTTCAAGAAGTTAAAAGCAGCAGTCTGACACTAAACTAAGATTAAGTGTAATTTGCAGCTCCTGAAGAACTTTGTTCCAGTTCCTTATTCCTACAATAATTAATTTCTAATGAGGCTAAAGATAAAAAGGGAACGTATTTCAAAATAGTGTATTTATGTAGCAAAAACATCTAAAAGTTTTCTTTCAAACTTATAGTGGCTTATTCTTTCAGCAAAACATTCCTAACTGGATTGCATAAACTGAGATATGGCTTTTCAGGTTTACTTCTGTGCCTTGGCTCAGTATCTTATCTTAGCTGTCACAATGTGCATGGCTTGTCATTTCTGACAGAGCTTGTATATCTGAATTATCCTGATTATGGGTTGCACTAGAAATCAGTATTTTCAATTACAGCATCTGCTTGGGAAAAAAAAAAAAAAGTTGTTTAAAATTGTGTGAATTTCCCATAATTCTTCCCATAATTTTTAAATTGTAAGTTCTACTTGTAAGTTTTTACTTGTTTTTACTTGTAAGTTTTCAAAGAGCCTGAAAAGAACATGGTTTCTCTAGGCTTCATCAAGAACTGACGGCTCCATTACTAAAGCTAACGTGATGCCTGTGTGGGAGGGGGGTTCTTTTCTGTTCTGTTTTTTTTTTTTGTTTTTGTTTATTTGTTCATTTTATTTTTTAATGTACCCCTTCTTTCCCATTACTTCTGAATGAATGGTTATGACTGGATTGGCATGTTTCCTAATAGATTGTGATTATGAGAGCCTGGTAAGGATTTGTTGCAGTATAGCACCCTGTGCTGGGCATTTCAGAGGATGCGTGATACCAGGACAGAGAGTTGAAAGGGGAGGGGGAGAGAGAGATAGAGAGAGATAGTATTGACTAGAGTATGATAGAAGAAGACAGACTGATTGAACTGGGATTGTTTATCCTACAGACAAGGAGGTCTTCACATTCAGATCGTCAGTTGGGTTTTTAATTTTAATTTAATTATCAGTTAGAAATACTGTTACTGTATCTTTTTCCAGTGCTACATTTTGTTTTTGACTTAATCCACCTTTGAGAATGCTTTTGTGTGCTCCAGTATTGCTAAGGAACAATATCTATTGAGTAGTGCTGAGCATTTGCTAAGCAATCATTTTTGTCTCATCTTTTCTTTCTCTTATGTGTCTACAGTGTGACTTCATGAAGCACAGCACCAACAGTCCAGCAGAAAATTATAATTTATTGGAGTGTTTGTTTCGAATTTGTCATTCAAAAATGTATTTAGAAAATACCAGCCATTCTTAAGTAGATGTAGTGATTGGAAAATCATTAGCTATTATATTGCAAGTACTTGTTTTGTCCCCTTGTTTTAGTTTTCGCTTCCCTAACCCTTGCTTCAAAATTGTTTGTTTCCTTGATTATGAGATGCAAAAGTGTACTGATGCACTGGATGGCAACTCTATGCTTAATTTACTGGTGTCTGTTGCTGCCATTTGTGCAAATATAGTGCATGGTAAAGCAAGTGATGACTACTCACTCCCTACCAGAACAGACATTATCAGTATTATCTTGCCTGGGTCCCGGGACATTCTGTTAGCTGTATTGTGCTGTAGGTGTTTGACATCTTTGCAAGCTCAAACCTGTCCAGTTTTGGTATCAACCTCTATACTGCGCCCTAAGTCACAGATTGCCAGACTGACAGATATTCATTGTACTTTGGGACAGTGCCAGTGGGATTTGGAGGGCTTTCCTCCAGATGGATGCTCAGGTCTCCCATGGGAATGTTTTTGTCTTTGCCAGCCATCTGGAGATCTTGTAGGAAGATTTGATGAAGCACACCAAACAGGTAAAAACACCTCTGCTTCCATGAGCAGTGTGGAATTACATTTCTACTATGCTGTTTGCTGATGCATCTGAGTTTCTGTTTGATTTTATTATTATTGCCTTTGTGACATTATTTTTTTTTCCATAAAGAGGCAATTAAGGTATGAGGTATGAAGCTACCTGTCTTAAACTTCTCAGACAGTGAGTGTGCTGGGAGCTAACTCTATCATTAGTCATCCTTTATGTACAATTTTTTCAGTTGAGTAACTTTCAGACAACTCAGTCTCTGAAAACAATCATTGCAAAATTGATTATCTGTTAAGAATTGTCATTAAATATTCTAGAGGATTTTGCAAAGGGAAGAGAGAAGATCCATGTGCTATGGTAGATAGGGTAAGAACTAGGAAAGTCTTTAAAGTAAAGTTTATTTAAATCAGGAAGAACTTTTTCAAGATAAAGGACAGTGAAATACCTAAGTAGATTGCTTGCAGAACTTGAAGCTTTCATAGCACTGGAAATATTTACACACATCTCAGTAGATGTGACTTCATCTTTCACATCTTCCAAAAGTGAAATTTGATTGACTGTTCCTAGAGAAATGGAGTGGATGACTTTTCTGAATCTCCTTCAGTTCAGAGGCATAATCTTTTGTTTCATTCTTTGTTGACTTTTTTTTGTTGGTTTTGTTTGTTTGGGGGTGGTTTTTTTTGCTTTGTTGTTGTTGTTATTTTTTGGAAAAGGTATTGTGATGAAAACTTTCATCTTAAAGACATTCAGAAGGTGTGCATTTCCTTTGTTTAATTCCTGCGGAATTAGCTGGCTTTTGTTCTGGAAAAAATTAAAATACATTCTGAAAACGTATTTAATGGAGTTAAATACATTAACAAAAATAACAGTTGAATTTATTATGCAGTAACATTCAGAGATAAACAAAAGTACTTGAAATCATATGTTTATTGATTTGTTATTAATAAGTAAATGATACATTAATACACAGGGACAGCTATATCTCTTTGGCCAAAACTCAGTTTTCTAAATCCTTAAGAAACTATGCATTTGGTGTAAAAAACTGAATGTAGTTCACTAGCACAAAAGAGTCTCTCTATCTTGAATAACTCAAGTTTATCTATACAAAAATGTAAATTTATGCATGAAAAAAAATCTTAAAGCTGTAAAGATACAGGCTATTTGAATATGGTTGGAATTGCATCAGAAGTTAAAATTTCCTGATTATTTTGGATCTTTTAGTCACTAACTGTAGAATTTGGAGAAGCTTTATTCATTTTATTGAGAGAAGTAATTTGAAAGAAAGGTACCCAAAAGCTGAGATCTTCATCTAGTGATGGAAGCTGTACTAATCAGCTACTCAAAGCATATAGAGAACAGAAAAGGTTTATGCTGATAAAAATAGTGTGAAAATACAGCTAGTGTTTATTCGTCATAATTATAGCTCACCACTTGCAGCTGTGACACTTGCTTTGATATGCCTTTCTACTAGTCATATTAACTTTAATCTGTCCTTTCACATCTGCCCAATGTGTCTGTATTGTTCTGTAAATAGGAAATGGAGACTTGCTACTTTTACTGAAGTCCTTTTTCCAAGTTATGACTATTCTGATAAATCACTCAGAGTATCTAACGAAGGTGCTTTAATATAGAAGGAATTGCAAAGCTGAGAGAAGTTTATCTTAAAAATTGATTCTTCTACAACATTTAGATCTTGAACATTTTGGAATATATCTCAGGAAATTGGTTTGGGATCCAAACACGTTCAAAGCATAGAGTAAGAATGAATGAGAAACCTGGAAATGAACATGAAAGTGTGGCTGATCCAATGTAATTACTTTATGAATTTTACTTTTGCATGACTGTTAGGAATGACAATTTTGCTAACTGTGATTGAAGACTACCAAAACAAAGTAGAAGCATGGTGCTTATTTCAAACTTGTATGGTAATGGAAGTCTGCTAGACATTTCTGGAGGCATAGTTCTCAAAACTGATTGGGATGAATCCTATGATGACAAGAATCAAAGATGTATGCTTTATAGCTGGAACAATTGTCCAGGCTGTCTTTAAAGAAATTTATGTTTATTGTGGCAGTGTGATATTCAGAAAATTAGCCCTAAATAAGCTGGTAAAAAATCACAGGAAAATTATTAGCAAGCATTTGTGTTTATTAAAGGAGTGGGCTGGGACATCCGGGTGAAATTCTGACCCCAGGAAGAAGACACATAGTAGAGAAATATATTCAGTACACTCGGGAATCAGGCCTTCAGGGACTGAAGCATTCTTTCAAATGGTACCAGATTTGCAAGTGTGTTTAATGTGTAGTAGCACAGGTGGTGCTTTGCTGAAGTTTACAGAAGGGTGTGAGTTATATGAGTCTCAGAGGCATTTCTGATCATTTTACTGAACAACTTGTTGAATATTCCTGTATATTACGTAACTGTATGGATGTAAATGAGCAAATTTGTCCCACCTCTTTGTTTAGGTGTGGGTACTTAACTTGTAAGCACATCTGCAGTAGTAGCAATGTCAGATCAGGTATTCTGGTAAAATTAGACCATCTGTATATATAATTAATACCATTCTGCATCCAGTGGATGATAAATAGATCATATCTGTCTTCTGCCATTCATAGACGTTTTCCTGTCTGTGAAAGGTGTCTGTTTTCCTTGGAATCTTTCCGACCATCTGATGAGTACTGCAGTAAATTGTCAAATTTATTACTGTACCAGAAAATGAACTATAAATCTTGAAAACATTTAAACGGTGTTTTTTTCTCCCTCTTTCACCTCATCTTCCTTTCCTTTTCCGTCTCACTCAGAAAGGAAAAATTCAATGTATGCATGATATGCTGAGATTATACAATAAAAATATGAAAAATCATTTTTCAATTTAAGACGATCTTTGATTCATCCTACTGCATGTAAACATTTTAATTTTAAGGAAATAATTAAGCATATGTCAGCATATAAACAAATATAAACAAATAAGATGAGCAAACTATGAAAAAAGGTAACATTTGTTTTAAGATTTCTTGCAAAAACTCTTCAAATTCATCAGAGTTGTCAATTTTTTTCTTCAGTCTATTTTTTGTATTTTTTGTTTCTACCACTCACTGCCATTTTCTGTTCATCATAAATCTATTTCAGTTATTTTCAATGAATGAAATAGGGCTTTTAAGTATAGATTTTGTCACTATGTATTGCTGTGAAGCAGGAGAATATTATATTACACAAGAGTAGAAAATGAAACAAATTAGCTTCAATTTTTCTACCCTTTCTAGGAGGTGGTGCTAAACATGGCACTATGTAGAGAAGCAGTACCCAGTTTGTTTATAGAACACAAGAATTTGTCACAAGAACAGAAATACCCCAAGTGAAATAAAGTCGTTACATGTGATCAGCTTGATTCTTAAAACTATTATGTATTGCTGCTCACTGCTTGTTAATTAAGCTACATTTTCTAATCTTGTATGTTTTTTTTTCTTGTATAAAATATAAAGAAACGTAATGATCAATATGGAACTGATTTCTAGCTAATAAAAGGAGTAGGTAGATTGTGATGATAAAATGAACTGAATGTGTAATTGGTCCAAGACTGTAGTTATGTTGTTAATTATTTTTAATCAAGTTTGTCCTGCTGTTGTCCACAGAACGCAGAGACCTTCCTTAAGCAATATCTCTGTGAGTTCATTCCATCGGTATTTCTCCCAGATCTTCTTTTCTGTTGCTTATTATACTTGATTAATATTGATTTTAGCAATGTCTATTACCGCTATGTATTCTTTAATAGTGGTTATTTTTGTATCTTGTTAGGAAGAAAACAGACTATCAGCTGTACAGGAAAACACTCCATATGGATTGGGTTTAGATCAACTTAAATTCCAGGATTTTGTACATTTTGAGGTAACATTCTAGTGTATTCCTATTAAACAAGCTGGACAGTACAATTTAGTAAGTCTTGATAGTAAGGCATACATTTCTTTTCATTATGCAGGTGGGACTGCTCTGTGAAGGAAATAATGTTAAACCAGATCATCTTGTTCTTCATCAAGTCATATGTCCATTTGCTTTTCAATCCCTGTGCCTTTAACAGCCCTGTTTTCTACTGTAAATAACTTTTCACTACATTAAAAGTGTACAAAAACCATTCTGAGTGGAAGAGAATTAAGAGCAGTGCAATTTATCACAACCAAACTGTATGATATTGGCTAATCTTTACCTAGAGATTTCCTGGGTTAGTGAATTTAGATCCAGCATCAATCTGCCCTTCTGACTAGATCTCTCTCTGTGTTTAAACCAACAAGCTGTCTTCTGTAAGATCCATTCTGCACTGCTCCTAAATGCTTGGCAAGCAACTTCTCTTCCTCTGCCTCCATCAGAAAATGACTGAAATACAGTTCTAATGATGCTTCAGATGGCTCATATCACTCTGATGCGTGCAAAACGCCTCAGAGTTCATTATACTGATGAGAAATGCCTGTTGCTACTGTAGCTTCTAACTCTTTATGCAGCCAGAGCTGCAAGAAACCCTGCAAACTGCTTGGGAATAACTGGGAAAAAAAAAAAAAAACAAGAACTAAAATTTGGTTTTACATTCATTTATTTTTATTTCATCTTAATGATATTTCAGAGTTAATCAAGTCAGATTTCTTACGTTTTTGTGGAAGATAGATGCAGAGATTCTTAATATTTTGGAGTGTTTGGGATTTATTTATTTATTTATTTATTTATTTATTTATTTATTTATTTATTTATTTATTTTGAGGGCTTTGGAAAATACAGGAAACATGAAAGTTGTGATGGAACTCAGTGTCTCACAGGGTGCTATTGGCTGGTCTTCTGCCAGCAGAGGAATCCTAACTTGCAGCCTTTGTACTTCACAAGTGTTCCAGACTATCCTGCTTCTTTATAACATTGTTTATAATCACAGCCTGCTATCTGAGTTGTTTCATCTTCATGCATTGACTATTAGCATTTATACTTGTTTATATTTCTTACATAATAAGAAAAAAACAGGTTTGATATGCCATTCAGAATGTTCTTGAAGATCTGTCACCTGTGTCTAGCAGGTAGATTTATGTATTGGAACAAGTTTGTATAGGAGCTGAGTGCACCATTCCTTTTCAGTGCATACTTTCTCACAGCTGACTTTCCTTCAGTTTCCTGACTTTGCTTTCAGTCTCAAACTCATCCTTCAACAGTACTTTTATTGAAGGGAGCTTGCAATTTTAAAGGCTGCAGCACAAACCTGGAGTTTGGATTTCACTCAAGCTTTGCTGAAGTAATCTTATTTTGTAGCGCACCAACCAGGAAAGGCTAATTGTTAGAAGGCAAAAACCTATTAGACACCTGAATTTTCACTGTCTTGATGTGTTACGTAGGAGCATGTACTATTTCTATATCGTGAAAATGAATATTATGACAATACTACTAGTTTGGAGTAATTTGTAGAGGATTCAGTTACTGCAAATGGTTATTTCAACGAAGACAAGTGTTAATGAAGAGACTGTGAGAATGCTGCTGCAGTCTAAAATCACCTCAGCTTCAAAGTGAAGCTGTGATGTTTTCAGTCTTTCTGCCAGCTTGTTTTGAAAGCAGACGTGCTGCAAAACATCATTCATACTACAGTGATAAAACAGAAGGTATTTTTGCCCTACATACTGTAAAGGGTAGAAAACTCCAACATCCCTGAGCAAGCTCTAAATGAACCAAAAGCAGCCTTACTGTAGCAGCATGGAGCTCTGTAGACTGAGAAGCAGGCTAAATTAATCTGCATAGTGAGGTGGCTTCTAGCATCCCAGAAGGCTCAGAGCTGACTTGCATATTACAAATTATGTTGCACAGTATAAATGAACCCACTGAATGCTGGGATAAAACACATATGTGCCATTGAAGTCTGAGCTGCTTTGTCTCTGTTACTAACTTCTGTATCCGAAATAGCTGAACATTGAACAGTGTTGCCACTGAAGGAGCACCTAGTTCCAGCTGGAAACATGAATTCATTCACCCCAGAATATTTCTGTGTTGTCAGAACCCTGGGTTGAGACATAGCACTCTCAAGAGTCCTCTGTACTTTTTATACAGGAATAAATAGGGATGTTTCTCGTAATAGCAATGTGCAAATAAGTAAATACTTATAACGAGTTAAATTATTTAACATTTACTTAAATTTGAAGGATTTAGCATATGCATATGTTTTTCAAGTACAGTTTATAAACATTAAGTAAACAGATTTTATTACTTATATGTAAAGCAATGCTCTTGATGTGTTTTAACTTCAGCCACAGATACTGCTACAGAGTTGGTGGGTGGCTTTTCCCTGCAGTTTGGTATTGCTGAGTGGATGTTGTGCTCCTCAGTTCTGTTTGTGGTACATGCAGTCGTAAGGGTACAGGCAGTATATCTGAAGTTCTTATTTGTCATTGTGCCTTTTGGCACATGATAAGCTCTGTATCTTGTAGCAGTTTTATCCTGGTATCTGTTTCATCATTGTGATCCAAAACAAAGCCACTCACTCTAAGAAAGGTAGATTTGGGCAGAAGTAATATTATCTTGTGCCTACCAGAATTCAATCTAAACAGGAAAGGAAGTCAGTTTTACTTAATTTTATCGGTGTGCTGTCAATTACAGAAGCTTGAAAAGAACAGCCTTTTTTTCCTAAACCTGATAGTTTTGCCATGGTGATGGGTTTACATATTTGAGTAACTTCTTATCTCATGTATGAATTTGGATTTCTGGAGGAAAGTTCCATTTCACTACTTATCACATTCAGCACCAGCAAGATCTTGTATTCAACCTGACTTTTGCCATCCTGAACTTTAAAATCAGGTTCCTTTATATCTTAAAAACAAGTAAATAAATAGTTTTGTCCTTTTTTGTTCTGCTGAGCAGTTCTGCTGTATCTTCTTTATAGTCATGCAGGATTTTATTTTATTTTATTTCATTTTATTTTAAATATAGCTCTTGAAAGTGTTTCAACTTACCAGCAGGTAAGGTAGCAGTAGATGTGAACTCTGAATTTGTTTGGGGTTTTTTTGTATTACATTAAGCAAGTTGTGAAACTACATTCTAAACAGGTAAATTTCTCATTAAAGCAGAGTTAGCAGTCTGTGAAACTTACAGAAATAGCAAACTTGTTTGAGAAGCAGTAGATCAGAACATCAGTCGGAACAAAATGGATTGTAGAAGAATCAAAGTCATGAGAGGAAGCATACTAAAAATCAACCAGTTCCCAAATTCACCATGATTTTTCCCAATAAAATGTGTTAGACAAGGTTGGCTGGCCTGATGTCACAGCTTGCAGCCACTGAAAAGGTTGATGTTCTTCTCTTAGCCACATGCTACCAGTCTCCTTTATGCTGCTTCTGGCCAGGACTCTACTTTGGCATGAACTGGATATAGCACATGAAGCTAGCTCTGGCTCTTTGCAGTGTTGGTAGGCCAAAGTTGTGACCTTACTGTACTTAGTCAAGGCTGGTTTGAGGAAAGGAGGCTCTGAGGTGGGCACAGTGAGTTTTCTACTTCTTCCACACAAATCTGTATGCATGCTAGTTTACCTTTTGCAGTGAACAACATTACTAATTAACCCTTTAAAAGCCCATGCTATTTAGACTTTGGAGAAAAGATGCTACTCTAAAATTTTCCATCTGCTTCTGTGCCGTTTTCTACTTCTGTTTCAGGAGAAGCGACAGCAACTCTATTTCCTCTGCTCCTTTTTGTGTCCTACCAAAAAAAACCTACCTCCCCAGCAACTTGGTGAGCAATCTCAGTAAACACAGACAGGGTGCCTGCCTTCAGGCGGCTTCTAACAACTGCTCAGCATAAAAAAACTTGCAAAGCTCTCTCACTGTTACTCACAATGGCTTTTCAGAGAAACACCGGCTGAGCCCTATTCCCTTTTGCCTACATATACCATTTCACTTAGATGATCTGAGAAACTATCCATATATGGAGCAAGGAAAGATTTAATTCAAAAGTGCCACAACAGTGCAAAACACCCTCTGACATGAATGGGAATGGTGCAGGCACAGATATTGCAGAGGTGCACTGACAAGAAGAAAGGATTTCACAACCCAGAAGCCATATTGATGGATTAAAATTAAATCAACATGCAACATTCCTGATCCAAAATTTTTATTTGCATGCACAGTTGTATCAGAAAATTCTCTTCAAAAACAGGTAGTTTACTCAGTCTGGGAACAAATAGGATACAAGAAAGTGGGAAGTGGGATGCTGTTATGTTATTTGACAAGCCATTTGTGACTCTGACAAAGTGATGTTTCTGTTGCATCACATTGTCCATTATTTTTTTCTGGCAATAGCTGTATTTCCTATGGAATCCTGCTACAATCAATGCTATCCAGGGATAGTGTTTCTTCTCAAGCTTTTTCCATGGTATGCAGCTTCGTTTCCAACACACAAGTCGCACATGCTGACAAGAATCAGATGCACCTGTTCCTTGACTACAATCCAGTCCACAGATGCAGATTTATAGAGCCTAAAAAGAAAGGGCTGGAGGGTGTGCACTAGTTGAGCTGGGTAATTTTACTGACAGAAGTTGTTTTTAGTATAAATTGTGTACTTGCATCTAAGTTTAGTGTGATTATAATTATGTCAGAAGTTTTGTTATACAAAAATAAGCAGCTGCTAAAGACTGAGAGCCACTAGGGACCATAAAGTATTCAAAGCACTGATTCACATTTGGTAATGCTTTGTCTAGCATGCCTACTGGGATGTCTTGCCTATGCTCTACCTTTATTCCCTGTTTTAGTGAAGCATCTTGTTCTTCATCAGTCATTACAGAGATTCCTCAGTTATGTTTCTGCTTTTCTTGTTGGACTGCAGTGTGCTTTTTCACCTTATTTCCTTCAGCAACCTTTCCACTTCATTATAAGCTCCAGATTTTTCCTTGCAAAGCAACACTATACAAAAATAAATATAGTGTATATAGTCTTCACGTTTTCCTGGGCTTGTCTCTAAAGCCTCAGAAGATTTATAGAGATACCAGAAATACATTTACCTTATGCAGAAAGTGTGGTCTGCAGAAGTACAGCATGCACATTAATGTGCTTACCAGGAAAGGAGCAAAGAAAGGGATTGCTAGCCAAGGGCAAAGAACTCTTTTCTTTAAGCTTTCAGTCAAAAAACAGTCTAGACATTTTTATCACATTAAACAGTCTGGAGCATTTAATAGGGATGTGACAGGAAGAAAAGCAGTCTGAACTAGCTGACCAAGTTTCTTGTGAGAAAAGCCTGCCGGGCCCAAGATTTTATTCTGTGCAATGGTAATTACTATGTTGGAAATGTTAAATGGTGATAAATGGGGTAAAGCTGGTTTTAGACATGTAATGATATTGCTTTTACCTGCAAGGTCTGCTATGCTTCACATGTGACACTGCTCTTGATTTTGGTGGGCATTGTGCTTTTTGAGTGTGTGTACCACACGTTACTAAGTTGTAGGAGGCCAGGTGGGTGTGACAGCATTAGTTAAGCATAACAGAACACTTGAGTGTAATACAGTCCATGCAAATGGCAAAACAATTTTTGTCTCTGTAAGGGTCCCATTGTCAACTTTTTGCTGTAACGAGTTGCTTCTGTTGATTCCCATTTCGACTTCTCAGTAGACTCCCCTGCCCTTGACCTCCACCTTGTGGTCAAGAATCAATTGTTTCCTGTTCCCAAGCATCTCACCCATGCACCCCCTTGATTTATCTGCTGCACAGAGGAATGCTGAAATGCTGAACTCCTTATCTCCAGGAACACTGCCATCCCCACATTAATAACCCCACTCTACTTTTGCCTGGAATGTTGGTGCTGGTTGTGTTGGTTATGCCACTTCTTTCTTCTTTACCCCACCTCCCACAGACACCAGCATGTTGTTTTGTTGGTCTTCTGTAGAATATCCTCCATCCGTTCCTTCCTTTCCTAGCCCTATTGTGGAAATTCAGCTTTGTACTTGGAATAATCTCTTAGAACTGCTTTGCTTGTGCTGTCCCAAACATTTCCATTTCAGCTATTCTCTGCTACCTGGTGTTCTTCTAGTGTTGTGAAAATGCTGCCACCTTCCCTTTTCATTTTGGTTGCATTACCCTTCTCTGGTATTTCATCATGTTATCAACACCCATCTCAATATCAGGCATCCTATCCCGCCCTTTCTACACTTTTTTGCTGGTTTCTTCCTCATCTTTTTAATGTTTATGTTCTTTCCTACAGATCCTTTTCATTTCTTTCTTCCCAGATGGTTATCCAGAACTAAGAATGTCTTCATATGTCAACATGATATGCATATATGCTCATCTTTCCTCAGTGAGCCCTGCTTGCTTATATTCCTACTGGTGTGATCATGTTCTGTTATATATCTATTTCAGCTGGATGTGCAAGCTATCAGCTCCCATTGACTTATTTTGCTATGTCTTAATGTTTGGAATTCAGAGAAGTCCCTTGACCCTGGCATCTCCATTTGGTCCAAAAAGGTCTGAATAAATGGCATCTTTGAGTATGCTGTAAATCTTGCTTTTTGTTATGAGATGTCAAATAAGCATTCAAAACAGCCTGTGTATGCCATACCATACTGGCAGACTGGCTCTCCTTTTTGTCTCCACAGCAATCAGACAAATAGGTTATGTACCAATGCTTTTCTTTTTATCACTTTCGGAATACTGTGTCAGATCATCTATTTGGAGCAATAAAAAACCTGAAATTACTCTCCTTCAGAAGTTTTCATGTACATTACGGGTAGCTGAATAAGCCAAAATGCATTCTGCGAAGAGATTTGGAGAGGCTGCTGGCTTGGAACACTATCCCACCCCTCAATAGCTGGCATGACTGGTTGTGCCCCACATTTTAAAGAACAGTTGCATTAGTATTTGGAAAGGCATTTTAGGGACATTGTTCTCAAGTAATGTAAACAATTGAAGGCATCAATAATGAGTGCATTAGTACTCCTGAAACTGTTTTATCCAATAAATTTATCAGAGATGTCTCATATAGTCTCATTTTACCCAGAAGAGACAATCTCTGTCAGTTCAATAATGCCTAATGTGACAGGAAACGTAGCACGCGCCAAGAGAATTGTTTTGATATTTGCTTAGTAGAAACATACATAAAGATTTCAGTGTTTTTCTGAGGCAGGGGTCAGTGAAGGAGACTGTGATATCATGGTTTATGAAGCCCCATTTTTCATTTATGTTGACTATAAAATTATTGGCTGAAAGACTGTGACTCTTTTTTCAGAATGCACTCTTTTTCCTACTCTCTTTCCATTACTTTCAGAGCTTCTGGGCAATGGCACAACAGCTATTTGAAAAGAGCTGGCTTAAACAAATTTTAAAAAAGGCTTACTCTGCCACCTACCTACAATAATAAAGTAACAGTAATAGTAATTTCAAGTTCAGCACCACTTTTATTTCCTTTTCAATCACTATGGGATTAAAGTTATAATTAACTATTAACTTGGTATGTCTCAAATATGGCTGTCAACCTTCTGTCCTGATGAAAAGACAGCTATATTTCCAAATTATAGGTAGCATTTTATTTTCAGCCTTGCCTCCTTTTGATACTTTATGTTTCAGAAATGTGGCAATTTCATTTTCAAAATAGATGAATAAATAAAGACCAGTTAATTAATATATAATGAGCTAATACTGGATGTTCTTGTTGATTAAAGATGTATAGCATTAATAACTTCTAGTTCTGGGACACTTTACCTTAAAGATCATCCAGTTCCATACCCAGTGCTGTGGGCAAGGTTGCCACCCACTAGATCAGGCTGCCCAGGTCTCCATCCTGGCCTTGATCACCTCAAGGGGTGGGGCACCCATGACTTTTCTTAGGAGCTTGTTCCAGTGCCTCATCTTCAGCTGACTAAATAATTTCTTTGTAACATCTAACCTAAATCTTCCCTCTTTTAGTTTAGAACCATTCCTCCTTGTCCTATGATTATGTGCCCATGTAAAAAATTGATCTCCCTCCTGATAATAAGCCCCCTTGCAGGTTTTTTTTTTTTTAATGTTAATGCATTTTAGATCTCTGAAATGACCTCTGAAGATCATCACCTTTGCTTTTGTCTGATGCTTTAAGCCAATGATCTGGTTAATTCCTGTTTTCTCAGAAATCATCTGGAAAACCAGTTAGAATTGAGCCCTGCAGATTACATTGTCACTTTCCTAATTTTAGATTTTAGAATAACATCTATGTTCTTGACAGCTTATTAGTTTTTAAAATATCTGTATGTTTTGAACAAACTGATATTAAGTCACGTCAAAACTTTTTAATAAAGTTTGGTTTGAATTAATGTATCTGACCATGGAAGGCATTATTTCAAACACAGAGATTTAGATGATATTACAAAAATGTGATCCTGACCTTTCATTAGATTTTATTAATACAAGAGTCTGTGTGAATGTTTGCAGACTGACAGTTGTAACGTCAAAATGTGTTCATGGGGCAGTAGATATTTGTATTCTGCTTTATTTTTGTTTGAGGTACTAGGCTGTGTTATTTCCAAAGCTTTTCCTTGTATTTTAAAATGAAAGACTGTGGTTATTAGTTTAGTTTGGAAGTTTGTGTTGCCTTTTCCACAGTATTTGTAGTTAATAATTTAATCTTAGAGTCGTGCAGTTGTTTGATGGCCTGGGATCCCCAACCTTGCATTCATAATAGGAATGTTGCTCTGTTATGGTTACTTGGTGTTTCTCCATACTTCCATTGGATTTCCTAGCAATTTAATATTAAACATTTATTTATGTATTCCTATCACACTCAGATACAGGAATCACTTCTGTCTGAGGATACATAACCCCAGAAAGAAGCTGAAAAGAAGGTTCTGAAGTTTTAAATGTCAGAATCACCCATAAATTTAGTTAACATAAAAGATACGCATACTTCATACCTATGTTACTGTAATTATTCAACATTTCAGGTTTTACAGAGTTGTGAAGAAAAATTGAGGGTCAAATATTTCAGGAAATACTTGATGTGCTGCAAGTGGTACACACTTCTCAGTTGTTGGTTAGGTGTACTTTTTCTTTATTTCCTTAAACTGATTTATGAAGTCAACTTTGTTTTAACACTCTACGTTTGAAAGCCAAGGAGTGAAGCAATTAAAGTTATTAGAACTCATTGTTTCTTAAATCAAAATACGTGGTATATACACATCATGTGGTATAGCAATTCAGAGAAGATCTTGAAAATTATGTATGGAATCCACTGTTTACATCAAAGTCCAATTCACACTCTGTTTCTACCTCAGGAGGGGATGACTTCCAGGATATGGCATGTTTGACATTGTGCTAAAGATAAATCTTGAATGCCTCTAATACTTCTCCTGTTTAACTAAAGAGAAAACTGATGTTTTCAACTTTTTAAAAACAACTTACTTTTATGTGTGGTTAGTGTTTATTGTTAGAATGAGCCAAAATAGGGAAAGTTCTAGGAAAAGGTTCTTCATTGTATGCTCATTTTGTGAAATTACGTGTGATCTCAACAGGTTAGAAGCAGTAAGTTACTGTTTGATGGATACTGAAGTATACATGTAAATAAAAATTAATTATCATAGTATATTTTGATGAGGCACTTTGCTAAATTCTGTGTACATTTGACAACATTAAGATAAATCATTTCTAGAGAAAACCCTTGCCTTTTAGTTTTATAAATTAGAACATGCAAACTTCAAAATTTCCATCACCAGAAAAAAAGAACAACGACAACAACAAAAAAAACCTATTTGTAACATTTGTGCTTTTGCATCACTGCTTTGTATTTTGTTTGTTTTTGCACTTAAAATTGTTACTACTACAGAGGATAGCTCAGAATTTTCCTTTGCTATTCCCTAATATTTCTGATAGCCAGAACTTGATTTTGTTGTATGGTTGCAGTTGTACTTTACCCAGAATAAATTTATTTACATTTCTGTATTATTATTTTTTTTAACGTCCCATTGACTTCTCAGAAAGCGTAGCGCCCCTTGAAAAAGGATGTGTGCTAAGTACTTAGGGCAGATAACAAGAGCTTTGGAATGTCTAGAAAGACTGGGCAACACTGTGGGTATTAACAAATCAGGAAGGCCTTTGGACAAACAGAAAAATAGCTAAGGAAACAATGAAGTTTTGTTTGACTCCTGTGGTCTATCATAGGAACTCACTCTACTTGTTAGAGATAATGGCTGTCATCTGAGCTAATGACTAAAGCACAGTTCTGATGGAGGGCCATCTCATTTTCAGCACTATGGCAAAAGCAATTTTTGTTTTCTGCTGTGAGCGCTCATTTCTTAGCCTGAAGCAGTGGGCAGCCCCACTGACCTGATGTGAAATGCTGAAGAAGAGGTTGGTTACAAACAGGCCACTTCTTGTTTTCAGCTAACCTTTCAGCTGCCCCTGCATGGCAATGCATTCCAGCAATTAAAACAAAATGAAAAATACATTTTCAAGCATCTGAGCTCTGTTGTATGTCTTTTGTTCTTTCTGGACATTCTTTTTTGGGGAGAACGGTTCTAAGTTGCTTGCATTAGCTGTGAGAATAATGTGTTTAAAAATAACCTTCCAAAAGAGTGAGCTCTTTAAAAAGAGAAAAAAAAAAAAAACAAAAAAAAACCAACAACAGAATTTAACCGTAAGAGAGCCTGGAGAGCTGTGAAATCTTGGAATTGCACTACAGTGCAAATTCAGCAGTGTGGGTCTCACTGTTATTTTTCACTGAGAGCTTAAAAAAAAACAACCCGTGTATGCATTTTCTATATGATAATGCTGGCACATTTGAGGCAGAAGAAATTTGTCTCTGAGGAGTAAATACATCTAGAAACAATTGTGGTATTTGCATATGACAGTATTTTGCAGCATTTTTTGTCAGAACACCATTGTTTCACTGCTTGTTAAGAGGGAGGAAGTTTTGCACACAGCTAGATTCTCACTCTAGATTACAACCATGCAACTTTATCCCTGCAGGTAGACTTTCTGAGTTACGATGAACTGTAATAAAAGCAAGAATTTGCACAGGTCTGCTGATATGGAGCTGGTTGTCTTTGTTATGATAAACCTTATAATAACAGTAGTGATGAAAGATATACATACTTAAAGAAGGGAAAGAGTAGGAAATTCGTCAGTTTTGTTTTTTTGTTTCCTTGTAACAGTAATAATAAAGTACATATGCCAGGGCAAGATTACTAACCTTGCATAGCGTTGTGTTGCTGTTTGCCCTTGTCTACATGGACGGTAATCAGTGCGCTTTTGAGGTAGTGTGATTTGAAGAAATGAGCGGTGAAAAACAAAGTATGGAGCCTCCTCAGCATTAGCTTAGCAGTGAGTGATTCATTCCAGAGGCAAAAATAATGTCACTGAAGAAAACACTACAGGTATTTTTATAATGCTTGTGGTTAAGCATGCTGCAAAAAGTGAGAGTTACGGAGTTTTAGGCTGGAGTAGATCAGCTCAGAGGGATATTGCTGTCCTTTCCAACGCTGTCTCAACATTGACAGGATGTTTATGGGATCCAAGGAGTATCCTATCCATCATGCTAGCCAGCCCTGTGAGTTAGTTTAGAATATCACCTCTTTCCCCAAACATTTGTCTGCTTTGTTTTAACAGAATCCCTTCCTCCTCCTGTTCAGCCACACCTTGTCCTTTGTTTGGTCAAAGAATGAAAAAAAAAAGCAGCCGAAGGTTTATAGTCCCTTCCCTCCCTGCACCCCAGATTTAGTGTAGTACAGCGAAGTATGTAAAAGAGGAAGACTTTTGTGTTAAATAATGCTGTTCTGGATATGATTAATTTTGTGTCCTCACCTTTTGGGTGATCCAGGTGAATCAAAAGGTGCTTTTTCTTAAGTGACCCAAATTATGACCTCATGCTTAAATCAGTGTTGAAAGAAAGGAATATGGATATAGTTCAAAAGCCATTTAACTGCTGCACTTGTGAGGCCTAACCTGTTTCTCCTTTGTGTTCATTGATAAAGACCTGAGGTGTATTTTATATGAGTAGGTTTTTTCTGCTTTGTTGAATGGTATTTATTCAGAGACTTTTTTATATTTTAAGAATCCTAAATCAGTGAAAATACTGGATTTTAGTTTTTAAAATCTGTTTTAGAACTTTAGACTTAGAATGTGACTGTTTTTAAATTTAGTTCCTTAATCATCTATCTCTCTTGGTTAAGTCTTCACACATTTAATAATTATTACATTTCTGTAAAGACATTACTTCTTGATTCTTGTTATGGAGATGCTATACACATGCACATATTTGCAATCAAATGCATGTTGAAATGTTACATTTGTTTGTTTTGTTTGGTGGACAGCTGGGGATTTTATTTCTTTTTCAGCTTTGGTTGACCTGCTTAGAAACTGATGAAGACTCAGAGAGCTCCAATGAGTAACAAAGGAGTATTTTTATACTTCATTTTGATGATCTTAAATGCTGAGAGGGTTATGGAAGAACATATTTTTAGAGTTGTGTAAGAGATGTGAGAGAATGAAAAGACCTTTTCTAAAAGCTCTTTTCTTCACCTTCTACATTGCTACCAAAGCATATGGTTAAAAATTTTGTTGGATTTTGTCTGACTCCTTACTACATGTACTCAAGCCATCTTTCTCTCACACTTCTTCTCAGTTCATCTGTAGACCATGTTGACTTACAAGAGAGTACAGCTAAGGAAGAGGTATGTGAGATGGTAAATAACAATGAACTTGAGTCCCTGACACAGACCTTGATTACTTGCTAAATTATGAGCAATCAAGCATGTTTTCTTGCAGGTAAATGCAAGGTTATGTGAATAAGGACAATCATTCTAGTTTGTATGACAGAGGGCTGTGCTGGGCTTCCATGTGCTGGTCTCAACCCTTGTCTTCAGAAAGGCTGCAGGAAAACTGGAGAGTTTTGAGGCTGACTCCAAAATTTGTAAAGTGTGCTTTTCAGTGAGAATCTGAACAATTCAATCTATTTGATTTCAGAAATGAGGTAATGAAACAACTTCATCATAGGAAGTACCCAGACAAGGAGACAATATCTCTATCAGTTATCTTTCAATGACTAGATGATTAAATCAGCAAAATTGAAATTGTCAATAAAGTTGCATGTTTGTATTGCTGAGGTAATTAGTCTTTGTGAAAGGTACGTGTCCATTCAAACACTTGTTACATACAAAATTCAGAGTGCTAGATGCTGGATGAAATGTTGTGATGTATTTTATACAGGGGTTCTGAGCTGTTGCAGAGCTTGTAGGTTTTAAAATCTGTGTCTATAAGGAGTTCAGTGTCAGCTTGGAGAAAGAGGAAGAAAAAGGCTAAAAACTGTGGGTATAGTATAGAGGCTGTGAAAAACTATTCTTCACAGCCTTGAAAGTGTCATCATGTTTCTTATGAATTAGAGCAGAATACATCGCTTTCTCAGAAGGACTTCACAAGCTGGTGGCGTGTGCTGCTGCATAAAATACCTATCGTATTAGAATTGAGTTTGATTGTTTCAGAGAATGAATTCATGTAACATGCAAGGCTTTGAAAACAATATGTATCCTTGATGTCTACGCATCAGTGCGCAAAAAAAAGGCAGAAGGTGAAGAGATAAGCAGATCAAAATGCATTTTGCCTTTTTTTTTTTTTAAGAGTAGGAATTTTTTTTTTCAATATAAAAGTAGCTGTTCTTAAAGGTAGTTTTGGACAGAGTCCTTTAGAAGTTATATCTAAATCCTTTTGTAGTTCTTGGTTGTTTTTTTTTTTCTTGCTAGAACATCTTTGGTAAGAATAAAAACATGGCAGAGAAGAAGGGTACTACAATATTCTTAATTTTTTTTAAGCACTTTAATCAGTTCTGGATTTAAAGCTCAGTCAAAGTAGACATTTCAATCTAAGAACATTGTGGAAGCATTGTTACCTAATTGGTAATGTTTTAGTCTGCTATTCAGAGTTTTGGCATAAGCAAGCACTGCAAAGATGGTTTGCATAGCATTGATGTCACAGAGCGCTGTGCTTTCCCTTTAATTTTATGTATGCTTTTTGTTCTGCTTACTTACACAAACTTTGCTTGGGCTGATTGCCTGCATTATAACAGAGGAAGAATTGTGCTGGTTACACTTAGCCCTGTATCATGTTACTAGAGCTGGTCAATAGTGGGTAAATGTAAGATTAAGGCAAGCATAGCAGGATATTTTCCGCAGTATTTGCTTCCTGCTTCCTGAAATTTAGATGTTTCTGACCGTCATCAACTTGTTGACTCTCATTTCAAACACAATGGTAGGGAGAAGCGATTTTTTCACCCTGGGTTGTCCTTCTCTTTGAAGGCAGGGGATCTCACTGGCACTTTTCCATAGCAGTACCTTCAAGGTAGTGATGACTAGGGAAAAAAGTGTGATGATACAGCAGGAATCTGGGATAAACAACTTCCTCCTTTCTATAACCTGTCCAGCAAACATAGGACTAACCAGTGCCTCATTAAGGTTTAGTGAAGAGTGCTGTCTCTTGATGCAAAGGGGATAGAAATTTGAATTACAAGTTGCAGCACTGAGTTTGCTTTTGCAGTAGTTTCAAATTGTCCCCATCTATAGAATGGTCTCACAGTCATGTGTTGCTTTGTTGCGAAAATCGCATCCCTCTTCTGATGAGTGGAAAGCTTTCTGTGTCAGCTCAGGTCTAGTAAAAGCAGTGCCAGTATGTAGGCACTCTCTGGGGACATGGAAGGGGAAAACAGTCCATCAGTCTTTTTCTGAGCAAGGATGGGTGCTGCACCAAAGGTTTCTTTGGACCCCAGCAGAAACAAGTGGTGACCACTGAGGAGGATGGCCTGGGTTTTCCAAGGAACTCTGAAGTCAGAAAGCAGCATAATCTAGAAAGCACGGTGGTCTAATGTATGAAGGAGTAACCAAGATAATATTTATCCTAGATGTGACATCATTAAACTGTTCATTTCACAGAGTAGCTGGGATTTCCTGTGCAAAATGAAAAGCAACATAATGTAGAAAGCACTAAGGTGTTGGACAGGAATTTGGTAAACTTTATTGTAAGGTCTGCATGTTCTGGTTTCTGTATTGTATTCTAATTAGTATCTTCTTTTATTCACAGTCCCGAACTTCCACAGCGAGCAAAGATACTAGCTAGTTTCATGTAATGCCCTATATTCCTGAACAGTTTTTCCTTATGGATCTACATACTGTTGATGTTTTCAGTTATGTATAAAATCTTACTGAAAATACACAAAACTTTGCAAAGTATATATAGATTTTGAAATTTAAAAAAAAAAAAAGAAAAAAAAGAGGAAAAATGTATTTTGGCTATCTAATATGCAGCGCAGTGGGTTTTGTTTTTTTGTTTTGTTTTGTTTTGTTTGTTTTTTGTTTTTTTAATTCTGTCGTCTTAGTACCTGATGTTTTCCTGAGAAAAGAAGTACTCCTGTTTGTTATCAGTTATGATACTTGTATTGCCTAGATTGTGTTATTCCAGTCCTATTATACTCTAGGAGTGATATAACAGGTATTTAAACTAAAGGGATGCTACAGTGACAGGTGTTTCTTTCAAATAATTAAGTTGACACACATTTTCTGATCGTTTTTTCATTTGAGTTATGGAACAAAAATAATCTTGTGAGTAAAACTTTTCATCTGGAAATGCACAGTGACTTGTTAATATCCCTTTGTGAACAGAAAAGCTAACAGTTGCTATTTTTTCTGTTTGGACTTCAAAATATTCCTTTAAAAACACAGCAATTGAACTCAACCCTTCCATTCCATTTCAGGTTTTTCTTCTATAATCATGGCAAAACCTTATGAATTTAACTGGCAGAAGCCAGTTCCCTCCTTTATGCAAGATGGAGCTGTGTTTGATAGATACGAAGAGGTAAGAGGCCATTTGCATTTCATTTGCTGTTCTCTTCTAAATGTGCAGATGCTTCAGCATATTTCATGGTTTGTTTTCATTGTACAAGAATTTTCACATAACTGAAAAAATGTATCTGGGGGTGAAATACCATTCCATTTTATTGCTTTACAGCTTTTTGCTTTTAAACAAAATAACTTCGATGTTTAATCCCACTGATTTGCAATAAACTGAGCAAGAGAAAGGGAGATTTGGATCAAAATAGCTGTAATATCATAAAGATCTCATCTTGCAGACCCATGAAGCACACTACTGAACAAAGTGCATTCTTCCATTTTTTTGTACATGTATCAAATTGAGTTGGGGTGGGAAGAGGAGTTATTTATATATGTAATCTAAGGACCTACATCTGATGGGGGCAAGTAGAAGAGCATAAATCATTAATATTTTAGATCTAGAGTGGTTTTGTCTCTATTAGAAAATCAACATGTGATTTGTCTGAAATATGTTTACTGTGATTCCAGCTTCATCTCTGCTTTAATCCAAATCTATTACAGAAGTGCAAAACAGGCCATTTTACACAGACAGTCAAAATAAAAGGTGGAAACGTTCACCTTATATTTACCACTGATACATCTCTGAGAATGCTTTTTTCAGGTCTATCTTTAATCTCATTTGGACAGGAAGTTATCTCACTGAGTACCAATAGGGATATTAGGATTTTCCTTTTACCTTTTGAAATGTAGCTAAATGTGTTTTTCTTGTCATGAGGACTGCCAAGGCAGCACAGTTCTTTCAACACGTATTTTCAGTTTTGGGGACAGATAAGCTAAGAAAAACTACTATTGAATGCCTTAGAAAGAAGATTCCTAAAAGCTTTGTTTTTCCTTCAGCAAATGCTGTTCCAGAAATTCATTGTGTAAGCATCCAGGTGGGAGATTATGGGCCATGATTTTTCTCTTGCACCTTAGATGAGAAGTGGAGACTGAACAGATGTAAAAGTTCAAATGCTCAGGTCTCAGTGTGGTATATACTCAGTGAGGTGCCTGGGTTCTTGGTATAGCGGTAGAGAGAAAGTACTGTCATATCACCACCATGTGCCTCATAATAAAACAATAAAATAGGAGGCATTACTTTTGGGACAGCCTTCATGGAATTCTTGGTCCTTGCAGCTGAACTTATTTTCTTCCAAAACTCCATTGAAAGCTGATCTTACTTGCCACAGCAAGAGCAGATCAGTGTCTGTCCTTCCATGTGATGTGGTCTGTCTGCGTTATTTGCTGCAAGTTTTGCTGCAGTGAACTCCAGGTTTGCTGTGTTACAGCTGGAAGTCTGGTTTGCTTTATTGAAGGGATCTCTTCTGAAAGCATTAAAAGGCTTTCACTTGGGTGACTAACTTTATATTTCATCTGCAATTTTACAAGGGCTGTAAAAGAAAAACAAAACCGGTGACTCAGAAGTTAAGATCTGTAGCCTTTAAACAGTGAACTCTAGATGGTGTAGCTGTTTCATCCTGTCAGATTTATGACACACATATGCTATGATTTTATTTTGTTGTGGTAGTAAGCAGCTAGACTACAGAAGAGAAAAATAGCATTGCTTTAGGGTTATAATGCAAGCATAGCAAAATCCAATCCCTGTACTTTTGGGCTTATAACTTAAAAGATAAATGTTTCAGATCTGGCATTCTAGTTTTCATTGAGATTCTGTACTTAATTCCCCTACCTTAACAGAAAAGACTAGTGGGGAGAAAGATAAATGATAAGTGAACTAAAGTCACACAGCAAGTCAATGTAGAACAGGGCCCCAGGAATCCCAGTGCAGGTTTTGAGTGACTAAATAGCTCTTGTACAGCTCAACAGGTCCGTTATTGCTTAAGTTTTGTTGAGCAGTTAGGAAAATCTGGGTTACTGTAATGTGGGGTGCTGTTTTCATCCATCTTTTGCTGATAGGTGAGTCACTTACCTGGCAGGATTACAAAATGGCAGAAGTATTTTTTGAGCAAAACGGTATTGATTTTGAAAAGTCTAGAATAGAACTGTCTCAGAATATGAGAAGAAAACAATCAGACACGATTAGGAATCTGACTGGTCATGTTGCATGTATATGTTCTCATGGTAGGTGCCTTCTTTACAATGCAAGAAGACAAATTGCAGAAAAAAGAATTTAGTGAAAACACTCAAGGCTAGGGTGGGACATCAGCATGAATACGGCTTGTATAAACACCTGTGTGAAAACATTTTTGGTACATCAAGGGCTTTTTGATAGATGGAGATGCAGTAAATACAAAAAAGCTGCCTGCCTTTGATTGTGAGTAATCTTTCTGGATAATGCAAGAGGCAATCATTTTGATTGGTACCTAGCTGTGTTTTTATATGAAATATTACAGGATACCAGCGACTGTAAAACTAGTAATTCTGAGTTGTCAGGCAATGAGTACATTTAATGAAGGATGAGTGCTGTGGTGAAGGCGGGAAAATAAAAGCTGTAGTGGAGAAAGACAGCCAGAGCAGTGCATGCTGAAAGCCTATGTGTAGTGGTATTTGGTCAGACAGAGCTGCAGCAACTTTTTTTTTCTGTCTTAGCTCCCTGTCTGTAAAAACAACATAATTGTTTGCTACATGGATGGAAAACTACTGTATGTCAGTTTTGTCAGTGCTATCCTGCATTGTAGCTTAATTTATGATGCATTACTTGGGGCTGGAGGTATATGGAGGAAATTTCTTTTTTAATTCAGCTTATCAGATATTTTTGCCTTGTCTAGTTCTTCTCATATGCTATCCTTTCTTAATTCCTTTGCTAATTGATGTTCTTCAAATTCTGCTTGTCAGATACACTGGCTACAAAATACTTGAGCAGCATTGGCATTGTCATAGTCTAACAGAAAACTACTTCCTGATTTCTGAATGTTAAGACAAAATGTTACCATTTGATGATCCTGAGCATAGTATTAACAATAAATAATTTTAACCCTTACAAAATTTGAAGTACTGAAGTTTCAATAAATATTTTTAAAGTTCAATTTCATTAAGACTTTTGAGGTAAGAATCAGCATTTTTATTGAATAAAAGAGAAGCTTTGTAGTTGCATAGAGAAGAATGAAAATATTCAGTGCATCGTAGTGATTAAAATGCTGGTGAAAGGACGTGTCACTAAAAATTACCATTTTTTCATAAGCCTCTCTCCTTATTTCTAATTGCTTAGGAATGGCAAATTCTCCAAGGGAAAAATGTAACAATCTTGTGTCTTTTGAGCAATACATTAATTCATGACATTTGACACTAAAATAATGGTCTATTATTCTCTTTTCTATAGGAATCTTTTGTCTTTGAAAGCAGTTGTCTCTTTCAAGTGGATGAATTTGGCTTTTTCCTGAGCTGGAAAAGTGAAGGAAAGGTATACTATGGTCATGTCAGGAATGTGTATATTACATATTATCCCACTTGCTTCATATTCTAGCTAGTTTTGAAAGATCTGAAATGTTGTGCTACTTTATATTAGAAACTAACCTTAGTTCCGTTCTTTCAGAATTTACAAAAATGAAGTACTTAAGAAGGAATTAATAGAAATGTAAGGGAAATGTACTGTTTAGTGTTAATCAATAGTGATTGCAAATAAAATATGTTATTTTGGCTTTATGTCCTAACAGATCTTTGAACTTGCTTTTTTTTTTTTTTTTTTTTTTTATACCATTTCAGGAAGGACAGGTGTTAGAGTGTTCCCTGATCAACAGTGTTCGTTTTGGAGCTGTTCCAAAGGTACTCTATAGTTAGTTTTTATTCTTCTTTAGACAGAGAATATTTAAAATGAAGGCAAAATGTGGAGTGGAGTTCATTTATTTAAAAACTACAGACAGCAAAAGTTTTCTTTTGCAATCACATTCTAAAATCAAGTGATTTGGAGTAATTGCACCGGGAAGAGTCTGTAGTCTGATCTTCCTGATTTAGTACTATGCCTGGCTTTCAGAATGCTCTGAAGGCTGAACAAAAGATACTAAGTGTATCTATTAGGTGTTCTTAATTACTTTTCTAACGCTGTATTGTAATACATGTTTTAAGAAATCAGGAAGAAAAAAAAAGGTTTTGTATTACAAATTTTGCTCCTATCTGTTCTAAATTTGTTGTTTCATTAATGAAAAACCTAAAAGCTTTGTTTGCATGCATGTTCAGCAGTTGGATCATCAGAGAGGGCAGAAATAACTGGGATCAGTGGTCATTATCTGTGCTTTTGAAGAATTTCTGTAGAAATCCAAAACTTTAGAAATATTTTAAATTGTATGCTTGAGTAAGCAAAATGAGAGTTTTCCTGAGATGAAAATTGGCCCTCTTCCTCCAGGCCTTTAGTTTAGAAAATTTCTTATGAAACAAGGTTAACACCTCAGCATTTCTACTTTCAAGTGCTAAGTCCTTCTGTGTTACCTGTAGATAATTATCTCTTAGTAGTTCTCTTGGGACTCCATAAACTAAAATGCTTTCCCCGTGGAGAAAGGGGCATGAGGAGAGGTAGTGCAGACAACACCATGCTTCCTGTGCAGAGTTCTATAGCAGTATGCTTCAAATTTCACCTCTGTCTTATTCCTTATGCTCATTAAATCTATAGCATTTGACCTTCAGCAGAGAGACCAGCTTGTAAGATGTATAATGAAGAAACAGCCCAAAAGTCACACAGATGATAACTCTCAGTAGTTATTCAGATTGGGATAATTTATTTATAGATTAATATTTTTCTCTATTTTCATTCGTGCAATTGATTCAATTTACTTTTTTATGACTAAAATATATGTAATTTCTTATTTAACTTTATGAAATGTATTTAAAGTACTTGGTTTGCATCTGAGCCTTCATGTTTGTGTTCATATTTGTTAAAATGTATAGTTTTCTGGATTTTCACACAGTGATTATAAATGAAAGCGCTCATTTAGGATGATTGGCAAAGATTTAAAGATGTTAATGTGCATGGAGATAAAGATGCATCTTTACCATAGTGCATTATGTAACAAAAGGACTACAGCTCTAACAAGCTCTCTATTCTTTTTAACAGGATCCCAAAATACTAACTGCACTTGAGGCTGTTGGAAAATCAGAAAATGAGTTGGAAGGACGGATAGTGTGTGTTTGCAGTGGTATAGATCTGGTGAACATCAGCTTCACTTTTATGGTAGCAGAAAACACAGAAATTGCCAAGGTACTTCACAGTTAAGGAGTGTGTGGGAGGGGAAAAAGAAGAAAGCTCCTCAGTAGTACGCAGTTGTTTTTCTGAAGTAAATCAGCCTACTCTGCTGACTGAAATACTTGTTCAGATATTTGCTGCCACACTCTCAAAAGGACAACAAACATCCATTTGAAACATTATGTAAAATGCCTGCATACTGTACTAAAAGGACATAGTGATTTTATCAGCCTTTGTCTGCATGGTAATTTATCAAAAGTAGAGAGACGTACAAGACACAGTGTTCCCCCTAACTGTTAAGCATCTCTGTGTGGGGCTTGCACAGTAGACTATGTGAGATTATGCTGTGAATTTGTAACACATAGTGATACTAAAGAGAAGTACAATTACTTTTATTTCCACAGTAAGTTGAGCTCAGCCCTCCAAAATTTTATTCAGCAGTTATCTAATTGTATCATGGAGTTTACATTATTTGAAAAAACAAAGACAGGAAAGAAAATTCTGTACAGTTGAGAGGATTTCAGTGCACCCAGCTTCTTTTCCGTTTTCCTTTTACATAGAACAATCTTAAGAAAACAGTGGTGCTTTTTTACATGGCATTGTTCCTCAGAGTTAAAAGTTGCAACTCACAGTGTAAGTTCTGGGGCTCCACCAAGTCCTGGAACTTAATCTATCTGCTCAAAACTGCTCTGACAAACTTGATCCTGAGTACTGGTACTGTACGAATCCTGTACGTATACTTAGATCCAGACATTCAAAGGATTTCAAAAATTCACATTTTTTGCTTTTCTCTCCTGATTGTCTATACTTAACAGTGTATTATACCTAGTTTTGCCACTGAGATATATACTGATGAGAAGAATGATGAGTAGTATCTAGTAGTAACTTTCTAAGTTGCATCTGAAGTGGCAGTTTAGTGAGGATATGGGCATATGGGAATCGATTGGGCCTGTAGTGGTACTGGTGAAAGGCAAGCTGAATGTGAGCCAGCAGTGTACCCTCTCAATCCAGAAAGTCCTGGGCTGCACCAAAAGAAGCATGGCCAGCAGGTTGAGGGAGATGATCCCGCCCCTCTGCTCTGTGCTGTGAGACCTCACCTGAAATATCCAGATGTAGAGTCCTCAGCACACCAGATACATAGACATGTTAAAGTGTGTCTAGAGGAGGGCCAAAAAATGATCCAAGGGATGGAACACCTCCCTTACAAGGACAGGCTGAGAGAGGTGGAGCTGTTCAGCCTGGAGAAGAGAAGGCTCTGGGGAGACCTGAGAGCAGCCTTTCAGTATCTAAAGAGAGTTTCTAAGAAGGAAGAGGACAAACTTTTTAGCAGGGTCTGTTGTGATAGCAGAAAGGGAAATTATTTCATACTAACGGAGAAAAGATTCTGGTTGGAGAAAAGGGATATAAGAAAAGTTTTTTACAATAAGGGTAGTGAAGCACTAGAACAGCTTACCCACAGAGGTCCTGTGTGCCCCGTCCTTGGAGACATTCAAAGTCAGACTGGACCAGACTCTGAGTGACCTGATCCAGCTGTAGGTGTTCCTGACCAATTCGGGGGAGTGGGACTAGATGACCTCTAAAGATCCCTTTCAAATCAAACAATTCTATGATTCTCAGTCTTCACTGAACTTCAAGTGTTACTGTTCCAACAGAATGTGCGTGTTTGCTATCTCCCCACTTGTCTCCAAACTCCAACTCTGGTATTTACATTCTATCTTCTTAAATTATATTGGTGTTTTAAGCTGATAAATTGGTTTTTATTTCAATTCTTAAAAAAAAAAAAAGCCACAAAATAGGGTGTAGTCTGTCTGATCGCAGTCAGCTTTCATCGATACTCCAAAAGCTGCTCCAGTGTGATAGTAGGCAGTGAATATAATAGGGAGAAATTTACATTTAAAGTTAGCAATCCTGTTTAAATCCAGACATATAAATTATTGTGTGTAAATTATAACACAGTTTACTCAGTATACACTTCCTGTGACCTAGTAATCTGATAATCTGCTTTCCCCCAGTCTAGGACATTTGAATGGGCCAGTGAATATTTGGAGGGAAATTTCCTTAGTGCAGAGGCAATGCAGTGCTAATGTGAAGGCACTCTGGCCTATCCAGAGTTGGCAAAACTCCAATGAACCTTTTGTAGTTTACCAACGTAAGATTTGGACTTTGTCTTTTTTCCTTATCCACCTTGCTGATACACTAAGGATATTGTCTTAAAAGATTATCCTAAGTCAAGTCAGCTCTTTTTACATTCTTTACATGAGGAGGTAGTGCAAGGACCATCTCTGGCACTGCCCTGCTGGTAAAGAGTTTGTGTGAACTTTCCAAATTCACCTCAAGGAAGTGAATTATCTATTTAGAGGTGAAACTTCACTTATCTCGTGGTGGATTGGGATGGGAGGCAATGAGGGAAGGAAGGGGGTGGGGGTAATCTTTCATATTGGCATAGAAAATGGCCATTTTCTACAGTAGTGTTACTTAGAAATTGAAACACACATTGATGGCTAGCCTGTAAGGCACTGGAGTGAATAGCAAGCGTGTGCTGAAGTACACTGCTAATCATCTAAAAAGCATACAGGTAAAATGGCAGCCTTATTGTCCAGATAATAATACGTGGTATTGGAGATGACTGCAGTTGGGAGCACTTCATTTTGATGTTCTGAAATTTCTCAGTTTTTCAGTTGGAATGGTATTTTTCATTTTAAAATTAATTTCACTTTGTTTAAAATGGTTAAATGGACCACCATGGTTATGATAATGAAAAAAAACGTTCTGTTTCAGTTGAACCTGATTTTTTTTTTTTTTTTTTTTTTTCTGTGAAACAAGTTATTAGTTGTTTGCCCAAATCATATAATTTGAAAACTCTAGCCCTGGTGCTCCATAGCCGTGCATATCCCTACTGCGTTTGTCTGAATCTGCGTACAGAAACAGACAAAGTGAGTTTTCCAGACACTTTTAGAGTAGACCCCTCTAATGCTGCAGAAGTGATTCCAGGATTTTTTGAAGGGTGGAAGTGAACTATACACATCAGGCAACTCACATCACAGCGTGTGTAAACCTCTGCTTTCCAGATGAAATACCTGAAGTAGGAAGAGACCCTGTTATTTTTGTAACAGAATTTTTGTGCAATATCAGGTAAATCTGTGTTCCTTTTGATCAGGTAGGGGATGGCTTTTCACTGTCACTAGTCTAGTGTCCTGACTTTCTCTGTCTCATTCTTTAAAGGTATGGTAATTTTCACAGAACATAAATGATTTTTGTGATATGTGATTTGAGAGAAGAGGGACATCTACTGGTCAAAACATTGATGGATAAGGGCAAAATATCAGGAATCCCAGCCAGCCACTTGTTTCTAGATGAGAGCTGGGAGTCACAATTGTATTCTCCATGGGTTTCCTGAAACATCAGGCTCTTAACCCTTTATTCTGATAGGCAGACACAGGCATTGGATATGAAATGAAAGAGAACGCCACCTATCCTCCCTGGCTTTCCCACTGCTTGAATTTGCAAGGAAAAAGCAAAGATCAAATAACCTCAAGAGGTCTGGATGATGCCTATAAATAAGTCACAGATGACCTTATCTGGAATTGCTTGATCTGTAGATTACAGGGGTTTTTTGCCCTTCAGATCTTATGCCCCTTTTAACACTCCTAATTTAAGGTTGATGGCCAAAAGAGATCTGAGAGGTCAAATTTATCTGTGCACCCTGCTGTTGCTGCCAGTGTTTAGTCAATGAACCTCAGCTAATTCAAGGTTACTAAGTGCCTGAAAAGCATTTGAGTACTACAGCAAAATATGAAAGAGTGCATCTTCAATACATTTTTCATGAATCTTCTTGTTAAAGAGATATCTGACAATGTTGGATCAGGCTAGAGAAAAACAAGACAGACTGCTTATCACAGCCTGTAGCATACTTTCATTCTGGCCTTTGTCAGCCAGAATGTCAGCCTAAATGTCTGCTGTGTGTAAGATATCTTTGTCTTCATTTTTATTTCTTTTCAAGGGTAATCTTTCTCTAAGATTAGATAGCAGGGCTCAGATTCTTCTATATGCATACAGAGTAATTTTTGGTATATAGAGAACCATTCAGGAGTAATATTGACAAATTAAAGGGATTGAGCCATATGTTGAAAATCTGAAAATATTTAGCACTAATATAAATGAGAACCAAATATATCCTGTATTTCTGTCAAAAATATTTTGTAACTCCACTTTATGTGAAGCCCGACTGAAGTGTTTTTACCTCCCTCATTTAAGACCTTCATCTTGTTTATAGTATTTTCCTTTGTTGGAGAGGTATTGCTTTGGAGATGCTGAGATGCTGAGCACAAAGAAGGATAGTTGTACATTTGTGTATTTGCATAGGCTTACCGGTATTTTAATGTAATCTGTAAAATTAGCAGAACTGTCTTAGCACAAAAGCAAGGATGCTGCTGTGTTCTTCTTAGTGTATTAGCAGGCAAAAATCTGAGCTCTTCTTTCATCTCATCATCAAACAAACGTATGTTTAATCTGGCAATGTTATGCTGACAGGAAACAATATATTGCCAGCTTGATGTCTGTCACAGTAATCAGGTTTTGGATATTTTACAAATATTTCTATAGTGGATCAGAATGCCTTAAAAGTGATTATGAAGATAGATACTTGGATACTATTCTCATTCAGAAGAATGTTTCATATCGAACAGTTTACAGAGAGTTTGAGTATATTGCACTGAACCTATATATCAATCTGTGGATGAGGATTATTTTAATCATATATTGTTTCACTTCTATATAGCATGTTCAAAATCCTGACACTTTTTTTTTTTTTTTTTTTCCCCTAACCTCTCTTATTCCCAGTTTTAATTTGAGGCTAGCTGGTAGCCGTGGGAAATATCAGATGAAACAAATGCTCCAGAAACTTCTTTAGCCCTGAACTGAAGTACAGGCACCCAGATGCTACATCATTATGCAGCTGTGTAGTATGGCACAGATAGGAAAATGTGGCTCTCGAGCTGCCATATCCAGCCCTGGGCACATACTAATGTAAAGATGATTCATAGATGGGTAGAGTTACTCTTTTACTTGCTGCCAGCAGAGAAGTGATGCTTCTGTGTTTTATCAGCATTTGGCTGCAGTTCTGTGCCCTTTCCGTGTACACGAGGCCAGTTCCTAAATTGGCAGGAAAGGCCTTATCACTGAATAAAGATTACAGAGCATCTCCAAAGTGGGAATCATTGGGATAATTCCTGCAGAGATATTATTTACTAAGTGGGTACTGCATTGATTTTTCACTGTACCTATATTTTTTTCTGTCAATGTTCCTTTTTTTTTTTCTTTTTGGCAACTCTTCTTCATGTGGAGAAGTAATTGTTACTGAGTGCAGGGTAACCTTACTGCTGAATGTAAATGTTACATCTGGTATAGTTGCAGTCTGTTACCTTCAAATCAGAGTGGATCTGAATTGTTTATTTCCTGCTGAAATGGTGACATTGGCAGTACTGCACTGATAATAATTTTTAGCAGAAATATATGTCTTTTTGAAAAACAAACTTATTCACAACATACAATTTGCTTAAGTAAATCTTGAAGACTTTTTTTTTCTTTGTTTGTTTGTTGTACATACACCATTTTATTTTTTGTGTCGGTGTTAAAAGGTTGAATTCCTTGTAAGGAGACTAATCCAGATCAGGATTACATTTTATACAGCCATGACAATGTTGATGTAGCAGTTATGTAACATTTTATTCTAATTTGCTAAATAAAATAATTGATAAATCAGAGTCAAATTTTCACTATACGAGCAATCAGAATGAAACAGGTATTTATCCTAAAATTATCACAGTCTTCCTGTATCAACTTAGGTGAGGGAATGTTTGTAGAAAAAGAGAAGTGTTTCCTAAGTCTGTCAACAGCTTTCAATTGTATCAGTTTTTTAAAAAAATACTCTGTCTTCTCATGAACCTTACTTTCTTTATATCCCTAGACAGCATATCCATACTATGACTATTAAGTCCTCTTATTCTTGAAGCTGGGAAAAGAGAAATAGGAGAGTAATCTGATTGTTTGTTTCCAAGCACAGGTTTGCAATCTGCTTTAGAGGTGACACTGTGTCCTATACATCTAAGCATTGTGGGGATATGGTCTTTTTCCCTGGCAGAGACTTGCTGAGCTTTAAAGTGTAGAGGAGGTTAGACTATTGGGACACAATGAGACAGCGAGGGCAGAGCAAATGTTACAGGAAAAGAGAAAGAGCAGTGCTTAGAGAGATGTTTAACTGATGGGGTTCTACACTTGCATTACCTCACTACCTGGTTTTCTGCCTACTGGACTGGCTTCTTGGTTGTATAATGCTCTCTCACTCCAGGATGCCTGTCTTTAGGCTGTATCTCATGTATTTCAGATGTGATAACAAAATCAAAGGTAAATAATTCTGTGCATTATAACAAGATGAATGCTTTAATCATAGAATCATAGAATGGCCTGGGTTGAAAAGGACCTCAAAGATCATCTAGTTTCAACCCGCCTGCCACAGGCAGGGTCACCAACCAGCAGACCAGGCTGCCCAGATCCCACATCCAGCCTGGCCTTGAATGCCTTCAGGAATGGGGCACCCACAGCTTCCTTGGGCAACCTGTTCCAGTGCACCACCCTCTGAGTGAAAAACTTTCTCCTAACATCTAATCTAAATCACCCCTGTCTTAGTTTAAGATCATTCCCCCTTGCTCTATCACAATCCACCCTTGTAAACAGCCCTTCCCCCTCCTGTTTATATGCTCCCTTCAAGTACTGGAAGGCCACAATGAGGTCTCCCTGAAGCCTTCTCTTCTACGAGCTAAACAAGCCCCATTTCCTCAACCTTTCTTCATAGGAGAGGTGCTCCAACCCTCTGATCCTCTTTAAAAGCTTTAAAACACAACTGAGAAAACCGCAAATGCTGTACTTTTCTCTTCAGTCAGACTTTTATTTTCAAGTTATTCTTGGATACATGCTTAATCTATTTGTATGCATATTTTATGCAGTGCTTCCTAAAAATATATCTATATATATAACAAAGTTTGTATATTTATAAAAAGTTTACATAAAAGTATGTGGCTGATTTTTCAAAAGCCAAATAGATTTGTAAGGTTCGTTTTAAGGAATCTGATAGCAGTTTGTTGTTTAAAAATAAATTTGTGATGTGCTTGTAATGTGACATGAGTAGGAGAGTCTGCTTAGGTGTTTTCTTTACTGAATTGACACTTCAGGCCTTTTTAGTATTATTTTAGCCAGTGTTTATTAACTGTGGGCAGTTCACCATATGCCACTTCACCACTTTAGTATTTCTCCCATATAAATGCTATTTTTTTTTTTTTCATTTAATTCACAGATTTGCAGCACTTATTCATGGAAATAAAAATATATTCTTCTGTGTCTATTTGTAAGTGTAAAATTCTGGTTTCTGCCCAAGTCAGTCCAGGCAGCAAGCACAGAATTTGGCCGGATGCAAGAAGCTTTATTCATTAGGTTGATATTAAGCAGTGGACCAAATCCCATCTCAGTTCCACCAGCATAAATTATCTGTTGAGTAATCCTAGTATTACAGTGGCATAATTGAGATTGAGCTTGGCCTTTAATGCTATCATTTATTTTTTTTCTGATAGCTTTATTCCGCCAGCGTTCTCACTAAAATCAATGTGAGTTCATGTTAAGGTCTAATCCTTAAGCTTCTTCTATACAGCACTGCAAAGTCTAGGTATGAGCTATAGTAGAAAAGTAGATCCATAAAAAGGGGTTACATAAGTGCTGTAATACTGTTGTTGGCTGAAAGTTGGACTGATGATTGCAGGAATGTTTTTCTTTTTAAGGATGAAAACCAGAAAGAAAGCAGGACTGAATATGTAACAGGATGTTAGATGAGGTCAGCATTGGAGAGAAAATTTTGTACCTCCCTGTGGTTTGCTGTGGCTTATTAATATTTTGTTTCATTCCTTTCCTAACATTGGACCAATTAAATATGTCATCACATATCATATAACGTTGCTTATTAATTGCTAATATTGTCAGCAGTGACAGAAAAGGAGGCATATATTTATGTGGGCTATAAGTAGAAAGCATAATAAATCAATCAGTGGACTGTTTCCCTTTGCAGGCAGTAAACTGTCTTAATAGCACTGCAGATGCTGCATGTGGTACTTGGAAGAATGAAAAGCACAGTCACTTTGTTTAGTGAAGGATAAAATATTAATAGGTAAAATTTGGTTGGCCTTTTGTGTGGGTTATAGTCTGTGAACTGGACGGGTTCTTTTCCTTAATTCAGAAAGTTAGCATAATCCATAGCTGCAAGAAAGAAGAGCTTTACGCCAAGTTTTCTTCCCTCTTCAATTTTCCTAATTTATTGCTTCTGTATTTTGTGTTTCTCAGCAATGGGTAGAAGGACTGGGATCCATCATACATAACTTTAGAGCTAACAATGTCAGTCCAATGACATGTCTCAAGAAACAGTAAGTTACCTTCTTTTCTCCCCTTAATTTTTCTAGCCCTGTAATTTCCTTTTTTTTTTTTTCCATATATTTTTAAAATAATGTGTAATGAAGAAAATTAGTTTAGTGTTTCATTGTAACCTTTCCTTGTGATTAGAAGACATCTCAAGTCTGTATTAGGCATCTGCCCAAGAGAAAGTCTAACTATTCATTTGATTTATTGATATTGAATGTTGTAATTATTGTCTGAGTTGTTGCTTCACTGATGTATATGGAAACAGAATCCCGTGAATCTTTCTTCTTTTCAAACTGATCCTGTTGATTGATGCACTGGTTCTTTTGGGCTGCTTTCTGTTTTTACAGTTAAAGCACTGGTCTGCCTGTAAACACTGGAAGTCTACAGAGGAATATTTTCTAGTATGAAACAATTACCTGTTTATACTCATTTCAAAGGGATGTCAGTAATCTTAAGCTGAATGTAACTGTCCCAATTTTAACAAATAATATTTTAAAAGTACTTATTTCTTAATTTCAGCTGGATGAAGCTGGCCTTTCTAACAAATACAAATGGGAAAATTCCAGTTCGGAGGTAAGCACAATTGGGCACTCAAGTTTCTATCAAGTTCTGATTTCACAACGATAATAAAGGTCTATGGCTTAGTAATTAAATACAACACAATTTTGTCACCATCTAATACCTATATAAAAACAGGCACAGAACTAGGCATACTGAGCTGAGTTACATACCTCTTTGGAAACCTAGGGAGGACTTCTTATCAACCTAATAATTTTTCTCTTAGTCCATTCTGAAGAAGATATGAGTGCTTATAATTGTTTTCTAAGTCACTTAGAGCTAAGAACATCAGTTTTCTAATCTTAAAACTCCTCAAACTCTGGATTAGGTTTTTCATAAAATACTTAGAAAGAGAACCATATAAACTTGCAGGCCAATTAATTGGAGGTCAAAGATGTACCTTGTAAAATGTAGTTCCTTGTAAAAGAGACAGATATAGCTCTGTCAAAATTACTTCTGCTTTTATAGGAAACCCCAGAATAATGTTTGGTTTTCTCCACATGGTAAAAGAATCACTAGGTTGATTGTTGTCAGTGACAGAAAAGGTAGAAGGTGTTTTTTTTTTTCTTTTGTACAGCTATTAACTATTTAGTGTTACTGATTTTCAGTCCTCTCTGGCTAGGCTGATAATTCTCCCTGCCCTGCTCTAGATGTTCTTGCAGATACTTTGGGCTTCTTTCCTCCTTGTCCAAAATGTGAAAATCTTACTTTTGAGACATGCTATTTTTTCCTAAGGAGGAATCCACAGAAAGGAACACTAAGGACTCTGTAAGTTAAGCCTCACATAATTTTTTCAGTCAAGGGAGAAAAATTGGACTATGTATCTACATAATGTGCAAAAAGACAAAGTGTCTGCCCTGCTGCCCTCCAGGTTTCTTAGTTTCATGATTCAAGTTACACTTCGACAGTATTAGGCTGCTTCAGTGAATTCATTTTTGAGCTTTCACATTGCCAGCTTCCAGTTTATTCTTCATACTTCAGCTGAACTGCCATGAGGTACCTCCTTTGCAGAGGTCCCAAGAAGAGTATCATCTGAAGAGTAAGAGTAAGGGAAAAGTACTAGGAGAGCAAATTCATTTTCAAGATTTCAGCTTTATGTCTGTGTTGGAACACAGAGCTTTATTTTCCAGAATTGATTAATAATGTGCTAGTTTATATGAAACTTCTACCTTGAAATATTTTACCTTGCATTTAGGGAGACATAAGTTTGTTGGTTTGCAAACCAACTTGCTTTTGCATGCAAGCAATACACATATTGCTAAAGAGAGTCCAGTCCACTGGGTCCAACGTATTAAATTTTCCAGCTAGATTTATAGTTTGGATTTTGATGTACTTATGTGGTCTTTTAAAGTTGAATAATTTTTCTTAAAAGTTTTTTAAGTTCCAAGAGTGCCAGGTTGACACAAATTGGTCTCTGGCAGCTTAACTCCTTGCAGAAGTGATTTGCAATGTGAATTTCTGACAAACTTACTCTTCCACACTGTGCAGAGGGAAACAGAACCTTTACATCTGGACACTTCAAAGGGTTCATTATGTTATTGTGGGTAAAATGTAGCAACATATTTGAGTTCATCCAGTAAGTGCAGTATCACACTTTCACAGGAATAGGAGAGATGTCAGAGACAGGAGGAAAGGAATAGAGGAGGAATGAGAATGTAGGAGGAAAATTAGACTGCTCTTTAGACTCAGGTTGGAAAAATGGGTGAACCAGAGCTCTATCCTCCCCTCTGCAGCAGAGCATCAGTTGAGGACACTATGATCATGGAAGTGTCCTGATCCACCTACTTACTATGAAGTGGGACACAAGTACCTAGGTGTCTCAGCTGTGGGCAACTCCTCTTCTCCTCCCACAAACATTTAGTGCAGAGGAGGAGTGTGGAGAGAGAAAAGGTGGAATAGCAGAAACTTTTTGCTTTCACATTGGAATCACAGAATCGCAGAATTGTAGGAGTTGGAGAGATCTTCAGAGATCAAGTCCAACCCCCCTGCCAAAGAAGGCTCCCTACAGCAGGCTGCATAGGTAGGTGTCCAGATGGATCTTGAATGTCTCCAGAGAAAGGGACTCCACAACCCCCCTAGGCAGCCTGTTCCAGTGCTCTGTCACCCTCACTGTGAAGTTGTTCTTCAGCATATTGGAGCAGAACTTTTAATGTTCCAGTTTATGGCCATTTCCCCTTATCCTGTCCCCACAGACCAGTGGAAGGAGGTTGGCCATGTCCCTTTGTCTCCTACACTTAAGATATTTATGAATATTAATAAGATCCTCTCTCAGTCTTCATTTCTCAAGGCTGAACAGACCCATGTCACCCAGCCTTTCCTTACAGGGGAGATGCTCCAGGCTCTTTATCATCCTTGTGTCTCTCCTCTGGTCTCTTTCCAGGAGATCCCTGTCTTTTTTTGTAACAGGGAGACCAGAACTGGATGCATTACTCCAGGTGAGGCCTGACTAGGGCAGGGTAGAGAGGGAGGATCACCTCCCTTGACCTGCTGGCCATGCTCCTTTTAATGCACCCCTTTGGTTACCAGGACTCACTGCTGGCTCATGGCCAGCCTGTTGTCCACTTGGATCCTATGTCTTTCTCCACAAAGGAAAAGATAATTTGGATGTAGAAACCAGCTGAGGGAAGGTAAACCAAAAGCTTTGGGAAACGTGGACAGAATGCTTCTGCTATGCACCATGAAGTTAGTTTCATATTGTTTATCCAAGCCTTTCCCTGGTAAGTCTTTCCACTGATTTAAACCGCTCATACTTCCTATTCAACAGACCTCAAGATTGCTGTGGTCAGTCCCTCCCATATACCTACCCGTTTTTCAATTCAGTGTCTTCTAGTTAGCCCCATTCTGTCAAATATCCACCTCCTCCTGCTGCTTGGGCACACTTGTAGCAGTGGCTGTAGCTCTGAAGAAAATCATACAAAGATTATTTTCTCAGAACAAGAAGAATCAGATGGTCTGTTGAGCCGTAGAAATGTGTATCACAAGATCACATTTAGTTCACTTTTACAAAGAAAGGAAGTAAAATCCGGGAAAAAAAAATCATCAGTGAAATCAGAGCTCTTTGATTTCTTCATTGGTTTAATGCAGATTGTTGCAGCTAATGTGTAGACACAGAGAAGGACAAGCCTTGAGAGGGTGAATGATATAAATATTCCTGACTCCTTGTTATCATGGTTGGGATTGTGAAGTCATTAAAATTATTCTTAGCTACTTTTGGATTTTAACCTACTCTGGGACATTACTAATAATATTACTAATAACATAAGTGCAGAAACCTTCAGGGGATCACTAGATATTTTGTATTTTCTGACTCCAAGACTGCTGTAAATTATGTCTGAAATAGTGAGTGTTGTTAGCATGAAAAATAAGCAACTTTCTGTTGGCATAAAACAAATTTTCTGTAAGTGCGATTTGCACTTGTTGAGATAAAGCATGTTTAGAAATTAACTCAATCTATGCTCATCCATTGTGACTGCATTAAAAAGAGTTTGAGCTAATTTAGGTTCTAACTATGAAGATTTATAAAACAGTAAAAAATATACTAAGCTATGATGAGTGACAATTAAATCAGTTTTATACTTGTTTAATTCAGTTGATCTGAAATTGCATGTTTTAGTACATGTCTTGTGTCAATTTCTCCAGAGCATCTGAAAGAAGTGTCTGTTTCTACAGTTAGATGATGGTTGGAAGTGATAGTTAAAGATAATTTTTTTGTACAGTGTATGCAGTGGTACTTCCAGTGCTAGCCAAACTGATCATAGAATCATAGAGTTCTTACAACTGGAAAGGACTTCAGAAGGCTACCTAGTCCAACTCCCCTGGAATGAACAGGGACACCACAGCTAGATCAGGTTGCCCAAGGCCTAATCCAGCCTTGTCTTTGAAGTCTCCAGGGACAGGGCATCAAATCCATCACTAGGCAGCCTGTTCCAGTGCTTCACCACCCTCACTGTAAAAGATTTTTTCCTTATATATAACCTAAATCTGCCCTCTTTGAGCTTGGTAAATTCTGTGAAGCCAGAAAAAAATGATATTTCTGAACTGTCTTTGTGTTGGCTTGATATTTGTAATTATTTGAAAGTGGTAAATGTTCAAAGTAATAGTCATTGAATCCATCAACATGCAAGATAGATTTGTACCCCTCAGTCCTAGATTTGGGAAGTATTTTTAAAAATGAGGAAACATTCACATGTTGCCAAAAATAAATACAATTATGTACTCATACACAGTGGAATGTGAGGAGTTAACATCTGTAGGTATCTATCAATCAGTGATTTGCTTGAATCGGAAATGACTCAATTTTTTTTCAAGATGTGCAACAAGATGCATATAAATCCATTAGGATGAAGTCTCCACAGGTAGAAGAAAAAGTAGATTTATTTACAATACCCTTAGCAAAATGAAAGTGTCATACTATACTTTGAAAATCTTATTTGATTCATGCACTTGTTTCTAGACTGCTGCTCTCATTACAAATTATGTTTGCTGTCATCTTTGAAATAAAGAAGTTTGAAATAAAAAATAAATTTTCTATAGCTAGGGAATCTTGCCTCTCATTTTCTGATTAGTTACTTATAACAATATTTTATTATTTTTATTATTGGGATCTAATTCACAAGAACAAGAATAAAATTCTTACCAGGCCAGAGACAGATCATAAAATATAGAACTGACATTATTCTGTGTCTTCAAATCAGTAGAAAAATAGCTGCTGAGTTTGTTTATTTGTTTGTTTAAGAAATAAGTGCCTAAAGTTAAACTCGGTCTGTAATTTAGTGAAAACATCTTAGTACTTACCAGCTTTGAAAGTCAAATATTTATTTATCCTATTCTTTATCCTACTCACTCTCTTCATCCTTTGCTTGGAACCTGCTTTAGCAGTTGGGTTGGAATAGATGATGAGGTCCCTTTCAAATCCTATGATTCTGTGATTTATGTGCCTAAACAGGAACATAGAAATCGAACTGTTATAAGAACAAAGTAAAAAACGCTTTTTCTTATACAAGCCAGGATGTCATTGGCTTTCTTGGCTACCTGGACACAACTGCTGGCTCATCTTCAGCTGAGCATCAACCAACACCCTCAGGTCCATTTCTTTCACACAGTCTTCCAGCCACTCTGCCCCAAGCCTGTGGTGTTGCATGGGGTTGTTATGACCAAAGAGCAGGACCCAACATTTGGTTTTGTTAAGCTTCGTCCCATTGGCCTTAGCCTAATGATCCAGCCTGTCCAGATTCCTCTGAAGGGTCTTCCTTCCCCCAGGAACATCAACACTTAGTTCCAACTAGGTGTCATCTTCAGACTTACAGAGGGTACACTCGATCCCCTTGTCCAGGTCATCAATAAAGAAATTAAAGAGTATCAGTATGAAAATATTGACACAGCAGCCTCAGAGCATTTTGAAGAATAGGATAACTGAATTACAATGACAAAAAATAACAGCAACTGTTTCACATCTCTTTCCCTGTGAAGTTATTTACTTTGTGTGAGGCTAATAAAAAGCCTCCATAAATGATTGTCTTGATGATAAAGGGCAACATATTCTCATTAGGCAACTGTAGGATCTTTCCCACTGTAGTACACATTGTCATAGCATTAGAATTAGATCCCAGTTATAGATCCCGGACTGAGATATCTAAATCAGGAATTTGGGAAACTTAGATTTAGACCCTTGTAAGGAGGAGGAAATGTAGATCTATTTTTTTGCAGAGATAGAGATTATTCAAATTTGTCTCAAATGGGAACAGAAGGAGACCAAATGTTTTAATCTTATGAAATAGTTAGACTTTAATTGGATTTGTTTTCTTGCGAATGAAACCACTTTGTCAGTCTCATGCATGGTGAAATCATTCCTGATTTATGGAATTGAATGTTAACCTGTTTAATTGCATAGTATTCCTAAAACTGAGACATTCATAATGCCAGTGAAATGAAGGAGCTTTCAAAGAGTGAAATGAACACTGCAGCTGGTTAAGGAAAAGGAAAGAGTCTGCCATTGGGAATGGTTCAGGCCTGCATCACAAGTTGTATGGGAAGCATAGGTTAATGCTTGGAAAGGAAATCACAGCAATCTGTTATGCCTGGAGACGAGTCTTCTCACTTGAAGAAACTGCTACTTCTTAAACACATTTATCTATGCATGGAGTTGAAAAGATTCAAAATAATGCTTTGCAAAGCTCTGTATTGCTGTTTGTTCTTTTTGCAGTTCATCATTTTGGTGGATTTTCTAATGGATGGCAGGCAGGGTAGTGCTGCTCCATGAAGCTTAAGCCACTTTTTCGGCTTCTCTATTTCTTGGAAGATGCAAACACTCATCAACTGAAGTCAGAGGAAAACATTGGCAGTAAAAAAGCAAGAGTCAGAGAACATGTTGTTTAAAAAGTGACTAACTTTTTTTTTTCCCAATCTTTTTTGTTTTAGCATTACCAGAACCTTTGCATCAGGTAAAACTGAAAAAGTGATCTTTCAAGCACTCAAGGAGTTAGGTCTTCCCAGTGGAAAGGTATTTAGCAGTTTTGAATAACTTTTTTGTATATGAATAAACTGATGAATCATTCAAATTCATATCTGTGATCAAAGTCATTTGATGTAAATACATGCCTGTTGTTCACAAGTACTTTATTCATCACTTCAGGTTGCTTACTAAAACCAAGATGTATTTAATGTGCTTCATGACAAAGCAGTCCTTGAAATTCTTAAATAAGGCTTCTCTTCTTTTTTGCAATAACTGGTCCACTCCTCCTTCCCCCCTGCATTTATACAAAGTACTTGAATGCAGAATATTGTTGCGTGCTGCCCTCTCAGTTTCATTTGTTGGGTTCTTCATGTTCTTTGCTTCCTTTGCTCCCTTTCACTGAAGTGCTGTCCAGCATTGTCCTGCGAGCAGCCCCAGAGAAGTGACAAGTGACTGTAGTTATGACTGGTTTTTTCACTCTGACTCCTGCCAAAGGTCTCTTCTTTCATTTTGGAGACTCCAGCCCATTGTCCTTGGCTTTGCACCTGCTAAAGCTGGTGAGAGGCAGAATTGCAGGCTTAGCAGCTCTCACTGTCTCTAGCCTGAGAGAGGAGTGTAGAAAAATGTGGATTCCCAGTGGACACAGTGCCTGACACTAGGGATGAACTTCTTCCTCAGTGCTGCAGTGCTCATCTTGTTCAGTCAAGAAAGGGCATGATACTGAATGTGTAAGCTGAGCATTCCCTTCTATGGAAATTTCAAACACTCTTTTATAAGAGCTGCTTTGCTATTTAGAGCCACTGTACCAAATCTGAAACTTTTTCTTGAAATGCCTTGGCTTCCGTAAAAGTATCTTGTAGTTAAAACACTGTTGTGGAATTTGCAGGTTTTTTTTAAGCTCCATTAGAAAAATAAGTACTGGGCTCCATGTCTTTATTTATGTAGAATTAATGTGACTATGAGATCAGAATATAAGAATGTCAAACAGATCTCTGATAAAGATGAATTTAGAACTGTTTGCAGAAAAGATAAAATAAACTAAATAAAGTGCATAATGGGTAAGGAGCTAAAACAGTACTTGGTTCCTTTTTCAGATGTAAGATATGCTCTACGAAAAAGAGCATATTGTCTTTTGCTGAGTAAATGCACTTTGCCTTTTGTTGCAGAATGATGAAATTGAGCCTGCAGCATTTACTTACGAGAAATTTTATGAGCTCACCCAAAAGATATGTCCCAGAACTGACATAGAGGACCTCTTTAAGAAGATGTAAGTTCAAATTGAATATAATCTTGCTTTAAACTGATTTTACTGTAATTTTAGTCCGTATCTAATCATAACAGAACACAGTAATTATCTAACCTTTAATCAGCAGTATTTTAAGACAAACTTCAGTCTTTCCCCTTCCTTCTCTCTCATATTGTTAATGTAAAAGTTCACTCTGTATTTAGAGCCACTTTTACATAAGTTACAGGAAGTGCCTGGAACTTGTGTTCCTCCCACCCCCATATCTCCCCCCTGCATTGGCTTTACTAACTACCGTAATTTTAACTTGCTCCTGTAGGTGATTAATACAGTATGTGAACTAACTAAGTAAGAAATGTGAAGTTTCAAAAGCTTCTTCCTTCAATTTATTCTCAGCTGGAGGGCTTACTTGTTTTATGAAGTAACATCTGTTAAGTTATAGCAAGTTTGGGAGATATACTGTGCTGAGCATAGACAGTTTGTTTTCTGTGATTGTTTGTTTTGAGATTATAGAGCTACTTCAGGTAGAAAAGTTGAAGGTTTTAAAAGTATTGACAATGTCAGCATGCAAATCATACCTACTGTAGCATCATATATGAAAACTTACATTCTCTAATAAATTTCTTTTCAGCAATGGAGACAAAACTGATTATTTAACGGTAGACCAATTAGTGAGCTTTCTAAATGAAGTAAGCTTTTTCATACATTAACTACCATACAAGTCTGTCTGCAGTGGCTTGCTTCTTCCAGTCTTTTCATTGCATGTATCGTGCCATTATTTGCTATGCTTTTGTTCTGCTGATCTTTCCATTGTGGTAACATCCAGGTGCAAAAATCAGCTCCAACCATACACGTTCTTGTGCTTTCTACATGTTGGCTTTGCAGGTTGCATCTGCTGATTACTTGCTGTTGTGTTATGTTGTATTATGTATGTTTTATACGTTTTATAATGTTAGATTCAATGCATTTCTATTATAAACACATTCCAGTATTTTAATACAAGAGATTATTTTCATCTCAAGGCCAAAGGTAAATATGCTAGAAAAAATAAAGTAGGCTTTTACAAACTTTGGTTTGATTCAATACGGTAGTATATCTAACTCTTACAAATCTAAGAGATGAGAGGGTATTCTCAGGGTTTCTGTATTATTTTTTAAATAGTAAATGTGCAGCATAAAAGAAAATATTTTTATTTCTGTATTTCCAGATTACAATTGATGGCAAGAGTATTATTTCTTAAAAATAGTGTGTATGCAAAGTAGTTCAATAAACAATGTGAGGGTTGGGTTTTTTTGTTTCTTTTTTGCTTTGTTTTTCCTATTCCTAAAGCACAGTAAGTTATTTAAGACTGACTCATTCAGAATTGCAAAACTAAATCCACTATTGTAGATTTGACAGGAACATATGCATAGAAAATAAATGCATTCTACCTGTGTTGGTGCCAGTAGATTCTTGTCATCCGGAACATGGATTACTTCTCTGAATGATCTTTTTGGAGCCTCACAAAAAATCTCTCAATCTAAAATTATTTTACTATTTATTTATCAATCTATGTGTGTGTGTATATATATATCAGAAATACATTTCTGATATTTCTGTATGAAAACTCAAGCAATAATTTCTCCATATATCAAATTCAGAATATAGTTTTTTTATTCAGTTGGGAACACATGCCTGATTCCAACCAAATTACATGTAAAATGTACTCAGAAAAAAAAAAAAAAAACAAAACAGTGAGATTGTGAGATTAGCATTTCATAACTAATGGCAATGTTGCCCTTTAGTTGGTTACTAGAGTTCAGAAAAAATAGTCAAATGGTTTTATAGAGGCACTTGCCTCTGACCATTTGAAACCAATGCCTTTGGCTCTGTGTTGTAGGTATTCTGGTCTCTGAATGTATTTGGAGTTTAAGATTTAGGTCATGAATTAAAAGATACAAAAAAAAAAACCCAGGATCTCACACCCAAAGCGATCCTTTCTGTCCCCTTCACAACAGGCCAGGATTGCAGTTAGTAAATACAAAAAGTTTATTGTGATAATATAGGGGAAGGATTTGTTTGGCAGAGTAATTATTCATGAGAATCTTTGACCTAAATTAATTTGAATTCAGTTACCTCCTGCGCAGGCCACAGAAGCTGTAAGCATTAGGGCTCTTTCAGGGAGCACAAGAATACTGGCTGTACGTGGAGAGTGAACATCTTTCCTGGAGTTTTTCCAGATGAACCGTTTTCTCTGTTTGACTTTAAGTGCTGCTGGCTGACAGCTTATTTAATTGTATATTGGTGTTAAAATTCCTGAGAAGTTTTAATAAATCTAATTATTGTCAGGCACTGAGTACTTTGCATAGGTGTTTTTTAAAGTTTGAAAACGTAGTAGAAAAGCAACGGAGATCACTACTGTTGAGATTTGCTCCTGCAATTCATTTGCAGCAATAAATTATAGGCCAATTAAATGTCAAAATGGAAATTCAGTGGTCTGACCAGAATTCATCTTTTCTCTTGGGAAGGAAGTATGAGGAGATCCTTTTTTTCCCTTTCTTTCTCACTGCCCTTTCTCTTTCCCACTTTCTCCCTCTTTTCCCACCTCCCTCCTTCTCACTTTCTCACTTGCTCTTCCTCTTTTCCGTCCACTTGCTTGCTCTTTTTTTTTTTTTTTCCATTTCCACAGAAGGATGTCATTGTTAGCCCACCGCACAGAAGAAATTCAACAAATATGTAAAATTGATTTTGGCATAGGAACTGCTTAGCAACTCACTTTTTATCCTCTCAAATAGGAGACTGGAGGCCAGAGAGGATAAATTATCTTTCTCTTTTTCCAGAACTATGCAGGAATTCTTTATCTGCATATTTTTAGAATGTTCATTTTCATACGGTTTAGAATGTCTGGTGTAAGAAGTGTCCTGTTTCATATTGTAACCAGAACAAGCAAAAGCAGCTTTGGTAGACATACACAACTAGTCTTGGGACGTGTTGACTTTTTAAATGAAACATCATGCTTTTAGTTTTGATCAGCTTTTGTGTTACAGCTTTTCTTGCCAACAAACTCAGTAGTTCAGAGGCACTAGTAAACATTCTAGGTTTTTTAAAAATAACACTTCATCAGTTGTAAAATTTGTTTTCTTTTTTAAACTGAGTAAACATAAAAACATCCTTTTAATAAGTAGGAAAAAAATACATAATGAGCAGTGATAATTGCAACAAGAATATTTTGCTCTAAGCTTCTTTTGATAATTCTGGGGACTCCTCAAGAGGAATCTTCTTGCCTTATCCCATTTATTTTATTCTGTTTGCTTATGATAAATTATAGAAAGAGAAATGGAAAGAACACTCTTCTTGAATAAGAATCTTCCCTACTATTTCTTAACATTTTTTGTAGTAGAGAATTGTCACTAATGATAAAAGGTTTCTTATTTGTCACAGTAGATTGTGCTGTTGCATGCCAATGTATTGCTGTTGTGTGCTGCTTAGCAAGTTATGTCCTGCATCCAGCTGCTCTCATTTCATATTTCATCTGAGTTTTACTTAAATATCCAGACAGCCAATCTGTAGTGAATGAAAATGCTATAATTTAGATGCTACATACTGTCAGTAGCATTATTTGAAAGATCCCTCCTTGTCTGCATGATTAAATTGGCATTGGTTGTAATTTCTTGGAATCAGTAAAGCACATTCATCACTGTATTGAATGTAAGAAAAGAGGTAAAGTGCTTCTTTTTGATTGGAAATTGCTTTTTTTTTTCCTGAAAAAATGCCAAAAATTTACACATGAGGAATTACAGCAAATGCTGATACTGCTGTTCCAAGCCTGTCCACTCCAAATTGTTTATCACCAGTATGGGGGTGGCCTGTTACAGTTCTGATTTCTGCTTAAACTGCAGCTTGAAAACTGTGCATCTACTGGGGTAAAAAAAATGTTTCCACAGTCATGTTTATTTCTTTGTTTTATTGCTTCTGCTTACATGCCACTACTCCATTCAGTTCTTTATATTTTTAATTTCCTTTTAATGAAGAATCAGGCACACAGTGTGCAGCTCTAATCCAGCATGGAGGAAAACAAATGTTACATAGCACAGTATTAAGCAAAAATTTGAAAAACTCGGTGGATTAGTAGTGTGTTAGAAATCACTGCAAAATTACATCAAGAACAGATTAATACTAAATATATTAAGAAATCCTAATACCATAAATTTCTGTGAAATGAAAATACTTTGAAGATCTTTTAAACTGTTTGTATTTCCTCTTTTTTGAGTATTTAATATGACAGTGTTTCTGCAATTTGTAAATAATCAACAGTAGCTGAATATCACTAAATTCAGACCTAAAATTCTTTATACTTCAGCAACAGATATTGCTGAAGACAGGAGATGTTTACTGTGCCATCAGTAAAGCCTGTCAGTTTACATGACATACAAAAAGGACAGGGAAGAAGAGAGGGAATTTATGAAGACAAGTTTAGCTATTTATTTTCAACATTTCATTGAGACATATACCACGTGCAGGCATTATTTTAATGAACAAGTAGCAGTAAGACCAGTTATACACTTAAAAGTGTTTTGAAAGAAATCCACTGTGTAGTCAAACTGTATAGGTTTCTTACAAAAGCTGGGGTTTGTGTTCTGTCTAAAGCTGAAGTTACTGGTGGGTAGGGTGAAAGTTGTAGGGCTTTTTTTTTTTTTTAAACGTCCACTTCTTTCTTTCTCATCTGCAGTAATGAAATGCTCTTGGATGATAGGCATGCACTGTATTGTTTTGCTGAATTCCACTGTTTTCTAACCTTAGCATCAACGAGATCCTCGGCTCAATGAAATTTTATTTCCCTTTTATGACACAAAAAGAGCAATGCAGATAATTGAGACATATGAGCCAGATGAAGACTTGAAGAGTAAAGGTAAATGTGGGAGGAAATTCAACATTTGCTGTTCTTTTATCCCAGTGCAGTCATCAGGACAAAGAGATGATTTCATTTTAAATCGAGTTGTTCCTTAGCATTTAAAGAACGCAAGAATTTATCTCAGCAGTGGCTTTATATCTCACAATGTATTTTCCTTTCTTTTTTTCATAAATACAACTTTGCTGTTGAGCAAAATAATTAAACTCAACACCTTTTGTTTGGTTGCTTGTGCTCCAAATCACTTAGTTTAAGAAACAACATTCATGCACTACTCTGTAGCAAGAAGCAACTGACTCAACCAATGTTCATGCTTTCTCTACTCTGTAACAATAAGAAACTAACTCATCTTCAGTAGCAGAAGGGACAAGTTAATGCTGTGTGGTTTAGTAACCAGAGACTGCTCAGGAACACTGGAAAAGGAAATTCTTCTACTTGGTCAATGCATGGTAAAAGTGCAAAGATCAGTCTGTTGATTATAGGACACTGAGCTTCTTTAAGTTGTGAAGACTTTAAGTTGTCTCGAATACCTGCCCAGCTGAGCCCTTTTTCCACTAAGGTAGCTGCTAAAATTTGAGAATAATTTTGTGCTTCAGCTTTCAAGTTCTCAGTGATCAACATTCTTAAACATTAAATTCAATTTTCTCCCTTTTTCCTTTCTTCCAAAAATCAGAATCAGCTGAGAGGATTTGAATAAGACATTCCAGGAGAGTTCACATCTGGCTGACACAAAGCACAGAAAATTTAAGCTCCACTAGAGGATTTTTTTCAGAATACTAGAAACAGAATTTAAAAAGCAGGTTTACTAGTATAATGAAGTTCTCTGCATAAGAGAAAAGCTGTCTTAAACATAGGACTGCTGTGAAATGTGCCTTAACAATTGCTGAGTGCTCCTATGTGACTTTTGGGATTGCAGTCTTCAAATTAGAGCCCATTAACTCTTTGCAAGGACTCTTTGTGAGTAATCCCTTCTTCCCTACCTCAGATCATTTCTGATTTCTCTCTGTCTTGGCTGCTGTAAAAAAATGATATTAGTAGTACTGATTATTATTGAATTTATCATTGCAGTTTATCCTTTATTTTTATACTTTATGAAGCATATAACAACAGAGAAATAATGGACGGATGTTATGAATTTTGTTCTCTGAATCACTGTACGTCCTATGTTCATTGTAGAAAATGGTTTGCTTTTCACTGTAAAAGAATAAACCTGTATTTCAAACAGCAAATGTGAAGGTATCCTGGAGTTTACTAACATTTTGCAAATGAACACATGCAGTTGTTGTCAAGATACATCTCTACTTGTTTTGGTGGAAGCTTATCAATAGCAATGTAGCACGTTCAGTGCAGGACTAAACATTAGAAGGGAAAAGTATCACAGAATACTTAAAAGTAAGCTCACAATTTCTGGCTCACAAAGTCCCAGAGTCCAAAATTGCTAGGAGTGTTCTGAGGAGAAGTCACTACTTATTTGCCTTATCATGTCCCATTGATGATTTAGGTCAACTATGGTAAATGCCAGATGTACAGTTTTCTTACACATCTATTTTATTTTCTGGAGACGTGGTGGCAGATTTTGCACTAGGGAGAGTGTTGCTGGTCAGCTTGAAGCACTGCAAAGGGAGAGCTATTTGCTGGGAAACCTGTGTAGACATACCTTTTGTGCTAGGGTTAACGTTCTGAAAAGTAGTTATTATCCTTCTCACTATAAATTTCTAGCAGTAGTTCACTACGACTTCTTCTCCCTTCTAGGTCTCATATCAAGTGATGGATTTTGCAGATACTTGATGTCAGATGAAAATGCCCCAGTTTTCCTAGACCGTTTGGAATTATATCAAGAAATGGACCATCCTTTGGCTCACTATTTTATCAGCTCCTCTCACAACACGTATTTAACAGGCAGGCAGTTTGGTGGCAAGTCTTCGGTGGAGATGTACAGACAAGTGCTTTTGGCTGGATGCAGGTTGGAAGCAGTAGATACGTCTTTGTTATTTGTGAATAATACTTTGAACATACACTATGTATTTTGGTGATGATTTATTGTAGAAGTGAATGTGAAAATGTAAAACTGTGGTAAATGAAGCTTTATTAAGATTTCATCACAAAAAACATTGGAAGATAGTGGAACATAGAAATCAGGAGACAGGTTGTGAGAAAGATAGGTTTCATATCAAAACAAAAAATGGATTTTTGTGGCCTTCTTCCTTTGTAATTAAGAACTTTATGAGTAAATAAGAATCAGCTTATGATTTCATGTTTAATTTCTTGACACACTGATATGTGTCACAGTTAACTGAGTAAGAGAATAAATTAGGCAAGTGCTACAATACTAAAAAATAATTATCGTTCAAATGTTACCCTGTTCATACTATATTTGAGATAGTACACCCAATGTTATAAAAGCAGTCTGAAATTATGCATGTGCAGCTTTAAAAAGATTGTGTAGTGCCTCAAACTGCAGAGTAATTTACTCAGAACTCACTGCTCAGAATGTTTCTTGAGTAGCTCACCTGTATTGAAAAACTAAGAAAGGTGATGTTTTTCTTATGCTTTTAGGTGTGTTGAGCTTGACTGTTGGGACGGAAAAGGTGAAGACCAAGAACCAATCATAACACATGGAAAAGCAATGTGCACAGATATTCTTTTCAAGGTAAATACCTAATCACTCCACCTGGCAATAAACCCCAGTAGGACTCCTGGACAAGAATCCATGCACGGTACCCTCCCCTTCTGAGCATTTGCAATTGCTCCCTTGTGACAGACTGACAAATTATATAGGCATTGTTTCTTCTCCCGAGATCTTAAGGCTCATTTCTGACTCGCTTTCTATGTCCCTGGGTTACTGCTGCTAACTTTTTTTGTCCCATATTATTACATCTTGTGGCTCCTTGCTCAGCAGAGAAAATATCTTCTCTATTGTCTGAGAAGTTCTTTGGCTGTAGAAACAGCCTGAAGATGCAGAACCTGTTCTGGGAATGGAAGTTCTTCCTGTCAGGACAAGGTGGCAGGAGATCAAAGGTTGCATTGATGGGTTGCAGGTGAAACTGCAAGCACTTCTGGGTGCTGAGTACAGATTTGGGGGGGAGGGGGAGAGGGAGGGAAGAAAAGGAACGTACAGTTTTTCCTGGTTCTGATTTCTGAGTAGGCACATTTGAAACTCAGCTCTGTGTTTCTCAGGATGGGGAGGAAGACAAAAAAATATTTCATTTATTGTAATTTGATTTATTGTAATTTTGAATCCTGTTATTGCATTTTGAAGGATGTAATTCAAGCCATTAAGGAAACAGCTTTTGTTACATCAGAGTATCCCGTCATTCTTTCATTTGAAAATCATTGCAGGTATATAGTGCCTCTTTTTATTTTTATTTTTTAATAGTACAGTGGATAAGAAAGATGATACAACTCAAAAATACTAAGATTTGAATGAACTTGAAAACTGTATTGGACTATGCAGATATACTGGCTGTCAGCTGGAATAGACTGTTCTTTAATGTAGTAGTCAATCTTTAGCTAGCTTAGTAATGGCAGTATTTTTATCTGTGCTCAAGCTGTGAAAGATATTTGTATATTCCATTAGCCGTGTGGAATTCAGTTAATCTACTTTCTTGGTATTATTATATTCTTGTCTGTCAGATAATAGACTTTTATTGACACTTTAATTACAGTAAAGTAATATGTCTCAATTGAGAAAAATTGGGTTGTATATAATTTGGGATGACTACATTCCTTTCTGTTTTTCTATTTTGCTGTATAATAGTGATTTAGATTTTTTAATATGTAAAAAATTAACCATTGTAATCTTTTCCAGCAAATATCAACAGTACAAGATGTCAAAATACTGTGAAGATCTTTTTGGAGATCTACTGTTGAAGCAGCCTCTAGAAACACATCCAGTAAGTTATCTGTGATAGCGTTTCTATTTTTTAAAATTAGCAGTATTTTAGAGATGAAAAAAATTGTATCATACCACCTATAGTGGAATTGCTGATGACTGCCAGTCCTGTGCTTTCAAAAATGACTAGTGCATTTGAGTGTACATACTATTTAGTACAAACATCTGATTTATTCAGTTTCTTCTGTACAAGGCTCTGGAAAGCAGCATGGGGAAATCCATCCCCTTGATGTGTGATGTAATGCCAGCTCCTATATAAAATACACCACTTACATTATATTTCCAGGTCATACATAACTCTGAATTTTGTTATTCATTGTTGAAAAACAGTTAATTCTAAATTGCATGTTCTCAGTTGAGGGAAGCTTTTTTTTTCAGCTGCACTTTGCACGCTTCATGCTCAAATCAGGCCTGACACTCTAGTGGGGTAGCCCCACTAGTGCATTAAGAATTAAATTAAGCACAGAGAGTTCCCTGCAGTCTCATTTGGACTATTGAGTGCACTGTAATCTGCACGCACTTCACTCCCCTCTGCGGTAGGAGATAATAACAGTCACTTCTTCACAAACACAATGTTGAGACTTTAATAACTTGTTATCCACTCATCCAGTCCTTTCCTACTTTCCTAAGCAACATGCTTGCTGCTTGCCAGAAGTCACCAAAACCTGCAGGTGCTCTTCAGTGGTGTGGGAGACCATGGAAAAGAGGGTTCTGCTTGATCTGTCAGCTAGCTCCTGTCCATGTGAAGCCTTTCCAGGGTCCTTCTTGTATTATCGTCTAAATGTTTTTTCTAGGCTTTCCTTGCACATTGCAGGAACAGCAACTCACCAGCTTGATGAATATCAGGTTATTGCTATGAAAGGTGTCTCCCAGAGAACTAAACTTGTCTTGTTGCCTGCTAATGTATATGGCACCTTGGCACGTTCCTCACAGATAACAGCTTCCAGCAGCTTTCAGGCAAATCTAAAACAGTGCAGGCCAGAGGCAGCCATGCTACTGCCACAGAGTCCAGTATTTAGTCTCTGCTGTCTGTGTTCATTAGCTCTACTGAGCCTTCTGCATTTTGTGTTTATTTCTCATTGTGGCTGAACTGAGTCCTCAGCCGCTCACAAAGCAAATGCTACAGAGATGGCTGCTTGTTTTCTGGTACTTATACAGACCGAGGTGGAAAGAATCAAGAGAGAAATTGCAGTGGCTGCAGCAAATTTGTTTTTAAGTAAGAGCGAGTATCATCCAAATGGGCATCCATGTATGCCCTGTGCATGGGGATGGGAATAAATGAGCTCTGTGGTACTGACATCTAGTGGGAATTACAACCCAAGCACTCTCAGAAACAGTTTTGATTTGTCTTCAACATGCCAAAACTCCCTCAACTGAGGAAGCTTGGTAGTTATGGGTATTATTACTCTCCTACAAAGGAGGTTTATACCCATTCTTTTTAGATTGGGATGGGCTAGGTTTTTTACTTCATTGTTATTTGTCACCTCTGCCTCTTTTATTGAGTTTCAAGTTGTGGTGCTTTGTTTTTTTGTTCTTTGTACCTCAGGGTTGGATTTAAGGATCAGAATATCAGAATATTTCTTCTAAGAATTTTTACTAGTCATGGCAATATTTTCTGACCCTTATCATTTATGGCTTACTGGGAGTTATAGTCTTCTGAAGAGACTTCCCATGTAATATCCTTTATGTGTCTAAGGTGGAAAGTGTCTTACTTATATTCAAATTTCTGTTTCTTTGCTGCAGTGATGTGACAGGACTTAAGTCAGAGGATTTATTTTTTTTTTTACTTTTTTCTATATTATGTGTATTGTCCTTGCTCAGATTGGACTAAAACCTTAAGTTGTACTTCCTATGTAAGTCAGACTTGCCATTTAACTTTTATGAATACTGAAGATGTGACCCTGTAGTCCTACTGGCAAAAATAGTGTCTGCCACTTGCGTAAGGACTGACTAGATTTTTTCATTCACTGGTGCCAGCCCTTTTTTACTCTGTATGTATGTGTGGACAGCCTCACTTGAATTATTACAGCTTGAAGGGATGATATAAGGTGAGTTATTTGGAGATCAAATTACAAAGACTACTCTATAACTTGAATTGCAAATGAGCCATGGGGAGAGAGTGAAACTCGGAAGTCCTCAGATTAAGTGTTGCAAGTCACATCCATGCCTATTGCTAGGCAGGAGAGGATAGGAGAGTAGGGCTGCTGAAGATGAGCATAGCTTTCCCTTGGGATAGGGAAGTAACAGAGGAAGCAATGTAACTGCAGACTGACTCCCATGGTTGTGTCTGAGGTTGCACTGCTTTTTCACTGCCCCTTAAAATGATTGTCCTAAAGTCAAAATTCAAATGGGGTTATAAAGAGGTGAAATAGTTGTTATTAAAGTTGTTTCTATAAACTATTTTACAGCTTGATCCAGGTAAAGCCTTACCTTCTCCTAATGACCTCAAAAGAAAGATTCTCATAAAGAATAAAAGGTTGAAACCTGAAGTAGAAAAAAGTAAGTAATCTTGTCAAATATTAAACAAAGTCCAGGTTGATTTGAATTGACTTCGTTACTATGGTTGTCAAATTGCTTGTACACTGCTGTTAAAAATATTGATTGTGTGTAAATGATGTTCTGTTTGCCCTTATGTTTCCTATGTCTTGCTGGATTCTAGACCTTGCTATCTGCGTGTAGCATGAGCATAGATAGACCCAGAAATGTAACTCTGGACTTTATCGGATTGCTGTTCAAGCTGAAATATAACAGAGATAGAATATCTTGTAAATTCGGCCTACAGTAGTACGTTTACCTTGTCATGCTTTTCCAGGATAAGCAAAAAATGAAATGGAATTAGAAAATGAACTTCTAGTTATTATTACCAGTTCTGATGTTTATCTTCTTTCATTAATAATAATGTTACTATATTAGTTTCTAGTATGGCTAAAGTGACAAACCCTGGTCCTTCCCCAGTAAAAGATAAGCATGGAGACCTTCCTCTAACTTCAGTGATACATGATTGTGTCCATTCTGTCTAGCTGAAATGCACATTCTGTCTACCTGAAACACAGCTGAAAATTCAAGTGCATTGCCTCCGTTTACATAGGTCAACCACCAAAGAGGCAGCTCTCTGCTTATTCTTTAACAAAGTGATACGCTTCTTCAAAGGCCTTTGAAATCTGTGGAAATATTTTCTGTAACTTCAGTGAGCTTTGGATACAGCTCTTACTGACCACTTTCCAAATGTAGCAATCTAATGATGCTTATTTTCCATAATGTTTTATTGATAACTGAAAACTTGATCTTAAAAATCTCATTACATAATGGTACCTCTCAGGATCAGAGAATCATTTATTATTGTTCTGTTGTATTTCATTGTGCTACAAACTGTTGATAGCATGACTAACTTTTTAAAATTTTCTTATGAACAGAACAGCTCGATGCTCTAAAAAAGATGATGGAGGCTGGTGAAACTGCTGCTCCTGTGAATATTTTAGAGGATGATAATGAAGAAGAAATAGAAAGTGGTGAGGATTTCCTAGAAAAGGACTCTGGACATTGCCTATTGTAAAACATACCCACACAATCATGATTGTGCCAGTGGCAATAACTGTGAGCGCAATACATAAGGATTTATATAGACTTCTGGCCTCACTATCTCATCTCAGCTAGGTACCACAGCTGTGGCAGGTTGTGGTAGAAACATGACCTCAGTTAGTACTTCATGATGATTTTTAAGTTCACTTATTGTTCAGAAGTCATACTGTAGCAGCAACCAAGTCAATTTTCACTGTGTATATATGTGCTGGGGATGAGGAGGGAAGTTGGGAGTCTGTGGCCTTTGTTTTAAAAACAGATGCTGTTTCTATTTGAATGCTTATGTCTATGTGTTAGATTATTGCATTTTGACTGATAAGGATGAAATCAAGAATAGGATTTTTCTTGCCAAAATTCAGATACCTTCAGTGTTAGCATCAAGATTTGAGCCTGTGATATGGAATATGTTTATGGTCAACAGAGAAAAAAGACATTTCTAGGATGTGACTCACCTCACCTATGTCCACGTTCAAAAGAGGTAGCTCAGGCACTGCCTGTATGCGTCTGTACCAGTGTTCTGGCCTATGACCATCAGGTACTAAATGTCCCAGCTTTAGCCTATCTCCTGATACTTTCCTATCACAAAGCCACTGCGGTTGCTGGCAGTAGAGGTCACAGTGGTAGATATTCTTTGTGATCCAAATATGGTATCTGTTGCTGAAGTTCTAAAAAGATTGAAGTATGATGGTTTTTTTAAAAGGTCTCTTCATGTCTTCAAATGATGTAGGAGTATGGAAGAGATTTTGTTGCTTGGCAGGCTGATTTCCTCTGAAATACTTGTTTCTAATAGTATTGTGTTCTAGACTACCAAGGTGTTCGAATAAGTACTTATACAATTATTATTTAAGTCCGACTACATAGTGTGGTTACTGATTATGTGTTTTTAAGAGACCTTTTTAGCTGCTTTGAGAACACCAGATTCTTACAGAGATTACCCTAAAAGCAAATGGGAAAAGCAAATTTGGAAGGATCCCCAATAAGAGGAGCACATAAGGAGAGAGTGACTTCGTACTTGAGGAGTCTGGATGCAAATAACCTTTTATATGCTTATCTAGAGAACCCTGCCTTCATTTCTTATTATTTCCCAAAGCCTACATTGTTGATGATTGTTTTGTTGTTCTTTTTTTTTTTTTTTTTTTTTTAATACTGTTTCCTCTATTGATCAATTGAGTCCTTCAAAAATACACTAAATAAAATCTCCCTTACTAATTGTGTCAAAGACATAAGAATCTCAGGTCAGCTGTAATTTATTACTACCACATTTTTAGAAATCAAATACCTTGGATTTTTTGTATGGAAATTTGCCATAACCAAACTTGTATATTCAACTGTTGTTTGTTTCGTGTTTCACCATTTGCTTTTGTGTTTCTTGCACTGATTCTTCTTTCTTTTTTGTGCAGCTGACCAGGAAGAAGAAGCTCATCCAGAATATAAATTTGGGAGTGACCTTACTGTAGATGATTACAGTCAAAAAGAAGCTGTTGCCATCAGTGTCAAAAAGGTGGGATTACTTCTTACTTATATTTCTTTGGAAGCTTTCCGTGGACACATTCTGTTTTGTGGAAACATCACAATACATGTTGTCAGAGAAGTCCAACACAAGATCTTCACCAGATTCTGAATGTTTAAGTTCATGAGAAGAAAAAAATTTGTAAATCAAAATACTGTGTGTTTAGGTAGAATACTCATTAAGGAAACAGAATCAGTATGTAGGAAAACTGTGTACATGAAATGAAGAATTTGACCAAAAATACTAATTGAGGGCAACAAGCAGTTTCTTCCTTCTGCTTCTGATATTTTACTTTGTATCTTGGTTTCAGAAACCTAATATGAAGCGAATATCAGCTTCTTACTTAGTAATACTTTCTTGCAAGATTACAAATTGTTCTCCATTTTCAGGGATTCCCTGCGTTATTCTTCATTGTTAACTCTTAGGGTAGCTTCTCCTTCCATCTGCAGCAATAAAGGCAAAATAGGAAGACCACTGTCCGATGGGGTGGTATGGTGGTGTGGCTATACCAGCAAGCCAGATGGCTTACAGGGTAAAAGTATTTTTTATTCTAATGATACCTGGCTTAGTGCAGTTTAGTGTTTAGTAACAGAATGTTACTTGGCACTAATTTGATACTGAACACTGGAATTCAAAACTGCTTTGGCACTGAAGGTATTCTCCTTGTTACAGGAAAACAAAGCAAAAATTAAGTATTAATGTACCTTATTAGATCATATTCCTCTGCCACACAAGTATTTAAGCTTTTTTTTTTTTTTTTTTTTTTTTTTTTTGCCTGCCTGTCTTACCTTTGGATCTTACTCCAGATAGAAGTAGAGGTATGGAAAATCTTTCATAGTACTGATTGCCCGTAGCAGTGCATCCCTCTTTAGCAGTATCACTGAGACATCAGATCTGCTTTCTGGATTTTTCTTCAAGTGTGCATCTTTGCTTCTTCAGGATTTTTATGGCTCCTCTCACTGATCAGTGCTTTAGCTTATTTGCTGTAGTACCTGAGCAATTTTTTAAATTCCAAATTATTCACTCATTCTTAGCGTATACCCTTTGGTAATTTCTCCTCTTCTTTGCTTAATAGTGACACGTTCCTTACTCTATAGGAATGTACACTCAGTGCCAAGTCCACATTTGTCTGTCTAAGATTCTCGGTAGTGATAATTCATAATTGAAGATAGACAACAGAGAGGCTCACTTGTCCCATTGCAACTAACATCTTGAGATAGGCCTTTTCCATTTGTGCACATTTAAAGCACAGTTTATGGCAGTTTCAAGTTTTCGGAGTCTGACCAGCCTGCATATACAAATGATTTCTTTGTGTTCACTGAGTGTCTCATTCTTCCCATCTTTGAAACTTCCTGCCCCAAGATCTAATGATAAGGACTAGTTTGGGCTTAACTGTATGGCATCCTCTCTTTTATTTCCACTGCTAGCTAGCTGCTGAATGTTATGGATTGTTTACCCAGATTTGAAATAAACTTTGAATTTTTGCCAGTATATGGGACAGATTTTCCACTTTACTGTGACTTAGGGTTTACTTTTTGCTAAACTAATTAACTTTTTGAGTTTTTGTGGGTTTTTTTTTAACCTTATTGTGAGTATTTCCTATTGCATTTTCTTTGGGTAATGCATATATATTTTTTTCCCCTTAGGCTGTTGAAGATTCTGAACAAGAAAACAATAAAAAGGTGACACATAGGATGTTATGTAGTTTGTTTTATTTCTTAATATATAAAAACCACCTTTTACTTAACTTACATTCTTGCATACTTACCTCTACATACCTTGCATTCTTACTGGTTTAGCAATTTTATACACAGTTTAACTACTTCTACAGAACATTTCTGAAAGTGACTCTGCTTCCTTTCCTCCTCTTTTGCTGTATTAGGACTATCAGAAAAGGTAGGGACAGACAGGAGTGTGTGACTTGTGCCTGCCTAGAAGTGTCTGATCTTGGTCAGAAACGTCACACGCTGGGAAACAGCAGTTCTTTGAATGATGTTGAGATGCATCATCCCTGCTTTTTTTTTTTCTTTCTTCTTTATTTTTTTAACCTCTTTCCTTACCCTGACTACACTTCGTTTTCCACTTGCCTTTTCTCCCTTTGCTTTCCTTTGGGGCTTCTGCATTTATCTTCTCCCAAGAATCCCTTCTGTAAGACTCTCCCACCTCCTTCCACTCTTCTCTGTCCTCTTCTCTCGTTAATATTGCTCCTGTTCCTAACCACACTTTATTTCACTCTGTTTTATTTTCTAAGTAGCTTCTGATTCTTTTCTTGATGGATGGGGAGGTAAAACTAACCCAGACTCTTCCCTTTTTTTTTTTTTTCTTAATTTCCTAAAAAGATTGTATGCTTTCTTTTGTCTCTGCAGGCTTTAAGAAAGATCCCCCTCTACCCCCCTAATCCATAGTTTTTAAGTTCAGAATCTTTAACTAGGAAAAAAAAAGGAAAATAAAAAGGAAAAAAAGGAGCATAGTCCATTTACTCTAAAAAATTGTGAGTTTATAGGTACTAAGATGCAATTAATGACTAGTAGATTGTCTTCGAACATTGTCATGCAGTTAGTGTGCCGTTAATTTAATCATACAGCTGTAGACTGTAGGACACTATTGTCTGACAATAAGGCTTACATGATCTCTTTTGACTTCTTTGCAACTGACATTCACTACTTAGATTTTTTTGGATCAAGATAGTAAAATATGGTTAGCAGTAATTGGCAGGAACGAATTGAAGGAGTGTTTTATTACAAGGTGGGTGGTCAATTCTTCCTAAATATTGGCCTTCCAAAAATGACAACAGTGAAAGCAATTAGTTCCTTTGAAGAAATTTGGCCTTAGTTTGATTTAAACTTTATTACTAAGTGTTGACCTCGTAACAAAAAGTCTATTCTACTAATGAAGATTTGTATAATTAGGCGTATTTAGGGAAATGTCTGTGAATCCTCAGTATTTGGATTCCTGTAATGCAGTTTAATTGAGTCCTTGTGAGTAGCTTTGAGATATGGTATCATTTTGATTTCATGGGCCATTGTAAGTTTAATTCAGTCTACAGTGTGAATAAAACCACATCTCTGTACTTGTTCTTGTAGTCTGGCTATACCATGCAATCATAACAACTCAGCACTATATAAAAGGTTCAGTTACACATCCATAACACTGGAAAGTAGATTCACTTTTCCTCTAGTCTCCTATTTCCTGGCTGCATGAGTTGCAATAATGTAGGTACTAGAACTGCATCTTTGTTCACACTTTAATACTGTTGCATATACTTAACAATCTCAAGAAAGCACTTTCTATTGCTTCCTGTTAATCACCATTTGATGATACAATAATAAGGGAGGATTTCCTGGCAAACACAGATTGCATTCTGAAGATAAAGTGCTTAATACTTTCTTGTTTAAGTTCAGCCTGCAGAATGCTACATTTCTTGGTAATTGATTCACTGGTAGGAGAGCAAGCAAATAAGTTTGTGGGAAAGATGCTGTGAATGTAAGCCTTTCAGAAGTTGCTTAATTGACGGAGATTTGTGGTTTTTTTCCTTCTTCTCTGTGAAAAGATTTCAGACTGATTTAGGGAAAGGAAAAGTTTGAATGTGGATCAACAGTAGACAGATCTGCAGAAATTGACCACTAAATCCACATGAGAAGTGCTTCACTTTTGTGATTTTCTATCACATGAGATAGTTGTAGAAAACTTTTGTAGTTCTATTAAAATGTGAAGTGTCTTTATGTGGTGTGTTCTCATGTTTGTCATTACAAGTGGACAGCAATACAAGCTTTATACTGTGTCTTGTTGGTCTCATAGCATTTGTCTGTCCCTTGAAGGTTGTAATTCCTATATTATAATCTGCTTTTGTTAGTAAAGATAAGCAATTTAATCAGTTTATGTTTTGATGTTTAGAAGGTTCTACTCAGCATAGAGTGTACACCACCATCATAGTTGCTATCAAAAAATATGTATGAAATTGCAGTTCTCAGGGATTTATTTTACAAAGATCATTATCTCCCAGCATTTTTCAGTCCATTGTAATATCCTCAAAGTCATCCTACTAATATCACGTAGTATTTACTCACTGCTTAGGTCCATCATCAGTCCTATGACAATGAGAGTGATCGGTGCAAATAATTCTTTACTTCTATCATGAAATTTCCTTTTTTAATATTTAAATTTGGATTTAAAAAAAACTTTCTGTAAATTATGTAAATTCCTTATCACATTTGAAAATCAAAACAGAATTTGCATGAAATAGTGATTGTTATTAATGTTTTCAGGGTTTAGTAACTGTTGAAGATGAACAAGCATGGATGGCATCTTATAAATATGTAGGTGCCACAACCAATATACATCCATATTTATCAACAATGGTCAATTATGCTCAGCCTGTGAAGTTTCAAGGTTTCGACGTAGCAGAAGGTAACATGAAAGGTTGAATGAAATAAAAGTATTTGGGTATCTACAATTCCTGAATTTAGAAATGGTGTAAGGTTTTTATACTTTGTTGACTGTCATCTATGTGTTTTTCATTTTATTGTGTTCTGAATATGAAGTTAGCATGCTATTCCATTTGTCACCCACTTGGAGTCACTAACTTACTGGGATAATATGAAGCTGTTGAGGTTGATTGTATTTTAGAGGCTCTTCCAATTAAGCTGTTTTTAGTTCATCTTTCTGTAAAGTAAGGTGAACATGATTATCACAGTGGTCAGTAATTAGACAATGCTTTCATGTTGCATAGTAGACCATTTAGCATGTTATTTTGTTTTATCTAACATCACTAAGGTTCTGAATAACAATTTTCTCCTAAACAAAAGTGAAGTTTTGTCGATTTCCAAGAAACTGAAATAAAATGACAAATCAGAACTATTACTTAATTTCTCTTTGGTGTAATTTGATTCTATGAGTGACAGATAATGAGGAAATGGAACAGAACTGCCTACATCACGCTATTTAGGTATAGTGCATGGTTTTGAATTTTGATGCGCTATTACTAAAGTGTTTTAAAACTTCTTTTCTTTCCAGAACGTAATATTCATCATAACATGTCCTCTTTCAATGAATCAGTTGGACTAGGGTATTTGAAGACTCATGCCATTGAGTTTGTGAAGTATCCTTTCAGCCTTTCCCACTGTTTGTCTACTAATGCTACAAATAAGCAACAAATGAGTTTTTCTAGATTTACAGTGTTCCATGTTCACAGTGGAACAAGAAATTAGCTCATAGGACAAGGAACAGTAAAACGATGTAAGAAATACTGAGGATAGTAGGATGTGGGCATGCATTTCTATGTTGTTGTTTCATTTTCCTTGATAAGTGTTACAGTTATAATAAACGACAAATGAGTCGGATATACCCAAAGGGAGGCCGAGTGGATTCCAGTAATTACATGCCTCAAATTTTCTGGAACGCTGGCTGCCAGATGGTCTCACTGAACTATCAGACCCCAGGTAGGCAGCAACAACCACTGAACCTCAATCCTAAAGAATGGTTTGAGCAGTAACTCTCAAACAGATGCTGCGGATTTGCTTCTGGCATTTTTTGAGGAAATAGACATATGGCTAAATAATGTGGTGTGGAGAAATTATGGAAGCGTAAGATAAGAAGTAACAAAAAGCCACGCATTGAAGGAAAATTAAAACCACTTTTCATGGAAAAATAATACAGTACTGTAACTTTTCAAATTATTATATTTTTTAAATAAAAAATATAAATTGCAGGGGAATTGATGTTTTCATAAGATGCTGTTTTTGCACTGTTTGATGCATGTCTCCAAAATAATGGTGAGGGAGCGTAAAAATTTAGACAGTAAGAAGCAGTGACTGTGTGTGTATAATCAATGAATATACAGATGTTATAATTAAGAAATATCCAGGAAAGTTAGGCAAATAAGATTATTACAACAGGAAGATAATAAATGGAAAATGCTTCTCCACAGGGAATGATCTCGAGGAAGAGATCCTTCCTCAGTGGCAGTCAGCACTTAAATGGATCTAGGAGAGGTGGAGCCAGGTTTCACCCCTTCCAGTACCAGTAGTAGAATTACTTTCACCTGTGCTCCCATGGCTGAGTCATTGCTTGCCTCAGGTGGTCAATCAGAGGTTCAGGCCATGATTCAGCAGCTCCCATACAGTGTGCCAAATGGATTCGTAGACCACGTAGTATCAGAGAATGGGGTCTGAGATCTGTCTTAGAGAACATGCCAAGGAAAGTAAATACTTCTTCACAGCATGAATAGGATATCTACTGTTCCTCTTCAGTGAGGGTGTGAGAATAACTTTGTTTTGTTTGCTTGGTTTCTTTTTTTAAATAATCTAGGAATGTCTTCAGACATATATGGAACAGAGCAGTTTTTCCATTTTCTTCTCTAGATGTGATACTACTATTGTTTTGTATTTTTTACATTTCTGTCCCCTGAATTGTGACTTTGGTACTACAGGCATTCCTAATGATCCCAAGCTCTGTCCTGCAAAACTTTGCACACCTGCCATGAATGATTTATAGCTGAGGAGGCAAGAGAAAGCTGTACTGGAAAACACTGTAAACCACTCCTCTGGACATGTTTTGGAGGCTGGAGTAGATACTCAAGCTTCACTCTTCTCCCAGTATGCCTCTGCCCACAGCACATTGTTCTCAGCTCCTATGTATTGCAAAATAAGAGTGTTAATTGTCTAGTTGGAAACAAACAACTTTCCTCTATTAATCTTATGTGATACAACTGTGCTGTCAGGCTGAAGAACAGTTGAAGAATTAGAAGCTAAGGCTGCACAGCAAAGCAAATAATGTTTAATGTGAGCATATGAGAATTTTGTATTTTATGTAACAGAGGATATGTAGAAATTCTGTTCCCTTTCAAAGTTAGCATTTGTGAGAAAGTGAAGAACTATGTTATCCATAAACATGGATAGTATATTCCAGATAATGTGAAACCTGTAAGAAAAGAATATATTTTTTAATAGAGTTTGGGTGGAAGGCGTTTTTTATATGTTTACTCTTCTGTTTTATAGACAAGTGCCATAAAAAAGCATTGAATAAAACTCAGACACTTTAAAAGTTGAAGCTAAGCAATGGTGCTGTGATCTCTGTGGTTTCTTTTGGTGGTATTTTATTAAATTAAATCTTTAGGAAACCAGTATTCATTTCACCTTTTTTAAGACTTCAAGATACAGACATCTTCATCAGAGGTAGCTGTCTGTGGTTGCTGTAGAGAAGTACCCAATTCTAGGATGGTTTGGGTCTTTTTTGGATGTCTGCCTTGGAATTAATTCCACTGTTAAAAGTGCTTGTATCACACTGTTATTTAAAGTGGTTCCAGGTCACTAGCAAGACTGGAGAAATTTGTTCTGTAAATATCAAAAGTTAGATGACTGAAATCCCATCCCAGGTTCTTAATCCCAGACTTAAGCTTTGCTGTCAACTGGGTGTGTTTGAATTCAGGAGAGGCTGTTTTCTAAGGACAGCTTAGTTTTCAGTTTAGTTGATAAAACTGTTACTAATGTGAAGAAATCTAAAATTTTTATATTGCTTCTTTATTTTTTTAGGTCTGTGCGTATTTTATATGCATTAAGTTTAATTTTCATTTAAATTTATTATTCTGGACAGACAGTCTTATTTTCTTCTCTAAAAAGGATTGTTCTTGACCTGTGTTATTCAGGAGGAAATAGTAATTTTTTTTCTCTCTTGACAGATTTAGCAATGCAATTGAATCAAGGAAAATTTGAATATAATGGATCATGTGGGTGAGTGATGTGATTTAAACTGTTGTCACTGTGCATCAGAACGCTTTACAGTGGCTTTAATATAATTTTGTCATTCTTAATTATGTGTTACAAAAAAAAAAAATGGAATGCTAAGTGAAGAGTAGAAATTAACAGAATGCAGGAAAAATGATCCCCTGCAAGGAGGTATTCTAATAAATATGCTTTTTAATTATGCCCAGCTTTTAAAGACGAGATATAAGAGGCTTTGTGTGTCAGTTATGAAGATGATCATTAATACCATTCAGAGTTACTTAAGACTATCTTCAGCTTCTGATCTCAATTTTTTTTATTTTATTTTATTTTTTGAATATTCAACTCAGTATGGAGATTCACATTGCACATTTCACAAAATAGCCAAATTTACTCGGGCAGGTGGTTTTAATACATAGGAAAGGTGTTTTTTCTGTGTACTATTTTTTTTTAGTCTATGTACTTTATGTTGAAAGCAGATTTCACAGAAAATAGTGAAGTGTTTCATCTCTGAAGTTCTTGCTCTTTATTTTTGTGTGAAATATGTTTTTCAAATGTTTTTCAATGTTGATAGATTTTTGTCAGATGTTGAGTTTATTCCTTAATAGGATAGGCTTATAATTGATAGCAAGAGGAGGGAGGAGGATTGAGGAATTATAGGAAGATGCAGCCTAGAAACACACTGAAGTCTGCAAACATCCTGTAAAAGAAAGAACTCTTTTGCTCATGGAAGTCTTATTCAGAAGGAAAATCTGAATAGATGAAACTTGGCAAAATTCCTCTCCTGCAGAATGGATGATACAGTACTTTGGTTATCTGTGCCCTTTTCAAATGTAAACTCTTCTGATAGAGATTGTTGAATTTGACAGAGGTGCAATCTCTGGTCATTTCAGTCAGAAAAACAGAAGAAAGGAAAAGCTTTTTTTGTGTAAGAGTATGATTCCTTTCTTATTTGACACATAAGCCTAGTAGAGTGGTGCATACTTCTGGCAGTTTCTCTGGCAGGCATCATTATGAACTAAATTTCTTGTTTCTTATGTCAGTCATCTGATACTACAGTAATATAGTGGTTATAGTAATAGAGAGGTAGTAATTTAATATGCATTGTAAATTTGGTGCTATTTCATTACAGAGAAAACGCTCAGGGTATTGAAAATTAAAAAAATGACATTTCTTTCAAACAATACTGCTTTTTTTTCTCTGGTTAACAGTTTTCCTACTAGTGAAATGAGAAAGTTCCTCTAGCATGAACATTTTTTATTTCAGCAGGCCTGAAGCTGAGCCTCAGAATGTTTCTGATACTTTTCTTCTCCCCATAGTCTACTTGAACTTAGTAAAATATTGTGAAATCTCACATATTTTTAATGTGAGATTAGTGAGGAATATTACTTTCATAAATATAAACCAAGTTATAAAAAAAATGGGAGAAAATACATTGAAAGTCTTTTTTTTTTTTTTTTTTTTTTTTTTTTTGAGTTTTCACAGCATTTTAAAATTATTCCTGAATTTTTTGTAGGTCTTTATATGTTACATACAGATAATTTCCTAGGGAGACTGGAGTGCGGATAAAAAAATGATCTTCTGCTGCCTCTCAGGGCTGCAGAGTTAGCAGGATTGACTCCAGCTACATGTTTTCTTCCACCAGTGGAAGAAAATCCCTGTTATATGTAGCACAGCAATTCTGTGGATCAGCTGCTGTTTTATTCTGATGGCTGAATCCTTGGATTTTGATTCATCAGTGCACATATCAGCTTCATTGATGTGTTGATCCAGTATATAGTCCTCAGGGATGTATTGTAAGTGTTATTATGGTAGTACCTTTCATGCTACTATAATTAACAATCTGTCAGTACTAACATCAGCTGTTTTCCCTGAGGTTTTATAACTGAGATGAAAAAATTAGTTTCAAGCTGAAATTTATTGTGTGAGTCTTGACTCTATGTAACTGCTTCATTTAAAAACAAAATTGAATAAGCTGTCTGTATTTTTTGAAAGTGTTAAAGAATTAAAGTAAATGAGAGCATCTATTTTTTATTATATAACTTACTGTATTTTTAAAACATATTACTAAATTATTTTGAAATGTCTTTTATTATATTACATTTATTTTGCTTGTGAAATCCAGTTAATTTAATCTCTTGATTCAAAATTAAGATTAACATTTATATGTGTACTAGATTACCATAATATTTCCACTTTTACTTCCTCACACTTGAAGATAGAACAGCAATCTGTATTTTACAATGCTGTAGGAGAGTTCATTGTTTAGAGTTAGAACTTCCACTTTATCTGTAGTTAATTCAAGTTCAGTTTCCACAAAAGAATAATTTTCTTGTTTTTTATGAAATAAGATATCTACTTAAACCAGATTTCATGCGGCGACCGGATAGAACATTTGACCCTTTCTCTGAAACTCCTGTAGATGGTGTAATTGCTGCAACATGTTCTGTACAGGTAAAACAGCTGCAAAAAAAAAAAAAAAAAAAAAAGAAAAACCTTCTTTCATCTTATCACACTCAAATCACATTTAAATGTGAATAGAAATAAGATAGGTGCAGAAAGTGTTTGTATTGTTTGGATTTTTTCAGATTTTTTTCTTTGTTTCTGCATTTACTTGGTCTGATTTGAACATGATATAATTTATTTGTTATTACACATTATCAGCAAATGTTAAACCCGCCTACGCTCCTTTTGTTTTACATCAGCGCTCGCAAATGAATAAGTGAGTGGAGTTCATTTATGTGGATACTATGAAACTGTATGGACTTCACTGTCACCACAGAGCAATAAGTATGGGCATATATGGACAGATATTTTCAAAATAAGGAAACAAAAATGGTTCATGTGATGGAGATCATTACTTTAGAATCATCTATGAGTAGCAACATCCATGGAACTTCTGTTGTAGTTTTAAAATATGGTTAGGTATTATGTTTTGGTAATTCCTGTTTTGTGACCTGACACTTGGCACTCTTTGTTCACATATACTATGTGCAGCTTAACAAAAGATTGGCTTTCCCTTGTCTCTTTCTGTGTATAGTGTGGAGATCTGAAAGTCTCTTGGAGCAAGGGTTCAGTTTGCACTTTAGATAATTACGTTCATTTGTACCTCCAGAAGAATAAAAACAGGGGAATAAAAAAAAAAAAAAAAAAGTTACAGGCAGTAGAATCTCTCCAAGGAGGAAGTGGGATCTGGAGGTGAGAAAATAGTGCTAGGAATCACCACAGTACTTAGATAACTTGTCTTGTTACTTGTTCTTCTTGGATGACTAAATCTAGTCTAAAATGCCATGCTTATTCCCTTAACCTCTAAGAATGATATAATAACATCAACAATTCATTCAAGAATTGCCAACTAAAAAATAGAAACAGTTTTGTTCACAATGATTACTGCTTTGTACTTACTCTGAGTTACTTTTTACTGGAGAATGCTATGCACATTTGGCATACAAGAGGATATGGTCCTTACAGTGGAGGATGTACAACCTTATTACAGAGAAAATATGGAGTTCATGGAGTAAGCATAGATATTGTGGACTTAAGGAGTTAACCATGCTGAGAGAGACAGGGACAGATAGACTGATAGATCAGGTTTGTGAGAGGAATATGTCTTCAACTGCACAGTCTTGATTCTGAATTTTATTTTTACTACAGTAATAGTTAGAATCCGTGACAAAGAGTGGGGCTCCTCTTGAAGATGCATGCTGTTATTAAAAAAAAAAAGAAAAGCCAGTGATGGTACCCCTCAGCCACATAACTTTTCAGATTTGTTATCCAGAGTTGTTCCCTGGAATATTAGATCTTGAAAAGAATGTCTCAAATGAGCTTAGATATGTGAAATTGTGTTTTTCTTTCCTTGAGCTTAGTAATGAAAACATCAGCTGTATTTTTAAGTAATAGATTATCTTGATGGAATAAAAATGTGCCCTGGAGTAATCACCTGCTTGATTAATCTTGACTTGAAATGAAATCACAGCAAATCTTCATGTACATAGCAATACAGAGGAGTCATCTGCACTGTTTGTTTGTTTTCTTTTAAATGTGATTGGTTTAAAACATGCACCAATGTGAAAGCAGAGCACAAACATCCTTTCACTTCTCTGTTGTCAAGACATAAAATAGATTCCAAACAGAAAATTTTAAAGCATATTTTGAGAGCAGTTGCAGAACAGTAGCGTCTGACATGGTTGTTTCATTCATCATATTTTATAAATACAGTGAATGCACCTGTGAAACAGGACCTAGTTGAGCTTACTGACTTATAACTTTTAACAGTGAGCACAGTCATTTCTGTTTGTCACATTTCTCATTTACAGTGTATTTTAAGTTTGTTTAGTACAACTAAAATGAAAGCTCAGGATATATTTTAAGATCTTAACACAATGGCTTTCCAAGTTAATTCCATTTTTCAGTAATTATACCATTTTCATATGATTAAATAAATATATCTGTTCTATAATAAGCATTTTTCAGAGTGCCTTTACTAAATTAAAAGTGATCAGTATTTCCAGTATTTACAATGTGCTGAGTACATTGCTTGGTTGATATTCTCTGTACTGCATTTCTTACCCTTCTGTTATTACGTTGCAGGTAATATCTGGTCAGTTTTTATCAGATAAAAAGATTGGTACGTATGTAGAAGTGGATATGTATGGCTTACCCACGGACACAATACGTAAAGAATTTAGAACGCGCATGGTGATGAATAACGGTCTGAACCCTGTTTACAATGAAGAATCATTTGTATTTCGAAAGGTAGGATATTTGGACAGCACTGTTTGTGATTGGCAGCTCTTTTGCATATAAGCATCCTTGCTCACTTGATCTGCCCTTCCCTGCTTCAGTCTGACTGCTGACATGAATAAGTACTGCTCCCATAAAAAAGGGTTTGTAGGGTTCCTGTTTACTACTGTAAACAATTTAAAGCTGAAATAAGCTTTCAAGAGATTTTTATTTATTTTTTTTTTAATTTTGCATTGTTTTGTTTTTCTAATGGATAACCTCTGTAGCTGTCACATGATTTTTTGTTTCTGTTTGGCTCTTCCTTCCCCTTTGCTTCCTCCTCCCACTCGGAGGTAACAACCTCATCCATGGCCATGCCTGTGTTCAAGGTATGCAGTCTGCTCAGAATGAGCCCCCGCTGGTGGACACCATCATTCCTTGGAGATTTCTTCTTCCCTGCCCTGGCAGTGGTTGCTATCTTGCACTGTTCCTTCAGCCCAGAGGGCAGGTGAGATGCTGCATCCAAAGCTAAGGTCAATGTTATTACATGGAAAAGTTGGAAGGGTGCTGTGTTCCTCAAATGTGTTGCCAGCTCCCTCCTCCATGTGCATTATGTACCTTTTTATTTTTTTTTCTTTTTTTTTTCTTTCCTTTTTTTCTTTTATTTAATATCAAAAGAAAAACAACCCTTTTTTCTTGGTATGGGGGATTTGAAAAGAGACATCAGTTGTCATTGCCCATGTTCAGTTTTTATCTTTAAGTCTATATGACACACACAGACTCAAACGTATATACTGTCAGCCCAAATTTCATCTGGAATATGTGTTAGCAGTGCTGTCATTGAGAATGTCTGTTTTGCTTACACCTGTTCTGTTGTCATGTAAAGCTGTTGTTCTTTTATTCCAAAGTGACAGACTTTGCCATGTGGTGATACTGCTTTATACTAGGGCATAAGACATGCATCATCTGCTTTTTAAACAGAGTAACTAGATTTTAATAGAAATGTAGTTAATGCAAGAGATTATTGTAAACTCAAATACATTCTGAAATGAACATGAATCCTAGTGCTTTTCTGTGTGTATGAGGAGGCTCAGAGAAAATACTTAGGTACATGACAGGCAATCATGCTCCCCTTGGCTTCTTGGCCATATGGCCAGCATCTGCTGCTTTCTAATTTCCCTAAATCAAAAGGCCTATGAAGTACAGAGTGCACTCAGTTTCACTGTAAAAGAGGGGTACTTGTATATCATGGTGTGAGTATAATGGGTGATGCTAGTCTAATATTACTCCGTAATATATAGCACATTCTCTTGAATAAGTCATACTGTAAGTCAGCCAAAAGATTCAATTTTCTTCATATCACATCACTGTCATATCGGGCTTAGCATAGTAATCAGGACATGCATTGATAACCAGACATGGTGAGTCACATAAGCACAACAGGAACAACTCTTCTAGTTGGAGGAAATGAAGTTGTGAGATGCACGGTGCTAAAATGTCATGAGGGTGGGTCTGCCCTCCTGGATACCCTTGAACAAACTAACACAACGAGAAATATGACCTTCTTAGTCCCCACTTGTAATCCCTAGTCAATTTCTATCTGAGCCAGTAAAGTATTAAAAGATTTACTAATCTGTGGCCTGTTGAGGAGAGAACTTACCTGCTTTATTTGGGTTACAATGTTCTCCTTAAGCTGATGTTTAATCATACATTGCTGCTTTTAGGTAACACGTTTGATTGCACTTCTGTCATGTTTTGTTGTTTTTATTTTAATTAAAATAAAGCTTCAATCATTCTGAGCCAAGTATAGTGTTGTCAACTGTGTTGTGTAAGGGGGAGGTGTGGTCAGGTGTGCTGGTGGTAACATGCTGGGAGTGTCTAGTTATTACTCATCCTGAGCAAGTAAAGCAAGACTTCTGTGAGTAGCTCAGCTGAATTCAGAGACAAAAAGTATACTTTATTTTGTGCCCTCTATGATCTAAAAAGAAAGTGACAAGGGGAAGGTCTGAGATAGTAGGTATAGTTTACCCAGGTCTTTTGTCTGATAAGCATCGATGAGTAGAATCAGGTAGAGAAGAACTGGGAAGACCTTTCCTACCATGAAATCAAGGCAGACTGGCATAGAGACTGCATGTCTTGGTTAATCTGTCTTCTCCTCACTGCTCTGCACAGAGGGGCAGTGTCTGTGCTGTAGGGATGGCAGGGGTTTTTTTGCTCTTTTGATCAGACAGGTAGGGGCTGACAGATGCAAATACCTGACAGCATCTCTGCACACCATGCATATTTCACATTGTGAGTATTCACTTCTGCTGGCAACACACCATTTCAGCAGGTCTTTCAACCTGTCTGCCCTTTTCTGTCTGCTTCTCCCCTCTACACAACACATAGCTCAACATGCATTCATATCAACTTATGCTTGCATTAACTCCATTCTTCATTGCCCTTTTGGATACATCCCAAATCCCATCTTTCTCTCATAATTCCTTCTGATTCAGTGTTACCTACTCTTTAATTGCCACACTATCTGCCATTTCCCCTGTATTATTTACCTGCTTGCTTATTCATGTCACTGGCCTCCAGTAATGTAAAATAACTGCACAAAATATTTAGGTAAGATAACTGTAAGATGTATTATTGTACATTTTGGAATTACCCATTATTTAGAGTGAAAAAAAATATTTTTTAGGAAAGGGTAATTTGAAAGTATGCTGTTTGCAGGGACTGGCATTATCTTTCAGTGATGATAGTCTGTTTCTGGCATACAAAGTGAATGAGCAAATTGCTTCAACATGAGGGGTGAGGAGGGTGATAATGTACTAGTCATTAAAAGTCTTCATTTTATGGCTTTCCAGGTTATTCTCCCTGATCTTGCTGTCCTGAGAATAGCAGTATATGATGACAATAATAAGTTGATCGGTCAGAGGATCCTGCCTCTGGATGGTCTACAAGCAGGTTACAGACACATTTCACTTCGGAATGAGGGCAACAAACCACTTTCTCTCCCGACGGTTTTCTGCAACATTGTGCTTAAAACATATGTGCCTGATGGTTTTGGAGGTGAGATAAGCCTGTACTTTAGCATGCCATAAATTTTGAGTGCTTTAGAGTTTACTGTATTCTAGAATTCACTTTCAGTATGCCAGCTGGGAGTAGAGACACAGTGCTGGAGGACTGCAAAGATTTAGTATCTTTAACACTGTGGCAACCTCATTTGTTCAGTTAAGAAACAAAGTTTCCAAGCAAGTACCTCAGGTAAATGGTTATTAAATGTATCCTGTTAAATTCCAAAATAATATGGAGAATATGCTAATACTAGGGTTATCTCTGGTTTTCTTTTTGTTCACGAAGATGTCTTTTTTTTTTTTTTTTTTTTTTTTCCCTAACATATGTTTGCCATGGTAATGTGTATTTTAGCTATATTGTTTGTCCAGTTACAATTATACAATTGTATATAAACAATTGTTTCCAGTACCCGAAAGGTGCTTGCAGTGAGAGCGGGGTAGGTCTCTCCTCACTGGTGACAGGTGACAAGATGAGGGGAAATGGCCTCAAGTTGCACCAAGGTAACTTTAGGTTGGACACACTTCTTTACAGAAAGGGTGGTTAAACGTTGGAATAGGCTGAGTCACCGTCCCTGGATGTGTTTAAGAGCTGTTTGGATGTGGTGCTCAGAGATATGATTTAGCAGAGGGTTGTTAGAGTTAGGGTACTATGGCTAGGCTGCAGTTGGACTTGATGATCCTTGAGGTCCCTTCCAACCTGAGTAATTCTATGATTCTATGATTCTAGATGCACATTTTTTCAAGCAAAGGCACTTTTATAGTCCTGAGAATATTGGTGTATATTAAAAAAAAAAAAACAAAACCAAAAAACAAACAACAACAACAACAAAAAAATGGTGGTGAAAGAATTTAGCATCCAAAACTTTTCTGCATTTGTCTCTCCTAATTTTACATATTTTAGTGTCTTGTAATTATTTTTAGGGAAGTTGTTTTTAACCTGAGTCATTCCCATGATCAGTTTGGCAGGGTCATTGTCACATCTGGATGTGAACAAACAGCTGAGAATAGTCACTACACCAATTTAGTCTGTGCAATGTGTGAGTTCACCCTGAGAATGAACTTCTGGGAAATACGTTCTTCACAGCAGATGAAATTCACTTGTATATTAGACAATACATTAATCATTTAAAGCTGCAAAATAAAAATTATGGAAATTATGCTAAATGTTAATGCTCTGACTCAGTGACAAGATGAAGCTTACCTTATATGTGATTGGGGAGATGTTGATAAAAAAGGAATTTTGCTCTTTGCAAAAGTAATTTCAAACCTGATGTCTACCCTAAGAATTTCTGCAGCTACTCTGAGTGGCATTTCCATAGTACAAACTAGAGGAAGATAATACTTGCTTAACACATTAGATAATGTATCTTCAAGACTTTTAAAAGTATCAGTAACTCTGTGGAAAAAGTTTAGGCCTTTACAGAACTATTTGTGTAGGTCACATATGAAGTCCTGACTGTGATAAGCTCTGCTACATGACTTGGAGCACTACCATGCCTTTATGCAGTATGTTTGAAGAACAGTAATTAACTTCAGGGATTTAGTCTGAAGACAAATGTAAGCTTTGGCTTAAGCTTGAAATTCTCAAGGCTGTAACTGAACTGTGAATCTGAGGGACTCATATAAGCAAAGTTTTTAATTCTTTTCAGAACTTGAGTTTTTGACAGTTAATGGTTCTGTTAAAATATTTTCTAAACTAGAGGCATATTTCTGATTTGGAATTGGCTTTTTTCTGAATGATACCACACTTATTCTGTGAGTAGGATTTAAACTTAGTGGATTTTAATTTGTCTAAGTGTTGGAGCATGCTGGTTGTATAGGGAGAAAAATTGTATTGTCATTTTTTATTTTTTTTAATGCATTATACAAATTCAAAAGTGAAAAACTTGTATTTCAAGGAGAATTTGAACACCAGTTAAGAATTTGCAAATTGTATACTGTTCAATACTGGCTGATATACTGTTGGGTCACCATTGCTTTTGATGGCTTATCTGGTAAAGGAGAGAATATAGGAAAACATTAATACCCCTTAGTAACTATATGCTGAAGTAAAATGCTGCTAGAATGAGAAAACTGGCTGTCTTGTTGGGGAAAACAGACTCCATATTAATATGAATAAAGTGAGTTCAGTTATTGTCTTCTTCTACCCCAGATAGTTTTGATGTGTCTTGTGTATTTTTTTCATCGATACAGACCAAGCTGATGAACAACTGGGAAATAACTTCTGACACTCAGGTGGAATCGTTAATATTCTCCTGACATGTTTTTAAGTACCCGTCATCTGCAGTGCACCTTTCTTTGTTTTATCTGAGCTATCATTAGGATCTTTATGATTGTTTTAGCAAACTTGTGGGAAGGTATAAAGTTGATTCAGTAGCTGCATGCTTTCTTTCTTTCTTTTTTTTTTTTTTTTAATTTTTTTCTTTTAATTTAAAGATTTCTTTTAATTTAAAGATTTAAAAACTTGCACTGAATAATAACTGGAGTTATTAATCCATTATAGGCCTTAAAAGATGTGTAACTATTTATTTATTTTTTGTAGGATTTACTGATTTTTTTGTGGTTTTTCTGCATCAGATACTCTGTTCCCAATAAAATAAAATGCTGGTGCAAATTAATGCAAATGAAGTAGCATTCCCCAAAGAGAAGCATCTGTAATAGAAATCTGTACGTCAGTAAGCATAGTTACTTAAGGTAGTTGTTAGAGTCTTCTGTAATGCACTCTTATTTAATTATTATTTCTGTATATAATTGGAATTCTTTTACAAAATGTTATTCCCTACCCCCACGTTACCTCACCAGAGAAAATGACAAACGTAAGCAAAGGACAAGTGACAATGTGAAAAACAGTGATGAGTCACATCCCACTTGTAGAAATGCTGAGCCTTTCGTGATGTACTCCTGTGGTTAGTAATACAATTTACAAAGGTCTCACTCTCCCAAAGATGTTAGTCATTTTTACCTTGAAGCTCATGGTAATCAGGTTCCATTTTCAACTGACGCATCATGTTCACAGGTTGCCCTGAGTGTTCGTAGAAAAGTACGTGCCAAGGACAAAAAGGCATAGTTACTAAGTTAGGAAGGGGACTGGAGCACCTCTCCTGTGAAGAAAGGCTGAGGGAGCTGGGCTTATTTAGCCTGGAGAGGACTCTAGCAAGACCTTATTGCGGCCTTGAATGGATATCATAAGTAGGAGGGATACTGACTTCTTGCACAGACAGATAGTGATAGAACAAGAAGGAACAGTTTTAAACTAAAAGAGAGGAGATTTAGGTTAGATGTTAGGAAGAAATTATTTATTCAGAAGGTGATGAAGTACTGGCACAGGCTGCCCAGAGAAGTCCCATCCTTGGATGCATCCAAGGCCAGGTTGGATGGGACCCTGGGCAGCCTCATCTGGTGTGTGGCAGCCCTGCCTACAGCTGGGGGTTGGAACTTGTTGATCTTTAAGGCCCCTTCCAACTCAAGCCATTCTATGATTCAGTCAGTTCTGAAAATAAATGTCTGAAAATAAATTCTACCTGTATTTTGTGTATGTAAAGTACAGGTTCAGAAGATATGTTTGGGTTACGATAGTTACTGTTGGCTGTATATTTGGTACCTATCAAGGCAATGCTATCTATTTAGTGCAACTCTGGGGGGAATGGAAGCCCAGTCTGTGCTATTTTCCATGAGAAATGCATCCAGTGTTTTCAGAAAAGACCACAGAATAATTTAGATTGGAAAGGAGATTGCATAGTCCTCCAGTTTGATCAAGAAAGATAGGAAGCTTCCTTTGAAAGCTTTTAATGGGTTGGGTATTTTTTTGCAAACATAGTCAATGGGCCAGCTTCTCTGTCCCAGTCATTGTAAGCTGATTTGGAAAAAGGCCAAAAGTATGATGTGGGACATAGACAAAACTCAAATAATGAAAACTGTAAGTGTCAGAACTGCTATTGAAGAAATAATTGTCTAGTATTCTAGTCCATCTAGGACATAAGGATACAAAACTAATCTACTTATAAGGAGCTAAAAATAGGGGTTTGCCACATTCGGTAAAGAAAAGGATTCCTTGCAAGTGAATCACCGTGCATGGTCTCCTGGATTCTCACGACAAAAGCTTGACTTAGCAAAATGACAATATTTATTAGTGAACGATGAGTCAGACTGCAGCATTTAAACTTCCTTTCCTAAGTTACTGCTCTAACAAGCAGGGTTTATTAACTGAGTCCAGTGATTCTTTTGTCCATAATACTGAAGTTAAAGTTTCAGAGACATCATTACAACAGATTGTTGCTATGGTCTCTGAAAATGTGTTAATGTTGTAAATAGTGGATCAGTTTAATTTATAAAATTGTTTCTTACTGTGGAGGGCTTCCATTGCCATTTGTGAAATTTTTGGGTTTGAGATTAGTCATGGAAAGAGATTATTCAGCATGAAAGTAAATGTTCCCATGTCTTTGTCCTCCTTCAGAATGGTGCTTACACATCCATCGCTGTATATAGAAAACACATTCTGTAATTTATGCAGTTAAGCTTACTCAGTGCAATTTTTAATTATACAGATTTCTTTTATGCTCCAGTGGAGTAGTAGGGGGTGGGGGTGAAGGAGGAAGGCATAACATATTCACACTCATTCCTGATCCTAATTCTGATTTCACGTCAGTACCACAGAATCACAGAATCACAGAATCACAGAATGACCTGGGTTGGAGGGGACCTCAAGGATCATGTAGTTCCAACCCCCCTGCCTAGCAGGGCCACCAAACATACACCTTTACTAGATCAGGTTGCCCAGAGCCTCGTCCAACCTGGTCTTGAACACCTCCAAGGACGGGGCATCCACAACATCCCTGGGCAGCCTGTTCCAGGACCTAACCACCCTCCTAGTAAAAAACTTCCCCCTAACATCCAACCTAAATCTTCCCTCTTTTAACTTAAAACCATTTCCCCGTGTCCTGCTATTATCAGCCCTTATGAAGAGTTTACTCCCCTCCTGGGAGTAAGTTCCCTTCAGATATTGAAAGGCTGCAATGAGGTCGCCCCGCAACCTTCTCTTCTCCAGGCTGAACAAACCCAACTCCCTCAGCCTGTCCTCATAGGGGAGGTGCTCCAGCCCCCTGATCATCCTCGTGGCCCTCCTCTGGACCCTTTCCAAAATCTCCATGTCTTTTTTGTACTGAGGGCTCCACACCTGAACACAGTACTCCAGATGGGGCCTCACAAGAGCAGAGTAGAGAGGGACAATCACCTCCCTATCCCTGCTGACCACCCCTCTCCTGATGGAGCCCAGGATCCCATTTGCTTTCCGGGCTGCCAGAGCGCACTGCTGGGTCATGTTAAGTTTCTCATCTATCAGGACCCCTAGGTCTTTCTCTGCCGAGCTGCTCTCAAGGACAACTCCCCCCAGCCTGTACAGGTGCCTGGGGTTCTTCCAGCCCAAGTGCAAAACCTTGCACTTTGCCTTATTGAACCTCATTAGGTTCACCCGAGCCCAGCTTTCCAGCCTGTCAAGGTCCCTCTGAATGGCCTCCATTCCCTCCACCGTATCGACTGCACCACTCAGCTTGGTGTCATCAGCAAACTTGCTGAGGGTGCACTCCATTCCCTCATCGATGTCATTAATAAAGATGTTAAAGAGCACCGGTCCCAAGACAGACCCTTGAGGGACACCGCTCGTTACCGGCCTCCACCTGGACATAGAGCCATTGACCACCACCCTCTGTCTGCGGCCTTTCAACCAATTGCTTATCCATCTAGTTGTCCACCCGTCAAATCCACTTCCCTCCAGTTTGGAGATGAGGATGTGATGGGGGACCATGTCAAAGGCCTTGCTCAGGTCCAGGTAAATGACATCAGTTGCCTTCCCTTCGTCCACCAATGCCGTCACTCCATCATAGAAGGCCACAAGATTAGTTAAGCATGACCTTCCCCTGGTGAAGCCATGCTGGCTATCTAGGATCACGTGCTCGTTCTTTATGTGATCAAGCATATTGTCCCGGAGGATCTGTTCCATAATCTTCCCAGGCACGGAGGTGAGACTCACCGGCCTGTAGTTACCCGGGTCCTCCCTGCTCCCCTTCTTGTAAATGGGAGTGACGTGACCCTTCCTCCAATCGTCCGGGACCTCACCTGACAGCCACGACTTCTCAAATATGATGGAGAGCGGCTCAGCAACCACCTCAGCCAGCTCCTTCAGGACCCTGGGATGCACGCCATCTGGCCCCATAGACTTATACTCATTCAGTCTAAGGAGGCACTCTCGGACTTGCTCAACCCTTACAGTGGGGAGGGATTTACCTCCTTTGTCCCCACATAGAGGTATGGGGGTGCAAGACTTAGGGACGTGAAAAAGACTAGAATCCTGGCCACCAGTGAAGACCGAGGTGAAGAACTCATTCAGCACCTCAGCTTTCTCTTCATCTGTTGAAGCCATTTCTCCTTTTAAATTTACCAAAGTAGGTACGCCCGTTTTGGCCTGTCTCTTCTGGCCAATGTACCTGTAGAAGGTTTTCTTATTGTTTTTCACGTCCCTGGCCAAGTTCAGTTCTGCCTGCGCCTTGGCTTTCCTGATCCCACGTCTGCAAGTCCGGACGGCATCCCTGTATTCTTCCCAGGTGACACAGCCTTGTTTCCAGAGCTTGTACACCCCTTTCTTCACCCTCAGTTCTCTTAGCAGGTCCTTGCTGAGCCATGCCGGTTTTCTACCTCTCCTGCCCACTTTCTTAATCAGGGGAATGGAGACCTCTTGTGCTGCCAGGAGGGCATCCTTGAAGAGCAGCCAGCTCTTCAAGAACCGTTGTTTCTAATTTTATTGGAAACAGCTAAGGTTGCAGTTCAGGTAGTTGGTATGCTGACAGCCAAAATGATCACAGTACTATATTCTGTAGACTCATCCACCTAGCATGAGAGACAGCACGTGATAGTGTTGGATTTTATTGTAAAATAAAGAGTGGTTAGAATATTATTGTTTGTTTTTTGCTGTATAAAAGAAAAGGAGCTGCTCCTAGGGAAAGTGTTCGATTTACTCCCTTAGGCAGAGTAATCTTCTGCAACTTAAACTTGTCTAGTAGTGCCACATATGCAGTTTGGATTAAGAACTCCAAGTAGAATTCATACATTTTCATGACAACATGTGAGGAGTTCCTGGTAATGGTATAGTTATGGGTGACCCTGGGTGTACAGCATCCAGGGGCTCATCTCTGTTTGAGTATTCAGGAGGATTCTGTGTGCCCACAGGGAATGGGAGGAGTATGAGCTGGAGTATGGGATGCCAGAGACCAAGGTTGGAAGAAATGGTGCCAGCACCCACTACAGCCCACACTCTGCTTACAATGCTGGAGAAACCAACCTCAGTTCCTCACTGTCCTCTGGGAAGCTGAGGGTAGAAGAAGATTACTTAATAGGAGGAAATACGGAGATCCTTGCTGTTTCAAGGAGCCTTTCTTTTATAATAATTCCCCTGGTAGCCTGAATACGCAGTCAGCACCACTTCAAATAACCAAGAGACAAAGTTGTTAGTGCTATGTCACTCAACAGATTCCATTCTGGTTTCAAATTGTGGTGTCACCAACTAGGAGTAACGCAGAGTATGTTTGCTCTGATGGAGTTAGAACGTGTTTTCCTGAATAAACTGCCTGGATTAATACCACACCGTTGACACTTTTTAAACTGATTCATGTTCCTAATATGCTCAGATGCTATTTTGATGAGCACTTTCTGTCCGGACAAGTTTACTGTATGAACCTGAACACTTTTTGCAAGTCAAAGCTTATTCAGTAATAGTAGAGTGAGGGTCTTGTAAAAGGTAAAACTACATGCTTCTGAAAATGATAAAAAGATGAGATTTTTTTCTTTTTCTTACAGATATTGTGGATGCTTTGTCAGATCCAAAGAAATTTTTGTCTATTACAGAGAAAAGAGCCGACCAAATGAGAGCTATGGGTATTGAAACTGTAAGTGGAACTTAATGACTAACACAGCTCATTTGTATTCATATCATGATGCAAAACGCATCATTTAGAAGTAGAAACTTTGGGAAGTGAGAAGTGTGATATTTTAATAGGTTTTTAAACTATGTTACAAATACTTTACTGAGAACTGTGTTATTTGAAAGTACACCTCAATTTTCCAAAGTATGTATTAAAGTAAACAAGTTCAGAAATTTCCTGTACACCAAATGTTGTACTACAGGTAAAACAGCAATTAATTTATTACAATGTGAATGTTTCTTCCAGAGTGATATAGCTGATGTACCAAATGACACTTCAAAAAATGATAGAAAAGGAAAAGCTAATAATGCCAAAGCAAACGTGACTCCTCAGAGTAGCTCTGAGCTTCGACCAACTACCACAGCAGGCTTTGGGTCTGGGACCGATGCTAAGAAAGGTAATCAAAAATCCTCAGCCAATCCTTCAGTTCTGGTGCAGTTCAGAAAGCTACAGAGAAGTACTTGTTACTCGTTTTTAGTTTTGCAGTTCTGTTTACCTTTTGAAAATAACTTCTTCAGTCACTGATAGCAGTCTTCATCTATTTGCAAGAAAATTGTATATATTACCAAAAAGGCGCTGTAAATCCAATACAGATTTATTTTTCTAAGTGACTCCTTCGTGTAGCTGCGTGCCAGATACCAATAGTAGAACCTACCTGACCCTGGGAGAAATTTATCAGAGATCTACTGAAGCCACACCAGTAGGAATTGTTCTACTTTAGTTTTTCTCTCTACAAATCCCTTGGCAGAGATGCAGATTTAAGTAATTAAAGTATTTAGAATTCATTGCATTCTGTAGAGATTTCCCAACAATTAGAGATATTTTCAGTGTGTGGTTTTACTCCGATATGGAAATGGCATGCTCATTGTCAAAAATATCCATATTAAAAGTGCTCATTTAGAAATGAATAAGTACTTTTTTCTCATTATTCATTGTTCACTTTACAAAATCACTTCATGGAGCCAAATGGGATTATTTGTTTTTCACAGATCATCGCAGGTAATGCAGATTAAGAGAGAAAACAAATTTGTACAGCTGAATGAAACACAATAAATATTTCTGTTAATTGCCCACAAGAATTAGAGTCTGGTTTACTCTCTTTCATCCATCTTGGCCCAAGGGGATCAATGGGAATGGAAGGAGCACTGTTCTTGTTCTTAAACATTAGCAGACATAACTGAATACAAACATGTGAAGGGGTCAATCTTTCGAGAAATAAGATGCCATCTATCATGATTCACTTCTGGCAATAGAACAGGTCATCTCTGGCACCTTAATGTTTTCAAATTTCTTCCCTGCAGTAAACCCCAGATTTTTTTATGCAGCAAAATATTTTCATGTTTCGTGTATCATCATCAAGATGCACAAATGTTAGTTCTATTGAGCATTAATTAGGCATGGAATTTGCAGGAGGTGGCAACTGATTCCTGGTTGCCATGGAATCAGACTTGTTGAACAAAGTAAATAACTTTACACTTCAAAGTGAAAGCCTAAGGAAGTTTCTTTAGAAAAAGGCACACCTGTTGGTGTCCTATTTGTTCCTCAGTTAAAATCACCTTAGAAGAGAAAAAGTCCTTTACAAGGAGGGAGGAATCTTGAGAGTCCATGAACACTATTAACATCAGTTAACAAAACACATTGAGTTAATAGTTAACAATATACATTGAAGTGTACTTAGGAGCAGTCTAATGTTGGTTGGTTGGTTGTTTTTTCTGTGAGAAAATCGAAAAAAAGACCCTACAAATTATAATTCTTACAGCATTATATTAGCATTTTTGTTCACGGTTACATGTAGGATATACTGAGTAGTTAACACATATAAATATAAATGTAATGTATCACAAAACATTTATTAAACTGTAAAGATGAAATGACATTGTTTTTTGTTTGCATTGGAGTTCAGGTGATCAGAATAAATTTTCATTCCTCTGAACAGTACTTTTATTTTTATGTGATAGATTTGATAGTGGCATTAAATTTTAATTATAATTTCCAATTCTTTTTTTTAATTTTGAGTTTCTTATCCATTTTAATTCTTCTTTAGTCTTAAACTGTTCAACTGTTTCTTTTCCCAGACCCGATATTAATCTAAATGCAAAGTTTACTTCTACTAAGATACAGGTTGCAAGTAAAATTTCAATTCCATAATTTTTGTGTTTTAAATGAAGGAGAATAAGTATATATAGCTCTTTATGTTGTCATGCACAACCTCACCCAATTAACACTCCCTGAAACCAGAGTTGCTGGAGCAATCTCCAGCTATGTAAAAAAATTCTGAAATTTGCAAAGTTGAACTTTAATGTACATAGTTTGTTATGTTTTCAGAAAATAAACTTTTCCAATTTTTACATTGCTGTGTTTTGACACTTCAGTACAGAGTTGTAAGATTAAAATACTCTCATCAATTCCTTTTTTTTCACAAGGCAATTGATTGAGCGGTATATTTGAAAAGAAAATTAGCAGTATTTTTGCTACATCTTAATGAATTATTTTTTTATTAACCTGACTTTTTAATGGTACAAAACAGAAATTAATTGTTAACTAACATGAAGATTTCTATGTTAAAACTCTGAAATACAGTCTATGCATGAAGTTTTTGATAAACTGTATCAATACCTTCCTAGGTATAGACCTAATTCCTCAAGTGAAGATAGAAGATTTAAAGCAAATGAAGGTAAGCATGGACATAAACTTTTCAAGATGTGTTCCTAATTATTTGTTTTAAATAGCCATTAATTTTTCTTTTTACAGTTAATGTGACCACAGACAAATTGATCCAATTTCTTTTTTTTGTAGGCTTATATAAAGCATTTAAAGAAACAGCAGAAAGAGCTGAATGCCTTAAAGAAGAAGCATGCAAAGGTAAGATCATTAAGAGCTCTCAGAACAGCACGCTCTGATTGAAAAAGAGCTGCAACTTTCACTAGTATGGATGGTTCCTAATTGAAGTGAATGAAAACTAAGGAACTAACACCACCAATAAAGGGCGTTTCTGTTTTAATTGTACTGCAATTTATGTTAAAGTAAAATAATTTTCCCTCTAGCAACCCTTTTTATGTCTTCCTGAGTTTTGGTACGCTTTGTTTGACCCATGTAAGGATCCAGAGCTCACCTTTTCTGGATGATAATTTTATCTAGCTCCCTCTTGGATGACATATTGACACATAGCTTGAAAAAAGTGCAGTAATCATGTGAGAGGGTGCTGCATCAAAGCCAGACCCTGGAGAAACTGCAAAATTACCAAACAAAACTGGAAAGTGTAACTGAAAAAATGAAATGCACTATTCCTCTTCACATATGTTTGTATTACCACTTTATAGTTAGCTGCTTGGAGGGTACTGTTGACAGTGGTATCTCAAATGTGACAATAACACAAGTATACTTTATGTTATAAAATTATGAGCCATTTTTTCCTGCTTTTTATCACTAGGAAATCTTTTCTCATGTTACAAACAGTGGAATAACAGGAGAAAATAGTATTTTGCAATGCATGCACATCTTTTCTAGCGTTTGCAGCAGTAACTCCCTTTGATTGCAGATTTCATGCAGATCTGATCTAATGTAATAATATCTTGGCATTTTTAGTATCACTGTGTTTCTTTTCATTGCTGTCATTTGGATGTGCGGTACTATGTGTAATGAAGTATGAGGAAATTATTTTCAATAATCAACACTTTCTTGTGGCTCGTAATATTAAAAATAGTATAAGAAAATTGAATAACTATTCAACTTTCCGACTCTGTGCTGACTCTGTGCAGAGGGGAAATGAGTGATTCCCTCACTTTAATGTTGTCTACAAAGCCCGTGCTCAAGAAAAAGTCTATGCCATCCAAGTCTAAAGTAGCACCTCTATCCCGTAAGAATGGGTTGCTGTGAGTATCTTGCAAAAATGTTTTGTTCTTACCCGAATCATTGCATAATAGGTAGCTTCTAGGCCTTCTTGGGATTGATCTCTTAGGAGGCTTCTCACAGCTGGATAGTATCAAAAATTTGATCAATTTGTTCAGATTTGCACTTGCTTTTTCTAATCCAGGTGGAAAATTGCCAGCAACAGTAAGATGCTGTGTGCTCAGAAGGGCTTTCAGCATTTGCTCGAGAACAGTTATTTTTGTTCTGAGCTATTCTGTGTCCTGCTGCTTTCAAGTATGAACAGAGTGAGTGCAAGTCTGCCCTAAAAAGAAAATGCTTGTCTAGAACATGCCTTGCTAAAGGCCTATGTAAGTGCAACTTCTTAAATTTTAAGAGCATCTGATCAGAAGAGTGTGGCCATAGTAGTACACAGATGAGCTTAAGAAAGTGCCTAGTGTACTCATCAGAATTTTTAATGTATTTTATAAGCTGGAAAGGAGCCTGGGAACTGTGCAGTTGATAATCCGTGATCATTTGCAGAAAGCTTTTGTATTAAACACATTGAACTTAGAAGTTCCAGAAATAGGTTGGCTCTTATGTTGGTGTAGACACTCCTGAGATCTGGATGAATAAGTAAGCACAAGGGAATTGTTCATGTCATTTAAGGAAAAAAATAATCCAACTCTTTTCTGTCTAAAGTTGGCCTTGTGGAAAATGCATTTGGTAAATGAATGCATGCAGGTGTGGAAGAGAGAGAGGGTGAAGGAGGAAATGACTCTGTTTTAAGCAATCTAGGAGCTAAACTGGTAGCCCTGAGCAGAGTTAGCTGAGGAAATAGCAGAAGTAAGCGTCCTCATTATTAACAACATACACTCAGTGTAGAGAAGTATTAATATGCCTGCTGAAATGCTGTCAGAATTTGGTTGCTTTGTAGGAAAATACACATTGTATTATCAGCCTTCATTTAAATGTGTAGGACAGTTACAGATACCACATTTTCAGATTAATCATTAGAATTTCTTTTGCACCACTCATAGTACAGCTTCAGTGTCCCTGGTGCAGGAAGGATATGCAACCCTCCAGTGCAAAAGGCCCAATGGAAAATTGGTTTTATTTGGGTTCTGCAGCTTAGGCATTTACAGGGCTTTTGGAAGAGTGGTCCCATCTGCCAGGTCTGTGTTTTGATTCAGTGGTTATTTCAACTTCTTGGTATGGTTTAAACACTTCTCTTCAAAAGGTATTAAACCTCTCCTGCATATCACAGGTCTTACCTGTTTTGTACTCTAAATTCCTTAGAAATGCCTCAGTACCAATATACCTTAAATGTTAAGTGTGAATGATCCCTGCATTATGTAATTATAAATACTCTTTTAAAAAAGGAGTAATAATAATAGAACAAGCATAAAGTGACATCACTGTGTGGGATGTGTGTGTATGTATACAGGTACAACAGTTGCAAGGAGATATATCACACAGGAAAAACAAAGTAATGGCAGTATGTTGAGGAAGAAGAGAATTTTATCATGCTTCTGGAATCAAAATGGCTGAAACACTGACCAGCAGTAAATAAGAAGGAGGATAGCATTGAACAAACACACAGCCAGAGAGTACTGTATTCTGAAAATCCAGGCATCATTTTGTTTTTTATAGGATCCTTGGAGAGCTGGATTTAGAGTTTTTACTGTTCCTTTTTCCACTTCCATATGGGAGAAAAATGACCTCTCATCATGCTTGTCAGTATTCAAGAGGGTAATGTCCTTAATCTGCTTTAACTTTTGGTTAGCCCTGTAGTGGTCAGGCAGCTGGATAACTTTTGTAGGTCCCTATCCTATTTTAGTCTACTCTACTCAATGCAACTGTATCCAAGTAGAATGGAGATCAATACAAAACAAACATTCTGTGACTGATAAAGTTCAGTCTGCTCGTTCCCTAATATCAGATGAGTGGCTTGCCAAAAAGTGCAGAGTTTTGAATTTCACAATAGTGAAGAGTTGAGATTTCATTCAGGATTGAGATTCATGTAAAGGGTACATATGCAGTCATCTAAAAACAAAATAAAGCTTTTATAGAAATCCATACAGGTTGTAATGGACTAAGCAAGTAGAGATTAAAGACAGAGCAAACTATAGTGAATGCTGGAGGGGAACAACATTTCACAAGTCCTGTAAATCTGTGAAATTCATTCTTCTTCCTTCAGGCTCTCTGTTCTTACCCAGGCTACAAACTTGAGTAGAGGATTGGGTTCAAAAATTGATTCATTTGCAACAGCTCTGTTACAAAACAAAACCACTTCTTCTGAAGTAGGGAAGGTGTATTGGTATACTTGACTCTGAAACTGAATTTACCTCTTATATTACAATACTCATTTTGTTTGGCATTTGAAAAAACAGTGACAAATTTCTGTAATGATTACCATTAAAAAAAAAAACCTATGCTAGGTATAACTTCTAGTTAAGGCTTAGTTCTAGTAATCTGAATATTCAGTCATTTTAAAATAATGCAGCCAGCAAATTTTGCGTTTTGCAGAATTTTTTAGAATCTTAGTAGGCAGCTTTTGAAACACAGTGTTTTCAGCCTACAGTCCTTCAGTTTCCTTTATATGAATGTTACTATGAAACTGCAGAATAACTGAATGATCTTTGTTGGGTTTTGTTTTTTATTTATCAATATAGATACTGAGTAAAGTAAATGAGTGGCATCATAGGAAGATGGAATAAAGAGCAAGAATACGTACATATATAAGAGTCAGTCACTGATTTCATTATTTAACAGGCTGCTTCTATGGACTCCTACTGGATGTTAATCTGTTGCAGGGATGTTAGAGTTTTTGTGCCTCTTGTGTTAAACAGAGGAGGAAGCAAAATAAGGACAGGTTACTCAGTATATTCTCTATTTGTCAAAGGTGCAACAGACCACCGTGGTAAACAGCTCTATCAGTTTCAGAGGTGATATTCACAGATGTCCACTTAGGGGATTTAATATGGCCACAGACAACTATCCAGATCTGCATAGTTATCACCCAAAATATGAATCCTATAATCAATCTCCTGTAAATTTATATTGACACTGAATGTGTGTACTGTTTGAAAAGAAATCTTTTTAAGAAAATGGCCATGAAAAATAATCTTCATTTCATAACGCAAGAGAGAAAGTATAAATGACTCTATGGCTCTAGATTAATAAAGTTCTGCAAAAGAGGTTGTGGATTATGATAGTTTTTCTTTATTTCATCATTGTGGTATTCTGTAATGAAAGTCTTCCATACTTCAGTTTTTAGTTGTGTAAAGGAGTATTTATGTTACATTAGAGAGATTCATGTAGGAATAATGGTTTGTATCCTAAGATCTTACTTCTTGTATTCAACAGACTGACTTTTAATTTTCTTTCCCTTTGTTTAAATGGAACTACATCTAATTCTTTACTTTTTTCTATAAATAGTCAGGCTGTGATTTGTGTCCTTCTGTATCGGTTAGCTGACCACTCAGCTGAACTGTGGCTTCAATTTTCGTTATAATCATTAAATACAATTTGTGAATATGTCTGTGGAAAAGACGTATAAATTCAAACCACACATTCAGTCGTCTTGAGGAAATCATGACAGGTATAGCTGAGGAGAGTTTTATCTGCAGACATAATCTGAATCAGTCTAGAACATTTTTCCACCTGGAAATTTGTGCCTAAAAGTAAAAAATGCTGAAAGTGTTTTAAGATGTTAGAAAACCACTTGCATTTTCTAGAGTCTTGACAGAAGTTTTGGATGCAGCAACTAGCTGTAATGAATTTTCCTTTGAGTAAAGACAGAAAATCAAAGTCATATCAGCTCAATCACTTTAAGCAGTGTTTCCAGGTTTGAGGTAATGTAATTCAAGAGACCTCTTGTTGTTGACTCCCAGTATTTTGTGCCTTCTGTGCAGTGGTTGGCAGTAGTCCATCTTCCTCTTCCAGCTCTGTTCATATTCATGTCCAAATTCATGTTCTGCAGACTGATGGGGAGGAGGAGGGAAGTGGGGGGTGAGGATAAGGTCCTCAATAGATCTTTTACATTTAAGATGGAGTTGTCTTGGAGCAGTAGCAGTAGAGGTGAGTCTCTTCAAAAGTTCACAGTGGGTTTGTGATGAAGAGATGAAACTTTAATCATGGTTAAATTAGGTAAATTTAAATATTCAAGTTCTAAGTGATGGGACCACGAGGATTATGTAGCCATGCCTTATCAGTATGCAGATGGCTCATACTTTGCAATATTTTCAGACAGTCTTTCAGAGCAGGAATTATATTGTTCTTTTTGACTGAAGAAAAGTGTGTAGTTAAGCAATGAGATGCTCTTTGTCTGTGCCTTCACCTGTGGCTGTTACGTTGTCAAGTTGTCAAGTTTATGTCATTCTTTTTGTCCATATTTTTTCTTACATGTTTAGTCAGTAGTAGATATTCCTTGGCAATGCTGGCACTTTTTAATTATAATGGAATCTATTTATTTCCCTTTAAATCTTCTGTAGAACAGAGAATTCAATTCTCCACTCTAACTACAAAATTTGTGAGTTGTATGTGTTCCGTGGGGGAGCGCATATGCTGTGAGTGCCAGGCTTTTAAAGTATCACAACATTTGTGTTAGAATTTTGGTAAAATTCAATGCAAGTCTTTCACTAGGATTTTTAAATGAAGAAACAGTGATAAGACAAACGCAGGTGTACAGAAAATAGGAACAAAAAACAATAGAATAGTAAGGATAGCATAACTAAATAATGAGCTATAAAACAAAGTCCTGATAAGAGGCCATATTAGTTAATGCAATGGTTTTTGTCTTGTTTAGATAAAATGTGGAGCAATTGAATAATAATAAAATAATGTAAATTAACAAACAACAGTTTTTCCTCTTATAATGTAAATATTTAGTGCTCTCAGCTTTAGTTAAGTATTTGCATCGTAAGCAACTGTTCTGATGAAGGAGAATATGAAATCAAGTTTAATAATGAAGTCTACATGTAAGTGCTAATGGTGTTGTTTCTGGTACAGTCTTTGTAATGGAAAGGAAATGCCTGTGCACTTCACCTAAGTGTTGCTTTGATGATTCCTCTTTTCATTATATAAAAATTTTTTTACTTCCCTTGCATAGATTAACTTCTTACAGTTCACCAGTGTAAATCACATAACTGGAATGACACCAGGTTATCACTAGGGTGAAATACTCCATGAGTAGCTCTTTACTTCCAGTTTGTCAAAGTGTGCTATATTGTTTGGGGAAAAAAAAAAGGGGGCATTGGTTGTTTGCAGTGGGCTGCATGTGTAGTTGAGCATCACATTGCACTGCTTTCTATTGCTTGGACAGGGAGATGCTCTGCAACAGGACAGATGCTGAGATTGCTGTTGTTGTTAGGGGAGTTGCAGACCAGATTTTCAGAACTTTCCGTTAAAAATTTAATTTTTATTGTTTAAATTTAAGATATAAATTTTATTGTTTTTTGACTTATAACTTTATTCTGTTTTATAATGGCCAACATGCTAGTGTTTTATTCAATACAAGATACAGACGGGAAGATGATTGGGATGAGTTTTGTTCCCCTTAATATTCAGAAACCTTAAATGGCATTATACGAGCTTGTAAATATGGTTTTGTTTTTTTTTTTTTTATGTTGCATTTAAATGGGCATTTATTCAAAAGGTAAAGTTAAATGGATAGTAATAGTTGGCATTTTTTTTCCATCATTCTTTTGTTTTAAAGTAACAATATATTATATTTTTAAGGTACAGTTAGATTTTCATTTTTTAAAAAAGGAGAACTGCTGTAGCACTTATGATGGAATATCTGGAAACTAAATACCAGATGGCTAAGCCAGACTAAATTCCATTGTCAAAGTTATCTGTTCGTACACCGATATTTTTACACTGTAAGAAAACTAAACATTAAAAATCCAGCAATCTAATTGTGAGGTCCTACTGTTTTCCAGGAGCACAGCGCTATGCAGAAGTTGCACTGCACACAAATTGACAAAATAGTGGCACAATATGATAAGGAAAAGGTATCATACGAGAAAATGTTAGAGAAGGCAATCAAGAAGAAGGGGTAAGATATTATTTTAATGTTTTTAATAGACTAAAAATAGTTTTTATGTTTCTGTGATCTGGAAGAAAACACTTGTAAAAAAGATCATTCAAATGAATGAACTGCATCTTGAACCAGCATCCTACATCAAACTGAGTTTGAGCTGCTTGAAGGCTTTAGCCATGGGCCATAAATGTTGTACTCAGTTTGCCTTTCTCTAGTTTTCTACTGTCGGTGTGTGAAATATAAAAGCAAAAGTGTTGCAGGAAATATTAATTTCCTTGGTCTGATCTGGTCTCACTACCTTTTCCCAGGAATGTGTCCATTGCATTCAGTAAGAGATGACTAATGCCGTCAACAGCTCTACTGATCAGGAGGAGGCAATGATTTGATCTGAGGAAAAAACTAGCTTCTAATCTTGAGCATTTTAAAATAGTAGAGTTCTGTCATGCTGTTAAGTTGAAGTTTCTTTTTAACAACAACAACAAAAAACAACACCTTTAGATGCTCAACTGGGATAAATTGCTATTAATCTTTGACTTGGGTAAAGCTGCTTTGGTTTGCGATACCTGAAGTCCTGGCCTTTATCCATGTGAATCTATTAATCTCAGAAATGTTCACAGAACATACTGATGACTTTAATAAAATGTCCTTCTTGTAGACCCATTTGGGATAATATGACAGGACTTGTTGCTATCTTGCTGCTAGTGTTTAATCTGGCAGCAGTGTCTCCTCTTTATGTTTCACCCCGTGGCTAGAATTTCTTTGAGATAGCAGTTTGTTTTATAATACCAGGACTTTGAGCAGCAGTTGATTTACTTAATTCTACATAAAGTTATGCTAATAGTTAGTCTTAAATTCACACTTAAATTCATCAGACAACAGCAGCTGGTAACCACTTGCTAACTGAACACTTAACATAAACGCATCTTTAGCATTGGTTTCTTACACAAATACTTTTTAGGTTTTTTTTAATTATTTGAAATGACTGGGTTTTTTTAAATACTTGGTTGTCTGTTCAATATACTTAGAACAGAAATAAAAGTGTCTGAAGTGAGAAGGGTAAGGAAAATTCACTAAGTAATGAAAAGATTATGTAAACTCTTTAAAAAGCCCATGCATATTTTTTCCAAGAAAGGAGAATTGATAGCACCCAAATACATATCCATCCTTATATCTAAATTGGAAAGATATGGATTTGAAAGCTCAAATATTAGGTGGATAAAACTCTTATATACCTATTAAAAAAAATAATAATTTCAGGAAGTATCTGGCAATTTGAATGTGAATGCTTCAAAAATATATTTGAAATGCTCATTTACAAAGTTTATTACTTGAAAATGTCCCAAAATGACAGCCAAGGAAATGGTGTATGTCCTGTACTCACTGAACCCAGGATCTCTCATTCATTAGATTGTTTCAGCTAAAAAAAACTGCTCAGAAAAAAACTGCTCCTCTCATAAGAAGATATGTTGAGGGAGTTGATCTTGCTTAGCTTGGAAAAAAAGAGGGCTCTGGGCAATGAGATCTCATTGCAGCCTTCCAGTACTTGAGGGGAGGTTATAATCAGGAAGGGGACTGACTTTTTACATAGTCTGATAGTGACAGGATGAGGCGAAATGCCTTTAAACTAAAAGAGAGGAGATTTAGGTTACATATTAGGAATAAATTTTTTACTCAGAGGGCTCTGGCACAGGCTTTCCAGAGAAGTTGCAGATGCCCCCATCCCTGGAGGCATTCAAAGACAGGTTGGATGGGGATCCTGGGCAGCCTGATCTAGCAGTTGGCAACCCTGTACATGGTAGGGGCTTGGAAGTATATAATCTTTAAGTCCCCTCCAATCTAAGCTATTCTATCATTCTATAAAATATTTGTAATCTAAGTAGATCCTTCCAGGAAAAGACTAATTCTCCAAAGAAAGATCAACTATAGGACAAATTAATTTAACTTGGCTTTGATTCAATTTCCATTGAGTAAATAAGATTTTTGGCTTTAAAAACTATGCACTGGATTTGTAAATAAAGCCAGTGCATTTTACTACAATAATTATGAAATTAGCCCTGGACATTGTACTGCAGTTATCGTCAGGGGAGAAAAGTTTCCCAGTGCTCTGCTATTTTAGAATAATGTATCAGAAGGGAGATGATCAGTGTTCCTGTTGGCCTGAGCAGAGGCCAGTGTCTCAGCTTGTCTAGGCAAAACAACAGATGAAGAGATATAACGAAGTTAAAGGTGGTAATGACAGTCTCTGGGTAATGAATAGTGAAAAGCTGTATGTTACAGTGCTTTCCAGAATAATTCCAAACTGGGGCAAATATAAAAGTAAATGATAATCTGATTCCCAGTTTCACATAATGTCACGGTTTTACTTTCTGTGTCTTAATTCTTATAACACTTCTGTGACAGACTCCAGAGCCTTTATGATAATTTTAAATTATTGACATAACTTGTTATTTGTTTATTATGGATTTGCTGGGTTTTTTTGGAGGAGGAGGGGACTCCTTTGATTTATTTGTTTGTCTGTTTGTTTGATTGATTGTTGTAAGTAACTAATTCAGAAGCAAATCCAATACAAAGCTATACAGTTTTTTACCATGACTGAATATTTTCCTGGACTTGACAGCTGCCAATCATCTGATGGCACTTCAGTTTTGTAATTACTGATATCTTATTACCAACCAAATTAAAATTGCTTGTCAGATTTCCTATTAAAACACTTCTTAGTTGTACATCAGTGTTTTAGGTGCTTCCTTCTGGATTACTGTGTATGCAGCCCTGAAACCCCCTTCAGCAAGGTACTTTGGCAGAACCATCTCTTCACCCCAGTAGGGCAGTGTATTTCAGGACAAGCTGAGATCTGAGCAGTTTTTTGTTTTTTTTTGGCTGAAGCAATCTAATGAATGAGAGATCCTGGGTTCAGTGAGTACAGGACATATTCCATTTCCTTGGCTATCATTTTGGGACATTTTCAAGTAATAAAGTTTATAAATGAGCATTTAAAATATATTTTTGAAGTATTCATACTCAAATTGCCAGACACTTCCTGAAAAAAAAATAATTTGAAAGATATATAAAATAGTTTGTCTTCTGACTTTGTTGAGCAATTTTTTGCGGTCTGTTTCTGCCACATGGTGTGACAAATGTTGACTGCATAATGTTCAGCAAAGTAAAATTTTAATCACATGCTAATTCACCAACAGATGGATGGGATTTTGCTCCCTGTGCTATTTCTGTTGTACACTTAAAATGCTCAAAAATCTTGAAGAAGCTTATGGAGACACGCATGTTTGTGTCCCCACTCTGAAATGGAGTTTAAGGAGCATGTGAAGATCTTTCTGATTTATCAAAACTGTCCAGTAATTCAAGTGTATGCATGTGTATGAGCATGGACATGTGACTATGAGTTGGGCTGTTGCTGAATGTTTGTTTCTAGCTGTGACTTGATGGTTTTATCATGTACTTGGTCACTGCAGTTATGGACAATTCTAGCTATGTCCAGGCTGTCTGCAAGGTTACATTGCATTTGTAGGGAAGGCATAGTTGATGGTTTTGATAACTAGGACTATGAAAAGCCTGGTCTTTGGTATTTGAAACAATTAGTCTTTTTCATAGGATATGTATAGCCAGAGTCTGATTATGTCTACATATGTGCATAGGCAAAGATGCTTTCTTTGAAGCTGTTTTATATTCAGGCAGAGGTAACAATGGTCAGAACCTATCTCTATTGCTTTTATTTACTTCTGAAGTGTCAAATGAGTCAAATCTTTACCAAAAATTTCCTACCATGACCAGAAAATGAATGACCAGGCCTTCTGGTGGCACTTGGGAACACTAGGTACATCACTCTACTGTTTTCACAGAGAACTTTGCCAATACATTTTGATAATTAAATTCTGTCTTTTTCCATAAGTTTAGCTGCACTTTGATATTAAAATAGGTAATAAACTTTTTAAGAGTTTCATTAAGAGTTTAAGATTATGAAATGGATGTAGCTGCACCCACTGTAACGTTACATAGTTTTACATCAGCAGATGATCTAGATGATAGAACTTTTACAGTGCTGTCAAAGTAGACTCCTCTAAATTTATTGTATTATTCCAAACTGAAAAACTGAGACTTCCAATGTGTGAATCTATTCTCTTCTGAAAGCCCTTCTCTACATAAATGGTAGCAAAAAGATAGGTAATGTTGGACCTTGTCAGATGGAACTTGCAAAATTCATTGACTTCAGTGAGATAGTAATTGAAATTGCTGATGGTTTTTTACTGTGTGTCTATCCTACCCAATGCACAGCCCATAAAATTAGGTTTATTGAGAGGTAGAAGTCATCTATCTACAGGTAAATCACGAGAGCATCAGCATGGGCCCTCTGCTGCCATTTTACCAGCCAGCTTCTTGAAATCATGACGTTCCGGCATGAAACAAACTTTGCAACTTGTATTAATCTCAGCTAACTTTACCCGAGCATAAAGACCATGCTGTATTGCCTATTGCAAGGGTGAGGGCTGTCTTCAAGATTTATGGTTTTCAAGTCACATCAGGTATTTAATGTCTTGGATTCATCTACATGGACCAATGTAATTTGCAAGGGTAATGAGGCCTCTTCTTTGCAACCCTTTTGATTCTGTTTTCCCACGGCGGCTTACTTAGACTTTCAGCAGTCATTCAAATTAAGCATGCCCAAACTACTATGTGAGACAGTTATTTAAGTAACTTTTTCTTCTTTCCTCAAAACAGTAACAAAAATGACTTTTGAATCAGAAGATAAAATCATGGCAATGTAATGAATATGCTTGTCAGTTTTCAGACAGGATCTGGATTCTCTTAGCAAGATATTTTAGGTCTTAAAATGAAACAAAGTACCATAAATGAAGACGTTTGTCATATCCTTAGCAACAGAATATTGCAGGGGCAATCTAGAATTAATTGTGTGGTGTTTGAATTGAATGATCATTAATCCAACAATGTTTTGTAAGTTGTGAATAAATTACCAGAAGAAATAATTTCATTCCAATATGCTGTAGCACTTCAACATTGATTAACATTTTAATTAGTAAGAGTTGACTGGATGGGAAGATGTTTAACTTGTGGCACACATTTGCAATTTTGCTTTTTTTAGAGGAAGTAATTGTGTTGAATTGAAGAAAGAAACTGAAATTAAAATTCAGGCACTAACGTCAGATCACAAATCTAAGGTAAGCAAACAGCCAATTTTAACACATGCAACATCTGAAATAGAGATTTTGAGACTCAAGTGGTATTTTATTTTCTTGGAAGCGTATGAATAATTTTTAGCAATAATAACATGTCAAAAAGAATGGGAGTAATCAATTGTCTAAAAGTGCTTCTTTGAAAAAATATCTAAAAAGCAGCATCAATTTCCTGCTCTTTTAACACTTATTGAAGAAAGTACCATATGCATGCCTTATAAAGCAAAACTGGTCATTTATGTCAGTTCTAACTAAACAAAGAGAAATTTGGATGCTAGATACATTCCCACAATATATACATAAAGAAGTTTCTTTTCCATTTTCCATCCTTATCATCATGGGTGACACTTACTAGTGTTTCTCCTGCCTCCTAAGAAAGCAAAAGTCTTAAGTTGTTCTTGAGCCAAGTGCCTTTTTATTTGTATTCTTTTTTTTTTCTCCAGATAATAGTTCTGTTGTTTTCTTCAAGGTGCTAGAGAATAAAATTGCTCAGAGGCCAAGTCCCAGTTCATTTAAAAGAGCTTTTTTCAAGTTGTGATTCATTGTTCATGTTGAGTTGCACAGAGCAGCCTCTATGCTAACTTGCTCGTTGGCTTCATACTTTCCTTTAAAGTTTTATCTACCACTTTTTGACATGCTTTCAAGTTTCTGAAAGATATTCCAAATAGAGGTAGCAGGAACACTATAAGACACATCCATGTACAAATTGGCTGAAGGGAGAAGATTGTAGGAGAGTGAACACAGTGTGTAAGTAGGAGTGCTAATGTAAAAGCTGAAATCTGTGGAACAAATCAGGTGAGTATAGGAAATAAAAACAAAGCAGCCACAACTTTTGAGAGTTAGAAAATCAGAGAATTAAGGTTGTTTTCACCTTCTCCTGATTTTATTATTTGATGCTCTTACTTCAAGTAAAGAAGACCCTGGTTTTCTAAATAAGAGTTGTTGTTTTTTTGGTGCTTCTTCAGCCATAGATGTCATTACCGATGTCATGTACCTGGACTTGAGCAAGACCTTTGACATGGTCCCCCACCACATCCTTATCTCCAAATTGGAGGGATGTGGATTTGATGGGTAGACCACTGGATGGACAAGAAACTGGTTGAAAGGCCGCAGACAGAGGGTGGTCATCAATGGCTCTATGTCCAGGTGGAGGCCGGTAACGAGCGG